>NC_092419.1:49258719-54058719 GCF_040894005.1 Engystomops pustulosus
ACACAGAGAGTAATCAGAGCTGCGTGATCTAATGATGCCTTCTTATTCTGACTTTCAATGCATTTGTTTTGCACCAAACGTATTGAACACGGCAATTGCTGCATGTGAACAAGTAAATCAAATGTGCTTATTCCTCAGCCATGCCACTTATATGCTTACTATTACATCACATCTGTCACAGCACTTATACCCTCACCCTTACATGCTCCTATGAAATAGATCTTATACCCTCACCATTACATGCTCCTATGAAATAGATCTTATACCTCATCCTTACATGCTTCTCTACCATGACACTTATATACTCACTTTCCTCTGCTATGGTTCTTATATCCCCACCCTTACATGCTCTTCTGCAACGCACCCATACCCTAACCCTTACATGCTCCTCTGCCATGCATCTTATATGCTTACTATTACATGCTCTTCTGTCACAGTACTTATACCCACACCCTTAACTGCTCCTGTATATTTTATATACACTTATATTTTATATAGACTTATATCCTCATCCTACTTTGTGCTATTCCTGTGACACGCACCCTCACCATAAGATGCTTCTATGCTATTAAACTTATATTCCCACCCTTCATGCTCCCATTCTACTGCCATTGCACTTATACAGTGGGTATGGAAATTATTCAGACCCCTTTAAATTTTTCATTCTTTTTTTCATTGCAGACAATTGGTGAGATCAAAACAGTTCTTTTTTCTCATTAATGCACAGTCTGTGCCCCAGCTTGACAGAAAAACCCCCCAGAAATGTAGATGCTAATTTATTAAACAAGAAAAACTGAAATATCACATGGTCATAAGTATTCAGACCCTTTACTCAGTACAAGCACCTTATGAGCCAGTACAGTCATGCGTCTTCTTGAGAACGATGTAGCAAGTTTTTCACAACTGGTTTAGGGATCCTATGCCTCTTCCTTGCAGATCCTCTCCAGTTCCCTCAGGTTGGATGGTGAACATTTGTGGACGCCATTTTCAAGTCTCTCAGAGATGCTCAATTGGGTTTAGGTCTGGGTAGTGGCTGGGCCAATCAAGAATGGTCACAGGGTTGTTCTGAAGCTACTGCTTGGTTATTTCAGCTGAGTGCTTAGGGTCATTGTCTTGTTGGTAGTTGAACCTTCAGTCTAGTTTGAAGTCCAGAGCATTCTGATAGCACACCCTTAGTGCTATGGCACTTATCCCCTACACTTATGGAACTTATCCCCTACTTACTCCGGCATGTTACTCTGCCGTTACACTTGCATACTCACTCTTCCCCTACATGGTTCTCTGCTATGGCATTTATAAACTCGCCTTTAAATCTGCCATCACACCTATTTCCTCACGCTTACATGCTCTCCAAGAAACTTATACCCTCAAACTTGCATGTTCATTTGCCATCATACTTATTCCCTCTTCTTTACATGCTCCTTTGCCATGGCATTTATACCCTCATCCTTTTATGCTCCACTGCCATTGCACTTACACCCTCACCCTTACATGCCCCTCTGCCATAACACCTATATATTCAATATTCCCTTACATGTTCTTCTACTATGACACTTATACACAAACCCTTACATGCTTCTCTGCCACTGCACCCTTTCACTTACAATTAGATGCTCCTTTACCACGGCACTTATACCCTCATCCTTAAATGACCCTATGCTGTAACACCTATTCCCTCACCCTTACATGCTCCTCTATCACGCCATTTATATCATCACTCTTACATGCACTAGTGTTACGGATAGCCTTTGTTGAGAGTTTATATTTGAGTCATGGTACACCCTCTATGTGATTATACTATTTGAGATATTCTACTCTGCATTATTAAATTGGATTGGTTTTGGCTTCCTGATAATTTATTGATTAGTATATACGATTTATATAATTATTAGTTATGTTTTGTCTAAACTGAAAAAGCTGGAAACAGAATTCATCATTCCCCATTTTGCCTTATGCATCATAAAGGCTGGAATTCCCTCTTAATCTCACTATAAGTGTTAATTGGTTGTTTGTACCCTCATTAACCCTGGTGTATCTGCAAGGCATTATTTATAATCTGCTTTGGTCTGAATCATACATAAACATCAACCCCTTCACAAAGACAGATACTTTCCATTGATCAAATTAGTTCAATTAAAGAGAAATAAGTGACACCTTTATCTTCCTGTTATTTTATGAGGCTCAGACTGACACGGGGGTCATCTATTCTATGTAAGGGGAGCAAACTATGGAGCATATTTAGATACTGGCACACACTATGTTTTACTGGAAGATGAATATGGTGAATAGCGACTGTGATTTGTGGTCATAAAGAGCTTAATGAAACTCTATCACCAGGAAAAGATCACCTTTCATTAGGGCATTTTACTGTCCCCTATAAAAACCTCAGTCAGCATTGTACCAATATGCCAATTAAGGCACCAAGAACATTATTGTCTTTAAAACCTCACCTATAAAATAATAAACCAGATGTCAAGGGGTTAACCTATTAACATTTACTTATTGATACATTTAAAGAGAATATAAATAATATATATATATATCATAAGCACAGAGAACCAGGCATCCTATGCATATGTATAAGGTCATCCTGCAGTTTTACAAAGCTGAATCGCACATGGGATTCACAGACTTTCAGCTAAAGAGACCTCTACAGTCAGGAAATATATTTTCATCCTCTGTCTGTGCAGCTTTGAAAAAAATACATATTCTTTTACCTGATTCCATGCCCTGTGTTCAACAAGAGTTAACACTATAAGGGCACCTTATTCTTTATATTGATCTTTATTCAGTGCCAAGGCTTCTCTGAGTCACATATATATGTTAGTTTAATATTTTAAGACTTTTGTTAATTTTATATTTTATGAATTAATAATATATATATTTTATTTTTATATATCCAGGGCAAAAGAAAAGATGCTGATAGGAGGTTACATGTATAAGACATATGGGGAATGCTTTATTTCTCAACAAAAATATTATTACTTTTAATGGTAATATTTGTCTGGGATAATAACAATATTTGTATTATGAAAAACAATTCAAATAATAAACATATATGTTAGAGTGGACTTTGTTAAAGAGACAGCAGCTTCATTTTCTTCATTGTTTTTTTTTTTTGTTTTGTTGTTTTTTTGTACACTTAGAGGACACAGACTCTTGTAGTAGCGTATGGAAGGAAAGGATGGAGGATATGAGCTGGTGCCCTGACATGGAGAGATGTAGTCAGCAGCAGCTTCTTTCTTTCTCTCTCTCTCCTCCTAGCTCAGTCCATAGTTGCAGTTGTGTTCATTTGTCTGCACCTCCTCCTCCTGTCTCCCAGATCAGCAGTAGCAGCAGCAGCAGAGAGGCTGGAGGATGCTGTCTGCACAGAGCTCAAGCAGCTTCACAGAAAACTGATGGCAGCTTTACATGCACTTGCAGCCTAAGCTGAAGCTAAAGCCACTGCCAATCCCACCCCTTCATACAGTGGTACAGTCCTCTGGAGCTGTGTCTGCACCCTGGATGGTGTACGCCTGCTTGTTCCAGCACTGGAGCCCTAGGATGATGATAAAGGAGCCTTGGTCCATGTAGGAGATTATCACTTACTGACCCATAGAACTGTCCTTGTCACCAGCATCCTGCTCCTATTGACTCCTGGAGGTTGACTGATGGCTGTTCAAGGTGGATTTATCTTCTGCCTCTTTGGCAAATAAGCGGTCAGGCAAGGGCACCAGTGTTAGGCTATGGCAAGACCTGCACAGGGCAGAGAGAAGCAGCCTGGGGGATCAAGGCTGCCCAGAGTTCCCGGTCAATAGGTAGGTGCCAACTGCTATGTTTTCTCTCTGTATTTGAGGAAATGAAGATGTTAGTATGTGATTGTAGATACTCATCTGTATACACGTGAGGGCAACATGCTCTGAGCCGAGAAGCACTTTGTAGGGTGTGTGTTTCTGGCTGGTTCAGCACTCTAACAAGTGGACAGCGCATTCTAGTCTACTACTAGGACGTGTGTATATAGGCGCCTGCTGGGTGGGTCTGGGGTACACACTTATTTCTATCATATCATAGCTAAGGCTTTTACATACTGGTTAAACACTGCTGCTTAGGTGTAATCATGGAAAAAAAGAGCTAAATACATGGATTGACTAAGATCTTCCAGGGCTGCAAGAGTTAAGCTTGGACACAGAAACACATTGGTGTAGAAGCAGTAGTCAGATATCCTATGATAAAAGGTGAGTGATCCTGGAAAGCTTCATGACATTCAATCAAAATGTCCAATGATTTTATGATATAAAAATAGAACTTGGTAAAGCAAATGCAGCAATGTCATAAAACCTGGTAAAAGTGGGCACAAGTGATCAGGACTGTTACAGGGAGTTCTGCTTATATTGTGGATTCTATTGTATTAATTTGCTTTATCTCACCCATGCCAGACTTTTTAGCTTCATCTGTCACATCTTTTCAATCTTCCTGGTGTCATCTTCGTCTGTGCATCTGTTATTTTTTTTTACATGACATTTATTTTGTGACCCTATCAGTGCCCTTAAATATGGTGCGACTATTACAGCTGACCTTTGCTTCAATAGTTAATATTTCGCATTTAGCAGATAATATATAGTATCCATTGTTCTGTCAGTCCAACCACTTATAGAAAGTGAAAAGAAGGACTGTCTACATTTGGTGTGTCGGCAAGCCCTAGTGGGGGCTAATGAGCCTTTCTAAAAGGGATTACAGTAAATAATGTGTTGTGTACAGCCTCAGTGATACACTAGAATATCCTATTCAATCCAATGATTATTTAAGTATAGGCTTCTTTGTGGTTACTGTTTGTCTGCAAGAAATGCATTGTTTTTTTCTTCTGTGGTTGAGGAGTCTGTTCAGTTCTTGAAAAGTCAATATACTTAAAGCATACAATCCATAGTTTTACTATTTTAGCTTTTTGTATGTCAAGTTTGCAAATAATTTATTTCCCTTTTATGTTTAAGCTTTTAGCAGATGCCTACAGCCCTTATACTTCTGCTTATGAGCCTCTGCAAACACAGTATGAACCTCCACATGAGTCTCTATCATGGACTTTAATGAGAAGGCTTTTCTACGTGTTGGAAAGCAGCATTTTTGAGTTATTATATTATTATACTGTGATAAAAGTAATATGTGTTTAAAAAGTGCACTAAATATATACCAACTCCATGTAATACAACAACTCCATGACTGTTAGACTCATTTTTAACTATTTTTTTGCCAACAGAACTATCAGTCTATGATTAGTGTGTCTTTAAGAGAAGTAAATGAAACCTATAATATCAGCTTAATTTTATCATACATAGAATATTGACTCACTTCCTAAGTTGTCCTAGAAAGGGTTACATTTTACAAAAAGGATATTTTTTATTCTAGTAGATTTGTGCATTATAGTTATAGTCATGGTTATTATGCATTCTCATTCATTTGCATCTGTGATATGTATAATAATGATGGATGCAGCATATAAGTTAAGAGCACAAGGACCCTTGCCAATGAAGGCTGGTGCGTTGAGTGGTCTGGACTTTTGTTAATTAATAAAAGGTAAAGTCACTTAATACTTTGATTGTCTGTGCTTTACCATTAGCCATTGTCATTGGCACCTCAATTTAGTGCAGACATTACAATACTTTATATAAAGCTTACATTGACATTAGTTATGCCATGTAATTGACCATGGCATCTGGAGTGATATCCCTTCTCAGTGATTGTCAAATAATCGAGATTTTCAATTTATTCCTTCTAACAATAGCAAATACAACCTTGAAATGAAGAAATCCATATAAAGTGCAAATACTTTACCTAGAAGTGTATTGTGCATATCCATTATTGTTGCATCTATCTCTAACTTCTTTTACTTAATATGTATGACGACAAGCAGATGTGGCAGAGTCTCAATTTTGTGAAACTTGGTAACTCAGAGTTAACATAACTTGAAAGGAGGGACTGCAGTCCAAAGATCATGTCTTTTGATAATAAACATATTTCTGCCATTCCTTAGAGAGGTGTGCATTATTATTAGTTCCAACTGGTGGACCAACTGGACCAATTAGCGCCCATGTATATTATATGACAAAGGGTTTTTATAAACCCAGTACACTTCGACCATCCGATAATCCCTGAATCCGAGTATATTGCCCTGCAGTAACAATTGCAATCCTTAATCCTTCCCATAAACATTGTCACTGCAGCACCATAGCCTGCAGTGCAGATATAGTCCACTCCGCCAGAAGCAACAGTAAATAAGTGCCGTGATAAAATTCATCTGTCAGTGACCAGTCTCAGTTACATGGGATTTGCTGCAGCATTACCATGTGACTCGCTGCCATACTCTCTTGGCAGGAGGATAGTCATGGTGTAAGGTGACACAACATATGACAGTAAAACTTTGCAAAAGTTCCGATTCAACTTGAAACCTTTTTGGATACTGCAGGGGCAACAGGAAGTCCTAGGTTTCTTAATGAAGAGGATGAGTCAGTGGCGGTCGTAATGTAGAACCAAATTATTATTAATGACAGCAATTATTTTTAGCCTTAAGAAACAGAAGGAAGTGGTGAATAATGGGAGTTTCTCATTTAACTGGTTCTTGGCAGGAACATAAAAATAGCCTATATAAAGTGTTTCACCATAAATGTTCTAGTCATCCATTTCTATGATGCTGATGAGATACAGGACATATTCTGGGCATGGCTCAATAAGCTGCTGTATTGACTGACATAGATTCCAGTTTCTTTATTGTGTGCAAATTTTTCAGAATGTCAAAATAATCCGTTCTCTAAAGTTTAGAGGAAGCCAGTCATGGCAAGAGAAATGCATTGGTGCCGTTTTTATAAGGGAAAAACTGCTTCTTTAACTCTACTGTATACAATGTGAAAAATTGCTATGTTTTTCTAGGGATGAGACTTTGCAGGCATAGTCAGAGCTTCTGTGTTTGTGGCAGGATTAGATGAAGGTTATTGGGTGGTACCGAATAATGTATGTTTATTCCAAGAAAAGACGTGGCTTCTTCTCGAGGGGAACTGTCACTCAAACACCAAGGAGACAATAGAACAAAGGAAAATAAAACTGTACTGACGATTTGTGTTCTGTTAGTAGAAAAAAGAATACGCCAACATGTAGTCAAAGACGGTTTCCAGTTTTTGTACGTAGAAGATGCTTTAACCACTACTTTTCTGTATTCAGTTCTTAAATGCCTGTTGAATGTATAACAATAATCAGAACAATCATCAACACGTCACTGTAACTAAAAATTGTGCTAACTACTAGATAATCAATAAATCCATGTGTGATATATTCTACATATATTACATTATAGTATGGATCCTGTGCACCCTTTACTTGCACCACGAATGACATCATAAATGGTTAGCTGCTACTGATATCTCTCTCGATGTTCATGCAGATTCACTATAGCAGTCTGTACAAACTGATTGGAGGGGTCATTTAACTTCAAGCTTTTATTATTCTTCTTTTAGGCCACATTCACATGACCAAATGGGGGAGGGGGGCAAGCTTGTGGCCTTACATACGTGTCCCATAGAAAACAATGGACGGACGGAGAGATACAGTTCCACACACGTGTGGCACCGTTCCACTCCATACACGGGGAAAAGATAGGACGTATCCTATGTTTTTCCGCGTGATGGGTCATGCGCAATGGATCACTATGGAACGGAAGGGGGGTCTACTTCTCCTCCTCTACATCGCTGCGAACATATGCCCGCCTCACCGTAGCCGTGTGGGCATACATCAGTGTAGCCTTATATTTGTGTATTTGAATACTTGCCCCAAAATTTGCAACTTTTGTACTCACCCTGCAAGTCTAGCCATGCAAGAATTTTTCAGTGTTGTGTCTGTTATATTGTTAAAATACAGATGTGGTCATATGCAAAAGTCACAATTTCAGTGCAAATTGTTTTTAAAAAGTTGCAAATAAACTCCAGTCCAGAACAGCTGTAGGAAAAACCTTAGAAGGGTTTGCAGAAGTGTTTGACTTTTGTGCAATGTTTTTTTTTTTTTTTTTATAAAAGGTTGCAAAAACCCCATTAACTCAGCTGCCTTATATATCAACCTCTATGGGTACATTCACATGAACATACATTCACATCTATGCCCGAGTGGGCACACGTCCTCGTGCTGGAGAGGAGGATGGATGAGCGCTGCTAACCCCTTCCCCTCTCCGTAGACCAACATAGGGCCAGCGCAATAACTTTAAAATATAGGACATGCCGTATATGTCCATGTGCACAGTTACGGTGCAGTGAGACAATGGGTGCTTACCACAATGTCAGCAGGTCGCATAGACGGCAGTGGGGACCAATATGTGGGCGCAAATGGTGCGAACAGACCCTAATATAAATCATTCAAGTCCAAAACCCAAAATAACCAAAAAAAGACACACATACAAGTGTCCTGAATAAAGATAATGACCCCCCATTGAGTTTTTTGTGTTCAAGTAGAAGTCAAACATGCAGATACTGTAAACAAAAATGGAACCTAAAGTCCTGTAGCAACTTGCAAATGCAACTCCATTCATATATACTGCACGGAATTCAATTCCAGACAGAGAAAGGAAAGGGGGGCAGGTATCAGTAGGTCAAAAGGTAAGGAATACTGTGGGAGATTGAGAGAGTTAATATAGAAAAGGAATATAACGTGCGGGACTCATGTGTCACAGCATACAAGAAGCAGGAATTGTGTAATCATTATTATTGATGACAGTCACCAGTGGATAGAAATGGAATATCATTAGTTTATCTGCTATAACCGTAAACAGAGATTACATTGTAAACCTATGTGAGTCTAGAAATCCTATATTATCCTTTTAGTGAAAGCTGACATTTTTTTCTACTTCATTGAGTTTGAAAATGATGAATATTTTGCTTTTCATAAAACATTCAGTAAACTTAAATTTTATCCACTGCAGGAGGGGGCATAAGAATAATAATCTTTATATATCGCCATCAAATACCGTAGCGCTAAAGCAGTATTTACAGTAAAACCGTTTTCCAGAGCTTGTGCTCACAGTCTTTTTACCTCTATACATTGCCTTTGTATAATATGATATTCCTGCATTCTCTATTGACTCAAATATATTTTTTCTATATTTTTTACATTTTTACTTCTTTTTCTTCTCTTCTTGCTCTCTATCAATCCCATGATGCCTCAGCACATCATCACATAACCAGTCACAGACCGAGCAAACTCTGATAGCTTGATAGCTTCCTTTTTATTATTCTACTAAATTAACTTAGATACTATAATTATACAGTCTGGGCAACTGAGCTGTGAGATCCCTATTTTTAATTGTATGAAAGAAACCTATGTAATAATCATTAGTAAATGTGGGAAGAGTTATTTCCTCCCTATGGAGAACCTTGCTGTACAGTTCATTCATTTTTCAAAACTTAGGAACTGCTGAAGAACGGGATGAGTGACATGACTCATTATGAGACCAGTCTCTAATAGGCCTAGTTAAAACTTTGGACTGGGTCCCCATATGTCTAAGCACCCAATAATGTACCCAGAATGAAAAATACAACCAGCTGTAAATATACATGTGCATGCAGTGATTATACCAGAAAAGTACCAGCAATTAATATACCACAGACATAAATATACACCAGATACGAATATAGTGCTCCAATAAATATATTCCAGTGAATATACCACAGACAATAAATATATTCCAGCAGTGGGTCGCAGTATGTGCTGCTTCTGCTTCCCAGGCCTTTGACAGTCACATGGCCTGTTTGATGTGCAATGTTCTGTATGGTGCTGTATTTGATTAGCAATACGGTCAATATGGATGATATATCCTAAGGATAGGATATCAATATCTATATCTTGGAAAGTCCCTTTAAATACACTTGAAAGCTTAAAAGCACTGCTCTTTTCAATTCAATAGATGAAATGTCAGGATTTATTGTGCTGTCCTTTCTGATGTACAACCACATAGACATTGTGACAATAACCTATGTAAAAACAGATATTTACCTAAAGAAGTTTACTTGTTTTCTAGAGCCAAAATAGATTTATATTCAGATTTCCATCATCCAAGGATATTAGGATCACGTTTCAGGTCACATAATATTTTGCAATGTCTTACATGCATTATAAAAGATGCGAAAAAGGACCATTTTCATGGATCAAAGTAGTCAGTATAAAAGGTCATACTGTGCTAATATGAGATAATTGAGGTCCCGGCGTGTACGTCTAGGCACTAATCTACTACTGGGCACATAACATAAAAATCTGGCATATTTGCCAGTATCATGGACTCTACATTCACCAGTTAAATCCTGGCATTATTAAAACACTTCTACTTCACAAAAGTGTGAGTCTAATTATTTCTCTAGAGATGAAAAGGGAGAAATGATTTCTAGTTTGGTAAATGGGAGCGCCTGAGCTTCTAATTAATATGCCAATGGTCTATGTACATTTCACTTAATTTGATTCAGCAAAAAAAGTAGTTCAATTTGCATAATATAACAGATAAGTTCAGACACTTTTTAGTATGTCGACTAATAAACAGCAACTTCAGCAACATGACAGGGAGAGATAATGAACTGTCACATGCAGTATAGTGATCCATTCTGCTTGTGCTGCTAACAGATGTGGCCCTCGTATTTAGGTTGTATTGAAGTTTTAATCAACCGGAGTCTTGAAATGGATGAAGCATCTTCATCTTCTAAAAGTAACATCATGGTCAGAATGTAGCAAGCATTGTAGCTTGCACTCATCAATATGTTGGAATTTCAATAGACAGCAAGTCATGAGCATTATGTTGGTCTATGTCTAGCAAACAAGCTCCCAGTGTCATAAAAGCATGGCCTTCAATGGATAGTACAATGGCACTGACAAATAATAAGTCATTTCCCATACAGACATACCTGTTTAATATAAAAATAATGTATGAGTGCATAGTGTAAAGGATACTACTCTGCAGTAACTGTATCTGGAAGCATCAGAATAAAGGGAGATTCCGACGTATGAAACTTGGCTTATTGAAGTAGGTACAAGCCAAAAATTCTCAATGTAATTCATATATGTTGAGCAGTTTACAAGTCAAAATGCCATGTTTATAGCCTTCTGCCTAAAGTTATGTTCCAAATTAGGTGAGAGAGAATGGGTTGAACTAGCTTTTTACTGATGGGGAGCAACAAAGGCAGCAATAGTATAGGCTTATAGAAAGCATATGACTGGGCTCTATTGGGCCCAGTGCAAATTTGGATTAGTCCTACAAATTCCTACGCCTACATACTATCTCTAGTTATGTATAAAAAAATACAAAGCACAAAATGTACCACGTACAAACGTACGTGCAGTGATTATTACAGACATATACCAGCCATCAATTTAACACACACATAAATATATACCAGAAATTAATGTACTGCCCACATGCATATATACCAGCAGTGGGTTAATGAACTCTCACATACTCAAACAAAGGTGACCATTGTATTGGTTGTATTAAAGTTTTATTCAACTGGAGTATTGAAATTGAGAAGACATATTCATCTTCTACAAACAACATCATGGTCAGAATGTATCAGGCATTGCAGCTGCCACCCACCAATATGTTTTATGAATTTCAATAGACATCAAGTCATGAGCTCCATGTTGGTCTATGTCTAGTATTCAAGTAACAGGTGTAATAGAATCTTGGCCTTCAATGTATACTGCAATATCATTATCATATAATAAATTATGTCTCCTATAGACAACCCTATTTAATATTAAAAAATAATGCGTAAGCACATTCAGCTTCCCTGAAGTAACGGTATCTGGAACCATCAGTTTAAAGGATCAAATGCTTAGGGGGTATTCTGGTCATTGCTGCATTCAGATATCCCTTTAATTGTCATAACTAGAATTTATGTTTTCAATCTATTTGTAGCTTCTGTCATTGACTATAAACACTTTTTCACATGAAGACTGATCTTGAATTTTAGAGCTCCAGTGCGATATCAGTAAGAGCCTCCCCTAGTTATGAGTTATATTGGTAGAGGTGCTTCACATCTGCCCTTTGAGCTTATTCACGAAGTAACTTCTAGCTTTATTAAAGGAAACCTTCTAGCCAATCTGAATCCAGTAGGTAAGAAAGCAGGAGGGACAGAATAAAATGATATATAGTTTTGTAGGAAATTATTCTCTTCCGTTCTTTCTCACTGTGGTATTAGGATTATGATGCTATCAGTGATTCATAGTCTGTCTTGTATATAGAGCTGAGTGTCAATAACATTGTAGGATCGTATGTGTGACATGACTGCAGGAACTGCAGTTTCTAAGACTCTGGTACATTGCTTTTTGTGTACATAAAGTAAACACCATGTATCATTTTGAAAAAGATTTAAATGAATTATCTTGAAGGACCACTCCAGGTTAAAACTGAAACACCATTCAATGCTTCAAGCAGGGCCTGAGGGGGGTGGTACATGACACAGCAATTCAATCCTTGATGTTCTTTGAATCCCTGTGTCAAATGCATCTCACTCCATAGGTACTGAATATAGTGTATTAGTTTTGCCTGGAAAGTTACTTGAATTATAAAACAAAAAAAATTCAACAGATTCTGTCATCTCAGATCAGAAGCAATAGGTTGAGCAGAAATCACCAGCTTTGAGACAAGTAATATGTGATAGTTACATAATGAATATGTTTTTTTTTGTGGATGGATTGATAGATACAGGAGATAGACATGATTTCAGATAGATAAAGAGATTAATTGGTAAAATTAATAAAAGTTCAGGAGCACCATGGTAATAACCATTCTCTTTTGGGTGCATGTCCCAACAGTCACGACATTCCCAAATATGTAATAATCAAAAAACAAAAGGCGGAACTCCAAAATCAGTGAAAACAATGTAATGGGTACTTAATAGAGATGAACAAGCACTAAAATGCTCGAGTGCTCGTTACATCGGGTCGAACTTTTCCCGATGCTCGAGTGCTCGTATCGAATAACGAACCCCATTGAAGTCAATGGGAGACTCAAGCATTTTTTACTGAAGGAACACATTGAAAGAACACTAAAGAAGATCACATTGCAGATGTTTGCAGATGTTTTCACTGAAAGAACACATTGAAAAAACACAGTGAAGAACACATTGCAGATGTTCCGTACATCTGCTAACTTATCCGAACGGTGTTCTTCACAATAGTATGTGAAGAAAAATGTGTGTGAAGAACACATTGCAGATGTTTCCCTACATCTGCAATGTGTTCTTCACACATATTGTTCTTCACATACTATTGTGGGGAACACCGTTCGGATAAGTTAGCAGATGTACGGAACATCTGCAATGTGTTCTTCACTGTGTTCTTTCAATGTGTTCTTCACTTAAATGATCCTGTGTTCACTGTTTTCATTGTATTCTTCACTATTCTTCACTGTGTTTCGTTAAGTAAATGCTCGATCTTGAGCCGGCGAGATACTCGTCAGAGAAACGAGCCGTTTCGAGTACGCTAATACTCGAACGAGCATTAAGCTAGGACGAGTAAACTCGCTCATCTCTAGTACTTAATTAACCCAAGTGGGAAGTTTCAGACCCTATTCAGAATCCTTTCTCAAGCAATGTCATATATATATATATATATATATATATATATATATATATATATGAAATCTTACTACAGTCATGTGAACAAGCACAGGTGTATAGTTACAAACGTGATACCTGCAAATCATATACAGATATTATAACATCTCCTTCCATCTGTATTTATACATAACCTCAATAAGAGGAAGTCGATGGAGGTGAAACATACGTCGAGGGTTGTGTTTCTGTGACGGGTGACCACGTACTGCAGTACTATGATGCAAGCTACATAATGTTTGGGATCTTAATACATAATCACTTATGTTTGAAAGAATGTTTTCCCTTATTCAGTTGAATTTTACTACATAAGGGGGGCTAAGATTGGCTCCTTAGGTGTATGGGATAGTTAGTGTATCATGATATGCAAATTGTGACACAGTTGTTATTTATACCAACAAGAACATTGCACTACATGATAACCAATTTCAAGTGGTAGACATAAGTTCATCTAGATCTCTTTATTTGAGAGTATATATACAGGCGGTCCCCTACTTAAGAACACTCGACTTACATACGACCCCTAGTTACAAACGGACCTCTGGATATTGGTAATTTATTGTACTTTAGTCCTAGGCTACAATCATCAGCTGTAACAGTTATTAAATGTGTCTGTAATGAAGCTTTAGTGTTAATATTAATTCTTATGACAACCCAAAATTTTTAAAATGCAATTATTACAGAGACCAAAAATGTTCTGTCTGGGATTACAATGATAAAATATACAGTTCCGACTTACATACAAACTCAACTTAAGAACAAACCTACAGACCCTATCTTGTATGTAACCCGGGGACTGCCTGTATTGTTTAATGCATATGTTATAACAGGTATTATTATTGTATGCTGATATATGAATTGAACGGTTTTGTGGTCATGCGTATGTATTCTTTCTTCTCCAGAATATATGATGGATATTGATGTATTTTTCGTACAATAAAATTTGATACTTTTTAGATTGATAGCCTCATATGTTGTTTTTTAGGCAATTTGATTTTTAGGGTCTTGATATTACAATGTAAATTATATAGAGGTGTTGTGTAGGTGTTCCCATACATAACCTCTAGAAGCCTGAATGTGCATATAAGTCAAACACGTACAAAAGGTTGAAATTATGTATATATAGAAGGAAGGAGTTGTTATAATATCTGTATATGATTTGGATGTATCCCATTTTTAATTACACACTTGTGTTTGCTCATATCTTATCACATCGCTTAAGAAAGGATCCTGCATAGGATCCTGAAATTCCGCACTTGGGTTAATAAAGAACCCATTACATCTTTTTAACTTGTTTTGTAGTGCAGACTTTTTTGATTATTTAATCAGTGAGTGGATATATATGTAAAAGAGTGAATGATTGCTAGATAGATAGATAGATGTATCTTGTTATGTCTATCTGTCTAAGAAAGATGAATCTGATAAAGATGTATAAATAAATAGTAGACACGTATACAGGCAGTCCCCGGGTTACATCCAAGATAGGTTCTGTAGGTTTGCTCTTAAGTTGAATTTGTATGTAAGTTGGAACTGTATATTTTATAATGTAACCCCAGCCAAATTTTTTTTAGTCTCTGTGACAATTGAATTTTAAAAATGTTGGATTGTGATAAGAACCAGGATTAACAATAAATGTTAATTGCAGACATCTTTGATAAGTGTTATAGCTGATTATTGTAGCCTGAGGCTAAAGTACAGTAAATTACCAACATACAGAGGACCGGTTGTAACTAGGGGCTGTCTGTAAGTCAGTTGTTCTTAAGTAGGGTACCACCTATAGATTGATATTAGATGGATAAAAATATAGATAGCTAGATATGAGATGCAATGGAGGTAAAGATAGTAATGGTATTTAGATTTGGTGTCGCACAGAGTTAATTTCCCCACTTGCTGTCGCTCTCAGCTTTCTTCTACCTTCATCAAAGCGTATCATGTCTACTGTATAGCATGCAGTTAATAAAATATAGATAAGAATATAACAACTGTAAATGTCTGACGTCTCAGTGATCTGTGCTTCAAAGTAAAATCAAAAGGAAAAACCCTTCCACAAACAAAGTCCTCGTGTTTTCCTATGTGTACAGGACGGCATTGATTACCTATGTGTCCTCTGGTCTACTTGATTACCTGTCAGTCATGTGAAGCAAGGATTTCTAATCCTTAATCTCTCACCACAGGGAGCTTCCAAGGTAATATGGAGACATACCTAGGGGAACTTGTCTCGTGTTTCCCCAATGGCTCCTCTACAACTATTAAACTCTACCTCATTATTAGCTTCTACAAAAGCCGCCACTTCTCACCTACCTATAAATGTCAACAGAACTCTTGGATATAAAGTATCTTACTAGAAGATTATTCTCATTTTTTTTTTATTAATGCTTATTTCAGTTTTTGTCCCAATATTAAAAAGAAAACACAAACATCTTCTAATTTTGCATCTATCTATGTATCTATTGGTTGTGTCATTGTTATGTACTTAAAGAGGACCTGTCACCTGTAAAAACGTAAAGTAAACTAAAGTAAGCAGCTCCTAGTGCTTCAACAGAGGCAGCAGTGTTACACCTCCAATAATGCTCCAATAACGCTAGCAGACACCGCCACGATGTACACTAGAAACGTTTTCCGAGGTGCTGCCTCTTCCCCTCTGCCTCCATAGGCTGGTGGGCATCTGTTGTAGCACTGGAAGCTGCTTACTTTAGTAAGAAGCTCCTAGTACCGTTTTTACAGGTGACAGGTCCTCTTTAATGTTGTAAGTTAATATTATATTTTACGATGGATTGGTGTGTAACAACAAAATTTTCCCATGGGTTCAATAGATTTCCCTTCCAAATTGGAAAGATTAGATTACAGTAAATTCACTGATAATACACTAATCTTGCATACATATGGTTGACACACATAAAGTTACTGACAAAACAATACAGCTACAGATTTCGCTTTGCATTTAGCTTCTTTGTTTTACTTTCACTAAATGGTTTAAGCTCGTGGTTTATGAGTCTTTATAGCCTTTACGTTTGGTGGCGAACCCATGGCACAGGGGCCAAAGGTTGCAGTCAGAGCTCTCTTTGTGGGCATGCATGCCACTGTCGATCAAAAAGTCCAGACAGGACTCAATGTATCCTCCTGCAGTCCCAAACAGGTCAGGATGTGCTGCCATCAACGCTAATTTAAAGGCATACACCCTGGGCTCTAGGGGACTGTAGGAGGAGGAGTGGACAGAGCTGGATTATCAATGGTGCAACTAATCCAGGCCCAGCCAGAACATCCGATATGAATCAAAGGTGTGACAGAGCAGGGAGCAATAACTTACTGCTTAAATTATTGTGTTGGAACTTTTCATAAATAGGTTTTCTTTGTAGTTTTGACACTTGGTCTATGAAAGCTTCGCCATCACTGATTTAAGTGACCCTTTATGTTCTCCATGTTGATCTCTTGGCTATGTTTTAGCTCTAATGTGATGCTTTTGTAAGTTCAGTTGCATCAGCTACATTATCTATTAGGAGACTAATGTATTATGGGTGCTCTTTTAAGCATTTTTATATATTGAATTAGTTTACAGTGTTTTCTGTGATTAAATTGCCCAAGGGATGTTGCAATAATGAATTAGATGACATAAAGTATAATGAATATATTGTCCATAATTACTGTATCTTTTATTCTATGTAACTTTATACTCTGTAAAAAGGTCTGAATTAGCCATTTTATTCAGCCAAAAGGCCTTTGAGCTAACAAGAAAGGTGGAATTCCCTTCGAAAGAAGAAATCACCTTTTCCTATAACTTTTCATTTTCCCAGAGGTTAAAGTGGAGAATTCGGTGTTCATATTTCTTCTTAAAGGACTAGACTGTCTGCCTTGTATATAGTAAAACAGGCCCAGGAGAGAAACTATAGCCATAAAATGGAAGCAAAGCTGTGAAAGTTTCAACGGAGACAAATATCACAATGTGAAACCATCACTTAAGTAAGTGTGACTTCCTATTGAGTTACTTGGTCAAAACTAGTGAAATAAATATGTAGTTTGCTAAGTTTTAGCTTCAGTTCTTATCTAAAGAGTTTAGGATTTCTTGCAGTTTTTGTGGACATCAGTAGGGGAGTTGGAAAATATGATTATTTTTTACTAGAACCATTGGCATCCTATGCATTGGTAAGGATTGGTGTTGCTGCTCAGTACCAAAGTGAATACAGGAGCTGGAATTCTATGTATGATTTATGAGGGCTTGCAGAGTATTACACCAATATCAATACATTTCAAATTTGTTTTAGAATAAAGCTTAATATTTGAATAATAGGCTGATTTTGGTTAGATCATTAATCAGTAGCGTCTTTGTAATATATGATCGTAAATGTAACAGTGTGGTCAGGATTGATCAGAATTCTTTTTTACAAAGCAGTTTTTCCTTGTTTTTGCTGCTGTTCGCAGCATGACCAGTAGGTGGCCATAATGTATGTAATTCTTGCAATTTGTTTTCTCTGCTCCTCAATATGCTCCGTCGCTTGTTTCTTTCCAAAGCAAAACTGAAAATATCACTTATCTAGAATCCAATTATTCTAAAATGATCTTGTCCTTCAGAAAACACCTGAAGCTGAAGTTAGTTAGTAATGGTTCAGCACTGCATCCTATTTATTTCATCAAAGTCAATAAATAGTATTGGAAAAAAGTGTCCACTTCCTCTTGCACCTCCAAAGCTTTTGATGAATTGAAAATGTAAATATAATTGACTTGAAGGTTCCTTATTGGTTCTCTTTTATACAAGTAATGAAGTGCACTCCAGCTCTCGGAGCAGAGGCAGGAGTGGTAAAAAATAAGGCTAATGAATTTTATTTTTTACATTTGGCTATTGTTATGGTAAAGGAAATGTATTAATGACCATAAATTACCTTATTGGCTTCCTGTATTTTTAATTAAAAGGACAAGGTTTGCAAACAGGGAACTGCCACTGACATTACTACGACACTAAGGTGATTCACAGACGTTGACACTGACAGATCTGACGGCTTCACATTAATTGCAGCGAGATGAGATGAAGGAGCAGGGTGCCCTCAATGTAAAAACAGTGTGACAGTTCCTAGATATAGAGAAGCAGCTGCTTCACAGTGTAAGCCCCTGTGTCAGTGCCGTATAACCTTCAGAAAGTTACTTACTATCACTGACTTGCAGGCAGAGAGAATTGTAATTAATTTGCCTACACAAGTCTGCTATGTATTGTTCTAAGTAATGAAAAGTTCCTGTAGATCTTTTATTAAACTATATAGTATAAAACATAATAAAAGCATAAAACTGAAACCAAACATTATATACAAAATATTTACAATAACTCAACCTGCTAGTCCAGCCCCATTCACACCTAGCAGAAACCTAGAAATAACAATAACTTAACATACACCAAACGAATGAAATGACACTAAATACCACAACCCCCAGACGAATAGAACAGATCATAAGGGCTCTATCACATTGGTGTTGAGGCTCCGTTTTGTCTCCATTTTGTTTTCACTTCCTCCGTGTCTGGTTTAACAGGTTTAACATTGCTTTGAAAACATCACGCCTGGTTTTTCAGCCTCATCAGTGAAAAAATAACGGATGTTGCATCCGATTTTTTTTTCAGACCCATCGTATTCTATTGCCTTCCGTGATCTGCATCAGTGAAAAAATAGGACACGTTTCATATTTTTTTCCACAGAAAATGGATCAGTAAAAATATAAGCAAATGTGAAAACACCCATAGAAATCAATGGCTTTTTGTCACATCGGGGTTAATCACCGAACCACGAATGTTTAAAACAGCCCAATGTGAGAGAGACCTTAACCAAACCCATCAACTACTGAAGACAAACCAGACCCACAAATGAACATAAATGAACATTAATGAACTTAAACACATCCCACATCTAATAACAGAGCACCCCACACAAATAGAAAACACAGAATACACATTACACTAACTAAACCCCACGCCCACACCCCCTCTTCCCCTCAGACACTGGTCTAATATCCAAAGTTTGGGTTAAGTAGTCCAGACCAGTTCCTGTATTAAACATTACTATGTAAGTGAACACCAACACAAGTAACAAGGGGCAAGGAAGCATTGTCCCCCCACTAAATCAATTAGATTGTTTGAAAACTTAAATCACACCAAATAAAGGGAAACAATAATTAAAATATATTAAACATAGAATGGAAATGTATTTCCTCAATTTAAAACAAATCCATGAAAAAGACAACATACACAGAAAAAATCCATCAATGGTCAAATAACTTAAAGAGAACCCGTCATGCAAAATAACCCCCCTAAACTAAATATATTTTCATAAACTGCCATTAGAAAGCATTGCCTCTATCCCTTCATTGTCCCTCTACATGCCTGTAAACCTAAGCAATGAGGTCCTAAAGCTGTATGCAAATGACCTGTTAAATGTCCAATGAAGCATTAGCATATTCAAGCTGTCCACTCTATTCATGAGTGGGAGGCACAGACACCCCCCCAGTGCATGACTGACAGCCTGTATAATGATGTGAGGCTGTATAATGATGTGCTTCCTGGTGCTGGTGGCCACGCCCCCTGCAGCCTGTGTGTGAATGTGTGTGTATAGGAGAGATACAGCAGCTCCAGGCAGCCATGTTACAGCAGAACATGTCAGATTCATGTGTAGCTGATGTCTGTGTCTCTGTGTGTTAGGAGGATGCAGCATGTCAGCAGATGACATACACACACACTAGCCATGCTTTACTATACATTACACACAGACATGAGCAGGGGGAGGAGAGGGGAGGGGTAACAGGGGTGACATCACTGCCTCTGACCATGTGACCAGCCTCATGTTCATGATAAAAAATAGATGATTTTACAATGAATAATGTATGAAATAACTAGATAAAGGCTGGGATGGGATCCTTGTGAGCTGCTCCAACAGGTAGTAGTGACAGGACAAGTGACACAGACCTGATGACAGGTGTCCTTTAATATACATAATAAATAGATCACAGTAACCTGTATCGAGGTATAGAAGGTCTAATCCTCAGAACAAGTCAAGATATTTGTTTGCAAACAAGTATCGCACTTTTCCCAGAGGAATAACAGAGGGAATGGGACAAATACTAAATACACATACAGGCATATGCAGACCAGAGGTGGACACCACCCGACATGTGGTTTGCCTCACTTCATCAGGGGTATGTGCAATCCTTGTTTGTAAGCAAATACCTTGATGTTAATGTTAAAACTCATGTTGTTAATTTTTACAGCATTGGTCCAAAGAGAATCAGAAAAGATTCAGATTCAAAAATGACAAATGATAGATTCATACGGAATCTACAAAACAATGAATAGCTTATCTCTAATATATGTGTAGTCTTCCAATTTGGAACTGTAAGTGCTCAAAATATCAATGATGTTGCCTATACAGCCAATAAGTACATTTTTAACTTTTAAACTTGGCTCAGAAGGAAAATACCTTGTAATTGCTAAGTTTTTGTCCATGGGTTGTGTGTGGTATTGCAGCGTAATTATAATTAGTGAAGAGAGCTACACTGTACTACCAGGTGCAGCCTATGGACAAGAGCAGAGCTGTGTCTGGGAATATAACATACTACAATATGGAAGAACTTGTTAGTGGTTAACAGATTTGTAGCAATACAAATACTAGAAAAAATATCATCACTAGACCAAATCAGTTTACGAAATTCATTCTACATTGTGATATTTTGGCTTTACAGGCAGTCCCCTACTTAAGAACACTCGACTTACAGATGACCCCTAGTTAAAAGTGGACCTCTGGATGCTGGTAACTTACTGCACTTTAGTCCCAGGATATAATATACAGCTATAGCCCTTATTAAATGTGTCTGTAGTTAAGATTTATTGCCCCTCCTGGTTCTTAGGACAATACAACATTTTTAAAAATCAATTGTCACAGAGACCAAAAAGAATTTAGTTGGGGTTACAATTATATATACAGTTCTAACTTGCATACAAATTCAACTAGAACAAACCTATCAACACAGGGACTGCCTGTATTGCCAAATACCAGACAAAGGATAATATATATATATATATACTCGAGAATAAGCCTAGTTTTTCAGCACAAAAAAATGTGCTGAAACCCCAAACTTGCTTATACTTGAGTAAAAAAATATATCAAAACTCACCTTTCTGGCTTCCCCCGTTGCTGGCTATATACTGGGGCAGGGGGCTGGCTTATACTGGGGCAGGGGGCTGACTTATACTGGGAGCAGGGTCCGGCAGTCTATATACTAGGGAGGCTGTGACCAATGCATTTCCCACCCTCGGCTTATACTCGAATCAATAGGTTTTCCCAGGTTTTGTGGTAAAATTAGGGGCCTCGGCTTATACTTGGGTCGGCTTATACTCGAGTATGTACGGTAAATAAATTGTTGCTACCTAGAATAATATTATTAGACTGGAAATCTCACATTGAGTGTTGCCTCCCATCTTTTTTTTTAAGTATATCGGTCCCATGGAACAGAGCTTTTGGGCCAGCATGAATCACTGGCTCTCACATACTGGCAGGTGCTGTTTTATTTCTTGATTTTCTATGGGCTGATAATACTGTTATATAGCAGTTTTCTGACACAAAAGAAAAGCAGAGTTAAGCATGAGAAATCGAACTCGGTAGTTTCAGCTTTCGAATTGCTGCTTTAACACAGCCAATGGGCACACATGCACCACACGCCAAGGCTAGCAATAGTGCCCTGTGATTTTTTGTATATTATATACAGTACTATTCCAGGTCATGTCTATCGTAAAAGGAGTCAGATCTACAGGGCCTTTCTACAAATCTAATAGTAGTGAATGAAGCCAAATATTTGACTGTGACTCTTGGTAAACTTCTGAACTGCATTATTAATAGCACAAATTGCATGACTATGATAGACTGCCAACAGATATGGCAATGAGCCACACTCTTTATCTGTCTAGCTGATTATGTACAATGAAAGCATTGGATTGGTTTCTATCTTTTTAGTGCAGTGTTCTAGTTCTGCGCAATTAACCCTAGCAGCGTAATAATATCTGAGAAATAGAATTGATGTAAAGGGCATATATAGGACTTTGCAGTGGTGTAACCGTAGCCATAGCAGTAAGTATGGAGCCCATGGCATCAGGTGGCTGAAGCTTCTGTGGTGAAGGGTGTTTATTGGGTGTTGTGGAGATTTGGCCCAGTAGAGACCGTGGTAGCGGGGTGCTGGGATGCAGTTCAAGACAGGGACACCAGGGTACAGTCCAAACAGGTCTCGCCTGCGTTTATTGCAGCAAAATAAAACCAGCCTTTACATTCAGGTATTTGAATAAACAAAAGAAAACCTACCCGTCAGGGTGCTAACTATACAAATAGTCCACTAGCTCACACTAAACAAAGATCACGTGGCTGCTCCAGACACACAGGTCAGAGCTGTGTCCTCTCAGCCTCCTTCCACAGAGAGACAACCCACTCAACTCTGCTGAGTCATTTTATCCAGGCTAATTAGGCTGTTCCCATCACCTGTGTCCAAGGTGCTGGACAAACCCACCTCAGCACTAAGGCCTTGCATAGAAGCAAAACCTAGGGGAAACATACCGCCCATCCACAGTTAACCCCTTCAGTGTCTCACAGTGTGTATATGATGTATGTGTGAGGTTTGTATATACTGTATGTGTGTGTATATGCTGTATATGGTACTGTATGTATCTGTGTGTTTGTTGTGTGCCATTCCTTTCTTAATATGCTTTTGGGCAAATAATAGAAAATTTGTGATATCATGTAATTATTATATAAAACATCAATATGTGGGAAATAGCCAGTTTATCAAATGTCACTTTACAACACAGAAGAAAAGCATTGTTCTGTGTTCTGTAATTGTTGATTAGCTGTGTCGCTTTTAGTGGAATAATATTTCTGACAGCCCATTAAATTTATTATAGTTCTCATGTTATTCTGACAGCCATCAAAGGCCAGGTGCACGGTAGAATTGAAAGTAAAGTATGTTTCGCCCAATGTTATGCTTCTCTCAATAGTATGTCATATGTTCATGTCATTATGATCCTCTATGAACTACACTGCCAAGTGGATACAAGAACAACACGTTTGAGGGCATACTGTTTCCGCTATCAGGTCCAAATGGGATCTCATACCAGAACCTCTTGGCTTATATAGAACTCTCCCTGCAATGGATAGGATCGGAAAAATACTGTTTTCACAGATAAAATGTCAGCAATCGTGCCAGAACCGGGCTTCTCTACTGTCAAAAACATTTTATCTGTGAAGATAGTATTCTTTCCGATCCTATCCACTATATGGAAAGTTCTATATAAGCTGATGGGTTCTGGTATAAGATCCAATTTGGACCTGGTGAAGGGGTGAATAAGCCACTGTAACACTTTGTCCGTGTATACGCTTGCATATAAATTAAACCTTTTTTTGGAATTGAGCAATGCGCTTCTGCTATTTCTGTTTTTTCACCTTCCTTCATCTCATTCTCGCTATCCAGATGCCAGGTGACACCTGTTCCAAAGGACATTAGACAGACCTCAGCTTCCATGTAAATACTGTATATACTCGAGTATAAGCTGACCCGAGTATAAGCCGAGACCCCTAATTTTACCACCAAAAACTGGAAAACCTATTGACTCGAGTATAAGCAGCGGGTGAGAAATGCATTGGTCACAGACCCAGCCAAGTATATAGCCAGCCAGCCCGCTATAATATACAGCTTGCCCCCAGTAGTATACAGCCTGCCCCCAGTAGTATACAGCCTGCCCCAGCCTGCCCTCAGTATTATACAGCCTGCCCCCAGTAGTATACAGCCTGCCCCCAGTAGTATACAGCCACCCCAGCCTGCCCCCAGTAGTATACAGCCACCCCAGCCTGCCCCCAGTAGTATACAGCCACCCCAGCAGTATACAGCCACCCCAGCCTGCCCCCAGTAGTATACAACCACCCCAGCCTGCCCCCCAGTAGTATACAGCGTGCCCTCAGTAGTATACAGCATGACCCCAGTAGTATACAGTCAGCCCAGAATTTAAAAAAAAAAAGAAAACTTATTTACTCACTTACTTATTTACCCGTTGCGCAGCGCTGCTCCCCAGATGTCATCGCGGCTCCTCTTCTGGCTTCCCGGCTCCTCTTCTTGCTTCCGCGCCATCTTCTGTCTTCTATAACATTGTGTTGTTCTCTCCCGTGTGGCGCCATACTAGGCGCCGCACGGGAGAAGAACAATGGCGCCGCCCAGCACGATGTTAAAGAAGACGGCGCGGAAGCAAGAAGAGGAGTCGGGAAGCCAGAAGAGGAGCCGCAATGACATCGGGGGAGCAGCGCTGCGCATCGGGGCCACCAGAGGGTGAGTACATAAGTTTATTTATTTTTTTGTCCATTTTTAATGATTTTTTACAAGTATTGACTCGTGTATAAGCCGAGGGGACGTTTTTCAGCACATTGTTTGTGCTGAAAAACTCGGCTTATACACAAGTATATACGGTAAGTCCTATTTTGCAATACTAGTATAACTAATATTTTATGTTTTATTGTTTTCATTTGCACTGTGTTTTTTTCTATTTTGGCTAAGTTAGTTTAGCAATGACAGAATTTTAAGTAGATTAGGTTAACAGGAGACATAGAAAAGCAGGAAGTATCATAAGCAGAACAGAATCAAACCTTCTGGGCAAGACATTATTTATCATTGTATTCTCTTTGGCCAAGAGTCATAGTCGCAGTCCCTGGCCAAAGCAGAGACTGGCAGGATTTTATCGGAGTGACATGACCCCAACCAATCAGAAAGCTGGGCCTCAGCCAAGTCCTAGCCGGCAGCTGTCCAAGGTACTTCAGGTGTAAGATTAAAATGGTGCAGGACAGCTGCCCAATGAATTCCAGATACCCAAGATGCTCTTATTATGACTTTATTATCATAATGGTTGTTTGCTTATTTATACTTTTATGTTTGTTGTTGAATTTGTCAGATCAGGATTTGTGATCTTTTAATTAATTGCAGAATGCGCAAAGTGTTCTGTTTATTAGACTTAGATGTTGAAGGAGCTGCAGTATACTCCATATCTTACAGTACAAAACAAAAATCTGCTAATGTTGTGTTAATGACGGTCCATTGAGTTCAGTTGTGGATTCATAAAATTACTTAGTCCCCTGAACTCCTCTAAGTGGTGGCTACAGGTTGCAGGTGCTTTTACACTTTCTTTATTAAGTAAAGAAGATAATTTAGAGTTCAGGGAAATTTCATAATTGTATTGTATCCAGGTCTACCAGATTCAGAGTTGTGCAGGGTTCAAGTTGTTTATTAAAAAATTAGTTAAAAACTTTTAGATAAGGTCGTACCTGACATTTTAGTCTATAGATTTTATATCCTGTAAATAAATAAAAATGCTGTCTTGCACAAAACATAAGTGTTAACTGTATATACTAGAGTATTAGCTGAGTTTTTCAGCACAATTTCAGCACATACTCAAGTAGTATGCACCCTCCAGAGCTCACCCCCAGTATCCCCAGCTGATGCTCAGGGATGAGTGTCGGAGGAGTACTATGTTTATTTTTTTTTACGGTTTCCCTGTTCTGGACATTTTATTTATGGGGGTACTGTTCTCTGGACATTTCATAGTGTGGGTGCATTTGCATGGACATTTTATTAATAGGGGTGCTCTGCAATGAACATTTTATTAATGAGGGCACCCTGCTATGAACATTTTATTAATGGTGGAGCTCTGATGGACTTTTTATGAATGGAGGGAGAGTACTAGGCATTTCATTGATGAGGGGAGACTACTGGACATATTATTAGAGAAAAGCAGCTGCATTTCCCACCATAGGCTTATACTCCAATAAATAGGTTTTCCCAATTTTTTGTGGGTTGGCTTATACTCAATTATATATGGTAATTTTAATTAAAAAATGAAGATGAAAAAAGAATAGATTTGATCACTCAGTGAAGGACCTAGTACAAGTAATACTGAGATAGATATTTTGTCAGTAAAATTAATAGTAAACAAAGACAAACATTTTCTGGCTGATGGGAAAATATGCCTTTTCTCCATTCTGTTTCAGTTGGGCCAATGTGCACCTCTCACACCACAGCAGCTGGTCCATGGCTCCCATGGATAATTCACTCCAGTGCCACTAGTTTTCATTCTGGCTTACAACTTTTTTATGTGCTCTAGAGCATTAGTGAATAAGTCATTCTGTCCACATATAGAACTAGGTAGGTGGCATCTTATAAGTGCACCTCTTAGACATATTTTTGATCTCTTCTTAGCTCTTTCCTCAGTAGCTAAGCAGTCTCCACCCACAATTCCTGCTTTTTATTTGAGTCAAAGTAAATGGCAAACCTGGCCTGACACCCTTACCAATGTATAAACCATGTAAAATAATGTACATCTAAGAAATCATTTATAGATACCACATTAGAGATGGTAATACAAGTCGCATAATGCAGTCTGCAAAGTACAGCTGAAAACTGTCATTACTCCTTTCCTAACAACCTTGATTGATTTCCACCATTAATGTGAACTCTCCTCTCTCCTGTAAACTCTTCTCTGGTTTACAGTTAATCCACTGTGATTGACAGAATCTTTCTCCGTTCTCTGCCCTGTCTTATGTAAGAGGACTAATCAAATCATCATCTGGTCCGGGGCTCTGGCATCTCATAAAAAGTTTTGTGGTCTATTGTTCTTCTCTTCTGTAGTCTTGTACTAAGCTAGCTGGTGTTCATTCTTTCTTCTGGTATCCTTGGCCTTTTTACCATATTCTCTGACTATGGTATAGTCTACTGATATAACTGCATTGACCACTTCCCGACTATCCCTCTCTGTATTATATTGTATTGTCGTCGTCTCCCTGCTTGCACTTTGGCACAGAAAGTGAATGTCAACCGGTTGTCTCCTCTTGCTTAGGGTAGCTAGGGCAATTAGACAGGGACAGTTGGGAAGAGGGTTTGGTCTCAAGTCCCCCTGTCTTTGTCTATCCACTCCCTGCCCCTTTTTAACATATGGTTTTTTTCTTCGATTTATAACTGTTTAATGTTGGTGCCTTGATTTTTTTCTAGAATGATGACAAGAGCAACCTACTAAATAAATTATTCATTTACTATACATTGTTGTTTGATTGTCTTACATGATGTTATATGTTAAATCGTCTGTACCATTTATTGCATGGACTGCGCTATTATTGGTTCATGATGCCTCATATTAAGCAATCTTTAAAACAGTGATACATGTTTTGTGAGTGATTTGTATTATAATTACTTCAACAATACCTCTTCTGCTTTTGACCTTAACCTGTTACCTACACTCACCGGCCACTTTATTAGGTACACCATGCTAGTAACGGGTTGGACCCCCTTTTGCCTTCAGAACTGCCTCAATTCTTCGTGGCATAGATTCAACAAGGTGCTGGAAGCATTCCTCAGAGATTTTGGTCCATATTGACATGATGGCATCACACAGTTGCCACAGATTTGTCGGCTGCACATCCATGATGCGAATCTCCCGCTCCACCACATCCCAAAGATGCTCTATTGGATTGAGATCTGGTGACTGTGGAGGCCATTTGAGTACAGTGAACTCATTGTCATGTTCAATAAACCAGTATGAGATGATTTCAGCTTTATGACATGGCGCATTATCCTGCTGAAAGTAGCCATCAGATGTTGGGTACATTGTGGTCATAAAGGGATGGACATGGTCAGCAACAATACTCAGGTAGGCTGTGGCATTGCAACGATGCTCAATTGGTACCAAGAAAATATTCCCCACTTCATGACACCACCACCACCAGCCTGAACCGTTGATACAAGGCAGGATGGATCCATGCTTTCATGTTGTTGATGCCAAATTCTGACCCTACCATCCGAATGTTGCAGCAGAAATCGAGACTCATCAGACCAGGCAACGTTTTTCCAATCTTCTACTGTACAATTTCGATGAGCTTGTGCAAATTGTAGCCTCAGTTTCCTGTTCTTAGCTGAAAGGAGTGGCACCCGGTGTGGTCTTCTGCTGCTGTAGCCCATCTGCCTCAAAATTCGATGTACTGTGCGTTCAGAGATGCTCTTCTGCCTACCTTGGTTGTAAAGGGTGGCGATTTGAGTCACTGTTGCCTTTCTATCTGCTCGAACCAGTCTGCCCATTCTCCTCTGACCTCTGGAATCAACAAGGCATTTCCGCCCACAGAACTGCCGCTCACTGGATGTTTTTTCTTTTTCGGACCATTCTCTGTAAACCCTAGAGATGGTTGCGCGTGAAAATCCCAGTAGATCAGCAGTTTCTGAAATACTCAGACCAGCCCTTCTGGCACCAACAACCATGCAATGTTCAAAGGAACTCAAATCACCTTTCTTCCCCATACTGATGCTCGGTTTGAACTGCAGGAGATTGTCTTGACCATGTCTACATGCCTAAATGCACTGAGTTGCCGCCATGTGATTGGCTGATTACAAATTAAGTGTTAACGAGCAGTTGGACTGGTGTACCTAATAAAGTGGCCGGTGAGTGTATATGTGGTACTTAAAGTCACTGAGGAGCTCAGTTAGGTATTTCCCAAAAATACAATTATTGGGGAAGGAATCACAGGTATAGTTGGGGAAAAATAAAATATAACTTTTAATGAATAAATGTTAAAAGACTCTCCAATGTGTGTATCAGTGTGTACAAAGATATTAGAGACGTAACACACTGTCACAAATGATAGTAAAAAAGGACTATTACGGCTCAGAGAGCGCACCCTGCATGTAGTGTTAGCAGGTGCAGGTTTTCTCAGTGGCCAGTAGGTCAGTGGCAGGTAGGTCTGTAGCGTATAGAGATACCCCCGTTGCCTTGTATTTTCATTTGTACCAGATAAGACAATTACGGAGATTGTTCCCTGCTCTTAGAAAAGTCCTTGTGAGCTACAATAACTAATGTCCTAACTTCTCATCTCTCCACCTCTACGCGTTTCGCCCCTGATAGTGGGGCTCGTCAGGAGAACCGTAGAGGATGAGATTACATAGAATGAATTACTGTATTATAAATTCATTAAGGACACAGAAAAATAAAAAAGGAAAATGCCGGCGTCCTGATGGTGGGCGCCAGCGTATGGTAGTCGTATGTGGTACTTAGTAGAATGCTAGACATGAACATGGTTTTATAAGCCTTAGATCCCCACTCTTTATGTTAGATTTATAATAAAGGCACATTTTTATATCACCAAAATGACATTTGGGCCTCTAAAAATATTAGGATTTGCTTCTGCATTTTAATAAATGGATTTTATATCCCTGTTTCATCATGTGACCTGGTCATGTATTGGCACAGCTTGTTGTATTTCTCGTTGGGTTTCATTTATAATAACCATGAAAAATGTATTAAAGGAGCTTTTAATCAAACAAATGTTATTCCAGATTGATCTTTTCAACAGGTGTAGAATTGTTCCTAGAATCCTGGCAATCTATACATTGTTTTGTTTTCCATCTTAAGTAAGAATAATCTCTTATCCCAACATACCAGAACACAAATTGATTGCACTGCTGGAAGTAGGAATAGCTTGTGCTTCTCATGAATGCAATATCTCTCCCCTGGAAGTGTAAAAGAATAGTCAGACTATGAAGATGCCTATTGTTAAGAATTTCTTTCATTGTGTTATGTTTTGCTAGTTTTTATTATACAAGAATAGCATTTAGAAAAGCCATTTTATTTGTAGTCAGATTTGTGGTTAACACTGTAAAATCCTTAGAGTTTCCCCAACCCAGGCTAAAGTCAACACCTAAAGATTGATGATCTATTGATCCTGTGTGTTAATTCTAAGCCAGCTTCTCAACATTATATATAATTATCCTTGCTTTAATTATCATTGCTGACTACAGTCTATGACTGTCTAACATGCTCAGATGTATTAAAATGTCAGATCTATGAAAGTAGTTCAGAATAAAAATGTGGGCTGTTTGTCAAAAGCATTTCCAATTGGAGTAAAACAAAGGAAATCCAATTGTTTGAATGGCTCATGTTTTTGAAAAAAACTGGAAACGCTAAGAGAAATAAACAAAATGAAAAGTTATACTTCTATTACATTGTAGGCTCATTTATTGTCCCCTTGTTCTTGTAACATGAACCCTCTGGGCTATCCAACTAGTTTGGTTTGAGGCTTCACTGAGGGCATTATATCTGGCTCTCTCCAGTTTTTTAACCCCTCCAACACTATACGAGGATCAGGTCTTGCGGGACGATTATCAGCCTTAGTTTTACAAACTCTTTGTGTATTTCCACTTTGTTCATCAGAATTGTAATATTTAACTGACCGTCTTTTAAACAGTGTAACCAACCAATCTACAAATATTAAATGTGCATTATTTGTTGTGTTTGTTTCATCCACACAGCTTTAAAGTGCTTAGCCTCCAGCTTTTCTGTTTCAAACAATTTGAGTCAGACATTGTAAAGAATTTGTGTCATGACACAATGCCCGTGGGAAATCTTCCCTGGAACAACTACTTGTTTAAACCTTTCAAAATATAAAGTCTAAGCTGTGGCCAACTGCTTCCTCCTCTTCTTTATATGATCATGTACACAGTAATTGAACAATGCTGTTATAGTGGCAGTGTCTTATTTATATACAGCCCACAGAAGCTTCTCCACCAGCATGGATGTGGATGCTTAATTAAACCATCTGATAAAGAAGGATCTTGGCTGCTAAATAAATTGTTGGTGCTTAATTCTCAAAATATTATATTGGTCCTAATCAAGTTAGCAGCTGGTCTCATCAAAATATTATTGTGTATTATTTAGGAAATATTATATCATGTATGAAGACATTATTAACTTAAAATGGGTTGTCCAACTCTAATACAAAGCTGCTACAAAGAAAATAGAATGAATGTAACCGACCTGTCTACTCCAGCACTAGCTGTCCATTGCAACTGTGTTGGATAATGTGCCAATAGAGGGCAAATCAGCATTATCTTAGATTTCTCTTCGATTTTTCTCTTAGATTTGTGTACATTGCAGATATGTGCATAAATTTGTGATTTTTTACAACAGTATTACCCCTGATGTATCTTTATAATCCAGATGTGTACGTATAAAAAAGTAGAAATTTTTTGCTCAATCATTGTTAAAGGTTGCTGATTCTTGTATATAAATACTCTGCTCTCGAGCAGGTTTAGAAAAATGTTTGCAAAATTGCAGAAAAATTTGAGATTTTTGCGTGACTTTTTGAAATAAAAGTTACAAAAACCAATGACTGCCATGTATATCACCCTCTAAGAAAAATCAAACAAGCACCAAACACACAAAAAAAAAGACAGATGCAAATGTTCAAACTCACTAATGGGCATTGTGTGGCAGATTATTGAAGCACCGCTGGGGACCTGGGTTCACGTCCCAGGGTCAACATCTGCAAAGACTGGGAGTGGGCCGGCACAGGGCGTTACTGTTCCCCTATGTGTCTGTATTAAAAATCTTATTTTATCTTTGAATGCAGATGATATTATTTTGTACCATCCTATTTGAATAATCTTGTATTTATAGATGGATAGAGGAAATGTAATTGGGAGATTTACTAAAGAAAATGAACAATCATTATTTTGTACTTTATACCAGAAAAAAAAAGTCTGCAATACACATCAATTCATAAGAACAGGTTACAAAGTTTGGCAGTCTCCATTGCAGATCTAGAATACAGATTTTTACAGCTTATTTTTTTTTTTGTTTTTTTGTCAAATAAAAATGTCATTATTCACTGGAACTTATAAGAAATTGCCACCTCTCCTCCTGACATCTTTTCTTTGATTTCTTCATTTTGACGTTCCTCTTCTAATACTGGAAGTCTATGTAAACTGTAAATGACAACTGTGTGCTACCTCTTGTGAAGAATAACAATATGAACAAAATTTACCAAAGGTCACAATACAAACAATAGTATAAATGTAGGCAAATATGTTATGAGTTATTTCCATGGCAAAATTAAACAGTGTTACATCTTGATTTTAACATGTCTACAATTGCATTATATGTCATGTATAGAAATATCAACACAGTACTAAATAAATTGGGGGTCACTTATGGCTTTATTAGTGACCTATTTAAAGGAATTTTAGCTTGCCATCTTTTGCCTTTTTATAATAAGGAGTATCAGCTTATAGACAGTATTATGATGAGCTTTCAATAGATTTGGCCACAAATACTGGTCCAACATACAGGTCCCAGACCAACACCTGACTATGTAAACTCTAAAACCTCTTTGGCTTCTGTTGCAACTTTGATCTTACCCCTGATTAATGCTACAGTCCATTGGCTATTTATCTATTGCCTCATATTCTATGAATACTTTCTATGAATTCTTTCGATAAAGATTCTAAATTTCAAATGTATATATTAATTTAGAAACTTTATTGTTATCAAATGGTGAATATTTGGATAAATGTATCCTGGAAATTTGAGTGTAAATATCCATAGAAAACCTTAAAAAGGTTAAAGGGGTTGTCCGGGAATATGAATTAGCTTATAGATGGCTGGGGGGGGGGGGGGCTTTACAGTTCCTGCATAAGTTTTAAGTGCAGTTGTAGACTCATATCACCGCTGGCCTCTGAAAATAAGCAGTAGCTGTAAACGCACTTTATACATAGAACCAACAGTAAAGGGTGGCTCTGTGGGAGTATGGGAGTGCAGAGAGATTTAAGTATAACTAATATTTGTTTATACATTTTCAAGCCTCCTCAGGCATATAAAAATTATTCATATGCAATGACAACCTCTAGATAACAAAGAACACCGAGATTCCACTCCCTGGTCATTAATTATCAAACCGACTATATAACAAGAACCTATAGTTCTGATATTACACAATATAATATGCTTAGTTATCAATTTGTATGATAGCAAATAACAAATAAAAATAACAAATAAATAAATGTAAAAAAACAACATAGACACAACTGTGAAGACATTCTTGATCCCTATCCTATGAAATATCGGTAAATTTCTTTACTGCTTCCAGACTAGGCAAACCCTACACCACATATTGGAAAGTGTTTGGCTTATGTACGGTTGCATTTCAAAGGATTAGCACTTGTTTCTTAGAAATAAAAATCAAGAGGAACCCCATGGAGCATCTAAAATACTTTAAGACCTTAAATACACTTTGCGATATCAATAAATTGGTAAAATATACTGGATATAATGTTTGATTTTTTTTCTTATGTATTTTATAAATCTTTATAGTACATTCACATCTCTTTTTTGTATACACTCAGTGTATACGCTAGGAAAGCTAATATATATGCTGAGTGTATCACTTGATACACTGAGAGATGGAGGCATCAACTAAAAACCTGTGAGGCATGACAAGAGAGCCCTGGCTCTTATCTGCTTGTGGCCTTCATGTTAAGACCACTTTGTACGGTGTTGAATCTCTGGATTACTTTATGCTCCCATTCTTCCCTTTCCCTCTGTGTCTTAAAATGTCCCATTAAAATAGTAATCTGCAAATTTTCCATAGTGTGCTCCTCTCTGGAGAAATGTGCAGCTTCTGGGAGATCTTTCCTTTCATTTTTAATATCAGATCATTGCAAGTTCATGCGGTAATGGAGTCTCTGACATGTTTCCCTAACATAAAGGCCTGTGGTTGGACACCTTTGACACATAATAAGGTAGACCACATTAGAAAATCTGCAGGAAAATGTCTCCTTGAACTTATGTACCTGTCGTGATTAAGGTACAGGTACATGGTCACCCGTGCGAATGAGCTGTTTTGCAGGCAGGTTGAGATACCATTTTCTGATGGAGGTCTCAGGGCACTCCGGAAAACAAGTTGTTTTAGGTTTGGTGGTTGCCGGAAGGACAGGAGAGGAGGATCTGAGAATATTTCTTTTAGTCTTGTATCTTTATGCAGAATCGGGAGGGGTTCCTAGGTAAAATGATGTAGGATCTCCAGTTGTGGACTGTAAGTGACTACTAGGGTTACTCTAGCCTCCTGTTGGGTTTCCTTATATGTGAGTAAATGGTCTCTGTTGTGGGCTGCTGCTTTACTTATTTGGTTGTCAGTTACTTTTGGTCGATAGCCCAACTGGAGAAATTCAGACCTGAGCTCCAGGAGGTGTTTTCCAGGTCTGTCGGAGCTATGTAACCAAACAAACGCGAAAGTATCTTCTAAGTCTAGTAAACAGATCAGCTTTGATAACAGAGAAATAAAGCCTTCACTTAGAGGCAGGTTACACCATGTTTATACACAAATTAAGCAGAATGTCTTAATGAAGTTTAGTAGAAACTTTTAAAAATTATCCAAAATGACAGTTATTCTTTAACAATACATCTCTGTTGGGTATGGTATTGTCAAATACATGATACAGTGTTTTTTTTTGTGTTAGGAATCAAAAAGATGGCCAGACACTATTGTGAACTTGCCAAAACAAAATAGACATTGACGGTAAATAAGTGAAGCATTGACTGATAAATCATAAAATGCGCAAAATGTGTAAAAATGCAAAATGTATTTAGTTTTCTCATAACACTGATAAAAAAATGGTTATCCCAAGAGGAAATCTATCACAAGAAAGAATATTTGGATTAACAATATTTTTTCATTCTATAGAATTAATTAAGTAAAATCATTAATACGTGACTACCCAATCCATGCCTCCTTGTCTCCTGGGTTCTATGCATTATTTAGTGAATTCCATATTTATGTTTTTTCATATCAAAAATTGATTATAACTATTGCTCATAAAATCTAACCTTGAATGAGACCTAATTTAAAATGATAGAATTTGCAAGATTTGCAGTGAACCACATCCAGTGGACTTTGTGTTATTGTATATTATAAACATGTAAAGTAACTTTTCCATGTATTTCCATGTTATTACATATTTACTCAAAAAATATTCACCTCTAAATACCCAATCATTATTATTAGTAACTTAGTACAGATTATATTTACAAAAGTGATGCTTTTCCCACAAAACCATTATACAATTTTCCAGTGATTACAAAAAGAACTTCAAAAAGTAGGCAAGTTGTCGATTTTTACCTATCTGTAATAGCTTATAGGAAATAAACCTTCGCTATTGTCATTTGTTATCTATTTTTATAGCAGCTTATGGGAAATACACAATACTTTAGTAGCCAGGAGGATAGAACTGACTGCTGTAGCCGCAAAATACTTAAATCCAATCAGATATAGCAAACTATATTTTGTTGCCGAATTTTGAAGATAAGGATTAGTATTGTATAAATTGTTTTGTGTGAGATTAATATACCAATTGTTGCATTTGTTATATGGAAAAATACATCGGTCGTAGATTATGTTATTGAAAAGTGGCATCAGCATTCTATTAGTGACCTTAATGTACATATTTTAAGGCATCTTCACATTCCCAAATCCCAAATGAATAATTTAAGTCTCTATTTTTGGCATGCACAGTATGTGTGAATATATTTGCTTGGAATTTGACATATTAATATAAATGTCCTAGACATATAAAATTTTGAGTCTACCCAATAACATAATAAGTAATGCTCAACAAATACAACTAGTTATAGAGGAGATATCTCAATAAATAAGTGTCTGAATGTCTAAGGAACCTGGAGGCACATTGATTTATTTACATAGCCTACTGAATATGTGTTTATGCTTCTTCTCATAGTCTCTATCAACTTTTTATCTTTTACAAACATGGTACTTACATCATCATAACTATCCTTACAACAGAAAACATATAGAACAAGGGGGGCGGGTAGTTGAAAAGTCGATATTGGAGATTTATCAGTTGGTCACACATTACACCATTAGAGAGTAACACCAGACCGTTTTCTGCTGCGTCATTTTTCACCATGTGTGAGGCTGGATGATAAATAAGGAGTAGTATTGAGTAATATTTTGCACCATCTATTAGTTGGTCTAGTTTACTGCGCCAAATTAGTAAATTCTTTGATACATTGACTTTTTGCTGAAGGCCATGCCTCCTTTTCTTCTGAAAAAGTGCCTAAAAATGGTTTAAAAGCTTTAATAAATGTGGCGCAAAACTGACATCTAATGGGTATGTTTTTGTGCCAATTTCTGATCTGGAATGTAGTGATAACGCAGGAAGCACTGCAGAAAACTTGACTAAAGCAAACTTTAAAGGTAAAATTCACCACTGTGCCCCGAAAAGTTGCAGAAAGCAAAAAAAAATAGAAGCAAAATAATCGATGTGCTCCATTGATTTGCTGCTTTAAGTGTTTTTTCGATCTCAGTTAACCCATCTTAAATATTTTTGTGGAAAAACTGTATAAAATGTTTAAAAGTTTTCAAAATGGTGTATTCTGTGATGTAAATAGAAATCTCTTTATATGTTCTTAAAGGGAACCTACCACCACGAATCTACCTATAAAGGTAGATCGGGTGGTAGGTGGATGTAAGGGACGTGAGGATAGCTCTTTTTAGAGCTAATCCTCACGTCCCCGCTAACTTTTGGGAAACTTTATTGACCTAATATGTAAATTTCGTTATGCGGCTACTGGGGCGTGGAGTAGCCGGGCACGAGGCTACGCAGCGCGGCTACTCCACGCCCCAGTAGCCACATTACTTCTCCTACCCTGTTGCGTGCGACGGGCAGCTCCTCGTAGCTGCGCGCCCTTGTCCGTCATGATGGCGTTCTGCGGCTGAGCAGTCCCAGCTCCGAGGCCGGAGCTACTGCGCATGCGCAGTAGCCGGCTTGTCGGACGAGGGAGCGCAGCTACGAGGAGCTGCGCGCCGCACACAACAGGGTAGGAGGAGTAATGTGGCTACTGGGGCGTGGAGTAGCCGTGCTGTGTAGCCTCATGCCGGCTACTCCACGCCCCAGTAGCCGCATAACGAAATTTACATATTAGGTCAATAAAGTGTACCAAAAGTTAGCGGGGACGTGAGGATTAGCTCTAAAAAGATCTATACTCACATCCCTTACATCCACCTACCACCCAATCTACCTTTATAGATAGATTCGTGGTGGTAGGTTCTCTTTAAAGAATGAGGCCCATCTTTTGCAACTACTGTGCTCCAGCACATCTTTAGAAAAAATCCTGTCTAAAAATATTTTATAATTCAAATTAAGTTAATTTTTTTTTATTCAGTGCTTTTGTATTTATTTTTTTTATTGAATAAAATTTTTTTTTTACAAAAGTGGAACGGTTATGGGGGTCATGCAAATTATATGACCATAGCTTTGATTTTATTAACTGTATATGTGAATTCTAATACACACATATTTCCAGCTGCAGTTTCCATGCTCAACACAAAAAAAAAAAATGTAAATCCTTTTCTCTGAATTTTTTGTTACTATGGCTACTTACATTGGCATCACTGGCAATGCAATACCAACAGGTGTGATGAAGGATAAAACAAGTTTTGTGCCAAATTTAATTTCCTTATAAACATAAATTCCACTTTACAATAGAGTTATAAAAAGCAGAGCGGCATTGGCTGCTAAGGCATTGTTCACTGGCAGGAGAATTGAAAAGCAAGGTGTATGCATGTTTTTGTTCTTATAAAACGTATACCTTGCAACAGATGGTCTGTGAAATTGAGTTAAACTATTTATTTTATATACACAGCAATCTCTGTGAAAGCTATACAAAAATAGTTTATGAAATAAAAATATTATAAAACAAAACATAATAGGGGGAATTAATTAAGACAGGTGCATCCACCCTATGACCTGCTCTGCCATGCACACATTTCAGAAAAATGGCTTGACAGGCCAGCATTTTATATATAGAGGGAACTGTACAGGTAGGAGGAGATAAGCTGTGACATCATCTATTGTCAGTAGTGATGTAATGATGGGCCAGCATTATCTATATAGGGGTCATTGTGCAGGGCAGGGGAAGGCCTATAAGCTGTGACATCCCCTATTGTCATTAGTGATGTAATGATGGGTCAGTAGTGTTATCTGTATAGAGGTCATTGTGCAGGGCAGGGGGAAGAGATAAGCTGTGACATCATCTATTGTCAGCAGTGATGTAATGATGGGTCAGTGTTATCTATATAGAGGTCATTGTACAGGGAGGAGGAGGGGATAAGCTGTGACACCATCTATTGTCAGTAGTGATGTAATGATGGGTCAGTGTTATCTATATAGAGGTCATTGTACAGGGAGGGGGAGGAGATAAGCTGTGACATCATCTATTGTCAGTAGTGATGTAATGATGGGTCAGTGTTATCTATATAGAGGTCATTGTGCAGGCAGGGGAGGCATCTAAGCTGTGATATCATCTATTGTCATTAGTAATGTAATCATGCATGAGTAGAGTTATCTACATAGAGATTATGGTGATTTTCTGTAATTTTCCCTAGATGTATACCATGTTTCATATTTTTGAGGCTAAGAATAAGGAGAAGACAGGATGACAAAAAGCCAGCAGGTTTAACTTCTATAGCTGGAAAATGACTCAAAAGCTATTCAGACTAACTTGAACAACCAGCATGACTTTATATAAGGAAGTCACGTTAGTCCAATTTCCCTGCTTTTTATGAATTAGTACTTAGGAACCTAAGAAGCAGCAACCAGTTGATGTCATATAATGAATATTATGATATTGATTCTCATATGCTGCATCTAGAAGCAAAATGTGTTTTACTAAATAATGTATAAATACAGCCCTACTGCTCTGGAAATGACAAGTATTATTTTAAGTGTGCAGTCTGAGCTGTAGGAACTGCTTTAAAATGCAGTTAATAAAACAATGAATTTGTCCCATTTGTGTGGGCACTACTGAACCTTGCTTCTGAGAAAGTCAATACTGATTCAGCGGTGAGCAAGGAGACTGACAGGTTGTTAGCATTGGTAAACCTTCTAATGATCCTGTATAATTGCATTAGGTGAGTTGCTGAAATCCTCTGTTAATCTCCAGTGTGGGCTGAGCATGTGTAAACTGGCCCACATTCTCCTAAAGGGAATACCTCCAAAATGACAGAGTAATTCCAATTGAGTCACTATGTCACTTAATAATTAGTCTTCTTTGGGATATTTCCATATAGGGGGCCTTTTGGGAAATTGTCTGCTCTTGATAAAGAATGTGATCTTTAGAATTACTGTTACAGATAAATAAGTCAAAACATACGAGCCACAGCTAAGTAAAACATTTTTATCAATTCTGTTTTTATTGTTTTCTTTGTTATCCAACAAATACATAGCACTGTAGAATAACAAAACAATAGGCCATTGATCCAGCACAACATAAAATACATCACCTAGGTATACATATTACATGAAAACACAATTAACCGGATATCTAGATACCTGACCTAGAGAAATGGATAAAAAAAACGGCGAAATGTGGGATGAAATGCGGGAAATAATGAGTGGATGGGGGGAGCTCTCAACCGCTATCTACATATACCGTCTTGTGGCTCCATCGATGATAATTCAAAAACACAATCCAAAAGAAAAAGGATATGGCCAGTGTGTTTGTGTTACCAAGCTTTACAATTGGAGAAGAGCAGTGGAAGAATAACAAATACATTTTAAAACAGAGTTTCCAAGGTTTAATAAAATTTTAATGATTAAGTTTTAAGATGTTTTTTTTTACCATTGAATTAAATTTTAAAGGGGTTGTCCCATAAAACAAGTTGGGTCCTTTACACAGGATAAGGCCTAACTTGATGATCGGTGGTGGTCTCAGTGATGACAGATTCCGAGAACCTTGGGTTTTGATGGGGTCTGATTTACCCACGTCGGACCCCTCATCTCTCCCCGAGGTTAGCAGAGCAATTGGTTGCAAATGGCTGGGCTTACACATTTATCTCTATGTAGCTGACAGAGATTGTTGAGAATCGTACTCGGCAATCTCCGTCAGCTCCATGGAGATGGACAGGTCGGCCTGGCCAATGCAACTAGCTGCATCACTCATCTCAAAAGGGGTCCAATGAGGGTACATCAGACCCCACTCTTGTGATCTGTGGGGGTCTCCTCACTGATCAGTGTCACAGTCTATGGGGATTAGTCCCTTAGGACTAAGTAAGTGGACTCCCTGGACCACCGTGGGAGATAACAACCTTAGCCGCACCCGGGAGCGGAGTCTAAGTGAACTCCTGGTCTTCGCCAGAGCCCGCCGCAAAGCGGGATGGTCTTGCTGTGGCGGGAGTCACCAGCTCGCTCCGCGGGTGTGACTAGGCCCGTGGCGGCAGCCAAGGTAGGGACACAGGGACAACGGGAAGGCAGGCAGGACCTCGGGATGGCAGACAGCACCTCTGAAGGACGGCTGGCAGGACCTCTGAAGGACGGCTGGCAGGACTTCTGAAGGACGGCTGGCAGGACCTCTGAAGGCCACAGGATTGCAGGACCACCACAGGATTGCAGGACCACCACAGGATTGCAGGACCGCCACAGGAATCACCACAGGAACACGGGAATCACCACAGGAACACGGGAATCACCACAGGAACACGGGAATCACCACAGGAACACGGGAATCGCCACAGGAACACAGAGGCGTATGGAAACGCTCAGGACGGCTTTCACTCCAGTAGAATGACCTGAAGATCCGGCAGGGGATCCTGGGAGTCGCCAGGCTCTATAGCAGAGCCAGGAATGCCAGAGCCAATAAGGAAGATGCTGGCCCTTTAAGGCTGGGAGAAGTCCCCTCTAGTGGCAGGAGCACGCGACTGCATGGAAGAAGCATGCGGCTTACACGCTGGGAGCAAGAGTGCAGGCCAGAGCCAGGAGAGGTAAGTGAGAGCTGGGGGAACGGGGACCGCGGCAGCAGGCATGGTTACACCCTCAATCCGTACTGAGAGATCAGAGAGTTATCTAACTTGTTTTGTGGGGAAAACCCCTTTAATAATGTGTAAATATAAATCTAATATGAAATTAAATGGTAAAAGAATAAAAGGTACAGCATAAAAACATGTGTGTAAGACATACATACAGTAAACAAATAACTCACTTACAAATACTTATCTGAATTACATTCAAATTACAATATTTTAATAAAGCAACAATGAGCGAATGGTCACGATCCTAGGCATTAAAGGTCATTTTGCCACATTTATCATGGCTTGTTTCCCTGAAAACAGGCATGCAGGCATGGGAGGTTGCTGCCCCACATCAGTGCACTGCCTATAGCCTGTGTCTATTCAAGCACAGGTCATGTCTAGAGATGAGCGAACATGCTCGTCCGAGCTTGATGCTCGGTCGAGCATTAGGGTACTCGAAACTGCTCGTTGCTCGGACGAATACTTCGCCCGCTCGAGAAAATGGCAGCTCCCGCCGTTTTGCTTTTTGGCGGCCAGAAACAGAGCCAATCACAAGCCAGGAGACTCTGCACTCCACCCAGCATGACGTGGTACCCTTACACGTCGATAGCAGTGGTTGGCTGGCCAGATCAGGTGACCCTGGGATAGACTAGCCGCTGCCCGCGCTGCTCGGATCATTCTGTGTCTGGATGCCGCTAGGGAGAGAGCTGCTGCTGGTCAGGGAAAGCGTTAGGGTGTTCTATTAGCTTACTGCTAGGCAGGAGTGATTCTCAAAGAACCCAACAGCCCTTCTTAGGGCTACAATAACGTTCTACTTTTTTTATTTTAATTTGCATCTAGTACCATTTTGTGAGGAATTAGCAGGGGGACTTGCTACCGTTGTGTTTAGCTCTTAGTGGCACACATATCCATAGCAAAGACCGAAGTGGGAAAATTTAGTAGGGGTTGGATTTCAATTAGGCACTAACTCAGTGTCATCTCATCTGGCATAGTAGTGTGCTTTGATACTTGGCTAGAAAATAGCCATAGGAGAATACAAAGAGCTTACTTACGCATACAGTAGCGTTCTATATATTTGATTTCTGGTTGATCTGCTGGTGGCTGTACTTTCTGCAGTGCATGTACTAGCCAATTCTGAGCAATTTGTAGTGAGACTTGCGACCGCTGTGTTCTGCGCTTAGTGACGCACATATCCATAGCAAAGACCGAAGTGGGAAAATTTAGTAGGGGTTGGATTTCAATTAGGCACTAACTCAGTGTCATCTCATCTGGCATAGTAGTGTGCTTTGATACTTGGCTAGAAAATAGCCATAGGAGAATACAAAGAGCTTACTTACGCATACAGTAGCGTTCTATATATTTGATTTCTGGTTGATCTGCTGGTGGCTGTACTTTCTGCAGTGCATGTACTAGCCAATTCTGAGCAATTTGTAGTGAGACTTGCGACCGCTGTGTTCTGCGCTTAGTGACGCACATATCCATAGCAAAGACCGAAGTGGGAAAATTTAGTAGGGGTTGGATTTCAATTAGGCACTAACTCAGTGTCATCTCATCTGGCATAGTAGTGTGCTTTGATACTTGGCTAGAAAATAGCCATAGGAGAATACAAAGAGCTTACTTACGCATACAGTAGCGTTCTATATATTTGATTTCTGGTTGATCTGCTGGTGGCTGTACTTTCTGCAGTGCATGTACTAGCCAATTCTGAGCAATTTGTAGTGAGACTTGCGACCGCTGTGTTCTGCGCTTAGTGACGCACATATCCATAGCAAAGACCGAAGTGGGAAAATTTAGTAGGGGTTGGATTTCAATTAGGCACTAACTCAGTGTCATCTCATCTGGCATAGTAGTGTGCTTTGATACTTGGCTAGAAAATAGCCATAGGAGAATACAAAGAGCTTACTTACGCATACAGTAGCGTTCTATATATTTGATTTCTGGTTGATCTGCTGGTGGCTGTACTTTCTGCAGTGCATGTACTAGCCAATTCTGAGCAATTTGTAGTGAGACTTGCGACCGCTGTGTTCTGCGCTTAGTGACGCACATATCCATAGCAAAGACCGAAGTGGGAAAATTTAGTAGGGGTTGGATTTCAATTAGGCACTAACTCAGTGTCATCTCATCTGGCATAGTAGTGTGCTTTGATACTTGGCTAGAAAATAGCCATAGGAGAATACAAAGAGCTTACTTACGCATACAGTAGCGTTCTATATATTTGATTTCTGGTTGATCTGCTGGTGGCTGTACTTTCTGCAGTGCATGTACTAGCCAATTCTGAGCAATTTGTAGTGAGACTTGCGACCGCTGTGTTCTGCGCTTAGTGACGCACATATCCATAGCAAAGACCGAAGTGGGAAAATTTAGTAGGGGTTGGATTTCAATTAGGCACTAACTCAGTGTCATCTCATCTGGCATAGTAGTGTGCTTTGATACTTGGCTAGAAAATAGCCATAGGAGAATACAAAGAGCTTACTTACGCATACAGTAGCGTTCTATATATTTGATTTCTGGTTGATCTGCTGGTGGCTGTACTTTCTGCAGTGCATGTACTAGCCAATTCTGAGCAATTTGTAGTGAGACTTGCGACCGCTGTGTTCTGCGCTTAGTGACGCACATATCCATAGCAAAGACCGAAGTGGGAAAATTTAGTAGGGGTTGGATTTCAATTAGGCACTAACTCAGTGTCATCTCATCTGGCATAGTAGTGTGCTTTGATACTTGGCTAGAAAATAGCCATAGGAGAATACAAAGAGCTTACTTACGCATACAGTAGCGTTCTATATATTTGATTTCTGGTTGATCTGCTGGTGGCTGTACTTTCTGCAGTGCATGTACTAGCCAATTCTGAGCAATTTGTAGTGAGACTTGCGACCGCTGTGTTCTGCGCTTAGTGACGCACATATCCATAGCAAAGACCGAAGTGGGAAAATTTAGTAGGGGTTGGATTTCAATTAGGCACTAACTCAGTGTCATCTCATCTGGCATAGTAGTGTGCTTTGATACTTGGCTAGAAAATAGCCATAGGAGAATACAAAGAGCTTACTTACGCATACAGTAGCGTTCTATATATTTGATTTCTGGTTGATCTGCTGGTGGCTGTACTTTCTGCAGTGCATGTACTAGCCAATTCTGAGCAATTTGTAGTGAGACTTGCGACCGCTGTGTTCTGCGCTTAGTGACGCACATATCCATAGCATAGACCGAAGTGGGAAAATTTAGTAGGGGTTGGATTTCAATTAGGCACTAACTCAGTGTCATCTCATCTGGCATAGTAGTGTGCTTTGATACTTGGCTAGAAAATAGCCATAGCAATAGGATAGCATTGTTTGGTTTTAAAAACTCAAAAAAAAACAAAAAACACAAAAAAAAACAAAAAACACAAAAAAAACAAAAAACACAAAAAAAAACAAAAAACACAAAAAAAAGTTAAAAAAAAAATTAAAGTTATAACTCTCATTTTCAAAATGTTTAACCCGAGGGCTAGGGGTAGAGGACGAGGGCGGGGACGTGGGCGTCCAACTACTGCAGGGGTCAGAGGCCGTGGTCCTGGGCGGGGTGAGACACCACCCGCTGATGAGGGAGCAGGGGAACGCCGCAGAGCTACACTCCCTAGGTTCATGTCTGAAGTTACTGGGACTCGTGGTAGAGCACTGTTGAGGCCAGAACAGTGCGAACAGGTGATGTCGTGGATTGCTGACAATGCTTCGAGCAATTTGTCCACCGCCAGTCAGTCTTCCACGCAGTCCACCCATGTCACCGAAATCGCCACTCCTCCAGCTCCTGCACCTCAGCCTCCTCCCCCCCAGTCTGCCCCCTCCCAGGAAAATTTGGCATTTGAACCGGCATACTCTGAGGAACTGTTTTCTGGACCCTTCCCACAGTCACAAACCACTTGTCCGGTTGCTGCTGAGCTATTTTCCGATGCCCAGGTTTTCCACCAGTCACAGTCTGTGGGTGATGATGACCTTCTTGACGTAGTGGAAGTGTGTAAAGAGGTGTCCGACGATGAGGAGACACGGTTGTCAGACAGTGGGGAAGTTGTTGTCAGGGCAGGAAGTCCGAGGGGGGAGCAGACTGAGGGATCGGAGGATGATGAGGTGACAGACCCAAGCTGGGTTGAGAGGCCGGGTGAACACAGTGCTTCTGAGACGGAGGAGAGTCCTCGACCAGAACAGGTTGGAAGAGGCAGTGGTGGGGCCAGACGGAGAGGCAGGGCCAGAGCTGGTGCATCAGCGCCAAATGTGTCAACTAGTGAAGCTCCCGTGGCGAGGGCTCTTGCGGCGAGGGCTAGATCTTCAGAAGTCTGGAGGTTCTTTAAGGAAACACCGGATGACCGACGGACTGTGGTGTGCAACATTTGCCAAACCAGGCTCAGCAGGGGTTCCACCACTACTAGCTTAACTACCACCAGTATGCGCAGGCATATGAATGCTAAACACCCCACTCAGTGGCAACAAGCCCGTTCACCTCCGGCCGTGCACACCACTGCTCCTTCCCCTGTGTCAGCTGCTAGTCAGCCCCCTGCCCAGGACCCTGCCACAAAAACCCCATCGTCGCCTCCACGATCCTCCACAGCATCCACCAGCGTTCAGCTCTCCATACCCCAGACGCTGGAGCGGAAACGCAAATATAGTGCAACCCACCCGCACGCCCAAGCCCTTAATGTGCACATTTCCAGATTGCTAAGCCTGGAGATGCTGCCCTATAGGCTAGTAGAGACCGAGGCCTTTCGCAGCCTCATGGCGGCAGCCGCCCCTCGGTATTCGGTCCCCAGCCGCCACTACTTTTCCCGATGTGCCGTCCCAGCCCTGCACCAGCACGTGTCAGACAACATAATCCGTGCCCTGACCAACGCCGTTTCTGACAAGGTCCACCTGACCACGGACACGTGGACGAGTGCTGCCGGGCAGGGCCACTATATATCTCTGACGGCACATTGGGTTAACTTGGTGGAGGCTGGGACCGAGTCTGACCCTGGGGCTGCTCATATACTGCCGACGCCGAGGATTGCGGGGCCTACCTCGGTCCAGGTGTTTCAGGCCTACTATGCCTCCTCCTCCTCCCACCCCTCCTCCACCTCCTCCTCTGAATTACCATCCGTGGGCATGGCACCATCAGTCGGTAGCTCTAGGCACATCAGCAGTGCCGTCGCTAAGCGACAGCAGGCGGTGCTCAAACTGCTGAGCCTAGGCGACAAAAGGCACACCGCCCAAGAGCTATTACAGGGCATCACGGCGCAGACTGATCTGTGGCTGGCACCGCTGAACCTCAAGCCGGGAATGGTTGTGTGTGACAACGGCCGTAACCTGGTGGCGGCTCTGCAACTCGGCAGACTGACACATGTGCCATGCCTGGCCCATGTGTTAAATCTGATAGTTCAGCGTTTCCTCAAGACATACCCCAATCTGTCTGATTTGCTCACGAAGGTGCGCCGCATCTGTGCGCATTTCAGGAAGTCCAGCCCAGATGCTGCCACTCTCAGGGCAGCGCAGCGCCGCCTCCAACTGCCCGCTCACCGACTGTTGTGCGACGTGCCCACGAGGTGGAATTCAACACTGACCATGTTATCCAGAGTTTACCAGCAGCGCAGAGCGATTGTAGACTGCCAGATGTCAACTTCCACCAGAACTGGTAGTCAGGTCAGTCAGCTTCCTCAAGTCTACAATGAGGAGTGGACGTGGATGTCTGATATCTGTCAGGTGCTGAGTAACTTTGAGGAGTCAACACAGATGGTCAGTGGCGATGCCGCCATCATCAGCCTCACCATCCCGCTGCTTGGCCTGTTGAAAAACTCTCTGGTCAGCATGAAGTCGGAAGCTTTGCGCTCGTCACAAGAGACAGGGGAAGAATATTCCCTTGTTGATAGCCAAAGCACCCTCAGGTCTGTTTCTCAGCGCATATCGGAGGAGGTGGAGGTGGAGGAGGATGAGGAGGAAGAGGAGGAGAATGTTGGCGAGACACAAGAGGGGACCATTGTTGAGTCCTTTACTGTTCAGCGTGTATGGGCAGAAGAAGAGGAGTTGGAGGAGTTGGAGGAGGAGGAAATGGACAGTCAGGCCAGTGAGGGGAGTGAATTCTTACGCGTTGGTACTCTGGCGCATATGGCAGATTTCATGCTAGGCTGCCTATCCCGTGACCCTCGCGTTCAAAGAATTTATTCCAGCACCGATTACTGGGTGTTCACTCTCCTGGACCCACGGTACAAGCAAAATCTTTCCACTCTCATCCCTGCAGAGGAAAGGAGTGTGAGAATGCATGAATACCAGCAGGCCCTGGTGCACAAGCTGAAACAGTATTTCCCTTCTGACAGCGCTAGCGGCAGAGTGCGTAGTTCTGCGGGACAAGTAGCGAGGGAGAGTAGGCGAGCAGGCAGCTTGTCCAGCACTGGCAAGGGTACGCTTTACAAGGCTTTTGCCAGCTTTATGTCACCCCAGCAAGACACTGTCACCTGTCCCCAGTCTCGGCAGAGTAGGGCTGATCTTTACAGAAAGATGGTGAGGGAGTACGTAGCTGACCATACCATCGTCCTAAATGATCACACAGCTCCCTACAACTACTGGGTTTCAAAGCTGGACATGTGGCACGAACTGGCGCTGTACGCCTTGGAGGTTCTTGCCTGCCCTGCCGCTAGCGTCTTGTCCGAGCGGGTTTTCAGTGCAGCTGGTGGCATCATCACCGATAAGCGTACACGCCTGTCGACTGACAGCGCTGACAGGCTGACGCTTATTAAAATGAATAAAGGCTGGATTTCTCAGAATTTCCAATCTCCACCAGGTGAAGGAAGCTCAACCTGAATAATTGATCCACTCCTCCTCCTCCTCATTTTCCTCCTTCTCCTCCTCTTTGTACAGTAAAGCAGAGGAAAATGGCTATTTTTTGACAGGGCCCACTGGCTCTTGCTATAGTACTTCATGCATTTAATTTTTCTTGAGGGCCACCTACCCGGTCCTCTGTTTGAAACAATTTTTGTGAGTGCCACATACAGGCACTCAATCTATTCCATTTTACTGCAGGGCCACCTACCTGCTCCTCTGGTTTGAAACATTTTTGGGACTGCCACATACAGGCACTCAATCTATTCCATTTTACTGGAGGGCCACCTACCTGCTCCTCTGGTTTGAAAAATGTTTGGGACTGCCACATACAGGCACTCAATCTATTCCATTTTACTGCAGGGCCACCTACCTGCTCCTCTGGTTTGAAACATTTTTGGGACTGCCACATACAGGCACTCAATCTATTCCATTTTACTGGAGGGCCACCTACCTGCTCCTCTGGTTTGAAACATTTTTGGCACTGCCACATACAGGCACTCAATCTATTCCATTTTACTGGAGGGCCACCTACCTGCTCCTCTGGTTTGAAACATTTTTGGGACGGCCACATACAGGCACTATCCAAATTAAATTGTCTCCATAGCAGCCTCCACACGTTGTCTCCATTGCTACCTCCAAAAGTCGTCCATATAGCTGCCTCCATACATCGTCCCTTTATCAAACGAGGTGTGTCAGGCAGAAATTTGGGTTGTTTTCATGGATTCCACATCAAAGTTGTTAACTTTGTCGCCACCCTGCTGTGTTATCCACAAAATATACTGGCAAACTTTTACCATTTAGGGATATTATTTCAGCGCTTCTTGCGCATCTGTTTACATTCCCCTCACCCGGCATATCCTAAACTTATAAGAACGCTACTACACTTGATCTTATACAAAAGGTTCTTAGAAGTGCTGTTTGGGGAGTAGCCTAGAGACAGGGGCTTGGATTGGCAAAAGCTCGCCTGGCTGCAGAGCGCCAGCTCCATCCCAAGATCCAACTAACATAGTTGCAGCACCTTTAATCTACTACTAGTTCACTGCCTCCATAATAATAATAATAATAATCTTTATTTATATAGCGTCATCATATTCTGTAGCGCTTTACAAATCATAGGAAACAAATACAAATGTAATGTAACAGAGCACAACATTTGTATGGAACAACAGGAGTGAGGTCCCTGCTCGCCAGAGCTTACGGTTTATGAAGATGATGGGGTAACACGAGGTAAAAGAATATTTAATGGTCAAGCCATTCTTCTTAGGGAATAGAAAAAAATATAATAAATGGAATTGCTGTCGCTTGAACCACTCAGCCGTCATCTTATATACCAGGTCCAGGGTGAATGGGACTGCAGAGAAGTCTGGTGCCTGTTGGTTGCTGGATAACAGATGGGAGGACGACACAGGACAGGTTAGTAGAAGAGTTAAAACTTCATGCAGTTAATGAGTGTTATAGGCTTGCCTAAAGAAATGGGTTTTAAGAGCACGTTTGAAACTTTGGAGGTTAGGTATTAGTCTGATAGTCCGGAGCAGAGCATTCCATAGAATTGGTGCAGCTCTAGAGAAGTCTTGGAGACGCGAGTGGGAGGTCCGCACTAGGGTAGAGGTTAATCTAAGATCACTGGCGGATCTAAGAGCACGGGTTGGGCGATAGACTGAGATAAGAGAGGAGAGGTAGGGGGGTGCAGCATTATACAGAGCTTTATGGATGAGGGTTATTATTATTTTAAACTGTATTCGAAAGGAGACTGGCAGCCAGTGCAGCGACTGGCATGAACTGTAAGCATACATGGTCCCCTTATCAAACGAGCTGTGTCAGGCAGAATTTTGGGTTGTTTTCATGGCTTCCATGTTAACTTTGTCGCCACCCTGCTGTGTAATCCACAAAATATACTGGCAAACTTTTATCATGTACCGATATTATTTGAGCGCTTCTTGCTCATCTCCTTTGGTTCCTCTCTGACACCCATTGGTTTGAAGCCTGAGTCCAATTAGGGTATGTCGACATGCCACTCTCTAGCCTGCTGCCGCTGCCTCTGCCTCTGCATGCCGTCCCCTATAGTGTCAGGGTCAATTATTGGATGTTTTACATGCTATCTAGCTTCATTCTGTCACTCTGTCATGGCCATGCTGTTGCCCATAATTTTGGCATAATGGTGCGATTAAGCAGCCTCAGAGGCATCCATGCATGCTGCCCCTGCTGTTTCCTGTCCATTTCCGTGGTGTTTCCATCCTTTTCTGAGGTTCCCAGGTGTTTGGCCAAGCTTCCCTGTGCAGAGCCTTGGTCCCCTTGAAAAATGCTCGAGTCTCCCATTGACTTCAATGGGGTTCGTTATTCGAGACGAGCACTCGAGCATCGGGAAAAGTTCGTCTCGAATAACGAGTACCCGAGCATTTTAGTGTTCGCTCATCTCTAGTCATGTCACAATTCTAAGGCAGGTCTGTGCCCCCAACAGCACAGCGCATTATTGAGCTTAGCTGCTGATGTTGTGATTTATAAGGTGGGAAGAGCCACTATTGCCAAATTGTACAGGTCCAAAAACTGATTGGGCCCCTTTATTAAAAAAAAAAACCTTAGTTATATTGCAGTGATTAGACTGTATGTTTACAATGTCAATGATAGGTGCTTTTATAACAACACATGGAATCCTACATTGCTGTGTTGCATGTGCCATAATAGTTTGTAATTCCTTTAACCTATTCTGATGTCATACTAAACACCATTTTTTTTTATTTGATGAAACTTTGCAGATAGTAAGCAAACAAAAATGAAAACTAAAATTTGTAACATTTTTAAAAATGAAGAACAGTGGTCCCCAAATTTTGAGCAGGTCGGTCCGAGTTTTAAATGACACCATCTACTATTGTACTTAGCCATCAAATGGCTTGTCCACCACAGTCTGAGATTGTTAGAATTAGGTGATGAGGGAAGTGACAGTACTGTTTGAAGTCGATAGCTGTGATAAGGCAGGTAGATTCCCTGGACATCAAAATCACTTTAATCCATTTGGCTTTTGTCAATTCCATCTCCAGTTACCTGTAAAATACAAGACATGTTTTTTTTAACTTAGTGTGATTACAGCTATTGAAACACAGGAATTATTCACAGTGCCATGTTCCAGGTGTAACCAAAATATAGACCCCCTCACCTATTACTTGTTGGGTCATTCAGATATGTAATTTTTACCCTTGTTTAAAGGACATTTAACTCACTTTAAATATAATGTATTACTCAATGGTTTGGGGCAAAGTCATGTAGGGGCAAACTACAAACACTAGCATAGACCGAGTTGGAGTATCCTTCCCCCAGCTATGCACTACATGGACTACATAATGGGCCTCATTTATACAAAGTGTCTAAAGTGAAATCTGAAGTGGAGAAGTAGGGGAGACAAGGAGAGACAAAGAGCGCTCCTATAGTGTGTTACCCTCGTTGTATTTGGATTTATTGTGATGTAGTGATCCACTTACCTTTTGGAGTTGCGCAGGTAAGGCACAACTCCTATTGATGCTTGGTATGAGACTCAATGCCGCTGCCTCGTTCCACTGCTGGCTCCCCAATGGTCCACATGCAGTAATTTGAAGAATAAATGTATAGCATCCAGGAAGGGTGCATTGCTCTCCTATTTGGAATGTTTGTGAAGGAATCGGCGCTGGTTTGCTCAAAAAGGACAATCTTTTGTGGCAAAAAGTTTCTTTTATTTAAGCCAATTATGGCAATAAAATATATAAGAATTAAAACAATAAAAGGAATGACGCGTTTCGCTCTCGTGCTGTGAAATATGTTCTAGTTGCTCATGTCTACCAATCAGAGCTCAGCTTTCATTTTATAAACTGCAGAGGTGGAGAAAACTCTAAAGCCCCTTCTTATGAACAGAACCCAGTATTTGCCAGTACTTGCAGGTTGTTGACATTGAACCAGGCTAACAGTTCTGAACAGTGGTCCAACAAACTATTGAACCCATTAACGTCAATGGGGTCCTTCATGTTCCACAGTTTCAAAGTAAGATTTGCAGGCTATATCAATCTTACTGTTAACATTCATAATGGACTCTCTAGAAGAAGTGGTTGAATAGAGATATACATGAATACTGCTTTATGGAATTATGGCAGTCTAATGAGAGGTAAAAATTAAATAGAAAAAAGTTAATTAAAATACTCAGAACCTTACCCTACAGATATTTAGCACATACTTTCCTGTTCTTTTTTAATATTGTTTTATAAAATCTTATTTGAAACAAGTAAAAGAAAAGAAAACCATGGAACAAAACAGAGTGTTAAAAATTAAATTTGAACCTTGTGAAGTAAATGTCACGTCCATGGAAACAACTGCGTCATCAAGAAGAAAAAAAATGAAGATCATGCTCAAAAGAAATTCTGTGTGTTAACTAATAAAACCTACATCATTTCACCATTATTGTTTTCTTTGCCTTTATATTGGTGAGTCATAGTGCTTTACCCTAATCAATTCTCACTGCATAGGGGACTGCTAGCCTGTAGGTTTTATTTCCAAAGTTATACTTGCCATGGTGGCTATAGAATTTTGGACCAGGTTGTTCTTTGCTCAGTGACTTTTGTTTTTTATAATTTTTTACATATTTTATCATGTTTTACTTATGAAGTTGACATTTTTAAATGCTATCGCGAAAATCATCAGGATATTTTTTTTTTAGTAATTAATATTTTCTATTGTTCCTTAGTATTAACTATTGTAAAGAATTGGGATAGCCTGGTGCTGCTTGGGCTCTTATCTTGGCAAGTGATTGCAATTTTTTTGTGCTTTGCACACGAGTTATTTGTCGGCCCCATTGTCTGCTGCACTCTTCTCTTATAGACAATAATTATATAATCAATAGCAATATGGAAAAATAGACTGGAGAGATAGGATGATGGATTTGGCCACTCAATCAACATATGTGCTTTAGGATTTGTTTGGTATGCAAATATGCAGTATATATTTAACAGAAAGTGACAAATAAGGTGATAATTATTCCTGTAAGGAAATAGACTTATTCCATGTGTGTGCTTATCTTATTAGTTCTTTTTACTTTTCCTTATTTGAGTCAAATATTATAGCTGAAATATGACAGATGGAGGCAAGAGTGTTGTTTTTTTGAAGATCAAAGTTGGGCAAAGACTCTTCTAGAACAAGATATTAACAGCAATGTGCAAATATCAGAAAAAAATAGACTACTTTATTAAGAAAAAGCAAAAAATACCACTTAAAAATATAATGATAAAACCCTTTTATCTCTACGGGTGAGCGTCTGAAAGTAGGAAACTTGTAATTGTTTTTCTCTGTGTATTCAATTTGTACTTTGATGTACTCACCACATTATTTCCACAGCACAAATTCAGATAATAATACATATAAAAAGCAACAGTGCCTTTGAAATTGTAATAAAAGCCCTCTGCTGATGATGATGCGTTCTTAATGTCCTTCACTTTTCAGTTGCAATGTGTACAGGATTTTGTACGTCCATATATGTGTACAATATATGGTAAAATTAACCATAAGTGATAGGATTTCTCTTAAATTTCACTCAACACGTGAAACATTGCAATAAAGTTGAAAAATATATGATATATTATTTGTGATCAATATACAGCTCTTGACTACCACTGTATATATCATAGTAGACTGACATCAATAATCACCATTTGGCTCACAGGCCCGCTGTCATAAATTGTTTCTATCACAGTGTGGTGGTGTATGGATCAGAATATTCATAATGTAAACGTTCTTTCTTTATTCTGGTGTCACTGCCCATACCAAAAAAAATGTTGCCAGCTTTTTGCCAGGCCTCTATTCAATCCTGAAGGCTAAGGTCTCAATCTCCATTTAATAAATATAATGTTACTCTATCAGGAGACAAGAAATGGAAACTCATTATAGCAACACCTTCAGAATTTATTGGATTAGAAGTCTGAAACTTCAAAGCCTATCAGCTTAAATCTAGTTCACCTTGTGGTGGACACTTGTACCAGGAAGTTCTTGATTTTCTACAGCCTACAGCATTAGAAAAAAGTTGTCTAGGCCGATTTAAAAGTTGAAAACCATAAAGCGTTCCTCAATGCTCAAATAGTGATATGAGGTATAGTACAAGGTACATCCTCTTGTGTGAACAAGCTGCAGTGCCTATATAAATAATGAAGGGGGATTAAAGGACATCTACCACGAGGATGAAAGACTGTATGCAAATGAGCCTAAGGGGCTCTAGACTCCATTAACACCTATGGACCCAGGAGCTTTTCAGGCTCATTTGCATACAGTCCTTCATCCTGGTAGTAGATGCCCTTTAACATCAAAGGAGTTCCATGATCACATCTTGTGTTGATCAACGGGAGTCAAGCATGTTATAAACTAACTAAAAATCGATAGCTTATTCTAAGTATAGGCCATTTGAATCAAAGTAGCAGAGAATCCTTGTAGTAAATAATCATAGCCTTAAGAGTGCTTAAGGGTAAAACTATCCACATCTGCCATTGTGTATTGTGGTTCCACCTAAGATATTGTATACATTGAACAAAAAGTAATATGCTGCTACCAAGCTTAAATGAGCACTGTTTTCGGACGACTAAAAATCTGTAGAAAGCAGCTTACAGTTGTCCTCTGAGCCAGCTTGGCCCCCGTCCCGGCAAGAGAGATGCTCAGCAGAGAACACTCATGGTGCATACCAATATATTTAACATGCATATCTCTGCTTTTATACCCCATTTATTTTTGTATACTGCATTGGGTGACTGAGATGGGGCCCAAGAAACTAGCTATCTTACTTATGACTGAGGCCTGCTGGGTACGTGGTCTAATAGAGCTATAAGGGTGAAAGTTCAAGGCAAGAAACAGTCAGCAAGTTGCTGACAGGGCTCCAAGGACCCTGGACCATAGCAGTCCATGAAAAAAGCTAGGAAGCAAACTACTGATAAAAGAAATTTCTGTCAGCTCAAAAATCCACAACACTGCACTACATAAAGTCTATTCAAGGAGGTAAAAAAACCAACATGGCTGATTTCTTACAAAAACAGTGCCATATCTATTCATGGATTGTGCCAGTATTGCAGCTCAGCTGTATTGATATAAATTGAATTTAGTTGCAATACCAAGCACTACCTATGGTCAGGAGAGGAGCTGTTTTGGAAAGAAAGTCGCCAATTTTTCATCCTCTGAACAATCCCTTTAATTTGTGTTCTGCCATAACTATAAACAGTCTTGTAGATGCCAGTGCCATTTATAGCATGTGCGATCGTAGGCGCAATACCTTCCTACAATGAAAACAACCAAGTCAGTTTTATTTTAAATGGGAGCCTTGTTGAATGCATTTTTCTTCAAGAGCTAAAAACTCAAAAATATGGATGCTCATTGGAAATGGTTTTATTATGTTTGTTTCCTTTAAAAGGTTTTCTGGCATTACTTCATTTACTGCTTACCTACTGCAAAATATCTGATTTCCATCTTTAGTGCACCATTGATATCTCCAAGTATATAATTAATGTGCTACCATAATTTGAAATATGATCAGTAATGGCCACGGTCTCTTATAAGGCCTCACAGATGAAAGACAAAACAATATTACAACATACAATATTAAAACATAGTAAATTGTGTAGTAGTTGAGCAAGGTTTATTTATTTGATTAATTTACTACCGTCTGTCTTCTTACCTCACGCCATACATATGGTCTCATTTCAATATTTTTTAAGGAAATCTACTATTACCAAAAAGTTTAAAAAATAAAAGCCTACAGATACTCACCTGTCCTCCTTTTAATCTTGATTCAGGCGCTAGTCTTCTCTAATATTGACAAGCTGGGCTCTCGTAGAAAAAAGACTTATAAATAGCAGACAGGAACGAGGTACGAGATGTCCGGAGTTTTGGGCTGCTAACTATGCATGGGAGAGGGAGGGGATGTTACGCAAAATGTATGAATTCACGCCTCTTGCATGATAGATGCCACCCTCTCCCTGTTAGAGAGGGAGGTGACTTCACGCAGGGGGCATGCATAATTAGCAGTCTGGAGTAACGGACATGGGTTGCTAATTATAAATCTTTTTTCTAGGTGATCCCAGCATGTTAAGATAGGATCAAGAAGAAGAGGAGGACAGGTGAGTATCTGTAGGGTTTTTATTTACTTAGATTTCCTTCACATCATTTTTTATGGTTTTCCAAAAATAAAATCAGCAATGACAACCATTTCCTATCAAAAAATTTTAAAAAAAAGATAATTCTTGCATTTAGTTATAAGATGGGAAATTATTGTGCAATGTGTTTCCCCAGTAACCGATATGTTTTGTCTGGTTTTCTTGTTAATTTTAATTACAGAACAGTAAAATGTTGTATATTCTACAATAATGGTTTTTCATTACATTAGTTTAAAATATAATCTCCCAAGGGAATCTGAATTTTTCCCTGAACAAAGACACTAAAAGCATTATGCTCCAAAATCTAGCATTTGATCCTCGTAATGAAGTCCACAACTTGAATTATGGCTATGCTGTAGCAAAAAGAGAGGATGTTGATATTTAGTGTATATTCTTTAACTTGTATTGTTATAAAAAATGTGCTAAATATTAACTTCTATATTCCTAATGGAATACTGGTATTAATAATAAATGGAATACAGTGATAAAGCTCCCCACAGAGTAAACACATCCCTGTTAGTTATGGGTATACCATAAAGTATAATGTTTACTAGAAATGAGCGCATAATTAAACATCCCTTTGTCTATCAATTATGGAAAATGCAAATCAGCCTGACTGCTGCCAGTCTTAAGCATAGCAGATCAATCCATTGGTGCTTAACTTTCATCTTGAAGGCATCTTTCTTCTATAATGTGGTTGTGGCGTTTTATTTCTGATCTTAATCCATTTCTCCACTGCTATTAAATGCACCAGAATTATTTAGAGGCCTCTCAATAAAACTGTAGCATCTGGAGAGATCCCAGAAATGGTCAAAGCGGGTCCAATCATTGATATCTACTTGAACAATACACAGGTAAAGATTTTACCTATAGCTCATGCCGACTTACTACTAAAGCTTATGGCGCTGTAAATCTATCAGTAAATCAGCCTTAATTAGTGATGAGTGAATCTGAATTTAAAAATGGTGTTCCGCTTCTGGTCATCCCAGAGCACATGAACCACATTAATATAAATTCTTCACGCTGTCTTCGCCGGGAGCATTTTAAGAGTTAACACTCATGATTGGTGCAAGCAATGGCCATAAGTGTTACTGTGGGTGGAGGGTGTTGAGCCAAAATTGGACACAAAGTGAAGTTTGTGGCCGGGTTTGCTGCCTGAACCTGCAAAGTTTAGTGCAAACCCAAAGTCTTGATTTCTACCATGTATTACACTTAAAAAAGAGTGGAAGAGTGGAGTAAAATACAAAAACGATGTACTATGCATTGCTGTTACCCTATCTATGAGTAGTTACATCACAACCTTTTGAGTCCAGCTGTAGCAGAAGTGAGCATGATTTGTGGTGGTTTATGTTTTGTTTTTTTTAACATTGGGTACCTGATTGAAATTTATAACATCTTCAATTTGCCCATGGGCTAAAACATTAGCCTTAAAGGACATCTATCACCAGGATGAAACCAAGCACATTGACATACTGGTTTGTGCCCCATCTGGCAGGATCTTCTTTTAGCTACTTATGCCCTGGCTTTTACAAACTCGGTTTTCACTATTCTCCTCGAGTGCTGAAATACATTTGCGGCTGCATAGAACACCAGTACCGTGCGCAGCACACCAAACAGACGTCTCACTCCGGGTCAACTAACTTTCTGGAGTACTAGACACGGCTTCCTGCTGGTCATCAATTTCTTCCTTCTTCACGGACCTGATGAAGGGGGTGGACCACCCCAGAAACGCGTAGTCCATTATCGTTATGAATAAATTTTCAATCTAAGAAATTTGTGTTGCATCGACCTTGTCTTGCATCAAGCCGTTTTTTTTCCATAATCTTATCCATGTGATATATAAATCTTGTTACAGCAAGAATCTGTAATTAATGTGAGAATACATTAATAGATTTGGGCAATTATCTTCAGAGAAGTGTATTTTCGCATTTCATCCCCAAATACTTCAGTATCCTAAGAATATATAAGAGTCATTGGCTACACATTCACTGCCATGTTTTCATAATGGTTTCACAATTCACATTACATATGTAATGTTAATTTATAATTACTCCACAAATTGGTAATATATAGGCAGAAGATACATTTTAAGCCCACATTATGCAAATTTCTTGATTATTGATTATTAAAGGGGTTGTCGTGAAGCCTCCTGTCTATTGCCTCATCAGCCAGACATTCCTATCCATAAAATGGCTGCAGATGGAGGGTCATGTGATCTCTATCTGTCCATGAACAATCGCCCTGCCAGCACCTTGATCTTATATTCATGGATATTGATACTAAGCTCCTGGCAGGATAATTGTTTATGGTTAGATAAGAACACATGAGCATCCATCTGAGGCTTCAATTTACATATCAATTAAGCGCTGACAAACTTTTAATAGATGTATATTGGTAAACTACCTAATATCCTGACCCCCGCACAGTACAAAAAAGCGTACCTTTAATAAAGTGATATTTTACAAAATCAGGCCACATTATACCACTGTGTAATATCAATATATCTATTGAATTGAAATGAGGATTAGAGACTATGGATAATGTGTTTCCCCAAAAACAGGCAGCATTATTATTTAATGGAAGAATTATTGACCAAACATGTGCATTCTTCAGATTTAGTACCCCTGCTTTAAATCAACTGAGCTTTCTGTCATAGTGCATCTGTGCATAGTGCCATATCCCCCATATTAGTAACAGTTAAGCTCCTTCGTGTCAACCTGATGTCTGAAGGATTTGTCAATCCATCCCATCTTTATCTGTTGTTCCATGGTCTTCTTCCGACAGTCACATGACCACTGTAGATGTTTTCAGTGGTGGACAGGGATAAGATAGTTTCATTCTTTATCAACCGCATTTACAACAGACTGTGATACACACTACTGTGTGGCTTGGACCCTACAGGACTGGATTCATCTTTAATTATTTAAGCAGTTTGCAAAACAGTTCCTCTTCTGTGGAAATGGATCTGATGAGTAAGCAATCATTCCCCCTACATATTAATGATTCATGTCCATGAACCCGCTCTGGTTCTTGAGTTGTCCTTACCTGAACAACAATTTCAGCATTTCTAATGTTGCTAGAAAACACCCAAAATGACCCCAAAACACCCAAATTTGAGCCCTAATGCAGTTATACACCCATTGAAAATCAGCTCACATGAATGTAGCCAAGATTATAAAAATTTGCCAACTTCCCCGCCTTCAATCAACACTATCCATAAATAAAGGTTCTTATTGTTGTGTATATGTTAAAATTACCTGTGTTAATGTCATTCCCAATGTGTGTATATAGGAACTAAAATAGAATACAGCAGTGTGAGACAGGTTACTAGGCAACAGCTTCTTAGTTTTTCTTGAGGTGGTGTGACTCGGAGCACTCTCAGCAGGTGGCCCTAGAAATCCAGAAGCACTCTCAGCAAGTATCTCAGGAAATCCAGCAGGAGCATGTATAAAAATTATATTTATAGTCAGAGAAAGTCTCAATAGAACTGGATTCTGGTTACTCCCTTAGACCACTGGCTTGAAGCTTGAAGAAGACCTATTATACTCAGTTTTTACTTTTGGTTGCTATCTGTGCTTCGTTATTCAACAATCTTGGGCCTTGTTTCATTTGTATCTGTGGGTTAAAACTCTGCAATTCTTATATGGTGTATGGAGCATTGAGCTACTATAGTTTAAAGGAGTTATCTATGCTTGTCACTTATCTTTTTTTTTCATAGAGGACAGGTGGCACTGCTCAGTGCTGTACCAAAAATAATTGTGTGGAAAGATTGTGAACTGTTGTGTACAAAAAAAAATAGAGAAATGTTAGCAAGTAAAAAACATCTAAATGGGGCCTCAACCCACCAAAGACCATATAGTTGAAGATACTGGGGCTCATTTACTAAGGGTCAGCGAACCACATTTCCGTTGGGTTTCCCGATGATTTCTGTGTTGCGCAACATTCTGAAAGGGGTTTTTGGGGCACATGATCGGATTCACGCAACACAAATTGGGGGGTGGGCCGTCGGATGATCCGATGGATTTAACATTGCAAATTGTGTCACAAGCCATGCATTCACATACACCGGGAAGAAGAAGGTGAACTCCTGGTGGACCTCAGCGGGGAAGCGACAGATGCAGGATCTCGGGCGCACGATGTTGGTGAATCGCGCCGGACTTCATCTTTGTCGGACCATCCGGATCAGGGATCGCGACAGGACCGGGTAAGTAAATGTGCCCCATTGTTTCTTCCATCTAGCTATTGCTGCCATGACCGCTTCTACTATCCATTGTCAACATTGAAATTAAAACTGTGAATGGATACAAAAGGAAAATCTTCAGTAAGATCTGCCAATGTTCTTTGTGATCCACTGTTGGATTAGAACAACATACACAATGAGCCTCAAAACAATTGGAGAGTAAAATGGTTGCTCAAAGCAGCCAATCAGCTCAGCTTTTATTTAAAAAGCTGCTGTGGGAAATCTTAGTTCTGAAAAGTTACCATGAAAAGCTAAAACACTTTCTCTCTGACACTTAATGTGTAGTTCCAATTAAAAACTGACAAAAAAAAAACAAGCTTGCAGTAACAGTAACCGTACCTTGCACATGTGCTCCGACTCTTGGGTGTTAGGAATGCAGGACTGTACTACTGACTCTGCCTTGAGTTCTATCTGCCTCATGAGGAGTTGAAAATGGGACTGACAGAGGCCACCCCAGTGTCGATAGGCCCATGGCTGATGCTCTCATTGCCACTTCCCCATTAGATGCATGGTTAGCATTAGATCTCAGGTTAGCAAGTTTTTCAATACAATACAGTAAACGAGGGTTATGCTCATACAGTGAACATAACCCCAGCATACAATTCTAATATAATATATAATGCAAAAAAAACCCATATATTTTAAATGGAAAGTCTACCAGCACCCGGACCACTTTACAAATAGAGAGGAAAAAATCTTATCACTATTCTTATCACTACTAATAATGCCTTGCTGGCAACAATCACTTGCATATATCTGGGGGGGGGGGGGTATTTTGTGATATTTTATGCTAGTAAATTGTAGAACTAAACTCTCAATATGAGGACTCAAAAGTTTGGAGTGGAGGTTGAGTGGCACATTGCTGATTTTCAGATAAAGAAATATAATAATAATAATAATTATAATAATAATAAATATAGATTTTTTTATCTCATTTTCATGCAAAGTAGAACAATGTCAGAAAACACACATGTACTTGCAGAACCGGACTGAGTGGAATGACATTTTTGATTATTGGGTCATCATATCGGATAATAAGGGTCATAAGCTCTAAAAAGTGCAGAGTCAAATATAATCACTTTTGTCACCTCGTCCTTACAATTCTTCTTGATCTTTGACCAGCGTGTCACAAATAATTTGTCTTTGGTTGCTGTTCGTGACATTGGTCTTTTAGTTCACGTCATATTCTATTATAGGCTCTATTCTAAAGTCTGTGATATTTCATTTTAAGATTTTTAGCACCTTCTTTTTAAATCTACATTTTGCCTTTCATCTAATTGTGTTTTTGCATCAAAATTACATATCGTTATTTATAGTAAATTAACTTTATCTTACTTGTAATGTAGTTGTAATGGAGCTCTTCCAAGATTACTTTCTGCGCTCAAATTAGAATTTTCCCATCTGTTTTTTATACTGGCCTGTTCTTTTAAATATTCATTGCAACTTCAGAGCTTTTTAACAAAACTGTGGAGGGTTGTCATCTCAACAGAACAAATGACTTAAGGGCACCCGACTTACAGATAACCCTAAGTTACAGACGGACCTCTCTGCCGACTGTAACCCACAGCTTTATTAATAATCTTTGTTCACATGACAAAACAAAATTTTATGAAAATCCAATTGTCACAGGGACAAAAAATATTTTGTCTGGAGCTACAAATATAAAATATACCTGTTCCAAGTTACATACAAATTCAACTTCAGAAGAAACCTAAAGACCCTATGTTGTCTGACTAAATGATAAGAGCTTTATTTTTGTGATTATCTCATTTTAATTCTGTTTTGATATTCAGGGGAGGGAGGGGGTCATTATTGTTAAATATGTCTATACGTTATTTTTAAAAAAAATCAAAATAACATTAAAAATGGTTTCTCCGTTCTTCCCCATAACATGTAATATATAAAAAATATACATAACATGTAATATGTATGGACTGACAGCTGGAGTTGGGGAGAAGAAGGAGTAACTTCATAGAAATATGTTGCTGTGGAATTAGGGATTTACAAAACATTACCCACGATCGGGTAATGGGGTAGCATAAACAGCCCTTGATTGCTGAGGCCAGTGATTGTCTGATGTAATCACTCAAATACAGAAAGTAAACAAAGTTCCAATAACAGGATCTTTTTCCCCTATAAAATGCACTAAAACATAAATACTCTATAGATGGAGGTCTCGAAACAAATAGAAAGTAAAGGATTATTTTTTATCTTGGGAGTAATTGAAAGGATATAGAAATACACAGAACATTTCATTCATCTAAAACCCTTCTAGCCTACAATCACTGGCAGTCATGGGATTACTGGTCCAGCTGTATGATCCCATGCATATGTATGTGGCTGCAAATTTACTGCTGGTTTTATATTATTCCATATTCTGCTGCTACAGTACACAAATATCCATGGAAATGATCAGAGCACAAATTAGTGTGAGATAGACAAAAATAAACTTTGAGTTGTTAGGGAATACATTTCATGGCAGAAAGTGTGTTTTATTTTGAGAAGGCACAGGGGAGCGTGTTTCTATTAAAATTGATTCCCTGAAGTTTTTTGCTATATGAAAAGCAATTAGTATAAAGGTATTGGCTTCAAGATAATGTCTTGAGTATTGAATGGTAAATGTGGAATTCATTTGTTTGAAATTTTCATAATAATAATAATAACAATGAATATATATCTTTACAGTATATATACAATATATTTGGAGTATGTGTACAAACATATGCCATTCAATCTTATTAAAATGCATTATTTTTCATTACCAATTCTCTACAAGGCTTTTTAAAGTATGGCATTAAATTGAATTGCATCGGTATCATTATCAATTTATTAGTAACAGTGGTCCAGAACGATGGATTTTATTTATTTTTTTAATAGACGGCAAAGAAGTATTAGTAGGATATAGGTGATATATTCCCCTTTACAGACTTTGTATGATATGCATCGTATATGCATCTTATAATTTACAAAGTACATGCGATGGATGGGATGTATTACAACTTAAGTTATAGTTTTCCAGTTGCCCTAGGCTTTCATACCCCCACTCCCTGCCCAAAGTGGTGTGTGGAGCAGAAAACCAATGACAAAAATGGGGCTTTTTACATTCAAGTTTTCTAGATGACAGAGAGATGACAAGTGGTCCACAAAAATGGAACACAGATCTTTTGCTAGTGGCCTGAAAAACACCTCACGTTCGTGTGCTGGTAACTTTAGTTACAGGCAGCAAGTTATTGTGCAGACTGATATATAGTTTTGTGAGGAAATAATGGTGGAAAGAGTCTGGTGAATGGACAACTGGATGCCTAGACCTAAAATAAATACAAATAAAGGGTAGCTTAACATTTGAAGTCATTGTGGCTCATTTACTAAGGGTGTGCAGACCACAGAAACGTTGGATATTCCGACGATTACCATTTTGAGCCGCATTTAAAAGGGGATTGTGGTACAAGTGATCAGATTTTGGTGCATCTGCGCTGGCTTTCACGTAACACAAAATGGGGGGCGGGCCGTCAGACGATCCGATGGATTCGGACTGAGTGCGTGATCTAACATTTAAATTGTGTCGCAAGACATGCACTCACATACACCGGGAAGAAGAAGGTGAACTCCGGCGGACCTGAGTGGGGAAGCGACACATGCAGGATATCGGGCACATGATCTTGGTGAATCTGCTGACCTTGCTGTTTCCCCTGCATATATTATATACAATAATGTGTATCCCTCCAAACACACATATCCATGCTGTTCCCCCCATACACCAAAAAATACACTCTGCCCCCTGCCTTTATCAAAAAATACTGTTCTCCAGTGTATAATAAAATACATTGTTAGTAATCTATTTTTATATAATATATTATACCTATATAATAATATTGGTTAATGTACCCAATAAATTGATATATGCAATTCCCACTATTCCGATCACAGGATAGGGGACAACTTGCTGATCGGTAAAGGTCTGGTAGAGTGAGTTACATGGATCTTAAGCATGAGGGTTAGTTGCAGCCCAAATGGACAGAGAAGCAGTTTCCACATGCACCTCTATGCTAAGCACCATATTTGATTACTTCTGTCAGTGGCATAGACATTAAATGATTCAGCAGTGCACATGTCTGACCTACAACTCCATTCATTTGGGGTACAACAATCTGTTATCTCACCACTGGGGCAATCACCCATCAGCAATTTATCCCCTATACAATACAACCAGTTCAAAATGGAGGTGTATTGTGTACAGTTAAATTAATTCAGCAGACTATACATAATTTAACTTATTAAGGGGATGTCTTAACCAATTTTTTGCTCCACATAATACTAAGGTGTCCTCCTTTATAAAGCACTAGCTTGGCCCTCCCTTGGCATTGCCCGGGATAGTAAATAACTGCTCTTAGATATAACAAAACAGAATGTGTTAACAAAAAATATTTTGCACATGCAGATCACAAATCAATGACAGACATTTTATTATGAAAAATAGAACAATAGAAGCATTGCAAATCTTATATTGACACCACAAATATGCAATTAACTAATTGTCCAGGTAACTCCAGTTACAGGTAGAGCTGCCGTAATCTGATATAATATAATGGTAGATAGAGGATTGCAGCTCTGGATGTGACTGGAGTATATGGCAAAGACAAGACTGTGACTGGAGTATCAGCAGAGGAATTGTGAATAGATTACCTCATATTACCTCCCATAATACCTTATATTACCTAACATATTACTTCACATTTTATTAAACACATAAGTTGCCTTATACTCATTGCCTATAGTAACCAGTCAAAGCTCACAGGTCATATTATTGACCTTGGCTAAATAGAAACTGAACTTTGATTGGTTTCTATAAACTCAGCTGTCATTTGTTGCTAGAGCTGGAGTTGTCATTGGCTCCTGTAAATGGTGGTTGATACCTGTTTTTTGGGAAGTGCAGAGTAAAAGTTATGTCTCAAAACTTAGTATTTGATGTTCCCTGAGTCGCAGGTACATACACTCAGCTTTATATATTAGATATACAGGATCCCACTGAATAATAACTGCCACTCCACACCAATAAATTATATCTAGGTGCCCCTCTATTAAATTATATACTGTGCCCCCAAAGTGTAACTACTCCACACAAATCATATGCCATGCCCAAAATGAACAACATTAAAATAATTAACTTACCTACTTAGCCCCTCTTTTAGCCTGGACTCTGGCATGACTATTTCACATGCTATTAGGTGACAAAATCAACACATTGGGGCAGATTTATCAAGTGTCTGAAAGTCAGAATATGTTTAGTTGCCCATGGCAACCAATCACAGCTCCCCTTTAAAATATTCATGAGCACAGGTAAAATGAAAGCTGAGATGTGATTGGTTGCCATGGGCAACTAGAAATATTCTGACTTTCAGACACTTGATAAATCTGAAATCTGCCCCATTGTCTAAATACTGGTATGGAGACCGACCTGTGCAGCAGGAGGAAGACCTATCACGTTGGCACTGCGAGAAGCCCTCTATGGCCACGTTAAGTACTATCTTTAGCAGGGTCTGGGCAGTTGCCCAATTTGAATCTGACACCAGCCCTGCTGGGCAACACAGCAGACATAACGGTAGTGATAGTTGCACTCCTGGTTCACATGAAAATACTACATTTTGTAACAATTTTTTTTTTATAAAATCTGTTTGCAAATCAAAGTTCACATTCAGCCTAACAGGTTTCCTTTCAGTACACCACGTTCAACATTTACATTTATCTGATAGAACTCATTAGATGTTGTGTCAATAATGAGTTCAACATTAAAATAATATAAATTTTAATGATCCCTCCAAGCATGAGATTGCTAAGATTTTTAGAAGGCTTTCCTGTCATTGCAGCACAATATTATTCCAGTTACTGTGCACGTCTGTGAACTTTTCCAAGTTCTCTGAAGTGTGTTTCGGCTCTCTATCATCCTATGATTCCAAACAACTATATAATTAAAATGAATGTGCAGTTTGAAGGTGTTGAGACAGATTTCACACTTGTGATTTAATAAGAGAAAGTATAGTGAGAGGCTCACAAGGTATTGTATAATACTGTGTGCAGCACCTTAATCTGCAGCTGTCTGTAAAATATCTCACCTCCCCAAAGACCATGGTTTTGCCTCATTAGTGGTGGGAGAAGAAATTATCACTTCACAGGCCAAAAAAACTTCTATAGCAGTTGAGGTGATTGATGTAACAAGGCTAAAAAAAATAATGATGAAATGCGTGTTTCAAAAGACAGATTCAAATGGCAGGAACTTCAAAGGCAATTAAATGTGACATAGGAGAAGCCTTGCTGGAATAAAGCCTTCTCAAATAACTGACAGGTAGGAAACATATTGTTTTCATACTGCAGCTTTTCTATCTTGCATTTATTTTTTAAATGTCTGTCATAAATAAAAGCCGCCTACAAAGTGAAACTTAAGGCTAGCCTTTGGAGCAATATATGACTTTAAGGAGCTATTGACGATTAGGGTCATAAATAATTCACCAGATTCAATGTACTGTGGTTAAAGATGAGACCAAACAGAATGTAGATAATAGTGAAGTACTATAATCCTGAAAAAAAGTCCACGGTTTATAGGCCGCTAGTAGAAAACCGAAAAAAGCCATCACGTGTTATATAATTTATAGTCATATTATTACATAACTTTATTTCTGTTCTTAAAGGACATCTATTACCAGCTTATTGGTGGTAAAGTGTCCTAATTAGACAGCTCGTTATGTCTAGGGGATGGGGGGACCATTTGTAACAAGTTTTCGGGCATCTTTATTAATGATCTATGAACTTTGTAAAACAGACGGAGGCACTCAGGCAGACGGCACCTGAGCACCTCTCGGCTTGACCGGCTTTTAATTTATTTATCTCCCCCCCCCCTCCCCGCTGCAAGCCTCCTTCTGCTCCCGACCAGGGAATTACGATCAAGCCGGTGACATCAGAGCCGGGGTGTGGAGAGAGCAGTACGTGTGCTCTCTCCTAGTTCCTCGGCCAGCAGCAGGGGAGCGCATAAATTAAAAGCCGGGTAAGCTGAGTGCCTCTGGCTGCTTTACAAAGTCAAGTTATAAAGATGCCCAAAAACTTGTTAAAAACGGTCCCCCATCCCCTAGACTGAACTCTAATGTATTTTCTGTCATTATTTATTAGGTTTTGATTAATATTTTAGGAGTTTCTTGATATGCATTAAATAAAGACTAAGGGTCTTATTTATCATTGGCTGTGCACTGTAATAATTCTTTGGATGCAGCAGAAAGCCTGTAATGTGGAGCTAGCCAAGAATAACTATAACCAACAGTGAAGGAAGGGTAGACCGTAGACAGGACTAACGTGTGATCTCAAAGCACCAAACTCAATAGTAATTGGACTGGAGCTCAGAGATCCAGAGAGACACCAGAGAGAGCAAGTGAGAAGTGTGAAGCTTGTCAATCACCACTGGTAATCTACCGCTAGACCCATGCTAAACTTCAGGAAGAGATAGTTGTGGTGATAAACAACTGAAACCGGAAAGCAAGTAAAACCAGTATTCACACTACAGGCGTGCAAGAGACAGAGATAAAATCAGCGCCTCCTTAGTCACACACCACACACCAAGGATAATGCTGACACATACTTTAGTATCGAGCCAGTGGCACAATGCCTAGGTCCATGCAAACTTTACATAAACATACTTACATACTGCTGTACCCAAATCTCTATTTTGTTAAACCAACATGTTATCTCACCATACATTTTATTTCAAACCTATAGAAAAAGGTACTGGAAGGAAGAGTCTAGCTTCTTACCACATATGCCACCGCATACTTTTGCCATATTAACAATGCTCTACAGGCCCCATGCTATGAAAATAACATAATCCTCAGATACTGTACTGTATATACCCAATCACCCAGTAACAGACATCTAAATAACAATAATAAGGAATAATGATTGAAACCTGTAGCAATGACTTGTATGTGCTCTGTTAAAATATCCCTTCAGTAGGTGAAGGACTGATTAAGTTTGCTGTAAAAGGCAACATGTACAATGGTATACAGCATAGACAATAGCCAGGGTCATAGACAATAAAATGTGGGGTATTCCTTACTTGATAGAAATGATAGAAAGAAATGAAACTAACACGGCAAACTTATTTATCTGTCATTTTCAGGATATTGAAGACAGAATCTGATGTGATACATGGAATGCAAAGTTTATAAGGACCTTTGAGTGGTAAGACTCATTAATTTATGATTGTTGATTCTCTAAGCAATTTTTATCTAAATGAACCAGGTTTTTACTGAGGTTACTAATCAAATATTAGTGACTGCTACTTCATTTTACATATGTCATGTAATTCAGTGTTTGGAAATTACTCTACAATATGCAATTGCAAAGATAATTGAATACTGGTAGATTATAGTGTAATTCTAAATATTTTTCAGATGACGAGATTAGGGATGTGACATGATGGGGTGCCGTGGGTGCAGTTCAATCCAGGAACCCATAGTACTATAGACCTTGCATTATTAGTGATGAGAGAAACCGAACTGCAGTGTTTGGGTCCTCAAACACAACCTTCAGCCGGTTCTGGATGTTATTAACTCTTGAAAGGATATTTACCATAAAAATCCATCATAAGGTAGGGACACTTACTCATAGATCCAGGCACGATGACATTGGTAACCTTCTTATATTTGTTGTACATGGCCTCCTTCCTTCTAAAATCAACTTTTAAAAGTCTGCTAATGAGCCAGAAGGGCTGATATTGTTACACTGCAGGAGCACGTCTCGGTCTGATCCTCCCCCTGCTCCCTCGGCACTTGCTGTAATCTCAGCAGCAGTGAGCACACAGCGCAAGTGCTCCAGAATGAATTTGCTCATCCCTACAGATTTATTGCATGCATGCTTGAGGATGGGGATGTTATAAATTACACCTCCGGGAAAGACACATCAGGGGGAGTTTATTAGAGGAAATTAATCATGCACTTATTCATATCCAGGCACCATGATGTCTAGATGTCCACCATGATGTCTAGATGTCTACCATGAAGTAGCCTGTAGTGCTATGGGGTTATTACCAGAGCCCCACCATGCCCTAGCTTTAGAGAATGTTACACTGTGCTGGAGCAGGACTCACCCCTTGCTCTCTTTGAGCTTCCCCCTCCCTCTGCCTGCTGTAATCTCACACAAAGGGAAGGAGCAAGTGCTCTGCACATTGTAACAGCCCATCAAGCAGAGCACAGAGGGGCTCTGCAGGGCTGTTATGCTAAGAGGCTCTTAGTAAATCTGGACATGATTTCCACCAGGTCAGACCAGTTTATACCAGGTCTGATTTGGTTGAGATTTCAGGTAGCGCCAGTTTTCCGGTGGACTTTTTTGTAAATAAGGTGGACTGGGACATCCCAGCCTGCTCGCCAATACTGTTCTCATTTTGGGGCTTTCTACATGACTTGTCCACCAGAAACTTGTCAGCCAAGGCACAGTAAATGCCCCCATCATTCCTTAGTAGGAAGCATCAGAAAAAACCATGATACAATTGTTGCAAAGTTTGACATTTTAGCTTTGGTCAATTTCTTCAGATATTTTCAAACTACTTGGATTACATTCAATAAAAACATGGTACTGCAGTATTAAACCCAAGTTTGTGTTCCCTATGATTTTGAATGGGTTGTTTTTTTATGGAATCAAAAATGCTTGTAAAACACAGTCCACTTTTTGCATTAAATCAATGTGATCAAAATCTATATGGACCTTAGGGACATTTAGCATTCTAGTACATGAATTAAAACTACACTCATTTCTTCTCAGAGATTTTATCTAATTTCCTAGAGGACTATGTTTTTGGTTCAAAATTTGGTTTATTTTACAGGAAAGAGAAAATCTGTCCAGTTTTAATTATTCTTTAGGGAATGTTGCAAAATTCTTTATGAATAATTTCTGGAAAAAATGTGCAAGACTATTTTCCTCAGCATTCCAAATGGAAATCTGTCCTTGGTCTACACTTGGGATTCCATATCCTTATACATTACCATTGAGGTCATTCCTTAACTGAAAATAATGATGATAGAACGTATGGCCGGTACAATTTATTATTACACTATTGTGTGCATATACAAATATTCTAATATATGTACATATCTGTACTGAGTTTAAATAAAACATTCAGAAACTCTTATTACAAAAAACAACTTCTTTTTCCTTATGAACCTCTTACTAAGATGGAATATTCATATAGAAATTCCTATGTTAACAATTTACATGTCATGAAAAAAAGACATTAACGTTGGCCTTTTCTGACTTATTGATAATTTCATTTTAGCATTTGATATTTAGAGAGAACAGATATTGAATATTGATGAGAATATTCACTGCAATTTAGTGGAAGGTAAAAGTCAAAGGGAAGTCCAATAAATCACACATGCAGACAGCTTTATAAAATAAGATATTTCATCATGGTTTTTGGAGCTAATATACCGTATACACAGCAGCCCCTGGACAGTAGATTTTATTTTTATTTTATTTTTAATGTATTCTGTTAATTTTGACAAATCAAGAACAAACACGGGAACTACACTGGACCTACACGAAGAGATGGAAAAAAAGAAAATGCCCCCAGATGATCAGATTCCCTCAATAGACTGGACTGACTGAAACAATTGATGTAACTGCAGTGATACATGCCCCACAATTAGTTCAACACCTGCATCTGTTTTCTATGACATTGGTATGCCATAAGGCAACCACTTTAATTTTTTGGGAACAAGCAAAAACTTTCAACTGACATTATTACCGAAAGTGTGAAAAAGGAATAGCATTAGAGAAAGATGAAAGCAAATTTAGGATGGAGCCAAAGACATTTCCAACTGATGGAAATATGCTTGCAATATAGCAAATATAAATGAAAATAATGAGCTGAATCCAAAGACAAGGGAATAATGGCATGCTTATTTTTCCTTTGATATCTTCTGAACATCAAAGGATGAAGCATGCAGGTATGATGAGTCACAGATTGGCACTTGGTAGACCTATGTGTAGTCATTTGTATAATTTATGTTACAATTCTTTCTGATTGTGGTGTTTGGTCTAGCTAAAAAAGTGATCTTCATGTTCAAATACATCTATATATTGTCTTGCTGCATTTAATTGGTTGATGACATTGAAGAAAGGAATATGCAAATAAGTTTTCCTGAATAGGAAAAGGAAAACTATTCCTCAGTCATACAAAACTAACAGACAGTTCAGAAGGGAACTGCATGGGCAGTTCTGGAAGAGAAGAAGGAACCGCATAGGTGATATTGAAAATTATTGGGACGCACACAGTTGCAAAACATGTCCATTCCCATCATGGTGGTGACCCAAATTTAGTAAGGTTTTAAGTGATCTTATAGGGAAGACTGCCAACACATAGAGGAGACTTGGACAACCTGATCCTCCAAAAAGACTCAAAATAGAACCGGAGAGGTTTAATGATCAGCTTTCATTCACAAGCCTTATATGACCCAATAAGCAATTAGCAACATAATGGGATTTTGCTGTACATTATTTATGTATGGGATAAACAGTTACTGACCTGACTACACTAGGAATTTGGTCCCAACATTCCCTTTGTTTAAGAGTGACAGTATAGGTACAGGGGGTCTTGATCTTTATCTCTGATATGATCTGGTCTTTGTATAAATTGAGGTTATGATTGTGTTTAGAGATGAGCGAGTATACTCGTCCGAGCTTGATGCTCGTTCGAGTATTAAGGTACTCGAAACGGCTCGTTGCTCGGACGAGTATTTCCCCTGCTCGAGATCGAGCATTTAATTAAAAAAACACATTGAAGAACAATGAAGAATAGAATAAAAACAGTGAACACAGGATCATTCAAGTGAAAAACACAATGAAAAACACAGTGAAGAATAGATTACAGATGTTCGGCACATCTGCTTACTTGTCGGAAGATACGCGCGGAACGGTGCGAACAAAATAGTATGTGAAGAACACATTGAAGAACACGGTGAGCAGGACAGAGACACCAGGGAGCAGCACAGAGACACCGGGGAGTAGCACAGAGACACCGGGGAGCAGCACAGGCAGCGGCGGGCACGGAAACAGCGGGGCAGCGGCGGGCACGGAGACAGCGGGGCAGCGGCGGGCACGGAGACAGCGGGGCAGCGGCGGGCACGGAGACAGCGCGGCAGCGGCGGGCATGGAGACATCGTGGGCAGCGGCGGGCACGGAGACATCGTGGGCAGCAGCAGGCACGGAGACATCGTGGGCAGCGGCAGGCACGGAGACATCGTGGGCAGCGGAAGGCACGGAGACACCGGGGCAGCGGCAGGCACGGAGACACCGGGGCAGTGGCAGGCACGGAGACAGCGGGGCAGCGGCAGGCACGGAGACAGTGGGGCAGCGGCAGGCACGGAGACAGCGGGGCAGCGGCAGGCACGGAGACATTGGGGCAGCGGCACAGAGACATCGGGAAGGGCACAGAGACATCGGGAAGGGCAGAGAGATCGGGGAGAATTCAGTGGAAGAAGAGGAGCGGATCCCGGGACAGCGTATCTCCCGACAAGTAAGCAGATGTGCCGAACATCTGCAATCTATTCTTCACTGTGTTTTTCACTGCATTTTTCACTTAAATGATAATGTGTTCACTGTGTTCACTGTTTTTATTCTATTCTTCACTGTTCTTCACATCTGCTAACTTGTCGGGAGATAATATACACGCGGAACAGTGAAGAATAGATTGCAGATGTTTGCATACATCTGCTAACTTATCAGAAGACATTCTTTTTCAATTAAATAACACATTTTATTCCCTAACCATGGTCCCTTTGAAAAATGCTCGGGTCTCCCATTGACTTCAATGGAGCTCGTTATTCGAGACGAGCACTCGAGCATCAGGAAAAGTTCGTCTCGAATAACGAGCACCCGAGCATTTTAGTGCTCGCTCATCTCTAATTGTGTTTATTGAGGAATGGATGTAAGCAATCCAGTTTTTATTTATGCCTCATAGCTATTTTTAGGTTAGCTACACTGTCTTTTGGCTGTCCTGTCATCAGACAGTTATCCTTCTTAAAGGGAACCTGTCACCGCTGTTCCAAAAAATTAATCTAAGACAGGTTTCCGATAGAGCCCTTTAGTCCTAAGGGCTCCCCTTTTTCAACTAACAAGAGCGATGCTTAGAAAAGCAGAAAATAAAGTTTTATTCTGTATCTGGTAACCAGGGAGAACCCAGCGAGTCGAGGTGGGCAGATCACCTCAGTACGAGTCCACGCCCTTCACTGTGCACATCAGCCAGCGCACGCCTTTTTTCTTTCCTATGTCACGCGGCCCCCTGGCTTCCAGCTCACTAATTAGCAAAGACACGAAAGATAGAGGTGTGCGCTGGCTGACATGCAAAGAGCAAGCCCATGGACTCGAGCCGACCTGCAGGGGTGGAGGTAGGGAGGGAGCATCAATGTACAAGTTAACCCGGCCTACTAGCTGGCTACTCTTCACGTCACAAACAGGGAGTGTCTAATAATCTGCTCTGTTCACATCACTATTGACAGTCTTCTGAACAATGCTGCTGTGCATGTGGGCAACGTTGATTCCATCCGTCACTGGAGGACGAAACTCGATCATAGTGCACGCAAGCATCTCTTATGTGGGAGTGCACTTGCACACTGTGATGTGGAGTAGAGGGGGCAGCACTGTGTGATGCATTCGACCTATGTGGACTCTCATGAAAGAAGCAAAGCAGTGTAGGGAGGACTTAGGAGTAGAACAGAGCCCATTCTATCATGCAAATGGTTTCTCGCCTCACACAACCCCAAGAGAAATGGAATGCCAGGATGTGTTGCCATCCAAGAGTTCGGGTTTACTGCTGGCATTAATGTTGGAATCCATTTATGTAACACCATCAGTTACGCCCAGCTTGATATAATGTATAGCAAAATAGCAAAAAAGACAAAAATATGCAGCACTCACCCAGAATCTCTTCTTTATTTAATTGAATACATAGGAAAGGGAGGTGTAGCAAAGCATACCTTGCAGTGACGGACCGTTTCACGCTTTCCTGCACTTTGTCTAGCCAATACGGCTAGACGAAGTGCAGAAAAGCGCAAAACGGTCCGTCGCTGCAAGTTATGCTTTGCTACACCTCCCTGTCCTATGCATTCAATTGAATAAAGAAGAGTTTCTGGGTGAGTGCTGCATCTTTTTGTCTTTTTTTCTATTTGGATTTGCATTATACTTGTGGCTGAGCACTACCCGTGGACTTTATATGTACCTGAGTTAAACAACAGTTCCTTTGCCATCATTATTCATTTTGTACAAAATCTGGTAGTGCCACCCTACAAACTTTATTGTTAGTATAATGTATATAAGACCCCAATGAGAAACTATTAGTTTTTAAATGCTTAGCATCAGGTGTTATCTGCTACATTTAAATAGTTAATGGCAGGAATGTAGTGATACACTAGCCAGCTAGCGATGTTGAATACAGTGTTTGCCGGACCACGGATTCGGCACACTAACCACAACCGTGGTGCACACCAACTGAATTCCTCTCTCGGTTGGAAGTTTACACAACCTAACCTGCCCCATGGAAGGTTTCTTGGATCTCTGTGTTAATCATTTGGACATGGTGAAGAGAGCGGTACACTCTTGAATCTCTTAGTCCACTTTAACAAAGATAAATATCGACTGTTCTACATACAATCTGCCTGTTTTCTGGTAGTGTGTTTTCTTATAAGCCTTTTTTTTGGTACAAAAATGTTTACACTGTTTACATCCTAACCCAGCTTTGGGACACAGGGTGACCATAAATACCAAACTACGGATTACTAACAGACGTAGTGTATAAGTATTCAGTTGGAAGCACCATGTATCTCACACCTATTTAAAAATGTTGAATACAGGCAGCTGAGAATAGTGTAATAGTGGAAGGACTAGTATTTTTCCCACAGTCTTTGGTGCTGTACTTACTAATCTAGTGAATTTCTTTGCTAATGTAGCAAGTTATGAGAAACTTGACATGCTATACACATCTTTTTATACTTGCACTTCCTTGGTGGTGGTTAGACACACTGGGGCAGATTTATCAAGCAGTCTGAATGTCAGAATATTTCCAGTTGCCCATGGCAACCAATCACAGCTCAGCTTTCATTTGACCAGTGCTCATGAATATTTTAAAGGGGAGCTGTGATTGGTTGCCATGGGCAATTGGAAATATTCTGGCTTTCAGACACTTGATAAATCTGCCCCACTATGATTGGGGGTTTTGTTCTGTGTTTTTGATCAATTAGACACAGAATAAAAGTTATCTTTTTAGCTCTCATCTATTTTCCGCAGTGAAATGAGAAAGTGTTTTGGTTTCAGAATGTGAATTTTTAGTTATTAAAAGGTTTCACTGTGTGTGTCAACATCTTCGGTATGAAATTAGCAAAACGACAGGCACTACCCTAGAGTAACTAGTCCACTCATCAAACACATGTCATGAAGCAAAACAAAAGAGCAGAAAATGCGTACATGGACTAAAAGCGTAAAACTGAACATCTTCTTAGGTATGGTAACTATGTCCTAGGCCATAGATATGATTTAGCATGCTGCTTTATGCTCTGTTTTGTTAGTCCCATTTGGCATATTTTACTACCGCTCCATACCCACCATTTACTATGCCCTTAGTGGGCAATTTTGCTTGATATTGATATGATATACACTGTTTTTAATACATGTTCATGTTTGTTGCTATATTAGCATTGTGATCAATAACGTTCGTTGGTTTTCTACCATATAGTGTACATTCTTCAATTTCCTAAACTCAAGTTTTTGGTATTCTAATGCTATTATCCAGTAAAATGAATATGTTTTGTGTAGCCAAGAAATATTGTTCCTTGTACACTGTTGACAAAAAGCCGAGCATGTGGAGCTTAAAGGACACCTGTCATCAGGTCTCTGTCACTATTTCTGTCACTACTACCTGTTAGAGCAGCTCACAAGGATCCCATCCCAGCCTTTATCTAGTAATTTCATACATTAATCATTATAAAATCATCTTTGCTTTATTATGTAAATGAGGCTGGTCACATGGTCAGAGGCAGTGATTTCACTCCTGTTACCCCTCCCCTCTCCTCCCCCTGCTCATGTCTGTGTGTAATGTATAGTAACGCATTGCTAGTGTGTGTGCTGTATCTGCTGACATGCTGCATCCTCCTGATACACAGACATCAGCTACACAAGTACCTGACATGTTCTGCTATAACATGGCTGCTGCCTCGAGCTGTTGTATCTTTCACATACACATACACACACACATGCACACACACATGCACACACAGGCTGCAGGAGGCGTGGCCACCAGCAAGCACATGGTGCAGCCATTACATGGAGCAGTTGTCAGCCAAGCAGTGGGGGTGTGGCTGTGCCTCCCACTCATGAATAACGAGGACAGCTTGAATATGCTAATGACTCATTGGACATTTCACAGGTCATTTGCATACAGCTTTAGGACCTCATTGCTTAGGTTTACAGGCATGTAGTGGGACAATGAAGGGATAGAAGCAATGCTCTCTAATGGCAGTTTATGAAAATATATTTAGATTAGGGGGGTTATTTGCATGACGGGTTCTCTTTAAGGAACATCTATTCTTACTGATTTTGAAAACAGATTCCTGAAAGTTTTCAAACATTGAATGAATTGAGAGTATCTGTATGGTAAAACCATAAAATATATATTAGACTTTAGAATAAAGTATGAAGAACGATAATCCAATTCAAATCTATACTTTTAAGCACAGACATTTTGTTTCAATGTTCTACAGAAGACTACTACAGTGCACATTCTTGACTTTTATCTTTTTAAAATTAATCTCATTTATGGAACAGATGTCTTTTAATTGTAGCTTGAGATGGAAGTTCTTGACATACTTCAAAATAATGACAAATGTATTTCAGCAAACTTCTTTTTTTTTTCAATGGAAGATTAACAAGAAACCATTTTGAAGAATTTACATGTTTGGGCAGATCACATTTGTATACCGGTAATTATTTTCATGATATTTACATTGATTTTCTAGAAGTCAACCATAAATAATTTATAATAAAACCTTATGATTATTTTTTATCGGTGAGGATGTGACTCATTGGAATTAGTAGATTAAAGAGGCCGCAGTACTAAACCAGTGTAGGCACTCTAGACTAAGACCAGTCAAGCAATAACCTCCCTGAAAATCTTCTGGGATTATGACTTTTTCACATTGGCTTTGTTTTACACATCCGTAGTTCAGTGATTTCTAGGGATGCCTCACAAAGCGATTATTTAAATGCATCTTTTAACATTGGATTTTTTCAATGATCTGTTGTCTGTTGTAGAAAAAGTTATGAAACATGTCCTATTTCTTTTTTTTTTTTTAATGGAGGCCATGGAAGCTCGTAGAAGTCTATGGGTTCACAAAAATGACTGAAGAAATGTCAGTTTTTTTCACTGATGTGATGTTTTCAATGCAGTGTTAAACCTTCAGTTTTTTGTGGAAGCAAAACAGAGACACAGCAGTGACAAAACACAACAGATGAGCAATGGAAGCTGAGCATACATGCCAATGGGAAACTAGTGAAACTACCCTTACTTGAACTAATTGTTAAGTTAAACATTCTCTCCAATGTGACTGCATTTAAGAAAGAATTTAGGAAAATAGGTAAATTTTTTTGAGAAGCAGAAACAGTTTAGTTGTTTGCTAAATTCAATGAATTAGATGTTTTTTATATGAATAATTTGATTTGACTAATTTGATTAAAGGAAAACATAAAAATCAAGTATTATAAACTGCGACACTTACGCATAGATCAGTGACTGTGGTAATCTTCTTATATTTGTTATCCATGAGCTCCTTCCTTCTAAAATCAACTTTTAAAATGATGCTTATGAACCTGAAAGACATTGGGGGTGTAAGAAGAGCCCTGGCTTCACAGGCTGTATAACAGTCTCAAACCCGATACACACACACACACACACACACCTCCTTTACCACCCCCTCTTCCTTACCACAACAGAGGAAGTTTCCGCAGGGAAAAATGCTCCTGCACAGTGTAACAGTGGTTGAAGCTATGTCAGGGTTTATCATGCTTGATTTTGATGGACGATTTCCTTTAATGTTTTTAATGCTAGACCATATGTCTCTGATACATTAAAAACCTAAACCAATCACTTTGCACTGATCAGTTGTCCTGTTCAGAATAAACACAGTGCCTGCAGTCACATGTTGCTGCAGGAAGTGAATGGGAAGGAAATGAGAGCTGCAATTATAGTTATGGTTTCTGGCCTCCATGATATAAATTAGGTTTTAATTAAAACATAAAGGGGTACATTGATTTTTTTCTCTAGTTGTATAAAATTGCACTTGTGCTTGTTAGTAATATGCTCACCTGCTGTGGAGGATGCGACTAGTTAAAAAAAATCTCAGTCTGCAGTTTGCACATTCTTTTCAGTGCAACATCAGACAGAAAACTGGTGCAAGCACATTAATAAATGTTGATAAATGAGTTAAAGTGCAAATACTGAAAAGTTGCAAAAAAATGCACAAATTTCCTATTGCTCAAAAATGTTATCTAACCTACTAGACAAAAAATAAGATAGATCTACCCCAAAGTCAAGTTAAGTGCACCCACCGCCTCTTAAAACTTTTGTGTCCCCCTACTTTTTAAATTTAGCACCCTCTCATTTGCTTCCTCTTTGGATCGGTACCCTCCTTAGTGCTATTAGTGTAATTGTCCACTTCCATATATAGGTTTAGGCTCCCTATTAGGTTGTATCCCCAATTAAGTTAAGTGTCTCCTTTTAGAATTACTGTCCCCTTCCTTCTTGTTTCCATCTTGTTTCATGTCTAATTTTCCCCTTATTCATAAGTAGCCCTTATTATAGTTAGTACCTTCTTAGTGTTCCTTTTCTGCATATGTGCACCCTTTTATTGTTAGTGCTTTCTTAGTGTCCCCTTTCTTCATACTTGCCACCTTTTACAGTCAGTACCTTCTTTTTTGCCTCTTTTTTAGTTACATTTTTGGCCCCATTGTTAGCAAGTACCCCCTTTCTTGATGAGCCTCATTACGTTTTGCCCTTTTTAATAAGTAACCCCTTATTTTGTACCCATTATTTTTAAATGGCCCAATTTTTATAACTGCATCACGTTTCGGTCCTGTCCTATAATTTGTCCTTTTTTAAATATTGCAATGCAAAAAAAAGTACTCACCTTTTCCAGGACCCTCTATAAGTGGCAAGCTAACTTGAACTCCTGCCTCTAGTAGTCTTTTGGTGCAGAACATGTAAAAGTAAATAGGGTGCAGGCATCTTGAATGTCAGTCCAGTCTTACCATACAAACAGCAACAAAATCAGCCAAGAAGCAGAAATCTATATCCAAGGAGAGTTTTATTTCATCTGTGCCATAAATATTTTTGGTGGAATAAAACTCTTCTTGGACTGGATGTTTCATGCCTGATTTTACTGCATTGAACTTTTATATACATTATAGACATTAACACTCTCAATACCAAATTCCACACCAGACTGCCCATTAACGGACTACTATCAAATCTAACAAACACTACAAAGAATTTACTGGTTCTTGGTGCATTGTGTTCATGTTTTATGTATAGGTTTTATAGCTTTCCAGAATACAGGTGGTCCCCTATTTAAGAACACCTGACTTACAGACGACCCCTAGTTACAAAAGGACCTCTGGATGTTGGTAATTTACTGTACTTTTGCGTTATGCTATAATAATAATAATAATCAGCTACAACAGTTATGAAAAGTGTCTGTAGCTTTATTGTTCATCCTTAAAATATTTTTTAAAATCCAATTGTCCCAGAGACCCCAAAAATTTGTCTGGGCTACAATTATAAAATACACAGTTTCGACCTACATACAAATTCAACTTAAGAACAGACCTACAGAAACTATCCTGTACGTAACCGGGACTGCCTGTATTTTCTAATATTTTTAATTTCATAAATAATATATGTACAATGATTGTGCATTTTGATCTCTATGGTTTGCATATTATTCATCCTAAAAAATAGTATAACTTAGGATTTCTACAATGCTGCTAATCAGTTGCCTTAGATGATTTTCCCCATGATCAGCAATAAGAACATTACAAGAGATTATGGAGCAAAATTTGAACATTCTTTGGAGTAAATACTTTACTGCCAGAGGGATGTGAAATCTCCTACAAATACTCGAGTAAATGCATGAAATTCAGTATTTATGTGCAATTATTACAGGCATAGCCAAAGGGAATGACATGATTCAGACCATTGTATTTTCCCCTAAAATAAAAGTTGCGTTGTTCAATAAACCCAGCTTTAGATTGTCAGCATTGGCTTTTTTGTAAACTTTTAATATTCAGATTTCATAATAAGTGCAATACTTTCAGCTGGGAAGGTTTGTTTTCTAGTCAGGTCTAGAGGCATTATGTGAATTATTCACAGTGGTAAGATTTTGTCGACAACACAAAAAATTGAATATAATAATTAAAGTTTAGCATTGAGAGTTCCGATGCAACAATCATGAGACTTCTCCAAGTTCAGATTAAAAATATGAAATAAAGCAGTTCTATGGATGCTAATGGAGATTTCATCTGTTCTTTGCTTTCATAGACTATTAGCTATGGCTTAATAAATATTTGTAATGGTGTATTTAAAACAAAGAGCAGATGTAAGTTTGCAGAATAAATCATACTGATGATCTACTGGAGGATTAAAGCTTCCATATCTTTATAAATGTCCGTAATTATAATACAACATAGAATGCAAATAAAACGAAAGCACAAAAAAATGTAAATTGGTATTACATAAAGGGAAAATAATATGTTAACGCACATAAATCTTTTCCTCTTGATCTACATGTGCAGAATGCTGTGTACTGAAACCACTCAGCAGTGGTGTAACAAGAGTTCACTGAGCCCCGGGGCAAAATTCCTAACGGGGCCCCCCCCTCCACCCTAGGTGTGACCAGCGCCATTACTACTACTATCCAATAATTAAATACAGAAGGCAGTGGCGTTACTAGAAGCTGATGGGTCCTAGTGCAAAGTCTGTGCCAGGCCCCCGAATATAATGTATGGTTTATAGTAAGTCTTCTCATATGAGAAAATGACCCATAAGGGCCCCTTAAGCCTCTTGGGAGCGAGTGTGACCGCAACCTCTTCACCCCCTCAAGTTACACCCCTGCCACTCACTATCTAGTACCAGTAGTATTGTAGGAATTTGTTAAACCCCTTATGGACACAGCCTAAAATGGCCTTCAAGAACAAAGCACTTTTTTAAAAATTTCCCCTGCTCAAATTCCAAAAGATATAACCTTTTTCTTTTTTTATCTGACATGTTCATATAAGGACTTGTTTTTTGCAAGAAGATTTGTATTTTCTAATGGGTTTATTTTTATGGTAAAAATAGCAAAATGCTTCAAATTTATTAACTTTTTCTTATGGCAGAAGGGAATAAAATGGCTGTCTTGCCACTTTTTAATTAAAACTTTTATGCCATTCACTCTACAGTATAAAAACATAGTTGTTAACATTGTTCTGTTGGCTTGTATGATTAAGGAGACACCAGACATGAACAGTTTTTTTCATTTTCTACTACTTGAGCAAATAAAAACACCTTTTTAAGAAAACCACGTGCAATATTCTGAGAGCTATTACTTTATTATTCCTCAATCAAAAAAGGATTATCAAAGCTTTTTTTCGGGAAAGGCAACAGTTAGATTGGTACTATTATAAGGTATATTTGACTTTTCAATCATTTTCTATTACATTTTTTGGAGAGGGAGGACTAGGTGCAACTAAAATTGTAAAAAAAAAAAATGCAGTGGCACCAGGGCTCGCACCGATCAACCATGTAAATGCTTTCAGCAAAGCTGCCATGTACGCTGCCATATTGCATTTGATTGCCGATAATTTTTTATGAAATCTGGGAGACTATGTTAGACTCCGAGACCTGTCATTCAGCCTGAACTCTAAGCCTCCAAGCCGGAGGCAGACGTTTAGAGATCGCTAGCAAACTTGCTATATACTGCAGTGTTGCAGAATATAGTAGAAGTGATCGGAAACCCAAGGGTCTAAAAAAATAGTGACATATAATAGTGACATAAAAATAAACAAAAAAATCATAAACATGTTAGGTATCACCAAGTCCCAAAATGCCAGATCTATCAAAAAAATAAAAACAATTATTTCTGTTTAACCTTGTAATGGAAAATAGCACCAAAATGTCCAAACACAACACTTTTTTGCCATTTCTCAAACTCGTAAAATTAAAAAAAAAGATCTTTATGCTCAAGTATGAAAAAGCTATTAACTTGGCAAAGCTATTAGATGGCAAAATTAAGATTTTTTCATGCTAAAGGTTTTCATTTTTTAAATCTATTAAAACATATTAATACCTATATAAATTTGAGATCCCAGTGATCCTACCAATCCAAGGAATAAAGGAACTAAAAGTTAAAGGCAGAAATACAGAACCTACAAAAGAGTGTTGCAAATGGATTTTTTTTTTAACAATTTCATCTCATTTTGTAATTATTTTCCAGCTTCCCATTATAGAGTATGGAATATTAGATACTGTCACTGCAAAGTAGAATTTGGTACAGAGACACCAAGCCCACACAGCTCTGTACATGGAATACAAAATGTATGTATCATGAACCCCTCACACCAGAGTCAAAACACGTGGTGTACCTACTCTATGGAGTCCCAGAATTTAGCCCTTAAGCTCCGCACACTTCTACAAAATGGCGTCCTAATGCTAAATTTACTCCACGCAATCTCAGCACTCAGTCCAAAGTCCACTCACTGCCACCACCCATGAGTTACTTACGCAAAGAAGGCTGCAGGCACCTCAACCACACAGACAATGCACACTGATGATTTACACAGAACATGCACTTACTACTTATACTATATTAAAAATGACCTCTGGCAACGTAACTCCCTTAAGTAGCTTAAGCAGATACTTATTAAAGCTAACACTTTAATATGCATAAAAATAAGGTACACTCAAAACAAAATTCTTAGATGAAAATAAAGTTAAAAACAATACACGGTTAAGGAAAACAGAAACAAAAAACTCTTGCTATTGAAATATGTATAAGTTCCTTGGCCCGAGGACAGGGCATAGAGAGCAATTTAGATTTTTTTTTGAAAAGAGTCCTCAGAACTGAACAAAAGCCATGTAGCTGCTTCGCTAATTTAAACCCAGGGGATTTCTGACTCCCACCCCTGTCTGTGATGTCACTGTGAGGGGGAGTTTTTCTATCCCCCTCCCATCAGAGAGGTAGTTTCTGAGTCTGGGGTTTTATCAAAACCCCATAACTTTTGATTGGAAGATGGCACAACTGTATCATTGCTTCCAATCAACCGGGTACCATATTACCATTTACTCCATACCAAACTTGGGGTATCTAAGCCTAATATCAGGGGTATTCTGCCATTGGCTGGCTTCGCCCTCAACGTGGCTTTACAAACTCGGTCCAGGAGTGTATCTAGACCCCATAACTTTCCTGTGTAACTGGGGACCCATAATTATGAATAATGCCCCAGTTATGGACAGCTATGATGTTTCTTTTGTCTGAATTTTGGAGGGAAAATACCACACAGTCTGCGGTTTCTTTCATCCACCTTCCTCCACCACACGCTGAACCAAGGTGTCTATTTTCCCACTTAGTTTCTCTGATCAAAAAGAGATTCCCTAGGGTTTGGAGACTCACTACCCAGCCCCTCTTCCTGGCTGGGTGTGCCCCTTCAGCCATTTGCTTTGGCCAAATGGGGCCTAATGACTCATTACAGGACATAATGAAAAAATACAAAAGAAAAAAAAAACTTTACAGTGGTAATATTATCAGGTGGGGAGCAAAAAACAGAAAGACAAAAACAAAAATGGGCCAAAGATTGTTCCATATAAACGTTTGTACTCGGTAATGTTTTAAGTTATTTGTATATTTCCCCTATGATTTGTAAAGAAATATAATTGTGCTACATATATAAAGATTATTATTATTTTTATTATTGAACATAGAAAAACTAAATTACAGATCATAAGGTAATACATGAAATCATTATCAAAACATTGAATCTATTTATAAAATTGCTGACTGTAACACCTAGTACTATTATATGATCATAAGCCTGATGCTATGTAGTAGAGATTTTACTTGGCATCACCTACTGTCCATATGGTGTTGACATTGATGTAAATGCTTCAATTTTACTGGTGTCAGAGCTGCTGTAGAGCTGCTTCTGTCAGAGCTGTATTTTGTGAGTTTTAGAAACCATAACTGCTATGTAAAGTTACTATTTACACACTTAAAACCCTAAGTTTTTAAATTAATATTTAAAATTAGAAAAAACTATATGTTGCTGGGAGTGTATAAAAACAATAAAACAATTGGACATACCTCTCTCCTTGCTTCTGTGCAGCTGTGGTACCACCAGTCACTGCTTCTCTGGGTCTCTGCTTGCTGGCAGGAAAGGGTGACACCACGGGTGAATGGAATTGAGGAGAAAGATAAGTAATGTTAATAAGAAGTTAATTGTTTTCATACATCCTGCAGCCATATATCAACCTTTTTCTAATCCCATACAACCCCTTTAACAATTTTTCATGCGATACACTATAGAGGTGTCCCATTACTCCTGTAATGACACATTGCATGTAGATTGGTGTTTCCCCCAGGATCCTTGGGAGAATGGAATCTTGGGAAGAGTACCTGCATAATAAAGTCATAAGGGAATTCTGGGAAGTATACAAATACATTTGCCAAGGTGCTAAATGGAAAACAAAAGGAGAACACATACTGTCTAACTGTAGTCAATAGCCTCTCACATAGCCAATCCAGTTCCCTATGCTGTACTGAGGAGACCCAGCCAGGTTGAAACAGCGCTGTCTGCAGTTGGGAGTCTGTTCCTTCCGGAATAAATGTACTGGTTTGGCTTAATCCCATATCATGTTTTTAGACTTCTTGTAGGGCTGCCTTTCAAGGTAGCAAAATGAGGCATTGTTATCCATTCAACACCTTTTAAAACCCCTGCATAATAAAGTGTTAGACAGATCTGTAATGAAACAATGTGCATAATCCTTTGCACATGAATGTATCCACTAGGACATTATAAAATACTTTTTGTAAACATTTTGTCGCAATAATTAATAACAAGTAGGCAAGAAAATTATAAAATGTATTTAAAAAAAAAAATATTTAACCCCTTCCCGACGCGCGCCGTACTAGCGCCGAGCCCTCTCCATAGCCGGTAAGTCTTTGCTGCATATTGCAGCAAAGGCTTACCGGTAACACCCGCAATCGGTGCGGGTGTTCTCACCTTGATCGCCGCCGGCAGTGCTGCCGGCGGCTTCAAAGAGATGGCGCCGCATGGGCGCCGCCATCTTGTTGTGGATCGCTGCTCCCCAATGACGTCACGGGGAGCGGCGATCCGTCGCCATGGTAACCTCGGGTGTTCCGAATACCCGAGGCTACTTCGTTTTAACCCATGCATTACAATGTGCTAATTGCACATTGTAATGCATGGGGAGTAAAATCCACATATACTGCCATACTGTAGTATGGCAGTATATGATAGGATCGATCAGACTACCTAGGGTTAGAGTACCCTAGGGCAGTGGTGGCGAACCTATGGCACTGGTGCCAGAGGCGGCACTCTGAGCCCTCTCAGTGGGCACCCAGGCCATCACCCCAGCATGAAGTTCACCAGACAGGACTCAAAGAATCTTCCTACAGAATCTTCCTACAATGATAGGTGAATTTGCCCTCCTCCTTTCAACTGCATTGGTGTCTTTAGGAGGCGGAACAACTGAAAGTTATCAAAGAACAAGGAGAAATAAATTACTGCTTAAATTGCTGCGCTGGCACTTTGCAATAAATAAGTGGCTTTTGGTTGAAGTTTGGGCACTCAGGCTGTAAAAGGTTCTCCATCACTGCCCTAGGGAGTCTGAAAAATAGTAAAAGTAAAAATAAAAAAAAGTTTAAAAAAAAAAATTATAATAAAAAAACCTAAAAATTCAAATCACCCCCCTTTCCCTAGAACTGATATAAAAATAAATAAACAGTATAAATCATAAACACATTAGGTATCACCGCGTCCGAAAATGCCCGATCTATCAAAATATGATAATGTTTTTTCACTACGTTTAACCCCGTAACGGAAAATAGCGTCCAAAGTCGAAAATTGCATTTTTTTGCCATTTTGAAAAATATAAAAAAATTAATAAAAAGTGATCAAAAGGTCGCACAGTCCCAAAAATTATAGTAATGAAAACGCCGTCAAAATTCGCAAAAAATGACACTATCCACAGCTCCGTACACCAAAGTATGAAAAAGTTATTGGCCCCAGAAGATGGCAAAATAAAAAAAAAATATTTTGTACAGGAGGTTTTAATTTTTTTAAATGTATGAAAACATTATAAAACCTATACAAATTTGGTATCCACGTGATCGTACCAACCCAAAGAATAAAGTAGACATGTCATTTGGGACGCAGAGTGAAAGCTGTAAAATCCAAGCCCACAAGAAAACGTCACAAATGTGGTTTTTCACCATTTTCACTGCATTTAGAATTTTTTTCCCGCTTCCCAGTACACGCCATGGAATATTAAATACCGTCACTATGAAGTGCAATTTGTTACGCAGAAAATAAGCCATAACACAGCTCTTTATGTGGAAAAATAAAAAAGTTATAGATTTTTGAAGTTGGTGAGTGAAAAATGGAAGTGAAAAAACTAAAAAAGGCCAAGTCGTTAAGGGGTTAAAGGAACTTCTGTGGAAAGTTTATCTCTAGGGCATGACCTCAAGAGGTAGTGCATGACATAGAGATTCTTAAAATAACAAGATTTGAAAACACAAAAAAATGTAACTCCTCAATTGGGCCAGGACTGAACTAAAAATGTTGGAACTCATATGCTCAGGCATAAACTCAGGACATGACCTACCATTGCATAGATGCTCTTTGATGCCATATAAACTAAAGGACATTGAGCCAACTGCTTTTGACTCTACTTCCCTGTTGAGTCTTACAGAAAACTGGTGTGGCTCCCTCTGATATGCTATCAATAGTTTTTCATCACCAACCCCTTTAAGAAAGACTATTAAATTGAAGGTTTTCCCTTTGAAATCAAACATGGAAGGTGCAACAGATGTTTATAGAGCTTTGAGAAACTATAAAACTTAAGCAAAAAGTCTCTTTAATGATTTTAATGTGGTAACTTGAATAATGGCCGTCCTTACAGTGCTTCATGCAGTAGATTAATAAAAATTATATATCTGTGAGTTACTCCTGATTTCACGGCTTCATTTGGATAAGGAAATTGCAATACATGTCCCTTGGCTATTACAAAACATTATAAAATTGCAAGTTAATTGTAAGGCAACATGAAGGCTAAATTAACTCTGTGGGAACCTATAAATGTGCTCTATGTTTTTCAGAAGTTTAACCAGCATAACGGCCCAAATGATTATTTTACCGTAAGGAGTGGAACATAATCCCTCTAATTTCATACTAGTAATCTAGTTAAACATATTTGTGCTGGGAATTATAGTTTTATCACCTATTGAGATTTTATTGGAAAAAAGATGAAATAAATCTCCTTTGTGAAAGTCAAGTAATTAGAGATCTTCCAGTGAGGACATTGTACAACACATCATTAATCCACAATGTATGATAATTACTTAAGTTTAAGAAATGGATGGGGTATGAAAAAGGAATAAAGTATATTGTACAAGTGAGGTCAAGCAAATAAAGATTAAAACATTTTCAAAGATATAAGAAAATTCATATTTTTAGGATTCAAGTATTTTTAGAAAAATGGCAGTTTAGTAACATTGTGTATTAAAAAAAAATTACAAAAATATCCAAGAAAAAGCTAAGAAAATGGATTGTCAACATGCGCAACATAAAAATCAATGAGGGACCTCTGAAGATAAAACATATTCAAGCTTTTATTAACCCCTACGGGACTCAGCATCTTTTGGCCTAAAGGATGCGGCCCCATTTATAAGTGGTTATAGCGTGGGAACACTATGAGATATCCAGGGGATTTTGAGATTGTTTTCTCGTGACACATTGTACTTCAAATTAGTTTTAAAATTTGGATGAAATCTTTTGCGTTTAGTTATGAAAAAAAAACAAAATTTGGCAAAAATGTAAAAAAATTCTTTATTTTCAACGTTCTAAATTCTCTACTTTTGATGCAGATAGTCAAAGCACCCAAATAAATTCATAACTTACATTTCCCAAATGTCTGCTTTATGTTGGCATGGTTTTTAAGATTCCACATATTTTACTAGAATGTTATGAAGCTCAGAATTTGGGTGCCATTTTTCACATTTTTTGTAAAATCACCAAAACCCGTATTTAGATGGACCTGCTCATTTTCTAATTGACACTGAGAGGTCTAAATAATAGCGAGACTCATAAATTACCCCATTGTGGAAACTACACCCCTCAACGTATGAAAAACAACTTTTAAGAAGTTTGTTAACCCTTTACGTGTTTTATAGGGGTTAAAACAAAATGGAGGTGCAGTCTGCAAATTGTAATATTTTTTCACAATACACTCATTTTGGGTGGAAAATGAAACATTTACAATGGATTAAATGAAAAAAGGCTCCACAAACTTTGATACCCAATCTCTCCCGAGTACAGTGATACCCCATATGTGGTGGTAACCTGCTGTATGGGCACACGGCCGGGCATAGAAGGGAAGGAGGCGCCATCCAAATCAGATTTGCTATGTCACATTGTACAGGCTATATTTTTTTTTCTTTTTTTATTGAGGACCTATAGGGGCTTATTTTTTTTTGCCACATGAGATGCACTTTTCTGGTACATAATTTTGGGGCATGTATAGCTAATTGGTGAGATTTAATTAACTCTTTGTTGGTAGAGGAAATGAAAATCATCAATTTTTAGGAAAATTTTTATGTGTTTTTTTTTGGCCGTTAACCATACCATAAAAATAGTATATTATTTTTTATTCTATGGGTCGCCACGATTACGAAAATATTTCATTTATATATATTTTTTATTTTTTCCCATTTTTCCTGAATAAAAAGTAATTTGGCAAAATTGTTGTTAATTTTAGCATCACCGTCTTTCATATGCATAACTTTTTTATTTTTCACCTCACAAATCTGTTTAAGGGCTTATTTTTTGCAAGAATGATAGCTCTTTTTAGTGGTCTTATTTTAGATTGCGTAACTTTTTAAAATCACTTTTTAGAGCATTTTTAAAGGGCAATAATAAAAAATCATCTTTTTTTTCAGAGAGAGTTTTTTTAGGTTGTTTTTTACGGGGTTCACTTTGCGGATCTAATAACCAATCTGTTTTATTATACAGATTGTTACAAACGCAGGGATACCAAATATGGGGGGGGGGGGTTGTGTATTTTCTTCAATTGTACTGAATAAAAACTAATTTGGAGAAAATCTTATTCATTTTAGCATCACCATCTTTTTATATGCATAACTTTTTTATTTTTTGGCTGACCAATCTGGTTAGGGGCTTATTTTTTGCAAGAACAGTTGTTCTTTTTAGTGGGCTTATTTTAGAGTGCATAAAATTTTTTAAATCACTTTTTAGAGCATTTTTTATAGGGTATTAATTAAAAATTATCTTTTTTCGGGACGTTTTTTCCTTTGGCGTTTACCGTGCGGGTCCAGTAACAATTCTGTTTTATTATGCAGATTGTTATGGACGCGGCAATACCAAATATGCAGGGTTTTTTTGTGTTTTTATGTTTTTTATACTTTATTAAGTTTTTTTATGGGAAAGTGACATTTTAGGGGCTTATATTTTTATGTATTTATTTTTTATTTATTATAATGTGTAGTGTTAAGTGTTTTTGCATATTTTTACTTATACTTACTTGAACTTAAACCAGTGATGCTCTGATCACTGGTTTAAGTTCACTACACTGCTCTACAATACTATTTTATTGTAGAGCAGTGTAAACTGTCTGAGCAAGCTTGCGCATGCTCAGACAGTTTACAGTCAGACCCGGAAGGGGTCTGACTGCCATGGAGACCGGGCAGCTCCGGGGCACATGCCAGTCCTCGGAGCTGCCTAGAAGAGGATCGGATCCCCCGGTAAGCGGCACAGGGGATCTGATCCACAGCAGTAACACCCTTACACGCCGCGGTCATTCTTGACAGCGGGTGTAAGGGGTTGACACCCACGATCGGAGTCGGCTCCGATCGCGGGTGTTACAGCGCGTTGTCAGCTGTGATAGACAGCTGACAGCCGCTGCTTCTGGTACCGGCTCCGTTCGTGAGCCGGTCCCAGAAGCTGGACGTTATACTACGTCCCGGTGCGCTAAGCATCTAGCCCCGGGGACGTAGTATAACGTCGTGGTGCACCTAGGGGTTAAATAACAAATAACTCAATATTCAAAACCCATATTACACTATCTAGTACACTGCCTTGAATTTTTTCTTTATCAACATTTTTTGTTTGAATGTTTTGGAATAATCTCTACTTGGCCAAAATCTCTACTTGGAAAATCTGCCTTTGAAAGTTAAATAATAAATAAATTTGAAGGAAAAATTAGAAAAAAATGTGGTATTAGATCAAGGGTAATTTGCATTTGAAACTATTGACCTTCAAACTTCGCCAAGGCACTTATGGGATTCTCTACTGTGGATGAAACTTTACTTGTGCTGTATACAGATATATAGAGAGCACAATATAGTTTCAACAAAAGTTCTATATAAAAGTAGAGCTTTACAATAGGGCTGCAGAGAAACCATGCACAGAGAGAGAAAAAAAAAAAACTGGGTCCACATCCACGACCTGTTATTTGTTTTCTATCAGTTTAAACTGGTTGTTTTATGTTCTTATTGTTTGGCTAAGGAACCCACAGGTCTCATTAACAATGAAAATAAAGTATGATGGGGAAGGGTACATGTAGGGAGAGCAAAGACCTCAAAGTCCTTCCCGTAATATGTCTGTCACCCTTGAACAGCATGCATATTTCCCTTAATTTGTCTCCCTTAATGTGAAGGGTCTTAACCACCCATGGAAGTGGTCCCAAAAGTAGCGTGAAGCCTTGACTATGCAGATAGATATCATCTGCTTCCAAGAAGCACAACTCCTAGACAAAAATGAGCACAGGCTCAAAAATCCAAGATTCCTGCACATTCCCATTTTGACAAAAAACAAAATGATGCTACTATTAAAAAATTAGTGGCTTTCTCTGAGATTTCCTGCAAAATAGACAGCGCAGGAAGGACATAATTTTGGTAGGAACCATAAACAATGAGCCCTACACTCTAGTCGGCCTATATGCACCAAATAAGCATCAATTGTGCTTTTTCCACAAACTTATTAGAAGTGTAAACAGAGTAAAGCGAGGACACATGGTTTGATGCAGAGACTTTAATACAATCAATGAACTCTAGATTAGTGGCCCAGTCTTTGAACAACTCGCTCTTCCAGAATAACATTTGTCGGCACGAGAAGAGACTATTCCTTTTTCTCTCATAAATGTAAAAGACACTCTTGCTAAGATATATTTCTGGTATTCCAATCTCTAATGTATCAGGTAAAACAATGCAAAATTGACACTATAAATAAAATGGTCAGACCATGCTGCAATTAGGCTGGTCATAGAAGAGGACTAAATCTCATCCTACAATGAAATATGGAAATGCAATGATTATATCCATGCAGATCCCAAGGTGGTGGACAAGTTCTCTTAAGGTCTTCAAGAATATTTTGTTTTTACCACTAAGAAAGTTTCCAACCTGTTCACTATCTGGAGAGGCCTTAATGTTTTCATGAGGGGATTGTTGATCCAAATAGGCAGTAGGCTTTGAAAAGCAAGGGAGAAGAAAATTAACATTTTGCATTTCCATATCTGTTGGAAACTGCAAATAAGCTAAAACCCTCTTCCCCAATATTGGACTCATTAAAAAATCTTAGAGAAGACCTTAGATATTGTCTTCTTTGTAAATATGTGAGACATTTACAGAGAGTCTAAGCTATATTCTATTCCCAGCATAATAAATCTGAAAAACTCTTGGCCGATTGAGTTAAACGGTTAGCTACTAAAGCCAGAATACACTTTCTTGAAGAAGATGCTGGCATAAAAATTTTAGACCTGAAAGGTATTGCTCTTAAATTTAGAGATTATTACAGCTTTCTATATAATTTTATAATTTGGGAGATAACAAGACCACCCCAATACCTACCTGTGATAAATTTGACTTGGGGGGGGGGGGGGAGGCCTGCTAGTAATTCACCACCTTAAATTGGCCTAATTGAGCGTTCACAGCATGTGACCGTGCTTCAAAGACCTATGCAGACAAACCGACTCCAAGCATCCCCTCCCAAGTCTCAAACAAAGATCAATTAAAACTCTCAAATCACCATGTTGAATAAGGACAGTTAATAAGTTATGGTCCGTCTTACCAGAAGACCAAATACATTTTTGGATTAGTTATTTTCAGGAAATCATAATAATTCATTTTTTGGCGCTTGAGGATACTCTGGAGAGGACCATAGAAAATGGGTCAGGTTTGGTATCAATACGATCCAGGGATTCAACCAGATCCAATGATACCAGAACTATGACCCTACGACTTCCCCTTGAGAAGCTACGGCTTCTCCAGGGCTCTGGTTGTAGTACAAGGTAGGAGTGACCCATGACTCCTCCTTGGGGTGTACAGAGGTGTGTCCGCACCTGATATAATCAGGCACCACTGAATGGGCCTTGTCTTTCACCTGGGGGAAACTTCACCATCAACAAGCGCAGGGAGGATCTTAAAGCGTGGACTATCCATCCCCATTAGGGCCACACACCTAAGGTAACTAACTCACCAAACTGCTTAGACTTGTAGTGATACCCGTGTATTTTGTGCTCTGTTCATTGTATACATCTATTGTGTGTACTGTATTGTCTAGTGTGCTCTTAAGGCAATTAAATATAAAATTTAACCTGTGTTGCTCTTTTATCTCGATCACAAATCTTACGTCCGGGTTTCTCGCTTATATACATGCTACCGGGTTGGTTCCTCACCCTATATAATCCCGTTACGGACGGGGCTTATATTAAAGGAGAACTGGTGGCAGCATAAGGCTCATAATATTCTGTCTCACTGAGGCTAGTGAGAGGGATCTTATAGCCAGGACTGATTTATTGTTGTGCCATATCCGGAAGTTGTGTGGACAACTTTAAATCACTTCCTGCGCCTCTCAGAAGCGGTGCGTTCTGGGAGTGTCTCCAAAAGGATAACCGAGTGACCTTGCGTACCCTTCAGGGGTCCGGAACGTCGCAGTTTCCTTCACACTACCCAAGATGATATTAACGGTTACTTGGACTCCCTAGATCTTCTGGCAATATCTGAGGAACAATTGCACTCCTTATATGCCCTGTTCTCCCAGGATGAGATCCAAAAAATAAAGCATTGGACCCACATGGTCTCACCAACCAATACTAGATTTTCCAGGGTATTATTCTCCCTTGCCTCCTCCGGGTCTATTTGGAGGCGACAGCATACAGCAGTTACCCAAGAGATTCTCATGAGAAGGACATAGTTTGACCTCATACAAATCACTTGTCAGGCCACATATGGAATATTGTGTACAGTTTTGGGCACCGGTGTATAAAAAGGACATAGTAGAACTGGAACAGGTGCAGAGGAGAGCAACCAAGATTATTAGGGGAATAGGGGAACTAGAATACAATGGCAGATTACAAAATTTGGGATTATTCAGTTTAGAAAAAAGATGACTGAGTGGAGACCTCATTACAATGTACAAATACCTAAACAGGCAATACAGGAATCTCTTCAAAGATCTTTTTATACCTAGGCTTGTGACCAGGACAAGGGGACATCCTCTACGCCTAGAAGAGAGGCGTTTCTACCATCCCACTATATAAAGGTTCTTTACTGTAAGAGCAGTGAGACTATGGAACTCTCTGTCGCAGGAGGTTGTTATGGTGGACTCTATGTAGATGTTCATGAGAGGCCTGGATGCCTTTCTGAAGAGCAAAAATATCACGGGTTATCGGGTAAAAAACATTTATTTATTTCTTAAAGATTGGACTTGATGGACTTGTTTCTTTTTCCAGCCTTATATACTATGATACTACGAATAGTCACTTTAACAAGGCTGGAGAAACCTCATACATCCCTGCAGAATTTCAGGCCTAACACTCTATTAAATACAGACCTAAAGATTTATGCCAAAGCTATTGCCTTACAATTGGCCTAAGTGATACCGCACCTAGTAGACCCTGATCAATCAGGTTTCACACAAGGTCGGCAAATATCAGACAATACGTGGAGGATTATAAACATCATTGACCACTTGAAAAGTTCAGGGGAGGAGGCAGTGGTGGTGATGCTGGAAGCCAAGATGGTATTTGACCACATTAACTGGTTCATCTTCTCGCTGCTGAAGAGAATGGGCTTGTGAGTTACAGTCCTACAGGGGGTTAGGGCGCTATATTCTAATTTGTCATTTCCCTATATGTAGATGATATACTAACCCTAACTGATCCCACGATATCCCTGGGGGCTGCCTTGGAAATCAAAACATGGGGGTATCTTTCTATAAACTGAATGTGAATAGATCCCAAATTTTGCCATTGGGGGGTCCAAGCATCCTCTTTACCTTCCATGAGGGCCAGGTGCCCATTAGACTGGTGCCTAAAAAGCATCAAATACCTGGGGACCAATATTACACCCTCCGTAAAACCCCTGTACAAGGCTAACTTTCCTTATCTTTTGAATACAATTGCTGCAGACTTAACTTCCAATGCAAACAAGGGCTCATAAAACTTTCAGAAACTTTCAGCGATCCTGGGTGAGCTGGCTGGAGATGTTCCCAAATGGCTATGACGGCAGGACACAAAATCCTGCTGCCCCCCCCCCCCCCATGGAGTGTATGTTACTCCCCCCATCATGTCATATATCATAAGAACAAATTTATGGTGCCTATATAAGTTTTGTTATGTTATTTATTTTTGCTGTTTTGTGGTATAGTTGTTTCATCAGACTACCTATGGTCCACTATTTGGCACATGGATCATTGCCCAGCTGATGGAAATCCCATCCAACCACTGTTTCTCACCTTGGTAGAATATATCTCTCACTACTGGACTTTCAGGTTACAAACAACCATGGCAGATTTAGTACCCCCTCCAGGGACATTAGCAAACAGAGTCTTTGAGGTTTATGGTTTGATATCTCACAAGATTATAACATGGAAAGACCATCTTCTGTATCCGTAACTCTCATGTACATATATGTATACTGAATGTTTTGAAAATGCATATAAAATATAATGTTCAAAATAAGAAAAATATGTAGATGAAAAAAAAATATCCATATAACAATAAAATGTTAAAACAATAACATATATAGGATTTGGGATGAGGGAGCACAGGTGGAAGTAGGTATGGATGTAGATTAACGAACCCTTGTGAGAAAACCTGAAAAAATTAGCAGAATCTGAAGTAAAGTTAGTCAGGCAATAGTGTTAAAGCTTTGTCAAGGCCTAGTGAGTCCTGCAAGGAAATCCATGGGTTCAATTCGCTTTCAAACAAAGGGTAAGTGTTTGTCCTGGTCTCCAGTCTCTCATATAGCATTTTATAAGAATGTTCCTATTTCTAACTGCAGTATGTGACAAGTTAGCTGTTTTCCATTTAGCTGTTATATGTATCCTAGTAGCTAGATCAATACAACGAACCAAGCAATGTACTGTATTACGTACCTTTGCTGGTTTATCTCCCTGTAAAAGTGTTGCCAGAGTTACAGGGTATAATCGATGTGAAACATTCTTCCCAAGAGCGACTACCACAAGACAGTGTCACAATGTTAGCCATGTCAACACAGGCGTCACAACCCTGAAAACAATGATCTGAGATGTGGTCTATTCACCCACATGCCAAGATGATTATGGTGTTAAAGTTTGCAGTTTTCTTTCTCTCTACTGAGTAGAGAGAAAATTTCTGCAGGAAACTGCAGGAAAATTTTTGACAGAAGTGAAAGTAAAAGCTAGATGTACCTTGACTTCACTTGAAACAGGAGAGCATTTTGATCAACTAAAGTTCATGCACAAACACAAAACTATGGCCAATGAAATATGTGACACTGACTTAATATTGCATTCAAATCTGAAAAAGAGGAGCCTAAATCTTCTTTCTTTGACTACTAGTTGACTAACGTCCCTTCTACACTCGCGAGTGTGATGCGATGAATTTGCATCACACTCACAATGCGTGATGCCCCGATCTCCCGGGCCCGAACACTGCAAACCGGAAGTGAACTCAGCATGTCAGTTCAGTTCCGGTTTGTGTTTGGGCCGGGAGATCCGGGCAGCATGCATTGCGAGTGTGATGCAGGTTCATTGCATCACACGCGTGAGTGTAGAAGGGGCACTAAGTGCTCTTCTGTCCCTTACATCCTTCTTTGACACAGATGGTTTGACAATTTCATCATACTAAGAAAATGTTAGACCTCAAGAGACCCATCATTTTAGCAACTTGGGTCACAGATACCCCTTTCAGGCAAATACCCTATGGAACTCTGCCCGGCCTGAATTTCTCCTAAAATAAACAGATTTTTAGATCCAGTAATGACTAAGGGTATTCCAGTTATTATGGTTATTATGTTAAACCCCCTGTACAAGTATCTACAGGTTTCTAAGCTCTAGAATGGTGCTTGGGATTGAAAAGCAAACATGTGCATATAAACCTAAAGACTGCAAATATTAACCAAATATTGATACAAAGATATATTTATAAGATGTATATGTCATCATCTTTATACATGCTAAAAAGACAAAGACTTAAAACTTAAAGGAAACCTACCACTACATATCTACCTATAAAGGTAGATCGGGTGGTAGGTACATCTATAGAACATGAGGATAGCCCTTTTAAGGGCTAATCCTCCCGTCCCCACAATATTTTGCTTACTTTTATTTGGCAAATATGTAAATTTTCTAAAGCGGCTACTGGGGCATGGAGTAGCCAGAGCTGAGGCTACACAGCATGGCTACTCCACGCCCCAGTAGCCTCTTTGTTCCTCCTACCAAAAATCTTCGTCGAGCAGCACCTCGAAGCTGCATGCCCCCATCCAAGAATCCTGCCATCTGCGCATGCGCAGTAGCTCCGGCTTGTGAGCAGTGACCACGCAGCCGCAGGCCGGCTGTTCTGCGCATAGGCAGATGCCATTATTCTCGGACGAGGGTGCACAGCTACGAGGAGCTGCGCACCAAAGTTTTTTTTTGGTAGGAGGAACAAAGAGGCTACTAGGGCGTGGAGTGGCCGCGCCGTGTAGCCTTAGCTCCGGCTACTCCACGCCCCAGTAGCCGCTTTTGAAAATGTACATATTTGCCAAATAAAAGCTAGCAAGATTATGGGGATGTGAAGATTAGCCTTTAAAAGAGCTATCCTCACGTCCTATAGATGTACGTACCACCCGATCTACATTTATAGGTAGATATGTGGTGGTAGGTTCCCTTTAAAGAAAAAGGAACAGGTTTAGAGCTGAGGTAAAGCTATAAACTTGTGGTATTGATTGTCTCACCTCTTGCTTTTATCGCTTTTATTTCTTAACATGTTCCAAACATCCAAACAAAAATCCAATACACAGCCTAGGATTATTCACATAACAGCTATTGGATATACAATATTTTCCTAAAACGACACAATCACTGGCTTGATTATTTAATGTTTGTTTACTGCCGATCTGGGTTATGGTTGAATCTTTGCTGACGGCTTATGACTGCAAATGGATTGAACAGCTGGTGTGCCCTGCTATCTGGAGGTCAGAGAGCAGCCAGCATAATATGGAACATTTACATTCTCTCCGTGATACAGAAAACATTAAAGGAAAAAATGCATTTTTCTACGAAATTTTCATTATGGAATGGAAACTTGTTATGCTGCCCATTTCACTAGGGTGCAGATAAGGGCCTAAAATCTCTAGAGCTGATAATGTGGACTTAATTGTGAATTGAAAATGGAGGTCATTAAATGTGCAAAAGCTGCCATATTTCTGGTAATAACCATGCAAATCACAGACTATTCTGCAATCTCCAGTCAAGTAAAGGTTGTTCTGATGATGACAGACAGGCCTTCCTCACGTAACAGAAACATGTCTTAGCAGGTGGAATTTCTGGCATCTTTTACAGTAGTGGTTGAAATACAGTACAATGCAGCGATTCTGTTATGACTTTACAAAGAGCATCTGCGGGGATATGGATTGCAATTAAGGAGTGTTTGTTTGTAACAATGTGTTCCCATCACACCCCATCCTAGACCAAGTGGGGCTCAGAGGCAAACTACATATATAGTATTAACCCCTTAAAGACACTGCAATATTCTGGCTCCAGGACACATATTTTTTAAATGTTTTTTAATTGTTGCAATCTGAAGCTGTTGCATAAATATAGCTGTTTGAGGACTTGGTCATTTGATTGTGTCATTTAAATGTTTTTTTGGTAGATTGAAAAAAACAGCAATTCTGTCAGTATACAGTAAATGATATGTTTTGCACCACTCAGTTTGGCATATTCTGCAACCCAGTATAGTTCCAGTAGTACCTTCTCAATATAAGTTTTTACAGAGCTGTTCATATAAATGCTAATTTTATTAAAACCAATAATAAATAAATCTAAAAAAAAAAAACTATTTATAAAAAATCCATTAACACTGCTTTTTTTATCAAATCTTTTGGGGCAGGATGACTCTTAGAATCTTCTGATTACTGTTACAAATAATTCCTTTATTCTAAAATTAACTTTTAAAATGGTACTGTTACATTCTGAGGGAGCACTTCCCCCCTCCCATGGTATGCTCCCTGCTGCTGAGATTAGAATATGTGCAGGGGGAAGGTGAGAAGTAGACTTGCTGCTGCAGTGGAACAACAGTTTGGAAAACCAGAGCACAGAGGGCTTCTTTAACATGCCTGTAGCCCTTCTAATTCGTTAGCATTATTTTAAAAGATTATTTTATAAAGAAGGGGGCTGTGAATAAGAAATATATGAAGATTACCCCAGTCACAGTGCCTAGATGTATAAGTTAGTGGACCTGGATTATTTTGCTTGATTTTGATGGTAGATTTCCTTTAAAATTTTCAGAAATAAGGTGACAAAAATCACACTTGAATATAAAATTAGATTTATAGTTCAAGTCATAAGGGATGTAAGGGTAACACATATTTTAAAATTTTGTGGAAAAAGGTGGATTTGGAAAGGGTAATGGATTTACTAGAAGGCTTTGGCCTTTGAAATCCATGCCGGGTCAGAATTGTTGTAGATTTCCTCTGTAAACTGCAACAAGCTATAGAAAACCATCCAAATATATAGCCTTCTACACCAGAAACCTAGTCATGATAAAATCATGTGCCAAAATGTATAAAATGTTCAGCTTCTTCCTCTGTTCTACATCACAAATGGGTGGCAGCTGTGAGGGGTGTGCAGACTAATAGCCCCCTGTGTGATCAGGTAAAGCACTTTAGCAGCACTTTTACCTGATTTTTAACAAATCATTTATGGAGGGTTGACACTGCTGGGATATCCTGACTGTGGACTATTAAAATATAAACATCTAAGCAAGGATTTTTGTTGCCAAAAATTATTTGTTAAATATAGCATATAGCATAAGGTTCAGAAAAGGACCTATTATTTTTCCAAGCAAATCTGTTTTATAGAAATTACCTTATAAGTCAAACCAAAGGACACTTTGTAAGTTTTTCATACCTTTCTTGTTTCCTGGTGAGTAGAGATGAGCGAGTATACTCGTCCGAGCTTGATGCTCGTTCGAGTATTAAGGTACTCGAAACGGCTCGTTGCTCGGACGAGTATTTCCCCTGCTCGAGATTGAGCATTTAATTAAACAAACACAGTGAAGAATAGAATAAAAACAGTGAACACAGGATCATTTAAGTGAAAAACCCAGTGAAGAACACAGTGAAGAATAGATTACAGATGTTCGGCACATCTGCTTACTTGTCGGAAGATACACACGGAACGGGGAGACATCGCGCACCAGGGAGACATCGTGCGCAGCAGAGACACATCGGGCGCAGCAGAGACACATCGGGCGCAGCAGGGAGACATCGGGCGCAGCAGGGAGACATCGCGCGCAGCAGGGAGACATCGCGCGCAGCAGGAAGACATCGGGCACCAGGGAGACATCGGGCAGCAGGGAGACATCGGGGAGACTTCAGTGGAAGAAGAGGAGCGGATCCCGGGACAGCGTATCTCCTCTCCCGACAAGTAAGCAGATGTGCCGAACATCTGTAATCTATTCTTCACTGCGTTTTTCACTTAAATGATCCTGTGTTCACTGTTTTTATTCTATTCTTCACTGTTCTTCACATCTGCTAACTTGTCGGGAGATAATATACGCGCGGAACAGTGAAGAATAGATTGCAGATGTTTGCATACATCTGCTAACTTATCAGAAGACATTCTTTTTCAATTAAATAACACATTTTATTCCTGAACCATGGTCCCTTTGAAAAATGCTCGAGTCTCCCATTGACTTCAATGGGGCTCGTTATTCGAGACGAGCACTCGAGCATCTGGAAAAGTTCGTCTCGAATAACGAGCACCCGAGCATTTTAGTGCTCGCTCATCTCTACTGGTGAGCTGTTGTCTCAGAGAAAATGCAATTTGCGCTTTTATGTAAATGAGCTTCCATATGCACTGGGGATGTGGCTGTGTCTGCTGTGCACCTGTTTTCAACTTTCTACATTGCCCATCACTACACAGCACCATTGATTTATAGAATGATTGACATTTCCCATAGAAATCAAGTGTAGAAAGAAGATATTTGTTTACCAGAGAGGTGTAGCCAGGTCCCCAGCTCTTCAAGAACCTAATTTGCATAAAGATAAAAGTAAAATCTTCTTAGCAGTTAATTTGTGGGTTGTGGGACCTGGTAGATGCTCTTTAAGTTTATGCCTGATAAAAAGTGTATGAAAAATGTTGACTACTGTTTTTAGATTAAAAGAGGCCACTTTAGTTTAGTTTTTAGTATTGAATTTGTTGTGTTATGTTGCGCATTTTCTACTTAAATACTATTTGCTCATATTTACATGGACAGGTAAGAATTCAATTTCTGAGAGTTCTGTTACTCCTTTTTGAAGCCATGAAGCCGTCTTGTTTGAAGAATAGGTCCCTGTGTTTTCTAGTTAAAGTCGATTTACAATATATTATTAGTTACACAATGGCAAAATTCCTGCGGACAAATAATCTAATTTCAGCCATCTGTTTGGCGCTAAGCACCGAAAGGGCCTAATTAATTTGTGCTTTTCATATGTGAGCTGCTCTTTTCCTAAGAGGCAGATGCGTCATGCTATGTATTCCGCACATGAAAAATGAAGAATGCATTAGACTTACAAACAAAGTTTAATAATAAAAAGCAGATGCAGTAGCTGTGTTACTTTCCGCTAGTGGGTTCTGCCTTAATTTCAAATATTAACTATAAGTCGAAATTAAAATTTATTTTTTAACTTCTTACAATAATCATTCACTGTTAGAAGTAGAAAAGGTGAAGTTCTGCTCAGCATTCACAGAAGCAATGCAATTCCCAAAGGCAGATTGTACATAATTGGTTATTCAAAGGAAATCTAGAGAAGTTTTGTACAATTTATTATTGCATTTTATTTGGTATGACCAAAAATATGAAAAAATATCTTGTGTAGTACTCAAGGAAATGCAAAAGCAGCACACTTAAAAAAGATCCAAGTATGGCGGTGGGTGCACGCTATAAAGCAGTGTACAGATAGTCATAGTGGGTTAGGGAATGCTCTGGATGTCCGTGTCTTGTTTACACGTGACGTAGGCGGTTCCCTTGACAACCTGACATGCGCACCGCTCTCTGGCCTGTTTGCTTTCCAGCTTTGCGGTTCACGCTAATCGGTGGTCGGCGCGCGCTCGGATGTATTGTCCTTGCTACAGAAACTTGTGTAAAGCATGGTGAGACACCCGTTACATTGTTTTAACCTTCGTTTCCAACAAGCACACGATGCACTTGTCACTTTACTTATATGTATCACACTTGATGTTTAAAAATCTGTAAATAACAATGTTTTTTTGCACTGGCACTTTATCATGGCATGTCATATTCCTCTTAATACTGTTGATTCTGTATTTTTGTATAATGAAAGTCATTTTTGTACACTATTGTCATGACGGGATATGCTAATTAGGGGGTGGACACCACTTGATCATGTGACTGTTTGTAGGAGTATATATATGTGCTGTTCACTGCTATCACTTGGCTTGAAAAAGGCTCCCTGGAGCCGAAACGTTGCTGTACCTCACTGTACTTTTGAAGCATGGAATAAAAGGAACACTTTTTTTCATCACCTGACCATTGCTGTCTCGGAGTGCTGCTTACTTCTCTGGATTGTATCTTGTGTAGTAGCTATAATTGTATGGGAATGAAAATATGTAGGAGAATGGGAGTACCAATACCTAAAAAGAATGGTCAGTTCCTCCAGTGCCTAGCAGATGAACTCAAACAGTCCATGGCCCCTTTAGTCGCCAGTGAAAACAGTGTTAAAGGGGGTTGCACTGTGTTAGGTAGTCTTTTTCCTTGGTGGGCTCCCTCTGGTAGTAGTCCCTAGTAGTAGTCCCTAGTTCATCTTGTGTGTGATAGGGCCCATTGTGTGCAAATGTCTGGTTTTTAATGCTGGTGTATATAGGCCCATTTCCAACAACTATCTCTCCAATGGTTTGGTGACCCCAAACTTTTGGGTGGTAGTGTGTATACATATATAGATATATCTACATATACATATACCTATCCATTTTCTTTAATGGGTGTGTCTAAAGTTGGCCTTATAAAATATATACTCGAGTATAAGCCTAGTTTTTCAGCTCAAAATTTGTTTTCAAAAACCCTAACTCGGCTTATACTCGAGTCAAGAAAAAAAATAGTCAAAACTCACCTTTCCAACATCACCCGTAGGTCCTATGCTTGTTTCAATGCTTTGGTGCTGCCGTGGGTCGTTCTGATCCACTTTGGGTTTTTCCGCTCCTCTTCGGGTCCACTAGCGATGCCGGCAGCTCACAAACAATGACGTCGGCAAGCAGCTGACGTAATTCTGTGTGCCGGGCAAGCGCGAAGATCCAAAGAGGAGCGGACGAATCCAAAGAGGACCGAAGGACCCGAGGCAGCATCGGAGACAGACTGGGCAGGCTATATACTACAGGGGCTGGGCAGGCTGTATACTACAGGGGGCTGGCAGGCTATTCACTACAGGGTCTGGCAGGCTATATGCTACAAGGGTCCTGCTTGCTATATACTGGGAGGCTGTAACCAATGCATTTCCCACCCTCGGCTTATAATCAAATCAATAGGTTTTCCCAGTTTTATGTGTTGAAATTAGGGGTCTCGGCTTATACTTGAGTATATACGGTAAGCTGCAATGCTAAATTAATTAATTTATTAGTTATCAGGTTAAGTTAATTTAAATGCAACTCGCATTTTTTAAGTCAAAACTCTGATTTTTAAAAAATTCTATGTTTTCAACAAAGTCCAAGTCTGATTTCAGTCATGTAAACATTGGAAACAAAGGTTGAAAATGTTTTCACTTTAATCAATTCATTTTTTTTTAAAGGAGAGTGGAAATGTTCATAGTTTTATATAAAGTGGAAAACATTTCCTGAAATTTTACTAAGAGAATAAGAACATTCAAATACACAATGATTTAAGGCACCAACAGGAGATTACACAAAGATTACATAAAAACACAAGCATTCCCTTATGACTGCATTGTGTGAACTATTACAATGCCAGCAACATCTGTCCATCCATGTGTTCTCCTTTTAGATGGAATGCCTTGGAGATGGCATGATCATTGCAAAACAATTTCAGTGTCTCAATTTCCCATACACCTGTCTGTATATAAACACCTTTAGGCATCACTGGCTGGAGCAGAAAATTCCTATCTGCCAGCCCTGGCTCCCAGAAAGAGGAGTTTACATTTCAGAATAATCAGACAAAATATGTTTAGTGTAGCGACAGATTGCGATCCACCTGTGAGTCAATGTCAGGAAAAAGAATGAAACCACAGATGCGCTGGCAACAACTCAAAAACAATAACCTTAAATCAATTAAACTAGTATGTTTTGGCTTTTTTTGCATGAACCATATAATTTATGTAAGCACATGAAACCCCATAGATGCTTTGGGGGGTCATTTAACTTTAGTCAGGATATCTGTACATGTCTTTCTTTTTTGCTTTTTATGGAGATGGAATAGTGTCATTTATCTTAGAGGGTGATATATCCGGTGTGTGAGTCTTTTGTTAGTTTGAGCCTTTTCTTTTTAAAGTTGCTAATTCTGCAATACCCTTCTAAACTATATCTGCTTGGGACTGTAGTTTATTTGCACCAAAGATTTTGCCATTTTAACAGGATTTGTGCCAAATTGTGCCTTTTTATCTATCCACATCCGCAAATATACAGAACCTATCTTGTATGTAATCCGGGGACTGCCTGTAACACCCATTAGCATTCTAATGTTTTTGATTGCAATCTCAAATCTGTGTGCCACTCGGAATGTTTTGATGTGTGCTTAAATCATATATATATATATATATATATATATATATATATATATATATATATATATATAGTCCTCTAATACAACTACAGTGTATTTATCTAGTTTAAGAGGGAGTAGACCACCTAGGTACTATGCTTGGTTGTGATTGTCTTATCTTAGTTTGGTCATTCTTCCAAAACTGTTCTGATATATAAAGAATAAATAACATATCATGTGATATATACACAACATGGTGGGACATTGAAGACTAGTTGTCTCTCTCAGGTCACTACAAAGTTAACTCCTTGAATAACTTCACTAGAAAATAAAGTTATATACATAACAATGTGGGGAGGTTATCTGCAGTAACCCGGTCTGAGATTGGAGCAGATGGATTCCTGTTCTATTCTCAGCTAATCTGTGGGGGTGCTGGGTGTTAGGCCCGTTTCACACTTGCACACACTCGGCCCGGCCCGAACGCTGCAAACCAGAACTGAACTCAGTCCCGTTCAATTCCGGTTTTCAGCGTTAAGGCCAGGAGATCCGGGCAGCACACGTTGCGAGTGTGATGTGAGTTCATCGCATCACACTCGCAAATGTGGAAAGGGCCGTAGACTTTCACTAACCTGACATGGAGGATCTATTTTTAAAATATGTTGTTAGTTGTTATAGCTTGTAAGACTAATTCAATATGAAATTGCATTTGCTGAAATACATTTTATTTTGTTGTATCAAATTATGTCATAGTTCTTTCTGAGCTGTTTTTTTTTTTTTTTTTCAAAAACTTTTCTTTCAGAAAGAAAGAAAATGGCTTGTATTTTTTCCGGAAGTCTAGTTATTTTGTGACCTTTATATTCCAAGGCACAATTTCAGGCATAGTTCTGTGCTGATTACACATTGATCAAAAGGCCCTTTCAACCATTACGTTTTTTGTTAATGCGCTCCAATTCCAGGAAAAAAATCTGCAAAACTATGTTGTTTCATACAGTTGCTTAGTACAAATGAGAAAGCTTTGCTTGACAGTAAACTGATAGAAAGGTCAGCAGAAGAGGCATCTCTAGTGGAATAAAAACATTAAGTCATTTGAACAAAGGTCACTCAGCTCTACTTGTATGAGCCTTTATCATCTATCTGACAAGGCCAACTAGATATTGATCATGTGAAGCGCCTTGGCAATCACAAGTGGAGCTTGAGCAAAGTGAGAGGGGGAAAAAGTGTGGCTAGACTTCTAAAAATCACAATGCTCTTATATTAATGTGATGTGAATCCTCCATGGTCTGTGTTTTCTTATAATCTGGCCCATTATCCTTATGTCATATGCACTTTATTCTCAGTCAGTGTGATGGATACAGCTGTAGGGCTTTATAGGGATCTCACCACTGTGCTTTAAAGCTACCAGGCTTTGAATAATGAAATATCTCATTATTTGTTTTAGAAGACAACACATTGCTGCTGACTAAAAGATTAAGGAACATACAACTGAATCTTTAAAGGTCATACCATATATAGGCTATGATTGGGATGCACTACATTTTACAATGCTTTCAATATATTTTAGTTTTCAAGAGTATTTAACCTTTAACGACCAGGCCCTTTTTCGTTATTTTGTTTACATTTTTCACTCCCCAATTTCAAAAATCTATAACTTTTTTTACTTTTCCATATAAAGAGCTGTGTTAGGGTTCGATTTTTGCATAACAAATTGCACTTCACAATGACAGTATTAAAAATTCCATGCCGTGTACAGGGAAATGGGAAACAATTTCTAAATACAGTAAAATTGATATAAATGCGCATTACACATTTGTGCCATATTCTTGCAGTGGGGTGATTTGAATTTTTTTTTTTATTTATTCTTTTAACATTTTTTTTTTACTATTTTCTGACCCCCTAGGATACTTTAACCCTAAGTTGTCTGATTGATCCTACCATATACTGCCATACTACAGTTTGGCAGTATATAGGAATTTTACTGTTCATCTATTACAATGCATCACTGGCACATTGTAACAAATGATCAGAAAACATACAGCCTTGGTTCTTACAAAGACCCGAGGCTGTAATGTAGACAGATTGTCGCACCCTGATGACGTGGCTTGTTACTGCCGCTGGCAGCTTTGCCAGTAGCGATCAAAGGTTCAACACCAATGATTGGTGCTAGCACCAATCAAGGGTGTTACTGGTGGGTCTTTGCTTCAAAATGCAGCAAACACCCACTTTGTTTGGAGAGCATACTCCATACACCCACAGCCGACATGTGACGTATAAGTACGTCACATGTTGGTAAGGGGTTAATGAAAGGTAAGTAAGAAAAAGAATTATGTATGTCACTGAAAAAAATAATGTCAATGAAAATTAGAAAAAACATTACAACTAGAGATGAGCGAGCACTAAAATGCTCGAGTGCTCGTTATTCGAGACGAACTTTTCCAGATGCTCGAGTGCTCGTCTCGAATAACGAGCCCCATTGAAGTCAATGGGAGACTCGAGCATTTTTCAAAGGGACCATGGTTCGGGAATAAAATGTGTTAATTAATTGAAAAAGAATGTCTTCTGATAAGTTAGCAGATGTATGGAAACATCTGCAATCTATTCTTCACTGTTCCGCGCGTATATTATCTCCCGACAAGTTAACAGATGTGAAGAACAGTGAAGAATAGAATAAAAACAGTGAACACAGGATCATTTAAGTGAAAAACACAGTGAAGAATAGATTGCAGATGTTCTGCACATCTGCTTACTTGTCGGGAGATACGCTGTCCCGGGATCCGCTGCTCTTCTTCCACTGAAGTCTCCCCGATGTCTCCGTGCCCCTCGATGTCTCCGTGCCCCTCGATGTCTCCGTGCCCCTCGATGTCTCCGTGCCCCTCGATGTCTCCGTGCCCCTCGATGTCTCCCCGTGCCCCTCGATGTCTCCGTGCCCCTCGATGTCTCCCCGTGCCCCTCGATGTCTCCCCGTGCCCCTCGATGTCTCCGTGCCCCTCGATGTCTCCGTGCCCCTCGATGTCTCCGTGCCCCTCGATGTCTCCGTGCCCCTCGATGTCTCCCCGTGCCCCTCGATGTCTCCGTGCCCCTCGATGTCTCCGTGCCCCTCGATGTCTCCGTGCCCCTCGATGTCTCCGTGCCCCTCGATGTCTCCGTGCCCCTCGATGTCTCCGTGCCCCTCGATGTCTCCGTGCCCCGATGTCTCCGTGCCGCTCCCTGATGTCTCCGTGCTGCCGCTGCCCCATGTCTCTGTGCTGCTCACCGTGTTCTTCACACATATATATTGTTCTTCACATGCTATTTTGTTCGCACCGTTCCGCGCGTATCTTCCGACAAGTAAGCAGATGTGCCGAACATCTGTAATCTATTCTTCACTGTGTTCTTCACTGTGTTTTTCACTTAAATGATCCTGTGTTCACTGTGTTCACTGTTTTTATTCTATTCTTCATTGTTCTTCACTGTGTTTTTTTAATTAAATGCTCGATCTCGAGCAGGGGAAATACTCGTCCGAGCAACGAGCCGTCTCGAGTACCTTAATACTCGAACGAGCATCAAGCTCGGACGAGTATACTCGCTCATCTCTAATTACAACATACAAAACATTATGAAATAAATAAACATATATAGATATATCATAGTATGCAATTTATAGTAGAATGTTGATCAATGTAACAAAGATGGCAAGGTATTTAACACATGATATGCCATTGCTAAAGAAAAGAACCTTAGGTTTTATACACATTTAACATACTTTACAAAGCTGAAAAAACCTGGGTGGCGTTGCTACTGTTGACCAAATATGGTACTGTGCCAAGCAGGGTAGACATTAACCATCGGGCAGTAATAATTTCAAAACTCAAGGTCGATGTTTTAGAAATTGTTATTAATAATATATTTGCATTTTAAGTTTAAAAATGTACTAATCAAATTACAATAACAATAAATCAATAATGCTATGAATAGATTGTGCTTCAAAGGAGATGTATTGTAATTTCCTCTGTCCATGGTAGTTACAGAACCTTTCATACTTGTCATTTTGTGTTGGTCCTCTGTGTTTCAAAATAAATATATGGTATATATATATATATATATATATATAAGGTAGATAAATTGTTTATTTATAACATGATGCTTGCTTTATAGTTGATAATACTTTATTCTCTACTGTTTATTCTTTATTGCAGGATCATTTCTTCTCTTCTGTATTATATTTCACACTGTGCTCCATGACAGTGAAATCATTTTAATGAAATATGGAGCAGATGGACAGTAAGCCTTACCAACCATTATCAAAAATTAAGCATGAAATGGATCTTGCTTACACCAGCTCTTCAGAAGAAAGTGAAGATGAGCATAAGCCTAGACAATCATACAACTCAAGAGAAACTCTCCAAGAATGTACTCAAGAAATAAGATTAAACTACAACAGCCATAGCAGCAGAAAGAGAAAAGCAGTGGAAGATCCCAGCCAAGGTAATATTATTTAGATGTGGTAAACTATGTATGTTTTATGTGATAATGCTATCTAAGGCTGAATTCACACGATTGCATGGGGGGGCGTTTGTAGGACCACAAGCTTGCAGCCATACATACATCCTCCATAAACAGCAATGGCCACAATGTGGCATCATACCACTCCGTAAACAGGGAAAAATAATAGGACATGCAAATTTATAGGTGTAAGATAAATTACCCCCTTTGTCTACTAAATAAAACCCATATCCATTTTCTTTTTGACTTTCCACATGAAGAGATCAGAAAATGTTTAATTTTAACAGAGAGCTTTAATAACTGTGTACCATGAAGACATGTTGTTTTTTAAAACTTTTTTCTAAACATTAAATATTAAATATTCTTGCCCACACATATTCTGTAGGTTAAAGGTCACATCATTAAAGGTTAAGTGATTGATCTGTGGCATATTTTAATCCATTATGTATTCATGTATAGTCCCTGTATATGCAGTTCGATATCACCTCAATACATATGCATATCACCACATATTTCCAGGACTGCCTAATACTATCATAAAATATATGTAATGTAACATTACATCAAGAATAGAACATTATGTTACAGTTTTAAATTTTGCATATGGTCAAAGCAAATGTACAGCTCAGAAATCTGGCTGCAGACTACAATAACAATTTAATAGAAGAATTGGAATTCAGAGTTAGAATGACCGGTATGAATCAGAATAAGCCAATTTTCAAATGTCTTTCAAGCCTCTGTGATTTACTTTAAGTGGCTCTGGATATGATTTATTTCAGGGGATGTCACTTTGAAGAAATACTTTAAAGGGAAATAAAATAGCTTGGGGTTTTTATTCAAAAGAAATTCAATGGCATTCACTTATTTGCCATTTTAAGAAAGGGGTTTCTGCTACTTTTATATATGATTTTTCTCCAGCATTCTTTAGACGTTTGTACTTCAATGCTGCAAATCTATAGCATAGCAAAAAGCCTGGAAATGAGAGCCATTTTGATAGATTTTGACAAATTTATGAAGTCTCATTAAGCATCTCTTAGAAAGAGAATCTCCTAGACTGGGCTCAGTTCTGTAAACTCTTAAAAGTGTGGAGCTACTTTTAGAGACAAGTGATAGCTTTATTTTAAGCTATTTTATTCATATTTCTAGAATGAAAGACGCATAATACAAGTGGCACAACATGGTCCAATTCAGCTTCTTCATTTGTAACTATAAGAATTAGGTACAGAAAGTAAGCATCCGAAGAGGATTGTGCAATCATTTAAATGTATTATGCAAGTTTTCAGATGGGTCTGGAACCTCGAGTGGAACACTTTTAGATCATACTTTAAGAACTCAATATTGAATGGTTGAGCGATATCTAAGATTTCAAAGCTAAATGAAGCAGACTTAGTTTCTTTACCTTATGTTACAAAGGAGATGATAAAGAATGAACAATTCATTGCCGACGGCTAATCAATAAAGTAATTACTTGCATTTACTGAGCTAAAGATAATATTTTCCTGTATTCGAATGTTTTTCATTTGACCAGCATGGGTCCTCGAAATGACCTCTGAACATTTACATCTTTTAGTGTTTATTCAGAGGAGATTTTTTGATAAAATGTAGCTACAGCTACTGATATCTGTTGGCCTCCTGCTGAATTGTGATGGCAAAAGTGGGGTACTATTATTATTTTTTTAACTAGTTCTTTTTCATTTTCCTGACTTGGCAATAAGAAGATTATCATTACTATATGGAGAATACTTTATTGCTGATTGTCATACGTATGTATTAGCATTTTCTGATGTATAAGTCATGAAAAAAAGCAATTCCTTGTGCAAAGCAATTTTCTGGGGGGTCTCTATGCTGCACATCACTTTTCTAAACAGTGGGCATGATAGGGTCGCCAGTGGGGCTAGCTGAGGCCATATTAGCTATAGCTGCTCCAGAAAACCAGTTGGAGGCTACAGCTGAAATCGCCCCCAAGTGTGGACTGGGCGGAGATTTTATTATGTCACACAAAAGCAGTGCTGGATTTAATTAATTTTGTATCATTAGTTTTTGGGAAAATATTTAAGACTCAATAAAACATTAATTAATTGATTAAAACAAAGGATTCACCCTGTAACACAGGCTTTGTATGATTAAGTGACACTTTATCCACCTCAAATGATTCTTGGCTGAAAACACACAGATAATTTACTTATGAAAATAATGATACATATTTTTTATGTGCTTTATAAAATGATAAATTAAGTAATTAATAAGGTATAAATATTTTAAGGTCACCATTCAAACTACCCCTATAAAATTATTACTAAAGAAAATGTAAGCAAACTCCCAAATGATGCAGTCCTGCCAACAGCAAACAAAAGAAAAAACAAGAGTGTAAATAAAAAAATAAAAATATATCTCTGCACTTTCCTGATACAGTTACTGTAATAATGGAGTAGTAGGTGTGCTGATTGTGTGGATGATTGTCCATGTGATTGTTGACGTCCAAGATGAATAAAGGTGTTAGTTATATCTGAACTGATAACAATGTATATATAATAATTTGTTCATATAACACTGGTCAAAGGCACCTGAAGTCTTGTGCAGACTTAGATTATATGCAATGTCGATGGTATATGATGGTGTAACACTGTGCCTTATGCAGGTCCGTGCCTTCAATCAATTCAGATAAGTCTTTTGAGAATAAACGGAAAGTATTTCACTCACGGTTTCACCACATTAACTCTGAAAAGTTCCTGGAGTCGGCCGCCACGAGCGTTGGATATAGGAACACTAGTATTGACTCTGCGTTTCACAGGCCGCTATGCGCATGCATGAGGCAGCTGCAGCTTGTAGGATCATAGTTTCCGGCCAATGAATCTCTTGGTGGACCAGATGGGTGGTGAACGAAGGCAGTCAAATAGATATGTAAAGAGATATTGGTACTTGTTGAAGTCTCCGAGCGTAGAAAGCGACCAGGTATCTTTCCTCTATAGTGTTGACTCCACGGTGTCCGTTTACAAATGCCTAATTGTTTGAAAAATCGCTAAATGCATTTCAAAGCCTCCTCTCGGGTCTTTCATCAGTAGCTGATCTGCCAGCAGATAACATTGCCGCACCCTGCAGGCTGTTACAGAAGACCAAAGAGGATCCGCAGGAAAGCCAAAAGAGGAGCCACGCCGCCATCGGGAGCTGCACTGCGCATCTGGGCTGCCGGAAGGTGAGTATATGAGTTTATTAATTTTTAAGTGCTGGCTGCCGGATACTACAGGGGGCTGGGCTGCCTGTATACTACAGGGGGAAGGCTGGGCTAGCTGTATACTACTGGGGGCTGGGCTGGCTGTATACTACAGGGGGCAGGCTAGACTGGCTGTATACTACAGGGTGCCAGCTGGGCTGGCTGTATACTACTGGGGATAGGCTGGCTGTATACTATAGGGGGCAGGCTGGTTGAATACTATAGGGAGCTGGCTGTATACTATAGGGGGCATGCTGGCTGTATAATACAGGGGGCTGGAAGGCTGTATAATACTGGGGGCTGGCTGTATACTACATAGGACTTAATGGCTATATACTGGGGCTGTGACCAATGCATTTCCCACCCTTGTCTTATACTCGAGTCAATAGGTTTTCCCCGTTTTTGGTGTTAAAATTAGTATATACGGTAATATTTTAGAACAATGTATTAAAATGTAATATTTACTATGGACACTGCACCTACCATATATTTAACAATGTCATAAGATATTAGGTCCTTTATACCAATACCCAAGGAATCATTAAGTTGTCAATCAGTCCAGCGTCTAAATGTTCAGACTGAAGTAATTACAATGATCAATCATTTGCTTATACAAAATGGTAATTTTTGATCTGAGAATATATCAGCAACAGATTTATGGTAATTTTGGAAAGAGGAGCTTAATTATGACTTTAATTAATAGCTGGGAATCAGTCTTCAGACAGAGAACTGATATTCCTTATTACTGTCTTTACAACCTGCAAAAAATGTAAATAAGATGATAACTAGAAAAGTCTAACAGGAAAACTAAACTTAGCAAACTGTAATTAAATGGAATGGGAATAGTTCTTTATGTGCTTTTAGATAGGATTCATTTTTGTAGATGAAATGGATAATTTCTGATGTTAGCTTAAAAAATCCCTTTCATTTCACAAATTACCCTCCCGTTACAAATACATTTCCATTTCCATTGCAGCTACCATACTAGGATTATGTAATATAAAGCATTACTACAATGTGAAACCTTCCCACATATGGGGGAGATGCATTAATTAAAATAAAGGGACACTCCTGACATTATAATTTGTTTTCATATTGTAGGTCCAGCAGTCGTTAGTTATAGAGCTAACGTACTGATAGGCTGCAACTTTCAATTTCCATCTGACCCAATAGTGATTAGAAGTTTGCTGTGACCTTTGCCACCATGACTTGTTATTTGTGGACTTGCTGTAAACTTCTTACAATGTCTAAAAGAGCATCTAACTAAGGTCATTGGTCTAACTAAAAAATTGTAACAAGTGCAACATTATCATGGAGTTTCTCCAGTGTTTTCTATCGGTTTGCGTTATCAGTTGCATTTTCTTACTTTTCCACATTCAGAAACCCCATCATAATAAAAAGATAGTTCATTAGTTCATAACACTTGTGATTCCCCTATCACACATGACTTCTAAACCTGGCAAAGCTAAACCCATTTAGACCCAAATTTCTTCCGTAGATAAAGAGGTCAGTTGTCAATCAGATTTTGAGACAGGAGACCACCTCAAAAACTGATGTTGAACCCATTCTTAAATAGGGACCCAATCACAGATGATTCATACTCTCTGTTGAGTTCTAGGGAACATAAAATGTTATTTGCTTAAACTTATATTAGCTGAAATAGTAGAATGAAAAGATATACTGTAGATAATAAAGTCAATCAGAGAATCCACAAAAATTCTGCACTAAAAGATAAAAGGTGCCTCAATGAGCCCACAATAGCTGTTATGCTGTCTAGTTATGTTCATTTGTAGGATTCTGTACAAAAGAATAGTGTGTTGCTCTTATCTTGGAAAAACAAATATATAGCAATTCTGAACCCATGGTCCGAACTTGAGATTGTAGTTAAAGATACTTAAGTGTTTCCAAGGACAAGGAATGCAAACAAGCTATAGTTACTTGAGTACATTGTGTATCCATTGATGATAAGTGGATGATTCTCAGGTGACTATGCTTAGAGACACAATAGCCAAGATCTTCCCACATGTGATATATGTATATAGTAAATGAAACTGTATTGTATTTTGAACTACAAGAAATACAAAATATGTAGCAAATTCATTTGAGTTAAATTGCTTAAGCTATCTGTGAATGTATCCAGATTTTATAAATCACTTGCACTTCATTTTTCCTCAGGCATCATATATGTTTCTCAGTCTACTAACCTGTCAAGTTATTCTTAGTTGCTTAGATCTGAAATAAAAGTAGATAGCCTTGAATTGATTAGCAGAATTTACCATTCCAAATATGTACACAAGATATAATGAGTATATGAGAAGGCTTATGAGAAGAGTATATGAGAAGGCTCTCTCTTTCTTCTCTCTACTGTTATTTGGTATTGAGGTACATACTTATTGGCCCACATTTACTAAGGTGCTTGTGACAGTTTTCTGATGGACTTTGCATGTTCTATTCAGTGCAAACTGCTTAAACAGGTATTTAAGAAGTGCCTGTGCCAAATCATCTCACCCAAAAGTAATCACAGCTGAAGGCATTCTTTGCACGGAGCCGAAAAAGCTGAGTCAGGGTCAGTATGAAGCCAAACAAATGAGAAAATAATCCAGCAAAGGAAATTTCGAAACCTCCTTTTATTTCAAAAAAGGATCATGGATTCATGAAAAAAGTTTGACACATTGTAGAGATTCTTTGGTAAGTTTGAGCACAAGCTTAAATAAAACCTAAGAACTGGAAGAACAGATGTTCCTGTTGGAGACGCGCCTCTATAGGTCACATGATAGTAAGGTAACATTTCAAAATTTGCTAAATTTAAAGAAAATCAGTAACATATATACATAAATAAATTACATACAGAATATACAAAAATAAACATAATTAATATCGTTACGGGAATGGATAACGTGTATCTACTCCCCTTTTTGGGTATTTTACTTTCTCAATGGGGATAAGTTTTATATTATGAAAAGAAATGGGCGCATCAAATCTAATGAAGTGGAATTCATTTAGGATTTCAGGAAAACTTCGGTTCTGCATGAATCCGAAGTTTATGGTGATTTGTGGGAACAAATTATTTTTTTTTCCCCTTTGTTAACAAAATGACTGCAAACATAACGTGTTAGATGGGGCAGAGAACTCTGGGAAGAAGAAAGGAACACCATCGGTCACATGTGCAGACATGTAAGGCAATCAGCAACCGACAGACTTATGTGATGTCACAGCCCTATAAAAGCAGATGGCCATTTGCAATCCCTTCATTATACACTGCATGTGCTGTCTCTAGCGTCTAGCGTCAGTAGCTGATGGAGTGATTTTTGCTCAAAGTCCAGGATGTGAGTTTCTGCGGTTCTGTATTCCCCAAATTTAAATTATTTTTTGTTTCTAAAGTAGCCAAAACCACATAGTTGATGGAGTGATTTTTGCTCAAAGTCCAGGGTGTCAGTTTTTGGGGTTCTGTATTACCCAAATACAGAAGCAGGAGTGGATACGGAACACAGGACATGCAAATATCCCATTTACTGGTCATCTCTGTTTTGGATCAACTCCTGTTTGTTTTTGGCTTTAGCAATAATGATGGATTATTGACTGATTGAAAGCAGACACTGACGGATGAAAAGAGGGGCAAAATGATCAGTGACGTTAATGCAAAATTGCTGCTGACACCCTCTCTACTCTTTTGGGGGGTTTCTACATGTATCAGCCTTTAACAGAACAGGTTCTGTCGTAATCTATGGAATCATCTGATGTCAGTGTAAAAAGAGTGCACTCTTTGATGTTACAGTGGGATCTTGGCCTTCAGCTCAGTCCTTTCAAGCTTGCACAGACGTTACCTTGTCAGGCTGCGTTCCCGATTCACTTATTTGGTCAAGTTGGCCCCTGTAAGTGCCCATGGAATTGAATGGCGCCGGCTGTTATGTGCGTGTCATACTAAAACACAGCATTGTTTGAAGAACAAACCACGCTCCCTATGGCACAACGTTCTACAACACCCTACAAGCTCTCTGCAGCCAGGAAATACCTGATTTTAACGTGATTCGCCATGATTCGATACGGGTAGAATCAAATTTTTCCAGAAAATTTGGCGAATCGAATTTTTTAAAAATTCACCCATCTCTAATTATGATGTATATCCAGACGAAATTCCCTGAAGTTTTTGTAAAATCCCGAAAGGTTTTTCTGTAATGTGGACAACGAGGTTAATGTAGCACCTGTGATGCGCTCTGCTATTCTGTGTTTTAATTTGCAAATGGTGCCGCCAATATATTGGACTTTGAAAAAAGAGAAATATAATAAATAAATAACGTAATCAGAGTCACAGTTTATGAAGTTATTAATTTTGTATGTGACATTGGTATTGAAGGAAGTGTACGTCAGGGTTTTCAAAATGAATTTGCATATATTGCAGCGTGTGACTCCACATTTAAAGCTACCTCATATGGTTAACCATTTGGTCCCTGCGGGTTCAGAAACTAAGTGGTCCCGGTGCTCAGTTGGACTGTGTGCCATTTTTTTTGCAAAGTCCAACAATTTATTTTGTCACAAGCCCTGTGTTAAAGATGCACCAAAAAAGTTGGTGCACTCTCTTGAGGCAGTGCACAAAGCACAGGTTCATGAAGAACATGCGTTAGAAATCCTGAATCTGGTGTCCCTCTGCACATTACGCATTACACATAGTGTTGTTTGTACTGTTTTTAGTAAATGTGGGCCATTATGTGTAGCATTTGCAATACAGGGCCATGTTATAGAAAAAAAAGGAAAGGTTGCATGCAGGAGGTAGCCTCATGCACTAAAACCCAAACATCCTCTAAGTAAGACTACTAACATAAAAAAATAAATGAAATTAATAAAAAGTAATAAAAAATAAGGCAAAAAAAAGAAAAATATACGTTAAATATTATTTAAATACATTAAAAAAATAAATGTAAAAAAAAATTGTGCATATTGTCACTTTCATTCATCTCATCTCAAAGGTAAAAAAAGATATACAACTTTGGTTTCTCATGACCTGGATAATAAATTTATAGTTTTATTCATACTTTATGGTAAAAAGTGTCAAAATAAAGCATGTTAAAAATTTTATCTCAATTTCACCCTTATTATGAGTTAATAAAAATTAATCGATTAACTGTATGAATATCAAATTCATGACATTGAAAAAAATCAAGATGGCTTGTGAGAAGCAAGTCCTCATACGGCTATGATGAGTCATGGCTTTTGAAAGGTGAGTGTGAAAAAATTACCAAAAGTGCAAGGACATCCTGGCCATAAATGCATCATTAGTAAATGTACCCAAATGTTTATTTTTAGGACACCCAGAGGTGAATAGCACCAGAAATGTTGTATGGAGTTAGCATTCTTTAAGCTGAAATTGGGTCCTCTTTAAAATCCTTTAAATTTATCAAGAAAGCCATTAAAAATTAAAATAAATTTTAAATAAAACATTGTATGTGTGTACTTATTATAGATTTTACACCCAGGGTTTTCAAGTTACGCCATTACATGTATTAATTTAACCTTAGTATCTTTAACAGCCAAAGATGTAGCACTGGTTAACTTGACTTTTGGAGCCTTTTTCTGCTCTTCTCTCTCTTGCATTGAGCAGTGAATATGAAGTGACATCCAACAAATAGTGATAACTAAAGGAAGATGAAGATGAAAGATGAACTATCTCTATACTTACATCATATTTACCTTAATGGTTGAGATTTTTATGGAAATCATCCAGAGATTGTGTTATGCAGTGGGGAATGACTAGGATGGCTTGGAAGGACAGACATAGAGATAAGCAAAGAAAGGTAAAGATGAAATCTAAATATTATATTGAATGTTTCCTTTAATGGAGGAATATTTCCTTTTTATGGAGATTATCCAGAGATTGTATAATGCAGTGGGAAATGGCTAGGATAAACTGGAGGGCAATGAACCCTAAGCTTAAGCTCCTTTACATTTATCCCCACCTAATTGCCCAACCTAGTCTAAGTGGTAGGTGACAACAGGTTGACTTTCTAGGAAACAAAGAATGGAGAACACAAACATAAAATCGTAGTTGACAGACACCGATCAGAACCAAGAGGACAATGCAGTACAAAATCAATAAGCAAATGGACAAAGGGTCAATGAATCCAAAAATGAAATCATGATATAATTAATTCAATTAAGTAAACCAGGAATGGAATAAATGAGTGTTCAGACTAGTAAGGACAGAATGTACTCTAAGAACTAAATTACACTAATCAGCGCATCATATTTTACAGACAGAGGATGGTGCTAAACCCCAAACTGGCAAAGATACTGCAGGCTGTTTGTAAAGAGTTAAAGGGGTATTCTCATTTTGACATTAACATGCAATTTCATTAATCTTCCATATATATACATTTCTTCAATTAGATGTCATTAAAGAAAATTTACCTGTGTGAAGATAATTTCTAATAAACATAGTCATATGGTCCCTTAGAAACAAGACTGTGTCCTTGGATACAACCACCTCTGCTGGAGCAATTGCGCAAAGAAACAAAAAGTTTTTGTATATGAAAGGTCCAGGATTCACTGCATGACCCACAGCCTCCCTGTGGAAAAGATGCCAGAATCCAACTGGTCAGACAAGGCTCAATAGCACATTTCTGGCCACTGCTTCCACAGTGTGGGGTGGTCGTATCCAAGGATACAGCCTTGTTTCTAAGGGACAGCATGGCCACATTTATGAAAAATGATCTTTACACAGGAACATTTTTTTAATGACATCCAATTGAAGAAACGTTTACATGTGGCAAATAGATTAAATTAAATGTGAATGCCCAGATGAGAATACCCCTTTAATTCAATACACTTTATTTCTTTTATCAAGTATATCACAAAGTTTGCTACTATCATTTGAAATTTTGATTTATAACTTTTATTAAATATATAGTAAAGTTTTAAGGTACATTAACTTATTTATTTGACACACAAAAGGGGCAATTCCATTTCTTGGTTACCAAGTTAATCCGGTCTTGATAGCCAGCTACATCTGTAGGACTTCCACCTTGATGGAAAGAAATCTCCATCTTATCTGTCTCTGTTTACCCTGCAGAAAAACTCAGTAATCCACTACTGAGAAAATATACAAAAGATGTGGTCTTTGAGGTAGCCTGAATCGTAGCTATCATGAGACTAAGTGCAATGGATACTAGGATAACAGTGTAATTGCAATGATACGTATGCTTTTTGTGATAAAAGATGTTATAATTGAGTTAGGAAAAACTGATAGTAGCTGCTATGAAAAAATGGAATGAAAGAGAGAGGGAGAAGAAAACATAAAACCCATATCTATGCCTGCTGAAAGGTAATGAGTATGATTGTGTAAGTGCCTGTCGCATCTCCTACGATATTAAATGCTATGTACTGGAACTGCACACATTGCTGGCTTGGTGGCTTTATTTAGAAATCTGCACTTAGAGAATTGGATCTTGATGTTTTTATGCAGCATTTAAGAGTCTAGGCACACTCCACATAGTTTATACTGTATGCCTATATTCTATATCGCTGGAGCACATTGCCTTGAAATACCTTCTTTTCGAGCAACGATTACTGGGATATATGCAGTTACACAGTGTCAAGCTAATTATTCTCTATCCTAAAATACATCTGCGACTGTAAGAGCAATGCTAGCACAAATCTCGCAACTAATGCATATATTGCTATGCTGAGCATGTTGATACACAGTACACTTACCGGCCACTTTATTAGGTACACCATGCTAGTAACGGGTTGGACCCCCTTTTGCCTTCAGAACTGCCTCAATTCTTCGTGGCATATATTCAACAAGGTGCTGGAAGCATTCCTCAGAGATTTTGGTCCATATTGACATGATGGCATCACACAGTTGCCGCAGATTTGTCGGCTGCACATCCATGATGCGAATCTCCCGTTCCACCACATCCCAAAGATGTTCTATTGGATTGAGATCTGGTGACTGTGGAGGACATTTGAGTACAGTGAACTCATTGTCATGTTCAAGAAACCAGTCTGAGATGATTCCAGCTTTATGACATGGCGCATTATCCTGCTGAAAGTAGCCATCAGATGTTGGGTACATTGTGGTCATAAAGGGATGGACATGGTCAGCAACAATACTCAGGTAGGCTGTGGCGTTGCAACGATGCTCAATTGGTACCAAGGGGCCCAAAGAGTGCCAAGAAAATATTCCCCACACCATGACACCACCACCACCAGCCTGAACCGTTGATACAAGGCAGGATGGATCCATGCTTTCATGTTGTTGACGCCAAATTCTGACCCTACCATCCGAATGTCACAGCAGAAATCGAGACTCATCAGACCAGGCAACGTTTTTCCAATCTTCTACTGTCCAATTTCGATGAGCTTGTGCAAATTCTAGCCTCAGTTTCCTGTTCTTAGCTGAAAGGAGTGGCACCCGGTGTGGTCTTCTGCTGCTGTAGCCCATCTGCCTCAAAGTTTGACATACTGTGCGTTTAGAGATGCTCTTCTGCCTACCTTGGTTGTAACGGGTGGCGATTTGAGTCACTGTTGCCTTTCTATCAGCTCGAACCAGTCTGCCCATTCTCCTCTGACGTCTGGCATCAACAAGGCATTTCTGCTCACAGAACTGCCGCTCACTGGATGTTTTTTCTTTTTCGGACCATTCTCTGTAAACCCTAGAGATGCTTGTGCGTGAAAATCCCAGTAGATCAGCAGTTTCTGAAATACTCAGACCAGCCCTTCTGGCACCAACAACCATGCCACGTTCAAAGGCACTCAAATCACCTTTCTTCCCCATACTGATGCTCGGTTTGAACTGCAGGAGATTGTCTTGACCATGTCTACATGCCTAAATGCACTGAGTTGCCGCCATGTGATTGGCTGACTAGAAATTAAGTGTTAACGAGCAGTTGGACAGGTGTACCTAATAAAGTGACCGGTGAGTGTATATTTTAAAGGAACAGTTCAGTGTAATATGCCTGAAGCAAGGCCTAGTCACATGACATTCTTTTTGTCCCTTAACCCCTTCCCGACGCGCGCCGTACTAGTACGGCGCGCGCCGGGTCCCGGTGCATGGGGAGGGCTCGCGGGCCGAGCCCTCTCCATAGCCGGTAAGTCTTTGCTGCATATTGCAGCAAAGGCTTACCGGTAACACCCGCGATCGGTGCTAGCACCGATCGCGGGTGTTTTCTCCGTGATCGCCGCCGGCAATGCTGCCGGCGGCTTCAAAGAGATGGCGCCGCATGGGTGCCGCCATCTTGTTGTGGATCGCTGCTCCCCGATGTCGTCACGGGGAGCGGCAATCCGTCGCCATGGTAACCTCGGGTGTTCCGAACACCCGAGGCTACTTCGTTTTAACCCATGCATTACAATGTGCTAATTGCACATTGTAATGCATGGGGAGTAAAATCCACATATACTGCCATACTGTAGTATACTACAGTAGTATACTGCCATACTGTGACATTTGTAACAAATGTCTCAAAAAGAGATCTATAAAACACAACCCCATTTAACACAAGGAAAGATTGAGATTGACAAAGTACCAAAAAAGCAGATGGAAAAAAGACAGACAAAAACTAGCCAAAACAAACAGAGATAAGATAAATGACTCCCTAAATATACAAAAATTGACAATTGATCATTTTTAGAAACTCATTGATTTTTCTCCCAGATTTTTCCTTTAGTTAATATTATAGCTTGGTCTTGCAAATTATTATAACTTATATTTATGCTCACTGCAGCAACATTTCCTTTTAAGTTGCAATAGCCAATCGTCTGAATAATTATTGGCTAAAGCTTTAACCATTGTTTGGGAAACCCTCATTTAATTGTGTACTCCAGTTGCATATAGTGGAAGGATCCTTCTTTGTTCTTTCTTATTCATTGTATAATTGAGGTTGCTTGGGTTGAATAAAAGATAAGAGTTTGCATCATTACAACACAAGAACCTGTCTTTCTAAAAATCAAGCTTTTGCTGCCCAGAAACATTGTAGAGAATTGTAAATGAATGTTTAATTTATTCCCACGATATCTCACAAGAAACATTAGAAAAAGGAACCTAGAGGTATATTTTTCAACATGTCAGTTGAAAGTATACTGCAGAATTTCATTAGGGTTTTGATAAGTTAGAGTCGTTGATGGCTTTTATCAAGCCTACAGCCCAGTTAAATGCCCTCAGGATCGAAACTAGGGATGAACGAAGCATGCTTACATCTCAGTAAAATCAATGCGTTACATTAACTGTGTCATAACTGGATATAAATATGATATGCAATAGCAATTCAACAGAGTGCCAATAGATATTAAGATCTGAACATGCATATGGCATTTGCTAAAGATAACAGAGGATTTCCTTCGCTTGCAATGAAAATTAGATTACACATGTATACTGCAGATCTAAAAAGGGCTGAAACAGAAACTGCCTTTATACATCAGGCTGAACACTTATTTACTCTTCTTGGTAATAGAGATGCAAATATTAAGCAATGGGAAGCCAGTGCCTCCAGGTTTCCAAAGTTCAACTTAAAAAGTATTTTGCCATTTTAAAAAGTAGAAAATAATATATTTTAGAAAGTAGATTTTGTATTTCTGCATGAATTGGATAATGCACATGGCCATCAATGCTTGATTAATAAGGGCCCTTCACTCATGTGCTATGCCTGTGTTGTGCTTAATGCTTTTGAATCAACCAGATTCACAAAATGAAGCACTCCCAATATTGTACTCATCTTTCATTCCATTAATAATGAAAAAAGGATTAAATTGTGTGTTGCAAAAATGCTTACGTATTGTAGCTGTTGATTTGTTTACTTGACATCTTCAAAAAAATTATGGTTATCGCAAGAATTATATCCCAAAATCTGTGGTTTCCCAGCATCATCTGAGCGTTCATTAATCCAAGGAGTGGGTCGAGGACTACACCTTTTGCCACAGTCTCTCCCTGTCTTGCACAGCCCAAGAAACCAATTTTAAAAATGTGACACACTGGTACATGGTGCCATAAAGACTCCATCTTGTGTATATGTAAAGTAGGGGTGTGTGGCATGCACCAAATAATTAATTTTCCCACATCTGGATATATGAATGAATGCACAGAAGAAGAAAGCAGATGCTAGGGGATAATAATCTTTATTGAAAGTACAAAAAGAGGACTATTAAAATCATTTAAAAACTCAAAGAACAAAATTCATTTGGGTACAAAGCACAAAAACTCCCATGAAGGATGTAAATATCATAAATGTGATAAAGACCCAATTATGTCCATACACTTTGAAATAAAGAATAGTGGCAATGCAATATTGCAGCGGATTTCATAGGGACTGAGGAAATGGTTACACGGGCACTGCCCTCTATATACATCCAATAACACAAAGTATGCACACAGTCCCTAATGGTACAATAGCAAATATACAAGGACAGATGGGTTACATTACCGCAGAAGTAGTCTGGGTCAAGGGAGTGAGGATTTTGTACTTTCAATAAAGATTATTATCCCCTAGCATCTGCTTTCTTCTTCTGTGCATTCAAAGCCTCCATCTTGTTTCTTTCAACACACCAGACACTTGCTGGCACTGTGGGGGCTCTGGTGGCACCATGAACCAAATCAGGTGGAGTTGCTCAATTGTCCAACCATTCTGGAAATGGGTGATTACCTTAATTAAAGACTGCTCTAACCCTACAGCTTGATCAGTCACCAACAGCTCTTCTGCTCTCTATCTTTCCAAACACTGTTCCCAAAGCAAAGCCTTCTTTCGCTGGATTTATGTTGTTTTTTCTAGGCTCTGGAAATCATCCAGAATCTCTTTGGTATGTGACTGCTTTTAAGAACTTTCCAGCATATGGAGGAGCTCATTCTTAGCTTGGATCACCACCCTGAAGCGTACAAGCACACATGGGAGCCTTGCATGGTCTTTCAGCACTCTCCGAGATTCTCCACATTTACTGATATTCTACTCTACTGTACTCCACTTTACCTGCCATTCTGGTTCCTCCATTCCTCTCACCATCCTCTCCTTCACAGCCTTGTACTATGTCTTACCATACTATATCTGTCCTACATCCCATTGTCAATTTACTTTAGGTTTTTTCATCCTGATCTCACTATTTGACCTTATTTCATTACCTCTATCTAGATTTAAACAGGAAAGAGGCGATACGGGCGCCACATGTGTGAAAACGTTTTTTTAAAAATACAACAAGATGTTTTTAGAGTAATGCTCACCTTTCCGGGTTGTACGGACGGTACAACACGTTCGAGCGCAACGGTTGGTTGAGTTCTTTCGGCAGCCTCCTGGATTCCGAGGTGGAGGGTGATTCACCCCGTATTATCTTATCTTTTTGTATTGGTGTCTTCCAGGTTATCGGCGCCAATAACTCCGTTTAGTCATGGCTAATAAAACTTTCTTTTATTTTTAAGCTGTGTAATACGCGTTTCGAGCCCGTGCTAGGCTCTTCCTCAGTTACATATAGCTATATGTAACTGAGGAAGAGCCTAGCACGGGCTCGAAACGCGTATTACACAGCTTAAAAATAAAAGAAAGTTTTATTAGCCATGACTAAACGGAGTTATTGGCGCCGATAACCTGGAAGACACCAATACAAAAAGATTACCTCTATCTAGGAAGAGAACCCACTTGTGCCTTGCTTTTCTTCTCTACCCAAAAAAGTTATTGAACACCCTGTTTTCCCAAAAATAAGACACCCTCCCAAATTAACAACTAGTAGAATTTTTCACCCTTAGAAATGTAAGGCCTTCCCTAAAAATAAGACATAGCGGCAGTCATTGCTACAGATCTCCCCATGTTATACATTAATATTAGTAGGTCTTTGAGATACTGCAAGAGGTTGTGACATGGGTGAAGAATTCATGGGGTAAAATCACTGACTGTTTTGATACTAGAAGCTACCTGGAACAAGAAGGGGTCACTGAAGGAAAGTGCTATTGCTATTCAAGAGGGATTGGTCCAATGATTCCAAAAGAAATGGAGTCACAAGAAATTCAGCATGAAATTTAGTTTGGAGTTTGGATGTTAGTGAAGTTGTGAATGGTTTATGCAACTTCTTATGAACCTCATTATTCTTCATTAACCCCTTAAGGACGCAGCCATTTTACAGCTTAAGGCTCAGTCTCATTTTTTGGATTCTGACATGCGTCGCTTTATATGGTTATAACTTTTGAACACTGTTACTTATCAAAACGATTCTGAGATTGTTTTTTCCCCACATGTTGTACTTCATTTTAGTGGTAAATTTTGGCTGATAAGTTTTGCGTTTATTTACAAAAAAAAAGAAAATATGATGAATTTTCTGAAAAATTTGCCATTTTTGAAATTTGAAATCATTGCGTTTTCAGGCAGATAGATGTACCACCTAAATAAATTGCTGAATAACATTTCCCATATGTCTACTTTACATTTTCACCATTTTTGAAATGTCTGGATAATTTATTTTGATGTCACGCGGCTTACAAATCGAATAGCGCTTTTCCGGATTTTGGGGATAAATACAGTTTTGAATGAAAATTTACATATTTAGCATCAAAACCCCCCTATATAATCAACCCAATTTTAAATCTGCACCCCTCAAGCTATCAGAAACAGATTTTACGAAGATTGTTAACCCCTTGAGATCTTCATAGTAATTACATCAAAATGGAGGCGAAATTTAGAATAGTCAAATTGTGCCGGTTATACGTTCATTTAGCCCTAAAATTTACACATTTCTAAAAGATAAAAATACAAAACCCACCATACAATTTGTTCTACAATTTCTCCCGAGTGCAGAGACCCCCCACATGTGGCCGTGACTTGTTTTATGGGCACACAGTGAGGCGCAGAAGGGAAGGAGCACCCTGCAGCTGTCAGGATTTTACTTTCCTCATTGGCCTCTTTTGAAGGCTGTAAAATTTTCGCTTTTGCGCTATTAGGGCCATGTGATGGCATTTTTTTTGCGGGATGAGATGCTTTTTCCAATGTTACCATTTTGGGGTTGGTATCACCTATTGTTGAAAATATAGGAACTTCTTTTTGAGAGCAGGAGTAGAAAAGCATCAATTCTCTACTGGTTTTTTTACTTTTTTTTTTTGTGGTGTTCACCGTATAGCCTAATAATCATATTATCTTCATTCTATGGGTCGATACAATAATGGGGATACCAGACACGAATATATTTTCTTGCGTTTTACTAAATTTGTAAAATAAAACCCTATTGTGGGGAAAAATCTATCATTTTTGTATTGCCATCTTCCAAGTGTACTTTGCACCAGTATCATTCTAGAGTACATATGTTTTTTTGATCACTTTTTATAGCATTTTTTGTGGGATTGAATAGGTAAAAATCATAATTTTTGGAGGGTTTATAACAGTTTTCTTTTACGGCGTTCATCGTGCGGGTTCAATAATTATTTATTTTTATTCTACGGGTTGTTACGGACGCGGTGATACTATATATGTGGGGTTTGTGTTATGATTTAGACTTTTTTTTAGTTATATGTCTCTTTATATGTTTTGGGGCTTTTGGGCATTTTTGGTGATTTATTACTTTATTTTTTTATTGAATAATTTTTTTTTTACTTTTTCACTTTTTCCACCATGGGAAATGAACAAGCAATCATCTGATTGCTTGTTCATAATAATACCCTGCAATACTTATGTATAGCAGGGCATTATCAGTGTCAGCCTATGCACTTGCATAGGGTGGCACTCTGCCAGTAAGATGACGTCACAGACGCCATCTTACCGGCAGTTCCTGCAGGTAACACTGGGGTCCAGATCGGACCCCAGTGATACCGTGGCAATGATCGGTGCCCCCCGAAAATGATTCGGGGGGGGGGGGGGCGATCGTGGGGGAAAGACACCCCAGATGCATGTTAGATGCCGCGGTCGCGATGACCGCGGCATTTAACGGGTCAATCACCCGCGATCAGAGACAACTCCGATCGCGGGTGTTACACTGGGGTGCCGGCTATCAGTCACAGACGGCACCCCGTGTTTCCCGATGCCAGTTCGGCTCAAATCTTGAGCTGAACCGGCATCGGCTCAGCGTCCGATATATCGGACGCTGAGCGTTAAGAGGTTAAAATATTTAAATGATAAAAACAAATGACTGAGCACAGGTGTCATTTGTTCTTTTTTTTGTGGACCTATGGACTTCTATTGAAGTTTGTGGTCCACTTATGAGAAAAAAATAGCACATGCTGCAATTTTTAAAGCACAGTTTGAGACTTTTTAGGTGCAGAATAAACCAGCTTACCAAAGTTAGCTGCCTCAAAGATTCTATGCAGTACACTGTATTTATCTTTGTAGCCTAGATGTTTGTTCACCTTGTGCGACTTTTTTCTCTGTGAAATTGTCCAATTCTTGCACCTTATAAGTCCCAAAACAAAGCATGCAAGACCTAGACTTACTTTTGGGACTAAAAAGTCGCATAGCACAAAAAGTAAAAAAAGTGAGACTAAACAGGCAACTTATCACATGTACTTAAGATAAATTGCAATGACCAAACAAGTTTTTGTCCATCAGTTACTATGGCCCCTTCCACAATTGCATTGCAGATCACGCCAGAGTCTGATCCGGGTGCGATCAGGGTTTGGTCAGTGAAAAACTGCCTTTTTTCAATCAGTTTCCAGTCAGAGTTCATTCAGCATCTCAGTTTTTCATGCGCGTTTTCAATACATTTTCAATTCATTTCAATGCATTTTTTACGTGCAGATAACACGCATGAAAAGGACTTAGGGCTGAGCTCTATTTTTTCTATGGCAATTGATGCATGAAAAAGGCATTGCACTTGCATGTGTCTCAGAGCGCAAGGCATTTTTGATGCATCTCCATAGACTTATATGGTGCGTTTTTCACGCACGTGACTTGCAAAAGTAGAGCATGTTGAGATTTTAACGTTTAAGCGTTAAAAAAAACATGCGTGTGTGCGTGAAAAAAGTCTGAAAAAGCACATTGATTACAATGGGTCAGAGTGCAATACAAATTCTGTGTGTCAAAAGTACATGCTTAACAAGCGCATGAAAAACGCAAGTGTAGAAGGGGCCTAAAGATTTGAGTCACTTTGCAAATACTGTGACGAACACAAACTGCTTCACTTCCTTACCATATCTTCCCTGTGACAATTTTGCTATGTTACTGGAGACTTTCTGTAATGCTCTCTAATAAATATTGCAAAAGAAAACAATAAATGTTTTTCAATAAAATTGGAATAAATGATTTTGTAAATCTCCAAAAATGAATACACTTTAATGCTTGTTTGTAATATTTTCTCTAATGGGAATAACATGATATTTGATTAAAAAATCAAATAGCTTCCTGTCATACCTAAAAGAAAATCAATACTGATGATCAAAAATGGTTATTCATGAGACCTTAACATACAAAGTAAAAATGCAGCTGAGCTGTGGGCATCGGCTTTTGCTATTGAAGTGATTACCAAAAACATTATTAGATTTTTTATGTGTTTGGTAATCAGTCTGCTCCCACTTAAAGCAATTATGTGAAATTACATTGGTAAAAAAATGACAATGCTTAGTGAAAATATGCAGCAGATAATGCAAAACGCACAAAAGCAACATTTCTGAATGCCACATATGTAGTGAATAATGTTGATTTCAAGGCAGACACAGCAGATGACTCCCCTTCAGGTCCTTTTGATAGCGAGAGACTATTAGCAGCTATCTGCTGTAATGGAAAAACAGAGTGTGATCTGTAATTCATGTCACAGAATTCAAGACTAATCATTGATCTTCAAAGCAGCTGTTGTACTTTACAGAGATTTCTTTCATGTATACACAGCCCGTCACCTTTCAGAGATGTGGCTTCTTTAGTCACTTCTTTTATAAAATTGTCTTAAATAGATCGAGTCACTACCAAGGGTAATTTTAAGAGAGTTACAATCAAAGAGGAGACCCTTTGAAAACAGCCAACATGAAACAAAAAAAGTTTTTTGCCTTTTTTAGCCAGTTATTTTTTAACAAATGCTTAAAAAGGAAGACATTTTTTTTAACCTAATTTAAAGCCCGCTTTCAGATGATAAATCATGCACCATATAGATGCGAACATGGAGATGCTACAGAAAAAGCACTTTGTAAACATGTCTCTATATTCCTGACTCTAAAACTAACTGTTCCCATAAGTTAAAAACCTTGCACTGGAATTCAGGTGTAAGTTGCCCCTTACTTGCTGCCAGTCAGTTTCTGCTTATAATGCTGTGTGCGGCGATTCAATAAGATTGTGCGCCAGAAATCATAAATGTGTTGCTTCCCCGCACAAGTCCAACAGAGTTACCATCTTTTTTGTGGTGCACCATTAACATAGGGTGTGCAACACAATGGGGCAGATTTATTTATCTGGTCCATTCGCGATCCAGCAGCGCGTTCTCTGCGGAGGATTCGGGTCCGGCCGGGATTCACTAAGGCCGCTCTTCCGCGGTCCACCAGGTGTCGCTGCTGCGCTGAAGTTCATTAGATTGCACTGCTGGGTGCAGGTAAGTGCGTGTCAAGTGACACTTTTTTTAAAAAATGCAGCCGTTTTTCCGAATCCGTCGGGGTTTTTTACGCCCACCCCAATTTCCGTTGCGTGCATGCCGGCAGCGATGTGCCACAATCCGATCGCGTGCGGCAAAATCCCGGGGCAATTCAGGGAACATCGGCACAAATCGGAAATATTCGGATAACACGTCGGGAAAACGCGAATTGGGCCTTTAGTAAATGACCCTCATTGTGCAAATTAAATACAGCACTTGGTCCAAATCAGTCGGGCCATCTGACGGCACGCCCCCTAATTTGTGTCGCATGGAATCCAGCGCAGCTGCACCACAAAAGGGTTGCGTGCATCACAATAGCAGCGCAGATACTTCTTAAATACCTGTGCAAGCCATTTAAGCCTACAAGAATGGGCACAGTCCAACAAAACTGCGTCCCAAAGCCCTTAGTAAATGTACCCTAATGTATCATTGAATTGCATTTGGCTAGACTCTTTTCAATTAGCTACTATAAAAGGTGTATATATAATTTGACCAGATACATTAGGACAATATTGAGAGCTTAAGAACAGAAACTCTTAGAGGGGGGGGGGGGTCATTTATTTTCTCTGTTTATTTCTCGCCTGACTTTTTTCCGTCTGCTTCCTTGGTAATTTATTAATCTCACTTTTTCTTTGCGTGAAAAAGGGTTTTTTTTTCAGATCTCTTTTTGAGACATTTATTACAAATGTCACTAAAATGTCGCATAAATGTCTCAAGTCATTTTTTTTCTATAAGTTTTCATTTAAAAAATGTTGCAAATTTAGACAATTTCCAATGATAAATGTCATTTGCAACATTTAGCACATCTGGCATAGAAGATAAATGTGTCCTACTGACAAAAAAGCAAATGTCCGGCTGACATTTTAAAATGTGCCAAAATATGTCTCAAAAAACACACTAAAAACGTGAAAAAAATAAAGATAATGGATAAAACTCATTTTATGGGCTCACTTTTTTTTGCTTCAGATTATTTCGTTGGGTATTACGGTGAGTCTTTTGTTAAAAAAAGCAGAAAGAAAGATATTTGCCCTATATTCTCGGCAAAATGTTGATAAACACCACTCAAAATATAGTGTTGATCAAAATCCATATAAGACACAGTTTTTTACTAGAGTTTTGGCTTGAATATCAACTATATAAAGAAATAATGAAGTACTTTAAAACAAAATGTACTTTTTTTCTGAAATGAAATGATAAAATGCCTGCAACAATGTAGATCATATTTTTTGCTGTATGTTGGCTACCTGAGCCATATGTGTCCTTTGTTGCACTCGGATTATAAAAAAGACAGTTATATTGTGATGTATGTATTGCTTCAGATGTCCAGCAGTGAAATATCCTTTGTGATGGTTTTATATTGTTAGTATGGTTGCATAATACCTCAATGGAATCTAACGTCTTTTTCTGCGTTCATATGGTAAAATTGGGTTATCCTTTTTGTTTTGTGAGCTTGTTATTTTTTCTTTCGTGTGAATGTGTGAAATAAAGTAGCAACCTTATCAAAACAAAACAATCACTTTACTTTTAATTGGATTATTTATCAAAGTCCTCAAGAGAATGGAGAGCACAATAGCAGATAATGTAAAAGATATTCTATCAAACTCTAGAAAGCCATACAAACTGGACTAAGGAATTACTGCATGTAATAATTGTTACACTAAAGAAGCAAAGGTTTTATTTTTAAATGTTTTGCTGAATTGACTTCAGTGTTATTTTACCCCTGTGTGTGAATTACTTGAACTGTCCTTAGAGTTTGGATTGAAGAATAGCTTCCAGCATATTACGACATTTAGAAGCAATCTTCTGCTGTTTGATCTTCAAAGAAAATGCATCATGTATGTAACTTTAATTCACATAATGGGGCTCATTTACTAAGGGTCCGCGGACCACACTTTCGTCGAAATATCCGACGATTTCCAATGTGCGCCACATTTAGAAGGGTTTTTTTGTACACGCGATTGGATTTTGGCTAATTCAAACTAAGCGCAGGATTTAACATTCAAATTTGTGTCGCAAGCCAAGCACTAACATGCACCGGGAAGGAGAAGGTGAACTCCGGCAGACCTGAGCGGGGAGCGACACATACAGGATATTGGGCGCAGGATCTACGTGGATCGCCGCACAGTGCAGGATCGTCGTAGAACGCACATTGGGGATCGCGACTCGGACAGATGAGTAAATGTGCCCCAATATGTTGTAGTTGGTGAGGAGCGCTCGGGTTCTCTGAACTTCAGTTACAAGTTCAGGTCTGGGTTCGGTTGTGCTCACCTCCTTTGCTGTAAGTGCCCATGATTGATACTTGCATCAATCGGTACCAACCGGTATGCCACCGGCAGGTTTTAAATTAGTGTAGCGAGTGCACATTAAAATTTTGGGAAGGATTGTCACTCCCTGATGACATCATAGGGAACGACAATGTTCCCCAAAATCTTGGTGAGCATACTCCACATTTATTTAGTGCCGGCAATCGTGGGTATTACTGGGGGGTTCACTAATCATTAGTGGTAAGTCTATAGAAAAATTACTATTGCAAACTTTTCAGTTATAGTAAATTTTTCAGTATTTTGTCACTTTATAAAGTTCCAGGTTTCATGGTACATTCTGAAAATCTAGACTTTTGACATGCAGTTTTCTGGCATGTAGGGCAGGATATATCACTCTCACAGACTAATGTTCTGCATTTTTAGAGTACACAGTAAAACAGTGTGCACTTTCAATTCAGTGCTATTTCAAATAGATGTTGTTTTGCTGTGAACCTGTGAAGTTATTTTTGTGTTTTTTATTTTCGACTGATTTTTTACTTTAAACAACATTTTAGGTTTACAAAATTTTGCTTTTTTTCATTCTAGCTATTTCTTTCTGACTTTGACACAGTGTTAACCTAAAATAGGCATCATAATAGTCTTTGGCTTTTATGTATATTTCTATATAATCTGTTGGTCTCAGGGTCACTTGGTGTTGCATAGGATGACTGGAAGGGGAAATGCCATTTCTGCAGTTTTTTTTAAACTTTTATTTTTACCTTATATCCCTCAGGCCCCAGTTACAGGTAAAAAGGGACACAGTTGAAATGCCTGGGTGTAGACAGACCGAGCAGCTGCTATTGATCTCCAAGTGTTTTATCTCAGGACCAGCCATTGTCTCTTCTCTCTGCCCAGTGCACTGTTTTAGCACTGTGTATGAGAGCAGGTGGAGAAAATAGTGGCAAATACCACTTTTGGCTTCTTCCCATGGGTCCCATGCTGGTGCTGACAGTGGGAGACCTAACATTCAGAATTGTGATTGCTCGGGAAGCCAGCGCCATAAATATACTCTGGCTTAGGTTTTAGGGACCAGAAACTTCTGTCTATAAACATACAATGGGCAGTTGGGAACCAGCTAATGTAATTGTTCTTGAGTAAAGGCAGTGCCATTTTGTCCTTTGCTATGTCTGATATTTTAGTATTGATTTGTATTAAAAAATCTCCAGAAATTTGATGTAAGAATTTTTTTTTTCAGATAGCTGACTGTTATTTTAAGGTTTATTGCTTTTATAAAAAGTTTATCCGCACAGCCAGTAAAAGCTAATGTTTAAAAAACATTCACTCTATAAAGAATAATTTCCTTGTAAAAAGGTGATGGCCTGAGGGAATATTTGTCAATTTTTATATCGCAGTAATTTTATAGCTGCACTGTAATGGATCGCATGGGACATCTTTACCTCCATTGGTTAATCTCCAAGAGGCAAGCAAACTGAACAACACAATAATGATGCTAGATTAAAGTTAGGTCATTCAGTTAGCGTTACTTGTAATGACAGTCTGAATATTTTACAGGCCATAATTGCTTTTCTAGGTTCATAATCAAAATTTAATTAAAGCCGGAAGGTCTAGCTGGAAAACAAATACCATGGAATATCCCAATATGCTGTAACTAGATGCACTTAGGGCGAGAAGAAGAATGTGCTAAGTGACCTCTAAGGATTCTTCTTTAAGATCTGTCTGTGCCTTTGTCACACAGTAAGATATTTCATTCTGTAAGAAATGTAATATGGAGCTAAATAATGTAGAAATGGAGTTAGAAGTTAAGCAAAAGTCAAACTTTAAAATTTCAATAAAAGTACAAATTCTGAGAGTAAAAAACATCAGAATCATATTTTATAGGAGTTTAATTATTGGTTAGAGTAGGCCCCTAATACTTCAAAATCAGATCATTTTGATCTACTCAGGAGAGCAAGAACAGCTTAAAAAAACAATTTATTTGTATTCTTAGCAATAGGAAGCAGAATAGCGTGTTTTTTAAATAATATTAATTAAAAAAAGGATTTTTTAGCAGTAGTGTACTTATAATATTTTTCAGGTAATGGTAAATTACTTCAATATATTCAAATTATTTTCACCAATAAACTGATGTTACTTCATTCCTATACTGTTGCAAATTCTTGGCTATATATGGAAAAGTTGTTCAAATACAAAACAGGCTGGAAGAGATGGAACAGTCTTTGCTCAATTGATTCATTTTTTACCTGAAATACTGAAATTTATTTGGGTGATTTAAACCACTCACAGGTCCTTATGGAAAAATTGCTAGTCTCTCCATTGGTGCTATAAAAAAAAATTATACTTACCTAGAGATGGGTCCGATGAGGCGCATAGAACCCATCTCTTGTGCTCCCTGCGCCTGCGCATTACCTAAATAAATTCAGGGCTGTACGCCCATGCTTCATTGCGCATGTGCCGTACCCACAGGGCATGCTCAGGGAAGCCACTGGCTTAAAGGGAACCTGTCACCACATTTGTACATTTGTGACTGACAGCCTTCTTTTAGCTAAAAATTGTTTCACTTACATCCTCATAAATCATCTTTTATCTTATCTTACTTGACCTGGACCCTCCCATCTAATCCTCCCCATGCCTTATGCCTCCTTACTGGTCACAGTTCACGTAATGTGACCAGAGTGACATCCTCTCAGGTACTTTATCCTCTTAATAATGGCAAACTGTGCCCGATGCATGTATCTGACCACATGAAGTCACTGTAGCCACTATGGACTTCTACTCCTCTCCATCCTCCATGGAGGCTGCTGTGATTTCATGTAATCACATACATGGGGTACAGTTTGCTATTCTTAGAAGGCTAAAGAACCTGCGGTCATGTCACTGGTCACATGTCATGAATGTAACACCCCATCTGTACATAGAGCTTTATATGTCTGTAGTTGATTATTTGAAGAGACACAGAGCTGTCAGTCAAAATAATGGGACGTGGTTCACTGCCAGCCTGAGAAGAGTCACAAACACTAGACCTGAGTCACAAATGCTTATTTTTATATCAGGGAAATGTCTGTAATTAAGGTACAGTGGCCCACTGGCAGCAAATTTAAAGTGATTTGGGGAGAACTTGTAACCCTTTATCAGCAGGCATTGTTACTCTGGTGACAGGTCCTCTTTAATTGCTCAACTGCCCAGTTCTAGGGAACATTGGAACTAGGTAAATATAAATGGTTTTTATTTTAATAGTGGACACCTGGGGACTTTCTAAAAGGCAATTTGAGACACTAATAAGGGCCCGTGGGTGATTTAGTGTCCCAAATCACCCTGTCAGGTCCTCTATAAGTTTTAAGATATTTGTCTGGTTTCAGAATAATTGATCAGATTCTCCATGTATTTTGAATGCATGGGAGAGATATATTACAATGTTGATAAATGTGGCGTAGTTTTATTTGCAGCTTCTATAATGTGGCGCACCGTGTTAATTTTTTAGAACACAAGCTTTTTCAAGTGAAGTCACCTGCCAGTTTAATAGGTCATGTCTCCTTTCTCTTAATAGTAGAGAAAATCTTGATAAATGTGGCGCAGGCCATTATAGGCAGTTTCTTGGTTTGAATAACCCCAGAATTAAAGTGAAATTGGATCAATAAATTTCCTCCATTAAGTCCAATTCTTGGCAACAATCCACTTCAAGTTTATGGGTTAAAAGTATACCATTATTAATAAATGTTGGCCAATACTTAGTGAATATTTCCATCTATACTTCAGTTTTAGTGAATAGACTTGCCTAGTTAATCTTCATAACAAGTGAGTGAAATTTAAGACATACAAGGGGCAGAAGCTTTGTTTAAGTTGAGTTATAATGTCTGATTTTCTGCGCATGTTGAACTACACCATAATTCCCCAATTTAATATTCTCTGTTGTAAAATGCAAGCAATTTATATAAGTTAGAGGCATAGCAAGAATGAATCTGTCATAGTTAAAACTGAAATTATGTCCTTTAATTATACTCTATGAATAATGTTTTTAAGATGAAAAATCAATTTTGCATAAAACATGTGTCCCATAAAATAGTGTATATTTTTCTTAATATCTCAGCATAAGTCTTGATTTTATTTCATCCTAGTGGAAAGATTCTCATTCTGCATAAGTAGATTTCCATTCTTGCATAAGTACAATTATGATGTTAAATTACATCCAGTCATTTTTTGCTCTTATTCCATTTTTTTCACTCTGCCTTTAGCAATTACATTCAGCAGAGCCATTTGTGAAAGTTCAGCTGAATATAGATGTATCTAGCTGTATACCCAAACATCCCCATTGACTCATAAGAAAAAGAAAACATATTGGGGAAAATTTAACATGCCATATCCACAAGATCTCTGGTATGAGTGGTTTCTGTACAGTTTTGTTTTCTGCCACACATGCCACTGTGACCAGGTCTTAGCTGATGGAAAGAGGTCAGAGGTTGAGCGTGCAGAGCATTACCCATGGGAAGGGAGGTTGTGCTGATTTAGGCCAGTCCTAATTAATTCCACATTGAGAGTGTAGTGTATTTTTTATGTAAAAGTTATTTTTACAATTCTATATAGCTACAATTTCAATAAAATTTGGCCACCCTTGTCGGGTGTCCTTATATGTTGTGGTTACATCTATGACAAAAGCACTTTTAATCCTCCTTCTCCCTCAATTCTAAAGTATATGAGAAATGACAAATATACAGTAAAAATTGTGAATAAATATTTCTATATATAATATAATGTAAATTTGTAAAAATTTTGAAATGAATCTTAAAATCATAATAAAGGCAGTAAAATGTCAGTTAATATAATACACAATACATATAATACATTGGTCTGTCATGTCTTTAAAGGCTTCATTGGATATGGACTAATGCTAATGAAAATGAAAAGAATTTTCTTAGGGACTGTTTTATCAAGGCTTGTATTGGTGTAAAGTCATACAGTAGGCCATGTCAGACCACAGAGTTGGAGGCGCCCCACGCCGATGCATTAGCTGGGGCGGGTTATAGCCCAGGCAAGACTTGGCATAATACTGCCAGCCACATGGTTAGGCGCCAGATATATGAAAATGTTTGAGCCTCCATTACGTGGCTTATGTGCAACGGCAACCCTTTTTTATGGCTGAGTTGCAATACCAAGCAGACCATTGTAAAAGACATGATGGTGTGTTTGGTAGAAAGTGAATTGCCTACAGTACCCCTCTGAGTACTTTGCTCCTTTCACTGGTAAAATAAAGAGTATGTGAATATGTATGTCTAATATCAAAGTTTTTATTTGCTTAAAGTTTTTGGAGGTTATTTATCATTAGGTAGGCTCCTTGGGTCAGTTCAATGTCTGTCTTTAGAGCTTCTCTGCTCGTCAGATTCATTAAAGTGGCTTTGGCCATTTAATAAATTCTCCTATGCTCTACTTGGTGTCTGGGATTGTCTTTTTCAAAAAGTCACAAAATGCATAAATATTTTCAGCACATATGTCAGCAGGGCACTGGGGTGACTATGTGACTTCTAATGCGAGTTTCAAGTTGAAAGTCATGAATTTGGATTTGCACAGCATTGCATTCAAGTAATTCTATTTTTACACCATGATAGTAGCAGAAATAGTACAACTTTATAGCAGTGAAAAGTTGCAAAAAACTTCAATGCAACTTTTTGGAGAATTTTTTTTACACCAAAAAGCCCACAAAACCTATGATAAGTAACCCCCATTGGCTCTAAATCTACAAACAACTCAAATCTGAATTTTTAGGCACTAAACTCAATTCTCACTATTTCCTTTTCTTTCAGAGATGGAATACTGTGAGTCTCCGCACATTATATGCTCTGGCTATCAGACAAACCTACATACTGGTCCACAGCATACCTACCCACTAGAGATGGGTTCTGATGCAGATACAGAGACCGAAGGGGCCACATCACCAGACCGTGCCCTGAGGATGTGGATGAGAGAGATGAAGTCTGAGCACAGTTCCTGTTTGTCAAGTAGAGCAAACTCTGCACTATCACTAACGGACACTGACCATGAGCGGAAGTCAGACGGGGAGAATGGTAATACAGCAACCCATAAATATATAGTCTATATGTTCACATATGATTGGTGTAATGTGATTAGTATTTTTTAGACTCTACCAATAGAAGCAGAAGTTATAGGTTAAACATGATGAAACCATGGTTTAATTTATCTAAATTACCCATGAGCCCCTCCCTATACATTGGATTTTGGTAAAGGACTTTTGCAGTATGTTCAACATAATTGTTTCAACTGCCATGACAAAGAACTTTCATTTTGGGTTTATATCAAAACATAAGAACCATTAAAATCGATTGGTTTGGATTTCTTTAAGACATGTTTACATCCCTAGACTAAGTGCATATCCTAAAGTAGATAATATCACTTGGAACTATAAAGGACTGATATGTTTGCATTCGTTGTACCCTGCTAACAAGGATGTTCCTACTTTCCAAGAAATGGAAAAATAATGATAAAGTTTCCAAGAATAATTTAAATTGTAAGATTTGACTACAATTATTTTTGACAAGTAAAAATGTGACAAAGAAGCATCCTCTGCGATCTCATCTTAGGAGAATGTTTCTAGGCTTATGCTGCATTTCTAGTCTCATAGAAATAATTATGTGGATATTTCTTTTCCATACCATTGTTGCCACAAAGAGAAAGGAATCTATTGACACTACAGGGAATGAAAATATGACTATATAAATGCAGTTTTAGGGAAGCTAAACTATTACTTCATAGGCCAGTGAGAGTTTTGATCTCTGTGTTAAACCTGAGTCTTCATACTTCCTGTACATGCATTTTAAATGGGGATGGGTAGTAATTGGTATCGAATAGCTTGCCTCCCCTTGGAACAAAAGATTCAGATGTGTTGAAATCTAAAAGTCTACCAGTCGGAACCCTACCATCCATTCCAGTTGCAATGATATCTATATTTTCCATTTTTCTTTGGTTTTAATTTGATATGTGTGGTTTTTAACAGATCGGATTGCTTTAATATGTAAGGAGGTATTCTTACTATTGCTATGCATTATCTGCTGTTTAACTGATATGTTTTATCTGCTAACTCATGGAGATCTACGAGTAGAGGAATAAACCACTGTGCTTTTTAAAGTTGTAGATTTCAAACATTGCACCTTATTACTAAACAATAACGATGGCATATTGTTCCCTCCTGATTTATGTTAGGTGCAGGGATGTCATAAGGACTTTGTATAGACCCAAATCCCCAGTAATTCATGTACATATAGGGAAATTGTTGCATTTGATGGCATCAATACACTAGGCTTGACATAAATCATAAGAAAGATCACAATCCCTCAATAGTGCGGTCTGTACGTCCGTAACATCTACAAATCGTTCTCATTCTAGTTGTTAATTGTCATAAGGAGAATCTGTCGATAATGTATCATACTTCTGGGATCCTATAATACCCATATTTTATTGAATGTAGATGATACTATATACATTTACAAATACAGTTTATTGTGGATCTTTCAGAAAAATATATTTTTTTAACAGAATGACGTCCATGCAAATTCCACCGAGCTGCATTTCTATCTCATGTATTGTAATGGGTTTTATTTTATGTATATTCTCTATTTGGTAGCATAATGTAATACACAAGACAACTATGCATAAAATATAAATCACAAACTATATCACACATATTTAATATGTTTCCATGGAAACCAGGGTAGGCTAAGGAATAATTATGCAATATTAAATATACAATGTAAAGTATGAAACACAACAGTACACCTGCCAATCATACAACTACACACAGTTTATAGAAGTACTGCCATCAGAAAGATTATTAGCATACCTTATGATTTATTATTTGGACACTATAAGTAATGATTTATTGAAGGGATTTGGTTATTGCCCGCAGCTTTTAGGAATAGCATGAGATCTGAAGCATGCTTGTGGAGTAATGTTAGTTTCACATAAATTCTACATTAATAACACAACATTGTGGTCTGATACACAAAGTATAGGGAAATATAATTTCATAGTATGTTCATGAATACTACCAAATTGAGACTTTTGGGTTACATACCAATGTAATACATGTTCTTCAAAACTTAAAGCATATTTCACCTTTTTTGACCTGCAGCAACAAAATTAATTGAGAATAAAGAATATTTTTGACAAAATCAAAATCTACAAATGAAAGTTGCTATTTCTGGCCAAATACTTAGGCTATGATAACACATAATATAGTCAAAGAGGGTTAGCCACATTGAACTCACCGGCAGGTAGCTCAGGGTGCATCCACACGTTTTCAGTTGCCAAAAGCAGGTGTGGGAGATAGTGGATGAGGACACGTAATTGAAATGGGCTACTCCTCCTCTATTTTCACTCCACTCCTGTTTTGGACATCAAAAACTGCATATGAATAACTGAAGGTGTGGACCCACCCTCAGTGCAGTGTCAGAAGAGTGGATGAGATATTATGTAATGTGTTCCACTTTCTGCACTAAAATGTGCAATACAAATTGATGGGTAATGTGGATTGATGCATGTTAATTACATTGCTTCAAACTCTTGAAATAAAAGAGATTCCCAATGTCATAAAAAAGAGTATACTACCAAAAAATACATTGAATTATAGGCATTTTTGTATTGGCAGCAAAGAATCATCCTTTGCAGACCAAGTCTTGGGTTTCCTTAAATATGAATAGAACTGTTGCAATAGATGTCAATGAGACAAATTTTCTGCTTTGGAAACACCTCTCTTACCACTTGTGCTCTACAACTTTCAAAGGGCAATGAGTAAAACTGCATCATACCCCAGCTACATCAGCAGGGATTAGCTCATTGGAGTCGATATATGAAGGCTGGCACATAGTGCAAGGAATTACACTAGGAGGTTTCTACCTCTTAGTTATCCCAGTGCAGCACTCATGTGACAGAATAAAAATTGACATCCGATCCAACCTGACAGAAATTTCAGCTAAGATCTGGGCGAGTTTTTTAGTCCAGTTTTTATAGTAGAATTGTCTGCACATGCTGTCCCCATGCTGGTCTGCCTTGTGGCCCACCATACCCACTTTATATGAAAAGTGACACAGGAGGATGCAAAAGTGGAAAGAAGTTGTAAAATCCATGACATGCACTTATATTTGGGACTTTTTCATACTGTGTATGCCAGAAAACTGCTGCATAAGGCATGATATGTCAGGGTCATTGGGGCAGATTTATCAAGTGTCTGAAAGTCAGAATATTTCTAGTTGCCCCTGGCAACCAATCACAGCTAAGCTTTAAAATATTCATGAGCAATGGTAAAATGAAAGTTGAGTTGTGATTGGTTGCCATGGGCAATTAGGAATATTCTGACTGGTCGATAGTTTAGCATTGCAGAGGGATTTGTGGAAGCTTAAGGAGTGGGCAGAGAAATGGTTGATGAGGTTTAATGTAGATAAATGTAAAGTTATGCACTTGGGCCATGGAAACAAAAAGTATAATTATGTTCTAAACGGTCAATTAAGAACAATTAAAACTGGAGCTGAAAAGGACTTGGGGGTATTGGTGGATGGTAAACTTAATTTTAGTGACCAGAGCCAGGCGGCTGCTGCTAAAGCAAATAAAATTATGGAATGTATCAAGAGAGGAATAGATTCTCATGATAAAGACATAGTTTTGCCCTTATACAAATCCCTGGTCAGACCACACATGGAATATTGTGTACAGTTTTGTATAAAAAGGATATAGTAGGGCTGGAACGGGTGCAGAGGAGAGCAACCAGGATTATTAGGGGAATGGAGGGATTAGAATACACTGACAGATTATAAAATTTGGGATTATTCAGTTTAGAAAAAAGACGACTGAGGGGAGACCTCATTACAATGTACAAATACCTGAACAGACAGTACAAGGATCTCTCCAAAGATCTTTTTATACCTAGGCCTGTGACCAGGACAAGGGGGCATCCTCTGCGCCTAGAGAGGCGATTTTACCATCAACATAGACAAAGGTTCTTTACTGTACGAGCGGTGAGACTACGGAACTCTCTGCCGCAGGAGGTTGTTATGACGGACTCTATGTACATGTTCAAGAGAGGCTTGGATACCTTTCTGGAGAGAAAAAATATCACGGGTTATGGGGATAAAACATTTATTTAATTCTTAAAGGTTGGACTTGATGGACTTCTGTCTTTTTCCAGCCTTATATACTATGATACTATGACTTTTAGACACTTGATAAATCTGCCCCATTGTCTGTAAAGTTGGACACAGATTAAGATTATCCTGACTGGATAACCCTTTCAAATAATCAGTTGTCACTCCTATATATACAATTATAATCATGCATGGGAGCCACATTAACAACAGAATCAATGACTGTGTCAGTGGAACACTATGAGAGAAAGAACAATAGGTCCTATAAATGAATGCAAAATGGATTCTAATGAGAATGTTCATTTGGCTTTTATGTAACATCTATAGCTTTTAAATTAATATATACGATCGATGACACATGACCTTTTGCCGCTAGATGTTGAAGTTGAAATGCTGAATCCCAGCAGGAAGCAATCAGATGACAAAATGTTATGGAAGAGAGTGAGCACATTATTCTGAAGGCCAGACACTCAACCACCAAAAAAGTATTGAATGCTGAGGAGGCTTCATAAGGAACCTGTAATGTATAAAGTGTGACACAGTGGCTAAAAAGTTGTGTGATAACATTCTTAATATTAGATGAGGTGGTCTACCGAGCAACACCTCATCCCTTCCAACGCAGATAATAGACATGTGGTATTTGTTTGATATTTGAGCAAAGACATACACTGATAAGTCTTATCATAATGTATAATAAATTTAGAATGAGCTAATCTTTTTGTAGATTCCACAATAATCTCCTGATTTTCCAGTACCAAATGGAATCAAAATTTTTCTGATGCTCCAACTATCTTGGAAATTGGCATACATATATAAGCCCCTTTAGTCATCTAAAATAAATTGCTGCGTGAAGGCTATAGTAACCTTCAGGGTTATAGATAGAAATAGGGTTAGGCCTCATGCACACAATAGTTGTTTCCACAGAAGATATGGCTGTGGTTTTGTGGCAGTCTCACAGATTCATGTACTTCTATGAGTTCATACACAGAGCTAAGGATTCCTCAGCCCCCTTTCTCAGCCTAGTGCCCCTGAGTAAAAAGGGCCTGTTCTTGCCTGTGTTTGCATCGGTCATCCGTGTCTCGTCCATATTTTCTGTGAGTTGCTGGCAACGGCCCATTGCTTTTTATGCGGCCTTCAATAATGGATGACACTAGGAATACACCCCTACTTTATGACTACATGGCAGAGATACAGGAAAAATCGTGTTGGCAAACGGTAATAAAAAAACCCGCCAAAAGAGCCATTTTTGCAAATCCCAAAAAATTGTAACCCTTATGAATGAAAAAATCTAGTATCTTAAACGGGGAATGTGCCAACAATCTTAACAACATCTGTTTAGATTAATTCAATACAAACTAGAACCAAATCTTTTTAAAATTCTGTGCAGCTTCTGCAAATCAAATCTTGAATGATTAGGACATCTCTAAATAGAATAATCTTACGTATCACTGCATATACAAATTCACAGCCAAAATATCATCTGATACAAACAGATGACATGCTGGAAGAAATAAGGTGATGGGACTTCTGGGGTGCCTAGAGGTACCTGCTAGGGACCAGCTAGGCAGTCTAACTGATCTACTACAATTGGCTAAGCAGGGGTAGAGGCAGAGGTATTCTGGGAATATAAACTTCTTATACAAAAACCCATAATGAATGAATACAACAAAATTCAATGTCATTCATCACAAAAAGGAGCTTGAATAGTTTACTTTTATAAATCACTAAATGTTATGGGTTTTCTAAAGTAGGTGGAGTTATCTCCAAGACGGAAGCCATATACAACTACAAGTCCAATGATCTGACCTAAAAGACTGCTCTGTTAACATAGTAATGATGTGTAACTGCTGACACCTCACTGAGATGCGTCTCAACACTGGTCATACTAGAGGCAGTTTCAATAAAACACTATTTTAAGTAGCCAACCATTCGCGGAGCAGTCCGTTCATGAGCGCCGACACCAGGTACCTTCCGTAATCCAGACCTCTGGGCTCTTCTACATACTAGATGCACTGCAACCGACTACAGCCATATTGATGATCACATGACCTGCCCAGGCAGGTGCAGAACATGTGATGAGGACATGTGACCAGCGGCCATCTTATGTCCTGTGTCTATTCCACGGAAACAAAATCACAGGACTGATTAAATGGCCAGTAGCATTTTATTTCTTTGTTACAGTGTATGTCCACAACATTTTTCTGCTAAGGGGAGCAACATTTTAACACATTAGCTTATATTTTAATAACCCTTTTCAATAGGAATTATGCTTATTCCTGGAATACTCCTTGAAGCTATACCCCCATTTGGTAGGCAAGAATTTTGCATTTGCTTTTATTGCCTTATATAAGATTATGACGGCCTGCCTCAGAATGTACTTTTCACTGATGTATGTTTAGTATTTCATTGTAATTTTATGTCATTTCTGCAGTAAAGACCAGCAATGTCAACTAAAATTCCCATGTTGAAGCCATCATAGAGGAAATTTTTTACATTCCTTTTCTCCCCCAAAAAGTGAGCACCTGGGGGAGAACTGGATGCTTGGCAAAATTCCACTTATAAAGCACATACTGGATAGAGCAATGGTAAAATAAACAATATGTGATCAATACTATCTATTGTTCAAAATGACCTATACATCTATATTTCTACATAGTACACAATGAAATTGGTATCCTTGATGTTTTAGACTATAATCATTTCCATTTAGTCAAACACATCCAAAACTTTGCTGATTGTAAGGGTCTGACGTTAGAAGTGTATCTGTAAGCTTAGGATTCAGCTAAGAAACATCTGGACAAGACAGTTGGCATAACACAAATAGAAATGGAGGATAAATCTTCAGATCCGCATCAGAGATTCTCTAAATTCCTGTAATCTGCAAAGTGTAGATTGTTCTATTACACAAGAAAGTACAGACTGAATATGTGTGGTAAACCATTCCAAAATACTTTGAAAACAAAATAAAATCCTTGATAATGTTTTACTAGTTCTCCAGTGTCTCAACCACCTGTTGATGTCAAGTTATGGTTTAAAGTTTTTGCCTCCTCATCTTTAACCTGCTTAGCTCAGTTTATATATTCCAGGTGCAAAGAGCACAAGACATTGTCTGACTACCACAACCTAATGTGAATGTAGTAGTAGTATAGATTATAGTCTAGATAACTCATCCAAATGTGCTAGAATTAGCCAACTAGTAGCAGATACAAAGTTAGACTACACAGTCTAGTCTATGCCAGATTTATTCACCATCTGTCTAGTCTACCTGTGCATAGGCCTCCTAGGCCTCCTGCACTCAAATGTTTTATTTCCTGTATCCACAAAATACAGCTCTATTGGTCGTTTTTGTGCCATCTGTATTTTTCTGAGCCTTATTGCAGCCGAAATGAGCTGTATGTCACCCTTATCTCATCCAAAAAAAAGCAGAAAGCCGGCAAATTATATCAGTAGCTTGTCTCCACCACTTGGAGTAAAACATAATTGTGTTACCTAGAAAGAGATCCGCAAATACGGCACACAGGTGACACATTCGATTTGGGTCTGAATCTTTTCTGCCCTATTACATTTGGTGTACTTTTAGTTTTCACTAAAAAGATAATCAGAGGCAAAATGGACAAAATGTAGATGACAATAATGTAAATCATCAAAAGTTCAAAGTGTAACAAAGCTTATAGTAGGGCACCAGGTAATTAAATCATGCATTCTTATGTACAATTGGCTGATTCTGGATATCCATTTGATAATTTGACACCAATTATAATGATTTACCAAAATCTTTAGACATGCCGTTTTTGTTTACGTGTGAATTTGGCAAAAAGCAGGCAATTGCTCTAAAAATATGTTACACACTTTGAATACTGTGGGCAATGATACAAATTTTGTAACGGTCCAATAACTATGCAATTTATTAGCTTATATAATAGACTCATTTAGTCTGAGAGCTATTGTGTTATTTGTGCTATTAAATAGTAATAACCATAAACATTAGCTAATGTCTGGTGCCGCTAATCCTGGACATTGCTCATTCTTCTCCCTGTACAGTACTGTAGTTTCAGGTTGTGCTTAGAAATATTGGAAACTGACCAATTTGAACATTTAGATCTGTTCTAGTTCTGGCAGATTCTTGTGCTGGATGTGAACATTATTTTCTGGTATTATGAGGTGAGCTGTTTCATATCCTCCAATTGATGTTGGTATCATTAATCTTCCTCTGGCTCAGCGAAGGCTTCAGGGTGATAGGCTGTTATTGAATGTTGCTTTGGGCTTTTTTATGTATGCACTAATCGTGTCATTTGTTTTAAGGCTTGCTTTGATAGTTTCTCTCTTTTCGTCGAAAAGCATGTGGTGCGTTTGCCTTTTTTCCCCTTTTTTACTCAGAGCAAAATAACCTAGAAGTATAGTTGGTTTACTAGTTTATATTCATTGCATGTTTACATTCTTCACAATATTTATTACAGGATAACTTTATTGATAAGCTATCTATAGGTTAGGTATTTTAAATGACATTGACCTGTTCCTCCTCTGTTAAGTGACTGGTGCTGTTAACTGTGGCCGAGCTCCTAGTAAAGTGTATTGAGTACAGTTCATACCACTACACAGAGAATGGAGCTGGCATCTGACCCAACTTGAGTTTGAAATAGAGCTGTCGCTTAGTGTCCCAAATCTCCCTTTATCATCTTCATCTACATTTTTTTTAATGCTGCCCGATTCTAATAAGTCTATGACTCATTAATAGTTGATTGTGCTATAAACACTTCAGATATTCTGTTGATCTGTCAGTGAAAAAAGGATGATACTCAGATTTTTTTTATACTTGTGCAGTGCTTCAAGTAAGTGTCTCAGAGTTGTAAAAGCTCAACTCGGATGGTAATAAGAGTCCCAAAACAGATGGTTGGATACTATTAGGATATAACTAGGAAAGAATTTGGACCAAAATCAGATCAAAATCAGATGATTTTAAAGGACCAAAATCATACAATATGACATTTGTTCATGGGCATCTTGCCTAAAACTTACCTAAATAAGTGGGGGTCACAAAAATTTAATGAAGACCCTCAAACATCTGTGCCAGTGTCTTCCATAATTTGTATTGGAAGACTCAGGAAATGTTCATTCTCTATGTGTAGCACTTTCTTTGGCAATGTGAGCAGTGGTTTAGTTGCCGGGCTGCTAATTGAACTCACCATACTAACCTCTCGGCAGCATTTCTCTGGATCAGCAATGGTTATCACACAGTGACTGATGGAACCCGGATGTAATCACCTGGGTCAAAGTTCTGGTTGTCTATAAAGATCCAACATCCAGGTTCCCCCTGTCTGGTTAAAGTCTATCTGTTCTGGCTAAGCCATTAACAGATCTGAAAAATATAATCCTTATGAACAGTAATTCAGCCTACAGAGTTCAATAGATCACATCACAAACCATTCCTTGGCAGATCTGTCAATGGCTTAGCCAGTACTAAAACATTTTTAACCAGCAATAAGGAACCTGGACACAGGATTGTTATAGACAGCCAAAATCCATGTGATTGAATCAGACTTCTGTCGTTCACAGTGTGTTAACTGTTGCTGATCCAGTGCAAGGCTACCGAGAGATGGTGAATTCAATTAGTGCTGAATTCAATTAGCAGCCACTAAATCACTGATCACACTGCCAAAGAAAGTTAGACACATAGAAAATTAGCATTTTCTCAGACACTGGCACAGATTTAATAGAACCCTTTAAGGTTGTGGATGAGAAAAAATATTGTATTTTCTTTTAGTTTAATGTTAAAGTTTATCTAAACCTATTAGGTAAATTCTTACGTTTTGCAGAAATGAGTAGTGATGGTGATAACATTGTGCATACTAATAGCAGATCTGTGCCTATTCCTTTCTCCTGAAGTAAGCAGTGTATCTGATGTTCCATACACCATATAGAGATGATAAAATGGGCCTAATGATTAAGGAGATTAGACAACCTAGGGACTATAAAGAATTATTTACATTATTAAGTTCTTACCACAAACAAACCAACCCCTTTTGTGCCCATGTCAGATAAGAAGTTATGTCTCTTGGATTTGAGCATCTTTTATCAGTCAGCTGTCTTTGAAGAATGCACAGAAAGTTGATTTAGGGCTTTTTTCACATTGGTGTTGTTTGTTATGCCCGTAGTTCAGTGATTCCCATGGATGCCTCACAAAGCCACTGTTTTAAATGGGCGTTTTCACATTGGCTTGTATTTTCACTGATCCATTGTCCGTGGAAAAAATTATTTAAAAAAGTCTTATTTTTTTCACTGATGTGAATTACCGAAGGCAATAGAACTCTATGGGTCTGCAAAAAAAAAACCGATGAAATATCCGTTTTTTTTCACCAATGAGGCTAAAAACCAGGTGTGAGGTTTTCAAAACAATGTTAAACCTTAAGGTTTATGTCGACATGGAGACAAAACTGAAAAAAATGGAGACACAACAGATCACAAAATGCAACGGATGTGCAACTGAAGCTGAGCACCAATGCCTAAGTGAAAGAGAAAATGATGAAGTATCTGTTCCGGATCTGAAACGCGTATTGCTGGCCATTTTAATTTTAATTTTAAGTTCATGTTTGTAAACAAGTTTTTACTACAAATAAAAACCATTTTTGAAACTGAAGGTGACAGCGCCGGATCCTTGACGGGAATATGGGAGTATCCAATTGATGCCAAGATTGGAATCCTTTAAGTGAAAGAGCCCCAACACAAACTGCTTAACTGGTTAATGACGAAGGACGATATAGATTATTTTAGTTAGTGGACATTAGGCCGATCTATATCATCCTGCTAATCAAGCTGGCACTGTCAGTGTACCAGAGTGATCCGTAGCAGGCGACCAGCTGACATACATTGATGCTCACTTTAGTCCCTATAAGGTAGATTTTATAATCTATATATCTTTAGTGTCTAAAGCCTGTAGATACATTGAATACATTGGGGAAAGTAAACTGGAATAAGCAAAACAGGTAAAAACTATCTACATAGTTTTATATGCTTATTTGTTGAAGAAATTAACTTTTTCAAACCACTGGTATGATAACAAAGATAAACTTTTGGGATATGTTCATCTGTAAGCCTCCCTTTCATTTGTATGTCGCTCCATCTTACAATCAATATGGAATAATGTCTAGAGGAGCATGCATGTTTTTCATGCTGTTGTTGTTCTTCAGACTTCAGTGCATTTCTCATTACTTTGCCCAGCAGCGATTTTGGTCTTTCCATCTCATTTTAGTATATGTTATATTCAGGTTTGATTAGTTCCTCCCAGAGCACTGCTCCTGTGGCTTATACTTTCATTCAGATGCTCTACTGCACAATGTACATTGCACTGGCTATTTCAATGTTTCCTAGAGTAGGAGATCATGCTCATGTATTTATTGATTCATACTTTCCTTGTTCTTTTATTATTATTTGCTTTTCCTCAATCCACTAATCATTCATCACTAGGCTCACGGTTACAACATTGATATTGCAAGTCTAACACATTATTCTTATACATTTTGAATCAAATTCAATGCAAATTATAAGCTATATTTGATATTAAAGAACATCTACCACCAGGGATGAAGGACTGTATGCTAATGAGCTTGAGGGGCTGCAGGCTCCATAAGTGTTAATAGAGCCTGGAGCCCCTCAGGCTAATTTGCATACATTTGTTTAAGAAAAGTGGTAATCTGCTCATTTTTATCATATCAGTGTAGTGATGTCAGTGCACTTATCTTATTTATCCTTACTACTAGTAGCAATAGCATGCAGTACATAGAATATTATAGTATTTCAGTTCTTATAGTGTAGAAGAGTTTGAATGAGTTTTCTCATTCAGGTCAATTCTATGACCCTTGGGCCAAGGTTCCACCCATTCTATATATTTTGTTGTACCTCTCTCTTTACTTTCTACACCGCTATGGCATTTTAAGGATGTAAACACTGTGCACCCTGTTTTCAATCACTCTCCTGCACATGAAAGATAATTTAAATGGTCTTCCAGGCAAAAAGCACAGACAGCATATTGGTAGAATGGATCATCAATATCAGGCTGGGGTCCAACTTTCAGCACCCCCCACAGAATTGCTACTTTTAGAAATGTAAATGTAATCAGAATGAAACAGGATACAGACATCTCCATTCTAAATTTAATTTAAAACCATGATACTGCAGGTAATCCCAAATTTATGTGAGAAAAATACTGCTGTCCCAGGGATGGACCCCTAGCAATCATATATTGACCAAGTTTAAGACAAGTTTTCCCAGTGAAAGGTGTCTAAAATAATGTATGTTAGTTACTTTTCCTGCTATTTCATTTATGGTTTACATGGGTTTGACCTTGCATTAACTCATTAACTGCCTGTTGTTACCTCATCCTGTCCATTGACCACGTCTGCCCTATACTTTGGTGAATACACTGACCAGCAGTTTGAGGGATAGAAACAAGAGAACAAGTCACATTTTTTATTACAAGTCCTAAGGGGGCTGAGTTTTTGTAAATATTGAACTTTTTTGTCAGCTCCGAATATAGTTGAAAATCTGTTCCTCATGGAATAGATATATTGGCTTCACTATTACTATTATGTCATTAGGCTTTCTGAAAAAGTAATGCTTGATGTGAAGGTGGCTGCCCTAGGGTAGATTCACATTGGTATTTTTTTCACAGTGATTTTTCACTGAAGCCATTTGAGCTTATGGACACATGCAGATTGGTTTTCTCTTCTTAGTTTCAGTGATTTTTCTGATGCCTTACTCATACATTATTTTAATGGGCTTTTTCACACCTCAGTTTCTTTCCAATCGGCAGCGGAAAAAAAATGTAGAACCTGTCCTTTTTGTGTTCACTGACATTGGAAAGAAACTGAAATTTTAAAAAGAATGATTCAGCAAAGCATCAGTAAAATAAAATCATTGAAACCACAAAGAGAAAAACTATCTGTATGTGTCCACAGGCCAAAATGGCTTTGGTCAGAAAAAAGTGACAGAGCCCTTACATGGTAGCCAAGAGCCATTGTTTTCCTTCTCCCATCCTAGAAAATATTTGAATATTTTGCAGAGATACACACAGATGAGAGAGTTCTTTATTTGTTTGTGAATTAATTTTCTCTGTGTGCATTCTATTTGAAATATCATTCTAGTTACTCTCCACCCAACAGTATTGACCTGTAGGAAGCAATCACTTGCCGACTCCTTATGCAATCTTCCGATTAGTAGACTATCATAGCTACTCTACTTCACACATGACTCTGACTTTACACTGCGGTAAATACCATGCAACAAATGTGAACGCTTCAGTAAAAGCTGACAACAAAGCATGAAATCTGCATTCTTCACAGTCCCTGCTTCAGTCCAGTGCATTTATTCATGAGGATAATTGTGTACAATATTTCATAGTGGGTTTGTTCTGTACTCTCATGTTACACGGCTTGACTGCTGCTTTTCATGCATGACCCTGGAAAGACATACTACAGCAACCAGCAAGGGATAGCATTGATTGAATGCCCCACTGAATATCTGATGTGTACAATGTAATTTTTTCTTTTACATTTCCCTGTCTCTGTGCAGTGAACGGAAAAGTTTAGTGATGATAAACCCATGTCGGTGATGAAAATATGTTCTCAGATCCTTGACCTACAGTAACCGTAAACTTCATATAAATTGTTTCAGTCTTAGAATTGTCTCTCACATTTGTTCCAGCAAAAGTATTTGGGGATATTTTTAATAGTCTGCCATGAATCTTTAAGCATCTGTATTTGACAGGAACGAGTGTGGATTTCTTGGCTGAGACGAAGCTGTATCCATTATTTTTCCCCTCAAGGTCGTAGAATCACATTTTATTTTATGCATTTTTTAAGGAATGTAATTGCATTTGTTCAGTCTGAAATCCTTGGGTTGAAGATGAATGTATGCTTAGGAAATCCAAAGGCCTTTGGATGGATAGGAAAATCTGATAACTGAAAAAAGATGCACTGTCAATCAAACATGTGTTGCAAAAGCTTTGAAAAGAAAATGAGTTCAAGATAACTTTAAAAAAAAAATAGTTCAATAAGATTATTTGATTAATTTGAAAAACTTCATAGGAGCAATACATGTGTAAGATGATGGGATTTGATAAATTCACCTCTTTGAATTCCTTCCTTGACTTTAATCTCAGAGGTTAATTTATGATTTGTCTGTTCATCTGGAGGAACCTGAGGGATTACATAGGGCGACAGGTCACCTTCAGTGATACATATATATGATTTTCTGGAAGCTGGAATGAAGTCAATGTAAAATAAAAAATAAAATTACTTACACTACAATTGAGTTATCATTGCACTTGAAAGTTAGTTCTGGTAAATCAGATGTAAATTTAAGGCTTCCTTCAGCCACAATAATTTATTTCTCCTTGGATTTACTTTACAAAATTAAAATGTCTATTCAGATCTTCTTCACTTAGGCTCTTGAAGGACAGATGGGAATCCATTTCTTAAAAACACCATGAAAATTTATTGAGATTCTTCCATATTCTTATTTAAATATTTTCAAAGTGAAAGTTTACAATTTCATGAAATGTTATTTTTGGATAGACCATAGAGTATAAAGATTTCCTTTTGTAAGATTACATGGTTTGACTATAAAGCTATAGATATGATTTTAATCGGTAAGACATTAGGAAAGATTTAGCAGAGCTTGTATGCTAGTTTTCTGATGTACACCTCCTTAAATAGTCAACATTCCTAGAGCATGGCGTGGAGGTTTCTAGTTCCTGTTTTCTATTTGTATTTTTACCATTTTTCCACTTCTGCCACCTCCACGCCAAGATGACAATGCATGATGGTGTAATGGGCCAAAGCGGGACCTTCCTGTCCCTCTTCTGCACAACTACCTACGGTCTGTGCCTGGAACCGGCGTAGACTATAGCACAATTCTACGCCAGCCAAGACCTGGGATGTCCGCTGGATATATCAGGCGGGTGGAGTCTAGTGATATATCTGATGCGTCAGGAGGGTGAGGTTAATATCATATTATAAATCCCTCCCTTGACTTTAAAGGGGACATTCGACAAATGGTTCTATTTTGCATACCTTTTTGTAAATTTAATTGTGTGACATCTAAGACATAATCATTCAATAAAATCACCATGTCAAGTCACCTTGTAGTAGCTGCTACTGACAGGACCTGACTAAGAAGATTGCATGTAGTCAGATCTATTAATAAAAAACAGAAATATATGCAAGAAATACACTGAGTATGCAACAGTACCAAGGAGGCCAAAGAGAAAACAATTAGGAAATACTGTAAGTAGAATTTTATGATATTTTATGGCCAACTAAGTGTAATAGTAGACTAAAAATATTTATAAAATCAATTAATTTGGAAACTAAAGTCACAGAAAATCCATTATTTGTACTTTCTTTAGAATTAGATTTCTTTGTATGTTATGTATTGTTGAAAGAATATAATCTTAAAATTAGAACATCTTAAAATGCAAGTTGAAAGGATAGTGGTTACATCTTACAAATGAATGGTAGCTTTAACAGATGTATGATATGAGATGTTGAAGTGGTGTGGTCTGAGAGGGCTGTGCTCAGTTCATAAAGGCAGCATGTTGAAGTAGAATGGCACTGACCTGAAGTTGTAGTCCATATTTATATCCTGTATTACGGCATACTTATGGGAAAGCTTTACTTTCAGAAATATGACATTTATTTGAAAACTTGTTTAATATGATTATAGATGTCAGCCAGAAATCACGGAAAATATATTAAAAATTAGAGAAAATATAGAAAACAAAATAATAATTATAATACAGTACAGTCATATGTTTGCCTTTTGGATTCAACTGCTTTATCATAAGAGCAAAACAGCAAAAATAATAGCACTCCTGGATATGACACATAATAGACACCAACTGTGTCCGGTGCAAACCATTAGCAATAGTAGAGATTGTAGATTTTCAAATATGGTATATTTTATTGTACAGAAAACACAGTATGATGCTTTATTGTCTGATATTTTGATGTAGATGCCTGGCATAGGCTTCAACTCATATGTCAGCATATACTAAATATGTCCAATACCTGACAGGGGAAAGAAATATAAATTAAGAAGACATATACATTGTACTAATAAGTGGGGTTATTAAAAGATCACTACATACCTAGGGCAAGAAAAGTCGAAATTCTGGGAATGATCAACTTGTGAATTAAAGTTCTTTGGGGTGAAGGTTGGTTTGGGTTCCATGTATTTTTATAATTGATTTTCCTTTTTTTTCTTGTGTTTTATAGAACACAATTTTCTTGTTTGGGTTTTAATTTAAAGTGTGCTCTACAACTCTAGATAACTATTTACTTCACCATTAGTAACCACAGATTCAACTTTAGAAACGGAAACCATCAATAGGGTCAATGTAATAAGACTGCTGTGGTTTCCATCAGTCTTAGTCATCGGCACACACCTTACTTGACATGCCACAATTAGTAAGAGGTTCTGACGTGACTCCAATCTTCTCCTGGTCTGGCTGCCATAGTTTTCAGCTGTAACCTGGGTAAGTTGTTTCGTCACAGGTTATAGTAAATATGGCTGGTCAGGGCTACCCTGCCTTGCCCCCTTTTGTGTCCACATTTTTCAAAAGTGTCATGACAGGGGCAAGAGGACCAAAAAGTCACAAATTCCGTGGCACGCCAACCTCGAAAATTAAATTAAACCAATATAAATGTCAGGTGGTCCTGCTATAATTTACATATTCAGATCCATACATCTGAATAATGCATAAAACCTCTTTGTGATGTTGACCCAAAGAATAAGGGGTAAAATTTAAGTGAAAGCTGTAGAAACTAATAAATATTATGATGTCAATTGCCTGTATTTGGAAAAATAAATTATAAAAAAAGTATAGTGTGGGAAAATGCAATGCTGCCACTAGGAAGTACAGTCCTATCTCACAGATAGAAAGCCCTCATACTGCTCGGAAAAAGTCAATGCATTTGTAAAGCAGAACTAAAATTGGAAAAGGTCAATGACATTTAAAAGAGGTAAACAAAAAAAACCCAATATATTGTAGATTTGTGTACAAGTATTTCTTTTAGATAATTACCCGTTACCAGCAGTTAATTAAGCTTATCATTGTTATTATTCTTTATAATGTCACTTTGATTACTATTTGGCTTTCTAAACAAAACAAATGTCAAATGTATTATTACTACATGGACAAAACCTCTAAAGAAAATTCCTAGGTTCTTAAATCTACCAATTTTCTCCATTTTCTTCATGACACTAATCATTTTGGAAGACCAGTGTTTCCTCACATGATTGATCTTTGGTATTTTTCAGGCTCACATGGGGTGATACAATCAGCTTGTCATTGTTGAAGCTTTACGTGAATGCTTGACTTGGGGAGAGTCTGACCTTTTACTGTCAGCCCAGTAGAATAGCTGTAATAGCTGTATAATTATAATAATATTTTTGTACTAGAAATTCTTAGTTGAATTTGTATGCAATTTATATATACATTTATATTTTATAATTGTAGCTCCATACAAATTTCTTTTTGCCCCAGTGATAATTGGAATTTCAAAATTGTGTGCTGTCATGGGAACAAGAATTATCAGTAAAGCTTCATTACAGATGCCTTACAGCTAATCATTGCAGCCTGGGACTAAAGTAAAGCATCCAGTGACCTTCAACAGAGGTCACAGTGGGCAGAGAGGTCCGTCTGTAACTAGGGGTCATCTTTAAGTCAGGTGTCCTTAAGTCAGGTACCACCTGTATAATAAATCCTTTTTTTTTTTTTTTTTTTTTTAATTGCTCCTTGTAAGATTTCTATTATCCATTATTCATTATTCACCTTGCCAACATAAAAAAACACAATTATCCCAATGTTAAATTAATAAAATTACACCAGTGATCCAGCCTTCAGAATGGTAAACAAACCTACAGAAGAGACAACGTAGCATGCAGAATAAAATGATACCAGTAAATATTCCCATTCTAAATCAGGGATGCACAACCCATGACCTAGAGACCACATGTAGTCCGCAGAGCCTCGGGTTGCGGCCTGCAACCACTGCCTGTCAGAGACCAATGATCAGTGATGGAAGCACTTATTGGTGTGGAAGCGCTTACCACTCGGAATTCTGATCCTGTGCATAGACTTAGATGCAAGACTTAGAGCAGTGCCCAGGGCAAGAGAACACCTGGGAACAAGTGTACTCACTCTTCCCAGGTCCCCTCCTGCTCGTTGCGCCTCTATGCTCTGGCTCTTGCACTGGTGCATACAACCTGCATACAGAGATCAAAAGCTGCAATGTAAGTAGAAGGGAGAAAAGGAGCCAGGGGCGGGTAAGTGCTAAGTCATTTATTTTTTTCACCAGGGGGTCTCCAGTATTATTTGGGGGTCTCAGGTGAATTCCACTGTAATTACAGGGCCATAGGGGTCTCCAGTATAATTAGAGGCCTCTGGGGGGTCTCCAGTATTGTTAAGGGGGCTCATGGGGTGTCTTCAGTATTAATTGGGAGACTCTCTGGGGTTCCAGTAATATTAGGGAATCTGGGGGGTCTCCAGCATTATTACTTGGGCTCAGGGGATTGAGAATTAATAGGGGGTCTCTGAGAGGGGTTTGGGGGGTCCAGTATTATTAGGAGAACTTTGGGGATCTCCATTTTTTATTAGTGTCTGCACTAGGGTCTCCATATTATGTCTGCTCTGGGGTCTCTGTGATTAATTTTGTCTGCTGTTGGGTCCTTATTATTCATTTTCTGGTGGGGATGTATTTATTGGCTAGTCTGGAGTATATATTATTATTTATTGTGTGGTCTGGAGTCTATGTTAATTATTGTATGAATGCAGTATTTGGTTTCTGGGTTTGTATTAATGGCTTTACTGTGGTATTATCATTTATGGGTTGGCTTTGTAAGTTGTATTGTGGTTGTTGATGCATCTAGGGTGCTGGATACTGGTGTGGCCCCTTGAAGTTGATAATTTTATAGTAGATAAAGTTGGCAAAAAAGCAGGTCCATCAAATCTTAGATCCAGATTAACTACCCGGATGAACACCAAATTAACAAAATGAATTGTTTCCATAACATAAGATATTTTTGTTCTCAAGAAAGGCATCTTATATGACTTAACTAGATTTTATTGTAGATTCCTATATGGATCCACTGAGTAATGTGAACAAAATGTAACATTCTGATGTTTCTATGGCCTCATACAAATGGTTGTGGATTCCATGGCCTGCTCGAGAGCAGCCTGCCGAGGCCATAATAGAAAGAGCGGGTCTTTTTCCTGCCCATATTACAGCCAGTGCTGTCTTTTGTTATTGTCATTGACAGGTGACACTGGGGCCACATAGTCCAAGGGCCTGTTAAAATACACACATCGGGTGGGATTTAAAAATGTTTCTTAGGTTCACGCCCATCCCCCGAAGGTCATGCCCCCTTAATCGAACAAGTCAGAAAAGTGCCAAAAAAGGTCTTAAAGCCTTGATAAATGTGGTGCAAGGCATTTTAGACAGTGTTTTGGCACAACAACCACCACAATTGTGGTGTATGATATGTAGGAGCTATTGTAAAACATTTAGATTTTAGTAGAAATTGTATGCATACAATAACACATGGAAGTGTAAAATTTCACTAAATACACAAATTTTGGTGCAATTTAAATTTTTATGATATTATGTTTTGTGTTACCATTTTTAGTTCATTGTCATATTTTCTGTTAGAGTTATGGGTTTTGTCTTTGTGGATGTTGTTGGTTTGGGTACTGAACATTATTTAAAAGTGAATTTTTACACAGCTTTATCTTTTCGCTGACACAGACCAACAGAATTTGTCTAAAAATATCTTGCTATTTCATACAATTTTTTATCTTGTCTATATAGACTCCCAACTGAAGCTATTGAAGTGAATTAAGGCTGATTGCGTGCCTTCGCTGTCTTTTCGCCAAACAATTAATTAATCGGTGCTCTTGATTTTTTACGTAATATTTCCTCACATAATTTGTGACTTTTGAGAACATTTTTTAAATTTCATTTCTTTTTGTTTTTTTGACAAAAAATATATTTCTTTTGTGAAAGAAAATTTATACTAGCACATAAATGTTGTCTTGTTTGTGTTACTTTTGTTTTTGTTATGTGTTTTAATATTTTATTCTCTAGAAAGTTGAGCATAGCCATGTAAAAATACAAATACAGAATTTTGCTATTTTGTTTAGTTTCACCCAAATACGACAGCAAAGGAATAAATTGACATCTATTGATTATCTTACAGACTGGACTAGACTATTAGACTGTGGGACCTGTTCACCAAAAAGTAAGCTTTGCTTTGCACTTAAATCTTTCCCCTTGTATATAACATTCTTTAAAACCTAATTTGTGTAAATCCTTCATTACTAAATGACATGTCGTGTGTCCCTTTCATTCCATTGTAACCCACCATTTCATTGCTTGACTTTGTGTGACAATAGTAAGTAGTTTATGTTCAAAAGGACAATAATTGTGCATAATAATTTGCAGTTGCAGTTTGTATGGAAGCATGCAAATATTTTATTTTTTGGTTAGTTTCTGATCATTTATTCACAGTTTAGGTGACCGTACATACTAGATTTATGTTGTTGAAAATTGGCAAGTGCAGATTTAAAAAAAAAACACAGCTGTTTTTTGCACTAACAACATACAAAGGCTAAGATTGAAGATCAGTAGTCAGACTTAAGATCTTTGGTTTTCATTAAACCATTCACCATATGATTAAATTTATTACATTTTAGTTGAGCTGTTAACCTATCCAACTACTGTCTAATGTGTATGGCCACCTGCACTAAATGTACAGACCCTTGCATAAAGGAAATCTACCATCGAAATCAAGCATGATATACCAGGGTAACTTATTCATAAATCCAGGCACCAGGTCTGTGCTAATCTTCTCATAAGTGTTATCCATAGTCTCCTTCCTTCTAAAATCAATTTTTTATAATTATGCTAATGAATCTCAGGCATTTACACTGTGTAGAGGAACTCTCTCCTTCCACTGTGTGAGCTTACAGCAGGCAAAGAGAGAAGGGAAGTGTTCCTGCACAGTGAAATAGCTTCTGAAACCAGGGCACTGAGGGGTTAATGGCCCCATAGCACTACAATATTATTAGCATAATTTTAAAAATTGATTTTAGAAGAAAATGACCATGGATAAGATTATCACAATCATGGTGCCTGCATCTATGAATATTTGCCCCTGGTTTGACATTGATGGTAGATTTCCAGTGTAATTTATTTAAAATCTTAAATCTCAGCAACTTGTATGGATTTTGCTAAAGGATTATATTTGTTATTTTAATGCTGCAATTAAATAGGTTTCCTGGAAATGTCCTTCTTTTTGTAGGCAACAGTTTATACTTACTTTTGCTTTATAATTCCTATCAACCCCCTTCCCCATAATCTTTACACTTTACACAGTGCTTGCATTTCTCCATTCTATCACCACATTAACTAATATATAAATGGAAATTATAGAGATGTACTATCCATAATAATGTGACATATTTGGCCAGTAATTGACCATCATAAATGCGTGACAAATTCTCAGTATATATGAAAGAACATGAGTAGCGATTACAAGAACTTAAAAAGGGATAGGCATAAATATTGGAAAGTTTTACTTTTTAGAACCAAAAAAATGGATTCCTAGAGAGGCCTTTTAGAGTTAATCTACAAACCCACAGGGCTGATGTCTCTTGAATAGCAAATAAATAAATCTTGGAACTGAATTTTAGGGTCATCAAAATCAGATTAGTGGCAGTCCAGGCTCTGACACCAAAAGACCTACAGAATGGATCCAGATGAACAGCTATGTCTTTTGTGTAGTAGAGCTCCCATATATTTAAATGGCCTCTAATGGGCAGTTACATGGCCAGGCCACTATACAGAGAACAGAGCTGTTATTGTAGCTACATTCACTGCATTGATTTCAACACCAGATCAACACCTCCTACGTGTCCCAATCTGGGAAACCCCTTTGAGAGGAACATAAGTGATAATCAATTCAGTTCCCTAATAGAATGTCCTCTTTTAAATTCGTCCCCTTTCATCAAATAAATGTTATTGTTTGTAGGATGAAAAGTTACATAATTTCCAATATATGTTCTGTATCAATTCTTCAGGGTTTTCTAGATTTGTATTTGGTGACATTCTATAGAAATCTTCTATGTTTACTTCTGGTAGATAGTAATCTGACCCTGGTCATGTGATGTCTCACAGATGCATGGTTCATTAGTATCACAAAGAGCTGTGTTGTAATGAACCATGCACCTGTGTGACATCACATGACCAGGGACAGGTTTCTACCCACTGGGCAAAAAGAATAAAGCTTTCTATATAATGTAAAGCAAAGATCTTGAAAACCATGCGGCATTGATACATAAAGTATAGCTAAAAATTGTATAATTTGTATTCATGCAAAATATAATATTTATCTCCTGAAATGACAACACCACTTGAAGTATCAACAGTGTAAAAGTATATTCCACGATTATCTGACATTTTCCATTTTATATAATATGTGCATTGATTGATGTTTTGCTATAGACTTTTCCATTCCTGTTGTATACTTTAGTTCAAAGATGGAAACACTGAAAATATCATTCTGTGGACACCATTCAAATAGTCATTTTAAAAAGACATCTCTCTGTCACTTGCAGATAGTTTAGAGCTTGATCATACAAAGTATGAACACAGTGGACCGCTACAGCATATCACATTACTTATAATAGAACTGCATGTGTGTTGGCTCTACATGAAATCTATCCTCTGGCCTTTTTAGGCTCCATTTCAGAATCCTGTAAAAAAAAAAAAAAGGAGAAATGGTACCTGTGAATAACCCTTATAAAATATATTGTTATAAAATAAAATGTTGGATGAGCTCAAAATGTTTTTTAACCTTTCAATGCAGGCATTAGCCCAAAAATTGACAGGCTGTAAAATTACCTCCTGGCACAATCTATACTATGGTTATTACCTTTAAGGAGTTCTATAGGCAAGTATATGGTATTGTGAGGAGCCTAACATGGAGCGACAAAATTGCAGCAAAAATGGTGGTGCACATGCAGCTTTGCTCATGGCGATGTAAAAGATAACACCCAATAATGATTCCAATACTGATCACAGGTTTTACTGTTGGGGATGGGGGGGGGGGGGGGGTGAACTGAACCCCCTGCTAGATTCTATTTTGCTAGGAAGACAGACAGAAACGTACTAAACCGTTACATTGGAATTCTATGCAGAGGAAGTAGTGAGTCAAAGCAGTTACGTCTCAACCAACTGAACAGTAAATTTACAGAGATGTGGGAAAATTAAGTCACTGATTTCTGCAAAGGTTTTGTAAAGGTGAAGGACTGTACGTTGTAAAAGATTGTATCAGGTGTTTATTGCATTTTCTATAAAAATAAAAATCATGACAAATAACATATTACATCATTTTAGAGATGGTCGAATTTAGAGATGAGCGAGCACTAAAATGCTCGGGTACTCGTTATTCGAGACAAACTTTTCCCGATGCTCGAGTGCTCGTCTCGAATAACGAACCCCATTGAAGTCAATGGGAGACTCGAGCATTTTTCAAGGGGACCAAGGCTCTGCACAGGGAAGCTTGGCCAAACACCTGGGAACCTCAGAAAAGGATGGAAACACCACAGAAATGGACAGGAAACAGCAGGGGCAGCATGCATGGATGCCTCTGAGGCTGCTTAATCGCACCATTATGCCAAAATTATGGGCAACAGCATGGCCATGACAGAGTGACAGAATGAAGCTAGATAGCATCTAAAACATGCAATAATTGACCCTGACACTATAGGGGACGGCATGCAGAGGCAGCGGCAGCAGGCTAGAGAGTGGCATGGCGACATACCCTAAATGGACTCAGGCTTCAAACCAATGGGTGGCAGAGAGGAACCAAAGGAGGTGAGCAAGAAGCGCTCAAATAATATCGGTACATGATAAAAGTTTGCCAGTATATTTTGTGGATTACACAGCAGGGTGGCGACAAAGTTAACATGGAAGCCATGAAAACAACCCAAAATTCTGCCTGACACAGCTCGTTTGATAAGGGGACCATGTATGGAGGCAGTGAACTAGTAGTAGATTAAAGGTTCTGCAGTTAAAACTATGTTAGTTGGATCTTGGCATGGAGTTGGCGCTCCGCTGCCAGGCGAGCTTTCGCCAATCCAAGCCCCTGTCTCTAGGCTACTCCCCAAACAGCACTTCTAAGAACCTTTTGTATAAGATCAAGTGTAGTAGCGTTCTTATAAGTTTAGGATATGGCGGGTGAGGGGAATGTAAACAGATGCGCAAGAAGCGCTGAAATAATATTGGTAAATGATAAAAGTTTATTAGTATATTTTGTGGATAACACAGCTGGGTGGCGACAAAGTTAACAACTTTGATGTGGAATCCATGAAAACAACCCAAATTTCTGCCTGACACACCTCGTTTGATAAAGGGACGATGTATGGAGGCAGCTATATGGACGACTTTTGGAGGTAGCAATGGAGACAACGTGTGGAGGCTGCTATGGAGACAATTTAATTTGGATAGTGCCTGTATGTGGCAGTCCCAAAAATTTTTCAAACCAGAGGAGCAGGTAGGTGGCCCTCCAGAAAAATAGAATAGATTGAGTGCCTGTATGTGGCAGTCCCAAAAAGTTTTCAAACCAGAGGAGCAGGTAGGTGGCCCTCCAGAAAAATTGAATAGATTGAGTGCCTGTATGTGGCAGTCCCAAAAAGTTTTCAAACCAGAGGAGCAGGTAGGTGGCCCTCCAGAAAAATTGAATAGATTGAGTGCCTGTATGTGGCAGTCCCAAAAAGTTTTCAAACCAGAGGAGCAGGTAGGTGGCCCTCCAGAAAAATTGAATAGATTGAGTGCCTGTATGTGGCAGTCCCAAAAAGTTTTCAAACCAGAGGAGCAGGTAGGTGGCCCTCCAGAAAACTTGAATAGATTGAGTGCCTGTATGTGGCAGTCCCAAAAAGTTTTCAAACCAGAGGAGCAGGTAGGTGGCCCTCCAGAAAAATAGAATAGATTGAGTGCCTGTATGTGGCAGTCCCAAAAAGTTTTCAAACCAGAGGAGCAGGTAGGTGGCCCTCCAGAAAAATGGAATCGATTGAGTGCCTGTATGTGGCAGTCCCAAAAAGTTTTCAAACCAGAGGAGCAGGTAGGTGGCCCTCCAGAAAAATAGAATAGATTGAGTGCCTGTATGTGGCACTCCCAAAAATTGTTTAAAACAGAGGACCGGGTCGGTGGCCCTCCAGAAAAATTAAATGCATAAAGTACTATAGCAAGAGCCAGTGGGCCCTGTCAAAAAATAGCCAGTTTCCTCTGCTTTACTGTACAAAGAGGAGGAGAAGGAGGAAAATGAGGAGGAGGAGGAGTGGATCAATTATTCAGGTTGAGCTTCCTTCACCTGGTGGAGATTGGAAATTATGAGAAATCCAGGCTTTATTCATCTTAATAAGCGTCAGCCTGTCAGCGCTGTCAGTCGACAGGCGTGTACGCTTATCGGTGATGATGCCACCAGCTGCACTGAAAACCCGCTCGGACAAGACGCTAGCGGCAGGGCAGGCAAGAACCTCCAAGGCGTACAGCGCCAGTTCGTGCCACATGTCCAGCTTTGAAACCCAGTAGTTGTAGGGAGCTGTGTGATCATTTAGGACGATGGTATGGTCAGCTACGTACTCCCTCACCATCTTTCTGTAAAGATCAGCCCTACTCTGCCGAGACTGGGGACAGGTGACAGTGTCTTGCTGGGGTGACATAAAGCTGGCAAAAGCCTTGTAAAGCGTACCCTTGCCAGTGCTGGACAAGCTGCCTGCTCGCCTACTCTCCCTCGCTACTTGTCCCGCAGAACTACGCACTCTGCCGCTAGCGCTGTCAGAAGGGAAATACTGTTTCAGCTTGTGCACCAGGGCCTGCTGGTATTCATGCATTCTCACACTCCTTTCCTCTGCAGGGATGAGAGTGGAAAGATTTTGCTTGTACCGTGGGTCCAGGAGAGTGAACACCCAGTAATCGGTGCTGGAATAAATTCTTTGAACGCGAGGGTCACGGGATAGGCAGCCTAGCATGAAATCTGCCATATGCGCCAGAGTACCAACGCGTAAGAATTCACTCCCCTCACTGGCCTGACTGTCCATTTCCTCCTCCTCCAACTCCTCCAACTCCTCTTCTTCTGCCCATACACGCTGAACAGTAAAGGACTCAACAATGGTCCCCTCTTGTGTCTCGCCAACATTCTCCTCCTCTTCCTCCTCATCCTCCTCCACCTCCACCTCCTCCGATATGCGCTGAGAAACAGACCTAAGGGTGCTTTGGCTATCAACAAGGGAATCTTCTTCCCCCGTCTCTTGTGACGAGCGCAAAGCTTCCGACTTCATGCTGATCAGAGAGTTTTTCAACAGGCCAAGCAGCGGGATGGTGAGGCTGATGATGGCGGCATCGCCACTGACCATCTGTGTTGACTCCTCAAAGTTACTCAGCACCTGACAGATATCAGACATCCACGTCCACTCCTCATTGTAGACTTGAGGAAGCTGACTGACCTGACTACCAGTTCTGGTGGAAGTTGACATCTGGCAGTCTACAATGGCTCGGCGCTGCTGGTAAACTCTGGATAACATGGTCAGTGTTGAATTCCACCTCGTGGGCACGTCGCACAACAGTCGGTGAGCGGGCAGTTGGAGGCGGCGCTGCGCTGCCCTGAGAGTGGCAGCATCTGTGCTGGACTTCCTGAAATGCGCACAGATGCGGCGCACCTTCGTTAGCAAATCTGACAGATTGGGGTATGTCTTGAGGAAACGCTGAACTATCAGATTTAACACATGGGCCAGGCATGGCACATGTGTCAGTCTGCCGAGTTGCAGAGCCGCCACCAGGTTACGGCCGTTGTCACACACAACCATGCCTGGCTTCAGGTTCAGCGGTGCCAGCCACAGATCAGTCTGCGCCGTGATGCCCTGTAATAGCTCTTGGGCGGTGTGCCTTTTATCGCCTAGGCTCAGCAGTTTGAGCACCGCCTGCTGTCGCTTAGCAACGGCACTGCTGCTGTGCCTAGAGCTACCGACTGATGGCGCCGTGCCCACGGATGGTAGTTCGGAGGAGGAGGTGGAGGAGGGGTGGGAGGAGGAGGAGGCATAGTAGGCCTGAAACACCTGGACCGAGGTAGGCCCCGCAATCCTCGGCGTCGGCAGTATATGACCAGCCCCAGGGTCAGACTCGGTCCCAGCCTCCACCAAGTTAACCCAATGTGCCGTCAGCGATATATAGTGGCCCTGCCCGGCAGCACTCGTCCACGTGTCCGTGGTCAGGTGGACCTTGTCAGAAACGGCGTTGGTCAGGGCACGGGTGATGTTGTCTGACACGTGCTGGTGCAGGGCTGGGACGGCACATCGGGAAAAGTAGTGGCGGCTGGGGACCGAATACCGAGGGGCGGCCGCCGCCATGAGGTTGCGAAAGGCCTCGGTCTCTACTAGCCTATAGGGCAGCATCTCCAGGCTAAGCAATCTGGAGATGTGCACATTAAGGGCTTGGGCGTGCGGGTGGGTTGCACTATATTTGCGTTTCCGCTCCAGCGTCTAAGGTATGGAGAGCTGAACGCTGGTGGATGCTGTGGAGGATCGTGGAGGCGACGATGGGGTTTTTGTGCCAGGGTCCTGGGCAGGGGGCTGACTATCAGCTGACACAGGGGAAGGAGCAGTGGTGTGCACGGCCGGAGGTGAACGGGCTTGTTGCCACTGAGTGGGGTGTTTAGCATTCATATGCCTGCGCATACTGGTGGTAGTTAAGCTAGTAGTGGTGGAACCCCTGCTGAGCCTGGTTTGGCAAATGTTGCACACCACAGTCCGTCGGTCATCCGGTGTTTCCTTAAAGAACCTCCAGACTTCTGAAGATCTAGCCCTCGCCGCAAGAGCCCTCGCCACGGGAGCTTCACTAGTTGACACATTTGGCGCTGATGCACCAGCTCTGGCCCTGCCTCTCCGTCTGGCCCCACCACTGCCTCTTCCAACCTGTTCTGGTCGAGGACTCTCCTCCGTCTCAGAAGCACTGTGTTCACCCGGCCTCTCAACCCAGCTTGGGTCTGTCACCTCATCATCCTCCGATCCCTCAGTCTGCTCCCCCCTCGGACTTCCTGCCCTGACAACAACTTCCCCACTGTCTGACAACCGTGTCTCCTCATCGTCGGACACCTCTTTACACACTTCCACTACGTCAAGAAGGTCATCATCACCCACAGACTGTGACTGGTGGAAAACCTGGGCATCGGAAAATTGCTCAGCAGCAACCGGACAAGTGGTTTGTGACTGTGGGAAGGGTCCAGAAAACAGTTCCTCAGAGTATGCCGGTTCAAATGCCAAATTTTCCTGGGAGGGGGCAGACTGGGGGGGAGGAGGCTGAGGTGCAGGAGCTGGAGGAGTGGCGATTTCGGTGACATGGGTGGACTGCGTGGAAGACTGACTGGTGGACAAATTGCTCGAAGCATTGTCAGCAATCCACGACATCACCTGTTCGCACTGTTCTGGCCTCAACAGTGCTCTACCACGAGTCCCAGTAACTTCAGACATGAACCTAGGGAGTGTAGCTCTGCGGCGTTCCCCTGCTCCCTCATAAGCAGGTGGTGTCTCACCCCGGCCAGGACCACGGCCTCTGACCCCTGCACTAGTTGGACGCCCACGTCCCCGCCCTCGTCCTCTACCCCTAGCCCTCGGGTTAAACATTTTTAAAATGAGAGTTATAGCTTTAATTTTTTTTTAACTTTTTTTTTTTTTTTGTGTTTTTGAGTTTTTAAAACCAAACAATGCTATCCTATTGCTATGGCTATTTTCTAGCCAAGTATGAAAGCACACTACTATGCCAGATGAGATGACACTGAGTTATTAAACAAAATAAACGTAAAATAAAAAAGGACAAATGGCAGACTGTGCCTAATTGAAATCCAACCCCTACTAAATTTTCCCACTTCGGTCTTTGCAATGGATATGTGCGTCACTAAGCGCAAAACACAGCGGTCGCAAGTCTCACTACAAATTGCTGACAATTGGCTAGTAGATGCACTGCAGCAAGTACAGCCACCAGCAGATCAACCAGAAATCAAATATATAACGCTACTGTAGGCGTAAGCCGTTTGGATTCTCCTATGGCTATTTTCTAGCCAAGTATGAAAGCACACTACTATGCCAGATGAGATGACGCTGAGTTATTAAACAAAATAAAAGTAAAATAAAAAAGGACAAATGGCAGACTGTGCCTAATTGAAATCCAACCCCTACTAAATTTTCCCACTTCGGTCTTTGCAATGGATATGTGCGTCACTAAGCGCAAAACACAGCGGTCGCAAGTCTCACTACAAATTGCTCACAATTGGCTAGTAGATGCACTGCAGCAAGTACAGCCACCAGCAGATCAACCAGAAATCAAATATATAACGCTACTGTAGGCGTAAGCCGTTTGGATTCTCCTATGGCTATTTTCTAGCCAAGTATGAAAGCACACTACTATGCCAGATGAGATGACGCTGAGTTATTAAACAAAATAAACGTAAAATAAAAAAGGACAAATGGCAGACTGTGCCTAATTGAAATCCAACCCCTACTAAATTTTCCCACTTCGGTCTTTGCAATGGATATGTGCGTCACTAAGCGCAAAACACAGCGGTCGCAAGTCTCACTACAAATTGCTCACAATTGGCTAGTAGATGCACTGCAGCAAGTACAGCCACCAGCAGATCAACCAGAAATCAAATATATAACGCTACTGTAGGCGTAAGCCGTTTGGATTCTCCTATGGCTATTTTCTAGCCAAGTATGAAAGCACACTACTATGCCAGATGAGATGACGCTGAGTTATTAAACAAAATAAACGTAAAATAAAAAAGGACAAATGGCAGACTGTGCCTAATTGAAATCCAACCCCTACTAAATTTTCCCACTTCGGTCTTTGCAATGGATATGTGCGTCACTAAGCGCAAAACACAGCGGTCGCAAGTCTCACTACAAATTGCTCACAATTGGCTAGTAGATGCACTGCAGCAAGTACAGCCACCAGCAGATCAACCAGAAATCAAATATATAACGCTACTGTAGGCGTAAGCCGTTTGGATTCTCCTATGGCTATTTTCTAGCCAAGTATGAAAGCACACTACTATGCCAGATGAGATGACACTGAGTTATTAAACAAAATAAACGTAAAATAAAAAAGGAAAAATGGCAGACTGTGCCTAATTGAAATCCAACCCCTACTAAATTTTCCCACTTTGGTGTTTGAGGTGGATATGTGTGCCACTAAGAGCTAAACACAACGGTAGCAAGTCCCCCTGCTAATTCCTCACAAAATGGTACTAGATGCAAATAAAAAAAAAAAAAAGTAGAACGTTATTGTAGCCCTAAGAAGGGCTGTTGGGTTCTTGGAGAATCACTCCTGCCTAACAGTAAGCTAATAGAACACCCTAACGCTTTCCCTGACCAGCAGCAGCTCTCTCCCTAGCGGCATCCAGACACAGAATGATCCGAGCAGCGCGGGCAGCGGCTAGTCTATCCCAGGGTCACCTGATCTGGCCAGCCAACCACTGCTATCGACGTGTAAGGGTACCACGTCATGCTGGGTGGAGTGCAGAGTCTCCTGGCTTGTGATTGGCTCTGTTTCTGGCCGCCAAAAAGCAAAACGGCGGGAGCTGCCATTTTCTCGAGCGGGCGAAGTATTCGTCCGAGCAACGAGCAGTTTCGAGTACGCTAATGCTCGAACGAGCATCAAGCTCGGACGAGCATGTTCGCTCATCTCTAGTCGAATTTTAAAAAAAATTGCTGAGTTTGAGGAATTTTCCGGCAAAATTTGTTTCAACCCGAATCTAATCATGGCGAATCACGTTAAAAAACATTTATTTTCCTGGCTGTAGAGAGCCTGTAGGTTGTTGTAGAACATTGTGCCATGCTCAAATAGACATAGGGAGTGTGGTTTGGTCTTGAAACAATGCTGTGTTTTAGTGTGACATGCACATGACAGGCGCCGCTCTTCGAATCACTTCACTCTTCAATTCCATGGGCACTTACAGGGGCCAACTTGACCAAATAAGTTAAGCGGGAATGCAGCCTGACAAGATAACATCTGTGCAAGCTCAAAAGGACTGAGCTGAAGGTCAAGATCCCACTATAACATCAAAGAGTGCACTTTTTACACCGACATCAGATGATTCCATAGATTATGACAGAACCTGTTCTGTTAAACGCTGATACATGTAGAAAGCCCCCAAAAGAATGCAGAGAGTGTTGGCAGTAATTCTGCATTGACGTCACTGATCATTTTGCCTTTCTTTTCGTCCGTCAGTGTCCTCTTTCAATTGGTCAATAATCCATCAGTATTGCTAAAGCCAAAAACAAACAGGAGTTGATCCAAAATAGAGATGAACAGTAAATGGGATATTTGCATGTCCTCTGTGTTCTGTAGCCACTCCTGCTTTAGGCTATCAATCAATCAATTTTCATTCCTTCTGACAGATGAAATGAAGGGGAAAACCAAACATATTGGCAATGTCATAGAGTGGTGGAGGGGGAAAAGAAACGGGGTGTTGGCAGAAGCATGAGTAGGACGCAAATAGGCTCAATGATAAATTATGGAGGTGGAAGCAACATTGTAGGCCACAGAGTTTCAGAATGAAGAGTATGGAGATGGCGGAAGCAGCATGAGGTTAGAGAGTGGCACAATGACAAATTTTGGAGGTGGGCAGCAACATGGTAGGCCACAGTGTGGCACAAAGACAGAGTGTGGAGGTGGTGGCAGCAGCAGCAGGAGGTCAGAGAGTGGCACAATCACAGTATGTGTAGGTGGGGGGCAGCAGTAGCAGAAGCATGAGGCCAGAGAGTGGCACAATGACAAATTCTGTTGTTGGCAGCAACATGGTAGGCCACAATGTGGCACAATGACATGTATGGAGGTGCCGGAAACATCAGCTAGAGTTCAGAAAGTGGGACAATGACAGAGTGAGGAGGTGAGTGACAATTCCAGTCCCTGGTAAAAATGGTGGATGGCAGATGGAGCAGCTGGCAACAGATGTGGGGCATAAGGTGGGTGGAAGTATCAGAATAGTGGCTGAGGCAGGTAGTTAGAATCCAGACTCATTTCTCAACATTTCGGGGAGGCATCATGGCTGATCTAATCTGATGCATAAGGCATTGGTGTGTTGAAACCCTGGCCGATCCACACCTGATTCATCTAGACACACTGGACTTGAAAAAAAATCACTCCAGCAACTATGTGGATTTATTAATATCTACTTTAACAAAAAAAGAATTGAAATTTGGGGAATACAGGACCCCAGAAACTGACACCCTAGACTTTGAGCAAAAATCACTCCACCAACAATGTGGATTTGACACAGATTTCTTTATATCAACTTTAGCAAAAAAAAAAAAAGAATTGAAATTTGGGGATTGCAAATGTCTGTCTGTTTTTATAGGGCTGTGACATCATATAAGCTTGCCGGTCGCTGATTGGCATGCATGTCTGCACATGTGATCGAGGGTGTTCATTTCTTCTTCCCAGAGTTCTCTTCCCCACCGCAAACTTCGAATTCGTGCAGAGCTGAAGTTTTTCTGAAATTCTAAACGAATTCCACTTCGTTAGAATCGATTCGCCATTGTCGACTCATCATTATCTATATAAAGGGCATTGAAGTTAATAATATTACTGATTATGCATGAAGACCCAGCTACTTTTATTTCACTAGATGAAAAATTAATCAACATTTCTAGAGTGAAAGAATCCTTGACTAGTGTGACTACAAAGCAAATACCACAAAGCAAAACTAAATCCCCATCATATCTTCTGCTACACTACATCAATGTACTAAACAATGATTCTCAGGATCCTGGGAGAGTTGTCAGATAAGAACTAAGCTCTTCTAGTTTACCAATTATGTGGGATATATTTATTGCTAGTTTTTATTCATGTATTTCTTTGATGTTATATGTAAGTTTTTCTTCAATTCTGTCAGGACTGAATGTACATATCATCTTAGTATGATATCTGCTACAGTCATTTAATGTATGCATCAGACACATGCATGCATGAAAATAGCTCCATTGATGGGCTGAAACATTGCACCTGTACTTTGGGTGAATAATCCCCTTTTTTCAATGTATGTGCTGCCTCAATTTCTTTTCTTTGGATTACACAAACGCTTTAACTTTGAGTCAGGTGAGCTGAGGCCAGCACCATATTTTTGGGTTACAAACCTTTATACTACTGTGCTCCTCCACTTACATTTATTTTTGCTTACTATAAAGATATATTTATGCTAGATTCAAACCACACTCCAAGTCTACACCTGGCATTTACAGCAGGGAAATCTCCTGATGTCCATGCCAAATGTAATTTGCTGTTGCCTGTAATAGGCAGGCTGGATGCCAACAGCCTGTTTCCCAGTGTTGCCGTTTTTTACAACTGTATTTCTAAAAAATGTTAAGTCTGAGCTCAACTCCAATACCAGCAGATTTCACATTGATATATGCAATGGTTCCACTTCACGAATAATGTGAGAAATAATGAAAGTGAAAGGGTACATATATGCACACCAGAATCACTTGTATCGAGTATCCACAGAACCGCACTGCGTTGAGCTCAGACTGAATATTGTGGATCTTTTGCATTTTCTGGAGTATATGCAATTACCTATGCCTATTACCTGTTAGGCAATCTGTATATATTTTAGTGTATTTATTGACTATAGGGGTGAACCTAATATTATCCATGGTGTTTTTAAATCAAAACTGTTAAAAGTAGAGACAATATAAAGAATTCAAGTCAACTAGGTTCATCTAAGGCAACTCAAAGGAGCCCACTCATGTCCTTTGGTTTTATATTACAGTTGACCCTTACTCATTTGAACTGGACATTCCTGTTACAGCTGTGATATCCCATTTAAGGTTACCAAGACATAATCCAGTGCAGTGAACTATAATCTGAACAAACTAGGAGCTAAACTAGAAAAAAATTATAAAACTGTTAGTTGCAAAAAATGCATAGTCATTCTAGAGTGAGCCTGTTTGTATGAAGGAAGAAAATATACAGCATGGCAGCTGTGCACAATTAATATGAAACAGATGACAGGATTCCAAAGAGATTCCAAATCAATCTCTTTCAGGATCTTTCAGTGAATTGACACAATATATAATTATAAAATAATTACATAAACTAACAATATGATTAAAAATATTTAAAAGTGAAACGTATTGCTTTAAATTACTCCTCCTTTTACAGAAATGTGAAAACTAATCATGAAAGTGCTTATATTTATTATAGGCTAGGTCAGCAGAAAATCTAAAAGCAGCTGGTTGTGTGACATATTCATACCTCTATCAATATGAAGCATGGCAAATACGCCCAGTACATCTGTCCAGGGTGATTTAGCATAAAGTCACAGTGCACCCACTTACAGAAGGTTTGACATCTTCACGTTGAAAGTCACCCGCCTCATGTTCTGCTATTTTACCAGATCTTTGAAGATTAGAAATTTTTTAGAGATTAAGTTTCTGTGAAGAATATAATATCCTTATATATTATATATTATTATATATTATATATAATATATATTATATATTATTATATAATAATATAATTAAAAAATATAATTTGCCACTGGAGCAATTAAGAGATAAGACACATAGAATGAAAAGTATGCTGTTATTGTTGCCATACAGTGACTTCCATAAATTAGAAAAAACAATAGTAACATTTCAGGGGGTTTTAAAAGTTCCTAAAATCTGTCAATAAGCAATTTTATTATCCAAAAATCTAGCACTTGAAAACACAGATGTCTCTACAAAATACAAGCCCTCATACAGATTATCATAGTGCTTGAAAAATACTTGCAGTCTTTAGAAATCATAAGCTTAAGTGCTCATACACAAATGCTGAGGAAGCAGGGGGGAGGGTGAGACAGTGTTACAGTCTGTGAAGCCAGATCACTGAGGAGCTAAGGTAGCACTTCTGACTCATTAGCATAAATGTAAAAGTTGATTTTAGAAGGAAGGTGGCCGTGGATGACAAATGTCAGAAGATTACCACAGTCACAGTGCCAGAATCTACGAGTAAGGTTTATCATGATGGATTTTGAGCATAGATTTCCTTTATGACAAGAAAGCTTCAACATCTTCAGACAGTAATATTGCATTCTATTGAGATTCATATGGTCAGTTATATTCATGGACCTATATATATATATATATATATATATATATATATATATATATATGTATATATATATAAAAAATAGAGGGAAGGATTCTATAAACTAAGAAATTCTATTACAGCCTAAATACCTTTTAATATTTTATATTGTAAATTGACCATCAGTCAGAAAAGATAAACTTCTTAATAAGGCATAAAAATTAAGCGGAGGATAAATACTTGAAATGTAGAAATAATAAAATATAGAATTAAGAAGATCATCGTTTTTAATACTACAATAAATAATTACTACTACTTTAATAAAGGTATTATAAGTCATCGTAATTGTATACAGTATAAATATAAGACATAACCCTTGAAAAGTTAACAGAATAATGTACAGGATGAGAAGAAGCAAACAATGTGAACAATGAACACCAAAACTTCTAAAAATCTTTACTTTAATCCTGAAAAACAAGATGTAATTTAAAAACGACATTATAATATAATATTAATATTATTGTCATTAAAACAATCTATACATTCCACAGTCTAAAAAATTTACTTGCAAAGAGCTTCACACCATTATTCACAAAGTACTCCTAAAAAAACATGGAAGAGCTTGCTGTGAGTCAGAGGCTGCATAATAGAATTCTAAATAATGCAAATTTGTTAACACCAAAGATATCATTTACAGATGAAATAGGGAATAACATTGGGTAGATAATATTCTATTCTGTTCATTTTTCCACTAGGCAAGCAATGTTTGTTTGTTTTGTCTATGAATATGAATAGATCCAAATGTTTCAAAAATTATAGTATGTCCTTTTCCATCTCCAGTGGCAGAGAAATGAGTGTGAAAGGCTGATAATGGAGGGAACGGCACAGTAGGGTTCTTAATGCTTTAGAATGATATGAATAGATAAACCCATTAATGTGTGTAGGCTCTGATTTATTATTCAACACACTGTATTTTTTAATTATATATAATTAAATATATATTTTCTACTTAAAGTAATTCTGTCATCAGGTTTTTACTATTAAGGTTCCCACAACACTTTTCTAGCTTGTGCCCACACAGTTTTTAAATTAAAAAATCCGTAGTTCCTATACTTATAAAATTATTTTTTAAAAATTACTTATTAAAGTACCTGGCAACCTGGCAGTAGTTTCAGCAAGTCACGAGGGTGGTGTTTTATTCATTAGAGTCACTGTGAATCTCAGCCCAAGTATCAGGCTGCTCCTTCATTCCCCTCTTCCTTTAGCCAACATCATTTACTTTTGATCTCCAATCCCTGTGCTTGCACACTCGCCGTCCTGCAAAAGTCATACACTTATGTATGATATGAGAACCTGTCATTAGGTTTAATAGTAAAAACCTGATGACAGGTTCACTTTAAAATACCGTATAAACTTGAATATAAGGTGACTGAAAGCCGATGCATCTCATTCTACCTCAAAAAACTGGGAAAACTTATTTACTTGAGTATAAGCCTAGAGTGGGAAATGCATTGGCCACAGTCTCCCCTCAATGATGAAATATGCAGCAGCCTCCCCCACTAATGATATGCACAGCAGCCTCCCCCAGTTTATAAAGTTGCCAAGCATACTGCCCCAGTAGCCCGGTAGCCCAGCACACATCCCCCAGTATATAGAGCATCTCAGCACATGTCCCCAATATTAAAGGTAACCCAGCTCAGTACCCCAGTATATAGGTATTCCCAGCACTCTGCCCTCTTTATATAGTTATGCCTAGCATATGCCTGCAGTATACAGATGTGACTGCACTTCCTGCAGCTTCCTTGTCCTCCAGGACATGCGCTCCATGTGCTTTGCCCACACACTATTTTGTAATCAGGAGGTGAAACAGCTCCATCATCTTGTATGCAGGGACAGAGTGTATGGATTTGTCTCTACCCACACTGCTGCACTGAAAACCTAGAGGGAAGAGGAGCTATGGGGAGTGTCTGACATAGGTACTCAGTTTATGTTTTTTATATAATCAAGCATAAGCTGGAAGGAGCTTTTTCAGCACAAAAATTGTATTGAAAAACTCAGCTTATACTTGAGTATATAAATTACATTTTAAAATTTGTGTAAAGTTTTCATTCATAGAGAATCAGGGATGCATTGTATAACCAGTTACTATATGATGATGAAAAAAATGTTTAAAAAAACCTGATGCAAATGAAATTTCCTAAAATTTCTTGACTAACCCATCAGTGTTCAGAACTTATATTGCAGACCTTAATTTTTTTGCAAACAAAGCCAAATTTATTTTATGAGTAAATTGTAACACTAAATGAATACATGAACTACAATTACTAGAACTTGACAAGATTCAGGGTAGTTTGGTTTTCTGTTGAGTATTTTGACGACCCTGAAACCGCAAGTGTTTTGACCTGAAGATAAGATAGTAAACAATTTTATTTTACAAAAAAATTTGCAACCTATTTTTGTGCCTCTTCACTGATGGTCTTACGGCAGTGCTCCATGAACCTTGTTTATTCTCCAGTGCTCAATAAGGGGCAGTTTTATCAATCTGCTTTCAAATGAATTATTTTGTAATTTACACCAAAACCATCTAAACACAATTATCAAAGGGATTACCGTATATACTCAAGTATGAGCCGAGTTTTTCAGCACAATTTTTGTGCTGAAAATTGCCCACTCAGTTTGTACTTGGGTATATAAAAAAAAAAAATAAACTCAATACTCACGATTCCGACGGCGCGGGCAGCTCCGCTTCCATCCTCATGTCTGCGGCAGGTGCGCGGGGGTTCCGCGACAGCTCCGTCTGCAGCGCCTCTTCTCCTTCAGGGCGGTGCTAGGACCGCGACGTCTCCGTCCGCACGGCCCGGCTGGCACACATTGTGCCGACCGGTCCTAGCGCCAGCCTGAAGGAGAAGAGACGGAGCTGCCGCGGACCCGCCACACACCCGCCGCAGACATGAAGATGAACGTGGAACTCCCCGGGCCGTTGGAATGGTGAGTACTGAGTTTATTGTTTTTAAGGGCTGGCAGGCTGTAAACAACGGGGGTCCGGCAGGCTGTACACAACGGGGGCTGGCAGGCTGTATACAATGGGGGCTGGCAGGCTGTACACAACTGGGGGCTGGCAGGCTGTATACAACTGGGGGCTGGCAGGCTGTATACAACTGGGGGCTGGCAGGCTGTATACAACTGGGAGCTGGCAGGCTGTATACAACTGGGGGATGGCAGGCTGTACACAACTGGGGGCTGGCAGGCCGTATATAACTGGGGGCTGGCAGGCTGTATGCAACTGGTGGCTGGCAGGCTGTATACAACTGGGGGCTGGCAGGCTGTATACAACAGGGGGCTGGCAGGATGTATACTACAGGGGGCTGGAAGGCTGTATAAAATGGGGGACTGGCAGGCTGTATACAATGGGGGGCTGGCAGACTACATACTGGGGAGGCTGTGACCAATGCATTTCCCACCCTCGGCTTATACTCGAGTCAATAGGTTTTTCCAGTTTTTGTGTTAAAATTAGGGGTCTCGGCTTATACTCGAGTATATACAGTAAGACAGTTTTTAGAAACTGTAATGGCTGGTGCAACAAAAGTGGTGTACCCTCAGCAAAAGGGGGCTTGGGCTCTGCTAAATATGTCATGGTCTAAGTCCTTAAAAAAAATGCCAAATTTTCTGCACAAACTAATTTGTGAAAAGTCTTAAACTACAATGGATTTATAAATGGATTTTTTAAAAACTGCTCCAATGTGCTGTACAAAGATATTCATGTGTGGTTATTACATATGTATGGAGACATTCTCCCTGTAAACATTGGAGCAACGCAAGATGAAATTGTTTGCAATTTTAGTTTATTTTACAGTTTTACCCAGAACTTTAAGAAACATATCACTGGTTCTAACCTAATCTTATTCATAAATAGCAAAATGTGTTCATTTTAGTTCTTGCTCTTTCAAAGTCCAGTAGGTGGTCATATTCCATTGCTCCCTGTATAGAGGAGTAGAAATTTAAATTCTATAAATACTACAGGGGGTGTTTATCAAAGCTTGTATCCCAGTTTTCTGGTGTAAAAGCCTTGATATAATCACAATTCTTAAAGACAACCCGTCAGGCAAAATAACCCCCCTAATCTAAATATATTTTCAAAAACTGCCATTAGAGACCATTGCCTCTATCCCTTCATTGTCCCTCTACATGCCTGTATACTTAAGCAATGAAATTCTAAAGCTGTATGCAAATGACTTGTGAAATGTCCAATGAGTCATTAGCATATTCAAGCTGTCCAGCTTATTCATGAGTGGGAGGTACAGCCACACCCCCAGTGCTTGACTGACACCCTGTGTAATGATGGAATAGCTGATCCATGTACTTGCTGGTGGCCTCGCCTCCTGCAGCCTGTGTGTGTATAGGAGAGATACATCAGCTCCAGGATGCAGCCATGTTATAGCAGAACATGTCAGGTACTTGTGTAACTGATGTCTGTGTCTCTGTGTATTAGGAGGATGCAGCATGTCAGCAGATATAGCACACACACTAGCAATGCTTTACTATACATTACACACAGAGATGAGCAGGGGGAGGAGAGGGGAGGGGGAACAGGGGTGACATCACTGCCTCTGACCATGTGACCAGCCTCATTTACATAATAAAGAATAGATGATTTTATAATGATTAATGTATGAAATAACTAGATAAAGGCAGGAATGGGAACCATCTGAGCTGCTCCAACAGGTAGAGGTGACAGAAATAGTGACAGAGACCTGATGACAGGTGTCCTTTAACTGTGCTATTTCTCCACGGCAAAGTAAACATAGAGAGGTTTAAAGGGGGCCATTCATGGTCATAAAGTGCACACCAGCCATTGTTGTACTGCAATTCTACTCCAGGCGAGACCTGGCATAGAACTGCCTGCCCACAGTTACTCTCTGGATATATTAGGAGTGTGGAGCCTCTAGATATAAGAGGTTCAGCAGGAGGGGCAAGGTTTAAATCAAGCTCTATTGCACCATGCAACGGTATGTGATTGATCTCCCCCCATATGTCTTAAATAGGTAAACTTTTACTTATGGGATAGTATCTTCTTTACAAATGTTCAGTAGAATAAGAATATATATTGCTCCGATACTTGCATATTTGAATGGCTTCTTTTTTTTGTTACGGAATTTATGAAAATTGTGTTTTCTAAGGAGGCCAATATTTTTTGCTAAGCATTTCTTAAAATGATTTCTGAAGGTAAACTTACAACCTCTCTGTTTTTAAGGTTAATGCTTCCTGGCAATGCAAACCACTTAGAGTAGTTTCTGAACATATAGTGAATTTGCATATGTAAAATCTATAATGAATACAATAGCTCTGCTCCACTGTACTTAAAAATCAAACAAAAAATCCCCAAGATTTTGCTAATGGGACCAATACCACTATGTGCAAAATGTTATTTGGCAAAAACATCTGTGTGTATGCAATAATTTAACAGTGTGTTCCCAGTTTATTCCAGCATGACTTGTATAATTAGCATTTGTATTAGTTAAAGCCAATACAGTAAAACATTGTATTCATCTCCCTCTATTTAAATCCGCAAGGTAGTATTTTTCTAGATAAATCTTGGCTGAATGTCTATCACTAGCAGCGGGCAAGGAAACCTCTAACAAACAAAGCATTTCTGTAGGACCTTTTGAGACTAAAATGTTAAATGTAAATGCCTTAAATTACAATGTAAATTTGTTTGTGTATATTTCAACCTATTTAAAGGGGTAGAATAGGGTCAGAAAAATGGCTGATTCCTTCCAAAACCAGTGCTACACATGTTCAAAATGAACAAAGTATTAACAATTCTAGGCATGTTTCATAGACATCCGATGCAATTTTAACCCCTTCCCGTCGCAGCCCTTTTTCGTTTTTGTGTTTTCATTTTTCACTCCCAACATTCAAAAATCTGTAACTTTTTTATTTTTCCATGTACAGAGCTGTGTGACGGCTTATTTTCTGCGTAACAAATTACACCTCAAAATGTTGGTATTTAATATTCCATGCCGTGTACTGGGAAGCAGGAAAAAGATTACAAATGCCGTGAAATTGGTAAAAAAAAGCATTTGCCGTATTCTTGTGGGCTTGGATTTTACGGATTTCCCTGTACGCCCCAAATGACAGGTCTACTTAATTCTTTGGGTCGGTCTGATTACAGGCATAACAAATTTATATAGGTTTTATAATGTTTTCATACATTTAATAAAATTAAAACCTCCTGTACAAAATTTTGGGGGGGATTTTGCCATTTTCTGGCGCTAACAACTTTTTTATACTTTAGTGTATGGAGCTGTGGGTGGTGCCGTTTTTTTGCGGATTTTGGTGACGTTTACAATGTTATAATTTTTAGGACTGTATGACCTTTTGATCACTTTTTATAGAATTTTTTATTTTTTTAAAAAAAAGGGCCATTTTCGACTTTGGGCGCAATTTTCCATTACAGGGTTAAACGCAGTGAAAAACCGTTATCATATTTTGATAGATCGGGCAATTTTGGATACCTAATGTGTTTATGATTTTTACTGTTTATTTATATTTATATCAGTTCTAGGGAAAGGGGGGTGATTAGAATTTTTAGGTTTTTTTATCATAATTTTTTTTAACTTTTTTTTTATTTTTATTTTTACTATTTTTCAGACTCCCTAGGGTACTTTAACCCTAGGGTGTCCGTACGATCCTATCATATACTGCCATACTACAGTATGGCAATATATGGGGATTTTACTCCTCATACATTACAATGTCCTGATAGCACATTGTAATGAATGGGTTAACCCGATGATGTCACGGGGAGCGACGCTCCTCGGAAAGACACCGATCGCAAGTGTTACCGGTAAGCCTTTGCTGCAATATGCAAATGAGCCTTTAAAACAAAGGCTTTAAAAAAAGGCATAAAAAAGCTAAAAAAGCGCCTATCCTGTCAGAGGGGTCACAAACCAGTATGTCAGTGTGCTGGAAACCCTGTGTAAAGGGAACCTGTCATTTTTCTGGTTCCCCCATGTCCCCATAGACAATAATGTACACATTGCCAAGGAGTTTTTTTTATAGTAAAACTGGGTTTCCGAAAAAACGATAAGTTAGATCAAAGTTTACTTTTCTGTATGCCAGTGAGGAGTGTCTACCCCTAACCTAGGGACACTGGTCCTTCATGCATTGATTTCAAATTTAGAAAAACCTTTTATGTCCCCCATATCTCCTCCCCAGTCTCTTCCTACCTCAGATTGTCTTACATATCTGCCCCTCTCCTTATTAGTCACTCCCATGGGACTAGGAACACAGGTCTGCAAACAGAAAGATAGGTTTTGATAAAAACCTAAATAGGGCTCATGATAACAGATCCCCTTTAAATATGAAGTTGCTTTATCATAGTCTAATTTGAGTCTTCTCAAATAAATGTCATATCGTTTTCTAATATAAATGTTAAGCATTATCTGCCCACGGAACCAATTCTGTAGCATTTTAATTTGTACAAATTTAACTAAACTGTTTTCAAAGTTTTACCAAGCTGAAGACATACAAAGGCAACAATATAGCCTATGTTATTGCCATTATTACATGCTGGGAAGCACTTAATGGTTGTAAAATTGAATAATTGCTACCAGCTGTTAAAGTGAAATTATCATTAAGGGTATTTAGCAACAGATATAAAATTAAATGTAATCAGTTGATGACCTCATTTTATTTTTTTTAAGTATTCAAAATGTTCTTTGTTTAGCTTTAGTACACAGGTGTAGCAGTATTTTTGTAATTTAACAGAAACTTTGGTGTTTATAGGATGTTCATCTGTGTTGATTAACATTATGATGGAGATTTATCAGAAGTGTCTGAGAGCTCAGCTCAGCGTTCATTGTCCAAAAGTTGTTTATAAAATTACATCTGTGCTCTAGTTTATTTCCATGGGCAACCAGAACAGTTTTACCTCAAATACTCCTGATAAATCTCCCCCTAAAATCACAGAGAAATGTTTTTGTTCACATTGCGTGAATACAGTCCTAAAGTATACCCCTTGTTTAACCAAACTTTGCAGAATATGTAGTTCATTGTGTGTACACAAGGAGTAATAAAGTTTCTGGTCATTATGTGACTTGCAATCATTTGGTAATCGCGAGATTTTGCTTTGCATTCCAACTTCCTAGTCGTTTCTGAGCTAGGGTACTTCCTACCTGCTGGGACTCTATGCCAACTTTTGCACCATGATGGATACATCCATTATTATGAGCACAATGATACTGCCTAATGTCCCAAACAGACCACAATATGAAGTCAAACCTTGACAGTAAGTTCCAGAATCAGATATCTCAATTCACAGTAGCTTAACCTCCACGATGCAATGCTCTATAATGACAAGTGAACAATTATTATATGGGAATTATGGGTGGTTGTCCGAGGCCTCTGGCTCTCAAGGGGCCCATGGCTGCTCCAAAATGTACGTATGACAATTGGACAGTGTCAGAATTATGCAGCTGCTGACCGCTCTGCTCTGTTATCACTTCAGATCAAAGCAGTCACAAGCTGTCCCTCCCCACTGCTTCCTCCTCCTCATAGAACTTCATGGCAGCTCAGGAACACAGAACAGCTATGGAAGGATCAGCAGTCGACACAAGAAAGATAACTAGCTAAGCTTAATTAAACTAACAATAGGTGGTAAAAACTTAAACTATACAGTCTAAAGATGTATTTGATTTATCAGGTAAAAAAAGAGAGAACAGATGACCGGCATCAACCAAATAGTGTAACACTTTTTCCAGCGTTGCTTTGAACACTCACGGCTCCACGATCTACCAACTGATAGACCCGCTCGTTCCCGGGGTGCACACAGAATGTCCAAGCACGGTAAAAATTTAAAACTTTTAGAGAAGCGAAGTGGCACTCACCGGAGTAAAAGCAGTGTACTTTATTGTGTAAACAAATCCAGGACAGGGGGGATGCACGCCACGGCTAGGCAACAGGCCGTTTCGCGCACTGGGCGCTTTCTCAAGCCTCGGTTCCCCCCCTGTCCTGGATTTGTTTACACAATAAAGTACCCTGCTTTTACTCCGGTGAGTGCCACTTTGCTTCTCTAAAAGTTTTGTATTTGATTTATTACTTAGCATCAGTTACTGTGATAAATCTTACACATTTAAGAAAGAATTGTGTAGTTACCCAAGACTATTAGTAAATCTACCATAATGAATAGTTCTACACCCAACCTTAAAAGGGCAAACATCGGTGAATAGAACCACAAGCCAACATACAACTCTTATGGTAAAATCAAATACAATATCAAAATTAGTGGCATAAGTTTTCTCATCAGATCTAATGGCGTAACTTCAGTTATGCATCCTTTGCATTTTGTCTCCGTTGTGTCTTTGTTTCTTCTGTTTTGTTTCCTGTCCACAAAAAAAACGAAAGGCTTAACATTGCTTTGAAAACATCTCGCCTGGTTTTTCAGCCACATTAGTGGAAAAAACCTAATTTTTCACCGTTTTTTTTTTTTGTGGACCCATAGACTTCTATTGCCTTCTGTGATCTGCATCTGTGAAAAAAATAGGACAACAGATCAGTGAAAATACAATCAAATTTGAAAACGCCCATAGAAATCAATGACTTTGTGAGGCATCCGTGGAAATGACTGAACCACGGATGCGAAAAAACAAAGCCAAGGTGAAAGAGCCCTCAGAGTTTTCAAATGATTCAGGTTGCAGCCAAATTGAATCAATGTTGCTTCAATTTAGTTAATTTTTTGGGTCTGTTTTCATATCCCCCTCTCTGTATGACTTGGTCAAATGACAATATTAGCTAGCTGGCATTTTGAAAGCAAATCAAATAAGATTTGGATTCAAATTGGTACCCAAAAAAAAGACAGATTAGTGCAAAGTCTGCAAACCAAATAATTGATTCTCTAAGCTCTCGCTTTGATTAAAATATATTTGTATGTCCAACAATATCATTGTTTTGGAAATAAATGTAAATTTTTTTTTTACACACGATATAAAGCATGAGGTATAGCATCTTATAATTGCCTTCTTATAAAAATAACTCTGTTCTGTTAAAATAGACCAAAAATATTGTCTCCCTCTGTAAATGTGTTTTTTACTCTGCACCTTGTTACAATTTCCTCTTCTGACATGTCAAAGCTCCAGAACTTTTGTTACAGTGCATTAGGGATCACTAGGTTTAGTCAGTACATGGGTAAATGTGAGAGGAAACTATACCTATTGAACATTATTGAGGGCAGATCTTCTCCAAGACACCAAGTTATATATAATTCATAGGAACATTTCACTAACATTCAGTGAAAAACTTGTTTGCAGTTACATTACACCCCTGCACTCCTGTTGTATCTTATACAGGATGAAAGTTTAGAAGGGAAATGTATAAAAAATGACCTTTAAAGAGAATATCCATCTGTGCAGAACAATATGTTTTCAAGCTCTTATTTTTATCCATTTTTTAGATTATGTTGGACATAATGACTTATTTAAAATAAACTGTCAAAAACTGACAGCTCTCCCTTTTGTGGGGACCGTCAAACCTTCTCGTTTAAACTTCATAGTTGAAGGCTGTATTTTTCACAGTCTGGTTTCAGCCTTACTCTAGGACCTGCAAAGGCTGCCATTTCATTTTTATTATACAGATGACAGTTATTCTATACTTTCAAAATAATTTCTTACTATTTCAGAAAATGTTAGTTATCTTCCAACGATTTCCTATTGCCATCTGTCTCTTGAGTGATCTGTAAAGGTTTCTACCGCCTATTTTTGTCTTTGTGTGCCAAGCACCTTGAAGAGAAAGCTTGAAGATCAAGAAAAGATCATGACAAAAGAAAAGTTATCTCAAGCTATGTAGTTTGGGATACATTTTGTTTCTCAGAAAATATCCAATAATTAAAAGTGCAACAGTAACATAGGTATACTTTTTGACAATGAAACTACAACAAAATGGACAACACCTGATGTTATGCAAGTTGACAGAGAAGCTGGTAGCAGTAGAAGCTTTTGAGCACCTTGTACCGATCCGTGGAATGTGGTAGTGGCATGCAAGCCAGATCCAAAGCAAATGTTTTCAACCACCTAAAACCTCCAAATTTTGATCATTGCAGAGTAGTATTGTTTTTTCTGCACCCTATTCATGGTTGCGCAAGTAGTTACAACTTTTCCAGAAGGACATTATCCTGGAACATTGTATACCATGGCAGATTGCTTTGCACATAGGCTGAAGTATCCTAATGTTTGTCAGGACAATGCCATACTGAAATGACAGCAATGGCTGCTTAGAGGGGAGCCTCTGCATGGATGGATCATCATTTAAAGAATGGTGTGCAGTGATCCATACTATACTGTAAGTGAAATTGATTTTCATCATACAGTTTCTACATGCACCATCAGAAAGTGCTTTTGAGACATTACACTACAAATTGGATGTCCTGCTACAGCTGTTCCATTGACCTCAAAATCGAGACACGGCTATTATGGTTTAAAGCAATTCAGCAATGGAGGCAGAACCCAAGTGATGTGTCCTGCTTTTGTTTTGGATGAAATTATTATGTGGGCAATACAATAAAGAAGCCCACATGAGGGAACATCTCAGTGGTCATACGCACAGGACGATGTTGTGAGGTAGCAAAATGAGGGGCGCTAACAGCTCCGCTGTACCCTGATCTGGTTGTGAGCAGTGGTACAGTTATAGTATCTGTTTTTCAGCCAGGCATCACTCCTTGAACTTGTCTCCTATGCCGTAGATGTGGAAAGGCAAAAACTTGATGATATGCATTCTTGTAGAATCATTAATAACTCCGAAGTATAGAAGTCTGTATTTCTGCACATGAATATAGCTAGAGGTTCTGGTGGTCCCAGTGTCAAGTACATATTGCAGACAAGACAGACACATTCATAAATGACTGGAGAAATTACTTGACATAAAGAATAATTCACAAACCTTGAATAATAAGATCTATATAGGTGGAGGTTGGATCCTTAGTAACATAAACCCTGGTGGATCCAAGTAACTTCAGTCTGACGCTCTGTAAACATGTGTTATTTTTTATGGCTGGTTAATTCAGTGGAAGGAGTGTGTGGTACTTCATACACAAAAATAATTACATTTTCAGATGCATCGATATCAGAAGCACATCTGCTGCTTGTGAACACTGCCTTGGTCAGACTGATTTTCCAATTTGCATTCTTAGCTATCCCACCAATATTATTTGTGATAAGAGGTCTGCATGCATGGAAAGCTTGACTACTTCCTAGAAGGAACAATGGGAATTTGTTCCCCAAATTCTGGAACCAATGGGCTACTCATCAGCTACTGCCGATCACTGAATAAGACTCCCTTCTTTTTGAGTATTTATGGATGCAATACCCTTTTCATCTCTCTATGACTCTACCACCCTTTATTGTGTTGTTGTGTATTTTTTTATATTTTTGACACTTGTGTATTTATTGGCATAGAGTTGCTTTTGCTATTTTTGTACATTAGATTTTTCTATTTTAGGAGTTTTGGAAATTTTTGCTGTAATTTCTTTGTAATTAATAAAACATTCTCAATAAACATAAAATTAAAAAAAAATGTGTATAGTATGTTCTAAAATTATCAGCAAACTGCTTAGTGAACCATGAAAGTGTGCTGACCAAATTGTACATTTTTTGAGTGAAGATAACATGTAGATATTACTGTATTCCTGTTGAATCAACAATCATGGGTCATGTTTTGTAATTACTCAATTTTGTGCCTTTCATTGTTGTGCCATTGTTTAAACACCCTCTAACATTGAGGGACAACCCACTTAAACTAATATCTGAGAGGAAAACAGGACACAACACAATGGGGCACATTTACTAAGGGCTGTGCACCATTTTTTTTAATGTACAAACCGCATGTACTTAAGAAGTGTCCGCACCACGTATGTGTCACACACGACCCTTTTGTGTTGTGGATGCACTGTTCCTCACACAACACCAATTTCTTCACTGAAATGAGCGTTCCTACCACATTTATCATGCAGAGTCCAACAGATATGTGTCGGACGCCCCATGTTAAAGGTGCGCCAAAAAAGTTGGCGTATTCTGTTGGGGCAGTGCAGGGGGCGCCAGATTTATAAAGAACATCACAATTCCTTAATCTGGCACCCCCTGCATACTACACAGGCAAACTGCACATAGAACAGACTGCACTATTTTTATTAAATGTGGGCCAATGTATATGGCCTCCTCAGGCCCATTCTACACTTGTGAGTGTGATACGATGAACTCGCATCACACTCACAACACAGGCTGCCGGGATCTCCTGGCTCGAACGCTGCAAACCGGGACTGAACTGACATGCTGAGTTTAGGCTCGGTTTGCAGCGTTCGGGCCGGGAGATTCTGACAGCACGCACTGTAACTGTGATGCGAGTTCATTGCATCACACTCGCAAGTGTAGAATGGGCCTTAGTAGAATTTAATGGAAAAAAATATAGATATTTACTAAAACATGTCACAAATGCAGTCCTTTCCTCTTTAAAACAGGATTCAATCATATTATTACATATAGTACAGACCAAAAGTTTGGGCCCACCTTCTTATTCAAAGAGTTTTCTGTATTTTCATGACTATAAATATTGTAGACTATAAGTATTGAAGGCTTTAAAACTATGAATTAATACATGTGGAATTATATACTTTACAAAAAAAATGTGAAACAACTGAAAATATATCTTATATTCTAGGTTCTTCAAATTAGCCACCTTTTGCTTTAATTGCTGCTTTGTACACTCTTGGAAATCTGAAATGGTCTTTCAACAGTCTTGAAGGAGTTCCCAGAGATGCTTAGCACTTATTGGCCCTTTTCCCTTCACTCTGCGGTCCAGCCAACCCCAAACCATCTCGATTCTGGAGGCAAGGTCATTTGGCATAGCACCCCTTCACTCTCCTTCTTGGTCAAATAGCCCTTACACAGCCTGGAGGCATGTTTGGGGTTATTGTCCATTTGAAAACTAAATGATGGTCCAACAAAAAAAAATGTAAACCTGATGAAATAGCATGCCGCTGCAAGATGCTGTGGTAACCATTCTGGTTCAGTATACCTTTTTTTGAATAAATCCCCAACAGTGTCCCAAGCAAAGCACCATAACATCTCCTTCTCCATGCTTCACAGAGGGAACCATGCTTGTGGAGTCCATTTGTTCACCTTTTCTGCATCGCACAAAGTCATAGTGGTTGGTACCAAAGATTTCAGATTTGGACCCCATGTCCTTTCCTTGTGTTCTTTAGCCCAAACAATATTTTTGTATTGCATTTCTGTTTATTGTCATGCCTTGTTTTTAACTTTCACTATGAACTTTAACTAGACACGATTTGATTGATTGTAATATATGCCACTTCAGCGCTGTGGCTGTACCTAGGGCAAAAATGTGGATTACTTTGTGTATTCAATATTTGCACTGTGTTATACCATATTTATTGATTATACAAGTCACTATTCTTTATCTTACTGTACTTCTGTTTATACACTTTATGTCTCTTATGTGAGGTCACGTGTACCGGCGATGTTTGCGCCGCCTATTTAAGTCAGCTGACCACTGACTCTCACTATGCTTGAAAATGCCTTTATAGATAAGGCAAAACATCTCATATATGGTGGAATAAATATTCACTTTTTCACTACTCCTGGGGTGCTGCTTCATCCTCCCTTTTTGGCTAAAATATAAGGCATATATTCAGTTGTTTCACACTTTTTTTAAGTATATAATTCCACATGTGTTAAATTATAGTTTTGATGCCTTCAGTGTGAATCTACAATATTTATAGTCAGGAAAAGACAGAAAACTCTTTGAATGAGAAGGTGTTTCCAAACTTCTGGTCTATACTTGGTATATATAAAGATATTTTAAGGCACTGTCATAATGTTTCCCTTGTAATAATGGCATCAGATGTTTAGAAACATGTTTTTAGGCAGCTGGGATTTTTTTAGATTCCAATTTCCATGTGTTGGGGCAGTCTGAATAAGTTTAATGATCACATTATGCAGTAAAGGCTGTAAAATGTAATATAAGCAGAACCTCATATTGTTTTCGTCTGCATTTTATACCAATTTTCTGCCAAAAACCAGAATGACTCATAATCACGAACTATTACTACTAATGACTACAATCATTTCAAGTTTTTCCTATTCAGTTTAGAATTATAGTAGGAGCACTCTCAGCAGCCTACTACTCATTTATATTTTTTACAATGTAAAGATGCCCGTTAAGCAATGGGCCAGAACAAAAATATAAAAAAATCTCAAAATCTTAACTCGATTTAATATCAGATTATTTGAATGTCAAGACATTGGGGGTCATTTATTTTTAGTCAGGACATTTGTGTGTTTTTTTTTTCCTTTCAGCTTTCTTGACATGGTTGTTTTTATAAATACTTACTACACGTGGCATAGAAAAAACACAGTGATCCAGATTTGGAGGTGCTCAGACTTAGATTAAATGTTAAAATGGCAAAATATGTAGTGCCAAGTCTGGATATGCCTGTTTTTTCTATGCCACATTTGACAGTGACGAGGATTTGCTGAGTTAATCCATACAGTGATCAACATCAACATAGCTGTATAGCTTACAACTCATGTTTTAATAATGTTAGAGTACATCCTACATTTTTAATTGTTATTGAGTGTGGACTAGACCTTTACACTTTAGACATGCACAGTTTCTTTGTTCTATCTCACACACAACATGGTGAGGAAACCATCTCCTATCATCATTTCTATAAAATAGAAATTCTGTTTTACCTTTCCTACCTATTCTATGTTGTCCTTTAAAGGAAACCTACCATTTGATTTGATGCATTCTGAAGCAAACATACATTGAGAATGCTGTAGCTACACTGATGCAGGATCATATCTTGGTTAATCCCTGTGCTGAGTGGTTTTGCTGATAAAACAGATATAACATGATAATGAAGCTCTGCCGCTTCTATGTTTGGTTCAGCGCTTGCTTCCGTGGTTCTCCTAACATGAGAGTTTTTCTCTGCAGGAGAAGATGATGCAATAACTTTTGCCCCTGCCAGACAGAATAATCAATTTCTGCACCATCCCCCAGCTGCTGTGTAAGAGTGATCAAGCTCAGGTTGATTAGTGCTTGACTAGTCATGGTTAGTCATGCTTGGCTTACCACCATTTGTAATTCCAAGCTCCCGTGTGTAATGTGTTTATTTTGGCAGCCATGCTGTCCCAGCTTTCCCAAGTCTGAAATAGTGTATGCCCATGAAAGTTGGGAATACACAGCCAAAGGTTGTATCCCTATATGGTCTTGAGCTAGCGCCATTAGTTGGACACATTTTTTACATAAACTGCTCCCCACACACTGGAAATACTAAGTTAAAAAAATGATCCCCTATTTTTATTTTGTGGTGATGTACTACTAAACATGCATAGGTCAACAAAGCTTATGAATAAAACAATGGTATTATTTTTTTATTTTCTTTTTATGGATTTTTTTTATAAGAAACAATAGGAAACAATAGTATAGTTAATCTAGTAATAAGGAACAAAATAATAACACAGTTAATGCATAGTTATGCATTTTTCTAGAAAGGAAGGATTGTGTAACACTGCATCTACCTAGGGCTTGCATTTAAAGCAATTCCTTAATTAATCCTAATTGTAATTTTTCCAATTATTAGCAAGGGTAATTTGAAATTATTTAGACTGAATTTTGCTAAATGTACAAAGTAAGGGCTCTTTCACATTGGCATTGGTGCTTAGCTTCAGTTGTGTTCTGTCTCCCGTTTTTCTTACATTATATCTCTGTGATGCATCTGTTTTGTCTCATTGTCTGCAAAAAAACCCTGAAAGTTTAAAGTTGCTTTGAAAAAGTCACTCTTGGTTTTTCAGCCTCATCAGTAAAAAAAACCAGATGTTTCATCAGTGTTTTTGCAGACCCATAGACTTCTATTACCTTCCATGATGCTCATCGATTAAAAATATAGGACTGGTCATTTTTTCAAAACAATGGATCAGTGAAAATACAAGCTAAAGTTAAAACACCCATAAAAATCAGTGGCATTGTGAGGCATCTGTGGAAATCACTGAACCATGGACGTGAAAAACAGATCTAATGTGAAAGAGCCCTAAGAGAGAAAAGGGGAGAGACAATGGTCGAAGCACTTGTGTAGTACTGAATATACTAAGTGGTGTGATGGAGGGCTGGTTTGTACTATATTATCTATAATGGACAAAATGATAGAAGCGGTGCCAATAACTGTTGCTCCTCTTAATCTCTAACATGGCAGACAATAGATAGAGTAAAAATCATTAGCAAATTAGCCGCAAATGGATTGTTTATGTGGACTTACAGTATAGTAAGAAAATTATTTAATTTCTATTAGACGTAGAGAGAGACTTTGGAGCAAGTTGATTGGAGCATTGTCAATAGGACAGACTAGACTGCTTTTCAGCAAATAGTTACCACTTCAGTGAGTATTATGCATTATACCGGTATAATATCTACTGCACATTAGTCTTCTTTTACATTTGAATATTCCATTTTACGGAAGAAAAATAGTCTTCATTTGTTTTTTGCCATGAAAACACAATAGACTGTATTTTTATATGGCGAAAGCAATTAAAAGCTACTTTAGAAATAACTAGTAGAAAATATACAATGTGTCATATGCAAATGAATCCAGCAGCTAAATAGAAGTTTTTCTTTTCTGTTCATTAATAGTGTACGTGTTTTTTTCATTGTAACATTTTGGCAGGAGAAAATGCGTAGACTAGACTATCTGTGCTCCCTGTCATCTACTATCATAATGGGTTCTATGATAAGAAAGAAATAAAAAAGGGGCATTTTTTATCTAATATGTTTTATAGCTGTTTTGTATGTAAATAGAGAGGACAAAAAGGAGACAGAAGGCAAAATCATTTCAACAAGTATTTTGTTCTATTTGTGTTTGTATAGCAGCAAATAGTCTGTTAATTTTGTGATGTTTCCATTTTAGTAAGTAAAATGTAATAATACAGAAACTACATGTGTGGTGGTGACCTTCACAGCTCACACATAAAAGCACTATATACGCTAGCCAGTATATTGTTCAATTTCCCATATAATCCACGTATGTATATCCTATTCTTTGAATTCCTAGACAGTTCTATATAATCTAGGAAGGAAATATGAAAAACACTTTTTCAGTTGTGATAAGGTAAACTTGGCCTATACATCAATACATCCCTATACATCAATGGATTACTTGCAAGAAGCCTACTGACATGATTCTGGATAATAGCGAAACCAGGATATTTTTTATATCACAGTCACCCAAGTCTGGCTTTATCCATCTGCGTTTTGGGACTTTTCTTGGCCTTTTTGCTGATCAAATGTATCTTAGAGGTTTTTCCTTATTGATACATGTGGTGTTTGGTCTTTAGGGAATTTAAGACTTTTAAAAACAAAAGTCTCCAAAAGTCTCAATGGGGCACATGTGTCAAACTTTTGACTTGCATTTTTCCTTAATTTTTGAGACTTTTCATGGTGCTTATGCTAATTTGCGACTATTTCTACGCCTAAAACCATCGCCCTTCAAAGTTTGCCATTGTCTAGCTTTCTGCAATGTTCCCTGAGTTATCTATCACCTGAATCCAGATGTGAAAGTTGCAACTTTTTAAAAATTCACTTAAGACCAAACGCCACATGTATCAATAAGGAAAAACCGCTACAATACATCTGACCAGTGAAAAAGCCAAGAAAAGTCCCAAAAAACGGACAGACAAAGCCGACCTTATGATACGTGTGACCCAATCAGCTCTGAGCTAATTTCTACGCCTGGTCAGGGGCACCTATAGATTTGCACCAAAACTTGCACATTTTTTGCAACATTTTAAAAAAGTGCCAACTTTCACATCTGGATTCAGGTAATAACTCATGAACATTGTAGGGAGACAGTCTTAGGTTGAAAATGACAAAAATTAAAGAAAAAGGAAAACCAAAGGTTTAATACATGTGACCCAACGTTTTTGCATCTCATCAGCACAGTGTAGAGTACTGGTTTGCCTAAGTGAGAGGCTTTCAATGTAACTCTGAAAAGAAACTCCTTTCAGAGATTTTGCCTTTGCATGCTACCTTTCCAAGTGTATGGTGATTCCACTCCACTGGGGACTCTGTGAAGGAAATATGCATGGTTAGATAAGGAAAACTCTCAGTGCTAGGCAGACCCATATACAACAATGCATAACTAGAAACCTAGTGATAGTGATAAAGGGCCCGCATTTTTAAAACATGTTAGCCGGTGTTAAATCACTCCACCTACTATGTGGATTTGACACGGATTTCTTGTTATCTACTTTAGCAACAAAAAAATTATTGAAATTTGAGGAATACAGAACCCCAAAAACTAACAAAAACTAACAACAAAAAAGAATTACATTTGGGGTATACAGACTTTGAGCAAAAATCACTCCATCAGCTACTGAATACAAGCAGCTAGATGCTAGAGACAGCACATGCAGTGTGAAATGACGGAATTGCAAATGGAGGTCTGTTTTGTCTGTGACTTCACATAAGCCTGTCAGTCACTGATTGGCTTGCATGTCTCCACATGTGATCCAGGGTGTTCCTTTCTTCCCAGAGCTCTCTGCCCAATGTAACACATTATGCTTGCGGCCATTTTGCTAATAAAGGGGGTAAAAAATGTGTTCCCAGAATCACTGTAAACTTCGGATTCGTGCCGAAACGAAGTTTTCCTTAACGAATTCCACTTTGTTAGAATCGATTCACTCATCTCTAGTTAGGATCCCAACAATTCATGGTCCATTGTAAGATTAAGAGTATTATGGCAATTGTTCTCACTTGTAGAAAGCATAAATACAGTAATAACTTTAAATTAGATAATTTCTTATTATGCTGTTTCCTAAAACAATAACAACAATGTTAAGTTTTTACTTCCGTTAACTTTTCCTACCGGCACAGAAATCTTCACTAAGAAGAAAGAATGAAAGAATGCGATTGCTGTGGGTTTCATTACTCCTTCTCACTTCTAAGATACTACACTTCTCATACTCATGCATGCCATGACATTCAATTTAAATGGATCACTTGTTGGACCGATTTCTTGTCATTGCAGGACATACAGTATACCGTTTATAACCCCTATCCTGTGGATGAGGGAAAAGTGTAATTTTCAGGGCAACCCCTTTAATTCCAGACTATGAAAAATGTGGCACTGGCATTATCCCACTCACTTCTAAGATACAGATCTTACACAAATCTCGTACATGTCATGATGCTCCATTTAAATGGAGTTCTTCTTGGACCAAATTCTTGTGATTGCGTGGAGCTGAGCAATCGAATGCCTAGAGATCATATATAAAAACCTTATCCTGTGGATAAGTTAAAAGTGTCATTTGCACAGCAACCCCTTTAAATGCCAGTCTATGATGAATGTAATATAAAATTGGCACTGGTAATACTGTAGTACCATTGACTGGATTGTTCTAGTGCGGTTAAGAGTAAAATGGATTTATAATGTCCTTAAAATTCATTGAAAGCTCTGCGTGTACCTGCTTTCTGGTAAGATTCCACTAATATATGAATGATATTCTTATAAGAAGTCCTTCTAGACTCTGCACAGCCAAACACAGTTTGACTCTGTGAGTGTAATTCTCTGGGCTTTAGTGTGTGAGATTAACTTATTACATTTCCCAATGGGGTGCACCATCTTTTATATCTGCATTAGTGAACAAGTCCTTTTCTCTGGGGGAAGAAGACAATATTGGTCTTTTCTTACCTTGTGTAGTCAGGGCTGTCATTGACAGCAATTTAACTTGGAAGTGTCATTCTGTGCCTCACCCTGAGCTCAATGTATAAAATATGTGTCTTTCACCTTGTGCTGTTTTATTAAGGATATTTCAGCACAAGATGTGGTTCTGGGCATTTTTGGGCTGAAAAATTGGTCTCATTATAAGAGTCTAATGTAAAAAGTTTTACTTTTTGACTTTTCTCCAGGTTTGACTCAATACATTAACCCCAGTTCTGGTGATGCAGAATTTCAGTATAATGAAATATAATATACAATGTATAATTGCGGCACAGTATAAGATTGTCAACTTTGGGGAATCTGGCCTGAACAATATACATTATTGTAATTAAAATAAATGCCTTCAGTTTCAGTCCCTTGTTGGCTACAATGTATATGTGTTACTTTTATGGATGAAATAAATTGGGCATGTCAAGATTGTCAAGGTCTGCAGACAAGTTTGAGGTTTATTGACTAAAAAAATCTGGAAGGATGGTGATATCACTCAGAGTTAGTGAAATAACAGTCTAAGTAAATTTTACACCTTTGGGCAACCATATAGTATATGAGGCCCTCTGCAGATTGGGGCAGTATATATGCATTATATAATAATACATGAGCCCACACCCTTGACACAAAGCCTGGCACATTTTTTTGTAAAATAACTGAAAGTCCTGACGGTTTTATTACTAAATAATATGAGGGGCAAAAAGAAGTACAAATACAGTTAAATGTGATCTATTTCCAGGAATTTACAACAATGGATGAGAACATAAGCTTTTGAAATGAACTATACTAAAAAAAACATACTCATGAAGTATATTTCCACCAGAACTATATTTAGACTGTCAGCTGTCATGGCCATCACTCTTTCCATCAGATTTCAGCTTCTATCCTGCCCAGGCAGATAACATATTGTTACATGCAACGGTAATGAGGAAAAATATCTGCGCCATTGTTTATAAAGTCATTTTCATACAAAAGAAAACGGCAGCATCAACAGAACAGAAGCACTTTGTTCTTCGCCACCGTTCTCTTTTTGCCACAATTTCATGAATGTGCGACATTATGGAAGCTCTTTTGTTGTCAGCCGCAAACTTTTGTACTTTCCAGCTGCCATTGAGTAAAGAACTGCTTATCCATAAAATATGTCTGTAAACCCTGATTAAACTGTGTCTTTGTTAAAATGTTTTTTCTGATTTGAAACAAATCTCTTCTTTTTAAACAGGGCAATCCTAGATCAAGCTGTTACGCTTCTCTTACAAATATACATCAAATCCCTGGTTCCTATCTTTGTTTGCATATCAGATGTCTTTTCAGACATAGCAGTTATTGGGATCAGTATTTTGCGTGAACTATCAATGGAAATGCTAATTATTAAATATCTATTGTAAAGTGAGACAATATAAGCATGGATTAGGTAAGATGGAAGCTTGGTGTATTTACATGTATTAGTATCACCCAAATTTATTGCAGAAGAGTCAGTTAGAGAAGGAACTCTAATTGTCTATATAAAGGGACATGCTCTAAAAATATATATAAGCCTCTATAAAGGGACATCCAGGTGAGTTGGAAGTACAGGGTGGAGTTAGGAGGAAAATATAAAAATTTTAATCGACCTTACCCTTTCCGACTCCCTGCTCCTGTATTATGCTCTGCACTCTCCTATAAGGGCCACTCATTGAACCCCAGTGGTCATGTGACTGCTTTTACCTTCAGGTAAAAGGTATAGATATAGAAACTTGGGCTTGCCATGGGAACAAAGCCCAGGCTCGGCAAGTACATTTTAGGTTTTTTTTTATATATTTTTATAAGTCTAGGAAATGTGTATTGTCCACAAAATACATTACACTATGCTCCTTAAGTTGCCACATGTACATCACTCAACGTTTTTCTCAGAAGCAATGCACACGTATAGTATAATCCTTTTGAATGAAATCTGTTGGACCATGACCCACTTATTTTTCCTGAATCATACAGAGTTTCAGTTCACTGAACACTACATTGATACTAATGTTTTTCTGACCATACCTCAGAAGCAATTCAATGGGCAGAATTTATCTTTTCTCTTTCTGGTTTTCTAGTTGTCTGGTTCCTTTTTTGCCTAGTTTCTTAGTCTAATATGTCTTGGGCTGATTTTCCTTGTGTTAAATTGCACCTATGCCTGTCAGTCTAACTTTGCTTTCTGGTGTGGAGGATACGACTTAAAATGCTAATTTTTGTGCACATTTTTCAGCTGTATGATGAATCTCCCCCTTTATTTCTATAATGTTTTTGGTTATATTGGCTTCATATTACAGCTGAAAGAGAATTCACCAGCAGGATCTTTGTTTTGTTCCCCATGTCAAGTTTTGCCCTTGTTCACACAACCTCAGGTTCTCTAAGGACTGATAACATTCGCAGATTAAGCTCAGGAAAAATCAAACCAAAGCAACTTATGTCATAATATCTCAGTCTCTGCAAACTGTAAGGCAGATGTGAGATGCTTTATTTGTGTCACACAGTATTATACGGGGAAGACCTGGGCTTGTTAACTTAGGGATACAGAAGTAATGTCCATAGTCCATTGGTTGGTAAATTATTACATGGGCATCGGAGACACTAAGGCTTTATTTTAAATCCTTCTTGTGAAATGGGCAAACATTGGGGGGGGGGGGGGGGGGATTTGCAGTCCTTTGACTACTGCTGAAGCCGATAAAAGTCCACTCCTCTCCCCCAAACGTCTTTATGGTATTCTCAAAATTTAGCAAGTATATGAAAAATAAAAACATTTTCATTAAACATAAAACAATACTTCACGCCCCCTCCCCCCCCAAAAAAATTGCTATCAGCATTTTTATCCATTGGTCCAAATTTGCACAACTTTTAATATTTCTGAATAAAGCATTTTTACTGTTTTTTACATTGATGTCTACAATTAACTTTTATATTTTTTTAATGAGAATTTTTTTTAAGGTGGTGAAATTAGACAGGACTTTTTGAATTTGTTTTATAAACTCAAGGCAAGTATATCTAACTTTAGTCTAAACAGTTGCATTTCAAAGAAAAATACAACAAATCCATTGAAAAACAGTGCGCCCTAGGGGAGATTTATCACTACTTTTCTTATAAATATTAAAAAAAAGTTGTACAATTTTTGTAGAGAATTATTTGCGCATTTTATTACAACTTTTCCACATTTGCACCACAACTCACGGTATACATTTTTTTTCAATGGATTTGTTGTATTTAACTCATAAATCCAGCTGTTTAGACTAAAGTTTGATGTATACGCCAACTGGGACTTTTTAAAAAGGCACAAACAAGTTGCAAATGCTAAACAGCACTTTTTTTTAAAGACATTTTTATTTTTAAACAAAAAAGACCTGTCTGTGAGCTGTATTTTGGCTGCAATATGTAGACAATATAAACACAAGCGCTATATAATAAAGGGGAAGAATTATCAGACAGCAGTCTTTGAGACTTTTTTGCACCAAAATTAGCGACTTTTTTAAAATAAAAAATGCTGTATCCTCCACATCAGGAAGCAAAGTTAGACTAAAAGGCACAGGTGCAATTTAACATGAGGATAATCCACATAAGAGAACATATTAGACTAAGGAACCAGGCACAATAGGAACTAGCCAACTAAAATACTAGAAAGAGAAAAGATAAATCTCCCCCATGAGTTGTGGTGCAAATGTGGAAAAGCTGCAAAAAAGCAGCAAAAATCTACATTTTGAAGAAAGGTAGTGACAAATCTCCCCCAATCTCCTTTGGAGATGAAAATTTAAAGCTGCATTCATCTTTGTTAAATCCAGACAATAGCAATTGCAATGCAAAAGGTTCCTAACTAGAGATGAGCGAGCATTAAAATGCTCGGGTACTCGTTACTCGAGCCAAACATTTCCTGATGCTCGAGTGCTCGTTTCGAGTAACGAGCCCCATTGAAATCAATGGGAGACCCGAGCATTTTTTAGTAAAATTAAAAACTGAACGAGCACTGTTCAGTGCAGATGTTTTCACTAAAAGAACAGAGTGAAAGAACACTGCAGAACAGATTGCAGATGTTCGCAAACATCTGCGATCTGTTCCGGAGACACGCGTGCAGAACGGTGTTCTCCGCAATAGTATTCGAAGAACAATATGTGTAGAGGACAACTTGCAGATGTTGTCAAACATCTGCAAGTTGTTCTTCACACATATTGTTCTTCAAATACTATTGCACCGTGCAAGCGTGTCTCCGGAACATCTGCGATCTGCTCCGGAGACACGCGTGCAGAACGGTGTTCTCCGCAATAGTATTTGAAGAACAATATGTGTGAAGAACAACTTGCACATGTTTGACAACATCTGCAAGTTGTTCTCTACACATATTGTTCTTCGAATACTATTGCGGAGAACACCGTTCTGCACGCGTGTCTCCGGAACAGATCGCAGATGTTCGCGAACATCTGCAATCTATTCTGCACTGTGTTCTTTCACTGTGTTCTTCAATTAAATGATTAAATTAAATGTTTTAATTGTATTTTTTTACTGTTCTTTACTTTTTTTTTTTTTAAATTAAATGCTCGTTATCGAGCAGGGCAAATACTCGTCCGAGCAACGAGCCGGTCCGAGTCGACCGTGACAATGGAAGAAAATGATTTTTGTCTATTTGCTATGGTGGAGCAGCATTTGCACCTAGTGTGACTACACTTATAACTTCCTGCAATTTTCTAGGAACATGCTAGGAATAATGGGTTTAGATCTTAAACATTTTAACTTTGACATTCTTGATAGTTTTAGATCACTTAAAGGTCATCCAGGGATTTTCCGGTATTTGTTCTTTTTTTAGTAGAGATTATGCAATAAAACCTCTCAGAGTTTCTGTAACAGTCTATTAACTATTAAAGATTCATTTGTAAATCTGGTGACAAAATTTATACGATAAAGTTGTACGCATCAAATTTGGCCAGTAATTTATTTTTTTTAGTTTTTTGTCACTCTCTTTGTCTAAACGAACTGGCCCTTTCACATGAAGATTTAAATAGAGCTTTAGGATAGCCCGAATTTTGGAACCTTTTGGTCAGAACGGACTCGGTTCTATGTAGTCCAAGTCATTAGTACAATTCCTCCATATGCTGTTAACATCAGCAAGCCGTTTCTTTTAATACCTAATGTGAAAGTCTAAACAGCTGTTAGAATGAAAGGCTTTAAAATTAGTTTTTGTATTAACCCATTAACGACCAGACCCTTTTTGGTTTTTGCATTTTCATTTTTCACTCCCCACCTTCAAAAATCCATAATTTTTCCATGTAAGGAGCTAATTGAGGGTTTGTTTCATAGTGACAGTATTTAATATTCCATGGCGTGTACTGGGAACCGGGAAAATGTATTTGTTATTCTTTCTTGTGGGCTTGGATTTTACAACTTTCAGTGCTGCAAATGACATGTCTGCTTTATTCATTGAGTCAGTACGATCACAAGGATACCAAATTTATATAGGTTTCAGAATGTTTTCATCCAGTTACAAAAATTAAAACCTCCTGTATAACAAAAAAAATACTTTATGTTTTGCCATCTTCTGGCGCAGATAACTTTTTTCCTACTTAAGTGTATGGAGCTGTGTGTAGTGTCATTTTTTGTGACTTTTGATGACTTTCGTTGCTATTATTAGGACTGTACGGACCTTTAAAATTTTGGCAGCTATTTTCCAGGGTTAAACACCGGGAATAACCGTTATTTTGATAGTTCTAGAACTGTTTATTTATATCAATTCTAGGGAAGGATTTGAGTTTTTGATTTTTTTAATACATTTTTTTAACTTTTTAAAATAATTTTTGAACTATTTTTCAGACCCCTAGGGTACTTTAACCCTAGGTTGTCTGATTGATCCTACCATTTGCTGCCATACTATAGTATGGCAGTATATGGGTATTTTGCACATCATCTATTATAATGTGCAAATCGTACATTTCAATAGATGGAAAGAGATGGTCTTTGTGTGACCCGAGGCTGTCATAGCAATGGACGTCACAGGGAGCAACAACACGAGCCAAGATGGTGTGGCCCCGATTTGCCGGCAGCGATCGACAAGCTAGCACCGATCGTAGGTAATGCCGGTAAGTGTTTGCTGCAATATACAGGTGCCGAGGGATCAAGGGAATGAGGTAAGTATGAAGTTTTTTTTTTTTAACCTGATTGCTTAAAAATCATACAGGGTGATTTGGGACACTAAACTACCAGTCCATAAGGTTTAGTATCCCAAATTGTCCTCACAGTTTCCCTTTAAGGTTGCATAAAACAAAGTTACATCTATACACAACTTTTCTGTATTTTTTTTTATGGCTCTGTAATGTAGCTTATTCAAACAACAGCCTTACAATGTTTGATATATTTTTCACTATTCCCAAATTTTGCTATACATATATTTACAAGATAATGTATTGACAATTTCAATCATTTGTTGATTAGATTTATAATATTTATTATAATTTATTACATAAAAAATAATGCGCAGCAGCACGGTGAAGAAAAGGGTCAGAGATTATTTTTTGCAATTCTATAAAATAATTTTCATGAGAATGGTCATGTTAGTTCCTATAACTATGCTCTATAATGTATTTTTTTACTATTTGATACTGAGACTAGAATCAGTTTCTGGATGTTTCATTTCTTTTTATATCCATGTTGTGGTCCCTTCTCAGTGCCTTGTTAATGAACGGTTCATTAGCTTTGGCATGTCCATATCTCCACATGCACATGTTCAGCCTCATGCCTGAAAGGTGAAGAGAAGACATTATTAAGTAGTTTAACTCCAGCTGAGTCCAGGTGTTTTTCATTAACATTTAATGGCGCTGTAACCGTAAAGTGTAGATTCTGATGGTATAAAAGTAGAAGATTGCATTTTCAAGGATTAACTATTTTCTTTGAATTTGGGTAGTCGGTAAGATCTCTTTTTTTAGGATTTCACAGTCACTAAATATTGCATTATATAGTACAATGAGTTACTCTCATCAGGTTTGTCCCTCTCTGATCTAATAATCAAGGTAAACTATTTTCCTAGCATAATTTTATTTATGACCTATTCACAGGATAAGCCATCAAGTATCAGATCAGTGGAGATCTAATAGTTGAAAATCCAGCTCTGCTTTCTGGATAGTGGCCAGTATTGGACACTGCAAAAGGGCTTCTATTGAAGTGAATTGAACTGAGGGTCGTGACAGTGAAATATTTGTGGTGTACCAATAAATTGCTAATGATGAACAATCCACAAGATCAATAACAGATGAGACCAATCTGCCATATATACTAAGTGGAGTGGGAGTACACAAAATTCCATTAAATCACTTCCAACTTTTATATTTATGCTGACATTATACTATATATAAGCAAGTATTAACTGTCAATCTCTGTCTTCAGTGTGCAGGCTACCTATATAATGGGTGGGGATGCGGGGCTCTATTATACTAGCTACCTATATACTGGGTTGGGTTGGGGGACTGCAATGTGCTGGCTACCTATATTCTGGGTGCGGAGGGGGTCCTTAGTTTGCTGGCTAGCTCTATAAGGAGAGGGGTGAGGGGGTTCTACCTAAATACTGGGTATCAATTCAAAGGGGTGACTGCATATATTCATTCATTATGGGGTAACTGTATACATGTAAATTAGAGGGCTATGTACATTTGTAAAATTATTTGGGATACTGTATATATGTATATAGGGGCTGGGGATTGGTCCTGCTGATGTGTTTCTGTATGAAGCTTGGTTCTAGTACTGTACTTATATATTGGACTCCATACTGGTGCTGTATTTATGTATCAAGCTTTGTTCTGAGGAAGTATCTATGTAACTCGCTATTATAATAATTCATGACAGGCACAATGTTATAATTTGAAAGATACTCTATCATTTAATTAAAGAGGGGGCACTGTATATGTTAGAATTAATTCGGGGAGATCAATGTCTGCAGTAACTTTGTGGTAAGTGTGGAATATACTATAATCTATACATAAATGCATCTCTAATCATTTTAATTTGTGGTGGGGTTGTTTATGCTAAAAATCAGCATGCATTGTATAAATTTAAATAACCTGCGGGGAGGGGGGGGGGCATGTTTTGAGATTCTTCCTGTACAACAAATCACCTAGAAACTGCCCAGCCCACAACCCTTGGGTTAAGTAATTTTTTGCTATGTATGTTGGTGAATTTAACTAGGGGTCAGTGGCAGTGAAATAAAATGATGACAGTGACCTACCCACATGACCAGTATCAGATCAGATGGAATCTGACACGTGGGACCCCTGTTGATTTGTTGTTTCTGGCAACTTCCTTGTGCTGCATTAATAGCAGTGAATACAACAAGAAGTTTAATTGTGTATAGTGGCTGGTGCCACAAACTGCAGCTCATTTTCTACTAGTTTTCCCTCATTTGCCAGCACTAGAGGCTAATGAAACAATAAACACTAAATTCAGGTACCAAAAGAAAAGCGAAATTACCAAACTTTTCCCAGTAAAATGATATGACCATCCCATAGAATGGGTCATCAATATGCACTCTCCCTTGGTCTATACAGCTAGATGCTTTGTTCATGGTGATATATCCTTATTAAGTGTCTTTAAGGTACTAAAAACTTCAGTATATGCTGAAAGAGAATTGGTTGCTTACAATGTGATGAGATGCATACTAGATGCCAATCACTGATGTGATAATGAGCAAAATTCATAAAACCTGACACTGACATCTGACAAGTTTTAAAATGGTGCATTTGATCTATTGGATTTGACACTGCATATATTTATTGTGTTGTCTTTTCTGTCTAAGTTTGATAAAGGATGTTATCGGCTAAGTCTTTTTCTTATAGCAATGGTTATGTAAATCGAAAAGATTGGGCTTACGAAAGAGACGGCACCGTTGTGCATAACAAAGCTTAATAAAAATAAAAGGAATAAAGGTTTCTATTTAACAATAACAGATGGGAATATCTTCATGGCAAATGACAAGGCTTAGAAGACAAAGCCGAGGAAGACAAAGCTTGTCCATCTTACAGAGGGTTGAAATGGGAATGAAATTTAGCCTCAGCATAAGAACGCATGCTACTTGCCATGTGGTATATGTAAAATACGCTCTTACCAAGTGGGGTGTATATTGGAACTAAAGATAATACAAACTGCTGTAATGGTTGCAATGGCAACTATGGACAATACTATGGAAAGTTTAAATTTCCCTCCTGGACATTGAAGCGGGTACTTCATTTATTTCTATGTCAGAAATATTTCTTGTGGAAATAAATAGATTATTGGTAATAAGTAATAAGTATGAAAACCAGCGTCAGGAAAAAAAATGTAGAAATGTGTCACCACCTTAACTAACTACTCCAATATTATCTTGCCTTAAACCGTGTTCAGATTAAGCTGTTACCCAAGCTGAACGGAAAATATCTAAATAAAATAGAGCTTTGATGGTATTAAAATATCTTAATATTTGTTTGAAATATAGTAAAAATTACATCAATCCCAATCACATCCAAAATTTTAAAGACTAAAGGCAAATTTACACAACCAAAGGTGTATAACTGATCTGTGATTATCTATAGTCATCCGCTCTGTGTAGATCCACAGCAGAACTATAACAAACATATATGGGGCATATGACTCTATAATAAAACTTCCTTTAAGGTTTATAATAAAATGTCCATCACACTTTATATACTCCCAACTTTGTAAATAGTAGTCCTATAGTAGTAGTAGGTACTAAGCAAGTTGATGTTGCAGTTACAGGTACTTTGCAACTTAATACCAGCTTGCTTTTAAATAGTAAGATTTGGTCCCTGCCGAGTAAGGAACCTGATACCAGGACAGACAATGTTTCTACATTTTTCTTCCTTATATAAGCAGTTTGTATAAATCAACTCTCTTTCCTGTACCCACTGACAGCTGAGATTTAAAAAAAAACCATGAAGTGTCTACTGACTTAACTCTTTATAGACAGCCACTGGATAGTCTGATCTACTTAGTAAGCTGAACTATTCTCTATGTATAGAAAGAGTTAATCATTAAGGATTATTCACACAGCCATTTTTATTCTCAGCATGAACAAAATCACTTACTGAACCATTAATTTCTATGGATCTTTTCACTTAGTTTTTCCACCCTTCTCTGGTCCGAGCCTGTTATATATAAAACAGATGACATCTGTGTTCCGTAAGTTTTTTTCACTGATTTTACTGGGGAACCTTCTAGCTAATGTGAACCATAAGTTTTTTGAGGACGTGAAAAAAAATGGTCAAAGCCTATAGGGACTTGAAAAAATGGATACAATTTTGACACAAATGGACTGACTAACACCAATCAGCATGTTGTAAGCCCTTTGTCTGTTTATCTATCTGTTGTGGACGGACATCAGAAGGCTTTCAGGTACACCGCTCACTGCAGGAGAAAGAAGCAGAAAACAGGCATAGAAAAGCTGCTTATTAAGTTTAGTGTTCCTTCAAATATGTGTCTTTCCCCCCAAAACTATGGTTTTGCTTTTCACACTTAGAGGCCTTGCTGTACTGAAAAGAATTTATAAAACTTATATTTCTAAATAATTAGGATTGGCTTCAATTGAATCCATCCTAGGTTACAATATCACACCAGCCCTTTATGGACAATGATTGTCATTTTCTATATGCTATTTATTTAGCATCACAGATTAAGTCATAAACTTTTGAACAAGAAAAACTCATTAAATGTCCACATTTCAGCTTGTAGGCAATGGATATCTCTCGGACTACCATAAAAGTAGTTAAACAGTGTTCTCACTTCACCAGCTCCAGCATACAAATTATATTTCCGTTCTACTCCATTGGGAGGGAATTAATGACCTTGCATATTTATGACAAAATAGGTAAAATCAGTGGACTATAATTTCAACAGAATTACCAAGGTTCTTCTTAATGCAGCTTTTCCTTGCCGGGGAATGTTAATCTATTTTAATGTCACTTTTTTTTTAAATTAACAGAGTTTATTCAAATTCAGTTCTCAGCAATTTTCCTTGTATTTTCTGACATTCAATTTTGGTTATATCATATAAAAGCTACGGTATATTTTTTTATTTTTTTGCCTTTATGCATAGAGTATGAACATTCATCGTTAGTTATTTATAGTTATAGTACAGTATATAGTGAGGTGTATTTATGTGTATAATGATAGGTATATTTTGAAGTGTATAGTGAGGAGTATATTGTGTATAGATAGGTATAAGTATGAGTGTGTAGTGAGGTGTATATATATATATATATATATATATATATATATATATATATATATGTGCTATGTATATATATATACAGTTTACAGTACACAGTGAGGTTTATTTATGTGTATATAGATAGGTATGAGTGTATAGTGAGGTATCTATGTGTATATATATATATATATATATATATATATATATATATATTAAGGTGTGTATATATACTAGCATTTTGTATGTGGACATAGTTATAAGTTATAATAGTTATAAGTATATGGGTTTATTTTTGTATATATTGCATTGTGGCGCCTGTACATATATGCTTACTGTATATTGTTTGAATATTTTAAATATTTAAAAAAAAATAATCATGGTTGGTTTGTGAATATATTACTATGATGTTCAGATTTTTCAGAGTCCCCCCCTACATATACATACATGCTGTATTTTTTCAGTGGTACATGATCCAGCACATAAGGTGTAACTCTTTCCTGCATGAAAATTTATTACCCTTGAGATCTGAAACAATCACAAAGGATTTGCAATGTTTACAAGCAAAACGCATGGAGCTTGCCCTATATCGCAAGGGTTTCAGTGTAAATGTTACTGGGCCAAGCTTCTCCATGCTGCCTTTGAAATGCGTTTCAATACATAATTCAAACACAGGATGTGACTGTGGCCCAAGGGACCCAAATTTCTTGTACAGTCCACCCCGATCACATTTTAGCTACACCCTCTTCAATAACCTCTATATAGATAACACTGATCTTTCATTATATCACTACTTTTTTTCACAGAGTACTTTGGATTTTCCTTGTCGCTAGCTTGAGGATTATGCTGAGGATCATGCTTTGGCCTACCGGCCCCCTCATCCATACCTTACAGTCCCCCTACCCCCACTTTTTTTCTCCCACCTCTCACGAGTGTTTTACTGGGGTTTGCACTGCACTGTGTGTTCACTATTTGCATTCTTTCACATGTATTTATATTTTAAGAATTCTGTCTTTGGACCCAATCTCTGCCTTTGTTGCAGTTTTGATGTATACACTGCATTGTATTGTTTATTGCTATGTATCACACATTTTAGGCTTGTACTTTATCCTTTTATTGTGTTTTTATAGGCCTTCACCTTATACAAAATTGGTGGGTCCATCATATTTTGCACTTTACGACTGTACCTTTTGTACAATTTTGCAATTATGTCTTATGCACTTTATATCCCTCGGACTGTTATGTATGTTGCACTATGCACTTTCATATCCTTACCAGTAATTTCAAAGATTACTGTCGCTTGGATTGTATGATCCAGGGACACACTTTGTTTTCCAGCGCAGGCGCACACACTTACTAGTTAATGCGTAAGCTCGCATTACGCTCTTTTAGATCCTCGCTTGTTATTCTAACCAATAGTATGTCGCGGGCCATCCGTCCCTGCAACATTCTGGTTTCCGGCGCAGGCGCACACATTTAGTACGTGATCCCGCGAGATCTCGGACTTCCGCGCATGCGTGGTGTCCGAGACGCCGTAGCCCTTGACACGTCACTCTGATCGCGTGTGCCGACTTTCCACTGGCCAGGTACCATTAGATATTAATAAGCTATTTGATCCACATGTGTAAACACCTCTTATTCCCTGTGATTGGTCCTCCAGCTATTTAAATAAGCCCAAGTTCCTTTCCCCTGCACTCCCCTTGATAAAGCATTTTTTGCGAAACACGTGTCGGGGTATCTCTATATGTGGTCTCTGTTGGTATGGTATTTATTGATTGTCATGGTTTCAGTTTTTGCATGCTTGCTGTCTAATGCCTTTTAGTCTTGCATCACAGTGCTATGATGTTTTAAGGTATCCTGTATGACTCTTTCACCTACCTTGTGGCTCATGTTTAGCCATTTATTTTGCCATGCATAGTTTTAATTCATTGTTGTCTGTCCTGTGATTGCCTTTATTGTATATTTATTTATTTTGCATATTCTTAATAAAGTATTTCTTTGTTACTTGCATATCTGAGTGTTATCTCACTCATGTTCAAGTTGTTGGTGTATATCTAATACCGGATTGCGGCTGCTCTGTTTGCCCACGACAATCTGGTTATTACTACTTCTGGGTATTACATCACTACTGACAATAGACAATGTCACAGCTTATATCCTCCCCGTCCCTGTACAATGACCTCTATATAGATAACACCGACCCATCATTACATCACTACTGACAATAGATGATGTCACAGCAAATTTCCTCCTCTACCTGTAACATGTCGTCTATATAGATAACAGTGACCCATCCTTACATCACTACTGACAATAGATTATGCCACCTATTCTCCCCTACCTGTACAATGACCTATATATAGATAACACTGACCCATCATTACATCACTACTGACAATAGATGACGTCACAGCTTATTTCCTCCCCCTCCCTGTACAATGACCTCTATATAGATAACACTGACCCATCATAACATCACTACTGACAATAGATGACGTCACAGCTTATCTGCTCCCCCTCCTAGTACAATGACCTCTATATAGATAGCAGTGGCCCATCATTACACCACTACTGACAATAGATGATGTCACAGCTTATCTCCTCCCCCTCCCTGTACAATGACCTGTATATATATATATATATATATAGCAGTGACCCATCATTACATCACTACTGACAATAGATGATGTGACAGCTTATCTCCTCCCCCTTTCTGTACAATGACCTCTATATAGATAGCACTGACCCATCATTGCATCACTACTGACAAGAGACTGTCAATGCTCAATTCCTCTCCCTCCCTGTACAATAACCACTATAAAGATAACATTATTGAGCCATCATTACATCACTATGATGTAACAGCTTATCACCCACAAAATTGCGTGCATAACATGAGAGTAACATATTTACTCCAATTATTTGTATAGTTGCTGTAAAGTATAACCCTAAATTTTGTCAATAGAGCATAGAAATGGATTACGAAAGATAGCCGCCCCATAAACATACAATAAAATATGAGCTTTTACTATCTATTATAATAGCAAATAGAAAATTGGTGATACATTCATTTTTTTAAATGAATATAGAACATGTAGCTGTCTATGGTGCTGATATTAAAATACAACAGACATGAAAATGATGGCTCAAAATCAGTGATTATTCTTTCTCCAAAGCTGAACAAACACCTTAGAGGCTTATTCTTCCATTCTAGTGACAGCATAAAAAATGACTAATGAACATGGTAAATCTTTTCTAACAGCAGGGATTTGATTTCTTGGTCTACCCTTTAGACAAGTTAAGGTGTTTTTGTTAAAAAATAGACCTATCATGTGCCTACCGGAATTGAAAAGGCAGCTCAATGTAATGTAATAAATAGTACATTTTCTAAATTCTGCAGCAGCAAATCAATGTCTAGGGTGATTTATTCACTTACCATAGTAGAATGTAAAAATGTCACAATATTAGATAAGGAAATAGTATATTAAAAATGGGAATATTAGCTGTTAATTGAGCCTGCAGCTCCCCAGGGTCATTGGCATTATTTTTAAAGCCCTTTTTAAAGCCAAAAGAAGATCGGATCCTACCAGAGGCGGCAAACACCAGCATGTAAGCCGGCTTGGTTTATAATCAGCCCCTGAGCCCTCTACATATAGCCTCCACACTTCTGCACCAGAGTGTGATGAGGTTAATGATAAATCCTTATAGGCTACCATCATATTCTGCAATTTTTTTCAAATGATGTGGTACATTAGGACCAAAGTAATAAAATAGTCACCAATTGATACAATAGGAATGAAGAACCTGTTTGCTTTTGTTGAGCAGTTCGGGCCTGTGCCGCACTTTGTGGGTTCGGTCCCAAAAACCAAACTCAAACATTAGTCAGAAGTTTGGGTTCAGGTCTAAATTTGGCTATACCCACTAACCTCACCAAATAAACTCCCCAATCAGTGTTAGCACAATTACTGTTGTCTAGTGTTTTTACCGGACCTGAACTACAAAGTTCATTACAAGTTCGGGACCGGGCCTGAGTTTGGCTCAACCACCCCCCTACAGAAAAATGACATTTAAACAGTTAACACTTATCACTACTAGTGTCATCTCTTTAAATAGCACCAGCAGAGCATTTTAGCTAGTATCGTCACTCCCCAGAGTTGATATTCCCCAAAATGTTATCACCGTTGCACCTGGACATGGACCCGAACACAATTTTCAAGTTAGGGTCCAGCTGAACTTGCTGAGACCAGACGTCATTGGGTCTGTTCATCACTGTTCATCATTGCTCATAAGAACTTATATTTTATGAGATATAATGGGCCCAGTGGTCAGGTCAGGTTGAATGTATCAGCCTTTTTCTACTTATTTACTTTTTAATAAAGTATGACCGTATACAATTCTTAGGAAAATCTATGGGTAATATATATAATAGTAAGACATAAAACACAGTAAAGTAAGCAGAACACATCTTTGCACAACTAGAGACATTTCTTTGTGAATATATCAAGCTTTTTTTTATCTACATGAAACAGTTCTGTGAGATAGTGCTAGCTGTATGGCAGGTAAAAATACCCGCAGCTACATTTATATAATATCAAGGAAAGACACGATCATCAGCAAACAGAATTCCGCTCCAAAATTTGTGTTTCATCTTGGGAGCTTTGATATCCTGCATCCATGTAATTATGCCTAGTAGGGAGTACATTTTACTTCAGTGCCAATCTCCATGTTCTTGCACAGTTGACACAGGTACATAGTAAGAATCACATAGTAACAATCATCCTTACCTCATGGCTTTTAGCTTTTAGAACAGGAAGAAACTGAATCATTATGAACAATGCAGTGGGGGAATGTCATGGATTGACTGGAAGAACAGAAAAAGACAGTGAGCCTTAAGGCAAAATCCCCTTCCCAGCCTACCCTATACACAACAGGTCAACGTTCCTGCACTAAAGTGCAAACATGGAGACAAACACAACACAAACAGAAGGTTAGTCAACAAATATGGGTCAGAACCAAAAGACTCTACAGAATTGATAACAGGCAAAGGGTCAAGGAATCCAAACTACAGAAGTCAAGATGAACACCAGCAAGCTCCAAATAAGAATTATAGCAAGCACTGGGAAATCTGTCCATCACAGCTAGCTTAAGTGTTTAAAGTCCAGCACAAATCTACAGGATTTGGATGTGGTGGGAATCAATTAAAGGAGTATTTCCATTTCAACAAGTAACTGAAATTGTTTGAATAATAAAAAGTTATACAATTTCCTTACCATTTTCTAGATCTCTGCTTGCTGTTATTCCATAGGAAGCTGGATTGCTTATTTTCAGTGGACATAATCTGACCATGGTCACACAGGTGCGCGGCTCATTATATCACACAGCTCTTATTACTTTCTTTGATACTAACGAGCTGTGCACCTATGTGACCATGGTCAGATTTCTCTCCACTTGAAGTAAACAATTAAGTTTTCTATAGAATGACAGCAAGCAGAGATCTAGAAAAGCATCAGGAATTGATACAGAAACTATATTTGAAACTGGTGTCATTTGTCATCTTGCAAACAATGAAATTAATTTGCCGAAGTGGGAATACCCCTTTAAGAAAGCCAACCTAAAAACAAGATCACACTCAACAGCACATCATCAGCCGTACTTTACGGACAGCGGATAGCACTAAATCCTAAGCAGGCATAGGTGTTACAGGATATTTTGCCTTTGAAGACCTCATTTATAGGCAAACTGAGACTTAGAGACCATGTATGTTCCCCATGAAAGAATTATGCAAAAATATGAAAAAATAATGTCTCATTGCTACCTTTGATGGCAGTAGCATGTATGCATGACTTACAAGAAGCCTAGCAACATGATATGGAATAATAGCCATAGTAGTATATATTTTCCAAAATAAAAAATAGACTTCCAACTGAGGACAAAGCTGTTGGAAGGTTAAAATGCATCTGAGACAGGGAATCCTACAAAAATGATACCTTGGAAAAATATGCAGATAAGCTTTATTCTAAATGAAAGAAATGTATATAAAAAACATTATCAGTGACATGTACAGATTGACACATACTGCCACCATTCACTTCCATTCAGTAGCCAATAACCCATCAGCATTGGTCACAAATGCACAAATATTTTGGATCTGGTTGCACTGGATTTTTTTTTTTTTTTTAAATAAACTAGTATTTGTAGAAGCGTAAATATTAAAGTATCCCCATATGTCATTTCCCTTGTCAGGATCCACTCTGCAAAGCATACAGATAATCCTCCACAAGTAAACTGTATGAACCTAACAGAAAGCCACTTCACCTAATAATTAAAAAATAACATCTTCTGGTAATATAAAGCTCCTAATAGTCAAATATTAACTTGCTGTTATAACCAGGATTATCAAGCTCAGTGCATCGTAAATGAAGCATTTACTCAAATGCCGTCTATGTAGACCTTTATATGCTAATACATTCTGCTCTTTCATCATTTGCAGGCATCGCCTTGATGCACATTTTATGGGGTTATGAGCTTACTAGGGCATTGGCAGGAAGCATCATCTTGCGTTTAGTTTTCAAGATGATTTTGAAGATTTAGATTAATTTATTAGTCTAACACGGCTCATCGTTATCATGTACTGTGCAATAACATGTGGTTTAGGAATTGTTTTAATAATTTCCTTTTTAAATTTAAAATCCGAGTAAAAACAGGCTGAATAAATAAATGTTTTTTAAATTGAACATCATATGAGCTAATCTACCAAACTTAATTTTTAGCAATATGAACTAAATCTCTACAAAATTAAAACAGGTCATCGTTACATGTGTGTTATGGCAGCATTATTTTTGCCATTGTACTACACATCATGGCATCCAAATAAAATATAGCTGTAAAAGTGTAGCTGTACAGTAATGGACTTTGTCATTTCACGCAGAGTGTTCTTTCAGATAAGTGACCTTTCAATCCCTTATACATGTAGGGTGTCAGAAAATTTAACCCTGCCTCCATGTACAACAGTGTTTTAGAACAGCAGGAAATTCTGTGCAACCACCCAACTGAAATGGTGTGACATTTGTGAACTATTTCTGGAAAAGAATGTGCTCTTTGTTCAAATTCTCAAGGTTTATTTTCATATACCATATTTCACACAAAAGTTTCATTGATTTATTCACTTTAATCACTTGAAAGAGGAACCTACCCAGCATGATTTACATAATCAGAACAAAAAAATGGGAGCAGATTAAAAGAGATATAGGTTTCTTGGATGAAGGCAACCAAGCTCTGGCTAAGCCCAAAAATTTTATGTGACTTTCACTGCTCCAGAAAATATGTCATGAAACGATAGAAACACTGTGGCAAATCCTTGCATAATGAGAGGGGTAAAAAAAATGGTACGGAGAAATTGAAAGAAGAGGAAAAGAAGCAAACAAAAGAGAACAAAGAAATTACCTTACATTTGGACTTTGCAATTCTTTCTTTGTGATTGTTTTTAATGCTATCCTTTTAGTCTCTCTTACGGCTTTACATATCCTCAAAAGATTCAGACATTGTACAAGGTTTCTAACAAATGGAAGAGTGAGGTGATATGTTGGTTACTGCCTCTCTTTTAACTGTATTGGCTTCACCCGGTTGTTGACCAATTAAATGTGTGGGAATTAGCAGCATTCCCCTAGTCCCCAGTTTCTCAAACTGATATTGAAGACTAGGCTGTGTGCCATGCCAAGAAATGGCATTATGGCAAGATCCACACTTGTTGGTCTGTATGCAGCCAGCCATTTGTTGTAATGTTACTTGCATCTGCTCCAAGATCCTGGTAACATGTTGCATTGATGATTGGGTTTGCATCAGTCTGAATCCTTATATTTTGAAAAATTTAGGAAGAGAAGCATACTCAATGTTTTTGAATCAACCAATGTTTTTGGTCCATATACGTTTAAAGTTTTGTAATGGTTCTTATTGAACCATTGTGGCTTTAGTCCAATACCTGCTCTGTGTATTTTAAAAGGGTCATAATCACTAATATCCCTTATTTGTTAAAACTGATTGCCAAATAAATATGCAAATGTATGAAACAAATATATAATATAAACCACAGGAAACACAGGATTATTGCTTAATTAGTACTAATTGACTTAATAAGCTGAAGGTTTTTTTATTAAATATGTGTCCTGATTAGATATTATAAGCCGTTTATGCTTCAATTATTTAATTACAGGTCTTGGTATGAAACTAATCATGCAGATATCCTTATAAACCTGGCCTACCAACAGGGTAAAAATCATTAAACAATCATTACTATCAACTGACATTGGCCTGTAATTTTTGCTGTTGATGTGGGAGTTGATGCTTGATGAACAATCCAATTAAAACTGGCAACGAAAGACCTAAAATGTCAGCCAAATTGCTTTTTAATAGTCAATGCAGCCGTCACAAAACATAAACACAGAACTCCCAACAGAAGTATAAAGCTTCTGAAACAATCATAGGAAATGAATAATTTGAAGCAGCCTGAGAATACACATAACACAGAAGAAAAAAAAATATCTCCAAAAATATTGTCAATGGCAAATGTGTACTTTGTCTTTAACTCAGATTACATAACATTAATAAAGATGGGATCTACATAAAGTTTCTGTGTGCTAGTATGGAAGATGTTTTCAGAGTTTAAGAGTTGCTCTCTGTTGTGGCTTATAGAGTCCAAATATATATTTGGTGCACAACTCACTACAATTGACTCTAGTAGGGAACTGGAGTCAATTGTAGCAAGATTTCAAACTATAAAACTGCAGTGAGTAATCAAACAGGGCCCAATGTCCCAATCCCCCCCACGTTCCCTTTTACGGGACTGGCAAGGACATGTGAAAATAACCCCCTTTAAGTAATTATCACTCTATTATCATCTTCTCACAACCGTATCCAGGACTTCTCCCGTGCATTGCACAGACTCTGGAACTCTCTACCGAAAATGTGTCCTACTGTCCCCCAATTTCCATTCCTTCAAACGTAATCTGAAAACCCACCTGGCAGGGTCCCCCTACTACTTGCCTCCTGATCACTGGGGTTTTGTATTTGTATCTGTATCTGCATTTGTTCATGTTTTAATGTAATGTTTGTGAACCCCTACTGATTGTACAGCACCACGGAATTAATGGTGCTCTATAAATAAATAATAATTATGATAAAATAATAATTTTGGTTATACTAAGTATTAACACTGATACTGCACCTTTTGTTTTATATATAACTTCATATGGTACAAAAATTGTAAAAAATTCAATTATGATTTTAATATGCAACAACATTCCATAAATATATACAAATGTATAATATTTTGCCAGCAACTTTAATAGTCCCTAGATGGAATGTAACCATTTTGGAGATAGCTGATGATATACTATGTTGTGGAGGTAAAACTCCTACGAGCAGCGTTTTATAGCTGTACATGACAGATGGCCGAGACCACAGAATCTTTTCTGCCAGAAGTCAGAAAATGTATCTTACAAGTAAAGTTCTTGGCTTCAAATGAAATTGGATCAAAGTCCCTTATCAGTGTGTGACCTTGTGCAAGCTGCTCAGAATCGCTACTCCCTGCATAAAAATCACTGTTACATCTAGAAAATGATATCAATTTGCCAGCCTTATTGCTGCTATTATTATTTTCTATAATTATCTTGAAAGCATACTATACTTTTAGAAGGGAACCATTCCACACAACAGGTCTATCGGAGGATTTGTGCTTAAAAATCCATAGATTCTTTTTATGGTTTTCTGAGCTGATTTAACTGATAGGGAGGCTACGAGGACACCACGGGAAAGATAGGATCACAAAATGTAGCATTACCGGATAAGTTCATACTGTGTATATATTTCCTCTTAATTCGTAACTAGTAAACTACTGTTTGAAAAGAAATTGGCATCTGAATGCAAACTATGTAATAGTATATAGGAAGAAGATAAAGATGTGATCATATCTCTGCTTTTTGCAGCCCCTCATAGCTTTTTTTGTTGAAGACAAACTGAGGACCACTTATGGATTTTAATGTAATGTAATTGATCTTGGCACTGTAGCCTATTGGATATGGGTTAGAAAGTTTTACTGCTAAATATTACTGGCTTTGTATAAGAGACAGAGATACTCTTCTTGTTAAGTTTTTTTGAGGAATCCAGTAAACACATTTAAAGTAAATCTACCATCAAAATCAATCATAATAAACTTACTCATAGATCCAGGCACTGTGACTGTTATAATCAACTTTTAAAATTATGCTACTGAGTCAGAAGGGCTCTTGGGGATGCTACCAGAGCCTCTACGTGCTGCAGCTTCACAGGCTGTCACACTGTGCAAGGAACGTATCTCACTGTCCTTCTCTGTACTGCTGTGGCTGGGAGATTACAGCAGACAGAGGGAGGAAGAAGTGCTAAGGGAGCAGGAGGAGGGAGAGACCTTGCACAGCTACAGCTGAATTAGAATGCAAATTAAAATGGGAAACACATGACCTTCCATCTGCAGCCATTTTTTGGACAGAAATATCTAGCTGATGAGGTAAAAAACAGGAGGCTTCACATATGAGAAAGCGGAGGAGAACTATTATTAGATATATATATTGGTAAATTACCTAATGTCCTGCCCATCACACACACAAATGGCCAACACCTTTTAAAAGAAGAAACCAAAGATATATGTTTTTCTTCTGGAGTGGCATAGTTAAGCCGTAGTAAAAGAAACCAGAGGTATCCAGGGGAAATGCAATTTGTGATAATAGAATTTTGATTTTAATAGTCTTGTATTTGCCAAATATTAATTAAACATCTGAATGAGATTTTATATTTTTTGGTCTGTTTTAGTGATATGTTAAACAAACACTCAAACACCAATGATTTTGTATATAAAGGAGTGTGTATGAACAACCTGCTTTCCCTTGGGAAATGGGACTAAAGCCATTCCTGGTGTTATAGATGGTCAAGGTCTGATAAGGTAGATCAATGATTAAGAACCCATCTGACATTGGTACTATCCTCTTTATTAAAAATATATGAAACATAGCTAAACTACCGTATAGAGAATACACAGTTTGTTGCAGAGGTGACAGCCTACATATATATCAGTAGTAAAAAGTCCCTGCATACTTTTTACAAGTCCTTCCTGCACCACTATCCATAAATGTTTGATTTTGTGCTTGTTTTTTTCTTCAGTAAAATGCAATGCATCATGCCTATTACTTATCCAAAATTGATATGGTTTCCTAGGAACAGAATGACGTCCCTTCGTTTTCTCTCTATAAACCATGTGGGTCGATTGAAGCTTTTAGTGACTTAATAATAAAGAGTTGTGAAATAGATGCTTTAATTCTGTTGTTCACTTTAGTAGTAGAGAAGTGAGTAAAGTTTTTATGATTATTGTAAGCTGGCTCGGGGGGCATTCGCTGCAGGGAAATTATAGGAGAATATCAAAAGTAAAGTAGGCCATGTTGACAGCAAAGAGTTTGCTGTGATTTTTATTGTAGGCTAATTTTCCACATGGACTGGCTGTACTTTTTTTTTTTTTTCTACAAGCCCAGAATAAATTGTTCATTGGTAGATCTGAAAAAATGTGAGTCGTTTGGGGATTATAGCATGCAGTTTAACATTTATTACTGTAAAGTGCTTTCAGAACAAAAGCCTACACTTGCATTTAAGATTCAGAAACAGAAGAATTTTTAATATCTTGTATAAAGAACATCTTTTAACAGATCACATGGAAAGTTACAAAATCCATAAATATATTCAAATCACAAAGTCTCAGGAGCTGAGTAAAATCTATTGTATTTAGAGTCAATTGGATCGAATAAAACAAAAAGATGGAAATGAATGGTGTTCATTACTGAATCAGAAGTGGGAAACATTGGCATTTACATAGGCAATGTTTATGCTAATTGGGAAATAGTAAATTGTAAATTGCCGTACTGCATTATCTAAAGCAATGCTATACAAGGCGGATTGAAATAAAAGGGTTATTGGTGCATTTAAATCCAACATTGTCCATTTATGAACTCATAACAAATTGACTGCTAGAAATGCATTTAAAATTCTTCAACCTCGAAAACTACTGTAGATAACTCTACAAAATGTATATATATGAATCTAGAATTACTCCCCCAGCTCAGCTCTTACTTGCATGGTCTACTTTGGATAGAAATATTTTCAAAAGTGTCTATTGTCCGTCAAATCCAATTCCTAACTCTTATTTCGCAGTCTTCTTTGTATTGGTTCTATTTCCGCTTAATCATTTTATTTAAGAAACATCTTGATTTTAATTTTCTATTCAATGGGCTTACTCGTATTTTAGGGAAATGGTGCTAAGAACAAAGTTGAGTTGAAGGTATACCATCCACTTTTTTTGTATATTTATTTTTTATATGCACCCCCCAAAAAACACTGGAAATCTACAATAAACCAAAAAGGTTTAGACAGTATATAAATGTAACTAATATATGCCTCTTTTGATGAAAACAAATAACAAAAGAGATAGACACAGAAACACCATTAAAATGTGAATGCTGTGTCTTTTGTGGGCTGGAATGTCCATCTTGTTAATATAAAGTTGTCCTAACTCTTCCCCAGAGACACACATGAGGAAAAAGGAGAATTAACCAGCCAATACAGAAAAAAAAAGTGGAGACCTTAGGCTTACCCATGACCTCTTCTTTCCAGGCTCTGCACAAGACTGTGTCAATCTCAAAAAATAGTCAAGAATGTGTCAATATAGCAATATCCCATTAGTCAGCACCTGAGAGAATGGAGGAGTAATACTATACTAGGTACTATAGATCCGAAAATAAGGGCATTTGATCTGACACTCCACCGAACCTTCTAAATTTGACTCATCGCACATGACCCTGCTCATTGTCACATGTCATTGGAGATTTATTATAAATAAATGGCTAAGAGGGCTAGTAATTTAAAGGACATCTACCACTAGGATGAAAGACTGTATGCAAGTGAGCCTGAAGGGCTACAGGCTAAATAGATGTTATTGTTATTTCTTCTTGGTATCATAGTATATATATGGTTTGAAAAAGACAGAAGTCCATCAAGTCCAACCAATAAATGTTTTATCCCCATAACCCGTGATATTTTTTCTCTCCGGCTTCCAGGCCTCTGTTGAACATGTGCAAAGAGTTCACCATAACAAACTCTTGCAGCAGAGTTCCATAGTCTCACTGCTCTCACAGTAAAGAACCTTTGTCTATGTTGATGGTAGAATCGCCTCTCCTGTAGGTGAAGAGGATGCCCCCTTGTCCTGCTCTCAGGTCTAGGTATAAAAAGATCTTTGGAGGGATCCTTGTACTGCCCGTTCAGGTATTTGTACATTGTAATGAGGTCTCCCCCCAGTCGTCTTTTTTCAAAATTGAATAATCCCAAATTTTGTATTCTAGTCCCCCCATTCTCTTAATAATCTTGGTTGCTCTCCTCTGCACCCGTTCCAGTTCTACTATGTCCTTTTTATACACTGGTGCCCAAAACTGCACACAATATTCCATGTGTGGTCTGACCAGTGATTTGTACAAAACTATGTCATTATGAGAATATATTCCTCTCTTGATACATCCCATAATTTTATATGCTTTAGCAGTAGCTGCCTGGCTGTGGTCACTAAAATTAAGTTTACCACCAATACCACCAAGTCTTTTTCAGCTCCAGTTTTACTAAGTAATTGACTGTTTAAAACATAATTATACTTTTTGTTTCCATGGCCCAAGTGCCAAAGTTTTGACTTTACATTTATCTACATTAAACCTCATCAGCCATTTCTCTGCCCACTCCTCAAGCTTCCACAAATCCCTCTGTAATGCTAAACTATCAACCTCAGTATTTATTACTTTACATAGCTTATTATCTTCTGCAAATATTGAAACTTGACTGTGTAAACCCACTACAAGGTCATTGATAAAAATATTAAAAAGAAGTGGCCCCAATACTGACCCCTGTGGCACTCCACTGGTAACCTCAACCCAATCTGAGAATGTGCCATTAATGACAACCCTCTGTTTTCTGTCACTAAGCCCATTAATTACCAAAAAGCACAGATTTTCCCCTAGTCTCATCTTATGTGCCAACCTTTTATGCAGCACAGTGTCAAATGCCTTTGAAAAGTCCTGATATACAGCATCCACAGCATCCCCCAGATTCAGTCTGGAACTTACAGGACCGATCTCTCATAAACCCATGCTGACGCTGCATTATAAGGTGTACAGTGAGATACTCCAGGATAGCATCTCTAACAAACCCCTCAAATATTTTCCCCACCACAGAAGTTAGACTCACAGGTCTGTAGTTTCCAGGATCGCTTTTTGATCCTTTTTTGTATATTGCTACCACATTTGCCATGCGCCAGTCCTGTGAAACATAACCAGTCCTCAGTGAATATTCAAATATTAAAAATAACGGTCTGTCTATTGTGGTACCTAGTCCATGTAGAACCCGGGGGTGTATGCCATCTGGCCCCGGTGATTTATCTATCTTAGTGGTTGTTAGGGGGCGACGTACCTCTTCCTGTGTTAAACTCTTGACATTCCCAAGAGAATTTACATAATTCCTAATTGTGACCCCCTACCAGGGGATTTTCCTGGGTAAAGACAGTCGAGAAGGCGACATTCAGTAGATTGGGCCTTTCCTCATCTCCTTCCACCATGACCCCCATGTTATTCCTAAGAGGGCTCACACTCTCCATTTTTAGTTTCTTATAATTTAAATAGTTAAAAAATAATTTATTATATTTATTAATTGATTTATTTTTCTTTCTATATTCCTGTAATGCCTCACAGCTACCTTCACATTTTAGCACCTTAAAGCCTTATCTTACTTGCTTATTGCTTTCCTTACAAGACTAGTTAGCCAAGTTTACCTACCTGATCTCCCGCTGCCTTTCTGTTGTGGCACGTGGTACAGGTATTATTTCGGAGAAAACTACCTTTGAGGTCCTTGCCCTGAGCTTATGGCCTAAATTCCTGAAATCATTTTTAAGGGCCTTCCATCTACCTCTTACTTTGTCATTAATGCCCATGTGGACCATGACCGCTGGTTCCTCACCAGCCTCTCTCAGTAATCTGTCAACCCGATCCGCAACATGCCAAACCCGAGCATCCAGCAAACAACACTGCTATGCACTGTCTTTTTGACAGATTGACCTGTTTGCTCCCCTAAAAATCAAATCTCCCACTACCAGCACCTGTCTGACCTTGACTGTGCTCCCATTACCCTTCTTACTGGAGCAGACAGTCCCCTGGTTGCTAGAAGCCATGTCTTGCTGCAGCATTGCTACCCCAGAGCTGATATCCCCCTCATCCGCCAGCCTGGCAAACTTATTGGGGTGCACCAGCAGGACACTGCCTTTTACATGTTACCCAACTAGCTGCCCCCTCATTCTGCACCTCCATACTTCCATCCCCACACCCATCTTCCCCAGAGAGTTTGTGCAGGCGCAGCAAACTTCGCTCGATATTGTCAATTGCCCGCAGCCTTGAAACTTGCCCATTTAGATCCAGAATCTGGGCTTCTAGATGAGCAATTTTCACACATCCCACACAGCAGTATTCCCCCTCGAATGCATGTTCAAGGAAAGCATACATGGCACAGAATGTGTACTTTGTGTAACATTCCCATTTATGGAGTCCACCATGCTAATGGGGAATACAAGAGAAATACGGCAGAATAGAAGATTTCAAAGTAAAGTATCACAAAAATACAGCAGTTACCTGCTAAAGTCCCTCAAACTTAAGTCCCTTAATCCTAAGTCCCACTTTGGACATTGCACACACTTCGGATCAAGGCACACTCGCTTTTCTGAATGCTCTTAAAAAGGTTATTTGCCACAATAATCTACTATGTTCACTGCAACAGGATCTGGTAGATACCCATTAAAGGGGAAAAATCAAATAACTGGTTATTTTTAAACAGAACAAGTTCTGACAAATCCTTATGGATTTTGAATATGTCCAAAACATGGCAGAATCACTTTCAATCAAAACCAAGGCCAATTGTGCATGTACATGTGTATGCTGAAGTCGGCAAGATAACCGTTTGTATCACCTTACATTCTGCTACATTTTGGTTGGGCTGACATAGATATTTCAGTTTAGTTTGTGTAATTTATTATCTTTCAATTTCCAGGTGGTTTATAAAATGTAAACATGGCTACATTAGTGTTTTAAGGTGGAAATATTGATGATATTGAATGTAGATTCATTAATGGTTGCTTTATATTTCTTTGCTTTTCTCATGGTCACACTTAATATACAATTGATAAGGTGATCACATATTTAATATTAGTTTTACATACTAATGAAATATTATTAATCTTAGATAGATGTGATAGATAGATAGATAGATAGATAGATAGATAAGAAAAGGGAAAGTTCGGAGCAGCACAGCAACTTCAGTGGGTACACAAACCGTGAGTCCCCAGGCCAAGGGACTGAAATATAAGTTGAGGAAAAGGCAGCACTCCGTAAATGGTGTCAAAATAAAGTGGGTGTCTTTATTCCATAAGCGACGTTTCAGCTCCTTACGAGCCTTTATCAAGCATCTTGATGCTTGATAAAGGCTCGTAAGGAGCTGAAACGTCGCTTATGGAATAAAGACACCCACTTTATTTTGACACCATTTACGGAGTGCTGCCTTTTCCTCAACTTAGATAGATAGATAGATAGATAGATAACAGAAACTGAACATCACTCCAATTGTAGTGATAAAAAAAATGTGGTCCTCTTTATTCCATAACAAGTGACAGCAATGACGTTTCAGCTCAGAGGCTTAAGAAAGAGGACCTCATTTTTTCATCACTACAATTGAAGTGCTGTTCAGTTTCTTTTATTTACACTTAGAGGACTTGAGTCCTTGTCTTATGATGCCTAAACCCACCCTGGTTTGGCTTTAATTGTGCTGTTTAGATTTTCCTGTCATAGATAGACAGTAAGATAGATAATGGTATATGAGCTAGAAGATTTTGACTAACACATGAAGCTATAAAAGAAGAACACATGTTTGTGTCATCTATTGCTTGTGTTAGCTCCATGTCTGTCAAAAACTCTTGTATGTCTAATTATTTATTTTATTCTACGTTTCTGTTTGATGTTGTAGAGATTCCCGGAAGCCCACGCAACCAGTTTACCTTTAGGCCTCTACCTCCTCCTCCTCCACCACCGCATGCGTGCACCTGCAGCCGACAGACTTCACAGACACTAGATACTCTCCAGAGGAGTTCCATGACATCTCGCAGTCAGCCAAGTCCAGCTGTTTCCAACCCACCCACAAGTACTCAAGATTCTGTGCACCTGCACAACAGCTGGGTTTTAAACAGCAACATACCCCTGGAGACCAGGTAAGATCCAAGAGCGGACAAAACTTCTCTTCAAACTCTAGCAAGATGTGTATCTGCAGTATCAAAAAATTCATTAGTGTATTCTGTTTTACTTCACACAATGTTAAAGCTGTGTTTGATGTTTAGTGCGGGAAGGCACTTTGCTTTGAAACTAAGCATGCAGCAATCTAATCATTATATCTACAGAGTTCCTACTGTTTTTGTGCTTTTACAGATAATTTAGTGTTAAAGCATCTATTATAGAGATCACAGAAGCAGTAGTTGCTTAGATAATTACTTGATCTGCATCAGTTTGACGGTGTGAAGTCTTTGGGAGGAAATCAGAACAGAACATGTTCTTTGCTCATGAGCTATGAAATGTTGGCAGACATTACTTTTAATGGTTGTAATTAATGAGGTGTGTTCTGTTTCTTCTTTGGAAGAAGTTCACCTCTTTAGAGTTGTACTTTCTATAGATTCAACTATCAGAAACAATGGATTTAGGATCGAAGTAAAAAAAGAACAATTTATTGCGACATTGACGTGGGCATTCACAAAAAAAACTTCAGAAAATATTTGTAACTTGGCAAGTTAAAGTTTGTTTTGTAGAACTGGGTTGATTAGTATCAACCCTGTGCTATAAAAGATTTAGCCTTCTTATGTTAACTTTTTTTTGTTTTTGTACAGAGGAATATTCTCCATGTTGTAAATAATAAAATTATAAGAAAACTTAGATGAAGTTCTTTTCTTCTTTTTGCCATATTGTGAACTCCCTCTGAATACAGATTGATGAAGCTCGTACCAGATTCCAACCATTAGTGGCAGTAATTTATGATAACATCTTTTTAACACCAACACAGATTCTATAAAAAAAAAACAAAAAGAGCACCTTTCAACGGCAATTTTGGACACTAAACTTAAAAAAAGTTTTAAGTTTTAAACTAAGTTTAAAGTTCTAAATCCACCTTTAGTTAGTGCACTCTATTACAAACAATAAACCTTCATATTTATCTAGAGATGGGTCCGATGAGGCACATTTGACACATATTTGGGTGCTCTGCTTCACCTGCGCAGCAATTCAATGAAATTAGAGCATGCCTTGGCTTCATTGTGCAGGCACCATACCCACAGTGCATGCTTAGTAAAGCTGGGGTAAGGTACGTCAGTCATTGTGTTCCTGCACAGGCGTGGAGAACGCCATAAAGTTTAATTTTTTTCAAAATGAGACAGAGACTAACTAAAGGACGATTTGGGACACTAAAACATAGCCATACAGACCTGTTGGTGGTTCAGTGTGCTAAATTGCCCTGACAGGTGTCCTTTGAGTTGGGGTGTAGGCGTGTCCCACGTGGATCGGACTATCCAATCCCTCCTGCCGCAGCCCCTGGTTCCGATGAGTGACCCGAGACTGTCAGCTCCTCTTTGTCCCGGGTTCTTACAGTTACTTACACGATACACTGCAATACAACAGTAATACAACTGTAAAGTCCCATAATCTCCCCAGACACATAAAATGCAAATAAAGTGTATAAAACACAAAAACACTAAAAAATTTACATATTTGGTATCACCAAGCAATCTGTACAATAAATCTAAATCAATATTGAATCCGCTCGGTGAACGACATAAAAAAAAATTTAAAAAAATGAAAAACTTCCCATAATATAGAATTTTTCAGCAAACACCATCACAAAAAATGTTCTAAAAAGTGATCAAAAAAAGTTACGTTCCCTAATATGATACGACTGAAAAGAACAACTCTTTTCGCAAAAAATAAGCCCTCAAACAGATCTGACAACAGAAAAATACCGAAGTTATGGCCCTAAAAAGTTGCCAATAGTAAAAAAAATGCGATTTTCTCCAATATTGGTTTCGCTCAGTAAAATTGGGCAAAGATTAAAAAAACAATATAAATGAGGTATCACCACAATCGTAGTGAACCAGAGAATAAAGTTTAAAAAATATATTTACGTTATGGTGAGTGGGGGGGGGGATGCTAAAAATCCAAAATAAAAATTGATGATTTTGTTTGTGTCCCCCTTGAAATCGTTAATAAAATCTCATGAATAAGCTATAGACCCCCAAAATGAATTATCTATACATTGTATCTCATCCCATAAAAAATAAACCCTCATATGTTTGCATTACCAAAGGTCGTACAATGTGACAATACAAATCTGCAGTGAATGGTGCCTCCATTCATTCTATACTCGGCCATGCACCCATAAAGCAGTTTACCACTGGGTATCAGTACACTCGGGAGGAATTGGGCATCAAACGTTGCAGTGCGTTTCATCATTTAATTTATTTTTGAACCTGTCAGTTTTGGCCTAAATGAATGTATTTTCCAAAAAAATTCTATAGTTTCTAAATCGCAGATCCATATTGTTTTAACCCATGTGAAACACTTAAAGGGTTAATAGACTTAATAGAAGTTGTTTTACATACGTTTATCTAGCCCTTTCAAAGTCACTTGGAAGCTGAGTTGTCCCTCAAAATGTGAGTTTTTGCAATTTTTATGAAAATGAGAAAAATTGCACCTAAAGTTCTGCACCTCATAACATCCTAGAAAAATGAGAGGACGCATAAAATATCATCTCAACATAAAGCAGACATTCCTTAAATGTTAATTATCAAGATTTTTGGGTAATTTTACTTCCTGTCTGGAATGCAGAACATTTCAAACTTGGAAAATGAAGAATTTTTACAAACTTTTGCCAAATTTTCACTTTTTTTCAGAACGAAACGCAAAACTTATCACTTAAATTTTATAACTAACATGAAGTACAATGTGTCACGAGTAAATATTCTCAAAATCACCGGGATATGTTAAAGCGTTCCGAAGTTATAACCAATTATCATGAGACATGTCAGATTTGAAAAATCGAGCCTGGTCATTGAGCTGAAAACTAGTGTCAGTGATAAGGGGTTAATTTAGTATTGCAGAAATGCATTTGATAGCGTTTACTAATAGATGGTGTTTACTAATGGTAGGTGTCCTCAAAACGATATTTAGTTGCTTACTAGATAAGTAGAAAGTTACACGTACAACTTCAGTAGCTTACACTTTCTACTCTACTTAGAAATATATTTATTAGAAAATAGGATTAACAGCCTGCTATCCTGATCCAGATAAAATTCTCAAATGATCTGTACCATTAGGCAACATGCACAAAATGTAAGCCCTTCTTAAACTAACTTATTATAATTCTTAACTAAACTTTTGAAGCAATTGTAAGTTACATTTATTTAGTGTAGGCATAATAGTAAACTTTAAGGGAAAAAATATACATATTTTGCTCCTTTCTTCATCTGCCAGTAGCAGTATTTCTGAAAGCCTTCTGAAGTCCATATACAGCATATAGGTTTAATTCTATGCTCTTCATCTCCTTACTTACATATGCAATATTTAACTTGATATTTAAACTATGTAAGGACAAATAAATATTTTTCTTTAATGGAGTATATTATGGTTACTGTTTTATGAAATTTGGCTCAAAGCTGCTCTTTTATATTATTAATAGCTACCCTTTACTATTACATTAAAACTGAAAGTTTTCATACAAATTAGATCAATGTTGGCTGAACATGTGGATTTCACCAGGATATGCTGACCATCTTAAACAGAAAGAAAAATAACTACAGGAAAAATAACTACAGCTCTCGAAAAAATAAGTCCAGCTCTTACCACCATGTGTTCCCTTTTTGTCCCACTGTACAGTTTTTTATAACAGCAAAAATTGGGCAGCAGTCCTAATCATTTTGTTAGTTATAATCATAATGGAAGAGTGTCTTAGATTGACCTTATGTTATTTGGTGGTAGTGTGAACTTAGCCTAACCTTAACTTAACATTCTGCATTTGGATAAACATATCCAACTTCTCTGTTCGGAAATGAAACTTTCTATATAAAACAATCCCTACACTCATTATGTACCCAGAAACTTTCTGAAAAACTATTGTAAGATTTTGGAAAAAGAAAAAAAATTTATATAAAAGCATACTTATCTTTCAAAGGTAAAATATCTGTCATCATTTTTTATTTTCCCTGTTGTGAGGGCATACTAGTTGTTTGTAGGATCAGCTGCAAACTCTAACTAGTGGCATCCAATGTGCTTTTCTCATATATAATGCTAATGATTGGCCTGTTATTGGTTCCATTGGTCACATGGATGTATGTAAGTGCATTGCTTTTGGAAAAGTTAGCTGGAGCTACTGGAGACACTCCCGAAAAAAAATGTTACTCTTTGTCTTCTTATATATAAATTCTTGTGCATGTTATCTTCAAACCATAGTCATCTGCTCCTTAGCTGTCATGAGACAAAAATTCTGACTCAAACCAAGTGCAGAATATTTCTAAATGTAAACATAAGACCAGTGCAGAGTAGAACTAGACAGTTCTCTGCTACACCAGATTTCTCACTGTGTCAGATGCTGGATGATTTATCTGGAGTAGATAAGACTGTCGAGTCATACTTTGCACCATCCATTAGTTGGTCTATTTTACTGTGCCAAAATAATACATTTTTTGGTGGAACAACTTTACTTTTTGGTGAACAGACTTTCTGCTACAACACCCGCCCTTTTTTTACTCCAGAATTCTGGTGCAGACAGTTGGATAAATCTCCCCCCTTGTGTCAGTAGGAGATTCTGAAGTTGGATTCATAAAGGAAATGGCTAGCTCACGAAAATTGTTACATTTTCTATAAACATGTATAATAGACCTTTCTTCCTTAGAGTAACACATTTTATTGTTCATTCACCACTCCATATGACCTGGATTTTCAGATTATGTGATCGGGGGTGGGAGGTGTGGAACTTAATTAGGACAGTGTAAACAATCTCAAGAAATTGTCATAATTTCAATATATATACCTATAACATGCATAACAAGGCTTGGGGGTTAACCCTTCATTTCAGAAATGAGAACATCCTATTATCCATGATGATGCTTAATTTAAAAGATTGGTTCATCTAATTACAACTCATTTATTCTTCTTTGAAGATGAAGAAAGCTGCAAATTTAATATATTTAATGGCATCACCATTTACTGCAGCTCATTTGCAATAGTATATATACAATAGTCCAAATACAATCATTTTCTGAAACAAGACTAAATTAAGTTTTACTTTTATTATAATAGTAAATTACATGTAAATAGGTGTAATAATGAATAATATATATAATTGAGCTGTAGAACAAAATAGGTCGTATTTTTATAACAGGATCCATTGGCCCCCTGTGCTACAGATTCCATGTACTTTAAGTATAAATGGGCAGCCTGAAATACAGACAGTAGCTGTACAGTAAATAGATTTACAATTATCAATGAAAAAAGGTAACAAAAGTTAATTACATTAATGTAAATGAGGAAATTTAATGGAAAATCTTTTGAATGTGTGATAGACTTATTATTGCACTTCTCTGTTTTCTGTCTTTAAATTGTCTCCAATGTGTTGCATCTGCGAATTTGCAACCAATTTTCTACTTCTTGTTAAAGCTTTTTACTTTTAACTTCATTCAACTTATTCCAAATGCATTATTTGAATTCAGATGTGGCAGACAGATATGTGACTTTTTTTGAAATGTTGCAAATGTATGTGCAAATCTACTCCTATTCCCAAGTACCACAGGAAAAAATGTAAAAACTAGTTGCAACTTAAAAATTTTGTTGAAATTTTGTTAAGTGGAAAAAATTGCAAATCTATTCCTAACATGTTATATATAATATGCAAAATACAGCAAACAGAACTTAAAAGAAACACTAAAAAACTGTAGAGAGAAAATTGCCTAATGAGATGAACTTTTTCCTTTAAAGCAAAGCTTATTGCAGAAAAAAATAAAAATGTGTTACATACATCATTAAGGACAAAAGGTCCTTGGTCCTTCTTCCTTCTGTAGTGAGCAGTGCATCTGAAAGTATTCGAGTTTGTACAAATCGGGGCTCTTTCACATTTTCAAATTCGTGGTTCGTTGATTTCCACGGATGCCTCACAAAGCCATTGTTTTATATGGGTGTTTTTACTGATCTGTTGTCCAAGGAAAAGCTTATGAAACATGTCCAATTTTTTTCATGGCATTTCAGTCAACCTGACCAGTTCTGCATCGGATGTGCCGTAATCGACATCCAATGCAGACGCTGGCATTACCCTGGATACAGCGAGAGGTCCTCGCAAAGGATGGGCACTTCAATTCTGAGTTGGAGGACAAACTAGACTGCAGAGATAGAAGGATGCGCTTCAGGGTTTGTGCACGCCAGCTTCATAAATAGCTTCACAAACATAGACAGGTGATGCTATTATTCCTCTGATCATCCACCTAACAGCATGGGCAATTGCTCTGATCACATCTTGCCAGCTACTTCCATCAAGTATTGGTGTTCTTTAAGCTGAATTTAACCAATAACTGGTGTGATTTCTGCATTTCTATTCAATATATTTGCCAGTTAATGTGCTCGGTTATTTCTCTGTTTATGTGGGCATTTGCAATATTGTTGTCTACTCCAGTATCTTTCTTCTAAGTGGGCATGTGCAATATAACTACTTTATCTTACTGCATATAAGCAGTGGTTAGGTGGTACCTTGTATTGTTTTGTTGTCTTGTTTTGTGTTCTGAGACCTACCAACATTGGTCCTGTGTTCACTGTAGTGAGACCCCTAAGGAGCCGATAAATTTTAGTGGCGTAACGGGTAGAGTCATATTTTTTGTGGGTCATAATACTTATTGACTACAGTGACATACTTATTGTGTTTTTGTTTGTGGAGTGGGCAGTGTTTCTGATTAAGAGGCTTCACATGTTTTTTATCTGTTGTGTATATTTCCTTAAATGATTAACTGCAAGAGGTGTTTTAAAGAATTCAATAACGGTCATTCTTTAGATGTTTTTCTATTTTTTCAGTAATTTTTCTTAGACTTAAAGAAAAAAGTTTAAGCCCAAACTGAATGGGTTCAGTCACATTCAGTCTTTGTTATGAACAGATAAAAATGTATGTCTATACATGTAATATAAACTTAAAGGGAACCTGTCACCAGGAGACCCATTTTTTGCACTCCCCTAGTCCCCACAGAGCATAGTATATACACTGCCAAAGTGTTTTTGTATAAAAAAATTGGTTTTACAGAAAAAAAAGATATGTTATATTGTACCTTTCATTAGCATCTGCTGTGTGACTAGGCAGTTGCCAAAAGGGAGGGTCTGGAAAGGAGCAGTACCCCCCCACCCTTGGGATTCAGCTACTCCATTTGACCTTTTCAAATATATGAAAACACCCATCACTTGGATTAGCGACGCCCCCTGCTCCTCTACAGCCAATCCCGAGTGTGGGGAGTTATTCACATATTTGAAAAGGTCACATGTTTCCCAAGGGTGGGGGGGGACTGCTCCTTTCCAGACCCTCCCTTTTGGCAACTGCCTAGTCACACAGCACATGCTAATGAAAAGTACAATATAACATATCTTTTTTTCTGTAAAACCTATTTTTTTATACAAAAACACTTTGGCAGTGTATGTACTATGCTCTGTGGGGTCTGGGGGAGTGCTAAAAACGGGTCTCCTGGTGACAGGTTCCCTTTAAAGAAAATATGTATAGAAGTAAACAAATAAGAATATTGCATATTAATCCCTACATTTTTAGCTTTCATACTAAACATATATACCAAATAAAGGAAGAAATAGTTTTTACTTTAAACCTTTCATGCTATTTTGTTTAAGGAGACATGTTTTAGGTGATATGATTATTCCGCTCAAAGTTCACAATGGAATCAACCTAACGTATACAGAAAACATTGAATGTGGGCTTAAGCCGCCTGTGACTCCTTCTAACCCTCTATTTCATTTAAATTTTTAATACTATCTTCACTTGACATTCCCTTCTGAGTTCTCTGAAGTGTTGGAGATTATGGACGTAACCTGTACTTTACCTTATGCAGCATATGGTTGCAGAATTATTAATTCATTCGTAACTAAATACTGAGTTATCCTTGTGTCTCCATCCTCTCTAAGCAGCAGAACATACATAATATTAGACCTTACTTGCCTCTTTTCAGCACTGTAAAATAATTGGCATCAAGCAAACCTCTCTAATTTATCTCCCTAAACTCCAAAATGTGTTTAGGAAGGCCGAATACAGCAGCTAATTTGCATATTAAGATTTTATTCCCTGCCTTCTTCTTGCTAGATCGGTAACATTATAAATTCATTTTCCGAATCAGCCTCAATGTCTCTGTGGAGTATGGAGGTCAAACAGTCTCTCTCATTCTCCAAATGAATAAATAAATAGTCCGCACCTCATACCTTTTCTTTTATACTCTTTCGTCATTAACTGCTCAACTAGTCATTTTAAATTCTTAACATAAAACCTTCCCCGAAACCTAAAGAAAATCTCATTCCAAGTTTTTACACACATAGACACATATAGTGCTCAAATAAACGGTAAAGCTGTAAAGGGGTTTCGGGGATTAGGAAATTTTTGTGCAATATTAGGAGCAGATGATTATTATTAGTTATTTCTTTAGTTTTTTTTAGATTTTTTTCACTCTGGACAACTGTTTTAAAGTAATAAGATAATCAGTTTGTTATCATGTGTGATAATCACTTTGTTGTCCCCATCTACATCCCTACTTTTTTGCTGAAGTAGAATCTGCATGGTGCTGTGGTTAAGGTTTCTGAATTTGGCAACCTAGGAGAATAAGGGTCCCTTGCACCTTAAATCTGAAAGGATTTGTAGTCAAACATATTGGCTGTTATTCCAGTTATCCCTATAGAAAAGGAAAAGTGAAGATAATAACAGTCTCTGAAAGTCCCAGTGGAATACAATGGAGATGTTGATGTGCAACCACAGCTCTGGATAGCAGTCCAAGTTACATTGTTCTTATGATCAGTAGAGCTCCCAGCAGTTGCAACAGTTTACAAATGATGCTCTATCCTGTGGATAGCGAATAACTTGTCCTTGTGGAAAACCTCTTTAAGAACTGGAGTAGCCTAAAACTCCCCCCAAATAGAATTGGACACAGCATTTTCTACCTCTAATAATAAGTAAACAGAGCTGTGTATGTCTGAAGTTGAATATTGGCGGATGGTCCCGTATTTATTTTGGGTGGGTTATTTTAAATGGCAGGTTCCATTTAAAGGAATAAGAGTAGCTTTCAGGAGGTGCAATAATGGAACTAGCTTAATACAGATCCGTAATACAATTAGAACTTAGCCAATTGGGGGTGAGGGGCCCAGTGCATCAAACTCCTTTTTTCACCCATCATATATAGTCCTCACTGTAAGATCCCTGCTGTATTACAAAAAAGCATTATTACTGACATAACATACAGAAAACCTACAGAAAAATGAGGAACATAAATGGATATAAATATCACATCTCCCTACACTTTTTATGCACTAAATACTGCTCTATTGAGATATTTTTATCTATTGAGTATCCAAATATACATACATTAGAATCACAAAATGATAAATGTTTACTTATTTTAATTTTGTTCCATTTTATTACCACAAGAGTCATGTAAAATGATAATGTAAGCAATGATTTATTTGGCACCCTTTACCCTTTGAGCAAAAGGCTCAATCACTTTCTGCTTGTTTTAAGGATTAATCTGTTCTTTGCAGCACTTTACCTTCCCAACTAATACTACTAAGCAGATTGTGTTTGGTTGTTTTGAGTATTTACCGTGTGAAAGAAGATTTAGACAGTGCAGACGTAGATTTTCCAGACCTTAACCAAAGAAAAGGCAGAATGTGAATATTCTCTGCTTAATTCAAATCCAGTGCCTATAATCCTATGGTGCCAGAAGGACAGAGAGATCCGTCTGCAGTAATGGACTAAGGATTATTCTGTACTTGGAAAAAAACACTTCCAAGAAATACATTTACTATTTACCAAGGGACTATTCCAAAATACCCTATAAAATCAGTAGAATAAATGGAAATACCATTTCCATATATTCTTCACAAAGAAGCACATTTCAATTTTCCCATCTTTATTTTACTGAAACCATTAATTTTTTTCAATATATACACTTTTCTCTACATACACACTTTTACTATATTCACAGAGGAATGTGAGGTCGACATAATAATGACAAAACCTAATTTATAAATAGTGGTTTTGACCCTTTGTGCTGGCCTGGAATTATAAATGTCTAAACTATAGCTGTAGGAGCAAACATTAGCATTTAGCAGGCTTGGAAGTGAGCAACAGAATTAAACAGGATTTCAAGTCAGAGACTACACAGTTCTTTTAGGTCTGAATCTAAAAATAGATTTGAGAAAAATCCTGCTAATTTTAATAATATTATTTAATATTATAATAATATTTAATAATAATATACTATATAAATAAATTAAATGGGTTGTATAGGCTTAGAGAGCCCAATATATAGAGGTAAAATTTAATTAATAAGTAACACAACATAAATAGTTTTAGGGAGGATTAGTGGACACCTTTATATGATGCAGGCAGTGTAATGTCTACACATATTACTGGCTGAATGACACTAATAAAGAAACTATATTAACTGTATGTATTAACTGTAATTATATTAACAGTATGGACATTTCTCTGTTCTACTACTGCCAAAACAAAATAAAGCAATCAGTAAATAACATGTACCGTATATACTCGAGTATAAGCCGACCCGAGTATAAGCCGAGACCCCTAATTTCAACACAAAAAACGGGGAAAACCTATTGACTTGAGTATAAGCCGAGGGTGGGAAATGCATTGGTTACAGCCTCCAAGTATATAGTCTGCCAGCCCCTGTACCATACAGCCTGCCCAACCCCTGTAGCGTACAGCCTGCCCAGCCCCTGGAGTAGGAAAAAAAATAACACTGTACTCATCTTTCCGACGTCCCCCATAGGTCCTCTTCTGTCTCAGACTGTCTCAGACAGAAGAGGACCTATGGGTGACGTCAGAAAGGTGAGTTTTGTCTTTATGTTTTTAGTTGACTCGAGTATAAGCCGAGTTAGGGTTTTTGAGCACAAATTTTGTGCTGAAAAACTAGGCTTATACTTGAGTATATAAGGTACCCCAAAATGGTGCCATTGTACCTTCAAGACATATTGCAAGAAAAATAAAAGTTTGGACTGGAATATGGAATATGTATACTCTTTTTCTTATAATGATTGAGGGGCAGCACCATCCAGCCTATGTCTCATTATACTGAAAAATTATTCAGTCCACAATTAACTGTTCTCTACTTTGATTAAAAAATTTTATTTTTCATGAAGCCAATATAAAGTAATATCATGGCATGGTAACACAAACTTTGAAAATGGTCCATCTCCACCACCTTCCACTGGGTAGCTACATATAGAAACAAATGGGATAGTTGGCATAAAGATTATATTTAAAAATGTTATTCCTTTGTAAAAAAAAAAGCTCCATTACCTGTGATGCACATCTTATAACATCCAGGAAGAAGCACAAATAAAGAAGGCCGCATCTGTACTATAGTAGTTTGCATGTAAATAGTGGAGAAAAGTATAGCTGTAGGCTCAAAATCCTTTGACAATTGATCTCCAGAGTCTATAGTCAGCTTAAACTATTACAGTATTGACTAGTTATAACCGAACTAATTCCGGACAAGGATCATATCATTTCTAATCTGAAAGTGCAAAATGTATCATATATAAGAAAATTACATTCTGCAATACAGTATACGCTATTGTTTAGTGATAAATTAGCTAATTACTTTAGGTCTTGAAAAAGGATAAGTAATCTTGACCTTTGGAGTGAGTGATAAAGTAGGAGAGAAATGGGAAGTGAGGGAGCGGTGTTGGAAAACAAAATAGAACATGCTCCCTGTCAATTAATTGTGTTTGGCGGACAGTATTGTTTCTCTGAGGGCTTGACAGTGCAACAAAGATGGGACAAATCATCTAGCAATTCCTTTTTAGCAACACATGCTATAAACTAAACTGACACCAGTTTTCAGTGAAAGCATGAATAATCTTCTTTATATATAGTCATTAAATCAAGACTTTGGTGAGATAAGTATTTCTTCATTAATTATTGGAGAGTTAATAATTGCAAGATAAGATAGTGCATCTCACACCACTTAGCTAATTAAGACTTGTAAAAAGGATGACTTAGCCTACGATGGATGGAGAGTGATAACTAAGGAACGTGGAACAAAAGATGAAATAAGTAGATCACAATACTCTTTGTTCCTTTTTTCTTAGGGTTACCATTAGTGTTAGGTTTAGTGTTAGAATTAGGGCTTAACCTACCAAAAAAAGTAAGTAAGGACCTTTTTGATTAAAAAAAAAAATCTGTGTTTTAGAGGACCAATTGAAACAACATCAGTTCAAGTTTATTTAATTTGGACCTGAATGGAATCCTTTGTAAAATTCGGGGGAACTTCAGATTTACAATCTTCAATAATTTGCTCATACTGGTCTTGGTCCAACCAAATCTTTAAACAAATGAAGACTCTCCAATGTGGAAGCACAAGTTCCTCAAGTTAGGTGAGAGACACATGATAGGGGTTGGTTCATGAATCCCGGACGATGCGCTAGGCGAACTTCTTAGACCATACACAGTGCCAAGGATAGGACTCATAGTTATATATGATACAAGAAGTCTGTTTTTCATTGTGGAACAGAAGAATCAAACTGAAATCATTATAATGGTCCAATGCTGCTGTTCCATGGGGCCTCCTTCTATTATATAAAACTATGATTTCTGGATCCTCATTCTCGGCACAGTGTTTGGTCTGTGAAATGAGGCCACCACCTGGTCATGTATCACTGGCCTTACTGCTGTAGTATGTTGTTCCTGAAAAGTAAGTCACAGAGCAGCCTCCCAGACAGTATGTATATGGGCTCCAAGATTATTTAGGGGCATTTAGAGGGGTAATTATACTGACCCTAGAAGGCAGAGATGGTCATTTCTGAAGCTGTTCATGTGATGTTTTTCTGCAACATCATGGGATTGATAAGAAAGAAAACAAGAGAACAAGAAAAATAAATAAAGATGGCGCCTGATGAGATGTGACAGCAGACTGCACTGATGTGAAATACTCAGTATTGCAGAGAGTGATACATAATCAGATTAAAATAATATACTGAGACATTACTGGGATTACATTGAGATATTTTAAGCCAAAACCACAGGCTAGCCGATAGAAGACGGGAATGTTTATGGTCTTGAAAGGTTTATTATAGATTTTCAATGTTTACTTTTATTGGTTACACTTAACCAAACCTGGCATTAAATCTGGACCTCAGTCCTCTCCTAGCAGAATAATAAATCTTTTCTATTAGAGCTTTATCTACAATACTTGCCACACATACTGATGTGACTAAGTGCATACAAAGTGTAGATCTGAGGATTGTAAAAGATGATTTAGTGTATTGCATCAGTTCCCATAACTAAGGCAACGTTACTCTATAACATGTTAAACGTCTGGCTTATTTCATGACCAGTTTGTATTTTACAATTATTGTACACTGGATGAAGTGACACAATGCATTTGTGGTGATGGAATGATTATATGTTTCACTCTGTTGGTTCTGTCACTGCACAATAAAGGAGCTATTGCTGTATACTGCAGTCTATAGAAATAAGTTGATTTCGGGGAAAATAATGAAGTTTTCTTCTCTTGTCAGTTGTGTTTTATAATTGAATTACCCCGCATTGGCTACCTTGGAGTTAGACAAGTTCTAACACTTTAAAGAAAAATTGGTTATAAACAATTATACAATTTGTACTGTAGGTAAAAGTTACAATTTGTGAAACTGATGACCCGACTATCATTACTGTGATCATCAGTAGTAAACCTGAAGGGTCCCTAAGCACTCTGCAATATTAGGCTATATGCAAGTCCCAAATATTGTGGCAATACAAACATATGACCTCCACCCTAAAAAAAAAAAATTCAATGAATTTGGAATAAAGAAGATAATTTTTTAACAGCCGGGAGTGACAATCTTTACATTTTCTATTTTTGGATTCTATTGGGGCGTTCCGACAAGCCTATTCAGGATCTGTGCACCGGACTACACAAAAAGTGTTTCCTGCGGCTCTTCAAGGTCCACGTGAGTGAGCAGCTTGCTCAGTATATTTTTTGCTTTCTGAGATATTCCCTGTGGTAGATTCCTCTTCCAAACTGTTGCAGAAATAAATTTTAATTTGGGAATATGCAAATTTATTTCTATGGCTACTGAGGGGCGTGGAGTAGCCTGAGACAGCTCCAGGGGTGAAGGGTACTTCACACCCCTAGTAGCCACTACTGACCCTCCACTATCTGGTCCAGATCGTCTCTGGCATCATTTGAGCTTTGCACAAGCGCAGTAGCTCGCTGCTGGCAACGCGCCTGTTACTGCAGAGTTCTGTGCATGCGTGGTAGCTCCCCATTCGTTTGCTTGCGCAGATTTTAAATAATGTTAGAGATGCCCCTAATACCTGTAACTTTTGCCCAGATGTACATATTGAATTACTTTTACAGGAGACCAATGTACTGAACATTTGATACAAAAGATTCTTGACTTTTACATCATTATAAGATTGTAATCCAGAAATTAGAGTAAATATACATATTGAAAAAAAAAATTACATTTCCATACACTTTAGATACCAGTATTTATATATCACTTTGTGCAATGTCCAGTGTCCTGCTGCTTTGCTGCAGACATTATTAACGAGGACATCCACTCTCCACTCCAACCACCGATATGGGTTTGGTTATTATGAAGGGGATGTGAAGACAGTAATAACTGCACGACCCCAGGGCCGCTTCTGCCATGAGGCGGGATGAAAATTTTGCAGCACCGTTCAGAGAGCGGCGTTCGGAACGATCGCCGCTCACCTCGCGTTGCCTTGCCGCTGGCAATACCGCCGCTATGTCCCGGGCGGTGTTGCCGGCGTTTGCGCAGCAGTAAACCACTGCGCTTAGTCTCCGCCCCCCACGTGTGCCTCCGCGGTCCCGCGGCCCGCCCTGACTTCCTATGGTGCCAGAAGTTCGCGCGCCAGAGCGGAGAGGACCGCTGAGGACCGGCCCGCACCTGCCTCGACCAGCTCCCGGTAGGAAACTGCTAAGCAGGCCTATGTCGGCCTGGTGTGCCTTTGACTGGAATAACCAGTCTTAGACACACCAGGCGGCAGCCCAGTGGATAGGGTTCGATTTCTATATTAACCCTGTCAACTTGCACTGCAGGAATATGAGGAGAATATTCCTTTCATGTGGCTTTTTGCATTGGAAAGGGTTAATATGGCATTGCAAGGGTGGTAAATGTTGTCCTTTACCACCCTTGCAATGCCATATTAACCCTTTCCAATGCAGAAAGCCACATGAATGGAATATTCTCCTCATATTCCTGCCATGTTGCTTTCTGCAAGGCAAGATGACAGGGTTAATACAGGAAATTTTCCAGCTTGGTAGTTCTTAACCCCTTCCCGACGCGCGCTGTACTAGTACGGCGCACGTCGGGTCCCGGGGCATGGAGAGGGCTCGCAGGCTGAGCCCTCTCCATAGCCGGTAAGTCTTTGCTGCATATTGCAGCAAATGCTTACCGGTAACACCTGCTATCGCTGCTAGTGGCTTCAAAAAGATGGCAGCGCATGGGCGCCCTTTATACTGCCATACTGTAGTATGGCAGTATATGGTAGGATCGATCAGACAACCTAGGGTTAATGTACCCTAGGGGGTCTGAAAAATAGTAAAAGTAAAAATAAAAAAAAGTTTAATAATAAAAAACTCTAAAAACTCAAATCACCCCCTTTCCCTAGAACTGATATAAATATTAATAAACAGTAAAAATCATCAACACATTAGGTATCGCCGCATCCGAAAAAGCCCGATCTATCAAAATATAATTACGTTTTTCACTGCGTTAAATTTTTTTAAAAAATCAATAAAAAGTGAACCAAAGGTCGCACAGTCCTAAAAATGATAGCAATGAAAACGCTGTCAAAAGTCACAAAAAATTACACCACCCACAGCTCCTCACCGTACCGCTCTGTGCGCCCATTGCCAGCCTATGGGGGACTTGTGTGTGTGCGTGTGTGTGTGTGTGTATATATATATATATATATATATATATATATATATACACATATATACGACCCCAACAGTTGTGTGAATGTAGCCTAAGGGTGTATTCACACAGTTGATTTTTGTATCACTTATATTTGGCCATAGTCGCTTTTTTTACTGGGAAGGGGGGGGGGGGTTTGCTGTGTATGTTATAAGGGCAAGAATCGTTTTATGCTTTGGGGGGGGGGGTGCTATTTATTCTATGAGGGGCCAGAATCCTTTTACACTGTGGGGAAGGGGCTTCTGTGTATTTTATATGGGACCAGAGTTGTTTTATACTGTGGGGGGGAGGGGCTGTATATATTATATGGGGCCAGATTCTTTTTTTCCTGGGGGGGGGCTATATATATTTATATGGGGCCAGATTTCAGCTGGGGGTATACAGTATATTACTAAGCTGGGGGGATGTATATGGGATACAGTATATTACTAAGCTGGGGGGATGTATATGGGATACAGTATATTACTAAGCTGGGGGGCTGTATATGGGATACAGTATATTACTAAGCTGGGAGGGCTGTATATGGGATACAGTATATTACTAAGCTGGGGGGATGTATATGGGATACAGTATATTACTAAGCTGGGGGGATGTATATGGGATACAGTATATTACTAAGCTGGGGGGCTGTATATGGGATACAGTATATTACTAAGCTGGGGGGCTGTATATGGGATACAGTATATTACTAAGCTGGGAGGCTGTATATGGGATACAGTATATTACTAAGCTGGGGGGGGCTGTATATGGGATACAGTATATTACTAAGCTGGGGGGCTGTATATGGGGTACAGTATATTACTAAGCTGGGGGATGTATATGGGATACAGTATATTACTAAGCTGGGGGGATGTATATGGGATACAGTATATTACTAAGCTGGGGGGATGTATATGGGATACAGTATATTACTAAGCTGGGGGGCTGTATATGGGATACAGTATACTACTAAGCTGGGGGGCTGTATATGGGATACAGTATATTACTAAGCTGGGGGGCTGTATATGAGATACAGTATATTACTAAGCTGGGGGGATGTATATGGCATACAGTATATTACTAAGCTGGGGGGATGTATAAGGGATACAGTATATTACTAAGCTGGGGGGCTGTATATGGGATACAGTATATTACTAAGCTGTATATGGGGTACAGTATATTACTAAGCTGGGGGGCTGTATATAAGATACAGTATATTACTAAGCTGGGGGGCTGTATATGAGATACAGTATATTACTAAGCTGTATATGGGGTACAGTATATTACTAAGCTGGGGGGGCTGTATATGGGATACAGTATATTACTAAGCTGGAGGGCTGTATATAGGATACAGTATATTACTAAGCAGGGAGGCTGTATATGGGATGCAGTATATTACTAAGCTGGGGGGCTGTATATGGGATACAGTATATTACTAAGCTGGGGAGCTGTATATGGGATACAGTATATTACTAAGCTGGGGGGGCTGTATATGGGGTACAGTATATTACTAAGCAGGGAGGCTGTATATGGGATACAGTATATTACTAAGCTGGGAGGGCTGTACATGGGATACAGTATATTACTAAGCAGGGAGGGCTGTACATGGGATACAGTATATTTCTAAGCTGGGGGCTGTATATGGGATACAGTATATTACTAAGCTGGGGGGCTGTATATGGGATACAGTATATTACTAAGCTGGGGAGCTGTATATGGGATACAGTATATTACTAAGCTGGGGGGGCTGTATATGGGGTACAGTATATTACTAAGCAGGGAGGCTGTATATGGGATACAGTATATTACTAAGCTGGGGGGATGTATATGGGATACAGTATATTACTAAGCTGGGGGGATGTATATGGGATACAGTATATTACTAAGCTGGGAGGGCTGTACATGGGATACAGTATATTACTAAGCAGGGAGGCTGTATATGTGGGTGAATAACAAGGACTTTAAATATATGAGAGCAGGGCTTTATAAAAATAAAGACATTATTATATATATACAGTATATATGCATTATTGGGTGCTATATGTTTACATTGGTCAGGGGAGCACTGTATTTAAAATCATGTAACATAATAACAGGATGGGATATATTAGTGATAAGATACAATAGATTACTTTGCATCATGTAAAACAAATGTTAGAGGGTCTGTATTAATAAATTAGGGGTGTTGTATATTGATGTGCTGTACCTGCTATAATTCCAGTAGAATGTATATATATGTGTATATATATAATGAAGCGATGTTTTATATGTGTGGAGCGTGCGGTCAGTTGTGTTGTGAGGGGTATATATTATTTAGGAGCACAGTGTTGTTATCCAGGAGACTTTATACTGTAAGTCACTGTGGTATTTTTAGGGACGCCGGGTGGAGATGCTGCACGGAGCTGAATATATCTGCCCGTGAACTCAGCAGTGATAGGTAATAAAGTCCTCCTGATGGAAGAGATTGTCATCTATAAGGTACTAGATGCCACTAATGACTCTCAGATCCTGTAGTCAGTCACACAGTGTCAGGGAGCTGCCTGTGGGGATGTTAATTGTTAGTAAAGTTTTCAGCATTTACTAAACAGGGAGCGGGGGGGGGGGCAGAATTTTAATATTCGCCTCAGGCAGCAAATATGCTAGAATCGGCCCTGCACGACCCCCTCTATTCGCTGGAAAGCAGAAGGACATCACAAGAAGTCCTGTACTTCGAAGTCCTGCACTTACTAAGATAAATTTTGGTGATAGTGGCCATCCACTTTTGTATTTTCTTTGGATTCATTTAACATTACTTTTTGGTAACATTGTAGGTGGGATAGTATTAGATATAATAGAAATATAAAGCTTTTGATACTTCACAAAGTATGAAGTGCCACCTTATACCTGCTGAAGTGGATAAAGAGCCTATTTGATTTAACCAGGAAATCATCATTCTTCATGCTATACTCCCTGATGTTTCTGAAGTGATGTCCCTTGGACTTTGTCGCATGTCTAGTTATAATCCTATTGTACAATTTAGTCGACTTTCCAGACTTCTTGCAACATATAAATCCTGAAAAGGATAATAACATTTACTGGTCCCTGTGGGTACATGGGCTACATTCCGATGTGCGTTATACCTGACCCTCTTTCAATAAAACAATATTATGCAAAAGAAATCCATTAGAAAAATGTTTTAGAAGCATTTCAGTGGGCACTTATGTGCATATCAGGGTAATTTTTGTGAACATTTCTTGATACAGAGGTGTCTTTGAAGTTCTTATATATATATATTCTATATATATATATATCATGACAAAAAGTGGAGTTTTTGATTGCAGTAAAATAATATATTTTACACCAGAAGTAAAATTCAGAATTTCTGAAAGATCACAAATATTCCAGATATAAACTATATAACAATGGACATTCCAGCGAAAGGAAACCTACTACTTGGATAGTCATGATTTAAATTAAATAAACTTATATGCTGGCCTTTTGTTCTTTAATCGGGAACAGGTCTGAAATGCCTGTAATAAAGAAAAAAAATACTTTTAAAATATGCTTGGTGCTGCTTTGGTTTCAAATTATGCACGCCTACTGTGTGCTATTATATCCATCCACTCACTAACCCCTTCCCTTGTGCCCAAGAGCCGGTGACGTCACCAGGCTCTCGGGAAGTCTGGACATGCATGGTCCTCATATTTTTTAAGCAGCCACAGCAGGCAGCTTGCTGGCACAAGATTTCTCGAGAGCCAGGTGACGTCACCGGTTCACGGGCTGAAGGGAAGTAGTGAGTGGGCGGATATGATAGCACACAGTAGATGTGCATCATAAGAAACTAAAGGAGCGTCAAGCCACCTGTGTCTTGTGCACATGAGCGCCCAGCGCTCATCAGCATATTTTTTAAAGTTTTTTTTTTTGTATTACAGGCAATTCAAGCTTAGTAAAGACCTGTTCCAGATTAAAGAAGAAAAGGCCAACATGTAAGTTTATTTAGTTTAAATCATGACTACCCAAGTAATAGTTTTTCTTTAAAGAGATTGTCCGAGATCATATAGATCAGACAAAAAGGGAGGGAAACATGCAAAATAAGAAATTAAATGAAATAAAAAAAAAATTATGAATAACCTGGTTAATATCCCAGCATTTCAAGACCCAAGCTCTAGCCTGTCCTTCTAGTCTTTTACCTAGCTATAGTGCTGATGTCATGTATACAACACCTAGATATTGGAGGCCCAATTTGTGACCTCAGCAATCGGCAGGAACTGCTGAGAATTATTGAAGGAGTCATGTATCTACGTGTAGCACTGCAGATAACAATTTTATTTATTGTTTTCACCTACACCTTTTACACAAGATTTTGCAATGGAATCCACAAAGTTATCCTGACAAACTGTAGATCTCAATGTTGCAACACATACCACTTGGTAAGATATTAAGATTAGTGACAAGCAGACCCAAACCGTAAAGTTCGGATTTGTGCCTGACATTGCAGGTTTAGGTCCCCAACCCGTAATTCAGCCAGTTAATCAGGCTCCGCAATTTGGCTCAACAACCACCGGTAACACCCGCAATTTTCGCTCCTAATCACTGCAGCTTTGCCAGCGGCTTAATGGTTAAAGGTTAGCCATTAAAAGTTGCTGGCACCAATTGCAGGTGTTAGTGGTGGGTTTGGGTACCCCAACCAAACATCTGTTCAAGGTTCAGCTAAACTTGCCGAATCCACCTATCCCTTATCAAGATTTAAGATCTGATTCATTGTTAATTTTGTCCACACTTTGTCTATCCAAGTAATTATACTCCCCCATACATAGACATACTCCTAATATCCTGTTAATTGCAGATTAGGAACAAATGTCAGATCTTGTATTTTACCAAATTTAATAGCGAAGTAGAAAACCTGAAATAAAAGTACAGTCTATTCCAAGTTTATTCCAAAAATCCACATATTCCTAACCCAGCACAACAACAGTATGTGTGGTTCTCTGCTGATGGCTCATTTCTTATCCCATTGATTTTTATTACCTGCTTCAGATTGACTGAATGATCCCAGGCATAATCTTCTGGCAATGTGTTTAAATCTCTGTGTAAAAGGCCATAATTACACAATACTGGTTCTAATCTATGTGATAGTGGATAGAGTTAAATGAGATTGAGAGAGCTACAAAGGGTATTACTTACAAAGAACCAAAAATAATTCCAAAGTGCAGGGGATAATTACATCTTATCGTTAGCTGTGTGAATTGCCTTTTTTTTTTGCAGAAGATGCACTGAAAGGGGCATTCTGGTGCACAGTCAGGCCGTGCACCACATATATCATGCAGTGTCACACAGAATTGTGTCACACACTCTATAATAAAGGTGCACCGAAAAAAGTTGAAGCATTGCAGAAGGCAACAGATTCATGAAGAATGTGTCCTTGATATTTGGTATATAACCCCATCTGTTCCTCTATAACACAGTTTTATCATAAAAAAGCTCCTATCTCCTTTTTATGATTTTTTTTGTTCTCTATGAATCAAGAAATACATTTAACGCATCTCTATAAAGAATTGAGGTTTGCAGGGCGGAATTAGCCACAGGCAGGTATTGCAGTGCGATGGTCATGTCTTATTTTTGGGCATATTTGGTGAGGCACTGATGATATAAAGTGATGGTCTACAATCACCCTATCGCTTTTTTGCTATTATGAGTACCAACAACTAAAACTATTAGATGAAAATTGAAGAAAGACAGATAGCATCACTGAAGGCATCACCCAGGTCCTGCTCACAAACCAGATCACATCAGATTTCCAAGAACCATTGGAGACATGGCTGATGTCATACTTGGTCATTCATAGTCCACCAGAACAAGAACTGTTCTCTGTGGTTAACAAATGGGGCTTCATGGATGTGAAATTCTTTTATTGTGAATATACATTTTTCTTCTCTGATGGTATGTACAAGCACTATTAAAGGGAACATGTCATCAGAAATTGACCTAATTAACCATTACCAGTATGTCTAGAAGCAGATTAAACATTCCAGATGATGCGTCTTTCATGTTTCAGTGTGGTGGCATCATTCAGAATATCAACTTCGAAGTGAGATGTACATTGGTTGTATAAAGTCATGGAGGCGGAGAGCTCAGCAGTGAAGTTAAACTCTCCTCACCTCAGAATAAAGTAGATCTGGTTAGTTATGTGGATGCAAAAACATCAATTACAGTAAAGAAGGCATTCTGAAGTGAGGCTTGTCTTCGGTGTTAAACTCTATGACTCCCTGACTTCAACATTGATTTTTTGGTAAATGCCATGGCACTGGGACAAGAAATAGACATGATCTAGAAGGTGTTCAGCTGCTTAATGACATACTGGTAGTGGTTTTCAAGGTCAATTGCTGCTGATAGGTTCCCATTAATTACTAGTGTATATATTTTAGGATAATTAATTGGTTTACCTTCACTGGCTTAAAATTTGCCACTCCCACACAGGAGGGTTGGCCCTGATTTTGAGTTAGTACTTCAGCAACCTTTTACAGTTTTTCATCGGACCTCTTTAAATTACCATTTCACCCATGTGGTGTATAAATTCTCGAAATTTTAAAGTTTCAGGTGGAACACATTCAGTTAAAAGCAAAGAATTTTTCCTCAAATGATTACCAAAAAGAAGTTGGCAGCAGATGAGCTACATTTTTTTCTTATTTCTTCTGTGGAAACATAATATCCAGGACTAAAACAAGCCTCTCCATTTCTCTAGGACCTTCCTGTAGGCACTTGGAAGTGCCTGAGGCCTGGCTTGTGGGCTGGTAAGACCTTGCAATCTCTGCTCACAGAGCCAAGCAAACATGCTTTCTGCAGTCTAATTTCGAAAGAAGTTTTAAGCTCTTACGTGCCACTGGGCATTCTGATCAAGAATTCTAGCCTAGAATAATATTTATTTTAAGATTATAATTATAGTCACATTGAATTAAATGATTTTAGAGGATCTGTGATTCTGTTAATTTACTAGCAGGATACCGCATGCTTCTAAACATACAACTGCATTGAGTTGAGACACAGAACATACTGGATTTCTGTACAGTATTTTCTTCATAAAATTCCCTTTTAGTATTCTATATATTTTACATGAACGTTAGCATGAGAATTGTGCTGTAATTTGCCTTTTTTTACATACAATATTATGGGCACATTTCCAATGTCAGCTGATTTAAATTTTATATATTCTTTATGCAGCCTTAGTAGTAGGTCAATGTATTCAACACATGATGAATACTGTAGGCAAAAGATCAATAGTTATCATAGAATATGTATATGTGAAGGTTTACTTATAATACAACACATGAAATTATTAAAGGGGTATTCTCATGGACACACAATTCTTAAGTATACTCAGGATAACAGAATAACACATTCTTTAATTTACTGTTATTAACAAAAATACAGCATTTCACAGATATAATTCAAACCTGTCTCTATCCTGGTGTACACAATTTTGGTTGCCCCTGGATCCGATTATACATTTTCTAACTTGGGTTGGGCATGGTAGATTCTTCTCATGAATAGTTTCTCCTGTTTGCTCCCTGCAATGTCTGTGCATCCAGACCCTCCCCCCTCCATCCCAAGACCAGTTCACCGTTCACATGAGTACTTCCTGCCGGCAATCCAGCATTGTGAGGAAACTAAGCTACAAACAGATAAGATCTTTATAGCAGGAAACAGCAGGGCTGACTGTGTGTATGTATACCTGAGATGTATCAGTGTGTCATTGTGTTTTATATCCATCTTATGGATCTCATGTCTCATCTCTGATCTGTCTCATGTATCTTTCTCTATGTGTCAGATTTTAGTGAATGTTCAGAACCTAAATAAAAGTGTAGATAAACCCTGTACCCTGGTAATATAAGCACATTGTGAGCACACAGAATATCATAGCACAGAGGGCCATGAAGTGTCTGTTTAGAATTTAGTACTGGCTATCATTGAGTGATTAAAAATAAAATAAAACTTATTAAAATTGCAAAGTAAGGGGTTAAAATGATCTTTGTTGTGTAAACATCACTAGGAGATTATTTTTTCTTTCATGGAAAACTCCTTTAAAGGGGTTGCACATAACAGTAGGATACAGCTTATTCTCCAAAACTGGTTGTTAAAAAATAACTAGTTTGGGGGAAACAGGGTGAACGTTTATGTTGATCTCCATCCTTCCTATGTTTTTAATTTGATTCCTCAGGATGCTAATAAGCTTTAAAGCTATGGCATTAAAGTTCCCCCCAAACAAAACTTTGCATTACAGAACTATCAAATTGGCCCATGTCTGGCGTATATTATATTTAAATGTGCTGTTGGATTGCCATATAACCTTTGTTCTAAGAGAGTTTTTAGATATGCTTATATTATTCCATGTAGTTTTGTTCAAATCATTGATGTGATATATTAGTTGTAAGTGCATATTTCTATGATTTTTAGGCTTACTTGCCAACAATTAGGTGGCATTATGACACTGTGAAAATGCCCTATATATAGTAAAAGCTTTCAATAAATGCCTCTGGCATAATACTGTTGTGCAAATCCTATGTGTTCACCATAATCTAGAAATTGCCTTACAAAACTACTGGAACACATAGGGGCACATTTCCTAAGGGTCAGCATTTCCGTCAGGTTTCCCGACTATTTCCACATTTAACAGGGGTTTTTGGTGCATGCGATCAGATATTGGCGCAATTGCGGTGACTTTCATGTGTCACAATACGGGGGCGTGCCAGTCAGACAACCCAACAGATTCAGACTATGCACAGGATTTAAAATTCAAATTGTGTCGCAAGACAATGCACTCACATACACCAGGAAGAAGAAGGTGAACTCCGGCGGACCTCAGCGGGGAAGCGACACATGCAGGATATCGGGCACACAATCTTAGTGAATCACGCTAGACTTCATCCTCATCAGACAACGCACTTCGGGGATCGCGACAGGACTGGGTAAGTAAATGTGCCCCATAGTGTGGGGCACATTTACTAAGGTGCTTGTGCCAGTTTTCTGAACAAAAAGGTATTTAAGAAATGTGTCGTGGCTGCACTATTCTGCACACAACACAAATTTCATCATTGAAATGAGCGTTCCTGTGCACCGTTGGACATTTAACATGAAAAGTCTGACAGGTCTCAGGTGAGCAGATTGTAATAGATCTGCAGTTTGTATTATTTTACCTGTTTGTACAGGGTCCTATTTAATAATTGAAGTAAACATTTAGTACGGATCATGAGGGCAACTTTTTTATTACTAAATATATTTTATTTTATTATTAAATTTTTTTTTTAAATGTAGCAATTATGGTTCATTCATTTGTTAAAAACAGAGAGTATTAATGGTGTTATATTGTAATACACCAAGTAAATAATACACTACAAGCTATTTATAGCATGTTTTGGCACAGTATTCCGTTAATTTGTTGCTGCCTGATGTAGCTTTAAGTTGTTGGTGGGAACAAGAACAATGTTTGTCAATGACACTTTTCTATTTGTTTCATGTCTTTTATTATGGATTGGAGAGGTGGGCAGGCAAGCGGAAGACATGAAATTGAGAAAACTTGTGCACTGAAAGCTGTAGTCTTTTGACTTCATATACAGCCTCAAACCCTCAGTCTATGAAAGCATATGAAGCACTAAAAATTCCATAAACGTAGTAAAAACTAGACATTATATAAATTATGCATCTAAAATGTCAAATTTGACAGACATTTTGTGATGAACCCTTTCAAATTTCCAATGGCCCTTTTATGTTTATTGCTTTCGTTTCATCTGTGTATTAGTTTTGACAAGGAAAACAATGAAAATAATTGTATACAATCGATTATTAGTTCTTTTTAATAATACTTTTCAGTTATGTCAGCATAGCTCTGCTTTCAGCCGTGCTCCTTGTGAAACCCAGCAAGCACCACAGCTTTCGATCAATATCCCACATGTAAGACTTTCCCATTAAGAAACAAAAATTCAATAAATTTGCTTTTTAAAGCTGGATGGTGGATTAAATGTACGTGTCAGTTGGCATCTCATTAACCTTAGTGCATTTACAGAAATATTGGATAGCAGAAAGCCACTAGACTGGAGGACGATATATCTACATTAAGTCACTGGTGACTCCTTCCAAATGAAATAACTGGCAGCGCTCACAGTGCTGGGCTTTATGTAGAAAACTCTCTGGAAATCACCTTTTTTCATGTTCATTTCTTCGGCTTGTTCTCAGAATAGTTTAGCTGATCCAATATCTTGCAATATGTATAAAAGAAATGTGAGGTTTGAGCAGTTCACAGTAGGTTGCACTATTCATTACAGTTTGCTTGGCATTTCTTATATCATGCTATGAATATAGCTCCCATTCTTGTAAATTACATTTTAAACATCATTGCCTCCCCCAGCTTGGCTGCTATTATTTCTGTGCCCTATTATAAATCTCTAACAGTCCCAATTTTATGTGATTGTTGAAAAACTGGGGTGAGTTTAAGGCATATAATGAGTGGAAACCAAATAACTAAAATTAGATAAATTTAAACGGAGACCAAATAACTAAAATTAGCTGAATCAAAATGGAGACCATTTAAGATGAGAACATATATATCAAAATGGGGTTTTCCACAAGTGATTTTGCTGTGATTATGCTGAGTAGTTGAAGTGCTCAATTTTTACTTATTGTTACTTATGCATTCTAATACAGGCGGTCCCCTACTTAAGGACACCCGACTTACAGACAACCCATAGTTACAGACGGACCCCTCTGCCCACTGTGACCTCTGGTGAAGCTCTCTGGATTCTTTACTATAGTCCCAGACTGCAATGATCAGCTATAAGGTGTCTGTAATGAGGCTTTATTGATAATTCTTGGTCCAATTACACCAAAAATTTTGAAACTCCAATTGTCACTGGGGCAAAAGAAAAAAAATTGTCTAGAACTTCCATTATAAAATATACAGTTTCGACTTACATACAAATTCAACTTAAGAACAAACCTCCAGACCCTATCTTGTATGTAACCCGGGGATTGCCTGTAGTTGCAATTATTTTTCACCTGGCCAAGATTGATGCTTTGCAAAAATCAGATGGCAAAACATCTGGTGCCCAAGCATACAAACAGATTTTTTGGCTAATCCATTGACTTCTATAGAACACAGTTCAGTGAAAAAATGTAAATGAGAAAAAACACAAAGGAAATAATAAGGGACATGTATCATTCTCGTGCATCGGCATGTCCATGCCTCCCAGCCCCACCCATGGGTATATCTAGAGGCTCTGGCCTCCTGATGTATTTGGCAGGGTGGCTGCAACAGTGTACAATTCTACATCACTGCCTGCGCCATAAAACTTTCATCTATATGTTCCTGCCCTGCATCGGACACACTCCCTTCATAACCCTCCACAGCACTTTGAGTGATGGTGGCAAAAACAGAAAATAATTGTAATTACTGGAGGTGTGCTAGTAATTGTGATTATTTCAGTGCTTGCATGCCAGTTTCTGGTGGATAGGTCTGAAATAATTGCCATTACTAGCCCTAATAAATCTAGCCCAATGGGTCAGTATACTCATACCAGTATATCACAGATAACATACCGACATGAATAATGCAAGTGTGAAAGCGCCCTCATACCCTAGTCTCTCTTTCCTTGTTGTCAGGGCACACCGAAACAGCAAATCCCAGTAGTCATCAAAGGTTACCACTTCTTCAGTAGCCACAGAATACAACATTGAAATAAAGCCACAATACCCACCTTACCCCTATACCATCTCCACGCAAATTCATGCCACTTTTTGACTTTTCCAACTAGATTGCACTGAGCATTTTCCTGAGCTGTTTTACAAAGTGGGCCATATTTACTAAAGCTTCTGCGGCAATTTTCTCTCAGACATTTCACATTCTTTTATGTGCAAACTGCTTGTATAGGTATTTAAGAAGTGTCCGAGCCACATATATGTGGTGGCTGCACTATACCCGACGCACATAAAGGGGCATTCCAGTGAACACAGTGAACACATTTAACATGCAGAATCCATTGCACGCCCCATGTTAAATGTGCACCAAAAATAGTTGGTGCCCTATGTCGGACCAGTGCATTAGATCACTGTCTTCAGCATCTCCTAAATGTTGCGTAGAGTCTTTCAAGTTACTTTTTCACAACAAGCCATGGCTCCAAAGTTCTACTGGAAGGATGCAAGAGATATCATTTAAGAGCAGATGAGAGAGACCGTGGTTACATATTGTAAAGAGATCAAGAGACTAAACAAGATCACCTACATGGAGGATTACATTGTCAAAAGGGTTAAAAATGTTTTTTTTGGGGGATTTTACAGGATGAAGCATGTGATATATTTTTGACTAGGATCCCCTATATAGTGCTGAGTGGTCTGAACTGCCTACAGATTCTCTTTAATGTATGGCAGCCTTCAGGCAATAACAGCAGTTTTCCTGTGGTCTATACGTACTGTAGAACACAATTTTGTCCTTATGGCTTTTTCTTTGAACTCTTTTGTTGGATGTTCTCGCTTTTTAGAAATAAGTTTAATAAACTCTTCCATTACTGTCTAATACGCCAATATGTTGGATAAGCTGAAACTTATCAGACATTATAATTCGTTTCTATGACTGCATAAGAATCCAATCTACTAAATAACTTTCATCTTATATGGAATGTACATTTATTAAGTGAATGTATGATGATACAAATATAAATCTCTAGTTTTATATTGTACTGCATCTAATTTTGGTGAATTTTCTGGAATAAGGAGTATGTTCCATGATGTGATGTTTTGCCTTGTGCCTTGTGATTTTTTTCTTCAAAAAATCATGATGACATGTTGGGAAACATGAATTATCTCGGCAAGTATGTCCCATCTCATTGTATTAATCACAAAACATATGTGCTTTTTTTGTTGATGCCAAATTCACTGCCTTTTTTCGAGGTCATACAGTACTTAAATGCTAAGTATGCGCAGCACAATGTGTGTTTTGCTAATGAAGTTTGTAAAAGGTGTTGTTACAAAAGAATTAATGATCAAGTAGAGCCTGTTAATGATTATTGTTGTTGCGCGCTGCATGTTGATGGTGTTTATACCAATTTGAGCTTTTTATCGTTGCAGGCATTTTCTCTTCAAGCACGGATCTGGTACATCTCCAATCTTCAGTGCTGCCAGCCAGAACTACCCTCTAACTTCAAATACAGTCTACTCGCCACCTCCGAGACCCCTGCCTAGGAGCACCTTCTCCAGGCCTGCCTTCACATTTAACAAATCATACCGGTGTTGTAACTGGAAATGTACAGCCCTGAGTGCTACAGCAATTACCGTAACCCTAGCACTGCTTCTTGCCTATGTTATTGGTAAGAGTTCTGTTCTCTGTCATTACCTTCATTTTCACCATTACAAATGCAATATAATCAAATATGTATAGAGAAATCTCAGAACTAATGAGCTAGAACTGCAAGCATGAGGACATTACACCTTAAGCATTTCCAGGGCAACTCTTCTGCTTTTGCAAAGTTGCCAAAACAGTTAAATAATTTTCAGGGACAGTTGTCTGCTGAGCTAGTGAATTTCACTCCATCAATAGTCTGTTTCCAAGGGCTGGCTGGCTATGCTGCAATCTGCATTATATTATGTTGAACAAATTTCCTTAAAACGTGTTACATTTCATTTGTTGTCAATTAATTTTAACTGTGAAAGTCAGAGGATGTGCATAGATGGTTATAGATGAACCTGACCCAGAGAAGTGCAGATTAATGTGATTTATTTTATAGTTACTGAATATAAGTAAGGACATTTCCAGGGACACACAACCTGAAATGTCTCTGAAACAAGGGATGGCTGTCAAATAAGTGTACAGTATTGTCATTTACAAACAATGACATTTACACAGTTCAGTATTACATCCCATGTGACAACTGCTGTGTATATATCATGACTCAGTGACAATGACATTGTTTTCTAATGTGCTGTACATAAGTACAAGGGAACCGGTCATCAGGAGCCCTTTTCATGGCCTCCTATAGAGAATAGTGTGCACATTTCCAAAGTGTTTTTATAATAAACCTGGCTTTTTCTGATAAAAAGAAAAGTTTATGAAAGCTTATCTTGAGCACTGGCTTCTGCCCCATGGGAGAGGCCAATAAGGGGTGGTGTCTCCCCCACACCCTCGGGAAACTGCTCTGTCATGTGCCTATTTCAAATTTAAAAGAACACCATATCCCTCCTATTGGAAATAAACACATGACAGAGCCGTTTCCTGTGGGTGGAGGAGAAACCACTCCTCACAGCCACTCCCATGGGACACAGGACACTGTGAGACAAATGTAAACTTATATCTATCATTTCTTTTTATCAGAATAAGACCATCTTATTATAAAAACAATTTTGCACACTATGTGCACACTATTCCCTATGGCAGTAATGGCTAACCTATGGCACGGGTGCCAGAGGTGGCACTCAGAGCCCTTTCTGTGGGCACTCAGGCCATCACCAGAGATGACTCCAGGTATCTTCCTACAGTCCCAGACAGCCCAGGACTTGCTATGCACAGAGCTATTTTAAAGTGACAGCGCTACCTGGGACTATTTTCTGCTTTATTGGTGTCCTCAGGGGGCTGGTATCAATGAAAGCTGTGACAGAGAAGGGAGTATAAACCACAAATTAAATTTCTGTGTTGGCACTTTGCGATAAATAAGTGGGTCTTTGTTGAATTTTGGGCACTCAGTCTCTAAAAGGTTTGCCATCACTGCCCTATGGGGACATAGGGGAGCCGGGAAAAGGATTCCTGATGACAGGTTCGTTTTAATGAAAACAGCACTCAACGTAAATATTTCACATGTGCTCGATTAAGAAATCTCATTTATCAGTCTATGATTTTCCTGCTTCTATCTCTATATATTACACTTATATTGTTGCATAGTAACAGTATACAATAGGCTTTGGTGTGGCACTTTCTCTTCTTGAGTATACGTACAAGAATCTTTGTGTCACCCATGAAGGCAGCAGAACTCTTTTTGCTTAGATAAAAAGTACATAAAGTAGCTTGATTCAGAGAGCTGGTGTGTGATCACTTCATTGTACTGTTGCACAGCCACTCCTGTTCAATGAAGAGATCTCATGCACCATCACTCCGAATCCAGCTACAATCCTGGATTAAAAATCTGCTTTTCACATTCCTGCTGTTCCTGCCACATGCAAAGTTATGGTTACACAGTTCTCCAGGACTGCTACCTAACACTGTCTGCAGCTTCGTATTGTCACAACTACTATCAGATTCCTTTATATTTTTTGTGGATTCCAGAAAAAGAGGAAAAATGCCCTGTGCCGTGATTTTCACTTTTTCAGAAAACCTAAATGATGTATGTAAATCACTTTATTATTTTTTATCCACATTGATTGATTTTTTATCCACAACATTGATGACTTTTTCTATGGGGGCCTTTATCTTAGGCTTTTTATTCATTCTTATATTTGAAACTTTTTTGCATATTTGCGCCAATATGTTGAGACTCTCCTAGCAAAGTTAGCTGTCCCAGCATTTTTCAATGTTACACTAAGATATATCTTCAAAATCCAGATGAGGACTTTTGAAAAACTTAACTTAGTTACCAAGTATATCACCCTCTAAGATAAATCAAACACAAATTACTAAAGATAAATGACCCTTATGTGTTGGTGAATGGCATCTACTGTTACCAAAATTTTCCGGACTTTCGAGAGTAGTCAATGCAGCAGGGCCAGTTCTAGACAAAGTGGGGCCCTGGGCAAAACTAAAAGTGGGGCCCCAAAATAAAACTATTTTATGACCAGTCACAGTCAGCAAGAGGCTCCTTTAGTATGGTAAAACAAACTGTAATATGGGAGAATTTTATAGGAGATAGATAGATGATAGGGAGATTTATGGGCAGCATGGTGGCTCCGTGATTAGCACTACAGCCTTGCAGCGCTGGTCAACATCTGCAAAGATTTTGTATGTTCTCTCTGTGTCTGCGTGGGTTTCCTCCGGGTCCTCCGGTTTCCTCCCACACTCCAAAAAATTTGGGGAGGGGGACTGATATTTTCTGAAAGCAGACACTTGCCCCATTTTCAAAATTGCATCAAAGATTTTATAGACATAGGCGCCTTCATGCAATTTTGATTCAAATTGAAACATTTTATTAAAAATACTTAAAATTTGACTTTGATGGCAAAAAATTTGATCCAAACAGAAAATATTTACCTTCACATCTCCTAAATGTAATACATGGACATTTGTAGAGTTCACAAATGTGCCCTATTGATATGTTCACATGAATAAATATACATAATATCACTAAAACTGTAATAACTAGATATCTGCTTTTCAGCTAGACATTTTTAGACAGTCACAACCTGCAAAATATATCAATAAAACAGAATAAAAAGTAAAGGCGACATAAAACCTATAGAATTTTGAAAGCAGACAACTAGGCGATGCATTTGGCAATTAACATTCAAAATTTCCTCTAAAATATGTACAAATCCAGAATACTTATATAAAGAAAATCTACTTTCCTAAAAAAGTAAGATGTGAGGAGATCAGACAGACCTCACATGTGTATATTCACCAAAACATGCAGCAAAGGGAACTGCAGAAAATTCACACAGATGTATGATTGTCTGTTCCTTAGACAATGGTAACCCAAATAAATAACTATATATCCATAAACCCCTCTAATGAGATAATAAAAGTCACGTTTAGATGTGCGCCATTGTATTAGCTGCACAATAACAGAACCCTCCGTGCTTCATAAGTATGAGTGAGAACGTCATAACATGGGTGTAAATAATGGAGGATGATGGGAAATAAAAACTTTATTCCAGGACATGTGTGTGTTTTTGGTGTTACATATAACTTTATGGACATGTTCTGGTCGCGGTGTAGTCACATTAGGCGAAGAGGATTGAATGTTCATCGTATCAGTCAATTTTCCCAACAAAAAATAACTATCACAAAATAAAAGGGAATAAGAGAGAATGGGTCACATTTATCACTTTTGTGCACATAGGTGTAGTAGTTGTGCCTAAATTCTGGTGCACTGTTTTCCAGAATTATCACAAGCTTTTACAGAATTAGCACAACCATCTGTGATAAGTTAATTTCCTGCCTCTTATTAATCACTTTACTTTAACACAGTTTAGGCGCAATTTTGGCGCAGTTTCGGCGTAATGTTAGATTCAGGCAGTTACATGCGATCCTGCTACAAGCTCCTCTCTGCTTCTCCCACAGCCCAGAATGAAGATAACACTCACAGCAGCACCCAGGTGTGTGACACCCTGCACCCAGTGACCTCCTCAGCAGGGGATTCTCCTGGAGGGGATCCCCCAGTGCTGATCTCCTGCTGCACCCCTGTAATTCTGCACAGTATCCCCCTCAGACACACTGGTGATACTGTGCAGAATTACATGGGGGACACCTGTCAGTACTATGTGCAACATACTGTAACGTTCTCTTCTCTCTTGCTTTGAGCTCAGGATTCTGCAGAATGTTTTGTAAATAGAAGGTGATGAAGTGTAAATAGAGTCTGCAGCTCCTGTCTGCAGAGTATCTAATGACTGTATTATCTGTACTAGTGTCTGCAGAGTATCTCATGTCTGTATGATCTGTTCTAGTGTCTGCAGGGTCTGGATGAGCTTTTCTGCTAGAAATGAGCTGTTCTGCAAAGGGGCTCAGTGCTTTCTTCTCAGTTAACGCCAGCTCCGGGCTGGAGTGTTTTTGCTCCCGTTTTTGCGCCTAAATGAAATGTCGCAAGTGATGAATATCATTAGGCGCATCAAAACATCTGGATTGCTAGGATAAATGAGGGAAATCTGGTTATTTTTTGCTGCACAGCTAGCATTTAGTCACATTTAGTCGCAAAAATGGCACAAAAAACGGTGCGCCTGAATGAAAAGGCGCAAAAACAACAGAAAAAAACGATTGATACATGTGGCCCAAAGTGTGTTCTTAGATTTGCATAGAGAAGGGTTAAAAACATGAGTATTAGTTGATATTATCCCTTCTCAAAATGTAGTACTAGTAACATATAAAGTGAATATTTCCATTATCTGTGAGGTGCAGCAGCTTCTGTGTGCAGCTAATACTCCCTGCAGCCTGATGGCTAAGAATCTGGAGATGGGGGAGATACTTCAGGGGGCTGTATCTCTGGTTCTGTGACTCATAGAACCTCACTTCTTTTTTCCTATGAAAGAAGAGAGTCTCCTCTTTTATATGAATCTAATTTGTGTTTCTAAAATGCAGAAAAACGGAGATATTAACTGCCGTCGGAAGTGATATTTATATATAAAAATGGCACCTGATATTCTCACTTTAAACCTGAATATCTCTGGATCCATAGCACCTAGAAACAAAATTCAAGATTCATTTGAAAGAAGAGATTCTCCCCTTTCTCCCTGGGGGCCCTGGACAATTGCCACCTTTGCCTACCCATAGCGCCGGCCCTGCAATGCAGTGAATGCTTTGTTCAGATTGACCTCATGGCTTCTGAGTTTTTGTGATTTATGATGGACATTTTGTCCTTCAAAATCATACATTCACCTGTATTATCATCTGTTGAGCCAGTACTGCTGCACTGGTTGTCCTGGCACTTTGTTCTCCACCAATCACTGGCCTTAAAGAGGTATTCTCGCCTGGGCATTCACATTCTGTTTTGTTAATCTGCCATATATAAACATTTCTTCAATTAGATGTTATTTAAAAAATGTACCTGTGTGAAGATAATTTCTCATAAATGTAGTCATATGGGCCCTTATAAACAAGACTTCCTCCTTGGATACGACCACCTATGCCGAAATTATTGCATAAAGAAACAAAAGGTTTTGGTATATAAAATGCCCGGGAGTTACTGCAGGTCCCACAGCCGTCCTGTGGTAATGATGGCTGAATCCAGGTGGTCAGACAGGACTCAATTGCGCATGTCTGGCCATTGCTGTAAAAATTTGAGGTGGTTGTATCAAAGGAAGCTATCTCATTTCTAAGGGACAACATTACTACATTGATGAGAAATTATCTTTACACAGGAACATTTTTTTTAATAACATCCAATTGAAGAAATATTAACATATGGCAAATGAATTAAATTAAATGTAAATGCTTAGATTGGAATACCCCTTTCACAGTCTAGTGTCATGCAGTGATTGGCTGCACTGGTCACATGTTTCTTTACCATGCAACATCTCTAAAGAGATGCAACAATACTAAGCCTTTACAAGAAGCCTCACATAATGCAGTCACGGCCTGTTTAATGACCCGACCCTGTAGTTTTAAGGTGTCAGTAAAATTTCTGTATTCTTCATGGGCTATCATTACACCCAGAGCTGCGTTCCATTCATCATGTCTTATAATTTACATGGGTTGCACAATGCAGTGTCATTGAGGCTATGCTATCGCAGACCAATTTGTCATGCAGAGCCAATTTAACCTCAGTAAAAGAAATGGAGACTAATTAGATGTCTTTAGGTCTTTTGATTAAAATCATATCCGCCTTGATATTATTATTCATACTGATCCTTTTATATCTCAATTTGTACAAGAATTACCAGGACCCAGCAGGATTGTTAGAATGGACTGTAAACAGGCTGCCCACAGTGATAAGCGGCCTGGGAGCATTAAAGCTCCAATAATAAGGGCATTCATTTTTTTTTTTTCGATGCGCCAAATATTCCTAGAATTATTGAGTGGGAGAAGTCAGAAAATAAATGTGTCAGAGGTAGCTTTGTTCGACATTTTAATTAGTGCTTAATATAGCATATCATTAAAGCTCTTGAAGCTGAAACATTATTATTATATTTCTAGCAGTCAGACGTATACCTTCAATCAACATCTAGAGCACAATTGGTCCCTGTATAATAACGTATAATAATGACAGATTCAGAGAAAAAATGGCCTATGCTTGTTATAGCTTTTTACTACCTTCCCTACCATTTCTTTTTTTGTTGCTTATTTTCTCATGCAGTTATTTTTTTCCCAGCATTCATAATGTTTGCACCCAGATTTCAGTTTTAGGTGCAGTGCTTGATCCTTTGGAGGAACACACATCAGCATAGCACAGTTAAAAGGCAACAATACATTAGGCAAAATGAATTTTACTCTAACATTGGGAATAATACTTGATGGTTATAAGAAAATAAAATTGAGATTGGCAGCTACAGTTCCTAATGGATCCAAATCTTGGCAGTTGCAGTTTCCTGATAGGCACAGAGCTTGGCAGTTGCTGCGCTCACCCAAGCACATAGCTTAATGCTGCTCAATGGTTATGATAGTATGTAATAGGCTCCCAAAGCAATGTGCAGTAACAAGACATGGTAGATATTTTCAGTAAGTTGTCAGCAATTACTTCCAAGGCTCCGAGGGGCACTTCATCTTGAGAGACCAAAGAAAGCAGACCATACTGCGCTAAAGGGGGCTGGGTCTGTATTGCTTCCTTACAAGGTATTCCTACAGTGATAGAAAAAAATAGAGAAACCAAGGTTTGCTGATTTACTAAATAACTTTTATAAACCTTTATTGCAAGTGAAGATAAGACATATTTTAGCATATGTCGTTGGAGACTATTCTTCTTTCTCCAAATGTAAGACTTGTTACCCTTCCTCCTCTTCCCTTCCCTGCACCCTCCTCTAATCCTGAACTCTGAATTCCATGGTAAAATTCTTTTCCGTGGGGGAGATTGATTCACTGCTTAATTGAGGTTATGTGTGATGCCTCAGATGTCTATAAAATAAGAATGAAAGTGGACGACGTTTTAGACAGTAAAGCAAAAATAGTGTGTTTGTTCCTATGGGTCTGCTACAAAAAAAAACTTTCTGTAAGTACTATATATGGGAGAAGAACAGCTCCTGTTCCTACTCCCCTTTTCTTCTCAATAGACTGTAAAATGGTTGATCAAGGAAATCTACCATTTGATTCTATGCATTATGAACCAAACATACCTTGAGAATGCTGTAGCTACACTGATTCAGAAACATATCTTGTTTAATCCCTGTTCCGAGTGGTTTTGCTTAAAAAAACTATTATAAAATTATGATAATGAGGCTCTCTCGCTCCTTTGGCTGGCTCAGCGCTTCTCCTCACCCTAATTATGCACTGCCTCAACCTTGTCCCGTCCAGCATAAGCTAAGAATAGTCATTAGAGTGTTGTCCCTGACAGGCAGGGGCGTAACTACAGTGGTAGCATCCATAGCGGCTGCTATGGGTCCTGCAGGGTCTTTTATGACCTCATGGGGGACATATAGGCGGTCATTTACTAAGGGCCCGATTCGCGTTTTCCCGACGTGTTACCCGAATATTTCCGATTTGCGCCGATTGTACCTGAATTGCCCTGGGATTTTGGCGCACACGATCGGATTGTGGCGCATCGGCGCCGGCATACGCGCAACGGAAATTGGGGGGTGTGGCCGAACGAAAACCTGACGTATTCGGAAAAAACGCCGTATTTAAAAAGGGAAAATGTGTTGCTCGGGATGCGCTTACCTGCACTCAGCCCGAGCCGGTGAACTCCAGTGCGTTCAGATGCTTTTCAGCGCAGCAGCGCCACCTGGTGGACGGCGGAGGAACTACCTTATTAAATCCCGGCCGGACCCGAATCCAGCACAGAGAACGCGCCGCTGGATCGCGAATGGACCGAGTAAGTAAATCTGACCCATAGAGTTAAAACACACTTACACAAAAAATATGTATAAATATTCATATAAAATACATTTGCATTTCCCTATATAAAAAATAAAATCCCTGCTACACTACAAAATACATCACCATAGTCGCCACGTTTGCCCGAGACTATACATATTATATATCAAAACAACCGAAACAAATAAGGGAATTCATTAATAATGTTCATTTTGAGTTTATTTGAAAATAATAAAAATATGTACTATAAATTACAATGAAAGCATTTTTTTCCACTTTTAACTCCTAATAAAGCTAAAAATAAAAAAGTTTCAAATTTTATTTCATTTTAACTAGCTCTATGGGGCACATTTACTTACCTGGTCCCCAATCCGGATGGTCCGATGAAGCTGAAGTCCACCACGATTCACCAAGATCGTGCGCCCGAGGGCCTGCATGTGTCGCTTCCCCGCTCAGGTCTGCCAGAGTTCACCTTCTTCTTCCTGGTGTATGTAAGTGCATGGCTTGCGGCACAATTTGAATTTGTGTCACGTGAAAGCCAGCGCCGATGCACCAAAATCCTATCGCAATGGCCAAAAAACCCAGTTAAATGCAGTGCAAAATAGAAAAATTCAGGAAACCCGACGGAAATGCGTTCCGCAGACCCTTAGTAAATGTGTCCCTATGTGTCTCGAAATAAAAACACAGCAAAAAAATCTTAAGGTAGCACGCAGTTATGGTTCTTTAACTGCTGCATTATTATTTGCTATTATTGGCCTGTCACTAGAGCCTTTTTTAGGTCGCCTCACTAAGGGGTCAATTTCATATACTCTCATTTATGAATTTCATCAGTAAAATCACTGAAGTATCTGAACAGGTAAAAAGGAAGGAAAACAAAGTGCCCTTATCATAACTTGATCTTTTTGATCTAAGTAAGGTTGTTTATAGGAAGAAGTGAGGTAAAGCTAGAGCTTCATTTTAAAGCATTTGAGCCCACATCTGCTACAGCACCATATGAAGAGTATAGAATTACATGTAGCTGGTGCATCTACAACACAATCTTTGGCTTGTGAAATTTCAGGCTCTATTTCATTTTCTACTCACAGGAAAGATAGATTAGATTTCTCCACACTAACTCCATATCCTTTCCCACAAATAAAATACAAAACAAAGACTAATATTACAGGTTTCTGACATAATGGAAGTCCCTTTAAAAATCCAGATAAGATGATTCCAACTTTATCTAGACTCCGGGGTGAAATGTTTCCTTCTGATCTGATCAACAACCTAATCGAGCTAAACATGATAAAAACCGCGGCTCTGAAGTGCTAATGTATAAATAACCATAGTTGAAGCTCCTTGTGATTGACAGAGAGCACTTTAAATGAGCGGCTAAATGTGCAGTTCTCATTTTCTGTTTTCATTTCCTGCTCTGTATCTTCTCTTATGATGAACACTTAATGATGTATTCCGCTGAGCAAAATGCCGCCGCTCTCCTGCTTGTTTATTGCTGTTGTGCTTGAATTTGTATATAGCTTCTCAGTGAGCTAAGTGCTGTTAGCAAATAAGTCATAAATGGAAAAAGTTAAAAGAACTATAAGAACACTGTTGATAGCGGTTATTTTAGAATCATTATGATTTGTACAAGCTTGCAGTGTATTAGGCTATATAACCTGACAATGGCCCTCAATTGGTATTACATTGTTCTTCCACTCAAATTCCCTCAAAAAAAATTATTTGTGTGTTGACATTAAAATACTACAATAAGCACTAGCTCCAAATATTGCACTTTCTTATTTGGCTACTGGCTCTATAGCAGGCGTTCAGCTCACGGTGGGGCACGCACCCTCACTTGCAGTGTCAGCATATGAAAGCAATGAGCGCTTCCGATGGGGAGTACATCTGAAAAGCCCCATGGGTCCTCTTATGCTGCTTTTCTCTGGCTCCTGATTCTTTGCACTGATATTAGGAAAAAGAGCAGAGTCGTACCCAGAGCAGGACTTGTCAGAAGTACTTACTGCTCCTGAACCCAGGGCCGCCGTTAGGGGGCAGCAAACTGGCCATTTGCAGTGTTTTGTTTCTGGGGTGCTTTTTAGTGCTGCATGGAGATATGTATCTTTACTGGAGGCATTTTGATCTTTACTTTGGTAGCTGATGCTTCTAGTGTCCTGTGACTAGGATGTCCCAATCAAATTAAGAAATTTGACAATGCAATCCTCTGACCAAAAATAGTTGTGCATTCCTTTTCTCTTATGTCCCAACGTTGTTCCTTAGAGAAAGAGCTCACCAGATTCACCAGTTATGCAGAGACGTGATTGAGAGGTTTTTAAAGGACATTTTCCTCTCTCCCACACATTCTCTGCATTCAGACTTTTGGATGTGCCAGAATATTTACAACACAGTATAGAGGAGGAAAAGTGCATTTAATTTTCTTAAAAAGTTGGAATATTAAAAACAGAAATAAAATATCACTGGTTTTCAATATAAAAAACCTTTTAAAAGGTTATCATCTTGGATTTTTGAAGTTGCCTAAGTTCAGTCTGAAAAAAATACATGGGATTTCCCAGACTGATCCTTGCATCACTGAACTAAAATCATCTTTTCAGTTCAGTCCAGTGGTTGGAATTTTCAGCCTGGAACATACCTCCAGCCCACAGAGCGCTTGTATTTGACCAAATTCACTCTTGTGCATTTAGTCTAAGGCAAGTGACAAGCTGAATTACCAGACACAGCCACAGACTCATTGGGGAACATTTACTTACCTGGTCCCTACGCGATCCCCGAGGTGCGTTGTCCGCCAGAATGCATCTTCAGAAAGATTGTGCGCCCGAGTTCCTGCATGTGTCGCTTCCCCGCTCAGGTCCGCCGGAGTTCACCATCTTCCTCCCGGTGCATGTAAGTGCTTGGCTTGCGACACAAATTGCTTTGTTAAAATCCGCGTATAGCCTGAATCCATCAAATCGTCCAATGGCCTGCCCCCTCGATTTGTGTCACGTGAAAGCTGGCGCCAAAATCGAATGCGTGCGCAATCCCCGGCGCATTCCCAAAAACCGAAAACCCTATGGAAATGCGACCACGGGACCTTAGTAGATAAGCCCCATTATGGTCATCATATACTCCTGACCATCAGCACTCATACGCTTGCGAACATTTAGCTTGGCCAGGAATGTTTGTTCTCATGGCTCCCCAGTGGATAAAAACTCAAATAAATATCTATCTATCCATATCCTTTAATAGCCTCTTTTTGTATTGGATTCCATGTTTACATACTGTATCTCAAACATGTTATGATTCAAGAAAACTATGTGAAATAAGGCTTTATACCTCAAGGACAAAAACTAATAGGATGGTCAAGGTCTGCTTTTCCACATGGTCCATACAAGCTGCTTCTTTGTGACCAGCTTTGTAACACTTCCCTCTGTGGTCGTATGACTGCAACATCTAAACCGTCGACCAATTAGGAATCCCTGCTCCAAAAAATTATCTCTGTGGGTCTAGAAAGGATACAGAAATAAAATATGTCTGTAGCAGGAATGAGTAGATGTTCACTATTAATTATTATTCTGATTGTATGTAAAAAAGAGAATTTAAACAAAATAAAACTGTGCTCATGAGTTCCAATTATGAGAAACTTTACTAAACTTTCCCAGAAAGAAATCTTTTTTTATTGTTTCAAATAACTCGGGTAATTTTGCAATGATGTTACAGTAACTCCTGTAAAAAAAGAAAAAGTTCTAGCACAAAACAATATTTTTATTTCATCTCTATCTCACATATGAACAGTTTGAAAAATAATCCTTTGTCTAAATTTGATAAGCTTGGTTGTTGACACTGAGAGCAGAAACAATGTACTCGATCACTTCAGGTAATAAAAGTAAATAAAATAAAATCAGACTTTTTTTAATATGGGAGATATTCCTGCTGCAAATACACTACAAGCCAGACACAATAAAGTTCAAAAGCAAAAGTAATAGAAAGAGAGTTAGCGCTATAATACAGTGTAATGCGTGGAGCAATAACGGGATGTGTTCATGAAATCATTACACTCATATTTCCTCCAGAGAAAATAAACAAATTCTTTAATTACCGACAAGAAATTTACTTCAAATTTCTCGGAGAGACGGCTCACAACTAACAAATCTAACTGCTGCGAAGGTTGTAAACTGTTTACCTAAGAAAGCAATGCAAGTAAATCTACAGTGAGCAATTACAGTACTATAAAACTTACTCAAGTTCCTAGTTCCTGCAGACAGGAAGAGTTAGTAACAATGGGAATTTTGGAAATGAGCGTCAAGTATATTGGAAGGAAACCAACCAGCATTGAAATCAACCCAAGAGTAAAAAGTGCATGGTGTAGGGCACATTGTGAGCTTTCCTAACAATCTATTGTTAAACCTGTTGGGGCAGATTTACTTACCCAGTCCATTCGCAATCCAGTGGCGCGTATGTGGATATTCAGGTTTTCCGGCGTTTTACTAAGGTAGTGCGCGCGATGTCCACCAGGTGTCGCTGCTGCACTGAAGTCCATCTGAGTTCACTGAAGTTCACCAAGCTACCCTGGGTGCAGGTAATTGCGTGTCAAGCAACACTTTTTTTAAAAAAAATACGGCGGTTTTTCCAAATCCGTCGGGTTTTCTTATGGCCATGCTCCCCCATTTCCGCCGCATGCATGCCGGCGCCGATGCACCACAATCCAATTGCGTGCGCCAAAAACCCAGGGCAATTCAGGGAAAATCGTCGCAAAACAGTAAAATAAGGGTAACCCGACAGTAAAACGCGATTCGGGCCCTTAGTAAATTACCCCCACTATCTCTGCTTCTGTTTTAGGACAATGTAATGACAATGCCTTCTACAAGCTATAATTTTTTTTATTTTTCGGTCACTATAGTTGTATGGGGCCTTGTTTTTTTTTTAGGACAAAATGTAATTTCCAATATCACAATTTTGGGTTTCATATATTTTACTGGTGAACTTTTATTAACCGTTTCTCTGCAGTATATTTTAAAACTGCTTTTTCTGCCTTTATCGTTTAACCTAAATAACATAAAAACTTTTTCTCTCCTGGTCAATATGCATACAGTGCTTTTCAAAACCTTTTGCATCGCCTTCTATATGGTACACATTTTTTTGTCAATGTGGTTGTGTGAGGGCTTATCATTTGTGAAAAGACCTGTAGATTTTATATGTATACACTTGGGGTTCATAAAGTTTTTGATCATGATTAATATATATTTTTTGTGTGATAAATACGTGATTCGTGATAAATACTATTACAGTTTTGTATCCTGGGTTGGTACGGTCGTGGAGGTACAAACTATATGTGATTTTACTATTTTTCTGTCGTAATTTTTCTGTGTTTTGGTGTTTTTTTAGACTTTATTTTTTTATCTAAAATTTTATTTTAACATTTTTTTATATGGCATTGTCTCACAAGGAAACATTAACATGAGATCATACAATTGTGCAGTGCACTTCACTACTTAAATCTTTCCTTACAGGCATCTATTAGATAGCCTAATATCTTTAGGCCAATAGATATTCAGCACAGGTAGCTCTGGGGTCCTGCAGTGGATACCGGGCTGCCACACTGCACCATTGGCATTCTGCAATCGCAGCTGTAGGGTGCCCATGTGTGGCAGAGGGAGCTCACTCCCTCTGCACCTGCTTAGTCACTGTACTTCATGTTTGATCATGCTGTCTAAGGGGTTAAACTGGTGGGAGCTGAGCTTTTCCAATCCCAGGTGTTAGAGTTGGAGCTGTGACAACACAGCCCAGCCCCAGCAGCGGCAGGATGTTGGGTCCTGCAATCTTCTTCCAATGTGGCGTGTAGAAAGATATTGCGTCAGAAGAAGTATCCTTAATGGCAGTCGTAAAAACCTGATATGGGGTGATTAAGGGGTTAAGAGAATATTCTATTAAACTTTTTTTATCAAATTTAGGTTATTGATGCACAGGCGGTCAGGCTACTTATGCCTGTGCATCTTGGTATAACAATACCTCCTTTTGCTACCTTGAAAGGCAGCCCCCTTAACATCAAGTATGACTTACAAGAAGTCTAAAAATATGATGTGGGATTAAGCCAAACCAGTATATCTATTCCATAAGGAACAGACTCACAACTGTAGACAGCACTGTTTCGACCTGATTGGGTCTCCTCAGTACAGCGTAGGGAACTGATTTGGCTATGTGAGAGGCTATTGACTAGGGACAGACAGTAGGTGTTCTCCTTAAGGAGACAATGCCAATTAAGGCCACCTTAAAGGCGTGTGGAGACTTAAAGCCATAATGCTCCACTAGGGAATTCTGGGAATACTGAGGAGACCCAATCAGGTCGAAACAGTGCTGTCTACAGTTGGGAGTCTGTTCCTTATGGAATAGATATACTGGTTTGGCTTAATCCCACATCATATTTTTAGACTTCTTGTAAGTCATACTTGATGTTAAGGGGGCTGCCTTTCAAGGTAGCAAAAGGAGGTATTGTTTTCCATTTAACACCTTGGAAAACTTATTTGCATTCTTCCCAGAATTCCCTAGTGGAGCATTATGGCTTTAAGTCTCCACACGCCTTTAAGGTGGCCTTAATTGGCATTGTCTCCTTAAGGAGAACACCTACTGTCTGTCCCCCATCTTGGTATAAACTACTAGAGAAATGGCACCTATCGCAATCCTTGTCTTGCTCCTATTTACTCTTTCATTCCAACAGATTGCTTTGCTCATACATAGAACACCTCCATAGCCAGAAAACCCTATGAAAGGGCACTAAAATCCACCAGAATACACAGAGGTAGTTCTTTATAATAGTGGCTTAATTTCACAGCCAGTCCAGGGAATCGTGAAGAAGTGGCATGTGGACTTGTATCAGAATGTGAAAGATACCAACATAGTTAGAAGATGAGGCACAGGAGGAAACATGAGACTCTATGATTTGCCTTTGATAGAAGACGTGTCCATTTCTAGACTCCCAGACAGTGGCATTCCTCTTCTGAGGATATTTGGATACCTTTATTGTTTCTGTAGAAACTAAACTTATAACATCAGTATGAACTCTAGCAGCAGTAACATTAAATGCTGTAAATTGCAGGTTCACCATACCAGGGGCCTTCAGAAACACTCCATTATCTATCATTTCCTGTATGTCCTGCCACCTCTAGCCCCCAGGGACATCCATGCTACAGATAATAGCAGAATAACTGATCTGCGCTGTTAGCCACAGTATAGATTATGGCAATGACTAAGGGACTGTATAGACCCACTTGCACAACTTGTGACCTTGTAAATTGATTTGTGAACCTTTTCAAGCCATTTCGAAACATGGCCAAATCTAGCAGCCAACTATACGATTAAAATGACCAAGCTGCAAAGCTGAAAAATCGATCGGCTACCAGCCGAAGATTCGCAAATCAAATCTCAGTGAATTACATGGTAGTCAAATGACTTTATTTTATGGATTTTCTTTTACTTTCCCATGTTCATCCATTTTGAGTACAGGGCTACATTAACTTAATACATGGCTGCCACAAGGTTGTCCACCTCTTTCATTAGTAACGTCAATTTAGTGTAGAATTTGGATCTTTTCCTTTTTGTTCTTGTATTTTGTTGTTTGAATGACAAACTAGAGAAAGGAATAATAACATCCAGACCTTGTGTGAAAAAAAGCCATTGAAGCTGGAAAATGTAACATCAAACAGAGGAAAATAGCAGCGTTGAATATACAATAATTAACACTATTTACAATTGTAAGAGAAGCAGAAGTTAATGTCATTCACCCATCCCAATTTAATTATATATGTTTCCTATTAACCATCGAGCCATTAACATTTCCTAATGATCTCATACCTATTTGTGCCGTCTTTGACTATAACACATCTCGCACAAAGGAGAATTATCCAATTTTGAATTATTTTCTCATTTCCATAAAGGAGACTTTATCACAGCAACAGGACATTAATTCACATGTATTTTCACCGGACATTGATGGTTTAGCAATTATGAAGCTGGTTCTAACAGCCTGAGCATTAAGCACATTTTCTTCCCTTTGAGTTAGGTGACTTTAATTTTTCTCCTTTTTTTTGTTCAGTAAAAACTAGCGGCAGAACGACGATCCTTTTTCTTAAATGTCAGACTTTTTATTAGGAGGAGAAATAAAATGGATACACTGCGCCAAATAGTAGATTTGCAAACTGAGCACATCCTCATTAAATGAGAAAAAATCTGCACAATGTCGACAGATTCTTCTCCCATTTTCAGATTACTTTTTCCTGCACTGGGTTTCATGTGATTGAAGACAATTTGCATTATGAATATGGTGAACCCCCAAAGAGATACAGTAATAATAAACGCTGAAGAATATTACTTTTGAAACTTAGGTTTTTCAGTGTAAGACATCGTGCGCATGTACAATTTGCTACTGAATTTTTTTACCACTATGCCAAAGCTTATGTACCACAAAGCTGCTATTTGCAGGTTTTCTAGAATTATCTTTAAAGGACTGTTCCCGTTTCAGCAAATAAATAGTATAGAGTGTGTAATGAAAAGTTATTCAATTTTCCAATATATTTTCTTTATCAATTCCTCAGTTTTCTAGATCTCTGCTTGCTGTCCTCCTATAGGAAGCCTCTATTTTTACTTCCAATCGAAGGAAAACTGGCCCTGATCATGTGATGTCACAAAGTTGCATGGCTCATTGTATCCCTGGGCATGTGATGTCACACAGGTGTGCAGCTCTTTATATCCCTAGTCATGTGATGTCACACTGGTGGACGGCTCATTATATCCCTAGTCATGTGGCGTCACACTGGTGCACGGCTCATTATATCCTTAGTCATGTGACGTCACACTGGTGCACGGCTCATTAAATCCCTAGTCATGTGACGTCACACTGGTGCACGGCTCATTATATCCTTAGTCATGTGACGTCACATGACCATTAACAGACTTCTGTCCTGAGGTAGTAAAAAAAGAAACTTCCTACACACAGTTGCATGGCTCGTTGTATGCCAAGTCATGTGATGTCACACAGGTGTGCGTTTCCTTATATCCCTAGTTATGTGATATCACACAGGTGCATGGCTCCTTGTATCCCTAGTCATGTGATGTCACACTGGCGTGCGGCTCGTTATATCCTTAGTCATGTGACGTCACACTGGTGCACGGCTCATTAAATCCCTAGTCATGTGACGTCACAACGGTGCACGGCTCATTATATCCTTAGTCATGTGACGTCACACTGGTGCACGGCTCATTATATCCCTAGTCATGTGATGTCACACAGGTGTGCAGCTCTTTATATCCCTAGTGATGTGATGTCACACTGGTGCACGGCTCATTATATCCCTAGTCATGTGACGTCACACTGGTGCACGGCTCATTATATCCCTAGTCATGTGATGTCACACTGGTGCACGGCTCATTATTTCCCTAGTCATGTGACGTCACAGGTGCACGGCTCATTATATCCCTAGTCATGTGATGTCACACTGGTGCATGGCTCATTATATCCCTAGTCATGTGACGTCACACTGGTGCATGGCTCATTATATCCCTAGTCATGTGATGTTACACTGGTGCACAGCTCATTATAACCCTAGTCATGTGGCGTCACACTGGTGCACGGCTCATTATATCCCTAGTCATGTGACGTCACACTGGTGCACGGCTCATTATATCCCTAGTCATGTGGCGTCACACTGGTGCATGGCTCATTATATCCCTAGTCATGTGGCGTCACACAGGTTCATGGCTCATTGTATCCCTAGTCATGTGATGTCACACTGCTGCACGGCTCATTATATCCCTAGTCATGTGGCGTCACACTGGTGCACGGCTCATTATATCCCTAGTCATGTGACGTCACACTGGTGCACGGCTCATATCCCTAGTCATGTGGCGTCACACAGGTGCATGGCTCATTGTATCCCTAGTCATGTGATGTCACACTGCTGCACAGCTCATTATATCCCTAGTCATGTGGCATCACACTGGTGCACGGCTCATTATATCCCTAGTCATGTGACGTCACACTGGTGCACGGCTCATTATATCCCTAGTCATGTGACGTCACACTGGTGCACGGCTCATTATATCCCTAGTCATGTGGCGTCACACTGGTGCATGGCTCATTATATCCCTAGTCATGTGACGTCACACTGGTGCACGGCTCATTATATCCCTAGTCATGTGATGTCACACAGGAGCATGGCTCGTTATATCCCTAGTCATGTGTGACATCACATGACCATTAACAGACTTCTGTCCTGAGGTAGTAAAAAAAGAAACTTCCTACACACAGTTGCATGGCTCGTTGTATGCCAAGTCATGTGATGTCACACTGGTGTGCGTTTCATTATATCCCTAGTTATGTGATATCACACAGGTGCATGGCTCCTTGTATCCCTAGTCATGTGATGTCACACTGGCGTGCGGCTCGTTATATATCTCTAGTCATGTGATGTCACACAGGTGCATGGCTCGTTATATCCCTAGACCATGAACAGATTTATGTCCTGAGGTAGTAAAAATAGAAGCTTCCTACACAATGACAACAAGCAGAGACCTAGAAAAGTGTGAGGAATTGATACAGAAAGTATTTTGGTAAATTGTATAACTTTTCATTTTACAAACAATACTATTTATTTGCTGAAATAAGAACATCTCTTTAAATAGTTTCCCTACAGAATCAAAGGAAGCTGGAAAAATATACAAATTCTCATTTTTATTTGTAATATTTTACATATTTGTACTTTTTTTCATTATGTAAAGGATTATGTTCTTGGCCATAATTAGCGATTTCTAGAGAGAGAGGTCATGCCATGAAGACAAGCTTATGTTAAAAAAAATTGTGTTGCAGTGTCTGGAAAAAAGGAGGCAAATACTGGAGGAGCTACTAACTTGGCACACTCCCAAATTAGCCAGAAAAACACACATTGTTTATTATTGCTTATTTTAAAGTGTATATTTTATATTATTTTATATGTATTCTATAGTGTTTTTGTATATCAGATGCATTAACTCTGTGTTGGATCTAAAGATTCCTCAAATTTCAATCAAGGTTTCAGAATTTTTTCAGCAAGAAAACACCACAAGCTGTCCTGCCCTTGCCATTGTAAATAATTGAGTTAACACATTGGCCTAGGGTGAGAGCTGCCTACCAGCATGGGTTGCCCCTGGGCTCACTGTTGTTAGTACTATACCCAGGCCAGCCCTTACTCCACAGTGTTATCATTGCGAAAAGTGATAATTCTATTTGGCAGCCATTCAGCCAGAAGCTGTACAGCCTTTCAGGCATAGGTTAGCCTCTTGCAGCACTCTATGAGTCATATATTGTATATATGCTTATAAATATTAAGAATAAAATTACTGGACTTATGCTATGTGGTATTTAGTGGATTATTTCTAAAATTTGGATTTAGTGTAGGTAGAGTAATTCTTGCTTGAGTTTGCTTTATATGAATTGCTTGCTACAATACTGGTTGAATCTGATAATGTGTTGTCGTGTGATATGAATGGAAAAAGGTTCACTTGGATAACTGTACCTGTTTGCTGATGTTAAGATAAACTTGAATGCATTTAACAAAAATCCCTCCAAAAAGTCCTCCAAAGGTTCTGAAACCACAGATTAAAAGCAGACAGAAGGGACGCATCCTCCATTCCCCCAAAAGACTGATTCTAGTACCATATGTAGGGGCTATAATCCTCATCCACCCCAGGGCCCTTGGCTGTCTTAATCCACCCCATAGACAACTTGCGTTCCTTTTTTTAGCAATTCAAAGCTGATAAAAGTCTACAGTGTGACCATATCAATGTGTGACCCTTTATGTATTGCACTTCCAGTCAATAATAAAAAACACAGCATTGAAATACCAAAAAGTTTGTATTTGACAAACTTTTCCCCTATGTTTATTAGTACCTCATTGCCTAGTGTCTATTGGGTTCAACAACAAAACTTTTAGCTGGTGAAGAATAGACACATTTTGTATCTGATTTTCTCTAATTTCCTTTTACCTTTTTTCCTATTATTCATAGTTAATTTAATATTTTTGTATGTTGACCTTGGAAACAGACTGGACTCATGCTAGTATAGACATAGGAAAATTTTTCATGGCTTCTGCTGGTGTAAAGCTTTAAAAAAGCCACAAATCTTGGTGCACAGCCAGGAATTGCAACATTTTCCTCCTTACCCCACCTCCACCCTAAGTGGGTGAGGAAGGGCATCCTGCAATCGTGGATTAACTGGCACAAGTTATAGCACAATTCTATGTCCCGGCTTTTGCACCAAGGCCAGAGCATCTAAGTATATCCATAGCAACTTAAGGGGGAACATTGAACATCTTGATAAATGTCCCCTATGGACTACACATTGGGGCAGATTTACTTACCCGGCCCATTCGCGATCCAGCGGCGCGTTCTCTGCACAGGATTCGGGTCCGGCTGGGATTTAAGAAGGTAGTTCCTCCGCCGTCCACCAGGTGGCGCTGCTGCGCCGAAAATAATCTTAACGCCCCGGAATGCACCATCCCATAGCAGGTGAAGGTGAGCGCTTCCCAAGCGACACATTTCGGTTTTTAAATGCGGCGGTTTTTCCGAATACGTCGGGTTTTCGTTCGGCCACGCCCCCCGATTTCTGTCGCGCGCAAACCGGGGCAATTCATGTACAAGCGGCGCAAATCGGAAATATTCGGGTAACACGTCGGGAAAACGCGAATCGGGCCGTTAGTAAATGACCCCCATTATGTAGCTTCAGCACTAGCTCTAGTAATCTAAGTATTTCAAGATGTTTCTTTGTTTCTGATTTACTTTTTAAGGTATGTTATTGTTAAGATTTTCCTCACTTTTCATCTTAAGTGGATTTTTTTTAACTTAATTACGATTTACATTGTATCAGTATCACAGGATTCCAGTTAAACCTATTAGCATAGTTTTTGAATCATAATCTTATACACATAGTAATAATTAATCCTTCTTCGGTGAGATAAACAAAGCCTGCGGTCAGTCTCCTTCTTCCTGTATAAGAGTTATGTCTTTCTTCACGAAAACTTACATTCTGTAAACAAAAGCTGATTATAAACAGGGATTAAGAGATAAAGATGATAACTTTATAGTAGAAGGATGTTTCTGTTGTATATGTGCATATATTTTCTGTCCCTGGGATTAATGTGTTTCCTTTTTTATAGCAGTTCAGTTGTTTGGTTTAACTTGGCAACTGCGACCGGTGGAGAGTACACTTTACGAGAATGGGGTCAGTAAAGGAAGCAAAGGAGAGGAATCTACAGACACCACTTATTCACCACTTGGAGGAAGGGGTAATGATAAAGCAGAGAAGAAAGGTAATTATTATAGAATAACTATACAAAGATATTTGAATATTTCACAATGTCCATAATAACCCAAATATAATTCTAGTTTGGTTTGGCTTCTTTTTTTAGAACCATTTCCACAGCTACCTTTAAAAAACGCATAAAGAATTGAAATATAGTCATATTTTAAAAGATATACAGTATAATTCTATTTTTACCAGTATTCCACCACGTTCGAGTAAGCTTCAAACTTTGGTAATTGTTTTCTTTTAAACTGGCACTCCAACTGATCTGATCAGAGAAGAATATAATCTTCATATCTCTTCCAGAAAAGAATATAATCTTCATATTAAAATTAGCCATGTGTATTTCGACCGCCTGCTTTCCCCAAGTGGTTGTTGCTTTTTACTGCTGTACGTTGTAAATGCCGCAGCTTACAAATGTATTATGGGGCATAGGTAAAAAAAAAAAAAAATTGTACCCTTATACCTAAATCCCAGTTTAACATATTAAAGGGTTGTACCAAGTATCCACAGGACAGAGAATAACCCAACTGATCAAAATAACACATGTATTAGAAGTCCTGTTCTCCGCAGTTTGTGTGTTATGGGATTGACAAAAATTGAAGAGCACAGCACTCAGCTATCTCTATCACTCCTAAACACTGTCTGTGCGATTGCCGGAGATTTCCGACACTCCAATATTAATGAATGGAGCAGCAGGACGCCTGCTCAACCTGCTGATTATTGAGAGGAGGGTCTCCCATTCTCCAGATTGTTGGGGTCTGTTCTTGTGATGGACAGTGGTCCCCGATGAGCTTGTTATCCTCTATCTTGTGGATAAGGCGTAACATGCAGATGTAGTACAGCACCTTTAAGAAACTGTTTAGAGGGTATTCCAGGAATAAGCAGAATTCATATACAAATGGGTTAAAATATAAGCTAATGTGTAATTAGTTGTTATTTAAAAAGTTGCTCCCCTTAGCAGAAAAATGCTGTTGACATACACTGTAATAAAGAATTAAAATGCTACTGGTCACATATGCACATAACATGTCCTGCAACTGTCTGGGCAGGCCATGTGAACACCGCTTTGTTTGGCTGTAGTTGGTTGGTTGCAGTGCATCCAGTATGTCCAGTGTTGTGGGGGTATTTCATCTCAGTGAGGTAATGTGCAGTGATGGCAGCTACACACATCATAACTATGGTAACAGAGCAGGACCGTCTGTTATATCATCACTGGGAGCAGAGCAGAGGATCATGGGACTTGATTTCCAGTCGCCGACATCTTTGAGATAACCCCACATTCTTTAGAGAGACCATAAAATGTTGCAAATCATAAAATCAAACTATTTAAGCTCCATTTTGTGACTAATGACAATGAGTTTTGTTATATTCATTTATTTATAGCATCATGGGTTTTTGTATTAGATGTTCATATTCCCGGAATACCCTTTAACAAAACTTTGCACTAATCCCTCATTAGATGAGATTTAAATTAGAATTTATATAACTGAATTTACACTATCCTAGTCATGCAGTGTCATACCATATAAATGTACTTTACCTGGTTTGTATCCTAGAAGTAGACTTATTAAATCCAGAATATGTCAATGTCAACAAATAGACAGTATCATTAATTTTACATCACTATATATACCTTATTCAATATTGTAATTAGTCTGATAATGAATTTTCCAATGGAGACTTTGTAGAGAGCGTATTAACTTTCATTAGAAAACCACAGTGAAATTGTTAAGACCCAACAAAATTCTACCGAGTGAAACCTCAGTAGACTATGACTTCAGTGTAATAGGCGCCAAGAAGAAAAGATCATCAGGAGATATTTTAATGAGGTCTCTTCCTGAAGAATAATGGTTTCAGCTGGGTATTGAGTTACACCATTAAGAAATCTGACAAATGATGTTCTTCTGCAGTAACTTGAAATGCACAGATTTTATTATGATAATAAAATTAATAATTTGGTTTGTCCAGTGAAGGTTCACTGCTTTAAAGTCCATGAAATTGAGACAAAAGAAAGTATCAGCTTTGTTATGTTGTGTCTTATATTATTTCTCTTGGTTTTAAAGTTCAGCATTGTATCTAAATTGGACCAACGGGGTTTATTTTCATAAGTCCAGGAAAATACATTTGCCCTTGACCAAAAATAAAACCCCCCAAAAAGGTTCTTGCTATATAGAAAATTTTACAGTTGGTTCATATTATACTGTATATAATGAAAATAGACTTGTGAATTGGCCCAAGAAACACACACCTAAATATGGTTTATTTTACCTGATTAATTTTTTGGATGATTTGCCAAGCAGTTCATGGGTTTCTGGCTGTCATGATTTGTAGGACTTATTAATTTGTCATTTTTTTGAGTTTGCTTTTGGCAAGTTTTATGAATTTTATAGGATGAATCATCAAATTAGCAAAATGGGCTCAAGGGTATTTTTTCCCAAGATTTAAGCTCTGATTAAGTTGTGAGGTTCCAAAATTTGTGACCAGTGTCTATAATGATAACTGGAACCCATGTCCCCTTGCTTGAATAGAACAATAGTCAAGCATACTTTCATTCCATTCATCTTAATGTGCCTGCCAAAGACAATTTAAGTACGGGGTTCAGCTATCTCTGGCAGTCCTATAAAGTTATATGCAATGGCATCATGATTCACTGCCACAAAACCCCTAGACCAGCATAAAACAAATATCAAGTGAAAATAAAAATGAAATAAAAATACAAAATTTTTGCAATTTGCACTGGAAAGCTAATTTTCATGACCAATCTCATGTAACTGCTTTTCAGGTTGTTTCTACTCATGTCACCTCAACCCAAAATTGTTAGAGGAGTTTTGTCAATAATATTTATCCCCTACAGAATATTGGATAAATGTTTAATAGCAGAGGCTCTCAGCTGTTGGACTTCCTGCATTCAGCAGAACAAGGATCACAAGTTCCTTTGATTTGTTCTGGACTCCTGGGTTTTGGGCACCCTGTTACCCAATGCTGCTTAGAGCTGAGAGTCCAACAACTAAGACTCCGATCCCAATCATACATTTATCCCCTATCCTGTAAATAGGGGATAACTTTTATAAACACAACCCCTTCAAATATTTATTTAGATATTTTACAATTTCCTTTTTTTTTATAAAAATCAATATTAATGTCACTAACTATCACATACGTAGCATCAAGGAAAAGTGGGACTAAACCGGTGCCAGGCATGGAATGTGCCACAAAAACCATGTTTACATTTATGTACAATGAAATCCTCTTCTTTTGATTCATATAGTTATAGAACAAATTGAAAACCATAACATTTAGTACAATAAAAATTCATAAAAAGTCACATAAAAATCATATAAGTTTTAGGATCTGCAGAAGTGTGGTGCACCCTCATAACATCATCGTTCATGAAAAATGAATTGCTGCTCCAGATAACTTCTGGGTGAGTAAGATCACTATCGGATTAGACTTTGTGCAGCTGTAATAAATTAGGGCACATTTATCAAAAACAGTGCAAACTGCACTATGTGCAGGGTGCAGATTCAGGATTTCTGGTGCTCGTTCTTCATGAATCTAGCGCTCCATGCACTGCAACTTTTTTGGTGCACCTTTAACATAGGTCGAGCAATGCATTTCTGCATGTTAAATGAGGCGCACGCACAATCTGTGCGTTGGAACACTCCTTTATGTGCAGAATTTTGTGTTGTGTCGGTTACAGTGCAGCCCCAACACAATTGAGTCGAATGTGACACATATGTGGCACGGATACTTCTGATACATGTGCAAGCAGTTTGCGCATAAAATAATATGTAAAGTCAAACAGAAAACTGGTGCAAGGTCCTTAGTGAATGTGCCCCATTATCTCTTATTGTAAGCCCCAGCTATAAGGGTCATAGGGCAATGCCTGGCTGGTATTATTAGGTTTTGGAACCCCTACCCTACTTTTATAAACTGCTCACGGTTTTATTTGATGGAATAAAAGTTATATATATATACAAAGAACCATTTGTGCTGGTACATTATCTAAGTCTTCTTCTTTGGGGGAAGCATTGGGTAGCATTTACTAACAACAGTGCAAACTGCACTAAATGCAGTTTGCCTGTGTAGTGTGCAGGGAGCACCAGATTCAGGATTTCTGGCACCCGTTCTTGATGAATCGCGCCCCCTGCACTTATCCAACCGAGTGCACCATTATTTTTAAGATGAGGCATGAAACACAATTCTGTCTGACTTTGCATGTTAAATCTGGAACATGGACCGAGTGAGCTCCAGGACGGTCCCCAATTTATGTCGCAGGATGTCTAGTACAGCTGTGCCACAAAAAGGTTGAATGTGACACATATGTGGCATGGGCATTTCTTAAATACCTGTGTGTGCATTTTGCGCTAAAATAATGTGCAAAGTCCAACAGAAAACTGGAGCACAACCCTGTGTTAATGTGCCCCATTGGGTCCATGTATGCACATAAATCTCAGCCTTATCCCCCTGCCCTCAAACCATGCAATCCTTCATATTTCAGGTAGCTGTTTACCAATGTAAGCAAATAATTCAAAACCTATGTCTTTACATGCAAAAGAAAACAACAGCGGTATGGCAGTGAAAAAAAATGCTGTTAAAGTAAAACCCAAAATAGTTAACAATAAATGTATATTGAAAATATTTTTTTCCTCAATTTTGAAGCCCCAGTGTGAATCATAAGTGGCTGCTGGATAGCTTTTCAAAAATTTTAATAAGTTAGGATTAGTGAGGTGTACGCTGGCAGAAAGAATCCAGCCACAAAAATCAATGTTAAAATAAGTGGAATTTTTATTAAGCATTTTATAAGTTCATAGGAGAATACCCTTGGAAACAGCAATAAAAAGGTAACATTCTTGCAGAGAAACAATTTCACGAGCTTATGTTGCTGCCGCATTACAAAGAGCAGGGAAGAAAGGCTAACAGCTAGTTACAGCAAAGTGCATATACAATGTATTAACGGTACTTTAAAATCTTTCATCAAGCCCCTGTACCTAACAGTATGCTGTATGATGAGTGACATTTTAAGATGACAATAAATCCTCAGCAGAATTGAGATAATGATAAATTGTGGCATAGTAAAATGGTTAAATACCATCATGATAAAAAATTGCAATGTATGTTCTGTATGTTCAGTGCTTGACATTAATGACACTATGGATTATAGAAGCCGGTGTACTCATTCACTGCAAAGCTCAGCAAGACATTGCTTGATTCCTTAATATTTAATACAGAGCGGATTATAACACTCTAGAGCTTACCCCTACTGCTTCATGAAGTCTATTCTTTTTTTTTCAGCATCCACAATAAAATCACTGCAGATACAAATTGTTCTGAGCTATTGGTCTATAGATAAGTACATGAAATATGCCATTGTTCAACTTCTTCCCACTTGTCCTATTATGAGAGTGTGGAAAAAACACAACAAATTGTTCACTTTGGCTATTGTATTCAACAAAAGTAAGATATCCCGGCTTTTAGAAAAAGTCAAGATGATGTGTTAATTAAAAGAAAAATCTGGATTCTCCCAACAATGGGTTTGATTTACGTGTATTCATCTCCGCAGTCCATGATGCTACTCTAGAGTGAAGGTGAAGTAAAACATGTAGGACATAGTTTTGCCCTTATACCAATCCCTGGTCAGACCACACATGGAATATTGTGTACAGTTTTGGGCACCAGTGTATAAAAAGGATATAGTAGAACTGGAACGGGTGCAGAGGAGAAGAAACCAAGATTAACGGGGGATGGGGGACTAGAATACAATGACAGATTACAAAATTTGGGATTATTCAACAAAGATGACTGAGGGCAGACCTGATTACAACGTACAAATACCTGAACGGACAGTACAAGGATCTCTTCAATGATCTTTTTATATCTAGGCCTGTGACCAGGACAAGGGGGCATCCTCTACGCCTAGAGGAGAGGTGGTTCTACCATCCCACTATACAAAGGTTCTTTACTGTGAGGCCCCTTCTACACTTGTGTTGCCGATCACGTCAGAGTCTGATCAGGGTGCGATCAGGGTTTGGTCAGTGAAAAACTGACAATTTGCATCAGAGTTCAATCAGTTTTCAGAGTTCAGAGAGTTTGTTCAGTGTCTCAGTTTTTCACGCATGTTTTCAATACATTTTCAATGCATTTTTCATGTGCAGATAACACGCGTGTAAAGGACTCGTCTTTCAGGTGCGTAACTTGCAAAAGTAGAGCATACGGAGATTTAATGGTGCGTTAAAAAAGCGTGCTTGTGTGCGTGAAAAAAAATGCAAGTATGAAAAAGCCTATTGATTACAATGGGTCAGGGTGCAATGCAAGTTATGCGCGATAAAACATGCACGTGAAAAACGTGGGTGTGTAGAAGGGGCCAAAAAGCAGTGAGACTATGGAACTCTCTGCCGCAGGAGGTTGTTATGGCGGACTCTATGTACATGTTCAAGAGAGGCCTGGATGCCTTTCTGGAGAGAAAAAATATCACATGTTATAGGAAGAAACATTTGTGTAATTTTATGGGTTGGACTTCCGTCTTTTCCAACATTAGATACTATGATACTTTGAAACTATGCCCTAGAAGTGTATTGTGCAGGGCACGATAGGATAAGCACACGTGTGTCACCATACTGTGCCATTGCAGGAAAAAAGATAAAACATTCTCAATCTTTTGACAGATATATACACACTCATCCAGTGAATAAAAATAATGATGTACCCCTCTGCACACTACACAGGCATAGTGCACATAGTTTGCACTCTTTATAGTAAATGTGCCCCAATATATGTTAAAAAAACACTAAATAGAGAATCCATTTATTTTGTCATGTTGTGTGAAAAAAAAAATTAAAATCTGTTCTTCTCAAATAAGAGTAATACATTTTTTAATTAGCCCCATATGTCACAAAAAAGCTGAAGAGCAAGGCTTTCCAGGCCGTGTCATTAGAGGGTAAAAAGTATCACTCAGATACAACCTTATAATGATCCATGTAATTATCTCTGTAGCTGGTCCAAGTCAATTCAATGTGTGTCTGATATCACTCATATCCCGTGTACCACAGGGATTTAGGCATCGGCCTAAAATACATTGGAAGAAATCCAACCCTGATACTATCATCCAATGCACATAAAAGCTTGCTTGGGGGATGGGTTCTAGCTATTTTCTGACCTTTCTATAGTTTTGTCTCTCCTAAATGTGAAAAAATCCCATCTAATGTCTATGATGTGAAGTTGTTCATTGGTGCTGGGCTGAGAATAGTACTTAGGTTTCTGTATGTAAATAGGAAAGGTAATATATCATTGGGAGTAGTTGTAGTAGTATGAGATGATGGAAAGGTAATGGTATAAAAAGCTCTTTGAATTGATTTGCTGAATTATTAAAATACATTTGTAACACAGATATTAATGTGCATTAATTATAAACATTTTTTTCATTTGTCATTACAGCAAAGAACATTTATAGTAGTTTTAATATTCCAGGCGCCACAGTTCTTTCTTATTGAAAGTCAACCAAGACGATTCTAAATAGTCCGGGCAGAATACTCAGATTGCCTGAGTCTGAATTTTTTTACGTGAAATGAGTAAAAAAAAAGTAGTGGGCATGCTGATACACTTTTCATATTTTATACTTTTGCATTGCATCTGCAGCAGGGGGCATCTAGTGTGGGCTAACTGGGGATCAGTAATTAATACTAAACCATTTTGCACCAGTCTTAATAATTGGTGCCCCCGGCGGGTGGTGTGTCAGAATTTCTCCAGCCCCTTAGGCCCCTTCTACACTTGCATTTTTCACGGCATGTTCTGCGCATACTTTTGACACACGGAACTTGCAATGCACTCTGACCCATTGTAATCAATGGGCTTTTTCAGACTTGCATTTTTTTTCACACACACAAGAGCATTTTTTTAAACCAAACAAGGCTACGGAGACGCATCAAAAACGCATTGCGCACATGCAAGTGCAATGCGTTTTTCACTCATCAATTGTCATAGAAAAGATAGACCTCTGTCCTGAGTCCTTTGAACAAACTCTGACTGAAAACTAATTGAACTCTTATGCAAAATGTCAGTTTTTAACTGACCAAGCCCTGATCGTACCCTGATCAGACTCTGACGTGATCTGCAATGCAAGTGTGGAAGGGGCCTTAGTAATTCCGGTGCAGCACTCTTTGCAATTTTTTTGGCTTGGGTTACAGGAAATTTGGCTGGCCCGGGAATCCCCGCTAGGCCCCACAATGTTCTGCGCCACATTCTGCACATTTTTTTTTAAAGTGCATGGCACAAAAGTACCAAAGAGTTGCTAACTCACCAGTAATTGCGATTTTTATGTCTTGTATGCCAAAAAACTGAACTTTATGACTTGTTAAGCCCAGATTAAAGCAACAGAATTTGGGCAATGCCTTAGTTATAAACTACCATACTTTGATTTTTATTCAATGTTTTTGGTTTCTTTGTCTCCAGTGAATCAAAGAGGGAAAGCAATCGATTCGGGAGAAGTGGAAATTGGGAAGCAGATTGAACAGATTATACCCCCTGCTTTATTCTGGAGATTTCAAGTTACAATACATCATCCAATGTACTTAAAATTCAACATTTCCTTCTCAAAAGACTCACTTCTTGGCATTTATGGACGGAGAAATATCCCACCGACACACACACAGGTACTGAATATACTTTCCGAAGTTACTGAAACAGCAGTTATTTTAAATGTATATAGAATGAAGGACTTGCACGGTATTCTGAGGAGGTCTCTCTAACCATTTCCTATTTTACTAATTGGGAAAAATCTGACATATAGAGTTTGAAATAAAGTGAAAATCCAGCATGTTATCGGAATAAGAATGTCAGTCCTATGCTTAGAAAGCACTTGGCTTATTCTATATTTATTATGATCACTATTACTAATTTATATCACCATAGCTGATATTGTATATGTACACTGTATAGGCTTATAAACTGAATAATTACATGAAAAGTGTATAGATTGAATTAAAAAGTTAGACTGAAATAAGAAATAAAAAACCCTTTTTAATATTAAATCTTTTAAAGGATAGGAACAAGAAATTAGGTCATATATGTGATAGTTGTAAAGTGAACTTGTCATCCTAAAAATTTTGGTTTTTATGCAAGTAGCTTGTTATAGAGTTGAAGGAGTGTCCGGATTAGAAAGCACTGCAAGCCCTACATTATCTGCAGCCTCTGTCCCTGACTACTTGCCCACATTGTGTTAAATTAGCAGGTGACAACTGGACAACAGTCCCTACTCGGGGTATGTGCATGAAACAAATACACAAAGAGAGAGACAGATAAAAGCGAGATCAAGCTAATTGGGTCAAAACCAAGAAAGCAGCGATGTACAGAATGATTAGTCAAATAATAGTTTCAATAGTTTCTATGGTAGCCAATAGTTTCAAATAAGGGTCAGAAAACACAGAAAAAGCACAATATAATGTAGAATTACAAGAGAAAGATCAGCAATGAATAAAGTGAGGAACAAGTATAAATATAGTTCCTGGACGCTAGCTCAGCAGCTGATTGGTTTGGCCTTCCATCACTCCAACTGCACTGAGACACAACCTCAGCTCTGAGGTGTAGCTGAGATGTTTTCAAAGACTTCTGAAGAGCAAAACACACGAGTGTGGTAAAAGCCATGAGAAGTTCTACAGTGCTGCTTTTAAAGACGTTCTGACATTGAGTAGGTTAATATTTAAATTAGTTGAAAAAGATAAATGAATAATTGACAGGTTTTATTTTATTACTGATTTTTCTATTCTTAAAATCACCCATCTAGTCACCAATCTGTGATTGGTAGCCCCATGTTTGACATAGAGCTGTCCATTTGTAAATTACAAAAAATACAAAAATATTATCGGCCATATGACCAGATGATAAATGGGATCTTTTCACTTTCCCCATCAAACATTGACTTCACTGACTTTCCCAAATAGGACAATTCAGGCTGGGGCTGGACACTTCTGCATTCTCCTTTAATTTGAATTAAAGTACGCATTTGGACGGAGAGCTTTGTGGGGTTCATGCCTTTCATGTAATTTCATTCAAAATAGAAAATAAAACTTTTACAAATATAAAGTCACTCTGAGACTGTGTTGTAGAGATTGCAAGGGCCACCCTAAAGCATTCTGTTTTGTGGAAATCTTCACATCCCGGCTATCCTTTTGTAAACTTTAATGTCTTTATCTGCTAATTTTTTTAAGCGGCTACTGGGGCGTGGAGTAGCCGGACATGAGGCTACTAGTTGCGGCTACTCCACCCCCCAGTAGCCTCGTTTCTCCGCCTACCATGTACTCTTCAGCGCGCAGCTCCTCGTAGCTGTGCGCCCCCGTGCGAATACCCTGCGTTCTGCGCATGCGCAGAACGCAGGCCTAATGGTGTGTGGCCGTAGCTCCGAGGCCGGCGCTACTGCGTAGAACTGGTGGTAGGTCCCCTTTAAGAAGTGTCTGAGACACATTTCTGGCACATGCAACACTTTGTGGCACATGCTGCACTACACCCGATATGACACAAATTTCTGCACTGAACGGGTCGCTCCAGTGGACAGTTGGACCTTCCACCACGTTTAACATGCAAAGTCCAACAGAAATGTGTAGCACGCCCCATATTGCTACCGGGAAAAAAATGGTTCACTCTGTCAGGTCAGTGCCAGATTCATGAAGAATGTAAGGCACAAATCCTGAATCTGGCGCCCCCTGCACACCACACAGGCAAACTGCACATAGTGCAGATTGCACTGTTCTTAGTAAATGTGCCCCATTGTGTGGAGACAAAAGTTAACAATATGTGATAAAAAGTGACCTAGGAGTTACTGCTGTGCTGTTTCTACATTAAACAAAATACAAAAAATAAACAGGCTGTATTGAAGAAGTGGGCCCGCACATGAAGATATAGAGAATTTTCTATTATTATATATTGTTTAAATCATCTGTTTTAAAAATTATCATTTTGGTTTCATATATTTTATACTGTCACCAACAATACAAAAGACTGAGATGTGCTCTATTTCCAACATGTATTTTGTTTTATTTTCACACAGTTTGATTTTGTAAAGCTGATGGACGGGAAACACTTGAAAAAGCAAGAACCGAAAAATTCTGAAAATCCACAGCATGCACCTCGAAGTATCTTTCTGCCATCTTTACAAGAGACAGGTTTCATTGAATATATGGATCAAGGTGCCTGGCATCTAGCTTTTTACAATGATGGCAGGAAGATGGAGCAAGTTATAGTTTTAACTACAGCAATTGGTAAGAGACTTCTATATATTCCTCCACTGACCAATATTTTTGGTTCAACAGCAAAAAGATATTTCAACAGTGACCTAGAGGGAATGACATATGGGGCATATTTATCAAGTTGTCTGAAAGTCCGAATATTCCTAGTTGCCCATGACAACCCATTACAGCTCAGCTTTTATTTTACCAGTGCTCATGAATATTTTAAAGGGGAGCTGTGATTGGTTGACATGGGCAACTGAGGATATTCTAAGTTTCAGACAGCTTGATAAATCTGCCCCTATAAGTTGTCAAGAACAAACTATATTGAATATGTCATTTTATAGTGTGCTTTAATTACTAGAAATGTTTGCTTGTTGAGGGTCCGACTGCTGAGACCCCACTTATCATGATAATGGGATCCACAGCAATGTGGAGAATGGAGATCCGGGGTCCTCTTACTAGTTATGGGTGAAGTAGAAGGACGAGTATACACCCTGTTGCTCCATTTAATAGAATGTGAGTATTGGAAATTGATGATCACCATCTCTGGCACTCACTTAGACTGTGAAAGCTGAGCTACGTGTTTAGAAATTTCCAACACTCCAGTGCTATTGGAGGGGGCAATAGAACATATGTTCATTCTGTCACTCCACCCAGATTTCTGGAGGTTCCATTCTCGTGATCGATGGGGGTTCCAGCATTCAGCCCCTTGCTCAGCTTGTTACCCATTACCCTGTGGATAGGGATAAGTTGTAAACCTAGTACAACCCCTTTGATGGTTGATCATCTGAAGGGCAAGCATGCACTCTGTTGCTCCATTTAAAAGTATTGGAAATTGATGATCACTGTCTCTGGCACTCACTTAGACAGTGAAAGCTGATCTATGAGTTTGGAAATTTCCGATGCTCCAGTGCTAGTGGAGGGTGCGACAGTAGGCATGTTTATTTTGCCACTCCACCCAGAGGTTCCATTCTCTTGATGGATGGGGTTTCCAGCACTCCGGCCCTTGCTGAGCAGCTTGTTACCCTCCTAGTCTCTGAAAAGGGATCACTTGTAAACCTAGTACAACCCCTTTAATGGTTGATCACCTGATCCAAAGGTAAGATCTTATAGAGCAAAAGGACAGCAAATGCACAAAAGTAATAGTTGTGGTAAAAGATTCAGTATAACTTGTACTAAATTCATTTAGGTTTCAACTCTTCATATGCTTAGATGTTATTTGGACAGTCCTACACATTAAGCGTTTTTTTTTTGTAGATTATTGAGTAGGTCTGTTCACATGCCTCCTAAGCATTGGAAGAGCAGGGATTAAATACCTTTAAAATATCTATTAAATATCTATTACCCCAAAACCCCATATCAATCTGCTGAACTGCTACCTTTCTGCTCCTTCACGTACAGCAGATATTTGGTCTTCTGTGATGATGCCTTGCAATGCAATAAAATTGCAATCAATAGTATAATTAATCTAATGATCCCATGTTCAAATCCTCTGGAGACTAAATAAAAATCAAATCACCCCTTTTCTGTAGAAAATATATATAAAATAAATGTACAAATATAATAAATAACCGCAGTTTCAATATATCAGTGGAGCGGAATCACTGCGCCGCACATGGAAATTTAACAATACAGCTTATTTGTTAGACTCGGAGCGCATTAGCTATGTATTTCAGGTAGAAGAACATCTCTATGAGCTATTGTTTTCAGCTGACTATAACTGATGATAATGTCCACAGGATAATTTAGACAACAGCTTTACTTATGGATCATTTCAGGTAAATGTGCAACTTGATGTATGAGGAATTAGTCGTATCCCCCAGTAAATCTAAATGATGTGTCACCACCATTTATTCTATATTCATCAACCTCAGTGTTTTCTTCATAAATTCTGGATCTGCTGGAGTCCAGCAAACACTTGTGCTGTGCCTGTGATGTATTGGCAGCATTAAACTTTTTGAAGACTCCCACGTACAAATTATCTTTTTCTCCTATGTATCGAACCTGGAGAAGTGACAGTATAACAGTATTAATCTCACCTACAGGACTGTATTTGGAAATGTATTTGTTCAGCTTTACATTCTTTATATTGAATCGTATTTCTCTAATGTCACTGATTTTATGACAATTTTATTCATCCGAGGAAAAAAATTCCATATACTCAAATACTTATTTAAGTCCTCGGTAGATCAGAATAAAAGCTAGTATGATTATTTTTTACGGTAGAGGTAAATTTGCAGCAATTTCGCAGCAATTGAGTCACTCATAGCACATTACCTTTACAGCTGAATCCAAACTTTAACACAGTCTACTTTATGCCATTTTATTCACTCACAGAAATGATGGATGATTGTTCCACCAACTGCAATGGAAATGGAGAATGCATATCCGGCCATTGCCACTGCTTTCCCGGCTTCTTGGGACCAGATTGCTCAAGAGGTACAGACTGTTGGTTGTTAATTGGCTTCAAAAACATATTTAGCATGTAATAAGATTTTTTCTCTCTAATGCTATAGGGTGTATTTTGTATTTAGTACTGTCTTGGCATCCAACATAAAATAATAATAATGATAAAAATATTATAATGAATCAAAAATCAGGACCAAGCTCAGCTGTGCCCCTTATAACTGATCACGTTTTGTTGGAGAGCTAACAGTGTACACATTCAAAGGATGCCAACAGGAGGAAGGACTGCATGCAAATGAGGAGCCCCTCAGGCTCATTTGTATACAGTCTTTCATCCTGGTGGTAGATGTCATTTAATATAGTCGCAATTCCTGACATATTGGCCCAGATTATGTGCAGTTTGTCTGTGTAGTGTGTAGAGGGCGCTAGAATCAGGGATTGTGGCACACATCTTTTTTGGTGCACCTTTAACATGGGGCGTGCAACACACTTCTTTTGAATTCTGCAATTTGAATGTGGTGTGCGGTCCGACTGTGCCCCGAAACTCCCCTTCATGTGCAGAAATATGCGTCACAGCAGGTATAGTGCAGCTGCCACACAAATGAGTTGTGTGCAACATGTATGTGGCGCTGACACTTTATAAATACATGTGCAAGCAGTTTTCACATAAAATAATGTACAAAGTCCAACACAAAACTGACACAAGGTCCTTACTGAAGAGATTTCAAAATCTGAACCTTATTACACACTACAATGTTTAAAATATTACACATGGAAGCTAATAAGTGGTTTTGAGAGTGATGTTAAAAAAGTGACTTTTCTAGGGTACAATGAGGCCAATAATTGGCCATGGTGGTCATGTGACAGTCTACAGTTCCAGCCCAGCCAGAAATGTTGGTGAAAATATGGAAGCCTTCAGCCCGGAAATTGGGTCCAGAGCAGAATAAGTGCACTTTTAAAATTCTTTTTGCCTGCCTTGGGTTTTCTGAAATTTAGAGTAAAAACCCTGTTTGCTGCTCTAGTAGTATTGGTTCTTAAATATATTCTATCAAATAATAGCAAATGAACAGAGAGGATAGGAGGTTGATATCCACGAAAGCATTTAGTAGTATTTTACAATTTATTTGTAAACCAAAGCATTTTGATACTTTTTTCCACAAAATTGTGTCGTGCACAGTTTTATTGGCACATTAAAAAACCTTGAGTGCTTTGAGTTGGATCATTAGAGTGGATCATTCAGTTGGATGTTTTATAAAGGCCTGTAGGACTGTGAAGAACACACAACCACATTTGTAGTCCTATATATTTATAGAGCGGACAAGTGCCAGTATATTATCATATTATTTTTAGTCATTTTAAAATCTAGAAAAAGACAGAAACCCTCAGGTTGAGGTTCTTTTAGAAAGGTGCTAATTAAAAAAAACAGAAGGCGCTAATTAGATTAACACATGCTGGAAGGGTATGTTATTGTGGAGTGCTAAAGAGTGTTTTGGAGAGGTACAGTACAGTGATGATGCATTTACCATCTGGTTTGTTGGATGAGCTGAGTCTTCGACAACACGTAGTAGCCCTTGGAATGCTATATGTTGTATAGAATTTTATGTCTTTCAAAAAATCTTCTTTAAATAAAGTTGCTCCTCTTGTATGATAGAACCTGTAGAGAAAGTAATATAAAGCATCTGTTCTCGGAAGGTTTCTGGCTACTTTTACTGAGCAATAACATGTTGTATACCTTTTAGCCAATCACCAACTTCATGACATGTTTTTGTCCATGGCTCCAGTGATCGTTTAAGACTATCATGGGCCCTGGGCTGTATGAATATTACAGAACCTACAAGTCTGGAATTTATACATATGGTACTAGAATCAAGCTCAATATGGAATGGAGGATGCATCCAGGGGGCCTTAATCCTTATTTTTTATGTAATGACCTTTTGCTAAAATTTAAAAAAAAAAAACAAGCCCCTCCCCAATCATTCATTGTGTCAGGGTAAAACAATTGTTAAAAATCTAAAAAAAGTGAAAGGAAAACACAAAAAATGCATTGACAAAGCATTTAGACCTTTTTTTTAATTTAATCGTGTTTTGCAGTGATTGTAGCCTCCCACCTTCTTGGTTATGATGCCACAAGGTTCACATCTGGATTTGAGGACATTCTGACTTCTTCTCTATGGTCTACTGAAGCTATGTCACAGTAAATAGAAACAGTCAGTGTCAAACATTTTTCAGTTGTCTCCAAACCTGTTCTATTGTGTTTAAGGCAGGGCTTTTGCTGGGCCTTAAAGAAAATCTACCATCAAAATCAACTTTTATAATTATTCTAATGCCTAAAGGGCTTTGTAGGGGTGTTACCAGAGCACCTCTGTGCTGCAGTTTCCCAGGTAGTTACAGTGTGCAAGTAGCACTTCCTCCTCCAACTGTATTGAAACTACCTCTGCTACAGTAAGATTACAGGCAGAGGGAGAAGGAAGTGCTGAGGAAGAACATGGTTGGGGAGAGGGGGGGTGAGACAGTACGTGAAGCTTCAGGACAGCAGGGCTATGGTAACACCTCCAGGAGCCCTTCTGGCTCATTAGCATATTTATAAAATTAGATTTTAGATGGAAGGAGGCCATGAATACAAAATTACCACAGTCACAGAAGATTATCACAGTCATGGTGCCTGGATCTATGACTAAGTGCTCCTGGTTTATCATTTTATCATGATTTTGATGATAGATTTCTTTAACACATGCACATTCAAAGAGTTGCGCCTGAAACACTCCGGAGTTGTCTTGGCTGTGTGCTTAGGGTCATCGTCCCAGTATGATTTATCTCATTTGATTAGGTTTCCTCTAAGAACATCTATGTACTATGTACATTAAGTGTCTCCCATCCCACAACTGCTGAACAATCTTACCGCATGATGGGGTAAGATTATTTCATGTTTTCTTAGTAGTTCTTTCCTACTTAATAGTTGGAGTCTGATATACATTTAAAGCTTTGAGACCTCACATAGACAGATTTTTCTCCAATCAAAGGAATGGCAACAAATACAGGTGGTCCCCTACTTAAGAACACCCGACTTACAGACGACCCCTTGTTACAAACGGACCTCTGGTGTTGGTAATGTTGGTAATTTACTGTACTTTAGTCCTAGGCTACAAGAAACGGCTGTAACAATTATCAAAGGTGTCTGTAATGAAGCTTTATTGTTAATCCTGGTTCTTATGAAAACCCAACATGCTTAAAATCCAATTGTCACAGAGACCGAAAAAAATTTGGTTGGGGTTACAATTATAAAATATACAGTTTTGACTTACATACAAATTCAACGTAAGAATAAACCTACAGAGCCTATCTTGTATGTAACCCGGGGACTGCCTGTATACTAGGAGGAAGGGGAAGAAACATCTCAAAATCGATAAGGAGAAATGGTAGACCCCAGAGCTGTATTTTATGTAGAGTCATGGCAAAGGGTCTTAATTATGGAGAACAATTGTGTATTCACATTCTTATCATGTGATATAGAGTGAAGATTGATGCTGGAGAACCTCAGTTGTTTTATTGTAGTACAGGGTTTTAATAAACTACAATGTAAGGAAATGTGAAACTTTCTGAATGTGTTTCAAAACAATTCCAAAGTTTGTAGGGTCACGCTCTTAGTTTAAGCGGTAATGTATGCACCCTACAAAGACCCCGGAGAATTAGATTCCAGTTGAACATTCTCAGGTTAAAACATTAAAGCATAGTTGATCATTGACTTCCTCAAGACACTTAGCTCCTTACATGAGCTACTCCTTCCTGTAAGGGAGATAACCCTGTGGTGTACCACAACTCATTTGGCACTGTATTTAAAAGGAATGAAGTCATTTTCATTATACGTTAGTGATGGTACAGGTTAATCCTATTGATTCCATTCCTGATATATGATGATTTATTTAGAAGCATTAAGAAGTCAATTAACGAAACCTAGATATAAATGATAAATATTTGACGATCCTTTAGGAATTGTTTCTACTACCGCGACACATTTTAAGGTTACCAGAGTGCTACCCGTACAGTAAGAAAAATCAATTATGTAAACAGAAAAAAAGTGTCTTGAATATAATTCCCACTAATTACTCTAATTGCTGAGTGTCATCTTAGGTGAGAACACAGCCTCGTGGCAGTCAGCAGGTTAATGATGTTGCTGTGTCGGTAAATTCATTGCCCAAGGCTGAAGTTGTGTCTTTAGTTGTAAGAAATGTCTCAGTGTCGCCACATCTTTGTGACATAGAAAGGGATTGGAAACGCCTACAAAAATATTTATTTTAATTTCCCGTGCTGTTTAAAAAAAGTTTAAAAAAAAATTATATATATATATATATAGATAGATAGATAGATAGATAGATAGATATATTCATGATGCATGTATCTATATAAAAACAACACTTTGCTGGCCACATTAGGAGGGATTTATACCGGAAATCTATACCAGAACTTTTTGCCTGAACTGCTGTGAACAGGGGCGTTACAAGAGGCTTAGGAGGCCCATAAGGTGTCACATTTTTCCATATGAGAAGACAAGTACTAAAACAAACTATAAACTTTGAACTGGGGTCTTTCGATTTCAAATTACGCCACTGGCTGTGCACCACATTTATTGAGGGGTTTAGACCATTTTGGACAGTTTTTTGTGTTGCCCAAAAAGGGGCATGGTCTCTGGGAGAGAGGTGTGGTTTAGACTGTGCACCAAAAAAAATCGGTCTATGCATTACAAAATGCAGTGTGTGGACCAGAAAATTCAGTCGGAAACTAGACCAACTAAAAGCTGGTAAACTCCACACGCGTAAACTACTCCAAATGCATCATCCAGCATGATATATCTGGAGCACTACACGACTGTGCAGTCTAACTCTACACTGGTGTAATTGACGTTACTTTCATAATCTACCCCATTGTGTATTTTTATACTGTTTTATACATTACTATCCTACACACTTAAAGGGGTTGTCCGAGAGATCTGGAACAAAAACGAAAGAGGGCCAGGAGAGGGCTGCTTAAAAAAATAAAGTCCTACTTACCTTCCGGTGCCCTCCGGTATCCAGCTCCGTTCTGGGCGCCATGTAAACAAACATGGCCGCCGGAGCAGCGCAGGACTCAGCTACCGGCCGTCCGTGGCTGGGCACGCCTATCCGTCCCTATACACAGCATTGTGTATGGGGGGTATGGGGGCTGGAAGGTTGTCGGGTCCGGCCGGAAGCTGAGTCCAGCGCTGCTCCGGCGGCCATGTTTGTTTACATGGCGCCCGGAACGGAGCTGGATACCGGAGGGCACCGGAAGGTAAGTAGGACTTACCCCTTTAAGGTAAATGCACATGCTGTAGAATGTTTGCAGGATTTATCACGTTGTAATTCTGGAACTATTCTAAAACCAGACACATTTTGGGCCACATTTACTTACAACAGTGCAAACTGCACTAAATGCACTAGTGTGCCCCAGATTCAGGATTTCTGGCGCACGATCTTCATGAATCTGGTACTCCCTGCACAGCTCCGACAGATTGCACCACTTTTTTTTGGTACACCTTTAACATGGGTTGTGCAACACAATTCTGTCAGACATTGCATGTTAAATCTGGTGCACAGTCCGACTGAGCACCGGAATGCCCAACTAATTTGTGTTGCATGATGTCTAGTGGCGCAGGCACTTCTTGAATACCTTCTTGCAAGCAGTTTGAACGTCCAAAGTCTGACAGAAAACTGCCCCACAGCCTTTAGTAAATGTGCCCCATTATGTTAGGATTCAGCTTCTGTTGGAAGCTCAAGTGCACTATAAAAGTTGATTTCCATATCAAAATTCATAGCATTATGTGATATGCCAAAATCGGCAGTGGGAAGACCTCATCAATTCCACACACACTACAATGCTACTCTATTACACAGCGGATATGCCGTACAGCAGATACATGGATAAAAAGTAAGTAAGAAAATGTCCTTATGGTTTTGACACTTACCACTCAGTCCAGTGGATAAAAATATATGTACCAGTTGTGCTCAAAAGTCAGGGTTCTTATGGCTTTTTAAGGGTTATTTTTATATTATTGGTTGTCTTTATAATTTAAAAAGAGAGAACACAGTAATTTGACAATACACTGATCATGATTGGAAAAAAAGTTGCTGTGTTATTCATATTGTCTAAAAAAAGGCCATGAAAGCCAAAGCCAGGCTTTGGAAATTTTATGTTAAAGGTTCTTAAAAAAAAAAAAAAAAAAAAAGCGTATGGTTTAAATGTTTAAACTCCCGTATACAGAAACCATTCACAATAGGTGAAAGTCATAGATGCCTTCTCCTCAATGACCACTGCATTGGTCATGTAACGTGCCTACACGCTCTAACATATAGAACATACACTGTATACATACACATGTATGATGTGGCTTTTGTAAAGCTTATCTATGAATGCTATTAGCAGCAGCTTAGGCAAGTTGTATTTATCTTGGTCATATCTTGGCACAGAGTTAGACATAGAAACAAAATGTTGATATTGAATAACCTTCCATACATACTGTATCCATGACAGGGTAACAGTAGCTTTGCAATGCATACTTATACACGGGGTTTTCTTGTAAATGACTACCCTAATGTATATGCCAGATATTATCGATATTTAACCGTGTGTTTACTTGTTTTCTTGTATTTTAGATTCATGCCCCGTACTCTGTAGTGGTAATGGTGAATATGAGAAGGGACATTGTGTATGCAGGACTGGATGGAAAGGAGCAGAATGTGATGTCCCAGAAGAGCAATGTATAGACCCAACATGCTCTGGTGGCCATGGGACCTGTATTAGAGGTGCCTGCATCTGTGTACCAGGATATAAAGGAGAAATCTGTGAAGAAGGTTGGCTATTCAAAGTATCTATTTTACACAGGACAAATATCAGTACAAGATGACATAAGTAACTTTATAAAATGAATCATGATTTATATAATGTGCCCTTATATCGGTCTTGGAGTGCCTCCAGCAATGGAAGTAGTTGGCATTTTCATTCTGGTTTACACTAGTTGTCCATAATATTTGGGACGAGTAGGCAGGCCTTGTTTCGTATCAAAATTTCGATTAAACTAATTGCACAATTGATGCCATTATTAACAATACATTTTTGGTAACTGTTACAGTTAGCAGTCCTCACTGAGAAGGAAACAGCTTAACTAGGGAGGAGACGGAGTTGTGCTTTTCAGAAGAAATTAATGAGCAGTAAAGAGATATTTGTAATAATTTTTATTCAAGACATCTAGATGGGACATCTAGATGGACAAGGCCAAGAGGAGCCTGTTGCTTTGTTTTGACTTACAAAATATTCCACGTTAAGAGAGCTAAAATCTTGAGATAGGACCATGTTCCAAAATGTTATTCTGACAGCCTTATCGCTTACCTATGGACTAATCATCATCACTCTTATCAGGGTTTTGCCTTCCTCTTGATCGATAGAGCAATAGATCACATAGAGCTGTTCACCCAGGTGGTGGTGATGTTCTGCTCCTAAAATGTGACGTAGAGCTGCAGCCTCTCATGATTTCTAAAGCACTAGATATACTGTATAGATGCACTTATGAATGTAAGGTCAAAAGTTCAGTTTAAAATTGATGGACCGCTCAAATGTATTTGTATTTTGGATCACAAATTTGTTTTATTAGACAAAAAAGTTGACACAAAAAGGTGGACTACGCATTTAGGGACTGCACTGTTCCCTTCATCATATCCCGAGGCCCTGCTGCTAGGAAGTTTCATGCATTCACAAATATAGTGAAGATAATGGAGAGGGCCGGCGCTTCTTAAGCATTGGTGGTCGTGTAGCTCTGTGTGATACACTTTTATATGTGTGTTTATTCAACCTTATCTTCTCTTAAATTATGAAGGAGCACTGGATAAAATTTGAAGGCAGAACAGGAAGGAGAGACAGCATGTTGTTCACACAGAGCACACTTTGAAGGGTGCAAGCTGGTTCTTGATCCTGGTCCGGGATCCAATCGATCAATAGTATAAAACAGCAGCACAGCATCAGATGAACAAGCTCTAGGGAATGTCTGTATTCATGCCGTCTTTATCAAGCATCATAATTTATCAGGCTGATGAAGACTGCATGGAAGTTGAAACATTGTGGTGGTGAATAAAGACACTCCTTTGAGTTTGTTCATCTGATCTTGCAGTTTTTCTATACTACTGAAATTTAAAGACAACATCCTCCAGAATCAGACAACAGATGCTGCATCTGTTTAGGTGAATCTATATCCCCTGTATGATATATGGGAATACACCTTACTTAACAAACAATGTAGCTGTGATAACCAGAATGAAAAGCTTCATGACAGGCACAGTGGGACTAACATCTATTAGGAATTTGTAGCATATTATAATATGGAAAAACAAACCGTAATATTACATATTTAGAGTAAAACATTAATTATAATAATAATAATAATAATTTATTGTTGCCATTGTATTATTGTAGTTAGACCTTATTCACAATCTGTACTGATCCAAACTCCAGTAGGTTGCAGCAGTAGGTTCCCAGGTGTGACCATTTCCTTCCACCCTTGGTAAAGCCAATGCTGTTTTATGTACTTTATGTAAAATGTCATTTTCCTAGCAATTTATGAATAGTAACTGGATCACTTTGATAAAGTTAATTTTGCATTTCATTTAATGCAGAAAATTGTCTGGATCCAACATGCTCTGATCATGGAGTGTGTGTACAAGGCGAGTGCCACTGTACTGCTGGCTGGGGTGGTGTAAACTGCGAGAATGCGCTGGCTCTTTGTCAGGAGCAATGTTCAGGTCATGGCACCTATCTAATGGACAGTGGGATCTGCAGCTGTGAGCCACACTGGACAGGAGCGGACTGTTCAACAGGTAATTAATGACCCCACCAATCAATATTTTACCAAAGGTCTAATATTTATTGTATCAATCCAGGCATAACCTCTTATTATGTCTATAACAACACACAGGGCGAGGGGAACAATGCACCAGCTCTTTATAAATTCCCCCTAATAAATCAACAACTTTCTGATTTTAAGATCTGTTTCTGCTAACTATGAATGACAAGAGGCTGCATATCTTTACAAAAAGTGGGTGTTCTAAGGGGGACCTGAAACTATGTGCTCACAAATGACTAACAGCAACAATGTAATGGTTAAAAAAATATAAGAAGGAAGTGCTGTGTGGACGAGGGAGAGGGTGAGACAGTTTAACAGTGTGTAAAGCTGAAGTTGATTTTAGAAGGAAGAAGACCATGGATAAGAAATAGAAGAAGATTACCACAGTCATAGTGCCTGGATCTATGAGTAATCTATGTCCCTGGTTTAGCATACTATATTTGATGATAGGTTTCTTTTAAAATGTTGTGTTAGATTTACACCATGCACACGACTAGATTGGGGCCAGTTATCTGACAAAAAAAAATTTGCTGCCAGACCACAGGCCCCTATATTGGTCTATGAGACAGAAATACAAAGAACAGACATACAATTCAAATGTGCAGTAAACGTAATATTTCTCTATTTAATAACAAATATATATATTAAAAAAAATTGTATGATAAATTTTATTCAGTATGACATTTAGGTCATGCCTATTGCTGAGAAATTCACACTGTGTTACCAAGTGGCAGAAGAGAGCTGACACCTTCTCTCACCATGCTTAAGGCTTATGAAATTGCCAAACCCTGTTACCCATAAGTTCAAGTAACAGAGTTTTACAGGATAAGTCATTTCATATTTTTCACATATAATATAAACATATATATAGATATATAGATATACACTCACCGGCCACTTTATTAGGTACACCTGTCCAACTGCTCCTTAACACTTAATTTCTAATCAGCCAATCACATGGCGGCAACTCAGTACATTTAGGCATGTAGACATGGTCAAGACAATCTCCTGCAGTTCAAACCGAGCATCAGTATGGGGAAGAAAGGTGATTTGAGTGCCTTTGAACGTGGCGTGGTTGTTGGTGCCAGAAGGGCTGGTCTGAGTATTTCAGAAACTGATGATCTACTGGGATTTTCATGCACAACCATCTCTAGGGTTTACAGAGAATGGTCCGAAAAAGAAAAAACATCCAGTGAGCGGCAGTTCTGTGGGCGGAAATGCCTTGTTGATGCCAGAGGTCAGAGAAGAATGGGCAGACTGGTTCGAGCTGATAGAAAGGCAACAGTGGCTCAAATTGCCACCCGTTACAACCAAGGTAGGCAGAAGAGCACCTCTGAATGCACAGTACGTCGAACTATGAGGCAGATGGGCTACAGCAGCAGAAGACCACACCGGGTGCCACTCCTTTCAGCTGAGAACAGGAAACTGAGGCTACAATTTGCACAAGCTCATCAAAATTGGACAGTAGAAGATTGGAAAAATGTTGCCTGGTCTGATGAGTCTCGATTTCTGCTGCGACATTCAAATGGTAGGGCCAGAATTTGGCGTCAACAACATGAAAGCATGGATCCATCCTGCCTTGTATCAACGGTTCAGGCTGGTGGTGGTGGTGTCATGGTGTGGGGAATATTTTCTTGGCACTCTTTGGGCCCCTTGGTACCAATTGAGCATCGTTGCAACGCCACAGCCTACCTGAGTATTGTTGCTGACCATGTCCATCCCTTTATGACCACAATGTACCCAACATCTGATGGCTACTTTCTGCAGGATAATGCGCCATGTCATAAAGCTGGAATCATCTCAGACTGGTTTCTTGAACATGACAAGGAGTTCACTGTACTCAAATGGCCTCCACAGTCACCACATTTCCATCCAATAGAGCATCTTTGGGATGTGGAACGGGAGATTCGCATCATGGATGTGCAGCTGACAAATCTGCGACAACTGTGTGATGCCATCATGTCAATATGGACCAAAATCTCTGAGGAATGCTTCCAGCACCTTGTTGAATCTATGCCACGAAGAATTAAGGCAGTTCTGAAGGCAAAAGGGGGTCCAACCCGTTACTAGCATGGTGTACCTAATAAAGTGGCCGGTGAGTGTATATATATATATATATATGTATATATATATTTCCACATTATGTCATACAATGGCTGAATAATTTGCAAGCAGTTTCACACTCAGAATCTTGCATGGTTTCTGTGGCACATACGGTTACTGCAGCATCATGTGCCATTTTTCTGGCTAAAATGCTGTTGGTTAAAAATATGTAGTAAAATAAGAAAATAGTAGAAAAAGTAGAAATGATCTTGGCGATGCAGTATTAAAATATCAATGCCAGGATGGGATTGAGGATTAAGGCTAGCTGCAGACGAATATGTTCCATGTATCATACAGAAATATGATGTTGAAATTGTTATAGGGAGTCCTTACATCATATTGTTTTATGATCAGTACGTGGGATTGAACCAGAACACAGTCCACTTCGGGTTTTGGATTGAACATTGTTCATCTACAGCCGGCCCAAAAGGCACTTTTTTTTAGTTAAAGGCATCAGAACATATAAATCCAATTGAGATGACCAGTAGTTTGGGATATGTGTTCAATAAAATATTATAGTGTGAAGGTACATTTTTAATATGTTATGATTTTTGGGAGGGGACAATATTATGTGAATATGGTATTTTTGTGACATCTGTAGAAAATTTGTGGTGGATCTAGAAACCCCATATTACTGTACTATTAATTGTTTGTCTAGGGTAGTAGACTTAGGTGCCTTAAGTGTCCACTAGAATGGTTTTCCATAATAAATAGGGTGGTGCCACAAAAAGATAATTACTGCTGCATATATTACAGTGTGACCCCGTGGGGTCTACCCACTGGGACACCCAGCAATTCATAAGAACAGAGGTCACAAGGTTACCTGACATAGCCCCCCCCCCATTCTCCATATAGAATGAAAGGAAAGTGTACATGTTCAACATGAGTGACATGCACTTCAATACTCCCATAGATGTGAATCAAGTGGATTTTGTACAATGTGGATAGGGGAAAAGTGCTTTGTAGTGCAAACACTTTAAGCTAAAATGACTTTATAGTAGCTCTCATAATGTAGTAAATATAGATTGCATAATCACCACAAAATCATTTCCTGCTTTACTATTGAGGGTTTTAGTATATAGGCTGTTTTATTTATAAGGGTATTCTGAGAATATAAACATCTGATACAAAAAAAAACATAATGCTATAAATAAATGAATATTACAGGACTCAATGTCATTAGTCACAAAATGGAGCTTTACTAGTTTGATATTATGATTCACAAAATGTTATGAGCTTTCTAAAGTAAGCAGGCATATCACCATGATGGCCGCCACTGGAAACTACAAGTCCCATGATACTTTACTTCTATGCTATGCTCCCAGTAATGATGTAACAAACTGTCTTGCTATAGTAATGATGTGTCACTGAGATGACGTCTCACCAAAATACCGGCCATACTGCAACCAACTGACTACAGCCAAAGATAGTAATGACCACATGACCTGCTCTGGCAGGTGCAGGACACGTGATGTGGAAATGTAACCAGCGGCCATGTTCTGCCCTGTGTCTGCTCTGCTTAGACAAAATCAACGGACTGATTAAAGGGCCAGTAGCATTTTAGTTCTTTATTACAGTGTAAATCAACAGCATTTTCCTTCTAAGAAGAGCTAAATTTTAAATAACTAATTATATTTTAGCTTATATTTTAAGAATCCATATTGTATATGAAGTATGCTTATTCCTTGAATACCCCTTTATATCCCACTCTGTTCCCTTAAAGTAGAAAAAAGCTGAAAAAATGTATATGATCCTGGTGGCCCTTAACTGATTGAAAACGGATAGAAAATGCAAGTCCAAAATGTGAGAAACATGTGTTCACTTGCAGTGCTTCCCCCTAACAGATGCCATTTTGATGTGCAAATATCACTATTTCTCTGTAATTTCACTTAGCAATCTATTGATGCCTCAGTATAGCATCACAGGGGTAGCTAGATACAATACAATCTTTGCCTGCTAAAAGTCTAGGGGACCATGAGCACACGGTCAGGGAGGCTGCACTTATTATAACTTTGTGACAGCAAGCTGTTATCATTAGAGATTATGATAAGAGTTTGTGCTCCCCCTGTGGAAAACCTGTGTGGTATAGTCCAGACACTTGCATCATCCTGGGAAACTTCTGTCAGAGATGATGACCCTCTTGATACAACAAGAGATGACTGGACTCAACAAAAGCTAAAGATTCCATGATTTGTCTTGTACAAAGTGACAACTAAAGAGAGCTGTATTCTATGTAAAGAGGGTATGATATTTGCTGGAGTTATGCTAGGGTTTACTTAAGTTGAATAGCATGCACCTTGTTGTCTCTAACATTTCGTCTAGTAAATAACTTGAATATTTTTGTTGTTTACAGGAAAAAAGGTAAATAATTGTGGAAATAACTAAAAATTGCAACGTAAACAGAAACACAATTGTACATCTGAGTGACATTGCACCTCATTAGAGATCTCAAAATGTGGCATTTTGTCTTCTGAGAGTTAGCAGGATGTTCTTTGAGATGGTTACAAAATGCTAGATTGTAATTAACAGTTAGCAAAATAAAACAGTGCGACTTTTGACAACTTATCAAGTTTGCATTACTCTCTGTGAATAAATAAGTGCACGCTCAGCAACATCCAGTTCATGAAAGCTTTTCAATTCTCTTCCAAACCTGGAACATATTTCTTTTCAAACGGCAAAAAACAGCCTTTGCAAGGAAATGTAACCAGGTAATTGCATAGTGGGGAAGAAACAGCGTAAAACTTTTCCATTCCACCTGTCAAAGTATTTTTCTCAGCACAATGTAACAATTGATCTATTGGACTGAGGGCTGGTTTACAATCTATTTCCCCTGGGGTGAGGGAGTACATAGAACACCCAGGAAGGCACAAGGGGAAACTAGTGGTTCTCATCTAGAAGTTTTGAGCTTTCACAAATAAGCATAGTTATTTCTATAAAGAAAAAAATTACAATTTTCTAACATGCTATCTGTATCAATTATTTATGGATTCTCTAGATCTCTGCTTGCTGTTATTCATTATTTAATTCCAGTCCACTGCCAAGGTACACAGTTTGTAGACTGACTGACTACTGAACTATGACCATAACAAGTTGTGCACCTGTGTGCCCAAAACCTTGGACTGATTTTTATAGACTGAAAGGAAGCAAGGAAAGACAGCAAGCAGAGAAATAGAAAACTGTGAAGAATTAAGGGCCCTGATTTTACCAATTTCTGTGTTGTCAGGCCCATAGAAAGTGTCCTGTAATGTAAAGAAGCCGGGGCTGGAGGATTCTGGACAAAGAACCCCTCACTTGAACCTTATGACATGACTGCAGACATCAAAGGGCTGGTCTGGAGTAAGATGCATGTCAGCTCTTATATGTGCTCACAGGATGAATTACATCAGGCAGTAGGGCAATAAGAAAGCAATGGATGAGATGCCATAACACTTGACTATGACTGTAGCAGTCTGTGTGCTTGATCAGCAAGCTGTGGCTGGTAATTTTGGTACAGAGGGAAACAGAAAAGGAGATCAGTTGGGGGAAGTGCTGAACTATTCTCTGCCTTATGCTGGGAATTTCATTTTTTACTGGGCTACACTTGTGTCAGGCCTCAGCTTTCTCTTAGACATGAGCACAAAGATCCGGCAGGGAACACAGGAAGGGGCTGGGAATTAATTAGGAAAGGCGGTTGGCCACCGCCAATTATTGGTGTGCTGGCCCTTTAAATTAAACGGAGCCAGTACGCGAGGAGCCGCGGGAGATGCCGCTGGAACCCGGTAAGGTGAGTAATGCACCTGCGAGGGTATGAGGGGGGGAGGAAGTAGGAGCTCACTACATACAGTCTTCTGTACATTGAGAGGAGGTACTGCACACTTATGGATATTGGGTGGTGCACGTGTAGGATTCTTTATCCGCTTTGGTAGAGTGTAGGGACATGGCATAAATTTATATAAAGTTTAGCAGATCAGGAGGATTACTACATTTCAATCATCTAGACCTTTGACAAGTTAGCTCTGAATAGTATGTATGCAGGCATCTTAGTATGATTTGGTAAGGCAGTGCATATTTAGCAACATTGGAGCATGCCAATGGAGTGTACCATGCTGAAGGAGGAAGGGGGCCCAGTCTCTCCTAGTTACACCCCCACTAAGGAAACTTTTTCTTAAATGCCACCCAGCTCAATCCAATACCCTTACAACACAATAACTGGAATCTTCTTTAGAAACAGGAGTTAGAAAAAAACAAACAGGTACACCAGCAAAAATGGACGCACCCCTGGTGCACTGAGGCAATTATTTGCATAGATATTAATACAAACTTTTCCAAATACATCTGGAAAGCTTATGACTAGAGATGAGCGAACATACTCGTCCGAGCTTGATGCTCGATCGAGCATTAGTGTACTCGTAACTGCTCGTTGCTCGGACGAGTATTTCGCCCGCTCGAGAAAATGGCAGCTCCCGCCGTTTTGCTTTTTGGTGGCCAGAAACAGAGCCAATCACAAGCCAGGAGACTCTGCACTCCACCCAGCATGACGTGGTACCCTTACACGTAGATAGCAGTGGTTGGCTGGCCAGATCAGGTGACCCTGGGATAGACTAGCCGCTGCCCGCGCTGCTCGGATCATTCTCTGTCTGGATGCCGCTAGGGAGAGAGCTGCTGCTGGTCAGGGAAAGCGTTAGGGTGTTCTATTAGCTTACTGTTAGGCAGGAGTGATTCTAAAAGAACCCAACAGCCCTTCTTAGGGCTACAATAACGTTATAATTTTTTTTTTTTTTTATTTGCAGCTAGTACCATATTGTGAGGAATTAGCAGGGGGACTTGCTACCGTTGTGTTTAGCTCTTAGTGACACACATATCCACCTCAAACACCAAAGTGGGAAAATTTATTAGGGGTTTGAGTAGAATTAGGCACAGTCTGCCAGTTTCTTTTTATTTTACGTTTATTGTTTTAATAACTCAGTGTCATCTCATCTGGCATAGTAGTGTGCTTTCATACTTGGCTAGAAAATAGCCATAGGAGAATACAAACGGCTTAATTACGCCTACAGTAGCGTTATATATATTTGATTTCTGGTTGATCTGCTGGTGGCTGTAGTTGTTGCAGTGCATCTACTAGTAAATTGTGAGCAATTTGGAGTCAGACTTGCGACCACTGTGTTTTAGTGACGCACATATCCATCGCAAAGACCGAAGTGGGAAAATTTATTAGGGCCCGGGGTTGTATTTCAATTAGGCACAGTCTGCCATTTCCTTTTTTATTTTACGTTTATTTTTTTCATAACTCAGCGTCATCTCATCTGGCATAGTAGTGTGCTGTAATACTTGGCTAGAAAATAGCCATAGGAGAATACAAACGGCTTAATTACGCCTACAGTAGCGTTATATATATTTGATTTCTGGTTGATCTGCTGGTGGCTGTAGTTGTTGCAGTGCATCTACTAGTAAATTGTGAGCAATTTGGAGACAGACTTGCGACCACTGTGTTTTAGTGACGCACATATCCATCGCAAAGACCGAAGTGGGAAAATTTATTAGGGCCCGGGGTTGTATTTCAATTAGGCACAGTCTGCCATTTCCTTTTTTATTTTACGTTTATTTTTTTCATAACTCAGCGTCATCTCATCTGGCATAGTAGTGTGCTGTAATACTTGGCTAGAAAATAGCCATAGGAGAATACAAACGGCTTAATTACGCCTACAGTAGCGTTATATATATTTGATTTCTGGTTGATCTGCTGGTGGCTGTAGTTGTTGCAGTGCATCTACTAGCAAATTGTGAGCAATTTGGAGTCAGACTTGCGACCACTGTGTTTTGCGCTTAGTGACGCACATATCCATCGCAAAGACCGAAGTGGGAAAATTTATTAGGGCCCGGGGTTGTATTTCAATTAGGCACAGTCTGCCATTTCCTTTTTTATTTTACGTTTATTTTTTTCATAACTCAGCGTCATCTCATCTGGCATAGCAGTGTGCTTTCATACTTGGCTATAAAATAGCCATAGCAATAGGATAGCATCGTTTGGTTTTAAAAACTAAAAAACACAAAAAAAAACAAACAAAAAAAAAAAAGTTAAAAAAAAAATTCAAGTTATAACTCTCATTTTCAAAATGTTTAACCCGAGGGCTAGGGGTAGAGGACGAGGGCGGGGACGTGGGCGTCCAACTACTGCAGGGGTCAGAGGCCGTGGTCCTGGGCGGGGTGAGACACCACCTGCTTATGAGGGAGCAGGGGAACGCCGCAGAGCTACACTCCCTAGGTTCATGTCTGAAGTTACTGGGACTCGTGGTAGAGCACTGTTGAGGCCAGAACAGTGCGAACAGGTGATGTCGTGGATTGCCGACAATGCTTCGAGCAATTTGTCCACCAGTCAGTCTTCCACGCAGTCCACCCATGTCACCGAAATCGGCACTCCTCCAGCTCCTGCACCTCAGCCTCCTCCCCCCCAGTCTGCCCCCTCCCAGCAAAATTTGCCATTTGAACCGGCATACTCTGAGGAACTGTTTTCTGGACCATTCCCACAGTCACAAACCACTTGTCCGGTTGCTGATGAGCAATTTTCCGATGCCCAGGTTTTCCACCAGTCGCAGTCTGTGGGTGATGATGACCTTGTTGACGTACTGGAAGAAGTGTGTAAAGAGGAGACACGGTTGTCAGACAGTGGGGAAGTTGTTGTCAGGGCAGGAAGTCCGAGGGGGGAGCAGACTGAGGGATCGGAGGATGATGAGGTGACAGACCCAAGCTGGGTTGAGAGGCCGGGTGAACACAGTGCTTCTGAGACGGAGGAGAGTCCTCGACCAGAACAGGTTGGAAGAGGCAGTGGTGGGGCCAGACGGAGAGGCAGGGCCAGAGCTGGTGCATCAGCGCCAAATGTGTCAACTAGTGAAGCTCCCGTGGCGAGGGCTCCTGCGGCGAGGGCTAGATTTTCAGAAGTCTGGAGGTTCTTTAAGGAAACACCGGATGACCGACGGACTGTGGTGTGCCACATTTGCCAAACCAGGATCAGCAGGGGTTCCACCACTACTAGCTTAACTACCACCAGTATGCGCAGGCATATGAATGCTAAACACCCCACTCAGTGGCAACAAGCGCGTTCACCTCCGGCCGTGCACACCACTGCTCCTTCCCCTGTGTCAGCTGATAGTCAGCCCCCTGCCCAGGACCCTGCCACAAAAACCCCATCGTCGCCTCCACGATCCTCCACAGCATCCACCAGCGTTCAGCTCTCCATACCCCAGACGCTGGAGCGGAAACGCAAATATAGTGCAACCCACCCGCACGCCCAAGCCCTTAATGTGCACATCTCCAGATTGCTAAGCCTGGAGATGCTGCCCTATAGGCTAGTAGAGACCGAGGCCTTTCGCAGCCTCATGGCGGCGGCCGCCCCTCGGTATTCGGTCCCCAGCCGCCACTACTTTTCCCGATGTGCCGTCCCAGCCCTGCACCAGCACGTGTCAGACAACATAATCCGTGCCCTGACCAACGCCGTTTCTGACAAGGTCCACCTGACCACGGACACGTGGACGAGTGCTGCCGGGCAGGGCCACTATATATCGCTGACGGCACATTGGGTTAACTTGGTGGAGGCTGGGACCGAGTCTGACCCTGCGGCTGGTCATATACTGCCGACGCCAAGGATTGCGGGGCCTACCTCGGTCCAGGTGTTTCAGGCCTACTATGCCTCCTCCTCCTCCCACCCCTCCTCCACCTCCTCCTCCGAACGACCAGCAGGCGGTGCTGAAACTGCTGAGCCTAGGCGATAAAAGGCACACCGCCCAAGAACTATTACAGGGCATCACGGCGCAGACTGATCTGTGGCTGGCACCGCTGAACCTGAAGCCAGGCATGGTTGTGTGTGACAACGGCCGTAACCTGGTGGCGGCTCTGCAACTCGGCAGACTGACACATGTGCCATGCCTGGCCCATGTGTTAAATCTGATAGTTCAGCGTTTCCTCAAGACATACCCCAATCTGTCTGATTTGCTCACGAAGGTGCGCCGCATCTGTGCGCATTTCAGGAAGTCCAGCACAGATGCTGCCACTCTCAGGGCAGCGCAGCGCCGACTCCAACTGCCCGCTCACCGACTGTTGTGCGACGTGCCCACGAGGTGGAATTCAACACTGACCATGTTATCCAGAGTTTACCAGCAGCGCCGAGCGATTGTAGACTGCCAGATGTCAACTTCCACCAGAACTGGTAGTCAGGTCAGTTAGCTTCCTCAAGTCTACAATGAGGAGTGGACGTGGATGTCTGATATCTGTCAGGTGCTGAGTAACTTTGAGGAGTCAACACAGATGGTCAGTGGCGATGCCGCCATCATCAGCCTCACCATCCCGCTGCTTGGCCTGTTGAAAAACTCTCTGGTCAGCATGAAGTCGGAAGCTTTGCGCTCCTCACAAGAGACGGGGGAAGAAGATTCCCTTGTTGATAGCCAAAGCACCCTTAGGTCTGTTTCTCAGCGCATATCGGAGGAGGTGGAGGTGGAGGAGGATGAGGAGGAAGAGGAGGAGAATGTTGGCGAGACACAAGAGGGGACCATTGTTGAGTCCTTCACTGTTGAGCGTGTATGGGCAGAAGAAGAGGAATTGGAGGAGTTGGAGGAGGAGGAAATGGACAGTCAGGCCAGTGAGGGGAGCGAATTCTTACGCGTTGGTACTCTGGCGCATATGGCAGATTCCATGCTAGGCTGCCTATCCCGTGACCCTCGCGTTCAAAGAATTTATTCCAGCACCGATTACTGGGTGTTCACTCTCCTGGACCCACGGTACAAGCAAAATCTTTCCACTCTCATCCCTGGAGAGGAAAGGAGTGTGAGAATGCATGAATACCAGCAGGCCCTGGTGCACAAGCTGAAACAGTATTTCCCTTCTGACAGCGCTAGCGGCAGAGTGCGTAGTTCTGCGGGACAAGTAGCGAGGGAGAGTAGGCGAGCAGGCAGCTTGTCCAGCACTGGCAAGGGTACGCTTTACAAGGCTTTTGCCAGCTTTATGTCACCCCAGCAAGACACTGTCACCTGTCCCCAGTCTCGGCAGAGTAGGGCTGATCTTTACAGAAAGATGGTGAGGGAGTACGTAGCTGACCATACCATCGTCCTAAATGATCACACAGCTCCCTACAACTACTGGGTTTCAAAGCTGGACATGTGGCACGAACTGGCGCTGTACGCCTTGGAGGTTCTTGCCTGCCCTGCCGCTAGCGTCTTGTCCGAGCGGGTTTTCAGTGCAGCTGGTGGCATCATCAACGATAAGCGTACACGCCTGTCGACTGACAGCGCTGACAGGCTGACGCTTATCAAGATGAATAAAGCATGGATTTCTCCTAATTTCCAATCTCCAGCAGGTGAAGGAAGCTCAACCTGAATAATTTATCCACTCCTCCTCCTCCTCCTCCTCCTCATTTTCCTCCTTCTCCTGCTCTTTGTACAGTAAAGCAGAGGAAACTGGCTATTTTTTGACAGGGCCCACTGGCTCTACCTATAGTACTTTATGCATTTAATTTTTCTGGAGGGCCACCGACCCGGTCCTCTGTTTTAAACAATTTTTGGGAGTGCCACATACAGGCACTCAATCTATTCAATTTTTCTGGAGCTCCACCTACCTGCTCCTCTGGTTTGAAAAATTTTTTGGACTGCCACATACAGGCACTCAATCTATTCCATTTTTCTGGAGGGCCACCTACCTGCTCCTCTGGTTTGAAAACTTTTTTGGACTGCCACATACAGGCACTCAATCTATTCAATTTTTCTGGAGGGCCACCTACCTGCTCCTCTGGTTTAAAAACTTTTTTGGACTGCCACATACAGGCACTCAATCTATTCCATTTTTCTGGAGGGCCACCTACCTGCTCCTCTGGTTTAAAAACTTTTTTGGACTGCCACATACAGGCACTCAATCTATTCCATTTTTCTGGAGGGCCACCTACCTGCTCCTCTGGTTTAAAAACTTTTTTGGACTGCCACATACAGGCACTCAATCTATTCCATTTTTCTGGAGGGCCACCTACCTGCTCCTCTGGTTTGAAAAATTTTTTGGACTGCCACATACAGGCACTATCCAAATTGAATTGTCTCCATAGCAGCCTCCACACGTTGTCTCCATTGCTACCTCCAAAAGTCGTCCATATAGCTGCCTCCATACATCGTCCCTTTATCAAACGAGGTTTGTCAGGCCGAAATTTGGGTTGTTTTCATGGATTCCACATCGAAGTTGTTAACTTTGTCGCCACCCTGCTGTGTTATCCACAAAATACACTGGCAAACTTTTACCATTTACGGATATTATTTCAGCGCTTCTTGCGCATCTGTTTACATTCCCCTCACCCGCCATATCCCAAACTTATAAGAACGCTACTACACTTGATCTTATACAAAAGGTTCTTAGAAGTGCTGTTTGGGGAGTAGCCTAGAGACAGGGGCTTGGATTGGCGAAAGCTCGCCTGGCAGCGGAGCGGCAGCTCCATGCCAAGAACCAACTAACATAGTTTTAACTGCAGCACCTTTAATCTACTACTAGTTCACTGCCTCCATACATGCCCGCCTTATCAAACGTGCTGTGTCAGGCAGAATTTTGGGTTGTTTTCATGGCTTCCACAACAAACTTGTTAACTTTGTCGCCACCCTGCTGTGTAATCCACAAAATATACTGGCAAACTTTTACCATTTACGGATATTATTTCAGCGCTTCTTGCGCATCTGTTTACATCCCCCTCACCCGCCATATCCCAAACTTATAAGAACGCTACTACACTTAACTTGGTGCAGGCTGGGACCGAGTCTGACCCTGGGGCTGGTCATATACTGCCGACGCAGAGGATTGCGGGGCCTACCTCGGTCCAGGTCTCAAAGGCCTACTATACCTCCAAATCCTCCCACCCCTCCTCCACCTCCTCCTCCTCCGAATTACCATCCGTGGGCATGGCGCCATAAGTCGGTAGCTCTAGGCACAGCAGCAGTGCCGTCGCTAAGCGACAGCAGGCGGTGCTCAAACTGCTGAGCCTAGGTGATAAAAGGCACACCGCCCAAGAGCTATTGCAGGGCATTCCACATCAAACTTGTTAACTTTGTCGCCACCCTGCTGTGTAAGCCACAAAATATACTGGAAAACTTTTACCATTTACGGATATTATTTCAGCGCTTCTTGCGCAGATGTTTACATTCCCCTCACCCGCCATATCCCAAACTTATAAGAACGCTACTACACTTGATCTTATCCGAAAGGTTCTTAGAAGTGCTGTTTGGGGAGTAGCCTAGAGACAGGGGCTTGGATTGGCGAAAGCTCGCCTGGCAGCGGAGCGCCAGCTCCATGCCAAGAAACAACTAACATAGTTTTAACTGCAGCACCTTTAATCTACTACTAGTTCACTGCCTCCATACATCGTCCCCTTATCAAACGAGCTGTGTCAGGCTGAATTTTGGATTGTTTTCATGGCTTCCATGTTAACTTTGTCGCCACCCTGCTGTGTAATCCACAAAATATACTGGCAAACTTTTATCATGTACCGATATTATTTGAGCGCTTCTTGCTCACCTCCTTTGGTTCCTCTCTGCTACCCATTGGTTTGAAGCCTGAGTCCATTTAGGGTATGTCGCCATGCCACTCTCTAGCCTTCCGCTGCTGCCGCTGACTCTGTCACTCTGTCATGGCCATGCTGTTGCCCATAATTTTGGCATAATGGTGCATTTAAGCAGCCTCAGAGGCATCCATGCATGCTGCCCATGCTGTTTCCTGTCCATTTCCGTGGTGTTTCCATCCTTTTCTGAGGTTCCCAGGTGTTTGGCCAAGCTTCCCTGTGCAGAGCCTTGGTCCCCTTGAAAAATGCTCGAGTCTCCCATTGACTTCAATGGGGCTCGTTACTCGAAACGAGCACTCGAGCATCGGGAAAAGTTCGTCTCGAATAACGAGTACCCGAGCATTTTAGTGCTCGCTCATCTCTACTTATGACGTATCCAGCACAATGTTGTCTTTAATTTGGTATGCTTTGAGACCTAATAGACTGCCTCTATAGTGATGGAGGACTTGTCCAGGATTAGAAAATTTAAGCTATGTGTTTCAGCGATTGTAAAAACAGTTTATTCAGTGCTCCTTCAGTGCTCCTGTACAGCTGTGTCTCTATTTGTGTACAGTGGCTAGCAGTGACGTGATTTCGAGAGCCATGCGCCTTCTACAGCCTGTAACTGTTGCAGCAGCGTGATGTCACTGACGACTAGGCTCGGAGTGGCCCACACGTAAACCGGTGAATCCACTGCTGCTTGGTGGGCCCCCAGGGCATGCATTTGTAGTGCTTGACAGGTACTCCAAATTTCCTCATACAAATATTCAGCATACAGCCATCTTATGCATTCACATAATTATATAAATATTTTGGGCCCCAAGATCAAATGTTACCGGTGGGCCCTACACATCCCAGTCCAACATTGCTAGTGACCTTTGTGTACAAACAGAGGCTGGCGACAGTGAGTGGCGCTGCAGCTAATTAGTGGGTCAGTAGACACAGAGTAGAAGCTGCTTTTTATTGTTCCAACTTCAACTCACCCCCATCCAAGCCACGTGTAGATAAAATATTTTAATTCCAGACAACCCCTTTGAGATGTGGTCTACCTGACGAGAGAGATCTCAGTTTTTGGTCATTTTTTTATTGACATTTTTTAAGCCAAATTTCTGGTGTTTAACCTGTAATAGTTTTCATTTAAAGAATTCTACATCATTCCTTTTCTATACCCGTCCTTATAATAATAATTATAATATTATAATTATAAATTCCAATGACAACACATCACATATTGTATTTCTGCACATAAAACTGTATATTATTAGAACTCTCAGAATGACGTCATTGCCCTTTTTCCTCTGTTACATAGATAAAAGCTTAATATATCATTGTCCAGCACTCCATTACTTCATTATTTAATAGATCAATCACCTTAGAAACCAAGAGAAAATTAAAACACTTAGCCCATGTAATCTGCCACTTTCCATTTTCACTAATCTGGAAAAGGTCAACTATTCTGGGCATAAAACGATATGCAACCGCTTCTATAAGAAAATGTTATCTTTACTGGGATTTACTGGGATTTATATGTACTGCACAATGTCACACCCTTGATGTTATGGCTTAAGGGATTTGTGGCTGTATATGACCATTTATGCTGTGTCCTGACCCATACTCATATTATTCAGGCACAACTAAGGAACCTGGTAAAAACACAGCCAAAATTGTAGAAAATGTTGACTGAAAATCTAGCAGTTACATTTTTGTTATAAATCTGCTAAGAATGTACAGCCAAAATTTAGGCAAAAAATGTGTTGGCTGCATAAGCACTTAGAGCAAGTTAAAGGGAACCTGTCAGCAGAAACTTACCTAATAAACCACTACCAGTATGTTGTCGAGCAGCCAAAACAACTTCTAGATCATGTATATTTCATGACCCACTATGGTGGAATTGAGAAAATCTACTTTGAAGTGAGATGTAAACTGGTTGTATAAATCAACCTCTCTCTTCTTCAGAAAGCTCCATTCACTGTAAGTGATGACCCTGCATCCAGAGACATCACTAACCAGATCTCCTGAAGTCCGGTGCATGATGTCAATCACAGAGGAGGAGGCGTTCAGAGCTCCCTATCATGACTTCAGTGTTGAACTCTCCTCCTCCTCGACTTTATACAACCAACTTACATCTCACTTCAAAGTAGATTTTCTGGATGATACCACCACAATGGATCATGAAAGAAACAATAACTAGAAGGTGTTAGGCTGCTTGACAATATACTGGTAGTGGTTTATTAGGTCAATTGCTGACAACAGGTTCCCTTTAAAATATAAAATATAAAAATGTATGACACGTATACAGGGCCGGCGCTATGGGTAGGCAAAGGTGGCAATTGCCCAGGGCCCCCTGAAAGGGGAGAATCTCTTCTTTCAAATGAATCTTGAATTTTGTTTCTAGGTGCTATGGATCCAGAGATATTCAGGTTTAAAGTGAGAATATCAGGTGCCATTTTATATATAAAAATCACTACCAACGGCAGTTTAACAGTTAATATCTCCGTTTTCCTAAAACTTAGAAACACATATTTAGATTCATATAAAAGAGGAGACTCTCTTCTTTCATAGGAAAAAAGAAGTGAGGTTCTATGTATCACAGAGCCAGAGATACAGCCCCTGAAGTGTCCCCCCCCCCTCCCTCCAGATTCTTAGCCATCAGGCTGCAGGGAGTTTGCTGCACACAGGAGCTGCTGCACCTCACAGATAATGGAAATATTCACTTTATATGTTACTACATTCTGAGAAGGGATAATATCAATTAATATTCATGTTATTAACCCTTCTCTGTGCAGAACTATCTAAGAACACACTTTCTCTCTTATTCCCTTTTATTTTGTGATAGTTTTTTTTTGTTGGGAAAATTGACTGATACGATGAACATTCGATCCTCTTCGCCTAATGTGACTACACTGTGACCAGAACATGTCCATAAAGTTATATGTAACACCAAACACACACACACACATGTCCTGGAATAAAGTTTTTATTTCCCACCATCCTCCATTATTTACACCCATGTTATGACGTTCTCACTCTAATTCTTATGAAGCGCGGAGGGCTCTGTTATTGTGCGGATAATACAATGGCGCACATCTAAAAGTGACTTATTATCTCACTAGAGAGGTTTATGGATATATAGTTATTTATTTGGGTGACCATTGTGTAAGGAACAGACAATGATAGATCTGTGTGAATTTTCTGCAGTTCCCTTTGCTGCATATTTTGGTGAATATATTGGTGTGGGGCAGGGGCGTCACTAGGTCAAAAGATCTGGGGCCCGTGCCCCAGATCTTTTGGCCCGTGCCCCGAATGTCCCGGTGTCCGGGCGCATTTCCTCACCACTGTAGTGGAGAACAGAGCCGCCGGCTCCGTTCTCCACTACAGGGAGCAGGAGACGCGATCTCACAGCGTCTCCTGCTTCAAGCAGCTCACTATAGCTGCCGGGAGCAGGAGACGCCTGGTGATGACGTCACCGCACCTCAGTCCTGCGAGAAGACGGAAGAGAGAGAGAGAAGACTTGGGTGAGTATGTTTGTTTTTTTTAATGATACAGTGGAGGGGGAGAGGGCACATTGAGGAGACTGTGGCGACCATTACAGGAGGCTAAGAGGGGACATGGGAAGGGAGGGCTGTGGGGGACATGGGAGCTGTAGATGTCATTACAGGGTTTTTTTTAGGGGGGATGGGGGGACTGTGGGGTACATTACAGGGGGCTATGAGGACATAGGGAGGAAGCTGTAGAGGACATTACTTGTGGCTGGGGACATTAAAGGAGGGCTATGAGGACATGGGGGACTTAGGAGAACATTACTTATGACTGGGGAGAACTTTTTAGAGGGGCTGTGGGGGACATTGGGGCACATTATATGCTGGGTGGCTGTGTGGGCATATTACTTACTGGGGGGCAGTGTGAGGACATTACTTACTGGGGGGCTGTGTGTGGGCACATTACTTACTGGGGGGCTGTGTGTGGGCACATTACTTCCCGGGGGGCTGTGTGGGGACATTACTTCCCGGGGGGGGGGCTGTGTTGCACATCACTTACTTGGGGGCTGTGTGGCACATCACTTACTTGGGGGCTGTGTGGCACATCACTTACTGGGGGGCTGTGTGGCACATCACTTACTTGGGGGCTGTGTGGCACATCACTTACTTGGGGGCTGTGTGGGGACATCACTTACTTGGGGGCTGTGTGGGGACATCACTTACTTGGGGGCTGTGTGGCACATCACTTACTTCGGGGCTGTGTGGCACATCACTTGGGGGCTGTGTGGGGACATCACTTACTTGGGGGCTGTGTGGCACATCACTTACTTGGGGGCTGTGTGGCACATCACTTACTTGGGGCTGTGTGGCACATCACTTACTGGGGAGGCTGTGTGGGCACATTACTTACTGGGGGGGCTGTGTGGGCACATTACTTACTGGGGGGCTGTGTGGGCACATTAATTACTGGGGAGATTGTTAGGGGTGGCAGCAGGATAACACTGCCCGGGAACCAAGATGTAGGGACAATGAGGAACATAAGATGTGGTGATGCCTAATGGAGAAGATGGAGGACACATCACCTGCAGTCACTGGAGGGAAAAAGTAGGGATTTCTCCTGTGTTGTCTGTAGCTGTATATACTAGAAGTAACCTTGTTATTGGCACAGCCACATGTGAGGGGGTTATGTACAGGAGGGGGCATTACTGTAAGAGCGCTACATATGTATTGGGGCCCGTGCCCCGAATCTTTTACCACCCTAGCAACGCCCCTGGTGTGGGGTCTGTATGATCTCCTCACATCTTACTGTTTTAGGAAAGTAGATTTTCTTTATAGAAGTATCTGGATTTGTACATATTGTAGAGGAAATTTTGAATGTTAATTACCAAATGCATCGCCTGGTTGTCTGCTTTCTATTCTATAGGTTTTATGGCGCAGTTACTTTTTATTCTGTTTTATTGCTATATTTTGCAGGTTGTGACTGTCTTACAGTTAATAGCTGAAAAGCAGATATCTAGTTATCACAGTTTTAGTGATATTATGTGGTTTTTTTTATGTGAACATATCAATAGGGCACATTTGTGAACTCTACACATGTCCATCTATTACATTTAGGAGATGTGAAGGTAAACATTTTATGTTTGGATCCAATTTTTTGCCATCAGTCAAATTTTAAGTATTTTTTTATAAAATGTTTCAGTTTGAATCAAAATTGCATGAAGGCGCCTATGTCTATAAACTCTTTGATGCAATTTTAAAAATGGGGCAAGTGTCTGCTTTCAGGAAATATCGGTCCCTCTCCCCAATGGGCCTCACAGTTTAATCAACTTACCAGTCAGTTTTTGGCGTGTGGGAGGAAACCGGAGGACCCGGAGTAAACCCACGCAGACAAAGAGAGAACATACAAAATCTTTAACGATGCTGACCAGCGCTGCAAGGCTGTAGTGCTCACCACTGAGCCACCATGCTGCTCATCAATCTTCCTATGATCTATCTCCTGTAAAATTCTCCAAAATTATAGTATGTTTTATCATACTAAAGGGAGCCTCTTGCTGATTGTGACTGGTCATAAAATAGTTTTATTTTGGGGCCCCACTTTTAGTTTTGCCCAGGGCCCCATTTTGTCTAGAACCGGCCCTGCACGTATATTGTATGACACATAAATTGTAAATGTTTCACTAAAGGGGTTATCCAGATGTTGGAAACATGGCTGTTTTCTTCCAAAAACAGCAGCAGGCCTGACCATGGGTAGCAACTAAGCTCTAAGCTGGGGGTACTTTTCTCATGGAGCAGTCAGGCCCCCACAATTAGCATGTTATCATGTGAATAAGGAATAACTTAAATAGTTGGTACAACTCCTTTAAAGGAAATATATTACCAAGATCAAGGACTGTAAACCACGCACACCAACATGCAGGTGTGTGCCCCCTCTGGCAGGATCTGCTCTTCTTTTAACTCCTTATGCACCGGTGTTTTTTTAAAAAAAAGAGCTTTTAACATTATTCAAACGAGCCTCCTTCCTCCTCTCCCCAGCCAGAGTTATCGGCTATCTTGCTGGGGAGGGGAAGGAGAGGACAAGCAGTACGCCTGCATGGAGCTGTGCATAATTAGCAGACATAGCCGGGCTCATTTGCATAATTTTTGTAACCTATTTTGTAAAAATGAGGGCATGAAAAGCTAAAAGAAGAGCCGATCCTGACAGAGAGGGCAAACATCTGCATGTGCTTGGTTTATAATCCTTGATCCTGGCCATAGATTTCCTTTGAGGAGAATCATTTCTTTCTGATTTTCTTTTCAAAACTAATGTATTTTGTTTTTTGTTTTTTTTTACAGCATAATAACATCCTGCGTCTATCTTTATAATGTTTTTATACTTAAAGCATTCAGTCCGGTTGATAAAAATAAAACATTGAGGGGGTTTCTAGCTTCTGTCATCATATATCAAAACCTTTGTGAAATTTGTTTTCTGCCTAGCGAGAGCCAGGACATGAAAGCGCCGTAACCTTTATGTGACAAACAATCATAACATGACCATGTGGGACCCCAATACCAAAGACAAACAAAGACAAGCAGAAAACCTAGCCAGTGCTATAACCCAGATAAGAATAACCCAGCAGTAAACCTTAGGAGGTTATACACGTGTTAGCCCGAAGATAAATTGTACAGGTTGTTAAGCGCAAGACTTTCCATGGGGCAGGATATATTATTTCCATGCTATACTTTGATTTTATTGATCAGATATACAATGCAGTTGCTTCTAGCTTTAATTGAGTTCACTGTTGTTGGCCCTTTCAGAGCAAATCTCTTACTGTAAAAGTCAAGCCATAATTTATTTTTGATTATTTTACATTTCTTTTTATGTAGCCAAGTGAAGAAATAGAGCAAAGACTGAAATAATATATATGAAAAATATATTTGTCAAAAAAACCAAAATAATTACATTTTAAATTATTATATGTAGTGTGTTTTATTTAAAGAGCTATCACCTCCTCAGACATGTGTGTATTACCCACAAAGTAACAATTTTATTACCCCTAAAATAAAGTAAAAATAGCCCATAAAATGCTGATTATATTACATTTTCTTACTGTACATCTCTCGGTTGTGCAGTTCTTGTGTGCTCCAGTAGCCTCTGCAGTTAATTTACATATTACTAAAATAAAGTTTTTAACAAGTTAGATTAGGTCCCAGGATTATTGAATTACACATTAGGGCAGAGGCAAGCGGGAAGAATCTATCATTAGATCTACCTCTGATAATAGATTCTTCATGTGGGCTGGGGCGGGCTATTTAAAAATAATAAACATGTACTTACCCCCTCGGCAGCGCCGAGGTCCCGCGCCGCGGTCCCTTCGATCCGTGTCCCTGTTCCCTTCGATCCGTGTCCTCGATGTGGCCAGCTCCTCCCATCCATACCTATCTCTCAGCGTTGTAAGTGCTAGGAGATGGTGTCGGATGGGAGCTTCCGGCCGGCCGCCCTTGTAATGAAACAGGCGCACAGAGGAGATGGGCCGCGATGTGGGACAACAGCGGCGCCGTACGAGGTAAGTGCATGTTTATTATTTTTAAATAGCCCACCCCAGCCCGGCCATAAGTCATATTTAAGACCCGGATAACCCCTTTAAACAGACACCTGCCAGTAGCATTATAGAAAAAGAGAAAAAGTGAGAAATAAACAAAGAAAGAAAGGAGACTGGTTTATTTACTACGTAATAATAACAAGTATTCTTGATATCCATCACTGTCATTTGTCCTCCTTTAATGTATCTACATGTTTGCAAACTATTGTCAGTGCAAAAAAAACCTACACTTACTCTGGAGCTTAATGTATTCTGGCAAACAAACCTTTACCCCAAGGCGAATGAGTAATCCTTTAACGTAATATCAATTTCCATGCCTCCGTCCTATGAAATGAAATATATGTCCTTATATTTACCATCGGCAGCTAGTTCAGTAAAGTTGTATTGATTTGGTTTTTGCACTGTGAAAATTGAGTTCTGAATCACAGAGGAATGAGCACAAATTGCAATATTACATGTCTATCACATCTTAGGCATTTAGAGCAGGTATTATTTCTTGCCGGGCATAGTGTGTCTTTGCTTCATTCTGGGCAGTGGTGGTTTATTCTCATGACATTCAGGAGACCACTGGAAGTTAATCACTATCAAAGGTAGAAAAATAATGAAACGTATTGCAGAAAATAGAAAAACTTTCACTGCTCATGCAATAGAATGAGGTTTCACCCATTATACTGTATATATATTCATTTTCATAGCAATATCATTAATAATTTATCAATTTTATCTCATGACATCACTGGTAGGTAATTTATTTATGTGCACATGCATAGATCAAAATCAGATGTTAATAAAATATTTCGGTAGTAGAAGAAGTAAGTACTTGTCTAGATAATCTCATGGGGAATTGTGCAATTTACAAATATCTTTACCAGTACTCTACTTCTAAACAATATTTTCTAGAGTCTACATAAACATTTTAGTAAATGCTATGTGAAAGATGTGGTGTACTGAGATTTTTGGTGTTTTTATAATATGCTGCTACTGTACCACCAGTGATTCCCATATACACCACATATCTAACTCCATATAAGAGACATGGGAGATCCCATGACAGATACCTCCTGATGCATCTTATATGGTGTGGGAGCTAAGGATCGGGAATAATAAACTTCAACATGCTTCTTATCCTCTTCTTCTATCAACTAGATTCTTACTCAAATTGGTGGATCAAACCTGGGAAGGTTCACAAAGCATTGAGCAGACCTCATGCTTCGGGATAGAGACAAAAGGCAACAGGATGTAAAATGTTCTGATGCAAATCAGACAAAAGCAGAAAAAATGTGCTTTAAATATGTTTGTGGCAGCCAGTAATCCTCGTTATGGAACCACTCTTACTTCAGGATGCAAGAGGATTTTGCGGGGTGTTGAGTTACGGTATACGGTGCTCAAGCGAATTGCAGGGAGACTGCAGGTCTCTTGCTCCATCACTCATAGGCGGTTTCTTTTATACTGCCTTATGCCAACCCTTCATTAGTAGTAGTAGTGCTGTGTACTTAGTGGAAATCAGCCATCTGGGAACTTTGGGAACTTTGTTGTGAGCACTGAAATGGGAACTGTGTAGGAGCTGATTTCTACTGTGATTATGTCACTACTACTCCTTCGAAACAGTGAAACTGCTTATATTGTACATGTATTGCCTGTATATATCTGTCAACACTACTGAGCCAAAGGTTTTACTACTCAAATAGGTGGGATTAACAGCTTTTATTTCTGAATGGGATCCTTTAGATATCCTCATGAAATTAATCAAGCCACTAACTCCTTGGCAATCAAAAAGGAGATAGTCGTACAGGGTCAACAGCAAATACTTTGTCAGCTCACCTGGAGTGTAGACTTTAACCCACGTAGATCAATGGAGCACGGTTCCTCCCGCTTTCTTTGGAATTAACATAGAAGAACACACGATCCGGCTCCAAGATATGAACATCCACTTGCGTTTAGTTTTTTTTTTCTCCATAACCCGTGATATTTTTGCTCTCCGGAAAGTCATTCAGGCCTCTCTTGAACATGTACATAGAGTCCGCCATAACAACCTCCTGCGGCAGAGAGTTCCATAGTCTCACTGCTCTTACAGTAAAGAACCTTTGTCTATGGTGATGGTAGAATCGCCTCTCCTCTAGGCGTAGAAGGTGCGCCCTTGTCCTGGTCACAGGCCTAGGTATAAAAAGATCTTTGGAGAGATCCTTGTACTGTCCGTTCAGGTATTTGTACATTGTAATGAGGTCTCCCCTCAGTCGTCTTTTTTCTCAACTGAATAATCCCAGATTTTGTAATCTGTCATTGTATTCTAGTCCCCCCCCATTCCCTAATAATCCTGGTTGCTCTCCTCTGCACCCGTTCCAGCTCTACTATATCCTTTTTATACACTGGTGCCCAAAACTGTACACAATATTCTATGTGTGGTCTGACCAGGGATTTGTATAAGGGCAAAACTATGTCTTTATCATGAGAATCTATTCCTCTCTTGATACATCCCATAATTTTACTTGCTTTTGCAGCAAATACATCTGTGTTGAAGATTTAGAATTAGAGAAGATAGAAATGCTAATACCAAATTAAGCTAAGAATTGCGTGTTAGCTTTGGGAATTGGTTGAAACCATGTGGCCTTTATGTATATTGTAGTCTATTCTGTAGATCCGTCTGAGATTAAAACATCTCTCTTCCAGGTCTTTTCTCCAAGGTAATACATTTCCAATAGGATGAGATTTCCATAATCATAACAATAATAATAGTAATAGTAATAACACATAATAGTTGCTGACGTACCAAAATTGAATGCAGAAATGTTATTCATATTTCTCTCATCATATTCATAGTTATGCTGACAGAGGAAATTATAGACAGTAAATATATGACATTTTCTCAACATGGAAGCGTTGCAGTGAATCTTTAGGGGTTAATTTTCATAATCTTCCTACAGAAAGAACATATTGTTAGGTACCAAGGGATAAGGAAGATGTTTTTCAAAGGAATGCATCTAAGAATATAAGCGCTGTGACATGAAACTAGTTTTTGGTGGAAAATGAATAAGAAATGTGAGAGCTGCGTGTGAAGGATTTGGAATAACTGGGAAGGCTCCAGAGATTTGACTAGATATTACTTTTTTCCTTTATGCTAACTCTGATATTTGGATTGATCAAGTAGCATCTAAAAGATAAATGGCAGGGGATACCTCTTTCAATGCTTAATACTGAAAATGTATGATTAGAGTATAGAAAAACTGGGAAAATGTATATATTTTTATAATATAAAACAGGTATACTATGTAGCATAAAATAATGGGATGTAAATAAACAAATTTAAGGCATATATACAAATGTGATGAAAACATCTGTTTCTTCTTTTGATGGCAGATATAGAGGCAGAGTCTAGTAGTTGCTCTCTTTTTTCATTATATATGAGGTGCAGCTGCCAGATGAACATTTAACCTTTAAAGCATGACTGTAAAGTTATAATGATTCCCTCTTTAAAAACAAACAGAATGACACCTACTTTGTTCTGCTCACCCTTTTCTTTCCAAAGTTATGTCATTTTCTGTTCTGAAAGTGTTTGACAAAAATCTTTCTTATGACATCACTGGTAGGTAATTTATTTATGTGCACATGCATAGATCAAAATCAGATGTTAATAAAAGATTCTGGTAGGAGTTAGACTAAGTCCTTGTCTAGATAATCTCATGGGGAAAGTGTTTGACAAAAATCTTTCTAACCAGAGGTGAAGTGGGCGGAGACTAATGTATGTCAGTCACTCTTTACGCTCAAGCTAAGGCCAGTTAGCTTTCCCATAATTTAGCATTAAATCCATTTAGTTTCCCACAAGTAAATCCACTGAACACAGCACAGTTTGCATATGGTGGCCAGCTTGGCAGCTTCCAGCACATGGAGGAGCAGGGGACAAGTAAGAAGTTGTAGATATCATAAGTATACCAGTTACATTGGGGCACATTTACTAAGGGTCCGCAGCCGCGAATCCGTCGGGTTTTTCCCGAATATTTCCGCTTTGCGCTGTATTTTACGGGATTGTGGCGCACGCGATCGACTTTTGGCGCAATCGCGCCGACTTTCGCGCGACAGAAATCGGGGGGCGTGGCCACCGGACAACCCGAAGGATTCGGAAAAACCGCAGAATTTAAAAAGCCATTTGTGTCGCAAGATCAAGCACTCACATACACCAGAAAAAAGCAGGTGAACTTCGGCGGACCTCGGCGCAGCAGCGACACCTGGTGAATATCGGCGCACAGACCTTAGTAAATGCCGGCAGAACCCGAATCAGCGTCGGAGAACCCGCCGCTGGATCGCGACTGGACCGGGTAAGTAAATGTGCCCCATTCTGTCTATACCCTGTGCTGTGAGAGCACTAAGGGTTATTAGCTTATCTGCAATGTAGAGAGACAGAGAAAGTTCTGTAGAATCACAAACTGGGATGGAGGGAACAGGGGAGATCTTGTACCTCACTATTCTGTGCAGTAGACATCTGTAACAACAGTCTTGAACACATCCAGCTCGGCTAAATACACACAGAGATCTCTGTCACATGACCTTCTCCCCTGTGATCAGGGAGCAGCAGTCCTTCCCATTAAACCATTAGAGTTTGTTCATACTTTGTTTATAAAAAAAACTTTACAGTTACCCTTTAAACTTGAGATTGTCAATTCTTACTGTAGATCTCCTATTTGTTGAATTATTTGATAACAAAATTCAATTAAAATTTTGGGGAAAAAAAATCCTCACACTGATTCATTTTAAGCCTTTCTACTCTCTACCACCCTAATAGATAAGCCCTGCCTCATTGTCAGTTGACAAATACAAAGTCCAAATCAATAAATGTATTGTACAGAATATTGTCAGGTTTTGGCACATAGCTGTGAATCCAGCAGCTTATATTTTGTCTTCCAAAAGTCCCAGTTTCAGATAATATTCAGATAGTGATCAATCCTCAGAAGCTAAAGGTTATGTAATACTACCAAATAATTCAACTCCTTTCATAAATAGTAATAGGAATGCTTGAGGCTTAGTTAGGTGTACAAAAGAATCAAAGTGTGTCAAAATGGTTAAATATTTAACCATTTTGATGTGGTACTTGGAAAGGCTGATGCTGTTATGGCTTATAGAATAGCAGATCTATAAGGTTCCATTTTGCACTCCTTCAGCCTGTATATGATGTGTAGGCCCTAAGCAATGGTCGTCGGAAAAAGTATCTCAATTTTATAGCACCCAATGGATTATACGATCATATTTTATTCATCATGTAAGATAACCAACAGTGGATTAAAAAGCCATAGGCCAAACATACCTGCTGTTCTGTCCAATATAGTTTATAGGATTTATGGAAATAGCTGAGCTGTCACTCTTAGATCTTACATAAATGAATATAGACTTCAGAAAACACCCATCACCACAAGAAATGGCACCACTACTCATCAGAAATGTTTATTACATGCTATGGATAAGTTATAAATCTTAGAAGTGGGAGTTCTTCTTTGTGTGCAAAATGTTAGAGGATCACATCTAAGAGTCTTTTAACACTGTATAGTGTCAGAGGATTATGGTCAAGTACTTGTCCAGCAAACAGCACAACCATAAATAGACTTTGTACAAACTGTCAATTTGGGTAAGTGAACGTACCCCGCAATGTCTGTGCGCTACCCCTGCCTACAGCAGATAAACCACCCTGATGATCAGGAACCTGCAAAAAAACACAGTCCGTCAGAAATGTCTACCATGGTTTACATGTACACTTGCAGTAATCTGTGAACTTCTATGGGAAATATTCCCTGGGAAATCTTCTTGTCTTATACCATAGATCAAAAGTAAAGAGCAAAGTGTGAAGGCAGAAAACTGAAAATTAGGATATTAGTAAACAATTGATTAAAAAGTATTCCCCGACTTGAATATATCATATAGAGAAATGTTTACCAAAGATTTTACTAAATATAGTAAATAACAGTACATTAGAAATGCAGGTCATTGGCAGATTATTGAGCAAGAGTAGGATCGTAGGTGAAGGAACCAGATGTTATGACTAGCAAGCATGAATAAGATTCTAGAAGGAGGAACCAATTACAGTTAGTGAGCATGAGTAGGATCCTAGATGAAGAAACCAGAGGTTACAATTGGCAAGCATGGGTTGGACACTAGGAGACGGAGCCATAAATTACAATTATCATGCATAAGTAGGACCCTAAGAGAAGGAATCGGAGGTTATCTTTAGCAAGAATGAGAAGGACCCTAAGTGAAGGAACCAAAGTTAACATTTAGCAAGAATGAGTAGGATAATCAGTATCCTAGAAGAAGAAACCAGAGGTTATAATTGGCAAACAATGGTTGGACACTACGAAAATGAGCGAGAGGTTACAATTAGCAGGCATAAGTAGGACTCTTAGAGAAGGAATCAGAGGTTATGTTTAGCGAGCATGAGAGCAATGTTGGGAGAAAAGACTATAGGTTACATTTACCAAACTGTAAAGGATCAAAAAAGAAGAAGCCAAGAGTTATATTTAGCAAGCATTGGTATTCTAAGAGAAGATACTAGATATTACAACTAGCAGGCATAAATACGATTCTGGGAAAATGCAACAGAATTTACAACTAGCAAGCATCAGTAGGATCCTAGGAGAATCAACTAAATAAAATGAATTGACATGAGTAGGATTTAGATACAATTAGAAGGTATAAGTAGGATCTTAGGGGAAGGGACTAGAGGTTACAATTGTATTGTGGTAAACAGCAATACAAGAAATTATATTACACCACAAATATAACTGTAATAATAAAAAAACACTTTTTTTCTGTTAAAAAAATAAATAAATGGGCCTAACAATCCTCCTGTCAATGCTATAACAGCCCAAACTGCATGTCACCTTTATTTTAAGTACCAAATTGATATGCGTTAATCAATACAGAAACAGGAGCCATTGGAGGATGGAGACGTGATTGGAACTTTGTAGGAGACTGTGGAGTTGAGCAAAAATCTTTAAGAAATAAACCATTTGTATTACAAGCAATCCATTTCCCTTTATTCATTGAATTGAGAAAAAGCCCACTGAGAATATTGATATAAGCACCGGAGGAGGCCTGTGTTTCTAGGCGCTTCCACCTGAACTACTTTATATTTTCACTTGTTTGCAAGCTGAACGGGATGTTTATCTTGAAAAGCATATTTAAATGGAGAAAACCCCACAGGTATAGAACAGTGACAGAACGGGAGCCAACATTTATTTTACATTGTTCAGAAAACAAAATATCAGAAGTTGCCTCATCCTTCAGAAGTGGATCTCATTGCAGGTGGAACTCGAAATAAACAAGCAGTAGATCCTTCATGTCCCTCAGCAAAATCCTCTATTACATTCTGATAAGAAGCGTTTCAAATGCTCCTCTTTTGGGGTCAGCCCTGTCTGGATGCAGAAAATGAATAATAAAAAGGAAGTTGCAGTGAAGAAAAGCTTTCATAAGACTACCGGAGCAAATGAGATATGACACCGCGGTTCTAGCCATTGTAAATTGGCCAGCTGCTAACAGTTTGTATTCATTTCCTCTCACTTTGTCTGAACAAACTGTAATGTAACGTTATTGATGGGAATTGTAAATGAAACTTTCCAGAGAACACTTTGCATATGGTGATAATGAATATACAGTATAGTGTTCAGTCATTATCAAAGCCGATATCTGCAGAGATGATGTGCCTTTACATGTGCCATTTACTTAATGTTGGGTTTGGGCTTTAACCACTTACTTAGCTCCATGGGAAATCTAAAAAGACATCCACTAGTTTAAACTAGCACAAACATGCCAGGGTATATAGTGCAGCATTGCCTATTATTTCTGTTGATCTTGTGTATACATGTTTTATTGAAGGGGCAATTCATGGGTTGTCTGCCATCTTAGGTCTTTCAGGACAGATATGGTTTCCCTTCTTTATAGTTCCTTCTCTTGCCAAAAACAAACTATTTAGTTTCTTTAGTCTATTTAAAGGAAACCTACCACTTCTGATGGTAGGTATTAGATGTAAACACCGGGCACCAGCTCAGGGTGAGCTGGTGCCGGAGCTTACCTTCGCTAGTGTTTTTAACCGCTATATTGCGGTTAAAACACATTTTGATTTACAGCCCCGAGGTAGCTTCGGCGCTGCTCGCGGCCGTGCGCGCGCATGCCTCCATAGGAAGCACGGCCGCGCGCAGTGCTGAAGCTACCTCGGGGCTGTAAATCAAAATGTGTTTAAACCGCGATATGGCGGTTTAAAACACTAGCTAAGGTAAGCTCCGGCACCAGCTCACCCTGAGCTGGTGCCCGGTGTTTACATCTAATACCTACCATCAGAAGTGGTAGGTTTCCTTTAAAGGATAGCCCTCCAAAACCTCTCCGTAGGCATGCAGCCCATCACCTCAGCCAGGGCCAGTTTTAGAAAAAGTGGGGCCCCAAAATAATTTTATGAACAGTCACAGAGGCTGCTTTACCCTCCACAATAATAATACATTGTAGTTTACAAACAGTAGTATGGTAAGTATTTGTAGTATGGGACTGTAGGAGAATTGTATAGGAGATAGATGATAGGTAGATTGATAGAAGATAAATATAGATGTATAGATGGATGATATATTTATAGATGCATAAATATAAAGTACATTATACACAGATAGCTAGATAGATGGTAGATAGATAGATAGATAGATAGATAGATAGATAGATAGATAGATAAATAGATGGATGGTAAATGGTAAGAGAGACAGACATATAGATATGAAATAGCCGATTATAGGAGATGGATGACTAGACAGATAGAATATATATATACAGACAGGAGATACAATAGATGATAAGCATCTGGGCATTCAACAAAGGGGTATTAAAAGAGCAATACATCCTCTGCCCACAAAAGTCTCATGCTGGGGACCCCTTAAGGACAGGGGGCCCTGGGAAAATGCCCAGTTTATGGCCTCGGCTCCAGCACTGAGCTCACCAGACTCAAGGCCTCCTGCAGTCCCAGGAAGCCTTTCTCTCTTGCCTCCTACATGTAATATGATTCCCTCCCACATAAGTGAAAAAAGGGTAACAGTTTGAATCTGAATCTCATAAGATACACTGAGAACTCTGCACACAGCACTGACAAATTCCTGAGACAGGGTGAGTCCGTGGAGCTATGTAACAACGTTGCTAATTATTCAATTGGTTCAAGTTCAACAAGTTCTGGAATTGAATAATAACATGGTTCAAAATATATGTATGCTGTGAAATAAATGGAATCAGAATATTGCTGTTGCAAAGCTGGATTGCAACAAAATTTGCTAAGAATGTCCATATAGCATTGGTATAACATTGGCTACTATTTGTCTAAACAGAATAGGCAAGCAAAAAGCCATAAGGATGGGGATATGTATCATCTATAGACTACCAATTTCACCGCTACAGATAAAAAAGGGTATAAAGGCTCCCTATGTTTATTACGTTATTAGCCTTAGTATGGCAGCACAATAAGAACCACAGTGCTACAGCTGCCGCCAGTCTCCTCTTGTATTTTTTACGCAGATCAATAGATATTTTCTATGTTGAGAAGTGATTTCTTTACCCTCCAGAGTGCATTTTCTGCTTTCCCATCTATCAAGCTGCTAATGCTGGAACACTGCCCAAGTGGAATACTTTGTTGAGACTGAGTAACATTATAAATGTGATAGACTCTCAGTTGTCAACTAAGTGAAATTTGCATTACAATTTGTTTTCAGAGAGAAAAAAAAGCAGTTACTGTAGAAGCGCTACTTGTAATTGAATTTACTCCTGAAAATCTGTGTTGCTCTGCTATGCTGTGATACTCTTAATAAGGATTTGCATAGTTTTAACTGCATTGGCAGAGTGAACGTTAAAGCTTTTGCGTGGCATAATAATACCCTGGCTCATTATTGCTCTTCTAGAGCTGTGTGCGGTGGACTGTGGAAGTCATGGTGTATGCTCCGGAGGTGTCTGTCAATGCGAAGATGGCTGGGGAGGAGTCAGCTGTGAGGAGCGCACCTGTCACCCAAATTGTGCAGAACATGGTCAGTGTAAAGATGGAAAATGTGAATGCAGCCCAGGATGGGAGGGAGAACAGTGCACAATTGGTGAGTATTGGGATTTGATCAGCTATATAAATGATATTCAAGGACCATGAAATAAAATGTAAAACACAAATCCAATAAACAGAAGCCAAGGAAAACAAATCTCACAGGTCTTATATCTTTACCTGCTGGGAGTTTCTACACCAGATGAAAAATATTAAGTTTTCTGGTCAAGCCCTGTATAGAACCATAGAACCATTAAAGGGCATTTTGATCTTTAGGATGGGTTTAGCAATAAAACTGTACTTATTGTGCCCCTATCACTCCTGTACCACCACTTATGCTTCCATATGTATATATAGCAATGTATATATGGCGTATATACATCCCCCATACACTTATATGGTGCCGTACAGGAGCGGTACGGAGCTGCACACGTACGGCTTCGTAGCACGTAGAAAGATAGGATATGTCCTATCTTTCTATGGAATGCAGCACTGTGCGCTGTGTATACCTATGGAGAGGGGCGGGAGTGAGCAGCGCTTACCCTCTCCTCCTCTACCTGGCGCCGATGTATGCCTGCCGTACTACGTAGCCTTAAATGGTGCAAAGTTTTGGTGGTAGGTGGAGATAGTGAAATGTCAACTTGAATAAAATAAACTAATGGAAATTAAAAACACTGTAGACTTCTAAAGTCACTCATCAGTTTTTCACACTAGTGTTATTGAGGATCCATTTGGGTCTGCAGAGTTTTCTTTTCCATCGAACACACCAGAAACTCTGATATAAACCTGACTGCATCATAAATCAAAGGTTTTGTCAGGACTCTTCTGTTTCTGTCCAAAAATACATCCTGCATACTAAGATAAATAGGAACCATCAGGCGTGAGTGAATAGAGCCGCAGATATTATGCATAAATTATATTTTCACTTCGAAATATATTCAATTCCAAAACCAAACAGTTGGAATCTTAAATGAATATAGCATTGCTCCTGCTTATAGGAAAAAATCCAGGCACAGCTAATGATTCCTACCTCCAGGCCTTCTCTTTGGTAAAGCAAAAACACGGAAGAGGTACTTTTCAATGACTAATTAAATTTCATATTCATATTTTAGTCCTCGGCTTTGGCTTCGGAAGCAGCGAAGCAGTAATTGGGGTATATCTGCTGTCATAAATTAGTGCCTATGTTATGGCATCCCATCATGCAGTGTTTTCAGCATAATTAACAATGTGAACAACAATGCTTGTGTGTACTCCAACTATATCTCTATTGCAAAGCCTAAACCATGTTTGCTCCTATGAGACTGTATAATGCAAACATGACTATATTATTAATGTTGTATTTTTTTCCTATTCTTTGCAGCTCACTACTTGGATGCTGTTAGAGGTATGTTCTCAAAAAATAGCAATCAAGTGTATCCCAAACAAAATAAATGACAATTCTAAAACTATAAAATGAATTAATGCCAAAGCTTGCCCAAGTAATACCCAGCATTAGTCAAATAGCAACTCTACAGATCAACATTTACAAATTGTATAGTTCTTTGTCCCAGTGAACGTGTCAATACCTTACTCATGGATTTCCATTTCTGGCATTATAAAGAAGTTATGTCATATAAAACAGATACCCTTTACAATTCAGCTAATGTTTTTGTCTTTTTTGCTTAAGATGGCTGCCCCGGTCTTTGCTATGGAAACGGAAGGTGCACCTTAGACCAAAATGGATGGCACTGTGTATGTCAAGTTGGTTGGAGCGGACCAGGATGCAATATTATTATGGAAATGGCTTGTGCTGATAATCTGGATAATGATTCCGGTACCTGTTCCTTTTTAAATTTGCATTTTTTTCTTTATTACTAGTAAGAGTATAATATAATTCCATTGTCTTCTATTTATCTTTTTTTAAATATTTTCTTTCATGTTTTTTTAGAAACGTTTTTTTTCATAAAATAAAAATCTAGTGATTAAGACCCCTGCTTATATCCATAATGTTGAAAAAAAAGACAAAGGCCCATCAGGTCCAACCTATTATCCTACAGTGCAAAAAACTACGAAAGAGTATGTGTACATGAGGTACAAAACTAATTCTGGCCATTATAAGACAGAATTTTAGCAGTTTTCTTATCTGCAGACTCTCTCAATGATTTTGTTCTTGATGAGGTTCTGTTTGGACAACATACCGGAGATAATGGAGAAGTACTCAACTGTTGTAATGGGAATATCAATTGAGGAGAAGGAAGGGTGGAGCAGTAAAAGAGCCTGGTACATGAATATAAAGTAGTCTTCAATGATATATATATATATATGCATATAAAAAAAATTCATATTAACTCATTAATGCAAAGTTTGACCATATTCTGTAAATCCCCTCCTGATTAAAGGGAACTTGTCATCAGGATCATAGATTTTCACCTAATGGCAGGTTCCCTTAGCATTTTTATTACTATTTTCCCATCTGCTATCATAATTAACATTACTGGTTTTAATCACTTTTAAAAGTATTAAAAACTATACCTATTTCCCTGCCACCAAAATGGAAACTGAGGCATGGGGGGCATCTGTGTCTAGGTACCATCATTATTTCCTCTCTGCTCTTCATCCCTCCACCCTCACTCATGCAGGCGTGACCTAACAGAGATTTGCTTGAAGCACGGGGTCAGCTAACAGGAGGGAGGAAGAGCTAGCAGAGGAGATATTGATGGGGATGACACAGGGATTTGGATGTTCTCCTTCTCTCAATGCAGTTTGCTGACAGGGAGCCAGGTATACTTTTATATACTTTAAAGAGTAGAAAAAAATATTTAAAAAGGCCATAGGAACCTGTCATTAGGTGAAAAGTTGTGAACCTGATAAAAAGTTACCTTTAAGGCTTATGAGTATAATGGTTGTTTTCTTCCACCAAAAGGTTTTTCCAAACGGACAACCTTCTCTTACTAAAAGTAAAAGGAAAATTGCTAATGCATTGAGTATATGGTTGCCAGATCGATAAAGTAAGACTCAAATATCCTAGATTAAATTTTCTGTACTTAAATTTTGCAGTTTTTTCTATAAAAGATAAACCGTTTTGGCATCAAATCATTATTCATTAGGACTAGCATTTGATCTCTTGGTGCAAAGCAGGTAGATTAGGTTATTGTTTCCGGCTTTGCATTTAATGGTCCAGCAAACACATCCCTTAAGTGTAAGCAGCTTCCTTCAATCACATGACCTCACACAGGTTCCAAGTAAATTTGAAGAGAGAGCTGTATAATCCTCTACATAAATAAGACTAGGAAAAGAAAGGTAAGAAAAAACATTGACTGAGGAAATATGGATAGATGTGAATATATACAAAGGTGTATGAACAATAATGAAGACTAAATGGCTAAATATGAAATGATGCAATGAACAGTAGGACAAAAAAGAGCCTAAAATCGTCTAAAACAACTACCGTCACTTTTTATAGCTCAGCAAGTGCAATAGCAACTTTAAAGACTAGTATGGCAGTAGAGTAATAGTACTATAGGTAAACAAAGATGCCTCTCTATCTCGTTCAACCTACTGTATCGTCATATACAGAGAACAACTGGCTTGGCTCATAGTAGGCATAAATATTGGTCCCAACTCTAATTATTGTAGTTTACATCCCTGGAAGATTATAATAGTGATTCTATACTACTATTCTATGCCAAACAGGACCTGTTGGGGAATTGTCCTACAGTGTAACTGGCAGACAAGTGCAGCAAACACCCAGTCGGTATGAAGAGGGTTCTGCCCTTGAGCCCCATGTCACATATCCTCAAGGTGTTAGGAACTCATAAAACTATTTGAATAGGTAAAATAATGTTATAACATGCAAAAAAAATATATTGAAATACTGAAGATCAAAAACTTTAAGGAAAAAATGTGACTAGATTTCGTATATATTGAATATACAATTTTTACAATTTTTTTTATCTTTTTGTTAAAAAATAAGCCACACCTCCTAAAACTCAACACTATCTTAGCCCGGAGCAGGTGTAGATGAGAGATACAGTTTATGCTGCTTTCCTCCTCCCCTTTTACACTAAGCCCAGTTCCAGAAGTTGTAGGTTTATAGGTTTACACCTATGCTGAAACTTGAAATCTAAATCAAATTTTACAGTACAAACTGGTGTAAATATCTGATAAATCTCCTCTAATAAGTTTTATTGCCAAATGTTATTTTACATTCCCGGACACTGAATATAATTCACACTGTGCTTTGCAAACTTCACTTATGTATTTTCCATAGAGTAGTTACATCATGAGACTCATCATATTTCAATGACAACATTTTAGTGCCCAAGTACAGCAAATTTTTCCTTTAAGATGACTTCAGTACTTTCATATCCTTAATGCTTATAAATCATTTCGGGTTTGTCTGTCTTCAGCCAGATGGTGTGATTCAGTAAGGCTGAGAAATTTGCTGAACAGTAGCTCAGCATTTTAATGGAGTTGAGTCCTCGGTTGTTACACACATGAAAATATGGTCTTTCCACATTACCATATCCATAAAGCAAAGTTCAAGCTGTCATTAAGGAAGGGAAGATTTCCCATCTGATTGGTCTGATTGTGTCAATTCTATGCAGCTAAAAATATAATGTTAAGAGGAAAGCAAGAGTGAGAGGATGATACAGCAATGTTGAATTCATATAATTTTTAAAATCTAAAATAAGGTCTGTAGCGCACTTTGAGGAAACATTTCAACTCCTTTTTGAAAAAGTGTTTGACTTGCACTAATGGGAATTCTCTGACGTGTCAAAGTTTATGTTGGCCTTCTCAATTATACATTTTCTTTTTGCACTTTATGATGATGTTTTTGGTGATTTGTTGATTTACATGATCAACGATTCTTTCACCATTTCTCTTTGGTGAGCGGATACCCCTAATGAAATGATGAGTGAGGGAATCAAGGAATAATCATGTACTTATGGTTAGAGTAAAATGTTTAAAAATGAAAGATTCAAAAATTAGTAAAGGCTGCCAAAATACAAAAGAAATGGTGTCAATAGTGACAAAAATAGTATGATTAAAAAAATCAATAATTACTAAAGCTCATAAAAATATTACACACAATAGAGGTTTGCAATAAATATGAGAAAACATGCAGAGCAGTGTTACAACTTAGCCGTATAGGATCATAGGTATTGGAGATGAAAAGTATAGAAAGTCTGTTCCAATTACACCAAATGTTCTATGGTAATAAGGACCATCCCAGTTAAATAGGTAATCTGTCATGTGACTCAGACCCTTATAACACCATAGAAACAGGTACTGATAATACTAATTTTAATAGGGCTTACTCACCCATGGTGTGAAAAGATTGTGGCTCCCTAGTGTATGTTTCTCACTACTGTCTTCCATGAGGAAGGCAGCTGTACTATGTGAGATGGAGGGTCCATGAGTGGTACCCAGCCCAGATACATTGCGCTTCAGAAAGCTACTCTTATTCATTGTGAATTCTATTCTTTTATCCACATGCTTAAAACTGCCAAGTCCAAAAGCAAAATTTTTAACATATAAAACCCTTATAAACATCTGTCTTCCTTGGAGCAAGTAGTCAAATGTACTGTACATAAACCCTTCCTAGTACATGATTTAAACTCAATTAGTTTGCAACACCTGCTACCATTCTCTTATTGTTTGGAAACTTAAAAAAGCAAGATCAGACAGGTATCCATTAGTCATTTTGCATGCAGTGCAAATTTTTTTGCCTCAATGTAGAATATTGAAAGAGGTTCTTAGGACAGTACATTTTTCCAGATTTATACAAGCTGCATTGTACAGTACTTGAGAACTCTGTAGACATAAAGTATACTTACTTTTATTGGAACAGTCCTTTTCAGTGTGATGTACCATGTCAAATACTGCATGATATGTGCCTATAAACTGCATGCTATTGATTTCCATGGGCAAACCTGCTGAGAAGTGGAAATGGCTACCAATTTTTCTTCTATGTATTTAAAATCTATGAAATGAAATATAAAGATTTGACATGCCAAATCTTGCTGTAAATTCCATACAGAATCCTTAGCAGGTGGTAGAGATGAGTGAATCTATTTGCTGGTTTGTAGAATCAGTATAAATTTGGAATTTTTTTAGGTACAGAATCAAATCCAAATCTGTTTCGATTCACTTTTGCTGTGGATTGGTGGGGTTCCAACTACTGAGACCCCTGGTAGCTTGAGAACATGTCAGTTCACAATAATAGGGCTTCCGTTTTCACTAATTTAATGTAGTAACAGATCAAGGAACCATCCTGCCATTCCATTCAATACTATAAAAGTCATAAGTAACACAAATTGTCAAGCACGGTGGCTATTTCTGGCACTACCATCGACAGTCAATGAAAGTGCTGGAGATAGCCGAGCGCTGTGATTGTTGATTGTCAACACTACCATACTATGGAATGGATCTGCAGGATGCATGAACGACCTGCTGCTCCACACATTAGTGAAAGCCATTCTCTGGATTGTTGGGGTCCATTCTCGTTATTGGTGGTTTATTCTCATATCCTATTTTGTGGATATAAGATAACAGTCAAAGCTGGAACAATACAATTAGATACTTGCCAAAAATGGATCCTATTCCAATACAATTTATTTACATCTGCTTCTGCACAAAATATTTACTGAGCGTCTACAGGAAGAACAAGAATAACCATGGTATATTTTTATTGAAAAAGGTACACACTAATAAGTGTAATCATACCATGTAATGTATTCTATATTTGGAAAGAAAAACTTTTTATGAATATTTTCATAGTGTTTTGTTTTTGTTTTTGATGCCACTAACAACTGGACCATACTGTACATCTACCTTCTATTTCATTGATGCACAATCTATATTTTGTAGTAAGTGCATGTTTTCTCTATTCACCAGTTTATAGTCTTTTTACTCTTTTTTGGTTACACCGGCCAGTTTGCAGGTCAACCTCTTCTTTTAGCATTCATTAGCATAGTTACTTTCCCATTGCTCTGTAATAATAAATCTCTATGGACTTCCATTGGCTGACTTATGGAAATTTTATCTATTACAGATGGTCTGACAGATTGTGTGGATCCTGATTGCTGCCAGCAAGCCAATTGCTTTTCCAGTCCCCTCTGTCAAGGTTCACCTGACCCATTAGACCTCATCCAACAAAGCCAGCCACCCTTCTCCCAGCATCCTCCACGACTCTTCTATGACCGCATTAGATTCCTCATTGGCAAGGACAGCACTCATATCGTTCCTGGAGAAATTAGACTTGACAGCAGGTTGGTATGGGATTTCATTCTTATGACATCATCAAAATTTAATGAACACAGAAAATGTAACAAGCAGGTTATCTACGGTTTTCTCAACCAAAATATTTAATCTTGAAGTGTCTAGTAACAAGTTATTAGATAAGCTGATCATTTTCCATTATCTTTTAATTGTCTCTTAATAATCTTAAACTATAAATGAATTCAATAACGTTTAATAGAGAGTTGTGCAAATTTAGTTTTATAATTTGTAACGAGAAATTAGATTACAGTTATTTAAAAAATCCTTCATTAATTATATTATGTAGAGAATCTACATGTATCATGAAAATTCACCTTCCTGGCAAAAAGGAAAATGTGAACACTGTTCATTCCACAGCATTGATATCAAATAATAATCAAATTAAACTCAAATAATGGTCTTATTCACATTGGTCAATAAAGTATAACTATAGTGATGCTTAAAGCAGATCCATGTGCTTAGAACTCAATTAAAAATACATATCCATGATATTGATCTGTAGTATGGATTAGTTCATATAGAAGCCATGATTCAGAGAGAAAACAAACCCAAATATTAGCTTTTGCTGCCCATTATTAAACGGATTTATTTCCTGTTTTCAAACACATCTTATTCTCTACAAATCTGGAACAAAACCACTGTATTTGCTGTTCACTTCTTCATTTTCCTACGTTGGCCACTCATACAAAAAGCTAATTATTGGACTGATGCTTGATAAAGGCTCGTCAAGAGCTGAAACGTCGCTTATGGAATAAAGACACCCCACTTTGTTTGATACTACTTTTGGAGTGCTGCCTTTTCCTAACCCTAATTACTGGACTGGAGATAGTCAATGGGTTGAACTAACTCAACAATATGCAGAGAACAATAAAGATCTATGTCTACTAGAAACCATGTATCTTAATAGTGAATGTGTAAGTTTAATATGCAACCTTTATATAAGGTCAGAATATTTAAGATGAAGGTTCGGAACAATTTGGCACAAATTAGCACAAAAAGATGTTAAACCACTTGGCCACAAGGACAACTGAAAAATACCCCTAGAAGATTTGCTTATGAGTAGTGATGAGCTGACCCAGGAGGGTTCAGGAACGGTGGGTTCGGCCGAACCCGGAACAAAAGTTTGGTTTGACAACATGAACCCATAAACGCTGATAACACCTGCGATCATTACATGCCAGCGGCATCTTTGCCAGCAGCGTTTAGAGGGTTAACACGATCAGTAGAAGCATCGAATGTAAGTTTTACAAGCAGTAGTCAGCCCAATCACCAAACCTGAGCATAAAATTTGGGCTGAAGTCCAGGTTCAGTAACGCTCATCCGTATTTTTATGTATATATGTATTATAGTATAAATATGCCTCCTTTAGATTTCCTCCTCAGGTCAGCGACTGACAGCTTTCTATGTAAACATATATGCACAGTGGCCATCCAGACACTGTCCTGGGAAGCACATGGAGACAGAGGGCTCTGCTCATGAATAGAGAGGACTACAATTTACCTACAATTTGTTCTTGTAGAACTTCTAGTAACCAGCCTGGCTTTAGACAAATTTGGGCCCTGGATAAAACTAAAAGTGGTGTCCCAAAATAAAATTATTTTATAAACAGTCACAGTAAGTAAGAGGCTCCTTTAGCCCTGCACAATAATAGCACTTTACACATACACACAGTGTTAATAATATTATAGGAGATAGACAGATGATAGGTAGATTGATGATAGAATATGATATAGATTTATAGATGCATAAATATAAAGTAGTGTATATATAAATAGCTAGATATATAGATAGTGTATATATAGATAGCTAGGATGGATGAATAGATGTCTAGATAGGAGATGGATATAATAGATAAGACAGGAGATAGATAGGTAAATAGAAGATATATAAATAGATAGACAAAACAATAGAAGTATGAAAGTCCAAGACAACACTGTGTAACCAATGAGACTGGATGCAGATCCTTGAGTTTTCAGGCATAAACCTCTTTATATAAAATTAAGAAAAACAGGTAGCACTCCCAGATTTCAGGTGAAAAATTGAATTCAAGATCGCGACACTTTGGTGTAACACATCTGCCTCAGGCAAACAAGTGATTCCATATATATATATATATATATATATATATATATATATAGAGAGAGAGAGAGAGAGAGAGAGAGAGAGAGAGAGAGAGAGAGAGAGAGAGAGAGAGAGAGAGAGAGAGAGAGAGAGAGAGAGAGAGAGAGAGAGATTACCATTTCATTACATATTCAAATTATATCCAAGTGCATGATGTAAACATTTTTTTTATTTCAGAACTTTTTATTATTTTTAACATAAAACATATGTTGTATGAATTACAATCAATTGTAGTCAGCTTTAAGGGTTAGTAGCATTTCCATTTATACATTCATAAATAGGAAAGAAAACAATGCAATGGTATATGTGTTACTTAAGGTGCTGTACAGTTAGTTTGATGTACAGAGACATGTGGTACATATGTGGTAAATAAAATCAAATAATACAGGTAGATAAAAAGAGTAAAGGGTCTAAGCTTGGTCTCTTCTAAGGGGATTGATCCCAAAACATCTGAAGATGAGACACTGCCCGGTAAACCTTGTTGTGGAAATAGGGGCTCTGTATCCATGTATTCCATTACCCAAATAGGACATAATTGAGTCAGAATGGTATGCTAATATTTTCTCATAAGCACAAGTAGAGTTCATCACTTCCACAACTTTGGATAGGTCGGGCACGGGGATGTTTTCCAATTTCTAGTTAGGACTATTTTAGTGAAGTCGGTGGGCTATGACCGTTCTGTAAGCTGGAGTGAACAATCTAAAGTAATTCCAAAAGAGTGTAGGAGTGAGGAGTACGTGTACATAAGAATGATATTGTCAGCAAAGTGTGCTATTTTGTGTGATTCTGGTCCTATCTCAATAACTTTAATATCTAGGTCGGATCTAATAGACTCTGCTACGGGTTCTATTAAGAAGGTGAAGAAAAATAGTGACAAGGGCAAATGAATTGTGATGGCAAATTAATATGATAGTGCTCCATTCAAGAATACTTGTGTATTGGAGTTGGAGTACATTGGGGCTGAATAGATGTCTCCTAAGAAGCCAAATTTCTGGAGTGCCGAGAAGGCATATGACCAGTTGGTTGACCCTATTGAACACCTTCTCAGCATCGATTGTTAGAAACGTGAAAGGGGTTTTATGCTTTTCACAGTATTGCATTAGAAAGATAACTCTATGGGTATTGTCTGGAGTTTGTATGCCAAACGTAAACCCCGTCTGCTCGTCTCTTATGAGGTAAGGGATATATTTCATAATTCTCTGGGCCAGAATCTTAGCGTATAGTATGATGTAAACATTTGATGCAAAATTTCAAGTTAAAAACTGTTGTGTATACCCATTTGTGTTATATCATAACATTATATGCTTTAGGTATAAAAAATAATTCATCTATTAAAACCACAATGTGGATTCCGGGAGTACTGCCTTTTTTGCCTTTTTTTAGACAAACAAATAGATAGACAAATAGGAAATAGAAAATTATAGGAGATAGATGTTTATTTGTTTAGTCGAATGGATCTGCAGCTGTGTTAGGTTGCCCATAGATGGCTGTATCTCTTTTAATAGGTTTCCATCATTCATTACCTGTTATATGGTATAATATATGAATTAATAGGTTGTCTAAAATATGGTTAATATTGTCACAGAGTATTAATCTTATTGTACTTCCAGTAGAGAGAGAGAGATTGTAGTTTGCGTAATTCTACTTTTTACTGCAGCTCAAAATCTAAAATCAATTCACCATAATTTCTTAAGAGTTGAAAAAGCCTGCTCATGACCAGTTACACTGGTAACATTGCATATGTTGTAATACTTTTACTAATACTATACAGGCGGTCCCCTACTTAAGAACACTCGACTTACATACGACCCCTAGTTACAAACGGACCTCTGAATGTTGGTAATTTCCTGTACTTCAGCCTTAGGCTACAATGATCAGCTATAACAGTTATCACAGGTGTCTGCAATAAAGCTTTATTATTAATCCCAGTTCTTATGACAACCCAACATTTTTAACATCCAATTGTCACAGAGACCAAAAAAATACTGGCTGGGATTACAATGATAAAATATACAGTTCCGACTTACATACAAACTCAACTTAAGAACAAACCTACAGACCCTATCTTGTATGTAACCCGGGGACTGCCTGTACTAATACTTTGTTGTTACCATTCTGGTATAGTAGTAATATGATATCCAGGAACATCGCCTGTAATATACCCGTTTGGAAGACATTTTGCCTATGTTATTTTTTTATTTTATTTTTTTGTGGTCCACCATTAATTCCACAGTTCTGTACAATCAGTAAAGGGCTCAAATGCATTTCATTAAGACAAGAACAAAAGCAAGTACAGTGGTCAGAAATAAGTGGAAAGACTTGGAGACCCATGGTGAGGGTTGAAGACACAAGGCAAGGGAGAAAGAAAGGGCTTGTCCCTATACTAAAAGGGGTTAATACCTCCGAGACTATGTTTCTTTCATGGTCTAATGTTGCAGCATTTTACATAAAATAAACTTTGAAGCGAGATCTAAAACTAGCGGTATAAAGTCAAGGAGACAAAGAGTTTAGCACAAAAGTCAAGCTCTCCCTGCCTCAAAATGCTCACTTTTCTGTTATTGATGGTACTGCATCTTGGGGCAACACAAACCATTTCTCATGAAGTATTCTTTATGATGTCAATCACAACAGAGGGACATCCTTATGAGGGGAGAACTTGACTTCAGTACTCAATTTACATCTCAATTTACATCTACACTTCAAAGCTGAGTTTCTGGATGACACCACTACACTGGACAATTAAGAAACATTTGATCCGGAAGGTGTTCATCTGCTTGATAACATACTGGCAGTGGTTTAGTGGTTACATTTTTGCTGACAGGTTCCCTTTAACTAATAGCACCATGTATTTGGCCATATGGACATTGGTTTTATGACGTATATCTTATTTATCAGCAATAGCCATTTCTCCAACCAATGCATTGCACAGAGCAAATTTTGGAACAAATGATACTTTTATTACATTTACAATTGTAATCCCTATCCATGCGCTTAGCGTTATCTTGTTTAGTGTTCAAGTCTTAGATCAGATGACAGGACATAAATATTCCAGTTCACAAACAGAATAAAACTGCAACACTACTCAACATAGAGTTTAATCTTTAACTGGAAATATTCTCTAATATATATACTCTAATGTGGTGCCTAGCATCAAAATAGTCTATTTTACATAATCGTCACAGGAAGAAATCAAAGGAGAGAAGAAATGCTGCTTATGCATTGCAAATAAATACATTTCTAGTGGAGTAGATGGCAAGACACTTTAATGGAGATGCACATAGAATGAGAAATCTCACACATCTTATAAATGTTGTAACTCAGCATGGAATGTAAAATATGGGATCCAAAGCAAGTCTGTGTTCACAAGGTATGAATGATGGCAAATAAAATAAATGCATCAAGGAGCGCCAAGATAATGCAAAGAATAATGATGGCTGTGATGGATTTATCACAGGAACTTGGGCATTGCATTATATGTGGAATATTAAACAGGGAAGCTGAAAGTTGGATGGAAACAGGGAGAAAAACAAATGAGCCAAGGCATAGAATAATGGATGGATTTTGTCTAAAGGTTCACAGCGTGTTCCTGGACCCCAGAGGTTATTGTGCATGTTCACATCTGCAGACTTGTGGAGAGCAGGATAACAGTAGTTAGAATAATTTGGAGTTAACGTGCAGTCATTTGTGGAGGAACGCACGGACTAATATTAAGAAAACCCATCAAGGTTATTATATTTAGTCCCAATGGTCTTTTAGGTTAGAAGGTACTAGAATCAATGAAAAACTAATTTAATATATGTGTGAAAACATTACAGTTTAAGACATATATGAGAAGGTTTCAGCTTGACTGAACTAGGCATTAGGACGGTTGTTAAATTCAGCTTGGAGACGGTACTGGTGTATAGAGGTGTTATCTTTTCATATCTGACAGATAATGGCAGAATAATAATCTCCTAGAACTCCCACTCTAGGTGCTGCTTTGCTACACAAATGTATTGTTGGTGACTGCTATACCAAGGTAATTCATCAGAGAGGGAGGGGCTGATTCCAGTTTTTGGATATTACTCTTGACTTGCTACACAGAAGCTACTCTTGATTATTTTAGTTCCTGTATGATTTAAATGGAGAAATATTTATCACTCTAAATTGACATTATGAATATTAACATGTAAATCCCTAATTTACCCTCTTGTTCAAAGTCATATGACTTTCTTTGACCAATAGTAGTCAGCAACAGTAATCAGCCATCGTATGTGGATCCCATCGTCCACAGTACTGTTCTTCCATTGTGTATTTTTTTTCTGGAAGGAAATGCTCAACATTTTATAAACTACGTATTTTATAGCTTCTAGAGAAATATGTGGTATTTTTGGAATCAGCAGATCAAAAATACCCACAATTAGTTGAAACACTTGTATTTGTTTCCCAGTGTTGTTCCTCCCAGAAGCTGACAAAAGGCTGTTACCATTCACAATGGTTGGGAATTAAAGTTTAGTAAGACTAACAAATGACTTGCCTTCTTTGTCCAATAGGCTTTCTTGTTTTCCAAAATTATTTGCCAGTATATTTTGGTGATAATGTGTGATATATCTCAGCCCAAAGGATATAGTAAACGGCTGGCATACTTGTCTAGTGCTGCTAACATAGGCTACTGTAAACATAGTGTACTATGTATCGTGCCAGAAATCAGACATTTTGGGGCATTTCCCACCAACCTTGTCACTTTGTAAAGAAGTGGGGTGGGAATCAAGGTAGGCAGAAAAGTTATGGAAGTTAGAGCTGATATAAGTCAACAATCTATGATACTAGGTTATGTATTAGATGTTGCTATGTTAGGCCCCTTTCACACTTGCGTTTTTCACACGCAGAACTTGCATTGCACTCTGACCCATTGTAGCCAATGGGTCTTTTCAGACCTGCATTTTTTTCACGCACACACGCACGTTTTTTTTAAACGCGCGTTTAAATCTCGACATGCTCTACTTTTGCAAGTCACGCGCGTGAAAAACGCACCATACAAGTCTATGGAGATGCATCAAAAACGCATTGCACTCTGAGACACTTGCAAGTGCAATGTGTTTTTCACGCATCTATTGCCATAGAAAAGATAGAGCTCAGTGCTGAGTCCTGAGTCCAAAAATGCATTGAAATTGCATCAAAAACGCACGTGAAAAACTGAGATACTGTACAAACTCTGACTGAAAACTTATTGAACTCTGATGCAAAATGTGCATTTTTCACTGACCAAGCACTGATCGCACCCTGATCAAACTCTGACGTGATCTGCAAGGCAAGTGTGGAAGGGGCCTTATCCTATAACTATGTGCAATTTGTCCATTATGAGATATAACATTGAAGCTTTCTTTGTACTGTATCTGGAATTATCCTGTAACAAGAATGGACTAGAATTTACATCATTTCTTACATTGAAAGAAGTGAAGCATCCTGGAGATGTCTACAGATAAAAATCTCTTTAATATGAAAATAATGTTGTTATAGTCTTGTGCGACATCTAACCAGATCTCCTCTCCAGGATGGGATTATGCCTGTTGGGAAGAATTATGGGATATAATCAGATAAGATTTGTAAGGTACCAGAATGCAGATTTTTGTTAGATTAAACAATTATTTCTGTGGGGCATCTGCGGAAAGCCTTTAAGCATATCAGATAATTTGTCCCATTTTCTTTCCTGTGTTTGTAACTGCTTGAATGAGTATTAACTAGAAAAATGCTATAAAACACAAATAGATTTTTATCCTGTTTAATTCTGGATTACCCGATAGTCCTTTCTCTATCCTTTCAATGATATCCTGCCCTAGGGAGCAGTGTTTAGGGCTCTGTATGCAGATACCTTATACAGTGTTTGAGACATTCATTGTTTCAATATTAAAAAAATGTTTAATATTTTCATGGCTGTTTAAGGTAAAACTTTATTTTCAGTAATATAAAGCCAAGCCAGTCATGCACATAATAAGAGAAATGTTTTATGCTTTCTCCGTAATGTTTTCTGTTGCATGGCCAGGACTTGCAAGCCACTTTCTCCAACAGTAATGTGGCAGGGTAGGTAGAAGGGAGGGTCGGAGCATATGCAGTGTATTTACCATAGTCTCCTCCTCAAAATCTGTACAGACAAGAGCTGAAATCTATGCCATGCCTGACCTGATGGCGATTTTATTCCTGCAGCCATGCGCACCTCCAGATTTAGTAAGAGGTTGGAGCCTCTAAGAGAGTGAAGTTAGGTAGTCAGGATGCCAGCTTTAATAAATTCCCTCAGTGTATAATAGTACTGAAAACAAAGAAAAAAGAGGACCCCTCACCAATTACAAAATGCTATGACATACCTAATTTCATGTTGGTATACTTCATGGAGTTTTTTGTCTATTTTTTTATCCACCCATCCATTCATAAGATACAGCCTTTGGAAAGTTATATTGGAAATAGTTCATACTAGCCAAATGGGTGGTAACTTTCTAACATAGTGTTGTCACTTGCATGTATGGGTATTTTTGCTAGTCCTTTGTATGTACCAACTGTGTACAAAAAATGCTATCAAAATGTATGTGAAATATATAATTGCTATGGAAGCTTCCATATAAAGCAGGGTCGGTGTTGTAAATCTACTTTTAGTCCTAATATTAACCCCTTAAGGACGCAGCCATTTTGTAGCTTAAGGCTCAGCCCGATTTTTTGGATTCTGACCTGCGTCGCTTTATATGGTTATAACTTTTGAACACTGTTACTTATCAAAACGATTCTGAGATAGTTTTTTCCCCACATGTTGTACTTCATTTTAGTGGTAAATTTTGGCAGATAAGTTTTGCGTTTATTTACAAAAAAAAGAAAATATGATACATTTTTTGAAAAATTTGCCATTTTCGAAATTCAAAATCATTGCGTTTTCAGGCAGATAGATTTACCACCTAAATAAGTTGCTGAATAACATTTCCCATTTGTCTACTTTACATTTTCATAATTTCTGAAATGTTTGGATAATTTATTTTGATGTCACGCGGCTTACAAATCGAATATCGCTTTTCCGGATTTTCAGAATTGACTATTTTGGGGATAAATACAGTTTTGAATGAAATTTTACATATTTAGCATCAAAACCCCCTATATAATCTACCCATTTTCAAATCTGCACCCCTCAAGCTATCAGAAACAGCTTTTACGAAGATTGTTAACCCCTTGAGATCTTCATAGTAATTGAATCAAAATGGAGGTGAAATTTAGAATGGTTATATTGTTCCCTTATACGTTCATTTAGCACTAAAATTTACACATTTCCAAAATATAAAAAGAGAAAACCCACCATACAATTTGTTCTGCAATTTCTCCTGAGTGCAGCGACCCCCCACATGTGGCTGTGACTTGTTTTATGGGGGCACAGCGAGGTGCAGAAGGGAAGGAGGGCGCTGCAGCTGCCAGGATTTTAGTTTCCTCATTGGCCCCTTTTGAAGGCTATAAAATTTTCGCTTTTTCGTTATTGGGGCCATGTGACGGCATTTTTTTTGCGGGATGAGATGCTTTTTCCATTGTTACCATTTTGGGGTTGGTATCACCTATTGTTGAAAATTTAGGAACTTTTTTTGAGGGCAGGAGTAGAAAAGCATCAATTCTGTACTGGATTTTTTACTTTTTTTTTTTTGGTGTTCACCGTATAGACTAATAATCATGTTATCTTTATTCTATGGGTCGATACGATTACAGGGATACCAGACATGAATATATTTTCTTACGTTTTACTAAATTTGTCAAACAAAACCCTAATGTGGGGAAAAATCTATCATTTATGTATTGCCATCTTCCAAGTGGCATAACATTGTTACTTTTTTGGCTATGGAGCTGGTTGATGGCTTGTTTTTTGCGGGACATGTTGTACTTTGCACCAGTATCATGTCTGAGTACATATGGTTTTTTGATCGCATTTTATAGCATTTTTTGTGGGATTGAAAAGGTAAAAATCATAATTTTTGGAGGGTTTATAACAGTTTTTTTTTACGGCGTTTATCGTGGGGGTTCAATAATGATTTACTTTTATTCTACGGGTTGTTACGGACGCGGTGATACTATATATGTAGGGTTTGTGTTATGATTTAGACTTTTTTTTGAGTTATATGTCTCTTTATATGTTTTGGGAGTTTGGGGCATTTTTAGTGATTTATGACTTTATTTTTTTATTGAATAACTTTTTTTTTTTTACTTTTTCACTTTTATACCATGGGACATGAAGAAGCAATCTTCTGATTGCTTCTTCATGATAATATTCTGCAATACTGATGTATTGCAGAGTATTATCAGTGTCAGCCTATACACTTGCATAGGCTGGCACTGTGCCAGTAAGATGACGTCACAGACGCCATCTTACTGGCAATTCTTGCAAGTAACTCTGGGGTCCAGATCGGACCCCAGAGTTGCTATGGCAACAATCGGCGCCCCCCGAAAACGGTTCGGGGGGGGCGATCGTGGGGGAAAGACCCCCCAGATGCTTGTTAGATGCCGCGGTCGCGCTGACCGCGGCATTTAACGGGTTAAGCACCCGCGATCGGAGACAACTCCGATCGCGGGTGTTACACTGGGGTGCCGGCTTTTAGTTACAGCCGGCACCCCGTGTTTCCCGATGCCGGTTCGGCTCTGATCCAGAGCCGGCATAAGCGCCGTGGCGGATATATCCGCCACTGAGCGCTAAGTCACTGCGCTCCGTGGCGGATATATCCGCCACGGAGCGTGAAGGGGTTAACTGCTCAGAAAATTGCCTTTACCAAATAATAATGCAAACAAAATACATGTTGTCTTACAGGTTTTGATAGAGCATGAAGCACAAACCCTAGGAGGTCTGGTTGTAACAAATCACATGATGCAGTGATAGGGGAATAGACCCACAGACCCAAGAATATAACTGAAATGACATGAACTGTGACCTCTACAGAGGAAGAGAGTAGATAAGATGTGGCCATAACCTATAATGAATGCTGGGGCTTAAAATAGAGATCTTATCATTTATTGTAATCCTGTGATGATAATGAGATGGGAGAACAATGTACTGTGTGCAACACATTGTAAAAGTGACCGCTTTAATATCTAGTTCTAGATACTAGAATGGAATGTTAAAAGAAAAAGCCACAAAACATTACCAACTTCATTATTACTGATGGAACTTTCCCTTTAAGAAGCTTCAAATTATTGGCTTGTAGCCGGCATAGTTCTTAATAATAATCCTTCTTAATAATTTCCTTTCCTTTAGCCGTGCCTGTGTAGTCCGAGGTCAAGTATTAGCTGTGGACGGGACACCATTGGTGGGTGTCAATGTCAGTTTTGTGCATCACAACGACTACGGATACACAATCAGTCGCCAGGATGGAAGGTATAAATGTTATTGACTATTTTTCAAATGATACTGAACTTTTCAGTAAATTGTGGATATTTTTAAGTATGTAAAACTTGTAAAAAAGTTATTGTAAATGCTTTCTTTAAAGAATTAGTAAGTAAAGCTTTAAATTAGTAAGTACCTGTAATATATTGTGGCAGCTGTGTGAGTAGCTTTTGGTACTAGAACATGAACTAAATTGTATCACCTCTACTCAAAGGGGGCCAGGATGTGGAAAAATCTAGAACATACACTAACCCTGATCCGCCTTCCAGTTTCCACATTGCTCTGGTACTTATGGTTTAAAGCCTGCAGCTTGGCAGATGGTCAGGAGGGCCTTGAGATACACTTCATCCAATGAGTAGCCTTCTACTAACAGGAAACAACAAAGGGAAGTAAAGTTCCCCCGAAGATGGAAAAGGAAATCCTGTAGTCCATGGAGGCCACTAATTGTTTGGAGTGGGTACCCTGACCCCTTTGGAACCTCTGAGCAGGCGCAGGTCTAAAAGCTGAAAGCACCAGTGTGACATGGGAATCGGAAGCTGAATATTATTTGTTCTTCGTTCCCCACGCAGACCAACTTAGGAGTTTTTAAGATTTCAGGAAACTCCCTCTATATATACTTGCACATTGTTGATGTATAGATTATGCTATGACTGTAGTATTATAGATCTTTTGAATACCAGGTTTTGTTAGCAGAGGTGTTTTCCTCATAAATTATATTAAAACCTTGGTAGACACAACATAAGACATTACATGAAGTACTTGCACATTTTGACAAGGCTCAGTGTGCCATCCGTACAGACTCTGTACATGGACCCTAAGCACGTAACGTGATAATAAATTTGTCAGTTTCATTCATTGCATCTTGTTTTCTTTATTATACCAGTTTTGACCTTGTCACGCTTGGTGGCATATCTATCACGTTGCTGTTTGAAAGATCACCCTTCATTGCCGTGAAGAGGACACTGTGGCTTCCTTGGAATAAATTCATTGTGGTTGACAAGGTGGTGATGCAGAGGTCAGAGACAAAGACCCCGCTATGTGATATCAGTAGTTTTATCAACCCAAATCCAGTGGTTCTTCCTTCACCATTAACTACATATGCTGGATCATGTTCACAAAGAGGACCGGTCATCCCTGAACTCCAGGTACATTAATATTTAGTCCCCCACATTGATTTCATCTCTTGGTATATGTATACAATCAGGAAATGTATTAATTTCATTGAAGGCGTTTGTAAACTTCTTACATGTAACTAAATTACTTCTAAAATCCTTAGATTTGCTTTCTTAGGGCTACCCTAACATCCCTTGTTACTAAGCAACAGCCTTGGTGCAATGTTAAAAAAGAATTTGACCACAGACCATGACATTCATGACAAAACTGTGTCCAGGGATGAATTACTCTCAGTAACGAGTCAGTCTGCAATAGTCCCAATAGCCTGTCCCTGTGAACTCTCACAAGACAACAGTCTAACAATTGCTCTATTATTTTTAGCAATCCAGATTTAATACCTTCCAAGGGATTTTATTACATTTTGTTGCAACCAAAAGTGGCATTGAATTTTATTATCATTTAATCCCCTTTGTTTTCGCTATATTACAATGTCATGTATTTTACAATCAAAATGGTCACTTTTACCACTGAAACATTATTAACCTAAGAGTAGAAGATATTGAGGGATTGAAAGTTTAATCAGGGCCACCTTAAGGTTGGCTTTTACGCATTTCAGCATGTTCCTTATCAGAGCCCACAGCATAAAACAATACTATGCACCTATAACAATAGTATGGTACGCCTAAGGATTGGTGTCATCTAAGCCATTGTTCACAATGGGTGTTTTCAAATTTCAGTTGTTTTTCACTGATCTGTTGTCTTGTTTTCTAGTCCCAGCCTCCAGCCCCCTGGTAAAATACCCAGAATTTCTTTGTTTTCTACTGATCTGTTGTCTGTATGTTTTCTTACAACATTGCAATCTAGTTCTTATATCTGAATCTCTGAGAAAGCCCATAGAACTGTGCAATCCTTGAGTTTGACCCCTAAGATTTACTTCATGCAGGCTTAATATACATCCTCTTATTTTGACACACTTATTGCTTCTTCCCTTTTATCATCTCCACAGTCAATGACATAAATCTAGGCTGCTGCATCCAGCCACAAATACATCTACCTACTTTTCATCCAGACCAGATGCTAAGTTCCAGAATACAGCCAGTCTCATGATTATTTTTTATCCCTGCCATCTAATTTATCTCTTCTGTTACACATAGGAAATGTCCATGTTGTATATAGGTAAACACAGATTCATGTTATCTTCACTATTAGAGATGGAAGACTTTTGGAAACTTGTAAAATTATAATTAAAATTATTACTGTTACTTTGACATCTTCTATAACTTCTTTTTTATTAACGAGGACTGGGCGGGTCACTTTTGCCCTTGATAAACCTCAGCAAGAGAAGCTGAAAATATAATCATATTTACATTCAGTTACCTGAATGATGTGAAAGTTGCACACTTTTTTCTTCATAAGCAAAGGATTCAGAGGTGCAGGATCCAAATCTGGCCATGCAATTGTGGTGGAGAGTCACACCCTTTAGGCATCATTCACACTGTCTTGATTCACAGGCAGTACGCTGGGGGGGGGGGGGGGGGTTCGCATGGAGGGTAGTATTCCCCATTAGGCACGTATTTATTTTACAATGGTCACATCACTACCCCAGACTAATGGTATCATAGGATAAAGGAAAGGTGGACCGAAAAGTCTTTAGGAATGGAGTGTTATAATGTATATTAGCAGAAGGGAGTAGTAGTCTGTAAAAGTGTGGACAGAAAGGTTTATGGTCAATTGGAGGGTACAGGGGTATATGGAAGTGGAGGCTTAGTTTGGTTATAGTATACATGGAACACAAGCGGTAATTCTATTGAAGTGGGTGGTCATAGCCTAGTTTTATACTTTATCCTTTGTTAACACTGAGCAAATCTCACTCTGATAATATCTTTATAGAAGCAAGCTAATAATGGTAATTGTCAAGCATAAACGGGCCTTTATTGGGGGCATGTACACTTTGGGTGATGTGAGCTATAAATATGGCACTGGGTGCATGTACATCTGGTTCCTGTGGGTAGCCCCATGCCCACCCGTTCTCCTGACATTCACAGCAGTAAAAAAAAGCGATCAGAACAGTGTATGCACACAATTTAGATTACATACAAACACTGATGGTGATTCAACAGCATAATTGTGTGACAAGATAAATTAGATGGCTTGATTTGCTTATAAAGAAAAAAATGCACAACTTCACTCATAAAACATGGGCCAGGCAACCAAGATGTATTATTGCAAGAGACATTATATGAAGCTTAAGTTGTTGGGCTCTATTCAGCGAGAAAAACTAACTCTAAAGGGAACCTGTCATCAGGGTTTGACATTTCTACCTAGTTCCACTAGCCTTTTCTTCTGTGAGTTTAATACTGCTGTTATAATCAATCTTGTGTGTCCAAAAATGTATAAAACTAGCTTAAAGAATACCTGGCTCCCTGCCAGCAAGCACTATCAAGTCATCTGGGTGCGAGCTTCAATGCATCGAGTCACTTTGTAATCGAGTCATTCTCCCTCATCCCCCCTCCCTCAACGTGAGATGACTGCTGCTACAAGAAAATCTCCTGCAGGTCAGAGGGAGGGGGATAAGGGAATATGATCAAGGATGACTCAATTACACAGGGATTCAGTGCAATTAATCTGACACCCACATGACTCAATGCTGCATGCAGGCTGGGAGCCAGTTATTCTTTTATCTACAGTTGCTACTAAAGCAAATCAAATTATGAGATGTATCAAGAGAGGAATAGATTTTCATGATAAGGACATAGTTTTGCCCTTATACAAATCCCTGGTTAGACCACACATGGAATATTGTGTACAGTTTTGGGCATCAGTGAATAAAAAGGACATAGAAAAACTGGAACGGGTTCAGAGGAGACCAACCAAGATTATTGGAATGAGGGGACTAGAATACAATGACAGACTACAAAATTTGGGATTATTCAGTTTAAAAAAGACGACTGAGGGGAGACATCATTACAATGTACAAATACCTGAACGGACAGTACAAGGATCTCTCCAAAGATCTTTTATACCTAGGCCTGTGACCAGGACAAGGGGGCATCCTCTGCGCCTAGAGGAGAGGCGATTCTACCATCAACATAGACAAAGGTTCTTTACTGTAAGAGCAGTGAGACTTTGGAACTCTCTGCCGCAGGAGGTTGTTATGGCGGACTCTATGTACATGTCCAAGAGAGGCCTGGAAGCCTCTCTTGAGAACAAATATCACGGGTTATGGTGAAAACATTTAAATCAGGGGTCCCCAAACTTTTTACATAGGGGGCCATTCATTGTCCCTCTCAGACCGTTGGAGGGCCAGATAAATAGTGGTACATGTGACCGCATCTGTAATACACTTCCCCCCTCCTCAATTAATTATTTAATATACTGCACCCCCTTGTGAACTATTTTATATATTGGCCCAATGAATAAATTAATTGGGTCAAATAATTATTAAATATACTGGGACCCCTCTCCATTAATTATTGAATATGCTGCCCTATTAATTACTAGACTGTCCCTCATAACTAATTATTTCCTATGCTGCCCCCCACCATTAATTATTTCCTATGCTTCCCCTCACCATTAATTATTTCCTATGCCCCCCAACATTAGTTATTCTATATGTCCCCCGCCCACCATTAGTTTTTTTATATACCCTCCCACCATTAATTATTTTATATGTCCCCCATCATTAGTTATTTTATATGTCCCCCCACCATTAGTTATTAGGCACAATGTTTTTACTGCTATTTAAAAAAAAATTAAAAATCCTATACTCACCTCTGGCTCCTGCGTCTTCTTTCTTCTTGTGGCTGCAGGACAGGAAAAGGTGTGCGGCCACGTGATGACATCATCACGCGGGCGTGCATCCAGGTTCAAAGAGCGGTGTGCGCCGGGGTGGTTTTCCGGCCACATCTCTCCACCTGCAATAATAGCGCTCGAGTGGCCATTTCCGGACTAACAGATGCCCGACTGCCGAACCCAGCGGCCGGATGCGAAGGGGGGCTGCATAGAAACGGTCCGCGGGCTGTAGTTTGGGGACCCCTGGTTTAAATATTAAAGGTTGGACTTGATTGACTTATGTCTTATTCAAGCTTTACATACTATTATGGAAAATTTATTATGAAAAACGTATTACACTCATGTATGAAAAGGCTATTGGAACCTGGAATCAGGTAGAAATGTCAAACCTTGATGATAGTTTTTCTTTTAATATTGCACAAAACATCCAGATCCTTACAAAATGCTTATTATGCAGTTTTAAATATAATGATGCTGGATTGTGGTTCAAGGAGGGGTAAGAAAACGTAAACATGAAATATCAGGGTTAAAAGTGTGGACTGCTACCTCATTTATCACAATTATGGCAGAAAAGAAGCGATTCTAACACTGAATACACACTTCCCACAATGTTCATTGTATAACCCCTGCCATCACATAGTGCTGCATATGTATAACATAGAACGTATTGTATATTGGATGTTTAAGGGAGACAAAAGATTAGAAATTCCTTGTTAATTTACTTTTAAAAAATCATCAGATTTGTCTTATGTTCTGTATCCAATATTGTAGAATAGAACCATTCAGTGAGAGTGTGCTCTTTGTGTGCAATACATTTGTCTATGATTAATGTATCCATCCAAATAAGAGGTTAGATGACAAAAAGACTACGACATTGTAAATATCATTGTGCCCAATGCCATGGATTATAATATTGAGTATAGATCTAAGGGAACCACATTTAATGGTAATTCATCATATAGTAAACACTGTCCTGAGGGCTAGACACAGTATTATCTACAGATCAGCATTCATGTCAGGACATCCTAATCTTGTAAAACAGTAGATGTATGGACAATCACATAAACTGAATTATTAGGAATTTTCCCATTTATGATGGAACCTGTGTTTCCAACCATTTAGGAGTAAACATTGTTAAACCGGTGAATCCCAATAAAGCTGAGACATTTGTGGTTGGTCTCTTGTCATTTAACCTCACACCTTACAGCTCAAACAATAAAAGGAAGAGTGTTGTTTCGCTTCAGACGATTTTGTACAGCTCACTTAATGGACATACAGTGCTCTAATAGACTTTAAAAATTCATGGGATGGACACAGTGAAATGGAAAAAGTTAGAACACAAGAAAATAAAAGAGGTCAACAAATCGCATCGCAAATTGGGGTTATGTGGATGGCAAGGTCTGGGTTTCTGTGCTCAGTCTGCTTTGATAAATACAAGAGAGTGCTTTGTTATAGTGAAATCAAATGGGGTCAGCTGCATCTCTGCAAGTGGCCTCAATACTATAATACAGTCACACGTTACTCGAAAACTACTGGTCTGTGGCATACATTTTCTGTGCTTAGGTCATGTATTGTTTTCTTACAATATGCATTCTTGTAGCAATACTATACATTGTACATAACTGTAAGTAACCACTTATAACACATTTACACCCTGGTGAAATAGTGTTGGGTTGAGCGGTAATTTATAACCATCACCCAAACAAGTAAACCACTTGTAGCTTCTTAGCAATAACCTTTGTGCACTGTGTTGTCTCATTATTCTCTATCAAAATAGGTCGAAATAGGTCTTTAGTACACATCATCCTGCAGATGTCATTCTGTATTAGCATGGGACTGTATAGCAGCTGTATAAATCTGGTATCCGTATGCTCCCTCTAGTGGCAACTGCGGGCAGATAGAATTGAAATGAACACTTAAAGGAAACCTACCACTTGAAGTGGCAGGTTTCAGATGGAAATACCGGGCACCAGCTCAGGGTGAGCTGTTGCCGGAGCTTATTTTTGTTAGTGTTTTAAACCGCTGTATTGCGGTTTAAAACACTTTTTAAACTTTATGGCCGAAGCTGCTACGGCACAGGGAGGTACGCGCTCGTCGCTTACCATGCGCGCAACCGTGCGCGCGGCTACATAGGAAGTGAAGGAGAGCCGCGCGCATGGTAAGCGCCGAGCGCGTACCTCCCTGCGCCGGCTATAAAGTTTAAAAAGTGTTTTAAACCGCGATACAGCGGTTTAAAACACTAACAAAAATAAGCTCCGGCACCAGCTCACCCTGAGCTGGTGCTCAGTGTTTTCTCCTGAAACCTGCCACTTCAAGTGGTAGGTTTCCTTTAAGGGAAAATGGAAAATGAACCATCGTATGGGTTACCTTTAACATAGTTAAGAACTTGTGTTCCCTGTTATTTCTTATTACTAAGTGTTTTCTAAATCGGCATTAGGTAACTGCCATCTCTATGACCATAGTGCCAACACATATTTAATGCTATTCTTTTATACAATAGGACAGTGTTGGTGGACAGTGAAAACAAATTATCCCTTCCCACAATGATAATATTGTAAAACTAGAAATTAGAGACTATGGTTACTTTAAATCTTGGTTTTATTCAAGTCTTATTACAATTATTCTGTCAGAAACACAGCAAAGGGGATCCTTAATGTAATACTATATCTGCTCTCTTGTTATGGCAGCACAGGCTTCAGCTGCAGCCATAGGCTACATTTGCATGTAGTTTTATATGGGCTGTATGTTGTATATAGACCTGTAAAGAAAATAGTAGTGACGTGGCTGTCAGTCATGTGTATCTCATACAAACAGGTTGCAGGGGTGTGGCCGCCAGAACCAGTTAGAACGTAGAGGAACCAGAACCAGGAGTGTCACATCATTATACAGGCTGTCAGTCAAGCACTGGGGGTGTGGCCATGCCTCACACTCATGAGTATTCCGGACAGCTGAATATGATAAATGACTATTGGACCCATGTCAGATCATTTGCATACAGTTTTAGGACCTGATAGTTTAAGTTTACGGGCATGTGATAGTTTAAGTTTACAGGCATGAAATATATAAATATATTTAGTTTTGAAGGTTACTTTGCCTGACAGGTTCTCTCTCTTTAAGTTAAGAGCAAATCAGAGATTTCTTTTACTCACTAAACCTGTGAAACATTTCAACAAATAGTCTTTATCAAGCTTGATATGACTATTTTTGAAACACTGTACATGCTTTAGTTTTTTTTTTTTTTGTAATGCATTAGATGATACATTTTGGGAAGATCTAGTTGACTTGTGTTTCTTCTAAAAAATGTCACTTACAAGTAAAATGTTTTTAGCACCTATCTGGTCCATTAAAGCTTGTTAAAATGAGTAATTCCATGTCATGACATTGCTATACCTAATGACCTCTCTAACAGTCTTTACCTTGTGCATTGTAGGTAGTACAAGAGGAAATTCACATCCCCTCCAGTTTTTTGAAACTTAGCTACCTAAGTAGCCGAACACTTGGCTATAAGAGCCTCATACATATTATCCTCACCCACGCAGCCATCCCTATTGGACTAAGTAAAGTACATCTAATTGTAGCAGTGGAAGGACGACTTGTACAGAAATGGTTTCCTGCTGCTATTAACTTGGTTTATACTTTTGCCTGGAACAAAACAGATATTTATGGCCAGAAGGTATCCGGTCTCTCAGAAGCATTAGGTATGTTATTCCACATTTATCTTCATTTTCATAAATGGAAATATCTAGCTTTTTCATGTTGTCTTCTTCGTTACATATGTTGAACTCAGGAAATACACTTGAAATTTGTGAGCAGAAATGGATATCTATGTTAGTTAATGAATAGACTTATCCATTAAGGGCTGGAACACATCCAACAGATATTAAGGAAATGAAAGCAAACAAGAAAGTTTCAGAGCAATTTAAAAAAAAAGTTAGATGTTGAATTTTTACTTCCGGTATTAACCGCTCTATGACAATGCCGTTTTTGCATTTCTGGCTCTTTATTTCCCTCTGTTATGTGTAGGACATAACTTCTTTCTTTCATACTTCAATGTACAAAGCCTAGTACAGTGGCCATCACGCAGCACAAAGGTTACCATTCAGGCAGCCCAGAACTTGCCATGTTCAGCACTTTTTTAAAGTGTCTTAAAGAGTAAGGGAGGATCAAGGAGGAGTGGGCAGAGCTGGATTATCATTGAAGCCCCTTCTCAGGGCCTGTGATTCACCCTGTTAAGGGAACCTTAGAGGGAAGCTACAATAATAATCCGAATTTCTCCATCTTTCTACTGTATTGGTGTCTTTAGGACACCAATACATTCAAATCTGTGACACAGCAGGGAGCAATAATTTACTTTAAACTGGCATTTGGCACTTTGTGAAAAATATGTGGCTTTCGATTGTAGTTTGGTCACTCAGTCTCTAAAAGGTTCACTATCACTGGCCTACTAGGTTGTCATTTCTTGCCGGACCAAAAGACAATGAATCTGGGATTTCTTTGATTGAAATAATTACTTTTATACTTACGTATATTGATGTATTGGGCATTTTGGATAATGCAAATATACTGTACATTTTCTCTATTACAGCCTGCCTCCAGGCGCTAGAACACTCATACAATAAAATCTCTTTAAAAAGACATTTATGTCAGAGTTGAGACACCCTTAAAGGGGTATTCCAAAGAAGACAAGATTCTTAAATATACCCAGGATAACAAAATAACACATTCTCTGATTCACTGTTATTAACAAAAATACATTATTTCACACATATAATTCCAACCTGTCTCTTTCAGTCCTGGTGTACACAATTTAGGTTGCCCCTGGACCCAACCCTGAATCTTCTCACTTCAGGGTCGGTAGACATATTGTTCTGCTGTCTGACTGCACTGAGCTCCCCACTGCCTCCAGTCGCTCCCCCCTGCATTCCAGGATGAGCACACACAGAGATGTCCTGCCAGCAAACAACAGTGTGAGGAAAGTAAAGCTGCAAGCTACAGACAGATAAGGTCTTTATCTGTCCCAGGGAAGGGGCAGGGAGGAGTATAGCAAAGCTATGTATATGTTATGGCTGTTATAGCAGAGCTGAGCATGTCATGTGTAATATGCATCTGACGTATCTCATCATCTCTAATCTCTGATCTGTCTCATCTCTCTTTCTATGTGTCAGATACTAGTAAGAATGTTCCGAAGCTAAATGAAATTGTAGATTAACCCTGTACCCTGACAATCTAAGCACCTCGTCAGCATACAGTATCTCGTATAGCACTAAAGGAATCATGAAGTGTCTACTTAGAGAGTCCCCACCCACACTCTGGAATCTTACATTAACCATCACTGAGTGATAGGAGCTAAAACAGCAATAAAATTCAGTAAAATTGTAAACATCACTAGGTGGATAAAATTTGAGAATTTTCTATAATGGGCAAACCCCTATTACATTGGAAGCAGCAAATCACTGCCTGCTACACATGTTCGCTCCTCCTGTAGATAAAGGAGGGGTTACTGAAAAAGAACATCCTAAGCTTATACATTGGGTTACTTTGGAGTCTTATGTTGTCAGTATAGATCAGGAAACAGTATACTTACAGTAAAAGTGAACCCAGCCTTAAGCTGCTGGATAAGTGTGTTCTCATTAATAGGAACACAGAAGGGTAGCTTCAGACAAGAAAGCAGGTAGTCAAAAATGTATAATCCCCCTTTAACTAAAATATTTAAGAATGCTGTTTCATAGGAATGGAATAGCTTTTAAATATTTGCCCACACATACCTTTCAAAGTGTTCTGTGATTTGAAGCAGGAGAATGTGAGCAGTTGGATGTATTAGTTTAGATTAGTAGGATTATGATTTCAGACCAAAAGTAAAGTAAGTGCTCTTTCACGTTTTTCACGTCCGTGGTTCCATGGATGCCAATTAAGGCTATTGAAGTTAATGAAACAACCATTTTTTTCACTGGTGAGGCTGAAAACCCAGGTGTGATGTTTTCAAAGCAATGTTAAACCTTCAGTTTTTTTTGTGGACATGAAGACAAAATGGAAGAAAAACAAAAACACTAAAGAGACAAAACACAATGGGGCAAATTTACTTAGCTGGTACTGTCGCGATCCCCGATTCGGACGGTCTGACGAGGATAAAGTCTGGCACGATTCATGAAGATTGTGTGCCCGAGTTCCTGCAACTGTTGCTTCCCCGACGAGGTCCACCGGAGTTCACCTTCTTCTTCCCGGGGCTTGTAAGTGCGTGTCTTGTGACACAATTCTAAATGTTAAATCTTGCGCATTGTCCAAATCCGTTGGGTTGTCCGACGGCCACGCCCACTGATTTCTGTTGCGTGCAAGCCGGTGCCAATATGCAAAAATCCGATCGCATGCGCCAAATTCCCAGGACAATTCGCCACAAAACGGAAATTGTTGGGAAACCTGACGAAAATGGGCTCTACGGACCCTTCGTAAATGAGCAATAAAAAAAGATTTTGCTCCTGGTCCATGATAACATCATCTGCTTTATAGGGGTTCCCCTTCACAAAGTGATATCTCAGGGATCCAATACATACAAGCCAAGAGCATCACGTCAAAAAATAAGGGCTACCAGTCCCTAAGTATCACAGAAAATTTGCATGGGAACAAAATCACTAAATATTTAAGTTCCAAAGACGAGGGGAGACCCCACAATCAACACTCTACCCCACACGTATTGCCAGTGTGCTTGACTTCCTCAGGGGTCCTATTGTCAAATGCTGTGTCTTTGGCTATATATAAGTAAATGAAAAGACCCTGTGATTATTTATCTGTTTATCACCCGGAGGTGATAATCTAGCTCATATCCCCATGTATTTCTATGGTGTCATACACACAGCTGTGAGCCAGTTGCCAGTGCCGCAAAACTCCAAGAAGGTCCTATTCCTGCACATGTTTGGGGCTCTTTCCTTCCATAGAAGTAATATTTGAATTTGAAAAATACAGATACCACCCATGTGTCATCCGTGTGCCGTCCAAATTTGCAGATCAGTTCCTAGGTACACAATCATGTTGAGCGATGCTAGTGAAATTATATGCCAGCCTCCTGTGTTTTTTTTAGGCGGATTCACAAATATGCATGACATACAGATGACAAATGGACCATTGTTTCAAACATTTGTTGGTGTGAACTTAGGTATCCTTAATCAAATAAACCCAGATTGCTCTTTAGAATAACATCAGATCAGGGGAGTAGAAATCCCTTCATTGTTTACGCTTAAAACAGACCTAAGTCTCAATTTTATTTTGTGAAAAAAGATATTCATTAAAAACATATAATAATATTTTGCATGACTTGTTATAATTGTTATGTCTGAACAATAAACCTGCCAGAGGTCATTAAAAGTTTAATGGCATAATGAGATAGAAAATGAAGCTCTATAGAGAATTGCAGAGCTCGCTTTTAACACCTCAGCATTGACTGCTACAAACCTGATGTTTTAGCAGTCTTGTGTTAACATGGAGATGTTTTTTCTAGTCATGATGCTATTTTCAGAGGGCCTCATGCTTGAAATGACCCCCAGCCCTCTATCACTTTCCTTTATTTGCAATTCTATTCCTTTGGCCTCTTCCTCTTGACATGAAGGCTGTCATACAGCTATTTATAAGAGACAGGTTACTTGAGGATTGCACTTAGAAACAGCAACATTCTTCATTATTCTTGCACTGTGTCATATGGAAAGTCTAGAGCTGGCAGATTTATTGCTTTCCCTAATTGCAAATTCCTTTAATCATTCATCTCTCATAAGTTCGTTTAATGAGCAGCTTCTAAAGGTGGAATATATTTTTTTAAGCCATAGCCACTTTGTAATATATTCATGAAAACTTGTGTTCAAGAATAAATTTTACTTTAATTATCTTAGGTGTCAACAGGATTTAGTATAGGATGACTGCTTGGTATGTGTATTTTTAAGGCATGTTATGTCTACACCATTATCAAATTCATTAATTCTATGATATTTAGGCTAAAACATATTTGAAATCTCCTTAGCTCAGTGTATAGCAAGAAATATGGTAAAAGTCTTCAATGGATCATTTACTAATATACATTGGAGATCAAAATTACAGAACAATGGATGGTCACTTGATTGTTTCAGAAATAATGCAATCTACATTAATCAACATTTGATGAATTTTTGTGAGGGGTAAACCATGCCAATTTACAAAATTACAAAATTAATTTACAAAATTACCAAGGTACTGTATACTGTACTGTACTGTAACATAAATCCTTTATTTTGCAAAATATGTGATAATTATAGATTAAGCAATAATTGTAGCAAAGAGAAAGGTTATAATTAGAGATGAGCGAACACTAAAATGCTCGGGTACTCGTTATTCGAGACGAACTTTTCCCGATGCTCGAGTGCTCGTCTCGAATAACGAACCCCATTGAAGTCAATGGGAGACTCGAGCATTTTTCAAGGGGACCAAGGCTCTGCACAGGGAAGCTTGGCCAAACACCTGGGAACCTCAGAAAAGGATGGAAACACCACGGAAATGGACAGGAAACAGCAGGGGCAGCATGCATGGATGCCTCTGAGGCTGCCTAATCGCACCATTATGCCAAAATTATGGGCAACAGCATGGCCATGACAGAGTGACAGAATGAAGCTAGATAGCATCTAAAACATCCAATAATTGACCCTGACACTATAGGGGACGGCATGCAGAGGCAGCGGCAGCAGGCTAGAGAGTGGCATGGCGACATACCCTAATTGGACTCAGGCTTCAAACCAATGGGTGTCAGAGAGGAACCAAAGGAGGTGAGCAAGAAGCGCTCAAATAATATCGGTACATGATAAAAGTTTGCCAGTATATTTTGTGGATTACACAGCAGGGTGGCGACAAAGTTAACATGGAAGCCATGAAAACAACCCAAAATTCTGCCTGACACAGCTCGTTTGATAAGGGGACCATGTATGCTTACAGTTCATGCCAGTCGCTGCACTGGCTGCCAGTCTCCTTTCGAATACAGTTTAAAATAATAATAACCCTCATCCATAAAGCTCTGTATAATGCTGCACCCCCCTACCTCTCCTCTCTTATCTCAGTCTATCGCCCAACCCGTGCTCTTAGATCCGCCAGTGATCTTAGATTAACCTCTACCCTAGTGCGGACCTCCCACTCGCGTCTCCAAGACTTCTCTAGAGCTGCACCAATTCTATGGAATGCTCTGCCCCGGACTATCAGACTAATACCTAACCTCCAAAGTTTCAAACGTGCTCTTAAAACCCATTTCTTTAGGCAAGCCTATAACACTCATTAACTGCATGAAGTTTTAACTCTTCTACTAACCCGTCCTGTGTCGTCCTCCCATCTGTTATCCAGCAACCAACAGGCACCAGACTTCTCTGCAGTCCCATTCACCCTGGACCTGGTATATAAGATGACGGCTGAGTGGTTCAAGCGACAGCAATTCCATTTATTATATTTTTTTCTATTCCCTAAGAAGAATGGCTTGACCATTAAATATTCTTTTACCTCGTGTTACCCCATCATCTTCATAAACCGTAAGCTCTGGCGAGCAGGGACCTCACTCCTGTTGTTCCATACAAATGTTGTGCTCTGTTACATTACATTTGTATTTGTTTCCTATGATTTGTAAAGCGCTACAGAATATGATGACGCTATATAAATAAAGATTATTATTATTATTATTATGGAGGCAGTGAACTAGTAGTAGATTAAAGGTGCTGCAACTATGTTAGTTGGATCTTGGGATGGAGCTGGCGCTCTGCAGCCAGGCGAGCTTTCGCCAATCCAAGCCCCTGTCTCTAGGCTACTCCCCAAACAGCACTTCTAAGAACCTTTTGTATAAGATCAAGTGTAGTAGCGTTCTTATAAGTTTAGGATATGGCGGGTGAGGGGAATGTAAACAGATGCGCAAGAAGCGCTGAAATAATATCCCTAAATGGTAAAAGTTTGCAAGTATATTTTGTGGATTACACAGCAGGGTGGCGACAAAGTTAACAACTTTGATGTGGAATGCCCTGTAATAGCTCTTGGGCGGTGTGCCTTTTATCGCCTAGGCTCAGCAGTTTCAGCACCGCCTGCTGTCGCTTAGCGCCGGCACTGCTGCTGTGCCTAGAGCTACCGACTGATGGCGCCATGCCCACGGATGGTAATTCGGAGGAGGAGGAGGTGGAGGAGGGGTGGGAGGAGGTATAGTAGGCCTTTGAGACCTGGACCGAGGTAGGCGTCGGCAGTATATGACCAGCCCCAGGGTCAGACTCGGTCCCAGCCTGCACCAAGTTAAGTGTAGTAGCGTTCTTATAAGTTTGGGATATGGCGGGTAAGGGGAATGTAAACAGATGCGCAAGAAGCGCATGATGCGCATGGAGCTGGCGCTCCGCTGCCAGGCGAGCTTTCGCCAATCCAAGCCCCTGTCTCTAGGCTACTCCCCAAACAGCACTTCTAAGAACCTTTTGTATAAGATCAAGTGTAGTAGCGTTCTTATAAGTTTAGGATATGCCGGGTGAGGGGAATGTAAACAGATGCGCAAGAAGCGCTGAAATAATATCCCTAAATGGTAAAAGTTTGCCAGTATATTTTGTGGATAACACAGCAGGGTGGCGACAAAGTTAACAACTTTGATGTGGAATCCATGAAAACAACCCAAATTTCTGCCTGACACACCTCGTTTGATAAAGGGACGATGTATGGAGGCAGCTATATGGACGACTTTAGGAGGTAGCAATGGAGACAACGTGTGGAGGCTGCTATGGAGACAATTTAATTTGGATAGTGCCTGTATGTGGCAGTCCCAAACATTTTTCAAACCAGAGGAGCAGGTAGGTGGCCCTCCAGTAAAATGGAATAGATTGAGTGCCTGTATGTGGCAGTCCCAAAAATGTTTCAAACCAGAGGAGCAGGTAGGTGGCCCTGCAGTAAAATGGAATAGATTGAGTGCCTGTATGTGGCAGTCCCAAAAATTTTTCAAACCAGAGGAGCAGGTAGGTGGCCCTCCAGTAAAATGGAATAGATTGAGTGCCTGTATGTGGCAGTCCCAAACATTTTTCAAACCAGAGGAGAAGGTAGGTGGCCCTCCAGTAAAATGGAATAGATTGAGTGCCTGTATGTGGCAGTCCCAAAAATGTTTCAAACCAGAGGAGCAGGTAGGTGGCCCTGCAGTAAAATGGAATAGATTGAGTGCCTGTATGTGGCAGTCCCAAACATTTTTCAAACCAGAGGAGCAGGTAGGTGGCCCTCCAGTAAAATGGAATAGATTGAGTGCCTGTATGTGGCAGTCCCAAAAATGTTTCAAACCAGAGGAGCAGGTAGGTGGCCCTGCAGTAAAATGGAATAGATTGAGTGCCTGTATGTGGCAGTCCCAAACATTTTTCAAACCAGAGGAGCAGGTAGGTGGCCCTCCAGTAAAATGGAATAGATTGAGTGCCTGTATGTGGCAGTCCCAAACATTTTTCAAACCAGAGGAGCAGGTAGGTGGCCCTCCAGTAAAATGGAATAGATTGAGTGCCTGTATGTGGCAGTCCCAAAAATTTTTTAAAACAGAGGACCGGGTAGGTGGCCCTCCAGAAAAATGGAATAGATTGAGTGCCTGTATGTGGCACTCACAAAAATTGTTTCAAACAGAGGACCGGGTAGGTGGCCCTCCAGAAAAATTAAATGCATGAAGTACTATAGCAAGAGCCAGTGGGCCCTGTCAAAAAATAGCCATTTTCCTCTGCTTTACTGTACAAAGAGGAGGAGAAGGAGGAAAATGAGGAGGAGGAGGAGTGGATCAATTATTCAGGTTGAGCTTCCTTCACCTGGTGGAGATTGGAAATTCTGAGAAATCCAGCCTTTATTCATTTTAATAAGCGTCAGCCTGTCAGCGCTGTCAGTCGACAGGCGTGTACGCTTATCGGTGATGATGCCACCAGCTGCACTGAAAACCCGCTCGGACAAGACGCTAGCGGCAGGGCAGGCAAGAACCTCCAAGGCGTACAGCGCCAGTTCGTGCCACATGTCCAGCTTTGAAACCCAGTAGTTGTAGGGAGCTGTGTGATCATTTAGGACGATGGTATGGTCAGCTACGTACTCCCTCACCATCTTTCTGTAAAGATCAGCCCTACTCTGCCGAGACTGGGGACAGGTGACAGTGTCTTGCTGGGGTGACATAAAGCTGGCAAAAGCCTTATAAAGCGTACCCTTGCCAGTGCTGGACAAGCTGCCTGCTCGCCTACTCTCCCTCGCTACTTGTCCCGCAGAACTACGCACTCTGCCGCTAGTGCTGTCAGAAGGGAAATACTGTTTCAGCTTGTGCACCAGGGCCTGCTGGTATTCATGCATTCTCACACTCCTTTCCTCTGCAGGGATGAGAGTGGGAAGATTTTGCTTGTACCGTGGGTCCAGGAGAGTGAACACCCAGTAATCGGTGCTGGAATAAATTCTTTGAACGCGAGGGTCACGGGATAGGCAGCCTAGCATGAAATCTGCCATATGCGCCAGAGTACCAACGCGTAAGAATTCACTCCCCTCACTGGCCTGACTGTCCATTTCCTCCTCCTCCAACTCCTCCAACTCCTCTTCTTCTGCCCATACACGCTGAACAGTGAAGGACTCAACAATGGTCCCCTCTTGTGTCTCGCCAACATTCTCCTCCTCTTCCTCCTCATCCTCCTCCACCTCCACCTCCTCCGATATGCGCTGAGAAACAGACCTGAGGGTGCTTTGGCTATCAACAAGGGAATATTCTTCCCCTGTCTCTTGTGACGAGCGCAAAGCTTCCGACTTCATGCTGACCAGAGAGTTTTTCAACAGGCCAAGCAGCGGGATGGTGAGGCTGATGATGGCGGCATCGCCACTGACCATCTGTGTTGACTCCTCAAAGTTACTCAGCACCTGACAGATATCAGACATCCACGTCCACTCCTCATTGTAGACTTGAGGAAGCTGACTGACCTGACTACCAGTTCTGGTGGAAGTTGACATCTGGCAGTCTACAATCGCTCTGCGCTGCTTGTAAACTCTGGATAACATGGTCAGTGTTGAATTCCACCTCGTGGGCACGTCGCACAACAGTCGGTGAGCGGGCAGTTGGAGGCGGCGCTGCGCTGCCCTGAGAGTGGCAGCATCTGGGCTGGACTTCCTGAAATGCGCACAGATGCGGCGCACCTTCGTGAGCAAATCAGACAGATTGGGGTATGTCTTGAGGAAACGCTGAACTATCAGATTTAACACATGGGCCAGGCATGGCTCATGTGTCAGTCTGCCGAGTTGCAGAGCCGCCACCAGGTTACGGCCGTTGTCACACACAACCATTCCCGGCTTGAGGTTCAGCGGTGCCAGCCACAGATCAGTCTGCGCCGTGATGCCCTGTAATAGCTCTTGGGCGGTGTGCCTTTTGTCGCCTAGGCTCAGCAGTTTGAGCACCGCCTGCTGTCGCTTAGCGACGGCACTGCTGCTGTGCCTAGAGCTACCGACTGATGGCGCCGTGCCCACGGATGGTAGTTCGGAGGAGGAGGTGGAGGAGGGGTGGGAGGAGGAGGAGGCATAGTAGGCCTGAAAAACCTGGACCGAGGTAGGCCCCGCAATCCTCGGCGTCGGCAGTATATGAGCAGCCCCAGGGTCAGACTCGCTCCCAGCCTCCACCAAGTTAACCCAATGTGCCGTCAGCGATATATAGTGGCCCTGCCCGGCAGCACTCGTCCACGTGTCCGTGGTCAGGTGGACCTTGTCAGAAACGGCGTTGGTCAGGGCACGGATGATGTTGTCTGACACGTGCTGGTGCAGGGCTGGGACGGCACATCGGGAAAAGTAGTGGCGGCTGGGGACCGAATACCGAGGGGCGGCCGCCGCCATGAGGTTGCGAAAGGCCTTGGTCTCTACTAGCCTATAGGGCAGCATCTCCAGGCTAAGCAATCTGGAGATGTGCACATTAAGGGCTTGGGCGTGCGGGTGGGTTGCACTATATTTGCGTTTCCGCTCCAGCGTCTGGGGTATGGAGAGCTGAACGCTGGTGGATGCTGTGGAGGATCGTGGAGGCGACGATGGGGTTTTTGTGGCAGGGTCCTGGGCAGGGGGCTGACTAGCAGCTGACACAGGGGAAGGAGCAGTGGTGTGCACGGCCGGAGGTGAACGGGCTTGTTGCCACTGAGTGGGGTGTTTAGCATTCATATGCCTGCGCATACTGGTGGTAGTTAAGCTAGTAGTGGTGGAACCCCTGCTGAGCCTGGTTTGGCAAATGTTGCACACCACAGTCCGTCGGTCATACGGTGTTTCCTTAAAGAACCTCCAGACTTCTGAAGATCTAGCCCTCGCCGCAAGAGCCCTCGCCACGGGAGCTTCACTAGTTGACACATTTGGCGCTGATGCACCAGCTCTGGCCCTGCCTCTCCGTCTGGCCCCACCACTGCCTCTTCCAACCTGTTCTGGTCGAGGACTCTCCTCCGTCTCAGAAGCACTGTGTTCACCCGGCCTCTCAACCCAGCTTGGGTCTGTCACCTCATCATCCTCCGAGCCCTCAGTCTGCTCCCCCCTCAGACTTCCTGCCCTGACAACAACTTCCCCACTGTCTGACAACCGTGTCTCCTCATCGTCGGACACCTCTTTACACACTTCCACTACGTCAAGAAGGTCATCATCACCCACAGACTGTGACTGGTGGAAAACCTGGGCATCGGAAAATTGCTCAGCAGCAACCGGACAAGTGGTTTGTGACTGTGGGAAGGGTCCAGAAAACAGTTCCTCAGAGTATGCCGGTTCAAATGCCAAATTTTCCTGGGAGGGGGCAGACTGGGGAGGAGGAGGCTGAGGTGCAGGAGCTGGAGGAGTGGCGATTTCGGTGACATGGGTGGACTGCGTGGAAGACTGACTGGTGGTGGACAAATTGCTCGAAGCATTGTCAGCAATCCACGACATCACCTGTTCGCACTGTTCTGGCCTCAACAGTGCTCTACCACGAGTCCCAGTAACTTCAGACATGAACCTAGGGAGTGTAGCTCTGCGGCGTTCCCCTGCTCCCTCATCAGCAGGTGGTGTCTCACCCCGCCCAGGACCACGGCCTCTGACCCCTGCAGTAGTTGGACGCCCACGTCCCCGCCCTCGTCCTCTACCCCTAGCCCTCGGGTTAAACATTTTTAAAATGAGAGTTATAACTTTTTTTTTTTTTTAACTTTTTTTGTTTTTTTTTTGTGTTTTTTGTTTTTTTTTGTGTTTTTTGTTTTTTTTGTGTTTTTTGTTTTTTTTTGAGTTTTTAAAACCAAACAATGCTATCCTATTGCTATGGCTATTTTCTAGCCAAGTATCAAAGCACACTACTATGCCAGATGAGATGACACTGAGTTAGTGCCTAATTGAAATCCAACCCCTACTAAATTTTCCCACTTCGGTCTTTGCTATGGATATGTGCGTCACTAAGCGCAGAACACAGCAGTCGCAAGTCTCACTACAAATTGCTCAGAATTGGCTAGTACATGCACTGCAGAAAGTACAGCCACCAGCAGATCAACCAGAAATCAAATATATAGAACGCTACTGTAGGCGTAAGTAAGCTCTTTTTATTCTCCTATGGCTATTTTCTAGCCAAGTATCAAAGCACACTACTATGCCAGATGAGATGACACTGAGTTAGTGCCTAATTGAAATCCAACCCCTACTAAATTTTCCCACTTCGGTCTTTGCTATGGATATGTGCGTCACTAAGCGCAGAACACAGCGGTCGCAAGTCTCACTACAAATTGCTCAGAATTGGCTAGTACATGCACTGCAGAAAGTACAGCCACCAGCAGATCAACCAGAAATCAAATATATAGAATGCTACTGTAGGCGTAAGTAAGCTCTTTGTATTCTCCTATGGCTATTTTCTAGCCAAGTATCAAAGCACACTACTATGCCAGATGAGATGACACTGAGTTAGTGCCTAATTGAAATCCAACCCCTACTAAATTTTCCCACTTCGGTCTTTGCTATGGATATGTGCGTCACTAAGCGCAGAACACAGCGGTCGCAAGTCTCACTACAAATTGCTCAGAATTGGCTAGTACATGCACTGCAGAAAGTACAGCCACCAGCAGATCAACCAGAAATCAAATATATAGAACGCTACTGTAGGCGTAAGTAAGCTCTTTGTATTCTCCTATGGCTATTTTCTAGCCAAGTATCAAAGCACACTACTATGCCAGATGAGATGACACTGAGTTAGTGCCTAATTGAAATCCAACCCCTACTAAATTTTCCCACTTCGGTCTTTGCTATGGATATGTGCGTCACTAAGCGCAGAACACAGCGGTCGCAAGTCTCACTACAAATTGCTCAGAATTGGCTAGTACATGCACTGCAGAAAGTACAGCCACCAGCAGATCAACCAGAAATCAAATATATAGAACGCTACTGTAGGCGTAAGTAAGCTCTTTGTATTCTCCTATGGCTATTTTCTAGCCAAGTATCAAAGCACACTACTATGCCAGATGAGATGACACTGAGTTAGTGCCTAATTGAAATCCAACCCCTACTAAATTTTCCCACTTCGGTCTTTGCTATGGATATGTGCGTCACTAAGCGCAGAACACAGCGGTCGCAAGTCTCACTACAAATTGCTCAGAATTGGCTAGTACATGCACTGCAGAAAGTACAGCCACCAGCAGATCAACCAGAAATCAAATATATAGAACGCTACTGTAGGCGTAAGTAAGCTCTTTGTATTCTCCTATGGCTATTTTCTAGCCAAGTATCAAAGCACACTACTATGCCAGATGAGATGACACTGAGTTAGTGCCTAATTGAAATCCAACCCCTACTAAATTTTCCCACTTCGGTCTTTGCTATGGATATGTGTGCCACTAAGAGCTAAACACAACGGTAGCAAGTCCCCCTGCTAATTCCTCACAAAATGGTACTAGATGCAAATTAAAATAAAAAAAGTAGAACGTTATTGTAGCCCTAAGAAGGGCTGTTGGGTTCTTTGAGAATCACTCCTGCCTAACAGTAAGCTAATAGAACACCCTAACGCTTTCCCTGACCAGCAGCAGCTCTCTCCCTAGCGGCATCCAGACACAGAATGATCCGAGCAGCGCGGGCAGCGGCTAGTCTATCCCAGGGTCACCTGATCTGGCCAGCCAACCACTGCTATCGACGTGTAAGGGTACCACGTCATGCTGGGTGGAGTGCAGAGTCTCCAGGCTTGTGATTGGCTCTGTTTCTGGCCGCCAAAAAGCAAAACGGCGGGAGCTGCCATTTTCTCGAGCGGGCGAAGTATTCGTCCGAGCAACGAGCAGTTTCGAGTACCCTAATGCTCGACCGAGCATCAAGCTCGGACGAGCATGTTCGCTCATCTCTAGTTATAATTACTTTTCTGAATATAATTACTTTTCTGTCTAATACATCTGACGCTGTGTTGTAACACCCGCGATTGGAGCCGGCTCCGATCGCCAGTATTAACCTCTCACACACCACGGTCAAGCATGACCGCGGCCTGTAAGGGTCTTCCCCTATGGATCAGATCCCCCTCTCTGCTTACCAGGGATCCGATCCTCTTCTGGACAGCCCCGAGGTCTACCAAGTGCCCCGGGGCTGCCTGATCTCCCCGGCAGTCAGACCCCTTCTGGTTCTGACTGTAAACTGTCTGCACATGCATCTGCATGCTCAGACAGTTTACACTGCACTGTTCTACAAAGAATTAGTATTGTAGAGCAGTGTATTGGACTTGAACAAGTTTAAAGTTTAAACGTTAGAATACATTTTTAAAAATACATAAAAATATAAGCCCCTAAAATGTCACTTTCCCAAAAAAAACACTTAATAAAGTATAAAAAAACACAAACACAAAAAAAAACACCACATATTTGGTATTATACAATCTGTATAATAAAACAGAATCATTACTTGACCTGCACGGTAAGCGCCGGTGGAAAAAAACGCAAAAAGCGTTCTGAATAAAGGTCATTTTAAATTAATACCTTTAAAAAAATGCACTAAAAAGTGAAAATTGTTACGCACTCTTCTCTCAAAAAATAAGCCCTTAACCAGATTCGTCAGCCAAAAAATAAAAAAGTTCTGCATATGAAAAGATGGTGATGCGATAATAAACCAAATTATTTTTTATTCAGTAAAATTGAATAAAACACACAAAACCCCCACCTATATGGTATTTCTGCGTCCGTGACAATCTGCATAATAAACTGTGTGCGGCCATTTCATTGCTTCCATGTTTTCAGTTTTTGCTTTACCTGTTGTGTTTTGTAACATGGGGCATTGGCCTGCATGAAATACAAATAAGGAACCACTTGTTGAAAAAGGTTCTTATAAAGACTTGCATTTACTCTGCCTAGTAGCTGTATGAGAGGTCCAACTCCTGCTGCAGAAAACATTCCCCAAACAATGACACCGCCTCCACCGCCCATTAGTACTAGTATCTTACACACTTAGGGTTAAGTCTACCCCAGTTTGTCATGAAACATAATGGGGGTCATTTACTAAGGGCCCGATTCGCGTTTTCCCGACGTGTTACCCGAATATTTCCGATTTGCGCCGCTTGTACATGAATTGCCCCGGGTTTTAGGCGCACGCGATCGGATTGTGGCGCATCGGGGCCGGCATGCGCGCGACAGAAATCGGGGGGGCGTGGCCGAACGAAAACCCGACGTATTCGGAAAAACCGCCGCATTTAAAAACCGAAAATGTGTCGCTTGGGGAGCGCTCACCTTCACCTTCTATGGGATGGTGCATTCCGGGGCGTTAAGATTATTTTCAGCGCTGCAGCGCCACCTGGTGGACGGCGGAGGAACTACCATCTTAAATCCCAGCCGGACCCGAATCCTGTGCAGAGAACGCGCCGCTGGATCGCGAATGGGCCGGGTAAGTAAATGTGCCCCAATGTTTCCCATCACATTCAAATAAATTAAACTTTCTTTCATCAGTAAAATGAACTGTGGAGCACTTCTCCTCCTCAGCAAAAGTGATTATAACCTTTTTATTATTTCAGCTAATGAAAGGTTTTGCTACTGTACAGTTCCAGCTGCAGTGTTAAAACAATTACCCATGGAGATTCTCCACATTACCCTGTCATCCCTTGCATTTGTCTTTTGAGTCCAACCAGCCTTCTTGGGTGACTGAATGAATTTGTGATGTTGTAAAGATTAAAGGGGTATCCTCATCTGGGCACTCACATTCAGTTTGATAAATCTTCCATATGTAAACATTTCTTCAATTGGATGTTATTAAAAAAAATGTTCCTGTGTGAAGATAATTTCTCATAAATGTAGTCAATTTGTCCCTTAGAAAAGAGCTTCCTCGGATACGGCCACCTCTACTGGAGGGATTGCACAAATAAACAAAAAGTTTTTGTATTTAAAATGTCCGGGAGTTACTGCAAGTCCCACATCAGTCCTGTGGTAATGGATACTGAATCCAGGTGGTCCGGCAGGACTCTATAGCACATGTCTGGCCACTGCTGCAAGAATGTGAGGTGGTCGTAACCAAGGAAGCCATCTGGTTTCTAAGGGACAAAATGACTACATTTATGAGAAATTATCTTCACACAGGAACATTTTTTTTAATAACATCCATTTGAAGAAATGTTTATATATGGCAGATTAATGAAACTGAATGTGAATGCCCAGACGAGAATACCCCTTTAAATATTCTTGAAATCACAGACTTAGAACGACTCACTTGTCTTTCTATGGGTGACAGTGTCACCCCTTTTGACCTTCATCTGGACAACCTGCAATAACATTTAGGAATTGTCTGTTCTCTAATTTTGATCTACAGCGTGTAAATAAAGTGTACGTCTATGTATCCATTTATCCACCCCAACCCCAGTATCCATATGTTTAGCTGACATCTAATCATCTACCCATCTATTTACTGTGGTGCCTCTCAAAATTGCATCTATGGAACTTCTAGTAGGATGGTCTTCTCAAAGAAGATGACTACTATGTATTATACAGGATATAATAGTATGTCTGCCCCATCTGTTTTACTTTGACCACCCTAATGCACAGATCTGAAATTAATAGGTGTACAAGAAGTATGTTGCTCAATGCTCTGATATAGCTTTACACCATATTGGCATCCTTAGGCTGCCAATAAAGACTAAAGCATGCATTAGGTGTGTGGGTCATCACCATCTTACTTCTCCTAAATTATCTGAATACTTTTTCAACATCATGTCTGGAAGACATGTCTACATCCCACCAACGTGTGGGGACTCCAAGTGATCCTGACAATGTTTGTAGACTGTGCTTTAGCCATGTCCATTCTCCTCTGTACTAATCCTGGTCTGTTCTGAAAATTCTTGCCTACATTTCTGCTTCATCTGCTAATCCTGTTATATATCATGCTACTCCTACTATTCCGTTTAGCCAGACTTCATTCCGGACATAATTTCATACTCCTCTATAGGCGTTTCATAGCCCGGCTATTCTTGTGGGGATAATCCTCAACTTTTTCCTGACCGTGTATGTAGCTATCCAAATGGATGGCTTGATAAATATCAGGGCATAGAATTTCAATATACAGGATGCTATCCTTTTTTTCCTATGGCCAAACAAAGAAAATGCTTGTTATAAATCTTGATTTCTGTCAAACCTGAAAGAACAAAGAGGGCAGTTGCAATGGGCTCTGTGCCTGCTGGGATGCTCTGTAGCTGATCTTCCATGAACCCGTATTCTTCTTTTCATGGTTACATGTAACAGAGTGCATCCTACCAAGCTGATACGATCTGAGCCAATGCGTTAATGGGACGGAGGGTTCCACAGACACAAAGCTGCATAGCAAATAGAATACAGACTGAGTATATAAACAATGAGAGAGGGATCTTTGACTGTGACTACTGCACCTCCCTGCTGTGTGCAATCACATGGGTATGTGCAGTAATATCTTTACTCCCTACAGTCATTTTGCAATGGAGTAAAGGGTAATAAAGTCTCTGTATTCTGCCTGACCTTTCACCAAATCTGTCTATGCATGCTGTGAAGCCCATGAATCAAATTAGCCAATATGCTCTGTACCATATCTATGAGCGCATTAATTCGATTCCTAAGACCTGTTATATGACACATCTACTGAATGGCACAAGTTAGAAATGCACTAAACTTTCTACATCAATTAAGACTAATATTTTTAAGAGAAGAACTATATTGTGTTAACCCATAAGCATCTACCCCACAAATTTACTATATCATTTCACAGATAAGCCTCATATACTTATCTACGTCCCATAACACAATCATAATGGTAACCCCAGAGGACTGAAGTCCTGCACACTTAGAGCTCATGCACAAGAACGTTCCTTTTGGGCATGTCCTATCTGTCATTTCAAGGTTAGAACACATCTCAATGCTTTTCTATGGGCTCATAAACTGGCCCGTGAACTACATAGTCCTATGTATGAGCCAACTTGCCAAGCTGCGAAACAGATCCTATTCCTTTCTGTTTTTTACAGTCTTTCTGTCTGTCTTTGGCACTTGAGCGGAACCCATATGCTTATGACACACGGGCCAAGGGTCAGTTGTTTGCAGCCCGTTAATGCACACATACGCCCTTACAGATAAATAGAGGTGTCATCAACTGAAACATTACCCTGAATGTTTGCGCTTTTCTTATACAAAGTACAAAGCAGCTCAAAGGCAATTAAAAGTAATAGCTGCATGATGGTGCATATTATCAACAGCCTGACAACTCGGTTTTCCTTGACAGCAGACATCAAGAGTCAGTATAGATATTAAAGGTATATTCCCATCTGGACCTTCTCTGACATTTCCACATATGCCTTGACCCACATTATGCAGCTGCCAAAAGAGGAGATTTACTTTTAGAGGCTCCCATAGTCAAGGTACTGAAGATGCAACTACAGTGTGTCTGAAAACACAATGGCACATGGCTGCTGCAATTTTACATCAATAGTTAAATGACAATTTTGCAGCAAAGACAAGTTGTCAAGAACTGGCAATTAGACATTGGACTATGTCAACTGGGACATGGATATTGACCAATGGAAATGGCTTTGCCATCAACTATGGACCTCCAAAATACATACACACCAGAGCTACCTAAGTACCAGCAGTTGGTGCTTTATTTGTCCCTACTTGAGCCACCACCTGACCATCACTTGGCCTCACATCAAGCTGTCTTCTCACACAGTAAGATCAGATGAAAAGACTTTTTCTCTGCCAACCATACAGCAGCATCAGCTCTGTAACAGTTGTTATAGTTCTGGTGCTGCAGTCCGGCCAGCAGACAGGGAGTCCATGCATCATATTTCTCTATGATGTAAAGACTCCCGTTAACCAGACTTCAGTCCAATCTGTGGAATCAGACCAGCACACAGGTCCATTTCCAAAGGCCAAACAAATGTGCAGCCGCCCTTACTGCTCTCGTTATGTCTCTGCTTAGTACTGCACCATTCAGCATTTCTCTCTCCCATTTCCACCTTTAGGTACTCTTTAAAAAACGCAGAAACTCCACAGTTTCCTATTGAATCCTTTGTGACTGTTATCCTATGGGAATAGAAGCAGGTACATAACACACATATGATAACATTTCTATATTATATTCTGACCATAGACTATAGAATGACTTTCCGGTTGACTATTCCTTCCACATTACTGGAACATGATTAGTAACATCTTCAATATATTGGTTAATTGTGTGGTTAAGGGTTGTTTGCAACATGGAGAGTGCTTGTTTCTTCAATTTTCTATCTTTTTTGCTAATTTCTTCTATCTGTTCTTTTCAATCTTTCCAATCAATAGCCGCTTTCCATTTTGTGTTGCCTCTCATGAAATCCTTCTGCGGATCAGTCATCCTCAGACCATTCCTCTTAATTAATTATTCTATTTAATTATTTCAATTATCTTTCTCCTCGTTTATTCGCTCGGCTTTCCTTTCCCCTGGCCCAGGTTCATTTAAATCAAATATTACATTAGCATTTAATCTTTCCAGACCACTCACCCAGTGCCTTCTACCTTTCATATTCCACATATCACTCACGCTCTTATCTTGAGGTGTTATTACGCTTTCCATTTTCTTTTTACCTTTTCCTAAGCATATATTTGCTTTCCTTACTATCAGCAATTTGCATATGTTTTTGCTTCAGCTCAGATGCCTGTGGCCGTAAATAACCAGGTAACTCTTGACCTAATACCAGCCTAATACGATCACATTTTATATACATTTGTGTGTGTATATAGAACAACATAGATTAGACCCATTGCCCTCTCATTGTACCACTTCATCATGTCAATATAGTTACATTTTATAAATTGTTACAATTTCTAAATCAAGATACATTTTATACAGAGTTGCTATCCCACTTGACGATGAGTCAGTGATTTACAAAATCTAAGCAAGTTAAACTGGAAACATTGTTTACTCAGCGACTAATGCAGCAGTCACATGTTTTCTAAAGAGGGCACAAGTTATACAGAATTTGATGGTTGAACATCCAAAGTAAGGCACAAATCATGTCAATAGCTCTAAATAAAATAGTACTTTCACAATTAGAAACAGCACTTTCACATTGTACCGTATATACTCGAGTATAAGCCGACCCAAGTATAAGCCGAGGCCCCTAATTTTACCACAAAAACCTGGTAAAACCTATATTTTTTTTACTTGAGTATAAGCCGAGTTTGGGTTTTCAGCACATTTTTTGTGCTGAAAAACTAGGCTTATACTCGAGTATATATGGTAATTCATGAAAGGCATTAGTGAATTTCCAGTGTTACTACTACTCACAGTACAGTAGGTTTGAGCCCAAAGGTTCTCATCACTGTTCATAAAGCAGTCCAAGTTGTGCTGCAAATGGAATAGACAAAAATATTTTGTCCAACATCATCAACAAGTGCCTTAGCCCTTTCCGGGAGACACTGTGCCCAATCAACACAGTATGGTAAATCTCACTGAACAAACATTACCCCGTGTCCTCAACGTGGACACAGGTTGTCCAGAAAAATAGTTAGGCCCCTTTTCACACTTGCATTGCAGATCATGCCAGAGTCTCATCAGAGTGTGATCAGGGTTTGGTCACAGTTTCAGTGTCCTGGTCTTTCAGGTGTGTTTTTTGTTGTTGGTGTTTTCAATGTGTTTTCACCCGTTGACAACGCACGAGTAAAAGACTCATGACTGTGGTCTATCTTTTCTATGGCAATTGATCAGTTAAAAATGCATTTCATTGCAGTGCAATGCGTTTTTGATGCATCTCCATAGAGTTGCATGGTGCATTTTTCACGTACGTGACTTACAAATGTAGAGCATGCTGAGATTTTACTATGCATCTGTGCATGAAAAAAATGCAAGTGTGACAACACCCATTGAATACAATGGGTCAAAGTTCAATACAATTTCTGCAGGTCATATACATGCACAGAACATGCGCATGAAAAACTGCAACTTTGAAGGGGGCCTAACATCAGAAACTGCAATTTTGGTGCAACTGACCTCAGTTTTATGGAGCATCATTAAAAATAAACAAAACAGCAAAATAAAGTCTATGCCTCTCTAACACTAACTAGACATAAAGGTTCGCTACCTCACCTGGTGTTGGCCTACTGCCTGGCACCACAAACCTCACAGCTCCACAGGCCTTCAATATGAACTGTCTCCGTTCCAGGGCAGCACCAATATGGAAAGTCTACATAAGGTATTAATGCAGCTCTTCCAGCTGGCTGCCAATTACTCCTCTTTACCTAGGTTCCAGAGGAAACTACCCAACTTTTCCACATCCAACCACTTCTCCTGGGTGAAAAATCTCCTTTTCCAGCAATGAGTGGTGCCCCAGCAGCCACCCTATTACACTGCACAACATAAATTACATTACATGTGGGTCCCTTGCATGGCATAATATATTCTTTACATAATAAAGAGCAAAGCATCACATTTTATAATCGAAGGCTCAGAGGATGTATATGTAAGAATACAACACAAAACATGAGGAACCGGTCTATTATTGATTCTAGAGACTGCATGGTTTCCATATTCGTTTTATCTGCGTTTGCATGTAAATAAATGTGGTTATTGAATGTAGGTAACTTTGTTGCATGTTTTATATACTATATGTGTTTGAACATTAATTTCACAGACATTCAACTTGGTTCAAAAGACATTTTTATTATTATTATTCAGTCTATTATTGAACCCCAATTTCAGATGAGTGTGTAATATGTTGAAAGTAGATGCCAAATGCAGCTACATTTTATGATATAAAGGTGTCCAAAGTGAATAAATGCTGGGGAGATGAATTTGATGAATTTAAAAAGATGACCACCTCTGCTGTCTCTGCCTAGTTGCCAGACCTGCTCTACATTGAAGGGGAGAACCAAGCAGTGATCCCTACCCTGGTTAAGTGCAAAGTACAGAAAGACCAAAAAAAGTCAAGTCAAAGTCAAAAGTCTTACACGAGAACTGTAATTTTGGAGTAGGTGTGGATCTATTAATCATTGGGAGGATCTTTGTTTTGGTTAAAAAAAATGTATGGCACATCCTTAAGTATCTAGACAGGAATCTACAGTTCAAGAATGGTTTGATTCACAAATGGTTTGAGTCACATATAGTAGTAATGAAATAAAAATCTGATGTTTATGTTTGATAAAATAGTCATTTTAAAAAAGGAAAGTTACCAAGGCCCTCAATGTTTTTTTCGGGTTCCCCCCTAATCAGTTTCATTGCCAGTAAATTCTGAATACATTTTTAAAGCAGTTTTTATACCAACAAAGTAGGTAACTGTGCTTTAGATACATAAAGCATCAGAAGGCTGGCGGTGAGGACCAATGTTATTTGCAGTTTTGTCAATAATTATCTGTTTATAGAATTTGGAGCAATTTTTCTATCATAATAAACCACAGGGAAAGCAAGTTCAATGACAACTGAAATAAAAATGATTTCCCTGGCATAAACGACCGGCGCAACCAAATGTTTGATCGTCAAAATCCTGGACACCGTGTACGGCTACGAAAGCACAATAGGCGCCTGTTCCCTTCAGATGAATGCTTAATCGTTATTCTCATACACCACAAAATGAATTGATGGGTTATGAAATCAGAAAATGAACGGTAGTCGAGTTATTAATAGAGGATTTGGAAATAAGCCATGAAAAGAATCAATGCTGTTTTTTTCAAGTTAATTTAATCTGGCTGCATTTACTGCAGGAGAATCGTCTGATTCCATTTGGAGACTTTGTTTTCTGCCACCTCCTGAGCATTCTTACAATATGTTTATGCCTCATTTCAATGTTAGAAGCTTAAATAGCTTTTCTCGGCCTAACTACATTTAAAGTTCAGAAATGTCTTTTGTGGAAAGGGAAAAATGATGCATTTTCGAGATGATTAAAGTTAACCTCTTCACTCTCAATGACTCATCCTTTTCAAGCCTGGTAATGTTCACAATCTTTCTAACTAGAATAAAATATAAATTAGGCCAATGTGTTTAGAAAAAGTCTACCATTAAACACGAGTATATGCCTTACACAACTATCAAATTCAATGTGATGTCATCATTTCGATGTAAACTAGGAATCTCTCTTTGAAATAAGTGGCCCCTAATGAACATTAAGCTCCACTTTGGCTTCATCAGACCCATGAACATTAAAACTAGAAAGGCAAAAATAAACTGGTAATAAACATTCAAAAGATAATTGACATAACGCTAAATGACATACATTGCCCATCATTGGTTTAGTGCTCAGAGATTTGGCATTGTTACTCTGCTTTTTGTATGGACAGATAAGCAATTCTGCTCATCTTTGTGGAATTATATAGAAAATACAGCTCCAGACAGGCCTGTGGCATGAATGGTATGAGGATAATTTTTCTCAGATAGATCTGGATGACTATTAGTAGTAGAATATAGTTTTTTAGTTTATTTTTAGACAACAATTGCCATCTTAAAAATAATTGTTTCTGAGGTGTAATTTTGTCCATCTACTTTAGACATTGGTTGTGGTCTTTTTGTTGCTGAACCAATCTCTCTAGTAATAGCTATCCTATCAATAGTAAGGCTTGGGTCTTGGACATTTGAATACTATTGCCTTCATAAAACTGTATATGCGACATATTATATGATATGGAATTAATGTTGGGGGCTTGGGGTGTGGCTAGGGGGAAATACGGCATATGATGTGGGTGCTGCTTGTCAAGGGATCAGGAAGAGCTTGAGATCACTGTCAACTCTACATTTTAGAGTTGGCTATATTTGTAGCATATGGAAAGCACTGGTAACCCCACCATTTTTAATTTCTTCTGATAAGTCATTAAAACAAATCTACCACTCCTTTGAACCTATGCTTTGAAGAGGTTAAAAAGCTTAACATCAGCATAGCTTTATCATGATTAATAGCTGACTGGTAGCTTTAAAAAAAATACTTTTATCTTTATGTATATTAAGATGAAGGGGTCCAGGGTCCCGCCCATTGCTTACCCCCTGCCCTCCACATGGTGGTGCTTTACAGTGGTTAAATGAAGTGGTATATTTCCTTTGACACGGCAATTGTTGCACAATTTATAGAGACACAATGCACTCAATAAAATACAAACAGTACAACCATTTATGTTTAATACAATTTGTTAAATTTTATTTTTATTAATGTGACATAGAGAATTAGAATACCTTATTATGAGTTACCATATAATACCATGGGGTTTTTTTCTGTAAGTGTTCATACAAAACATACAGAAGTGCATTTCTGATGCTGTCTCAGTTCTCTTCCCTATGCTACTTACATTCTCCCCATAATAATAGGTGTGCCCTAAAACACATTTTTTGCCTATCATGTTCTGAAATTTCATTATACAAAGTATTCTTATACATTGGTGTAGCTTACGACCAAGTGCAGGAGGGAGCGGGAGTGTTCCTCAACCGTTCCTTCTCTATAGGAAGCCCACATGTCCTATCTTTTCCTGCTGGGGTGAACTTAAACTCTCTGCTGTCTGAGTGGCGTCTTCCATGCCCTCATCCTATTGTAATGTATCAGGTTATCATTTTAGCAAGTTGATTCTCCATGTAATCTCTCTAACCCATTCTGACATTATGTGTGAATGTTTAAGTGGCAGATGGTGCTTCGTAACTGATGCTGCTTCCCATCTTGCTGCAGGTGGTTGCTACCTTAGGCAAGGGGCTTAATTAACCTCATGATATGTGCACCCCTGGCCGCATGGTTCTCACGCGGCGCAATGAACAATAAGGCTGTTCAAACGGATGACTGTACTGCACACTAAAGTGAATGTGGCCATGTGCTACCCATATAAAAACATTGAGACACGAGTAGCAGGAATATAAGTCTGTGTGAAAGAGTCCTAATGTGATGATAGACTGTGCTAATAAAAAATTTATTGACCTATCCTTATCAAAGATTTTCATTATCATATTGGTAAAGTCTAGGCACCGGCCACCTTTCAGTCAGCAAATGTTTTGAACAGTCGATGTACAGAGAATGGAACCTGAAGCAGACAGGTCAGCACTCTGTCTAGTGGCCAGGATGGGTTACTGCAGGCCAGACCCATTTTACTTGAATGCCAATTATTAATGCCAATTATTCAAGCAACTAGCTCGGCCACTACATAGAGAATGTAACTATTTGCTTCCTGTATATTGGCTTCTGGAAATTGGGTGCTAGGTAAATAATGATCTGATATTGATAAGCTATACTTGGTATAGTTCATCAATATCATTAGCTAATGTGTTACTGTGTAATATTTGTTTTGTTTATGAATTTTTACTCCCTTTTGTAGAATATGTCCATACTGTCTGAATATAAAGGGATTATCAAAGCTTGTATAATAATTTTCCGATGTACAAGCCTTGAAATAGTAACAATTTCTGGTGCACAGTCAGGAATTACCCCCTTCCCCCAATGCCATCTTCACACCAAGTGGGCATGGAGGGGCATGAAGGGGGAACTGGTACAGAAGGAACTGGCACAGGTTGTAGTGCAAATCTATACCAGGCAGGTCATGGTGAATTGCCCTTCCACATGCCAACCTGCACGTAAATCCAAGGGTTTGCATCCAACACTGGCGCACCATGCATCAGCGCATGATGAATCCCCCCATGGTTTTCTTTACTATTAATGTTCTACAGTGAATTTCAATTCAACCCAATCATAATTATGTACCTCCATCTAGATGTCATTGATTGGTTTTAAAGTCAGTAGTAGTTGTTGATAAATATACGTAATACGGATGATAAGGTGACATCAAAAGTTTTTATTAGAAAGCTCATGCAAAACAGGCACTATTTCTCTAAGTAATGACATCCATTTATTCTTTCCCGACAAGACAGACGATTATTTTATAACTACTGGACTGTCTCTTTGCTAAGGAGTTCTTGATCACCAAATTGGACTGTAAGCTTGCACAGAACAGGCAAGGATTAATCTATCCATAAGTTATTTTGTGCTTTCAGCATTTCATGAGCTGAAATATGACTTTTTCTCTGCTTTAGGCATGCAGTAATAGAGGCAATTTACTCTGGCAGCTTTTTCATTTGAAGATAACATGTCAAACGGCTAAAATAGTAAAGTATCAGAAATTCTTCATAAAGACATACAAACTTCAGTGATTTATACTTATAGTATACAGTTGTCATACGTAGGGATCGGATCTGAGATTTGATCGATCTTCTTACCTGAATATCTGATAAAATTGTGCAAAAGCATCAAACATTTATAGGAAGAAAATGTTTTTCAACCATTTATTTTCCTGTGTGGCAGTGTCAGTTGGATATGAATATGAGTCGTGCCCAGACCTTGTATTATGGGAACGAAGGACAGTCACCTTGCAAGGCTTCGAGATGGATTCATCAAACATTGGAGGATGGACTTTTAACAAACATCATATACTGAACCCTCACAATGGTAAGAACGTATTACTATAACTATTTACTATCCTGGTTGAACATGATTTTGTTTGAAGGGTGGAGAACTCTTGGAAACTCTTGGTGGGAGGATCACACTTGGACACAGGGATCTTAAGTGACACATAAGGCAGCATTAAAAATTCAGAAACTAAAACAGTCTCCTGTTTCCTGAAATATTCCTTAGTTTATCATCCCAAACAGCCATGTCAAGGTCAGGGCAGTTTTGAGGTCATTTAACGAACAGGGCTAACCTAAAAATATGTGCCCCTCCCCTCTGCCAAGTAATATAACTGAAGCTTCAACTCAGCGACTACAGAACCTCCTAATACACACCTCAGCTGCTGCAGAACCTCATAGTACACACTTCAGCTGTTGTGAAACCTCATAATACACAGCTCAGCTGCTGCTGAACCTTATAATACACCCCTCAGCTTCTGCCGAACCTTATAATACACACTTCGGCTGCTTCAACACATAATATGCAGTTCAGCTGCCACAGAACACATCTCATCTGCTGTGTCACCTCATACAACACATCCCTGCTGACACTGAACCCTCTGTCCTTCTCATGTACATTGGAGGTGATTCATATTTTTAGGCTATAAACCAGCAACATTCACACATGCAGCAAGACATATTTACAGGCAGACAGGTATAGCTACATGGAAACAGATACATGCAGACAGGTATAGCTACATGCATACAGATACATGTAGACAGACAGACATGCATGGAGGCAAACACACACACACACACACTGACAGACAGATACATGAAACAGACACACATGCAGGCAAACACATCATCACACATACCATACACTCACTCAGGGCCGCATCTGCCATGAGGCAGGATGAAAATCTTGTTTCAGGCGGCGGACATCAGAGGCGGCAGAATGGCAGCCTGGATGATTTAGGAGGCAGCTCGTGACTTGATCTATCACCCAGCAGAAGTTCCTGCTGGCTGCTCTCTGCTCCCCCCTGCACAGGTCATACACTATTTAGTTAGGATCCTTTTAGCTAGCAGACAATTAACCCCTCAAGCCACCATGATGTACCCCAACGTTATGGGCAGCAGTGCATAAAGACACCATGACATTGTGGAACGTCATGACTTCTGTCACTCTGACAATATGCAGCGATTGCTGTGACTGGTCATTTAGTACAGACAGACAAATCCCAGAAGAAAGTAGCATTCCCTGGCGTAGCTCACCTTATCAGTATCCTATCTCCTCATTTTCCTTCACAGACCCTCCACACCATAAATCACCTGCACACCACACACAATTAACCCCTTCACTGCCCAGCTGCATACCTCTCCCATCTGTGCCCTCCTCTACATTTTTATTTAACTTTGAAGAAAACCTAAAGGGTTAATAAAGCTCCTTAAAGACATTTTGAATAATTGAAGGTGTAGTTTCTTAAATGGTGTAATTTATGTGTTTGTATCTGTTGTTTAGGTCCATTGAAATCACTTGAAATTGCCCTTAATAAAATGAATTTGGAAATTAAAAAAAAAATATCTACTAAACTTCTACCATCCTAAAGATACAAAAGAATTTTTAAAAATGTTGCCAACGCAAAGCAGACATATGGCGAATGTTATTTATTAAGTCATTTTTGTGTTATAACTATTTGTTCAAAAATTTTATTTAAAATACTGATCTCAGGAGGTAAACAATTGATACATATGGGTATTTGTGTGAGTGATTGTCTATATACAAAGAGTGTGGAAATAAACATTTAAATAGGCCTGTGTATACAGCATTGGGGGGGGGGCGCAATTTGAATTTTCGCCTCAGGCAGCAAAAAGGCTAGAATCGGCCCTGCACTCACTATATGGATCAGTGATACACATCCATACATGTCACATACCAGCACACAATCACACACCCTGTGGTGTCTGCAGCAGCCCTGGCATCACACAGAGGAGTCTTCAGGCTTCTCCTCCTCCACCTCTTTGTCCCGATTTCTGAGCTGCCATATTTCTGATTTATCTGCAACTCCATGATGTGCTGCATCGCACAGGCAGCTCAGTAGCCTCTGCCTGTCCTGTGCCTTCTCCGAGTGGGGGAGGAACAGTGCAAGACACAGGACACTTCCTTATTCATCCCAGGAGGTGAAGATGTGCACAGCATGTGGGGCCCCTGCAGCTCTCTGGGCCCCGGCACTTGTCCAGGTATGCCGGGTGCCGGAGCCGGCCCTGGTTAAAAGAATAGTATTGAGCAGCTCTCAAGTTATTTCCTTAACTTTATCATATTCATTTTAAGACTTCAAGGTACCAAGTCATCATAAACCTTTTGCAGAGATCAACATGTCCTTGTCATTATTACCTACTTTCTATATACAAAGGCGCTCCTGCAGAGAAGCCTTACACTGTCTTATGAGTTACATTCTTTTTTTCCAGTGCCTTTATTTCTGAGTGTGTAAAATGGTTTTTCAAGAAAGTGTCAAGTTGATATTTAATGAACCTCTCGAGCCAGAGAGATTTTATGGTTAAGCGCTGCAGCCATTTGATTAGGTCACTGTCAAGTGTGCTATACAGTCACCTTCCTCCATGGATTGCGAGGACTGCGTCCTCCTCCACAAGTCTGTCTCCTAGTAATATTATTACATATCACTATTATCTGCATTTCCTGTTGCTATAAATTGTTATTAATATAATGTATTCACAATGTTGAAAGCTTTGACCTTCATCAGAATGCCCCAAAGTAAATGTTCATACTTTGGCTCGTTTCTAGTTTTAGAGAGAAGATACATTAAACTTTGACAGGATAAGAATTTTCTTTTTTGGCTGGTGTTATTTTGGGTTCCAGGAATGGTTTATGTCACTACTGCTGATCGTATAAATTATGATGGTAGTTGCAGCTCCTCCGCTTGGGTATTTGATCATAATTTACTGTTAGTCATATTCCTGGTAATTGACACTTTAAGCACTACTGTCATTTTCTTCCTAAGCTTATTGGTGCTTCATTCCAGGCAAAGGCATGTTACCTTATTACATTATCAGTTTAGATACAGATTACATATTTTAACGGAGATAATTTGGTAACTCATTTGTTGGAAGATTATCTACTATATAATTTTTATCATTTATGTTTTCAGAATTGACTACAGCTCCAATGGGAGTCTTTTAGGTTTTTAATTTGTTCAGGGATGTTTGTGTTGTAGATAATTTAAAAAATGGCTCTTTGCATCCAAATAGTACTCGTAACCTAAGTAATAAGATTACAATATAATAAAATATGGGAACAATGAAAACAAAATGATTGCAAATTTGTAATGCAAAGTTGCTCATATAAGACTGGCTTCACATTACATTTTTTGGTTCCGCCGGATATATACTGCAACATATATGTTTACAAATGGAAAAAATACAGATGCATTGTTTGTCATATGTCTACGTTTTTTTAAGGTATACGTCATATTTGTTGCATACATTAGCATCCGTTTTTACACTTTTCTTACATTTTCTTCTCACTTTTGCTTCCCTTTCCAAATTCTCTTTCCAAATTGGAGCATAGAAACTAATGTGACAGATTGATGCATGCGCTGTAATATTTTATGCATACGTTAGGCATAGACACCAATATTTTTAAAAAAAGTATACGTTTTGCATTTGTTTTCTAAACGCAGCCCACATTTTTTCATTGAAAAACAAAAAAGGGTGATAGGTGCACAGGACAACAAACGTACACCGTTTGGACATCCATCATGGTCATAGATGGTCATGGCTAGCTCACATTTAGAGTAGTAAAAAAATGTGTCCATGATATGTGATGTGATTTGATTTGAACCCAGCCTTATACAAATAATGTGTGCATGTAAGACAAATTCATACTTTTGGCATACCCACAAGTCCCCTATCCTTTTGTCCAAAATTTAAACCTTCCAAGCTGAAAATGGCCTTTATGCAAATAGCATGCTACATAGTGTCCACCTGCAGGCAGCATGTTATAGAGCAGGAAAAGCTGAGCAGAATGTACATAGTGTCCAATCTGCAGGCAGCATGTTATAGAGCAGGAAAAGCTGAACAGAATGTACATAGTGTCCAATCTGCAGGCAGCATGTTATAGAGCAGGAAAAGCTGTGCAGAATGTACATTGTGTCCAATCTGCAGGCAGCATGTTATAGAGCAGGAAACGCTGAGCAGAATGTACATAGTGTCCAATCTGCAGGCAGCATGTTATAGAGCAGGAAAAGCTGAGCTGAATGTACATAGTGTCCAATCTGCAGGCAGCATGTTATAGAGCAGGAAAAGCTGAGCAGAATGTACATAGTGTCCAATCTGCAGGCAGCATGTTATAGAGCAGGAAAAGCTGAACAGAATGTACATAGTGTCCAATCTGCAGGCAGCATGTTATAGAGCAGGAAAAGCTGTGCAGAATGTACATAGTGTCCAATCTGCAGACAGCATGTTATAGAGCAGGAAACGCTGAGCAGAATGTACATAGTGTCCAATCTGCAGGCAGCATGTTATAGAGCAGGAAAAGCTGAGCTGAATGTACATAGTGTCCAATCTGCAGGCAGCATGTTATAGAGCAGGAAAAGCTGCACAGATCTCATTGTTTACAACAGTGTTCATTCACTAGGTAAAAACTCACACAAATGTCTCAAAAACTGATGCCAAGTGTGCACATATGACATGTGGAAAAAAATTAATGAAAATCTACCACCACGATGAAGGATTGTAAACCAAGCACGCTTATATGCTACTATGTGTCCTTCCTGGCAGGTTTCGACATTCTTCTAGTTGCAGCCCTTGTTTTTTTAAGGCTTTACAATTATGCAAATGAGCACTGGGACTCCAGGCTCCATTAACACTTTACAATCCCTCATCCTGGTCCCTTAAACTTAAAGTGTTGGCTTAAACCCTCTAATCCTTGCACCCACATTCATTGATGCATTAATTCCATGGTGCTGTACATTCAGTAAGAGGTTCACATACTGTACATTACATTACTACGATAACAAATGTACTTAATTACATAAGATAGAAAATGACTTTGGGCTACAATAAGAAGGATAAGCCTATCCTGAGAGCTTACAATTTGTGATAGTAGAAGGAAACATGAGATGAAGGAGCCTAGTAGTGCAGTTATGGCATGCTATAGGGTAACCTAAATAGATGGATGTTTAGGTTATCTTTGAAGACTTTAAGAACGGTGGGAACAGAATTACATGTTTTGGAAGAGAGTTTCAAAGAATAAAAGATGCACATGAGTTCTGGAGAAGGTTGTAGAAAAGGGCTGATGGTACAACAAGTCTTTTGAAGATCAGAAATTATTGCAATATCCTAAAACTATGTTTTTATGCAATCAAGGAACTAACATGTAAGAACGCGCCTCTCGAAGTATTTATGTATTTGTATTGTTAAACCTGTGTCTTACTGTGTAACATTTGCCGAAACACTATGTACAAAATAATTTCCCCCCAGGGGATCAATAAAGTTGTATTTTATTTAAAGATGGACGAATTTTTCAAAAATTCGATTCGCTGAGTTCGCCAAATTTTCCGACAAAATCGAATCATGTCAAATCACATTAACAAGCAGGTATTTCCTGGCAGCAGAGAGCCTGTAGGGTGTTGTAGAACATTGTGCCTTGCTCAAATATGCATAGGGAGCGTGGTTTGGTCTTCAAACAATGCTATGTTTTGTAATGACACACACATGACAGCTGCTGCTCTTAGAATCACTTGACTCTTCACTTCCATGGGCACTTACATAGGCTAACTTCACCAAATAAGCGAAGCGGGAACGCAGCCTGACAAGGTAACGTCTGTGCTAGCTCGAAAGGACTGAGCTGAGGACCAAGATCCCACTATAACATCAAAGAGTGCACTCTTTTTACACTGACATCAGATGATTCCATAGATTACGACAGAACCTGTTCTGTTAAACGCTGATACATGTAGAAACCCCCCAAAAGAGTGGAGAGGGTGTCGACAGTAATCTTGCATTTTGACGTCACTGATCATTTTGCCAAAAACAAACAGGAGTGGATGCAAAACAGCGATGATCAGTAAATGGGATATTTGCATGTCCTCTGTGTTCTGTATCCACTCCTGCTTTTGGCCATCAAACTGGAGGTGTCATGGCAGATCTAATCTAATGCATAAGGCATTGTTGAAATCCTTGCCAATCCACGCCTGATTCATCTTGACAAAGGTCAGTCTCTCCACATTACTGGTGGACAAGCGGGTTCTCCGTGGGGTAACGATGGCCCCCGTCGCACTGAACACCGGCTATGATGCCACACTTTTGGCCGGGCAGGACAGCTTCTCTGCTGCAGACTCCACAAGTTGCGGCCACGCATCAAGTTTGGCTGCCCAGTAGTCCAGGGGATACTCTACCTGGGGTGGAAGAGTTCTGTCCAAGTAGGCCACAACCTACTGGTGCAGAGTCTGCTCCACGTCCTGCTGCTGCTGGTGGCGGCTACTCTTCTCACTAGGTGGGTGTAGGAAGTTTCTCATTAAGGACTCCAGACTTAAGCTGCTGCTGATGGAGCTACTACTGCTCCTACCCCCCCCCCCCCCATCGCCCCACAGCAGCCGTGGCAGTAGTATGTGAGCACAAAGAATTCCCTAGTCAGAACTGACTGAGGATGGACAATGGCGCACATAGGCAACGGCCAACTGTTTGCACAGTATTTCTCTATAATACGCCAGTTGTACCTCCCTTCAGTAGCTGAAAACAAGGCACCCATCTTGGACCAGTAGCGAGGGTCCAAGAGGGTGGAGAGCCAAAAGTCATCCCTATGCCGGATGTTGACTAATCGTCTGTCACTAGTTAGGCAAAGCAGCATGCTCTGGGCCTTCTGAGCAAGTGACTCTGAGGGACTCCCGGCCTACATCTCCACTGTATACTGCCACAGTGCTTCTGGGTCATCTGCTTCATCTTCTACCTCCACCGGATGCTCGTACTCCTCCTCTAATTTCACCAGACTCTGCTTGTGCTCCAATGTCCTCCTCCTCCTTCACTTCAGCCCCCACCGGACTCATGTGGACATGAGATGTAGTCTTCACTTCTCCAGTGCCCTGACCAGAAAGATTTTGCAGCATGAGTTCCAGGACATGAAGCAGTGGAATGATGTTATTCATCCCGCAGTCCTGGCGACTGACAAATAACGTGGCCTCTTCAAAGGGCCTGAGCAAACGGCAGGTGTCACGCATGAGCTCCCATTGGCTGACATCAAAGTTACACTGAGGAGTACTCCTGTCCGCTTGCATCATCAAAAAATCATTAATGGCTTTTCTCTGTTCATACAGGCGGTCTAACATATGGAGGCTGGAATTCCAAAGGGTAGAAAAATTGCATATCAGACTATGTTTGGGTAGGCCGTTCTGATGTTGCAACTTGAGGAGGGTGTGCTTGGCTTTGTAAAAATGGCTGAAGTGCATGCACAGTTTCCTGGCCATTTTTAGAATGTATTGCAGATGGGTGGAAGGCTTTAGGAACCTTTTGACAACCATATTGAACACTTGCGCCATGCAGGGCGCATGGACCATCCCTCCTCAGTGCAGCGCGGACACCATGTTCCTCCCATTGTCTGTCACCATGGTTCCAATTTGCAGTTGTCGTGGAGAAAACCACACATTGATTTCTTCTTGAATGAAACAGAGCAGTTCCTCCCCTGTGTGACTTTGTTCACCCAGGCAAACCAGTTGTAGAGCTGCGTGACACCGCTGTCCCCTACACATGTGGTATGATGGAGCAGCACTTAGACTTGTGGAGGCTGAGGTGGTGGAGGAGGAGGCGGACATTGGCAGGAGAAAGTGGCGTCTCCTGTTCAAGTTGTTGGTGTGGCTGGGCGGGAAGCACATTCACCCAGTGGGCTGTAAAGGACATGTACTGGCCCTGACCGTAGTTACAGCTCCATACGTCTGCGCTGCAGTGCACTTTGGAAGAAACCGATAAGCTAAAGGCTTGTACTGCCTTTTTGAAAAATAAATTTCGGCTAAGAACTCTCCACCTCAGTTCGGCACAAGCCATTCGTTTTCTAAAGGGTGCAGAGTCCACAACTAGGAAAGGGAGGGACTGCAGTTCCAACAACTTGTACATGAGCACGGTCAGCTTCTGCACCTTAGGATGGCTGGACGCATACAGTTGTCTCTTTTTAATCGCCTTGTTCAAAGACTGGTGGCGCCAGTGGATGCAAAACAGCGATGATCAGTAAATGGGATATTTGCATGTCCTCTGTGTTCTGTATCCACTCCTGCTTTTGGCCATCAAACTGGAGGTGTCATGGCAGATCTAATCTAATGCATAAGGCATTGTTGAAATCCTTGCCAATCCACGCCTGATTCATCTTGACAAAGGTCAGTCTCTCCACATTACTGGTGGACAAGCGGGTTCTCCGTGGGGTAACGATGGCCCCCGTCGCACTGAACACCGGCTATGATGCCACACTTTTGGCCGGGCAGGACAGCTTCTCTGCTGCAGACTCCACAAGTTGCGGCCACGCATCAAGTTTGGCTGCCCAGTAGTCCAGGGGATACTCTACCTGGGGTGGAAGAGTTCTGTCCAAGTAGGCCACAACCTACTGGTGCAGAGTCTGCTCCACGTCCTGCTGCTGCTGGTGGCGGCTACTCTTCTCACTAGGTGGGTGTAGGAAGTTTCTCATTAAGGACTCCAGACTTAAGCTGCTGCTGATGGAGCTACTACTGCTCCTACCCCCCCCCCCCCCCCATCGCCCCACAGCAGCCGTGGCAGTAGTATGTGAGCACAAAGAATTCCCTAGTCAGAACTGACTGAGGATGGACAATGGCGCACATAGGCAACGGCCAACTGTTTGCACAGTATTTCTCTATAATACGCCAGTTGTACCTCCCTTCAGTAGCTGAAAACAAGGCACCCATCTTGGACCAGTAGCGAGGGTCCAAGAGGGTGGAGAGCCAAAAGTCATCCCTATGCCGGATGTTGACTAATCGTCTGTCACTAGTTAGGCAAAGCAGCATGCTCTGGGCCTTCTGAGCAAGTGACTCTGAGGGACTCCCGGCCTACATCTCCACTGTATACTGCCACAGTGCTTCTGGGTCATCTGCTTCATCTTCTACCTCCACCGGATGCTCGTACTCCTCCTCTAATTTCACCAGACTCTGCTTGTGCTCCAATGTCCTCCTCCTCCTTCACTTCAGCCCCCACCGGACTCATGTGGACATGAGATGTAGTCTTCACTTCTCCAGTGCCCTGACCAGAAAGATTTTGCAGCATGAGTTCCAGGACATGAAGCAGTGGAATGATGTTATTCATCCCGCAGTCCTGGCGACTGACAAATAACGTGGCCTCTTCAAAGGGCCTGAGCAAACGGCAGGTGTCACGCATGAGCTCCCATTGGCTGACATCAAAGTTACACTGAGGAGTACTCCTGTCCGCTTGCATCATCAAAAAATCATTAATGGCTTTTCTCTGTTCATACAGGCGGTCTAACATATGGAGGCTGGAATTCCAAAGGGTAGAAAAATTGCATATCAGACTATGTTTGGGTAGGCCGTTCTGATGTTGCAACTTGAGGAGGGTGTGCTTGGCTTTGTAAAAATGGCTGAAGTGCATGCACAGTTTCCTGGCCATTTTTAGAATGTATTGCAGATGGGTGGAAGGCTTTAGGAACCTTTTGACAACCATATTGAACACTTGCGCCATGCAGGGCGCATGGACCATCCCTCCTCAGTGCAGCGCGGACACCATGTTCCTCCCATTGTCTGTCACCATGGTTCCAATTTGCAGTTGTCGTGGAGAAAACCACACATTGATTTCTTCTTGAATGAAACAGAGCAGTTCCTCCCCTGTGTGACTTTGTTCACCCAGGCAAACCAGTTGTAGAGCTGCGTGACACCGCTGTCCCCTACACATGTGGTATGATGGAGCAGCACTTAGACTTGTGGAGGCTGAGGTGGTGGAGGAGGAGGCGGACATTGGCAGGAGAAAGTGGCGTCTCCTGTTCAAGTTGTTGGTGTGGCTGGGCGGGAAGCACATTCACCCAGTGGGCTGTAAAGGACATGTACTGGCCCTGACCGTAGTTACAGCTCCATACGTCTGCGCTGCAGTGCACTTTGGAAGAAACCGATAAGCTAAAGGCTTGTACTGCCTTTTTGAAAAATAAATTTCGGCTAAGAACTCTCCACCTCAGTTCGGCACAAGCCATTCGTTTTCTAAAGGGTGCAGAGTCCACAACTAGGAAAGGGAGGGACTGCAGTTCCAACAACTTGTACATGAGCACGGTCAGCTTCTGCACCTTAGGATGGCTGGACGCATACAGTTGTCTCTTTTTAATCGCCTTGTTCAAAGACTGGTGGCGCCATGCATAGCGAGGAGCAGGAGCATCTGGACCAGGAGATGATGTCAAAGACAAACAGCCTCCTTCGGCAGAGGTGCTTGAGCCTTGACTGGCTGAAATGGCATGTGTGCCACTAGGTGCTGCTGCTGTTGTTGCAGCAGCAGGATGGGCCACTACATCTGAGACACGTTTCTCCCAGTCCATTGGATGGTGACGCCGCAACGCATGCCGTGCCCCAGGGCCGTGGTGCCAACATTCGTTCCCTAGCAACGCCTCACTTTCTGCCCGCAGATTCTACATATACACACACCGCCAAATTCGTGATTTTACCGCCAACACTCTGTACTACTGATGACTACTAATGCAGCTGCCTCGCTGAGCCTCTTCCACTGCTTGCTTGGACCTGCAAAGCAGGTTTTGTACCCCACGGCAGTTTGGCTCCCGTCCTTGCACTGCTGCCACCCAGCTGACTCACGGCCACAGTAGCGACTTGATGCCTGCTTTGCTTTCTGACACGGAAGCTGACACCCTCTTCTCCTGATGATGATGATGAAACCCTTCCTTCACCCAGCTCCCAAGTGCGATTGGCTACATCATCATTGATTTGTGTTTCCCTGTCACTGCTATTCTCCTCAACGGTCTCAGTATGCACAGCCTGACTACTTGGAAGTGCAACATAACCTCTCGTGCCACTCTCTACATCTCTACTTTCCTGCCTACTGCACGAAGCAGTGGATGTCTGCCCACCTTTTCACTGACAAGCAGCTGCTGACTGCCCTCAAAAGTCCGTCCACGCTGTAAAGTGGCGCTGAGCCCAGATCACCTAGTAGATCTCCCGGCTGAGGGAAATGAACAGGACAAAGTCTGGTTGAGGACAGGTGAGGGCTGCTGACCTGCTCCTGGGCCATGCCAACTAAGGGTTGTATCTGATGAACCCACGGACTCTTGGCTGGGGTGGTCAGATGTCATTTGGGAGGAAGTGAATGACCAGTCAACCAATGAAGAACCTTTGGCTGCCGCTAGATGACAGCGGCAGTTCTGGCCTCCCTGAGTCAACCCTACTGCGACGTCCCCTTACTGTGCTCCGGCCTGTGCCTTCTCCACCTGCCACCTCTCTGTCTGACATATTGGTTAATCAACTATGTTGATTTGACACAAATTTCTTGATATCAACTTTAGCAACAAAAAATAATCGAAATTTGGGGAATACAGAGCCCCAAAAACTGACACCCTGGACTTTGAGAAGAAATCACTCCAACAACTATGTGGATTTGACACGGATTTCTTGATATCAAATTTAGCAACAAAAAAGAATTGAAATTTGGGGTATACAGATCCCGCAAAACGGACACCCTGGACTTTGAGCCACTCCTCAGTACAAGCAGCCAGACGCTAGAGACAGCACATACAGTGAAATGACAGGATTACAAATGGCCATCTGTTCCCAGAGTTCTCTGTCCCATGTAACACATTGTGCTCATGGGAATTTTGCCAATAAAGGCGGGAAAAAAATTCCCACGAATCACCTTAAACTTTGGATTCATGCTGAATCGAAGTTTTTCTGAAATTCAAATCGAAATCCAAGTCATTCGAATCGATTCGCCCATCTCTAATTGTATTGTATTGTATTGTAATTGTATTCGATGGATTAGCACATTAGGACAGTAGAGCTAAGGATGGGTTGGAGAGGCATTTGAGAGTTAGCTGGGAGACCACAGAGATGACAGGGGCATGCACAAGCAATTTTGTAGACCCCAGGTTGAGAAAGGATTAGATGTAGAGATGAGCGAACATGCTCGTCCGAGCTTGATGCTCGTTCGAGTATTAAGGTACTCGAGACGGCTCGTTGCTCGGACGAGTATTTCCCCTGCTCGAGATCGAGCATTTAATTAAAAAAACACAGTGAAGAACAATGAAGAATAGAATAAAAACAGTGAACACAGTGAACACAGGATCATTTAAGTGAAAAACACAGTGAAGAACACAGTGAAGAATAGATTACAGATGTTCGGCACATCTGCTTACTTGTCGGAAGATACGCGCGGAACGGTGCGAACAAAATAGCATGTGAAGAACAATATATATGTGTGAAGAACACATTGAAGAACACGGGGAGCAGGACAGAGACAACGGGGAGCAGCACAGAGACACCGGGGAGCAGCACAGAGACACCGGGGAGCAGCACGGAGACATCGGGCAGCGGCAGCACAGAGACATGGGGCAGCGGCAGCACAGAGACATGGGGCAGCGGCAGCACAGAGACATGGGGCACGGAGACATGGGGCACGGAGACATGGGCACGGAGAGCAGCGGGGCACGGAGACATGGGGCACGGAGACATGGGCACGGAGAGCAGCGGGGCACGGAGACATGGGGCACGGAGACATGGGCACGGAGAGCAGCGGGGCACGGAGAGCAGCGGGGCACGGAGAGCAGCGGGGCACGGAGACATGGGGCACGGAGACATGGGCACGGAGAGCAGCGGGGCACGGAGAGCAGCGGGGCACGGAGAGCAGCGGGGCACGGAGAGCAGCGGGGCACGGAGACATGGGGCACGGAGACATGGGGCACGGAGACATGGGCACGGAGAGCAGCGGGGCACGGAGAGCAGCGGGGCACGGAGACATGGGGCACGGAGACATGGGGCACGGAGACATGGGCACGGAGAGCAGCGGGGCACGGAGAGCAGCGGGGCACGGAGAGCAGCAGGGCACGGGACAGCGTATCTCCCGACAAGTAAGCAGATGTGCAGAACATCTGTAATCTATTCTTCACTGTGTTTTTCACTTAAATGATCCTGTGTTCACTGTTTTTATTCTATTCTTCACTGTTCTTCACATCTGATAACTTGTCGGGAGATAATATACGCGCGGAACAGTGAAGAATAGATTGCAGATGTTTGCATACATCTGCTAACTTATCAGAAGACATTCTTTTTCAATTAATTAACACATTTTATTCCCGAACCATGGTCCCTTTGAAAAATGCTCGAGTCTCCCATTGACTTCAATGGGGCTCGTTATTCGAGACGAGCACTCGAGCATCTGGAAAAGTTCGTCTCGAATAACGAGCACTCGAGCATTTTAGTGCTCGCTCATCTCTAATTAGATGCAAGAGATGTATTTGAGATGGAGGCAGAAGGTTGTAGTAGGAAAGAATCAAAGAGTGTAGAGCCATTAATTGTGATGATTAGGTCTGGTGGTGGGATGGATGTGTAAGATGGAGGAAAATATTGAGTTCCATTTTGTCTATGTTATACATGTAATAAATCTATGTATTAGTTAAAAATGAAAACCTAAATTTGGGCACCCTCCACTGTTCTGTATGTAATAATGATCCTGATTGAAACTGGAATGTCCTATTACTGCAGTTATACAAATGGTTGATAATATTTATAATCTAAATGTAGTTAGTCGCACTTGTTATCTAATTTTATCAAAACTCTATAATAAAGCTTGAATTTCTCCCTTTTTATTAGGAATATTGCACAAAGGAGATGGTGAAAATATATTCATATCACAGCAGCCTCCTGTGATTTCTACGCTGATGGGAAATGGTCTGCAGAGAACCCTCTCGTGCTCCACTTGCAATGGACCAGTACATAACAACAAGCTCTTTGCTCCCGTTGCTATGGCAACTGGACCTGATGGTAGCATCTACATTGGAGATTTTAACTTTGTAAGACGGATACTCCCTTCTGGAAATGTCATAAGCATTTTGGAGCTTCGGTAAGAAAAATAAGATTGTATCTCTATAAAATGTATAGCATCTACTGAGCTGTGAGCGGGAAATGTTACTATGTATCAGTAGATGATCAGATGCTGCACTTGTTGCAGTGTACTCTACTTATTCCTCTACTACAGAATATTTCATTTATAATATGAATAGGAAGGTCTAGAAGCTGTTTTGGCCTAATGCTCATCTCCAGTAGTTAGTTACACAGTCAGTCACTGTGTTACACTGTTATTCTCTGATGCCAGACGGACAATTACATTGTGATGGGTGATTCGGACGGTTATAGTAATTGTCATTTGTGACAATCAATAGTAAAAGATTCCTGTTTTAAAACCTCAATAGGAACATGTTGCTTCTTTTAAAAAGCTTTTGTGCTTTAAGATACAAACATTTAAAGGAAGTAGAATTTTGAACATGATTTTAGTTGAGTAGTTTTGCTCTCATGTATTGGATGGAAGAATTCTGTCAATACAAGAAGACAAATACATGTTGCCTTATCAACAAAATACTCTGGCTACTTAAATGGGTTTTCTCATTAAAGCCATTCATCCCCTATCCACTGGGGATAGAGGTCCTACAGTTGGAATTCCTGCCTGGACAATGTTCATACTCTCTTAATACTGGTGTTCTGAAACTTGGGGCCCCCAGCAATAAGACAATTGCAGCTTATTCTGTGAATAGGAGATATATGTGTACACACATACATGACAGTAATAACTTCTACATACATAGGATAGCTGCACACAAATGTGGAAATGTGGAAATGTGGAAACGGACCCATGTGTCCACAACTCACAGGACAGGAGTCTTTGCATCATTCAGCAATATAATGCAGGAACTCCCTGCCGGACAAACTGTGGCCCTAGTACTATAACAGTGCCGGCATAATATGTCTGTATGATACAAATAGTCCCATCTTGTGTAATGTTTTCACTCCATGGGATTGAACCGACGTAGGGTTTTGCATCTACTGGCTGAACATGTTTGTGTGCAGCCAGTGATATATACTGTAAATATACTGTAAATTAACCAAACCTCAATATCAACCACTACGACGTTAGAAAACTTAAAAAATAGCTATTGATGGGGTTGTTGAAAAATCTTTTTTAAATGAACGTTTTAGAAGAATTTCAATCCTCTATTTGGAGATTATTATGTAATAGAAGAATATGAGCTAAGTATTGTAATCTATGAGTTTATAAGCTTTGGAAAATGATTGTTGACCAAACCTTGACAGGAGAGAGACATTAAGATATACTATAACTGCTATACAGCCTTCTCTGCAAATACACTTAAATAGGGAGAGCTGTCAGTCACTGTGTGCGGGCAGGGTACGCAGGCCTCCTGCTATCTCATATAGGAGTCCTCACATAATCATATATATCACTGCTCTCTTTTCTGCTGTAAGATGGGAAAGCAAATAATAGCTAACTGCTTCAGTACTGTAATATTTGTACAATCTGAAAGCAACTCTACATTGATTTTTCTACTAACTTCCCAACCCTACCGTTTCAACCAGAGTATTCAAAATTATCGTAGCATGAAACGCAATATTTCCAATTTTCCAGGAATGCATGAATGGTTCATTTACGATATTAGCATTTTTACAGTACCTAATTTTATGTGCTAAACATTACCCAACTCACTCAGAGTTCAGCCTCTGGTGATAAAGAACTTTCAGAAATACTCACGTGGATACACTGTACTTTCTCAAGCAGAACAAACTGCAACATGAGATTACATTTCATGCAGCCTTGAGATTGTTTTTGTATAAATAAGTAAATGAATGTGAACTTGTACTAAGCAATGCAATTATTTGTTAATGAAGAGACACTGTTATGGTTCTTGTAACTCTAATTTAAAATGATTTGCAGTTCACCTTCAAAACAAGATGTTAAATCTAGAAAGTATATCCTGGGGCTGAGTGTCAAAAAAAGGGAAATTAGCATTTCTAGCACTGTACACAGCAGAGTAGAAAGTAATCAGTGCTCTGTCAACATATTGCCTTTGTATTAGTGGTGTTAATGAAACACCAATGAAAACTCTGAGGAATTGTGCCTTATTAGTGAGCCCATCAGAATATTTCTCAGAATGAGACTGCAAAAACAAAAATCATTTTCATGTTTCTGCTCACCAGGAACTTGCTCAGTTAAACACTTAAAGAAAAACTTTGAGCAAAAACAAAATTGTTGCTTAATTTAAAGGAGATCTACTATCAAAATCCTGCATGACAAACCAGAGACACTTGCTCATAGATACTGGCACCGTGACTTTGGTTATCTTCTAATATTTGATATGCATGTCCTCCTTCCTTCTAACATCCACTTTTTAAATTATGTTAACAAGCCATAATTTTTAATATTTGAAGATTCCATGAGGACTGGTTATGTTCCACAGGACTGGTGCATAGCAAATGTGGGGACAATATACATAAAAGGACAAAAAACTATCCTGGAAACTAGACCCGTGAGTCTAACTTCTTTTGTGGGGAAAATATTTGAGGGGTTTGTTAGAGATGCTATCCTGGAGTATCTCACTAAACATAACCATATAACCCAGCACAGTGAGTGTCTTATATCTGGACGTTTAATAATATTTTTATTAATGACCTTGCAGTGGGTTTACAGTGTTAAGTTTCCAGATGATACTAAGCTGTGTAAAGTAATTAATACTGAGACTGATAGTACAGCATTACAGAGGGATTTGTGAAAGCTGGAGGAGTGGGCAGAGAAATGGTTGATGAGGTTGAATGTAGATAAATGTAAAGTTATAAACTTGGAACCATGGTAACAAAAAGTCCAATTATGTTCTAAACAGTCAATTACTTGGTAAAACTGCAGTTGAAAAGGACTTGGGGGTATTGGTGGATGGTAAACTTAATTTTAGTTACCAGAGCCAGGCAGCTGCTGCTAAAGCAAATAAGATTATGGGATGTATCAAGAGAGGAATAGATTCTCACCATAAAGACATAGTTTTGCCCTTATACAAATCACTGGTCAGAGCACACATGGAATATTGGGGGTCATTTACTAAGGGCCCGATTCGCGTTTTCCTGACGTGTTACCCAAATATTTCCGATTTGCGCCGATTTGGCATGCACGCGATGGAAATCGGGGGCGTGGTCGAACGAAAACCTGGCGGATTTTGAAAAACTGCCGCATTTTTAAAAAAAAATGTGTCACGAAAATTGCACTTACCTTCACTCAGCCCGGCTCGGTGTATTCCAGTGCGTTCCGATGCTCTTCAGCGCAGCAGCGCCACCTGGTGGACGGCGGAGGAACTACCTTAGTGAATCCCGGCCGGACCCGAATCCAGCGCAGAGAACGCGCCGCTGGATCGCGAATGGGCTGGGTAAGTTAATGTGCCCCTATGTGTACAGTTTTGGGCACCAGTGTAAAAAAAGGACATAGTAGGACTGGAACAGGAACCGGGGAGAGCAACCAAGATTATTAGGGGAATGGGGGGACCAGAATACAATTACAAAGATTTCAAAATTACAAATTACTAAATTTGGGTTTATTTTGTTTACAGCTGAGGGGAGACCTCATTACAATGTACAAATATCTGAACGGGCAGTAATTTGTATTTATCCCTAGGCCCCTGACCAGGACAAGGGGGCACCCTCTACATGAGCGTGGAGGTGAGGCGGTTCTACCATCACCATAGACAGGAATTCTTTACTGTGAGAGCAGTGAGACTATGGAACTCTCTGCCGCAGGAGGTTGTTATGGTGGAGCAAAAATATCAAGGGTTATGGGTTATACATTTTTTAGTATAGTTATACTATTATACTATGAACCAGAAGGGCTCAGAGGGTGTGTTACCGCAGCCCCATTATGCTGCCACTTTTACACCATGCGGAAGCATGTCTCACTACCCTCCCCCCCCCATTTTTCTGCTTCCTCTGCCTGCTGTAATCACATGACAGTAATTAGTTTTATCACACAGATGGGGGATAAATGCTCCTACTAAGTGCAACAGCCTATGAAGCTACAGCACGGTGGGGCACTGGTAACTCAACCAGAGCCCTTCTGGTTCATTAGTATTGTTTTAAAAGTTAATTTTAGAAGGAAAGAGGCAATGGATAAAAAATCTAAGAATATTACCACAGTCATGGTGCCTGGTTTATCATGATGTATTTTTATGGTCGATATGTTAATTTTACAGAGTTTCCACATTTTTTAATATTTTGGATCCATTATATTCCCTTAGGTTTTAAAAAGTTATTTCCATCTTAAAAAGTATAAGTGACCCTTCCTCACACTATTTGAGTGGTATCTTCTAGGATTGTCTAAAATTTGAGAATGACGGTGCTTTACAGGATTGATAAGGACCCCAGATGTATAGACTAGATGTTTCTTAAGCCAGCAGGACAAGGCTATGTATGCTATTAGTATAGCCATGGGCTTGATACCACAGGAATAGTACAATAGGTACAATGAATTAAATAAAGTTAGTCAAAAGGAAAGGTTAATGCAATTATATTCAATAGGGGACATCATTAACTTAATGTTATAAATATTGCTATTTCACTAAATGTAAAGTCGTCTTAAAAGAAAAAGTATCACTTCTTTCATATGGGGAAAAGCAGGTTCTTTACCGTGACTATTGTATATGCAGGAATAGCCTGCCTCAGGAGCTGGTCAAAGCAGGAAAAGCAGAAAGCTTCAAGATAGGCTTAAATGCCTTCTTACAGCAAAATAACATTGAGGCTTATGTAATTTTGGATTTCGTATATCTATCCATATCTATTCTAATTCCTTGCTTGAAGTTTATGGAAAGAAGAACGGAGTTTCTGTTAGCTATACTCCATAACACAGTCCTTCAGTTTGTTGTCCAGTGAAAGAACAAGATTTAAATGGAACAGTTCTTTTGTAAATATGGTGCCATAGTTTAACTAGTTTTTTCTCATTTTTTGGGTGGATTTATTTGGCAACCTAACCTTGATGTGCATGGAATTTACATGACTATTTTATTACGATTTAAGGTTTATTTTATCAGTTCATATGTTCAGTAATTGGCCTTACTTGATGACATATCCAGGCATCCAATATATCGGTACTGAAAACCACACATTCATTCATCTAATGAGTGATTCTTATCTTGTTTAGCAACATCCACATTAGTCACGCCTGCATTTCGGATTTCTGTTACACTTTCAATTGAAAAACAGCATAACGGAAACTAAACGTGGAAGGTGAACAGAAGGTCTTCCATCATCTTCCGTTCCACGCAGATTTCAGGGGACCGTCCATTGCATTTTTTCATTGTAACAATATTAATAGTGAAAAAAACAAAGTCTGTTTCTCCATTTTTTCCACTAATAATGAAAAAAATTGAACCTGTACAATGCAATGTGAACTTAGCCTTATTGTAATATTTGCCACATGGTGCTAACCTTTTTCTATCTATAATCGCTATTTAAAGTCTTTATTTTCAGTAGTATGTTACATATTAAATTTTGTATAAACTATAATAATTTTTCTCTTTTCCCCTTCCATTACTGCGGACTTGATATATGATATCAGAAATAGGGACACAAGGCACAGGTAAGTGAATTACCAGGGCAGTCATTTGTAACTATTGATTTTCAATAAGAAAACTTAACGGATGCAATATATTACTAATGTGGTGAAGAATAGATTGAATGTGTACATGAGGAGTATTCAAGGCACAAAGGGATTTCATCTAATTCCATTTTATTGTCTGGCTCTATGTATGAGATTAAGCCATCATGTTTGTTTTTATCAATCAATCATTTATAGAATGCGTCCTCTGACAATACGAATCAAGAAATTGCTCAGGTTTCATTGCGGTATATAAAGTTCCGGAGCAGTTCATATCATGTTTATTGAATGCATTTGGTTTAACAGTTTCAAAAGTGTTGTATCTGACACATTCAGATCAAACCTGTGACATGTTCCTGGCCAAACCAAGGACATGTGCCTGGCCAATAGAGCTCTACATGTACATAAATATTATGTAAAATCAAATCAAATAAAATTCTGATCAGAATTTTGCATCACTAGTTGTAAGCCTAAATCAGGAGTAGAATATAAACCAAGAATATTACATAATAGTCTTCACACATAACCTTATCCTTTACATACTATTACTGCATGAAGTGCTAACTTTAGTATGTGCTCATAGAGGGTTCACTTCGCCTGATAGGGTCCTTAAGTACTTAACCCCTTAACAACATGTGACATATTACTGCATCACGCGCCGACTGCAGGTGTGTGTTTGCTGCAAATTATATATATATTTAAGCAAACACCCATTGGTAACACCTGCAATTTGTGCCAGCACCGATAGCAGGTGTTAACCCTTCGATTGCCAATGACATTAAAAAGAGGGCGGCACGAGGGTGCCTCCATGTTGGCTTATATTGTTGCTCCCCACAACGTCATCGGGGAGCGGTGATCTGTTAACATGTCTTGTTTCACACCATGTATTACAATGTGCGATTCGCACAATGTGGAAAATCCCCATATACGGTCTTACTGTATGTAGTATGGTAGGATCAAACCTAGTTAACCCTAGGTTTGATCCTACCATACTCCATACAGTACCCTAGGGGTCTGAACAATTAAAAAAAAAAATTAAAAAAGTTAAAATTCAAATACCCCCTTTCCTTAGATCTGGAATAAATATAAATAAACAGTAAAAATCATAAACATGTTAGGTATCAGCGCATCCCATAATATCCGATCTAAACGGTTGTTTCCAGAGTTTAAACCAGTAACAGACAATAGCGCCCAAAGTTGACCCAAAAAATAAAGTAGACATATAATTTGGAACGCATAGTAAAATCTGTAAAATCCAAGCCCACAAGAAAATGGTGCAAATGCATTTTTTCACCAATTTCACTGTATTTGTGATTTTTTCCCGATTTCCAGTACATGGCATGGAGTATTAACTCCTTAACGCTCTGCGCCGTAGCTCTACGGCGCAGAGGTATAAGGGATGTATGAAGAGGGCTCACGGGCTGAGTCCTCTTCATACAGAGGTGGGGGTTTTTGCATTTTGCACAAAACCCCCACCGCTAATAACCGCGGTCGGTGCTAGCACCGATCGCGGCTATTAACCCCCTAAACGCCGCCGGCAAAGTCGCCGGCGGCGTTTAAAAGACGGCGGCGCGCGGGCGCCGCCATCTTTTTTTCGATCGCCACGCCCCCGAACGTCATCGGGGGGCGGCGATCGGTTACCATGGTAGCCTCGGGTCTTCTTTTGACACGAGGCTACATGGTTTATGCAGGTTCGTTACAATGAGCCAGTGGCTCATTGTAATGTATAACCTGCAAAAATGCCATATATTGCAATACTGTAGTATTGCAGTATATGGTAGGAGCGATCTGACCATCTAGGGTTAATGTACCCTAGATGGTCTAAAAGATAGTGAAAAAAAAAAGAAAAAAAAAAGTTTAAAAAATAAAAAAAATTAATAAAATATTAAAAGTTCAAATCACCCCCCTTTCCCTAGAACGGATATAAAACATAACAAACAGTAAAAATCACAGACATATTAGGTATCGCCGCGTCCCAAAATGCCCGATCTATCAAAATATAAAAACGGTTACGGCCGGCGGTGACCTCCGAGGCGGGAAATGGCGCCCAAATGTCCGAAATGTGACTTTTACACCTTTTTACATAACATAAAAAATGAAATAAAAAATGATCAAAATGTCGCACAGACCTCAAAATGATAGCAATGAAAACGTCGCCTCATTTCGCAAAAAATGACCCCTCACACATCTCCGTGCGCCAAAGTATGAAAAAGTTATTAGCGTCAGAAGATGGCAAAAATTTTTTTTTCTTTTTTGTACACATTCGTTTAATTTTTGAAAATGTATTAAAACACAATAAAACCTATATAAATTTGGTATCACCGCGATCGCACCGAACCAAAGAATAAAGTAGGCGTGTTATTTGGAGCGAAGAGTGAAAGTCGTAAAAACTGAGCCCACAAGAACGTGACGCACGTGCGGTTTTTTTTCAATTTTTCCACATTTGGAATTTTTTTTCAGCTTCGCAGTACACGGCATGTTAAAATAAATAACATTACGGGAAAGTAAAATTTGTTACGCACAAAATAAGCCCTCACACAGGTCTGTACACGGAAAAATGAAAAAGTTATGGATTTTTGAAGTTGGAGAGCGAGAAATGAGGCGAAAAACCCTCCGTCCTTAAGGGGTTAAATAATGTCATTATGAAGTGCAATTTGTTTATTTGTTACACAGAAAACAAGCCATCACACAGCTCTTTACATGGAAAAATAAAAAGTTATGGATTTTTGAAGGTGGGAAGTGAAAATTAAAAACGCAAAAACGAAAAAGGGCCTGCTTGTTAATGAGTCTGGGAAACTGTCACCTCTGATCAGCTAAATAATCCCCAGACAGTACCTTAGAGAACACCAAGTCATCTCAATGCTTCTACAGTAATCCTGTTACTCTGCATTGCTGCTGTGTGATAAAAACAACTTTTATTCTTTTTGTTGTCTTTCATTTATCAAGTGAAGGAGGCGAGAGAGCATTCCGATCCACTCTAGCTCTGCCCGCCTCCTCACGCCTCCTCTGGCTCAGACCCACGCCCCACAACACTGTCCCATGGTCTATGTCACTACTTCCCCAGTTTCAAACTTCCCCAAATGTGCAGTCCTCCTGTTAGTTTGGTGCCGGTGTGCATATACACAGCCGGCCCTACATGTGCTCCGTGGATGTGCCTGTGCATTGGCCGGCTAGCTCTCAATTACACCAGCGCCATGCACGGCAATGGAGCATACCTCCGGGTATAAAAATAAATTTCCACCAGAATTTTTTCTTACGTTATTCAGAAAACGAAATGCTTCATTTGAAGCAAAAAAAAAATGAAATCAACTGCTAGCTGTGTATTTTCTGTGTATTTTAACACTTTTTGGCAACCTTTTCAAATTTAAACATGCTCTAGAAGAAAATACCTAAAAAAATATGGCAAGAAGAAGATTTCTGCAAAAAAAAGAATTCCCAAACCCCCAAAAGGCTGCTAAAAGTATTTTTGAGTAGCCCCTAGCCTTGACTTATAAATAGTGTAATATAGTATAGTATAATATATCATGTGATTGGTTTTAGGAGAGTCAATTGCAGGAAACTTAATTTGTACAAAACTTTGTCTGATGCTTATTATGTAATTTTGTATTATTGGAAATAACCAGTTGAATAGAAAGTCTTTACTTAGAGTTCCAATAACATTTTAGCCTGCTTTCTAGGGTACATTGTCAAACGCAAGACCCGCAGTGCCAAATTTGGCATAGGGCCTTGTGTTAAACGCCCTGTCCCCATGCCCCTGCGCTAATCGGGATTGTAGCTGATGTTGCCCCCGAGGAAAATAAGTTTAACACCCCTGGTCTAGGGCAGTAGCTAAAAGTTTTATTATATGACTTGCTTGTGACCTTTGGGCTTGTTCTGGTTTTCCTACATGTTCCACTTGCATATGTTTTTGTTATCATACATAATGACTTACTGCTGTTGTAAGATTAGAAATATAAACCCAGGGGTATAGCAGTGACTTAATACAGCGAATAGTTACTAAGTGTCTGACATTGTCCTGCTGCTAGCAAAGATTAACATGTTTGCTAGGAAAGCAGATGCCTTAATTGTAAGCAAGGCATCTCCATGACAACGTCAATCATTGCTCTGGAGGTGAACATGAAAATCTCTATTTTCTACCTGAACCTCTGTATCTTACTGCCGTGTCTCTATAAACACATTTGTTAGACATTTTATCTAGTTTAGGATAAAAGAAATGATCTATTATAGAATTTGCTTGTAAAGACTTTAGTTACACGTGTGTGGACATCTTAAAGAGGACCTGTTATCTTTTCCCTCTCTATGATATAAACAAAGAAAGGATTGGTCCTTTAAATGGGTTGTTTCACTTTAGAGAATGATTTAGGCCCCTTCCACACTTGCAAGTGTGATGCGCTGAACATCACCAGAGGTAGGACGTCGCATGTTTACTCCCTCATTATCTTCTCACCATGGCGGTACCCTATTGTAACTGCGTCGCAGCGATGACTAGTAACTAAGGACCAATTATCCTACGAGTTTTAGGTAATGTCATCCCTCACCCAATCGGGATCCAGCAACGGTTCACATGATTGGAGTATGAGGTAAAAAGGTCAAAGGGGATCATAAGGTGTGTCAAATCCCCCGGACCAATCAAGTCATAGCCCCACACTATACGTGTCACTTCCTTAATACCAGAGGTATCTCTGGATGCCCCCTGGTGCATTCATTGGCTAGCATGGAGGCCAATATTGTGTTGCTAGGCAACCTCACTAGTAGTTCCAAACCATTGGTGCCTTCAATATGTAGTCCCACCTCGAAGTTATATATACCTGCCGTAGCTCCTTCCACAATTCAGTAGCCCCAATCCCCTGATGACGCTGGTTCTCAGGCGAAATATGTCGGGGGGGCTCTTGTTTGGCTTTTAAATTGACTTGTTTGAGGCTGGTTTATTGATGGGTCACTGCAGAGACCCGCTTATGCATTACAGGTTGAGGAATACTCAACACTATAAGTGTAGATAGAAAAATTAGCAGCCTCAAACCTGCAAATTTTAAGAAATAAGTGTGATATATATTGTTAGACTTCTTATCCAATTTAATAAAACTTACGTTTTAGGCCTGACCGATAAGGCTCCATTCTGTCTCAGGACAGTCCCTGTAAATGAACTTGCATCATACTCGCAGCCAGTGCTGCCTTTATCGCCGGCCCAAACGCTGCAAACCGGAACTGAACTGAACTGACGTGCTGATCCATGCAGCATTCGCTGCGAGTGTGATGCGACTTTAGCGCATCACACTCGCAAGTGTGGAAGGGGCCTTTTCCTTGTATTTGGGAAGTAAGAGTTCTCCTTACGGAGACTTTGCCAATTAAGGCCGTCTTGTAGGCATGTGGAGACTTGTAGCCATTGACGCACCACTAGGGGATATTGAGAAAATGTGCAAATACCTTTTTCCTTATCCCATCCTGGAAAACTTAACCTTCTTATAGGCATCTTATTAAGTTAATTCAAAGGCCCCCCTCCTCTTTAATGTGTTGTGCCTGGCTGTTAATGCAACTGCCTGGAGCAAGAACCTTCATTCTGTACCCTGCCTACAATTATACATAATATTAGTACGCATTAATTATTCAATTTCCTGTAGATTGCTAGGACTTTAGTTAGCTTATTTTACACATGCAGCTCTTTATATCTACAATCACCGCTTTATAACTGGTTATAAATCCTTAAAGGATATCTACCATTTGATATGATGCATTATGAAGCAAACATACCTTGAGGATTGAGAACTGATGCAGGATCATATCTTGGTGAATCCCTGAGTTGAGTGGTTTTGCCGAAAGGTATGTTTTCTCAAGGTATGTTTGGTTCACAATGCATCAACTCAAATTTTAGATTTTTTAGGTAGGTTTCCGTTAATTCATAAGGGGAGTGACGATTGCTATTGTGACTTTAGATTTTTAGATATAAAAACAATATTAATACTTCTTAAAACACAGTTTACATAAAAAGTAAGGTATCTGATGTATAATATAAATGGTAAACTAAGCTATTTTCTCTTCCAGCACTAGTCCAGCTCATAAATATTACTTGGCTGTGGATCCATCTTCAGAATCGTTGTACTTGTCAGATACAAATACCAGGAAAGTTTACAAAGTGAAGTCTCTTTCTGATGTTAAGGAGCTGTCAAAGAACTTTGAAGTGGTGGCTGGGACAGGGGATCAATGTCTCCCATTCGACCAGAGCCACTGTGGAGATGGGGAAAAAGCAAACGAAGCTTCACTAAACAGCCCAAGAGGTAACCTGATAAACGCAAACTGTGGATTTTATACGATGAGCAACATTCTCCAAATGTTGTATTTTTTGGAATGTTGTACATTGAAATAGATGATATTTGAGATGAGCAAATATTCTTTTCCACTGTTTGTCCACGTTGATTAAATTACAATTTTCTTAAAATTGATGAATGGACATGTTACACCATGATGAAGGTAGTGGGGTTCAACAGTGTAGTGTTATGTCTACCCTCTTCATACTTAATTATTATTATTATTATTATTTATAGAGCACCGTTAATAATACCATTAACAAGCGATAAGGAATTCACATTTATAACATTAAGACAAGAAAAAATGCAGGTACAAAATACAAAAACTACAGAGATGTGAAACAAGTGGAAGGAGGACTCAAAAACTATATGTATTTGATAAATTGTTTTCAGGTCATTTATACTTGGACACTATTGCCGTGATTCACTTGCTTCAGAATGATCAACAATCATTTGCCAATATAAATGAAGAAGGAAAAAGGGACCCAAGGCCCAGAACCATCAATAAGTGACCCTGATCATAATCTGGCAAAGAGGAGTGACCTATCCAGCTGAAGGGATCTTACTGATTGAAATGTTCATCAAATCATATACCATGGTCTTTTAACCCCTTAAGGACTCAGCCATTTTGTAGCTTAAGGCTCAGTCCCATTTTTTGGATTCTGACCTGCGTTTATATGGTTATAACTTTTGAACACTGTTACTTATCTAAGCAATTCTGAGATTGTTTTTTTCCTTACATGTTGTACTTCATTTAAGTTTTGCGTTTATTTACAAAAACAATGAAAAAATGATGAATTTTTTGAAAAACTTGCCATTTTCAAAATTCGAAATCATCACGTTTTCAGGCAGATAGATTTACCACCTAAATAACTTGCCAAATAACATTTCCCATATGTGTACTTTATATTTTCATAATTTTTGAAATATCTGGATAATTTATTTTGACGTCATGCGGATTTACAAATCGAATAGCGATTTTCAGCATTTTCAGATTTTACTATTTTGGGGATAAATACTGTTTGAAATTAAATTTTACATATTTAGCATTAAATCTAATATAATATCTAAATATAATCAACCCATTTTCAAATCTGCACCCCTCAAGCTATCAGAAACAGCTTTTACAAAGATTGTTAACCCCATGAGATCTTCATAGTAATTGAATCAAAATGGAGGTGAAATTTAGAATGGTCAAATTGTGCATTCTCCCGAGAGCAGAGACCCCCGACATGTGGCCGTTACTTGTTTTATGGGATCACAGCGAGGCGCAGAAGTGAAGGAGCGCCCTGCAGCTGCCAGGATTTTAGTTTCCTCATTGGCCCCTTTTGAAGGCTATCAAATTTTCATTTTTTCGTTACTGGGGCCATGTGATGGCATTTTTTTTGCGGGATGAGATGCTTTTTCCAGTTTTACCATTTTGGGGTTGTTATCCCTTATTGTTGAAAATTAAGGAACTTTTTTTGAGGGCACGAGTAGAAAAGCATCAATTCTGTACTGGAATAATCATGTTACCAATAATCATGTTATCTTTATCCTATTGGTTGATACGATTACAGGGATACCAGACATGAATATTTTTTCTTATGTTTTACTAAATTTGCCAAATAAAACCCTAATGTGGGGGAAAATCTATCATTTGTGCATCGCCATCTTCCAAGTGGCATAACATTGTTACGTTTTTGGCTACAGAGCTGGTTGATGGCTTGTTTTTTGCGGGACGTGTTGTACTTTGCAACACTTGCATTCTGGAGTTCATATGTTTTGTTGATCACTTTTTATTGCATTTTTAGTGGGATTCAGGCATCTCTGGGGTCCCGATCGGATATTTGGTTGCTATCCACAAATGTGTTTAACACACACAAAATAAAAAGCTCCTATCCTGTCAAAATCTATTTTTTTTCCAGAAATCACCATGTAAACAAGAATACCACCTTTATGCAAATTGCAACAAAAATTGCATGAAAATTCAAAATTTCCTCTAAAATATGTACAAATCCAGAATACTTATATAAAGAAAACATACTTTCCTAAAACAGCAAGATGTGAGGAGATCGTACATACCCCACATGTGTATATTCACCAAAATATGCAGCAAAGAGAACGTTAAATCCACAGGGGACACCAAACTATTTTTGCAGAAAATTGCACTGAGCTTCACACAGATCTATCATTGTATGTTCGCTTACACAATGGTGACCCAAATAAATAAATACAGGCAGTCCCTGTGTTACATACAAGATAGGTTCTGTAGGATTGTTCTTAAGTTGAGTTTGTATGTAAGTCGGAACCGCATACTTTATTGCTGTAACCCCAGTCAAATTTTTTTCGGTCTCTGTGGCAATTGGATTTTAAGAATGTTGGATTGTCATAAGAACCAGGATTAACTATAAAGCTTAATTACAGGTACCATTGATAACTGTTAAAGATGTTTATTGTAGCCCAGGACTAAAGTACAGTAAATTACCAAAATCCAGAGGTCCGTTTGTAACTATGGGTCGCATTTAAGTCAGGTGTTCTTAAGTAGGGGACTGCCTGCATATATATATATATCCATAAACCAAGCTAATGAGATAATAAAGTCACGTTTAGATGTGCGCCAATGTATTAGCCGCGCGATAACAGAACCCTCCGCGCTTCATAAGAATTTGAGTTAAAACGTCATAACATAGGTGTAAATAATGGAGGATGGTGTGAAATAAAAACTTTTTCACTGAACATGTGTGTGTTTTAGCTTTATGGACATGTTCTGGGTCGCTGTGTTAATATGTAGCCACATTAGACGAAGAGGATCGAACGTTCATTGTATCAGTCAATTTTCGCAAAAAAACTAAATAAAAGGCATTAAGAGAGAAACTGTGTTCTTAGATATGGTTTTGGTTTGGAGAGGGTTACAACATGAATATTAGTTGATATTATCCCTTATCAAAATGTAGTAACATATAAAGTGAATATTTCCATTATCTGTGAGGTGCAGCAGCTCCTGTGTGCAGCAAATTCTCCCTGTATCTGCCGGCTAAGAATCTGGAGGGGGGCACACTTCAGAGGGCTATATCTCTGGCTCTGTGACACATAGAACACCACTTCTTTTTTCCTATGAAAGAAGAGAGTCTCCTCTTTTGTATGAATCTACATCTGTGTTTCTAAGTGTCAGGAAAATTGAGATATTAACTGTTAAAATGCCATTGGGGGTGATTTTCTCATTTTAAACCTGAATATCTCTGGATCCATGGCACCTAGAAACACAATTCTAGATTCATTTGAAAGAAGAGATTCTGCTCTTTCATGGGATTGGAAAATGTTGTGTGTTCAGAATATGAAAACACGGTGTGCACCACCTTGTATCAAAAGAGAAGGGTAGGGGGGAAAGATTGGGACAAAGAGAAAAAAGTTGTGAGTGTAATAAAATATAACCTTTATTTATATCTTTAAAATCCTGAATATATTTTCACAGTAATAAATTAAAAGAACTAGTATGGCAGTATTTGTGTTGCCATAATTTATCTTGGCCACACTAGTTGTAAGGTAACAACTAGGGATGTGAGCACAGGTAGGGGTCCCCTTTTATTATGTCCCTCCAGTGATCCGTTGAGATCCCACTAATAATTTGTTGATAGGATCGTAGAGGAGACATACTGTATAAAATAATTGAGTTCAAGATAACAGTCCATAGAGGGCATCAGCGTCGCTGCCTTGCATCGCAGCACGGCACTTTGCTCTTTCAGGGGGCCCTGAGCAAATGCCCACTTTGCCTACCCATAGCGCCAGCCCTGATTACATGACATGAAATGTGACCAGAAAGGAGGCATGGGGAGGATTAGATTGGAGTGGCTGTCCGTGCAGGAAACGCCCACCTCTGATGCCAGGTTATTTAGGATAAAATTTGATTTATGTGGATGTAAGCGAAACTATTTTTAGCTAAAAGAAGGGTGTCAGAAAGTTAATAGAGCTCTATAGCAACCTGTCACTGGCTGTGTGCAAATGTGGTGACAAATTCCCTTTAACTGTGACAAGAATAGACACACAAGGATGTTTCCTCTTTGAGTAGACTTCAAGTAGTTGTATAGATGAAATCTGGCAAAGAGAAACCCAGTCATGACATCAGAGGAACAGTAAAGAGATGAGATAAGAAAAAATCGTAGGTCAGGGTAGACAAAGTTTGTGCGTACTAAAAATTGCAGATTTCAGTGAAGGTAGAAAAGGTTCAGAAAGTGAGAAAAGGCAAAGAATGAACAGAGGATCACAAATAAACAGCATCAGAATAAAACCTTTATGGGAAAGCTAGGAACATTGGAAAAGGTGTTTCAGAATTTTCATTTCAAGGGAAATACTATTATTCACCAGACATTTCAGGAGAGGTGGCAGGCTCTCTTAATTAGCTTTTTCCTCTACTTTCTTACATTGTTCCTTAATTATTTCAGGATGTATTTAATAAAAGAAATATATTCATTTAATCATTTCAGATTAAAAACTTCCGTGTTCTGAAAAAGACATATGAACTTCCACACTTGTCCTTCTGTTTGTCCTTAATGTCTAGTTAAATATTGTAACAAATTGCAAATCAATCTAAGACGAGCGATTACACAAAAATCACATTTTAATTAGACTTGTATAAACTTCTGTGCATAATTAACTATTCCCTGGTTGTGCAGACATGAGAAATATGTTCGTCAATAAATCACAATCGAAGACAAGATAATTAATATTTATTTAGTTCTTAAAGATCATTCAACAAAATGTAAATTAAACCAGAAAATATGAAAACTTTGTGTGATGCATTAATAGTGCATTGCCTGGGATTTTATAAACATATCCATCCCATAGTAGCAAATTAGTAAACTTCACATTGATGAAATGTTTAAAACTGACATTGTATGTTGACTGAACAAATCCAGGGTTTTAGAAACAGGTTATTGGTAGGTTACAGAGAGGAAATAGCAGACATATTCCACCACTGTGATAAACCAAGGCGACTTCATTGTTCCCAGGATCGGCAGCTGTTCATCTTTGATACTACATGGTTCATATTTGCACAAATTTAATGGAACCCAAATGCGCAAAGAGTTTTAAAAAATAACAAGAGATATGTTCAGGATTCATTGAACAAATGTAAGAGTATTGGAAAGAAAAGAGGCCAATCAGAGGATGAGCTTTGTGTCTCTTACTTTTGCGGTCTTTTTACCTCGGCCTTATCCTGGATGACACTCATACTGGGCACTTTTCATTTGTTGCCTGTTATCTGTGTTTCAACTACTTATGTTAATCTATCTTAATGTTTGGTTTAATGTTAATGTAATTCTATCTATCGGTTTTCAATTCTGCAGTTTAAGGACCTTTGAACACCTTCAGAGGTCATTGAAAGGCTCTTGTATATATCATAGTATAATAGTATATAAGGCCGGAAAAAGATGCAAGTCCATCAAGTCCAACCTTTAAGAATAAAATAAATGTTTTATCCCCATAACCCGTGATATTTTTGCTCTCCAGAAAGGCATCCAGACCTCTCTTGAACATGTACATAGAGTCTGCCATAACAACCTCCTGCGGCAGAGAGTTCCACAGTCTCACTGCTCGTACAGCAAAGAACCTTTGTCTATGTTGATGGTAGAATCGTCTCTTCTCTAGGCGCAGAGGATGCCCCCTTGTCCTGGTCAGCGGTCTAGGTATAAAAAGATCTTTGCAGAGATCCTTGTACTGTCCGTTCAGGTATTTGTACATTGTAATGAGGTCTCCACTCAGTCATCTTTTTTCTAAACTGAATAATCCCAAATTTTGTAATCTGTCATGGTACTCTAGTCCCCCTATTCCCCTAATAATCTTGGTCGCTCTCCTCTGCACCCGTTCCAGCTCTATTATGTCCTTTTTATTCACTGGTTCCCAAAACTGTACACAATATTCCATGTGTGGTCTGGGATTTGTACAAGGGCAAAACTATGTCTTTATCATGAGAATCTATTCCTCCCTTGATACATCCCATAATTTTATTTGCTTTAGCAGCAGCTGCCTGGCTCTAAAATTAAGTTTACCATCCAACAATACCCCCAAGTCCTTTTCAGCTCCAGTTTTACAAAGTAATTGACTGTTTAGAATACAATTATACTTTTTGTTTTGGTTGCCCAAGTGCATAACTTTACATTTATCTACATTAAACCTCATCAACCATTTCTCTGCCCACTCCTCAAGCTTCCACAAATCCCTCTGTAATGCTAAACTATCGACCTCTGTATTTATTACTTTACACAGCTTAGTATCATCTGCAAATATTGAAAGTTGACTGTGTAAACCCACTGCAAGGTCATTAATAAAAATATTAAAAAGAAGTGGCCCCAATACTGACCCCTGTGGCACTCCACTGGTAAAGTCAACCCAATCTGATCCAATCACAATCTAATGTGCCATTAATGACAACCCTCTGTTTTCTATCACTAAGCCAATTACTTACCCAAATACACAGATTGTCCCCTAGTCCCAGCAGTCTCATTGTATATACCAACCTTTTATGCGCACGGTGTCAAATGCCTTTGAAAAGACCAGAAATGCAACCTCCACAGTGTCCCCCAGATCCAGTCTGGAACTTACTTCCTCGTAGAAACCAATCAGATTAGTCTGACAGGACCGAGCTCTCATAAACCCATGCTGACACTGAGTTATAAGGTTATTACAGTGAGATACTCCAGGATAGCATCTCTAACAAACCGCTCAAATATTTTCCCCACCGCAGAAGTTAGACTCACAGGTCTTTAGTTTTCAGGATCGCTTTTTGATCCTTTTTTGTAAATTGGTACCACATATTAAAAATAACGGTCTGTCTATGTGGTACCTAGTCTATGTAGAACCTGGGGGTGTATGCCATCCGGCCCCGGTGATTTATCTATCTTAGTGATTGTGAGGCAGCGCCATACCTCTTCCTGGGTTAAACTGTTGACATTCCAAAGAGAATTTACATCATTCCTCATCTTGTATTCCACCAGGGGATTATCCTGGGTAGAGACAGTCGAGAAGGCGACACCCTAGGCTGTAATTTTGAAACCCTGTCAAGTCTGTTGGTTAGGATAAGGTCCAGCAGTGCCCCCCCTTTTGTTGACTCCAGGAGTCCCCCATGATAAGTACTTCACCATGCTTTGAAGCTGTATCCAATTCACTTATCAGCATTTCCTGTGCTGCCTCCATTATATTTGGAGCCTTCTAAAAGTCCCCTAGCAATATTTTATTACTCTTTTTGTGTAAGCATTTGTGTACATACACTTTATATGGTTTTCCCTATTCCTATTCCTTTTGTTCTTATACCCCAATCTCATTCCAGCCCCCCTTCCTCCCCCATTGACTATGACTCTTCCCAGCTCTCTATCTACACTGACTATTTGCCCTGCATAAGTGTAGTTGCCCTCCACCCAGGTCTCTAGTTTAAACACTCCTCCAAACTTCTAGCCATTTTTCCCCCAAAACAGCTGCAACCTCCCCATTGAGGTGCGGCCCATCCCTACTGTAGAGCCTGTAGCCAACAGAAAATGTAGCCCAGTTCTCCATGAACCCAAAGCCCTCCTTTCTACGCCAACTCTTGAGCCACTTATTTACCTCCTTCATCTCCCGCTGCCATTCTGGTGTGGCATGTGGTGCAGGTAGTATTTCAGAGAAAACTACCTTTGAGGTCCTTGCCCTGAGCTTATGGCCTAAATCCCTGAAATCATTTTTAAGGACCTTCCACCTACCTCTTACTTTGTCATTAGTGCCAATGTGGACCATGACCGCTGGTTCCTCACCAGCCCCTCCCATTAATCTGTCAACCCGATCTGCAACATGCCGAACCCGAGCACCCGGCAAACAACACACTGTTGGGTGTGCACAGTCTTTGTGACAGATTGCCCTGTCTGTTCCCCTAATAATCTTCCATTACCAGCACCTGTCTGACCTTGCCTGTGCTCCCATTAACTCTCTTACAAGAGCAGACAGTCCCCTGGTTGCTAGAGGCTGTGTCCTGCTGCAGCATTGCTATCCCAGAGCTGATATCCGCCTCATCCGCCAGCCTGGCAAACTTATTGGGGTGCACCAGATCAGGACTAGACTCCCTGAAACTCTTCCCTCTAACCCGCCTTCTACATGTTAACCAACTAGCTGACCCTCACTCTGCACCTCCATACTTCTGACCCCACACCCATCTTCCCCAGAGAGTTTGTGCTCCAGGAGCAGCAAACTTCACTCCATATTGTCATTTGCCCGCAGCCTTGAAACTTTTTCATTTAGATCCAGAATCTGGGCTTCCAGATAAGCAATTTTCACACATCCCACACAGCAGTATTCCCCCTCAAATGCCTGTTCAAGGAAAGCATACATGGCACAGGATGTACACTGTGTAGCAATGCCACTTATGGAGTCCATTGTACTAATGGGGATTACAAGAGAAATACGGAAGAAAAGAAGAATTCACAGTAACACAAAATACAGCAGTTACGTGCTAAAGTCCCTCAAACTTAAGTCCCTTAATCCTAAGTCCCACTTTGGAAACTGCACACACTTCGGATCAAGGCACACTCGCCACCAAGCTCGCACACTCCCTTTTCTGAATGCTCTTAAAAAGGTTATTTGCCATAAAAATCCGCTGTGCTCACTGCAACAAGATCTGGCTGCAAACCACCAAACAAACTGACCACAAAAGTATATAAAGGCTGTTATTAGATAGCCACACCCCACTATTAATTAGGCAGCACCTGTGCCTATACTGTCTAGATAAGCAAGGTGAATGCTTCAGACTTAACCAGCGCTACACCCCCACACAATATACAGATTATGCAAGTAAAATACCTACTTGGTTGCAATAAAACCCACACAAATGAATATCAGAAAAAAATATGTAAATGCACTTATCTATTTGTTGCTGGATCCAAGAAAGTACTCCTTCCCTTAATCCTAAATCCCACTTTGGACACTACACACACTTAGGATCAATGCACACTCACCCACAAAGCTTGCATACTCGCTTTTCTGAATGCTCTTAAAAAGGTTATTTGCCACAAAAATCCGCTGTGCTTATTGCAACAAGATCTGGCTGCAAACCTTGTGTCAGGAAGTGATACACATGTATGAGGAATCCAGGGATGGATGACCATTTCTATATTATCTCTACAGGGCAGTATCAAACTTGTTTGGTTTTTCTCGCTGTTCATAGGTCCTTAAAAGCCTTTGACCTTGAGAAACCTATATTGTAATCACCTATATTGTAATCCACTACTGCTGGGGACCACAACCTCAATGGGAATGACTATTGTTCTTTGTTCAAATAAGGATTATTACAGTTCTTTTACTCTTAAGCCTCCACACTCAAGTAAAGAGGGTTCACTATTCCATTGAGACTGATTAACACTAAATGCATTACATCAGACTAATATTTTACTGCCATAATTTCAAATGTGCCCCAAAATCGCATATTTTCAGGCAGGCCTACCACATTCCCTAACTGCTTGTAACTTTTAGTTTCTTTTCTTTAACACCTTAGCGCTCTGAGCCGTAGCTGTACTGCGCTGAGTCCCGCGATTAGCGCTCAGCGCAGTACAGCTACGGCGCAGAGACGATGCCGATTCAGCGCTGTATAGCAGCCGAACCGGCATCGTTAGCCGCGGGATGTCAGCGGTAATCTACCGCTGACATCCCCGGCTAACACCCGCGGTCGGAGTGGGCTCCGATCGCGGGTGTTTAACCCGTTAAATGCCGCGGTCAACGCGACCGCGGCATTTAACATGCCTTCTGGGGGTCTTTACCCCACGATCGCCCCCCCGCACCGTTTTCGGGGGGGGCGATCGCTGTTTTGGCTCCTCTGGGGTCCGATCGGGACCCCAGAGAAGCCTGGAGGGTTTACCTTTAAGATGGCGTCTGTGACGTCATCTTAAAGGCAAAGTGTCAGCCTATGCATCTGCATAGGCTGGCACTGATAATACCCTGCAATACATTAGTATTGCAGAGTATTATCAAGAACAAGCAATCAGATGATTGCTTGTTCATATCCCATGGTGGATCATGTAAAAAATGTACAAAATAATGTTTTTCAATAAAAAATTACTTTATAAATCACTAAAAATCCCCATAAGCCCCAAAACATATAAAGAGACATATAACGCTCAAAAAAGTCTAAATCATAACACAAACCCCACATATATAGTATCACCGCGTCCGTAACAATCCATAGAATAAAACTAAATAACTATGGAACCCATATGATGAACGCCGTAAAAAAAAAAACGTCAAAAACCCGCCAAAAATTATGATTTTTACCTATTATATCCCACTAAAAATGCAATAAAAAGTGATCAACAAAACATATGTACTCCAGAATGATATTGTTGCAAAGAACAACATGTCCCGCAAAAAACAAGCCATCAACCAGCTCTGTAGCCAAAAAAACGTAACAATGTTATGCCACTTGGAAGACAGCGATGCAAAAATGATAGATTTTTCCCCACATTAGGGTTTTATTTGGAAAATTTAGTAAAACATAAGAAAAAATATTCATGTCTGGTATCCCCGTAATCGTATCGACCCATAGAATAAAGATAACAGGATTATTAGGATATACGGTGAACATGAAAAAAAAAAAAGTAAAAAATCCAGTACAGAATTGATGCTTTTCTACTCATGACCTCAAAAAGAGTTCCAAAATTTTCAACAATAGGTGATACCAACCCCAAAATGGTAACACTGGAAAAAGCATCTCGTCCCGCAAAAAAAATGCCGTCACATGGCACAAATAACGGAAAAGCGAAAATTTTATAGCCTTCAAATGGGGGCAACCAGAAAACTAAAATCCTGGCAGCTGCAGGGTGCTCCTTCCCTTCTGCGCCTCGCTGTGCCCCCATAACACAAGTAACAGCCACATGTGGGGGTCGCTGCACTCAGGAGAAATTGTAGAACAAATTTTATGGTGAGTTTTCTCTTTTTATCTTTTGAAAATGTGTAAATTTTAGGGCTAAATGAACGTATAACCGACAAAATTTGACCATTCTAAATTTCACCGCCATTTTGATTCAATTACTATGAAGATCTCAAGGGGTTAACAATCTTTGTAAATGCTGTTTCTGATAGTTTGAGGGGTGCAGATTTGAAAATGGGTTGGTTATATAGGGGGTTTTGTTGCTAAATATGTAAAATTTGATTTCAAACAGTATTTATCCCCAAAATAGTCAATTCCGAAAATACGGAAAATCGCTATTCGATTTGTAGGCCGCGTGACGTCAAAATAAATTATCCAAACATTTCAAAAATTATGAAAATGTAAAGTAGACAAATGGGAAATGTTATTCTGCAAGTTATTTAGGTGGTAAATCTATCTGCCTGAAAACGCGGTGATTTAGAATTTCGAAAATGGCAAATTTTTCTAAAAATTCATCATTTTTTTCTTTTTTTTGTAAATAAACGCAAAACTTATCAGCCAAAATTTACCACTAAAATGAAGTACAACATGTGGGGAAAAAACAATCTCAGAATCGTTTTGATAAGTAACAGTGTTCAAAAGTTATTACCACAGGAAGAGACACTGGTTAAATTTCAAAAAAAAGTTGCGAGCCTTAACCTGCAAACAGGCTGCGTCCTTAAGGGGTTAAACCTCTGCTGATTTCTCTTCCCATCCTCTGTAGACCGATGCACCTGGTTTCTATAAATATCGATAACAGCGGGTGACTGATTCATTCAGCATTATGTATGGATTTATTTAATTTATTTTATGCTGGACCATTGTACAAGTCACCTTCTGTGTTGCCTGTTCATCCTCTTGTAGCAGGGCCCTCATTCGTATTGTTTTATAATGTCTTATTTAATTTAGATATGTACCCTATGAGCTGTAAAGTGCTGCAGAATATGATGGGGTTATAAAAATATAGATTTATTAATAATCCCTGCATATAGATGGAATTTTATTAGATATTTCTATGTCTATGCAGTGGATTTGTAGCCGTCATTCATGCTGCACCATCAACTATCAACAGGGTCTGCCCTCTAGTGCACTAGTCAGCTCAAGCTACCAATTTTTTCTAGATAATTCTAATGTGCTACAAAAGTGAGTATATTTTATGGATGGAATATCTTCCGTTTTAGCTAATGCATCATTTTAATTTAATTTTTATTTATAATAATTTAACCCTTTACCAACTTGGTAAGCAGGGCCCGTATGCTACTGGGCATACATGGGCAAGTGCTGGGACCCAGAGTGGCTGGGGGGGGGGGGGGCACATCTTATGAATCCATGGGGGGTGAAAGGACTTTATATAGAATAACCATGTGGTAGCTGCCCGGGATGATAAATTAGGAAATATTTTAAAGAACCAGAGGTTTTAGTTTCTGAGTTTTGAATGCTGCCACTTGAGTTCATTGCAAAGGGGACCATTGAGGCTCTATCGCCCACGGGCCTTGTAAAACCTGGAACCGACCCTGTGTATTAGTGTGTCAAACATCAGCTGACACAAGGTGCATATTGTGCCTATTGCTGCAAACATGTAAAAAAAATGCAAAAACAAAAAGGGGCTGGTCGTTAAGGGGTTAAGAAGTGATGGTTAAAGGAGACATGTCCTAATCCTGAAATGCATTCTACAACACCTATCATTTACACACGAGTAGCAGATGGGAAAGCATTTGAGCATGTTCGGTTCTTTGCTCTTCCACTTTTGGCAGAATATGGAATCAATGAGCATTTTCGTGAGCGATGTTTTGTTTTTGGAGCTGCAATTGCTCCAGAGGGAGCCAAACATATGATAACAACATTTCTGGGAATCATAGCAGTGCCCCTGAGTTCAATTCCAAGACCGATTTCATAAGACTTTTACAACAAGATGCTCAATTATCAAAGTTCTAATTAGCTCTAAACAATTTCCCTAGTTACCTGGTGCCCTGAAAACATAACCTGTATTGTAGGTTGTACTTTAAATGGAGCTCCAGGGAGCTGTTCATTGTATAATAGATCATCCCACAGAATAAAGACTATTTCAATTAACCAAGAATATGAAAAGGTATAGGTGGATTATCAGGCCCAACTCAGCTATATTCCACTTTAACACCAAGAAATTAATGTAAATTTCTATGGATAAAACATTTGCTTATCACGTTTGACAGTAAATACTTGTTTTATTCCTGACAGATGAGGCTTCATTTGCTCTTCATATCATTGCTTTCTATGACACTATATGGTAAATGAAGAGCTGGAAAAGTTACGTTGGACACTATTATTTCAAAATGGCAGACTAGCATATGTGATCCAAAGGCTCAGCAGATGTTTAAAGGGAACCTGTCACCAGGAGACCCATTTTTAGCATTCCCACAGTCCCCACAGAGCATAGTACATACACTGCCAAAGAGTTTTTGTATTAAAAATTGGTTTTACAGAAAAAAAGATATGTTATATTGTACCTTTCATTAGCATCTGCTGTGTGATGTAGTTGCCCACTGGGAGGGGCTGCAAAGGAGCAGTACCCCCCCCCCCCACCCTTGGGGAACAGCTTCTCCATGTGACCTTTTCAAATATATGAAAACACCCATCACTTGGCTTAGCGACGCCCCCTGCTCCTCTACGGCCAATCCCGAGTGTGGGGAGTTATTCATATATTTGAAAAGGTCACATGTTTCGGGTGGGGGAGGGGACTGCTCCTTTCCAGCCCCTCCCAATTGGCAACTGCCTAGTCACACAGCAGATGCTAATGAAAGGTACAATATAACATATCTTTTTTTCTGTAAAACCTATTTTTTTTTATACAAAAACACTTTGGCAGTGTATGTACTATGCTCTGTGGGGACTGGGGGAGTGCTAAAATGGGTCTCCTGGTGACAGGTTCCCTTTAATACAATTTACTATCCTTATACTGTTTACCATGCTTTCACTTTATGGATTGATTTTGTCCCAGTGGAGCAGACACAGGACTGAAGATGGCCGCTGGTCACATGTCCACATCACATGTCATGCGCCTGCCTCGGGAGGTCATGTGATCACCACTATATTTGTCAGCAGTTAGTTGATTGCAGTGAGTTTGATGTAACTGAGGGGGCAGGGCCTATCACAATTAGGGGAGGAGTCTTTAAGAAGAACAGAAGCCTGAGATATCTGTGCTGAGGGCTCAGTTCATGGACGAGAAAAGTGAAAGCGTGTGAGTAAGGACAGCACAGTATATGCATAGGGAATGGACATCAATGATGCCATTTATTGGGGAAGGAGCCAGAGAGGTGTTTTTACATGGGGATGCATGTTAGGGGCTGGTGGGATGTAGTTACATGGCACTGCATGTTAGGAGGCTGGGGGACAGAATGTATGTGTTTACATGGGACTGCATGTTAGGAGGCTGAGGAAATAGGAGGGATGTATTTAGATGGGCCTTCATGTTAGAAGGCTGGGCAACAGGAGGAATGCATTTACATAGGACTGCATTTCAGGAACCTGGGGGTAGGAGGGAAGCATTTACTTGGGACTGCATGTTAGGAGGCTGAGGGGACAGGAGGGATGTATTTACATGGGACTATGTTGGAAAGATGCAGGGAGTGCATTATATGTAGAACTGTATGTTGGGTGGGTAAATTTTGTTTAACATTGCTAGCTGGTGGATGAAAAACATGTCTGCTTCCTTACAGAAATAGGTAATACATGGTATTACAGCTCAGATACATTAAGTTTTCTACAGCCCAAGCCAGCTGTGGTGCTGTTTGTTGAAGAAAGGATCCATGCCAAATGCCAGACTGAACGTTTTAAGGGAGTAGAATGTGTTTTACATAGATTGTATGTTAGAGGGGAGAGATGTTTTTTATGTGGAGGGGACTGGATGGTGATATATTTGGAGGCAATCAGAGCATGGCAGGTAATACTGATTTGGGAGGTTGGATTTATTATGTTCTTGCATATGCTATGCCAGAAAAGTATGTGATACATCCACTATTGCCAATATTGTGATGAGATGCCATCTCAGTGAGGCAATGTGCAGTGAAGGCAGGTTACACACATAACATTGCTATGGTAATGGAGCACAGAGTCTGTTAGATCATCTCTGGAAGCAGAGCATGGAAGGGAAAAGCCATTCCTGAAAACTGAGGGCTCATTGGAGTTGAAGTATCTGGCGGTGGCCATCTTGGAGAAAACTCCACCTATGTAAGAAAGCGCAAAACATTTTTTGAGCTCTACTGTGTTATCAATCACATTAAGGTTTGTATTATTGATTTATTTATAGCATTATGGGTTTTTAAGCCATTCCAATTCCTAGCATATCCCTTTGATTAGGCTGCTTAGTTAAATGCATTATATAAAGAGTAACTGGTCTTATTCCTAGTTGACAAAATGGCACAATGAATTTGTCATTAAGCTTCTAAGAATACACCATACACATAGCTTATGAACCTGGTGTATTCACAAGGTGACTTCCTTACCTTATGATGTGGATTGACAGTAGTCTTTGTATATCCACATGGCATATCCACACAGCAGCCAGTCAGTTACTGCCCTCTGCAGTGGGGTTGGCAGGGAGAGGTGCATAGACAGGGGTCAATTGGGCATTGACTGTACAGGGTGTGTGCTGTGGGTTAGTCATTCATGAAGTTGCGAAGGCAAGTGGAGGTATTTTGTTGGGCACTGGTGACCTAAAGTGATCTCATGGATCACATTAAAGAACTTGCAGCCTCCAAGCTTCTTTCGATCAATGAAGGTCCCAGTGATTGTACCCTCAACAATAAAACACTTATTCCCCTCTTGCCAGACAATGAGTTAGAGGCTGGCTAAGACATCGTCAGTAAGAAGCTTGCTAAGATGTTGTCTGTGAATCACACATTGTGAGCCTAAACTTGATCAAACGCAATGTATGATCCATTCACTTATGGTTAAAATGCAGAATCAGACACTACATTTCTTATAGATGAGCTGCTATGTTTAACTAAACAATGATGGTGCTGATCCATAAGGATCCATCAACAATTTTGTGCACTGAGATGATTTCATGAAAAGGGCTCACTAAAAAACATTGGCATTGTTATTTATAATTGTTTGCATAGTGCAAAGGATCTATATTCAGGATCGGTGGGATACTAATCTAAAATAGGATCATGTGCATGAGCCGTAATGAAAGTTGGCTTTCTACATAGTATAAAAGGAATAATTCAAAGATGATCTGTAAGAAGTGTGGGAAAATTTGCAGAATACACAATTTCCTAAAGATAATGACATGTTACAGAATAAAATTCTACTCTTCGAAAATAATTCTTATACATACCATCATAAATAATCAGATGAAAACAATGGTCTGTGATAAACAATATTCTCAGAAGTTTCGGAGCTTTGTTGAGTTTTACAAGTTGCTCAGAACTTTTCATCAATTAACTTGATTCACTTTGACTTTGAACTTTATTTTGCATTCTGGGTGTGACAGACAACAGGCAGTAATTGGAAGTGCGTAATGCGGCACCATGGGCTACTCAATTTTGCGCAGTGGGATATTTGATTATTACTTAGATACGCAGAGCTTGTTCTTAACCCCTTTTATCCTTTTACACTCATATTTAGGATTGTAATTAGGATTCGCAATCTGGCTCCAAGGTTTAAATTTAATTCCCTTCCATGTTCTAATTCAAGAAATAAATAAATTAGGAAAAATAGTATTGCAACACTTTGTTTGTGATTAAAAGCCTCCCGGTGGCTGAAGTAGACTGCTGTCTCATCACAATCTCTGCTTAAACATTATCATTTAAATGTTGAACAGGTGGCAGAAGGCAGATGTAAAACCCTTGAGGAGAATTAATGTAGATACCAACTGTATAAGCGAAGCAAAGAAAAGTGACAATAAAGTCCCTTAAACCCCATGCACCTTGTATCAGGCAAGAGTAACATATGGAAATCTACCACCAAGGTGTGCGCTAACAGACTTATATGTATTGTCTCATATGACCGCCAACTGAAGAGGTTAAGAAATCTGTCTTTCAGCTTTCAAGCATGGAGGCAGATCAAATTATTGGATGGCCCAGATAAGATGTAATAAATGGCATTCTTAGTAATTGGGTGTTACCACAATTCTTTATTTTATTTGTAATCTTTGAAAATGCATCTCCCGGAAGACTGAGAGCAGACTACAATACAGAGATTTTCAATTTAGATTTCTGTTCAGGAGAGTTTCAATTCTACCTGTGTCTCTAAGATGGAGAGAAATCCTTAGCAGGAATTCCACGTAGAGATGTCAAACAGACTTACCTTCCAAATGTTTAAAAACGCCCATTGGACAGAATGCTGGCGAGCATGTATGCATTGCCTGACCTGTGGTACTATATAAAAAGTTAGCCATATACAAGAGATTGTTAGATAAACGTGGTGATTTCTGTGGGGCCAGTCAATCATCTAATGGGTATGGCAGCTTCTAAACTCCCATTCAGATGGCAAATATGAGGGAACAGAAGCATTAGACTAAAACAATCATCAGAGTTGTCCTCAGCTTCGCCTATTGAAAATGTGCACAGTAGGGTTGGCAATGGTATAGTATTGTTTATGGCTGGACAGTGCTGATTCTAGGCTTTTTGCTGCGTGAGGCGATCTCTGATCCTGCTATAACCGGCCCACTAAATTTAAAGAAAAATTTTTAAAGAGTACTGACACCCTGTCAGCAAAAATTGCTGACAGTATTAATAACTTAGACTAATGTCTTTAAATCTGACATTGTATAGTCCTTTTCCACTATTCACACCAAGTGGCTCTATTGAAATCAAATGAGACCTTCAGTGTCGGTATCTTGCACATGAGGCTTATTGTGAAGCTGTGGTGCTCTATCATCCATATGAATATGAGGGTGGTTCAATAAGTACCCGTGTTTGCCGACAGGGGGCGTTCCTGAGGGAAGTTGGTGTTATCATCATGTGCTGCCCTCTATCAAACGACAGCAAAACAAATTGCAGACTGATTGATAGGTTAGTTTGGATTTGACAGCCATTTGAGTAAGAGGTGTTTCGTGATTTACGCTAAGATGGGAAAAGATCAGTATCGTTCGGTAATTCACTGTTTGTTTTTGGATGGGAAAAAATGTGAGTAGATAAAAACAAAGTTGGATGCTGTTTATGGGGACACTTCGCCATCTATGACTACAGTTAGATATTGGTTTTAACAAAATTTAAACAAGGGCTAACATCTGTTTATGATGAGGAGCGACCAGTAGCAGAGGCCGTAGGTGTGCTTACCGGAACGGTAATTAATATTTTACATGATAAGTTGGCAATGAAAAAATTGTCGGTCTGATTTGTGCCTCGATTGCTCACGGAAGACAACAAGCGGATGCGACTGTTAATTTCGAAGCAGTGTTTGGAGCAATTTAAGCAAGATCTGAAGGAGATTGTGCGTCAAGTTGTCACCGTTGATGAAACCTGGATTCATCATCACACACCAGAAACTAAGTAATAATCAAAACAATGGATTTCTCCCGGTGAATTTGCTCCAAAGAAGGTGAAGAAGGTCCCATTGTCAGGAAAGGTCATGGCGACGATTTTTGGGATGCGTACAGCATCATCCTCATGGATTTTTTAGAAAAAGGAAGAAATTGGACCGCTTTGCCAAAATTGAAGGACACACGGCCGCATTTGATGAAAAAGAAGGTGCTGTTTCAACACAATGATGCACCAGCACATTCATCCAGAGATGTCGCCGCCATGAATGTGTTATGAATTCCTGCGGCACCCCAACACCACCCCCTTCCCCCTCTGTATTCACCCTATCTGGCTCCCTGCGACTTTTTCTTGTTCCCTAAAATGAAGAAATGTTAACCACTTCTCAATAGAACGGATGTACAATTATGTAATTGCCAACTCTCAAGTAATAAACATTGTAGAGCATGAAATATTATATCATGAGATCATATTATATAGGAGAGTAACCAATGTCTAGAGATGTGTGCAAATGTAATTAGCTTTTATTTAACTATTTTAAACAGAAACATTGTAAAAATATACAAGTGTAATGTTTAGATTGATAGAGTACAACCATTCCTCTGCTGGATTTTCTGCCATCACCTTATTATGCCCATGCCCTGAATAAGTGGGCAACTAATTAATCTCCTGTCAGTGCCTCCATCTCTTTACACCTTTAGAGTGTCATGGGATCTTTTTCCACTCTTGGTCTCAGTCACAGAAATGCCAGTGTCTGAACTGGCTGATGTAGGAGAAGGATGCCAAGTAATGGCTGACAGCAGTTGTCACTCAGCTTTGCCTCCTCAGCTTTGGTAATAAAAAAATACTAAAAAATAATGAATTTTATCCCTTCTGCCTATAGTGTCACCTCTTGTCAGAGGATACAATATAACCCTTTCATACATAGCCCATAGAAAGAAATGATCTCCCAATTTTATGAAATAAAACTGTATAAGGGATAACATAAATATTTAATGGTCCATTTTTAACATATATTTATAGATTAGTTTCATTATTCATTGTTTAGTATTTTTATTTATATATCACCAACATACGGTACGTTTCGACCAAAGATGTCCTTTGATGACCTTTGTCCTGTCATATCATCAGTGTCAGAAAACGCCACTTTCCTCGGCGTTGACTTGTACATTAATTCCACATAACCAGTTGGACTCAATGGTCAAATGCCATTCATGTAGAAGCCATCTCTGAGGCCAGTGATTGGCTGCAGAGGACCCATAACACAAATGGGACATCAATTTCTGGACAAGATGAATGTTAAGTAGATTACTATTGTTTCAGTTAAAGGCCCCAGTGAAATTTGTTGGACAGCCATTTTAAAAATTTGTTCTGTACTTGTAACTCTTTTATTTTGTTTTCATCTATGATTCCCTACATTAATGTTGATTCTCTCCACCAGGAATTACTGTAGATGCACATGGCTTCATTTACTTCGTTGATGGCACCATGATTCGGAAAATTGACGACAGAGGTATCATTTCGACAGTCATAGGTCTCAATGGTTTAACTTCAACACAACCCCTAAGCTGTGACTCAGGAATGGACATAAGTAGGGTAAGAGACTGTAGGCAAATGTTCCCTTATGTTGCATGTAATGTAGTACATGTTATATCTACACTGGTGTTATTGTTTGGGTGATTAAAGGAAAAGGACAGAATGTAAAAAAAAATTCAAAAAAGGGAACCATCAAAGTGGAGTTTATTTTATGGCCTATTCAAACAACTGATCAAACAATTATGACAACAATACTACACAGGCTGACACTATTAGGTCAGTCAGTGACACAGACATAAGTGATATCTAGTACCCTCAGGAAGAGAACTTCAATACCATTTCGTGCGGCCATGGTTTATCACTGTTGCATTCATCATCAGATGTCTTCAACTCCATGAAGCATATCCAATCTCCGCCCATAAAAATACCAAAGTCACTAACAGTATAATGTTACCTGATAGCAGTGCTTACATACAGGAACCCCTAATTATTATTATCACATATGCATGTGTGCAAACATACAAGGCAGAATGCATCACCAAACACGTTATTTATATAAGTAAAAACATGGCTTTTGTCTTTTAACATTAATAATAAGGACTATCAATGTAAAAAGCATTTCCCTACAAATATAACAAGTATGCGTTTGATGATGCGTCTATGAATGCATTCCAAAAGACAATAGACAAAAGACATCATGTGAAGGCAACCTTAATAGTCATACATACAGCCCCCCACACATACACACACAGACTATATGCAACCCCTCCACAGTTTATATACAGGCCCCCCACACATAGGCTATATACAGCCCCCACAGACACACAGTCTATATACAGCCCCCAAACGGTGACTATATACAGCCCCTGTCCTTACACACAGACTATATACAACCCTCCACAAAGTTTATAGCACCCCCACAGACTATATACAGCCCTCTTTACATAAAGCCCACACACACACACAAACTATATAGAACCCCCCCACGCACACAGACTATCTACAGCCCCCAAAAGTTTATATACACCCCCACACACACACACAGACTATATGCAGAACTGCTCACTACCACAATGATTGCAGGATGTGGCCATTGATAAAATAATAACATTAATACTCCCTATGCCACGGCAGTCTCCCTCTTCCCCCGGCTCACGTCTCTGTGAGGGAATGCAGGTAGCATGTGATGATATCATCACATACCACCTTGGTCCTCTAGAGCTTACAGAGCGGTGCAGCATCTGTTCTGAGACACAGATGCCATTGGTACTTTCGACGGGGTGCGGATTTTGCCAGTGACAGGTCCGTATTTGTGGTGGGCGATTCAGGCCGCTGCATTTAGCAATTATGCCGCCTCCCGCAGGGCTTGTTCATCTGCCGTCTGAGGTGGGATCTTTATCCTGCCTCATGGCAGATCCTGCCCTGGGGGGAGTGACATCTAGTCTCTGTATGAATAAAATGTTAAGCTTTATAGTCAGACCTAACATTATACAGTGTAATAGATGTGCACAATTACTACAAATCAACCCCCTTAAAGGGAATGGGGAAATATCTTGCCAAACACCATGCTCTAAGCAAGATTGGTTTGCATAGCATACAGACATCTTGAAAGATAATGGATTTAATCCAAATGATGCTATACTCTGTGTAAGCTAATTCTATCAATGATTAGGGCTTGAGTAAGTATCAGTAGTGCAAAATACAACATGAAAGAGCTTTGTATGACAGTTGGATGCACATGTTCTGTACATTAAAGGCTATATAGGGATTTAGTGGTGATCAAAGTCGAGAGAGCCATATATTATTTGTGTTCTGCAAACATAAAATCTATCAGTTCTGTAAGATATCATGCGCTGTAATACAAAGCTACACAATCCTCAATGGCTTTGTAAACTGTGCTTTAGCTTAACAAAGCTAAAAATATCAGACAGAAATTGCTGCATATGGTGTATATGTGTCCCTGGCTTCTAAAGGCTTTGTGCTGTTGATTTACCTTTCATCCGGAGAAATGGTCCTTATGTTTGTGCTGAACTATGAAAGCAGCCAAAGCATCAAAACCCTTCGACAGCATAGCAGCTGTAAGAAGTGAAGTGGATGCTGGGGAATAAAACATGGACAGCAGCAAGAGTTTCCTTGATGAAAAAATCTGCTCTTTTTCTTGTTATATTGCACTTTATATTGTTAGAGCAGTGTATGGGAGAAGCACATATATAAAAGCATTTGGTTTCAAAGAAAATCTAGACTTCCTTCCTTTTTCATGATAGTTGCGTAAGGTTAATGGATCCATTTATTTGTCTCAAAAAGCCATTAGTCGCTCTTATACTTCCTTGCTAGAAATGATAACAGCCTTATAATATGAGGCAATAGAAGCTTATTATAAAGTATAACGTGCAGAATACATAAATATTAATGGACACAAATGTATATGTATATAAATTCAGCAACAAAATACTGAAGATATCGAGTTCAGACTTAAAATAGAACCTGCAGTATATATAATACAGGCAGTCCCCGACTGAAGGACACCCGACTTACAAATGACCCCTAGTTACAAACAGACCTCTCTGATTACTTTGACCGCTAATAAAGTTCTCTTGATGCTTTACTTTAGTCCCCGGGCTGTAGTGACCAGTCTATAAGGAAGTTTTCTTGTTAATCTGTTTCCATGACAGTACAAATTTTTTTAAAAAAATCCAATTGTCAGAGGGACAAAAAAATATTGTCTGGAGTTACAATTATAAAATCTACCAGTTCTGACTTACATACAAATTCAACTTGAACCTAAAAAACATCCTGTATATAACCCAGCAACTGTATGTACTCATAATAGATACCATGGGGCAGATTCATCAAAAGTGTCTATAGTGTACATAGTATCAAAGATACTGTCTAATCTTTCTTCACACCTTCTATTAGCTAGTGCAGAAAATTTGGCAATTTTGTCAGGATTATTTGGTGCAACTTAAGGCCACACCCCTTTAACCAGGCCATGTCTTTTTGGTGCACCAGTCACAAAGGTGTCTAAAACTGTGTGAAACATTTTTCATAATTGTGATAAAAGGTGTTATAGACAGTTTATGAATGTAAATAACATAATTCTGTCTGCCTCCGTGTGTTGCTACAGCATTAAAATGCATCATTAAAACGTACCGTAGCACGGCGGGGATACGTTGGCCCCCGAGAGAGGAGGAGGGGGTGAGTGCTCTCCATAGAGAAACATGGGGCACAGCGCCATATTACAGGAGGACATCTGTATCTTTCTCCTGGGTACAGAACGGTACCGTGCGCCCTTTGCTGTCTATGGGGGGCGTATATATGGTGTATACACATCGTCCGTATATATGTCCCCCATGCTGCTGTGTAAATGCAGCCTTAGGATGCATTTACACAAACATGGGGGACGTATGTACGGCTGCAAGCAAGCGTCAATACATACGTCCCCATATGTCTGGACATTGCATTATTGAGAAGAAGATGCTGCTGGGCATTGGATTACTGGATTATGACATTTTATTAGTGAGCGGAGGATGTTTCTGGACACTTCATTAGTGAGGGAAGGCTGATCCATTTATCAATTGTAGAGTATTCTTTATACCACAAATCTTCCAACTCTCTATGAACCATATTTTCTCTTCCAACATTAATTCCAATACCTCTTCAAACCTCAATTCATGGTAAACAGTGTCCCAAACTCTTAGTATCATGTTTACCAGCACCCCTTTCCCACCTCTTAAATTTACTCCTATCTAAAATCATTGCTTCTAGACTTCTAGTCATCCATTTCCAAAGAATTATGCATTTCCTCAAGAAAACAATTTCCACTATTCCCATGGAAGATGCCATTTGGAAAGTCTGGCATGTTGGTTGAAATCCACATTGGAAAGCCCAATAGCAGATTTTTACTTAGATTCTCTGCCAGAAACTCCTGTTGAAATACCAAGGTGTATTAAGGTGATTAAACCATGATTAAAGCCTTAATGGAGTAGATGATCCCTCCAATCGGTAGATCTTATCCAAGATATGATGATTTGCCCCAATTTATTTTTAATTCTCAAATTTCCCTTTAGTAATCTTGGTTATCTTTAGGGTCAATAAACTAATCTCAATTATCTTTGGCAGGGTATGATTAAAATTTGATCTGCTTCTGTTCTGTTTTTCACATGTCCTCATAAGTCTAAAATAATGGCCATGAGCACTGATCCATTAAAACAATTAATTCTATAGATGCCTTAAAGATAAACCTTATTCTCTCTGCCTTGTGGTTGTAGGTGGTTTACCCACTACAAAACTGAAAAATACTTACAAGGGAAGGATTATTTATTTGTTTTGAAGACCAATAGAGTGCTTCTAATGCAACTAAACCTGTTACTGTCCCATAGTGAGCTGGGGAATTGTAAACCTATTCTATAGATTAGAAAATAAAATACCCTTTAAGGTTTCTTTCACACAATCATATTTTTATATGGCTTCAATTTATGGGTCTCTTGGCCATTTTTGTGAGCCATGTGTCAAAAGTCTGAGCCGTATAGCTACAAAAAAGGGATGTATGTCACCTGTGTGTCACTTGTATGTCATCCGAGAGGAAGGCTGGTAAATGATGTCGGTAACTTGTACCATCCCTTGTAACTTGTGCACCTCCATTCAGTACACCAGCAGGAGAAGATTAAGACTCAATACACCAGTCTTAATAAATTCTCCCTTATGCTCTGTATAAGCTTTTGTGCCCATTTTGTTGGGCCTTCCATTTACTGACCAAACTGATATTTTTCCACAAAGTTAAAGGGGTATTCTTGTATGGGCATTCACATTCAATTTCATTAATTTGCCATACATAAACATTTCTCCAATTAGATGTTATAAAAAGAAAATGTTTCTGTGTGGAGAAAATTTCTAATCATGTGGTCCCTTAGAAACAAGACTGTGTCCCTGGATATGACCACCTCTGCTGAAGGGATTGCAAAAAGAAACAAAAAGTTTCTGAATATTAAATGTCCAAGGAGTTACTCCAGGCCCCACAGACGTCCTGTAATAATGAACGCTGAATCCAGGAGGTCGGGCAGAGCTCAATAGTGCAAATCTGGCCATCGCTGCCAAAATGTGAGGTGGTCGTATCCGAGTAAGCTATCCCGTTTCTAAGGGATAACATGACTGCATTTATGAGAAATTATCTTCAGACAGGAACATTTTTTTTAATAACATCCAATTGAAGAAATGTTTATATATGGCAAATGAAGTAAATTAAATGTGAATGCCCAGGTGGGAATACCCCTTTAAGCAAAATTTTAAATGATATATTTGCCAATAAATCTGTAAGTTTCGGCGTTGTCCTTGATATGATCCCTTTAAATAACCTGTTACTATATTCTGTTAAAAATGTGAAAAAAAAAGAATCCAAACCAAAAACTTTTGATTATATTTCCCTCTAGCATAGTGGGTAACCCATAGGTTATTGAGGTAAAAAATATCAAGTTAATGGGCTGTGGAGAGTTAAAGATGAAATACATATGAGAAATGTCGCTCAAGCCTTTCATTTTATTCTTATCACACGCCTAAGAAATGCGTCCTGTCATAGCACAGAAACCTTTACAAATATATTTGTGAGCGTTACAATCATCCTTCACCGAGGATATGCTCAAAAATAAGTGGATTGAATGGACAAGTGGTTCTTTAAATTGCAATGCAGAAAATAGAGTTTAACTCCCTGTCTTTTGCACAGCGGGGCTCTTATCAAAAGATATTTTAATAGAAACAAGGCACAATCAAACCAACATGAGGAAATGGAGGGGACTTGTAAATTGTTTATGAGTTTTGGACACTGCACAATAGACTGTTATTCAACAAGAAGAGCCAGAGGGCAGTTTCATTTCACAAAGGAGAAAACAGACAGAATGTTCTATTCATATTAAGAATAACATATTTTGGTTATTATTGGATTTTATTCATCTTCTTGTCCAAGACAGGTACCGAAAAATGGACAAGATTATTAGATTTGAGCCATGCTTGGTTTTGATTTCTTCCATTTGATTATGTCTTTCCATCTATATTGTTGTAACTGATCATAATGTTCTAACCATCAAAATCTAATTTACCATCAAAATCCAGCATGATAAACCAGGGCCACCTACTCATAGATCAAGGCTTTCTGACTGTGGTGATATGCTTCTATTTACTTTCCGTGGCCAGTGTCGACTCCAGCTTTCAGTGGGCCCCGGGCGACAGAGCCACAGTGGGCCCCTCTGCAGTGAACTCACGTGGCAGTATTCAAAATTCAAAAACTAAAACAGTCTCATGTTCCCTAAAATATTTCCTAGTTTATCATACTAAACAGCCCCCCAAAAGGTTATTTTATATAACCCACCCTCACACCCTATGGATTCATTATGTACAGGCTTACGTGGGCCCCCCCAGCAGCTCTGGGCCCCCGATACTTGCCCAGGTATGCCCAGTAGTGACCTTGTCCATGGCCTCCTTCCTTCTAAAATCAACTTTTAAATTATGCCAATGTGCCTGAAGCATTCTGGGGTGTTACTACAGCCACTAAGGCTGTTACAACGAGCAGACCTGCTCTGTTCATTTGTAACAGCCTGTGAAGCTACAGCACTGAGCCGCTCTAGAAATACCTACCAGAGCCACTCAGGCTCATTAGAATAATTATAAAAGTTGCTTTTTGAAAGAAGGAGGCCATGGATAACAAATCTAGAAAGATTACTTCAGTCACAGTGCCTCAATCTATGAGATAGGCTTCTTTCACACAAGCATTGTGGGTAGGTATATATATGTCTCCATAGACGCCCATGGAGCCAGTAGTTTTCTGGAAGTTGAAACCATAAGAATCCTTAAAAGGAGTGAATCAAGTATTATTGTCATCCCCAATACACAGAATATGGAATAACAAATTGTGAGAATCGACAGATCCCAAGAATGGGGGTCCTGGTCTCACAAGTCCTGCCACTCCATTCAATAATATGGGAGGATCGGATATTGACAAGCACAGTGCTCACCTATCTCCAACACTCCTCCCATTAAATGTCTATGAGGGCACTATGCATTGTAATTTTCAGAACTCCCATTGTATTAAATGGCAGGACATTTGCTTGACTAGCCAGTCCCTGCATTAGTGAGAAAGAGGCCTCCATTTCTCAGGATTTTGCCAATGGCAAAAAAGGGACACATCAGGAATTAGTATTCTATATAAATATATTTATAATTATGATATCTAAACCATAGGTAAAACCATAAATTGAGGGGCTTTTTGGAAGGAATCGTGCTGTGCAGTCATAGATATACAATTATTAGATTTTACAGTATGCAACGTGTTGCTAAATATTGTGTAGATCCACTGATAAACATGGCAATTATTATAGACATCCTATATTGTTTAGACTGAAAACATAAAAGACTTGATATACATTTATTCCCATTTTCTGTGTAAAGGCTCAGTGTTCAGCTGGTGTTAATAAAATCATATTCTTGATGATTACAGATAAGCAGAATGTCTTGCATTTGGAATAATGAGCGTTGTTGGCCCGCCGTTTCTATTTTCGGCTGATTATGTATGCATCTTTTGTGCTTTTTTTCCAGCTGTTAAACAAATTACTGTTGTTTTGAGGCACACATTTCCTATTTGCTTTATCAAATCGTTGTTCAGGTTTCATAGAGGTACAGTAACTACAGCTTGGCACAGGTTTATCACATCACTCCCATGCCCAGGAATAGTAATGATCAAATTTATCATAGGCCAACTTAACACACAGGTGACATAGACATAACTGTCCAACAAGAAACACTCTGGATATTATAATTACAATGTACATGGCATGAAGATGCTACTGGGACTGCTTCCTAATGGAAATCCCATTGTCTACCACATAGAAGAATGAACCAGCTGATTATTTTCTGATATTTATTTAAGAAATCATTTATGTAATTATTTATTAGATAGGAAAATAAAACCTCTTTTAATTACCAAATCTACTGTAAAAATATAAAAAAATACTTTGATATAAGATGGAAATGTTTACAGCTCAAGCACAGTATCAATATTTAAGAAGAATGTAATGAACCTAGTCTAGTCATTGCCCCTGACTTTGTCTGTTATAAGCTCCTGTCAGTAGTCTGATGACAATCTCTTGCATTGGACTAAGGACTGTAATAGATCTTGAGGCAATGATCACACAGTGGTAGCTGCTGCTCAATATTTTGCAATGGGTGTCCCAACAAGGGAGGCCTGGTCGCCCTAGATATGGAGATATCATCTCCGTAACTTCATACATGACCAGAAGTTTTTTCTAATAGTTTATCTAGTTTATTACATGGATGCTTTCGGCACACTAACATTAAAGTGGTTGTTCACTTTAAGACCATTCCAGCAAAGAATTGATAGTTAGTGTAATGATAAGTTTTACAAATTTCCAATATATTTTAAACATCTATGCAACGTTTTGGTCTTAATTCAGACCTTCATCAGGCACGGATTGCAATTGAATTAAGACCGAAACGTTGCATAAATTGTTATTTGGATTGCTTTTCTCGATCAAATTTGAACAAAAAATAAAATGAGAATTCCTGATGTCACAAAATATAAGGAGTGCCAAGTTTTTCTTCATTGATGAACACGGTTTTGTAACCTACTTGCGCACCCGTCAAGCTCTAAAGATTTCGAGTGACGTGTATTCTTTGCACAATTTAAACCAAGTGACACAAGTGATATTATGTGATGCTTAAATTAATACATTCATTTGGCCATTCTAAAAATTGTGCACATTTAGAGTACATTTTGTAACATTTCTAATGACCAAAAAGAAAGGATACAAGGAAGTCTAAGGGAAACATATGTTTTGTCAGACTGGTTGGTTACTTAGGTTCCCACCTTCCCTGTAAGAATACATTTTGGGGAGGGCAGGGGGGGGGGAATTAAGACTGTTTTTTTTTAAATACCAGTCCTTAAATTCACCTGGCATTACGTATTTACTAAGAGGAGCAGTCTCCACCAGGTGGGACCTGTTTAGACCAGATCTGACTAGGCAGATATTTCAACTATAGTTTCTGTTGGTTTTTGCCCCTTTTTTCTCACTTTGGTTGTGGATGGCCCAAAATCTCTCCAAACTGTGCAGAATAAATCTTCCCCACTAGGATATACAGAGATACAATAGAGGCTTTGTGGACCTTTATGATAGCCACCTATTCTTGCTCTATAGAAAAGTGATCCCTAATATTGAATGTGCTTGAGCCTTTAGTGCTGTGACTTATTGCTGTCATCCGGCCTAAGTCTAAAGTGGATTCCTATGTGACTGCATGTTGAACCTTCACACTCAGTAATTAGTCCGTCTGGTAATTAATAAGTTCTCCATTGTTGTAAGCCGGCTATGAAGTGCACTTGATTCTCCAGATTATCGTCGGTGTGCTGTTCGCTAATACACTCCCGTTCAATAGAACCTTAGTCACAATTAATTAAAAATGATCTACAGCAGTTAGAGCGAGCGATTCAGCTGAGCTCATCCATTTAGTGCTGCCCGCTTCTGCCTTGAATAGTTTATGCCTGACATAAGACAAAAGTGGATATTCTGAGTTATTCCCAGTGCCCACAAAGAGCTGCATGGCAAAAGGGCAGACGCACAGCATGAATGAAGAACTGCGTATCCTGGATTCAAATACCATGGGCAGCCAAGCTCATCGATGAAAGCCTCCTGTCTGCCGCCTCTTGTCTGTAGACATTCAATTAGATGAACACTCCTGAGATTAACTTTTATGGAAAACCATTTCCATAGTTGTTTTCCATCTTTCTGGTAGCATGAAAAAAGGAAAAAGCACTTGTGATTTTATAGAAACATTTTTCATCGGATGGGTGATTAGACATAGCTTAGACCCTGGAAGCTTCTCTGAGCATTATCCCATCATCAGCCTGCAGCCGTTAACACCTAGTGTTATACAATATACTATCATGGTTGTAAATGGATGTGATACTGGACAAGACAACAGCTAAAAATCACCATAATTTTCCCAGTTTCTACTGTAATCATTGCCATGGCTTGCTGGGTACATTACTAGGTAGGAGCCATGTATGTGGATAGGAAGATTACTGATGCAGGCTGATTTACACATATAATGCCTCTATATGGTTTATAGTTATCTTCTCCCCAACAATCATTGCTACAAGGAGAAAATATTTTCAAAATTAGCCTTTTTGTCAGGTTTAACCATAATTCAAAAAAATATGATAGCTTCCATACATTCTTGCTCCGCACAACTTGAAGTTTTGTATGGAGCAATAACACAATTATGTTCATGATCCCGTGAGGCGCCTATGAACATTAGAATAGAACCAGAATTGTTTCTAGTGGAGAGGAGAATGTGAGAGACCAGCAAACTGTAAACCTATTTCTAAAGAATAATCCCTTTTATAACCCGTATCAATTGATAATGATATCACAAAATTACATAGCAAAGTGCAATATCACATTGGAAGAGTGTTATATATTGCAAACTGATAGAAAACTGTGCATATGCTTATAAATTATCACATAACCCTTCTGGACCATGTGGAGAGGTGAACTTTGGCATATTACAAGTACATCAGCATTATGCCTGTTTAATACTAGATAATATTTTTTTAAGTTTCTGTTCTGGTCTTTTTGTGGTGATTTTAACAAAAAGCTTCACATGAAATAGCTGTACAGATAACCATTGTGAAAAAAAACGTATGCAACAAAACCATTCCGTTTACGATCACTATGGCACTGACCAGTGTCCATGCAAAGATAAATTATATCGCCTGGTAAAAAGAACAATATAAAACTAAAGATAATTTAATGGAGCCGCAGTGAATAAAGTTCAGTCTACGTTGTATAGGTACTAGTTAATCTGCAGATAAAGCTACCAAGGACACTCTATTGTCCACCTTTTATGGAGGTTCTACTTGATTGTACTTCATGCATTAGCCTTTGTTTCCATAGAGCTAAGCAGAGTACAGTGAATAGATTTGTGCTAAACGAAAGAAGATGAGCATTCCAAACATGTGTTGCAGTAACAATAGTAACCAATAAGTCAATAGTTTCTTGGGTTAGAACAATGGTGGAGAATGTCCAATGTGCTTTTGTCTAAAGGTTTGAAGTACAACTGTAAACTATACAAACTTTTGCCTAGCTCGCACAAAGCCAAAATCAGCAATATTGTAATTTACACTCATAAGTAATCTGCAGCCATTTGTCAGCTTGCAGGCTAGCAGCTAGCAGTTACCTCATCTCTCTGTCTGTGTTTGTTTGGTTGATTGCCATAAGAATCCGTAGCTACACAGAGGAGAGGAAGGTAGGTGGATGTTGTTGGGAGGGGTTATTAGCACATGCACGCTCCTTATCAGTAGTTGCTGACAACATCTGTGGTGCTTTACTAACTATATGTTTATTGAAGTGCACATATTTTAGATAAGTGTCCTCACAGGCAGTGATGTGTAAATTATTCTGGCAATTTTTACTGGAATAGCTATTGACTTAGTAGCGAAAGTGTAAAGGTTTTTCTTGGACTCCAAGATGGCTGCCACTGGAAACTACAAGTCCCACGATCCTTTTGTTCTATGCTCTGTTCCCAGTGATGATGTAATAGACCATAGTGATGATGTATGTAACTGCCACCATCGCACATTACCTCATTGAAATCGGTCTCCCCACAACACTGGTCATACTGGATGCACTGTACCCAACCGACTACAGCCAAACATAATCATGATCACATGACCTGCCCAGGCTGCTCCACAGAAATCAACGGACTGATAAAAGGACTAGTAGCATTTTAATTGTTCATTACAGTGTATGTCCATAATTCATGTATATGAATTATGCTGATCCCTGGAATACCCCTTTAACCTTACTTCTGAGCTTTCTGAGTCCTTATTTTATTAATTTGCAAACCACTTGAAAGTTAATTTTATTAATGATAATTCCATGCAGGACCACTACTGGAACATGATGTGAAAGTTGTAAATCTGCTTCATAAGGTACTGATAGAGATTTATTAGATTACTTTGTGCTGACTGGTTCCCTTTAACTAATTACACAGAACATTTCAAATTGTACAAGTTCTCATTGTTAATATCCTAGAAGAAAAAGAAGTGTGCTTGAACGGACCAAAAATAGTACAATACAATCTTTATTAATACATGATATACACAACTACGATACACAAAGATTAAAATCAATTAAAAGTACATAAGTACCAAAAAGACAACGGATAGAGTAAGGAGGGTCATCATACCCCTGAAGAAGTTGCATGTAGCGATGATACGCTTTGGGAGCCTCCCACCCCTACTGATACCTAGTGTTTGGTGTGTATTGTGGCTCCTGTTGTGCTACCTGGGCGTCAGGCCTTGCTTGGTTATAGGTAGTGATTTTTGGGATTTGCAATTTATTGTTATTTGTTTACATACCATATCCATCTGATTGGAAGCATTTGGTGTTTTGGCAGGAAGGACTTTATATCTTGTTCATGTGCTTATCAATTGCATTTGTATGAACTTTGCATAATACTGTGGACTCGGCCACGGACACTAGTTGTAAATCTAGGCATTTATCTTTGGAACACAGGTTTGACTTATGTGTCTTAACACGTGTGGTTAGGGGTGGAAGATGGAGTAAAGTCATTGTACTTTCTCTATCCAGTGTCTTTTTGGTATGTATGTACTTTTAATCTTTGTGTAGTTGTGTATATCATGTATTAATAAAGATTGTATTGTACTACTTTTTGATCCGTTCTAGCACACTTCTTTTTCTTCTAGCATTTATAATTTTTGGTCTGTGGACCTGTTTAACTACAGCTGTGCACGTCCTAACTGTTTTTGTGCCATTGCTAATATCCTGTCATTTTCATAAAATGTACTCAAACTGATTATTCTTTGCAGGTTCGACTGGAATGGCCAACAGATCTGGCTGTCAACCCAATGGACAACTCATTGTATGTCTTGGACAATAACATTGTACTCCAGATCTCTGATAACAATCAAGTGAGAATTATTGCCGGTAGACCTATACATTGCCAGGTTCCAGGAATAGACTATTTTCTTGTCAGCAAAGTAGCAATTCATTCCACCCTGGAATCTGCACGAGCCATTGCTGTATCACACAGTGGAGTCCTCTACATTGCTGAAACAGATGAAAGAAAGATCAACAGAATCCAGCAAGTCACCACAAATGGAGAGATCTCTACATTAGTTGGGGCCCCCACGGACTGTGACTGCAAGATTGACCCAAATTGTGACTGTTTTTCAGGTCAGAACAAGTGTCATATTATAAAAAAAATTGTCTCTCATAAGTAATATGCTGTAGGGATTTTTCATGGTGAGAATATGGGTAAAAGTTAGAAGGGGTAATAGGGTAAGAACTTCTTCCAACACTGGTAGATTGTAACCCAGTGCCCCTATTGCATTTCACCCTCTCCTTTATTTCCCTATATTACTGCAACTGAATGTCATTGTTTATTCACTTTGTAAGAAACAATATTCTATAATATGAATAACTTAGGGGGTTTACAGTATTAATGGCAGCATGTTGCTGGAAAATTAATAAGCACGGGGCCAAGTGCTCAGTAAAACTTCTGAAATTATCAGCCAATTCTAATCCAACTGTAATCTACGTATAAAGGGTGCTACTTAACTTAGATCTTATCTCTGCTAGGTGCCTAGATAAATTTTACTTTATTTAATAAAATAAAGCCTGCAAACCCGCTTCAAGTTGTGTATAATTTGAAATTTAAAAGCTCAATTATATTATGATCCCATAATACCTACTTCTGACATTTATACTTCCAGAATTTTTGACTTTCAGACTTGTGATCCACTATTCCACTATCCTATGCTGAAGTCATTAAGTATCTATCAAGACAGACTTAGATATTAGGGAGAGAAAAAATATTACATTGTAACGTAAAGGAAACCTGCCATTCAAATTAACACACCCGAAATGAATACTTCATTTAAAAAAAAAACTATGATTAAAAACATTGGCATTATCCCTAAATGGTTTCTTTCCATGGCTACAATGTTGAAAAAATCTGTTAAACTTATATGCAACCTGATTTGCGGTATTAAAGGGGTCCTGTATATGCAGTGTTCCCTGAATCTGCCCTGCCTCCCTAGTTCTTATTAACAGGTCTCACTGCTACCAGTACTTAGTTCCATCGGCCAATATTCAAATGTTTTACACAGTGCCTTGCTGGAACATTGAGAAAGAGCTGTATTAAATCATTCCGCATGTAACCAGGGTGATGTCATCTAAGGACCTTTACCCCCTAACATTTGCGAAATCTACCCATGCATCTGATCATATAAAATCACAGCATGCCTCCATTGAGGCATGGAGAGAACTAGAAGTCCATGGAGGCATGGAGAGAACTAAAAGTCCATGGAGGCATGCTGTGATATTACTAGCTGTATTTGTGAAAAATGTGGTGACAAGTTGCCTTTAACCTTTGAAACATTTTATTTTCTTGGATTTCAAAAATGAATAATGTAAGTGGACATTGAAAAGTTTTTTTTAATATACTTCATTAAGGAAGAAACTTCTCCATGCCTTCTTTTCTGCTCCTTCTTTCTCCTGCAGTGAGCAGTGTATTTTCTTGTAGACAGCTCAGAGAGGAGACTAAAGATAAACTCGTTGTATACCTAAAGAATAAAGAGTTAAGTCATTAGACACATTAGCATGCTTTTTTATCTCTCAGCTGTATGGATGCAGTATAGAAAGCTGATTTACACAAACCACTTAAATAAGGAAGAAAGGGAGGAAAAAGAAGGAAACTGGAACATAATTCTTTAATATAGTATATTACAAAATGTATATATAATTATTGACCAAATTTGTATAATTTTGGCAAAGTTTAGTTATGTTTTAGTTTTATCCCCCTTGTTATGCTAACCGTTTTGGGTCTCTTAGATTGGATTTCTATTTAATATGCGGCCTTTTAATAACAAAGTACTGTATTTCTGTCTACGCTGTTTGAGCACTCAGTTGACACAGTGACACTTAAAGGGGTATTCCCATCTGGGCATTTACATTTAATTAAATTCATTTACCATATGTAAACATTTCTTCAATTGGATGTTAATTAAAAAAATGTTCCTGTGTGAAGATAATTTCTCATAAATGTAGTCATGTTGTCCCTTAGAAACCAGATGGCTTCCTCGGATACGACCACGTCACACTCTGGCAGCGGTGGCCAGAGTCCTGCGCTATAGAGTCCTGCCGGACCACCAGATTCAGCAATCATTACCACAGGACGGCTGTGCGACATGTAGTAACTCCCGGACATTTTATATACAAAAACCTTTTGTTTCTTTGTGCACTCAATCCATCAGAGGTGGCCGTATCCGAGGAAGCTATCTCGTTTCTAAGGGACTACATGGCTACACTTATGAGAAATTATCTTCACACAGGAACATTTTTTTTAATAACATCTAATTGAAGAAATGTTTACATATGGCAGATTAATTAAACTGAATGTAAGTGCCCAGATGAGAATACCCCTTTAATGCCTCCCTCTTTTAAGCTGGATGCCAGGCCATCAGAGTGGATATCCATTTATTCGAATAGTAATTATGCAATGCATTATATACAGTTCTACTATGGGGAAGATAAGTATTCAACAAGTAGCTCTCCACCTTTTTAGGGGTCACAACAGAAGGAACCCCATGATCTGCTTGTGTTGACTGAAAAGTTCTTTTTTACACAACAACCATTACCCATTTTTACTTTCATACGATAAACAAAATTGCAGTCCATTTTGCTAACCCTCAAACAAATCTCTATTTCCATGCCATTTCAGTAATACATTGAGGAGATTGCTGTGTAGGGAAATACGGCAGATGTCCTGGCACCGCACATGTAGCTCAGAAAAAACAAACAAACAATTTTTAAACCAGCAGGGCTTTGAATCTTCAAAAATGAGTATTGCTGAGATAAATGCATAATAATGCTAATCTTTGCTGATTCACCCTTAAAATTATACCATTTGCACTAATGCTTTTAAAAGTGGTCCGTGAATATTAAATGTCTTCTGTTTATAGACTTTTCTCCATAAAAATTAAAAGATGTGCAATTTACAGATTAATACATTTGATATTATTCGTCCCGTAGGTGACGGTGGATTTGCTAAGGATGCCAGACTGAAAGCGCCCTCGTCGTTAGCTGTTTCTCCAGATGGCACACTGTACATAGCTGATCTTGGCAACATACGCATTCGAGCAGTCACTAAGAACAAGCCTCATCTGAATGCCATGAATATGTATGAGGTTGCCTCTCCAGCAGACCAAGAATTGTATCAGTTCAGTACCAATGGGACTCATCTCCACACTTTAAATCTTATAACTAGGGACTATGTGTACAATTTTACCTACAATGGTGATGGGGACGTAATTTCGATTACCAGTAGTAATGGAAATTCAGTTCATATACGACGTGATGCTGGAGGCATGCCTCTGTGGTTGGTGGTTCCCGGAGGACAAGTCTACTGGCTGACTATCAGCAGCAATGGAGTGCTGAAAAGAATATCTGCTCAAGGATATAACCTAGCATTGATGACATACCATGGTAACACAGGCCTCCTGGCAACCAAAAGCAATGAAAATGGTTGGACTACAGTTTATGAGTAAGTTTACATTTTTGGGGTTTTTTTGTTTGTTTTTTTTACAGTTTAGAATCTCCTCCAAAATTGGTTAAAGAAAAAAGTGTAATTTTTAGGCTTAGCAGTTTGTGAGTAGATGTGTGGGTTTCCTTCTGGGAGTTCAATAGCTGCAGCTGTGGGCTTTCTCATTAGATCCATCGTCACAGCTTTTACTTAAGAGCAGCTGCATTGTAACCGAGAGATAAGACATTTTTCCGCTCAGATGTGATGTTATTTGGCACTTGACTCTCAAAGCGATCTCTCTTCCTTTTATAGTGACTTAATCGAAGACACTTTGTGTTCCCATACATAAGGGAAACTTTAAAAAAAATCACAACAAATGAGTTATGAGTATTTACTTTTTCATCAAATAAAGTTTTTTTTTTAGTTAAGGAATTGGTGGGGGAAGTCATATCCTAATTGTTGGATGCTGACAATGAATAAGCAATTCCCAGGATTCATAATATCTGCGTCAGTGCCAAGTCTATGTAGACCTTAGTGGGTACAATGTGCCTCCTATGCACCCATTAATGGTTTGAAACATTTAGTACTCAGACTGCTGTGAGCCTTCAAAGCCCAAATATATTGAATTTCTATGTGAACCTTTCAATGAGTGCAATCAATATTTCTGTATTTTGATAGCTCTTACCTCACATTTCTGGGATTTATCATGATGGACACCTCTGATGCGATGTGCTTGACATACAGTGTTATGACCTTTTCAAGCATTCATTCGTTATATGGCACATAGATGATCTGGTTATAAAAAAAGTCCCATTATTATATAAAATTAAACATGATCTACAGTATGTGTAGGGGGAAGCCCGATTCTACATGGAAATACATGTCATGTTCACACATAGCCACAGTCTGAAATACTAGCAGACTGTCCTATCATATAAGTGGAAAATTTTCTCAATTTTCAGAAGTAAAATGTAAGTTATTCAGTTTATTTTTTACTAATATCCCAACTATATGGTAAATTAGCTATTTATTGGATTTTTATTCCATTAAGGCCTTCACCTCATATAATAATCATATTTATAGATAGATCATGTTCATAATTATGCTTGTTCATTATTTTCTGGGCAACAGTCACAGTCAAAATGGCGGATAATGGGTGTTAGGGGCCGGATAAAACCGCAGTCACCCACCATGTATGGAGAGGGCTCAGCCCATGAGCAAGCTCCATGCATCCTCATTGCTAAGGAATTAATATGGTTGAAAAAGTATATATGCCCCTCATGGGTTTTCTATACCCTATGATCAGGAACATTTTAACTTGTAAGAAAACACCCTACTTACAGAATAAGATCAGTAGTACTTTGTAGAGCATCTATATATAGGATAAGAGCAGTAATACTTCTACGCTTTGCCCATATATACAGAAGAAGAGAAGTAGTTTTTTGCTTATCCGTATATACAGAATAAGGGTGGTAGTACTGTGCTGTGTCCATATATACACAATAAGAGTAGTATGCCCAGTAGGTGCCCAGTATACAGGATATAAATATTTGTACTGTGCTTTGCCCATATAAAGTGGGTGCGGAAATTCAGACCCCTTTAAATTTTTCACTCCTTGTTTAATTGCAGACAATTGGTAAGACCAAAAAATAATAATATAATTTTTGGCTCATTAATGTACACTCTGCATCCCATCTTGACAGAAAAAAAAATCAGAAATGTAGATATTTTAGCTAATATATGAAACAAGAATAACTGAAATATCACATGGTCATAAGTATTTAGACCCTCTGCTGTGACACATTTTTAAGTTACATGCTGTCCATTTCATCCAGATCCTTCTTGAGATGGTTCCACTCCTTCATTGGAGTCCAGCTGTGTTTAATTAAACTGATTGGACTTGACTAGGAAAGGATCACACCTGTCTATATAAGTCCTCACAGCTCACAGTGCATGACAATCATGAGGTCTAAGAAACATGAGCTCAGAGACATAATTGTGGCAAGGCACAGATCTATTCATGGTTACAAAATAATTTCTGCAGCACTCAAGGTTCCTAAGAGCACAATGGCCTCCATAATCCTTAAATGGAAGAGGTTTGGGACAACCACAACTCTTCCCACACCTTCCCATCCATCCAAACTTAGCAATCATGGGAGAAGAGCCTCAAGTTGACTGTGGTTGAGTTCTAGAGATGCAGTAGGGAGTTCCAAGAAAGTTTCACAAAGTAATTTATCACTGCAGCCTCCATCAGTCATGGTGGAGTCTGTCATGTTCAATGAAAGACTTAAGAAAGCCTGCATACAGTTTGAAAAAAAAAAAAAAAAACATGAGAAATAGGATTTTCTGGTTTTATCAGACAAAGATTGAACTTTTTGTTGTTAATTCTAAGCATTATGTGTGGAGAAAACCAGGCACTGCTCATCGCCTGCCAAATACAATCCCAACAGTGACACATGGTGGGTGGTGGCAGCATCATGCTATGGGGGTGTTTTTCAGATGGAGCGAAAAGACAAATTGGCTGTGGAGTGGCCCCTGGCCCATCCCTCCCAGGGGCGCAGGGGCAGAGCAACCAGGCTCGTCTATGCACCTCCTCTGCAGCCTGCTCGCATGCCCACCTGCTTCCCGCTGCCATTCAACAAGCCATCTCCCCGTCCCCACAGCCACCTGCTTACGGCCGCCTTTGCGCCCGCCTCCCTAACCACACAGCCATCTGTCTGCGCCCGCCTCCCCGCCCGAGGCCACAGCCGCCTCCCCGACTCCACAGCCACCCGCCTCCACGACCACGCAGCCATCTGTACACGGCCACAGCCACCTCCCCGACTCCACAGCCACCTGCCTCCCAGACCATGGAGCCATCTGTACATGGCCACAGCCGGCTGCCTGCCCACGGCAATAGCCACCTGCCCGGTAGCAGAATGCCAGAGCCAGCCGCGTGGGCCGCTGACACCTACACGCCTGTAGACGCAGGCAACTACACAATCCAGCCACCTGTATGCCAAAAATGCAAGTATAACCTTATATATGTATGCATAGCTATGTATATATGTTGTATGTGTGTATATGCTGCGTGTGTGTATTTGATGTACGTGTATATACTGTATGTATGTGTGTCTAAGCTGTATGCATGTGTGTCTATATGCTGTATATACTATATGCCTGTCTGTTTATGCTGTATGCATGTGTATGTATATGCTGAATGTACTGTATGTATGTGTGTATTTACTGTATGTGGTGTATATACTGTATGCATGTGTGTATTTACTGTATGTGATGTATATACTGTATGCATGTGTGTATGTGCTGCATATACTGTATGTATGTGTGTATATACTGTGTGTATATACTTTATGTAGATATGTAGATGTATGTATATATAAGGTGTGTATGCATACATTCCATGTGTGTATATATGATGTATATGTTGTATGTTTGTGTGTGTATGCTATATGTATATGAAGTATGTGTGTATATAGTGTTTTTATACTACATGTATGTGTATACACAGTGGGTGTATACTGTATGTAAAAATATATGATGCATATATCCAGTATGTATGCAAATTTAAATTATATACTGTGTGCGTTTAAATGTATGAATGTATACATTCTGTATGTGTGTAAATACTGTATAAGTTTGTTTATACTATATGTATTAGTTTATAAATGTGTAGATGAGTATATAAATATGTTCGTATTAGTGTATACATGTATGTATGTGTGTACAAGTATATAAGTGAGTGCAGAATGTTATTTGTATGTATTTAACTGTATCAATGTGTGTGTGTATATATGAGTGTGTAAAAGTGTGTGATTGTATAAAAGTGTGTGTACAAATATGTATAAATATTTTTTAAGGAGAAGGGGGGGCCCCATGCAGAAATCTACTATGGGGCCCTGCTTCTCCTACTTACGCCCCTGTATATAGGATAGGAGGAGCAGTACTATGCTATACCTATGTGTATACAGGGCATGAGTACTTGTACCATTCTGTACCCATAAATACAGCAAAAAGCTTTTTGCAAAATTGCCGCATATATAAAAATCTCTTAATTTAGTCTCTTTGCCTTTAAAAATATGCTCACATTGTATGGATCTCTACAGTCTTCGATCAATCCACGGATTGTTAATGATTGCTTATTTCTTAGGGGAGTACACGGCCTATAGAGGCATGACACATCTTTAACCCTTTAGGGACACCATGCGCCACCTAACAGGTTCCATCTGGAGACTTCAGACAAAAATCTGTATCTCTGTTGGATCATTTTCTGTGCAGGTAGAAACTTTCCCATGTAAATAATAACAGATCCATAACTTCTCATAAAGATGATGAAAAAGCTACAAATGAAAAGATTTCTTGTCTAATAATTGTAAATAGCTAGAGCCCCGGAAAGATGTAATGATTTTTTTCTTATACTAAACAGCAATTTGATGTTTTGTGTTATAGGAATAATATTTGTAAAACACAAGATCAATGAATACCTGCAGACACTTTCTTCCTATTATCAGAAGTTTTTTTATTCAGATTGTAGCACTCGCCCACATTTTATCGCCCATTGATTTCCGTTTACATACTGAGGTGCAAAACATAATGGCCATCAGCAGGGAAAATTTATTAGGGATTCCAAAAATTATTGAATTATTTAATTTTCAGGACTGAAAAGAAGAAGGTTTTCCTCTGTGCACCAATTCTTACCTTGTGGATGAACATAACCATAGACGGCACCTACAAATCTCTGAACCTCTCTTACTAATTATTAATATTTCATGCGCAATGAATGAATTTTGTAAATTCTAAAACACAAATCTTATCAATTTGCCATGACTCATTACTGAAAGTGGCGCAGAGACACAGCAGAATGTGATGGTAGAAGTTTATGTCTCTATGACTAGAAAACTGTTCAAACCCAACATTATTGTCATCTTCTCTTTCTTACCGTACAAGTAGTTTTGTAACCGGTACATATAGGATGGATTAATAGGGGGGTTTTCACACAAATGCGTCCAGTCCATGATACACGGATAAGTGTTGATCACAATTTTTAGACGATACACGACACCGATCTGGGGTCTCCAAGTATCATAGTTTTATATAATTCACTTATATAATTATATATATATTCCTTATATGTAACTACCATGTTTTCCACATTTACTAAGCGCTTTGCGCCGCTTTGTTACACACTTCAGTCGGACTGTTCATGTTCTTCATGGCTAAAATGCCATGCACATGTATTTAAAGGAAACCTACCACGTGAAATAGTAGGTGTAAGTTGCAGATACCGAGCACCAGCTTTGGGGGAGCTGGTGCCGGAGCTTACTTTCGTTAGTGTCATAAACCGCTGTCGTGTCATAAACCACTATAAAGATTAAAAAGTGTTTAAACCGTGATACAGCGGTTTGTGACACTAACAGAAATAAGCTCCGGCACCAGCTCACCCTGAGCTGGTGCTCGGTATTTGCAGCTTACACCTACTATTTTACGTGGTAGGTTTCCTTTAAGAAGTGTCTATGCTGGGATTGCTGCACTCGACTGAATCGCGGCACCCAGCATTATAGACAGACAATACACTTTCAGTGAACTCGAGTTACCTGGTAAGTAAGTGTGCCCCAGTGTCTTATATTGCTCCTAAAGAGGAGCTAAGTCTTATTTTCAGGGGATGTCTTATTTTTCCATATTCACATTTGTTGTTGAACAAAAATTCAATATTTATTAATCAGTATAAAAATCTTAAAAAGTCTTTTGGGCACATGACCGCACACTAACCTAAAGATAGAGCATACTCTATCTTTTTGCAGGGTGCAGCCCGGATCGGTGCCACACATGTATGGCACCGTATCCCCACCGTGCCACTATTGCCGTCTATGGGGACGTACATGTGGCCGCAAATTTGCGGCCGCATGTACGGCCCCGCAGACGGCAGTGTGAATGAGCCCTATGGTGCATTTACCAATGTCTGTATTTATGAACAAAAAGCAACATTTTATATTGAAAGACCATTATGTCAGCAACTTTTCTAACATCCCTATAACTCTCAAAACTCTAAATTTGGTGCAGAATTTCGTGTGACTCCATTTCTGTTGAAATCATTGCCCCTAATCTCTCATGATTATCACTTTCCTTAAATGACCCCTTCTTGTCCAGGTAGCTGCTTGTATCACAACAGTCAGTGATTTTATCACATGAATTCTTCACCCATGTTATAACCTCTTGTAGTATCTAAATGATCTGCTAGTACTAATGTACAGTGTGGGGGCGCTGTAGTAATGGCGGCTGCTAGGTCTTATTTTCAGGGGAGGCCTTATATTTCTAAACTTGAATATAATTGTACTAGGTCTTAATTTTCAGGGAATCCCCATCACTGGGGCAGTGTTCAGTCTGTAAAGTATAGCCAACACATGGTTTGTGTATACAGGCGGTCCCCTACTTTAGGACACTCGACTTACAGACAACCCATAGTTACAGACAGACCCCTCTGACCTCTGGTAAAGATTTCTGAATGCTTTACTATAGTCCCAGATTGCAATAATCAGCTGTAAAGTGTCTGTAATGAAGCTTTATTGATTATCCTTTGTCCCATTACAGCAAAAAATGTTTAAACTCCAATTGTCACTGGGGCCAAAATTTTTTTTTACTGGATCTACAATTATAAAATATACAGTTTCAACTTACATACAAATTCAACTTAAGAACAAACCTCCAGACCCTATCTTGTACGTAACCCAGGGACTGCCTGTATAAGCTCTCGACTTTTGAAGTAATTTTTGCTGCAAGCTAAAAGTGAATCAAACAAGAAAGAGAAGAATAAGTCCTTCCGTATAGGAAACCTTTTGCGTGAATCTGAATCGGACCAGCAGGTCTTTCTGCTTCAGCACCTCAAAAAAATTCCTAATACTCTCCACATATGCAGTTCTTCAATGAAGCCCTGGCAGTAGATCTCAGCTTTACTACACAAGTGTCGGAGGCCGGAGCTATGCACATGAAAGCTTAGCTGTTATCATGGAGTTAAGTGAAAAATTTGAGATGTGCAAGGAAGAGTTTTTGGTAAAGGGATAGTACAGAGATTTAGGCTACTTGCACACGTTGCAGATTACATACAAATATCTGTGCCTGTGATAAAAAAAAATGTTGAGTAAATCAAATTTTTGATACATATTTTCTGATCCGCAGCAAATAAATATTATATCACATATTGGTGCAGAAAACATGTTCTGTGCCCAGTACCTGCAGCTCAGCTCCCACTCCAATGAATAAGATTTATACCACAGTCCGTGCACAGAGCAGAGCGTCCAGATCTAGTCTCTACAATCTATGATACATCTCCCTAAGGGCTCTTTCCCATAGGTGCTCAGCTCCCGTTGTGCATCCGTTGTGCTTTGTCTCCGTTGTGCCTCCATTTTGCTTCTGTTTTGTCTCCGCGTCCGCAAAATAAACCTGACGATTCACCATTGCTTTGAAAACATTCAGTTTCCTCAGAGAAAAAAACGGATGTTTCATCAGTTGTTTTTTTTTTGCGCACCCATAGATTTCTGTTGCCTTCTGTGATCTGCATCTGTGAAAAAAATAGGACATGTTTCATAATTTTTTCCACAGCAAAATAACAAGTCAATGCGAAAACACCCATTCCAATCAATGGTTGTTCTGCTCTATTACAAGATGTGTACAATGAAAAGCTGAAGCTGTGGATCCTTTATATCAGTGTTCCCCAACCACTGGTCCGCAGGCAGAGGAACTCTGTAAAAACAAAAAAAAACAAGACTCACCTTCAGTGTTCCCCTGCAGCAGTCTTCTCTACCCTTACTTAATTTCCACACTAATTTACTGCTCTGAGGGCGAGCGCCATGATGACGGACTTTGGCTGGGATAGGGGACACTGGTAGCAGAGGGTAATGGCACAATATAAGCCAGGCACACAGGGAGTTATGGTGGGACACCAGACCGCATCCCCTCCCCCCACCCACCAGTCCCTGGAGAAAATTTATATTTATAGCTAGTCTCTGGGTAAAAAAAGGCTGTGGAACATTGCTTTATATGATGGGGTCAGTCCAGAAGATAATATTGCCTATCATAGGTCTGTTAGGTACCTGTCAAGGCGATATAACCCTATAACCACCATCATGTCTCTATTGGCCTTTCCTCCCTTACCAGTACGTTATAGTCATGATACCAATGACAGAATAGGTATCATATTATCACTTAGATTACACTCACAATGTACATTAAATGTAAAGTAACAATACGTCTGAGCAATGTGATATTATAGAGATTACTATTAGGGGAGAAGCCACAGGAGACTAAAGGAATATTAGTGCAAGGTTATTTGTGTTGTAAGGTCGTCATGGTAACATTAACGTAAAAAGGATGGTTTAAGGATTTCTACAGATGAATATATATATATATATATCCACATATATAAGCGCATCCACCGGAATCACATTAGAATCATCATGAATGACAAGATATAGTTGTAACCTGTCAATCCTAGCTTTTACTCCTCTACAATCCATAAATATGGTTGAATGTTCCCTATTATAAACCACAATCCATGTGTAGATTCAGTAGCAAGAATCTGCAAGGAATATTATACCTTCCTACATGACACCATGTTTATAGTTTGTCTTATCTGTATTTGCTTCCTAGCAGAATACATTCTATTGTTCCTTGTTAACGGCAATTCCGGACAAAGGGACCTGTCCCCATGATCAATACTTTATCTGCGTCTTTGTGAGAAAACCTGCAAATATTTATATACATATTTGAGTGATGTTGGTAGTTTTTCCTTAGTATTTTAGGTTCAACTGTGTCTGGGGTAAAAGGCGGGTCACAGTCCTGACTACATATATCACAGGCTTTGTTTTTAAGGGAGTCACCTGAGTGTCACATTAACATTGAAGTCCATTTATGGTCAGACACTGCCATCTAGTGGTGGTGTTATAGAATGACAGCAGAATGTCACATTTTATATCTATTTATCTATGTTATATTAACATCTGTTTTTATTTGCAATAATAGTCCCAATCTGAAGACCATAATGTATATTTCAAACGATAGAAGTATTTTACACAAATCACAAATAAAAGACAATGCCAAATAAATTAAGTTACCAGGAATCAAATGTGCTTTATCAGCCAATCAAAAGCCAACTTACAACAAAAATAATACGAATTTTTGATGACAAACCCAGCCATTGATCATAGGATTTTTATCTGGGTCTTGTTTTGATAAATGAATGGGATATTACATAAGAGTCCTCTGACAGATACGGCTTATTGATCAGAGCAGAGAGCGGCTACAGAGAGAGGCTCACACTCAATAGGTGATCAATAGGTGCCATGTATTGGGGGAGCTGCTTAATGCGATAAGAGTTCATAATGGATGATGTGCAACCAGAAGACCCTCCAAACCATTATTAAGAGTGTTCTAGAGTAGTTAGCAACAACAAGGGAAAGTTACAAAAACTAGTTCTGAAGCAAATACATGAATTTTTGTCACGATTTACAGTTTCCACAAGGTGGGATCACCAGTGTTTTACTAGTCTTGTTCCAAAATCAAATGAATATGCACTTTCTTCCTGGAGAAAGAAAGATACCCTCTAGTGACCCCTAGTGGAGACATTGCAGCATGACTAAGGATATTGGCCAAATCAAAAACATAGCTATAGGAGGGGAAACTGTAAAATTTATATTGTAATATAAGAAAGGTGCCCCCGTATCGGTTGCCTGCGGGGGCCCCAATGGCTGCTATATTGCAATATAAATGGCACATGGAGGTGGAAGACATTCTTATAGGTGTTCCATCAGGTTCTTCTGATCAGATGGGTGGAACAGTTTCTCAATTTGTCCAGCAAAATAGACAAGTGAACACACTTTTATATTCAGGATAACCAACCTGGGACATATACTTATGTATGAAGATTTTAATATGCAAGTTTTCTGTCATTTTAAAGTCTGTTTTATTACATTTAATGCAACAAAAGAAGGATCCAGCACTCCAAGGATCCGATTCAAAATATAACTTTGTATTTTCTATATTAATAATAAATAATAATAATCTCTATTTATATAGCGCCATCATATTCCATAGTGCTTTACAAATCATAGGGGACATATACAAATAAAATACTACATATCAGAGTATTGTACAAAGCACCGCATACATACATAGCCTGCACCGGCACATCAACGCGTTTTAAGTCATGACATAAATCACCTGTGAAGCCTCAGGCCAATCTGTTCCCCTGAGAAGTCTTTAGGTGTCACGGTGATCTGAACCACACATTGTGGGATGGCAGACCCCTTGCAGATTTTGCAGGGATCCCAGGTTAGGCTTCCTCTACTAGCTTTAGAAATTTGGTGATAGTGTTCCATGATCAGTTTCCACCTCCTTGTTACACATAGAAAATATTCATACATTTCATAGTATTTGTCATAAGATCAGACATAAACTGTGTTATAAATGTTTCCCATAACTTCCTGCCTTCCTGGTGTAGTAATGACTATTGACAATGCTATGACTCCCTCCTATCGAATACTGTGATCTCAGTGGATTATGTTATCTAGAAAACACGTGTAAATGAAACCTCGGCCACAGAGAAAAATCTAATGTCATTTGTGTGTTTTCTTTTCTATTTTAAGGTATGACCCTGAAGGACATTTAACAAACGCAACCTTTCCAACTGGAGAAGTCAGCAGTTTCCACAGCGATATGGAAAAATCCACTCGGGTTGAGCTTGACACTTCAAACAAGGAAAATGTTATCACCACCACTAATATATCAGCGACCAGCATTATATATGCTCTAAAGCAAGGTAACACTGCAGCCAGAGCAGTCAGTGATCACAGGGCAGGTTATCATATTTAATAAACTGTGGCACTCATCGGAGTACAGGAACTATATCCAGACATGAAACAATTCCCTATTCAGCTTACTGGAGACTATATTTTACTATAAATACTTTACACTTTTTCTTGGTTGTATATAGAAAGTGCACTTGGTGAACGAACCTCAGGCCACTTTTTACATGGTTAGTATTTGGTCAGTATATTGCATCAGTATTTGCAGGCCAAATTCAGAACTGGCTCAAACACTTTTAAAATTCACATTCACAATTTTATGGGCTTTCTAAAGTAGGAGTTATCTCCAAGATGGCCACCACTGGAAACTAAGTTCTATTATCCTTCAGTTCTCAGTAACTTCTCCTCCCTCTTATACTCCACTCCCAGTGATGCTCTGTTCTATAGTAATTATGTGTAAGGCCCGTTCCACACTTGCGACGAACTCGCATCACACTCGCAATGCATGCTGCCCGGATCGCATGGCCCAAACGCTGCAAACCGGAACGGAACTCAGCATGCCAGCTCCGTTCCGGTTTGCAGCATTAGGGCTGTGTGATACGGGCAGCATGCGTTGCGAGTTCATCGCATCACACTCGCAGGTGTGGAACGGGCCTATCTGCCATGAATGCCCAAGAACTCACTGAGATGGGTCTCGCCACAACACCGGTCATACTGACTGAACTGCAATCAACCAACTACAGCCACATTAGTGGTGATCACATGACCTGCAGGTGCGGGACATGTGATGTGAACATGTGACCAGCGGCCATCTTGTGTCCTGTGTCTCCTCTACAGGGATAAAATCACAGGACCGATTTAAAGGGCCAGTAGCATTTTAATTCTCCATTACAGTCTATGTCCAAAGCATTTTCTACTAAGGGGTGCAAATTTTTAAATAACAACTAATTATATATTAGCTTATAATGATCTATTTGAATGTGAATTATACTTATTCCTGGGATGCCCCTTTAATATAAGAGACTATTGCTCTACCAGGAGCTTTATATGGCAACTATCTGTTTTGTGATGTATTGTTCTTGTTTGGAGTTTTGTGATCGATGCTGAAGATTATAGGGGGCATCCTTTTTCTTTTCTATTAGATTTTGCCTGTTCTTTTATGTGCAAACTACTTGCACATGTATTTAAGAAATGTCCGCACCACATATGTGTCGCACGCGACTCATGTAGCGTTTTTTGTAGCAGTTGCACTATACCCGATGCAACCCAAATTCCTGCACATAAAGGGCCATTCTAGTGCGCAGTTGGAATGTGTGCGCCACATTTATCATGCAGTGTCCAACAGAATTGTGTTGCATGCTCCATGTTAAAGGTGCGCCAAAACCATATGGTGCATTCTATTGGAGCAAGAGGGCGCCAGATTTATGAAGAATGGGTGCCACAATTCCTGAATCTGGTGCACCCTGCACATTTTGCACTGTTTTTGATAAATGTGGGCCAATGATTTTAATGAACCTATGAACATGAAGGATTATTTTCCACTGAACCACTGTGGAGACTGTAGATACACGTTGTGAGAATTGTGACTATCCGCAGGGAGGGGGCGGTGCCAGATCATGGATTGCCTGTGAATGGCGGGGACGTATAGCCTGCCCCGGGTTCTGATGAAAGTTATAGCACAGTTCAATGCCAGGCAGCACATGGCATAGAACTGAGCTGTATACCATCATCTCAAGATATATATCAAGAGAATGAAGCCTCTTGATATATTTTTAAACATATATTTTGCTGATCAAGGCCAACATCAAGCTCTGGTGTACAAAGCGGCAAAGCTTAATATATCTGCCCCACGTGTGATAGAATACACAGAACACTTGCAAGTCTTTTCCATATACAATCTCTTATATGTATTACACTTGGTTCTGGCTCACAGTGAGGGCATGTTCACACATGGGGGCACATTTACATACCTGTCCCGTTGACGCGGCCAATCCAGAATGTCCGACGAGGATTCGGGTCTGCCATGATTCACTAAGATTGTGCGGCCAATTTCCTGCATGTGTCGCTTCCCCCTTTAAGGTCCGCTGGAGTTCACCTTCTTCTTCCCGGTGTATGTTGGTGCTGATCTTGCAACACAATTTGGTTTTTTAAATTCTGCAGTTTGTCTGAATCAGTCGAGTTTTCCGACGCCACGCCTCCGATTTGTGTCGCATGCGAGCCGACACCGATGAGCCACAATCCGATAGCATGCGCCAAAAACCCGGGGCAATTCAGGGCAAATCGGAAATGCATTGTATTTACAAACACGATGCACATGCTCAGGGGTAGGTTCGGTCCAATCACATCTGCATTTCCAGTGAAACGCATGAGATGGGTAACCAGCAACTAATGTTTTTCATATAGACTGGACCAACCCACTACTGTATGTGTATGGAGGCATTTTCATGCTTTCTCACAGATTACTTCAGGGGAAATGTTTAGCTCAACAGCTAATTATTTTGTTCTCAAGAGATAAAAGATACTTTGCAACTGCTTATTGCCTTCTCCCTATTCACAACACATGCACTCTGGGCTGCCTCTAGCTTGCACATCTGGAAGGATTTTTGTTATGACAACTATGGTCCTCAGCAGTATCCTGACAACATTGGAGCCACATTCATCTTTATCTTTTCACAACAAGCAGTGGTAGTAGATCAGTCAACACAGAATCCAAATAAGAAATCATAGGCTTGTCTGGTCCTGAATCTACCATACAGATCCCAAAACAAACTCCTCAGTTTATACCTTCTATGAGATCATGAATAAAAATATTTAATAATAAGTGGCCACAATACTGACCCCTATGGCACCTCACTGGTAAGTTTGACCCAATCTGACAATGTACCATTAATGAAGACCCTCTGCTTTCTATCATTAAGCCAAATGATTACCTGAACACAAAGGTTTTCCCCTAATCCCAACAGTCTCATTTAATGTATTTCCCTTTTATGCAGCACTGTATCAAATGCCTTGGAACAGTCCAGATACACAACATCCACAGCCTCAGGTCCAGACTCATAAAAACTGAGCAGGACTCATGCCGATGCTGGGTTATAAGGTTATGTACAGTGAGATACTCCCAAATAGCATCTCTAACCATATTCAACATCCAAGCCCTGAGCTCTTTGATTAAGGCCCAAGCACAAAGCTAATGAAGACAATGGGGTCTCATTGGTAAAGAAGTGATACAAAGTGCATTTCCAGACCACTATATATAGATGTAATGTAATATACATGAATGATGAACTTATGATTCTGTTCTTCTATATTGCAGAGAACACAATCAACACCTATCGTGTTAACCCTGATGGCTCTCTACGGGTCACCTTTGCCAGCGGGATGGAAATCAGCCTGAATGCAGAGCCCCACATACTGGCAGGAGTGGTCAGTCCAACTCTGGGGAAATGTAATATCTCGCTTCCTGGGGAGCACAGCCCAAATCTCATTGAGTGGCGACAACGAAAGGAGCAGAACAAAGGCAATATCTCCTCTTTTGAAAGACGCTTAAGGGTAAGGCTTTATCTCTGTCATATTACTACCTTGCTGTAATAAATTACAATCCTTCTGCTGTGTTCTTGCTGTGTGGGAAGAACCAATTTGTTTCATGTACTGTAATTGCAAAACAGGAATCATCTTGGTGGTGTTACATTGTGAATTGACTTTGAGAGCTTAAAGGAAAACCATAATCCTTGGCAAAGATATGCTATCTATTTTTTTCAGTTCCTAGGAAAAATCTTAAAATCTTTACTACTACAAACCATGGGTGATAAAGAGGATACAAATACCTTTTTCATATAGTTTTGCTGAATGAATGACACAAACCCCTCCCCCAAGTTTCTTCCACAAATTGTATTAAACCCATCAAAAAATAGGATATTTATAGGATATCTTACAGAAAAAAATGCTTCCTTTTCCACTTTTTCTGCCAACCTGCAGCTGATATTTACTGTCAAATGCCTCCTTAATCCACATTGGACTCTTAAAATGTTCTGTCAGTTTACTAAGGTCTGACATTACATGTTTATAGAAGTTTATGGAGAGTGGAGGGGGGTAGAATATGGAATATGCTGCTGCTAAGGCTGGCTACAGATGAATGTCCTTAGTGGAAACCGGAACATGTACTGTCAGATTATAGTCATAATTATTTTTTTTACCGGTTTTCTATTAGTACACATTAAACCCAGCACTTAAAACAATGCCACCACATAAGTACTCTACCCACTACACAAATGTATTATACCCATTGCATTTTGTGTAAAAAAAAAAAAAAAAGAAACTCCAACTAGTTTTTATTTATTATTAAAAAAAATTAAATTGTTTCACCTATATCTCTGATTTTGCTCCCAGCAAACACTAATGTGTTAAATAAATTACACATAAGCATCTACTCGATTAAAACTGTCTACAACATATGTATGAACTGAAGCTTCAGCAAGAATATAACATAAAAAAAAACGGGAGGCCCCAGACATTACTGTTAGATTACTTCACATTCCGAGCACTACACATAAAAGTGGCAGATTAGATAAATTCCCCTCCCTAGGCATTTGACTATGAATTATGACTCGAGCATAAAGTCATAAATCAATGTCATCAAAACCGATCCTCTGTCTCCATATTTTTGACCCTTTTGAAATTAAATACTTATGCATCTTTATGAATTCTGCATGGAGTTTCTGCACTTGAGATGTAATAATTGTTTACTGCCTTCAGAGCGAATCATTCTTCAACAATATGGTTTAAAAAACTGTTTTACCAAGTGTTTCTTTAGTGTACCTTTGAATCCTTGCTTCATGCTGCCACTTATTAAAGTACCAGTTTTGGCTCAGTTCTTGTTTGCGCCAGGATTTCCATTACACTCTTTAGAAGAGCTTAAAGGGAACCTGTCACCAAACCATTACAGAAGTACCTCCTCCTATGTTCAGCCCTTAGAGGTCCTTTTAGCAACCTTTTAGGTTGCATTATGAATGCAAAATCATCTTTTATTCTTTTGTACAGTGCAGTCAGGCAACCCCACCTCCTGTAGTCAGTCAACCCCGCCCCTTACAGTCAGTTTGCTCTGCCCATTCATTGCATCTGTCGGGTCAGCGCGGCCTTCTAGATCTTCATATAGCCAGAGAATGACATCACAATTAAGAGGCATGACTGGGATGCCAGATGCATGGAGTAGGCACAGCAAACTGACTACAGGAGGTGGGGTTTCCTGGCTACAGGAGACAGGGTTGCTTAACTGCATTGGCTTATCTACTTTAAAGAAGCATGATCTGAGACAAGCTTGAACTTCCTGCCAAGCAGGTAGTACCTCAGAGAGTCCAATGCCCATTTTATTTCCAGGCACTCTCGTTCTACAATAGAATTATTTTTTTTTAACATGAATTCAGTTTTCTACTCAAGTAGATAACAGGGTGCTCTTCTCCATTAACCTCCTAAGACATAACAGCCCCTAATCCCACCTCTGAGGCATCAGTCTTTATGATGAACTCTTTAGAGAAATCTGGGGCCATCAGAACTGGCTGTCTACACAACACAGACTTTAACTCTTTAAATGCTTGTTCAGTCTCAGGGGATCCATTTTACGAAAATCATTACAAAAGCGCCAGCTTCCATTTGGATTCGGAACTAAAACAATGGGGCTGAACCATTCACTTTTAGATTTTTCAATTACACCCAAACTCAACATTCTGTGGACCTCCTCAGAGATGGCCTGTCTACTGGCTTCTGGAATTCTGTATGGTTTTACCCTAACTTTAACCTGTAGTCTTGTAATGATTTCATGCTCAACAACATTCGTACACCCCTGCAAGCTTGAGAACATATCCTTGTTGTGTTGTAAAAATTCTTTACATTCCTGTTTTTGGGAACAAGATAAAGTATTGGCAACTGTCACCTTACTATACTCTAATTCGGTGACTAAGGAAGCACTCATTGCTACCAGTGACTCCCTTTCCTTCCATGGCTTAATGAGGTTGACATGATATAGTTGTACCATTTTCCTTTTTCCCAGCTGATGCACCTTATAAAAGACATTAAAAACTTTTTCAAGAATCTCAAAAGGACCCTGCCACTTAGCCAAAAATTTGCTCAAACAGTGGGTACCAGTATGAGGACACGGTAACCTGGGACAAATTCTCTTATTCTAGCAGACCGATTGGATATCCTGCATTGTGCTTCTTGGGCCCTCTGTATATGCTCTCTCACTATTGGCATCACCTTGGAAATCCTTTCCTGCATTTGTGCCACATGATCAATAACGCTCATGTATGGGGTGTTTTCAGATTCCCACGTCTCCTTAGTTATGTCAAGCAGACCTCGGGGGTGCCTACCATACAGCAATTCAAATAAGGAGAATCCTGTAGAGGTTTGAGGGACTTCCCTAATGGAGAACAACAAATAGAGTAACAAACAGTCCCAATCTTTACCATCTTTCATCACTATTTTTTTTAACATTAACTTTAAGGTTTTATCAAAATGTTCTACCAGTCCGTCAGTCTGGGGATGGTATAAGGAAGTTCCTAGCTGCTTAATCTTTAGTATCTTACATAATTCTTTCATCACCTTCGACATGAATGGCGTTCCCTGGTCAGTCAGGATTTCTTTGGGAAGACCCACTGTGGTACACATATGGATCAAAACTATCGTACCCAAAGGGAAAAATCCCTTAAAGGAGAAAAGCCAAACTGAAAGAATGTATACTCATAAAATATTGAAAAGCTTTATTTCATACAATACATTAAAGCTTTAAAACATCCAGGTGGTGGCAGAGGAAAAAGTGGGCATCACCGGACACAATATGGAGGATAATATAGACATGTGGAAAGGGGTAGGAAATAGATTGGGCTTTCAATGTGAATCATCAGTACTGCTGCAACACATGCACTTCCAACACTTGGGTAAGATAATTGTAACGCTGTGATGGTCTGTTTCTTTACTTGACTTCTGTATTTAAACCTGCATGTGTTGCAGCAGTACTGATGATTCACATTGATGGATGTTTTAAAGTTTTATTGTATTGTATGAAATAAAGCTTTTCAATATTTTATGAGTATACATTCTTTCAGTTTGGCTTTTCTCCTTTAAGGTATTTTTCCCTTTGGGTACAATAGGTTTGATGCATAGTTATTAGCCATAACTTTGGGTGCAATATCTGGGGATCCATACAAGTGGACAATAGTAATGTGATGATCCCGTCTTTCCTGTTCCAATATTGTCTTTGGGGTACACATATGGAATAGCTCACGTGCAATACACTTAGTTGATGTGTTTCTCAATGGAATTGCCTCGGGACATCTGGTGGCATAATCCAAAACCACTAAAATGTATTGTTGCCCCCTAGCAGACCTAACTAAGGACCAACTGGGTCCATGGCTATGCTCTCAAACGGTACCTCAATTACAGGAAGGTGTACCAAAGGGCTTTTGAAACGAAATACAGGGCATTAATCTGGCAAGTGGGGCATGATTTACAGTAGCTTTCAATTTCTCTATAGCAGCCGAGCCAATAGAACCTCTGAAGGATATTCTCTCTTGTCATATCGGTGGCTAAATGACCCCCCAAGGCATGAGTGTAGGCTAGATCCAATACCACTTTTCTAAATGGACCCGGAACAACTAACTGTTCTACCACATCATTATTTGCTTAAGTAACACAGTAAAACAAATTGCTGCTTACTTCAAAAAAACGATACTGTCTATCAGCGCCGGGCTCTTGGGGAACACCATTAAGAACTGTCACATTCTATAAAGCATTCTTTAGTGTTGGGTCTTGCCACTGTGCAGTTCCAGAATTTACCCAATTCACCTCAAGTTCTGTCAAGGTTAGGTCAGACTCTGAGATATTCCCTTCATCCCCAACCAACACCTCCAGGGGAAAATTTTCTGAATTTTTTTCACTACCTTGAGGCTCACACATAGGGAACACATTATTAACAGTGGTAACTTGGGTATCACAGCTCCCAAAACAGAGGAAAGTCACATCTGATAATGATTGCATGTATTAAGTCTTTAACAATACCCACTTGGTGTGACACAGACCCACATCCAGTAGCAATAATCACTTCAGCCACCGGATAGTCTTTGACATCTCCATGTACACCCTTTCCCCTTACAATTTTTCCTGGGACATGCAGCACCTGTGAGAAATTACCACAAACAAGCTTCACCAGGCTTCCAGAGTCCAAAAGAACAGTCATCATGGTATCATTGATAGTCACCTGGCACATCTGTGGCCCCCTGGCCTGATATGGCTCAGCACTGCAGACAGGTTGTACCAACAAGGAGCAATGTGTCAGGCTTGCGGGATGTGGATCCGCTGGACCACTGCAGACGATGACTCAAGCCACTACCTGGGACCGGAGTCTAAGTGGTACCCGGTTTTCACCAGAGCCCGCCGCAAAGCGGGTTAGACAAGCTGCGGCGTGGTACCACCAGGTCATTCCTCAGGCGTGACTTGTCTGCAGTGGCGGCCAAGGTTGAGGTACAGAAACAGCAGTCAAGCTCGAGGTCACAGTCCAGGCACAGGGTCAGGGCAGGCGGCAGAGATGCAACGTCAGAATCCAAACCGGGGTCAGCAACAGGAGGTCCAAGCAGAAGGGTACGGGAACACAGAACTCACGACAGCAATACGGAGGGACACTGGAACACGGGAACACGGAGGTAGTCAGGCAACACAGGAACACGGAGGGAGCCAGACACGCAGGAGACACTGGAACGCAGTAGACACTGGAACGCAGGCAAATCGCAACAGAGCTTTCTCTAAGGCTGTGAGGCACAAAGATCCGGCAGGGCTTGCAGGAAGAGGCAGACTTATATAGATTTGGGCAATATGGCCAGCGCCAATTAATGGCGCGCTGGCCCTTTAAATTTCCTGGAAGTGTTGCGCGCGCCCTAAGGCGCGGGACCGCGCGCAGACGGAGCGAGGCCGGGACTCGGGAGCGGGGAGAGGTGAGACGCGCTGGCGCGGCGCCTGCGGGGAGCGAGAGGCACGGGTGAGCCCGCGACCCGCGATGTGGGTTGCGGGTCCACCCGTGACACAATGTTGAGCCAGATCACACTCCATGGTTTCTGTCATCACAGGACATTGAGCAGAAACGTGTCCAGGGTTTTGACACTTCCAACAAATTATTTGGGGAGACTGAGTTGTAGGAGCGGTTTCCACTGCCTACTGTTTCTTGCTTTCTGTAGATTGTCTCCACTCTCCGGCAGACTTCAATATTCTCCTACTAGGCAGAGGGCGAACTTTCTGGTTCCAGTGAGGTAATTTTACCTCACCACCAAGCTCCACCACCAGGTCATCTGCATTCTGGGGATCTCACTGGGCAACCCAGCGCTGAACTTGCACAGGAAGAGCATGGACATAGCGATCAATCAGAACCCTTTCCACCATCTGCTCTTTTGTAGAGGAATAGGTCAAACATTTGTGACCTTGATTGTTTCTCTTTGCAGAAAGTCCTTTGCTGCAAGTATTTCAGCCTTTAATCTGCTATAGTCCGTTGAATCCTGCAAGGTGAAGTCATGATAAGCTTTTTGTGGCTCACCTGTCAAGTATGGAGCCAGCACTTCAGCCCACTGGTCTACAGGCAAATTTTCTCTGTCTGCAATTCATTCAAAAACAGTAAGATAAGCCTCCACATCATCCTCAGTGGTCATCTTCTGCAAGGAAACTTGTACTTTCTTTTTTATAATTACATCTGATATTAACCAGCTATGGTGACAACCTGTGGTACAGTCACTGCTTCTCTTAAAGCAGCCATTTGCTCCATAAGAAGGAGCTGCTGCTGGGCTTGTAAGGCCTTTGCATGAACCTTCTGCTGCTGTGCCATGCTTCTTGCTGTTGTTCGAGTTTGGCTTGCATCATCTGTTGCAGGGGCGTAACTACAGCGGTAGCAGCCATAGCAGCCGCTATGGGGCCTGCAGTTTCAGGGGGCCCGTCATCCGACCACACACAATAAAGAATGGAGCATATGCACCATTATATCTATATTGTACTGCACATTGTCCAGCATAATATGTATACAACATATACTGTGATGTATATATGCAGTATCTGTGATGTGTATATGGTGTCTGTATACACTGTATGTGAGTATGTTGCATATGGCACTGTATGTGTGTGTATATGCTGTGTGTGCACATGAGTGTATTTATATGTGATTGTAACTCGCATATGTGAGTATACTAATATGTACAGTCACCGGCCACTTTATTAGGTACACCATGCTAGTAACGGGTTGGACCCCCTTTTGCCTTCAGAACTGCCTCATTTCTTCGTGGCATAGATTCAACAAGGTGCTGGAAGCATTCCTCAGAGATTTTGGTCCATATTGAAATGATGGCATCACACAGTTGCCGCAGATTTGTCGGCTGCACATCCATGATGCGAATCTCCCGTTCCACCACATCCCAAAGATGCTCTATTGGATTGAGATCTGGTGACTGTGGAGGCCATTTGAGTACAGTGAACTCATTGTAATGTTCAATAAACCAGTCTGAGATGATTCCAGCTTTATGACATGGCGCATTATCCGGCTGAAAGTAGCCATCAGATGTTGGGTACATTGTGGTCATAAAGGGATGGACATGGTCAGCAACAATACTCAGGTAGGCTGTGGCATTGCAACGATGCTCAATTGGTACCAAGGGGCCCAAAGAGTTCCAAGAAAATATTCCCCACACCATGACACCACCACAACCAGCCTGAACCGTTGATACAAGGCAGGATGGATCCATGCTTTCATGTTGTTGACGCCAAATTCTGACCCTACCATCCGAATGTTGCAGCAGAAATCGAGACTCATCAGACCAGGCAACGTTTTTCCAATCTTCTACTGTCCAATTTCGATGAGCTTGTGAAAATTGTAGCCTCAGTTTCCTGTTCTTAGCTGAAAGGAGTGGCACCCGGTGTGGTCTTCTGCTGCTGTAGCCCATCTGCCTCAAAGTTCGACGTACTGTGCATTCAGAGATGCTCTTCTGCCTACCTTGGTTGTAACGGGTGGCGATTTGAGTCACTGTTGCCTTTCTATCAGCTCGAACCAGTCTGCCCATTCTCCTCTGACATCAACAAGGCATTTCCGCCCACAGAACTGCCGCTCTTTGGATGTTTTTTCTTTTTCGGACCATTCTCTGTAAACCTTAGAGATGGTTGTGCGTGAAAATCCCAGTAGATCAGCAGTTTCTGAAATACTCAGACCAGACCAGCCCTTCTGGCACCAACAACCATGCCACGTTCAAAGGCACTCAAATCACCTTTCTTCCCCATACTGATGCTCGGTTTGAACTGCAGGAGATTGTCTTGACCATGTCTACATGCCTAAATGCACTGAGTTGCCGCCATGTGATTGGCTGATTAGAAATTAAGTGTTAACGAGCAGTTGGACAGGTGTACCTAATAAAGTGGCCGGTGAGTGTATATTTTTTAAGTCGGAAGGGGGGCCCCATGCAGTAGCCTGCTAGGGGGCCCTGTCTCTCCTAGTTACTCCACTGATCTGTTGGATAAGTTCCTCCATTGCCATGCCTATTTGCAGTCCTACAGCCAATTTTAACCAGGACATTCAGAGATTTCAGCTTCAATGCTGCCTTCAATGCTGGCTGCTGTTGCCCCTAGCAATGGCTGTTCGCATCCAAAACACCATATGTGGGAAATGGGACCCTTCAGACTTGTTGTCTGGCACAAATTCACATCCAGAACAGGTTTGTCCAAATAACAGTCCAAAAATTTATTTAACACAGTCCAACAGGAACATCACAAGCTTCAGCATGAAACAAAAATATAATGTCCTGAGTTTCAGGGTAGCAGTACAAAAGGAATAGTCCAATTACGGCTCTCACCGAGCTTTTCTGGCTTTTGCTCCCGCTGTGCAATCCAGTTGGTCATCTCTTTAGAACAACAACACCCAGCAACTCTTGCCTCTGTCTATTTTCTCCTTAACAATCTGAACACCAACATCTGCAGCTAAAGGGTCAGGTATATAACAGGTCATGGAGTATGGAGAGGAGCAATCAAGGCAGAAACCCTGCAACATCTAAACCCTGGATCTAAAGTCCAGTTAAAATATCATGGCCCCTAAAGAATTCAGACCAGGAACCTTAAAGGGACATACTGGTCATCAATCACTCTACCAAGTGAAGGTTTACACCGCCAATACATGTGAGGTGCATTACCATATATTATTGTGTAAATTGAGACACAACTCTGAGATCCCTGTGAATTTGAACACAGTTTCCTTGGCTGCAGCTGCACCTTTCCAAATTTGACTGGATCAGTTGTAGAAGGTCTGGGAAATATCGGTGTTCAGTAGAGATGAGCGAACATACTCGTTCGAGCATTAGCGTACTCGAAACTGCTCGTTGCTCGGACGAATACTTCGCCCGCTCGAGAAAATGGCAGCTCCCGCCATTTTGCTTTTTGGCGGCCAGAAACAGAGCCAATCACAAGCCAGGAGACTCTGCACTCCACCCAGCATGACGTGGTACCCTTACACGTCGATAGCAGTGGTTGGCTGGCCAGATCAGGTGACCCTGGGATAGACTAGCCGCTGCCCGCGCTGCTCGGATCATTCTGTGTCTGGATGCCGCTAGGGAGAGAGCTGCTGCTGGTCAGGGACAGCGTTAGGGTGCTAGTAGATTACTGTTAGGCAGGAGTGATTCAACAAGAACCCAACAGCCCTTCTTAGGGCTACAATAACGTTATACTTTTTTTTTTTTGTTTGCTTGTGGCTGGGCTTGCTGGCACTAGTAGTGCAGCTAGTACCATATTGTGAGGAATTTGCAGGGGGACTTGCTACCGTTGTGTTTAGCTCTTAGTGACACACATATCCACCTCAAACACCAAAGTGGGAAAATTTATTAGGGGTTTGATTTCAATTAGGCACAGTCTGCCAGTTTCTTTTTATTTTACGTTTATTTTTTCATAACTCAGCGTCATCTCATCAGTGTGCTTTCATACTTGGCTAGAAAATAGCCAAAGGAGAATCCAAACGGCTTACTTACGCCTACAATAGCGTTATATATATTTTATTTCTGGTTGATCTGCTGGTGGCTGTCCTTGCTGCAGTGCATATACTAGCCAATTGTGAGGAATTTGGAGTGAGACTTGCGACCGCTGTGTTTAGCGCTTAGTGACGCACATATCCATTGCAAAGACCGAAGTGGGAAAATTTATTAGGGGTTGGATTTCAATTAGGCACAGTCTGCCATTTCCTTTTTATTTTACGCTTATTTTTTCATAACTCAGCGTCATCTCATCAGTGTGCTTTCATACTTGGCTAGAAAATAGCCAAAGGAGAATCCAAACGGCTTACTTACGCCTACAATAGCGTTATATATATTTTATTTCTGGTTGATCTGCTGGTGGCTGTCCTTGCTGCAGTGCATATACTAGCCAATTGTGAGGAATTTGGAGTGAGACTTGCGACCGCTGTGTTTAGCGCTTAGTGACGCACATATCCATCGCAAAGACCGAAGTGGGAAAATTTATTAGGGGTTGGATTTCAATTAGGCACAGTCTGCCAGTTCCTTTTTATTTTACGTTTATTTTTTCATAACTCAGCGTCATCTCATCAGTGTGCTTTCATACTTGGCTAGAAAATAGCCAAAGGAGAATCCAAACGGCTTACTTACGCCTACAATAGCGATATATATATTTTATTTCTGGTTGATCTGCTGGTGGCTGTTCTTGCTGCAGTGCATATACTAGCCAATTGTGAGGAATTTGGAGTGAGACTTGCGACCGCTGTGTTTAGCGCTTAGTGACGCACATATCCATCGCAAAGACCGAAGTGGGAAAATTTATTAGTGGTTGGATTTCAATTAGGCACAGTCTGCCATTTCCTTTTTATTTTACGTTTATTTTTTCATAACTCAGCGTCATCTCATCAGTGTGCTTTCATACTTGGCTAGAAAATAGCCAAAGGAGAATCCAAACGGCTTACTTACGCCTACAATAGCGTTATATATATTTTATTTCTGGTTGATCTGCTGGTGGCTGTCCTTGCTGCAGTGCATATACTAGCCAATTGTGAGGAATTTGGAGTGAGACTTGCGACCGCTGTGTTTAGCGCTTAATGACGCAAATATCCATCGCAAAGACCGAAGTGGGAAAATTTATTAGGGGTTGGATTTCAATTAGGCACAGTCTGCCATTTCCTTTTTATTTTACGTTTATTTTTTCATAACTCAGCGTCATCTCATCAGTGTGCTTTCATACTTGGCTAGAAAATAGCCATAGCAATAGGATAGCATTGTTTGGTTTTAAAAACTAAAAAACACAAAAAAAAACTAAAAAACACAAAAAAACACAAAAAAAAGTTAAAAAAAAAAATTAAAGTTATATAACTTTCATTTTCAAAATGTTTAACCCGAGGGCTAGGGGTAGAGGACGAGGACGAGGGCGGGGACGTGGGCGTCCATCTACTGCAGGGGTCAGAGGCCGTGGTCCTGGGTGGGGTGAGACACCACCTGCTGATGAGGGAGCAGGGGAACGCCGCAGAGCTACACTCCCTAGGTTCATCATGTCTGAAGTTACTGGGACTCGTGGTAGAGCACTGTTGAGGCCAGAACAGTGCGAACAGGTGATGTCGTGGATTGCCGACAATGCTTCGAGCAATTTGTCCACCAGTCAGTCTTCCACGCAGTCCACCCATGTCACCGAAATCGGCACTCCTCCAGCTCCTGCACCTCAGCCTCCTCCACCCCAGTCTGCCCCCTCCCAGGAAAATTTGGCATTTGAACCGGCATACTCTGAGGAACTGTTTTCTGGACCCTTCCCACAGTCACAAACCACTTGTCCGGTTGCTGCTGAGCAATTTTCCGATGCCCAGGTTTTCCACCAGTCGCAGTCTGTGGGTGATGATGACCTTCTTGACGTAGTGGAAGAAGTGTGTAAAGAGGTGTCCGGCGATGAGGAGACACGGTTGTCAGACAGTGGGGAAGTTGTTGTCAGGGCAGGAAGTCCGAGGGGGGAGCAGACTGAGGGATCGGAGGATGATGAGGTGACAGACCCAAGCTGGGTTGAGAGGCCGGGTGAACACAGTGCTTCTGAGACGGAGGAGAGTCCTATAGCAGAACAGGTTGGAAGAGGCAGTGGTGGGGCCAGACGGAGAGGCAGGGCCAGAGCAGGTGCATCAGCGCCAAATGTGTCACGTAGTGAAGCTCCCGTGGCGAGGGCTCCCGCGGCGAGGGCTAGATTTTCAGAAGTCTGGAGGGTCTTTAAGGAAACACCGGATGACCGACGGACTGTGGTGTGCAACCTTTGCCAAACCAGGATCAGCAGGGGTTCCACCACTACTAGCTTAACTACCACCAGTATGCGCAGGCATATGAATGCTAAACACCCGAATCAGTGGCACCAAGCCCGTTCACCTCCGGCCGTGCACACCACTGCTCCTTCCCCTGTGTCAGCTGATAGTCAGCCCCCTGCCCAGGACCCTGGCACAAAAACCCCATTGTCGCCTCCACGATCCTCCACAGCATCCACCAGCGTTCAGCTCTTCATACCCCAGACGCTGGAGAGGAAAAGAAAATATAGTGCAACCCACCCGCACGCCCAAGCCCTTAATGTCCACATCTCCAGATTGCTTAGCCTGGAGATGCTGCCCTATAGGCTAGTAGAGACCGAGGCCTTTCGCAACCTCATGGCGGCGGCCGCCCCTCGGTATTCGGTCCCCAGCCGCCACTACTTTTCCCGATGTGCCGTCCCAGCCCTGCACCAGCACGTGTCAGACAACATCATCCATGCCCTGACCAACGCCGTTTCTGACAAGGTCCACCTGACCACGGACACGTGGATGAGTGCTGCCGGGCAGGGCCACTATATATCGCTGACGGCACATTGGGTTAACTTGGTGGAGGCTGGGACCGAGTCTGACCCTGGGGCTGGTCATATACTGCCGACGCCGAGGATTGCGGGCCCTACCTCGGTCCAGGTCTCAAAGGCCTACTATGCCTCCTCCTCCTCCCACCCCTCCTCCACCTCCTCCTCCGAACTACCATCCGTGGGCATGGCGCCATCAGTCGCTAGCTCTAGGCACAGCAGCAGTGCCGTCGCTAAGCGACAGCAGGCGGTGCTCAAACTGCTGAGCCTAGGCGATAAAAGGCACACCGCCCAAGAACTATTACAGGGCATCACGGCGCAGACTGATCTGTGGCTGGCACCGCTGAACCTGAAGCCAGGCATGGTTGTGTGTGACAACGGCCGTAACCTGGTGGCGGCTCTGCAACTCGGCAGACTGACACATGTGCCATGCCTGGCCCATGTGTTAAATCTGATAGTTCAGCGTTTCCTCAAGACATACCCCAATCTGTCAGATTTGCTCACGAAGGTGCGCCGCATCTGTGCGCATTTCAGGAAGTCCAGCACAGATGCTGCCACTCTCAGGGCAGCGCAGCGCCGCCTCCAACTGCCCGCTCACCGACTGTTGTGCAACGTGCCCACGAGGTGGAATTCAACATTAACCATGTTATCCAGAGTTTACCAGCAGCGCAGAGCGATTGTAGACTGCCAGATGTCAACTTCCACCAGAACTGGTAGTCAGGTCAGTCAGCTTCCTCAAGTCTACAATGAGGAGTGGACGTGGATGTCTGATATCTGTCAGGTGCTGAGTAACTTTGAGGAGTCAACACAGATGGTCAGTGGCGATGCCGCCATCATCAGCCTTACCATCCCGCTGCTTGGCCTGTTGAAAAACTCTCTGATCAGCATGAAGTCGGAAGCTTTGCGCTCGTCACAAGAGACGGGGGAAGAAGATTCCCTTGTTGATAGCCAAAGCACCCTCAGGTCTGTTTCTCAGCGCATATCAGAGGAGGTGGAGGAGGATGAGGAGGAAGAGGAGGAGAATGTTGGCGAGACACAAGAGGGGAGCATTGCTCAGACCTTCACTGTTCAGCGTGTATGGGAAGAAGAAGAGGAGTTGGAGGAGGAGGAAATGGGCAGTCAGGCCAGTGAGGGGAGTGAATTCTTGCGCGTTGGGACTCTGGCGCATATGGCAGATTTCATGCTAGGCTGCCTATCCCGTGACCCTCGCGTTCAAAGAATTTATTCCAGCTCCGATTACTGGGTATTCACTCTCCTGGACCCACGGTACAAGCAAAATCTTTCCACTCTCATCCCTGGAGAGGAAAGGAGTGTGAGAATGCATGAATACCAGCAGGCCCTGGTGCACAAGCTGAAACAGTATTTCCCTTCTGACAGCGCTAGCGGCAGAGTGCGTAGTTCTGCGGGACAAGTAGCGAGGGAGAGTAGGCGAGCAGGCACCTTGTCCAGCACTGGCAAGGGTACGCTTTACAAGGCTTTTGCCAGCTTTATGTCACCCCAGCAAGACACTGTCACCTGTCCCCAGTCTCGGCAGAGTAGGGCTGATCTTTACAGAAAGATGGTGAGGGAGTACGTAGCTGACCATACCATCGTCCTAAATGATCACACAGCTCCCTACAACTACTGGGTTTCAAAGCTGGACATGTGGCACGAACTGGCGCTGTACGCCTTGGAGGTTCTTGCCTGCCCTGACGCTAGCGTCTTGTCCGAGCGGGTTTTCAGTGCAGCTGGTGGCATCATCACCGATAAGCGTACACGCCTGTCGACTGACAGCGCTGACAGGCTGACGCTTATTAAGATGAATAAAGCCTGGATTTCTCATAATTTCCAATCTCCACCAGGTGAAGGAAGCTCAACCTGAATAATTTATGCACTCCTCCTCCTCCTCATTTTCCTCCTTCTCCTCCTCTTTGTACACTAAAGCAGAGGAAACTGGCTATTTTTTGACAGGGCCCACTGGCTCTAGCTATAGTACTTTATGCATTTAATTTTTCTGGAGGGCCACCTACCCGGTCCTCTGTTTTAAACAATTTTTGGGAGTGCCACATACAGGCACTCAATCTATTCAATTTTTCTGGAGGGCCACCTACCTGCTCCTCTGGTTTGAAAACTTTTTTGGACTGCCACATACAGGCACTCAATCTATTTCATTTTTCTGGAGGGCCACCTACCTGCTCTTCTGGTTTGAAAACTTTTTTGGACTGCCACATACAGGCACTCAATCTATTTCATTTTTCTGGAGGGCCACCTACCTGCTCCTCTGGTTTGAAAACTTTTTTGGACTGCCACATACAGGCACTCAATCTAATCCATTTTTCTGGAGGGCCACCTACCTGCTCCTCTGGTTTGAAAACTTTTTTGGACTGCCACATACAGGCACTCAATCTATTTCATTTTTCTGGAGGGCCACCTACCTGCTCCTCTGGTTTGAAAACTTTTTTGGACTGCCACATACAGGCACTATCCAAATTAAATTGTCTCCATAGCAGCCTCCACACGTTGTCTCCATTGCTACCTCCAAAAGTCGTCCATATAGCTGCCTCCATACATCGTCCCCTTATCAAACGAGGTGTGTCAGGCAGAAATTTGGGTTGTTTTCATGGATTCCACATCAAAGTTGTTAACTTTGGCGCCACCCTGCTGTGTTATCCACAAAATATACTGGCAAACTTTTATGATTAACCGATATTATTTCAGCGCTTCTTGTGCATCTGTTTACATTCACCTCACCCGCCATATCCCAAACTTATAAGAACGCTACTACACTTGATCTTATACAAAAGGTTCTTAGAAGTGCTGTTTGGGGAGTAGCCTAGAGGCTTGGATTGGCGAAAGCTCGCCTGGCAGCGGAGCGCCAGCTCCATGCCAAGATCCAACTAACATAGTTTTAACTGCAGCACCTTTAATCTACTACTAGTTCACTGCCTCCATACATGTTCCCCTTATCAAACGAGCTGTGTCAGGCAGAAATTTGGGTTGTTTTCATGGCTTCCATGTTAACTTTGTCGCCACCCTGCTGTGTTATCCACAAAATATACTGGCAAACTTTTACCATTTAGGGATATTATTTCAGCGCTTCTTGCGCATCTGTTTACATTCCCCTCATCCGCCATATCCCAAACTTATAAGAACGCTACTACACTTAACTTGGTGCAGGCTGGGACCGAGTCTGACCCTGGGGCTGGTCATATACTGCCGACGCCGAGGATTGCGGGGCCTACCTCGGTCCAGGTCTCAAAGGCCTACTATACCTCCTCCTCCTCCCACCCCTCCTCCACCTCCTCCGAATTACCATCCGTGGCCATGGCGCCATCAGTCGGTAGCTCTAGGCACAGCAGCAGAGCCGTCAGTAAGCGACAGCAGGCGGTGCTCAAACTGCTGAGCCTAGGCGATAAAAGGCACACCGCCCAAGAGCTATTACAGGGCATTCCACATCAAACTTGTTAACTTTGTCGCCACCCTGCTGTGTAAGCCACAAAATATACTGGCAAACTTTTATCATTTACCAATATTATTTCAGCGCTTCTTGCGCATCTGTTTACATTCCCCTCACCCGCCATATCCCAAACTTATAAGAACGCTACTACACTTGATCTTATACAAAAGGTTCTTAGAAGTGCTGTTTGGGGAGTAGCCTAGAGACAGGGGCTTGGATTGGCGAAAGCTCTCCTGGCAGCGGAGCGCCAGCTCCATGCCAAGATCCAACTAACATAGTTTTAACTGCAGCACCTTTAATCTACTACTAGTTCACTGCCTCCATACATGTTCCCCTTATCAAACGAGCTGTGTCAGGCAGAATTTTGGGTTGTTTTCATGGCTTCCATGTTAACTTTGTCGCCACCCTGCTGTGTAATCCACAAAATATACTGGCAAACTTTTATCATGTACCGATATTATTTGAGCGCTTCTTGCTCACCTCCTTTGGTTCCTCTCTGCCACCCATTGGTTTGAAGCCTGAGTCCATTTAGGGTATGTCGCCATGACACTCTCTAGCCTGCTGCCGCTGCCTCTGCATGCCGTCCCCTATAGTGTCAGGGTCAATTATTGCATGTTTTAGATGCTATCTAGCTTCATTCTGTCACTCTGTCATGGCCATGCTGTTGCCCATAGTTTTGGCATAATGGTGCGATTAAGCAGCCTCAGAGGCATCCATGCATGCTGCCCCTGCTGTTTCCTGTCCATTTCCGTGGTGTTTCCATCCTTTTCTGAGGTTCCCAGGTGTTTGGCCAAGCTTCCCTGTGCAGAGCCTTGGTCCCCTTGAAAAATGCTCGAGTCTCCCATTGACTTCAATGGGGCTCGTTATTCGAGACGAGCACTCGAGCATCGGGAAAAGTTCGTCTCGAATAACGAGTACCCGAGCATTTTAGTGCTCGCTCATCTCTAGTGTTCAGCTATTTCTGACCACAAACTTGACTTGCAGCTTTATTCAGTTTGAGAACAGGACCCCTGTTCTTGTAAATGGTGGAAGTCCATTATCAGCAGTCAGATCTCTACCATTTAGATTGTTATTTCCTATTTTGTAGAAAGGAAATAAGAATAATACACAGCACTACCCTTATAACTGGATTTTAATGAAAGAAAAATATTTGTTGACTCCCAAGCAAATCCAGAAGCCGAACAAAAGTATCAATAATAATAATTCTTTATTTATATAGAGCACACAGTTTACAGAACGCTGGACAGAGCTGGCCAAATCGATCCCTGTCCCCATGGGGCTCACAGTCTAATCAACCTACCAGTATGTTTTGGAGTGTGGGAGGAAACCCACAAAAACACGGAGAGAACATACAAACTCTTTGCAGATGCTGACCTGGGAGGGACTTTAACCCAGGACCCCAGCGCTGCAAGGCTGTAGTGCTACCCACTGAGCCACCGTGTTGCCAAATTGGGTTGATTGGATGACAGATATTTTATAAAAACTGATGTTGAATATACCTTTAGCACAGTAGTCAAGCAAGAAGTGGACATCCCACACAACTCTTTTCCACCCCTGTGACTCCTGGTCATTTGTATGCAGCATTCAAAGTTCTTTTTCTGGATAATGCTGAATCTCTAAGAACATAGCAGGTCATCATTGTGATCCTGTCACTGTCCTGGATAACAGGCTGATGACAGGTTGTGGGCCTTTATACCTTATTAAAAGATCCCTCTTTCACAATAATATACAATAATATGTGGCACTTAAATGAATATTTTCATTATAAGTAATAAAAGAATGCATACTGGGATTACAGAAGAACTATGTGGGAAGGAAAAGCTTGAAGATGAACACATTTCTTGACTGTGAGCAGCACTGATGCAGTTTTATTCTTCTCCTTGTGGTATTAGCTTTTACATTGCTGGGCATACAAGGAAAACAATGTAACATAGACATTAGCCACACAATGTCTGTGTTATGTGATTTTCACATTATTTGTGTTCACATTTCTTTCATCCAAATAGAAGGAAGTATCCAGGCAAGTGATGTCTTTACAACACATAATCCTATTAATCCCATGGTATGTGGAGCACTTAATTATAACATTCAGCTCATGGAGGTCGCTACCCTGAATAAACACTGTTTATGGCTTTAATAGAGGACATGTCTTGTCTTTGGACAAATAAACTGACAACTGAGTGTTGCTAGATGGGTTAAACATACTCTGATATAGCTCAATCAGATACTTTTAAGAGTGAAATGGAGAAGTCTCCATTTACCTGATCAATCTGGTGAAATGAATCTCTCTTTTTTTATTTTATTTTTTATTTGAGATAATTTTTACGGCCTACCTATTTACAAGAAGAGCTGAAATGGTCAAGTGCCAATTTATTCATTCATTTCTAAGTGGAATAACAGATAAACAGTACAACACAGAGGTGCCAATTTATAATGCTTGAAAAAAGTAAAAACTTTTTGGGATTCTCCAACTCACTTGCCACTTCTGAAAGAAGTGTTAAGAATGGGGACTGGGTTGTGGTGGGAACTGCTATAACCAACAGGTTTTTTACAGCTAATTGGTGCAGGTTAAAGTCTTTGCTAGCCATTGGCTGGTGTTGGTATCGTTTCTAACAGAAGGGATGTGGCTGGGGCCTCATGATAATTTTTAAATATTGGACAACTGCTTTAAAGCCCTAACTGCAGCTGAATCATTTACTGAATTATTAAAGGGATTGTCCCACTTACTTAACTTATTGTCCTATTCAAAGGATAGGAGATACCTAACGTGGACCCTAACCGTTCAGAATAACAGGACCCTTCAGAGAACACGGATCCCATTCTCACTAATGGGTAGAGAATCAGGATAAGGATTTGTACAATTTTTACGTTATGAGTTAAAGCATAAAGAATTGGTGTCTGTATTTGTATATAGTGATACTTGACCTTTCCTTCTCATGTAAAAGTTGTCTTCTTGACAGCGAAGCAAGTTCTTGTGTGTATTTATTGCATCTATAAAAATGCATTTTTATGTCCATAATATTCATGCAAAAGCGAAAGAACCATTAGTTAATATAACTAGAGTTGTGCAAATCATTCAAGATTAGATCAGTTGATTTGAATTGGTCAGAAACAATGTTGCTCATCTGCTCTGGATATTCGTATATATAATACCCTCAAGTGTCATCTTGTTAATTTTGTACATTTTTTTCATTAGGCTTAGCGTTATTGTCTAAAGCAATTCATAAATTTTAATTCAATTCAGTGCAGGAAAATTGTCAGATCCATACTGAATCTAAAATACAAGATTCATGCATCCCTCAATCTCTAATTCTCTTCTTTTGTGCAAAAGAACTAAAGTTTCATCACAAAAAAATAACAAGTTAATCTAATGAGTTTAAGAAAAGCCTACATAGAGAGAATCTCTTTAAAGATAACTTGCTTTATATAATATAGTAAAAACAAATATAAAAAAAGGATATTTTCTCGGGAAATTGCTTCTTTGTCTACTTGTTTGGCTCTTTTCTTGCTCCAACCTTGAAAAATTGATTTTCACTCTGAAATCTCTATTGAATTCCACGTTGAAATCAAGAATTACAGCTCACTGAGATGTCCGATTACATAGAAGTCTACTGAGTAGGGTTTGGAATGAGAGTACTTTTTCCTATCAAATCATATGCCTAAGTACTATGAACAATCGACAGGACATGGATTTTAACAACAGCATCAAGAGAAAAGAGGCTACATGCACACTGCTGTGGCCCGCGGCACCGTAGCACGGCGGGCACACGGCAGCGCGCGGGGAGAGGAGGAGGAGGTGAGCGCTGCTCACCCCCGCCCCTCTCCGTAGGAACATATGGGCCACGACGCCGTAATACGGGAAAAGATAGGACATGTCCTATCTTTTCCCGGGCTACGGAGCGGTACGGTGCCGCGCGTGTGCGGCACCGTAATGCTCCCGTATGCCGTGAGCCCATAGAAGTGTATGGGGGACGTATATATCGGCCGTATATACGTCCCCCATACATGGGTATGAATGCAGCCAAAGAACGATAAACTCTTTTGCTGATAAACAAGAGACTTTATTGAAAACAATTTGACAACTTAACACCTCTGCATAAAGCTACTTTTATGGAAGGCAATAGCAAACTATTCTTTTAATCAGGATCTTCAATGTCTATATACAAAACATATTTATTTTCTATTACTAACTTCTGTTTTTGTAATTCTAACAATATATTTGATAGAAAATATTAGTGTAAACAAAAAAGAAAGTTTGTGAATAAGAGCCACTGATTGGCTGCTGCCGATGATTGGGGTGTTCCCCGCAGTGATGTCACTGTCCTAATATGGACAGTGACATCACCGGGTCCTTCCTCCTGCCGAGCGACATATGTGCTGGGCGGGGCTGTGAAGAGAGATGCAATACGCTGCATCCGCTCCCTATAGCCAACCATTGCCTCCTCTAAGCGCATACGTCACTCAGGCCGAGGCTGCAGGGGTAAAAGATGTGCTTGCTGCTTCTTTCCATCCTGCATTTTTTGACAGAATGTTTAGTTGCCAGATGGAGGCAACAACTATGCCTCCATCTATAGTATTTGCAGGGGCATAACTTGAGGGGGTGCAGAGGGTGCGATCGCAACTGGGCCCTGGAAGTTTAGGGGCCCATAAGGTGTCACTTTCCCATATGAGAAGACAAGTACTATAAAACATACATTATAGTCGGTGGGCCTGGCACAGACTTTGCACTGGGCCCTGCGGATTCAAGTTACGCCACTGAGTATTTGTCAATGTATACGCTTAAGGTATACATCGGGTGCTTTCCTGACAAACACTCTTAGTGTATACAAATAACGTGATATGAACCCAGCCTTACCTCCCAATACTCAATTAAGGTAACATGAACTAGACTGTTAAAATGTCAAAGTTTTTGTAGGAAATTGGTAACTAAAAATAAATGAAACACAGCCACAGATCAAAGTACATGCAGTGTAAATGTGCCTAACAATGGAAAGAAGAATCAGAAACATATTTCCAATAAAATGTTTCATTGTGAATCAGAGATATTATCTGTTCTGTTGTGTTCAGCACAATCCAGAGCCTGCATTTCTGCTTCTCTACAGAGGTCAGTGCTGGTAATATCACAGATCAGACAGTTTATGATGTAGCTTATTATTTGCAACATAAAAGAGGACAAGTGTCAAGGATAGATTTATGTCCCTGCGGTGCTCTGCAGCCCAGACCTATCATTTCATAATAAATCGTATCTGCTGGTTATGCACATACGTGTCTTTGTATTAACATGTGCTGTTAAGGGGTGAATTTCCTAAAACTTCACATCTCTCTGTGTAATTGGGCCATAAATTGTAACTGTTATAAGAGCGCAGATAAATGAGTCATTTTTACAAGTTTTATAAACAACAGTCATTGAAATGTATGAAAGTGGAAGCAGAAGGTAGGCATCTAGGAATGAAACATTCTTGCTCCTGGGTCATGTAAATGTATTGTAACAAAAAAACACATAAAAAAGAAAACCTTACTGTGGCACCTTCATGATAACATCCAATTCTGCTTTATTCAAAATACATTATAAAAGACATGCAGCAAACATGTGTTCTGTGTAGGAGAAGCCTACATGTTTAGACTTTTTGCAAAGCCTTTGGCTATATTCACACTGCCGTTGCCCGCCCGTACCGTACCGTAGCGGGCAACGGCAGTGTACAGGGAGAGGAGGAGGAGGTGAGTGCAGCTCACCCCCGCCCCTCTCCATAGGAATTAATGGCGCACGGCGCCGTACTACGGAGAAAGATAGGACAGGTCCTATCTTTTTCCGGGTACGGAGCGGTACGGTGCCGCACGTGTGCTGCACCGTACCGCTCCCGTAGGGCGCCGTGCGCCCATTGACGTCTATGGAGGGCGTATATCGGCCGTATGTACGTCGCCCGTATATACACGTCCTCCATACGTCAGTGTGAATGTAGCCTTACTCATGGTATTGTAAAAAAACTATTTAATACATAAAATACTCCAGTCCAGAAAATGAACGGAAGGTCATAGCATCATGTTAAATAAAGTTAAAAAAAAGACATCAGTCCATCAAGTCCAACTCATTACATAATACTTTGTTTATCCAGAAGAAACATGTGTACATAGGTGAGGGCATTTAAAACATAACTTTTAATATTGCGGTTAAAAGAAAGAAACACCAAAGTGAACCATCACATAAAATTATAAACCAAAGAAAAGGCTGGAGTAGAGGGCCTACTAGGGGCAGCGCATCCATCTATTCCTGACCACGATGTGCCTGAGACCCATCATCTACAACCCTCGTCTTGTCCTACCTCGGGATGGGTGAGATCTGACCAATTTTTCTATTTTTACCTTAAGTATTTATTGATACATCTCCCCATCCAGAGTCTATATTTTTGATGCTGTATGTGTTTGCTTAAAGGAAACCTACCACTTGTAGTGGCAGGTTTCTGATGGAAATACCGGGCACCAGCTCAGGGTGAGCTTATTTTTGTTAGTGATTTAAACCGCGGTACCGCGGTTTAAAACACTTTTTAAACTTTATAGCCGGCGCAGGCAGGTACGCGCTCGGCGCTTACCGTGCGCGCGGCTACATAGGAAGTGAAGGAGAGCCGCGCGCATGGTAAGCGCCGAGCGCGTACCTCCCTGTGCCGGCTATACAGTTTAAAAAGTGTTTTATACCGCGATACCGCGGTTTAAAACACTAACAAAAATAAGCTCCGGCACCAGCTCAGCCTGAGCTGGTGCCCGGTCTTTCCATCAGAAACCTGCCACTACAAGTGGTAGGTTTCCTTTAAGGATCCACTTTTTCCTTTACAGGTTGGCAAAACGTACTATTAGGCTATCAGAGTTCATATACTTTATGCTGTTTGTGTTTGCATCAAACTTGGATGGTTGCTGTACCTCACAGAGAAACCCAATCAATTGACTTTGGTCAGCCTTTTCTTTGGTTTATAATTTTATGTGATGGTTCACTTTGGTGTTTCTTTCTTTTAACCGCAATATTAAAAGTTATGTTTTAAATGCCCTCACCTATGTACACATGTTTATGATTGGGATGGTGAATCCAGTGGCCTTTTTGACTGCAGCTTGCGATATAGCAAATTAGGCTCGTATCTAGATTATTTAACCAGAAGAAGGCAAAAACCCTGCAGGGAAGATCTGGCTGATTCCTAAATAAATAGGACCTTTCACCATGTAGGAACTTTAACTGGCGTGTGTCACCTTTACCAGCTATACCTGCAGCCAAACACTTCCCTTAAATTAATAAGAATTATTTCCAGTTAATGAGTTTTAGTCGGAATTAATTGTCACATACTGATCATTTGTGTGTAATATGTTACTATCTTAGGCCTGTTTCACATTTTTCCGTGATCACGGCCATGGAAAGTGCCGCGATACAGACTGATCCCTATGCTGGAGAATGAACTCTGTGCATCATATTGATCATATGATACACAGAGTTCTTATTACCCAGATATGTAGCAGAGCCGACACTGTACTGACTGTACATATTGGGGAAATAAGAACTTCGAGCATCATATATCTATATAGTGCACAAAGTTTAATCCGCAGCGTAGTGATCGGCTATGGCACGGCACTTGCCACGGCCATCATCACGGACTGATCACGTGTAATGAGCCTTAGCCTGTTACTATACATTATGACAAGCTGCAAGAATTGTGAGTCAGAATAACTATGCTCTCTGGAGCCTATCCAAGTTCATGAACAATATCAAGTCAAAATCTTTGCTCTAAGTTTCATTAGGCTGTAAATCAAGAGCAGACCATTGGAGATACATGATTGTTAGTGAATTTGGCTATAGATCAATCTTATGACTCAATAGTATTATATGGGAAAATCCATGGTGTGTGGGGCTGATTCACCATAGGATCAAGAGAGATGAGAATTTAGAAGTCAACCTCCCTAAGTGCTAGTCTGGTCATTTATTATCCATGTACTATCTGTCAGGAATACTGTGTAACATTTCCATCAGTGAAATTTGAATTACTAAGAGACCAAAAATTTACACCCTTCCACTCTTGTAAGGAAATCTGGACCTAGCTGCTGCAAATCCGGAGGTTGTGTCTACAGTGCAGTCAGTGACTGCTGGAGTGAACAGTAATAAATGTTTAGCTTTTTATAGCAAGGGCCCCTACCAAGTTTTAAGTACAGTATTTTTTGGACTATGAGGCGCACCGGAGTATAAGGCGCACCATCAATAAATGCCTGCTAAAACGTCTAGGTTCATATATAAGGCGCACCGGAGTATAAGGTGCACCTGATTATAAGGATGAATGACCAGCAGGTGGCAGACCTGTGCACAGTTCAAAGCAGCTGTTGTCTGTAAGTACGGTTCATATATAAGGAGCACCGGACTAAAAGGCGCACCTTTGATTTCTGAAAAAATCTAAGGATTTTTAGTGTGCCTTATAGTCCGAAAAATATGGTATAGAAATTTGTCAAAGAAAAGTCAATATCAAGTTTTGGGGGAAGCACTATAAGTCCCTGTACATCTGTAAGTCATAAACAGCCCGAGTCCAAAAACACAATATGGGCATCAGAGCCTTCTGGTGCTTTTTTTGTATATTGCTTTCAAAGAAAGGGGGCGTAATTAAGTAAAGGTATATACACATCCAAAACAAATATACATAATTTAAAGAAAAAAAAAAGAAAAAAAGAAGATGTATTGGCAAAACAATTTTTTTTTTATTAATTCACAAAAAGTTGTTAAAAACATTTAAAAACCACTAATGAAGGGGATAAGAAGAAAATGGTCTTCCCACAATGTAATAATATTGGAAGTGCAAAAAATATGAAGAAAATCAATATAGTAAATAGTGGAGCTACATGCAATTTCTACAATGGTAATGCACAGTAAAGTATATATATAGATACAATAGATAGATATTTAGAGTGTTACATAGAATGGGATAGCTGTGTGCCAATGTAGTGTACCATCAAATAAAGTGCAACAGTGCAACATGCAGTAATGTAGCCACCAGATAGTGAGATAAAAAATACATAATTAATATTAGATATTAATAATTCATCATATTACCAGAAAGATCAAGTCCAGGTAGAAGGGGAAAGACCAATAATGCGTTCCTCAGGGGTTATCAGGGGACTTGATCTTTCTGGTAATATGATGAATTATTAATATCTAATATTTATCTATATTTATTTATCTCCTTATCTGGTGGTTACATTACTGTATGTTGCACTTTATTTGATGGTACACTACATTGGGACACAGCTATCCCATTCTATGAAACACTCCAAATATCTATCTATCTATCTATCTATCTATCTATCTATCTATCTATCTATCTATCTATCTATCTATCTACCGTATCTATCTATCTATCTATCTATCTATCTATCTATCTACCGTATCTATCTATCTATCTATCTATCTATCTATCTATCTATCTATCTATCTATCTATCTATCTATCTATCTATCTATCTACCGTATCTATCTATCTATCTATCTATCTATCTATCTATCTATCTATCTATCTATCTATCTATGTATTACCATTGTAGAAATTGCATGTAGCTCCACTATTTACTATATTGATTTTCTTCATATTTTTTATACTTCCAATATTATTGCATTGTGGGAAGACCACTTTCTTCTTATCCCCTTCATTAGGGGTTTTTAAATGCTTTCATCAACTTTTTTTGAATTAATAAAAATTTACTGGTTTTGCCAACACATCTGCTGTTTTCCTTTTCTTTTTGTTGTGTATTTTTTGTATATTGCATGTGAAGGTGAGATATAGATATAGAAGATATATAAGTACAATGTTCAAAAGGTGAATTCACCAAATGCAGTTGTTTATTGTATGGAACATGTAGTGACTTATAGAGAATAAGGAGACTCCTAAAATATTCTTATTCACAATACTTTCATGCATTCATTTATACTTTTAAAAAATGAAAGTGCCATTGTTACTCGCTAATGGATACATTCAACTGCAATATATTTATAGTGAGTAAATTGTACTTAAACTGGTATAATAGCAAAGCATTGTCAGGGAACGATCCAGCAGTGACAACAATTATATCCAGTAATTATATTATAATTATTGCCATCAAAACACCATTACATACATAATAGATAGTGCCTAAAAATAGGCGTAATTATAAATATTGCACTCAGTTTTCATAGCTAAACAGAACATAATGTACTACTGCCAGTTTACATTATAGCATTTTTGTGTATAGCAGAAAAACATTACCGTGTACCATCATGTCCATGTGGCTCAAAACTATGTAAGCAACAGGCACTTTATCTGTCGCCATTCTAAGCAAAGCTTTAAAAGGACATTACTTTTATGGCTGCCTTTGGAGATACAGTATGCCTCTGTAAGTGCCTAGCCTGGCTTCATAAAACTCAGTCTTATGGGTTTTTTAAATCATACTCCATCTTTAAACACATTTTGTTCAAATCAATAGATCAAGGTACAGTAACACTGCTTATAGTCATTATGGGGCTTGTATTCTACAGTTTTTAGCAGCTGCACCCTCTGAATCCTGGAAAAGTGAGGTTGTCTCAAAGCAGATGGGTGAAGACATTGTTGCTATGTTTCACTACCCCCCCCCCCCGCCACCACCACCATACTCACAAATAGACTTTTTTATAATGTGATACCTCAGTAAGCTTCTGTCTGTGACTTGAAACATCAGTCTCCGCAAGGAGAACTCTTACTCTACAACCCTAGCCAATAGCCTCTCACTTAGCCAAACAAGTTCCCTACGCTGTACTGAAGAGACCCAACTAGGTCAAAACAGTGCTGTCTACAGTTGGGAGTCTGTTCCTTCTGGAATAGGTATGGTATGGTTTGGTTTGGTTTGGTTTGGTTTCAATCCCAAATCACGTCATAAGGCCTCTTGTAGGTCATACTTGATCTCAAGGGAGCTGCCTTACAACGTAGTTAAAAGAGGCTTAGTTTTCCTTGTCCTATCCCAGAAAATGTATTTGAATATTTTTCCAGAATCCCCTATTGGAGCGTCTATATAAGTCTCCACATGCCTACATTGGCAGTCTCCATAAGCAAAACTTTTACTTCCCAGATCTGAAACCTCAGCCTTTATCTTGTAAGATTGAAGTCAGCTACAATTTCGGAATGAAAAGCATATTAGGAACAAAATAAGGTAGAAAGAAGCACCCAAAACACCCTACCAGAAAGACACAGCAAAAAGGAATATGGGGAGCATTTTCTGATCACATTTCATCTATCACTTGTACCTTAGAAGCCATTATTTCATACTTAATTTGTGCTTATATTTTAGGCCCACAACCGAAACTTATTATCCATTGATTTTGACCACATCACCAGAACAGGAAAAATCTATGATGACCATCGAAAATTCACTCTTCGAATACTTTATGATAAAACCGGACATCCCATTTTGTGGTCACCAAGCAGCAAGTATCAAGAAGTCAATATCACTTACTCCTCATCTGGACTTGTCACCTCCATTCAAAGAGGAACATGGACCGAGAAAATAGAGTACGACCAAAATGGAAAAATGGTCTCCAGAATTTGGGCCAATGGTAAAATATGGAGTTATACCTATGAAGAAAGGGTAAGCAAAGATTAAAAAATAAAATTTTTTAAGCTTATTAAGAGTGAGAAGAAGCTGTGCATGGAGATATACAGTGCTCTAACAATAAATTGACTGAGGCTTATTTATTCTTTGACTGAAAAATATGATTCATTAAACTTCGTAACACAATGGAAAACAAAGAGGAATAAAAGATATCACTACAATATGTTCTAGCTGTCTTTTATGACTGAATAATGCCGCCTTCCCTTTTACATATAAGTCTCTTAAATAGTAAATTGATCACAGTACTTAGTATAGTATTTGAAAAGGAAGAAATGTCATTAGTTTTATAAAAGTCTTACTGTTAAAAATGTCACCTAAATGGCAGACTATTAAAGAAAGAATGGAAATTGAGCCTTGAGTCAGATATGCTGTACGGTAATAAACCAGTCATTAAGCAATATGTGGATACAATAATTTATTTCTTCAAAGCACAAAAAAATCTTTGAGACAAGTCTGGTAAAAGTTGTAACACATGAAAATATGACACTTTCTGAAATACATCAACTATTTTTGCTCCCAAGGTCAATTTCAGAACTATGGCCCACATTTACTGAAGCCATTGCGCCATTTTTCTGACTGACTTTGCACATTCTTTCTAGTGCAAACTGCTTGTACGTGTATTTAAGAAGTGTCAGCGCCACATATGTGTCGTGGCTGCACTATTACCGATTCGACACAAATTTCTGCATGTAAAAAGGCGTTCCGGTGCACAGTTGAACCATGCAGTACATTAATCATGCAGTTAGACAGAAGTGTGTCACATGCATCATGTTAAGGTAGCACCAAAAAAAAAAAAATTGTTCCACTCTGTCAGGGCTGTGCAAGGAGTGGCAGATTCTTAAAGAACGGGCGCCACTAATCCTGAATCTGGCGCACTCTGCACAATACACAGGCAAACTGCACATATTGAAGTTATCAAAGTTTTTGATATATGTGTTCCTATTTGTTCAGTCCAGAAAATATGTGCAGGATGTTTGCTGTATTTTCCTGGCTAAATACAGTGTGGGGGCCTGAACCTACAGCATTATAGTATTTTAAAAAGTCCTTTGTTCTGAATAAAGACGGTGGACTAAGTAACATCTTAGCCACTAAAATCTCTAAATCTCTCGTCTGGTGTACAATTTATTCTGTTAACTAGTGACTGTTCTGCTTGAATGGTGGCTAGCTGTAGCGGCTGCATAGTTGCCCAGTGGTAGCCAACTCTAGCTCTGGCCATACCCCATTTACGCCCTTCTACATTCCCTTGGCATAGAGCTGGTGTTAAGGGGATAATAATCGCAGTGCCTGGCAGTTTTCAAGGCATTACGTTTACTACAGGGCTTTAATGCCATAAAATTGGCATACAAGCTGTGAAAGATCTAGCCATAAGAGTTCATAGTATATACCATGATTCTATGAGTTATCGAGAATGTCCTCTAGGTTGGCAAACAAACATACAAAAAATCCATCTTTTACAGGATAACGTCTTATAAAATCTACCCAATTCTAAGTGTAAAATGTAACATTCACATTAACAATGTCATAAGAGCATGCATATATAATCAACAATTGTAGTATCTTATGGTATCTCACACAAAGGGAATTATGCATCCAATACGTCTCATTGTAACATGAATATTGTGTGATGCATGAAATAACTTTACATCATATATTCTCTTTCAGTCTATAAGCCTCTTTTTGCATAGCCAGCGACGTTACATCTTTGAATATGATCATTCGGATTACCTTGCTTCAGTAACTATGCCTAACATGGTGCGCCATAGTCTCCAGACCATGCTCTCTGTTGGATATTACCGTAATATATACAACCCACCAGACAATGTTGGTTCTTTTATACAAGATTACAGTGGAGATGGACGTCTGCTGCAGACACTACATCTTGGAACTGGACGTAGAGTCTTTTATAAATACACAAAGCAAACAAGGCTGTCAGAAATTCTGTACGACACGACCCAAGTTACATTTACCTATGAAGAATCTTCAGGAGTCATTAAAACAATTCACCTAATGCATGAGGGATTTGTGTGTACTATTAGATACCGGCAGACAGGTAAGTGACATTCACTTATCAGTATTCACTATGCATCAAAACTGTTTGTTGTAGGGATATTTTGTAATTGCTCTGCAGATATTGTCAATTTAAAATGTATATTCTTATTAATGGGCAACAAAGGATAGAAAAGGATAGAAAAGATCCCCCAGCACTAAAGGCACTAATAGCCACTCTCCACACTTGTCAAGTAGGATCATTTACAGAATTTCTAAATATAGTGAAAATTTGAAAAGCACTATGAAAAAGCAGGAGGAATTTATTAAATATGGGGCATCGCCCAACATTATTAATATTCCACTCACTGGTGCACAATGCGACAAATTTAGGCTGCATTCACACTGCCGCAAGGGGGACGTATCTACGGCTGCCGTATATACGGCCGACATACGTCCCCCACAGACGGCAATGGGTGCACGGCGCCCTATGGGAGCATGCAGCACACGTGCGGCACAGTACCACTCCGTACCCGGGAAAAAAGTAGTACGGCGATGTGCGCTATACATCCCTATGGAGAGGGGCAGGGGTGAGCAGCACTCACCTCCTCCTCCTCCTCTGCCCGCACGCTGCCGTTGCCCGCCGTGCTACGGTACGGCGGGTAACGGCAGTGTGAATGTAGCCTTAATAAGAGGTTCCAGATTAATTTTACTGCATGACATTTTCAATAAATGTTTTACAAAATTCAGCATGATGTCATTGGAACAGTTTTCATGTTCATTACTATGCAGGGCAAAATATGTAGCAAAATATTTAAGTAGTGAGATGTTAATATCATAGTTCTCTTGGTTAAGTTTATTTTGGCTTTCCATGTAACTTTCTGTACTAAAATGTTCAAATCTTCCTAACAGGACCTCTTATTGGACGACAGATCTTCAGATTCAGTGAAGAAGGTCTTGTAAATGCTAGATTTGACTATAGCTACAACAACTTCCGAGTGACCAGTATGCAAGCAATGATAAATGAGATTCCTCTTCCTATAGACCTATACCGATATGTTGATGTTTCGGGGAGAACTGAACAGTTTGGAAAATTTAGTGTCATCAATTATGATCTCAATCAAGTCATTACAACTTCAATGATGAAGCATACTAAAATCTTTAGCTCAAGTGGGCAAGTTATTGAAGTACAATATGAGATTCTTAAGGCTATCTCCTATTGGATGACCATCCAGTATGATAATATGGGTCGAATGATCATGTGTGGAATACGGGTAGGCGTAGATGCCAATTTAACAAGGTATTCATATGAATATGATCCTGATGGTCAGATCCAGGCTGTATATGTTAATGACAAACTTCAGTGGCGGTACAGCTATGATCTGAATGGAAACATAAACCTTCTTAGCCACGGGAATAGCGTCCGATTAATCCCACTCAGATATGACATTGGGGACCGCATTACCCGGCTTGGAGAAATTCAGTATCGAATGGATGAAGATGGGTTCCTAAGACAAAGAGGCAATGATATATTTGAGTACAATTCAAATGGCCTTTTGAGCAAGGCATATAACAAGGTTGCTGGTTGGAATGTACAATACCGATATGACGGACTGGGAAGACGTGTTGCCAGTAAATCAAGTACTGGCTCTCATTTGCAGTTCTTCTATGCAGATCTAGCTAATCCTATAAGAGTTACTCATTTTTACAATCACAGCAGTTCAGATATAACGTCACTTTATTATGATCTACAAGGACACCTTATTGCCATGGAAGTGAGCAGTGAAAAGGAGTATTATGTAGCATGTGACAATACTGGGACACCTCTGGCTGTGTTTAGTAGTCGAGGCCAAGTAATAAAGGAAATGCTGTACACCCCATATGGTGATATCTATGAGGACACCAATCCAGACTTTGAAATCATAACTGGATTTTATGGAGGACTATATGATTCCTTAACCAAACTTGTCCACCTTGGACAAAGAGATTATGATGTTGTAGCAGGGCGATGGGCTACACCGAACCATCATATTTGGAACAGATTAAATACTGACCCAAGGCCATTTAACCTCTATTCATTTGAAAACAATTACCCAGTGGGAAAGACCCAGGATGTGGCTCAGTACACCACAGGTACAGAAATTTCATTTATTTTGTATTCCAACGTAAAAATATAATATTCGAAATTCTGAGTCACATGATAATCAATGTATAGTATTTTGATAATGCATCCAACAGCTTATATCTCTTATTACAATGATACGAATTGTTGTATCTGTTCTACCACATTTGATTTCAAGTGAAATGCCCAGTGTGGTCCAAGCCACCGCCAAATTTATTTCAACGCTTTATTGGGGAGAATAAAAGTGCATGTGCATATGACTGTTATGTGCTTTTGTGATCCACAATAAGACATTGATATATAGTTGGTGGTAACTTGGATCCTTCATGCATATTGAACTTTTATGGACTTCTGAGCAGAACCTCTCCTGCTGTACATGACACTAAGTTGGATACATTTCATGCTAAACATGTATAATATGAAGGTTTCTTAAGCCAGTGATTGGTTACAGGCTTACAGTGAACCTGAAGAGTCTCTAATATAGGCAAGCAAAAAGTTACATCTGGCCCTACTTTCTTTCTGAACAATGTGAAGAAGCAGATAAATGAACTTACCTATGTGTAGACTTCATGAATTCAGAAGGAATAACCAGGGGACCATGGTGGTTATGAATCAGATGTTATAGAAAGATGTGAAAAACAGGTATCACAATATCGCTTGGTGATCACCAAATTTTTATAAGCACGCATATGTCTTTGTACTTTTTCAGCGTAGGAGAGATTTGACACTTTGTACACATATAATGCTTCTATTATTTGTAACCACTCACCTGATCAAAACTGTTCAAGATGGAGGGCACTATATGCCTCACTGGATCATGAGGATATCTACTTTTGATAGCAGTGGGTTATTAGAAACTATAGATGAAGTCTGTGCACTCGATTATGGGTTAAAATGTGCTTTCTATTCTGCTTAGACATTAGAAGTTGGCTGGAGCTTTTCGGTTTTCAACTACACAATGTTCTTCCTGGGTTTCCCAAACCAGAGGCAAAAGGTTTTGAGTCAACATATGAGCTACTACAGCTACAAACAAAAACACAGGAGTGGGATCCTGGAAAGGTTTGTATTTTAGTACTTCTTCTATTACTTAATTCATCCTGCTGTTGCTCAAATAACTACATAAGAAATTCATGGGTAGAGATGAGCAGACCTGTAGTTTTAGTTCGGGTTCAGCATTACTATTAAGGCCATGGCTAGTAGCAATTTTTTTTAATTGGCTGTTTGGCTGACAATCTTATCCTGAACGCCAACTAACAATACGGGTCTGCCCATTTAAGGCATATTTATGAATCACCAGCTTTTCGACTCTTGGTAGTTTACCCGCTTGGGTCAAAAATGTTTTTCATCTTACACATCTGCTCCCCTAGCCTCGTGGTGGCTCCAAAAAAAAATGGTTTAAGAGAGTAAGTATAATATGGCTGACCCTATTAGGATCAACGATTTGCATTATTTAAGGTGCTCAACCTCTCAAAACATGTAATAAATGTGATGTATATATCTATTCCAAAGTTTAATACTTAAAATGTAATACTTAAAATTGTTTTCCTGATTTACTTTCTGCAACAGTATTTTGAAAATATAACATTTAATGATATAACAACATTTTGACTTCACTAATATTAATTTTTTTTTGCAACCTTTTAGACCATTCTTGGAATACAATGTGAGTTTCAGAAGCAGTTGAGAAACTTTATTTCTTTAGATCAGCTGCCCATGGCTCCGAAACAAAGTGCTGAAAAATGTCACGGAAATATAAACTATCCCAGATTTGCAGCTGTTCCATCTTTATTTGGAAAAGGGATAAAGTTTTCAATCAAGGACGGAGTTGTAACAGCTGATGTCATTGGAGTAGCTAATGAAGACAGTCGCCGTATTGCCGCTATCTTGAATAATGCCCACTACTTGGAAAATTTACATTTTACAATTGACGGTCGGGATACACACTATTTCATTAAGTTGGCCTCCTTGGAAGAGGATCTTACAGTTATAGGGAACAGTGGTAGTGGTCGTATTCTGGAAAATGGTGTCAATGTCACTGTGTCACAGATGACATCATTGGTTAATGGAAGAACTAGACGTTTTGCTGACATACAACTTCAACATGGCACCTTATGCTTTAATGTTCGCTATGGAACAACCATTGAAGAAGAAAAGGATCATGTTCTAGAGTTAGCAAAACAGAGAGCGGTAGCCCAGGCTTGGACTAAGGAGCAGAAAAGACTTCAGGAAGGAGAGGAAGGCATAAGAGTGTGGACAGAGGCCGAGAAACAACAACTTCTAAGTACAGGGAAGGTTCAAGGCTATGATGGATATTTTGTTAATTCAGTGGATCAGCATCTAGAACTTTCTGATAGTGCCAACAATATTCACTTCGTGAGACAGAGTGAAGTAGGCAGGAGGTAACAAACAAACAAAAGACACTCTTTGCCTTTGCGTCACCAAAGACTGCCTGTTTTTAAAACATAAAATGGTTTATTGTAACAATTTTCTAGATCAGATCTCTGTATATGTAAATATGAAGAAAACATATCCAACTGCCTTTAAATGTGACAAAAGATGGTATTTTAATATTGTTAATTTTAACAGTGTCATCGTGATAAGCTTTGGCGAGGTCTTTCACCATGGTACTGGCAATGTATTCAAAGACTAGAAGCAGATACTTTCTGGATTGAAACATTATGAGAATGTAGATAATGTATTTGCTAAAACTTGGTGATAATTATAATCTACATTCTTATAAAATGTTCTGCACTCAACAAAATAGCGGTGACGGTTGCCCTTTAAGACCTCTCAAGCGCTTTAAAAATGACAGTACAGCTTCTTATATCTTGTGTGGCGGTATTCAGCATTTTGCATACATATTAACCATATGAAGTTGCCACTCTTTTCTGGAGACTAGAGCGTATGTGATGATATAGCTTCTAGACAAATACAAAATCTACCTAAAGAGTATTAGTAAATATATGATAAAATCAAAGCGTGTAATACTGGAAACCTGTCATTGTTTCTTATTTTTTCATAAATGAACATTATTTCAAAATAAAAAAAAATTCTAAATGTTGTGAGTCATGTATACTCATATTGGACTCCTAACATACATCACTTGCTCCAGATTTTATGTAGATACTTTTTAAGTATTAGATGTCTGTAAAGTAATAAGACAACCTGAAATGGTTGGTATTATTCCTATTCAATATCCAAATATTGTGAATGCCAAATGTCAAGAAACGACTTTTTCCCATGCATTTACTTGCACTCTTTATGGGTTAGCCTCAATTACACAAAATGGAATTCTTTTTACATATAATATTTGCTGCTGTAAAATTTATACTGCAACTTATCACATTCCCTTTACAAGTAAATGTAGTATATCATCAAATTTTACACAAAAAATGGCCCAAAAAATAAAGGAAAAAATCTGCAAATAACAACATTGCATAGAAACCTTGCAATATTTTAATCACGCAATATTATTTATACATCCCACACAGGTAAAGGTTGAGGGTCAACCACTTATCTGATATTAGAGGTCATTAGAGGTTAGGTTTCTGCAGTCATACATGCAAAGCAATGTCGAGTTATAAATATGTTGTTGCACCGTGCCAACATTGAGAACATTCATACATAGAGGTTTGACTTTTAGGGGATCCCATGTAAAGTTATATCTCGGGACATCTCCCAGAGCAAGGCTTAGCTCCAAATGGTAGAGCAGGACATTTACACATTTTTGTAATGTGTGTGTAAGTGTGGGAGGCAGGATATTAGATAATTTGCCAATGTGCATATATTAAAAGATCGTCACTGCATTCATGATATGTAAAGAGAAGCCTCCTGTCTTTTACCTCATTAGCCAACGATTCTTGATAATAAAATGGCCGCACATAGAGCGTCAACAATTGACCTTGAACTTATATTCACAAATACTATGATAATAAAACCATAATACTATGGTGATTGTTCATGGACAGATAAGATCACGTAACCGTCCATCCGCAGCCATTTTATGGTCAGGAATACCTGGCTGATGAGGTAAAAGACCGGAGGCTTCACTTTAAATATCAAGAAAGCGGTGCAAAACTTCTAATAGATGTATATTGGTAAGTTACCTAATATCCTGCCCCCACACCAACACACACATTACAAAAAGATGAAAGAAAGTGGCCAACCCACCTGGGAGAATCAGTCACATCCCAAGACTGTGTAGAGCCACCTGGATCTCGGGATCCCCAGACTATTGAGTGGATCACTTTAAAGCCACCCCTTGTCTACATTCTTACTCACTCACTTTTATATTTACAGCCAGGTCAGAGAAACCTCAGATCTCAGTCATTTAATCCATTTACAACAAAGGAGAGACACTTACAGTGCACCCAGTCTCCCTTTTTACACATTCTTAGATCAACTGTTGCATATTTTAGCTGGGTAATGGGGTCGTGTGCATATTTTTATGCAATGTTGTGAAATGTTGTGGAATACTTTATATAGATGAATAAACATAAAGTAAAAAAAAATTAAGACAGAATAATTTTTAAAAATATATATTTTGGACAGTAAAAATATGAAATAAATATGTTTTGAAAGTGTTTGGAGAAAATGCTAATTATCTTACTAAAATGGATAATACTGGAATTTTAACATATAGGAGATATACCTGCATATGGTGCCTAAGTAAGCGCAATGTTAAATCTAAAATTTTAGGACGCAAAAAGGAAAAACAAAACACTGTAGTCTTAAAGACGTTATAAGGAATAATGTTTCTCGCCCTGTGTTTGTTACTAATAAAGGAGTATAGAACATAACTGGACAGCTATTGGGGCAGTCTAATCTCCTGGTGACTATATAACATATTAGAATTATCGGGATATCTTTTAATATGTTGTATGGTATTAGTAACTAGTAAATCCAAATTATTTCATTATCAAAGAAAATCTTTCTACTCTTACTTTCTTCTAACAAGTGTAAGCATAGACATTACAAGTGCTGATATATAAGCTACCATATAAATTCCTATTTAAATATAATATAGTACAGATAAAATACATAAAATGTAATACAGATGAAAGAATTGTCTCTAAATGTAAAGCTCAGATATATTTGTGTGTGTATTTTTATGCCGCTTCTTGACAAGGACTATGGTTCTCCTCGACGGCTACCACTAAAGATTGTAGAGTTTGTCTCAGTGGTAAGGACAGGGCTTTATAGAAATCAAGTGCAATGTGCAGGCCGTTAATCCCGGACGGTGCCCATTTATAGAAATTTAGATTTTTATTTTTGTTAGCATTGAAGATATTTCATTGGTATATTTTATAATGTGCAACTGTCATATTAGGAAATGTATGTGGAAGTGAAATGTGAATGTATACATTATAAGTCGGTAGACGTCTTTTGTCACTTGCTACAGACTGGATTGAGAATATGTGCTTTTATATGAAATATGACAATGATGTTGTATATGCTTTGTTATACGCTGCTATTACATTGTGTGTTTGAGAAATTACAGAATAGTAGCCTGATTCATATTCTTCCTCTTCATGGATATTTTATTTTATTATATTATATTATTTTATTGAATCATGATGAAAGGATTGAAACCCGGACACTTTCTTTAGTTGGGCAAATTTGAATCAACTTTTATAAAAGACATCAACCACAGAGATGAAGGACTGTATGCAAATGCTCCTGAGGGGCTCCACGCTCCATAGGTGTTAATGAATCCTGGAGCCCCTCAGGCTCATTTGCATAAGTCTTTCATCCTGCCTGTAGATGTCCTTTAAATTTAACAATTTCCGCACAAAGGTGCATCTACATAAATTCTGAAGATGTGCCAGATGTGGACTGAAAAGTTTCATCCACATACACATGAAAAGAAAAAGTAAGTAAAGGTCTATGACGAACATTGCTAAATCTTTATAGCAGCCAAAAATGGTCAGCTTCAGCTGCGGCTTTCTGTCACAATTTGCAAGCTCCGGGAAGGGTGGACTTTAACATTTGCCATGCAAAGGATGAATTCTGCACCTACAAATCTCATCCACGACACTAGAACTGTATCAGTTCGACAGATTTTGCTTCAAAACTCCATTGATGAACAGTATAGTCCATCTTAAAGATTAAAGGGAACCCTTATGGGCCGGTGGTTTAGTTCCCCAAATCACCCTATATGAATTTTTAGGTGGGCGTGTGAAAAAAAGAACCATTTCTACTCACCTCATCCCTCGTTCCCTCGGTGCCTGCTCGTTCCAGCAAGTAAAGCCAGCACATTACACCACGGCTTTACAGCGCAAGCACCATCGAGAAGAGGCACCAGTGTGGAATCTGCAGATGTGAGTCTGATGTCCCTCATTGAACTCTCAATTAGGTGAGTAAAAACGTTTTGTTTGTTTTTTTACCCACCTACAGCCTTCGTAAAGGTCAATTTGGACCCTAAACCACAGGTCAATATGGACCTGTAGTCGGTTTAATATTAAAGCCATAGACAAATATTTGGCGACAACATGATCAGAATGCTTTTTTGGGAAAGAGACAGGAGATGCAGTACTTGCTACTATATTGAAGAAGAAAAGCCCCTCATGGATGTTTCACTAAGACATATCTTAACGCATAACACATAAGGGTAAGTTCAGATTTGTAGTGCTGTGCAGTGGGATTTCATAATTGCCATTCACTTGTTGCCATATGCAGGGCTAAAAGAGTTTTACATCATTTTAGAATTATTATTACTATATTTCTTACAAGCGAACACTTACAAGCATGGAAACACTGAAAGTTATTCTACTATCATTATCAAGTGAATATTCCCACTGTGAATTTCCCCACTGTGGGACTAATAAAGGATTATCTTATCTTATCTTAAGTACCTAATAGAATTTAAAATTTAGTGAAAATTGGAGGGTCCTATAAAAAATTTTTTTATAATTTGTCACAAAAAGCATTTGTGTGGTCTCGAAGCCAATATGTACCCACGCTGAAATATGGTGCCATTGAGAGAAACCATTGGTTAATATTGGTTCTATTTTACAGCATAGAGTTGTAATAATGCATCAATGCGCAAAAATCCCTCTGTTGCCCCCTAAGAAACCAATCATATTTCAATATTAAGAAGGTTTTTAAAAAGCCAAAAAAGCTAATAAAATGTGACTACACAATGGGGCACATTTACTTACCTGGTCTCGCAGAATTCACAAAAATGCATTGCCCGACGATCATGCACTGAGCCGCGATTCACTAAGATCGTGCGCCCGATATCCTGCATGTGTAGCTTCCCCGCTTAGGTCAAACGGAGTTCACCTTCTTCTTCCTGGTGTATGTAAATGCATTGTCTTCTGACACAATTTGAAAGTTAAGTCCCGCGCTCAGTCCGAATTAGTCGAATCATCCGACGCCCCGCCCCCCTGATTTCTGTCGCATGAAAGCCAGCACAGCTGTGCCAAAATCTGATCGCATGCGACACAATCCCCAGTTAAATACCTGTCAAAACGGCGCAAATCCCTTAGGCCACGGATCCTTAGTAAATAAGCCCCGGTGTATTATGTCTCCTCTGGCCTTTTCTCCAGTAAACCCTGTGCAACAAACCATTTAGCAAAATGTATAAAAAATCTAAACATGAATATATAACTTGAAATGTATATTATTGTGTTATTTTCTTATTGGAACACTTTTTATTTGTCCAAAAAATCTCTTAGAAGCCAGAGGGAAATGTCTTTGACCTCTGTTGCAAGGACGCATTGGGAATCTGCTCGATGTATCCTTACAACAGAGCTAAAAAACATGGTATGAATGTAGACATAGACAATACATAGGTAAGTTTTACAACTGTAAACTGAAATTTGTATTTTTCATAAATATATATATATATATATATATGTACCGTATATACATTGGCTTTCATTAGGCTCATGGCTGTGCTGCTACACTATAGGCTGACTAATGCAAAAAAGACTGGAAAAGGGCAATATACTGCCAAACTTTTTGTTCCTTTGATCTTTTTGTCTTGCTAATTTTCGGTAGGTCGAGGATCAAATGTTCAAGATCAGATTCATACTTACAAAGCTTTGAAGAGAAAATCCTCTTCAACAGGCTAAAAGCTCTGTGGGTTATGAAAACTGCTTCAAGGACAAATATCTACATTTGCAGATAACTTACCCTAAATTATTTGTTTCTGACCCAATCATGTTTATATGATTTAGAGGTATTTTGTATATGATACATATGTAAATGACAGAAAACAGCAACTCCATACATCCAATATTGTATATATTCCTATTTATTTGCAACCCAAAATTGTTCTTTACTTCAATAAGAAAGATGTAATATCACAGGGAAAAATTCATGCAATAAGGCCTCCTGCACATGATCATGTGCACTTTGAGGGCCACAAATAGGGTAACATGAGCCCATCTGACCTATGTGGCTCTTTTGACATTAGCAAGTCAGCACTGCTCACACCCTCAATGTAAATAGAAAATGATTGCATGGGAAATGGGCACGATTAGGAACCCCTCTATAATTTGCGACAAGGCAGTTGACCCGCCCACAGTGCATTGCATACATGTGCAGAAGCACTAAAAAAGTAATGGGGCCTTGTGTTGGCTGCAAAAAAGAAAAAATAGCACCTGACGCCAATACACACTTGTATAAATGAGGCCTAAAATTAATTCAATAATTTACCAGGGAAGAACATAAACCATGACAACATTGCCTGATGCTTCATTTACATCAACAGATCAATAAAATTTTTTATATATTTGCAGACCAACGGACATCAGTAGTTAGTGGTTCTTAAAGTTATGGATGAATTTTAAAATTCATTAATTAATATAAAATTACATAATATACCATATTTATAGCCTACACTGTGGCTCATCTCTAAGCCCAAAACCAAAACCAGTATATCACACCCAAACCTAACCGAAATAAAAAGAATACATACATCGTAAATACCTTGCATCTTTATTCACTGTAGAGCCACTACTGCAACAAAAAGCCCTAATTACATTTTTTGTTGGGGAATGCTCCACCACCTCCCCAAGGATTCCCCAAGACCTCCCTATCATTTTGGCTACTTTACTACTTTTTTTTTTTTAATCAGATATTTTTATTAAACATTTTTTTTATATAACAACACACCCAACAAGTACAACCTGGAGGGGAGTACATACATATCTTTACAATAAGCTCTGGCTTTATACAATAATACAAACTCAAATTATACTCATAAAAGCATTACAAGAGAATTACAGTTGTATCCATTTTCTCTTACAGGATGTACGTTTTATCATATACGCTTATTATTAGTAGCATACTCCCTCCCTCCCTTCCCAACTCCCCCCATCCACCCTTGCGAGCCAGCTCTTCTAAGATCCTTCAGGTCTCATATAATTATTCACATATTAAAGAAGACCTAAACCTATCTTTACTTATTTTGCCAATGATAATTGATATTCTAAGCTAGTTCTTAGTCTTATAAGGGAGTTTGATGGTAAACCAGGCGTATCTAGCCACTTGCCCCAAATCTTTTTCAAATTTGGAGACCCCATTCCTCTTCACATACGTGCTATATTCCAATAGTATTATTGCATTCAAACGGTCTATAAACTCTTTCTTGTCCGGTGGCCTAGGCCTAATCCAATGAGCAGCTATAACTTTTCTAGCTTGATATAAGGATCTTTGTATTGCAATATTATTAGGTTCTGTCAGGTTGTCTATCTTCAGTACTCCCAATAGACACGCTAGTGGACTTTCTTCAATAGTTACAGAGAAGACTTTACGCGTCAATTCTAATATAGATTTCCAAAAAGACTCCAGTTCCCTACATCCCCACATCATGTGGAGTATATCTGCCTCTTCAGTTCCACATCTCGGGCATTCTGAATTAGACCATGATTAAGGACGGGTAAGCCGTCGGAAACGCGTTGGTGGATGGAATCTACACTGTGGATGTTTTTTGATACCATTATTGAATAAAATTTGAATACACCTTGGAACCTGGCTGGACCATTGGATTATTTTTATTTGCTACGTTACCTTTCCAAACGAGGTGTGTCCGTTGCCGGCTCCATGCGTGAGACACAATGAGTTGGAGGTGTGCTGGAGTTCTATCTTGTTTCCTGATTCTGAATTAGGCCTAGCTACTTTACTACTTTTAGTCTTAAAGGATGTATAGGCCTCTGAAGTTTTAAAAAATGAAGGAGTAGCCAAATAAAAAACACAAATTCCTCAAAAGAATGTAAGCAATACAATAGAATTTAGTTCTCTACTCCTAAGTAAGTAAATGGGAGGAATTTATTAAATTTTCCATAGGCAGCATTTAGGCACCAATAACTACTAAGAGGCTAGACTTGTGTGCAATCTCCACCAGGTTGGATCTAAGAACAGGTCTGATCTGGCAGAGCTTTTTGCTATAGGCTCCAATGGTTTTCTGGCAGAGACTATAGTAAATGAGGTGGACCTCACCAACTGCCCACTGCCTTGACCATGACCATGAGTAAGAACAGATATTTAATTGTTCGAAACGCATAAGTCCCTGTATACTGTGCACCTTGTTTTATAGATGTGAAATAAATCATCAAGATTTTTAGCAGATTGGAGTGCCGGTCCTATTTCAAGTTTACACTAAGATTTCCGACAAATCTCTTTGGATCACTCGTGCACCAGATTACACAGAGGAGTTGGCGTCCCAGATTTAATGGTTTACGTGAGTGAGCGGGCAGCTCAAAGAATTTTTCCTTTACTATGGATAAAAAAATTACTTGTTTCATTAAGGAACATATATACGTCTTCTTGTATACTTAAAATGTTTATCCCAACACAAGCACTAGCTGGATGGTGTAAAAACCTATGAGGGTGGGAGATTGGAAATCTCAAAAATAGATATTTTATAGTATAGTATTTTCTTAAACAGACAATATTAAAAAAGCCAACAAGTCATCATCATTACACAGAGCTTAGAATAGGCAACTCGGCGCCGCGGTTATTTCTAGAATGCCGGTGATGGTAAATTCCAAATAAAAAACACACTTTGCAAAGAGCCCAAAAAATTCAGCTAGGTTTTGATGAATCCTCAACGTGAGATAAGTACTGTATTTATTTACATGTAGTTTTGTCTAATCCATTGGCAGCCAAATGAAAGATCATTATTCTGGCATTAGAGCTGTACTTGAGATCCACAAATATATCTCCCATATACAAAATCAATGAAAAATGTCTGATCACTGTACAAGAGCTTTATACAGACCAAGGACTGAAAGTACATCTACCATGAGTTTAGTGATGGTAGATGTGTCCTAGTAAGAAGTTCCTGAGAAACTATGCTTCTCAGGTCTTCTTTTATGATAACTCTATATCCCCACAATTTAGGAAATATATAGTTATAAAAGTTATGCTAATTACCCTGGGGTGCTCAGGCTACATCACACTCAGGGAGTCTACTATTTTAATGTATGCACACCCCCTGTAACACTAGGTGCCCCACCGTTAACCTATCTATGTGCTCTAGGGGGGTGTGGTACATTGAAATACTAATCTCCCTGAGGATGATGTAGCCTGAGCACCCCAGGGTAATTAGCATAAATGTTATAACTATATATTTCCGCGATCGCAGGATATGGAGTTATAATAAAAGTCCCGAGGAACAGTGTTCCTCAGAAACTTCTTACTAGGACATGGTAGATGTCCTTTAACTTGAGGAAGTGCAGCACCTTGGCCCAGTAGTATTAATGGAAACTTTTTAGCAAATGAGGAGATCTGTACTATAAACAGTAGATTATATAGGAGCTAAGTAAAGATTTTGCAGTGGAACACAGAATATTTAAATTAGTATTATCATGCAATGTATGTATTACATATTCACAGGTTATTTCTTAACTACCTAATAGATGTGGGTCCCATCTCTGGCATCCAGAACTTTCTTTAAACTGAACTGGACGGAATAGAGGTTGGATGTGCATTCTGCATACTTTTAGACGTTTAGGTGTTTATGATAGGTTTGAGGTATTAGAGGTGTTTAATGATCAGATATTTATCAGATACCAACTTCAGGTACTATTATTGACCCAAAACACATCGTAGCTATACTAGATTTTGACCATGAACTTTTAAGTCAACAGCATCCTAGCAGTTTGACTAAAACTGAGCGACAGAATTAGTCACAGTTGATACAAATTGTCACTGAATAAAGGGATCGTTGGTATGTCATATTCAAATGTGCTGTTCTGGAATCTATAACATAGATACACAGGTATTCAATCTTGAGTCTTTATAACAGGTCTTGTCTTTTGTAAATGTACGCCATTCATTCAGAATGTATAGTGTATGAAATTTAGATACAAAGAGCCCTGACATAGTTTACACCATTTGGCCACCAACATGCTAGCCACAAAGTTAGCAAATGTAAAGGGTCGGTAGATGAGATGACTTCCATAAACAAATACACATCGGATTTGGTGTTCTGTGGAGACAAGGAGAAACTTAGATTTGCATTTGATCTGGATACACAAACTAGAAGGAAATGTTTGTTAAAAGCTATCTGCTTACATATGATTAGTCTTGTTAATAGACGATTACTAAACTGTAAAATCATGAGGATATATTCAAGCAGCATTAAAACAAAAACATTGATTCAACTTGACCAATTACATGGGAGAAGGTCAGAGTCGTTTCTATGTAATGTGACAGAAATATTCTATTCTTCTTGACTGAGAAGTATTACTTTAAGGGCTACAGTTTGGTTATACATTAGACTACACATCAGAACCTAAAAAAGAAGAGTAAGGCTTATCTAAAGAGATCTATTGTGTCTTTTATAAAAATAAAGTTTTTGTGATCAGTCTGCAATTTCAGTCAATGTTTTTCCATCATAGACCATATGTGACCATATTTGCAGAACCTCTTAATGTTGTAATAAGTGACATTAGAAAAGACAGGGCAGGAATTGGTGGTAGTCCCTACTCTAATAATTAGTCCCAATGACATAGTAATGGTCTAGCATCCTTCATCCAAAGTCATTTAGATATGTTATTGGTTAATATGGTGGCTTAAATACTATTCATGTTTACATTTGGGGCTAAAACATTCAGTGATGTGTCTCCAATATTTACAGTACATGCGGTTTACAGGAGGCAACACAAGGTGCAGCATTGTAAGCTGCTTTCTTAGAGGAGGTGGTGGGCTTGGTGCATCTGATATTGTTTAGAGCACCTGCTGTGTTCATGGTGATGAAATCACAACTCATGGCAAGAAAACCAATAACAGCAGAAGAGACGTCTCCAGTGGTCATTGGATTCAGTGTTTGTAGACGACTTGCCTACTCATCAGCAGAACCAGTGTTTCCTGGCTATACTGTCAGGAATTTTCTAGTATGACAGCCATTTTGATCATGTAGACCATTGTGTTTCTTTGACCTATGCTGTGTTGCTAGGGAACAACATATACAACTTTGTATTTCTGTTCAATGAATGTGCTACCAATGGAAATGATCCAAGTTTTGTGAAATGGCTGCAGCTAAATGCTCTTGTTGCATTCTGCTCTGGTCTTTACGCCAGAAGCATGCTTTTTATACAGAAGCATCACGCTGATGCTATATGATAATATATTGTGTTGATATTTGGAAGAGAAAGTATTTGGATATTTCATTTTTTAAGAAATAAAGTTGCAAACTAACGAAATACTGTGTTTTATTTTTATTTATGTGTTTATTTTGCACAGAGATTTGTAGTTGTCTGAATACTGAATCGATTATAGTAAATTTCTCTGCCAAGAAGAACACATGAAGAACTACAGCATATTAGCATATATGATGGTGATTTCATGATATCATAATTGTGGGGAAAATAATGCTGCAGAGGAAAATAGTGAAACCAGGTGCGTAACTACAGCAGTAGCCGACATAGCAGTTGCTATGGGGCCCTTAGTGTCAGTGGGTTCCGATTCCAAGCTGACACTAAAGAAAGGATGATGTGAACCATTGTAATAGCATAATATATGTGTTATGCTGCTCAATGTATAGCATAATATGTATATAACATTGCACATCTGTCACAGTCGGCAGTTCAGATAAGAAATGTTGTGGGAGGGGGGCAGTAGAATGACAGGACTGGAATCTCTCATCTCTACTTCCTGTCATTTACCTACCCCATGTGGTCAGCAGCTACTGGGGCAGATCTGCGACCTCTGTCACCACCCTGGGATGAGAAGTCTGCCTGAGAATGAGTGTATACATATGTGAACATAAGTATAAATGTGAATATGTGATATGTATATGCTCTATGCTTTTGTGCATGTGATGTGTATATGCTGTATATGCGTATCAGTGAAGTCTATGGGGGATATTTATCATACGCTGGTGCTCGTGCGCCAGCTTATGATAGCCCCGCCGTTGCAAATTTGCAGCCCGATACATAAAGAGGCTTCTGCCTCTTCATGTATCGGGCTGCCAGCTGCGCAGCGTTTATCCTACGCCAGGCAGGGCCTGGCGTAGAAAAAAACACAGCCGACGACTTTTCACGTGTGAAAAGTCGCCGGCAGCAGCGAGTGCGCAGGTGCGGGGACAGTAACGCCCTGCGCCGGCCCACTCCTGTCCGGCCGCGCCCTCCCCTTTAGCCGGCCGCGCCCCCCTCACGCCCCGCTGGCGTGAAGGTGGCGGATTGGGGAAAATAATCGCAAAAGCTAGCAATAAGCTAGCATTTGCGATTATTTCAGGGCCTCTGGGCCACTGGCGGTGCGCAGAGGTCCTGATAAATATCCCCCTATATTTCTATATGTGTGTTTATATATGTGATGTGTATATGCTGTATGTGTATAAGGTGTATGGTGTGTATACTTGCTGTATGTCTATATATGGTACTGTATGTGTGTATATACTGTATATAGATAGATAGATAGATAGATAGATAGATAGATAGATAGATAGATAGATAGATAGATATGTGTGTGTATACGATTGGGCGTGTAAGGCTGGCAGAAAAATTTTATTTGTGAATATAACATAATAAAGACCATTACTCTCTATGAAACAGACTACGCAATGTACATATGAATTTCCTCCATACAGCAATCCATTGGATTTTCCTGAGGTTGAAAGGAGGACTAATGGTAGCGATAGAATAGGGATTTTATAGGGAAGAGATTGATATCGAGTGCTGTTATATTAAGGAACTCCGGTCCGAAATTTTATTATTTATTAAATTTCACTATATGATATCTGTTTGTGAACTTTTTGGGTCGGTTCTAGAGATGGGTGAATCGATTCTAAAGATTCTAACTTCGGTTAGAATTTCAGGGAAAATTTGATTCGAAGTTTATGCTGATTCGCGGGAACAAAGTTGTTGTTTTTTCCCTCTTTTTTCAGCTAAATGTGCGCGAGAACAATGTGTTACATGGGGCAGCGAACTCTGGGAAGGAGAAAGGAACACCCCCGATGACATCTGCAGACCTGTAAGCCAATCAGCGACCGGCAGGCTTATGTGATGTCACACAGCCCTATAAAATCCAGCCATTTTACATCTCGGCATTTCACACTTCATGTTGTAGCGTCCAGCTGCTGCTACTTTACCGTGCAGTAGCAATTCTTGCTGCAATCCCTGGATGTTCTTTGTATACCCCAAATAGAAGTTCTATTTAGTGACAAAATCGAATAAGAAGAAATCTTTTTGACTTTCATGAACTGCAGTAGCGATTGGTGGACCAATCCCTGATTGTTCTTTAAGGGGGATCTGGTATCTGTATAACGCACATTGCCATTCCTTTTTGGGGCTCTAGTTTACAGGGAGATTTACGTGTGAAATCTACATAGTTTATACAGTGATTTTCGTTTAAATTACACTGTCAGTTGTGGGGTATCTGTATAACGCACATTGCCATACCTTATTGTGGCTCTAGTTTACAGCCAGATTTACGTGTGAAATCCATGTAGTTTATAAACCATTATGTCAGACAGAAAGGTGGCAGGTGGAGCAGGCAGAGGTGGCAGCACAGTAAGGGGACGTCGCAGCAGGGGTGACTCTGTGAGGCCAGAACTGCCATTGTCATCCAGTGGCAGTGTTTGATCAACAACCCAAAGGTTGTTGAATGGTTGACTAGGTCATCCAATTCCTCAAATATAACATCTGACAACCCCAGCCAAGAGTCAGTGAGTTCCGGGTTCCTCTGATACAACAATTAGTTGGCATGGCCCAGGAGCAGCTCATCGGCCCTCACCTGTCCTCAACCAGCCTCTGTCCTGTTCCTTTCCCGCAGCCAGAGAGCTACTAGGTGGTCTGGGTTCTGCGCCACTATTCAGCGAGGACGAAGTGTTTGAGGACAGTCAGCAGCTGCTTTGCAGTGAAGAGGTGGGGCAGACCTCCGCTGCTTCCTGCAGTAGGCAGGCTGTGCAAAATGATCAGTGACGTCAATGCAAAATTACTGCCGACATTCTGTGCACTCTTTTGGGGGGCTTTCTACATGTACCCGCGTTTAACAGAACAGGTTCTGTTGTAATTAGAGATGAGCGAACATACTCGTCCGAGCTTGATGCTCGTTCGAGCATTAGCGTACTCGAAACTGCTCGTTGCTCGGACAAATACTTCGCCCGCTCGAGAAAATGGCATCTCCCGCCGTTTTGCTTTTTGGCGGCCAGAAACAGAGCCAATTACAAGCCAGGAGACTCTGCACTCCACCCAGCATGACGTGGTACCCTTACACGTCGATAGCAGTGGTTGGCTGGCCAGATCAGGTGACCCTGGAATAGACTAGCCCCTGCCTGCGCTGCTCGGATCATTCTGTGTCTGGATGCCGCTAGGGAGAGAGCTGCTGCTGGTCAGGGAAAGCGTTAGGCTGTTCTATTAGAATAGTGTTAGGCAGGAGTGATTCAACAAGAACCCAACAGCCCTTCTTAGGGCTACAATAACGTTATACATTTTTTTTTTTTACTTGCAGCTAGTACCATATTGTGAGGAATTTGCAGGGGGACTTGCTACCGTTGTGTTTAGCGCTTAGTGACGCACATATCCATCGCAAAGACCGAAGTGGGACAATTTATTAGGGGTTTGATTTCAATTAGGCACAGTCTGCCAGTTTCTTTTTATTTTACGTTTATTTTTTTAATAACTCAGTGTCATCTCATCTGGCATAGCAGTGTGCTTTCATACTTGGCTAGAAAATAGCCATAGGAGAATCCAAACGGCTTACTTACGCCTACAATAGCGTTATATACATTTTATTTCTGGTTGATCTGCTGGTGGCTGTCCTTGCTGCAGTGCATCTACTACCAAATTGTGAGGAATTTGTAGTGAGACTTGCGACCGTTGTGTTTAGCGCTTAGTGACGCACATATCCATCGCAAAGACCGAAGTGGGAAAATTTATTAGGGGTTGGAATTCAATTAGGCACAGTCTGCCATTTCCTTTTTATTTTACGTTTATTTTTTCATAACTCAGCGTCATCTCATCTGGCATAGCAGTGTGCTTTCATACTTGGCTAGAAAATAGCCATAGGAGAATCCAAACGGCTTACTTACGCCTACAATAGCGTTATATATATTTTATTTCTGGTTGATCTGCTGGTGGCTGTCCTTGCTGCAGTGCATCTGCTACCAAATTGTGAGGAATTTGTAGTGAGACTTGCGACCGCTGTGTTTAGCGCTTAGTGACGCACATATCCATCGCAAAGACCGAAGTGGGAAAATTTATTAGGGGTTGGATTTCAATTAGGCACAGTCTGCCATTTCCTTTTTATTTTACGTTTATTTTTTCATAACTCAGCGTCATCTCATCTGGTATGGCAGTGTGCTTTCATACTTGGCTAGAAAATAGCCATAGGAGAATCAAAACGGCTTACTTACGCCTACAATAGCGTTATATATATTTTATTTCTGGTTGATCTGCTGGTGGCTGTCCTTGCTGCAGTGCATCTACTACCAAATTGTGAGGAATTTGTAGTGAGACTTGCGACCGCTGTGTTTAGCGCTTAGTGACGCACATATCCATCGCAAAGACCGAAGTGGGAAAATTTATTAGGGGTTGGATTTCAATTAGGCACAGTCTGCCATTTCCTTTTTATTTTACGTTTATTTTTTCATAACTCAGTGTCATCTCATCTGGCATAGCAGTGTGCTTTCATACTTGGCTAGAAAATAGCCATAGGAGAATCCAAACGGCTTACTTAGGCCTACAATAGCGTTATATATATTTTATTACTGGTTGATCTGCTGGTGGCTGTCCTTGCTGCAGTGCATCTACTACCAAATTGTGAGGAATTTGTAGTGAGACTTGCGACCGCTGTGTTTAGCGCTTAGTGACGCACATATCCATCGCAAAGACCGAAGTGGGAAAATTTATTAGGGGTTGGATTTCAATTAGGCACAGTCTGCCATTTCCTTTTTATTTTACGTTTATTTTTTCATAACTCAGTGTCATCTCATCTGGCATAGCAGTGTGCTTTCATACTTGGCTAGAAAATAGCCATAGGAGAATCCAAACGGCTTACTTACGCCTACAATAGCGTTATATATATTTTATTTCTGGTTGATCTGCTGGTGGCTGTCCTTGCTGCAGTGCATCTACTACCAAATTGTGAGGAATTTGTAGTGAGACTTGCGACCGCTGTGTTTAGCGCTTAGTGACGCACATATCCATCGCAAAGACCGAAGTGGGAAAATTTATTAGGGGTTGGATTTCAATTAGGCACAGTCTGCCATTTCCTTTTTATTTTACGTTTATTTTTTCATAACTCAGCGTCATCTCATCTGGCATAGCAGTGTACTTTCATACTTGGCTAGAAAATAGCCATAGGAGAATCCAAACGGCTTACTTACGCCTACAATAGCGTTATATATATTTTATTTCTGGTTGATCTGCTGGTGGCTGTCCTTGCTGCAGTGCATCTACTACCAAATTGTGAGGAATTTGTAGTGAGACTTGCGACCGCTGTGTTTAGCGCTTAGTGACGCACATATCCATCGCAAAGACCGAAGTGGGAAAATTTATTAGGGGTTGGATTTCAATTAGGCACAGTCTGCCATTTCCTTTTTATTTTACGTTTATTTTTTTAATAACTCAGCGTCATCTCATCTGGCATAGCAGTGTGCCTTCATACTTGGCTAGAAAATAGCCATAGCAATAGGATAGCATCGTTTGGTTTACTTTTAAAAACTAAAAAACACAAAAAAAAAAAAGAAAGCACAAAAAAAAAAAAAAAGTTAAAAAAAAATTAAAGTTATAACTTTCATTTTCAAAATGTTTAACCCGAGGGCTAGGGGTAGAGGACGAGGGCGGGGACGTGGGCGTCCAACTACTGCAGGGGTCAGAGGCTGTGGTCCTGGGCAGGGTGAGACACCACCTGCTGATGATGGAGCAGGGGAACGCCGCAGAGCTACACTCCCTAGGTTCATGTCTGAAGTTACTGGGACTCGTGGTAGAGCACTGTTGAGGCCAGAACAGTGCGAACAGGTGATGTCGTGGATTGCCGACAATGCTTCGAGCAATTTGTCCACCAGTCAGTCTTCCACGCAGTCCACCCATGTCACCGAAATCGGCACTCCTCCAGCTCCTGCACCACAGCCTCCTCCCCCCCAGTCTGCCCCCTCCCAGGAAAATTTGGCATTTGAACCAGCATACTCTGAGGAACTGTTTTCTGGACCCTTCCCACAGTCACAAACCACTTGTCCGGTTGCTGCTGAGCAATTTACCGATGCCCAGGTTTTCCACCAGTCGCAGTCTGTGGGTGATGATGACCTTCTTGACGTAGTGGAAGAAGTGTGTAAAGAGGTGTCCGACGATGAGGAGACACGGTTGTCAGACAGTGGTGAAGTTGTTGTCAGGGCAGGAAGTCCGAGGGGGGAGCAGACTGAGGGATCGGAGGATGATGAGGTGACAGACCCAAGCTGGGTTGAGAGGCCGGGTGAACACAGTGCTTCTGAGACGGAGGAGAGTCCTCGACCAGAACAGGTTGGAAGAGGCAGTGGTGGGGCCAGACGGAGAAGCAGGGCCAGAGCAGGTGCATCAGCGCCAACTGTGTCACGTAGTGAAGCTCCCGTGGCGAGGGCTCCCGCGGCGAGGGCTAGATTTTCAGAAGTCTGGAGGTTCTTTAAGGAAACACCGGATGACCGACGGACTGTGGTGTGCAACCTTTGCCAAACCAGGATCAGCAGGGGTTCCACCACTACTAGCTTAACTACCACCAGTATGCGCAGGCATATGAATGCTAAACACCCCACTCAGTGGCACCAAGCCCGTTCACCTCCGGCCGTGCACAACACTGCTCCTTCCCCTCTCCATACCCCAGACGCTGGAGCGGAAACGGAAATATAGTGCAACCCACCCGCACGCCCAAGCCCTTAATGTCCACATCTCCAGATTGCTTAGCCTGGAGATGCTGCCCTATAGGCTAGTAGAGACCGAGGCCTTTCGCAACCTCATGGCGGCGGCCGCCCCTCGGTATTCGGTCCCCAGCCGCCACTACTTTTCCCGATGTGCCGTTCCAGCCCTGCACCAGCACGTGTCAGACAACATCATCCGTGCCCTGACCAACGCCGTTTCTGACAAGGTCCACCTGACCACGGACACGTGGACGAGTGCTGCCGGGCAGGGCCACTATATATCGCTGACGGCACATTGGGTTAACTTGGTGGAGGCTGGGACCGAGTCTGACCCTGCGGCTGGTTATATACTGCCGACGCCGAGGATTGCGGGGCCTACCTCGGTCCAGGTCTTTCAGGCCTACTATGCCTCCTCCACCCACCCCTCCTCCACCTCCTCCTCCGAACTACCATCTGTGGGCATGGCGCCATCAGTCGCTAGCTCTAGGCACAGCAGCAGTGCCGTCGCTAAGCGACAGCAGGCGGTGCTCAAACTGCTGAGCCTAGGCGATAAAAGGCACACCGCCCAAGAACTATTACAGGGCATCACGGCGCAGACTGATCTGTGGCTGGCACCGCTGAACCTGAAGCCAGGCATGGTTGTGTGTGACAACGGCCGTAACCTGGTGGCGGCTCTGCAACTCGGCAGACTGACACATGTGCCATGCCTGGCTCATGTGTTAAATCTGATAGTTCAGCGTTTCCTCAAGACATACCCCAATCTGTCTGATTTGCTCACAAACGTGCGCCGCATCTGTGCGCATTTCAGGAAGTCCAGCACAGATGCTGCCACTCTCAGGGCAGCGCAGCACCGCCTCCAACTGCCCGCTCACCGACTGTTGTGCGACGTGCCCACGAGGTGGAATTCAACATTAACCATGTTATCCAGAGTTTACCAGCAGCGCAGAGCGATTGTAGACTGCCAGATGTCAACTTCCACCAGAACTGGTAGTCAGGTCAGTCAGCTTCCTCAAGTCTACAATGAGGAGTGGACGTGGATGTCTGATATCTGTCAGGTGCTGAGTAACTTCGAGGAGTCAACACAGATGGTCAGTGGCGATGCCGCCATCATCAGCCTCACCATCCCGCTGCTTGGCCTGTTGAAAAACTCTCTGATCAGCATGAAGTCGGAAGCTTTGCGCTCGTCACAAGAGACGGGGGAAGAAGATTCCCTTGTTGATAGCCAAAGCACCCTTAGGTCTGTTTCTCAGCGCATATCGGAGGAGGTGGAGGTGGAGGAGGATGAGGAGGAAGAGGAGGAGAATGTTGGCGAGACACAAGAGGGGACCATTGTTGAGTCCTTCACTGTTCAGCGTGTATGGGCAGAAGAAGAGGAGTTGGAGGAGTTGGAGGAGGAGGAAATGGACAGTCAGGCCAGTGAGGGGAGTGAATTCTTACGCGTTGGTACTCTGGCGCATATGGCAGATTTCATGCTAGGCTGCCTATCCCGTGACCCTCGCGTTCAAAGAATTTATTCCAGCACCGATTACTGGGTATTCACTCTCCTGGACCCACGGTACAAGCAAAATCTTTCCACTCTCATCCCTGGAGAGGAAAGGAGTGTGAGAATGCATGAATACCAGCAGGCCCTGGTGCACAAGCTGAAACACTATTTCCCTTCTGACAGCGCTAGCGGCAGAGTGCGTAGTTCTGCGGGACAAGTAGCGAGGGAGAGTAGGCGAGCAGGCAGCTTGTCCAGCACTGGCAAGGGTACGCTTTACAAGGCTTTTGCCAGCTTTATGTCACCCCAGCAAGACATTGTCACCTGTCCCCAGTCTCGGCAGAGTAGGGCTGATCTTTACAGAAAGATGGTGAGGGAGTACGTAGCTGACCATACCATCGTCCTAAATGATCACACAGCTCCCTACAACTACTGGGTTTCAAAGCTGGACATGTGGCACGAACTGGCACTGTAAGCCTTGGAGGTTCTTGCCTGCCCTGCCGCTAGCGTGTTGTCCGAGCGGGTTTTCAGTGCAGCTGGTGGCATCATCACGATAAGCGTACACGCCTGTCGACTGACAGCGATGACAGGCTGACGCTTATTAAGATGAATAAAGCCTGGATTTCTCATAATTTCCAATCTCCACCAGGTGAAGGAAGCTCAACCTGAATAATTTATCCACTCCTCCTCCTCCTCATTTTCCTCCTTCTCCTCCTCTTTGTACACTAAAGCAGAGGAAACTGGCTATTTTTTGACAGGGCCCACTGGCTCTAGCTATAGTACTTTATGCATTTAATTTTTCTGGAGGGCCACCTACCCGGTCCTCTGTTTTAAACAATTTTTGGGAGTGCCACATACAGGCACTCAATCTATTCAATTTTTCTGGAGGGCCACCTACCTGCTCCTCTGGTTTGAAAACTTTTTTGGACTGCCACATACAGGCACTCAATCTATTTCATTTTTCTGGAGGGCCACCTACCTGCTCCTCTGGTTTGAAAACTTTTTTGGACTGCCACATACAGGCACTCAATCTATTTCATTTTTCTGGAGGGCCACCTACCTGCTCCTCTGGTTTGAAAACTTTTTTGGACTGCCACATACAGGCACTCAATCTATTTCATTTTTCTGAAGGGCCACCTACCTGCTCCTCTGGTTTGAAAACTTTTTTGGACTGCCACATACAGGCACTCAATCTATTTCATTTTTCTGGAGGGCCACCTACCTGCTCCTCTGGTTTGAAAACTTTTTTGGACTGCCACATACAGGCACTATCCAAATTAAATTGTCTCCATAGCAGCCTCCACACGTTGTCTCCATTGCTACCTCCAAAAGTCGTCCATATAGCTGCCTCCATACATCGTCCCCTTATCAAACGAGGTGTGTCAGGCAGAAATTTGGGTTGTTTTCATGGATTCCACATCAAAGTTGTTAACTTTGTCGCCACCCTGCTGTGTTATCCACAAAATATACTGGCAAACTTTTACCATTTACGGATATTATTTCAGCGCTTCTTGCGCATCTGTTTACATTCCCCTCACCCGCCATATCCCAAACTTATAAGAACCCTGGGGCTGGTCATATACTGCCGACGCAGAGGATTGCGGGGCCTACCTCGGTCCAGGTCTCAAAGGCCTACTATACCTCCTCCTCCTCCCACCCCTCCTCCACCTCCTCCTCCTCCGAATTACCATCCGTGGGCATGGCGCCATCAGTCGGTAGCTCTAGGCACAGCAGCAGTGCCGTCGCTAAGCAACAGCAGGCGGTGCTCAAACTGCTGAGCCTAGGTGATAAAAGGCACACCGCCCAAGAGCTATTACAGGGCATTCCACATCAAACTTGTTAACTTTGTCGCCACCCTGCTGTGTAAGCCACAAAATATACTGGCAAACTTTTATCATTTACCAATATTATTTCAGCGCTTCTTGCGCTTCTGTTTACATTCCCCTCACCCGCCATATCCTAAACTTATAAGAACGCTACTACACTTGATCTTATACAAAAGGTTCTTAGAAGTGCTGTTTGGGGAGTAGCCTAGAGACAGGGGCTTGGATTGGCGAAAGCTCGCCTGGCAGCGGAGCGCCAGCTCCATGCCAAGATCCAACTAACATAGTTTTAACTGCAGCACCTTTAATCTACTACTAGTTCACTGCCTCCATACATGGTCCCCTTATCAAACGAGCTGTGTCAGGCAGAATTTTGGATTGTTTTCATGGCTTCCATGTTAACTTTGTCGCCACCCTGCTGTGTAATCCACAAAATATACTGGCAAACTTTTATCATTTACCAATATTATTTCAGCGCTTCTTGCGCTTCTGTTTACATTCCCCTCACCCGCCATATCCTAAATTTATAAGAACGCTACTACACTTGATCTTATACAAAAGGTTCTTAGAAGTGCTGTTTGGGGAGTAGCCTAGAGACAGGGGCTTGGATTGGCGAAAGCTCGCCTGGCAGCGGAGCGCCAGCTCCATGCCAAGATCCAACTAACATAGTTTTAACTGCAGCACCTTTAATCTACTACTAGTTCACTGCCTCCATACATGGTCCCCTTATCAAACGAGCTGTGTCAGGCAGAATTTTCAGGTGTTTCATCACATACATAGTGGAACTCGGCGCGTCTGTCGCCGCCATGCTGGAGACCTGCAGTTGCAATCATAGAAGCGCAATATGGATGCCCCATACAGTCGCTCTTAATCATGGAAGTCCTCTCCATGGCTGCCTCCAAATGTCGTCCCCTTATCAAACGAGCTGTGTCAGGCTCATTTTTCGGGTGTTTCACCAGATACGTTATGGAACTTGGTCACTATGTCGCCACCATGCTGTGTTATCGACTAAATATGCCGTCAACCTTTTGTTCACAGAGGAAATAATTTCAGCGCTTCTTGCTCACCTCCTTTGGTTCCTCTCTCATTGGTTTGAAGCCTGAGTCCATTTAGGGTATGTCGCCATGCCACTCTCTAGCCTGCCGCTGCCTCTGCATGCCGTCCCCTATAGTGTCAGGGTCAATTATTGGATGTTTTAGATGCTATCTAGCTTCATTCTGTCACTCTGTCATGGCCATGCTGTTGCCCATAATTTTGGCATAATGGTGCGTTTAAGCAGCCTCAGAGGCATCCATGCATGCTGCCCCTGCTGTTTCCTGTCCATTTCCGTGGTGTTTCCATCCTTTTCTGAGGTTTCCAGGTGTTTGGCCAAGCTTCCCTGTGCAGAGCCTTGGTCCCCTTGAAAAATGCTCGAGTCTCCCATTGACTTCAATGGGGATCGTTATTCAAGACGAGCACTCGAGCATCGGGAAAAGTTCGTCTCGAATAACGAGTACCCGAGCATTTTAGTGCTCGCTCATCTCTAGTTGTAATCTATGGAATCATCTTATGTCGGTGTAAATAGAGTGCACTCTTTGATGTTATCGTGGGATCTTGCCCCTCAGCTCGGTCCTTTCGAGCTGGCACAGACATTACCTTGTCAGGCTGCGTTCCCGCTTCGCTTATTTGGGGAAGTTGGCCTATGTAAGTGCACATAGAAGTGAAGAGTGAAGCGAATTGTTTGAAGACCAAACCATGCTCCCTATGTATATTTAAGCATGGCACAACATTCTACAACACCCTACAGGCTCTCTGCAGCCAGGAAATACCTGTTTTTTAACGTGATTCGTCATGATTCGATTCGGCCCGTAATGCACATAATGCAAGGCCCCTTTCACACTCGCATTGTAATCAAACGGCTTTTACAGTCTTGCATTTTTTTTCACACACACTCGTGCGTTTTTCTTAACACATGTTTAAATCTCAGCATGCTCTACTTTTGCCAGTCACGGGCATGAAAAAACCCACCATATAAGTCTATGGAGATGTATCAAAAACGCATTGCACTCTGAGACATATGCAAGTCCAACGTGTTTTTCATGCATAAATTACCATAGAAAAGATAGACCTCAGTTCTGAGTCCTTTTCACGCGCATCATCTGCGCGTGAAAAACGCTATTGCATTTATAATGTGCGTGAAAAACACTGAACAAACTCTGACTGAAAACTGATTGAACTTTGATGAAAAATGTCAGTTTTTCACTGACCTAACCCTGATTGCACCCAGATCAGATGTGATCTGCAACGCAAGTGTGGAAGGGGCCTAATACAGTTAAGTATATGAAGTAAAAAGCTGTGATGTGCTAACTTTAGGTGGTTGTGCAAATATCATCCAAACACGGATCATGCCTAAGTAATGCAATGAAATAACCAGAAAAGAATATCCTGTTTGATGCATGACATTCTGCCAATTATCATCAACAAGCGTCAATATGAATGGATGTAAACAGTGTCAGACTGCGGTTCCTTGGACACACCAGTCAATATTATTATGGGGGGGGGGGGGCACCCATCACCATCCCCTAGTACAGTGATGGCGAACCTTTTAGAGACAGAGTGCCCAAACTTCAACCAAAATCCACTTATTTACAATAAAGTGCCAACGTTGCATTTTTAGCCGTAACTTATCGCTACCCGTTCTTCTACATCTTTCAATCGTATCGATCCCCTGAGGCCACCAATACAGTTGAAAGAAGATGGGCAAATTCAGACTCTCTGTAGAGAAAGAATGGACCTCCAAAGATAAAGCAGTTTTGTCAACACCTTCTCACTTTTCCAAACAGCCAATGAAGTGTTGCTTAAGTTCCCTGGGACTGCAGGAAGATTTGGTCCTATATGGTGAACTCTGTCCTGGGGCAATGGCCTGAGTGCCCACAGAAATGGCTCCGAGTGCCACCTCTGGCACCCATGCCATAGGTTCGCCACCACTGCCCTAGTACATAGACTCCAAATGAGGTTATCTCCTGCTGAGTCCATTTGTTTAGAGCTTGGGCTCATAAGAGGAACTTTTGGTTCTCCGGGGGAGCCAGTCCAATACTGGATGAAGAAAAGGATTCACAACATGTTTCTGGGGCTCCCTTCCTCAGGCACAATGAAAGCACAACTGATGACGCATCAGTTGTTCAGAGGCTTCATGTATGACCCACCAGTATGGACAATGTGACATTAATCTATGTATATCATAGTACACAAACTACTGTAGAAACATATGACGTAGACATCTATGGGAAGCAGACTGCTGAAGCAACACCATGGCAGCTCATGACACTTAATAGTTTAAAACAAATATGTCATATAACAAAAACAATCCACATGTAGTGTGTTAAGCAACAGGAGCTGAGAAGTTTGAGTTTTAGTTCTATAGAAAAGGATTCATTATAATTTGTTATTTTTTTTTCATTTAAACTCCACCTCTTTGTATCTTTAGGAGCCAATTGGGCAGTTCTATTAGTGATTTACAATCTCTGAATGCATATCAATCACCCACTGAATGCATAAGTACAAAATGAGTTCAATTATAAATGAACAAACGGCAAGATATACAGAATTTTTTCCTGCAAATCAGTGCGGCGCGTTCTCTGCGGTGGATTCGGGTCTTCCGGCGATTCACTAAGGCCGTTCCTCCGACGTCCACCAGGTGTCGCTGCTGCGCTGAAGTCCGCCGAGGTCCGCCGGAGTTCACGATCCGTTGCTGGGTGCGTGTCCAGCGACACTTTTTTTTTTATGCAGCGGTTTTTCCGAATCCGTCAGGTTTTCATTCGGCCAGGCCCCCCGATTTCCGTCGCGTGCATGCCGGCGCCGATGCGCCACAATCTGATCGTGTGCGTCAAAAACCCGGGCCAATTCAGGGAAAATCGGTGCAAAACGGAAAAATTTGGGTAACCCGCCGTAAAAACGTGATTCGGGCCCTTAGTAAATGACCCCCAGTATGTTGATCTACTCAGCTCCATCTGCTCTATAACATACACGTTTCCATGTTTGCATTTTCATGGTGATAGGTTTTCTATAAATAATACCATTAATTTATATAGCACCATTAATTCCATGCTGCTGTACATATGATGAGGGATTCAGATACATTACATTAAGACAAGGACAGGTGAGTGAAAAAACTCAATAGAACTGGTATAGGTGGAATAGGATCCATACTCAAGGTAAGTGAGAATGACAAATCTAAATAAATATGCAACATCCCCCCCCCCCTTGCCTTTTCTTGATGGCCTAGAGACAGCCGGGGTCCAGAATACCGGAGTGACTGGCTAGTGCGGCCTTGGGCACGCTGTGGTCACGGTGCTTGGTATGGGGACCGGGGGGCTGACCTACAGCCAAGAAGGTCTCTAGCAGGTGGTGTGTGCAAGAAATATGGAAGGAGAGGCTGAAGCCGTGGTTTCTCCCTGGGGCAACCCCTGAGGTGTCTGTAGGATGAATCCCTGGGTGATTGATGGGGAAGCCCATGGTGGTAAGCAGCCTGAATCCAGGGATTAGATGGAGGCAACGTTGTGCAAATCAACTTACATTTCTTTATTCAACAGCAGACAACGGCCAAACGATTAACAGCAGATTGGCAAGCTGGTGAACTGGTGGGAGGTAGCTGGTCTGCAGGAAGGTTACTCTTAGCCTGCTAGGTACTGCAGATTGGGATGGTAGGGATGGAGCTGAGTCCAGATAGGAACCTCTGTTCTGGAGCTTAAGTCTCCTGAATTGCCCTCAGGTATCAGTCAGTGGCCTGAGGTACCTCTTCTTCCTGGTAGTGGGTCTGGAGGGCGGCTCTGCTGGGAGCTGCATACTTGACCTGCTTCACTATTTACTGACTGAAATCCAAGACCATGTGCTTTCACCCACTAGGAGTTTATATACTCCCTTGTCAGGTGGTAGCACTCCTCCAGTCAGGTTCCAGCTTTCTTTACAAGAACATCATTGGACAGTAACATCTCACAGTGTTAACTCTTACCTTACCAGGCAGTGCCTACAGCTGCTATTACTAAGTTCTCCTAGCATAAGCTTCTGGATGAGTTGTGCAGCATCACCAGATAGATTCTGACATGGAGAGGGCACTATTCACAACTACTACCTTGCCTATGCATTGGCAGGGGTGTTGCAAATCGTTTACAGGTTATGTTTGAAGGTGGGGGACAGTCTAACGTTAATAGGGTGTTTCTGAGTAGGGGGAATTCACAGACAGGACAGTTTTGAAAAGGGTGAATAATAGAGTTAATAATAAATACAAAAATATAAAAAGTAAAAGTATTTAACTTTTTAAACTAAATCTAAAAAGATGGAAAAATATATTGGGGCGAATTTGTCGAAATTCAATTCGACCCGGTTCACAGAATTTTCTGAAAAATTTGATTCGACCCCAATCAAATCATGATGAATCACGTTAAAAAAAACAGGTATTTCCTGGCTGTAGAGAGCCTGTAGGGTGTTGTAGAACGTTGAGCCATGCTCAAATATGCATACGGAGCGTGGTTTGGTCTTCAAACAATGCTGTGTTTTAGCATGATACGCACATGACACCAGTTCTTTTTAGAATTGCTTCACTCTTCAACTCCATGGGCACTTACAGGGGCCAACTTGACCAAATAAGTTCTTTTTTTCATCCGTCAGGCAAAGTGTGAAGGTGCCAGCAGCAGCATGAGGTCAGAGAGGGGCACAATGACAAATTCTGGAGGTGGCAGCAGCAGCATGAGGTCAGAGAATGGCACAATGACAAATTCTGGATGTGGCAGCAACATATAGTGGCACAATGACAAATTCTGGATGTGGCAGCAGCAGTAGAAGGAGGTCAGAAAGTGGCACAATGACAAATTCTGGAGCTGGCAGCAACATGGTAGGCCAAATAGTGGCACAATGACAAATTCTGGAGCTGGCAGCATCAGTAGCAGCAGGTCAGAGAGTGGCACAATGACAAAGTGTGAAGGTGCCAGCAGTAGCAGGAGGTCAGAGAGTGGCACAATGACAAAGTGTGAAGGTGCCAGCAGCAGAAAGTGGTACAATCACAGTGTGGAGGTGGGAGCATCAGAATAGTGGCTGAGGCAGGTAGTTAGAATCCAGACTCATTTCTCAAAATTTGGGGGAAGCATCATGGCTGATCTAATCTGATGCATAAGGCATTGATGTGTTGAAATGGCCCCTGACGCACTGAACACCTGCTCTGTTGCCACACTACTGGTCGGGCTTGACAGCTTCTCTACTGCAAACTCCACAAGTTGCGGCCACACATCAGGTTTGGCTGCCCACTAATCCAGGGGATCCTCTACCTGGGGTGGCAGAGTGCTGTCTAAGTAGGCCACCACCAGCTGGTGCAGGGTCTGCTCCATTTCCTGCTGCTGCTGGCGGCTACCCTCCTCACTAATCGGAAGTTTGAAATTCCTGTTGCCATGCGTAGAGAGGAGCAGAAGCATCTGGACCAGGAGACAAACAGTTCCCTTCAGCAGAGGTGCTGGAGCTTTGACTGGCTGAAACAGAATGTGTGCCACTAGGTGACACGTTTCTCCCAGCCCATTGGATGGTGACGCAGGGCCGTGGTGCCAACGTTAGCTCCCTGGCCAGTCTTCACTTTCTGCCCAGTTTCTACATACACATGCTCAGCTTCTCTGAGCCCCTGTGCCATTGCTTACTTGGACCTGCGAAGCGGGTTTTGTACCCCGCGACCATTTGGCTCCCGTCCTTGCACTGCTGCCATCCTGCTAACTCATGGCCACAGTAGAGACTTGTTGTCTGACACGCAAGCTGACACTCTCTTCTCCCGACGATGATGATGAAGCCCTTGCTTTAACCAGCTCCCAAGTGCGATCGGCTACATCATCATCCCTGTCACTGCCATTCTCCTCAACAGTCTCAGTATGCACAGCCTGACTACTTGCAACTGCAACATAACCTCCCGTGCCACTCTCCACATCTCTAGTTTCCCGCCTACTGCACAAAGCAGCGGATATCTGGCCCGCCTCTTCACTGCCAAGCAGCTGCTGACTATCCTCAATAACTTTGTCCTCGCTGTTTAGTGGTGCTGAGCCAGACCAGCTAGTAGATCTCTGGCTGAGGGAAATGAACAGGACAGAGGCTGGTTGAGGACAGGTGAGGGCTGACCTGCTCCTGGGCTATGCCAACTAAGGGTTGTATCTGACAAACCCACGGACTCATGGCTGGGGTTGTTAGAAGTCATTTGGGAGGAAGTGGATGACCTAGTCAACCGATCCACAACCTTTGGGTCCTGTGTTCACTGTATTCACAGTTTTTATTCTATTCTTCACATTGCAGGTGTTCGAGCGTGTCTTCCGATAAGTTCGGAGATGTGCGCGCACATCTGCAAAGTGAAGAATAGAATAAAAACAGTGAAAACAGTGATCACAGGACCATTTAAGGGCAGAACACATTGAAAGAACACTATTCTTCACATTCCAGATGTTCGTGCACATCTCCTAACTTAGCGGAAGACACACGCGAACACCTGCAAAGTGAAGAATAGTGTTTTTTCAATGTGTTCTTACAAGGAAAACATCTGTAAACATGTGTAATGTGTTATTCTTCACTTTAAACACTGTTCTTCACTGTCTTTTATTAATTTAATGCTCGATCTCAAGCCGGCGAGATACTCATCCGAGCAACTAGATGGTCCGAGTATGCTAATACTCGACCAAGCAGTATACTCGGACGAGTATACTCGCTCATCTCTAACTATGATGATTATTTGCCAAACAATGAAATACCAGAGAATTTCGCACACAAATATTAGATGCTTATATGGATTTGCTAATCTATTGGAAACAAGATTTATAAATCTCTAGCATATGTTTTTCTATGGGCTTAAATTTGCATCAAATCTCCTCTCATGATTATTTAGGGAAGTCTTTCATGAGTCATTGGGCCAGCCTGTGTTAATGGGGATTATACAGCTAATTAAAAAAAGTTAATACTCATTATGATGCCACTTAGGATTCACATTAACCGTGTTATATTTGCTTTTGTAAAATCTCCTGTTCGACAAGACAGGAGGACTAGGAAGCAAACCTTGACAACTTCTTGGCAGCAACACAACTTTATTTAGTACTTCAAACAAACAAAAACTGCATTAAAAATACATTGAATCTTCCTCAGTGGCGATGAAAATGGCCACGCCGTCTTCGGTACTCTCCATCCTCCCTGTATACTCCTTCTTCTATAATTTAAAAAAAAGAACATACAATTTCAAGAATTCATATATCAGTAAAATAAATAAAACTAATAAAATATGTAAACAATAAACCAAGCCACGAAAAAAATATATTTGGGGTATTGATACCACATAATCGTTCCCTCTAGAATTAACACTGTACTGTAGATTATTCACTAAACTTAAGGGCAAATCTGTAGGGAATAGCATCAGTTTGATGAGGAACCACAGCGGGGCCCTTTTTTATGGCAGGGTACAATATAGAATTGTGGAATAATTAGGGGATATTGTGTGGCCTTTTTTGGTGGAGCTATAGAAGGGGTGTCATCTAAAATAGGAGACACATGCAAGCTTTTTTTTTTTAATCAGGGGTAACAGATATGAAACTAATCTAAACTTGATGTAGATTCAAAGAAAGTACAAACCTCAAGGAGACATAACATGTGAGATACTAAATTTAAAGGGAACCAGAAATTGACCTAATAAACCACTACCAGTATGTTGTCAAGTAGCTGAACACCTTGCAGATCATGTTTCTTTCATGGCCCAGGGTGGTGGCATCATTCAGAAAATCTACTTTTAAGTGAGATGTAAATTGTTTTATAAATTCAAGGAGGTAGAAATTTTAATACTCTTTTTTTCTCAGAAAGCCCCCATTACAGTAATGAATGGTCCTGCATCCAAAGATATCCCTAATTAGATCTACTGAAGTCTGATGTATTATGTCAATCACCGAGGAGGAGGCGTTCAGAGCTCCTCATCTTGACTTCAGTGTTAAACTCTCCGCCTTCTTGACATTATGCAATCAATTTACTTCTCACTTCAAAGTTGATTTTCTGGATGATACCATTACACTGGGACATGACAGAAACAAAAACTAGAAGGAGTTATGCTGCTTGACAATATACTGGTAGTGGTTTATTAGGTGAGTTGCTGATCACAGGTTCCCTTTAAAGGTTTATTAGAATGATGATCTGATCAATTCTTATCATCACTCTATATTCTGTAGGATCCACATACCTGCATGTACACTGGACGTATGAAGTATTTTACTGTATGGCAATTTTGTATCCAATTAACTTATAAAAGAAGAAGGGGAATTGCAGAATGTCTCTCACCAGATGGAGTCTTCTTACTAATCCATTTTATTGGAAATACTCAGAAATAGTCTACAAAGCATGAATTTAGCAAAATGGAGGATGGAACAAGATGCAGGGCATTACATAATTACAAATAAGTTTGCTCGTAACTCTATCTGCTGATGCCATTCTGCAGTTCTCCTTCTTTTCAAGATATGAATTAATGTCTTTCATGGAATAGAGACTTTTGGACTTTATATTTGTATAACATGTATAGTCCATAAGGGAAGCAGTGACCACTTAATATCCCTCTGTTTTTGATTCTGATCCTGTATTTGTAAATTGAGATTGGTTCTCATGCTGCATCTACAGAATGGGCTCAGTTCTGGTATACATTGTTTGTAATGTGCTTGGTTCTGGTACCTTAACTATTTGTGGATCTTGATTCTGGTGGCGTATTTCAGGTACACACTTGATTCTGCTACTTATTTGTAGATATTGTCCTGGGTATGATAGGCAGGACCATTATAAGTTCAATACACAGTATTCACAGGTTACAGAAGTCTTACAGTGAGAGCCAGATGCCTAATTACCTGTAGACCTACCATTAAGAAGTATCTATTAGGTACAGCCAGCATGTTAATGCTGAGAAGTACAATATAGTTCAGAAGTATTACACTGCAGCTAATGCATTAAGGTAGAAACTACTACTACTACATTTTTTTTTTATTTAATGTTTCTCAATATCTCAAAATGTAAAACTAAAAATGAATGTTAAGAAACGTTTTTACGTTTTTACCATTCATCATATAAAATAAACATGATTTATGGTTTTGTCCTGTAAAGCTCCAGGACTATTGGGTTGTCATCTTAAAAGGGAAAAGTAGAATACAAGATATGGCTAGAAACGTTATATATGAAATGCAAAGATGAAAAACCACATGATCATTGTTCCATTGGGGTCAATAAAACCTAGTCTAGGCCCAGGTCAGGCCCAGCAGCTCTGCTTAACCCTTTCAGACCCGTCATTCATGTGACAGCTGGGTCTATAGAGCAGGTGACATTGCTGGCTCCTATATTTACTACGTAGCGCTACTACAACACTATGTAGTGAAGAAAGGAGAAAGCAAAAGCGGGAACAAACCGCTTCAACCTTCTCCCTAGAGTCACTGACTGTCTCTGATAACCGGAGACCCAGTCCAGCTCCTGCGATTAGCAATAAAGCAGAAGGAACTTCAGCAACGTGGAAAGACCAGAACTAGCTGACAACTTTTCTCAGTGGGCGGTTGGCATCCAGTTAAAAATGGAATGTGTAACAGAATCTGCACTGGTATGAACTTAGTCGTAGTGTTATTAGAAAAGACACATTTTCTAATAAGGATAATTCTCACCTTTTAACATGGCTATGTATTCCAGACTATACAACTTGGTCTGGTCAAATTTTTCTTTTTCTTTTTCAGCAGCTATAATATAAAGTAGAAACCATGATAAAGCATCTGGACTCCAATTACAGTATTTAGTGTATTTTTTAATTAGAAACATCTTAAGTATTTAGCCTTTAGTGTCATTAAGTGGAGGCTTGTTCAATGTATGCACCTCTCAATGGGAAGCATCAATATAACACCTTATAGGAGTGTTAAAATCAGTGGATCCTCTGGACCACCGCGGGAGATGTAACTAGCCAACACCCGGAACACCCTGGCATTCACCAGAGCCCGCCGCAAAGCGGGTTGGACTTGCTGCGGCAGGATACCACTAGGTCGTTCCCAGGTGTGACTAGCCCACGGTGGCAGCCGAGGTCGAGGTACCTTAGCGGATGACAATTTCGTAGACAGGTCCAGGCACAGGGTCAGGGCAGGCGGTAGAGATGCAACGTCAGGTCCAAGTCCGGGGTCAGCAACAGGAGGTCCAGGCAGGTGGGAACGGGAACACAGGCACACGGAACACAGCAACACGGAGGAACTCGGGTCACACAGGACACAGGAGCGGGAACACACAGGAATACGCAGGAATACACAGGAACGCAGGAATACACAGGAACGCAGGAATAATCGCTTGGAAGCTTTCTCTAAGGCTATGAGGCACAAAGATCCGGCAAGGGTAACAGGCTTAAGAAGAATTGGGCAATATGGCCAGCGCCAATTAATGGCGCGCTGGCCCTTTAACTTTGGAGAAGGTGCCGCATGTGCGCCCTAGCAGTCGGGGACGCGCGCGCACAGCGAAAGGGGAGCCAGCCAGGAGCCGGGACGGGTGAGATGCGCTGGCGGCGCGCTGGCGGGGGCAGGGCGGCACGGGTGAGCCCACGACCCGCGATGTGGGTCGCGGGACCACCCGTGACAGTACCCCCCCCTTCGGCCTCCTCCTAGGCTGGAGGAACCTCTGAAGAAGACTACGATCCAATATGTTGTCCTCTGGCTCCCACGACCTTTCTTCAGGCCCGAACCCCCTCCAGTCAACCAAGAAGAACCGCTTCCCCCTCACCGTCTTCATGTCCAAGATCTCTTTTACCTCATAGGTGTTGGTAGAGTCCACCACTGGAGTAGGAGGAGGATCTTGCTGGGAGAAGCGATTCAAGATGACAGGCTTGAGCAGGGAGACATGAAAGGAGTTCGGGATGCGCATGGTGGGAGGAAGGCGCAGCTTATAGGCCACAGGGTTAATACGCATCAGCGCCTCAAATGGACCCAGATAGCGAGGGCCAAGCTTGTAGCTGGGAATCTTCAACCGGACATATTTTGAAGACAGCCACACTTTATTCCCTGGAGAGAAGATGGGAGGAGACCTGCGTTTTTTATCGGCCTGAGTCTTGGTGCGGGCAGAGGCCTGAAACAGGGACTGACGAGTCTGTTCCCAAATAGCTTTAAGGTCCGTTACCAACTCTTCCACAGCAGGAACATCAGCAGACACGGAGAGAGGTAGGGGTGGATGTCTTCCATATAGAACAAAGAAGGGTGATGCACCAGCAGACTCCGAATCCAGGGAGTTATATGAGAACTCTGCCCAAGGTAGCAAAGTGGACCAGTTATCCTGACGGGCAGAGACGCAGGTAACAGCCCAAAGTCTGGTTAACTCTTTCAACCTGTCCATTAGACTGAGGATGGTACGCAGAAGAGAAGTCCAGTTTTGTCTGCAGTTGATTACACAGGGCTCGCCAGAAGCGGGAGGCAAACTGGACCCCTCGGTCCGAGACGATGTGCAACGGAATTCCATGTAGGCGAAAGATGTGGGTGAAGAACTGGCTGGCAAGGTGTGGAGCAGACGGCAGGCCCGGCAGAGGAACAAAATGAGACATTTTGGAAAAGCGGTCGGTTGCCACCCAGTCCATAGTCCATAGCCACGTGAGACCACGGGCAGGTAGGCACGGCAACAGAAGACCAGCTGGTTTTTGTTGTGAGGGCTTATAACGAGCGCAAGAGGTACAGGACCGCACAAAATCCCGAACGTCCTTGACCAAATCAGGCCACCAATAGAATCGGGAAATTAGGGCCACAGAGCGCTGCACCCCAGGGTGCCCAGCCACACGAGAAGAATGTCCCCAGGTCAGAACCCTCTTTCGAAGTCCAGGTCGCACATAAGTCTTGCCGGGAGGTAATTGCCGGAGGTCCACCGGCGCTGCCAGCACAAGTCTCTCAGGAGGAACAATGTATCTTGGGGCACAGTCCTCCCCCATAACATCCGAAGCACGGGACAAGGCGTCAGCCTTGATGTTTTTCTCGGCAGGGCGAAAATGGATTTGGAAGTCAAAACAGGAAAAGAAGAGAGACCACCGGGCTTGACACGGGTTCAACCGCTGAGCCGACTGTAGGTATTGGAGGTTCTTATGGTCAGTGTAGATGCTGACTGGAAATCTGGCTCCCTCCAACAGATGACGCCACTCCTCCTAGGCAAGCTTGATGGCCAGAAGCTCACGATCTCCAATAGAATAATTCCTCTCTGCAGGGGAGAAAATTTTGGAGAAGAAGCCGCAAGATAGAGTTCGGCCCCTTCTGAGTAAGGACCGCTCCAGCTCCTACGGAAGAGGCATCAACCTCCACAAAAAATGGCTTCTCGGTATCTGGTCTGGTAAGGAAAGATGCAGAAGAAAAAGCAGACTTTAGTCTCGTGAAGGCCTTGTCAGCCGCTGGGGGCCAGGCACGAGAATTGACACCTTTCTTCGTTAGCGCCACCATAGGAGCTACCAGAGTCGAGAAGTGAGGAATGAATTGTCTATAATAATTTGCGAAGCCCAGGAATCTTTGAATAGCCCGTAGTCCCACTGGGCGTGGCCACTGAAGAACCGCAGATAACTTGTCAGGATCCATTTGCAAGCCTTTATCGGAAATAATGTAGCCGAGGAATGGAAGGCTTTTTTGATGAAACAGGCACTTCTCCAGTTTGGCGTAGAGATGGTTGGCCCTGAGGCGGCTGAGCACTTGCCGTACATGGGAATGGTGGGACTCGAGGTCAGCAGAATACACAAGGATGTCATCCAGGTAAACCACAGCACAGCGGTACAATAAGTCCCTGAAGATATCGTTGACAAACTCTTGGAAAACGGATGGCGCATTAAAGAGTCCGAAAGGCATAACTAAATATTCAAAATGCCCATCACGGGTGTTAAAGGCGGTCTTCCACTCGTCGCCCCTCCTGATGCGGATAAGATTGTAGGCCCCACGAAGATCCAGCTTGGTGAAGACTCTCGCACCCCGTAGGCGATCAAACAGCTCCGTGATCAGCGGCAGAGGATATCGATTCTTAACGGTGACTTTGTTAAGACCGCGATAGTCAATACAGGGGCGGAGAGAGCCATCTTTCTTGGTGACAAAAAAGATGCCGGCGCCTGCCGGAGAGGTGGATTTGCGAATGAAGCCTCTTTGCAGATTCTCCTGCACATACTCGGACATGGCGGCTGTTTCAGGTACCGAGAGCGGGTACACCAGACCCCGAGGAGGAGAAGATCCAGGCAGCAGGTCGATGGGGCAATCGTAGGGACGATGTGGAGGAAGGGTCTCAGCTTGTTTCTTGGAGAACACATCCGCGAAGTCCTGGTACGGAGCGGGAAGCCCCCCCAAAGGCTTAGGAGACAAGGTAGAAGTCCCGACAGGGAGCGGATGTAGAACCTTCATACAGTGTGATTAACAATCCGGACCCCAGCAGAGAATCTCCCCACAAGACCAGTCCAGAACAGGGGCATGATGTTGCAACCAGGGGAGGCCCAGCAGGAGAGTGGAAGTGCACTGGGGCAGCACAAAAAAGGACAGTCTTTCTCTATGTAATGCTCCAACTTGCAGGAGCAGGGGTTCTGTGCGAAATCGGATGGGCACGTAGAGAATTTGGCCACTGACCGAGGCAATGGACAATGGCTTCCTGAGACGAACCACCTGGGAGACCAGGGCAGCATCCATAAAGTTCGCTGTAGAGCCCGAATCCAGGAAGGCGGAAACTTGGATCTGGGTGCCAGTGCCAATGCTGAGGAGTACGGGGAGAGTCAAGCGTGGAGAAGCTTTATTCACACCTAGGGACGCTTCTCCTGAGAAGCCTAGGTGCTGGCGTTTCCCGAACGTTGGGGGCGGACAGGACAAGCCTCGACGAAGTGCCCTGGGCTGGCACAATACATGCACAGGTTCTCATGACGTCGCCTGGAACGCTCTTGTAGAGAAAGCCGGACTCGGTCCACCTGCATAGGTTCATCAGCAGAAGATTTAGCCAGGGGCTGAAGCGGCTTTTGGAATACAGGTGCCAGGCGAGGAAGACGTCTATCACGGCCTTGGGGGTACTCGGAGCGTAGTTTCTCAGCGAGCTCCTTAAACCGCACATCAATTCGAGTGGCCAGGGTCATTAGACCACTCAGAGTTGACGGCAGGTCCCGTGCTGCCAGCGCGTCCTTGACCTGCGCAGAAAGTCCTTTCTTGAAGGTAGCAATGAGGGCCGTATCGTTCTAGGCAAGTTCAGAAGCCAGGGTGCCCCACAGGTTAGACCTGGCGGACAATTCAGATGTAGTCTATAGTAAATATGGCGAGCCTGGGCATACATGTGGAGGCTTACAATGGGGTAAGCTGGCAATGGGGAAAAGTAGCAGACAAGGCATTATTTTAGCAGTTATCAGAAATGTGTCATTAAACCCAAAGATGGTTGATATGGCTTATTAATTACGGATTAATATTTATTACCTGACTTGTCAAAAATGTTTTCATTTTCCTCTTCCTCTTCAGTATCCATACAGTAATGGCATTTATAGCTAAATTTGTAAAAACAGACATAAAATTGTTACAGTCACTAAAATAGATGACAATTTTCACTTCTACCAGGCAATAGACAGACTCTAAAACCAAACTTATGTAAGAATATAGATGTAAGGGCTTATGTACTGAAAAGTACTGACTGTGTAGTGCAATGAGGTAAATATTGTGAAATAACATTGTATTAGGGCTCTTTCACATTGGCTTTGGTGCTCAGCTTCAGTTGTGCATACATTGAGCTTTGTCTCTGTTGTGTCACAGTTTTTCTTCCATTTTGTCTCCGTGTCAGCAAAATAAAAAGGAAGGTTTAACATTGCTTTGAAAACATCACACCTAGTTTCTCAGCCATATCATTGAAAAAAATGTATGTTTCATCTGTTATTTTATAGAATTCTATTGATTTCCGTGATACACATCCATGACAATAATTAAGACAAGTTTCATATTTTTTTCCACATACAATGGATCAGTGAAAATACAAGCCAAAGTAAAAATACCCATGGCAATTGATGGCTTTGTGAGACATCCTTGGAAATCACTGAACCACGGATGTGAAAAACAGCGCCAATGTGAAAGAGCCCTAAGTCTGATGTCAATTGGCTCATAACCGGGAAAATATTTAATTCTAACTACAAATGTTGTAATCTGAATAATTGTGAAGAGTAATCTCCCATGAAAAACATTTACTAGCCAGGACAAAAATTTTAATCTGTAATTCTGGTGTGATAATGTATTTTATAAAATGTAACATAATCTAAGTGGAAACTCACCAATAATATATGGCAGCAACTAGTACAGCTAGTAGGAAGGCGCAGTAAAGCCCCAGGGCTATATAAGTGAGGACTGGTAATAAAGAAACAAGCTGGTTTATAGGATGTCATTTCATCTAAATAATCCTCACATAAATCTACTACAAAAAAAACAGCAAATATATGGTGCCCTATGTTGGGTATAAAAGATGTTCTTATATGATAGGACAATCCAGAGGAGGAACATCTCCAGTTCTACCAGATGTAGGACCTGGATCAGAAATAACTGGCATGTGATGGGCGTGATAGAAGAGTATACACATAGACACATACTGCATATTGTGAATGCAAATAATTTAATAAATGTAATTAGTTTATGTGAACACTATTATTGCCATGTGCTGGCTGTCTTAGGTCATTGACCTCTGACAAGAATAGACATTGTACAGCTTTGTGAATGACAGCTGTAGCTGGACTCTGCAGGACTCATCACCCTCCCTAAAGACTATTTTTATAATTAGTTGAACATTCTAGCTTTATCATCAGCTTTATGTAAATGACATATATGGCATCATGTGTTCTCTTATGTCATCTGTCACATGTCTATGTAGATAGTGAGGGGCAGTCCCAGGATTTCACTATAAATAATAACGTTTATTTGAATGATCTGGGGAGGTGAAGGAACGAGATGGAGCACTAAGCAACAAGTGTCACCTGTGTCTCTTCCCCCCCACCGAGGGCGGTGACTCTGTTCTCTCTGTATGTCTGTCAATCTGTCTGTCTCACTCTCACACAGATATCTGGTGTTAGCCATTACAAAGACAATAATAAATAACTTACTACTTACTCATATCCGCACGAGTTGCTGGTCTGTGAGAGTTGGTTGGGATTTTTACTGTCCATAAATAAGGAAACAACAATAATGAGAAGTCACATATTTTATACGTGGCAAAGGCTTTATACTGGAGTATGGAGGTCATAAAGAAGACCCTGCACTCATACTCAAAAATAATCAAACCATAAACCACAGGTGTCCCTTATATAGATGTAATACCATTAGAAAAATTCCCTACTCTAGTAGTAGAGTCAATGGGGACGATTTATCAAACTGTTTAAGATAGAAATCTGACATAGTCTGTGCCAAATGTCTAAAACACATTTGACTCACATTTATAAAAAAAAAGTTCCGGGGTTTGGCCTTTGGAAAAAGTGTGTAGCATTGGTAAAAGTGGAAGGACAGTTTCTAGTTAGTGCATTTTCAGTTAGTGCATTCTTTTTTAAAACACATGGGTTTGTGACAGGTTTGACCAACTATCTTAATTCAAACTGGTCAAAAATGCGTTTTTTACAAACTAAAAACAGCCCAAAAATGGCCTAAAAACGCCAAGAAAGTATGAAAACGGCCGTATATACACGGGTAGCATAAAGACCCATTCATTACAATGGGCAATATGGCCATCCTTTTATATGGCTATATTGCCCACTGTAGGGTAAACGAGACGTATAGAAATATAGAGCATGTCCTATTTTATCATGTATTTCCCTTCCATATGCCCAATAGAAATCTACGAGAACGTATAAAATACAGGTTGCATTCATGCGGCATACAGCTGTGCACCACATGCATATAGGTGCAATATTCAGAACCAATGGGAGTGGGAGGTGCATTCGGTTAGCCAGCCAATAGTCCATCATTTGCCAGCCCACCGAATTTTATATGGATACGATACGGATACGGTGACATACGTGCACATACGGTTGAAAATTGTCACATATATACGGATTCATAGAGCACTGAAATACAGGAGAAATGATATGCTTTGTGTGAATGCAGCCGTACTTTGAGGCACTTTTTATAAACCTGTCCCAATGTGTGTATTGGGTTATCTAAAAGTCACATGTCCATTTCCATAATTGGAAATACAAATGAAATTCTTAATAACCTTAACCCCTTCACGACTTGCGCCGTACTAGTGTGGCGTGGCGGGAAGTGACTTACTAGTAGGCGTTGTGATAAGGTCACTATTTAATTGGAGAGAAAATGAGTGTTTATGTGTATTACAGCGACCACAATGTGAATTGGGTCAAACTGGAAGTTGTTTTCCATGTGTTGGTCTCTTGGAAGACCTGGTACAGGACCCTAATTGCTGGAGTGGAGACAGAAGTGTGATCCCTGCTCCAGACCAAAGCTTCCAGTTTCTAATGAGTCTAACAATGCACCAGGTGTGCAATCTCTTAAAGAAGGGTGTGGAGCAGTCAGAAGTTGCTCTACCTGGAGACACAGAAGCTGGACTGTGTGAGAGCCACACGTGAGTGACACGGGGTTACTGAACATATGTTTCATGCTGGCAGGGAGAAGCCCTCCAGTGGCTAGTGAGGGCCACCAAGTGTTTAGTTAGAGCCGGACAGGCAAGGATTTTTATTTGATGTTTTGTTTGTTACTGCTGTTTTTGCTGGAATAAATGCACAGTTTCAACTTTAATCCTGCTGTCCAAGAGAGCTTTGTCATTGCCGACCCCCACGTTTGAGCTGAACCCCTACAATTGGTGGAGGATGCAATGGGCAGGTTGCTAGCAGCAACGGCATGACAAAAGCTGCGGATGAACTTTAACATTGTGGAAATTTAAAGGGCCAGAAGCTTATGTCTTGTGTGAAAGCAGCAGGCCATGCTCCAGCAACAGGAGGAGAGGTCCCGCCAGCAGCAGGCCATGCTCCAGCAACAGGAGGAGAGGTCCCGCCAGCAGCAGGCCATGCTCCAGCAACAGGAGGAGAGGTCCCGCCAGCAGCAGGCCATGCTCCAGCAACAGGAGGAGCGGTCCCGCCAGCAGCAGGCCATGCTCCAGCAACAGGAGGAGCGGTCCCGCCAGCAGCAGGCCATGCTCCAGCAACAGGAGGAGCGGTCCCGCCAGCAGCAGGCCATGCTCCAGCAACAGGAGGAGCGGTCCCGCCAGCAGCAGGCCATGCTCCAGCAACAGGAGGAGCGGTCCCGCCAGCAGCAGGCCATGCTCCAGCAACAGGAGGAGCGGTCCCGCCAGCAGCAGGCCATGCTCCAGCAGCAGGCCATGCTCCAGCAACAGGAGGAGCGGTCCCGCCAGCAGCAGGCCATGCTCCAGCAACAGGAGGAGCGGTCCCGCCAGCAGCAGGCCATGCTCCAGCAACAGGAGGAGCGGTCCCGCCAGCAGCAGGCCATGCTCCAGCAACAGGAGGAGAGGTCCCGCCAGCAGCAGGCCATGCTCCAGCAACAGGAGGAGAGGTCCCGCCAGCAGCAGGAAGAGTCCCGAGCCAAGTTCCAGCTGATGATGGAAAAGTTTAGTGGTATTGTGGCAGCACCGCAAGTGTTGACTACTGAGGGGTCCCATACTAGTTTGCAAGGGTACCCGGTTGTCCAGCGTTCCACACCGGCTGCGATAAAAATGGCTGTGACGTCTAAAGGTCCAGATGCAGGGAATAAGAGTACTGTTGCTATGGGCAACCAACAGGAGCCATGTTGGGGATGTCTGCAGATGGATCACTGCATGAAAGGATGTCCTGTTGCTAAGAGGCCCAGTGTTTTGATGGAGGTGCCATATAGGAGGAGTAATACTGTTGCTACAAGCAACCAACCTCAAAAACGTATGGACACATGGGATCGATTTTCTGCAACAGAGGAATTGCTACATACAACCCAGCACCGATACCAAACCCCATGTAAAGTGAAATATCCAGGAGTTGCTGGTAAGACTGTTTGGGGCTTTAAGGGAGCTGGGAGGAGTGTGAACACTGTGAAAAATAATGTTACAGTGGGCTTGGGAAAGCCAGAGGTACATAATTATGGACTAACCAAAGGGCTGGTGAAGTGTGCGTGTTTCCAGAGGCTTGGGCACGTTTCCATTGACTGTCCTTTAACCCCTTAACGCTGAAGCCACTTTTCACCTTCCTGACACGGCCCATTTTTTTAAATCTGACATGTGTCTATTTAAGTGGTTATAACTTTGGAAAGCTTTAACATATCCAGTTGATTTTGAGATAGTTTTTTCGTGACATATTGTACTTCATGCTGGTTGAGAAATTTAATCAATATATTTAGTATTTATTTATGAAATAAATGGAAATTTGGCCAAAATTTTGAAAAAAACAATGTTTTCAAAATGTTCTACTTTTTGGAAAGTTAGTCATATCACTAAAATAACTTGATAACTAACATTTTCCATATATCTGCTTTAACTTGGCATCATTTTTCAAACATCTTTTCCTTTTTTTAGGATGCTAGGAGGCTTATAACTTTAGGTGCAATTTTTCAAATTTTCGCGAAAATCATCAAAACCTACTTTTGGAGGGTCAGTTTAGTTAGAAGTGACTTTATAAGGCCTACATGACAGAAAACCTCCACAAATGACACCATTTTAGAAACGACACACCTCAAAATATTCAAAACAACCTTTGGGAATTTTTCTAACCCTATGAGTGTTTCATGAGGGTGAAAGATAAATGAAAGTGAAATTACAGAAATGTAATTTTATCTTACAATGGATTAATTGAACACTTAAATTTGCACCTTCACAATGGGTTAAAAAGGAAAATGCATTTTACAATGTTGAGGGCAATTCCTCCTGAGTATGCCAATACCCATTTTGTCACTGTACCCTGCTGTACGGGCACATGGGGGCACTTGGAATGGAAAGAGCGTTGTTTCGTTTTTGCAGGGCAAATATGGCTGAAAAAGTTTTCATGTGTCAGGATGCATTCAGAGAGCCATAGTGGTACCAAAACGGAGGGTAACCCCAACAAGTGTCACCATTTTGGAAAGTGCACCCCAAAAAAGTCACTTTTACGGCTAATTTTTGTATCCCATACGGCATTAAAGATGAAACAACCCCAAAAAATGTGTACTAGCATTTCTCCCGAGTAAAAATTGCCCCACACATGCAAATAAAATGTTTTATCAAGTGTTGTATGGGTGCACAGTAGGGCTCAGAAGGGAAAGAGGGGCTTTGGCCTTTTAGAAGCCAAATTTGACAAACATCCTTTACATGTGTCAGGATGCATTTAGAGAGCCGTAGCGGTACCAAAACAGAGGGGAACCCCAACAAGTGTCACCATTTTTAAAGCACACCCCTTAGAGGTTAGCAAGGTGTAATATGTGTATTTGTCCATAAAGGTGTTTGATTTAATTAGGGCTTAAATAGCACAAAGGTGAACATTTTCTTATAAAGGTCATTGTACCCCTAATTTTTTATAGCCACAAGGGATAAAAAAAATGTAATAACCCCCCCAAAATGTGTAAAGCTATTTCTCTCGAGTGTAGAAGTACCCCACATGTGTATATAAAATGTTGTATGGGTGCACAGTAAAAGGAAAGGGGGAGGTTTGCCTTTTAGAAGCCAAATTTGAAAGAAATGTTTGACATGCATTTGGAGAACCCTAGTGGTATAAAACAGATAAAAATCCGAAAAGTGACCCTAATTTTTGAACGCACACCCCTTAGAGAATTTTGCAATGTGTAATATATGTATTTGCCCCTACAGGTGAATGATCCAATTAGGCCCTAATCATTAAAAAGGTGAAAATTTTCCTATAAATGTCACTTTACTCCTAATTTATGTAAGCCACAAGGGATAATATATTAAATAACCCCGAAAAAGGTGTAAAACTATTTCTCCTGAGTGTAGAAGTACCCCACATGTGCATATAAAATGCTTTATGGGCGCACAGTAGAGGAAAAGAGGGATGTTTGTCTTTTAGTGGCCAAATTTGACAGAAATCCTTCACATGTGTCAGGATACATTTGGAGAGCCGTAGTGGTACCAAAACAGAGGAAAACCCGAAAAGTGACCCTAATTGTTGAATGTTCACCCCTTGGGGAATATAGCAAGGTGTAATATGTGGTGAAATGAGCATTTTGAACATATAGGTGGTTTCCAAATATGATGTGCAATGCAGTCCAAGTTGGAAATTGCAATTGTTTCTGGAAAGTTCAGTGCCCGTTATGTGGCGCCCCTTATGAGATAATCGAGGGGTATAGGGAGCAACGGGACATAACAGTTGTTACAATTATTCATTTTACCTAAATTGATTCACAATAGGTTGGGCGTGAATTGTGAATGTGTTGCGTATAAGGAGGTAGTATATACCAAGGGACCAACTAAACTTTTGTCACTCTGGAGTTGTCGCAGGTCTCTTAGTAGTATATAGTGTCCATCCTAACTCCTCTTTTGGAACAGACTCTTTATTGAGTCCTACCTTTAGAAGCAGCAGAATTTACCGGGAAAATGCTGTCCTGGCAAAACACAGGAACATCTAAACCAGAGGTACTGCGGCCCCGTCCTTCTTGTCCCAATATTAGTTTCCTAATATCTTCCTCTTGAAAACGGAGAAATGATACGGCAGAACATGCACATTGGAACAGCTCGTAAGAGTTGTACAGCATCATCTGTACAATGTGCACGGCCAGCGCTTTTGTACCATATCTTCGGGGGGACATGCGGGGGGGCGTAACCCTTCTGTTCCATGGGGCAGGATGGATGGCTTTCAGGATCAGCCGCCATCTTGCCCCGATCAATGTGTCTGAACTGTGTTGGCAAGTCACTACCCGCCGCACCGTTCTATTACAACGCGCGTTGGGAATAAGCTATACAATCTTTATTTTTTAAGTAATTTAGACAAATAAGGGCTTATTTTTTGCTAGACCAGATGCACTGTAAAAAAAACTTTATTTTAGAGGGTGTTTAGCTTATCGAAGCAATTTTATTATTTATTATTATTTATTTTTCGTGTGGAGGAAAATAAAATCAATTCTTATTTTGGATTTTTAGCATTTTTTTGGGGGGGGGGGGGTGTTCACTGTAGCATAACAATAATATATTATCTTTATTCTACGGATCACTACGATTACGGTGATACCTCATTTATATAGTTTTATATTTGTCCAATTTTATTGAAGGAAAACTAGAATAGAAAAAATTGCATTTGTTTTAGTATTGCCATTTTTATAGCAGCATAACTATAGTATTTTTTGGTTGACGGAGCTGGTTGTGAGCTTATTTTTTGCGTGACAAGTTGTTCTTTTCAGTGGTATCATTTTGGTGCTTGTAACTTTTTCGGATCACTTTTTAGAACATTTTTTGTAAAGCAATTTGATAAAAAGTTTTAATTTTTGGGTTTTTTTTTTTTTTTTACCACGTTCACCTAGAGGGTCCAATTATGATTGTTACGGATGCGGCGATACCAAATAAGTGGTTTTTTTTTTTTTTTTTTTTGTGATTTAGTGTTTTTTATACTTTATTACTTGTGTACAGGGAAATGTGGTGTTTGGGGGGGACTTTCACTTTCTTTAATTATTTATTTTTATTTTAAAAAACCTTTATTGTTAACTTTTTTTTTTAGTTACTGCCATCTAAGCTTGAACAAGTGATCTTCTGATCACTTGTTCAAGCTATTTTACAGGTTACACAGTGCAATACAGATGTATTGCACTGTGTAATGTAAGACACTGAGCATGCTGCGCATGCCCAGTGTCTTACACAGCCGGGTCCTGCTAGAAGGCAGGGACCCGGCTTCCGGATGACGATCTCGCAGCCCCGGGCACCGGCAGTCCCGAGGCTGCGATCGGAGCAGCGGATCCCCCCCCCGGTAAGCGCCGCGGGGGGGGGGGTCCGATTCAACTTAGACCAGATTTAAATGCCTCTGACACGCCGCGGTCAGAGAAATCTCCGATCGCGGGTGTTAGAGCCAGGTGTCGGCTATAATATATAGCCGACACCCGCAGCTTCTGGCGCCGGCTCCGTTCAGGCCAATCAGGCCAGAACTAATACTGTTTCTGGATGTTGTTCTTGAGACCCACAAGACTGTGACTTTAAACTTTGAGACTGAGTTTGGAACAGTGGAACATGAACTTGTTAAATCTGATGATATTGATGTGGAGATTGTGCTAGGCCGAGATTTCAAGTTCTGTGGGGAAATTCTGGGGAAAAAAATATGTTCTTGCTAATCCTGGTGTTTATCCACAGGAGACAAATTCCCCAGAAAATGCTGTGATCTCTCAAAAAGGACCTGCATCCATAGAGCCTTTACCTGATGATAAAAATGTGTGTAATGACATGCTATGTGATGACAATGTCACCCAGTACTCCTCTGGTGTACACCTGCAACCTCACAGTGCAGAGTCTGTAGACTTGGTGGTAGGTGCTCCAGAGCTTGTGAAAACACAGGTGTCTAAGGCCGGCGCCACACCTAGTGCTTTTGTCTGCGTTTGCAAACGCAGACAAAGTCGCGCCCACCGGGGCGGGCCTCGGCCCGATCGCATCGGCGTTTCTATGGAAACGCCTGCGATCGGGAACGAGACGCCGGTGTTTCGCATTAAATTAACACGAATAATGTGTTTGCTAATATCGACCCATTCTCTCCTACACTGACAGGGAACAAAGATAAGATGGACATTTCTGTGGGGGAAGAAAATGTGGTGGTAAATGTGTTTTCCAATGTGACCACACAAGACAGGGAGGTACATAATGGTGGGGAGATTTGTACTGACCATGTAACACTCCTCTCACATAACACCTGTGCAGGTGATGGAGGTGACGCTGAGTGCTGTGTGGAGATGACTGATTGTGCTGTGGACTCAGGTTTGACTGAACTGAGTAAATCAAGCGGCAGGGATCTGTCATTCCATTCAGAGAAGCGCCCTGGTGTGAATGAAGCCTTAAGTGAGGCAGGTGCGTTTCCAGTTGGAAGTGTCAGTGAGGTGGGTGCACTTGTGGTGGCTATGGCACCTGTCAGTGAGGTGGGTGCACTTGTGGTGGCTATGGCACCTGTCAGTGAGGTGGGTGCACTTGTGGTGGATATGGCACCTGTCAGTGAGGTGGGTGCACTTGTAGTGGATATGGCACCTGTCAGTGCTGAAACGCCCAGTACTGAACCAGATAAATATGGAATAACTTCCCTAGAAGTCACCAGTGTTACTGATGTTATGGAGTATGACACAGACAGGTACGATTGTGATGAAAATAAAAATAGTGAGGACAAGATTTCACCCCTAGAAATTGTGCCCCCTGCAGGATGTTATAATGAAAGAGAAAGTGATTGCTATGTAACGCTTGATCATGTCAAAGGGATGAAGGGAACCATGGATTTGGAGTTCAACCCTGGTTCTGTGACTAATGGTGCAGAGCAGGATGAGGGTCCTGACTGCTTTGTAGAAAGGACCTCTACCTTGAGTGAGATACACAAGCTGAGTGTGCAAGTGATCTTTGCTGACCTGGTGCAACATTCAGGTGATAAAACAGCGGCAGATTCCTTGGTTTCCAGTATGAAGGGAAGTGTAGCGTATGAAAGTGTTTACATTCCTGTGAATCTGGTGTCTACTACAATGACTTCTCTTGATTTTCAGATGGCTATAAATGCTGGGAATGGTAAGGATTACAGTACAGAGGATAGTAGTGATGCGTGTATGTCTGCCATGGACACTGGGCGATCTCATACACAACTGATGAGTGTGAGTGGTGATCAGAACACTTGCTTGCAGTTTGACACAAATACTTCAGAAGATGTTGGGCTGATTGTATTGTCCTCAGGCCATGAATATAAGATACATGAGGAACATATGGAGTGTGTGCATGTATCCTGTGCGTTTAATGTGGTACCAGCTACACAGTCCATATTACAAGTGGATATGTCCAAAGTTGCTTTTGGAAGCTTGAAGTATGGTATGACTGATTCTAAAAACTGTTTGCCCATAAAATCTATGTGTGTGCAAGATGTGGAGCCTGAGACCTGCTTTGTCCAGGCAACATTCTACATGGATGACATCCCACGCAAGAAACCTTATTACAAGGGGGTGAGCATGTTACAAAAGAAAGATGTCCATTTAAAATTTGGAAAATTTGACCCTGGGGGTTGTAGTCAGTTGATCCCACCTACGGATGTGATCAAAGGGGGGGGATATGTGACAAGGTCACTATTTAATTGGAGAGAAAATGAGTGTTTATGTGTATTACAGCGACCACAATGTGAATTGGGTCAAACTGGAAGTTGTTTTCCATGTGTTGGTCTCTTGGAAGACCTGGTACAGGACCCTAATTGCTGGAGTGGAGACAGAAGTGTGATCCTTGCTCCAGACCAAAGCTTCCAGTTTCTAATGAGTCTAACAATGCACCAGGTGTGCAATCTCTTAAAGAAGGGTGTGGAGCAGTCAGAAGTTGCTCTACCTGGAGACACAGAAGCTGGACTGTGTGAGAGCCACACGTGAGTGACACGGGGTTACTGAACATATGTTTCATGCTGGCAGGGAGAAGCCCTCCAGTGGCTAGTGAGGGCCACCAAGTGTTTAGTTAGAGCCGGACAGGCAAGGATTTTTATTTGATGTTTTGTTTGTTACTGCTGTTTTTGCTGGAATAAATGCAGTTTCAACTTTAATCCTGCTGTCCAAGAGAGCTTTGTCATTGCCGACCCCTACAGCGTGCATTGTACCGATCACCATGTCAGCCAGCCACCTTGCCGCATGGACCAGAGGGGTTTCATTGCACCCCCCGGTTCACAATTGCTATCGGCTGGTCAATTTAAACCAGCTGATAGCATCGGAAATGTGTTTAGCGCCGCTATTACCCATCGCTGTGTCTATATCCGACATCTTGCCTCGTGGTACAGAGGGGTTTTGCAGAGCCCCCTCGTCCACAATCGCTGCTATTGGCTGGTTGGTGCGACCAGCCAATAGCAGCAGTAAACTTTATCAGGGGCCATGTAGGGGTTAACACAGGATAATGATTTGTGCTGTTTAGGACAGATCCAATCATCATCGTTAGGGGGCATGTCTGGTGGCATCATGCCGCCTCCCATAGTACAGATCGGCCAATCGGATTTCAGGTGGGAAGTTCAAATTAGTGATCACTATTCTGCACATCTCATTCTAGTGTGAGACAGCGTGCAGAACACTGTATATCACCCCCCTGTGTTGCTGGACCCTCTAGAATTGCTGGCTGGCACCTTTCTGTGCACCACCAGTGTGATCCTCAATTGCTGCTGTGACTGCTACAGTAAGATCTCATCACTTTTTTTTTTTTTTTTTTTTTTTTTTTTTTTTTGTGATCCTTAATTTCCCAATCCCTGTTCCTGATTCCTTTCCCCTTTCCCTGTGTGCGTCCTGTGACCATCATTTTTTTTGTTGTAGCTTTTTTTTTTGTTGTCTTGTCCCCTGCAAAATCAGAGAGGCCTCCCGGGATCCATTGTTATGCAGCCACTTAGTGCGACCTCTGCCCCTTTCTAACATTTTTACAGAAGAGTAATAATACTCCTCTTACTATTTTTGGGGAGTATTTTCTAGCAAGGAGGAGGAGTAGTAAATTTTTTGTAATACAAATATTTAACTCCTAGCTGTATATAATGTGAACAGACGCAATTACACTCGCCCTGCACAGCACACTTCCCTCGCACACACACTCACTGCATACAGCACATTTGTCCCACATGCACAGTCACTGCACATAGCACACTCGCCCTGTACAGCACACTTGCCCCGCACGCACACTCACTGCACACAGCACACTCGCCCGGCACGCACACAGCGCATTCGCCCCGCATGCACACCCACTGCGCCCACAGCACGCACACCCACTGCGCCCACAGCACGCACACCCACTGCGCCCACAGCACGCACACCCACTGCGCCCACAGCACGCACACCCACTGCGCCCACAGCACGCACACCCACTGCGCCCACAGCACGCACACCCACTGCGCCCACAGCACGCACACCCACTGCGCCCACAGCACGCACACCCACTGCGCCCACAGCACGCACACCCACTGCGCCCACAGCACGCACACCCACTGCGCCCACAGCACGCACACCCACTGCGCCCACAGCACGCACACCCACTGCGCCCACAGCACGCACACCCACTGCGCCCACAGCACGCACACCCACTGCGCCCACAGCACGCACACCCACTGCGCCCACAGCACGCACACCCACTGCGCCCACAGCACGCACACCCACTGCGCCCACAGCACGCACACTATACATATTGTGCAGACAGCAGTGTACTACCTGGCTGGGCCTCGCTCTCATCTGGCACTGGTCTCCGGTCCTGCCGGGATCACATACCTCCCAACCGTCCTGTTTTGGGCGGGAAAGTCCCGTTTTGTTACGGAGCAACGAGGAGTCCAACGGAGGTACGTAGGGTCCCTCGTTTACATGATCTGTGGGGGTCTGATCACTGAGACCCCCACTGATCATCAAGTTAGGCCCTATCCTGTGGATGGGGCCTAATTTGTATTTGCAGGAAAACTCCTATAAGGACACAACCCTTTTTTAATTTTTGCATTTCCATATTTCACTCCCCACTTTCAAAAATCAATAACTTTTTTATTTTTCCATGTACAGAGCTGTGTGTGGCCTGTTTCTGCATAACAAATTGTACTTCCTAGCGACAGTATTAAATATTCCAGGCCCTGTACTGGGAAGCGGGAAAGAAAATATCAAATGTGTTTTTTATGGCTTTCACTGAACTCCAAATGACACCTCCCCTTTACTCTTTAGTTTGGTGCAATCACATCAATATCAAACTTATATAGATTTTATTACGTTTTGGTAGATTTAAAAAATTAAAGGACATCTATCACCGTTTTTGGGTTTCATACTGTTCTCTAACTAATGATCGTCACCTGTAGGGGATGTTCTCGCTAGTTTCCTGGCTCACGGCAAATGATTGTATAATATTTACAAATATGGAGGCTCTCAGGGTGACGTCACTGAGCTCCTTGGCTCAGAAAATTATGTAGCCCCCTGGCTGCTTGCTATTCATATTGTCTCCGTTTCAATTTCCGGCCAACCCTGGTCCCCCCTCTCCCGGATATCATGCGGCTCCCCCGAAATCTCGTGCATGCAGGAGATCTTTTCACTTGCGCAGCCCCCGCAGTCCACTACTGCAGCTGCGCAAGGGAAACAGAAGACGTCAGCCGGCGATCTTCAGAGTTTATTGTATTCGGGTGTGCGACATTGTCGTAGCGGAAGGCTGGTAAGTATGATTCTTCCCCACTGTGCTCACTGCTCGTACATCCAATGCATCCACTGCTACCAATGTATATATAGCAGCATATATATGCACACATATGTTGCTGTTTAACCCCCCTGCCACCAATGTATATTTATGTATATAATTGGGAGGCATATTCCACACCCCCTAGTTAACGAGCATGTCTCCCGTTCCCTAGACAAGGAGCATGTCTCCCCCCCCCCCCCCCCTGCCACCAATGTATATTTATGTATATAATTGGGGGGCATATTCCACTCCCCCTAGACAACGAGCATGTCCTACTTTTTTTAATCGCTTTTAATTAAAATTTTTATGTCTTTCTAAAAAGTGGTGTTTGAAACATATGAGCGCTATTTTCCATTACAGGGTTCACCGACGGAAATAACTGGTTTTTAATATTGATAGATCGGGACTATTAACCCCTTAACGACTTGGCCTTTTTTAGTTTTTTCACTTCCATTTTTCACTCCCCACCTTCAAAAATCTATAACTTTTTTATTTTTCCACATAAAGAGCTCTGCTATGGCTTATTTTCTGCGTAACAAATTGCACTTCGTAGTGGCGGTATTTAATATTCCATGGCGCGTACTGGGAAGCGGGAAAAAAATTCCAAATGCAGTGAAAATGGTGAAAAAACAAATTTGCAACGTTTTCTTGTGGGCTTAGATTTTACAGCTTTCACTGTGTGCCCCAAATGACATGTCTATTTTATTCTTTGGGTTGCTACGATCACAGGGATACCACATTTGTACAGGTTTTATGTTTTCATACATTTAAAAAAAATTAAAACCTCCTGTACAAAAATTTTTTTTTTGATTTTGCCATCTTCTGACGCTAATAACTTTTTCATAATTTGGTGTACAGAGCTGTGGGTGGTGTCATTTTTTGCGACTTTTGATGGCGTTTTCATTGCTATCATTGTTAGGACTGTACGACCTTTTGATCACTTTTTATTAATTTTTTTTATTTTCCAAAATGGCAAAAAAATGTCATTTTTGACTTTGGACGCTATTTTCCGTTACGGGGTTAAACGCAGTGAAAAACCGTTATTATATTTTGATTGGACATTTTCGGAAGCGGCGGTACCTAATGTGTTTATGATTTTTACTGAATATTAATATCAGTTCTAGGGAAAGGGGGGTGATTTGAATTTTTAGGTTTTTTTAATATTTTTTTTTTTTTTTTTTACTTTAACTATTTTTCAGACTCCCTAGGGTACTTTAACCCTAGGTTGTCTGATCGATCCTATCATATACTGCCATACTGCAATATGGCAGTATATGGGGATTTTACTCCTCATTCATTACAATGTGCTGATAGCACATTCTAATGAATGGGTTAAAACGAGACCGCATTGGGCCTTCGTGAGACCCGATGCTGTCATGGCAACGGATCACCGCTCCCCGTGACGTCATCGGGGAGCGGCGATCCGCGGCAAGGCTTCTTTTTTGAAGCCTCCGGCAGCATTGCCGGCGACGATCGCCGTGAAAGCAATATGCAGCAAAGACTTACCGGCTATGGAGAGGGCTCGGCCCGCGAGCCCTCTCCATGCACCGGGATCCGGCGCGCGCCGTACTAGTACGGCGCGCGTCGGGAAGGGGTTAAGAGGTGGTGATACCTAACATGTTTTATGATTTATATCAATTTTTTAGACCCCTATGGCACTTCCATCGGTTTATCCTACCATATTCTGCTATACTACAGTATAGTAGAATGTGGGGATTTTGCACATGATCTGTCACAATTTCCAACTGGCACATTGTAACAGATCTTCAGAAATTACAGCTCTTCAGTCTAAAGACCCTCATTGCTCCATGATGACATCATGCTCCCCAGCTGTTGCAGGCGTGTAAAGGGTTAACACCTGCAATCAGTGCCAACGCTGATCGTAGGTGTTTGCTGCATTATGCATCATACACTGGCTGCTGCACCATGACGTTGGGGAATGTTATGGTGCAGCATGGGGTTAGAGGACATCTACCATTAGAATTATTGATTGCAGATGCTTATTACTCACCTCATCATCCTGAGGTGCTGTGCAAGGACTCCCTAACTGCCAACTGAACCTCAGCAGATTTGGGGCATGGCCATGGTAAGGTTAGGGGCGTGACTAGGGCGTGGCCTACAGGGAAAAATGGCTGCGGCGCAAATACTTGGAGCTGTATACAGTGATTGCTGGCGGAGCTGTATACAGTGATTGCTGGCGGAGCTGTATACAGTGATTGCTGGAGAGTGGTATGTAGCGATTACTGTTCCCTCTCTAGACCACATTTAATGGTGGACCCCACCATATTTTGCTCCCTGGGGCCCCCACCAACCTTAATCCAGCAAGATTAGGAAATCTCACTTTCCAGTAGCTCCTAAATGTAAATTATCCTGAGTCCCTTGAAACACCATTTGCACCTAGAGAATATAAATGTCAATCACCTGCAGGTTTTTTAGTGACTCTCCCCTCCACATCACACTGTATGACTATCAGCAGCACCAAGAACAAAACCCTGGCAGCCATTATTATATACTTCACCGTTGGGCTCGAACACCTATTGACTCCGCCCCCTCATTATAATAAGACACGCCTCCTGCCAGGCCTGTGTGTCTGGGAGCAGAACATTCAGCTAAGGATAGAGGAGGGGGGAAAGAGGGGGAGGACGATTTCTAGAGACAGGTTCACTAAGCTGAGACCAGGTCTCTGCTCTTCCTGCAGCAGCGCTGGGGCAGTGAGGAAGGAGGAACACATTTACTCCTCACTGCACAACTTCAGCCCCTGATTCATTGCTGCTGCCACACTGGAGGAGAAGACAGTGAGCTGTCACTGCTCACAGACCAGAGGACGTGAGCCCCCTAGTTGTCACAGTGGGCCCCCTTCTTCCTGGTCATGACTGACATCAGGGGCCACCAATCAGTTAGCAGCTGCTGCTGGAGCAACATCCCCCTGACAACAGCACAGGCTGCCCTCATGTGCGCAGCGGCGGGAGCTCAGGATGGATGAGGAGCTGCTGCCCCCCCATGATGGCTTCCAGCACAAGAAAAAGGTATTTCTTACAAAATAAAAGTGCATCACATCTACACACACACACACACACACACACACAGTGCACCTCATCACTTCACTACAATGTGTATATACATATAGAATGACAGTGGACTACAACTCCCAGCAGTTGAATGAGAGATGCTGAAAGTTGTAGTTCTTCAAATGACTGTACTTAGTATTGATCTAGAATAAGGATAGATGTCACACGTAACAAATGAAATCAGAGTGTACGGGGGGCGGGATGCGTTTCTTTGAAAATGTATGCGATCGTAACCCGCTGTCTTATATTGTGCAAATGCTGAAGGAATCCAAGCGTTACGTGTGACCGCAGCCTCAGTATTAGCAGCATACCCCGCGTTACGTGTGACCGCAGCCTCAGTATTAGCAGCATACCCCGCGTTACGTGTGACAGCAGCCTCAGTATTACCAGCATACCCCGCGTTACGTGTGACCGCAGCCTCAGTATTAGCAGCATACCCTGCGTTACGTGTGACCGCAGAATCAGTATTACCAGCATACCCCGCGTTACGTGTGACCGCAGCCTCAGTATTACCAGCATACCCTGCGTTACGTGTGACCGCAGCCTCAGTATTACCAGTATACCCCGCGTTACGTGTGACAGGAGCCTCAGTATTACCAGCATACCCTGCGTTACGTGTGACCGCAGCCTCAGTATTACCAGCATACCCTGCGTTACGTGTGACCGCAGCCTCAGTATTACCAGCATACCCTGCGTTACGTGTGACCGCAGCCTCAGTATTACCAGCATACCCTGCGTTACGTGTGACCGCAGCCTCAGTATTACCAGCATACCCCGCGTTACGTGTGACCGCAGCCTCAGTATTACCAGTATACCCCGCGTTACGTGTGACCGCAGCCTCAGTATTACCAGCATACCCCGCGTTACGTGTGACCGCAGCCTCAGTATTACCAGCATACCCCGCGTTACGTGTGACCGCAGCCTCAGTATTACCAGCATACCCCGCGTTACGTGTGACCGCAGCCTCAGTATTACCAGCATACCCCGCGTTACGTGTGACCGCAGCCTCAGTATTATCAGCATACCCCGCGTTACGTGTGACCGCAGCCTCAGTATTATCAGCATACCCCGCGTTACGTGTGACCGCAGCCTCAGTATTATGAGCATACCCCGCGTTACGTGTGACCGCAGCCTCAGTATTACCAGCATACCATGCCCAAAATGCAGATTCATCTTCATTTCATCACACATATAAACATTTGAATAAAAAGTGATGAAAAGCTTCTTCATTTCACAAACTGATATCACTGAAAATGTCAGCTTGTCCAGCTCCGTACATCAAAGTATAAAAAAGTAAGAGGTGTAAGAAAGTTGTAAAACGCAGCCTGTAGTAAAATTATTGCTACTTTTTTTTGTCATTTAAACTACATTTGGACATTTGAAAATTTTCTCCAGTTTCCTAGTACAGACAGGTTTGTTCTTAAGTTGAATTTGTATGCAAGTCGGAACTGTGTACTTTATTATCGTAACCCCAGTCAAAATTTTGTTGGTCTCTGTGATAATTGGATTTTAAAAATGTCATAAGAACCAGGATGAACTATAAAGCTTCATTACAGACACCTGTGATAACTGTTATAGCTGATCATTGTAGCCTAGGACTAAAGCACAGCAAATTACCAACATCCAGAGGACCGTTTTTAACAAGGGGTCGTCTGTAAGCCGGGTGTTTTTAAGTAGGGGACCATCTGTACACTGCACGTAATATTAACCCTTTGAAGGCCAGACCATTTTAATTTTTGATTTTCCATTTTTACTTCCCCGTCTTTAAAAATCCATAACTTTGTTATTTCCATGTACAGAGCTGTATAAGGCTTGTTTTCTGAACAACAAGTTGTACTTCCTAGTGATAGTATTTAATATTCTATGCCGTGTACTGGAAAGCATTAAAAAAATACCAATGTGGTGAAATTGACACAAATACTTACTTATGCCATTTTCCTGTGGGCTATGTATGTACGGCTTTCACTGTGCGCCCCAAATCATAGCTCCCCAAATCATATTTCCTTGGGTAAGTGTGATCACGAGGACACCAAATTCATAAAACTTTTATTCAGTTTTTATTCAAAAAATTAAAACCTTTGGTACAAAAAAAAAATATCTTAAAGGGGTTTTCCCACAAAGACAAGTTAGACCCTATCCCAGATTGCGAGAACTAGGGGTTCGACCGACCCCCCCCCCCCCCCTCACCTCTCCTCAGACATGTATGAACGTTCTGCTCCATTCTTCTCTATGGAGCTGACAGAAATTGCCAAGCGCTGCGCTCACCGATCTCTGTCAGCTCCATTACTTTTATGGATCGTTCTCACGATCTGCAGGGGCCTCAGCACTGAGACCCCCACTGATCAGTGTTAAGGAGATCGTGCTGGTTTAGGACGCCATCTTGACTACTGTCCACCATTTTAAGTATTAGCCAGGGGTCACGCTGGGGTTCAAAGCACTGTCCAGTTAAATTCATAATTCAAACTTCAGTTCTTTTTTTTATTTAAGCTTTACCTGTACGGATAAACTTTAGAGCAGAAGAGGCTTCGGTGCTGCGCGCGACCGTGCGCGCGCAACGTCTCCGGCATTTCGGCACACAGCGCCGAAGCCTCTTCTGCTCTAAAGTTTAAACAGTGTTAAAACCGCGATACAGCGGTTATTAACACTAACGAAACTAAGCACCGGCACCAGCTCACCCTGAGCTGGTGCTTGGTACTTACTGCTTACCCCTGTCATTTTAACTGGTAGGTTTCCTTTAGAGTCTTTAGTATGTGTCCCGGGTATATAGATGGGTCACCCTTGGTGGTGATGCAGCTGTAGCAGGGACCAGATGGAGGCAATGTTGTGCATAAAAGCAACTTACAGTTCTTTATTGGAACCAACGGGAACAGTGGATAACGTGCCAAACGAATCAATGGTAGCAGGCTGGGAATGCACTTGGAGAGGGAACCACAGGGATTGATCACCAGCCTGGATGCAATGGCAGGCTAGGATATAGCTGTGTCCTAGTAGGATGCTTCAGCTTGTCCTGGGTTACTTCAGATATCACCCTGGAAGGTAGGATGATACCCCTTTCCTCTCACTAACTCTTCAGAGCTCTACTGTGTCACTGCTCTGACTGACTGACTAGTCTTTCTGACTGACTCTTGTCAGACTGCTCTGATCTGGTGTACTGGCTACACTGTACTACTTCTAGAACTTTCCTGACCAGGGATTTTTATTACTCCCACTGGTCAGGTGGTGGTTACTCCTCCAATTACATCCCAGCTTACAATACAACATTAGAACCAATGTGATTGGCTGAAGGAAAGACATCACATTGAAACAATTAACTCCTTCCTTACCAGGCAGGATCTACCGCTGCAGTGTTCCCTGTGTTGTGTAGTGATCTGCTGTGGGGTTGATCAGCCTCCACACAGGTTGCAAGCTACATATTGGGACGTATTCGCAACAACCCCTCTGCCTTTCATCGGCTGGGGTGTTGCACAACCATGAAAAGGGTTAATTTGAAGGTCATTGTACAATATGAAGTAAGGGCGGTTAGGCCCTAGATAAAAATCTCTAACATCAGCAAGGTAAGCCCAATCCCATGGATAGTGCCTAACTTGCCTTCATGGGAAAACCCCTTTAATATTACCATCTTTTGACCCTAATAATGTCACACTTCGGTGTATGGAGCTGTATATGGTGTATTTTTTTGTGGAACAAGCTGACCTTTTCTAGGGTCTGTATGACCTTTTAGATAACTTATCTATGTGTTGCATGTGTTTGTGTTGAAACATAGCAAAAAATCTGCACAACACAGTACACAACCATGAATAACCATTTTTATATTTCCTTTCTAATTTTGGGACACGTGTGTTTGTTTTTATTTATTCATCGGGATATTCATCGACTATGCCCCCATGTCCTGCCGGATTCCTGAAGAGACTTAGGGTGTTGTCACACATTAGCGTTTTTTTTTTTTTAATCAGATATTTTTATTGAAAGTTTTTTTTCCCCCCCCTTTTACAAACCCAACAAGTACAACAATGAGGGAAATATACATCGCAGCAAATATAAACATAATCATTGACAGGCATAGTCAATATTACAAATATTCATTACAACCAAGTAATATCTTCAAAAATGTATCAGGTTTATACTATAGTTTTGCAATGTCTTCAATACAATCCAACTTGCACAAATAAATACAGCGATATATATCCCTCTCTAGCCTACCCCAAACCTCCCCCCCCCCCCCCCCCCCCTTATGAGCCAGCTCCCCCTCCAACACCCTTGTTTCCAATTATTCTGTTCACAAAGGGAACCTCCGTTACCTATTTCACCAAAGATAGCTGATATTCCAAACTTGCCCTTAAGCGTATCAGGGATGCCGATGGCAAACCTGGTGTGTCCATCCACTTGCCCCATATCTTCTCAAATTTTTGAATGCAATTCCGTTTTGCATATGTAGTATATTCCAAACGTATAATTGCGTTCAGACGTTTTACAAATTCCCTCTTGTCTGGAGGCTATGACCTTCCTGGCTTGGTATAAGGAGCGCTGAATTGCGATGTTATTTGGTTCTGTCAAGTTATCAACCCTTAAGACCCCTAATAAACATGCCAGAGGGCTTGCTTCTATAGCAATGGAAAAGACTTTACTTACTAACTCCAAAATAGACTTCCAGAAAATTTCCAATTCTCTGCAGTCCCACATCATATGAAGTATTCCCGCATCTTCTGTACCACATCTTGGACAGTCTGAGGTGGATCTAATCCCTATTCGGTACAAAAGTTGGGGGGATTTATAGGCCCTATGCAACAGTAAAAGGTGAGACATTCTGCGAGCTTCACTGGTGGAGAGAGTAGGAATTAGTTCCAAAGCCTCTGTCCACTGTTCATCCTCAATAGGACCCACTTCTCCTTCCCATTTTGCCCTACATTTTAAGGGCACATCTTTCATGGAGTCATTGAGCAAAATAGTGTAGGAATAAGAAATTAGGCCCTTAGTGGATTTTGTCTCAATATCCTATTCAGTGCCCCAACAGAGCCTCATTTTTAAAGCCCTTTTTTCTTAACAACAGGGGCATAAGAAGCTAAAAGAAAAGCCAATCCTGCCAGAAGAGGCACACACCAGTATGTCAGTATGCTTGGTTTGCAATCCTTGATCTGGTGATAGATGTCGTTAAAAAGGTTAAATACTGATTCCTGGAAGTAAAACGGTCCGGCAGATAACAAGCCTCAGGCCCCATTCACACGTTCCAATTCTTGATCTGTTTTAATTCCATTTAAAAACGCAACAGGCAAAGCCTCTCCCTTATGCGGTTTCCAATGCAGTTAAAACTCATCAAAAAACAAAGTGTGAATGGGGCCTGAGGCCTGTTTTCTGCAGGACTGTTGTACACATCCCCATTCACTTCTATGGGCTCCTGCACATGGCTATGAATATCACAGCCCAGTGTATGAGCCGACTGCCTGAGCTGCAAAGACAGAGCAGGTCCTAACCAAGTTTGCGGTTCAGGCTATTATTATGTACTTACACCCCGATGACAAGCAACCCTCAAACAATGTTCCATAGGACAATTGTGTGCATCCCAATAAATGCACAAGTGTAGTGTGCAGGAAGCCTGGGCTGCGTTTACACATATTTTGTTTTGCAAAAATGTAAAGTTTTTGTGCTGAATGGTAAAAAGACCTGCATTGAGAACGCAACAAAAAGCGCGATGTGTGAACACGACTACAGGCTGCATTCACACCTTGCACACCTGTATCTCCTTCATAGGGTTTACTTTATTCCCACTTGTTTGTGTCATATGGGTTGTAGTGGAGCTGATCTATATCCAAGATGTCAGGAATAAGGTGCTGGCTTCATTCACTTACTATGGAACTTTCCTACACGTTTTGACTTTGATGTATTGATGTTCAGTTCTTGATTTGAACAATAAAGTGTATGGCACTACTGTGCCTCCTGCACCGCTTGTTTGTGTTCTTAGTTATGTGTCTGATATAATTGTGATGCAGTCACAAGCTAGCTGTTCTACATCTTTTATATTTTGAAAAAATATGAATTGCTTTTCACTGTAAAGACTTTGAACCTCCTACACTGGCAGATTAGGGTTAGGGAAATTGTCGATTAGGCGGGATTAATTGGTATATGGAAAAAACTCACTAAAGACATTTCTGGCTATTTGGGGTCTGTAGCTTGATTTCCCAGTTTTAACTCTGTTAGCATTTGTAAGGCACAGAGGTTTTCAAGCAACAATCAACTAATGGCACGTCTGTTACTATTTTATGATAATTTGTTATATATGTTCACATTATTTCACTGTTTCCGTATGTAAAATTAGTGGATTTCATATGTCTCCCTGAATAATGATGACTTTCCAATGTGAGCTTTACGACACTGGAACGGGAGTTTTATGCTCCCCAGGAGAATGGTGGAAGGAGAGGTGGGGGTGTTTTGTGGGATGTTTGTAGACCTTAGCTTTACAAATCTGAATAAAAACATTTGAAAAAAAATGAATTCAGAAGTTTTGACGGTTTGCTGGTCTGGAGTATTCATGTGTGTGTAGTTGACATCAACATTCTTTGAGAAAAGATTGTTGCTTTCTGTAAATTTGGATAAAGTTATAAGGCCATTTCCAAAAAATTAATCCATCATTCCAAATTGAGAAAGATTATTCACAAGTGGAAAACTTTCAAGGCGTCACAGCTGGGAATTCAACAAGTATTTCATTAATATTTACAATTGATCTTAAAACATGTTTGCATTTGCAGTGGGAAATAGCCAACAGGGGGGGGTAGAAGGAATGTAGCTATTGGGTCTAGACTTTTTAAAATAATGTCTTTAGATGTTAAAGGGAACCTGTCACCACATTTTTCACAAATACAGCTAGTGGCAGGTTCCAATAGAGTCCTAGTAACTAATTGACACGCTTCTTTAACCCCTTAATGACCGCCCTATCCGGAATCTACGTCGGTCATTAAGGGTACTTCTTCTGACGCGATGCCTTTCTACGGCGCCGCGTCAGAAGAAGATTTCGGGACATCGGGGTGTTTAAGCCCTTACACGCCGCGGTCAAGTATGACTGCGGCGTGCAAGTGTGTCCCACATGGATCGGACTAACCCCCCCCCCCTCCCCGGTGTGCTTATCGGGGGATCCGATCCCTCCTGCCGCTGCCCCGGGTCCGGCGAGTGACCTGGGGCTTCCTGCTCCTCTTCTCGCCGGGTTCTGCCATCCTGGCAGGACCCGGCTGTATGTAACTGAGCATGCGCAGCCCCGGGACTGCCAGTCCTCTTTTTTTTTCTTTTCACCCATACATTAAATTGCCAAAAAAATAAAGATTGTATAGCCAATAAAAAGTGACAATGCATAATCTGCTCTGAATTGCGCAGCATCCCTTCGATGCCCTGGCGTGTGCCCATACAGCAGGTTACCACCACATATGGGGTATTGTTATACGCGGGAGAGATTGGGTATCAAATTTCGTGGAGCGTTTTGGTATTTTAGCCACGGAAAAATTTGTACATTTTTTGAAAAACACATTCACTCAGCCAAAAAAATTTTACTTTCAAAATTGCATCCGATTTTGTTTTAACCCCTGTAAAACAATTAAAGGGTTAACAAACTTCATAAAAGTTGTTTTACGTTGAGGGGTATAGTTTCTATAATGGGGTAATTTATGGGGTTTTACTTTTATTTAGGTCTCTCAAAGTGATTTGAAACCTGAGCAGGTCCCTCGATAGCAGGATTTTGCGTTTTTATGAAAATTAGAAAAATCGCACCTAACGTTCAAAGGCCCATAACATCCTACAAAAATAAGAATATGCATGTCCACATAAAGTAGACATTCGGTGAATGTTAGTTATTAAGTACTTTTGCGGTTATGACTGTGTGGAAAAAGTTGAACATTTTGAAGTTCGAAAATCAAGAATTTTTCCAAATTTTCACCAAATATCTGATTTTCTCATAAATAAATGCAAAACATGCCACCAAAATTTTTCAACTAACATGAAGTACAAAGTGTCACGAGAAAACAATTTTAAAATCACTTGGATATGTTAAAGCGTTTCGAAGTTATAACCACTTATAGTGACACAGGGCAGATTTGAAAAAAATGGGCCGTGTCATGAAGGTGAAAAGTGGCTTCGGCATTAAGGGGTTAAAGGAAAGTGCTATTGTATGCGAGATTGGGGCCAATGGTTCTAAAAGAAATTAAGCCACAAGAAATTCAGCCTGAAATTCAGGTTTTGGGGAGTTGTGGTGAGGTTCCAGAAGATAATACAACTGTTTTAAAATAGTGGGACTGGGAAAGGTACCTTAGATTATTGTACATGGCAATATTCACAAGAAATTATTGATGGAATTCAGAGTTTGGCTGGTTATGCTGATGTTTGTGATGCCATGACTACAGTATATTTATAAATGTTGATTTTTTTTTTTTTTTTTATTTAATTCATCAATAAATTTGAATTCTTGTGGATGAAAACTTAAGACCTAGTGCCCATGTCCCAGATGGCCGATGAGGTGGTAAGAACCACAACAGGAGAATTGCCCCGAGTGGAGGATGATACTGCCTGTTGGAGAACCAGCCTGTTTACAAACCTGTGAACTATGGAAACTCAGTGATGTGATTTGAGTGTGCAGACCTTTAACCTTTTTAGCGACTGGCCTCTGGGGAATCTGGTGAAGCCATAAAAAAGTCCAGCAGGTGAGGGTTTAGTCCACCTGAAGGTACCTGGAGTTTGAGGAGGTTGCTTTAGGACGTTATAGGTCTTCAGGCTCAAATAGAGGGAAAATGTTAGTGATATATTCCTCTACAAGATGCCATTTTTGACCAAGCAGATATTTTAGTCTTAGGCGGGGATTATATTGACCTGTGTACAGCCATCAAAATGACTGAAGACTTTATTTTGTGTGAAACTGTTTAGAAATGACTCTGTCCTCGCTCCTCTCTGCAGCTTCTCTGCTTGAAGGACATGTTGTGACTTATACAGAGCTAACACAAGGACAATTAGTATAAACATTCCGTTTGGATGAGAACAAGGCCTCTGGAAGAAATGGTTTAAAGTTCATAAACATTTTGGAAGAATGTCTTAAAGACAATGTCCTGGTAAATTCATTATGGCCAATAGCATTGCAGTATTTTATCACCTTTTCACGCCCCTATGCTGTTGATTTTCTGTGTTTTATATATGCGGCTAGGCACTAATAAAGGTTGGATATTCTGCATTTTCTAAGACACTGGTGTGTCTTAGTTCCTGCTCTCATCCTGGTAGCGTTAATACGAAAGTCACCTTATAACATGAAGGACTATTTTGAGTCCTAGATAAAAATATCTATCAACCCCCCACCTCTGGTATGGAGGGAGGCTCTACAGGGAGCTGCATACTGGACCTGCTTCTCTATTTACTGACTGAAATCCAAGACCATGTGCTTTCACCCACTAGGGGTTTATATACTCCCTTGGTCAGGTGGTAGCACTTCTCCATCAGGTTCCAGCTTGCTTTACCACAAGAACATCATTGGACAGTAACATCTCACAGTGTTAACTGTTGCCTTACCAGGCAGTGCCTACAGCTGCTATTACTAAGTTCTCATAGCATTAGCTTCTGGATGAGTTGCGCAGGATTACCAGATAGATTCCGACATGGAGAGGGCACTATTCGCAACTACCGCCTTATCTATACATTGGCAGGGGTGTTGAAAATGGTTTACGGGTTATGTTTGAAGGTGGGGGGCAGTCTAAAATGTGTTAATTGTGTGTTTCTGAGTAGGGGGAATTCACAGACAGGACTGGGACAATTTTGAAAAGAATGAATAATAGAGTAAATAATACAAAAATATATAAAGTGAAAGTATTTATTTAAAATTTTTAAACTGAATCTAAAAAGAAACGCAACTAAAACTAACACAATAGTGCTTATTTACTGTATGGGTGCTAGTAAAACATTAAACATTATTTCCTAAAATTTGTCATGGAAAAATATATTGATGTCATATTCTAGTAACAGTTCATCAGATGATGTAATCAAATAAGTAGGGGTCCGACGCCCAGCATCCCTACCATGAAGCTCTTTGTGGTTAGGCTGGGTTCACATCTCGGTTTTTAATATGTGTTGTAAGGACACTTTGAGCGGATTCCAACATGTCCATACAACATATGGCATAGACGTATCCCAGTCTATGCTTATACAGTGGTATACGTGGTCCGTTGACTACTCCTCCCCCCTGAATGAGCAGTGAACAATGGCAGCAGCCGGTGGTTTGCTGCTGCCGATGTTAGATGTGTTTCCACAGTGATGTCACTCTGGGCAGCAACATCACCAGGGTCCTTCCTCCTGCTGAACAAAGTATCTGCTCAGCAGAGGCTAGGGGACATTATTTATAGTATTCTATGGCCTCGGTTGAGCCCATTATGTCACTCAGCAGATTGGAGCAGCTGTTTTTTTTCACAGGATAAGTTGTATACTGAGTAAATGGAGGCAACTACTTTGCCTCCGTCTGCTAGTATATGGCAGTGGGAACTTTCCCAAAGTATACTCTCAGTGTATTCTCAGAAGTGAGTGTGAACCCAGCCTTGCCACTGGTGCTGGTACTAATAGTTGTATAACACTTCAATAATTGTTAGCTGCCAAGTTAATAGTTACCAAGGTCCATCACTGCACAGGAAACATAGGATTGTTCTACTTCCAGTATAGAAATAAAGGAAACATCAAAAACCTAAAGGTGCATCATTAAAACCTAACCATAAATAAATACTGTGGAGGAATACAATGTATAACCATATACAGTAAACAATCTACACTGGTGGGAGGTTGTCACAAACCATAGTTCCTGTAATATCTGCACAATTATTTCACTTTATGCGTCTACCGCAATTTTAGGAATGGGTAAGAATGGTTGGCCGGGCCAACCGAAGGGATACGTGGATTTCACCTGTCTGACAGATTTACTGTTGCTGAAAATTATAGAACAAATCTAAGCTTAGTACCAGTAGATGTAGATTTCAATTTCTGAGAAATGGACAGCCAAACCAATTAATATAATTGGCACATTTTAGACCAATAGACTATGATGATTATTTGCCAAACAATGAAATACCAGATTATTTCGCACAAACATAATAGATGCTTATATGGATTTGTTAATCTATTGGAAACAAGATTTTTAAATCTCTAGCTTATGTTTTTCTATGGGCTTAAATTTGCAACACATCTCCTCTCATGATTATTTGGGGAAGTCTTTCATGAGGCCAGCCTGTGTTAATGGTGATTATACAGCTTGTTAAAAAAAAGTACTCATTATGATGCCACTTAGGATTCACATTAACCGTGTTATGTTTGCTTTTGTAAAATCTCCTGTTTTTGACAAGACAGCAGGACTAGGAAGCAAACCTTGACAACTCCTTGGCATCAACATAGCTTTATTTAGTAGTTCATAGACTCCTGAACCGCTCATCTGTTGTAGACAAACAAAAACTACATTTAAAAAACATTAAATATGAAAAATATATTAAATATAAAAATAGGTATACAATAAACCAAGCCACAAAAAAAATATATTTGGGGTATTGATGCCACATAATCGTTCCCTCTAGAATTAACACTGTACTGTAGATTATTCAATAACTTAAGGGCAAATCTGTAGTGAATAGCATCAGTTTAATCAGGAACCACAGAAACAAAAACCAGAAGGAGTTATGCTGCTTGACAATATACTGGTAGTGGTTTATTAGGTGAGTTGCTGATGACAGGTTCCCTTTAAAGGTTTATTAGAATGATGATCTGATCAATTCTTATCATCACTCTATGTTCTGTAGGATCCACATACCTGCATGTACACTGGACGTATGAAGTATTTTACTATATGGCATAGAGCAGTGATGGCGAACCTATGGCACGGGTGCCAGAGGTGGCACTCGGAGCCCTCTTTTTGGGCACCCAAGCCATCAACATAGAACTCAAAGAATCATCCTGCAGTCCCAGGCGACTCAAGAGATGCTGCTCTCAGTTCTATTCTTGATTGCTTGGGACTGCAGGAAGAGGTAGAACACGTGGGAAAGGGAGTATTATCTTTAGAGCTCCTCTAGGCCCCACATTTCTTCCTGTACAGGGGGAGATGCTATAACATTAGTCAAAATTTGCCCTTCTTCTTTCAACTGTTTTGTTGTCCTCAAGAGGCCAATATGATTGAAAGTTGTGGAAGAACAGGTAGCAATAAATTACTACTTAAATCGCAGTGCTGGCACTTTGCAATAAATAAGTGTGCTTTAGTTGTAGTTTGGGCATCCGGTCTCTAAAAGGTTCGCCATCACTGGCATAGAGTAATCCAATTGTATCAAATTAAATAGAGACTTTTGGACTTTATATTTGTATAACATGTATAGTCCATAAGGAAAGCAGTGACCACTTAATATCCCTCTGTTTTTGATTCTGGTCCTGTATTTGTAAATTGAGATTGGTTCTCATGCTGCATCTACAGAATGGGCTCAGTTCTGTTATTCTGTGCTTGTTCTGGTACCATAACTATTTGTGGATCTTGATTCTGGTGGTGTATTTCAGGTACACACTTGATTCTGCTACTTATTTGTAGATATTGTCCTGGGTATGATGGGCAGGACCATTCTAAGTTCAATACACAGTATTCACAGGTTACAGAAGGCTTACAGTGAGAGCCAGATGCCTAATTACCTGTAGACCTACCATTAAGAAGTATCTATTAGGTACAGCCAGCATGTTAATGCTGAGAAGTACAATATAGTTCAGAAGTATTAGACCAGGGTTCCCCAAACTACGGCCTTCGACAGTCGGGCAGGAGCCTCCGTCCGTCCGGACAGGAAGCTCCTGCCCGTCACTGTATGGTGCTCGATGTAGCCGGAAACAGCCGCTCAAGCACTATTACTGGAGCGATGTGGCCGGAATCACATCGCGCAGCGCACTTCGCTCTTTGAACTTGGATGTGCGGCCGCGCGATGACGTCATCAGGAGTAGTATAGGAAATAATTAATGGTGAGGGGCAGTATAGGAAATAATTAATGATGGGGGGCAGTATAGGAAATAATTAATTGTGAGGGGCAGTATAGGAAATAATTAATTATGAGGGGCAGCATAGGAAATAATTAATTATGAGGGGCAGCATAGGAAATAATTAATGGTGGGGGGGACAGCATAGGAAATAATTAATGGTGGGGGGCAGTATAGGAAATAATTAATGGTGGGGGGCAATATAGGAAATAATTATGAGGGGCAGCATAAAAAATAATTATGAGGGGCAGCATAGGAAATAATTAATGGTGGGGGGGCAGCATAGGAAATAATTAACCCCATAGCGCAATAAGACGTACCCTTACGTCTTACTGCGCATGGGGGAGTATGAAGAGGGCTCACAGGCTGAGCCCTCTTCATACTCACCGGGCATTTGCTTCATAATGAAGCAAACGCCCGTCGCTAACACCCGCGATCGGTGCTTGCACCGATCGCGGGTGTTAACCCTTTGATTGCCGCCGGCAAAGCTGCCGGCGGCATTAAAGAGCCGGCGGCGCATGGGCGCCGCCATCTTGGCTCCGATCGTCACTCCCCGTGACGTCACCGGGGAGCGGCGATCCGTTGCCATGACAGCCTGGGATCACACAAAGATCCCAGACTGTCATGATCGAGGCTATCTATTATAATGTGCGATCTGCACATTATAATAGATGGTATGCAAAATCCCCATATACTGCCATACTGTAGTATGGCAGTATATGGTAGGATCAATCAGACAACCTAGGGTTAAAGTACCCTAGGGAGTCTGTAAAATAGTAAAAAAAATAAATAAAAAAAAGTAAAAAAAAAAAAATTATATTAACCCCTTCACGACTTGGCCTTTTTTAGTTTTTTCACTTCCATTTTTCACACCCCACCTTCAAAAATCTATAACTTTTTTATTTTTCCACATAAAGAGCTCTGTTATGGCTTATTTTCTGCGTAACAAATTGCACTTCGTAGTGACGGTATTTAATATTCCATGGCGCGTACTGGGAAGCGGGAAAAAAATTCCAAATGCAGTGAAAATGGTGAAAAAACACATTTGCGACGTATTCTTGTGGGCTTGGATTTCACAGCTTTCACTCTGCGTCCCAAATGACATGTCTACTTTATTCTTTGGGTTGCTACGATCACAGGGATACCACATTTGTACAGGTTTTATAATGTTTTCATACATTTAAAAAAATTAAAACCTCCTGTACAAAATTTTTTTTTTGATTTTGCCATCTTCTGGCGCTAATAACTTTTTCATACTTTGGTGTACGAAGCTGTGGGTGGTGTCATTTTTTGCGACTTTTGATGGCGTTTTCATTGCTATCATTGTTAGGACTGTGCGACCTTTTGATCACTTTTTATTAATTTTTTTATATTTTCCAAAATCGCAAAAAAATGTCATTTTTGACTTTGGACGCTATTTTCCGTTACGGGGTTAAATGCAGTGAAAAACCGTTATAATATTTTGATAGATCGGACATTTTCGGACGCGGTGATACCTAATGTGTTTATGATTTTTACTGTTTATTAATATTAATATCAGTTCTAGGGAAAGGGGGGTGATTTGAATTTTTAGGTTTTTTTAATATAATTTTTTTTTTTTTAACTTTTTTTTACTTTTACTTTAACTATTTTTCAGACTCCCTAGGGTACTTTAACCCTAGGTTGTCTGATCGATCCTACCATATACTGCCATACTGCAATATGGCAGTATATGGGGATTTTACTCCTCATTCATTACAATGTGCTTATAGCACATTGTAATGAATAGGTTAAAACGAGACAGCTTCGGGCCTTCGTGAGGCCCGATGCTGTCATGGCAACGGATCACCGCTCCCCGTGACGTCATCGGGGAGCGGAGATCCGCGCCAAGATGGCGGCGCCCATGCGGCGCCATCTTTTTGAAGCCTCCGGCAGCATTGCCGGAGGCGATCGCGGTGAAAGCACCCGCGATCGGTGCTTGCACCGATCGCGGGTGTTACCGGTAAGCCTTTGCTGCAATATGCAGCAAAGACTTACCGGCTATGGAGAGGGCTCGGCCCGCGAGCCCTCTCCATGCACCGGGACCCGGCGCGCGCCGTACTAGTACGGCGCGCGTCGGGAAGGGGTTAAAAAAACATAAAAATTCAAATCACCCCCCTTTCCCTAGAACTGATATAAATATAAATAAACCGTAAAAATCATAAACACAATAGGTATCGCCGTGTCCGAAAATGCCCGATCTATCAAAATATAATAACCGTTTTTCACTGCGTTAAACCGCGTAGCAGAAAATAGCGCCCGAAGTCGCAAATGGCATTTTTTTGCCATTTTGAAAAATAGAAAAAATTCTATAAAAAGTGATCAAAATGTCGAACAGTCCTAAAAATAGAAGCATTGAAAACGTCATCAGAAGTCGCAAAAAATGACACCACCCACAGCTCCATACACTAAAGTATGAAAAAGTTATTAGCGCAAGAACACGGCAAAATGAAGAATTTTTTTTCTGTACAGGAGGTTTTAATTTTTGTAAATGTATGAAAACATTATAAAACCTATACAAATTTGGTATCCCCGTGATCGTATTGACCCAATGAATGAAATAGACATGTCATTTGGGGTGCACAGTGAAAGCTGTAAAAACCAAGCCCACAAGAAATGGCGCAAATGTGTTTTTTCATCATTTTCACTGCATTTAGAATTTTTTTCCCGCTTCCCAGTACACGGCATGGAATATTTAATACCATCACTACGTAGTGCAATTTGTTACGCAGAAAATAAGCCATCACACAGCTCTGTACATGGAAAAATAAAAAAGTTATAGATTTTTGAAGGTGGGGAGTGAAAAATAAAAACGCAAAAACGAAAAAGGGCCTGGTCCTTAAGGGGTTAATGGTGAGGGGCAGTATAGGAAATAATTAATTATGAGGGGCAGTACTGTATAGGAAATAATTAATTATGAGGGGCAGCATAGGAAATTAATGGAGAGGGGTCCCAGTATATTTAATAATTAATTTCCCCAATAAATTCATTAAATGGGACAATATTTAGAATAGTTCTTAAGGGGGTGCAGTATATTAAATAATTAATTGAGGGGGGCAGTGTATTATGGATGCGGTCTGATATTTATTTTTACACTTTAGTCCGGCCCTCCAATGGTCTGAGGGGGACAGTGAACGGCCCCCTATGTAAAAAGTTTGGGGACCCCTTTATTAGACTGTAGGTAGAAACTACTACTACCAAAAATGAAGAAAAACATTTTAATGTTTCTCAATATCTCAAAACTTAAACTAAAAAAATGATTTTGAAGAAATGTTTTTACCATTTATCATATACAGTAAACATGATAAATAGCTTTTTCGATGTTAAGTTCTAGGACTATTGGGTTGTCATTTTAAAATGGAAAATTAGAATACAAGATATGGCTAGAAATGTTATATATGAAATGCAAAGAAGAAAAACCACATGATCATTGTTCCATTGGGGTCAATAAAACCTAGTCTAGGCCCAGGTCAGGCCCAGCAGCTCTGCTTAACCCTTTCAGACCCGTCATTCATGTGACAGCTATAGAGCAGGTAGCAGTGCTGGCTCCTATATTTACTACGTAGCGCTACTACAACGCTATGTAGTGGAGAAAGCAAAAGCGGAGACCCAGTCCAGCTCCCGCGATTAGCAATGAAGCAGAAGGAACTTCAGCAACGTGGAAAGACCAGAACTAGCTGACTTTTCTCAGTGGGCGATTGGCATCAAGTTAAAAACGGAATGTGTAACAGAATCTGCACAACACTGGTATGGACTTAGTGGTAGTGTTATTAGAAAAGACACATTTTCTAATAAGGATAATTCCCACCTTATAACATGGCTATATATTCCTTAGTGTATAACTTGGTCTGGTCAACTGTTTCTTTTTCAGCAGCTATGATATAAAGTAGAAACCATGATAAAGCATCTGGACTCCGATTACAGTATTTAGTGGGTTTTTTAATTAGAAACATCTTAAGTATTTAGCCTTTAGTGTCCTTAAGTGGAGGCTTGTTCAATATATGCTCCTCTCAATGGGAAGCATCGGTATAACACCTTATAGGAGGATGTTTTTGCACACAATTCAACTTAAGAACAAGAACCTATCTTGTATGTAACCTGGGTATTGCCTGTATATTGCTAGTAAATGCATATATATAACTTACTGATCCAACCCAAATTTGTTATATGTTAGATTTCTTAGAGAAACATCTGAAGATAGATTGGGGAAATTTAATAAGACTAGTGCAACATCACCCACCGGGGCCTAGCCTTTTTCTGTGTCGGAGAAAGCCTGGGCGCTGAATACCTGGGTGACTGGCTACTGTGGCCTAGCGCACAGTGATGGTCACGGTGCTTGGTATTAGGGACGGAGGCCTTGTCCACAGCCTGGCAGGATTCCAGAAGGTGGTTTGTTCAAGAAAATGGAGGCAGAGGCTGAAAGTGTAGGTTTCTCCCTGGGGCAACCCCGATGCGTGGATAGGGATTCCTTTTAGGCCCCCATGCACATAATGTAGAAAAACATACTTAAATAACTTTCACAAGTTTATTTAAAAATTGCTCAATAAAATGTGAATAGTGGACAACATTTTAATTCTAATTTTTCACAGAAAATACCAAAAAATATTTTTTTTCCCCAAATTTCACGCGAAGACATGAAAAACAAAAAAATGCATAGAAATATCATCAAAACTAATGATTTTTCTAATTTCCTCATATCTCCCCACTGACATTGTCGCCTTATAGTGTGTATCAGAAAAGTTCTTCTTTTGAGATATTTTTCCAGGACTTAATTTTGCAGAAGCGATACGTCTTCCTTCTAGGTTTGAACATAATAGGACCTCTTCTGCAATATTGTCAGAAAAATAAGTACAGAATAATCTTTAGGAGTAAAGTAACTGGGACTTCCCCCAGTTGGGGAACGTGTGTATTGGAGAACGTCCGAGTAATGTAGGATTACCGTCCCAAAAAACATTTGTTTTGGATGTTCTACTTATCACTTCTTGAGGATCCACTAGATTCACTTCTTCATCATCAAAATAATTACTGGATGAGGATGTTTGATTAGCTGGTGGCAGATATTCTCCCTCAGACAAAGATAGTTCACTTTCATCACTGCTTTGAAACATAATCGCTTCAAATCTCTTGGTAAGTCAGACACTTGGAGGAAGACTGTGTCATTGCTGACTAGATGTTAGAAAATGAAACAGATTTCCTCTCGACAGCTTATCTTATCACAGGTCCTTCAGCAATTAGCTCACAGTGTATACTGTCCTCAGTACTCTATACACAGCTCATTACTGTATTCAGAGGACCCAAGGTAATGTCATGGCCTTATCACTCCCTCCAAAAATGACATGACATCCTCACATGTTATTATCCACACCTTGGCCCCTCCACCAGCATTACTGAGTACAAATAAAGTAACTTGAGACACAAACACTTCTGAGAACATGATAAAACAGGAGGAGAGTTGGCTGCTTCAGCAGCAGAGTTAGAGCAGATTCCTAGTGCTGGAGTTCTGCTTTGGGCCTGGTCTCCTGACAGGACAATTGTTGAGGAGTGCTCTGCTGTGCCTCAGCACTCTCTGGGTGAGACCTCAGAGGCGTGAGACCAGAAACTTCCACACCCAAGGCTCATGTAACCTTGGGGAGTGTCCAGCTCAGGTGTCCCATCCAACCAGCTCTCTATTTGCATTCCAAGTACAACACATCTGTCTGGTCAACAGTACTTCACAAGCAGAGAGTTAAAGCTGCATTACCACTATCCCACACTAGGGGTCCTCAGTGAGTTGATCACTGACACAGAGAGAGACCTTTTGCATTGCAGGGGATTTGAGTTTCCCAACACCTGATTAACCCTTGCGTTGGCACGGGTGTTGCACTAGCCTATTGGATGGCCTCTTAGTATGTCCGACATTCAGTACACCACCCGAATTAAATTTCCCCCAGGTTGGACCTGGCGGACATTTCAGGTGTAGTCCATAGTACGTATGCCGACCCAGGGCATACATGTGGAGGCTTGCAATGGGGAAAAGTAGCAGACAGGGCATTGTTTTAGCAGGTATCAGAAATGTGTCATTAAACCCAAATATGGTTGCTGGTATGGTATGCTTATTAATTATAGATTATATGTGTTACCTGATTGGTCAACAATTGCTTCCTCTTCAGGAGCCACAACATAATTAATTTTATAGCTAAATTTGTAAAAACAGACATAAAATTGTTACAATCACTAATATAGAAGAAAATTTTACTTCTACCAGGCAATAGACAGACTCTAAAACCAAACTTATGTAAGAATATAGCTGCAAGGGCTTAACTATTGAAAAGTAATACAAAGGAAGGTTTATCATTGCTTTGAAAACATCACACCTAGGTTCTTAGCCATATCATTGAAAAAAATGTATGATTCATCGTTTTTTTTTTTTGTCCCATTAAAAACATTTACTAGCCAGAACAGAAATTTTAATCTGTAATTCTGGTGTAATAATGTATATTATAAAATGTAACATAATCTAGGTGGAAACTCACCAATAGTATATGGCAGCAACTAGTACAGCGATGAGGAAATCACAATAAATCCCCACATCTATATAAGTGAGGACTGGTAATAAAGAAACAAGCTGGTTTATAGGATGTCAGATCATCTAAATAATCCTCACATAAACAACTGACAAAAAAACAGCAAAAATATGGTGCCCTATGTTGGGTATAAAAGATGTTCTTATATGATAGGACAATCCAGAGAAGGAACATCTCCAGTTCTACCAGATGTGGGACCTGGATCAGAAATAACTGGCATGTGATGGGCGTGATAGAAGAGTATACACATAGACACATACTGCATATTAAATTTCTCACTATTATATCCGCACGAGTTGCTGGTCTGTGAGAGTTGGTCGGGATTTTTACTGTCCATTAATGAGAAAACAACAATAACGAGAAGTCACATATTTTATACTTGGCAGAGGCTTTATACTCGAGTATGGAGGTCATAAAGAAGACCCTGCACTCATACTCAAAAATAATCAAACCATAAACCACAGGTGTCCCTTATATAGATGTAATACCATTAGAAAAATTCCCTACTCTAGTAGTAGAGTCAACGGGGACGATTTATCAAACTGTTTAAGACGTCTAAAAACACATTTGGCTCAAATTTATAAAAAAAAGAAAGTTCCAGGGCTTGGCCTTTGGAGAAAGTGTGTAGCATTGGTAAAAGTGTCAGGTGCAACAAAAACTGTTGGACTTCTCCTCATCAACTAATAGGAGGTGCAAAGTATGACCAGACTAGTCTTTAAGTATGCCAGATTTTGCCTCCATCTGCCAGTATATGTCAGTGGGAACTTTCCCAAAGTATACTCTCAGTGTATTCTCAGAAGTGAGTGTGAACCCAGCCTTGCCACTGGTGCTGGTACTAATAGTTGTATAACACTTCAATAATTGTTAGCTGCCAAGTTAATAGTTACCAAGGTCCATCACTGCACAGGAAACATAGGATTGTTCTACTTCCAGTATAGAAATAAAGGAAACATCAAAAACCTAAAGGTGCATCATTAAAACCTAACCATAAATAAATACTGTGGAGGAATACAATGTATAACCATATACAGTAAACAATCTACACTGGTGGGAGATTGCCACAAACCATAGTTCCTGTAATATCTGCACAATTATTTGACCTTATGCGTCTACCGCAATTTTAGGAATGGGTAAGAATGGTTGGCCGGGCCAACGAAGGGATACGTGGATTTCACCTGTCTGACAGATTTACTCTTGCTGTAAATTATAGAACAAATCTAAGCTTAGTACCAGTATTTTTCTATGGACTTAAATTTGCAACAAATCTCCTCTTGTGATTATTTTGGAAAGTCTTTCATGAGTCAATGAGCCAGCCTCTGTTAATGTTGATTATACAGCTAATGCAAAAAAAGGTTAATACTCATTATTATGCCACTTAGGATTCACATTAACCGTGTTATATTTGCTTTTGGAAAATCCCCTGTTCGACAAGACCACAGCACCGGGATGCAAACCTTGCCAACTCCTTGGCAGAAACATAGCTTTATTTAGTAGTTCATAGACTCCTAAACCGGGCATCTGTTGTAGACAAACAAAAACTACATTGAATTTGATCAAAATCAAAATCTCTGATCTGATATTATTAATGTTTAAGCCTCATCTTTAGATCTTACGCCATCTCGCCATCCTCCCTGTATACTCCTTCTATTATTTGAAAAAAAGAACATGCAATTTCAAGAATTCATATATCAGGAAAATAAATAAAACTTATAAAAATATGTATACAATAAACCAAGCCACAAAAAATATATTTGGGGTATTGATGCCAAATATATCTGTAGTGAGTAGCTTCAGTTTTATCAGGAACCACAGTGGGCCCTTTTTTATTGCAGAGTACAATATGTAACTGTGGAATAATTAGGGGGTATGTGGCCATTTTTGGTGGAGCTACAGAGGGGGTGTCATCTAAATTAAGGGACACATGCAAGTTTTTTTTTTTAATCAGGGGCAACGGATTTGTAACTTATCGAAACTTGATGTAGAAGCAAAGAAAGTACAAACCTCAAGGAGACATCACATGTGAGATACTAAATTTAAAGGGAACCTGTCGTCAGAAATTGACCTAATAAATCACTACCAATATGTTGTCTGAACACCTTCCAGATCATGTTACTTTTTCTTTTTTTTTCTTAAAATACCCTTTTGTTTAATTATTTTTTTAAAAGTCTTTATTGGGGACACAGCCGTAAATTACAGCATATGAATGCATCAAAAGATATTACAGAATATACTTTACATATGTACAAGATATATGCATTTTCTTTTGTTTTTACAATGACAAACGGTTCCCCTCTGTTATTTAAGTTCCTTCTACTGGAGGACACAAACAGCGCATCCCTTGGATAACAAATATCACAAAAATAATAACTAATAACACCTAATCCACTGCATGTCTCTCATTTTCTTTCTCAAAGATCTCGATGTCAGGCCCATTGCATGTCCAACCCTTGGGGGTATCAGGACAATTTGGTTTGCAATTAAGTGACCCTAAGTATTCCAAGAGTACCTTTCAAATCCTCAGTAAGATACCATGTTGCATATTGATAACAAGACATCATTTCCTTAATCTCTTCTCTGGTGAGGTGTCTTTCAATAAACAGACTCGACTTCCTAAAAAATGATTTTGTTTTTATTTTACCTCTCTTAACTGCCTCCTGCCTGTCAACGTGCAGATAGAGTGCGACTTGTTGATTAACCTCAGTCAATGTGGGTAGTGTGGCCTCTAACTAGTGGTTTAGAATGCTCCTTCTCGCAATAAGCAGTGTGATATCAGTTATCGGTCTAAAATATAGCGTGGACTCTTTATCCTGTTCCCCTGTGCTAGGTGAGTGAAAGAGCTTAGACGTAGGCGAGAGAGGTATTAGATCCCCATATGTATCTTGTAGAAATGTTTGCACTAGCTTCCAGTAGACTTGGACTCTCGGACACGTCCAAATGGAGTGGAACAAATCTGCTCCTTGTAAGGCGCATTTTGGGCACTTTGTTTTACTATCTGGTCAAAGTGGGTTAGGGGGAAAGTTGAATGCATATATTGTGGAATGTACTAATTTGTATTGTGTTTCCATCCATCGCTCACTAAGTATACATCTCTTCACTAAATTCCATCCTGCCAACAATCTGAGTCCGAATAAAGTGACTTTATAAAAGATGTTTACTATCTCTAGAGTTGAAGTATAAACGTTCCCACTATTGTCCTGGATATGGAGTATGTCAGCTGTTTGCCATTGCCCCCTGGCTAGATTGGCCAATAGTCTTCCTGACTTATTACCAAATTTAAATAATTCTGCATCAAAAAGACTGGCTGGCGTAAATATTTAATGTTTGCCATTAGGAGCAGCTGAAGAGTCTGCCTGTATCTCTCCTTCACTTTTCTTTTAAGATTCCCCACATGGTGTCTTATTTTACCTCTCAAGTCCATTTTAGCCGTGTCCCAGTACAGCGCTGGATTAGTTTGTGAGGAAGAGCATAGGAACTTGTATTCAGTCCACCACCCCCTTAGTAGCTGAATAAATTGGTCATCTTTTGCTAGGAACGTAGGGAACCTCCAAATGTAATCTACACCTCTGACATGGTGCATGGTCCATGCTCAATATCAGCTTCTATAATTTTATGGACCCAAGACCTGCTTACCATTACATAGTCCAAGCGTGACCACGTGTGACGCACCTCTGAGTGGCATGTGTACTCTCTCCCGTCCGGATGCAAATGTCTCAAGACATCTGTTAGATTATAGTCGCTAGCTGTCAAAAAGAGGTCTGTATTTTGTTCCCAAGTATGGTTGCATGACCTGGTTATGGTCTCCAGCTACCATTTTGTTTGGGTTGGGGTCTCTGGCCAGTAGACTCTCTAATTTCCTGTAAAATGTACGTTGTTCATGATTAGGTGCATATACACTATACAGGTTCAAGTCACCTGCAGGAGTGTCTAAATTGACATGAAGAATCCGCTCCTCTGAGTCTGAGCTGTGAGATATAATTTTGACCCGTGAATTTTTGACTAATATTAGGACTCCTTTCCTTCTGCTCGAGTTTGCGACTCCTACTGTTTTGTTTCCGACTGTTCTGAATGGGACTCTTGTATTAAAGCTACGTCAGCTTTAACTTTTTCTAGGTGTCTCAAGACTAATGATCTCCTCTGAGGGGTCCGGAGACCCTTAACATTCCATGAAATGGTCCTAATGATAACCCCTATCAGTGATTTGTTGCCAAGATCTTAGACCTGAAGGATCGGCTTCTAAAGCTGCTATTGAGACCTCTGTTCGATTATTGAGAGCATGCACATGTTTAACAATAAACCCATAAAATAGCACTAAACCTTTTGACATAATACATTTGATCAGGTAAACTACTGCATTTCCCGTATCCTGGGGTGCAGAAGATAATTCTCATTAGTGACTTCTCTATATATCCAGTATGTATAGAGCCCATAGCTCCTAGCCCTATTGTCCAGTCCAGAGAAAATTCCTCTATCCAAACCAGCAATCACTGTCACAGAGCTTATCACGGTTCTCTCTTCAGGAAAAAAGTGATTGGGCCAGCCTGTGTTAATGTTGATTTTACAGCCAATTAAAAAAGTTAATACTCATTATGATGCCACTTAGGATTCACATTAACCGTGTTATGTTTGCCTTTGTAAAATCTCCTGTTTGACAAGACAACAGGACCAAGATGCAAACCTTTCCAACTCCTTGGCAGCAACACAACTTTATTTAGTAGTTCATAGACTCCTGAACCGCTCATCTGTTGTAGACAAACAAAAACTACATTGAATTTAAAGGTATTTATTTATCAAAATCTCTGATCTGATATTATTAATGTTTAAGCCTCATCTTTTGATCTTTCGTGGTTTACGCCGTCTTCTGTACTCTCCATCTTCCCTGTATACTCCTTCTATTATTAAAAAAAAAAACATTTAATTTCAAGAATTCATATACCAGTAAAAAAATAAAACTAACCAAAATATGATATGATGTAGAATAAACCAAGCCACAAAAAATATATTTGGGGTATTGATGCCACATAATGGTTCCCTCTAGAATTAACACTGTACTGTAGATTATTCACTGAATATGAATATATCTGTAGTGAGTAGCCTGAGTTTTTTCAGGAGCCACAGTGGACCCTTTTTTATTGCAGGGTACAATATAGAATTGTGGATTAATTAGGGGGGTATTGCATGGCCTTTTTTGGTGGAGCTACAGAGGGGGTGTCATCTAAATTAAGGGACACATGCAAGCTATTTTTAATCAACGGCAACAGATTTGAAACTAATCTAAACTTGATATAGAAGCAAAGAAAGTACAAACCTCAAGGAGACATCACATGTGAGTTATTAAGTTCAAAGGGAACCTGTCATCAGAAATTGACCCAATAAATCACTACCAATATGTTGTCAAGTAGCTGAACACATTCCAGATCATGTTACTTTCATGGCCCAAGGTGGTGGCATCATCCAGAAAATCTACTTTTAAGTGAGATGTAAATCGGTTTTATTAAATCAAGGAAGCTAAGATTTTAATACTGAAGTCAAGCTCTCTTTTTCTCAGAAAGCCCCCATTACACCTTTATGCTCCTGTACATCTCCACCTCCTGCTCGTTCTCAGAGGTCACAGCCTGGTAAGCTGATATCAGTGGGGGAGGGACAAGCTCTACAGGAGCACAAAGATGGAGGCAGCCTGCAGCTCAGACAAGTCACATATTGTTTTTTGAAATGCATCCAAACCAAAGCCCAGCCCATGGGACTACCCCAGGATTTTGTCAAGATGCAAGAGTAAGTTCTAACACACAATTATATTGTTATGCAAATGCTTAGAAAAGGCAGAGAGGCATTTTTACAATCTGTCTTTAGTGAAAATGAGGTCCCTGGTGACAGGTCCCCTTTAAGAAGTATCTATTAGGTACAGCCAGCATGTTAATGCTGAGAAGTAAAATGTAGTTCAGAATTATTCGACTGTAGCTAAAGCAGTAGGTAGAAACTACTACTACCAAAAATGAAAAAAAAAAATTGTTTCTCAATATCTCAAAACTTAAACTAAAAAAATGATTTTGAAGAAATGTTTTTACCATTTATCATATAAAGTAAACATGATAAATAGCTTTTTCAATGTTAAGTTCTAGGACTATTGGGTTGTCATCTTAAAACGGAAAATTAGAATACAAGATATGGCTAGAAATGTTATATATGAAATGCAAAGATGAAAAACCACATGATAATTGTTCCATTGGGGTCAATAAAACCTAGTCTAGGCCCGGGTCAGACCCAGCAGCTCTGCTTAACCCTTTCAGACCCGTCATTCATGTGACAGCTGGGTCTATAGAGCAGGTAGCAGTGCTGGCTCATATATTTACTACGTAGCGCTACTACAACGCTATGTAGTGAAGAAAGGAGAAAGCAAAAGCGGAGACCCAGTCCAGCTCCTGCGATTAGCAATGAAGCAGAAGGAACTTCAGCAACGTGGAAAGACCAGAACTAGCTGACAACTTTTCTCAGTGGGCGATTGGCATCAAGTTAAAAACAGAATGTGTAACAGAATCTGCACAACACTGGTATGGACTTAGTGGTAGTGTTATTAGAAAAGACACATTTTCTAATAAGGATAATTCCCACCTTATAACATGGCTATATATTCCTTAGTGTATAACTTGGTCTGGTCAACTGTTTCTTTTTCAGCAGCTATGATATAAAGTAGAAACCATGATAAAGCATTTAGACTCCGATTACAGTATTTAGTGTATTTTTTAATTAGAAACATCTTAAGTATTTAGCCTTTAGTGTCATTAAGTGGAGGCTTGTTCAATATATGCTCCTTTCAATGGGAAGCATCGGTATAACACCTTATAGGAGGATGTTGTTGCACACAAACCAAAGCTCTTTTCTGTAGTTTTTGTATTGGGACTCATTCCGTTTCTGTATAAAGATGTAGCAGAAATGACTTGAATAGATAAAACCTTGTAATGTTACAATGAATTTCCCATCTATAGTAGTCTAAATGTAAACACATTACAGGTGGTCTCTGACTTAAGGACACCTGACTTAAAGAAGACCCCTAGTTACAGACGGACCTCTCTGCCCACTGTGACCTCTGGTGAAGATCTCTGGAGGCTTAACTTTAGTCCCAGACTGCAATGATCAGCTGTAAAAGGTTCTGCAATGGAGCTTTTCTGACAATCCTTGTTCCCATGAAAATCCAACTCACTTGGACAACAATTTTTTTTTTTTACAATTCTATAATATACCTGTTATAATTCAACTTAAGAACAAGAACCTATCTTGTATGTAACCTGGGTATTGCCTGTATATTGCCAGTAAATGCATATATATATATATATAACTTACTGATCCAACCCAAATTTGTTATATGTTAGATTTCTTAGAGAAACATCTGAATATAGATATATTGGGGAAATTTAATAAGACTAGTACAACATCACCCACTGGGGCCTAGCCTTTTTCTGTGTCTGGAGGAAGCCTGGGCGCTGAATACCTGGGTGACTGGCTAGTGTGGCCTAGCTGTGGTGGTCACGGTGCTTGGTATTAGGGACGGAGGCTTGTCCGCCGCCTGGCAGGTCTCCAGCAGGTGGTCTGTTCAAGAAAATGGAGGCAGAGACTGAAAGTGTAGTTTTCTCCCTGGGGCAACCCCGATGCGTGGATAGGGATCCCTGGTGATGGAGAATAGGACGCCCTTGGTGGCATACAGCCTGATCCAGGGATCACTCAGAGGCATGTTGGTAAAGTATAACTTACAGTCCTTCTTTATTGGAAACTTGGCAATGGCCACAAAAACTGCAAACTTCAGCTGGGTAGAGCTGGCTAGTTGGATCTTAGGTCCTCAGGAAGATATCCACATAGCCGGGACAAATAGCTTCAGGCTGGTGTAGGAGAGTTGGCTGCTTCAGCAGCAGAGTTAGAGCAGATTCCTAGTGCTGGAGTTCTGCTTTGGGCCTGGTCTCCTGACAGGACAATTGTTGAGGAGTGCTCTGCTGTGCCTCAGCACTCTCTGGGTGAGACCTCAGAGGCGTGAGACCAGAAACTTCCACACCCAAGGCTCATGTAACCTTGGGGAGTGTCCAGCTCAGGTGTCCCATCCAACCAGCTCTCTATTTGCATTCCAAGTACAACACATCTGTCTGGTCAACAGTACTTCACAAGCAGAGAGTTAAAGCTGCATTACCACTATCCCACACTAGGGGTCCTCAGTGAGTTGATCACTGACACAGAGAGAGACCTTTTGCATGGCAGGGGATTTGAGTTTCCCAACACCTGATTAACCCTTGCGTTGGCACGGGTGTTGCACTAGCCTATTGGATGGCCTCTTAGTATGTCCGACATTCAGTACACCACCCGAATTAAATTTCCCCCAGGTTGGACCTGGCGGACATTTCAGGTGTAGTCCATAGTACGTATGCCGACCCAGGGCATACATGTGGAGGCTTGCAATGGGGAAAAGTAGCAGACAGGGCATTGTTTTAGCAGGTATCAGAAATGTGTCATTAAACCCAAATATGGTTGCTGGTATGGTATGCTTATTAATTATAGATTATATGTGTTACCTGATTGGTCAACAATTGCTTCCTCTTCAGGAGCCACAGCATAATTAATTTTATAGCTAAATTTGTAAAAACAGACATAAAATTGTTACAATCACTAAAATAGAAGAAAATTTTACTTCTACCAGGCAATAGACAGACTCTAAAACCAAACTTATGTAAGAATATAGCTGCAAGGGCTTAACTATTGAAAAGTAATACAAAGGAAGGTTTATCATTGCTTTGAAAACATCACACCTAGGTTCTTAGCCATATCATTGAAAAAAATGTATGATTCATCGGTTTTTTTTGTCCCATTAAAAACATTTACTAGCCAGAACAGAAATTTTAATCTGTAATTCTGGTGTAATAATGTATATTATAAAATGTAACATAATCTAGGTGGAAACTCACCAATAGTATATGGCAGCAACTAGTACAGCGATGAGGAAATCACAATAAATCCCCACATCTATATAAGTGAGGACTGGTAATAAAGAAACAAGCTGGTTTATAGGATGTCAGTTCATCTAAATAATCCTCACATAAACAACTGACAAAAAAACAGCAAAAATATGGTGCCCTATGTTGGGTATAAAAGATGTTCTTATATGATAGGACAATCCAGAGGAGGAACATCTCCAGTTCTACCAGATGTGGGACCTGGATCAGAAATAACTGGCATGTGATGGGCGTGATAGAAGAGTATACACATAGACACATACTGCATATTAAATTTCTCACTATTATATCCGCACGAGTTGCTGGTCTGTGAGAGTTGGTCGGGATTTTTACTGTCCATAAATGAGAAAACAACAATAACGAGAAGTCACATATTTTATACTTGGCAGAGGCTTTATACTGGAGTATGGAGGTCATAAAGAAGACCCTGCACTCATACTCAAAAATAATCAAACCATAAACCACAGGTGTCCCTTATATAGATGTAATACCATTAGAAAAATTCCCTACTCTAGTAGTAGAGTCAACGGGGACAAATGTCTAAAACACATTTGGCTCACATTTATTTAATAAAAAGTTCTGGGATTTGTCACTAACTAACAGGAGGTGCAAAGTATGACCAGACGAGTCTTAAAGTGTGCCAGATTTTGCCTCCATCTGCTAGTATATGGCAATGGGAACTTACTAAATTTAAAGGGAACCTGTCATCATAAATTGACCTAATAAACCACTACCAGTATGTTGTCAAGTAGCTGAACACCTTCCAGATCATGTTTCTTTTTTTTCCTTTTTTTTTTTTTTTAAATTAAGATACCCTTTTATTTATTTCTTTTTTTAAAAGGCCGTAAATTACAGCATATGAATGCATCAAAAGATATTACAAAATATACTTTACATATGTACATTTTCTTTTGTTTTTACAATGACAAACGGTTCCCCTCTGTTATTTAAGTTCCTTCTACTGGATATATCTGGAGGACACAAACAGTGCATCCCTTGGATAACAAATATCACAAAAATAACTAATAACACCTAATCCACTGCATGTCTCTCATTTTCTTTCTCAAAGATCTCGATGTCAGGCCCATTGCATGTCATATTCCAACCCTTGGGGGTATCAGGACAATTTGGTATTCCAAGAGTACCTTTCAAATCCTCAGTAAGATACCATGTTGTATTTTGGAAACAAGACATCATTTCCTTAATCTCTTCTCTGGTGAGGTGTCTTTCAATAAACAGCCTCGACTTCCTAAAAAATGATTTTGTTTTTATTTCACCTCTCTTAACTGCCTCCTGCCTGTCAACGTGCAGATAGAGTGCGACTTGTTGATTAACCTCAGTCAACAATAAGCAGTGTGATATCAGTTATCGGTCTAAAATATAGCGTGGACTCTTTATCCTGTTCCCCTGTGCTAGGTGAGTGAAAGAGCTTAGACATAGGCGAGAGAGGTATTAGATCCCCATATGTATGTTTGTGAGGGTCAAAGTAATGATTGTGTCCATAATAATTATATGCTTTATGATTGTATACATGTGCCCTTTGCCCTACATTTTTGTACACTGTTTGTTATGAAATACAGAGCTTTTCCCTTACATCAGTTTTAACCAGACATGCAACTGTCAGCGAAACTCAAGTCTTATGATCAAAAAGCAGATGTTTGTTAAGAATAGCACCAGCATCCAGACTAGCGGTCGATTTACTGTAGACAACGGTGACTGGAAATTCCCCTGGCATAGCAACCAAGGCCTAGTTTTGAGGACCAATCAGCAGGGGTCGGGGGCCAGACATATATGCTTAGCTATAACCAATTATAATGATTTTAATGTATGTAACCATGCCTTTTTGTAAGGGTATAAGAAGCTATGTATCAGGAAATAAAGACACGGTTCATTTCTCTTTTCTGTACGGCAAGTTAGGAGCATGAACTTAGGATAAAACAGAACTTCAGTCTTCTATCTTTTCTTATCAAAACGTGCACGCATGCTCAAATAATTTGGGGTGTCTGAGAGAAGAGAGTAAGGCGGTCTTACGCTGCCCCGAAAAGTGGCGCCCGAACAGGGACCATCCCCGCTGATACCGTACACCCGAGGACCCGAACCAGAGGACGGGGGACGAACGCTTGTCCACACCAATAGAGGACCGCGCGGCCTCACTGAGTCACGGTAAGTTAATGCATATTATATATGTGTTAGACTTCCCTGTGATCATTGGTGTGGAATAAGTTAGTAGCCTCTGATACTCTTCGGGTCTAAGGGCTAATTGTCTGAGTGGTGAGACTCATTTTCTTTACGGTGATCGCTGGGGTGGTTCAGAACTGATACATAGTGACACTTCCCTATGGTGTGTCACTGAATCACCACGCCTCATTCTCTCAGGCACTGAGTCAGACCTCTGGGTGGAAAGTGAAAGTAAAAGGCTTCATTGTGACATATAGAGGGCATATTGGAAGCCGCTCAGGCTCACTACAGAGTGGCCAGAGCATTGCAAGATGAAAGATGGTCAGAAGTGCAGGGAGATGATTGTTCAACAAAAGCGGAAGTGCTATATGGATATGTGAAGCTTTTAGATAGAGATGTGAAATGCGGAACCAAAATGGCGACAGTGCCATGTGCTCAGCCACAGCCCTATAATGGCGGCCAACCCGGTCCGGAAGGGTGGACCTGTAGAGTGTGTGGTTTATAAAACCTGGAATGGGCGGAGTCATGATAAGAATTAGAAGAATTAGAATTAAAAGACCGTTCTCCTGGAGGGAACCACTAGTGCGCTAGCGATAGTTCAGTGCAGATAAGGGAAAGATGTAAGTAGACAGAAGGTTGTTGAGTTAAGTAGGACTGATGGAAAAGTGCAAGTCGATATGATGGAACAGATGGGCTGGTAGCATTGGTTTGAAAGTTTTGGGATGTGTTAAAGGATCTGATGAATGTACAAGTGAAAAGAAAAAAAAACTTGCTCAGATTTGCAAATAGATATTTAGAGCCTCTGACTTTGACAGACGGACACCAGGACAGAGTGACAGGAATCCTTCAGAGTGCTCGTTGAGAAAGAGACAGGTGATAAGGGACATTTCAGAGATTTTGATGTGTAGAGAATTTGAGAAAAAGAGATTTTATTCCTTGATGGCTAAATTTCTCCATAGTTGCTTGTAATTTCTGAGAACTGGTCTTGAAGCGATCAGTGACTTTGCAAGTGCAAGTTTACAAGAAGGGGGGGCGACAGAGGGAACTTGCTGTGACTGAAAGACAGAGGGAAACAGCGATCAGTGTTTCACAGACCACACCAAAGTATGACTGACAAAAGTTTCGATTCCGGACGAGCCCAGTTCAAGGGGGCGTGCTTCCACTTGCTGGGAGGAGACATTACTGAAGTGACTAAAGTGAGTGGCCATATTCTAATAGGGGGGGCGGTAACTAACGAGGACGTCAGCAAGTACATCCCCCCAGACAGCTTCTATTATTGTCAAACCCTCCCCTGCTAGCCCAGTGATGATTTTAACCCATTCACAGTCAAGAAAAAGACCCAGAAAGAACAACATACATGTAGGATGGTCCATGATCTCCAAGCTGCCAATGAGTGTCCCACACTGGCAGCAGTCCCCGAGAGTGACAAATTATTCACTGTTATTGATTTGGCAAATGTTCTCCTTTCTGTGCCCCTGCATGAAAATTGCCAGTACCTATTTGCCTTTACCAGTTCAGTATTCCAGTATACCTGATGTAGACTCCCACAAGGGGGGTAAAACTCACCCAGCCAATACCCCACGGCCCTACAGGGAGTAGACTGGCAGACTAGCCCCTTACTGGATGTTCTTCTTTTCAGTATGTGGAGGACCTACTGTTTTTGTTTCCCAGGATGCATTTATTGACCTTATGTGTTTTCTGTTCCAGAAGGGTTGCAAAGTTTCCAGAGACAAACTCCAGTACCGCCAGGAGAAGGTGGTCTTCCTAGGCCACTGCTTCTCAGCCACAGGCAGATACCTGACAGAGGAAAGAAAGCTGGCAGTCCAGAATGTGCCCCTGCCCTGAGGCCCTAAGCCACTTCACATGTTTCTAGGACTGTCCAGCTCCTGCAGCCTGGGATAAGGTCTGCCTCCAGCCTGATGTTGCCCCTTGATAAACTGAATTGCCTCTTCCCCATTTGCCCTTAGTCAGGAGGCAATTGATGCATTCCATATCCTTAAGCTGGCAAATCCTGTCTGCCCCGGCCCTAGGCACATCCCACTGAACCAGACATTTTTATTTTATTTTGCACTGAGTATCCAGTCCATGCCACAGGTGTCTTAGCCCAGGAACATGGTGGCCTCCTCAGTGGCCCACTATTAGGCCCGGTTAGACTCAGTTACAGTGCAAACCCCACTTACCTTGCACAGTGTCCTCACCCAAGTACAGCCCGAGCATCTGAGCAAAGGCCAGACAGCTCAGACTCCAGTGTGCACTCCTGATGCCCCAGGATACACTGATAAGGTGCACAGCTCTGAATCCTTCATTCATTAATGCAGATGTTGAGTTTTTTCTCATCAGGAGAAGACAGACGTTTCTACACTGGATATACAGTGGTCAGTGGCGCACATGAGGTAGTACAAGCAGAACCACTCCCTCCACACAGGTCAGCGCAGGAGGTGAAGTGATGGCACTCAGGGAAGCGCTACAGCTGGTGGAAGGTAAAAGGGCAAACATCTATACTCGAGGTATAGTCCTGGGGTCTAAACACGACTATGAACCCATATGGAAGGCTAGAGATTTCCTCACCTCTGCAGGGACCCCCTTTAAGCATGGCACGCTGATTAAAGAGCTCATGGATGCTCTCTTACTTCCAAAAGAGGTGGGGATAGTATAAGTAAAGCACACACAATTTGGTAACTCCACAAGCCAAGGGCAAGGATGTGACTGACGGGATGGTGAAGGCAGCTGCACAGATGGAGCCCAGAGACTGTCCTGAAGTCTCAGCGGTGAGTTCTGAGCTAAAAGTCTGATCCACAGGTGTTCCAGTCCCTGGTGGCCCGGGAGTCATCAGAAGTGAAGGAAGTGTGGAGGAAAGCTGGAGCCCAGATGACGATGGGACCTGGATGCTGGGAGAGAGGGTGTGCCTGCCCGGAGCCCTGCACCCGACAGTAAGTCAAGTAGCCCACGGAAACACACACATATCCAAAATGGCCATGCTTGTGCTCATAAACCGCAAGTGGTTTGCCCGGGCGTTACTACCCGTCACTAGACTAGTGAAAGCCTTTATAGTCTGTGCCCGCCACAACCCGGGTAAGGTGGTAAAGACCCCACAGAAGGTGACACCCAAGCTGCTGTATCCCTTCCAAAGACTGCAGATGGATTTTATCCAGCTACCAAAAAGTGGTACGTAGGAATACGTGCCTGTGTGCATTGATCTCTTTCCAGGGTGGCCAGAAGCTTCTGCCATGACCAAGGCTATTGCTGGAGCCGCAGCCAAGAAGTTGGTGAGTGAGATTTTTCTGCAGGTTTGGACTTCCAGAGACCATAGAGTCCGGTCGCAGAACCCACTTCACTGGACAGGTAAAGACCTGAAACCTTGTCCCTCCTGGGTGTAGAACAGGCGAGTGCTTTCCTGCTGCCCACCATTCAGTTAGGACCACCTCCAACAGAAAGATGGGATTGTCCCCCTTTGAAGTACTTTTTGGCTGTGCACCCAGACTAGGCCCCTACTTCCCACAGACCCTATAGCTGATGGCAGGAAACAAGGTGGAACAAGCCACACAGCTGAGCCAGGCCTTGGAAAAGGTCTGCAAAAGTGTTTCTGATTCCTTTTTCAGATGCAGACAGAGACCTCAGGACGCATAACTTGAAGCCCGGAGACTACGTGGTGGTAAAGAGACACCAGAGAGAGAGTCTGGAGCCTCACTACGACGGTCCTTTCCAAGTCCTGCTGACCAATGACATGTCTGTGCAGCTAGAGGAAAGCCACGCTTACTATTGCAAACTTACTTATTCTTCCTGCTAGCTGGTCTTTTCTGACTGACTGTATGCTCAGGAACAACCCAACCATGAGTATTATTGTATCTGTAGGGCTGACCAGGATACCCCCAGGGTAGGAGACTTTACCTACGGTTGGTGCAACAAGACAATGACCTTCTTTAACATTGACAGCACAGGTAACCCTGTATTAGCAGTGTCTGATGTGTACTGGATTTGAGGGGATAGGAGAGTCAGGTCAGGCCTAGAGGCTGGGAAGGTGAGAGTACGGTGATAAAACTTGTGCATTCCTTCCTCGTGATCCCCAGGGATAAGGTTGATCAGACACATAAGGAAAGGTAGAGAATCCCAAAGGATTCTGGAGGTCTGAGAGAAGCACCCCTAGATGACAACGTTAAATAGATGCACCAAGGGGGGTCCCAGATGAGTACAAGGCCCACAATCAGGTATGGGCAGGTCTAGAGTCCATTATTCACCAGAGAGCTATGAGTAAAGATGTTGGTTGGGTTAACTGGTTTTATTGTAATCAACAGAGATTTGTGAATTATATCCGAGATGCTTCCCAGAACTGCATGACTCTGGACATGATCCTTGCTGAGAAGGGAGGAGTCTGTAGGATGGTGGGAGTGGCTTGTTGCATGTACATCCCAGATGACATCGCCCCCTATGGATCCATTACCCATGCTCGTGAAAAGATTGAAGGACTGTCCAGGGAACTCAAGAGAAACTCTGGGGTGGACACTTTGTCATTCACTTTGTGGGTGGGGGATTGGAAGGGTTTCCTTTAAGTGGGGGTGATATTGGGGATTGTGATTTTGCTTTTGTCACTTATTGCGGGTTGTGTGGTCCCCCTCATCAAATCCACCATGTCCCAGATGGCCGTCCAGGTAAGAACCACGACAGGAGTGCCCAGAGCGGAGGATGATGCTGCCTGTTTACAAACCTATGAACTAGGGGAACTCAGTGATGTGATTTGAGTATGCAGACCTGTAACCCCTGAGTGACTGGCCTCTGGGGGATCTGGTGAAGAGGTAACAAGTCCAGCAGGTACGGGCTTAGCCTACCTGTGGGTACCTGGAGTTTGAGGAGGTCACACAGGATGGAATTACAGGCCAGCAAAGCTCAAAAGGGGGAAATTGTTGGTGATATATTCCTCTACGGCGGCCATCTTGAGCAAGAGAACTAAAACGGCATTACAGCTCCATCCTGGAGTGTGTGTGTGGGGGGGGGGGGTATGTTGCCCACTCAGCAGCTATTTTTCTTATTTAAACTGTTGTTATGGCCAATAGCATTACAGTATTCTATTCACACTTTTTTGATGACCCTACAAACTAGAATGGCTCTGGTCACTAAAATTAAGTTTACCATCCACCAATACCCCCAAGTCCTTTCCAGCTCCAGTTTTACCAAGTAATTGACTCTTTAGAACATAATTATACTTTTTGTTTCCCTGGTCCAAGTGTAAAACTTTACATTTACCTACATTAAATCTTATCAACCATTTCTCTGCCCACTCCTCAAGTTTCCACAAAGATTCCATCAGATTAGTCTGACAGGACCGATCTCTCATAAACCCCATGCTGACGCTGTGTTATAAGGTTGTGCACAGTGAGATACTCCAGGATAGCATCTCTAACAAACCCCACAAATATTTTCCCCACCACAGCAGTTAGACTCACGGGTCTGTAGTTTCCAGGATCGCTTTTTGATTAGGTTAGTTAGGTTAGTGCTGGGAAATTAACCTGAGTGCCGCAAGGGCCTGTTGGGTTGACGACTCAGTGAAGCAATCCACTCCCCTCTCCCACCACATGGACAGCCTATAGGAAAAACGAATCGCAGCGAAGTGTAGGGAAAAGCTCAGTATTTAGGGGGGAATTGTGAGGGTCAAAGTAATGATTATGTGTCCATAATAATTATATGCTTTATGATTGTATACATGTGCCCTTTGCCCTATATTTTTGTACACTGTTTGTTATGAAATACAGAGCTTTTCCCTTACATCAGTTTTAACCAGACATGCAACTGTCAGCGAAACTCAAGTCTTATGATCAAAAAGCAGATGTTTGTTAAGAATTGCATCAGCATCCAGACTAGCGGTCGATTTACTGAAGACAACGGTGACTGGAAATTCCCCTGGCATAGCAACCAAGGCCTAGTTTTGAGGACCAATCAGCAGGGGTCGAGGGCCAGACATATATGCTTAGCTATAACCAATTATAATGATTTTAATGTATGTAACCACACCTTTTTGTAAGGGTATAAGAAGCTATGTATCAGGAAATAAAGACACAGTTCATTTCTCTTTTCTGTACGGCAAGTTAGGAGCATGAACCTAGGATAAAACAGAACTTCAGTCTTCTGTCTTTTCTTATCAAAACGTGCACGCATGCTCAAATAATTTGGGGTGTCTGAGAGAAGAGAGTAAGGCGGTCTTACGCTGCCCCGAAATCTTGTAGAAATGTTTGCACTAGCTTCCAGTAGACTTGGACTCTCGGACACGTCCAAATGGAGTGGAACAAATCTGCTCCTTGTAAGGCGCATTTTGGGCACGTTGTTATTCTATCTGGTCGAAGTGGGTTAAGGGGACCTGATATAGGTCTGAAAATGATTTCTTAAAGTCCTTGTCTTGTAGGATGCTATCAAATGTGTGATTTGTCATTTCTCCCGCTAAGTTAGCTAACTGAAAATCTAATCTGCATGTATGGTTGGTGGTAGATTATATTTTTGTGTGACTTCCTCAAGTGTCAATATTCTTGGTTCTGTTTTATGTATACGTGCTGAATAGTTTGCTTGATATGCCTGCCGTGAACTCTGGATGGCGCCATAGAGGCAGATGTTTAGAAATTAGGTGAGAGAGCTGGAACTTTTTCCTCACTTTCTTCCATGACAGAGCAGTGTTATGAAGGAGTACTGATTCTTTTGCTCTCTGGGGCATTTTAGCAAATGCTGAATGCAGAATTGCAGCTAAATTATACGGACCTAAACTTGCTTCCTCTAGTATGGTATTGGAAAAAATGTTCTGTTTGCAGTAACCAATCACGTGTCTACAGAAACAGGCTAAATTGTAATCTCTTACTTCTGGAAAGTTAAGCTCCCCCCCCCCCCCACACACACACACAAATTCTTGCTTTTCTGCCTTGCCATAGGAACCATATAAATGCTTTGTGCCAGCGGTTCTCAACCTGTGGGTCGGGACCCCAGCAGGGGTCGAACGACCAAAACCGGGGGTCGCCTAAAGCCATTGGAGACGCAATTTTATTGTGTTTTTACTGCGAGTTGCATGGTTTGGGGTCACCACAACATGAGGAACTGTATTGCGGGGTCCCAGCATTAGAAAGGTTGAGAACCACTGCTTTGTGCAATCATGTAATATCTCGGCTTTTGAGTAGAAGGGGAAGAGTCTGTAACGGATGCAGCAGCTTAGAGAAGCTCATCATTTTCAGTAGATGCACTCGTCCCATAAGATTAAGTGGTAGGTTTTTGCAATGACCTAGCGTGGTCGATCCTCCCTCCCTGATGGTTGCGTAGAGGGGGACCGTGGTGCTCCCTGTGTGCCCGTTCCACTTTGTATGGCCCCTGTAGACCCAGTTGTTGTGGTAGAAAGTCTGAGAAAACCTGAGCTAATTGGGAGGCCGGGACCATCTCTGGCAACCCCACTATTCGCAAATTACTCCGGCGCGACCTGTTCTCCAGGTCATTAATTTCTCTGCCAGATGCGCTGAATCTGCAGTGACCGCTGTTAGTTTGTTCATTGCTGCAGTTAGGTCATCTTCTAATAAAGAGATTCTATGTTCTGCCTCAGTTAGTTGAGAGGAATGCTGATCCACTTCTGAGTTTTCTCTAGTGCTGCAGAGACAGCCTCCTGTATGCCAGGGGTGATTTTCTTTACCACCTCTTTTGCTAGTTTTTTTATAATTAATTGGAGGTCTTACGCCCTGTTGGGAGCTGGCATCTGATTCCCCCTGTTCTTCCTCTGACGCCTCTCCTCTGTTGTCTTGGTCAGGCGCTTCTCCATTCCTGCTGTGTGGGCCTGTCGGCATCATATTGCGACACATCGCTTGCTGTGGCTCTGCTCCTGTTAGTGCCTGCTCCGGGTCCCATTGCGGTGGGCTCCCGGCAGGTGAGATTCCCGATGTGGGGTGTTATTAGGGCGGGTGGTGGAGCCGTGATTATCGCGCTCTGTAGCGCTGTTAAGCGGTGTCGGCAGCGGAGCTCCGACCTCTTCCACTAAGCGGTATACAGCTGGGAACTGTCAAAAAAACTAGGATGTCGTCGGCAAACAAGGCCTTTTTGACACCACTTGATCCTATTCGGATACCCAGCCCCGCCAAGGAATCTAGCATTTTTTTTTCAAAAAGCTCCAGAGCCAGGTTAAACAAGGTGGCGACAATGGGCAGCCCTGGCTCGTTCTCCTGGCCAAAGTAAAAGGTGTTGAGCGGTATCCTGGGGTGTATATTAGCGGTATATTACCACTTGGTGATTTTTATATAGGGTGTTTATGAACAACCTGAAGGGTTTGCTAAAACCAAATCTATCCATTACCTGATATAGCCACCGCCACCGGACATTATCAAATGCCTTTTCCGCGTCTAGCGCCAAAAGTGCCCTTGTTCCAAATGACGATGGCACTAGTTTGGCTTCGTCTAATACCGCTAGGACTCTCCTCAAATTTGTGACTGCCGCACGTCCCTTTATGAAATCCAGTTGTGACTCTTCTATTAACGAGGGTATGATATGTGACAAGCAGTTAGCCATGAGTTTTGCTATTAATTTGAGGTCCTGGTTAATCAATGTCCGCATTTAATGTCTATAATTGCTCCTGCGTGACTATTGGAAGGTCTATGGAATTCAAATATTCATTTGTCAGTGTCCGGATCTGAGTCCGAATAAAGTGACTTTATAAAATGTTTGAAAGATGTTAACTGTTCCCACTATTGTCCTGGATATGGTGTATGTCAGCTGTTTGCCATTGCCCCTGGCTAGATTGGCCAATAGTCTTCCTGACTTATTACCAAATTTAAATAATTCTGCATCAAAAAGACTTCTGTGGAACTTTGCTCTAGAGCTCTTCGTTTACTAGCTTGGCCTCTTTCCATTCCTTTAGTGTATGTTCATTGGGCTGGTGTAAATATTTAATGTATGCCATTTGGAGCCCCTGAATAATCTGCCTGTATCTCTCCTTCGCTTTTCTTTTAAGATTCCCCACATGGTGTCTTATTTTACCTCTCAAGCCCATTTTAGCCGTGTCCCAGTACAGCGATGGGTTAGTTTCTGAGGAAGAGCATAGGAACTCGTATTCAGTGCAGTGCAGGCTGCAGAGATGCAGGGTCAAGTCCAATCCGGGCTCAGCAACGGGAGGTCCAGGCAGATGGGAACGGGAAAACAGGCACACGAGACAAAGGAACACAGCAACGCAGGAACACAGCAACACGGATGAACTCACAACACAGGAATCAGGAGCAGGAACACACAGGAACGCAGGAATATTGCTTGGAAGCTTTTTCTAAGGCTGTGAGGCACAAAGATCCGGCAGGGTTTGCAGGAAGAGGCAGGGTTAAATAGATTACCTGAAAATGGCCAGCACCAATTAGTGCCGCGCTGGCCCTTTAAATCTCCTGAATCTACCGCTAGCGGGGAGAGCGGGCCACAGTTGAGCCCGCGACCTGGGATATGGGTCACGGGACCACCCGTGACAATGAGTCATTGGGCCAGCCTGTGTTAATGTTGATTATACAGCCAATTAAAAAAGTTAATATTCATTATGATGCCACCGTGTTTATGTTTGCTTTTGTAAAATCTCCTGTTCGACAAGACAATAGGACTAGGATGCAAACCTTGCCAACTCCTTGGCAGCAACATAGCTTTATTTAGTAGTTCATAGACTCCTGAACCGCTCATCTGTTGTAGACAAACAAAAACTACATTGAATTTAAAGGTATTTATTTATCAAAATCTCTGATCTGATATTATTAATGTTTAAGCCTCATCTTTTGATCTTTCGTGGTTTACGCCGTCTTCTGTACTCTCCATCTTCCCTGTATACTCCTTCTTCTATTATTTAAAAAAAAAAACATTTAATTTCAAGAATTCATATACCAGTAAAAAAATAAAACTAACCAAAATATGATATGATGTAGAATAAACCAAGCCACAAAAAATATATTTGGGGTATTGATGCCACATAATGGTTCCCTCTAGAATTAACACTGTACTGTAGATTATTCACTGAATATGAATATATCTGTAGTGAGTAGCCTGAGTTTTTTCAGGAGCCACAGTGGGCCCTTTTTTATTGCAGGGTACAATATAGAATTGTGGATTAATTAGGGGGGTATTGCATGGCCTTTTTTGGTGGAGCTACAGAGGGGGTGTCATCTAAATTAAGGGACACATGCAAGCTATTTTTAATCAACGGCAACAGATTTTAAACTAATCTAAACTTGATATAGAAGCAAAGAAAGTACAAACCTCAAGGAGACATCACATGTGAGTTATTAAGTTTAAGGGGAACCTGTCATTGACCTAATAAATCACTACCAATATGTTGTCAAGTAGCTGAACACATTCCAGATCATGTTACTTTCATGGCCCAGGGTGGTGGCATCATCCAGAAAATCTACTTTTAAGTGAGATGTAAATCGGTTTTATTGAATCAAGGAAGCTAAGATTTTAATACTGAAGTCAAGCTCTCTTTTTCTAAAAAACCCCCCATTACACCTTTATGCTCCTGTACATCTCCACCTCCTGCTCGTTCTCAGAGGTCACAGCCTGGTAAACTGATATCAGTGGGGGAGGGACAAGCTCTACAGGAGCACAAAGATGGAGGCAGCCTGCAGCTCAGACAAGTCACATATTGTTTTTGTTTTTTTTTTTTTTTTTTAAATCTTTTTTATTAATTTTCAAAATAAAATAGTACAATAACACATATTACAAAGGGAATGTTAACAACGTTCACATATGAATTATTGCAATTAAAGACCATACATGGTTTAATCCTGTGTGAATCGTCTGTTCTTTTGAGGGATGGGTTCATGTTTTTATTGTTTTTTGAAATGCATCCAAACCAAAGCCCAGCCCCTGGGACTACCCCAGGATTTTGTCAAGATGCAAGAGTAAGTTCTAACACACAATTATATTGTAATGCAAATGCTTAGAAAAGGCAGAGAGGCATTTTTACAATCTGTCTTTAGTGAAAATGAGGTCCCTGGTGACAGGTCCCCTTTAAGAAGTATCTATTAGGTACAGCCAGCATGTTAATGCTGAGAAGTACAATGTAGTTCAGAATTATTCGACTGTAGCTAAAGCAGTAGGTAGAAACTACTACTACCAAAAATGAAAAAAAAATATATATGTTTCTCAATATCTCAAAACTTATACTAAAAAAATGATTTTGAAGAAATGTTTTTACCATTTATCATATACAGTAAACATGATAAATAGCTTTTTAGATGTTAAGTTCCAGGACTATTGGGTTGTCATCTTAAAACAGAAAATTAGAATACAAGATATGGCTAGAAATGTTATATATGAAATGCAAAGATGAAAAACCACATGATAATTGTTCCATTGGGGTCAATAAAACCTAGTCTAGGCCCAGGTCAGGCCCAGCAGCTCTGCTTAACCCTTTCAGACCCGTCATTCATGTGACAGCTGGGTCTATAGAGCAGGTGGCAGTGCTGGCTCCTATATTTACTACGTAGCGCTACTACAACGCTATGTAGTGAAGAAAGGAGAAAGCAAAAGCGGAGACCCAGTCCAGCTCCTGCGATTAGCAATGAAGCAGAAGGAACTTCAGCAACGTGGAAAGACCAGAACTAGCTGACAACTTTTCTCAGTGGGCGGTTGGCATCAAGTTAAAAACAGAATGGGGCACATTTACTTACCCGGCCCATTCGCGATCCAGCGGCGCGTTCTCTGCACAGGATTCGGGTCCGGCTGGGATTTAAGATGGTAGTTCCTCCGCCGTCCACCAGGTGGCGCTGCAGCGCCGAAAATAATCTTAACGCCCCGGAATGCACCATCCCATAGAAGGTGAAGGTGAGCGCTCCCAAAGCGACACATTTTCGGTTTTTAAATGCGGCGGTTTTTCCGAATACGTCGGGTTTTCGTTCGGCCACGCCCCCCCGATTTCTGTCGCGCGCATGCCGGCCCCGATGCGCCACAATCCGATCGCGTGCGCCAAAAACCCGGGGCAATTCATGTACAAGCGGCGCAAATCGGAAATATTCGGGTAACACGTCGGGAAAACGCGAATCGGGCCCTTAGTAAATGACCCCCAATGTGTAACAGAATCTGCACAACACTGGTATGGACTTAGTGGTAGTGTTATTAGAAAATACACATTTTCTAATAAGGATAATTCCCACCTTATAACATGGCTATATATTCCTTAGTGTATAACTTGGTCTGGTCAACTGTTTCTTTTTCAGCAGCTATGATATAAAGTAGAAACCATGATAAAGCATTTAGACTCCGATTACAGTATTTAGTGGGGGTTTTTTTTAGAAACATCTTAAGTATTTAGCCTTTAGTGTCCTTAAGTGGAGGCTTGTTCAATATATGCACCTCTCAATGGGAAGCATCGGTATAACACCTTATAGGAGGATGTTGTTGCACATAAACCAAAGCTTTTCTGTAGTTTTTGTATTGGGACTCATTCCGTTTCTGTATAAAGATGTAGCAGAAATGACTTGGAAAATTCATTGTAACATTACAAGGTTTTATCTATTCATCTATAGTAGTCTAAATGTAAACACATTACAGGTGGTTAAGGACACCTGACTTAAAGAAGACCCCTAGTTACAGACGGACCTCTCTGCCCACTGTGACCTCTGGTGAAGATCTCTGGAGGCTTAACTTTAGCCCCAGACTGCAATGATCAGCTGTAAAAGGTTCTGCAATGGAGCTTTTCTGACAATCCTTGCTCCCATGAAAATCCAATTCACTAGGACAACAAATTTTTTTTTACAATTCTATAATATACCTCAATATAATTCAACTTAAGAACAAGAACCTATCTTGTATGTAACCTGGGTATTGCCTGTATATTGCCAGTAAATGCATATATATAACTTACTGATCCAACCCAAATTTGTTATTTGTTAGATTTCTTAGAGAAACATCTGAATATAGATATATTGGGGAAATTTAATAAGACTTGTACAACATCACCCACCGGGGCCTAGCCTTTTTCTGTGTCTGGAGGAAGCCTGGGCGCTGAATACCTGGGTGACTGGCTAGTGTGGCCTAGCTGTGGTGGTCACGGGGCTTGGTATCAGGGACAGAGGCCTTGTCCGCAGCCTGGCAGGTCTCCAGCAGGTGGTGTGTTCAAGAAAATGGAGGCAGAGACTGAAAGTGTAGTTTTCTCCCTGGGGCAACCCCGATGCATAGATAGGGATCCCTGGAGAAGGAGAATAGGACGCCCTTGGTGGTATACAGCCTGATCCAGGGATCACTCAGAGGCATGTTGGTAAAGTATAACTTACTGTACTACTTTATTGGAAACTTGGCAATGGCCACAAAAACTGCAAACTTCAGCTGGGTAGAGCTGGCTAGTTGGATCTTAGGTCCTCAGGAAGATATCCACATAGCCGGGACAAATAGCTTCAGGCTGGTGTAGGAGAGTTGGCTGCTTCAGCAGCAGAGTTAGAGCAGATTCCTAGTGCTGGAGTTCTGCTTTGGGCCTGCTCTCCTGACAGGACAATTGTTGAGGAGTGCTCTGCTGTGCCCAGGGCCGATTCTAGCCTTTTTGCTGCCTGAGGCGAAATTTTAAAATGCTGCCCCCCCCCCATGTACGCGTGCACGTGCGTGCCCCTGATGATGCTACCTTACACACTAGTAGTCATTAGTCACAGATATTAGTGACCTCTAGTACCTTACAGGTGACCATCTACTCCATCAGGACTTCTTTACGCTTTCTTCTGGCCTTGGTTTTCCTCCGAATTCACAAAGAAATGTCTTCAACTCCATGCAGCACAACTCACCATGGCGCCCCTAAAAATACCACAGTCACAGTATAATGAATTGTGATTCCAATATATATTATCCTCACAACATGACTGAACAAACTATTCCCAATATAAAACATCATTTAGTCACCCAAATTAGAGCATATAGAGCAATTCAATTAGGTGCCCTAATTTAGCCTCCCCCAATAATGAACAGCCGAGTATACATAGTCTCTCCTCTCTACCATTTATATACAGCCTCTCCCCTATCCCCCTGTATACACAGCCTTTCTTCTACCCCCCTGTATACACAGCCTACACCCCCCCACACCCCGTATACAGTCTCAGCTCCCCCACCACCTGTATCCAGTCTCAGCTGTATACATGCCCCACACAATTACCCCCAGTAATGTCTCCCATACAACCCCCCAAAATTTCCCCCATACAACCCCAATGTAATGTGTCCCACAGCCTCCCAGTAATTACCCCCACAGCTACCCCCAGTAAGTAATGTGCCCACACACAGCCCCCCAGTAAGTAATGTGCCCACACACAGCCCCCCAGTAAGTAATGTGCCCACACACAGCCCCCAGTAAGTAATGTGCCTCACACACAGCCCCCCCAGTAAGTAATGTGCCCACACACACAGCCCCCCCAGTAAGTAATGTGCCCACACACACAGCCCCCCCAGTAAGTAATGTGCCCACACACACAGCCCCCCCAGTAAGTAATGTGCCCACACACACAGCCCCCCAGTAAGTAATGTGCCTCACACACAGCCCCCCCAGTAAGTAATGTGCCCACACACACAGCCCCCCCAGTAAGTAATGTGCCCACACACAGTCCCCCATGTTCTTCCCTGGCCCCTGTCATGTCTCCCCCTCACCTCACTCAGGCAGCTCTCTGTGTGTGTACTGCTTTCCCCGGCAGGTCATGTGACCATTGCATCATCAAAGGTCCTTCAGCCTTCAGCCTCCGGGAGTCTTCTACTCCCGGAGGGTGAAGCAACTGCTGGGGAAAGCAGTCCCTGTACATGGTCTCATAACGATCTGTGTCCTGAGGACACAGATCGTTATGAGAGAGGGAAGGAAGATCTAGCGATCCCCCTACTGCACTCACCATTCCGTGCTCCCACGCAGCTCCCTCATCTCCTCCAGCCAGCAGCCCTCTGTGAAGGGACACAGGTCGGCACGGGCACGTGGTGACGTCATCACGCCGACCTGTGTCCTGCAGAGCGGTGCACACAGTCGCGATGTGCTGCACCGCTCTGCCTATAAATTACATCACCGCCTTGAAGGCGGCAATGTAATTTATTTTACAGGTGGCACGGACCTGCCAGCCATTGGCAAGTCCGTGCTACCAGCGGCAAAATGCCGCTTTTAAATGGGGTCTGCTATCTGCCGCCTGAGGCGGGGACTTCACCTCGCCTCATGGCAGAAGCGGCCCTGGCTGTGCCTCAGCACTCTCTGGGCTCTCCCTGGAGATACCTCAGGGGAAAGAGACCAGAACCTTCCACACCCAAGGTTCATATAGCCTTAGGGAGTGTCCAGCTCAGGTGTCCCATCCAACCAGCTCTCTATTTGCATTCCAAGTACAACACATCTGTCTGGTCAACAGTACTTCACAAGCAGAGAGTTAAAGCTGCATTACCACTATCCCACACTAGGGGTCCTCAGTGAGTTGATCACTGACACAGAGAGAGACCTTTTGCATGGCAGGGGATTTGAGTTTCCCAACACCTGATTAACCCTTGCGTTGGCAGGGGTGTTGCACTAGCCTATTGGATGGCCTCTTAGTATGTCCGACATTCAGTATACCACCCGAATTAAATTTCCCCCAGGTTGGACCTGGCGGACATTTCAGGTGTAGTCCATAGTAAATATGGCGACCCAGGGCATACATGTGGAGGCTTGCAATGGGGAAAAGTAGCAGACAAGGCATTGTTTTAGCAGGTATCAGAAATGTGTCATTAAACCCAAATATGGTTGATATGGCTTATTAATTATGGATTAATATTTGTTACCTGATTGGTCAACAGTTGCTTCTTCTTCCTCTTCAGTAGCCACAGCATAATTAATTTTATAGCTAAATTTGTAAAAAGAAACATTAAAATTGTTACAATCACTAAAATAGATGACAATTTTCACTTCTACCAGGCAATGGACAGACTCAAAAACCAAACTTATGTAAGAATATAGCTGCAAGGGCTTAACTATTAAAAAGTAATACAAAGGAAGGTTTATCATTGCTTTGAAAACATCACACCTAGGTTCTTAGCCATATCATTGGAAAGAAAATGTATGTTTCATCGTTTTGGTTTTTTTTTGTCCCATTAAAAACATTTACTAGCCAGAACAGAAATTCTAATCTGTAATTCTGGTGTAATAATGTATATTATAAAATGTAACATAATCTAGGTGGAAACTCACCAATAGTATATGGCAGCAACTAGTACAGCGATGAGGAAATCACAATAAATCCCCACATCTATATAAGTGAGGACTGGTAATAAAGAAACAAGCTGGTTTATAGGATGTCAGTTCATCTAAATAATCCTCACATAAACAACTGACAAAAAAACTGCAAAAATATGGTGCCCTATGTTGGGTATAAAAGATGTTCTTATATGATAGGACAATCCAGAGAAGGAACATCTCCAGTTCTACCAGATGTGGGACCTGGATCAGAAATAACTGGCATGTGATGGGCGTGATAGAAGAGTATACACATAGACACATAGACTGCAGATTAAATTTCTCACTACTTACTTATATCTGCACGGGTTGTTGGTGGGTGAGAGGTAATTAGGATTTTTGCTGTCCATAAATGAGGAAACAACAATAATGAGAAGTCACATATTTTATACTTGGCAGAGGCTTTATACTGGAGTATGGAGGTCATAAAGAAGACCCTGCACTCATACTCAAAAATAATCAAACCATAAACCACAGGTGTCCCTTATATAGTTCTGACATAGTTTGTGCCAAGAAATGTCTAAAACACATTTGGCTCACAAAAAAAAAAAAAAAGTTCCAGGGCTTGGCCTTTGGAGAAAGTGTGTAGCATTGGTAAAAGTGTCAGATGCAACAAAAACTGTTGGACTTCTCTTCATCAACTAATAGGAGGTGCAAAGAATGACCAGACTAGTCTTTAAGTATGCCAGATTTTGCCTCCATCTGCCAGTATATGTCAGTGGGAACTTTCCCAAAGTATACTCTCAGTGTATTCTCAGAAGTGAGTGTGAACCCAGCCTTGCCACTGGTGCTGGTACTAATAGTTGTATAACACTTCAATAATTGTTAGCTGCCAAGTTAATAGTTACCAAGGTCCATCACTGCACAGGAAACATAGGATTGTTCTACTTCCAGTATAGAAATAAAGGAAACATCAAAAACCTAAAGGTGCATCATTAAAACCTAACCATAAATAAATACTGTGGAGGAATACAATGTATAACCATATACAGTAAACAATCTACGCTGGTGGGAGGTTGTCATAGTTCCTGTAATATCTGCACAATTATTTGACCTTATGCGTCTACCGCAATTTTAGGAATGGGAAAGAATGGTTGGCCGGGCCAACGAAGGGATACGTGGATTTCACCTGTCTGACAGACTTATTCTTGCTGAAAATTATAGAACAAATCTAAGCTTGGTCCCAGTAGATCTCCTCTTGTGATTATTTTGGAAAGTCTTTCATGAGTCAATGAGCCAGCCTCTGTTAATGTTGATTATACAGCTAATGCAAAAAAAGGTTAATACTCATTATTATGCCACTTAGGATTCACATTAACCGTGTTATATTTGCTTTTGTAAAATCTCCTGTTCGACAAGACCACAGCCGACTCCTTGGCAGCAACATTGCTTTATATAGTAGCTCATAGACTCCTAAACCGGTCATCTGTTGTAGACAAACAAAAACTACATTGAATTTGAAGGTATTTATGATCAAAATCTCTGATCTGATATTATTAATGTTTAAGCCTCATCTTTAGATCTTACGCCATCTCGCCATCCTCCCTGTATACTCCTTCTTCTATTATTTGAAAAAAAGAACATACAATTTCAAGAATTCATATATCAGTAAAATAAATTAAACTTATAAAAATATGTATACAATAAACCAAGCCACAAAAAATATATTTGGGGTATTGATGCCAAATAATGGTTGATGCCAAATATATCTGTAGTGAGTAGCTTCAGTTTTATCAGGAACCACAGCGGGCCCTTTTTTATTGCAGAGTACAATATGTAACTGTGGAATAATTAGGGGGTATGTGGCCATTTTTGGTGGAGCTACAGAGGGGGTGTCATCTAAATTAAGGGACACATGCAAGCTATTTTTTTAATCAGGGGCAACGGATTTGTAACTTATCGAAACTTGATATAGAAGCAAAGAAAGTACAAACCTCAAGGAGACATCACATGTGAGATACTAAATTTAAAGGGAACCTGTCGTCAGAAATTGACCTAATAAACCACTACCAATATGTTGTCAAGTAGCTGAACACCTTCCAGATCATGTTACTTTTTCTTTTTTTTTTCTTAACCCCTTAACGCTCTGCGCCGTAGCTCTACGGCGCAGAGGTATAAGGGAAGTATGAAGAGGGCTCACGGGCTGAGTCCTCTTCATACAGAGGTGGGGGTTTTTGCATTTTGCACAAAACCCCCACCGCTAATAACCGCGGTCGGTGCTTGCACCGATCGCGGCTATTAACCCTCTAAACGCCGCCCGCAAAGTCGCGGGCGGCGTTTAAAAGACGGCGGCGCGCGGGCGCCGCCATCTTTTTTTCGATCGCCACGCCCCCGAACGTCATCGGGGGGCGGCGATCGGTTACCATGGTAGCCTCGGGTCTTCTCTTGACACGAGGCTACATGGTTTATGCAGGTTCGTTACAATGAGCCAGTGGCTCATTGTAATGTAAGACCTGCAAAAACGCCATATATTGCAATACTGTAGTATTGCAGTATATGGTAGGAGCGATCTGATCATCTAGGGTTATTGTACCCTAGATGGTCTAAAAAATAGTAAAAAAAAAAAGAAAAAAAAAAGTTTAAAAAATAAAAAAAATTAATAAAATATTAAAAGTTCAAATCACCCCCCTTTCCCTAGAACGGATATAAAACATAACAAACAGTAAAAATCACAGACATATTAGGTATCGCCGCGTCCCAAAATGCCCGATCTATCAAAATATAAAAACGGTTACGGCCGGCGGTGACCTCCGAGGCGGGAAATGGCGCCCAAATGTCCGAAATGCGACTTTTACACCTTTTTACATAACATAAAAAATGAAATAAAAAATGATCAAAATGTCGCACAGACCTCAAAATGGTAGCAATGAAAACGTCGCCTCATTTCGCAAAAAATGACCCCTCACACATTTCCGTGCGCCAAAGTATGAAAAAGTTATTAGCGTCAGAAGATGGCAAAAAATTTTTTTTCTTTTTTGTACACATTCGTTTAATTTTTGAAAATGTATTAAAACACAATAAAACCTATATAAATTTGGTATCACCGCGATCGCACCGAACCAAAGAATAAAGTAGGCGTGTTATTTGGAGCGAAGAGTGAAAGTCGTAAAAACTGAGCCCACAAGAACATGACGCACGTGCGGTTTTTTTTCAATTTTTCCACATTTGGAATTTTTTTTCAGCTTCGCAGTACATGGCATGCTAAAATAAATAACATTACGGGAAAGTAAAATTTGTTACGCACAAAATAAGCCCTCACACAGGTCTGTACACGTAAAAATGAAAAAGTTATGGATTTTTGAAGTTGGAGAGCGAGAAATGAGCCGGAAAACCCTCCGTCCTTAAGGGGTTAAAATACCCTTTTGTTTAATTATTTTTTTAAAAGTCTTTATTGGGGACACAGCCGTAAATTACAGCATATGAATGCATCAAAAGATATTACAGAATATACTTTACATATGTACATTTTCTTTTGTTTTTACAATAACAAACAGTTCCCCTCTGTTATTTAAGTTCCTTCTACTGGATATATCTGGAGGACACAAACAGCGCATCCCTTGGATAACAAATATCACAAAAAAAATAACTAATAACACCTAATCCACTGCATGTCTCTCATTGTCTTTCTCAAAGATCTCGATGTCAGGCCCATTGCATGTCATATTACAACCCTTGGGGGTATCAGGACAATTTGGTTTGCAATTAAGTGACCCTAAGTATTCCAAGAGTACCTTTCAAATCCTCAGTAAGATACCATGTTGTATATTGATAACAAGACATCATTTCCTTAAAGGAAACCTACCACTTGAAGTGGCAGGTATAAGAGGGAACTACCGAGCACCAGCTCAGGGTGAGCTGATGCCGGAGCTTATTTTTGTTAGTGTTTTAAACCGCAGTATCGCTGGTGCTCGGTAGTTCCCTCTTATACCTGCCACTTCAAGTGGTAGGTTTCCTTTAATCTCTTCTCTGGTGAGGTGTCTTTCAATAAACAGCCTCGACTTCCTAAAAAATTAATTTGTTTTTATTTTACCTCTCTTAACTGCCTCCTGCCTGTCAACGTGCAGATAGAGTGCGACTTGTTGATTAACCTCAGTCAATGTGGGTAGTGTGGCCTCTAACTAGTGGTTTAGAATGCTCCTTCTCGCAATAAGCAGTGTGATATCAGTTATCGGTCTAAAATATAGCGTGGACTCTTTATCCTGTTCCCCTGTGCTAGGTGAGTGAAAGAGCTTAGACATAGGCGAGAGAGGTATTAGATCCCCATATGTATCTTGTAGAAATGTTTGCACTAGCTTCCAGTAGACTTGGACTCTCAGACACGTCCAAATGGAGTGGAACAAATCTGCTCCTTGTAAGGCGCATTTTGGGCACTTTCTTATACTATCTGGTCGAAGTGGGTTAGGGGGAAAGTTGAATGCATATATTGTGGAATGTACTAATTTGTAGTGTGTTTCCATCCATCGCTCACTAAGTATACATCTCTTCACTAAATTCCATCCTGCCAACAATCTGAGTCCGAATAAAGTGACTTTATAAATTGTTTAAAAGATGTTTACTATCTCTAGAGTTGAAGTATAAACGTTCCCACTATTGTTCTGGATATGGTGTATGTCAGCTGTTTGCCAATGCCGATGCCAATGCCTGGCTAGATTGGCCAATAGTCTTCCTGACTTATTACCACATTTAATGTATGCCATTAGGAGCCCCTGACTAGTCTGCCTGTATCTCTCCTTCGCTTTTCTTTTAAGATTCTCCACATGGTGTCTTATTTTACCTCTCAAGTCCATTTTAGCCGTGTCCCAGTACAGCTTTGGATTAGTTTGTGAGGAAGAGCATAGGAACTTGTATTCAGTCCACCACCCCCTTAGTAGCTGAATAAATTGGTCATCTTTTGCTAGGAACGTAGGGAACCTCCAAATGTAATCTACACCTCTGACATGGTGCATGGTCCATGCTCAATATCAGCTTCTATAATTTTATGGACCCAAGGCCTGCTTACCAGCACATAGTCCAAGCGTGACCACGTGTGACGCACCTCTGAGTGGCATGTGTACTCTCTCCCGTCCGGATGCAAATGTCTCAAGACATCTGTTAGATTATAGTCGCTAGCTGTCAAAAAGAGGTCTGTATTTTGTTCCCAAGTATGGTTGCATGACCTGGTTATGGTCTCCAGCTACCATTTTGTTTGGGTTGGGGTCTCTGGCCAGTAGACTCTCTAATTTCCTGTAAAATGTACGTTGTTCATGATTAGGTGCATATATACTATACAGGTTCAAGTCACCTGCAGGAGTGTCTAAATTGACATGAAGAATCTGCCCCTCTGAGTCTGAGCTGTGAGATATAATTTTGACCCGTGAATTTTTGCTGACTAATATTAGGACTCCTTTCCTTCTGCTCGAGTTTGCGACTCCTATTGCTGTGGCTACCCAGTATTTTTGCATTAGTTTTGTTTCCGACTGTTCTGAATGGGACTCTTGTATTAAAGCTACGTCAGCTTTAACTTTTTCTAGGTGTCTTAAGACTAATGATCTCCTCTGAGGGGTCCGGAGACCTTTAACATTCCATGAAATGGTCCTAATGATAACCCCTATCAGTGATTTGTCTCAAGAAGCAAGAAAAGAATTGCACCAAAAATAGACCAATATGCATGAAGTAATAGGTACAAAAGTATTCACAATATACATCAATATTTATTCAAGTATAAAGACAGGCACAAAGAAGACATACATTTAAAAACATTTAAAAAAATATTTTACAGGAAAATTCATAAGTGGTGGCCCTGGTATGGGTCAACCACCAACACACCCCTATCCAGACAATGGTTGCTGTCTATATGTCTACCTCAATATTGCACATAATCCACAATAGTATAATCCAATAAAGAATTCAGTGACAATAAGCCCAAGCTGCACAGTCCGCAGGGATATCGGCAGTGAGACAATAGCCGTAAACAATACATCAAAAAAGTGTTAAAAGTTAATACTTCCATCAAAACTCACTCAAACACAAGAAAGTGCTGAGTGCTAACAATAAAGTGCTAGTAAAGAACTATAAAGTGCTAGTGAAAAGCTATAGACAATCACTGCTAAGGTAGAGGTATTACCCACTGCATGTGTTCAAGTAGGGATCTAAATCACATACTACATAGGGCTGGCATACAGGTAGAGGTAGATAGGATAGGCGGTGACCGGCTCCCCACGCGTATCGTCTTCAAAAGACGACTTCCTCAGGGGTAAGTAGCCTAATGAATAAGAGCACCCACCTTAAATGCGTCTCCGAAGCATGTGCATGACCAATCGAAATTGCCGCTGTATCGGCGCCAAACCGGAAGTAGTCATATGTGCATGACCGGAAGTAACTGTCAGATATCTATAACGGCGAATTACTGAGCATGCGCTCCCCGGCCGGGGTCCAGGCAACAAGCTGGTTAGATAGTAAAATTTGCCTGGAAACAGGTGATACTATGAACGGCGACCTAAAAACAATAGATTATGAATGATGTCACATTACGGCCGTCCAGAGTAATTGATGTCATTAAAACACCAAAAGGAACCAGAGCGGCAACAAACACTAATGTATAAAACTAGTACTCTTTATTGGAAGTAAATATATAGATTCGACATATATAACCCTCAAATGGGAAAAAAAATATATATAAATACAATGTATAGGGGACACAAGTAGCCCAAGATAGAAAAAAGGGCAACACAGGAGACCAGTGGCTACCCCTATTAGCCCAGAGTCCAAATAATGTAATTGATAATAATAGTAATACAGTCAAATGTTAGACTCAAATAAATAGGGTAAAAGTGGCAATAGTGCAGTAAAGGTAAACCATACACAGCAGTAGAGGTACCATCCAGTATTGGAAAAATATCATACTATTACTATTGCACACTCACCCGAAAACATGGTGGACTGACGCTAGGCAGATCAGGGGAAAGCCAAAATATGCACCCCGACGCGCGTTTCGCACAAATGCTTCGTCAGGAGGTGATGGCATAGTGCTGTATCTAGCATTTTATAGTTACCCACGGCATCCCTGTGTATAGACGCGCCCACCACGTGACGGAGAAAATTTGACCCGGAGTGAAAGACAAGCGATTAAAAATTTGAAATCGAATACCATTTTCCTTGTCAAAGAGGCTGATAAGGGGGGTAATATCGTCTTGTGGCCAATAGAGGCATACTTTGAAGAGGCTTATAGACAACTGAATAACCGGGCCTACTATTTTTCTCTCCCTTCGGACCCTACTCAAGTATTTACTAAGAAACTTACTTCTCTATTGGATGCAGCATTAAAGTCAAGGTATTATTACCAAGAGGGAACATAACTTTTTGTCCAACACCCACCCGGTAATCCCAACATTTTACATGCTGCCAAAGGTCCACAAGTCCCTGACATGCCCTCCGGGCAGACCAATAGTGTCGGGGATTGGGGGCCTTTGTGAGCATGCATGCAGCTTCGTTGACTTTTTTCTTCAGCCAATGGTATTAAATCTACCATCTTACATCAGGGATTCAACTGACCTTATGTCCAAAACTAATTATACCTTTCTTCCGGATGATACCTGGTTAGTAACTTGCATTCTAATATTGGCCACGAGGATGGGCTGCGAGCTATTGCACATTTTTTGGATGTTAAATCTACTGGGGACAGGAGGTTTGACTCTTTCTTGTTGAACCTCCTGGAATTCATTTTGAAGCACAATTATTTCACCTTTGATGGAAAATTCTTTAAACAAATTTCGGGGACGGTGATGGGTGCACATTGTGCCCCTTCCTATGCCAACCTATTTTTGGGTTGGTGGGAGGGGCTACACCGTTTTATTGACGACGTGTTACTTCTGTGGGAGGGACCTCTTGATTTGTGCAAGCAGTTCATTACCGACTTGAATAATAAAACCTTGAATATTATTTTGACATCCACTTTCTCGCAGATGGCGGTTGATTTCTTGGATTTAAAAATCTCTTTTGTCAATACAACCTCTGCATGGATCTGCATAGGAAGAAAACGGCAACGAATAGTTTGCTGCACTATGAGAGTCTCCACCGTCAGCACTTAAAGTCGGGTATCCCGGTGGGACAATTTATCCGTGTGAAACGGAACTGTACGCTACCAACTGACTTTAGGAGGAACGCACTGGATTTAACACAAAGATTCAGGAGGTTTTTCGCAGGGCATGTGATACACCAAGAACAGATTTATTGAACCCCAAACCACCAAGAGGAGCTTCACAGCTGGGTGTATGTACCAGGTATAACAACCAATGGAACAACCTCCGAAAGATATTAACTAAAAACTGGAACATTTTATGCTCCGAACCTCGCTTGAAACCGTTTGTGGACCCTAAGCCTAAATTGATAGCCAGACGAGCCCAAAATTTAAAGGACCAATTGACTAAGATCCACTTTGTGCGCACGATGGCACCCCTGGGGAGGGGAATGAAAATTAAGGGCTCATACCCCTGTGGGGAATGCTCTGTCTGCCCTCTCATGCGCCCTTCCAACGGCGCATGAGAGTGGTGCATTTCAGAGCGTTCCATGGGGACAAGGCGAGGGGATTACAAGTGGTAAGACTTGATAAAATCCGCCCCAATTTTAGGGGGGGCAATGTAGTCCCTAAACTTCTGCGCAGGGAAGCACATTACATTTTTAGATTGAAAAGTCTTTCCCCACAGGGACTCAACGAGGAGCTACACTTCAATGGTTTTTACAAACAGAGATAATTACGGATTTTCCTAATCAACAGTAGGAAGCAAAGGATGGGAACAGGTGAGTACATTATAACCTTTATACTTCACCAGATTCCTTTTTCTCTCTCTCTCCATTTCTCTCTCCTTATGACCCCTTATACACATTTTCACATAGGATTCACCCGGCTGTTCTTTAATATTGGCACTTTCTTGGTTATACCAAGAGTAGATACTTTAACACTCTTCTTCTTTTTTCACCTAGCACCAATATTCCATATCTTGCTCTTCTCATGTTCACATCTTTTTAAAGCACCATTAAGGCTTAGTTTGTATACTCATCATGTACACTTTTAACCCTAATCTTATATATACTTATATATATGTCTTACTCATTTCTAATATTACCTTTATTCCCTCCCTAATCAAGTAAACTATATCTGGCAAATGGTGGCTTACCATATCTGGGGATACTCACCTGTACCTGCCGCCTTCGAGATCCTTTGCTGCAACACTGTGGTGGCTCACCATATCTGGGGATACCCACCTGTACCTGCCGCCTTCGAGATCCTTTGCTGCAACCTTGTGGTGGCTTACCATATCTGGGGATACTCACCTGTACCTGCCGCCTTCGAGATCCTTTGCTGCAACACTGCGATATATCAAAGCGAAAAAGGTTCCACTCCAATGAACATTTCTCGCCCTTCCATAAATTGTGGGAACAAAAATAATTTCTCTTTGATCAATATTCACTGGTCCCTTGGTTGATACGGACACTCTTAGAAGGACCTTAGTCATCTACGGCACCGGAGCCCTTTCTCTCATGCTGATTCTGATTCGGGCTGTCACTAATTTGGGAAATCCTGTAACCTCATTCCATCTCGTAATACTATGATACATACACATGTGTATATATATATACTTTGTTTTTCTATTTTTGATTTCTTTACAGTTACTATTATAGGCACTGGCCTACAATTTGCAAAAATGACAGACATATTGTGACTTTCTTCTTTATGTTGTTTGAATAATAATGTACATACACCCTAACCTTTTGCATCTCTGTTGTGATGCTCTATGAGCTGTACGTGTCCGTAGGAATTGGTGTGTTTTTTAGAATACATTTTATATCCTTTCTTTGTTATGTCGAACTGTGTGCTTGTGCACAATATTTGTAATGCGGTAGGATTGGACAATTTATTTATCTATCCATAACCTTTTCTGATCATTTGTATTTAGGGGGTTTTTGGGTAGATTTCAAACATGGTACAATTACCATGGGTTTGCTATTTGCTTACCCATCAATGGTCATTTTGATCCTGCTTTTATTATTTGTTCGCCGTACTTATGTTGAATATTCATATATTACACAGCACATCGCCTCCTTTATCGCTGTTCCTAGTTTGACTATATCGCCGTTCTGACTATTATTCAGATTCAGACTAATGACATCAATTACTCTGGACGGCCGTAATGTGACATCATTCATAATCTATTGTTTTTAGGTCGCCGTTCATAGTTTCACCTGTTCCCAGGCAAATTTTACTATCTAACCAGCTCGGCGTCAGCTTGTTGTCTGGTTACTCATTACCAGGACCCCGGCCGGGGAGCGCATGCTCAGTAATTCGCCGTTATAGATATCTGACAGTTACTTCCGGTCATGCACATATGACTACTTCCGGTTTGGCGCCGATACAGCGGCAATTTCGATTGGTCATGCACATGCTTTGGAGACGCATTTAAGGTGGGTGCTCTTATTCATTGGGCTACTTACCCCTGAGGAAGTCGTCTATTGAGGATGATACGCGTGGGGAGCCGGTCACCGCCTATCCTATCTACCTCTACCTGTATGCCAGCCCTATGCAGTATGGGATTTAGATCCCTACTTGAACACATGCAGTGGGTAATACCTCTACCTTAGCAGTGATTGTCTATAGCTTTTCACTAGCACTTTATAGTTCTTTACTAGCACTTTATTGTTAGCACTCAGCACTTTCTTGTGTTTGAGTGAGTTTTGATGGAAGTATTGACACTTTTTTGATGTATTGTTTACGGCTATTGTCTCACTGCTGATATTACTGCGGACTGTGCAGCTTGGGTTTATTGTCACTGAACTCTTTATTAGATTATACTATTGTGGATTATGTGGAATATTGAGGTAGACATATAGACAGCAACCATTGTCTGGAATGGGGTGTGTTGGTGGTTGACCCATACCAGGGCCACCACTTATGAATTTTCCTGTAAAATATTTTTTTTAATGTTTTTAAATGTATGTCTTCTTTGTGTCTGTCTTTATACTTGAATAAATATTGATGTATATTGTGAATACTTTTGTACCTATTACTTCATGCATATTGGTCTATTTTTGGTGCAATTCTTTTCTTGCTTCTTGAGACATATCTATGGTATATTGCACCTGACCTGTCTTTATATGTTGTGGCTGTGCAAACTGCTCTTTCACAATAGCCCTACCAGTGATTTGTTGCCAAGATCTGAGACCTGAAGGATCGGCTTCTAAAGCTGCTATTGAGACCTCTGTTCGATTATTGAGAGCATGCACATAGTTAACAATAAACTTATAAATTAGTACTAAACCTATTAGTTTAGAATTCTCATTAGTGACTTCTCTATATGTCCAGTATGTATAGAGCCCATAGCTCCTAGCCCTATTGTCCAGTCCAGAGAAAATTCTTCTATTATCAACCAGCAATCACTGTCACAGAGCTTATCATAGTTCTCTGTTCAGGAAAAAAGTGATAGCAAGAATATAGGGATGTAAGGCCGCATGGTGAAGATTCTCTTGGACCCCTTGGCTTAACTGTGAGATAAAACAAAACATTTGTATATAACAATTACTCACAATACTTCTCATGAAGTCCTACTTTCCGATGGTCAATCCATGTAGGCCGCTCCTTATAGATGAAGAGAACAACGTCCATGGAGATCACTTATCCTTACGCCGCGGTTGCTGTGGAGAACTTGTATTCCTTGGGATTGTTGTCCTCCGGTGTTGCAATGATGGCCGGTCTGAATCTTTCCAGTTTTGAAGTCCCTCCAGCGTTGATTCTGCCTCTTTCGGGTCTTCAAAGGTGCATGTGGAACCATCCGGGTGCATAATTTTCAAAAGGGCCGGATATATAAGTTAGAATTTCCACTTTCATTTATAAAGTTCTGTACACGGACCACTAAACGCCTTTTGGCTAATTCAGCTGAGTAGTCAGAAAAGAATAGGATATTGGCTCCCTCTATCTCTAACGGCTCCTTGCGTCATCTATACGCTCTGAGGATTTGTTCCTTGTCTGCATAATTCAGATATTTTGCAATGGCCTGCCTGGGTCGCTCCCTGATGGTTGTGTAGACGGAGAGCGGGCAGTCCTGGGCGGACCGATCCTGTGAGCTCTTTCCACCAGCGCTGGGTGGTCTATGCCTGAAAGCCAATACAGTGTGCCAGCGAATACTTTGTGTAGCGCAGCTCCAGTGGTTGGTAGACCCACTAAACGTAGGTTGCTTTGCCGCGATCTATTCTCTATGTCGTCTAACTTTTCAGAAAACCTGTGGTTTTCCGCCGCCAAATTTTTTTATCCTTGCCGTTACCCCCGTTGTGTCATCCTAAAGCGAGGATATCCGCTGCTCTGTATCTTCAATCCTCTCTGTGTTAGTTTCTATGTCATTTTGCAGCTTTCTGAGTGAGTCTGCTATTGCTGCATCCACAGCCTCTTGTATATTAGTGACCATTCTCCGTGCCTACTCCTTTGCCAGTCGCTTATAATTAATTTGCGGCTGCTGGCTAATGTGTGAGCTGGTGTCGGACTCACCGCCTTCCTCCTCTGTCAGATCCTCTCTTCTCTCTGCTACTCGGCGTGTCGGCACCATCTTGGCCATGTGTCTGGCGCTGCACACTCACTGCCCACGGGATCACCGGGCTTCCTCCGCCTATCCACCTTCTACTCTCCAGTCACCAGAGTCTGTAAGTGCTGCAAGCACTATGGTTTGCTGCGTGGGTGCGGCAGGGGGGAGCAACTTCAGGGCACAGGAGCTCTGCTCTCCCCTATCTTCACATAGTGGCGCCGGAACCGGAAGTCCAGATCATGTTTATTTCATGGCCCAGTGTGGTGGCATCATCCAGAAAATCTACTTTTTAGTGAGATGTAAATCGGTTTTATAATGTCAAAGAAGCGGAGATTTTAATACTGAAGTCAAGCTCTCTTTTTCTCAGAAAGCCCCCGTTACAATAATGAATGGTCCTGCATCCATAGACATCACTAACTAGATCTTCTGAAGTCCGATGTATTATGTCAATCACAGAGGAGGAGGCGTTCAGAGCTCCCTATCATGACTTCAGTGTTAAACTCTCCGCCTTCTTGACTTTATACAATCAATTTACTTCTCACTTCAAAGTTGATTTTCTGGATGATACCATTACACTGGGACATGACAGAAACAAAAACTAGAAGGTGTTGCACTGCTTGACAATATACTGGTAGTGGTTTATTAGGCCAGTTGCTACTAACAGGTTCCCTTTAAAGGTTTATTAGAATGATGACTACATTTGATCAGTTCTTATCATCACTCTATGTTCAGTAGGATCCACATACTTCTCCCTAGTCCGGTCTTAGATTGACATTGCAAAACATGTGAAGTCCATAAGGGAAGCACTGACCACTCAATTCCCCTATGTTTTTGTCCTAACTCTATACTGAGTTTGATTCTGGTCCTGTATTTGTAAATTGAGATTGGTTCTCATGCTGCATCTACAGAATGGGCTCAGTTCTGGTATACGTTGTTTGTAATGTGCTTGGTTCTGGTACCATAACTATTTGTGGATCTTGATTCTGGTGGTGTATTTCAGGTACACACTTGATTCTGCTACTTATTTGTAGATACTGTCTTGGGTATGATAGGCAGGACCATTATAAGTTCAATACACAGTATTCACAGGTTACTGAAGTCTTGCAGTGACAAATTTTTGAAAATCCAACTCACTGGGACAATTTTTTTTTTACAATTCTAAAATATACCTGTTATAATTCAACTTAAGAACAAGAACCTATCTCGTATGTAACCTGGAGACTGCCTGTATATTGCCAGTAAATGCATATATATATATAACTAACTGATCCAACCCAAATTTGTTATATGTTAGATTTCTTAGAGAAACATCTGAATGTAGATATATTGGGGAAATTTAGACTAGTGCAACATCACCCACTGGGTCTGGAGGAAGCCTGTAATCTATAGTAAATATGGCGACCCAGGGCATACATGTGGAGGCTTGCAATGGGGAGAAGTAGCAGACAGGGCATTGTTTTAGCAGTTATCAGAAATGTGTCATTAAACCCAAATATGGTTGATATGGCTTATTTATTATGGATTCATATTTATTACCTGGTTGGTCAACAATCGTTTCCTCTTCAGAAGCCACAGCATAATTAATTTTATAGCTAAATTTGTAAAAACAGACATAAAATTGTTACAGTCACTAAAATATTGTGAAATAACATTGTATTAGGGGACCTCACTGAGACCCATTTGTCTAAAACTTAACTTTTAATGTGTTCAAACAATAAAAAAGGTCTTAATTGGATTTTTTCAACCTATTTGGAAACACACAATTAAAATTTCTACAGATCCATGGTGTGGGATCTATTATTGTTTGTAAGTGAGTCCAGTTAGAGTGGAATTGTCTATCGTGCAAATCAGTATAGGGAGGACCACTAGATGTCGCCAGTGAGTTGGTTCTAGTTTACTGAATCAATGATAGATCCCACACCATGGATCTGTAGAAATTTTAATTGTGTGTTTCCAAATAGGTTGAAAAAATCCAATTAAGACCTTTTTTATTGTTTGAACACATTAAAAGTTGAGTTTTAGACCAATGGGTCTCAGTGAGGTCCCCAGGGACCTTTTTTGTAAATAATTAATGTTTGTGTACGGACCCAGTCACACAACATCCACGTTTAATATCTGCTAACATTGTATTAGGGCTCTTTCACATTGGCTTTGGTGCTCAGCTTCAGTTGCACAGACGTTGCGCCTTGTCTCTGTTGTGTCTCTGTTTTCCAGCCATTTTGTCTCCGTGTCCACAAAACATAAAGGAAGGTGTAACAATGCTTTGAAAACATCACACCTAGTTAAGGAAACAACAATAATGAGAAGTCACATATTTTATACTTGGCAGAGGCTTTATACTCGAGTATGGAGGTCATAAAGAAGACCCTGCACTCATACTCAAAAATAATCAAACCATAAACCACAGGTGTCCCTTATATAGATGTAATACCATTAGAAAAATTCCCTACTCTAGTAGTAGAGTCAACGGGGACGATTTATCAGACTGTTTAAGACAGAAATCTGACATAGTCTGTGCCAAATGTCTAAAACACATTTGGCTCACATTTATTTAATAAAAAGTTCCAGGGCTTGGCCTTTGGAGAAAGTGTGTAGCATTGGTAAAAGTGTCAGGTGCAACAAAAACTGTTGGACATCTCCTCATCAACTAATAGGAGGTGCAAAGTATGACCAGACTAGTCTTTAAGTATGCCAGATTTTGCATCAGATATTGTTACAACTCAGGCTGCATTCACACTAAAATATGAAAATGGCCATAATTATGACTATATATACGGGTAACATAAGGCCTCATTCATTTAAATGGGCAATACAGCCATCCATTTACATGGCTATATTGCCCACCATACCGTAAGTGAGCCTTATAAAATATAGAGCATGACCTATTTTATCATGTATTTCATGAGATCTTCATAGTAATTTAATCAAAATGTAGGTGAAATTTATATGTTTACTTAACCCTAAAATTTATACATTTTTAAAGATAAAAAGAGAAAACCCACCATACATTTTGTTCTGCAATTTCTCCCGAGTACAGAGACCTCCCACATGTGGCCGTTCCTTGTTTTATGGGCGCACAGCGAGGCGCAGAAGTGAAGGAGCGCCCTGCAGCTGCCAGGATTTCAGTTTCCTCATTGGCCACTTTTGTAGGCTTTTCGCTTTTTCGAATATGATGGAATTTTTTTGCGGGGTAAGATGCTTTTTCTAGTGTTACCATTTTGGGGTTGGTGACCCCTATTGTTGAAAATTTAGGAACTTTTTTTTGAGGGCAGGAGAATAAGAGCTTTGATTCTGTACTGGATTCTTTACTTTTTTTTTTTGGTGTTCACCGTATAGCCTAATAATCATGTTCTCTTTATTCTATGGGTGATACGATTACAGGGAAACCATACATGAATATTTTCTCTTACGTTTTACAAAATTTGCCAAATAAAACCCTAATGTGGGACAAATCTATGATTTTTGCATTGCTGTCTTCCAAGTGGCATTACAATTTTAACCCCTTAACGACTTGGCCTTTTTTAGTTTTTTCACTTCCATTTTTCACACCCCGCCTTCAAAAATCTATAACTTTTTTATTTTTCCACATAAAGAGCTCTGTGATGGCTTATTTTCTGCGTAACAAATTGCACTTCGTAGTGACGGTATTTAATATTCCATGGCGCGTACTGGAAAGCGGGAAAAAAATTCCAAATGCAGTGAAAATGGTGAAAAAACACATTTGCGACGTTTTGTTGTGGGCTTGGATTTTACAGCTTTCACTGTGTGCCCCAAATGACAGGTCTACTTTATTCTTTGGGTTGCTACGATCACAGGGATACCACATTTGTACAGGTTTTATAATGTTTTCATTAGAGATGAGCGAACACTAAAATGCTCGGGTACTCGTTATTCGAGACGAACTTTTCCCGATGCTCGAGTGCTCGTCTCGAATAACGAACCCCATTGAAGTCAATGGGAGACTCGAGCATTTTTCAAGGGGACCAAGGCTCTGCACAGGGAAGCTTGGCCAAACACCTGGGAACCTCAGAAAAGGATGGAAACACCACGGAAATGGACAGGAAACAGCAGGGGCAGCATGCATGGATGCCTCTGAGGCTGCCTAATCGCACCATTATGCCAAAATTATGGGCAACAGCATGGCCATGACAGAGTGACAGAATGAAGCTAGATAGCATCTAAAACATCCAATAATTGACCCTGACACTATAGGGGACGGCATGCAGAGGCAGCGGCAGCAGCGGAAGGCTAGAGAGTGGCATGGCGACATACCCTAAATGGACTCAGGCTTCAAACCAATGGGTGGCAGAGAGGAACCAAAGGAGGTGAGCAAGAAGCGCTCAAATAATATCGGTACATGATAAAAGTTTGCCAGTATATTTTGTGGATTACACAGCAGGGTGGCGACAAAGTTAACATGGAAGCCATGAAAACAACCCAAAATTCTGCCTGACACAGCTCGTTTGATAAGGGGACCATGTATGGAGGCAGTGAACTAGTAGTAGATTAAAGGTGCTGCAGTTAAAACTATGTTAGTTGGATCTTGGCATGGAGCTGGCGCTCCGCTGCCAGGCGAGCTTTCGCCAATCCAAGCCCCTGTCTATAGGCTACTCCCCAAACAGCACTTCTAAGAACCTTTTGTATAAGATCAAGTGTAGTAGCGTTCTTATAAGTTTAGGATATGGCGGGTGAGGGGAATGTAAACAGATGCGCAAGAAGCGCTGAAATAATATCCCTAAATGGTAAAAGTTTGCAAGTATATTTTGTGGATTACACAGCAGGGTGGCGACAAAGTTAACAACTTTGATGTGGAATGCCCTGTAATAGCTCTTGGGCGGTGTGCCTTTTATCGCCTAGGCTCAGCAGTTTCAGCACCGCCTGCTGTCACTTAGCGACGGCACTGCTGCTGTGCCTAGAGCTACCGACTGATGGCGCCATGCCCACGGATGGTAATTCGGAGGAGGAGGAGGGGTGGGAGGAGGTATAGTAGGCCTTTGAGACCTGGACCGAGGTAGGCCCCGCAATTCTCTGCGTCGGCAGTATATGACCAGCCCCAGGGTCAGACTCGGTCCCAGCCTGCACCAAGTTAAGTGTAGTAGCGTTCTTATAAGTTTGGGATATGGCGGGTGAGGGGAATGTAAACAGATGCGCAAGAAGCGCATGATGCGCATGGAGCTGGCGTTCCGCTGCCAGGCGAGCTTTCGCCAATCCAAGCCCCTGTCTCTAGGCTACTCCCCAAACAGCACTTCTAAGAACCTTTTGTATAAGATCAAGTGTAGTAGCGTTCTTATAAGTTTAGGATATGCCGGGTGAGGGGAATGTAAACAGATGCGCAAGAAGCGCTGAAATAATATCCCTAAATGGTAAAAGTTTGCCAGTATATTTTGTGGATAACACAGCAGGGTGGCGACAAAGTTAACAACTTTGATGTGGAATCCATGAAAACAACCCAAATTTCTGCCTGACACACCTCATTTGATAAAGGGACGATGTATGGAGGCAGCTATATGGACGACTTTTGGAGGTAGCAATGGAGACAACGTGTGGAGGCTGCTATGGAGACAATTTAATTTGGATAGTGCCTGTATGTGGCAGTCCCAAACATTTTTCAAACCAGAGGAGCAGGTAGGTGGCCCTCCAGTAAAATGGGATAGATTGAGTGCCTGTATGTGGCAGTCCCAAAAATGTTTCAAACCAGAGGAGCAGGTAGGTGGCCCTCCAGTAAAATGGAATAGATTGAGTGCCTGTATGTGGCAGTCCCAAAAATTCTTCAAACCAGAGGAGCAGGTAGGTGGCCCTCCAGTAAAATGGAATAGATTGAGTGCCTGTATGTGGCAGTCCCAAAAATTGTTCAAACCAGAGGAGCAGGTAGGTGGCCCTGCAGTAAAATGGAATAGATTGAGTGCCTGTATGTGGCAGTCCCAAAAATGTTTCAAACCAGAGGAGCAGGTAGGTGGCCCTCCAGTAAAATGGAATAGATTGAGTGCCTGTATGTGGCAGTCCCAAAAATTGTTCAAACCAGAGGAGCAGGTAGGTGGCCCTGCAGTAAAATGGAATAGATTGAGTGCCTGTATGTGGCAGTCCCAAAAATGTTTCAAACCAGAGGAGCAGGTAGGTGGCCCTCCAGTAAAATGGAATAGATTGAGTGCCTGTATGTGGCAGTCCCAAAAATTGTTCAAACCAGAGGAGCAGGTAGGTGGCCCTGCAGTAAAATGGAATAGATTGAGTGCCTGTATGTGGCAGTCCCAAAAATGTTTCAAACCAGAGGAGCAGGTAGGTGGCCCTCCAGTAAAATGGGATAGATTGAGTGCCTGTATGTGGCAGTCCCAAAAATGTTTCAAACCAGAGGAGCAGGTAGGTGGCCCTCCAGTAAAATGGAATAGATTGAGTGCCTGTATGTGGCAGTCCCAAAAATTCTTCAAACCAGAGGAGCAGGTAGGTGGCCCTCCAGTAAAATGGAATAGATTGAGTGCCTGTATGTGGCAGTCCCAAAAATTGTTCAAACCAGAGGAGCACTTAGGTGGCCCTGCAGTAAAATGGAATAGATTGAGTGCCTGTATGTGGCAGTCCCAAAAATTTTTTTAAAACAGAGGACCGGGTAGGTGGCCCTCCAGAAAAATGGAATAGATTGAGTGCCTGTATGTGGCACTCACAAAAATTGTTTCAAACAGAGGACCGGGTAGGTGGCCCTCCAGAAAAATTAAATGCATGAAGTACTATAGCAAGAGCCAGTGGGCCCTGTCAAAAAATAGCCATTTTCCTCTGCTTTACTGTACAAAGAGGAGGAGAAGGAGGAAAATGAGGAGGAGGAGGAGGAGTGGATCAATTATTCAGGTTGAGCTTCCTTCACCTGGTGGAGATTGGAAATTCTGAGAAATCCAGCCTTTATTCATTTTAATAAGCGTCAGCCTGTCAGCGCTGTCAGTCGACAGGCGTGTACGCTTATCGGTGATGATGCCACCAGCTGCACTGAAAACCCGCTCGGACAAGACGCTAGCGGCAGGGCAGGCAAGAACCTCCAAGGCGTACAGCGCCAGTTCGTGCCACATGTCCAGCTTTGAAACCCAGTAGTTGTAGGGAGCTGTGTGATCATTTAGGACGATGGTATGGTCAGCTACGTACTCCCTCACCATCTTTCTGTAAAGATCAGCCCTACTCTGCCGAGACTGGGGACAGGTGACAGTGTCTTGCTGGGGTGACATAAAGCTGGCAAAAGCCTTGTAAAGCGTACCCTTGCCAGTGCTGGACAAGCTGCCTGCTCGCCTACTCTCCCTCGCTACTTGTCCCGCAGAACTACGCACTCTGCCGCTAGCGCTGTCAGAAGGGAAATACTGTTTCAGCTTGTGCACCAGGGCCTGCTGGTATTCATGCATTCTCACACTCCTTTCCTCTCCAGGGATGAGAGTGGGAAGATTTTGCTTGTACCGTGGGTCCAGGAGAGTGAACACCCAGTAATCGGTGCTGGAATAAATTCTTTGAACGCGAGGGTCACGGGATAGGCAGCCTAGCATGAAATCTGCCATATGCGCCAGAGTACCAACGCGTAAGAATTCACTCCCCTCACTGGCCTGACTGTCCATTTCCTCCTCCTCCAACTCCTCCAACTCCTCTTCTTCTGCCCATACACGCTGAACAGTGAAGGACTCAACAATGGTCCCCTCTTGTGTCTCGCCAACATTCTCCTCCTCTTCCTCCTCATCCTCCTCCACCTCCACCTCCTCCGATATGCGCTGAGAAACAGACCTCAGGGTGCTTTGGCTATCAACAAGGGAATATTCTTCCCCCGTCTCTTGTGACGAGCGCAAAGCTTCCGACTTCATGCTGACCAGAGAGTTTTTCAACAGGCCAAGCAGCGGGATGGTGAGGCTGATGATGGCGGCATCGCCACTGACCATCTGTGTTGACTCCTCAAAGTTACTCAGCACCTGACAGATATCAGACATCCACGTCCACTCCTCATTGTAGACTTGAGGAAGCTGACTGACCTGACTACCAGTTCTGGTGGAAGTTGACATCTGGCAGTCTACAATCGCTCTGCGCTGCTGGTAAACTCTGGATAACATGGTCAGTGTTGAATTCCACCTCGTGGGCACGTCGCACAACAGTCGGTGAGCGGGTAGTTGGAGGCGGCGCTGCGCTGCCCTGAGAGTGGCAGCATCTGGGCTGGACTTCCTGAAATGCGCACAGATGCGGCGCACCTTCGTGAGCAAATCAGACAGATTGGGGTATGTCTTGAGGAAACGCTGCACTATCAGATTTAACACATGGGCCAGGCATGGCACATGTGTCAGTCTGCCGAGTTGCAGAGCCGCCACCAGGTTACGGCCGTTGTCACACACAACCATTCCCGGCTTGAGGTTCAGCGGTGCCAGCCACAGATCAGTCTGCGCCGTGATGCCCTGTAATAGCTCTTGGGCGGTGTGCCTTTTGTCGCCTAGGCTCAGCAGTTTGAGCACCGCCTGCTGTCGCTTAGCGACGGCACTGCTGCTGTGCCTAGAGCTACCGACTGATGGCGCCGTGCCCACGGATGGTAGTTCGGAGGAGGAGGTGGAGGAGGGGTGGGAGGAGGAGGAGGCATAGTAGGCCTGAAACACCTGGACCGAGGTAGGCCCCGCAATCCTCGGCGTCGGCAGTATATGAGCAGCCCCAGGGTCAGACTCGGTCCCAGCCTCCACCAAGTTAACCCAATGTGCCGTCAGCGATATATAGTGGCCCTGCCCGGCAGCACTCGTCCACGTGTCCGTGGTCAGGTGGACCTTGTCAGAAACGGCGTTGGTCAGGGCACGGATGATGTTGTCTGACACGTGCTGGTGCAGGGCTGGGACGGCACATCGGGAAAAGTAGTGGCGGCTGGGGACCGAATACCGAGGGGCGGCCGCCGCCATGAGGTTGCGAAAGGCCTCGGTCTCTACTAGCCTATAGGGCAGCATCTCCAGGCTAAGCAATCTGGAGATGTGCACATTAAGGGCTTGGGCGTGCGGGTGGGTTGCACTATATTTGCGTTTCCGCTCCAGCGTCTGGGGTATGGAGAGCTGAACGCTGGTGGATGCTGTGGAGGATCGTGGAGGCGACGATGGGGTTTTTGTGCCAGGGTCCTGGGCAGGGGGCTGACTAGCAGCTGACACAGGGGAAGGAGCAGTGGTGTGCACGGCCGGAGGTGAACGGGCTTGTTGCCACTGAGTGGGGTGCTTAGCATTCATATGCCTGCGCATACTGGTGGTAGTTAAGCTAGTAGTGGTGGAACCCCTGCTGAGCCTGGTTTGGCAAATGTTGCACACCACAGTCCGTCGGTCATCCGGTGTTTCCTTAAAGAACCTCCACACTTCTGAAGATCTAGCCCTCGCCGCAAGAGCCCTCACCACGGGAGCTTCACTAGTTGACAGTGGCGCTGATGCACCAGCTCTGGCCCTGCCTCTCCGTCTGGCCCCACCACTGCCTCTTCCAACCTGTTCAGGTCGAGGACTCTCCTCCGTCTCAGAAGCACTGTGTTCACCCGGCCTCTCAACCCAGCTTGGGTCTGTCACCTCATCATCCTCCGATCCCTCAGTCTGCTCCCCCCTCGGACTTCCTGCCCTGACAACAACTTCCCCACTGTCTGACAACCGTGTCTCCTCATCGTCGGACACCTCTTTACACACTTCCACTACGTCAAGAAGGTCATCATCACCCACAGACTGTGACTGGTGGAAAACCTGGGCATCGGAAAATTGCTCAGCAGCAACCGGACAAGTGGTTTGTGACTGTGGGAAGGGTCCAGAAAACAGTTCCTCAGAGTATGCCGGTTCAAATGCCAAATTTTCCTGGGAGGGGGCAGACTGGGGGGGAGGAGGCTGAGGTGCAGGAGCTGGAGGAGTGGGGATTTCGGTGACATGGGTGGACTGCGTGGAAGACTGACTGGTGGTGGACAAATTGCTCGAAGCATTGTCAGCAATCCACGACATCACCTGTTCGCACTGTTCTGGCCTCAACAGTGCTCTACCACGAGTCCCAGTAACTTCAGACATGAACCTAGGGAGTGTAGCTCTGCGGCGTTCCCCTGCTCCCTCATCAGCAGGTGGTGTCTCACCCCGCCCAGGACCACGGCCTCTGACCCCTGCAGTAGTTGGACGCCCACGTCCACGCCCTCGTCCTCTACCCCTAGCCCTCGGGTTAAACATTTTTAAAATGAGAGTTATAACTTTTTTTTTTTTTTACTTCTTTTTGTTTTTTTTTGTGTTTTTTTGTGTTTTTTGTTTTTTTTTGAGTTTTTAAAACCAAACAATCCTATCCTATTGCTATGGCTATTTTCTAGCCAAGTATCAAAGGAAGCACACTACTATGCCAGATGAGATGACACTGAGTTATTGCCTAATAGAAATCCAACCCCTACTGAATTTTGCCACTTCGGCCTTTGCTATGGATATGTGCGCCACTAAGCGCAGAACACAGCGGTCGCAAGTCTCACTACAAATTGCTCAGAATTGGCAAGTACATGCACTGCAGAAACTACAGCCACCAGCAGATCAACCAGAAATCAAATATATAGAACGCTACTGTAGGCTTCAAGAAGCTGTTTGTATTCTCCTATGGCTATTTTCTAGCCAAGTATCAAAGGAAGCACACTACTATGCCAGATGAGATGACACCGAGTTATTGCCTAATAGAAATCCAACCCCTACTGAATTTTGCCACTTCGGCCTTTGCTATGGATATGTGCGCCACTAAGCGCAGAACACAGCGGTCGCAAGTCTCACTACAAATTGCTCAGAATTGGCAAGTACATGCACTGCAGAAACTACAGCCACCAGCAGATCAACCAGAAATCAAATATATAGAACGCTACTGTAGGCTTCAAGAAGCTGTTTGTATTCTCCTATGGCTATTTTCTAGCCAAGTATCAAAGGAAGCACACTACTATGCCAGATGAGATGACACTGAGTTATTGCCTAATAGAAATCCAACCCCTACTGAATTTTGCCACTTCGGCCTTTGCTATGGATATGTGCGCCACTAAGCGCAGAACACAGCGGTCGCAAGTCTCACTACAAATTGCTCAGAATTGGCAAGTACATGCACTGCAGAAACTACAGCCACCAGCAGATCAACCAGAAATCAAATATATAGAACGCTACTGTAGGCTTCAAGAAGCTGTTTGTATTCTCCTATGGCTATTTTCTAGCCAAGTATCAAAGGAAGCACACTACTATGCCAGATGAGATGACACCGAGTTATTGCCTAATAGAAATCCAACCCCTACTGAATTTTGCCACTTCGGCCTTTGCTATGGATATGTGCGCCACTAAGCGCAGAACACAGCGGTCGCAAGTCTCACTACAAATTGCTCAGAATTGGCAAGTACATGCACTGCAGAAACTACAGCCACCAGCAGATCAACCAGAAATCAAATATATAGAACGCTACTGTAGGCTTCAAGAAGCTGTTTGTATTCTCCTATGGCTATTTTCTAGCCAAGTATCAAAGGAAGCACACTACTATGCCAGATGAGATGACACCGAGTTATTGCCTAATAGAAATCCAACCCCTACTGAATTTTGCCACTTCGGCCTTTGCTATGGATATGTGCGCCACTAAGCGCAGAACACAGCGGTCGCAAGTCTCACTACAAATTGCTCAGAATTGGCAAGTACATGCACTGCAGAAACTACAGCCACCAGCAGATCAACCAGAAATCAAATATATAGAACGCTACTGTAGGCTTCAAGAAGCTGTTTGTATTCTCCTATGGCTATTTTCTAGCCAAGTATCAAAGGAAGCACACTACTATGCCAGATGAGATGACACTGAGTTATTGCCTAATAGAAATCCAACCCCTACTGAATTTTGCCACTTCGGTCTTTGCTATGGATATGTGTGCCACTAAGAGCTAAACACAACGGTAGCAAGTCCCCCTGCTAATTCCTCACAAAATGGTAAAAGATGCAAATTAAAATAAAAAAAGTAGAACGTTATTGTAGCCCTAAGAAGGGCTGTTGGGTTCTTTGAGAATCACTCCTGCCTAACAGTAAGCTAATAGAACACCCTAACGCTTTCCCTGACCAGCAGCAGCTCTCTCCCTAGCGGCATCCAGAGACAGAATGATCCGAGCAGCGCGGCCAGCGGCTAGTCTATCCCAGGGTCACCTGATCTGGCCAGCCAACCACTGCTATCGACGTGTAAGGGTACCACGTCATGCTGGGTGGAGTGCAGAGTCTCCTGGCTTGTGATTGGCTCTGTTTCTGGCCGCCAAAAAGCAAAACGGCGGGAGCTGCCATTTTCTCGAGCGGGCGAAGTATTCGTCCGAGTAACGAGCAGTTTCGAGTACCCTAATGCTCGACCGAGCATCAAGCTCGGACGAGCATGTTCGCTCATCTCTAGTTTTCATACATTTAAAAAAATTAAAACCTCCTGCACAAAAATTTTTTTTTTGATTTTGCCATCTTCTGGTGCTAATAACTTTTCCATACTTTGGTGTACGGAGCTGTGGGTGGTGTCATTTTTTGCGACTTTTGATGGAGTTTTCATTGCTATCATTTTTAGGACTGTGCGACCTTTTGATCACTTTTTATACATTTTTTTATATTTTCCAAAATGGCAAAAAAATGTCATTTTTGACTTTGGACGCTATTTTCCGTTACGGGGTTAAACGCAGTGAAAAACCGTTATTATATTTTGATAGATCGGACATTTTCGGACGCGGTGATACCTAATGTGTTTATGATTTTTACTGTTTATTAATATTAATATCAGTTCTAGGGAAAGGGGGGTGATTTGAATTTTTAGGTTTTTTTAATATAATTTTTTTTTTAAACTTTTTTTTACTTTTACTTTAACTATTTTTCAGACTCCCTAGGGTACTTTAACCCTAGGTTGTCTGATCGATCCTACCATATACTGCCATACTGCAATATGGCAGTATATGGGGATTTTACTCCTCATTCATTACAATGTGCTGATAGCACATTGTAATGAATGGGTTAAAACGAGACAGCTTCGGGCCTTCGTGAGACCCGATGCTGTCATGGCAACGGATCACCGCTCCCCGTGATGTCATCGGGGAGTGAAGATCCGCGCCAAGATGATCTTTTTGAAGCCTCCGGCAGCATTGCCGGCGGCGATCGGTGCTAGTACCGATCGCGGGTGTTACCGGTAAGCCTTTGCTGCAATATGCAGCAAAGACTTACCGGCTATGGAGAGGGCTCGGCCCGCGAGCCCTCTCCATGCACCGGGACCCGGCGCGCGCCGTACTAGTACGGCGCGCGTCGGGAAGGGGTTAATTTTTTGGCTATGGAGCTGGTGGCTTTTTTTTTGTGGAGCATATTGTACTTTTCAACAGTATCATTCTGGAGTACATATGTTTTTTTGATCACTTTTAATTGCATTTTTTGTGGGATTGAATAGGTAAAAATCATAATTTTTTATTTAGGATTTTAAACGTGTGAGTCCAATAATTATTTACTTTTATTCTATGGGTTGTTACGGGCACGGTGATACTATATATGTGGGTTTTTTTATGATTTAGTCTTTTTTCTGCGTTATGTGTCTTTATATGTTATGGGGCTTATGGCCATTTTTATTTATGTATTTCTTTACTTAGAATTTTTTTTTTTTTTTTTTTTTTCACCATACTGATGTATTGCAGTGTATTAGCAATGTCAGCCTATGCACATGCATAAGCTGACACTGTGCCTTTAAGATGACGTCACAGATGCCATCTTTCAGGCAGCTCTGGGGTCCTGATCGGCGTGGGGGGAGGGGCAAACATGGGGGATAGATCCACTAAAGGCAGGTTAAATGCTGCGGTGGCGTTGACCGCAGCATTTAACGGGTTAAACACGGGAGTAACACATTTACTCCTCACTGCACAAGAACTTCAGCCCCTGATTCATTACTGCTGCCCCCTGACAGAGCTGTCACTGCTCACAGACCAGAGGACGTGGGCCCCCTAGTTGTCACAATGGGCCCCCTTCCTCCTGGTCATGACTGACATCAGGGGCCACCAATTAGCTAGCAGCTGCTGCTGGAGCTCAGGATGGATGAGGAGCTGCTGCCCCCCCATGATGGCTTCCAGCACAAGAAAAAAGGTATTTCTTACAAAATAAAAGTGCATCACATCTACACACACACACACACAGTGCACCTCATCACTTCACTACAATGTGTATATAGCATAACAGTGGACTCAAGAACTCCCAGCAGTTGAATGAGATGCTGAAAGTTGTAGTTCTTCAAATGACTGTACTTAGTATTGATGTAGAATAAGGATAGATGTCACACGTAACAAATAACTCTTTACAAACCAAAACAAAGTGCACGGGGGCGTCATGCGTTTCTATGCACACACATGCGATCAGTAGAAAAAAATTTGTGTTGCAGTATCCGGAAAAAGGGAGGCAAATACTGGAGGAGCTACTAACTTGGCAAAACTCCCAAATTAGCCAGAAAAACACACATAAAAAACAATGTTAGTGCTCTAACTCCACAATAAAATGTTAGAATTGAGAGTTCCACAGAACGGTCTCACCCAGTTCCTTATAGATCAGAGATTGAAGAAATTTCCCCAGTAATTCCTCCTGTCACGATGTTCACTTCTCTACACTGGATCCTGTATGAGACCACACTACACTGTTGTGCACGCGATCACAGCACCGGTCCTGTATCAGGAAAAATGTGGACAGATGGTGCAGATCACCAAGGATAAGAGTAAAAACAATTTTATTCCAGCATACTCACAAACAATATCAAAAGCGCGCATATCACAACGGTTAAAAAACGCCAGAGGACCTCATGCCCTGGCGTTTTTAACCATTGTGATATAAACATTGTGCTTTTGATATTGTTTGTGAGTATGCTGGAATAAAATAGTTTTTACTCTTATTCTTGGTGATCTGCACCATCAACAGAAGAAGTCATATGAGACTATCACATAGGAGCGTTAAAACAGGTGGGACGGAAATAAGAGGTAGGGTACATTGCAATATGGATCACACAAAGCAATACATAGTGCACATGCCCGAGGTAAATTGCTGTGCAAAGGATGCAGTAAAGTGAGCTGAGTGCTAGCCGTACAACCTAATGTACGCTATTTCCCTGCTGGCATGTAAAGTGCTCAGTGCATATGTAAATGATGAAATGTAAACGTACCCTTAGCCATAGTGTACCTCCCATCTGCCACAACCAGGTTCCCCTTTACGCGTGTTTCGGCGCTAGCCTTCGTCTGGGGGTATGGTTGCTCTAGCTGCACAGGATTTTATCTAAACCATCAACCAGTGGCAGAGGAGAACACCCACCTGAGGCGTGTATGTAAATTAGCCGATCATGTGACGGTGACATCACTGAGGGGCACGTGATCGGGGACAGAGTTGACGGATCAGGGGGGGACCCCACCGCACTTGTGCGCACCCGGCCGGTGGTTTAACTGACAGGTGGATGGTAAGTCTGCCTGGAGAGTGGGATAGTGAAAGAGTGTCTGAGGTTCAAAATGACATCCACAAGAAACAGACATATATATAAAAAAAAGGACTGTATAAAATGCATCGCTCTTACTAGGGCGGCACGGTGGCTGAGTGGGTAGCACCCACCCAGGTCAACATCTGCAAAGAGTTTGTATGTTCTCTCCGTGTTTGCGTGGGTTTCCTCCCACACTTCAAAACATACTGGTAGGTTGTTTAGATTGTGAGCCCCATGGGGACAGGGACCAATTTGGCATGCTTTGTGCAGCGCTGCGTAATCTGTGTGCACTATATAAATAAAGGAATTATTATTACTGAATTTCCAAAAAGAATGCTGTCAATTGCGTAATGCTTCATATGGAATCAACGACTCCTATATCCCTCATTTGCATTTTTGCATATTGAAAATTAAATCAACGAAAATGGCCATAAGAGGAAGGTGCAAAATTTTGCAGAAAAAGAAAAAGGGTAGGGAAAGGTGCGCAGTGAAGTGATGGGTGTGCAGAACAGTGAAGAACTATGGCTAAGGGTACGTTTACATTTCATCATTTACATATGCACTGAGCACTTTACATGCCAGCAGGGAAATAGCATACATTAGGTTGTACGGCTAGCACTCAGCTCACTTTACTGCATCCTTTGCACAGCAATTTACCTCGGGCATGTGCACTATGTATTGCTTTGTGTGATCCATATTGCAATGTACCCTACCTCTTATTTCCGTCCCACATGTTTTAACGCTCCTATGTGATAGTCTCATTGTCCCATATGACTTCTTCTGTTAATCAGTTTATGTATTGTGTTGATCTTATTGATATTATTTTCCTAAATTGGCTAAATGTTTCATTTGTAGGTTTTCAGTAGTCTATAGCCAATCATATGATTTGACGTAAGTATAGAAGGAGATTCATTCTAACAATGAGTGTACCATGGCAGTGGCATAATGGAGATTAAATACACTGTTTTGATATTCCTTCTTGCATATGTAGCCCGTATTTTGGTGTTCCTCAGTATTACCAGCATACCCCGCATTACATGTGACCGCAGCCTCAGTATTACCAGCATACCCTGCATTACGTGTGACAGGAGCCTCAGTATTACCAGCATACCCTCGTTACATGTGACAGCAGCCTCAGTGTTACCAGCATACCCCGCATTACATGTGACAGCAGCCTCAGTATTACCAGCATACCCTGCATTACGTGTGACAGGAGCCTCAGTATTACCAGCATACCCCGCATTACATGTGACAGCAGCCTCAGTATTACCAGCATACCCTGCATTACATGTGACCGCAGCCTCAGTATTATCAGCATACCCCGCATTACATGTGACCGCAGCCTCAGTATTACCAGCATACCCCGCATAACGTGTGACAGGAGCCTCAGTATTACCAGCATACCCCGCATTACATGTGACAGCAGCCTCAGTATTACCTGCATACCCTGCGTTACATGTGACAGGAGCCTCAGTATTACCAGCATACCCTGCGTTACATGTGACCGCAGCCTCAGTATTACCAGCATACCCCGCGTTACATGTGACCGCAGCCTCAGTATTACCAGCATACCCTACGTTATGTGTAACCGCAGCCTCAGTATTACCAGCATACCCTACGTTATGTGTAACCGCAGCCTCAGTATTACCAGCATACCCTGCGTTACATGTGACCGCAGCCTCAGTATTACCAGCATACCCCGCGTTACATGTGACCGCAGCCTCAGTATTACCAGCATACCCCGCGTTACATGTGACCGCAGCCTCAGTATTACCAGCATACCCCGCATTACATGTGACCGCAGCCTCAGTATTACCAGCATACCCTCGTTACATGTGACCGCAGCCTCAGTATTACCAGCATACCCTCGTTACATGTGACCGCAGCCTCAGTATTACCAGCATACCCTGCATTACGTGTGACCGCAGCCTCAGTATTACCAGCATACCCTGCATTACGTGTGACAGCAGCCTCAGTATTACCAGCATACCCGGCATTAAATGTGACATCAGCCTCCGTATTACCAGGATACCCCGCGTTACGTGTGACCGCAGCCTCAGTATTACCAGCATACCCCGCATTACGTGTGACAGCAGCCTCAGTATTACCTGCATACCCTGCGTTACATGTGACAGGAGCCTCAGTATTACCAGCATACCCTCCGTTACATGTGACCGCAGCCTCAGTATTACCAGCATACCCCGCGTTACATGTGACCGCAGCCTCAGTATTACCAGCATACCCCGCATTACATGTGACCGCAGCCTCAGTATTACCAGCATACCCTCGTTACATGTGACAGCAGCCTCAGTATTACCTGCATACCCTGCGTTACATGTGACAGGAGCCTCAGTATTACCAGCATACCCTCCGTTACCTGTGACCGCAGCCTCAGTATTACAAGCATACCCCGCATTACATGTGACCGCAGCCTCAGTATTACCAGCATACCCTCGTTACATGTGACAGCAGCTTCAGTATTACCTGCATACCCTGCGTTACATGTGACAGGAGCCTCACTATTACCAGCATACCCTCCGTTACATGTGACCGCAGCCTCAGTATTACCAGCATACCCCGCGTTACATGTGACCGCAGCCTCAGTATTACCAGCATACCCCGCGTTACATGTGACCGCAGCCTCAGTATTTCCAGCAGACCCCGCGTTACATGTGACCGCAGCCTCAGTATTACCAGCATACCCCACGTTACATGTGACCGCAGCCTCAGTATTACCAGCATACCCTCGTTACATGTGACCGCAGCCTCAGTATTACCAGCATACCCCGCGTTACATGTGACCGCAGCCTCAGTATTACCAGCATACCCCGCATTACATGTGACAGCAGCCTCAGTATTACCAGCATACCCTGCATTACATGTGACCGCAGCCTCAGTATTATCAGTATACCCCGCATTACATGTGACCGCAGCCTCAGTATTACCAGCATACCCCGCATTACGTGTGACAGGAGCCTCAGTATTACCAGCATACCCCGCATTACGTGTGACAGCAGCCTCAGTATTACCTGCATACCCTGCGTTACATGTGACAGGAGCCTCAGTATTACCAGCATACCCTGCGTTACATGTGACCGCAGCCTCAGTATTACCAGCATACCCCGCGTTACATGTGACCGCAGCCTCAGTATTACCAGCATACCCTACGTTATGTGTAACCGCAGCCTCAGTATTACCAGCATACCCTACGTTATGTGTAACCGCAGCCTCAGTATTACCAGCATACCCTGCGTTACATGTGACCGCAGCCTCAGTATTACCAGCATACCCCGCGTTACATGTGACCGCAGCCTCAGTATTACCAGCATACCCCGCATTACATGTGACCACAGCCTCAGTATTACCAGCATACCCTCGTTACATGTGACCGCAGCCTCAGTATTACCAGCATACCCTCGTTACATGTGACCGCAGCCTCAGTATTACCAGCATACCCTGCATTACGTGTGACCGCAGCCTCAGTATTACCAGCATACCCCGCATTAAAGGTGACATCAGCCTCCGTATTACCAGCATACCCCGCGTTACGTGTGACCGCAGCCTCAGTATTACCAGCATACCCCGCATTACATGTGACAGCAGCCTCAGTATTACCTGCATACCCTGCGTTACATGTGACAGGAGCCTCAGTATTACCAGCATACCCTCCGTTACATGTGACCGCAGCCTCAGTATTACCAGCATACCCCGCGTTACATGTGACCGCAGCCTCAGTATTACCAGCATACCCCGCATTACATGTGACCGCAGCCTCAGTATTACCAGCATACCCCGCATTACATGTGACCGCAGCCTCAGTATTACCAGCATACCCTCGTTACATGTGACAGCAGCCTCAGTATTACCTGCATACCCTGCGTTACATGTGACAGGAGCCTCAGTATTACCAGCATACCCTCCGTTACCTGTGACCGCAGCCTCAGTATTACAAGCATACCCCGCATTACATGTGACCGCAGCCTCAGTATTACCAGCATACCCTCGTTACATGTGACAGCAGCTTCAGTATTACCTGCATACCCTGCGTTACATGTGACAGGAGCCTCAGTATTACCAGCATACCCTCCGTTACATGTGACCGCAGCCTCAGTATTACCAGCATACCCCGCGTTACATGTGACCGCAGCCTCAGTATTTCCAGCAGGCCCCGCGTTACATGTGACCGCAGCCTCAGTATTACCAGCATACCCCACGTTACATGTGACCGCAGCCTCAGTATTACCAGCATACCCTCGTTACATGTGACCGCAGCCTCAGTATTACCAGCATACCCTGCATTACGTGTGACCGCAGCCTCAGTATTACCAGCATACCCTGCATTACGTGTGACAGCAGCCTCAGTATTACCAGCATACCCGGCATTAAATGTGACATCAGCCTCCGTATTGACAGCATACCCCGCGTTACGTGTGACCGCAGCCTCAGTATTACCAGCATACCCCGCATTACATGTGACCGCAGCCTCAGTATTACCAGCATACCCTGCGTTACGTGTGACCGCAGCCTCAGTATTCCCAGCATACCCCGCGTTATGTGTCACCGCAGCCTCAGTATTACCAGCATACCCCGCGTTACCTGTGACCGCAGACTCAGTATTACCAGCATATCCCGCTTTATGTGTCACCGCAGCCTCAGTATTACCAGCATACCCCACCTTATGTGTCACCGCAGCCCCCGTCTTTAAAAATTCATAACTTTGTTATTTCCATGTACAGAGCTGTATAAGGCTTGTTTTCTGAATAACAAGTTGTGCTTTCTAATGATGGTAATTAACCCCTTAGCGCTCCGCGCCGTAGCTGTACTGCGCAGCTTCCCACTATTGGCGCTCAGCGCAGTACAGCTACTGCGCGAGCGCATACTATTTTAGAATTGTCACCACGTCGCGAGACGTGGTGACATCGGGCTGAAATTTGGGTGACAGAGGCAGGAGGAGTTCCTGTCTCCGTCACCCGACCAATCAAATTGGTCCCGCCCGCCGATCGCCGTGATTGGCCAGTCAAACCTGACTGGCCAATTACAGCGATTTTAGGCAAAAAAACGTGCTTTTAGCACTTTCCTCTTCCTCCAGCGGCACCATTTTGGTTTGGTATCGCTGGAGAGAGGAAAGAGCGTTACTGTGTGCACCAAAATACACTTTTACACTATAAATAGTGTTCTGATCCTTATCTGATCCCTATTGTTCCCTACAAATTCCCATCCTATCTGTTTTTTCCTGTGTCCTGTGTGTTCCCTGTGTGATCGCCTTGTGTGATCCCACGTGTCTTCCGTTTTTCCCTGTCTGTCCCTTCTGAACCCAAACGCACTCTTCAGTGCGCTGTGTTAGCGTTGTTCTGCACTGGACGCACTTTTCAGTGCGCCGTGTGAATAGCGCTGCACAGAATCTTTAGCAATCTTAGCGGTAGTTAGTTTGTCTTAGGGCAAGCTAGGTGCATTTGTAGCGCCTTTTTGCGCGGTGCACATAGGTTTTTTTTCGGTGCCTGGTAATATTTTTTTCCAGAACGCCGTAGGTGTACCCGTACATAGCTACTTTTTGTGTGTGCCATCTGTGCGGCTGGTCCGTGTGGCTTGGTGTGCATTATTTTTTTTGTGTGCTATCTGTGCGGCTTGTCCGTGTAGTTTAGTGCGCATTATTTTTTGTGTGTGCCATCTGTGCGGCTTGTCCGTGTAGTTTGGTGTGCATTACCTTTTTTTTTGTGTGCTATCTGTGCGGCTTGTCCGTGTAGTTTAGTGCGCATTATTTTTTTTGTGTGCTATCTGTGCGGCTTGTCCGTGTAGTTTAGTGCGCATTATTTTTTTTGTGTGCTATCTGTGCGGCTTGTCCGTGTAGTTTAGTGCGCATTATTTTTTGTGTGCCATCTGTGCGGCTGGTCCGTGTGGCTTGGTGTGCATTATCTTTTTTTTTTGTGTGCTATCTGTGCGGCTTGTCCGTGTAGTTTAGTGCACATTATTTTTTGTGTGTGCCATCTGTGCGGCTTGTCCGTGTAGTTTGGTGCGCATTATCTTTTTTTTTTTGTGTGCTATCTGTGCGGCTTGTCCGTGTAGTTTAGTGCACATTATTTTTTGTGTGTGCCATCTGTGCGGCTTGTCCGTGTAGTTTGGTGCGCATTATCTTTTTTTTTTTGTGTGCTATCTGTGCGGCTTGTCCGTGTAGTTTAGTGCACATTATTTTTTGTGTGTGCCATCTGTGCGGCTTGTCCGTGTAGTTTGGTGTGCATTATATTTTTTTTTTGTGTGCCTGCTAGACGGTTTATCCGTGTAGTTTGGTGCACATTATCTAATTTTTCCAGTTCTCTATTTTTTTTGTGTGCAATGTCTCAGAAGACGTACACCGTGTTGGAGGCATATAACATGCTTGCCTCTGACACCGAGTCAGCTAGTGGGGATGATGGTCCCTTTTACCTATCATCATCCTCCTGCTCATCTTCCAGTGACCTGGAAGGACCCCCAAGAAGGCGCCGTAGGGTTCCAGGGACTTCTGCAATTGAAGTGCCTGGGACTTCTGCAGGAGAAGTGCCTGGGACTTCTGCAGGAGAAGTGCCTGGGACTTCTGCAGGAGAAGTTTCTGGGACTTCTGCAGGAGAAGCGTCTGGGACTTCTGCAGGAGAAGCGTCTGGGGCTTCCACTGACCCCACATGGGTAGCCCCAGATAATTATACCCCTCAGGTCCCTGACTTTTTGGGCCATCCTGGCATTAACTTTGACACGACAGGGCTCAGAGCTGTAGACTTTTTTAAGTTTTTTTTTGATGAGGAGCTGCTAAATATTATTATATTTCAGACAAATCTCTACGCTGCACAACATATTGCCCAAAACCCCACGTCCTTTTATGCACAACCCTACAGGTGGACCCCTGTCACTGCAGCAGAGATGTACAAGTATTGGGGCATAATACTCCTTATGGGGATAGTAAAGAAGCCTTCAATCAGGGACTACTGGAGCACAGATATACTGTACCACACCCCCATGTTCCGCATGGCAATGAGCAGGATGCGCTTTGAAGCCATCCATAAGTTTTTGCACTACACTGACAACACACAGTGCCCACCCAGAGGTGACCCCAGTTATGATCGGTTATTTAAGGTCAGGCCCATATTAGATCATTTTAGTGCCAAGTTTGCCCAGGCATATACTCCCGCCAAACATGTGAGCATAGACGAGTCCCTGGTACAATTCAAAGGGAGACTTCAATTCCGCCAGTACCTGCCCAATAAGAGGGCAAGATATGGTGTGAAAATGTATAAGCTGTGCGAAAGTTCATCAGGGTACACATACAAGTTCAGGGTATATGAAGGGAAGGACTCCTCTATAGTGCCCCCAGAATGCCCCCCCTTCCTGGGTGTTACAGGGAAGATAGTGTGGGATTTAGTGCACCCACTGCTGGACCAGGGCTACCACCTCTACCTGGACAATTTCTACACCAGCACCACCCTGTTCAAGTGCCTCACTTCCAGAAATACTGCGGCATGCGGCACTGTACGCAGAAATCAGAGAGGTCTCCCTAAGTCGCTGCTTGGGCAAAAACTTAAAAGGCACGAAAGCAGGGCACTATGCAGCGACTCTGTATTGTGTGTTAAGTACAAGGACAAGAGAGAGGTCCTTGTATTAACCACAATACATGAGCACACCACCACCCCTGTCCCAGTACGAGGTGCCAGTACAGAAACCCCCAAGCCAGACTGTATTTTAGATTATAACAAATACATGGGAGGGGTGGACTTGTCTGACCAGGTGCTTCAGCCGTACAATGCCATGCGGAAGTCGAGGGTGTGGTACAAGAAGCTGGCCGTGCACATCATGCAGATGGCATTGTATAATGCTTATGTGCTGCATCGATATGCCGGCCAGAGGGGAACTTTCCTGGAATTTCAAGAGATGGTAATAAAGTACTTTCTTTTTGGAGACCAGGAAGGGGGGAGTGCTAGCACATCTGGAAGTGAGGCCACATCACGTATTGTACCAGGGCAGCACTTTCCAGGAGTAGTTCCCCAAACAGCCAGCAAGGGAAGGTCACAAAAGAGGTGCAGGGTGTGCTCCAAAAATGGCATTCGGAAGGACACCATTCATCACTGTGAGACATGCCCAGAAAAACCAGGGTTATGTATGAAAGATTGCTTCCGAATTTATCATACATCCCTGGATTTTTAGAGTACCCTGTTGTTACCCTGACGCACAGCTTATACATCATGCCGCACCTTCCCTTCTAAGCCCTGCCATGTGCCCAGCCTCTAGATTACTGTCCCGTATGCTTTACCCGGGAAAACATGCATCATGATTTTTAGGGTGTTTGTCTCCCATGGCAGCAGCTGGGCACAAAATGACATAATAGATATTTTTTACTATGCACTATCCATTTTGCACTTTTTCAGGGGTCCACCTGTGGGGTTAAAATGCTAACTATACCCCTAGATTAATTCATGGAGGGGTGTAGTTTCCAAAATAGGGTCAGTTCTTAGGGGTTTCTACTGTACTGGCCCCTATTGGCATCTACAAATCTTTCATGATGCCAAAAAGAAAAAAAAAAGTACAATGTCTGTGCTCCAACAAGTTAATCCCTTTTGAGCCCTGCCGTGTCACCATCCTACAGATTATTGCCTCCTATGGGGTATTGCCCTAACCGGGGTAACCCGCAGAATGATTTTTGATGTGTTTTTCCCCAGTGGCATGAGTTGGGCATAATACTTTTGTCACTTCAATGGCATATTTGATAAATTGCAATACAACTGTTTCTCTGCACTACTCACTTTGTATTACATTTGAGCCAGCACCTTAGGGGTTAAAATACTCATACAAGCCTACATACATTCTTTGAGGGGTGCCCTTTCCAAAATGGGTTCACTACTTGGGCTTTCTATTGTACTGGTACCTCGGGGGTACCCCCCATTACCAATCTAGTGAAAACGAAGCTTGAAAACCTAAATTGTGCTTCTTTCTTCCTGACCCCTGCCGTGTGCCCAGCCTGTAAATTATTGGCACATGTGTGGTATTGCCGTACTCAGGACAACCCCCAGAATGATTTTTGGGGTGTTTGTCTAAAGTGGCATGGGTTGGGCACAGTATATGAGGCACAAAAATGACTTTTTTGAGATAAAAACACAATTTTTACTCTGCACCATTTACTTTGCATTCAATTTTGACCAGCGTGTTGGGGGTTAAAATGATCATACAAGCCTACATACATTCTTTGACGGGTGCCCTTTCCAAAATGGGTTCACTACTTGGGAGTTTCTATTGTACTGGTACCTCGGGGGTACCCCCCATTACCAATCTAGTGAAAACGAAGCTTGAAAACCTAAATTGTGCTTCTTTCTTCCTGACCCCTGCCGTGTGCCCAGCCTGTAAATTATTGGCACATGTGTGGTATTGCCGTACTCAGGACAACCCCCAGAATGATTTTTGGGGTGTTTGTCTAAAGTGGCATGGGTTGGGCACAGTATATGAGGCACAAAAATGACTTTTTTGAGATAAAAACACAATTTTTACTCTGCACCATTTACTTTGCATTCAATTTTGACCAGCGTGTTGGGGGTTAAAATGATCATACAAGCCTACATACATTCTTTGAGGGGTGCCCTTTCCAAAATGGGTTCACTACTTGGGAGTTTCTATTGTACTGGTACCTCGGGGGTACCCCCCATTACCAATCTAGTGAAAACGAAGCTTGAAAACCTAAATTGTGCTTCTTTCTTCCTGACCCCTGCCGTGTGCCCAGCCTGTAAATTATTGGCACATGTGTGGTATTGCCGTACTCAGGACAACCCCCAGAATGATTTTTGGGGTGTTTGTCTAAAGTGGTATGGGTTGGGCACAGTATATGAGGCACAAAAATGACTTTTTTGAGATAAAAACACAATTTTTACTCTGCACCATTTACTTTGCATTCAATTTTGACCAGCGTGTCGGGGGTTAAAATGCTCGCCACAACCACCGATAAATTCTTTGAGGGGTCTAGTTTCCGTAATGGTATCATTTATTGGGGGTTTCTATTGCACTGGCACCTCACGGGCCCTGCCAACATGACATGGCACTCCAAATCCAAACATGTGAAAACGGAGCTGGAAAATCAAAATTTCACTCCTTCCGTTTTCATCCCTTCTGTGTGCCCAGTCTGTAAATTATTGGCACATGTGTGGTATTGCTGTACTCAGGACAACCCGCAGAATGATTTTTGGGGTGTTTGTCTAAAGTGGCATGGGTTGGGCACAGTATATGAGGCACTAAAATGACATTTTTGAGATAAAAACGCAATTTTTACTCTGCACCATTTACTTTGCATTTAATTTTGACCAGCGTGTCGGGGGTTAAAATGCTCACCACAACCACCGATAAATTCTTTGAGGGGTCTAGTTTCCGTAATGGTATCATTTATTGGGGGTTTCTATTGCACTGGCACCTCACGGGCCCTGCCAACATGACATGGCACTCCAAATCCAAACATGTGAAAACGGAGCTGGAAAATCAAAATTTCATTCCTTCCGTTCTCATCCCTTCTGTGTGCCCAGTCTGTAAATTATTGGCACATGTGTGGTATTGCTGTACTCGGGACAACCTGCAGAATGATTTTTGGGGTGTTTGTCTAAAGTGGCACGGGTTGGGCACAGTATATGAGGCACTAAAATGACATTTTTGAGATAAAAACGCAATTTTTACTCTGCACCATTTGCTTTGCATTTAATTTTGACCAGCGTGTCGGGGGTTAAAATGCTCACCACAACCACCGATAAATTCTTTGAGGGGTCTAGTTTCCGTAATGGTATCATTTATTGGGGGTTTCTATTGCACTGGCACCTCACGGGCCCTGCCAACATGACATGGCACTCCAAATCCAAACATGTGAAAACGGAGCTGGAAAATCAAAGTTTCACTCCTTCCGTTTTCATCCCTTCTGTGTGCCCAGTCTGTAAATTATTGGCACATGTGTGGTATTGCTGTACTCAGGACAACCCGCAGAATGATTTTTGGGGTGTTTGTCTAAAGTGGCATGGGTTGGGCACAGTATATGAGGCACTAAAATGACATTTTTGAGATAAAAACGCAATTTTTACTCTGCACCATTTACTTTGCATTTAATTTTGACCAGCGTGTCGGGGGTTAAAATGCTCACCACAACCACCGATAAATTCTTTGAGGGGTCTAGTTTCCGTAATGGTATCATTTATTGGGGGTTTCTATTGCACTGGCACCTCACGGGCACTGCCAACATGACATGGCACTCCAAATCCAAACATGTGAAAACGGAGCTGGAAAATCAAAATTTCACTCCTTCCGTTTTCATCCCTTCTGTGTGCCCAGTCTGTAAATTATTGGCACATGTGTGGTATTGCTGTACTCAGGACAACCCGCAGAATGATTTTTGGGGTGTTTGTCTAAAGTGGCATGGGTTGGGCACAGTATATGAGGCACTAAAATGACATTTTTGAGATAAAAACGCAATTTTTACTCTGCACCATTTACTTTGCATTTAATTTTGACCAGCGTGTCGGGGGTTAAAATGCTCACCACAACCACCGATAAATTCTTTGAGGGGTCTAGTTTCCGTAATGGTATCATTTATTGGGGGTTTCTATTGCACTGGCACCTCACGGGCACTGCCAACATGACATGGCACTCCAAATCCAAACATGTGAAAACGGAGCTGGAAAATCAAAATTTCATTCCTTCCGTTCTCATCCCTTCTGTGTGCCCAGTCTGTAAATTATTGGCACATGTGTGGTATTGCTGTACTCGGGACAACCTGCAGAATGATTTTTGGGGTGTTTGTCTAAAGTGGCACGGGTTGGGCACAGTATATGAGGCACTAAAATGACATTTTTGAGATAAAAACGCAATTTTTACTCTGCACCATTTGCTTTGCATTTAATTTTGACCAGCGTGTCGGGGGTTAAAATGCTCACCACAACCACCGATAAATTCTTTGAGGGGTCTAGTTTCCGAAATGGTGACATTTTGGGGGGTTTTCTATTGTACTTTTACTTCAGGGGCTCTTCAATTACACTGTGGCACCACAAAATATTTGCAGCCAAATTGGCCTTCCAAATTCCCGGTATCGCCAACTCTGTTCTGGACATCGATGTGCGGGGAAACAGCAGCTGACATCCACATGTCTGGTATTGCCGTACTCGGAAGAAGCAGGGCAAGAAATTAGGAATATATATTTACCTCAAATTCCTTCTGAATGTATCCGTTTTAGGGCTAAATTGGAAAGATTGAAATCAAAAATTGAAATTTCAAAATTTCCACTCCATTTTCATATGCTTCCGGAAAAATAATTAAAGGGTTAACAGACTTCTTAAATGCTGATTTGAATAGGTTGAGATGTTAGGTTCATAAAATGGTGTTACTTGTGGGGGTATATAGTACATAAGCCTTTATACGGCACTTCCAAACTGAATTGATCACCAAAAAGTTCGCATTTTTCAAATTTCAAGAAAATTTGAGAAGTTGCTACTAAAACTTCAAACCTTCTCACATCCATAAAAATAATGGAAACGTAAAACAAATTATGGATATAAAAAGAAGACCAATGGCAAAAGGTTTCTATCAAAAAAAATTTGTGGTATCACTTTTTGTCTAAAAATTATAACATTTGAAACTTTGAAAATAGTCATTTTTTTCAAATTTTTCCTAAATTTTTGAATTTTTACCCCCCAAAAAAGGAACGGATCACTGAAATGACACTACTAACATAAACTACAATGTCTCACGAGAAAACAATCTCAAAATCACAGAGATATCTTAAAGCGTTGAAAAGTTATTACCACAGGAAGAGACACTGGTCAAATTTCCAAAAAAAGTTGCGAGCCTTAACCTGCAAACAGGCTGCGTCCTTAAGGGGTTAATATTCTATGCCGTGTACTGGAAAGCATGAAAAAAAATCCCAATGCGGTGAAATTGACGAAATAATGTACTTATGCCATTTTCTTGTGGGCTACGTATTTACGGCTTTCACTGTGCGCCCCAAATCATAGCTCCTCTTAATTCATTGGGTAAGTGTGATCACGAGGACATCAAATGCATAAAACTTCTATTCAGTTTTTATTTAAAAAATGAAAACCTCTGGTAAAAAAATGTCTTAAAAGGGGTTTTCCCACAAAGACAAGTTAGGCCCTCTCCTCAGACTAACAGCCGTGCATGAACGTTCTGCTCCATTCATCCCTATGGAGCTAACGGAAATTGCCGAGCGCTGCGCTCACCGATCTCTGTCAGCTTCATAGAGATTAATGGAGAAGAACGGTCATGCGCGGGCCGTCTGCTCCATTACTTTTATGGAGCGACAGGGGGTCAGTCGGACCCCTCGTTCTTGCGATCTGCAGGGGTTTCAGCACTGAGACCCCCACTGATCAGTAATGTGAGCCCTATCCCGTGGATAGGGCCTAACCTGCCTACATGGGAAAACCCTTTTTAATATTGCCATTTTCTGACCCTAATAACTTCACACTTGTGTATGGAGCTGTATATGGTGTATTTTTTTTGCAAAATTTCAAAAAATCTGCATAACACAGAACACCACCAGGAATAACCATTTTTATATTTCCTTTTTAAATTTGGGACACGTGTAAGTGTTTGTTTTTATTTATTCAGGGGGATATTCATTGCCCATGCCCCCATGTCCTGCCGGATACTCGAAGAGAGACTTAGGGTGTTGTCACACATTAGCGTTTTTATTGCGTTTTGTAACTCAATCAAAACACACTGGGGCGGCCCGCGGCCAACTGCATATTCGTTTGTATGAAAACACATGCGATCGACAATGGGCACTGATTGCAGATCGCATCTATTTGTATACAAACAAATATGCAATTGGCCGCAGGAAGCCCCAGTGCGTTTTGAATCCGTTACAAAGTGGAATCAAAACGCTAACATCTTCTCCACATGTTTCTAGGACTGTCCAGCTACTGCAGGCCTGGGATAAGGTCTGCTGCCTCCAGCCTGATGCGGCCTGTGACTGCATTGCCTCTTCCCCATTTTCCCTTGGTCAGGAGGCAATTCCACAGCCTTAAGCTGGCAAATCCAGTCTGCCCTGGAAATAGGCACATCCCAATGGACCAAACCTTTTGTTTTGTTTTGCACTGTTTTCTGTGTTTTCCATGCCACAGGTGTCTTAGTCCAGGAACGTCGTGGCTTTCCCAGTGGCCCACTATTAAGCCCAGTTAGACTCAGTAGTGTGTCAGTAGCTGCGGACAGCAATCTGCTTAGCAAGTCCAGTGAGTTAATCCTAGATCACTCAGTTACTGTGCAAACCCCACTTACCTTGCACAGTGTCCTTACCCAAGTACAGCTCAAGCATCTGAGCAATGGCCAGACAGCTCAGACTCCAGTGTGCACTCCTAATGCCCCAGAACGTCATACTGACATTGTGCACAGCTCTGAATCCTTATTTTTGTCTCCAGTCTTACAGGATTCAGAAAAGTGGGAAGAGAAGGGTGCTTAACCCAGATGTTTAGTTTTTTTCTGGTAGATGACTCTGCAGGAGAAGACGGTTCTACACTGGATATACAGTGGTCAGTGGCGCACATGAGGTAGTACAAGCAGAACCACTCCCTCCACACAGGTCAGCGCAGGAGGTGAAGTGACGGCACTTAGGGAAGTGCTACAGCTGGTGGAAGGTAAAAGGACAAACATCTATTCTCAAGGTATAGTTCTGGAGTGATCTCAAAGGTGAGTTTTGAGCTAATAAGTTTGATCCACAGGTGTTCCAGTCCCTGGTGGCCCGAGTGTCATCAGAAGAGAAGGAAGTGTGGAGGAAAGCTAGAGCCCAGATGCTGATGGGACCTGAAAGCTGGGAGAGAGTATGCGCCTCCCCAAAAGCCCTGCACCCGACAGTAAGTCAAGTAGCCCACGCACTCAGACACACATCCAGAATGGTCATGCTAGTGCTCATAAACTGCCAGTGGTTTGCCCCGGGCATTACTAGCCCTGTCACTAGACTAGGGAAAGCCTGTATAGTCCGTGCCCTCCACAACCCGGGCAAGGTGGTAAGGACCCCACAGACACCCAAGCCGCTGGACTGCAGATGGATTTTATCCAGCTACCAAAAAATGGTACGTAGGAATACGTGCTTGTGTGCATTGATCTCTTTCCAGGGTGGCAAAAAGCTTTTCCCATGACCAAGGCTACTGCCAGAGCTGCAGCCAAGAAGTTGGTGAGTGAGATTTTCTGCAGGTTTGGACTCTCACAGAGCCTAAAGTCGCAAAACCCCCTTCACTGGACAGGTAAAGACTTGAGACTTGTCCCTCCTGGGTGTAGTGCAGGCCCTACACACCCCTTACCCTCTCCAAGCTAGTGGTAGGGTTGAGAGACAAAACGGCACTCAAGTTAGAGATCCGGAAGGCCATGGAAGAAACAGGTAAACCATGGCCCGGGTGCCTTCCTGCTGCCCTCTTTTCGGTCAGGACCACCCCAGACTAGGCCTCTACTTCCATAGTATCATAGTATATAAGGCTGGAAGGAGACGCAAGTCCATCAAGTCCAACCTTTAAGAATTAAATAAATGTTTTATCCCCCATAACCCGTGATACTTTTTCTCTCCAGAAAGTCATCCAGGCCTCTCTTGAACATGTACATAGAGTCGGCCATAACAACCTCCTGCGGCAGAGAGTTCCATAGTCTCACTGCTCTTACAGTAAAGAACCTTTTACCATGGTGATGGTAAAATCGCCTCTCCTCTAGGCGTAGAGGATGCCCCCTTGTCCTGGTCACAGGCCAAGGTATAAAAAGATCTTTGGAGAGATCCTTGTACTGTCCGTTCAGGTATTTGTACATTGTAATGAGGTCTCCCCTCAGCCGTCTTTTTTCTAAACTGAATAATCCCAAATTTTTTAATCTGTCAGTGTATTCTAGTTCCCCCATTCCCCTAATAATCCGGGTTGCTCTCCTCTGCACCCGTTCCAGCTCTACTATATCCTTTTTATACACTGGTGCCCAAAACTGTACACAATATTCCATGTGTGGTCTGACCAGGGATTTGTATAAGGGCAAAACTATGTCTTTATCATGAGAATCTATTCCTCTCTTGATACATCCCATTATTTTATTTGCTTTAGCAGCAGCCGCCTGGCTCTGGTCACTAAAATTAAGTTTACCATCCACCAATACCCCCAAGTCCTTTTCAGCTTCAGTTTTACTAAGTAATTGACCGTTTAGAACATAATTATACTTTTTGTTTCCATGGCCCAAGTGCATAACTTTACATTTATCTACATTAAACCTCATCAACCATTTCTCTGCCCATCCCTCAAGCTTCCACAAATCCCTCTGTAATGCTAAACTATCGACCTCAGTATTTATTACTTTACACAGCTTAGTATCATCTACAAATATTGAAACTTGACTGTGTAAACCCACTACAAGGTCATTAATAAAAATATTAAAAAGAAGTGGCCCCAATACTGACCCCTGTGGCACTCCACTGGTAACATCAACCCAATCTGAGAATGTGCCATTAATGACCACCCTCTGTTTTCTATCACTAAGCCAATTACTTACCCAAATACACAGATTTTCTCCTATTCCCAGCAGTCTCATTTTATATACCAACCTTTTATGTGGCACGGTGTCAAATGCCTTTGAAAAGTCCAAATATACAACATCTACAGCGTCCCCCAGATCCAGTCTTGAACTTACCTCCTCGTAGAAACCAATCAGATTAGTCTGACAGGACCGATCTCTCATAAACCCATGCTGACGCTGGGTTATAAGGTTGTGCACAGTGAGATACTCCAGGATAGCATCTCTAATAAACCCCTCAAATATTTTCCCCACCACAGCAGTTAGACTCACGGGTCTGTAGTTTCCAGGATCACTATTTGATCCTTTTTTGTATATTGGTACCACATTTGCTATGCGCCATTCCAGTGGAACATAACCAGTCCTCAGTGAATCTTCAAATATTAAAAATAACGGTTTGTCTATCACCGTACATAATTCATGCAGAACCCGGGGGTCTTAGTGGTTGAGAGGCGGCGCCGTACCTCTTCCTGGGTTAAACTGTTGACATTATAAAAAGAATTTACATTATTCCTCATTGTGTCTTCCACCAGGGGATTTTCCTGGGTAAAGACATTTGAGAAGGCGACATTCAGTAGATTGGCCCTTTCCTCATCTCCTTCCACCATGACCCCCATGTTATTTCTAAGGGGACCCACACTCTGTTTTTAGTTTCTTATCATTTATATACTTGAAAAATAATTTGGGATTATTTTTGCTCTCCCTGGCAATATTTCTCTCAGTCTCTATTTTTGCGGCCTTTATCTGCTTTTTACAGGATTTATTTTTCTCTCTATAATCCTCTAATGCCTCATCGCTACCTTCACGTTTTAGCACCTTAAACGCCTTATCTTTCTCGCTTATTGCTTTCCTTACAAGACTAGTTAGCCACATAGGGTTTTTCTTGTTCCTTTTATGCTTTTTCCCATAAGGTATGTGTTTCTCACAGGACTTTTTCAGAATATATGAGAAAAAGTCCCATTTTTGGGGGGGGCTTTTGTCTTTGAGAACATTATCCCAGTCTTTGCCTTTAAGGTCTTCCCTTAGTTGCTGAAAATTTGTCCTCCTGACGTTTAGAGTGTTGGTTGCCCCTTCACTAACGCTCTTAGTAAAGCGTAATACAAAATCAATGATATTATGATCACTATTCCCCAGGTTCCCCCCAACCTGTAGTTTTGATACCCTATCAGGTCTGTTGGTCAGGATAAGGTCCAGCAGTGCCCCCCCTCTTGTTGGCTCCAGGACTAGTTGCGACAGGCAATTGTCTTTTGTTGTTGACAAGAACCTGCTACCTTTGAAGGACCTGCAGGTTTCTGCCCCCCAGTCGATATCTGGGTAATTGAAGTCCCCCATGATAAGTACTTCACCTTGCTTTGAAGCCGCATCCTTTTCACTTATCAGCATTTCCTCTGCTGCCTCCATTATATTTGGAGCCCTAGTAATATTTTATTATTCTTTTTCCCTCCTTATCTCCACCCATAGGGACTCCACATTTGTGTTACTGATGTCATCTCGCAGGACGGGCTTGAGGCAAGAATTCACATATAAACAAACCCCTCCACCTTTTTTATTTATACGATCCTTTCTAAAAAGACTATAACCATCTATAGTAACAGCCCAGTCATAGCTACTGTCCAGCCATGTCTCGCTGATACCCACTATATCATATTTCCGCTCCAACATCAAGAGTTCCAGTTCCTCTCATTCCAGCCCCCCTTCCTCCCCCATGGACTATGACTCTTCCCAGCTCTCTATGTACACTGTCTATTTGCCCTGCACAAGTGTAGTTGCCCTCCCCCCAGGTCTCTAGTTTAAACACTCCTCCAACCTTCTAGCCATTTTTTCCCCTAAAACAGCGGCCCCCTCCACATTTAGGTGCAGCCCATCCCTACTGTAGAGCCTGTAGCCGACAGAAAAGTCAGTCCAGTTCTCCATGAACCCAAAACCCTCCTTCCTACACCAACTTTTGAGCCACTTATTTACGTCCTTGATCTCCCGCTGCCTTTCTGGTGTGGCACGTGGTACAGGCAGTATTTCGGAGAAAACTACCTTTGAGGTCCTTGCCCTGAGCTTATGACCTAAATCTCTGAAATCATTTTTAAGGACCTTCCACCTACCTGTTACTTTGTCATTAGTGCCAATGTGGACCATGACCGCTGGTTCCCCACCAGCCCCTCCCAGTAATCCGTCAACCCGATCCGCAACATGCCGAACCCGAGCACCCGGCAAACAACACACTGTTCGGTATGCACGGTCTTTGTGACAGATTGCCCTGTGTGTTCCCCTAATAATCGAATCTCCCACTACCAGCACCTGTCTGACCTTGTCTGTGCTCCCATTACCCTTCTTACTGGAACAGACATTCCCCTGGTTGCTAGCGGCCATGGCTATGTACACCGTGTAGCAATGCCACTTATGGAGTCCATTATTCTAATGGGGATTACAATAGAAATATGCACAGAAAGAAGAATCTACAGTCAGAGTAACACAAAACACAGCAGTTACCTGCTAAAGCCCCTCAAACTTAAGTCCCTTAAACCTAAGTCACACTTAAGACACTGCACACACTTGGGATCAATGCACACTCGCCGCCAAACTCACACACTCGCTTTTCTGATGCTTTTTTTAAAGGTTATCTGCCACAAAAATCTGCAGAGCTCACTGCACAAGATCTGGCTGCAAACCACCAAACAGACTGACCACAGAAGTATATAAAGGCTGCTAATTAGATAGCCACACCCCACTATTAATTAGGCAGCACCTGTGACTATACTGTCTAGATAAGCAAGGTGATTGCCTCCCTATACCCCCCACACAATATACAGATTATGCAAGTAAAATACCTTCAGATCTACTTGGTTGCAATAAAAATCACACAATGAATATCAGGAAATAAAATTGTAGATGCACTTATCTATTTGTTGCTGGATCCAAAAAGTACTCCTTCCCTTAAACCTAAGTCACACTTAAGACACTGCACACACTTGGGATCAATGCACACTCGCCACCAAGCTCGCACACTCGCTTTTCTGATGCTTTTTTTAAAGGTTATCTGCCTCAAAAATCTGCAGAGCTCACTGCAACAAAATCTGGCTGCAAAACCCTATGGAACCTATAGCTGATGGCAGGAAACCAGGCATAATATGCCATACAGTTGAGCCAGGCCTTGGAAAAATTATTATTTGGATCTGAAAAGGAATCAGAAACAATTTTGCAGAAACACCTAACCTATAAGGAACCCCAGAAAAAGGGGAGACAGTCAAAATTTTTAACCTCTCCTTCTATACTCTGAGTGAAGAGGAAGAAACAGATAAAAATACAGACGATTTTGAATCATTTGTAGATTTAAATCGTAACATGAAAAAACTGACACCACAAAGACACTTTAAAATCAAAGAAATCCCATATGACATCGAGGGCATTATATTGAGACGTTTTATATGCTTGTATCGGAGGATTTTACAAAGATCCGAAGCCTCCAAAAAAAGAAACAGGACACTAACCTGACAATAGGGGAAAAACTAGCCCTCAAAAATTTTAAAAATAACACCGACATTGTTATCAGGTCAGCAGAAAAGATGAGCGAGCACTAAAATGCTCGAGTGCTCGTTATTCGAGACGAACTTTTCCAGATGCTCGAGTGCTCGTCTCGAATAACGAGCCCCATTGAAGTCAATGGGAGACTCGAGCATTTTTCAAAGGGACCATGGTTCGGGAATAAAATGTGTTAATTAATTGAAAAAGAATGTCTTCTGATAAGTTAGCAGATGTATGCAAACATCTGCAATCTATTCTTCACTGTTCCGCGCGTATATTATCTCCCGACAAGTTAGCAGATGTGAAGAACAGTGAAGAATAGGATCATTTAAGTGAAAAACACAGTGAAGAATAGATTGCAGATGTTCGGCACATCTGCTTACTTGTCGGGAGATACGCTGTCTCCGTGCCCCGCTGTCTCCGTGCCCCGATGTCTCCGTGCCCCGATGTCTCCGTGCCCCGCTGTCTCCGTGCCCCGCTGTCTCCGTGCCCCGCTGTCTCCGTGCCCCGCTGTCTCCGTGCCCCGCTGTCTCCGTGCCCCGATGTCTCCGTGCCCCGCTGTCTCCGTGCCCCCATGTCTCCGTGCCCCGATGTCTCCGTGCCGCTCCGTGCCGCTCCCCGATGTCTCCGTGCCCCGATGTCTCCGTGCCGCTCCGTGCCGCTCCCCGATGTCTCCGTGCAACGATGTCTCCGTGCGGCTCCCCGCCGCTCCCCGCTGTCTCCGTGCCCCGCTGTCTCCGTGCCCCGCTGTCTCCGTGCCCCGCTGTCTCCGTGCCCCGATGTCTCCGTGCCCTGATGTCTCCGTGCCGCTCCGTGCCGCTGCCTGATGTCTCCATGCTGCCGCTGCCCCATGTCTCCGTGCTGCCGCTGCCCCATGTCTCCGTGCTGCTCCCCGGTGTCTCTGTGCTGCTCCCCGGTGTCTCTGTGCTGCTCCTCGTTGTCTCTGTCCTGCTCACCGTGTTCTGCAATGTGTTCTTCACACATATATATTGTTCTTCACATACTATTTTGTTCGCACCGTTCCGCGCGTATCTCCCGACAAGTAAGCAGATGTGCCGAACATCTGTAATCTATTCTTCACTGTGTTTTTCACTGTGTTTTTCACTTAAATGATCCTGTGGTCACTGTGTTCACTGTTTTTATTCTATTCTTCATTGTTCTTCACTGTGTTTTTTTAATTAAATGCTCGATCTCGAGCAGGAAAAATACTCGTCCGAGCAACGAGCCGTTTCGAGTACCTTAATACTCGAACGAGCATCAAGCTCGGACGAGTATACTCGCTCATCTCTAGTCAGCAGATAAGGATGGGGAGATAGTGGTCCAAGATTGAGAGATATTTGTAAAGGAAGCCCTCAGAATCCTAGAGGACCCAGTGTAATATACACAACTGGGAATAGATCCCACTAAAAAATATCTAGAAAATTATACCACTCTTATAAGTAGTGCATATAAAGCGAACCTTCTAAACAAAAAAGAGAAATACTTTCTGAAAGCTATCCATCCCGCCTTAGCCAACTTCTATCATCTACCTAAGGTGCATAAGGATGTATATAATCCTCCAGGACTTCCGATCACCTCTGGGATAGATTCCCTGACGTGCAATTTATCGCACTATATAGATTTGTTTTTGCAGCCCCTCGTAAAAAATCTTCCATAGTCTGATATTAGACTTAGAGGAGTTCCTATGGAAAGAAAGCTGGACATCTCATCTTTATATTCATAATTCAGATTATGCAAAACAGGCAGAAGGTTTAAAGAGGAAGTTTAAGGAGAAAAATTATCCTGAAGCTATAATAAACCAAGCCTACACTCTGAACCTAGACCGCTCGCAAAAAGATTGTTTAAGATCAAAAAAACAAAAGAAACAACACAGTCCTTTTCCTCTAATTTCCTCACAACGTTTGATAAAGGGGGCGATCAAATAAGAAAGGTCCTCAATAAGCATTGGCAAAAATGACATTTAGGAAAGCCACTCCTAGCAGATTACGCAAGCCAGAAAATATGAGGGATAGGAAACGGGTGTCACCGGGAATAAAAAAATGTCAGCACAAAAAATGTCCACTCCATCCCCTCGGTCTAAATGAGGTCATTGAATCTATCTGATATAGGCATAAAGTAGAAAGTGAAACAAGCAACTGAAATAAATACACAATAAAAGTGTTTGGGTATACAAGTTACCTTCCAATATAAAGAATCAGAATAATAATGTTTCCCTCCAGGACGATATACTCACTTCTGAACTCATGGGCATACCTTCGTCTGGGTGATCCTAAATATCGAGACCTTTTTGAGACTATCTAGGCCCCAGTAATAATTTGAATTGATTGACATTAGCAGCTAGGTTCAGGGTTGCAATGACCACAAAACAAGAGGGACAAATGGTTGGTCCGTTTCCTTTTTTGGACCGTCCGGGCTTCCGAAGCTACATTAAAGTGACTGACATTAGTAGAACGCTTGCTGTTACTATGACTATAACACATGAGAGACTAATCCAAGAGACCATTTCGTACTTTTTTTGAAGCTAAAATTTGCAGTCCTAAAACTACCTCTTAGTAACAATATCCGGGAACGAAGGTGAGCCAGCATGCAGCTCCTAATAATGCATAAAAACTGATTGGGATACTAACAGTTTGTATATTTATAAGTATAGATATCTACAGATTTTTATGTATTTACATCGGTTCTATAAAGATAGGGTTTTTAATGCTTTAATAGTCCTGCTATGTTCCTTTCAATTCCATTATGCGTTCTATGGCACCGGAAGCTGTCATCTTCAAGTCTCCGGTGATGCAAAGCGGCATATCACATTATGTACATATGAAAAGACAATATCATATATATGAAAGGGTTTAAGTTAAAACCCCCTATTCATATATTTTATTATGTTTTTATTATGATCTATAATCTATGTTACACCGGCTCCGTGGTTTTATGAACCGGATGTGAACCCTAGTTACCGGCAACCATGTAGTTCCGGTATTTACATATATATGTGCAATAATGAAATAAGATGTATTTGAATTGCCTGATGAAGTTCCGGACCAAAACGCGTTTCAAGATATTTTTAACAATAAAGTCCGATAATATCAACATATATCGGGAGTCACGAGTATCCTTTTGAGCACTTACCCCACGTGAACGTGGAGCATCCGTTGGAGTTTGGCTTTTCAGATCCAGACAGAGACCTCCGGAAGCATACCCTGAAGCCTGGAGACTACATGGTGATAAAGAGACACCAGAGAGAGTCTGGAGCCTCGCTACGATGGTCCTTTCCAAGTCCTGCTGACCAGTGGCACGTCTGTAAAGCTAAAGGGAAGCCAGCATGCTTCCACGCTTTCTATTGCAAACTTACTTGTTCTTCTTGCTAGCTGGTCTCTTCTGACTGACTGTATGCTCAGGGATACCCCAACCATGACTATCACTGTATTCATAGGGTTGACCAGGATGCCCCCAGAGTAGCAGACTTTACCTATGGTTGGTCCAACAAGACAATGACCTTCTTTAACATTGACAGCACGGAGATTTGCGAATTATATCCGAGATGCTTTCCAGAACCACATGGCTTTGCACATGATCCTTGCTGAGAAGGGAGGAGTCTGTAAGATGGTGGGAGTGGCTTGTTACATCCCAGATGACATCGCCCCCTATGGATCCATTACCCATGCCCTTGAAAAGATTGAAGGACTATTCAGGGAACTCAAGAGAAACTCTGGAGTGGACACTTTGTCCTTTGTGGTTGGGGGATTGGAAGGTTTTCCTTTAAGTGGGGGGATATAGGGGATTGTGATTTTGCTCTTGTCACTTATTGCATGTTGTGTGGTCCCCCTCATCAAGTCCACCATGTCCCACCATGGCTCTATGGGAGCCTGCCACTAGCTGTATTTTTAAAAAATACACTGACAGGTTCCCTTTAAACTATAGAATTCTAAGAAGTTAGCCTTTCTTACCACACGGTCTGGCTTCCACAGATGGAGCATGCTGTTGTGCAAGTAGCCTGAGGATGCCATTCATCAGTACATTTTTGTCTACCATCAATCTTCTAGTACTCTGGTATTTACTGTGGATAAATTATGTTAACTATTGTCCTTTCTAATGAGTAACAGTAGCATAAGTTTAGGTGCTATAAAGTACTGCAAAGTAGTACATAACTGAACAAGAATTCTATATTCTGCAAGTGCTAGGAAGGGAATTTTAGAATATACATTGAATCTTGTATAACACTATTCACCCTCCACATGATAATTACTACACAGATCTATGCTACTGGTGTAATAACATATTATGATATGAAGATATGTCAACACCCACCAATATCGTTTCGGGTGGCACCCCTTTCTCAAAGCGGACTCTTTTGAGAAAGGGGTAAACAAGGACATTCAATGTTCTTATCTTGTTATTTTATTGTATCATAGGATACTTTGTTTTTACATTGTTTTATAATATTAAAACCATTTAACTTTATTTGGAGTAAGAATCGAAACTCCTTTTGATATAAACACTCCTATGTACCACTATAGTGCCTGCTTTTAGCGCCTATAGGTCTGGCCTATGTTTGCAGTTCCTATTTTGCTCACTCTGCTGTATTCCATCTTTCCCTTCTGAGAATGCTAAACTAGATGACTCTTGTAAGACGGTTGTAACCACTGTGTACGTTAGGAATAACTAATCTACAGTAACTGCACTACTTCCTTGTTTCCTAGGACGTAGCATTTATAAACCCTAGTAAAGACCAACCAGATTCTCCAGTTCACTAGAACAGTTGGCCCTGAACCCACATCTTCTCCAGAGCCCATTCCTGACCAGGCAGTATCCAGAGAACGGCAGCAGAGGGTCAGGCTTCATGGCGCCAGCTGGAGAGAGGCACTATGGAGAGAATCAGCGTAGAATTTTTCCTACCATTGCTGGGATCTGTAGTACACTTAGGCACTGAACAACTTTTACAAATGAAAAGGCACGATTTACATGATTTGCATACTTATTTTTTAATGAGCATTTCTATAAAGTGTCAGCAGGTTAATAAGATTTCACACAATCCACAGAAAGTATTCGTTTAAATAAAAGAAAAAGAGATACAGTGAATGCTCACTTTCCTACCTAAAAGTCTTAAAAATGCACATATTTTAGATGACAAAAGGGGACTGTTCCTGTGAAGAAGATGGAAGTGTCCATGTCCCTGGTCAACCTGCAATGTGCAGAGGATAACTGGTCAGACATGAGATGTACTGTATTTGCTTAATAGAATACAATGATATAAGACCTAGATGTATCCCCATAGACTGACGTCCCTCTACAGTTGTGGCAGAAATTATTAAATAATATATAAGAGATCAATTAGATTTTTACTGTATTTAGGACACCTCATTGCATGACAAAGTCCATCTTACAGTATCACCTTTTGCATTCTTGGACAAATTCCTCTCAACAGGATACTGCAGGTGGGTAGCGATCCCTTGACCTGGTTTGGTGTATGCAGAAATCAGATTCTGAATCTTCCTAAACATCCTTTTTGGGACTCCAGGTGCTGCCTTGTCAATAACAAAAAATATAAATTAAAACCGGTATTATTTAAAGGGCTGAGCTGAAATTTTAATGTTAAACATTATCCATAGGTCAAAGGATAACATGCTGACCATAAGATACCCATTGATCTAGAGAATGGGAGTCCTTTCCCCATCTGAATGATTATTTTTGTAGATTGTTGATGAAACTTTAGCAAACAACATTAAAGGGCATGTACCAAGTATGCACAATATCCACAGGATAAGGGATAATAAGCTGGTTATTGAGGATCTAATTACTGGGACCCCTGCAGTCTTTAGAATAAAGGTTCTCACTAATGGGTGGGGCGATAGGTCCAAGTTTCATTCACACAGTTATAAATAAGGAGCTCACTGCTTGACTGTATGGTATCTTTGGTATCTTATAATATAAAGATCAGCTAGATGGTTCGGTCTCTTGCTGATCACGTGATGCTGTGATGAGCCTTTTGCATGTATCTGGCTTGATGAGAGGGGGGGCTCTAAACATTTGCATTACAATATCATTGGGTGTTATAACTTAATTTGCACCCTTACAAAATCCAATGGTATGTCCTAGGGGTTGGGCTTTGGTTTGGATGCATTTCAAAAAACAACATGTGACTTGTCTGTATTGTTCACTCCTCAGCTCTGAGCCCCCACCTTTGTCCTCCTGTACAGCTCCTCACTCCCCCACTCATGTCACCTCTCCTGTGAGCGTTGTTCCTGTGAGTGAAAAAGCATGAGGGAGGAGCTTTCCAGGAGCTGAGAGCTCAGGAGTGAGCAGCACAGACAAGTCATGTGTTGCTTTTGGATGTAGCCAAACCAAAGCCCAACCCCTGGGACTACACACAGGATTTTGTCAGGGTGCAAGGTAAGTTAAAACACACAATGCAAATTCTTAGAGGAGGCAGGGAAGAAAGGCATATTTGCAATGCAGGTGTGATGGGCTTCTGCAACCTGTCTGTAGTAAAAACGGGGTCCCTAGTGACAGGTTTCCTTTAAATTGTGTCAAGTCAACGCCCAGAGAATGGGTCAATTATTAAATATATCTGTAAATAATTTAATCATTACTTGCTATGTGTATAGTCCAGTTTGAGTTATAGCCAGTAGCAGAGAGCAAATCTTCTGGCGTCTTTCCAGCTCAAGCAGTGATTGACGGCATATGCTACACAGTCTAAGACTTTATACAGGACATGCAAGTGACATGCACTCTCTTCTCTAACATCCTTTTAAAGAGTGGAATTATGAAATAGTAATGCTAGTATTTCGCATCCAAACCGTCATTTGGGAAAATCTTACCTCTGCTGCCCAGGACCCTGTGGTTGTTTTGAACACTCTGTATGTGTAAATGATGTCTTTATGTCTGCAAAAATTTACAAATTGACAGATTAGTACTTTTCTTAAAGGAAACCTACCACTTAAAAGTGGTACGTTTATACACATATACATGGCACCAGCTCAGGGTGATCTGGTGCCAGAGCATATTTTTGTTAGGGGAACAAAGCAACTCGGCGCACCGCACTTGGGCACAGCGCACCATGCGCGCGCCCGTGCCAGATTCTAAAGTGCTGGAGAGCCGGTGATGTCACCGAGCTCTCCAGCGCCTGCGCAACTTAGCACGGCCTGTTTCCCGAGCACCTGTTGCGCAGGTGCTCGGGTATCGCGCAGGGACCAGGTAAGTAAATATGCCGTGGGGCTACATACATCTGAAAGGTGAGGTCCTGTTCTTTGGGGGACACGTCTGTTTTTGACTAGCTTTGGGGCGGCTTTCTGGCTATATATTGGGGATCTTGCTGTATACTGGGGGGGGGGGGGGGGCTGGCAATATACAGGGGGACTGGTTGGCCTTATAGTGCGGGGAGAGGGGGCTTTCTGGCTATATACAGAGGGAGGTTGGCTGTATACTGGGGAAACTGGTTGGCTATATAATATCAGGTGACGATACGCATGGGGTCCGCTCCACATCCCTCCCCGTCTGACTCTGTCTGCCTGTGGCACTGGCTTGCACCTTTATCCAGATAGGTATCATTTATGCACTGCCATATTTCGTGGCATTGCATCTTTTCTCAGGCAGCCTTGTTTTGATCACCAGGTTTTTGTATACCTAGCGCCATTCAGCTATTGATCTTTTACTTGTAAATTACATTATTGATTGTGGTCTGGACACCTGGTGTCATCCTGTACACTCACTCATATAAACTTTTGGATTATCTGTTCGTGGGAGGGACTACAGGGTTTACTGACCCTTGGTAGCCAGATACACCTGTGAGTGTATCCTTTTAAGTGTTTTTAATTTTTTCTTTGTCCTGTTCATATGTGTAGTTATTTACAATAAAATATTTTGTCATTTATGGTTAGTCCTTTGTATGTATCCCACCTTTCTCTTCAGTGTTGTTATATAATGGATGGGCTGTTTGGCTATCTACAGGGGGGCTGGCTGTATACTGGGGAGGCTGTCTGACTATATACAAGGGGGGCTGGCTGGCAATTTACAGGGGGACTAGTTGGCTGTATACAGAGGGGATGGATGGCGGTGTTATATGACGGTGTTATTCTTGTACATAGGGACATTATTATAGTAGTTATACTTATGTACATAGGGGGCAGTATTATAGTAGTTATATTCTTGTACATAGGGGCATTATTATAGTAGTTATATTTATGTACACAGGGGGCAGTATTATAGTAGTTATAAACTTGTACATAGGGGCAGTATTATAGTAGTTATATTCTTCTACATAGGAGCAGTATTATAGTAGCTATATTTTTGTACATAGGTGCAGTATTATAGTCGTTATATTCTTGTACATATGGGGCAGTATTATAGTAGTTATATTCTTATACATAGGAGGCAATTTTTATTGTAAAAAACAACAAAATACAATTAAACAAAATATGAAAGCAAAAAAATCACATTCTTCTGTAAATACAATAATTTTCCAAACAAAAAAAAACTTAAAATAAATTCAACTTGTAGAGTCCATAGATGCTGGAAAAAAAAAGCAAATCTATTCATAGCTCTTACACACCAGAAATATGCCTCCACAGTTTCCTATTTTTCTGATTTCTCCTGATTTCTAGTGATTTTATCCACCTTAGCTCTGACATGACTTGGGTCACTACGTTCATGTGCTGTAAGGCCTCGCTGTGCAGGGACACCCGGTTCTGGCATGTCAGTGGTAGTATTTTATCACACTTATTATCAAGAACATGGTTCCTGGATCTATAATACCATCAGGAGAGGGGACGCCATAGATTATATCTGCATATTGAAGGGATTGCAGCCTTGTGATATTCAAGCTATTAGCTACTTCCCTCCATATTTCCCGCCCTTCCTGACATTCACTGATGAAATGCTCCATAGTCTCCTCCTGTGGACACCCCAGAGGACACTTCCTATCTGCCACACTGATAAATTTCAGGTTTCCTCTCACAAATACTCAAAATTTCAAAAAGGCTCAACTACTGTACTTACAGATAAATATCATACAAAACCAAAATAGCTGGGGGGATGGCGCAGGGGAACAAAGGTGAAAAGTCCAAAACACCAAAAAAGTCCAACAGGAAATATACATCAAATGGTCACCGCATCTACGTCCTTGCCAGTTCTACATTTCATCCCAAGTGCACAGAATGCACGGGGAAAAAGACAGGTTCCACAGTACCTTTCACCGATGGAAGAGATCTATACTTTGCGTCCTCTCCAAGTTGGCGTTTCTCCGACTTTGCTGGATGAGACGCTCGAGTAGCGGCTGATTCCCGGTGTGTGGGTTCGGTCTTCCCACTAGGAACTCTTACCACCTTGCTGTTAGTTCCGCTAGTGTCAAGGTTACTCCAGTTCCCTCGCCAAAGGAAAGAAAAAGCAAGACGCGATAGTGCAGACAGGTTTTTCTATTGAATATTTGAATAATTTATTCGATGTACTCGAACATGAAATAAAATAAGGCCTTCAGTAAAATTAAAACGCACGTTCGGTCCTTCTTGCCCGACTCAGAGTTTCGCCTCCACGGCTTCTTCCGGGGCTTACTGACGTGCGTGCATTGTTAACTATTTATAGTGATTAATCTCTCCCAGATCGCGTCTTGCTTTTTCTTTCCTTTGTTCTGGCAGTCCGCACTCACATGACCAATATCCCCACACAGGCTGCACTTGACCACAGAGCAGTTACTGGCGATGTGACTGACTCTACCGCATTTGAAGCATCTACGGGGCTGACCTGGATAGAAGCACATTCCCTTCTCCTGGCCAATGAAGAAGGAGTTGGGCAGATGCTGGGTTATATTGTTATATTGTCTTAACTTCACCAGGACCTTCCACCCTTCTGTCCAGATCCCGTCCTCATCCCGGGTCTTGGTGAGCTCTGACATGAGGTCACAGTGCCTCTTGAGCCAGATGACAATATCCTGTTGGGGAAAAGACTCATTCCAGAAGATGACTGTGACAGTACCAAGTTACCAAAATTATTCCACTGCATCTCTAAACCTAGGGAAGATGGCCCAAAACCGGTTCAGGTTGAACATCAACTTAAAACTCACGTCATATCCCTGGCAGTCGGGGAGGTTAATTACTGCCAAAATGTCACTTGGTGAAAAACCCATCTGGTCACACAATAGCGATCTGACCACAAACCGCCTGTCAGGTAGGTCTTCTTTGGCCCCTTTGTGCCTAAATCTCACCACATTCCTCCTCTTAAACGCCTGACCGGTGTAAGGGGAGCTGGACGAAAAAGATGGTGCACCCCGGCTCCAGGCGGTGCCAAAGAGGACTGGTGACGGCCAGTACCCTCCTGTGTCTGGGGGCGCTGCGGGGGCTAATGGGTTCCTGCACTCTGAGGGTCTGCTACCTCAGCAACTAGAGGGGGAAGTCCTGAGCATCAGACTGTACTACCCCCTCCCCACATCAGCCTCTACACTCACTGGCCACTTTATTAGGTACACCATGCTAGTAACGGGTTGGTCCCCCTTTTGCCTTCAGAACTGCCTCAATTCTTCGTGGCATAGATTCAACAAGGTGCTGGAAGCATTCCTCAGAGATTTTGGTCCATATTGACATGATGGAATCACACAGTTGCCGCAGATTTTTTCGGCTTTATGACATGGCGCATTATCCTGCTGAAAGTAGCCATCAGATGTTGGGTACATTGTGGTCATAAAGGGATGGACATTAAATTAAATTAACGCAAAACACCGGAGGCTCGTTCCCGATGGCAGGCATTTCCATAGAAACACCCGGTGGGTGCGACTTTGTCTGCATTTGCAAGCGCAGACAAAGCGCTACGTGTGGCGCCAGCCTTAGGGTTTGCTGCCTTGAGCTTGTAGGCACAGTCATTGTTTTTTTGTAGCAGCAGTTTTTGTTCCTTCAGGTTTCCCAGTCTCTTTACCAGTGCTGCAGGTTGCTTTCAGGTGGTAGGTGATGGCACTCTGCTGGGTCCGGACCTCTGTGCCACTGTTGGGTTCTGGTGCGTTGCAGTTTTTACTGCTGGGGGATGACACTGTCCAGTAGCAGCACTTGTGGCAGTCTGAGGCCTCCCTGCTAGTTTTGTCTCGGCCGCTGACATGACTTACTGCATTGGAGACTTTAGGATTTTCATCCATTAGTTTGGGTGTCTGGGAGTTATTCCCCAGAGAAGGCCTTGGAGCCTGGGCCTTGCATGGGGAAGTTCCCCACCCAGGGTGACGCGCCCTGGGCTAGTTCCAGACATGAGACCTCAGGAGCACTCACCACACCCAACCTCTCAGCAAGGGGGCAGTATTATAGTAGTTATATTCTTGTACATAGGGGGCAGTATTATAGTAGTTATATTCTTGTACATAGGGGGTAGTATTACAGTAGTTATATTCCTGTACATGGGGGGCAGTATTATAACAGTTATATTCCTGTACATAGAGGACAGTATTATAGCAGTTATATTCCTGTACATAGGGGCAGTAATATAGTAGTTATATTCCTGTACATAGGGGGTAGTATTATAGTAGTTATATTCTTGTACATAGGGGGGCAGTATTATAGTAGTTATATTCTTGTACATAGGGGGGCAGTATTATAGTAGTTATATTCTTGTACAAAGGGGGGCAGTATTATAGTTGTAATATTCTTGTACATAGGGAAACAGTATTATAGTAGTAATATTCTTGTACATAAGGGGGCAGTATTATAGTAGTTATATTCTTGTACATAGGGGGCAGTTTTATAGTAGTTATATTCTTGTACATAAGGGACAGTATTCTAGTAGTTATATTCTTGTACATAAGGGGGCAGTATTATAGTAGTTATATTCTTGTACATATGGGGCAGTATTATAGTAGTTATATTCTTGTAGATATGGGGGCAGTATTATAGTAGTTATATTCTTGTACATAGAGGGCAGTACTATAGTAGTTATATTCTTGTACATAGGGAGGCAGTATTATAGTAGTTATATTCTTGTATATAGGGGGCAGTATTATAGTAGTTATATCCCTGTACATAGGGGGCAGTATTATAGTAGTTATATCCCTGTACATAGGGGGCAGTATTATAATAGTTATATTCTTGTACATAGGGGGGGCAGTATTATAGTAGTTTTATTCTTGTACATAGGGGGCAGTATTATAGTAGTTATATTCTTGTTTAACGGAGATGGTATTGTAGTAGTTTTTTGTTGTATATATAAGACAGAATTAAGTTGTGTTCTTTTAAAAAAGAAGCGTTATTCCTGTATAAGGGAGGCAGTATGAGGCTCTTTTTCTGCGCTGTACATGTTGATTTAGACCATCTATAAACAGTTTGTGTGGAGTTTAGTAGCTCCACCCACATCACATGATCTCCCCTACTTGTTTTGACCCAGCCCACAGAATGGGGCCAATTTTACATTATTTTTCCAGGGCCACTTTAAATTCCCAGCCCGCCCCTGCGCCTTTTAATATAGTATTTGCTGTATTCGTAGCATATTTCTGAAAGAGATGAGATTGAATGTACAGGCAGTCCCCGGGTTACATAAAGAAGAAAAGGGTCTGTAGGTTTGTTCTTAAGTTGAATTTGTATGTAAGTCGGAACTGTATACTTTATCATTGTAACCCCCAGCCAAATTTTTTTTGGTCTCTGTGACAATTGGATTTTAAAAATGTTTGATTGTCATAAGAACCAGGATTAACAATAAAGCTTCATTGTAAACACCAGTGATAACTATTATAGCTGTTTATTGTAGCCCAAGACTAAAGTACAGTAAATTGCCAATATCCAGAGGTCCGTTTATAACTAGGGGTCGTATGTAAGTCAGGTGTTCTTAAGTAGGGGACCGCCTGTACTGTAAAAGGTTGTGTATCCACTTCTATTCAGCCTTTGCTTCTACCAGATACATCTTACACTGGTTTAGAGTTACATACATGCCTAGTGGGAATTCTCTCATGGTCTTTTTAGTAGCAGGGGTCTATTGCCTAAATCGGTTTTTCTTTCATCTGGTTTCTTCTTTGCTGTGGTATTTTGTCAAACAAGTGAAAGGTGGTTAATTTCCACATTAAAGAAGGGGCCGCACATAAAGAGTGTTATTATTCTGCTTTCTATAACTAAAATATATTTACACATATCCTCTAAACAGTATTATAGGGGCACCTAGATGTCATTTGACATATGAGACATGCTGTGATGATACCAACTCTCTCAATTTGTACTCTCTTAGAAATGTATCATAAAAAGCTGAAGATTGCAAATTTCCAAATACCGAGCTTCTATATTTAGACAAAAATTATCATGTCCTTTCCAGGTTATTAGTGGTTATTCTGTTGATGTTTTGGATATTGAGAAAAATTAGTAAAGGGAAAGTTGCAAAGGAACTGCCAAAGACCCAGCAGTCTCTGACAGATTTAGGGTTTTAGAGACCTGGAGCGTCCACCTTGGACAGTTAAGGATCAATGCTTAACAGTTAAGCAATGCTTGCTTTTACAGACCTGATTAAAGATCTTAGTGTCAACAACTTTTCGGAGATTAATTATATCTGCACTCAAGAAGGACAGAAAGAATCCAACACAGTAAATCAACAGAAAGAAGATTTCACAGAAATATTCAATTAGTGTCTGTTGTAGCAATACATTACCAGCTGTATTATTCTTTTTTATAGGAACAGTTTTATGTTTGGGCTGTAAGAAATCTTGAGTGAAGGATATCTTCTCTGATTTTCTGTAATGACCTCATCGCCAAAAAAGAAACAAATTAGCTCTTTCATTCCTGAGGCAGATATACCCGTAAAAGCAATTTATGAAATTGGAAATTAGTGGGGCCCCACACGGTGGTAGGTGCAGCCAAAAAACAATGTTACAGGCACGCATTTTTCTTGGGTGCTTTAGGCCACTTACACACAAGCGAGTCTGAGAAAAAATGTTCTGTGTGCTTTAGGAATTTCCTGAACCTACCTTGTATCACTGAACTGAACTGACATCCAGAGTTCAGTCCACTGATACGAGGTTTAATGCCTCCAATTCACACAGCCTTTTTATTTGAGCAGAAATTGTTTGAGGTCAAGCAGCCTTAAATTGTCATCACAGGAGACCAATATATTTCAAAGGGAATCTGTCATCAGATTTTACCCCCTTAAACTACTGGCCCTCTCAGGTAAGGTATGGCAGATCACATTTCCAACTATTTCTTTATCTGCCTGTATCTTCAGTTCTGTAGATTGCAGAACCACAAGCCTGATGTGATCTGAAAGAGGAGATTCTTGTTTCTAACATGACACCATGTTTCTTGGTACTATACAACTGAAGATGGGAACTTCTAAAGTGACACTTCCCCTGCAGCCACTCTTTCTTCTCCTTTTCATATGATGGAGAACATTTTTTACATGAGTATGAGTGAGATTTCACATGAAAGAGGGAATTCTAGAATATACATTCCATGTCATATCTGAGAGAGATTGTAGTTAAATAGGCTAAAATCTGGTGACAGGTTTCCTTTAAAGCTATGGTAGACCACCTGTTCTGCCTTTTGAAGAGTGACATCACTTTGTTAAAGCTACTGAAATACCATGTCATGAATAATAGTGGGTGAACCACTTGAAACGCGTAGACTGTTATCTCTGTATACCTGGATGTCACCTGAGCGCAAATAAAGAAATACCAATTCACAAGATCTCTGTGAGCTGGATCAATACTTTTCCGTCTACTGAAATACTATATGCCCGTAATTACAACTATAGTAAGATGTAACAGTGCAGATCATCCTTCAAGCTTTTACAAGTAATCTATGTATTTTTATATTAAGATTTCCATTGATTTCCTCCATTTGCACTGCATTGTCTTGGTTTTAGCAGTGAAGGAGTTAGTACTTAATGAAATTCAATGTGCTATATTACACTTATAACCTGCTTGCTTGTTTTGTCAAGTCGTTTCTGCTAACGGAATTGATCTTATCTCCACAATCCTCTATATTGTCAGAAGCACTTTATGTTACCACTTCAAAGTGCTGCACATTCACTCAAAGAGACATATAGTTCTCGTCTCGCACAAGACAATCCGAGATGTAGAGTTTGGAAACTTCTCTTTTTTTTATACTTGATGCTTAAAATAAGATCCAGTGTAAGATTTTTACCCACAAGATTAGCACCAATTACAAGTTTTAAAGGAGGTGTTACAGGGGTATTACTTCCTATGAGGATTATGGCCCACATGTTTGGGTTTACGCAGTGGTCATTTGCTTTGGGGATATTTTCTGGTGGGAGGTAATTGCCATTATGTTGATTTTCTGTCTCTAAAAATGGAGAACTGCTTCTCTGTAGAACTGTAAAAGGTAGCTTTGTAGGAGAATAAAGGTTATTTATAGAAATATCTTTGAAACTATATCTATAGATCAGTGGAAAACTATAAAAGTTTCCATAAATAACTTCTAACGAATGTCGCGGACCTGCTATAAACCATGCTGTGGGCTGCTTATGACATAAGCGATCGTAGTGATTATCTGATTGGATTTCTACGCATTCATATCAATAAATGAATTATTATTATTATTATTATTATTACTATTATCCAACAGGCAATAAAGTACATAAAGAAATTTCACTCTCCTATGGAAGTCTAAGAGTAAGGGCAGTTCTAAGCAGCACACAGCATGGATATATGGTAAATCCATTGCTGGACATGCTACTGCCTTAAAATCACCATGGAAAAATAGCCCAGTTCATGTTCATTTCAAATGTAGGACACTGACAGTCTTTTCAGTGATGTTATTGGGATGTATGTTGTTTCACAAGTGGAGTTTCACATGGCTTGTTCCAATGAGTGAAACCAAACCCATGTCGACTAGATTCACTGGCTTGAACCTGAAAGCAAACCAGCATGTTAAGTTCTGTTCAGGTTAGTCTGGTTTGGGTTGACACATTGAACTTGGCCATGTAAAACAACCACAACTCACAGAGGCGTTTGGATATGAGCAGGCTTGATGTCCACATTAGGGTTTGGGCACCTGAGCCTGACATACTGCCAGATAATGTTATAACAATGGAAAAGATTACACAACGCAGGCGGTATAGCAGTGTCAGGGGATCGGTACAGCCACATCTAACATGCAAACATACATCTAACAGTGAAAATACAAATGTGATATTTATAGCAATATAATGGGTCCAGTCATGAGCTGCTGCAAATAACCTGATATCCGGAACTCAGCCTGTTTTTCTCTCTCTACTGATATTGCCGGATAGCCAATCTGGTAATACGTTGGGGCAGGGTGCCAGAACGAGAAGACCAAGACCACTCATCTAGTAGGTGTTATCTGATCCATTTTAAAAGTTTATGTGGCCAGACACTTTTTAGAAAGGACTGCACACTTCTGCTTTAAATGCAATACATTTTAATGAATCACTGCCCACTATTTTACTGGACCGTGAAACCGATCTGCTAACAAATAGAGCATGTCCATGTCAGAACCGTTTTATCGTTTGTGAGGTTCTGTGAAAAACATCTATCTATAGTTTCAATCCCATAGATAGAAAAGAAAGAAAAGTAACAGAACTTAATATAATTTCACTGTCTATTCACCATTTACTTGTGAGAACTAGGTCATCCACGCCTTTACTTTACCATCTATGTGACTTTCTTTATGTAACACCTTGTTTGTGCTTCACACAATGCGCTAGTACACACGTTATCAGTGGGATCTTTGCTCTCATTTCCCACCAAAGCATGGAGAGAAAAGGAGCATGGTGTACATGCATGTTGCCTTGCTAGGTCATTAATCTATGTAATCTTTTGGTATCAAATAGTGAGATCTGACATTAGTTGAGCTTATAATTGGAGACATAGGGGCACATTTACTTACCAGGTCACTCAAGTTCACTGAAAGTGCATTGTCTATAATGCTTTCTGCCGCGATTCACTAAGATCGTGTGCCGCTTCCCTGCACAGGTCCAACAGAGTTCACCATCTTTTTTTGTGGTGCATTTTTAACATAGGGCGTGCAACACAATTTAATAGTTTAATACCGCGCTCAGTCCGAAACTGTCGGACTGTCCAACGGCACGCCCCCTAATTTGTGTCACATGGAAGCCAACGCAGCTGTGCCACAAAAGGATCGTGTGCGCCACAATCACTGCACACACACTTCTTAAATACCTGTTTTAGCCATGAAGAATGTGAACAGTCCAACTAGAGTATGTCTCAAAACTTACAAATTTTAATACTTTAATCTTATTATAATCTCCAAAAATGAAGAATCTTCATAATTCTTGAACAATTCTATTACAGTTTATTCTACGTTATGAAAAATCTATGTCTTGACACAACACTCAATAATATTCTTATACTAGGACTTTTACTAGGGGTTTTATGAAAGCTACTAACGTTCTCTGTTGCTGACCTATTTTCATTTTATACATTACTCTCGGAAAACTTCTCTTGTGATCGGCTGAGGATTGCTTGAACCAAGGAGGTACAAAGTGAAATAGTTAAATTATTTTAGGTAAACTATATATTCTGAAATGTGAAAAAGCTTATAACTCAAAATTACTCGGCTTGAAGCACATGTTGTGTGAGTATACAGTTTATATTGCTGTTTAGATGTTTCATGCTTATGTAACTTTAGACTGGTAACCGAGTCACACCTCACATGGTAATTCCAAAAAATCTAGTATAGAGGTCAATAAGAAGGGAGCAGCATAGATAGACAGTGTATACAACAGAGGTACTTACAGGACACAAAGACAGTACATCCCAGGTTTTGTCTCACTGTCACGTAGTAAGTAACTTCCATCTTTTCCAGCCTCGCATAGAAGTTTCTCTCCATCTTCACGGCTAATGTTCCCATGGTAAACGGAAAGGTTCTCCATTTTTTACAAATTATAACCTAAAATAAGTGGAATAGTCTTTTTGAATGATAAAGGAAGTCAACTGAAATAAACTGTGTCAACAGAGAAATATAACCCACAAACTACTATCACACCGTTACACGACTTCACAAAGGGTGTCAAGTGTGATAAATGCTATGCATCATCTCCTCTAAGATCTAAGTGATCTCAGTGGTGCACAGCCTAAGACTATGAATAGACCGAAAGTTTCATCTAGGCTAAATAGAAGTGTCATAGAAGTAAATGATGTAAAATGAGTAAATGTGTATTCCAATGTGATGACCAGCCATTGAGCGGGGGAGGGGATAACTCTTCTTATATTCCTTATAAGGGTCTACATTCAAACTTATTATACTCGAGGCACCGCAGCCAAAATGATTATGGAAACAATGTTACTGTTATACATGTTCAAATTTCCTATCACTATATTACCCTTAACCCATAGCTCGGACTAATGTGCATTTTATCCTATGGAAATAGAAGTTGGAGAGATTGCCTATTCTCTATACAGAGCAATCTCCTTAGGACATCTGAGCTATGGATAATATATGGTAAATGGATAAAATGGAAGAATTATCATCTGTTTAACCACTGGACCAATTTCTATGTGGCATGCAGAAGTGGAGATACTATTGATTGTCGTGAAGGCATTGTTATGAACTCATGCCTATGTACGGCAACAAACTTAGGCTCCATGCACACTGTAGGCTGGAAGTATACGCACTGTAGAGCAGGAGGGTTGAGCGCGGCTCATCCCTCCCCTCGCCATAGGAGATAGTGCCCTACGGCCATTATTACAGCCAACGATAAAGCTTGCTATATCTTTTTTGCAGGCACGGAATGGAGAGCACATAACGGGGCAAATTAACTTACCCGGTCCATTCGCGACCCAGCGGCGCGTTCTCTGCGCTGGATTCGGATCCGGCCGGGATTTATTAAGGTAGTTCCTCGACGTCCACCAGGTGGCGCTGCTGCACTGAAAAGCATCGGAACGCGCTGGAGTTCACCGGCTCAGGCTGAGTGAAGGTAACTGCAAGCTCTGCGACAGATTTTTTGTTTTAAATGCGGCGGTTTTTCCGAATCCGTCGGGTTTTCGTTCGGCCACGCCCCCCGATTTCCGTTGCATGCATGCCAGCGACGATGCGTGCGCCAAAATCCCGGGGCAATTCAGGGAGAATCGGCGCAAATCGGAAATATTCGGGTAACACGTCGGGAAAACGCAAATCGGGTCCTTAGTAAATCACCCCCATTGTGCTCACCATAATGAGTCCTGACACCATACCTGTCTATGAGGACGTATATCCGTCCACCCTCAGATGGTCATGTGAATGGGGCCTAATATAGCTATGATCTCTTAACGATTTAACAAATGATTTAATGTTTACAAACCTTCCTGCTGACATTTGGGTTGTCCTGGTTACTGGCTCACTTTTGAAATCCTGGAACACTTGTGAAGTCCATCCAAAATGGATGGACTTCGGGGATTCTGCGCAGCTGTCCTGGGCAGTGTAGACACACTGGGTGCTGCAGTATGCCAGCAGAAGTGGATGTCATATGTCAGATTAGGACAGGTAATGGATACAACTTTGTATATATTATATATACCCTCTCATGGCTAGACATATTCACCGATACGTGTGGGGAGTTGGCGCTCCCCCTATTAGCCTACATACATTTATTATTCATTATCCTGTTTCTGCTTTATGTGATTGGCTATTGCTGACCAGTGTTATGTACATTGGCATTATTGATGTACTGTATATTGTATCGCATGGATATAACAGGTCAGGTTTACTTACATCTCCAGTATTTCATGCACTACATGCAGGAGGGGTGCTAGGACAGGATATATTGCATCTGTCAGATTTTTGTATGCTCCATAGTTTTAACTGTTTTTAACTGTTTTTAAATGCACATCAACCTAGCGGAGTTGAATTCTTATACCAACCTAAGCATTTTGCCCTATTTCCATAGTGTAAATTTATTCTGAAGCTACCAAAAATCAGTATCCCTAAACTGTTAGGAAAATCCAAGTACCCACATACACATAGTTCTCTGCATTCAAAAGAAATGTTTCGACCCCTGTCTTGTCTTTTTTTACAAAGACCTAGGGTCGAAACATTTCTTTTGAATACAGAGAACTATGTATATGTGGGTATTTGAAATGTTGCACAACTTTCTGATGTATAAAGAGAACTTTTGATTCAGTAGATTACAACAGAGTACTCCTGATAATTCCAGGATCCTTGTAACTAGGATCCTCCTGCTGTGAGCAACCACCATCATATAGGCAGGCTCAGACTGGGCAAATATTGGATGCAGTCCTACACCTATCTTTTTATACATACACATGGATGGGAGCACATTATGGAATGTAGCAGCTATCAATAAAAGGAACTTCATTTACTACATAATTGCTTAGTACAGTGAAACCTCTTTGAGCAGATCACCCAATTTTGCATAGAAATTTTTGGTCTGTCTGCTAAGAGGTTTTACCGTATCGTGTTTAAAAATGTTAAGTGTTGTGTAACACCCCTTCAGGCCTACCTCTGCTGGAAGGGTGTATGGCGACTTCAAACTCAATATGGCGCAGTGCCTCCACCCGAATCTTGCTTGAAGCTCTGTAGGTAAGCAGGAGGGCTTTCCTCTTCTGCCAGGGGTTGACTCGGGAAACCCCTGCCTAAGCTTAACACACACTCACAATAGGTAAGGGTAAAACAACTTGGCAGGTTTATTGTGAGGGAAGGAATTAGGGATGAGCCAAGTGCAATGAATGCAAACAGGGAAAAACATAAACAGGAATAAAATATTTACAAAGGCAGATTTTCTACTAAAATGTACTGCTAGTGGCAATAAAGGGTAACTGCACTCCCTAGGCCTGGTTGGGATAATGGTGCAGAGGGGTCCCTTTAACTAAGGAGCTCTGTGAGCAACAGAGGGGATAAATCAGAACACAACAGAAATGACACCTGTCACTATCACACACTCTGCAGATGACAACACACTCTCTCTACCTGCACAGATTACACTATTATGCTGCAGCTATGCATATTACACAGTCCAATCGTTGGGGCCCAGTTGCCGCGGACGTTGGCGCGCTTTCTGCAACGTTGGTGCACTTAATACTTTCAGCACTCCTGCAAACTCCTTACTAACAATAAAGTCTACTCACAACTCTGAGTAACTGCACCCAGGCTTCTGCTTGTGGCTGGGACCAGGCACCTGGATGGTAATGGAGGGGCACGCAGGAACCTCCTGGGTGGTGGATGTGGAGACCTCCTGGGGATCAGGCTGTGGTGCAGAGGTGGAGCTCCTCCAGCAGGTCCTCTTCTCCTCTGGGGCTGAGCTGCTGGGCTGTCTCTAGTCCTCTGCTGTGTCACTCTCAGTGCAGGACTCTCTACACTCTGCCATGTGCTGTCAGTCCTCTCTGCTGCACATGAGGTCTCTCTCCCTTCTCCTCCCCACAATCCCTTGTTTTTCCCATCAGCCCTTTCTCCAGCAACTCCTCCTATCAGTGTCAGTGGCACAGAGCAGCAGTGATTGCTGGGAGATGTAGTCCAGTCTGCTCCTGAGGAGTAGGTGCTGCTAGCTGCTGGTCTTAACCCCTGCTGCCCAGCAATTACATTGTCTTGTTCACATGTTGTGCTCTTAGCAGGGGTTACACTCTCCCCCTGGTGAGTCACATTGGAAGGCCCAGCATGATAAGATGACTCGCCACCTAAAATAACAATTGGTGTGAAAGCATCCTGACTAACACCACTACCAGAAACACACAAATCATTTGGCCACAGGGACACAGAGGGAAAGTATGGCCACTGACTAGTGAATTGGGGTCGTACAACTCTAGGGACCTCAGTAGCTTGACCCATTCTATCATAGGTCAGCATCATGGGTGGTCTAGTGTTCCTTGTGGGACGAGTGTGTACTGCAGGAGTTCCCTCCTCAACCCCCAGCTCTTGACATATTGACTCAGGTTCTGTGATAGATACTTCTTCGCCTGGTGACTTTATTCCTTCTGAATTCTCCCCCGACTGTGGACAAAGGAGGATAGCCTCTGGACTGGGTTCATCTTGGTTGTCCACAGGAAGACACTGCTCTGGACTGTCATGAATGATAGGATATGGATCTCCTTCACATCTATAGTCTAACCCCCACTCATCACTGGAGTCACTATCACTGCTTTCAGGGGTGACTACCGGATCGACTATTCTTCTATGACGAGGACTCCTTCTAGGACGCCGGGTGACTGATGAGGCCCCATCTTCTTGTGACTGTTGCAATCTGATGTTCTGTCCCACAGGCAACAGATGTTGACGATGATAGGTCTTTATTATTCCACTTCCATTCTCAGGTTTAACTCTGTAAGATGGAACACCAGGCAGCTTCTCAACTACCACATAGGGCTCTGGTTTCCAACGATCAGCAAGCTTGTGTTTTCCCGGAAGACCCAGCTGTTGAATGAGAACTCTATCTCCAGGTTGCAGAATGTGTTCTCGTACCCTGCGGTCATAGCGGATCTTGTTTCGTGTCCCTGCTCGACCAGAAGCTTGATCAGCCAATCCGTAAGCCCTTTTCAATTCTTCCTTTAACTGGGACACATATTTCATATAAGTCTTCCCAGATGAATGGTCGGGTGACACTCCAAAGCTGATATCCACTGGTAGCCTAGCTTCTCTCCCAAACATGAGGAAGTAAGGGGAGTACCCCGTCGACTCATTCTTTGTACAATTGTAAGCATGGACCAACTGACTTATATGACGGCTCCAGCGTCCCTTTTGCTTGGTGTCCAAAGTACCCAACATATTGAGAAGGGTGCGGTTGAACCTCTCCGGTTGAGGATCCCCTTGTGGGTGGAAAGGGGTGGTTCTAGACTTCTTGATCCCACATATCTCACACAGCTCTTTGATCAGTCGACTCTCAAAATCTCTTCCTTGGTCAGTATGGATGCGAGCTGGCAATCCGTAGTGTACAAAGAATTTTTCCCACAATGTTTTTGCGACAGTGACTGCCCTCTGGTCTTTAGTGCAGTAGGCCTGTGCATAGCGGGTGAAATGATCAGTGACTACTAGGACGTTGCAGATGTTGCCCTCATCTGGCTCAATGGAGAGGAAATCAATACACACTAAATCCATCGGACCATCGCTGTTGATGTTCACCAAAGGCGCTGATCGAGTTGGCAAAGTTTTCCTCAGGACACACCGAGCACATGACTTGCAATAACCCTCGATGTCCGCTTCCATTCTCGGCCAGTAAAATCTGTCCGCAACGAGACCAGTTGTCTTCTCAATTCCAAGGTGTCCATGGTCATCATGTAAAGCTTTCATGACCATATTCCGAAACTGAGTGGGTAGAACCAGCTGTCTTCGGACCTCTCCATTTTGACGTTTAACCTCCCGGTAGAGCAGGCCAGCTCTCACAACTAGATGTTCCAACTGACGAGCTAGTAAAATGGACTCCTCGGTCTTCAGTGCATTTCTTTCAGGCCTCCTTGTTCTTTTCACACACCATCGAACCACTCCCACAGAAGGATCTTCTTGTTGGGCCTTTTCCATTTGGTTTCGGGTCAGTTGAGGCAAGGAGTCTGTGTTCACCCTAGTCAACTTGCAAAACAAAGGTGGCAGAGCTTTCTCAGACACTCCTAGGAATTTTGCACATCCCTTGAGAGGAATAGTGGCAGCTTGATGCTTGTGACATAGAGCTTTCACTTCTGGAGCAGGTAATTCTAACCAAGCTTCTTCCTCTTCATTCAGCGACTGCCTGGGCAGGCGGGAAAGGGCGTCAGCATCAATGTTTGTGGTTCCTCGCCTATACTTTAAGCTGAATTCATATACAGCTAATGCTGCAAGCCATCTGTGCCCAGTCGCATCAAGCTTAGCTGTGGTCCTCACGTAAGTCAGGGGATTGTTGTCGGTGTGAACTTCAAACTGTACCCCATACAGATAATCATGGAGCTTGTCCACCACTGCCCATTTCAATGCCAGGAACTCTAGTTTGTGAGCCGGGTAATTGCGCTCACTGGGGGTTAATCCTCGACTGATGTAGTAGACTGGCCGCAGAATTCCACCATGCTCCTGGTACAGAACTGCTCCAAGGCCTTCAAAGGATGCATCCACATGCAGCACATACTTCTTGTTAGGGTCTGCATAGGCTAACACCGGAGCCTGGGTTAGGCAGGACTTCAGCTTCTCAAAAGCATCATCACACGCAGGTGTCCATCTCTCTCCAAATGGTTCATTAACCTTGAAAAAGGTCTTCCCTTTCACCTTCATGGTATGCAAGTTCTTTCTGGGAGGTGGATATCCCTGGGTGAGAGCAGTTAGAGGCTTGGCAATCTTTGAGTACTGTGGTACAAATCTTCTGTAGTACCCACAAAATCCTAGAAAGGATCTAAGCTCCCCCAACTTGGTGGGTTTGGGCCAGTTAACAACAGCTTCCACTTTAGCTGGATCAGTAGAGATCCCCTCCCGGCTGACAATGTGTCCCACATACTTCACGGCCTTTTGGCAGAACCGACATTTTTCAAGGGACAATTTCAGCCCAGCTTTCTTCAATCTGTCCAACACCTTGAATAGCCTCTGGTTGTGTTCTTCTAGGGTTTGTCCAAACACGATCAGATCATCCAGGTAGACCAATACCTCCCGAAAATTCATGTCTCCCATCACCTGATCCATGCACCTTTGGAACGTTGCAGGTGCGCCAGTAACTCCTTGAGGCATTCTTTGGAACTGGAAGAATCCAATGGGACAAATGAAAGCCGTCTTCTCTTGATCCTCCTTATTCATGGGTATCTGGTAATAGCCACTTCGGAGATCCAGCACGGAAAACCACTGGCTGCCCTGTAAGCAATCTAGAGCTTCATCAATCCTGGGGACTGTATACTGATCAGGGACTGTGCGCCGATTCAGAGTACGGTAGTCCACACACATCCGAATATCCCCATTTTTCTTGCGGGCAATAACAATGGGAGAAGCATATGGGCTATTGGACTCTATGATGACTCCTGCATCTAGTAGGCCTCGTAAGTGCTGCCTGACGTCTTCAATATCTGCAGGAGCTAGCCTTCGAGACCTCTCTCGGAAAGGCTTCTCATCCGTCAGCCTAATGCGATGCTCCACTCCCTGCGCCAGGCCCAGATCCCAGTCACCTAGGGAGAATGCTTCTCTACGTTCCATCATGCCTTTTATTAGTGACTCCTTTTCATATTTCTTCAGGTCACTACCTTCAAAACAGGGATCAAAACATTCCTGATGTAGCTCCCTCCTTTCTTCCTCCTTTCTAATATAAGCAGCCAGACAAGCAGGGTGAATAGTGAGGGTCTGTGAATAGTTATCACCACCAATTTCTCGGCACCACTGGGCTAATGTACGGAAAATGTTGGCATTTGTTCCTACTATGACCGGTATGGATCTCTGGTCTCCTTCCGCCTCCGGACAGACCAGTGCTATGATGGGTATTTCTTTCTCCACTCCAGCAACTGTCTTTGGAAAGCGTAGCATAACAGACACATATCCTCTGTAAGGGTAGCTATGTTCACTCAAACCCCAAACAACAAGTCCAGACAATGGCTGAAGGGGCACCCCTGAGAGGTATTTCTTGTACCATTTTTCAAAGATGATAGACACTTGAGACCCGCTGTCCAGCAGCACAGTGCAGGGCTGGCCATTAATACTAGCTGGAACATGTGGGGCTGGTCCAACCAAGTCTTTCGGAAATTGTCCCGGTTGAGCGGCAGTGGATGGAGTGGTGGGGCAAGCATTTGACCTTGAATGGGGGTCAGTATGGGACTCTACTGACCCCCTTCCCCGTTTCCCGACAGCTTGTTTTCGTAATGGGAAAGAGACTTCTTAGGACTCCACCTGTTTGGACATCGCCGAGCAACATGGCTGGGATCCCCACAAACATAACATCCCTCTGTCTCTCGGTCTCCATCTCTTTGTCGATCCTGACTGGTGCTTCTAGTGGATCGTGGTTGTCTCTCATGGGATGTAGTGGGAACCTGTTTCAACCTCTCAACTTCTTTTGTATGGCTTTTTAGGAGTTGAGAAATTTGTTCTGCTTGCTTCTCAATGATTTTGAGAAGCTCCTCCTCTCGGCTTGGCTCAGCCTTTAGAGTAGCAGCAGTGACTCTTTTGGATGTTTGCTCTCGGGCTGCCATAATAGCTTCTTCCTGTCTGACTTCTTTCAGCAACAGATGGAAGGAAGGAGGAACCTTCTCTTTGTCGCAGCACCTTAGTCTTTGAGCAGTGGGATCATTGGTGAGAGCACCTCGCAGTACTTGATCCAAACGGTACCGGTCCACATCTTGAGAACTGAGCCCGCCTTTGGACACAATTCTGTGCACTAGTTTGTCCAGTCGGTAAAGATAGTCAGATAATTTCTCACCCGGTTCCTGGTAAGTGGTGCGGAGCTTATAAAGAAGGTCTGTTGCATCTTCTGGAGTCCCAAAAGCATCCTCAAGAGCAGCCATATAGTCTTGAAAAGTTGCATTAGGATCACTTCGCCAAGCAGCCTGCACTACCTCCATAGCTGGACCCTTCAAACTCTCCACTATTCTCTGCTTCTTTACTGCATCCGTGCACTGCCACTCTTGCAGGTACTGCAGGGACACATCTCTCCATGTGTCATACCCCTCTTCACCAGCTGGGATTGGAGTGATACCTGAGAAAGTCCTCAAACGGCGATAGCTGGACTCTGGCTGAATCTTTGCAAACTGACTCACTAACCTTTCCATAGCTGCTACCAGCATGTCAGCAGAAGCTGGTGTTTCTTCAGATCTGGCTGATAGTGGGGTAGGAGGTAAACATCTACTAGGCCTCCTATGCTGTGTGTTTGGATCCTGTTGCCCAATCACTGCAGGCCTCATAGGCCATATGATTTTCCATTGCCTACCATGTCCTGGCGGCACAGCTATAACTGATGCAAAGTATTCTCTTTCCAAAATCTTATCAGTTGCTATTAATGCTGCTGGGAATGGTGTATCTTCATCACCCCTGCGATCAACCACCTTTGCATGGGTGACACCAGGAAGTTCATTCACTATCTGCAGTATCTCATCATCAGATACATGAAAGAATTTACCACACAAGGCAAAACTTTTTTCATCACCAATGCACATCTCCTCACACCATGTGGACACTTCTCTCTCTGTTAAAGTCTCCATGGCAACTGTTTTGTTTGTTCAATCTCAGCAGTGCCTCCACTGTAACACCCCTTCAGGCCTACCTCTGCTGGAAGGGTGTATGGCGACTTCAAACTCAATATGGCGCAGTGCCTCCACCCGAATCTTGCTTGAAGCTCTGTAGGTAAGCAGGAGGGCTTTCCTCTTCTGCCAGGGGTTGACTCGGGAAACCCCTGCCTAAGCTTAACACACACTCACAATAGGTAAGGGTAAAACAACTTGGCAGGTTTATTGTGAGGGAAGGAATTAGGGATGAGCCAAGTGCAATGAATGCAAACAGGGAAAAACATAAACAGGAATAAAATATTTACAAAGGCAGATTTTCTACTAAAATGTACTGCTAGTGGCAATAAAGGGTAACTGCACTCCCTAGGCCTGGTTGGGATAATGGTGCAGAGGGGTCCCTTTAACTAAGGAGCTCTGTGAGCAACAGAGGGGATAAATCAGAACACAACAGAAATGACACCTGTCACTATCACACACTCTGCAGATGACAACACACTCTCTCTACCTGCACAGATTACACTATTATGCTGCAGCTATGCATATTACACAGTCCAATCGTTGGGGCCCAGTTGCCGCGGACGTTGGCGCGCTTTCTGCAACGTTGGTGCACTTAATACTTTCAGCACTCCTGCAAACTCCTTACTAACAATAAAGTCTACTCACAACTCTGAGTAACTGCACCCAGGCTTCTGCTTGTGGCTGGGACCAGGCACCTGGATGGTAATGGAGGGGCACGCAGGAACCTCCTGGGTGGTGGATGTGGAGACCTCCTGGGGATCAGGCTGTGGTGCAGAGGTGGAGCTCCTCCAGCAGGTCCTCTTCTCCTCTGGGGCTGAGCTGCTGGGCTGTCTCTAGTCCTCTGCTGTGTCACTCTCAGTGCAGGACTCTCTACACTCTGCCATGTGCTGTCAGTCCTCTCTGCTGCACATGAGGTCTCTCTCCCTTCTCCTCCCCACAATCCCTTGTTTTTCCCATCAGCCCTTTCTCCAGCAACTCCTCCTATCAGTGTCAGTGGCACAGAGCAGCAGTGATTGCTGGGAGATGTAGTCCAGTCTGCTCCTGAGGAGTAGGTGCTGCTAGCTGCTGGTCTTAACCCCTGCTGCCCAGCAATTACATTGTCTTGTTCACATGTTGTGCTCTTAGCAGGGGTTACAGTTGTATCACAAACAGCTCCAGAGAATAGAAAACAAGGGGGATGTTTGTTGTGCACCAGCATATGACACAGTCTCTGCTCCTCCAAGGGCTCATTCTCACAATTGTAATGGGGACTGATATGCAGCCGCATATCGCTCCCTATCGACGTCTATGGCACCCGGTCACTGTTCGATGACCATGCGTTGTCTCAAAGCACTGTGACCGTGCACGCAGAAATAATAGGACATGTCCTATATTTTCCTGTGTTATGGTGCTGGCTGCTTGCTTCTCTATGGAGAGGGGAGGAATGGAGCAGCGCTCACCCCACCTGCTCTCGTATGCCAGGGCCGAATGTACCATACGTCATGTGAATGTACCCTAACGCCGCCAGATACATCAGGATGATCCCGCCTCTTAATGTATTTGACTGGGTAGCTGCACACCATACAATCATACGCCAGGCCCTGCCTGGTTTATGATTCTGCTGCGCCTGTGATAGATCAATGTCTGTAGCAAGTGCGCAGGCACAGGGCAAGATCATGAGCTGCACCCACCTTAACACTTTTCCCCCCTTGCACTTGGCTTTAAAGAGTCATGCAAAATAACTAAATATATTTTCATAAACTGCCATTAGAAAGCATTGCCTCTATCCCTTCATTGTCCCTCTACATGCCTGTAAACATAAGTAATGAGGTCCTAAAGCTGTATGCAAATGACATGTGAAATGTCCAATGAGTCATTGGCATATTCAGCTGTCCAGCTTATTCATGAGTGGGAGGCACAGCCACACCCCCAGTGCTTGACTGACAGCCTGTATAACGGTGAAATGGCTGCTCCATGTGCTTGCTGGTGGCCATGCCCCCTGCAGCCTATGTGTGTGTGTGTGTGTATAGGAGAGGCAGCCATGTTATAGCAGAACATGTCAGGCACTTGTGTAGCTGATGTCTGTGTCTCTGTGTATTAGGAGGATGCAGCATGTCAGCAGGTAAAGCACAGACACTAACTATGCTTTACTATACATTACACACAGACATGAGCAGGGGGAGGAGAGGGGAGGGGGAACAGGGGTGACATCACTGCCTCTGATCATGTGACCAGCCTCATTTACTTAATAAAGAAAAGAAGATTTTATAATGATTAATGTATGAGTTGACTAGATAAAGGCTGTGATGGATCCTTGTGAGCTGCTCCAACAGGTAGTAGTGACAGGACAAGCGACACAGACCTGATGACAGGTGTCCTTTAACATGGCGTTGCTCCTCCATCTATTACCCGCCATACCTCTTACATGCCGGTTCTGTCACCTTCCTATCTCACATCCTCGATGGATGAATATCCATCCAGATGAATATCATGTAACCTGCTGGTTTTTAATGTGCAATTGGCTGACTGTGATCCAGCATACAAGTATATATTTACTTATCTGGTAACTCATCATCCTCACTTTGTGTTTGTGTGAACACTATCATATTAGCTGTAATAATTTTCTTAAATTCTGTTATTCTTTTTGACTGTTTACATTTGTCCACAAATATTGGGGCACATTTACTTACCCGTCCGGAGGAGTTCACAAAAAGGGCATGGTCAGACAATAATGCCATGTGCTGCTGAGGTCCAACGGAGTTCACCTTCATCTTCCTGGTGCATGTAAGTGCTTGATCTTGCAATACAATTTGCGATACAAGTTAAATCCTGTGCTCAGTCCAAATCCGTCAGATCGTACTACGCCATCCCCCGATTTCTGTCGCATGATAGCCAGGCCACAATCCGATCGCGTGCGACACAATCCCCTGTTAAATACCTGCCGTGCAAAACCCAAAAACGGTGCCAAGTCCGGCGTAAGTGCATCCGCGGACCCTTAGTAAATAAGCCCCATTGTGTATGACCTTGTGAGTTTAGTTTATCGACATATACAGTGGGGACACCATTTTTCTATGTACAACTTTAATATTGACAAGCATAAACATATATGCCACTTTTTATTGTCAGGCTTAGAGGTTGTGGATACTCTGAGCCACTGCGGACGATGACACAAGCCACTACCTGGGACCGGAGTCTAAGTGGTACCTGGTTTTCACCAGAGCCCGCCGCAAAGCGGGTTGGACTTGCTGCGGCATGGGTACCTACCATGTCGTTCCACAGGCGTGGCTTGTCCGCAGTGGCAGCCAAGGTCGAGGTACAGAAACGGCAGACAATCTCGTAGTTGGGGACAGGCAGGAGGTCAGGACAAGAAGCAGAGGATCAGAGACGTGGCAACAGGTCAGGGCAGGCGGCAAAGGAGCAAAGTCAGAAACGGAAACGGGGTCTCAACAGGAATTCACAGAAACAGCACAAGGCATAGATAAAGCTTCCTCTAGGGCGCTAGGCACGAAGATCCGGCAGGGGCTTGCAGGGAGAGCCAGGCTTACACAGAATTTAGTGAAATGGTCAGCGCCAATTAATGGGGCTCTGGCCCTTTAAATTTGGAGAAGTTGCCGCGCGCGCACAGTCGGGGACAGTGCAGGGGAGCGAGCCGGGAGCCAGGATAGGTGAGCTGCACTGGCTGGGGCAGAGGAGCACGGGTGGGCCCGGGACCCGCGATATGGGTCGCGGGACCACCCTTGACATTTATATGTATATTCACTTTTGGGATGTCGTATTACATCTTGGGTAAGAATGATCTTTTAATGAGGTCTAGTTCTGTGTTATTTACTAATTAAACATATATCTTTTGTGGTTATGTCCTATTTTAATGTGTATTGGATCCCTGAGGAGTAATGTATGAGGGTAAAACGTATTGGACCTATTCTAGGACCTTTAGGACCATTTGTGAACCCTGTCAGCATTATTTTTCCACAGGGTTCATATTAGGATACAGTAGGTGGTTTCTTCACCACCATAACACATGGAGACTTAGGTTTATAACTAGATAGAGTGATGAGGTACTAAGGTCTAGATAACCCTATTTTAATATGAGATTTTTATGTGTACAGGCAGTCCCCGGGTTACGTACAAGATAGGGTCCGGAGGTTTGTTCTTAAGTTGAGTTTGTATGTAAGTTGAAACTGTATATTTTATAATTGTAGATCCAGACAAAAAAAGTTTTGGCCCCAGTGACAATTGGAGTTTAAACATTTTTTGTTGTAATGGGGCAAAGGATTATCAATGAAGCGTCATTACAGACATTGAAATCTGGGACTATAGTAAAGCATTCAGAAAGCTTCACCAGAGGTCAGAGGGGTCTGTCTGTAACTATGGGTTGTCTGTAAGTCGGGTGTCCTTAAGTAGGGGACCGCCTGTAATAAGTAAAAGCCACGTTTTTGGGGTTTTTTCTTCTCTTTTTTTTCTGTTCATTTGTTGACATTTGAGAAAAGACCCACAATCTATTATTATACAGTCAGAGTCTGTGATATTATTGACTCTAACAGAAACCATTAATAATCTGTTATCTTCCATCTCCTCTCTTATCTGCTCCACAACCAATTTGTCTGCTTCTGATCCAACTTCCCTATTTGTAAATGAGGAAGTAGCCTAACTTGCAGGAATCACCATATTACAAGAACAAATAATGCAAATGTATGTAATGATATGTATGTCAGGGCTATCTGCCAACAATCACATAATGCTATCCCTGTTATTCTGTAATATCCAAGATTAACTGGTTTCCTGTTCTTGACCACATGAATTTATTATAAGAAGAGTATATTGTCAGGCAATAAAGCAGAAGTCTATCAAAGATACTACCGTTTGTGTCTCTATTGATTTCTCCATGCACTGCACTGGTACCTTATGATTAATTGATTTGGATCTTGTCCTGTAATACCTTTTGGGGGATTTGTTATCTTCATTGGAAGATAATAACAAAGATCTGAATGCAGGTTTCAGTTGGGCCTTAGACTAAAGATGCCACTTCTTCATCCACACTTGCAAGGCATCTCCAGACACTGTCATGTTCGTCACATGTACCAATCGCCGTGCACGTGTTTGGCTATGATAAGCACAACACCAGCTTGTGTACATTGGCCTCTCATACCACCCTTATAGAGTCTGTTAACCCTCCAACAATTTGAGCAGACACATGGATATAAGTGGTCTAATTGAGGTAATTTTGCTTCTTCTGTTCCTCTTTGCACATAGGAGGAGGTTGCAGTCCGGCTGCTGTGTTGCTACCCTCCTATGGTCCCCTCCAGTTGTACTGGCATGACTCCTGTCAGTGGCGTAACAACAGCAAACACGATACACAGGGGCCCAGGATGGTCATAACCTAAATTTATTGATGCTGTTCTTGCGTTCTACCCGCTCTGCTGGCAGAGATGCATGGGGTTTGGAACAGCGCAGCAGTAACAGGGGCCCCCTTGCTATGCTGACCAGGCCCATTTGCACACCTTGTCTAAGGCCAACTCACACAGCCGCCCGCACATCCAAAAATCCACCCCCATGCTGGAAGAGCCGCCTGCACGCAGAGTTGCCCTACGGCGAGCATAGCCACCCGCACATGGTTCCACCAGCCCACCTGCCAGCACTGCCGCCCAGCATGGTCGCTCCCCGCACAGCCAAAGAGACGTCCACCTGCGGAAACAGATGCCCACTTGCCAACACAGTTGCCCACTTACCGGCCCAGAAGGCCACCCTCATGCCAGCCCAAATTACCCGCCTTCCTGCACCCCCCCCCCACCCACATGCCAACATAGGCGCCAGCTTGCTGCAACAAATTGGCTGCAGCACGCCCGCTCATCAAAAATGCAGGTGTTCATAAGTATGTATATTTATTTGCTGTATGTGTATATCTGGTGTATGTGTGTTTTGTATATGCTGTATGAGTGTATATGTTGTGTATGTGTATTGTGGGGTAGTGCAGGAAACAGGGACGCAGCCAGTTTATAGCTTAAGGCTCAGCCCCATTTTTTGTATTCTGACACGCGTAGCTTTTTATGGTTATAACTTTTGAACATTGTTACTTATCAAAACGATTATGAGACTGTTTTTTCCCCACATGTTGTACTTCATTTTAGTGGTAAATAAAAGTGGCATTTTAGTGGCTGATAAGTTTTGTGTTTATTTACAAAAAAAAAAGAAAGTGTAGAATTTTTTTGAAAAATTTGCCATTTTTGAAATTCCAAAACACCCACTCCGACCGGGGGTGTTACACTGGGATGTCGGCTGTTGGCTTCAGCCGGCACCCTGTGTATCCCGATGCCGGTTCAGCATATATCCGCCGCAGAGCGGGAAGGGGTTAAAGTCCAAATCAAGCGTTTGTTTCACACTTCAATATCAAAACACATATTCTGCCTTGGCTTAGGCACCTACTGTAAAAAAATAAACCCTGCCAGGCTGGATCTGAAACAACAACAGCACCTTACTATACGTGCACCTGGCTGCCAAACACCTGCTCTTGGCCAGCAGAATATCAGGAGGCACTCAGTTATCTTTCCTGTGTGGACTCAGTCCAGCATTCAGCTCTCCAGGAAGTGCCTCTCCTACTGCTTCTGGCCTGCAGTCTAAATCAGGCTCTACTGAGTCCTGTGACCTGCACCCAGGGGCGCACTGATAAAGAGGTGAGTTGAGCCGGCGCCCCCTGGTGGTCGAATGGGGTGGCAACATGCAAGTCACTGCCATGCGGTTCAGGTCTCTGTGTCTTCGCGTCGCCAAATATATTGTACTGCGGGGAGCAGCAGAGGAGGAGGCACAGGTCCGGTGGGGCGGGTCCGGCCGCTGGAGTTCCCACAGCCACAGCTCCTATTCCCTAGGGAAGGGGCCTGCCCAATACCCACTGTGTCCCCCAGTGCCCACACAGCAGCAACTATTAAAATTGTACACATATTAACCCTTGGGTTACTGCAGACAAATCCAGGGTTTTTACCATCCACCATTCATCTGCCTGTAGGACAGATAGCGGTTCTCCCAAACAACACTTCTCACAGTATGTATATGCTGAGTGTATATGGTGTGTATGTATGTATTGTAGGGGATCAACTCAAATGGCAACTTCAGTAACAGTCCAGGTAGCTGTTTTATTTCTTTCCAAAACAGTTTAACGAAACAGAATCGCTTGCTTCAGCATATAACAGAAAATACAGTCCATATAAACAGGCTTGACTCACAGTCCTTTGTAGGTTGTGTCTCCATCCAGCAGCATAACCAAACAATGTCACTATTGCTGATCCTTGGCTGTGTAACACCTCCAGCTCTGCATGCAGTATAGCAGAGACTTCCAGACTGCAAACACACATCACCCAGCTCACCTGAGCTTCCTGGCTTTATCTGTCAGCCAAAACCTGGCCTGGATATGTGGGAGTAGTCACCCACCCTGCTCCTGACTACTCCAATGAAAGCCGGCCCGGATCAACTGCATTAAGCAGTTTTGCTACATTAACAATTGTCAGAAACCTAAGGTTCCTGACCAAACATTAACCGGCTCACTTCACTGAGGCCAGGCACCTCGGTGACACATATCTGCCATCAATAATGGCCCCTTGTACCTTCTCACATACCCCCCTCCTCTGACAAAAGCCGGGGGTTTTGGCACCTTTAGCCACCAGACTATGTACCCTGGACAGGGCGTCTGCATTTCCCTGCATTTTTCCTGGCCTGTGCTCCACTGTGAAAGAAAAATCTTGTAGGCCCAGGAACCAGCGGGTGACCCGGGCATTTTTTCCCTGCTTCTCCCGCATCCATCTTAGTGGGGCATGGTCTGACACTAGTTTGAACCTCCTTCCCAATAAATAGTACCTGAGGGAGTCTAGTGCCCACTTTATGGCCAGACATTCTTTCTCAATGATGGCATAATTTCTCTCTGCTGGGGACAGTTTCCTGCTAAGATAAATTACTGGGTGCTCTTCCCCATTGACTACTTGAGACATAACTGCACCCAGACCTACATCAGACGCATCTGTCTGGACCACAAACTCGCGGGAGAAGTCAGGAGCTATCAACACTGGTTGACTACACAAAGCTTCCTTTAACTCTTTAAAAGCCCCCTCTGCTTCTGGAGACCACTGCACCATTGCCGACTTTGTACCCTTTGTAAGGTCAGTCAAAGGAACTGCTATCTCTGCAAACCTGGGGACAAATCGCCTGTAGTATCCCACAATTCCTAGAAATGCCCGGACCTGTTTCTTGTTAAGTGGGCGGGGCCAATTCTGAATAGCTTCCACTTTATTCAGTTGGGGTTTAATTTCTCCTCTTCCCACTATGTAACCCAGGTACCTGGTTTCATCCATTCCTAGGGCACATTTATTTGGATTAATCGTAAATCCAGCCCTTCTTAGAGAATTCAGAACAGCTTGAAGCTTGATGAGGTGACTTTCCCAGTCATGACTGAAAATGACAATATCATCCAAGTACGCTGCTGCATACTTCCTGTGAGGACGTAGAACCTGGTCCATGGCTCTCTGGAAAGTGGCAGGGGCCCCCTGCAACCCAAATGGCATTCGAACGTACTGGAAACTCCCCTCAGGTGTGGAAAAAGCTGTTTTTTCCTTAGCCTCTTTAGACAATGGAATCTGCCAATACCCCTTAGTAAGGTCTAGGGTGCTGATGTACCTGGCTGGCCCTAATTGCTCTATTAGCTCATCCACCCTGGGCATGGGGTAAGCATCCACTGTGGATACCTCATTGAGTCTGCGGTAGTCGTTGCAGAATCTCCATTCACCATTTGGCTTTGGCACTAACACTATGGGGCTGGACCACCCACTTTTGGACCTCTCAATCACTCCCAGTTCTAACATCCTGTGGACTTCTTTGGAGATTACCTCCCTACGGGCCTCAGGGATCCTGTATGGCTTTAAATTTACCCTGACATGAGGCTCTGTGAGGATTTCATGTTCTATCACATTAGTACAACCAGGGCTTTCTGTGAAGAGATCCTTGTTCCTCTGCAGCATTTCCCTACAATGTTGTTTTTGGGAAGGGGATAAGGTCTCTGAAATTTTTACGGCTTCGATGGCTGACTCCAATTGAGTCACTAGGCAAGAAGCCTCAGGGGGGTCTCTCTCTTTCCAGGGTTTGATCAGATTGACATGATAGATCTGGAAGGGCTTCCTCTTCCCTGGCTGATGGACCCTATAGTTGACCTCCCCAACCTTTTCCACTATCTCATAGGGCCCCTGCCATTTTGCTAGGAACTTGCTCTCCACAGTAGGGACTAACACCAGTATGCGATCTCCTGGATGGAACTGTCTCACACGAGCAGATCTATTATAGACCCTGGCCTGTGACTCTTGGGCCTGGAGAAGATGCTCCTTTACAATTGGCATCACCCTGGACATCCTTTCCTGCATCTGAGCTACATGCTCAACCACACTTTTATATGGTGTAACCTCACTTTCCCAAGTTTCTTTTGCCACATCTAAGAGACCTCTGGGGTGCCTGCCATAAAGTAATTCAAAGGGTGAAAACCCGGTGGAGGATTGGGGCACTTCTCTAATTGAAAACAAAAGATATGGTAAAAGACAGTCCCAGTCTCGCCCATCCATCTCTACCACCTTTTTCAGCATGGCTTTCAGGGTCTTATTAAATCGCTCCACAAGACCATCTGTCTGGGGGTGGTACACTGATGTGCGCAACTGGGTGACTTTTAACACCTTACACGGTTCCCTCATCACCTTTGACATGAACGGGGTTCCCTGGTCCGTTAAGATCTCCTTGGGAATCCCTGCACGGGAAAAAACATAGAACAACTCCCTGGCAATATTTCGGGAGGAGGGGTTCCTTAGGGGGACAGCCTCGGGGTAACGTGTTGCATAATCCACAATGACTAGGATGTACTGATGCCCCCGAGCTGACTTCACTAAGGGTCCTACCAGGTCCATTGCTATTCTTTCAAATGGGACCTCAATAATTGGCAAAGGGACCAGAGGGCTGCGGAAATGTGCCACTGGGGATGTGATCTGGCAGATAGGGCAGGATTGACAGTAATCTCTGATTTCCCGGTAACAACCTGGCCAATAGAATCGTTGTAGTACCCTCTCAAGTGTTTTATCCACCCCTAGGTGACCTCCCAACACATGTGAATGGGCCATATCCATAAGTCTATACGGCCCTGGGACTAGTAGCTGCTCCACTATCTCATCCCTTATTTTAGTCACCCGATATAAAAGGTCCTGATTCAGGGCAAAATGTGGGTACCGGTTGTCTGCCCCAGGTTCTTGAGCAGCCCCATTTAACACTGTAACATTCTCTAGCGCCCCTTTTAAGGTCATGTCCCGGAGTTGGGCTGTGCCAAAATTTTCCCTGGATACATTTAAGTCAGGGACAGCTGCCTCCTCTGAAGTTGAATCTTCCTCATTCTCCCCTATTAGGACATTCAGAGGGAACCCTGGTGTTTCCTCAGGATTTCCATCAACAGAGTTGACTGGGTTCTCTGGGGAACTTTGCAAAGCTGCCTTGGCCCATAGGTCCCAGAACAGAGGGCAATCACGTCCAACAATTAACTCATACATCAGTTGTTTAACAACCCCCACATTGTGCAACACAGTACCCTGGTCTGTCCCAAGCATAACCTGAGCCACTGGGTAAACCTTGGTGTCCCCATGGATGCATGTGACACCCAGAGTTTTCCCAGGGGCCATAACGTGAGGGAGAGTGGCCGAGATGAGAGTGACCAAACTCCCCGAGTCCAACAGTCCTGAAACAAGAGTCCCATTAACCATCAGGGTACACATCTGTGGTCCCTCCCCCTTGGCTGGTATGGCACTACATGCAGGCTGGGCAAAAAGGGAACTGCGGCGACCCACATAGCAATCCATGGGCTCTGTGGTGAGGGGACACTGGGCCGCCATATGACCCGGAACATGACATCTCCAACAAATTACCTCCCGGGGTATCCCTTTGGTCACTGGTTTGTACCCCCCTTTGTCCTTGGTGCGACCATCAAGAGAGGTTTTAGGCCCCAGTCTCTGACAGTTCCAATCTTTTTGGGGCTCCCAGTATACGGATTTCATGTCCCCTGGCCCTCCCAGGGATTTCTCCATAGTGTGGAACCTCTCCACCAATCCCACTAGATAATCTGCATTCTGGGGGTCACCCTGTGCAACCCAGCACTGTATAGCACGGGGAAGTGAGTGCATAAATCGGTCTACAACCACTCGTTCGACAATCTGGGCTGGAGAGCAGGTGTCTGGTTGCAACCACTTCTGGACTAGATGCAAAAGGTCAAACAGCTGTGATCTTGGCGGCTTGTCCAGGCTATAGGCCCAGTGGTGCACCCTCTGTGCTCGGACTGCTAAGGTGGCACCAAGCCGTGCCAGAATTTCCGCTTTTAATTTGGGGTACTCCTTGGCATCCTGCAGGGCCAGGTCATAATACGCCTTTTGGGGCTCGCCAGTTAAATATGGAGCCAGTACTTCAGCCCACTGACCTGGCGGCAGCTTCTCCCGGTCAGCCACTCTCTCAAATACTGTGAGGAACGCCTCAACGTCATCCTCCGGGGTCATCTTCTGCAATGCTTCCCTTACAGTCTTTCTGACAAGGTGACCATCATCTTGGTTTGGCAGAGCTGGCCTCTCCTGCATGCGGACGGCGTCTGTCAGTACTGCCATCTGCTGGACAAGGAGCTTGTTGATCTCCTGTTGGGCTCGCAAAGCCTCAGCATGTGCTCTCTGTTGCTGCAAGTTTGACTGCACAAGGTGCTTGATCACCTCCTCCATGGCAGCTGCTGTGTGCTGGTTCTGAGCTGAAGCCTTTGCTCTAAACAAACAATATATCCAGGGGATTATGCCCACATCCAAAGCACCAATTGTAGGGGATCAACTCAAATGGCAACTTCAGTAACAGTCCAGGTAGCTGTTTTATTTCTTTCCAAAACAGTTTAACGAAACAGAATCGCTTGCTTCAGCATATAACAGAAAATACAGTCCATATAAACAGGCTTGACTCACAGTCCTTTGTAGGTTGTGTCTCCATCCAGCAGCATAACCAAACAATGTCACTATTGCGGATCCTTGGCTGTGTAACACCTCTAGCTCTGCATGCAGTATAGCAGAGACTTCCAGACTGCAAACACACATCACCCAGCTCACCTGAGCTTCCTGGCTTTATCTGTCAGCCAAAACCTGGCCTGGATATGTGGGAGTAGTCACCCACCCTGCTCCTGACTACTCCAATGAAAGCCGGCCCGGATCAACTGCATTAAGCAGTTTTGCTACATTAACAATTGTCAGAAACCTAAGGTTCCTGACCAAACATTAACCGGCTCACTTCACTGAGGCCAGGCACCTCGGTGACACATATCTGCCATCAATAATGGCCCCTTGTACCTTCTCACAGTATATATATATATATATATATATATATATATATATATATATGTGAGTGTATAGGCTGTGTATGCATATGCTGTGTATGCTGTTTGTATATGTGTATTTGCTGTATGTGTGCATACAGAGGTCGCACTAACATTTTTCCAGAAAGGTAATAATACTCCTTTCAACATTTTTGAGGAGTATTTTTAGCCCAGGAGGAGTATGAAATTTTCAGTAATACATATAAATAACTACTATGCATATATAGTGTGAATAGAAGAATATTTACGCAAGAAAATCATTACTACCAATGTTTTCTGTCCCCCCAGACCTTCCTGTCCAGACCATGGCTTTTGGCCAAGAAATACACTTTCTATTTCGGCAACAAGCCATGGATATGATTGATCAGGTGTGTCATCCTGCTAATCATAGCCTTGGCTAGTTTCAAGCAGCGTCAATCTGCCGCACTGGCAATTAGGCCACCAATCTGGCATTATTTCGGGGGCGCACAGCAGAACACAAAGAAGAAAGGCTGCGCTCAGCTCTGCACGGAGGGAGCTGCGTAAGCTTCCTCTCCTTAGGGCGCGTTCACACGTTCCGCTATCGTCGCGTTCATAACGCGACGCTAGTGCACAGGGGGCGGAGTTTGGGGCGATCACATATGCGTTTCCAGAGAAACGCATGCGATCGTGTGATTAATCGCATGCGTTTCCCGGGAAACGCATATGCGATCGGCCCGAGCTCCGCCCACTGTGCGCTAGCGTCGCGTTATGAACGCGACGATAGCGGAACGTGTGAACGCGCCCTTAGTCTCAGGCCACCCGGCATTGTGTGACCACTCCAGAGCCCCATCGTTATGAGCCCTCTCTGCCTGGAGACGGAAGTCTGGTGCAGGACAGGAAGTTCTGGCTGCCGGTGCACACACTCCTACACTGCAAGACTGGCATCGAGGAGCTGCTGCAGCCCCTGACGGAAGCAGAGGGGGAAAAGTCCCACAGATTTATCAGCTTGGGACTATTTTAAAGGAGTAAAGATGCCTTTGCATGAGTAATAGACGCTTGTAGAGGCATTAATGTGATCTGTATGTATGTGCTTGTAAGTATGTATGCATGGTGTGTTTATACTGCGTGTATGTGTTTATGTGGTGATTGTATACTGTATGTCTAAGTATATGATGCATGGTTATAAATGTATGGATGTGTACATACTGGGGCAGATTTACTTACCTCGCCCATTCGCGATCCAGCGGCGCGTTCTCTGCTCTGGATTCGGGTCCGGCCGGGATTTATGAAGGTAGTTCCTCCGCCGTCCACCAGGTGGCGCTGCTGCGCTGAAAGTCATCTCAACGCGCCGGAATGCACCACCTCGGACCAGGTGAAGGTAAGCGCTTCGCAAGCAACACTTTTTCGGTTTTTAAATGCGGCGGTTTTTCCGAATACGTCGGGTTTTCGTTCGGCCACGCCCCCCGATTTCCGTCGCGCGCATGCCAGCGCCGATGCGCCACAATCCGATCGCGTGCGCCACAATCCCGGGGCAATTCAGGTACAATCGGCGCAAATCGGAAATATTCGGGTAACACGTCGGGAAAACGCGAATCGGGCTCTTAGTAAGTGACCCCCACTGTGTGTGTATATATTTTATGAGGGTACATTCACACACATGTATGCCCGCCCAACCAGAAACATCACCGCACGGCCGAACACACAGGGATAGACAGGGCATGCTCTATCTTTTCCCCATGCATGAAGTGGAACGGTCATGTGAATGCATCCTTAGTTTGTATACACTTTATGTATTATATGAGTATATAAAAGTGAATCTACGAGTGTAGAACTTATACAAATGTGTGTATAAATGTGTGTGTATATGTTTGTAGAAATGTGAGCGATTGAATAAATGTGTGTGTACAAATATCTATATTTTTATACAGGGAAAGGGGACCCCATGCCGAAATTTGCTATGGGGCCAAGCCTCTCCTAGTTACACCCCTGACTCTGTGCTCTACACACTGTTGTGGGTTGCACACACTACCTTCTGCTACCTCTAGGGGTAAGAGCAATGATAAAAACGCAAAAGTGACCAAAACAAAAGCCAAAAAGAATGAAAAAGAAAAAGGGGTCTGTGGTCACCAACTACAGACTCACTCCTTTATAGTAGTTTTCTTGCTAATGGCCCACATTTTGCTTGTTCAGTTTGCACAACAGAAGGGGAAATGGGTTTACAATCAGTGTTGAGTCATAACTGGACATGATGATTTCATAGAAGTGTGATTGACTTGTAGCTGCATTTTTAAGTGTTCCCTTTCTTTTTAGAATTGTAATATAACCAGATACAAAACATAATACAATAAGTTTTTTTTCTCCGACTTCCATTGTTGTATGGCATAATATCTGATGCTGTGTTTGATACAGTAGAATGAATCTCATAGAAAACTATGGAACTAGGTTCTGGCATCATTTTTCCTCTAGCCATTTCTCCCCTGCTTAGTCTCCAACTCTCTGAAGATGGGGATTTTTCTTGTTGCCTACAAAGTTTTAAAATATAGAATGCTCTACATTAAGTGCTTGATTTGGTAACATTGTATAGCTTTTAGAATATTATTGTGTATGTCTATTTTCAGATTGTGGATGTGTATTTATCGAAATCCCCTTTTTCAATGTTTTTGTACACATTTTGATTATTGGCGATTACGGCGCCACATGTCACCAAAATTATAAAAGACCTAGGTTAAATCAATGTAATTTTTTCTAGGGAATCCGAATCTGCAATAAACAACAGGGCTTCCCATTTAAGATTTTTAAGTTGTCCCCCAACCCTAGGAGGACATGGTAGGTGGTGAATTTGGCATCATTGGAAAGATTTTCTTTAACATACTTGACACATATCTTTTTAGTGTCAATTTCAAAAAATATTCCATCATCCCAAACTTTTTGTTACACTGTGTGCATTCATCATCACACCTGAGGCTGAGATGTATACAGGCATATTCCCCCTCTACGTACAGTTCTATATACTCCACTGGTCTTCAGCATCTTTGTAGCAGTTTCTTTGAGAATTTCAGAAACATCATGACTGTTATACAGGATCATAATGCCATATGGTTGTTTACTGTAAAATGACTGTAAATGTTTTTAGAAAGTTCCATCTACTTCAAAGAACTCAAGGCACACCACATGCAAATACAAAAAAAATCACTCTTATTGGCTGCATAGTTATTAAGACATAAGGACAGAATCGGCGGTAAGCAAGGAACTTAGGGAAGTAACTTTGTTCTGTTATCAGTGGTTTACTGTAACACTACATGAGTCTTCTACGATGCAAGTTACCAAAAAGTGACCTGTGTATGTGACCGGAGAAGCACGCTTTGTACAAAATAGTTGTAACCTCTTTTTCTCAGGTTGCAACACCAATACCAGTAATACAAAGGATAGAGAGATGACAGCAGTCTACTAACAAGTAACAAAAGTAACCACTGCAGACGATGACTCAAGCCACTACCTGGGACCGGAGTCTAAGTGGTACCCGGTTTTCACCAGAGCCCGCCGCAAAGCGGGTTAGACAAGCTGCGGCGTGGTACCACCAGGTCGTTCCTCAGGCGTGACTTGTCTGCAGTGGCGGCCAAGGTTGAGGTACAGAAACAGCAGTCAAGCTCGAGGTCACAGTCCAGGCACAGGGTCAGGGCAGGCGGCAGAGATGCAACGTCAGAACCCAAACCGGGGTCAGCAACAGGAGGTCCAAGCAGAAGGGTACGGGAACACAGAACTCACGACAGCAATACGGAGGGACACTGGTACACGGGAACACGGAGGTAGGCAACACAGGAACACGGAGGGAGTCAGGCACGCAGGAGACACAGGAACGCAGGAGACACAGGAACGCAGGAGACACTGGAACGCAGGAGACCCTGGAACGCAGGCAAATCGCAACAGAGCTTTCTCTAAGGCTGTGAGGCACAAAGATCCAGCAGGGTTAGTTAGGAGAGGCAGATATAAATAGCCTCATGGGAAATGACCAGCGCCAATCAATGACGCGCTGGCCCTTTAAATTTCCTAGAAGTGTCGCGCCCGCCCTAATGCGCGGGACCGCGCGCACACGGAGCGAGGCCGGGACTCGGGAGCGGGGAGAGGTGAGAAGCGCTGGCGAGAGGCACGGGTGAACCCGTGACAGTACCCCCCCCTTCAGCCTCCCCCTCTTCTTGGGTTGAAGAAATCTCTGCAGAAGATCACGGTCCAGAATATTGTCCTCCGGCTCCCAAGACCTCTCTTCTGGACCGAACCCCTTCCAGTCGACTAAGAAGAACCGCTTCCCCCTTACTGTCTTCATATCAAGGATGTCTTTTACCTCATAGGTGTCGGTGGAGTCAGCCACAGGGGTAGGAGGAGGTACTTGCCGGGAGAAGCGGTTCAGGATGACAGGCTTGAGCATGGAAGGAGTTCGAGATGCGCATGGTGGGAGGAAGGCAACTTGTAGGATACAGGATTGATACGGGTCAGGACCTCGAAAGGACCCAAGAAACGAGGACCGGGCTTGTACCCAGGTATCTTCAGCCAGATGTACCTGGAAGATAACCAGACCTTGTCCCCAGGAGAGAAGACGGGAGGAGGTCTGCGTTTCTTGTCGGCCTGGATTTTAGTGCGAGCAGACGCCCAAAGTAGAGATAGACGAGTCTGTCTCCATACAGAGCTGAGGTCCTGCACCAATTCTTCCACCTCAGGAACATCCGAGGGAACTGAGAGAGGGAGTGGTGGGCGTGGAATTCTTCCATAGACAACAAAGAATGGAGCTGCACCAGCAGACTCAGAATCCAGAGAGTTGTAGGAGAACTCTGCCCAGGGCAACAAAGTGGACCAGTCGTCCTGACGGGCAGAGACAAAATGACGCAGGTAGCAGCCCAGACTCTGGTTGACTCTCTCCACTTGACCATTGGACTGAAGGTGGTAGGCTGAAGAAAAGTCCAACTTCACCTTCAGTTGGCTGCAGAGTGATTGCCAGAAGCAGGAGACAAATTGAACTCCACGATCAGAGACAATGTGCAGAGGAAGCCCATGTAGCCGGAACATATGTTGGAAGAAGAGACTGGCAAGACGTGGAGCAGACGGTAGACCTGGAAGAGGAACGAAATGAGACATCTTCGAAAACCGGTCTGTCACCACCCAGATGACAGTATTGCCCGAAGAAGATGGAAGATATGTGACAAAGTCCATAGCCACTTGTGACCACGGGTGACTGGGTATCGGCAACGGAAGCAAGAGACCAGCCGGTTTTAGACGAGAAGGCTTATTTCGAGCACAGGAGGTGCAGGATCCCACAAAGTCCCGAACATCTTTGACCAAGTCAGGCCACCAGTAGTAGCGGGAGATGAGGGCCACGGAGCGTTGCACCCCAGGGTGCCCAGCCAGGCGGGAAGAATGTCCCCAAAACAAAATCCTCTTCCGCAGAGCAGGTCGGACGTACGTCTTGCCAGGGGGAAGCTGCCGAAGATCCACAGGATCGGCTGCAACCAACTGTTCCGGAGAGATGATATACTGAGGAACCGGCTCTTCTCCAACAACATCTGAGGCACGGGAAAGGGCATCAGCCTTGATATTCTTCTCTGCTGGTCGGAAGTGGATCATCAAATTGAAGCAGGAGAAGAATAGTGACCAACGGGCTTGCCTGGGATTAAGACGTTGGGCTGTCTGGAGGTACGAAAGGTTCTTATGATCCGTGTAAACACAGACTGGATAGCGAGCACTCTCCAAAAGATAACGCCATTCTTCCAGGGCAAGTTTGATTGCTAAAAGTTCCTTGTCACCAATAGAGTAGTTCTTCTCTGCAGGAGAAAAAGTTTTAAAAAAGAAACCGCATGTAAGAGTTCGGCCCCTGGGTCCCTTCTGGGTAAGCACAGCCCCTGCACCGACAGAAGATGCGTCCACCTCCAAGATAAAAGGCTTCTCAGTATAAGGTCTAGAAAGGATCGGAGCTTTAGCAAAGGCGGATTTTAACTTTGCAAAGGCCTCTTCAGCTGCTGGAGGCCAAAGGTGTGGATTAGCGCCCTTCCTGGTGAGTGCCACGATGGGAGCAACAAGAGTAGAGAAATGAGGAATGAACTGACGGTAGTAGTTTGCGAAGCCCAGGAATCTCTGAATGGCGCGAAGACCCTCTGGACGTGGCCACTGAAGAACGGCAGACAGCTTGGTAGGATCGATCTGGAGACCCCTGTCGGAGATGATGTAACCAAGAAAAGGTAGACTCCGTTGATGGAAGAGACATTTCTCGAGCTTAGCTTAGAGACAATTGGCTCGAAGGCGGCCTAGGACTTGCTGTACGTGAGATTGATGAGTCTTGAGATCTGGAGAGAACACCAAGATGTCATCTAGGTAGACCACTACACACGTATACAGAAGGTCCCTGAAGATGTCATTGACAAACTCCTGGAAGACAGCTGGAGCATTGCATAATCCAAAAGGCATCACAAGGTATTCGAAGTGACCATCTCGGGTGTTAAATGCTGTCTTCCTTGTCGTCTCCCTTGCGGATACGAATAAGGTTGTAGGCCCTGCAAAGATCCAACTTAGAGAAAATCTTGGAACCGCGTAGGCGATCAAATAGTTCTGTGATCAGTGGCAGAGGGTAGCGGTTTTTAACCGTGATCTTATTAAGTCCACGATAATCAATACAAGGACGCAAGGAGCCATCCTTCTTAGTAACAAAGAAGAATCCTGCACCCGCAGGAGAGGAGGACTTCCGTATGAAACCTCTTTGCAAGTTCTCCTGGATATACTCTGACATAGCTGTGGTCTCAGGAACGGAGAGTGGATACACTCGGCCTCTGGGAGGAGAAGTGCCCGGCAATAACTCAATAGGGCAATCGTAGGGTCGGTGCGGTGGCAAAGTCTCAGCCTGCTTTTTAGAGAAGACGTCAGAGAAGTCCTGGTAGCACGTGGGTAAACCCTCCAAAGGCTTCGTAGACAGAGAGGAGGCCAATACAGGTACAGGCAGGGAAGCCCCCATACAGCGGGACCAGCACTCAGGACCCCAATGAAGGATCTCCCCTGTCATCCAATTGAGAACAGGAGCATGGAGCTGCAGCCATGGAAGACCCAACAGGATAGAGGACGTGGAGCGAGGTAGCACGTAAAAGGACAGTTGTTTCTCCGTGTGTAACACTCCGACTTGCAAGGACAGAGGCTTGGTGCGGTACAGGACCGGGTCAGAGAGGATCTGGCCACTTACGGATGAGATGACCAACGGCTTCTCAAGGCGAACCACTGGGATGTGATGCCGGGAGACCAGAGCGGCATCCACGAAATTCCCTGCAGAGCCGGAGTCCAGGAACGCAGAGACTTGGATCTGGGGACTGGCGCCAACGCTGAGAAGCACCGGAATCAACAGACGTGGAGAAGCTTGGCAGACACCTAGGGATGCTTCTCCCAAGAACCCTAGGTGCTGGCGTTTCCCGGACGCTGAGGACGGATAGGACAGGACCCGATGAAGTGCTCCGGACTAGCACAATAAAGGCAAAGGTTACCCTGGCGCCTTCTGATGCGTTCCTGGGAGGAGAGTCTAGCTCTGTCCACCTCCATAGGCTCCTCTGCGGGTGGTATGACCTGAGGCTGGAGTGGTCTTTGGAAGACCGGGGCCAGGCGGGGAAGGCGTCGAGGACGGACTTGAGGTTGCTCGAAGCGTGATTCCTCAGCACGCTCTCTAAATCGCACGTCTATCCTGCAGCGGTAAATCCTGCCTGGTAAGGCAGGAGTTAATTGTTTAATGTGATGTCATTCCATCGGCCAATCACATCTGTTATCTTATTGTATTGTAAGCTGGGATGCCATTGGAGGAGTAACCACCACCTGACCAGTGGGAGTTATAAAACCCCTGGTCAGGAAAGTTCTAGAGAGCAGTCAGATCAGAAGACTGACAAGTGTCAGTCAGACAGACTAGTTCAGTTGGGAGACCAGTACAGTACAGCCAGTACACCATATCAGACCAGTCTAGTCAGACAGAGGAGAGCCAGCTCATTGCCTGAGCAGCTCTGAAGAGTTAGTGAGAGTAAAGGGGTATCATCCTACCTTCCAGGGTGATATCTGAAGTAACCCAGGACAAGCTGAAGCATCCTACTAGGACACAGCTATCTCCCAGCCTGCCCTTGCTTCCAGGCTGGTGATCAATCCCTGTGGTTCCCTCTCCAAGTGCATTCCCAGCATTTTCCTATTTGTCAAGATTCGTTTGGCACGTTATCCAGTGTTCCTGTTGGTTCCAATAAAGAACTGTAAGTTACTGTTGTACAACGTCTGCCTCCGTCTGGTCCCTGCTACTACGGCTTTCACCATCACGGGCACCCTATCCACTACACAGGGACTCATACTCCAGACCCCAAAAAGGGTTGCCCCAGGGAGAACCACTATAACCGTCTCTCCCTCATCATTTCTTGCCAACACCACCTGCTGGAGACCTGCCAGGCTGTAGGACAGCCCTCCGGTCCCCATACCAAGCACCGTGACACCAGCGTGCCTAGGCCGCAACCGGCAGCCACTCCGGTATTCTGGGCCCCGGCTGTCTCCAGGCCCCAAGAGAAAAAGGCTAGGACCCGGTGGGGGATGTTGCAAGTGGCGTTATGAAGAACAGGATTTATACTTCTGTGCCTTATTCTGGCACTAAAGACTGTACTTTATTAAAAAACTACTGTGCTGCCTAACCCTGCTGCCATTCGGGTATAGGCCTAAGTGACTTAGTTCTATATTTCACTTTGACTTTATTACTGCTGCCATGCGCTGTCAAGCATCACTCCAGCAATCAGGGGGCTAATCCCTGACAATGTCAGCTCTGTTACAGTTGGTACAGGAACGGTTGAAGTGTTACCTCACGAGGCTGTGGCACAGCAAATAATTCCAGCCCGCCAAACCCCTCACTGGCGGGCAAACCAGATGACGTATTAAGCTCCACCCATGCGCGGATGGCGCGATCCCCGCCTCCTGTGGCACAGTAGAAAATAGAGGCCGCCACAGCTCTTGGTAGGAAAGGCTTGGACTCCACCCCCTGGCATGAAGCGGACTTCCTGCACCGCCTTATCGAAGTGCCAGAATTTGTGTGGACTTGGTGCAGCGAGGTCAACACCATGTGGGGTCCTTGGCCATTCCCCTCCGTGGAACAACCAGAGTTCTTGGTAGCCCTTGAGACCGTTATTGTGGTCTCTGCACAGCCGGTCCAGAGGCCCTTCGCTGGATACCGGCTGCATCGCGGAATGACCCAGGCCTCCATCATGAGGACGTACTTCCAGTTGGTTACGGAGCACCAAACACCACCCGGGCGGTTCCTGCTGCCTCTCCCGGCTACCATGCTGGTACCGCAGACCCACGTGGAGGCGCCACGTGGGGAGGCCCCGACTCCTGCTGAGCCGGCGCCTGGGCCTTCTACTGCTGCCGAACCTGCACCGAGGCCTGCTACAGTTGCCGACCAGCCTCCCACTCCTGCTGCTGTGGTTCCTGATCTTCCGGCTGCTCCCCCTCCAGTTCCGGCACCTGCCCGACCCTCTGCGAGACCAGAGCCTGCTCCAGAGAGACCACCTGCAGCACTGACATCCCCGTAGCCTCAAGGCCGAGGTGAGGCCCTCCACGCTGTCTCGGAACAGCGACGCCGTGAGGAGGCCCAGCGGTTCATGGCAGGCCTGATCCAAGGAGGGCGCTTGGGTCAGGAAGAACCGGACCACCAGGATGGGCCGCTACTTCGACCGCCAACGCGGTTACGGCTTTGCTACCCAGCACTACATCGGACGGGAGGTCTTTATTACCCGCCGGTCCGTCCTGCTGAGCCGGCGCCTGGGCCTTCTACTGCTGCCGAACCTGCACCGAGGCCTGCTACAGTTGCCGACCAGCCTCCCACTCCTGCTGCTGTGGTTCCTGATCTTCCGGCTGCTCCCCCTCCAGTTCCGGCACCTGCCCGACCCTCTGCGAGACCAGAGCCTGCTCCAGAGAGACCACCTGCAGCACTGACATCCCCGTAGCCTCAAGGCCGAGGTGAGGCCCTCCACGCTGTCTCGGAACAGCGACGCCGTGAGGAGGCCCAGCGGTTCATGGCAGGCCTGATCCAAGGAGGGCGCTTGGGTCAGGAAGAACCGGACCACCAGGATGGGCCGCTACTTCGACCGCCAACGCGGTTACGGCTTTGCTACCCAGCACTACATCGGACGGGAGGTCTTTATTACCCGCCGGTCCGTCAAGAGGCCTGACTTGCCAGAGTGGCTCCACAACCTGAAGTCCGGGGAGTACATTGAATTCTCCCTCCAGGAAGGACCCCGCAGACCATGGGCGGCTGGTGATATCCGAATCCCAGACCCTGATGAGGACCGCTACCCGTCTTGTGACGAACTTTATGTTCTCCAAAATTCGTCAGCCTCCTCTGCGGTAAGCCCCCAGGCGGTGACCCATGTGAATGTCTCGTCCACGATCATCGTGAGCACGGCCCCATCGCCATCCAAGAGCCGGGCATGATCCAGGGAACCACCCCCACTGGCTCTACCGCAGGGAGCGTGGCTGGATCCCTGCGGGTCCTCTGTAGTAGAGGATAGTCCGGCTGCTGAGCTTTACCCGGAAGCTCCACCAAGAGCATCACCTCAGGTGGCCGCCTACCAGTGGGGTGATGACCCGGCCCCAGAAGATCTGCCGCAGGCTCCTATCTACTTATTTCTGGACCCTTCCATGGTCCCTGGCTCTGTTGAGCCCCCGGCTGGAACTGCCGACACCCTGGGTGACAGCGCCCCTCCGCCTGAATGTCAGGAGGACACTGAGGAGCCTGCAGTTCCTGAAACTGCCACCGGGTGTCAGGGATAACAGAGAAGCAGAGATAACTACCAAAGGATTCTGTCCCTTTACATCCAGAGGAGACCCTTTGTTTACTGCACTTTTCCCCACATCAAGGGCTGTGCCCAGAAGATGGACCTTTGCCAGTTACTACACGGAAAAGTTGCTATTCATTTTATTGTATTGCACTTAATGCCTTCCTTTTTAGGTACGGACATTTTGCTTGCATTTTTCTATGCCTTTCCCTTTTATAGGAAAAGAGACATTTCGTATCCTTCTACCCTGAGTAGCCTGTTCCTGTAACGTTTGTAACGTTCAAGCTACGTACCCATTGGGCTGCTAAAGCCAATGTGAGTTATTTAATATTTGCACAACTGACAATGTTTGTCAGTAGTTTGCAGTAACCTTTTCATAGGCTTTTCAGACTTTTCAGTGTGGCTGCGTCGGACCGTTTTCGTGTAAATCCTGACCGCAATCTTATGCCTCAAAACGTTAAGTTACTGGTTGGGTAGAACTAGGTGCTATCTCAATAAACTGCTTCCAAATTATTTACAAATATACTGAGTAGTTTGTTACATTTACATCTACTAATTATACAAACCAGGGTAGGGTTGAGGGACAGGCAAAGAAAGGCACCTGCCTGGGGCAACGCCCAGCACCTCGAGCTGGCAATTTTATGGTGTTTTTTTTTACATCTTGATCTAGATCCTAAAACCAATGGAGAAATAACAAGCCAATTATCACTTCTGGAGATGATGGAGGATATTTATCATTAGTCCTAAGTAGCTTCTTGGCGTATAATTGTTGCTAATTTTTGCGCAAACATCATTTTTGCAGGTTTTTTTACTAAGAAAAAAACACAATTCTAAAGTCACGCAATGGCAGAAAAAATACACCACAGAGTGTGCAACACCACATTTATCAAGTGAGAATTTTCAAAAGAACGCAAATCAATGCGCAAAACTACACCACATAGGAGGTGGTGTTTGTGGGTCCATTTTTTAAAAAAAATTTTTATAGTATTTTGTTATCTGAGAATTTCCTGTGCAAAAACATCGCAAAAAAGCAGAAATTTTTGCAGTTTTTTTTTTTTAGTAAGAAAAAGCCACAAGTCTAAAGTCTAGGTGGTGGGACATATATGCGACTGGTGCAGTCTATTCACACACAGCTGATACTTACATCAGAAGGCATTTAACACTGCACATACACAGACTATAAAACCGACCGGTGGAAACCTGCCAGTATATAAAATGGAATTCAATGTGAATAGAGTTCTGAGAGTTTGAGGAAACCATGACTGATCTCCTGAAGCACTTTAGTGGCATGGCCTGGCACTTTGTCCCCTTTGCAGCAGAATTTATGCAAAGATTGGGAGGTTTTCGTAAAAATAAACGCAATTTTGGAGCCCTGGCCCACCCTTGGGAAAACAGGTCCTCCAGGTGGTGGAAAACAAAAGATGGTGTCGCCCTTCCTGGAAGACTAGGAGGAGGAGTACCAAATCATCCTAGGCCGAGTTAGGGCTCAAGGAGGGTGGCTACTTTTTGAGAACCTCAGTCTCACCATGGAGTGTTGAAATCATTCCATTTCTTTAACTATTTCTGTGCTTCGGGACTCTGCATGAGTCTCCACTGCTAATATTCTGTTCTGGGAGTCTCCATTTTTAGTAGTCTGCTCTGGGTGCTGTATTTATGGACTGCTTGTAGGTCAGTATTATTATTTATTGCCTAGTCTGGTATAGTGTATTACCACCTGAAAACAGTAACTACTATTAAACTACTACTAAAAATATTAAGTCATGAAAGAGATGTGATAAAACTCCTCAAAATATGAAATACAATACAGGATATATTGGCAATACAATTTTTATATATCAAATGGATTTGAACGAATCAATACTTTTTCACCATCTGCCTCTTATACAAAGTGATAAAAAGGCTACACAGTCCCCAAAATGGTAGCAGTGAAAGAAAATGGCAAAAAATGCATTTTTTAGCTTTCCAGTACATGACATGTAATTTTAAACAAAGAAGTACAATTTGTTACACAGAAAACAAGTCCTCATACAGCTCTGTGTTTTGAAAAATAAAAAAATGTTATAGATTTTTGAAGGTGGGGAGTAAATAATGGAAACAGAAAACCAATAAAGGGCCAAGTTTTTAAGGGTTCATGATACAAACCTTTTTATAGAGCCAAAGATATAGGCACCTGAAATAACAACTCACCTCAGACAAAAGTGACTCTTAACTTATTTGTATATCACTTTGGCGAGTTTTAACATACATGAGGGAATTCTAAAAAGGATATTCATACCCTACCTGTGGGGGCTTTTATTTAGAAGTGTAAAATCTGGTGACAGTCCAGTTAAGTCACATTTACATCTGCAGCCTAAAACAAGTGCAAATCCAAGATCAATGCCTTGTTCAGGCTTCTTCACAACTATTGCCATGATTGCAGAGCCATGTAAAAGTACAATAAAATATATTGTTAAATAATGTAGATACTCAAAATAAGACTGTATCGAGTGGTGGATGAGCTATACTTCCTATGTATTTACATAACCTGCAAAAATGTGTGCATTTTAATCTATAAGGGTAATTCCAAACTAGCGATAAAAATCTACATATGCAATATTGAAGGAAGCGCACAGTTTCACATTACCGTGGCTCACAGAATTTACATAGAATAATGCTTTTGCAATAAATATTGGAATTTTGTGTCAAACAACCTTATAGGTTTTATTAAATATGCACACTAGCCAAAACGCCTATACAAAATAATGTGGTGATTTAGCAAAGGGTGTACAAACTACATTTTTAGATTCACAAGATTTTCAGGACAGGGCAGTTAAAACTTAAATGCCCCCAAATTTAATTAGAACATAAACAGTTCCCCCATAGAATTAAAAACATTGTTTTCTGATTATTTATAGTTATATAATGCATATATAACTTTAGCAAGGAATATGATGACACTGCATAAATAAAGATTTATTTCTTATTTATAAATAATGACCCCCATTAATTAACCCCTTCCCGACATTCAACGTACTATTACTGCATGGGGGGAAGTGTGTTCCCACAATATGCAGTAATAGTACGTCATGCTTCTGGCACTGGCTCCTTAACGCCAGAAGCTGCGGGTGTTGGCAGTATATGATAGCCGACACCCGCCTCTAACACCTGCGATCGGAGATTTCTCCGAGCGCAGGTGTTAACCCCTAACTTGCGCTGACTATGGTGTGTCAGGGGCATTTAAATGGAATCGGAAACACCCCCCCCCCCCTGTTATGACTCATGTGTGGAAAAAGTAGAACATTTTGAATTTCGAAATTTGAGAATTTTTATCAAATATCTCATTTTCTCATAAACAAATCCAAAATTTTTTAACTAATATGAAGTACAATGTGTTACGAGAAAACTATTTCAAAATCACTTGGATATGTTAAAGTGTTCCAAAGTTATAACCACTTATAGTGACACAAGGCAGATTTGAAAAAATGGGCCGTGTCAGGAAGGTGAAAAGTGGCTTCGGCGTTAAGGTGTTAAAACCATTTATGAATTGGTGCAGCCCATGAATTAGTATAGTAGCTCAGTTAATACATTGACAGAACAAAACTTAGCCCATATATGCAGCACCAGAACCAAACTCAGCACATAAATACAGCACCAAACCCAAGCTCAGCACAGAAATACAGCGCCAGAATAAAGTTTAGTATAGAAATACAGCGGCAGAATCAGCTTAGTACAAAAATACCACCAGGACCAGGCTTAATACAAAAATAAGAGGATAAGGGCCAGTCTCTTCCAAAAATTGAGCACCAGAAAAATATTCATACCTAAATACAGCACCTATGCAGTGTCCAAACTCCACAATCTCATCTACATATATGCAGTATACCCCCATAATAAATTTGCATATATCGTTTCCTGTCCACAACAAATTGATATATATATTAAGTGCATACTCAAGTATTATCCTACACATATAGAGTGCCAACCACAATGAATTCATACATGTATATTTACATATATACAGAACCTCATAATTAATGTATCTGTATACAGTACCCTCAGTAATGAATACATATACAATGCCCCCATTGTTATTTTGTGCATACACAGTGCCCTCGCAATTAATGAATACATATATAGTAATGAATGCATATTTAGTGCCCCCATAACTAATAAGTCCATATACAATACCCCAGATTTCCATATACATATAGTCCTCACTTTAAATTATAAACCCATTTACTTTTCCAGCATTCCTACAAATTGCTCCTGCATCATTGCACTGCCTGGGTCACCAAGATGGTATCCAACAGGAGCTCAAAAAGGGCATTATACAGGGCTCTCTTAATCAATCTTAAAGACATGGGTACTATTAATACTAGCATTCTTTGGAGCTGGTGTGGGCTCCAAATGGCCATTGCCCCGGGCTACTGTAACCCGACCTGCTGGTAGAAACAGTTCTTTTTAAGGACATATACCTGTTAAAATAGTTTTACAGTTTAGTTGAGTATCAGACAACTCCTTGCCTGCCCCCAGTATATAGCCTGCCAGCCCCTGCCTGCCCCGAGCATATACCCAGCCATTTCAGGACCCCAGGATATAGCCAGCCTATGCTCCCAGTATTTAGCCTGCCAGTCTCTGCCTGCCCCCAGCATATACCCAGCCAGCCCAGGCCCCCAGGATATAGCCAGCCTATGCCCCCAGTATCTAGCCAACCCATGCCCCCAGTATATAGCCAGCCCCTGCCCCCAGTATATAGCCTACCAGGCCCATGCCTCCAGTATGCCCAGCACATATAAAAATATGCATGCACTGACCTGTTGCTGCCAGCATGCTGGATGTCAGTAATTAGCTGACTTCATAGTCTGTGCACCACTAGCATGGATGGATCCGTTGCTGCCGGGTAGAAAGGAATAAAGAAGAGGACTTTCTGGGGTTGTTGGTAAGGTGAGTACTAAGTATTTTTCTTTGTATAGCTGGGTATAAGCCAATTGGGAGTGGGAGTTCAGCAATATACAGTAAGTATTTAATATGAATATATGCTCATAAGGGGCCATCAAGATCTAATTGGCGGAAAGACAACACCCACCTCTTCATTAAGCCTGATCAGTAGTAGTTTGCCCAGCAAAAGATAGCTATACTGAGTAAAATACTGAAAAACCACTTTTTTGTGTTTATATCCAAAAATAGCAAAAAGTCACTATTGTACAGATCTGCAAACAGCTTAAATGCTAAGATCCAACATTTTTATTGTCATACAAATTAGGAAATATTGCACATGTGCCAATATGCCAATGCTTGCAATGACTGTTAGAGTAGTGGGCCCATGCGCCTGGCTTTTACAGGTCTTCCTCTTTCACATATAAGAGCACAAAGCAATAATAAACCATACAGTTTAGTTGGGGGTCTGGTACAGATTTTGCATTTGGATAGAAAGACTTCAAATTAGACATCAGACTAACACTTAAAAGCAACACACTCACTGCACACACACATAAAATGTAAAGTTGTAGCTTATCTACTACAGTATGTTACCTTCCTTTCTGTTACTTCTTGACTGTAACAGATTCTTTAAGTTGTGATCTTTTTCTCTTTTCTTACCCCGTTTTCCCTTTTATGCTTCTACATTTTTCGTTTCTGTCTCTACCTGTTTTTTATGAGACACAGTATCTGTTTTTCTGGTTTTATGTCCTCTTTATTTTCTTCATTCTCCTTACCACATTGGTTATGTTTTTACAAACAGCTTTCTGTTTTCTCGTGACTGCAGAGACTCGTTTCTTCACCATTTAAATCAAAACCAACTGGAGCCTTGTAAACCTTTAAATGCTTGTTAATAATCTTCACAAGGTTGTTGAACTCCAATAGTACATTTGTCTAAGTCGGTCACAGAAGTAGAGAATTACACATTTAGAAGTGACACATATTTTTGCAAGCAATTAAAATCTATTTCTAATTTGTGTTTATTTTCTGGTTGTATATTACAGTGCATAATTATGAGGCTGGCCATCTTATCTGTTAGCATTCTTAGATAAACTTTACAGCTGCCACATGGAATTCAGAACCTGTAGATTGGAGATGTTTATTGACCTTTATTAGAGTGTCCTTGACACATTCATACTCTCATCTACTACTCTCGAACATTTGGGATTAAATATCTGGATGAACCCAAAGTGTGACATTCTAAACATTTTTGAATGCACATTTCTTACTGTTCATTACTTTTTGCACAACTTGCTGTTCTCCTACAGGAAGCTTATCAGCAAAACACCCAATAAATGTCTTGGTTCATTATTTATCAGAACTGGTACCTCAACAGTGCTCCTTTTCGTGCAGTTGGCATCATATGACCAAGGCGACACCTAACAATTGACCAACAATTTCTATTGCGAGGCTTCAAGCAAGATATCCTAAAACAGAAGTAGTCATTGAGTTTAGAGTTTCACAGAATCATCAGCAGATTAAAAAAAATTAAGAGACACTGGAAGAGTCATGAAAAAGCATAGGAGTGAACATCCTTTGCCCTCATCCCATACTTTTGACTGCTTCATGTGAAGCATGCCCTGCAGAACCAGGTGATAAATCCCACATGACTCCATTTACCCCAAGAGCCACCCAAGCATCATGATAAACCAATAAGGTAAAAACAGTTTACCTCAATGTTGCACGCATGCTTGACAACCTGCAAGGGTACCTGACAACTCCAACATTGCCCTGCATAGATCAGGGAGCATTTACCGTATACTGAATGAAGGACCAATTGGGAGTTAATTCATAATGAGTAGAAATGATGTTGGAAACATAAAGAAGATATATGCAGCAGACATTGTTGTCACCACATTGTTTATACTGTACTCTCTCTGCTGCTCTAACATTGTGAATTTCCCAGCCTCAAGGTCATGCAGCGACCAGTGACAGACCAATCTTTCTGCAATCCCAGACTATAAAACCAGGGGTTAGGGAGTGCCAATCTCCCTATGCACTTGCGTCTTTGCAGCTATTCATACTTTATGCAGGCTACCCATTTTTACAAACCAGGGATTGGAAAAGCCTGAGGACTTTGCAAAAATATGATTTAGGAACCCAGACTGGGGAATTGTGCAATATGTACACAGCAGTTGGGGCATGAGTATCATTTTCAATAGATTACCCCTTCACACAGAGGACATTGGAAATGTGCACCAGGAGTTTATTTGATTTTAGGTTTATTGATTCAGATCGCGATATAAGTGGTACTAGATTATATTTCGGCGTTGCTGTGACGTGAACCCCAAAGTATAAAGTAATTGAAATTTTCACCACCTGTAATCTCCTAGGCTCAGGGATGATTGACAGCACTAGCTAGCAGCCATTTTGAAAGATTCGTATGAAGCGAATCAGAAAAAATGGATTTGATTGAGTGCTTGAAAAACACTGAAATTATCAAACCAACAAATGCATTCGCTCATCTATTCCAGATTCGAATAGCACAATTTACGTTCAGCTATTTGATGTTTTCCTCCCATTGTTATATATTACAGCAGTTAGGTCTCCAGATGAAACGTGAGACAATGGAATAGAACTACGTAGAGTGCACTTTGCACAGTACTGTGACTGTTATTACACTACATGACTGTACACTTTTATAACTGGTTAGATTATATAATGAGACAATGGCAGACAACAGTGAGGAGGTGTAAATAAAGGCAAATAAATCAGATGAAGAGGAAGTTAGAACAATACAGTAATGTAAGTAAAAACATCAAAGTGGAGTTGTAACTGACAGACTGAGATGTGCTTTGATAACATCTGCCTTGTATGGAAGTATAAGTCATGAAAGGGGTTGACCACTTGGACAGTTAGAGATGACATGACCTTCCATCTGTGGCCATTTTATGGTCACAAATGTATGAGGTAAAAGACAGGAGAGTTCTCTTTACACATCTAGAAAGCAGTACAGAACTTTTAATGGATGAATATTGGTAAAGTGGCTAATATTCTGCCTCCACACGAACACATTACAAAAACATGAGGTAAAGTGACTAACCCCTTTAATTAGAATTTTTCGCACTGTAAATAGTTGCACAATATATCACAATTTGATCAATTGAGATGAAAAGAGGTATGAACTGATAACTTTTAGCATGATTTGGGACCTTAAGGTCCTGTATCTATGTTTATATATTATATGATTATTATCACTTCTGCTACTCACAATAATATTGTTTAGTTGGTTTCCATTGGATCTGTATCACACAGCACAGTATATGTACAGTGAAACCTCTATGCACAGGAAAAGGGTAGTCTGTGGATAGGGGGCAGTTGCCTTAGTGTATAATGTAAAAAAAAAATCACTGATTCAATAAAAAGGGAGGAGGGTCCTCTCAGAGAGAGGTGGTCTTCTAGAGAGGCTTCACTGTGTGTATATATCTATATGTGTGTAGATCATTTTGAAGTGATATTATCTCATGAAAGTAGGGCATTTAAAATAAAACATACAGTGATGATTTCTACATCTCAAACAACGAATGAACAATAACAACAGCGCAGGATATAACCACACAAAAAAGGGCAATGTTGGTTACTTGTCATTTGGCCTTGAGCATTGATTCCAGCCTGTGCTATCCACATGTCAACTAATTGTCTGCCGAGGCAGCATCCCACTCTTCTTGAAGGGCGGTCCTCAGGTCATTGAGTTTGTGGGGTGGAGTTACAAGAACTCATATCATATAGGTTTTCAATCAGATTCAGGTCTGGAAGAATTGCAGGCCACGTCATTTGAGGTACTCTTGTTCCCAATGATGCAATCTTTCATCAATACAGATAAAATTAGGCCGGTGCTCCTCATTAAGAAGAACAATGAAAGAATTAAGGGCAGTACTGTATTGATCAGAGACACCTACCCATACTGTTATACCACCACAGCCAGGTGACAACAGTAACTGATGCATAGTGCTCTCCTTGACATTTTTAACACCATTGGAGGCCATCATTTCTGTTCAGTGAATAGCACAGAGGCCCACTAGTTCCTTGCCCACTATATACTTCCTGGTGATGGTGTGGTTGGGTACAGTGGAGTAACTATTTCCTATTGGACCATCAGGGGAAGTAAACATTTACAGGTGGTCCCCTACTTAAGCACACTCAACTTACAGACAACCTTTAGCTACAGACGCACCTCTCTGACCACTGTAACCTCTGCTGAAGCTCTCTGGATGCTTTACTTTAGTCCAAGACTGCAATGATCAGCTGTAAGGTGTTTTATAGATTATCCTTGTTCCCATGACAGCACACAATTTTGAAAATCCAATTGTCACAAAAAACATCTTGTCTGGAGTTACAATTATAAAATATACAGTTCCAACTTACATACAAATTCAACTTAAGAACAAAACTAAAGAAACTGTCTTGTACGTAGCCCTGGGACTACCTGTACATCATAAAACAACACTTATGTGCAAGGAATGAACAAATGAAAGGCAGACATCACTTTTCAACCATGTTTTAACCCCTTACCGACATGTGACAAAGTATTATGTCACAATGCCGGGTCCCAGTGCATGGAGAGGGCTCGCGGGCCGAGCCCTCTCCATAGCCGGTAAGTCTTTGCTGCATATTGCAGCAAAGGCTTACCGGTAACACCCGCGATCAGTGCCACACCGATTGCGGTGTTTTTCTGCTGATCGCCGCCGGCAAAGCTGCTTTGGGTTAACCCATGCATTACAATGTGCTATCAGCACATTGTATTGCATGAGGAGTAAAATCCCCATATACTGCCATACTGATAGGATCTTACAGACAACCTAAGGTTAATGTACCCTAGGGAGTCTGAAATATAATAAAAATAATAAATTTTAAAAAAGTTTAAAAAAATATATAATAAAAAACTTAAAAACTCAAATCACCCTCCTTTACCTAGAACTGATATAAATATTAAAAAAAAAACAGTAAAAATCATAAACACATTAGGTATCGCCGTGTCCGAAAATACCCTATCTATCAAAATATGATAACGGCTTTTCACTGCGTGCCCAAAGCCGAAAATGGCACAGTTGCACATATGATTCAGAAATCTATGGGATTGTAATCAACCTCACAGGAGGAAAATTGATGACAATAATACAAATGATAACAAAAGAGACCGGAAAACTTCTTAGAAGTTTAAAGGTGAACCATTCATGTGTCTTTCTGTATTGGACAGGGTTAATATGGCCATATTAACCCTGTCCAATGCAGAAAGCCACATGAAAGGAATAGGGTTAATACAGGAATTTTCCAAGGCTATCCACTGGCCTGCCGCCTGGTGTCTCTAAGACTGGGTGTCGTATGCCAGTCAAAGACACACCAGGCTGGCACAGGCCTTAGATTCCTACCTCAGTCAGAGCTGGAGCTAGACAACAGGTGCAGGGCGGTCCTCTCTCCTCTGGCGCACGCAAAGTTCTGGCGCCAGAGGAAGTGAGGGAGGACTGCGGAGGCATTCGTGGGGGGCAGGGACTGAGTGCAGCTATTTATTGCTGTGCAACCGCCAGCAACACTGCTCAGGACACAGAAGAGATATTGTTGGCGGCAACACGAGGTGAGGTGCAATCTGTCCGAACTCCGCTACCCGAAGTGGGCTGCAATCTGCCGCCTAAGGCGGGATTTTCATCCCGTCTCATGGCAGATGCGGCCCTGCACCCTAGACAACTGGAGCGGTTTACTGATGTGGAGTGGGACACAATACCTGGAAAGAGGTGCAGAAGTCTCATTGACAGTTACAGAAATCGTTTGATTGCAGTGATTGCCTCAAAAGATTGTGTAACAAAATAATACGGGAACCATCATTTCTGTCCAACCCTGTTTCATGAGTTTTATTTTTTTTTAAAGTCTGTTGAAGCATGGTTGAAAAGCAATATCTGTCTTTTGTTTGTTAATTTTCATAGAAATGTAATTTATTTTACCTATGTCAGATTCAAGTTATTTCTGTGACCATTATGGGTTTTTCTTTCATTTAAGGAGGGGTACCCACAATCTTGTTCATACATAAGTACATGCGGCCATATGCACACACATATTCATACGTACATGCGGCCATATGCATACACATATACATGCCAGACACATGCATTCAGATATGCAGGCACTTTATTTTCATTTATTCACACACGCATACATCGATATCTCAAATATACTTACCAGCAATTAAGTCAGTGTCAGGCATCAAGTCAGTTTTAGGCATTCACACCTCCTCCTCTCTACTCAGTGACCCAACTTGCAAAGTGAAAAAAGGAAAGAGCAAGCATAGTCTGTGCTGTAAATGTCCCCGCACACAGCACACAGAGGCGCATTTTGCCAGTGGGGCCTGGAGCTGGACAGGTAAACACTTAAGCAGGTAATGAGTCTTGCAACAGGATAATTATTGACTATTTTTATCTAGTTCCTGTCCTGCAGGGCTCATGCACAGCCTCAGGCCCTCTTCTCCCTGCGGGCCCTGCGACCATGATCATGGTGCCCCTGGTCAGGTACCTTTGCTTGTTGTCTAGCACACTGACCGAGTTGACATAAATGGTTTTGAAAGATCTAATGTGACACTTGGGTGCCTTTTGCTTCTTGTAAATGTGCCATTCATCATCTGGTTCTGTGGGGCATTGTTTACAATGAAGCGATGCTCATAGTGGGATGTGAGATTTGGCTAAATGATGTCCAGTTCTTCTGATGACACACTTTGACGCTCTAAGCTTAACGGCCACTTCCATCTGAGGCATGAGCAATTAAGGGCATGTAGGCAGTGGTTAAGGCTTTCTGGGATATATCTTGTGTGCCCCCAACAAGGAGCTTGTGAACAATCATATTAATCCCTGTAAGACAATTGATCATACCAGACCAGCAAGATCCACCCCGTTTATTTATACCATGCCCACAGTATTATGTATTTTTCATGTAAGATTGGGAAGTATGGCCCGAGTCTTGTTTAACATTATTAAAAGTTATGTTTTATTTTTTATATATAGTGGTCAGTAGAGATGAGCGAACATACTCGTCCGAGCTTGATGCTCGTTCGAGCATTAGCGTACTCGAAACTGCTCGTTGCTCGGACGAATACTTCGCCCGCTCGAGAAAATGGCATCTCCCGCCATTGTGATTTTTGGCGTCCAGAAACAGAGCCAATCACAAGCCAGGAGACTCTGCACTCCACCCAGCATGACGTGGTACCCTTACACGTCGATAGCAGTGGTTGGCTGGCCAGATCAGGTGACCCTGGAATAGACTAGCCGCTGCCCGCGCTGCTCGCATCATTCTCTGTCTGGATGCCGCTAGGGAGAGAGCTGCTGCTGGTCAGGGAAAGCATTAGGGTGTTCTATTAGAATAGTGTTAGGCAGGAGTGATTCTACAAGAACCCAACAGCCCTTCTTAGGGCTACAATAACGTTTTATTTTACTTTTTTTTGCTTTGCCTGTGGCTGTGGCTGCCATAAGTAGTGCAGCAAGTACCATATTGTGAGTTATTTGCAGGGAGACTTGCTACCGTTGTGTTTAGCTCTTAGTGACACACATATACACCTTAAACACCGAAGTGGGACAATTTATTAGGGGTTTGATTTGAATTAGGCAGAGTCTTCTGATTTTTTTTTTTTTTACGTTTATTTCTTTTTATAACTCAAAGTAATCTGGCAAAGCAGTGTGCTTTCAGTGTAGGCTAGAAAATAGCCATAGGAGAACCCCAACGGCTTACTTAGGCCTACAATAGCGTTATATTTTACTTTTTTTTGTTTGCTTGTGGCTGGGTTTGCTGCCACTAGTAGTGCAGCTAGTACCATATTGTGAGGAATTTGCTGGGAGACTTGCGACCGTTGTGTTTAGCTCTTAGTGATACACATATCCACCTCAAACACCGAAGTGGGACAAATTATTAGGGGTTTGATTTGAATTAGGCAGAGTCTGCCGATTAATTTTTTTTTACGTTTATTTCAGTTGTGTGCTGTCAGTGTAGGTTAGAAACTAGCCATAGCAATAGGATAGCATTGTTTTGTTTAAAAAAAAAAATAAATAAAAAAAAACAAAAAAAAAAAAGTAAAGTTTACACTTTAATTTGGAAAATGTTTAACCCGAGGGCTAGGGGTAGAGGACGAGGGCGTGGACATGGGCGTCCAACTACTGCAGGGGTCAGAGGCCGTGGTCCTGGGCGGGGTGAAACACCACCTGCTAATGAGGTAGCAGGGGAACGCCGCAGAGCTACACTCCCTAGGTTCATCATGTCTCAAGTTACTGGGACTCGTGGTAGAGCACTGTTGAGGCCAGAACAGTGCGAAGAGGTGATGTCGTGGATTGCGGACAATGCTTCTAGCCATTTGTCCACCAGTCAGTCTTCCACGCAGTCCACCCATGTCACCGAAATCAGCACTCCTCCAGCTCCTCCACCTCAGCCTCCTTCCCCACAGTCTGCCCCCTCCCAGCAAAATTTGGCATTTGAACCGGCATACTCTGAGGAACTGTTTTCTGGACCCTTCCCACAGTCACAAACCACTTGTCCGGTTGCTGCTGAGCTATTTTCCGATGCCCAGGTTTTCCACCGGTCGCAGTCTGTGGGTGATGATGACATTATTGACGTAGTGGGAAGGAAGTCTGAGGGGGGAGCAGGCTGAGGGATCGGAGGATGATGAGGTGACAGACCCCAGCTGGGTTGATAGGCCGGGTGAACACAGTGCTTCTGAGACGGAGGCGAGTCCTATAGCAGAACAGGTTGGAAGAGGCAGTGGTGGGGCCAGACGGAGAGGCAGGGCCAGAGCTGGTGCATCAGCTCCAAATGTTTCCCGTAGTCAAGCTCCCGTGGCGAGGGCTAGATTTTCAGAAGTCTGGAGGTTCTTTAAAGAAACACCAGATGACCGACAGACTGTGGTGTGCAACCTGTGCCAAACCAGGATCAGCAGGGGTTCCACCACTACTAGCATAACTACCACCAGTATGCGCAGGCATATGAATGCTAAACACCCCACTCAATGGCACCAAGCCCATTCACCTCTGGCCGGGCACACCACTGCTCCTTCCCCTGTGTCATCTGCTAGTCAGCCCCCTGCCCAGGACCCCGGCCCAAACACCTCCCGTGCGAAAACCCCATCTTCGCCTCCACGATCCTCCACAGCATCCACCAGCGTTCAGCTCTCCATACCCCAGACGCTAAAGCGCAAAAGGAAGTATAGTGCAACCCACCCACACACCCAAGCCCTCAACGTCCACATCTCCAAACTGCTTAGCCTGGAGATGCTGCCCTATAGGCTGGTAGAGACCGAGGCCTTTCGAAACCTCATGGCGGCGGCCGCCCCTCGGTATTCGGTGCCCAGCTGCCACTACTTTTCCCGATGTGCCGTCCCAGCCCTGCACAAGCACGTGTCAGAGAACATCATCCGTGCCCTGACCAACGCCGTTTCTGACAAGGTCCACCTGACCACGGACACACGAGTGCTGCCGGGCAGGGCCACTATATATCGCTGACGGCACATTGGGTTAACTTGGTGGAGGCTGGGACCAAGTCTGACCCTGGGGCTGGTCATATACTGCCGACGCCGAGGATTGCGAGGCCTACCTCGGTCCAGGTCTCAAAGGCCTACTATGCCTCCTCCTCCTCCCACCCCTCCTCCACCTCCTCCTCCGAATTACCATCCGTGGGCATGGCGCCATCAGTCGGTAGCTCTAGGCACAGCAGCAGTGCAGTCGCTAAGCGACAGCTGGCGGTGCTCAAACTGCTGAGCCTAGGCGATAAAAGGCACACCGCCCAAGAGCCATTACAGGGCATCACGGCGCAGACTGATCTGTGGCTGGCACCGCTGAACCTGAAGCCAGGCATGGTTGAGTGTGACAACGGCCGTAACTTGGTGGCGGCTCTGCAACTCGGCAGACTGACACATGTGCCATGCCTGGCCCATGTGTTAAATCTCATAGTTCAGCTTTTCCTCAAGACATACCCCAATCTGTCTGATTTGCTCACGAAGGTTTGCCGCATCTGTGCGCATTTCAGGAAGTCCAGCACAGATGCTGCCACTCTCAGGGCAGCGCAGCGCCGCCTCCAACTGCCCGCTCACCGACTGTTGTGCGACGTGCCCACGAGGTGGAATTAAACAATAACCATGTTATCCAGTGTTTACCAGCAGCGCAGAGCGATTGTAGACTGCCAGATGTCAACTGCCACCAGAACTGGTAGTCAGGTCAGTCAGCTTCCTCAAGTCTACAATGAGAAGTGGACGTGGATGTCTGATATCTGTCAGGTGCTGAGTAACTTTGAGGAGTCAACACAGATGGTCAGTGGCGATGCCGCCATCATCAGCCTTACCATCCCGCTGCTTGGCCTGTTGAAAAACTCTCTGTTCAGCATGAAGTTGGAAGCTTTGCGCTCGTCACAAGAGATGGGGGAAAAAGATTCCCTTGTTGATAGCCAAAGCACCCTTAAGTCTGTTTCTCAGCGCATATCGGAGGAGGTGGAGGAGGATGAGGAGGAAGAGGAGGAGAATGTTGGCGAGACAGAAGAGGGGACCATTGTTCAGTCCTTCACTGTTCAGCGTGTATGGGCAGAAGAAGAGGAGTTGGAGGAGGAGGAAATGGAGAGTCAGGCCAGTGAGGGGAGTGAATTCTTGCGCGTTGGGACTCTGGCGCATATGGCAGATTTCATGCTAGGCTGCCTATCCCGTGACCCTCGCGTTCAAAGAATTTATTCCAGCACCGATTACTGGGTATTCACTCTCCTGGACCCACGGTACAAGCAAAATCTTTCCACTCTCATCCCTGGAGAGGAAAGGAGTGTGAGAATGCATGAATACCAGCAGGCCCTGGTGCACAAGCTGAAACAGTATTTCCCTTCTGACAGAGCTAGCGGCAGAGGGCGTACTTCTGCGGGACAAGTAGCGAGGTAGAGTAGGCGAGCAGGCAGCTTGTCCAGCACTGGCAGGGGTACGCTTTACAAGGCCTTTGCCAGTTTTATGTCACCCCAGCAAGACACTGTCACCTGTCCCCAGTCTCGGCAGAGTAGGGCTGATATTTACAGAAAGATGGTGAGGTAGTACGTAGCTGACCATACCATCGTCCTAAATGATCACACGGCTCCCTACAACTACTGGGTTTCAAAGCTGGACATGTGGCACGAACTGGCGCTGTACGCCTTGGAGGTTCTTGCCTGCCCTGCCGCTAGCATGTTGTCCGAGCGGGTTTTCAGTGCAGCTGGTGGCATCATCACCGATAAGTGTACACGCCTGTCGACTGACAGCGCTGACAGGCTGACGCTTATCAAGATGAATAAAGCCTGGATTTCTCCGGATTTTCATTCTCCACCAGGTGAAAGAAGCTCAACCTGAATAATGTATGCACTCCTACTCCTCATTGTCCTCCTTCTTCTCCTCTTTGTACACTAAAGCAGAGGAAACTGGCTATTTTTTGCCAGGGCCAACTGGCTCTAGCTATAGTACTCTATGTATTTAATTTTTCTGGAGGGCCACCTACCCGGTCCTCTGTTTTAAACAATTTTTGGGAGTGCCACATACAGGCACTCAATCTATTTAATTTTTCTGGAGGACCACCTACCTGCTCCTCTGGTTTGAAAACTTTTTTGGACTGCCACATACAGGCACTCAATTTAATTTTTCTGGAGGACCACCTACCTGCTCCTCTGGTTTGAAAACTTTTTTGGACTGCCACATACAGGCACTATCCAAATTAAATTGTCTCCATAGCAGCCTCCATATGTCGTCTTTTTAGCTGCCTCCACACGTTGTCTCCATTGCTACCTCCACACGTCATCGCCATAGCTGCCTCCAAAAGTCGTCCATATAGCTGCCTCCATACATGGTCTCCTTATCAAACGAACTGTGTCAGGCAGAATTTTGGGTTGTTTTCATGGCTTCCACATCAAACTTGTTAACTTTGTCGCCACCCTGCTGTGTAATCCACAAAATATACTGGCAAACTTTTATCATTTACCGATATTATTTCAGCGCTTCTTGCGCATCTGTTTACATTCCCTTCACCATAACCCAAACTTATAAGAACGCTACTACACTTGATCTTATACAAAAGGTCCTTAGAAGTGCTGTTTGGGGAGTAGCCTAGAGACAGGGGCTTGGATAGGCGAAAGCTCGCCTGGCAGCGGAGCGCCAGCTCCATCCCAAGATCCAACTAACATAGTTTTAACTGCAGCACCTTTAATCTACTACTAGTTCACTGCCTCCATACATGGTCCCCTTATTAAACGAGCTGTGTCAGGCAGAATTTTGGGTTGTTTTCATGGCTTCCACATCAAACTTGTTAACTTTGTCGCCACCCTGCTGTGTAATCCACAAAATATACTGGCAAACTTTTATCATTTACCAATATTATTTCAGCGCTTCTTGCGCATCTGTTTACATTCCCCTCACCCGCCATATCCCAAACTTATAAGAATGCTACTACACTTGATCTTATACAAAAGGTTCTTAGAAGTGCTGTTTGGGGAGTAGCCTAGAGACAGTGGCTTGGATAGGCGAAAGCTCGCCTGGCAGCGGAGCGCCAGCTCCATCCAAAGATCCAACTAACATAGTTTTAACTGCAGCACCTTTAATCTACTACTAGTTCACTGCCTCCATACATCGTCCCCTTATCAAACGAGCTGTGTCAGGCAGAATTTTCAGGTGTTTCACCAGATACGTAGTGGAACTCGGCCCATCTGTCGCCGCCATGCTGGAGACCTGAAGTTGCAATCATAGCAGCGCAATATGGATGTCCCATACTGTCGCTCTTAATCATGGAACCATTTCCGTAAAAACAATTAAAAATAGAACCACTGTGCTATTCCATTATTCCTAGGTGAAATATTCAAACGACCCGGCCTGCTTTGAAAATTATAATTTTTTCAAAGTAAACGCTTCTGGCCCCAGGCCCATTTTGGGTGGGGAGGAGCCGAGAGACAGGAGCTTGGACAGGCGAAAGCTCGCCTGGCAGTGGACCGCCAGCTCCATCCCAAGATTAGGCAGCCTCAGAGGCATCCATGCATGCTGCCCCTGCTGTTTCCTGTCCATTTTGCCTCCACGATCCTCCACAGCGTCTACCAATGTCTCATTTCAACTCTCTATACCCCAGACACTGGAGCACGAGAGGATATGCAGCACATCATCCCCTTATCAAACGAGCTGTGTCAGGCAGAATTTTCAGGTGTTTCACCAGATACATAGTGGAACTCGGCCCATCTGTCGCCCCCATGCTGGAGACCTGAAGTTGCAATCATAGCAGCGCAATATGAATGCCCCATACTGTCGCTCTTAATCATGGAAGTCATCTCCATGGCTGCCTCCACATGTCGTCCCCTTATCAAAAGAGCTATGTCAGGCTCATTTTTCGGGTGTTTCACTAGATACGTTATGGAACTTGGTCACTATGTCGCCACCATGATGTGTTATCGACTAAATATACCGTCAACCTTTTGTTCACATAGGAAATCATTTCACCTCCTTTGGTGAAGCCTGAGTCCATTTAGGGTATGTCGCCATGACACTCTCTAGCCTGCCGCTGCTGCCGCTGCCTCTGCATGCCGTCCCCTATAGTGTCAGGGTCAATTATTGCATGTTTTAGATGCTATCTAGCCTCATTCGGTCACTCTGTCATGGCCATGCTGTTGCCCATAATTTTGGCATAATGGTACGATTAAGCAGCCTCAGAGGCATCCATGCATGCTGCCCCTGCTGTTTCCTGTCCATTTCCGTGGTGTTTCCATCCTTTTCTGAGGTTCCCAGGTGTTTGGCCAAGCTTCCCTGTGCAGAGCCTTGGTCCCCTTGAAAAATGCTCGAGTCTCCCATTGACTTCAATGGGGCTCGTTATTCGAGACGAGCACTCGAGCATCGGGAAAAGTTCGTCTCGAATAACGAGTACTCGAGCATTTTAGTGCTCGCTCATCTCTAGTGGTCACCTTTCAACATTTGTTTCTATGTGTGGGTGAAGACACACATAACATTGTTTTAGCCTAAGCCAAGAAATGGCAGTATAAATCCTTCCTATACATTTTCTATTCCTTGTTTACCTACTTTTGACTGTGGTTGCAGCAAAATCTGCTTCCAAATAAACAACAAAACTCCATGTTCATGATATTTGAACATTTTCTTCTTAGTGTTCCTACATGTTATTGAATGTCTATAAGCAGTGGTTTAAGAAGCCACATGCGTGATGTAAACAGGAAACTTTAAAAACAAAAAATAGGAGGATTCACACATTTTCTGACCATCTGATGTTAAGTATTCAATGTTCAGATTCTGCAAACCTCAGTGCTGTTGCCTCCCTTAGCTAAGTGAGTATGATTCTTGGCTGTAGCTGAGAGTGCTAAATCGAGTTTCCACTGTTACAAACTGAAGCGTTTATGGTCTCATTTTGCATCCAAGAACTGTTTGGCGCAATGTCCTTTACATTATCCTTTCAATACTTACATTCTACATTATGGAAATTTTTAAATTGCTTAAACCATTTCGGTTTGTCCTAGTAGTCCCCAAAAGGACAATCTGCAAATTTCAGACAGAAGACAATTACATTCTAGAACAAGTGTAAAAATATTCATTTCCAAATTACTGAGAGCAGAGAACATGTGACAGTCCAATCTGAAGTCTTGAAGTGGACGCAGGCAGGAATACATTTAGGTCTGCAAAATTGCTTTGCCAACAGCACATAATCAGAGTGACAGCATGGCTTGATTAGAATCAGTGTTGCAATTAGAGCGCTAAAGGTCTTTGTTAAATGGAAACGCATTAGCTGGCGCACTAACAAATAACTTTTTGTGTTCCCAAATGATGTATGTTTGTTTCTGCCATGGCTCTGCTTTGTGCAGTATAACATAAGGTAAGTGTGGTCCTGCACAGCAACCTATGTTATGACACTGTGACAAATGGACTGATTGAAAAGTAACTACACTGATCAATGCTGCCTGCAAACCTTCTGTGACCCCGGGAACATGATACTGCTGTCTGTAACCAGTGGCGTAACTACCGCCGTAGCAGCCATAGCTGTTGCTACGGGGCCCGTGAGCATCAGGGGCCCGGATGGCGGCACAATCACAATGTCTGCTTACAGCGCTGCATTTCTGTACCCATTCAGACCGCCGCCCGGGCCCTGCTATACGGCGCATTAAGGTCAATACCAAATACCCCCCTCTTTGTCAAGCCCGCCCCAGTGTTTCTGTCCCGCCCCGCTGCTCCCGCGGCCCCCTGGCCAGAATGTTGCGCCCGCGGCCGGCACACTGGTTCCACAGCTGCCCGCCCCGCCGGCTCTCCACTCTGCTACAGTGGCTGCCCGGCAGGTACCCTGGTAGCGCAACTGCCTGCCCGCCCTCCACTCTGTTACAGCGGCTGCCCGGCCGGTATCCTGGTCCCGCAACTGCCCACCTGTACTCAGCACTGCTTGGGGGCGTGCCCTGCTGGCATGCTACTCCTGCGGCTGCCCAGCCGGTATCCTGCTCCCGTGGCCTTCAAGCAAACTCCCTGGTCCCACGGCTGCCCGGCCGGTACCCTGATCCCAAGGCCGTCCGGCCAGCACACTGGTCCCAAGGCCGCCCGGCCAGCACACTGGTCCCGAGGTTGCCCGGCCGGTATCCTGGTCCCGCAGCTGCCCGCCTGTTCTAAGCACTGCTCCCACGGGTGTCCGGCCGTTACCTTGGTCCCTAGTCCCACTAGTCCCGCAGCTGCCCGCCCTCGACGCTGCTCCCGCGGTCCCCGGTCCCACGGCCGCCCGGTTGGCACCTCGGTCCAGCGGTCGTCTGCTCTCCACACTGCTCCCACGGCCACCCGCCATGTAGCTGCTGCGGCCGCCTGGCCGACACACTTCCTGGGCTCGCAGGATGAGACCTAACTGACCCACCCCACTGCAAGAAATGTAAGTCCCTATATATGTATGTATAGTTAATTAATGTATGCTATATGTGTGTATTTGCTGTGTGTAAATGCTGTATATACTGTATGTATGTGTGTATATGCTGTATATACTGTATATATGTATGTATATGCTGTATATACTGTATATATGTGTGTATATGCTGTATATACTGTATATATGTGTGTAAACGCTACATATACTGTGTATATGCTGCATATACTATATGTGTGATTATATGCTGAATATACTGTATGTTTGCTGTGTGTATATACTGTATATAGATTAAGTATGCGTGCATATGGTTTCTTTATACTGCATGTATATGTATACACATTGGGTGTATACTGTATGTAAAAGAATATGATGTATGTATGTATGTATATATATAAACAGTATGCATGCAACTTTGATGCATATATACTGTATGTATATACAGTGAGTTTGTATATACTGTATGTATTAGTGTATAGATGTATATATGAGTGTATACGTATGTATGTGTGGACGAGTATATAAAAGTGAGTGTAGAATGTTATGTTGTGTATTTAAGTGTATAAATGTGTGTGATTGTATAAACATGTGTGTATGTGTGAATATTTTTAAGGGGAAGGGGGGCCCCATGCAAAAATCTGCTATGGGGCCCTGCCTCTCCTAGTTACGCCACTGTCTGTAACTTATATTTCTCCTGAGCCTAGCCCACTTAGCCCTCCAATGCATCAATGATAAAGCTGGCCATGTACACTGGATAGCTGGGCTTGTGTACAGTAACTCCTCTCCCCCACTTGCATCCTAAGCCATTTGCAAAGTAATCAAGTTGAAATAGTACAAGTTTGATTAGAGTTTGGTCAGAGTTCAGTCTTAGCACTATCCATGTGGTAACCATACATATTTTTTTTTGTCCTAGTTATGTCATATTTTCTTAGATCTGAGCTACTTCCTTAAAACTCATGCAGGAAGAACTCATCACACTAGATGGTATCCTAGTGCTGTCAGTTTTTTTTTCATGTAATTTGTCATAATTTGTCATTAGGGAACATATCTATGCCTGTATTTGGCATTATGTTGCCATCAGATTAATTAAAAAGACTTTTGTTCCTTTGTCAAAGCACTTAGACCAGGGTGGGGACCAGAGTCAATTTGAGACAAAATTTGCACCTAAGCGGAAACTGAAATTTAGGAATTCAGAGGTAAGGACAGGGAACTACTAGATCTAGGGACAGGGGGGACTAGCTAAAGTAGCTAGAGGGGGATATCTGGGGGCAGGGGGCTAGCAGGGGGAAGGGGGTGAGCTGGGGGCAGGGGAGACTAGCTGAGGGCATGGGGCTAGCTGAGGGCAGGAGGGCAAGCTGAGGGGAGGGGGGCTATCTGGGGGCAGGGAGGTTAGCTGGTAGGGGATTTTTAGAGAAAAAGAATAAAAGTATCTTTTCAGCTCACCTCATCGATGTCCTGTAAGATCGGTGCACGGAGTACTTGAGCCGGAGTGAGTCCTTGTTAGAGAGAGACATAGTGATGTGTCCAGCACTCAACCACATCCACAGAGTTGGAGATTTTAAAAAACAAAAACTTTTCTTTCATAAGTGTTAAAAACAAGATCTCACTGCCGTAACAAGAGATCTTGGATAAAATTGACGTGTTTCAGGTCTGAACGACCCTTAGTATTGACGATTAAGGGTCCCCCTGTTCTAAAGGGCCCCCCTGCATGTGGTCTTTTATGGGCAGAGGATGTATTGCTTCTTTAATACCACTTGGTTAAAAGCCGAGTGAAGATGTTTATCATCTATCTCATATTTATTTATATATCTATCATCTGTAATCATCTAGCCATTTATCTATGTAACTTTTTGTCTATCTATTTATCGATAAATCTACTTATCCATCTCCTATCTATTTTCTGTCTGGCTATCCATTTATCAATCGATCTCTCTTCTACTGTATCTATCTCTCATATCTATCATCTATCTCTCATCTATCTAGCTATCTATATCTACTTTATATGTATGCATCTATAAATCTATCATCTATCATATTTATCTTCTATCATCTGTCTATCTCCTATAAAATTTTTCAACAGTCCCATATAACAGATTTCCTTACCATACTACTGTTATTATTGTGCAGTGCTAAAGGAGTCTCTTATTGACTGTGACTGTTCATAAACTAGTTTTATTTTTGGGCTCCAATTTTAGTTTTGTCCAGGGCCCCATTTTGTCTAAAACCGGCACTGGGTAGGACACAGTACTGGGGTCTATCAGAGCCCCCGCATGGCGCCAATTATTGATTTTTTATTGAAAATGGGTTCAGATGATTTCCAGCACCCAGTACAATGTGGCACATACTCTTTATTTTTTGGCACAGAGACTGCTTTCCACCAGACCATACCCCTTATTTAAACTTTTCAGAAAATTGGCAAGTGTCTAAATGCCTTAATAAATGTGATGCAAGGTTTTTGGTGATAGTACACCAGAATTCTGGCACAAGTGGTGAGTCTAATCCAATGACAAACTGGACTGGACAATGACTGGACTTGTGCCTCAAAAATGCTTGTGGGTAAGGGGCAAAGGGCATAAATGCTGCAAATTTCCATCAACCTTTAAAAGCTTTTAAAAAGAGTCCAATTCTCATGATTGGTGGTGATCCCAGCTGTTGAACCCTTAACGAGTAGAAAGTTATTCCATATACTGTGGATTGGGGAAAACTTCTAAAGTTGGGACAACCCCTTTAATGTGATGTTTCCCATCAGACTGGAATATTATTCAAATGGTGCCAGGTTAAAATATTGTACAACATGGATTTTTGTTGTCTGCAGTAGGCAGAGAGGTCCGTCTGTAACTAGAGGTCATCTGTAAGTAGGGTGTCCTTAAGTAGAGGACCATCTGTATTTATATTTGTGTACACTTATATCAATAATTACAGCGCATGATTATAGATTATGATTAATTTTAGGAGTAGATATTTTCCAGTACTGTTGACCTTATGAATATACATGGACATAATATGGCTGTATGCAACAGTGGGACATGTAGGCCTGTAAGTTATCCATCCAGGTGACTGTACTATATATAGAAGAGCTATGTACATATTATAAACAGACGTTCTTAATGTAAAGTAGTAGTATAGCTTGATTGTTCATTCAGTTCACTCTTGATCTTGACGTATTTCTTTAATTAACATAAAGTTAATCAGCTAAACACTATGTATGCGCCAAGGCTCACTTGATCAATTAGATGCTAATTGAAGGACTTGTTAAATCAGCCTGTAAATTAGAAAAATAAAAGTAATTTATTTTCCAAACAGCAGGATTCCATTATTTCCATTTATGTGTTATAAATCAGTGTCCGGTAGTATTAATTGTAGTTTCTTAGAAATGTATCTTAATCCATGAAGTAAATAACAAACTATTATATATAAACCATTATAGCTATTATAAGGGGCAGAGGTCTGACTAGATAGGGGACAGATAGAAGGTCCAATCACAGGAACCAAAGCTCAACCTTTTGAATGGATTGTGGTCAAGTATTTCCACCATTGTACGGGCTCTTTCACATTGGCGCTGTTTTTCACATCTGTGGTTCTGTGATTTTCACGGATACCTCACAAAGCCATTGATTTCTATGGATGTTTTCACCTTCGCTTGTATTTTCACTGATCTTTTGTCCATGGAAAAAATTATGAAACATGTCCTATTGTATTTTTCATGGATGCAGATCACGATCCAATGTCTGTTTTTTTTTTACTGATGAGCCTTAAAATAAACTGGTGTGATGTTTTCAAAGAAATGTTAAACCTTCCATTTTTTTCACTTCCATTTTTTTGCGGACACGAAGATAAAACTGATGCATCACAGAGAGTGGAACAGAAAGTAACGGATGCACAGCTGAAGCTGAACATCGGCACCAATGTGAAAGAGTACTTGCACTTACTATCTATGGGACTGATGAAGAAGCCAAGTACAACATTCATATGTCGTCTGCTATCCCATACACTTCACTCTGTCCTACACTCCAACTCTCTTAATGGAAAAGGGGATGGGATGCAGGCAAAGAAATAGGCAAAAAAAACAAGAGATATCTTGAGCATGAACAAAAGCAACAACATTTTGCATTCTCACTACCCCAGTGGGATCTAAGGGGCAGAATACAGTAAAAGAGGATGCAGCAGAGGAGGTGCCATAGGTGTGAACTATCACCTGCTGACACATCCTCCTGATGCATCAGTGCTCAGGTAGTGTTGCAATTGACTGGCACAAAAGGCTCATCTTAAATGTTGCAGTCTTGGATTAGTGGCCCATCAAGTGTAGTCTTCCAGAACGCCAATTACTGCCTTTTGGAGATTATGAACAGTGACCATATGGGCCGAAACTATATAGCATAAATGCTTTCCCCCTTCCTACCTTTGGGATAAGTCCAGTACAGAGGTTGGGGGAGTGATAGGGCTCGAAAGCTGCCTCAACCCCTTCCCCCTGCCTGTCTACTAAAATTGGCAGGTAAGGGGGGCCAGTTATTGGGGATATGCAACATAGATTATCAATGTTCCCCAAAGGTCTTACCTGATAAAGTAGTGTGAGGAAGTGGGGTGTGAGGGTCTCAACTACTACAATTTTATACAAGTTTTCCGGTGGTGTTTAGTTTTGTGTTCTAAGGATGGACAAATATTAAGGTCAGAACCACATCTGTGAAAATAGTTTTGTCTATGGATAAGGCATTGGCACCGGCCTTAGTCAGTGATCCATGGTAAGATCCCTAAGTTGTATTGCAAGATTTCTCATCTGTATATGGACGCTCTCTGGTTTGGGATGGTCTTGGGCAACCAAAAGGGTGATAAAAACATAATTTAGCTAGACTTTTGTGGGCAGATATGCCCCAACCTTTGGCGTTGTATTCCCCTAATCTTTAGGTTTTTTTTTCTGCTTTGATCTATTTCAATTCAGTGTATATAACTGAGTGTATATTTTCAAAAATGCTTGTTGTCTTATGGTTTTATTAGAATATATATACATTCACAGGGGATAAACCTCTTTGAAGGGCTTGTTCTGAAAGTTCAATTAGACAGGACAAACTCGTAGGAGTTTCCTATATGGAAATTAGATGGCTGGGACATTTATAGGGAACCTGTCACCTCTGCTACCCCTACAAAACCACATATAGTATCTGGAGTGTCTGCGCATGCAAACTGCTCCTCTGATCTCGGCAACAGCCAAGTATGTACCCGGCCATCATCACCGCCGCCGGCTAACTGAGTGACTCTTTAGTGATGCAGTAGTGTAGGGGATGCGAGACATGCCTGTGATGGCAGCCAGGGTACGCGCTTGGTTGTCACTGACATCAGAGGAAGTGCACATGTGCAAAGGCTCCAGTGAGCAAGAGAGTACATTTAAATATTGGCACTTATTGACCCTTTAAGGAAATTTGCATGCATTTTTCTTTTTTCTTCCTGTTTAAACAGAATCTGCCAGTGGACGTACCAAGCTGAAATTTTACACAGAGCACAAATTACACTCTTCTGTGACGCCTGTGTGAAGAATAAGAGGGGTGGGACAAAGCATTCCCCGAAATCTTCATCAAATATTCAATCACCATGGATGTGCTACAAGTTAAGGAAATAGGCCAGACACCTAGTGGGGGTGGCCATAAGCTATAGACACATACTAAAGGAACAAGGCACTTATCACTTTTGATTTTAGGTGGTTTGATGGAAGGTATAAACATTACACTACTAACTGTATATCTAGATATAGAATGTGATTTTTTTATACTACAATTGTATTTTGGGTGTTGGGATCAGTGAACATATTACTACTAAAGATGGGCGAATTAGTGAAAATTTATTCGACAAGGTTCGCCAAATTTTCCAAGAAAATTTGATTCGGAGCGAATCGAAAAGAGTCACGGCATGTGACGTAACGGTATGTCACATGCCGGGAGCGGGTGCATGGAGAGGTCTCACGGGCTGAGCCCTCTCTTACCGGTAACACCCTTGGTCGGTGTTATCCAGGAGAGAGCCAAAAGGGAGAATAATTAATTTTTGTCTGGCTTTTTTTATTCCTCTGGAAAACAAGAAACGATAAATGCCTGTATATTGTATCAGCGGGGGTTATGTATTGTATTGTACGCCGGCTCACGCGGAGCCAAATACAGCAAGAGGCTTCGACCACATGATGTATCCAGAGGGGTCCTGTGCAGCGTTCATCTCTATGCCAGGCTCTGCCTGGTGAATTCTCACACATGAAAATTCGTGGACTGCAGCAATTGTACAGGAACGCTCCTTGCTGGCCGCGCTCATCGAACGGCCGTGGCCCTTCTCCATGCCCCACTAGCTTGAAGATGGCGGAATGGGGAAAATAATCGCTAGAAAGAAGAAGCCCTGATAAATATCTGTATAAGTATCTGCATCAAAATCAGCAAATGCTCTTTGCACTTGTTCTATATTTTGGCCAGGCTACTTTTTCACCCCCCAATCTTCAAAAATCTGTAACTTTCCTATTTTCCATATAAAGAGCTGTGTGAGAGCTTGTTTTCTGTGTAACAAAAGTGATGGTATTTATTTAATATTCCATGCTGTGTACTGGGAAGCAGGAAAAAAAACACAAATGCTGTGAAATTGGTGGAAAAACGCATTTGCAACATTTTATTGTGGGCTTGTATTTTATGGCTTTCACTGTACGCCACAAATGACATGTCTACTTTATTCTTTGCGTTGGTACAATCACGGTGATACTAAATTTATATAGAATAAAACTTACTGTACAAAAAAAAATTGCCATCTTCTGGCACTATTGACATGTTGTTTTGCTACCATTGCTACCATTTTGAGGACTGTGCAAGTATTGAACCCATACTATGAACGCCGTAAAAAAAAACGTAAAAACCCGACAAAAATTATGATTTTTACCGATTGAATCCCACAAATAATGCAATAAAAAGTAATCAACAAAACATATGTACTCCCCAATGATACTGTTGCAAAGTACAACATGCCCTGCAAAAAACAAGCCATCAACCAGCAATGTATCCAAAAAAGTAAAATTGTTATGCCACTTGGAAGACGGCGATGCAAAAATGATAGATTTCCCCCCACATTAAGGTTTTATTTGACAAATTTAGTAAAACATAAGAAAAAATATTCATGTATGGTATCCCCGTAATCGAATTGACCCATACAATAAAGATACCATGATTATTAGGCTATACGGTGAACACGGAAAAAAAAAAAAAAAAGTTAAAAATTCAGAACAGAATTGATGCTTTTCTACTCGTAACCTCAAAAAAAAGTTCCTAAATTTTCAACAATAGAAGATACCAACCCCAAAATGGTAACAATGGAAAAAGCATCACAAAAAAAATGCCATCACATGGCCCCAATAACAAAAAAGTAAAAATTTTATAGCCTACAAAAGGGGCCAATGAGGAAACTAAAATCCTGACAGCTGCAGGTCCCTCCTTCATTTCTGTGCCTTGCTGTGCGCCCATAAAACAAGTAACGGCCACATGTGGGGGGTCTCTGAAATCGGGAGAAATTTCATAACAAATTATATGGTGGGTTTTCTCTTTTTATCTTTTGGAAATTTTAGGGCTAAATGAACGTATAACCTACAAAATTTGACCTTTCTATATTTCACCTCCATTTTGATTCAATTACTATGAAGATCTCAAGGGTTAACAATTTTCCTAAAAGCTGTTTCTGATAGCTTGAGGGGGGCAGATTTGAAAATGGGTTGATTATATGGGGGTTTTAATGCTAAATATGTAAAATTTCATTTAAAACTGTATCTATCCCCAAAATAGTAAATTCTGAGAATACTGAAAATCAATAATCTATTTGTCAGCTGCGTGAGATCAAGATAAATTATCCAGACATTCAAAAATGATGAAAATGTAAAGTAGACATATGGGAAATGTTATTCAGCAACTTATTTAGGTAATAAATCTATCTGCCTGAAAACGCAATGATTTCGCATTTCAAAAATGGCAAATTTTCAAAAAATTCATAATTTTTTCTTTTTTTTGTAAATAAACACAAAACTTATCGGCCAAAATTTACCATTAAAAGGAAGTACAACATGTGGGGAAAAAAACAATCTCAGAATCGTTTAGATAAGTAACAGTGTTCGAAAGCTATAACCATATAAAGCAACGCAAGTCAGAATACAAAAAATGGGACTGAGCCTTAAGCTACAAAATGGCTGCGTCCTTAAGGGGTTAAATATGGGTAAGGGAGTTACATTTTTACAAAGTTTCCATACCATAATGTGAGATTAAGGTGCGCTAGAAGCATTGAGAGTTTAATGATGGGATCACTTTGATATAAATGGGACTTTTTCTCATATATTCTGAAAAAGTCCTGTGAGAAACACATACCTTATGGGAAAAAGCATAAGAGGAACAAAAAAACAGCCAATGTGGCTAACTAGTCTTGTAAGGAAAGCAATAAGCGAGAAAGATAAGGCGTTTAAGGTGCTAAAACGTGAAGGTAGCGATGAGGCATTACAGGATTATAGAGGGAAAAATAAATCCTGTAAAATGCGGGTAAAGGCTGCAAAAATAGAGACTGAGAGAAAAATTGCCAGAGAGAGCAAAAATAATCCCAAATTATTTTTCAAGTATATAAATGATAAGAAACTAAAAACAGAGAGTGTGGGTCCCCTTAGAAATTACATGGGGGTCATGGTGGAAGGAGATGAGGAAAGGGCCAATCTACTGAATGTCGCCTTCTCAACTGTCTTTACCCAGGAAAATCCTCTGGTGGAAGACACAATGAGGAATAATGTAAATTCTTTTTGGAATGTCAACAGTTTAACCCAGGAAGAGGTACGGCGCCGCCTCGCAACACTAAGATAGATAAATCACCTGGGCCAGATGGCATACACCCCCGGTTTCTGCATGAATTATGTACCGTGATAGACAGACCGTTATTTTTAATATTTGAAGATTCACTGAGGACTGGTTATGTTCCACAGGACTGGCGCATAGCAAATGTGGTACCATTATACAAAAAAGGATCAAACAGCGATCCTGGAAACTACAGACCCGTGAGTCTAACTGCTGTGGTGGGGAAAATATTTGAGGGGTTTGTTAGAGATGCTGTCCTCTAGTATCTCACTGTGCACAACCTTATAACCCAGCGTCAGCATGGGTTTATGAGAGATCGGTCCTGTCAGACTAATCAGATTGGTTTCTACGAGAAGGTAAGTTCAAGACTGGATCTGGGGGACGCTGTGGATGTTGTATATCTGGACTTTTCAAAGGCATTTGACACCGTGCCACATGAAAGGTTGGTATATAAAATGAGACTGCTGGGAATAGGGGAAAATCTGTGTATTTGGGTAAGTAATTGGCTTAGTGATAGAAAACAGAGGGTCGTCATTAATGGCACATTCTCAGATTGGATTGATGTTACCAGTGGAATGCCACAGGGGTCAGTATTGGGGCCACTTCTTTTTAATATTTTTATTAATGACCTTGTAGTGGGTTTACACAGTCAAGTTTCAATATTTGCAGATGATACTAAGCTGTGTAAAGTAATAAATACGGAGGTCGATAGTTTAGCATTACAGAGGGATTTGTGGAAGCTTGAGGAGTGGGCAGAGAAATGGTTGATGAGGTTAATGTAGATAAATGTAAAGTTATGCACTTGGGCCATGGAAACAAAAAGTATAATTATGTTCTAAACGGTCAATTACTTGGTAAAACTGGAGCTGAAAAGGACTTGGGGGTATTGGTGGATGGTAAACTTAATTTTAGTGACCAGAGCCAGGCGGCTGCTGCTAAAGCAAATAAAATTATGGGATGTATCAAGAGAGGAATAGATTCTCATGATAAAGACATAGTTTTGCCCTTATACAAATCCCTGGTCAGACCACACATGGAATATTGTGTACAGTTTTGTACACCAGTGTATAAAAAGGATATAGTAGAGCTGGAACGGTTGCAGAGGAGAGCAACCAGGATTATTAGGGGAATGGGGGGATTAGAATACAATGACAGATTACAAAATTTGGGATTATTCAGTTTAGAAAAAAGACGACTGAGGGGAGACCTCATTACAATGTACAAATACCTGAACGGACAGTACAAGGATCTCTCCAAAGATCTTTTTATACCCAGGCCTATGACCAGGACAAGGGGGCATCCTCTGCGCCTAGAGAAGAGACGATTCTACCATCAACATAGACAAAGGTTCTTTACTGTACGAGCAGTAAGACTATGGAACTCTCTGTTGCAGGAGGTTGTTATGGCGGACTCTATGTACATGTTCAAGAGAGGCCTGGATGCCTTTCTGGAGAGAAAAAATATCACGGGTTATGGGGATAAAACATTTATTTAATTCTTAAAGGTCGGACTTCATGGACTTGTGTCTTTTTCCAGCCTTATATACTAAGATACTATGATAGTATGAAACACTTTCAGACTGGAAAAAAGTGAAAGTGCAAAATGGCCTATTGCTGGAGAGTCCTTATTCCAGAGCTTCATCCCAAGAGTTCTTCTTGCCACATTTGAAGCATCCATGGCTTCAGAGTTCTTGATGAAAGAGCGCACAGAAATCTGTTGCATAATATAGGACTGGCAATGACTTGTGGAAGGAGTGTCCTCTTCTTCTGATAGAAAGCTGATTTTCATGTAACAAAGTTAGGTACAGTATAGCATATAGCTTGCAGTATGTCATATATTGAGATAAATTCTCTTTCCAATCTGAAAAAAAACATGGTAAATGAGGAAGAAGATGATGTTTGCGAAGATACACATCTAATAGAGGAGGTAGACTCCTTTGAGGATCTCTTAATTCATGTTGATCCATGACAGGACTAAGACTTAGGCTACATTCACACACATGTATGGGGGGACGTATATACGGCCGATAAACGTCCCCCATACACTTCTATGGGCTCACGGCACTGTACGGGAGCGGTACGGTACAGCACAAGTGCGGCACCGTACCGCTCCGTAGCCCGGGAAAAGATAGGACATGTCCTATCTTTTCCCGTGATACGGCGCCGTGCGCTGTATCTTCCTATGGAGAGGGGCGGGGGTGAGCAGCGCTCATCCCGTGCTGCTCTCTGCAGCGCCGATGTATGCCCGCCGTACTACGGTACGGCGGGCATACATCGTGTGAATGTAGCCTTAATAGAGGATCTTTTTATAAGGGATAAAACACAGGACAAACAGATATTAGGCTCCTTCTCAATCAGCAGTGATCATAGCCTCTGCCTAGTTTTCCTTCTCCTCTTTCCACCTCTCACAGGCAGGGCCGCATCTGCCATGAGGCGAGATGAAAATCTCGCTTCAGGTGGCAAAATGCGGCACGTCGCCTGTGTCACTGAGCGGACCCGCAGCTGATGGTAGAGCCGCGGGAAGAAGGGAGTCGCGCACAGTGGGTGCACCCTGTCTGCAGGTAACTATAAGTTTTATTATTTTTCATGGACAATTATTAATTAAATCTGGCTAATAAGGAGGGAATACTTCTATAACCTGGTAGATGTGGGGGGCTTCTATATATATTTATATGTGGCCAGATTCGTTTTATACTGGGGGGGACAATATATATTTATATGGGGACAGAATCCTTTTTTTTTCCTGGGGGGGGGGGGGTGGCTGTATATATTTATATGGGGGCAGATTCTAAATTATACTAGGGGGAGCTATATATATTTGTTCTGTCCCCACACAAGGCGATTGAAGGTGTAACTGACTGGTAGATAGCAACTGGGAAACTTCCCTACCTTCGTATCCAGAATGTGGAGCAGACAGGACCAGAACCCAGATGCAGTAGATAAGATGCAGTAATCAGTGATGTGAAGCAAGACTTGGTTTATTTACCTCAGATACAGCGATAGTCACAGATACAGTGTTGTGTGGCTCTGAGATTGTTGATGCTGGTAATTGATGAGTCTTGAAGATGATATACGCTTCTGTAATACGGACATCTGAGCTGCTAGTCAGAATTTGATGCTTCAGTAGCCCAAAACACGTGTGTTCCCAGTTACAGGCAACCGAAGATGGCTGCCACAGGAAATAACAAGGAACAGGCTCCAAAACCACTCCCACTTAGAAAAAACTTATAAAAACAAGCAGAGGGAGCGCATGTGCATCCTGACCAGCAGATGGCAGCATAGTCCCAATATATCACATATATAATATGTATATATATATAATGGAGGTAGAACAAAATGCAGTAATGTAAACAGTAGAATAACAACATATACAACTAAGGGGAACAGCACACTCCCCGTCTGAAATTCCCTTTGGGGATTTCACTATGAACTAATGTCTATAAGATATAGTCCAAAACCTGTAACAAAATGTTAGAATACAATATAAAACACTAAGATAGTCCTGTTTCTCAAGTCACGAACAAGATCCATGAATAAAGTTCAGTCCTGTTCATCCTGCAGGAACATCCTCAATGGGTAGTATCAGAATGAGCTCATTGATTGGTCTTGCAAATGTTTTAGACTCTCCCTTCCTGGAGATCTTCAACTCCACTTTCCGAATCTTGCCATCTTTGCTGGGAAGAACTTTTGTGACTAGTCCCATAGGCCAGTCAATCCTTTCTGTTTGTTGTTCCTTCATCAACACAAGGTCTCCTTCTTTGAGATTTGGTTTCGGATGTTGCCATTTTCTTCTTCCTTGAAGAATTACAAGATACTCCTTTCGCCATGTGTTCCAGAAGTAATCTGCTAAGTATTGTACACATTTCCACTGTTTTTGGTAGATGTTTGCATGTGTATACTCTCTACTTGCCGTTAGTGGATTCCCGGTCTTCTGGGTGAGAAGAGTAGCTGGAGTCAGTATGACCGGCGTTTCATGATCCATTGATACTGGCACAAGAGGTCTTGAATTGATGATGGCGGAAACTTCAGCAAGAAGAGTTATCAGAGTCTTATGTGTGAGTCTTGAAGAATTCACATCCATTAGCATAGAATTTAAGATACTGCATGAGATCCCAATCATCCTTTCCCAGGCGCCTCCCATGTGGGAACTATGTGGAGGATTAAAAATCCAAGTGCAAAACGTTCTCCGCCAAATGATCTTGGATGGGCTTCGTGTCAATATTTAGTTCTCGACATGCTCCAATGAAATTGCTTCCACGGTCAGACCTCAACTGCTTTGCTGGTCCTCTGATTGCACAGAAGCGTCTTAAAGCGTTAATCAGACTCGAAGCATCCGTAGATTCTATGACCTCTATGTGAACGGCACGCACGCTCATGCAAGTAAATAGTACGGCCCAACGCTTACTGTTTGCGTGGCCTCCAAGGGTCCTGCATGCTGACGCCATCCATGGCCCAAAGACGTCTAGGCCAACATAAGTGAAGGGTGGCTCAGTACTTAGTCTGACTGCAGGTAAGTCAGCCATCTGTTGGTGTAATTGCTTTCCCCTTGCTTTCCGACAATGCACACAATGATACAGTAAGTGTGCCACACGTTTCTTCATGCCTACAATCCAAATGCCTGCAGATCGTAACTTGCCCTTTGTCATTTGCCTACCTTGGTGTTCTGTCTTTTCATGATGGTGTCGGATCAACAAAATGGTAACGTGATGTTTGCTGGGAATGATGATAGAATTTTGCTCCGCAACTCCCAGGCCAGCTTGATTTAGTCGACCACCAACCCTTAAAGGGGTTGTGTCACCATTGCACATTGCTGTAATTGGGTCCAATGCATTGTTAAAAGTACTTTCACCATTTACACTTATTACAACATCTGCAGGCTTACTGAGATAACTCCTTTTGTTCTGGTTGCTGGCGCCCCCCGGTGGTAGCTGTGTCCCGTCCTGAACAACAGCTGATCTGGCCGAGTCTGCGCACAGGGAGTCAGTCAGCTGTTCTCCACTACAGATCACTCCAGGGGCTCACAGCTCCTCTGCACACTGAGAGATCACCTGACACACTGCAGCCAATAGGAGGTGAGAGAGGAGGAGGGGCAGAGATTGTGCTGTGATGGCCACTGCTCACCAGCTACACAGGAGCCTACAGCAGCAGATACAAGGTAACTGCAGCCAGACATGTCTGCTCAGAGGAGTCCTCTCCCAACATGGATCATAGCAATGTATCAGCCCTTTCCTCCCTCCACCATTAGTCAGGTCACACAGGAGGCTGCAGAGATAACACAAGTAACAGGCTGAGCTCTGATCTCTCCTGATGCAGTCCTCCTCCTGTACTCTCCTCCATGCACTGTCCCTCCATGTTACCCTGCTGTCCTGCAAAGGGGCCCCTGTCCCTGACAAGCAGGGAAGTCGCTAAACATCAGCAACATGTGAGAAGCTATCACCTATCTATCTATCACATATCCATCTATCTATCACATATCCATCTATCTATCTATCTATCACATATCTATCACATATCCATCTATCTATCTATCACATATCCATCTATCACATATCCATCTATCTATCTATCACATATCTATCACATATCCATCTATCTATCTATCACATATCCATCTATCTATCACATATCTATCTATCTATCTCCTATCTATCTCCTATCTATCTATCTATCTATCTATCACATATCTATCTATCTCCTATCTATCTCCTATCTATCTATCACATATCCATCTATCTATCACATATCCATCTATCACATATCCATCTATCTATCTATCTCCTATCTATCTATCTATCACATATCTATCTATCTATCACATATCCATCTATCTATCTCCTATCTATCTATCACATATCCATCTGCAACATCCCCCACCGGGGCCTAGCCTTTTCTCGGGGCCTGGAGACAGCCTGGGCCCGCAGTAACTGAGTGGCTGGCGGTTGCGGCCTAAGCACGCTTGTGTCACGGTGCTTGGTATGGGGAACCGGAAGGCTGTCCTACAGCCTGGCAGGTCTCCAGTAGGGTGGTGTTGGCAAGAAATGATGAGGGAGAGGCTGCTATAGCGGATCTCCCTGGGGCAACCCTTTGGTGTCTAGAGTATGAGTCTCTGTGTGGTGGACAGGGTGCCCGTGATGGTGACAGCCGGAGTAGCAGGGACCAGACGGAGGCAGAGGTTGAACAGAAACACTTACAGTTCTTTATTGGAACCGACAGGAACATCAGCAACGTGCCTTTAACAAGATGGTGGAGTACTGAGATGCTTTTGGAGGGAGCCTCAGGAGGTAGATCGCCAGCCTGGATGCAGAGGGCAGGCTGGGAGGTAGCTGTGTCCTAATAGGAAGCTTCAGCTTATCCTGGAGTGCTTCAGGTATCACCCTTGAAGGTAGGATGATACCCCTTTCCTCACTAACTCTAATCTATTAGCTCCACTCTTCAGAGGCAGGGGCTAGGCTCTTCCTGCTCTGGTCTGGTATGCTGGCTGAATAGAGTCTGGACTGGGGTAACCCAGTCTGCTTCTCTTCTCATCTGAGCTAGGCTAAACTAGTCTCTAGCTGTTCTGATCTTGTGCCCTGCAGACCCAGAGGGTCTGACTGGAACTGGTCTCTTCTCCCTCCTGGGAGAGACTGCCCCTTTCTGGAAGGTTCCTGACAGGGTCTTGTAACTCCCCTGGTCAGGTGGTGGCTGCTCCTCCAATTACATCTCAGCTTACAGAGGACAGGATGTAACACAGATCATTGGATAATGGACTCTTACATCATACACAGATTAACTTCTGCCTTGCCAGGCAGGATTAACCACTGAAATGTCCCCTGTGTGATGTGGTGACATGCTGTGGGGCTTATTCGCAAGCACTCCTTCGCCATTGCATCGGCGAGGGTGTTGCACATCTATCTATCAAATATCCATCTATCTATTACATATCTATCTATCTCCTATCTATCTATCTATCTATCTATCTCCTATCTATCTATCTATCACATATCTATCACATATCCATCTATCTATCTCCTATCTATCACATATCCATCTATCTATCACATATCCATCTATCTATCTATCACATATCCATCTATCTATCTATCACATATCCATCTATCTATCTATCACATATCCATCTATCTATCTATCACATATCTATCTATCTCATATCTATCTATCACATATCCATCTATCTATCACATATCCATCTATCTATCTATCACATATCCATCTATCTATCTATCTATCACATATCCATCTATCACATATCTATCTATCTATCACATATCCATCTATCTATCTATCTATCTATCACATATCCATCTATCTATCTATCACATATCCATCTATCACATATCTATCTATCTATCTATCTATCACATATCTATCTATCTATCACATATCCATCTATCACATATCCATCTATCTATCACATATCCATCTATCTATCACATATCCATCTATCTATCACATATCTATCTATCACATATCCATCTATCTATCTATCTCCTATCTATCTATCTATCAATCACATATCTATCTATCTATCTATCACATATCTATCTATCACATATCCATCTATCTATCTATCTCCTATCTATCTATCTATCTATCACATATCTATCTATCTATCACATATCCATCTATCTATCACATATCCATCTATCTATCACATATCCATCTATCTATCACATATCTATCTATCTATCACATATCTATCTATCTATCACATATCTATCTATCTCCTATCTATCTAGCTATCTATCACATATCTATCTATCACATATCTATCTATCTAGTGATTTGGTTGCAATTCCTTACAAAATACACAGAAAGAGATTCAATCAACATGCAAAAATACAAAAGTTTATTAGTAAAAGTCATAAAAACAACTATTGCACCTAATTTTATACAATCAATGCATACAAGAAGAGCAAAACAATGTATTCTCACAGCATCATGGTCGGTCAGGCGGACAGTAAAGTGTAAATATGTCGGAGGTCTAGAAAAATGCAGGGACAGCAAACTCCATGCGTATCCTCACTTCATCATGACTTCCTCAGGGGTAAGTGGCACTTTGGAGTGACGATACACGTGGGGTTTGCCTCCCCTGCAACCACCTAGACTTCCGCCATGCATGTCAGCCTGACCGACCATGATGCTGTGAGAATACATAGTACATATGTACTATGTGCAGTGTCCTGTGTAGTGTGCAGGGGGCGCCAGATTCAGGATTTCTGGTGCACGTTCTTCATGAATCTGGTGCCCCCTGCACTGCTTTGACAGACTGCACCAACTTTTTTTGGTGCACTTTTAACATGGGGCGTATGACACATTTCTATTGGACTTCTATTGGATCAGTAAATTCAGGGACTATTTGAGCACAGCAGGTGGAAGGAGACTCTGAAGGCTGAGCGCTCTGTAGCACTGAGTTGTGCAATAACAGCCGCTGTCAGTGCTGTGCATGTGCCTGGCCCCTCCCACATCTGCTTCTGTGTGGAGCAGAATAGAGGCTGAACATGCATCATAATAACAAATAGAAAGGTATCTTTACTTCCAGGTAACCATTACAAATAGATTTTTGAAATATTTTAACCTCTTTGACAGCTTTTTGTAGTCAATTGTTTCGTGGCATAACCCCTTTAACAATCCAAAACTGTCCAAAAATGGATTCAAATTGGCAATAGGGCTTTTTGCTGGAACCTGCTCTTTGTTATACAGGCACTTCCATTCTGTATTGAATTCTTGCTGCACGTGACGTATTATAAGGAATTCACTTTGAGAAATGTCCTCTGCAGAGAAGGGTTTATGGCAGATATGCCAACCACAACAATCTTTATCCCCAGATGTATAGTGATAGCATCTTGCAATATGCACTAACCTTGCAATAGTTCTTACGAGTCTCCTCCAACTGGAGAAACGTTCAAAGCGTTGACAACCGAGGCTGGAGGTCGGCTTTGTTCCAGTGACTAATGCACCAACCTCAGTGCGGATTTCTGGATAATTATCTGGATCCTGGATGCTGAAGTCCTCCGGAACATGTTCGTTCGCCTGTTTTAGCAGAAATTCTGGACCTGTGAGAAGGACATCATTAAGAGATATACCTTGATGTTTGGAGCTTGAGTCAAAAACAACCCTAATTTGATTAGATTTCTGCGGATGGTATACTCCAAATGAAGGCAAGTACCAGCACTCCTCATTCTTCTTTAAGTATGGAGCCAGTTCTGCGTGTTTTTTCTGGAATATTTTTTCCATAAAGGTTACAACATGTTCTCTCATTTCAGGCTTGTTGTTTAGAGTACGATGAAGAGAGTTGAATCTAGACAAAGCTTGTTCCCGGTTATTTGGGAGTCTTGCCCTGGAAGCTCGGAAGGGCAATGGAGAAACCCAATGACTGGTTTCATCTTTAGAGAACTCACTGTCCATCATCTTGATAAATTCTCTGTCCTCTACTGACAAGGCTACCTTATTGTCATCTTTAGTTGTGAGAAACACTGATCTCCCCAGGTCATCAGCATAGGGGTGGGAATGACGTCAGGCACCTGTATGAGGTGTCTTTCACCTTATAGTGATGAGGGCATGGCTTGATGTAAGATGTGCGTCCATCCCCACACACATATGTCTTAAAAGAGTCAACTCCTGGTTGATCCAAGCATACATTTCCTATGACTACCCATCCTAAGTCTAGTCTCTGGGCATACGGGGCATAGTCAGGACCGTTACACTGTTGACGCATCTTGTGTACCCTTAGATTGTCCCTGCCAAGCAGAAGTAGAATCTCGGCGTCCATATCCAAAGGTGGGATAACACTGACCAGGTGCTTTAGGTGTGGTTGGTGAAATGCAGCTTCTGGGGTGGGAATTTCATCACTGTGATCGGGTATTTGGTCACATTCAATCAAAGTAGGTAGAGGTATCTCAGTATCCCCATTGATAGCAGTAGCGATGAATCCTTGTGCTCTTCTTCCACAAGTCTCTATGCTACCTGAACAGGTATTTAAAGTATAAGGTGTTGCAGGTCCCAAAGGCTTCAAAGAACCGCCTAGTTCGGTGGCGGTTCCGGACTTCCGGTTCACAATGACACGCACATCATGCGCGTTGTGCGCCTTCCGGAACCCGGTCTCGCCCCCCCGGCTGAGTGTGTGCTGACCGCGGCGATGCGCCAACATACACACATGCCGCCCACATCCTCATTAGGTATGTTACAACCCCATTGGTCCCATTTTAACATCTGACCCTCAATATTGGGTATATATGCCGGGCAGCTACCGCTCCACAGCACACCCCCTGGAGGAAGCGACGGGGTGCTGTGGCGGTGGTCATTACCTATTGGCTGGCAATTTTGGTACTATGCAACACCTGGGTGGGTAATGTGCTGGATTACAACCAAAATTGAGTATACTGTGATCTCACTTATTTATGTGCATTTGGTAATGCTTGTCATGTATTTGGATACTGTTTGACCATCGCCACACTCTTTTTCCTGTGGATTTTATCTTGTGTTTTTAATGTCTTTTTTGATGGCCATATTGAATAATAAAGTCTGCATTACACATTCTAATTTGAAGTGGTTATGAGCATTACTTGTTAAGGAATACTGTGGTCCTATATATCTTCATTGGTATTGTATGTTCAAAGAACTTAGGTCTGGCTAGTGACCAGTTGCTTTGGTCATCGATGAGTGCATACATTTTTATAGCCCTTTCTGGTTGTCCCTCTGGGTAAACCTTGATTAAACATATTCTGGCACAACATTTGTCTCTTTGGCGCTCTCCACATACCTCCAAGCATGAACAGGAAACATCTGTGGTAGAGTTAGCAGGTTTCTGGGGCTCCCCGCCATGGCTTGGAGCAGGAATACTGGTAACTACAGCTGGTGAATCTCTGGTGAGTGGGGTTAGGTGCATAGCTGTGGCATGTCTGTCGCTGTGACACTCCTCACACTCAATAGCAGATTTACAGTCCTTTGCCATATGCTCCAATGAAGCACAACATCTAAAACATATCCCTAGCTCAGTGAGGATTTTCTGTATGGGTTTGGACCTAAATACTCTGCATTTGTTTAGCGAATGTGGCTTTTTATGAATGGGACATTCACGATTGAAGGATTTGTCTCCTGAAGAGTTAGTATGGCGTTTACCAGTGGCTACTGCATGTGGTGGCAGGTTGGTCTTTCTAACATTCACACTGTTCTTAAAGTCTTTGTGTTTTTGTGTGATGCCTTCATACCTTGATGATGATGCAGTTGTGGTGTTGAACTCCAGAAAGTCGAGACTGGGGTCGTTTCTCATCTGGGCCTGCTCATCGATGAACTTGCAAAAATGAACAAATGGGGGAAAGGTGACATCATGTGTCCTTTTGTATCTTGATACTGATGTTTCCCATTTCTCTTGCAAACTGTATGGTAGTTTTGTGACAATTGGGTTCACCCCATGGGCAGTATCCAGATAACACAATCCAGATAGACGAGGGTCTCTTTTGGCAAGTTCCAGTTCCATAAGCAGATCACTTAAGTCCTGGAGCTTGTTGACCTCCTTGAGATTAATCTTTGAAACGTTCTGCAATCTCTTGAATAGGGATTTCTCTTTCGCTTCGGCACTGCCAAAGGTACGTTCAAGTCTCTGCCAGGCAGCGGCAAGACCTGCTTCTGCTTGTCCCACATAGACAGTCCTGAGGCTCTTGATGCGATTTGTAGAACCTGGTCCCAACCACTTGACAAGGAGGTCAAGCTCCTGCTCTGTGGTTAGGTTAAGGTTGGCAATGGCAGCTTTGAAGGTTGCTTTCCATGCTCTGTAGCTTTCTGCACGGTCGTCAAATTTTGAGAGACTGGTGTTGATCCGCTCCCTGCTAACCATATACCTAGCAAACTCAGACATATCTGCTTTCTCACTGCTTGTTGCCGTGTCAACTGGTGATACCCCTTGGGCGTATGGGTTGCTTGGCGTGAAAGGGTGAGATGTTCCTGGGTAGAATGAGGTCGCTGAAGGGTTGAGCTGTGGTTTAGCCTCTGGAAGTTCTGATGACCGCTGCTTATGCTGTAGGCCAGAAAGTAACTGATAGCCATCTGGCTGAGATACCTGTCCATGAGAAGGTACAACAGGATGAAGATTATTAGTTTGTGCAGGTGCTATGGTGTATGTTTCAGCATTGTCAATTTGAACAGCACTGAGAATAGGGAGCGCTGCAGATGACTGTTTCAGCACATAATCACTGGTGCGATCAACTGGATTGTCTGTTTCCTGTGGTGGCGAGCAAACTGGATCAAGACCTTGGCTCAAAGCTTGCTCAAGTACCTTTACTTTGGCTAATGCGATTTCCTCTTCCATCTCTATTTGAAGAGTCTGTATCAGAGCCTCTGCTTCTGCTCTTTCTTTTATAGCCTTAGCGTCTGCCATTAACCCCTTAAGGACGGAGGGTTTTCCGGCTCATTTCTCGCTCTCCAACTTCAAAAATCCATAACTTTTTCATTTTTACGTGTACAGACCTGTGTGAGGGCTTATTTTGTGCGTAACAAATTTTACTTTCCCGTAATGTTATTTATTTTAACATGCCGTGTACTGCGAAGCTGAAAAAAAATTCCAAATGTGTAAAAATTAAAAAAAAACCGCACGTGCGTCACGTTCTTGTGGGCTCAGTTTTTACGACTTTCACTCTTCGCTCCAAATAACACGCCTACTTTATTCTTTGGTTCGGTGCGATCGCGGTGATACCAAATTTATATAGGTTTTATTGTGTTTTAATACATTTTCAAAAATTAAACGAATGTGTACAAAAAAGAAAAAAATTTTTTTGCCATCTTCTGACGCTAATAACTTTTTCATACTTTGGCGCACGGAAATGTGTGAGGGGTCATTTTTTGCGAAATGAGGCGACGTGTTCATTGCTACCATTTTGAGGTCTGTGCGACATTTTGATCATTTTTTATTTCATTTTTTATGTTATGTAAAAAGGTGTAAAAGTCGCATTTCGGACATTTGGGCGCCATTTCCCGCCTCGGAGGTCACCGCCGGCCGTAACCGTTTTTATATTTTGATAGATCGGGCATTTTGGGACGCGGCGATACCTAATATGTCTGTGATTTTTACTGTTTGTTATGTTTTATATCCGTTCTAGGGAAAGGGGGGTGATTTGAACTTTTAATATTTTATTAATTTTTTTTATTTTTTAAACTTTTTTTTTTCTTTTTTTTTTCACTATTTTTTAGACCATCTAGGGTACAATAACCCTAGATGATCAGATCGCTCCTACCATATACTGCAATACTACAGTATTGCAATATATGGCGTTTTTGCAGGTCTTACATTACAATGAGCCACTGGCTCATTGTAACGAACCTGCATAAACCATGTAGCCTCGTGTCAAGAGAAGACCCGAGGCTACCATGGTAACCGATCGCCGCCCCCCGATGACGTTCGGGGGCGTGGCGATCGAAAAAAAGATGGCGGCGCCCGCGCGCCGCCGTCTTTTAAACGCCGCCCGCGACTTTGCGGGCGGCGTTTAGAGGGTTAATAGCCGCGATCGGTGCAAGCACCGACCGCGGTTATTAGCGGTGGGGGTTTTGTGCAAAATGCAAAAACCCCCACCTCTGTATGAAGAGGACTCAGCCCGTGAGCCCTCTTCATACTTCCCTTATACCTCTGCGCCGTAGAGCTACGGCGCAGAGCGTTAAGGGGTTAATTCCTTTTCTCTGAAGGCACGTCTTATTTTGGATTGCTCTGCATCTATACGGGCCTCTAGTAATCTGTCACTTAGGACTGAGCTTCTTGAGCATGATGATCTGTATGTTCGTGATGAATGTTTGGATGAAGTTGATGCGTGTGATCTAGTCTCCTGTAAATGATATGGAGTTCCGCTTTAGCTTTAGCATTCTGCACCATGGCGTCTCTTTCTCTGTCTACTGATTCTGCTTTGTTCAGCTCTGTTAAGGCTTCATCAATATTACAGTCTTTTAAGAACGTGACGTACTTTGCCAGAAGTCGCTAATATCTTTCGTGCGCTGTATTCAGCTTTGTAACAAAGTCTTGTAACCTCTCAGCATTACCTTTGAGTGATTGAAAGCCTGACATGAGGGAGGTAACTCGTTTCCATAGATCTTCCAGGTTATCACAGAACTCTTTTGTAGTGTGTAGTTTTCAATGACCTTCAGTGTCGGTTTGAGAAAGCGTCTTGGTCGTGCAATCTCGTCTGCTGAAAGTGCGACTTCCTTTTCCTGCTCTTCAAAATCATCTGAATCAGATTGTCTTTGCTGTGTTTTATCACTGGGAAATTGTTCCACATCTTTTTCAGCCATTTTGGTGTAAGGTGCACTGTCTCTTTAAGAAAACAAAGTTTTTGATTTGGGGCTAAAAATCGCAGCACAGCTTCTGTGGGACACCCCAATAATATTCCCAGGGTAATTTCAGTAAATTGCAGGGTTTTCAAATCTCTTTGACTGCAGCAACTTGAGATATGTCCAGGAAGTCTCGTAGTAGGAGGATGGTCTGAGGAAGACCTTGCTGCATGTATAGGATATTACAGATACACTGAGCTTCCCCTGAGGCTTGTCCAGACATGTAATATAGCCGGGCAGAGTCACTGCACATGAGCTTGTTGCAGAAGATATTTCTGACTTTGATTTTGGGCTGTAAGGCAAATTCTGACTATGATTTTGGGCTTTAAGACAAATTCTGACTGTTCTGTCCCCACACAAGGCGATTGAAGGTGTAACTGACTGGTAGATAGCAACTGGGAAACTTCCCTACCTTCGTATCCAGAATGTGGAGCAGACAGGACCAGAACCCAGATGCAGTAGATAAGATGCAGTAATCAGTGATGTGAAGCAAGACTTGGTTTATTTACCTCAGATACAGCGATAGTCACAGATACAGTGTTGTGTGGCTCTGAGATTGTTGATGCTGGTAATTGATGAGTCTTGAAGATGATATACGCTTCTGTAATACGGACATCTGAGCTGCTGGTCAGAATTTGATGCTTCTGTAGCCCAAAACACGTGTGTTCCCAGTTACAGGCAACCGAAGATGGCTGCCACAGGAAATAACAAGGAACAGGCTCCAAAACCACTCCCACTTAGAAAAAACTTATAAAAACAAGCAGAGGGAGCGCATGTGCATCCTGACCAGCAGATGGCAGCATAGCCCCAATATATCACATATAATGGAGGTAATATCACATAAAATGAAGTAATGTAAACAGTAGAATAACAACATATACAACTAAGGGGAACAGCACAATAATTATACGGGGCCAGATAATGATTATACAGGGGGGGGGGCTGTATATATTTATATAGAGCCAGATTCTGATTATACCGGGGGAGCTGTATATATTTATATAAGGCCTGATTATTATTTTTTTCCTGGGGGGCTGTATATACTTATATGGGTATATGGGGCCAGATTCTTTTTTTTTTTTTTAACACAGCTTTCTCTAGGGCACAAGGCACTAAGATCCGGCAGGGGACCCAGGAAGGGTTGGAATTTAAGCAGAAAGAGCGGACGGCCAGCGCCAATTATCGGGGCACTGGCCCTTTAAATTTTGAGGCGAGGTGAGTGATCCGGCGGGGGTGCGGGGCAGCAGAATGGGGCATGGGTGCGCCTGCGACCCGGGACGTGGGTCGCAGGGGCACCCGTGATAGCCACAAAAGGGTCGCATGCGACACAATCCCACCCCAGACACTTCTAAAATACCCGTGCATGCCGTTTTAGCCATGAAGAACATACACAGTCTGACAAAAGTGCAGGGCAAAGCCCTTAGTAAATGAGCCCCAGTGGGTGTGCGTGCTCCAGCCTTATATAGGTGGAGTCAGCCAAGGAATTAATTGTCTGCTACTGCCTATTAACCTGTTCTCGGCTGAGTCGGACCTAGGGGAACAACCCATGTGTGTGCTGCCAAACACAGAAGAAATGCACTTATACTCTTAAAATTGGGGGTAGTATTATAGCATATATATTCTTGTAAATAGGGGCAGTATTATAGTAGTTCTATTCTTGTACCTAGGGGCAGTATTACAGTAGTTATATTCTTGTACATAGGGGGCAGTATTATAGTAGTTATATTCCTGTACATAGGGGGCAGTATTATAGTAGTTATATTCCTGTACATAGGGGGCAGTATTATAGTAGTTATATTCCTGTACATAGGGGGCAGTATTATAGTAGTTGTATTCTTGTACATAGGGGGCAGTATAATAGTAGTTATATTCTTGTACATAGGGAGCAGTATTATAGTAATTATATTTTTGTACATAGGGGGCAGTATTATAGTAGTTATATTCTTGTACATAGGGGGAAGTATTATAGTAGTTATAATGACATAGATGTATACTATTAAAGTAGAGAATTTTTCTTACGTTAGTAATCTAAATTTGAGTAAAACTTGAAACGGTCTCCCCTGTATTTAGGGAGCCAGCACACTGCAGAACCCCCAGTATATAGGTAGTCCAAACACACTGCAGCCCCTCCAGTATATAGGTAGCCCCAGCACAATGCAGCCCCCACCCCCTGAATGTAGGTAGCTACAACACAATGCAGCCCCCAGTATAAAGGCAGCCCTAGCACACTACAGCTACCCCAGCACACTACACCCGCCCAGTAAATAGGTATCCCCAGCACAATGCAGCCCCACTAGTATATAGGTAGCACCAACACACTGCAGCAACCTCCCAGTATATAGGTACCCCCAGCAATGCAATGCAATTGTAGCCTCCTCCCCGAAATATAGGTAGCCCCAGGAAAATGTAGCCCCCTCAGTATATAGGTAGCCCCAGTACAATTCAGCCTCCCCATTATATAACTAGCCCCAGCTCCCCTCCAGTATAAAGGTGGCCCTGGCATATTGCAGCCACCCCCGTCCCCCAAATCTATAGGTATTCCCAGCACACTTCAGCTACCAGTTATGTCACTCAGTTATGTCACTGTGTAGGTATGCTTTGCTGCACATAGCGAATCACGTCACAATGCCCTTTACCCTCCTCTGATGACGTGCCAGTCCCTAAGACTGTGACTAAGCACAGGGGCATGGAGCCACACAGTCAACACAATGACTTGTCTTTGACACCTGTGCTGGTTTCAGGGCATTTAGCGTGTTTTCCTTCCACCTAGTTGTGGCAATCACTATGGGAGGCTGTTAAATCGTGCAGCAACTTGAACCCCTTTATGGCTACATATATATGCCAAAACACACATAGGGAGGCATTTATACATGTTTGTACATGAGTTATCACTGCAAATCACCAGGAATTGTGATTATTTCTCCCTTAACACCACCTCCACAACACGTGAATGTGCTCAGGTGGCGTACAATTGTACACCAGAATAGACGGCCGCCAGATATATCAGGATGATGGAACCTCCTGATATATCAGGCGCAACGGAGGGGTGGGGATATGCCAGCATATGAAACATTCCCCCCATGATTTCTAAGACTTTGAAGACATTATGTTTCTTAGTTGTGTTTACTATCAAATGGTTTATATAATATGTGGTGTTGTTAGAGTCATGGAGTCCTCCAACTACTCCATATGTCATTTGTATAATACGACGAGGCAGGACATTTTACAACAGTTGATGTGCTGGTTTTCTGATGTTTGGTTAGATTTAAATATTGTGAGAAAGTGAGAGGTGTCATTTGGGAAAACCGCTATCTCTCCTACAGGCAGATGAAATGCATGTGGTAAAAGCCCTGGGTTTGTCTGCAGTAACCCAAGGGTTAATGCAGACATGATAAGCAGGAATAGTCTGTTTTGTCTGTGTTGGCCTAGCTAACATGGACACATTTGTAATGTCCGTACTGGGCCTGCTTATTATGGAGTAGGGGTAGGCTGGTAGTGGGACTCCTACTCCACCCGGGCTTCGGTCCTGGGTTTGTGAATTGCCCACAGGTGCGGGTCACAGGCCTCGTTAGGGTCTGATTTAGTCTGCAGGCCAGAAGCAGTAGGTGAGGCACTACCTGGAGAGCTGAAAGCGTGATTGCATTCTCACAGCAAAGGTAACTGAGTGCCTCCTGAGATTCTGCTGGCCAAGAGCGTGTGCCAGGCAGCCTGGTACCCGTATAGCTAGGACCTGATATTGTATTAGGCAGTGCCTAGCCGGGCAGGGTTTATTTTTGGTATTTTGTATGGGCCTAAGCCAAGGCTGAATTTTTGTTCTGTTTTGCAAGTGTGAATAAACACTTAAGTTGGACTTTAAACCTGCATGTGTCACTGCTTCCTGCACTGCTACCAGTCAACTACCAGAGCAATTCCCCACAATATATATATTTTTATAAAACCAAAACCTGACATAATTCTCATAAACTTGGGTCACTACCGTCTGGACTGAGCATGTTCGTGAGTAGGAGGCAAAAGGTCTCCTGAAAATCTGGTAAATCCAGAAGATGCACGGAACAAATTTGTCAGAACAAGCTGGTTCGTATGCCCCCGGCTTTAGGGTGCTCGTACATTGTGTAACATTGATGCATAAGAAATGCAGTAATTGCTTATAGATTGTAAGCTCTTGCGAGCAGGACATGGACTCCTATTATTCCATCTTCCCATATAAATACTCTGTAATGTCTTGCTTTTTTTTTTTGCATATGTACCCCATGATCTGTAAAGTGCTGCAGAATATGCTGTCCCATGCCTTTCCTTATATGTCGGACCTTTATTTGCAATTGTTTAAAATAGTGTGATCCTGTAAATGTTTTAGAAAAAATATATACTGTTTGAAGTATAGATATAGGTGTGATATATAGATATATGAGATTTGTAATTCCATGAAGAAGATCATGATCTAGTCATCACTATGTGAACCATACACATGTAGCCCATTCCTTTCCAGTTATGTCACATACATATACAGATGTGTTCTCAATAATCTGCCAGTTTTGCTCTTCTTGAGGTCTGTAGCTCTCCTGCACCTGTTCGAAAACTCTCTGCTACAACAGCTCTTTACACTTAGCTCAACCTCATCTCCACCACAAGTTATTGTAACTGCAGAAATCTGTGAGAGATATCTCATCTTGTTTTCCATTTTCGATAAGTACTCTCTTTCTGAAGTACAGGTTGATATTTATGTTTTAGCACATATTTGCATATAGTTATAAGTGATGCAACAAGTGTGAAAAGGTAGTTTATGTGAATCATAAACATAATATAAAAGCACATGCAAATCGTAATGGAACCTTTACATCTAAGCTGCATGAGACATACAGTATATCCTGAGATAAAGCAAAAGTATATAATGGTGGTGCAAAAAATGATGGCACTTTACCTTCAGCTACAGGGAACTGAGAGGTGGTCACACTTGCCCCATGCAATTCTCAGCAGTCCTAACATGAACGCAGGTAGACACGAAAGCATAACAACCTATACATTAACTGTGGTCACGCAACAGAGGTCAAGGGACCCCATTCTCAGGTTGATAATTCTGAGTTTTGGCCACCCCTGCTGCCCCCAGTTCTAGTCCCCCCCCCTGCTGCTTCCAGTTCTAGTTCACCGCTCGTGCCACCCGCTTCTAGTGCCTCCCATCCAGCCCCAGTTTTTGGTCCCCCCTGCTGCCCCCAGTTCTAGTTCCCCCCTTCTGCCCCCAGTTCTAGTTCCCCCCTTCTGCCCCCAGTTTTAGTTTCCCCCCTCCTGCCCCCAGTTTTGGTCCCCCCCCTCCTGCCCCCCAGTTGTAGCTCCCCCTCCTGCTGCCCCCAGTTCCAGTGCCCCCCGTTCTGCTTCAAGTTCTAGTTTCTACTCACTGTGAACAGAGCAGTCCTGTTCCGCGGGAGTCTGTATAGAGGAGAAGCCAGAGGGTCATGTGATGCTGACATCACCACAGGTCCTCCAGCTTCCCCTGTATACAGCAGCCGATAGGCCCTCAAGAAGTTTGTGCTTATCGCACACATGATTTATTCAGTTTTTGCCGCGAATCGCGACCCCTGTGTTTTGGTCGTTCGACCCCCACCAGGGTCGCGACCCACAGGTTGAGAACCGCTGGTCTACATGAATGTGGCGCCCCCTGCACTGCTCCGGCAGAATGCACCTTTTTTATTTTGGTGCACTTTGTTCATGCTGCAGACACAATTGTGGTGCACATCGGGCAGAACTGTGTTCACGGTCCAACTAAGCAGAAACGCGCTTCATTAGTTGGTGGCTTCATTGTCGGACACAATTGCAAATTATTATTATTTTTTTTTTAATAAAGAGATGAAAAGGCTATATAGTACAAATCTTTTCAATAACTTGAGCTCTTCCTGCAAAAGTGTAGTTAAGCTATTGGAGTTAGATAGCAACAGGGAGAAACACCGCTGCATCATAGGGTGCATTGGTGAGCAGAGTGCATGCACGGGTCTCTGCCCCCTTTGTTACCGATGAAGATCTGAAGAGGAGCCGCGGGGAGCATCAGGCAGTGCCGAAAACTAAGTATGAAAGTTACTTATAATAATAATAATAATAATAATCTTTATTTATATAGCGCCATCAAATTCCGTAGCGCTTTACAAATCATAGGGGACATATACAACTATATTACATTACAAAGAACAAACAGTCATATGGAACAATAGGAGTGAGGGCCCTGCTCACAAGAGCTTACAGACTATGAGGATGAGGGGGTGACACAAGAGGTTGTATAATGGTCCAGCCATTCTTTATAAGGGAACAATATAAAATAATTTAATAAATAATTTACTAAACAACGATGTTGCTGCTTGAACCAGCCATCAGCTGCCATCTTATTTACAGGGTCCTAGGTGAAAAAGACTGCAGAGAAGCCTGGAGCTTGGTATATATCTGCTGTTTGCCAGATAACAGATGGGAGATAGGACATAGGATGGATTAGTAAAGGGAGAGTTGACATTTCATGCAGTTAGCGATTGTGATAGGCTTGCCTAAAGAGATGGGTTTTAAGAGCACGTTTGAAGCTTTGGAGGGTGGGTATTAGTCTCAGAGTCTGGGGAAGGGCATTCCAGAGAATTGGTGCAACTCGGGAGAAGTCCTGGATACGTGCATGGGAGGTTCGAATTAAGGTAGAGATTAATCTAATGTCACTGGCAGATCGAAGAGCACGGGAAGGGCGATAGACTGAGATGAGAGAAGAGAGATAGGGAGGTGCAGCATTATTCAGAGCTTTGTGGATGAGGGTTATTATTTTAAAGTGAATACGGAAGGAGACAGGTAGCCAGTGCAGTGATTGGCACAAACTGGAGGCATCCGTGTAGCGTTTGGCCTGAAAGACGAGCCTGGCTGCTGCATTAAGAATAGATTGAAGAGGAGAGAGTTTAGAGAGTGGAAGACCGATTAGTAGGGAGTTACAGTAGTCTAGTCGAGAGTGAATAAGTGCAACAATTAGCATTTTAGAAGTTTCAAATGTCAGAAACGGCCGGATTCTGGAGATGTTTCTGAGATGCATACGGCAAGAGCGAGCAAGAGATTGAATATATGGTGAAAAGGAAAGGTCAGAGTCCAGCACAACCCCAAGACAGCGGGCCTGCTGCCTCGGTGCTATAGTGATCCCACAGACCGAGATGGAGAGGTCAGGGTTAGGTTGGTTAATAGATGGTGGAAAGACAAGAAGTTCAGTCTTAGAAAGATTAAGTTTCAAGAAGAGAGAGGACATGATGTTAGAGACAGCAGAGAGACATTCACTAGTCTTCTGGATTAAGGCAGGGGTGATGTTACGTGCAGAAGTATATAGCTGGGTGTCATCAGCATAAAGATGATACTGGAAACCAAATCTGCTGATGGTTTGTCCAATGGGGGCAGTATAGAGAGAGAAGAGGACCTAGGACTGATCCCTGAGGAACCCCGACACTGAGAGGAAGATGAGAAGAGAAAGATCCAGAAAAGGAGACCCTGAAAGTGCGGTCAGAGAGATAGGAAGAAAACCAAGAGAGTGCAGTGTCCTTTAGGCCAATGGAGTGAAGCATCCCAAGGAGGAGCTGGTGGTCCACAGTATCGAACGCTGCCGATAGATCCAGGAGAATGAGGAGAGAATAGTCACCTTTGGATTTTGCAGTGAGGAGATCATTGGAGACTTTAGAAAGAGCAGTTTCTGTGGAATACATAGAGCGGAAACCAGATTGCAGGGGGTCAAGGAGGGAGTTAGCTGAGAGATAGCGGGTTAGTCGAGAATAGACCAAGCGTTCCAGGAGTTTGGAGATGAAAGGGAGGTTAGAAACTGGTCTGTAGTTAGTAGCATTGGATGGGTCCAGTGAAGGTTTCTTTAGTAAAGGGGTAACAACAGCATGCTTGAAAGAAGAGGGGGCGACACCAGAAGAAAGAGAGAGATTGAAAATTTTAGTTAGGTGAGAAGTGACTGCTGGGGAGAGGGACTGTACCAGATGTGAGGGGATGGGGTCACTGATGCAGGTAGTGGGGCGAGCAGAGGAAAGGAGCCTAGACACTTCTTTTTACTTATTTTTACTTATTTTTATACACTCGTGTATAAGCCAAGGAGATGTTTTTCAGCAAAATTTTTGTGCTGAAAAACTTGGCTTATACACGAGTATATACAGTATATATATATTGAGCCTGCACAAGAATAGAAATCTTCAAATATCATTTGATAAATTTAATAACAATACATCATTAAAAATATCAAATATTAAAATAAAAGTAAATAAAATTTAAGTATATGTGATTGATGTTGCATCTATGCTTTAGACCTCTCAAGTGATAGGTGATCCAGCTATGCATAAATGTTATACAACATTGTTTGAAGTCATACACATGGGGCACATTTACTAAGAACAGGGCAAACTGCACTTAACGCCCCCTAATTTATCTTGGTTGATGCCTAGTGCAGCAGCTACCCAAACGGTCTCGTGCAACATAAATGTGGCGCATTCACTTCTAAAGTACCTGTGCAAGGAGTTTGCACAAGAAATAACATACCGAGTCCGGCAGAAAACTGGCGCAAGGGCCTTAGTAAATGTGCCCCAATGTATTGTTTAAAAGGGAATTCATTACAGGCAGTCCCCGGGTTACGTACACGATAGGTTCTGCAGGTTTGTTCTTAAGTTTAATTTGTATGTAAGTCACAACTGTATATTTTATAATTGTAACCCCAGTCAAAAATGTTTTTGGTCTCTGTGATCATTGGATTTTAAAAATGTTGGGTTGTCATAAGAACCAGAATTAACAATACATCTTACATACAGTCACCTTTGTTAACTGTCAGAGCTGTTTATGGTAGCCTATGGCTAAAGTACAGTAAATTACCAAAATCCAGAGGTCCGTTTGCAACTAGGGGTCATCTGTAAGTTGGGTGTTCTTAAGTAGGGGACCACCTGTACTAGTCTGTTCAAAGTCTTAAAAAAAGCATTAAAACTCACATAATCCACACGGGAGTTAGGGACATAGATAACGTGTAAGCTTGTACTAACAGATAGTTGTATTAAATTCCATTATATGTCCATGGACGTTGATATCTTTGATACCCGGAGGTTTTTCCCCTAGGTCCAGACAAAGTCAGGTTCTTGCCCCTGCGGCATTTAATTTTCCTGACAGGGGCCTCTTCCCCCCAATCGGCTCTCCGGGGCCGTCTTCGGGCGGCACCGATCGCTGTCACGGCAGGGGTCCGATTAGTAAAGGCTCAGTGTCAGCCTATGCATTATACCTAATTTTAACGCAAAAAACTGGGAAAACCTTTTGACTCAAGTATTAGCATAGGGTGGGAAATGCATTTGCCCAGCCTCCACCCAGTACATAGCTTGCTAGCACCCTGCCCCCAGTATACAGCTTGTCTCCTGCCACTCGTAGCATGCCTCCTGGCCCAGTATGTAGCCAGGCAGCCTGCCACCCCCCCCCCCCCCCAGTATATAGGCAGCCTGCCTCCTGCCCCTCAATGTATAGCCTGCCTGTTGCCACCCAGTATATAGCTAAAAAACTGTATTCAACTTTCGACACTCCCTGCAGGTTCTCTTCTTGCCTCCTGACAGTGGCCAGCGACAGGTCCAGCGACACACTATGATATCAGCAAGTGGCTGACGCCAGAATCTGCACAAGGACCTGCCGCCAATAAGAAGCAAGAAGAACACCTGCAGGAGGGCTTTGGAAAGGTGAATAATGTTTGTTTTTTTTTGAGTATACTCGAGTGTAAGCAGAGTTTAGTTTTTCCAGTCCATTCTTTGTGCTGAAAAACTCACCTTACACTCGAGTATATACGGTATTTGTAAAATGCATCTAATCTAGCTGAAAATAAGCCCTTATATGTCTAAACAAATATTGTATAGCCTTTAAAAAGTGACAATGCAAATCTACTCTGAATGGCACTGCTTCTTATACTCCTTAAAAATTGGGTATCAAGTTTTGTGGAGAGTTTTAGGAATTTTATCCACTGACAATGTGAAACATTTTTGCAAAATACCTTTATTTAGCCAAAAAAAAATTAAAAATGTCAAAATTGCACCCGATTTGAATTCAACTCCTGTACAACAATTAAAGGGTTAAACTTCATAAAAGTCGTTTTACATATGTCAAGATTACAGTTTCTGTAATTTTGCGTATTTTACTCCTATTTAGGCTTCTCAAAGTGACTTGAAAGCTTAGCAGGTACATCAAAAGTATGAATTGGTGTTTATGAAAATTAAAAAAAAATCGCACCTAAAAGTTCTGAGCTTCATAACATTTGATTTGAAGAAATGGGCCATGTTGGAACGGTGCACAACTACTTGCTGAGCTGCGGTCGCGGCATTACTCTTGTATTGCATGTGTGGCCCGCGCGTGCGCAGTTCCCCCGAAGTGGAGGTGCGGGAGGTTCGCGGCAGCAGCATCAGCGAACACAGGTGCAGATCTGTATCCCATTTGCCATAGGCGGATCAGCTGAGTACATTTGTATATATACTCTCATTGTACTGACACCTCATTACCCCTGAGAAAGCCACGGACGTGGCGATACGCGTGCCAGCATTTAGGTAATAACAGCACACCAAGGTGCTTTCATGATTTGTTCGATTTCAGGCTATTTTAGCCCTAATGTTCTGTTTGGATTGATGTATCCTACTAGCACTGGTGTTTGCATGTGATTCATTTATATCTTCTGCTTTTTCAACATTATTGCTATGGGGGTATTGTGGAGGGGTTTCATTTTGGTTGTATTGTAACCAAACCCTGATTCAGCATGTTTAGGGTACATGCTTTTTAAGTGTTTTTAATGGTGTTTGTTTCATAAAATTAATAATTTTTTGCTACATATCGGATAGTATGTGGACATTTGTTAGACACCAGCCTGGTCTTTTGTAAATCTATCGGAAAGGTGCAAAATGGCTGTGTCCTTAAGGGGTTAAATATGGAGTTTACAGGAAACCAACTATAAGATATGGATTAGATGGTACAGAATTCCACATGTACTACATAAAATGTTTCCAGAGGCTCTGCTGGCAGTGCGGGGTGAAGGGGATGATTATACATTTTGGAATTGCCGTAAGCTCACTTCGCTTTAGGGCCCCATTCTTAGGCTACATTCACACGAACGTATGGGGGACGTATATATGGCTGACGGCCCTGTACGGGAGCGGTACGGTGCAACACACGTGCGGTACCGCTCCGTAGAAAGATAGGACATGTCCTATCTTTCTATGTAATATGGTGCCGTGCACTGTATTTTCCTATGGAGAGGGGCGGGTTGAGCAGCGCTCATCCCCTGCTCCACTCCGCAGCGCCGATGTATGCCCGCCGTATTTTGATACTTACTTCGCTACTTGGGACTGTAGGAAGATGGAGAATGAATAGACAGGGCCGAATTATCTTTAGAGGACCTCTTTCTGGCCCCACAATTCTCTGTGCACAGAGGGACACTGGAAAGCAGTTAAAATTATGCAAATTTTCCATCTTTCTACTGTGTTGCAGTCCTCAGGAGGCCAATATGATTGAAAGTTGTTGAAGAACAGGGAGCAATAAGTTACTGCTTTAATTTTTGGTTGGCAACTCGCGATAAATAAGGGGGATTTTGGGTTGCTTTTTGGGCACTCGGCTGCAAAAAGGTTTGCCATCACTGCCCCATAGGGTACTTTAACACCCACCTTGTATAGAGAGGGCTCAGCCATTGAGCCCTCTCCTTACACCCGCAGTCAGCCATTTGATGTAATAATACGTCACATTTTGGTAACATGTTAAGATAGTATGTCTCCTCTAAAAGAATTTTATATTTGAATAGGTAACAATTTGAGTTAACATAAAAGAATAAATGCTTGCCCTACATGGACATGCTGGTAGTTACGTAGTGTAAGTTGACAAGTTCTTTTTAAAATCATATGGGTAGGTTTTCTGCACGATCATGAGTACTTTAACTTACAGTGTGTTAAGAGTAAAGAGAACCCTTCACCTTTCCATCGCTTCATACACCAGGATGACTCATCATAAAGATCATCTGGAAAGTGACTTACTTCTGGTAGCCAATGTCCATTATCCAGTAGCCTGGAATAATACTGGTAAGATCCCTTCTTCCTCCCTATCAAAGCCTCCTCCCCTTCTCTCCCCAATCCTCAGTTCTGCAAACTTAAATATTTCTTCACTTAACCCCTTAATGCCGAAGCCACTTTTCACCTTCCTGACACGGCTCATTTTTTCAAATCTGCCCTGTGTCACTACAAGTGGTTATAACTTCAGAACGCTTTAACATATCCAAGCGATTTTGAAATAGTTTTCTTGTGACACTTTGGACTTCATGTTAGTTGAAAAATTTTGGTGGTATGTTTTGCATTTATTTATGAGAAAATCAGATATTTGGTGAAAATTTTAAAAAATTCTCGATTTTTGAAATTCAAAATGCCGCTCCAATGTTAATGTCCAGCAGAGTGACCCCACACAGTCATAACAGGAAAAAACTTAATAACCAACATGACTACTTTATGTGGACATTTTGTATGCATCCTCTCATTTTTTAAGATGTTATGGGGCATTGAACTTTACGTGTGATTTTTCACATTTTCATAAAAATGGTAAATCCTGCTTTTAAGGTACCTGCTTAGGTTTCAAGTCACGTTAAGAGGCCTAAATAAAAGTAAAGATACACCCCTCAACGTGCGTAAAACAACTTTTATGAAGTTTGTTAACCCTTTAATTGTTTAAGAGGGGTCAAAACAAAATCAGATGCATTTTTTAAAATACAATTTTTTTTGGCTAAATGAATGAGTTTTTCATAAAATGTTGACATACTTGGGAGAAACTGGGTATCAAACTTTGTGGAGCGTTCTGGTATTTTATCCACTGAGAACAACAATACCCCATATGTCATGGATAACTGCTGTATGGGCACACGTCATGGTATTGAAGGGCAGGAACACTATTCAGAGGAGATTTGCATTCACTTTTTATTGGCTATACAATCTTTATATAAGGGGCTTATAATAATAATAATAATACTTTATTATCCCAGAAGGGCATTTAAAGTGTCACCTCAGCAATACATAAAATTGACAAGACATCACATATATAAAAAACTCACATAAAAAGAACACATATACAATAAGACAGAGTAAAAGCACCAATACACATAAGTAAATAATTAGTTAAATAGATTATAAAAGTAATAAAATGGAACCCACATTTCCAATAATCTTAGTTTCTAAAACATTTCTATTTTACCCCTAATTGCGATATTTGATAGCTCGAGAGCGGCTGGTATAAACGTCTTTTTAAATCTCTCAGACCTGCAGCGCAAGAGAATAAAACGGGAGCTAAAACCACTGACCTGTGCCTGCAGCACGCCATACATTGGATGGTCTCTATTATTTCTAATTTTTTCCAATTTCCTTAGTATCCCGCACTGTACAAGTTTTTCCCATCGATCAAATTGCAAACCTACTATCGAGGAGGCTTTCTTAATTATTTTATCCATCTTTTGACAGTCCCTACTAGAAATACAGTTGCCCCAAGCCACTAGGGCAAATGCAAATGCGCTCACCATAACCGTATTATAGAAACCGACCAACATAGTCCTCTGGATGTCAAATGCTCTTAGTCTACGTAGAAAGAATAGATTACTATTAGCACGTCTAGAAACCTTATCAATATGCTCATGCCAGCTTAATTTATTGTCAATGATTACGCCCAAATATTTATAGCTACGAACCTGCTCCACTTCCGTCCCTGCTATAATGAGCGGTTTGGGCATAACGCCCCTTTTCCTTGAAAAATCTATAACCAATTCTTTAGTCTTTTTTACATTTAATACGAGACCATATGTTCTGCGACATGAGATGTACTTTACACATACTTCATTTTAGTGGGTCTGTGGCTTATTGATGACATTTTATTAACTCTTGAATGTATGGAGGAAAAGAAAATCGACAATTTTGGCTCCCTTTCTTTTTGTTTTTTTTGGGGGTCGTACACCGTACCATAAAAATACAATATAATCTTTATTCTATAAATCACTACGATTATGGTAATCATATTCTGATCTGAAAGGTGCACCATTCAGAGCAGATTATGTATTGTTACTAGGTAAAGGCTATACAATCTTTATTTTGTTTTGGCAATTTGGTCATATCAGAGCTTATTTTCTGCAAGATTCTATTCATTTTAATAATACTTCATTTTAGTGTGCCTTTAACAAACTGGTTTCCTATTCCTGTTTTGCACTTTTTTGGGGGGACATTCACGTACCATAAAAATACTATATAATCTTTATTCTACAGATCAGTACGATTATGGTGATACCTTATTTATATAGTTTTTTCTATATATTTTTTACAATTTTACTGAAGAAAATCTAATATAAAGAAAATCTCATTTGTTTTCGTATTGCCATCTTTTTGTAGACAACTAATATTTTTTTAGTTGACAGTGGTTTAAGGGCTTATTTTTTATGTGTGGAGTTGTCCTTTTCAGTGGTACTATTGTGGAACACAACTTTTTTTGATCACTTTTTGGAACATTTTTGTGAAGGTATTTAATGAAAAATTTAAATTTTTGGCAAGTCTTTTGGGTTTTGTTTTTACGGCATTCACCAAGTGTGTCCTAAACCGAGTTATTGTACAGATTGTTACGGACGTGGTGATACCAAATAAGTGAGGTTTTTTGGTGATTGTGTTTTTTTTACTTTATGAGAATGTTTGTGTTTAGGGGACTTTAATCTGGTTGACTTGATCAAAGAATGCTTTGATCGCTTTTTCAAGCTCTCATTCATTTAATCTTTATAATCGTGCTCAGTGTGTTGCAGGACCTGGTCCCGGAAGAAGATTGCGCAGCAAGGAGCTGGCTTCTCTGAATCACCTGAAATGCCTTACATGGTTTGTAAGGGGTTAACACCTGCTTCTGGTGCCGGATCAGTTCTTTGACGTAATAATACTGTGAATTGCGGGAATGCACCTCCGGACACGCAGTACTATAACCCCATCCCAACATTTGACGTAAAACACAAAAAGTGCAATGACCGCGCTTGACAGGTATCATTTTACCAAAATGCAAATGCATATTTTTTTACATGAATAAAACATGGAAGTTACTTAAATAAGTAACTTCCATGTTTTATTCATGTAAAAAAAATATATTCCTCAAAACTTAACCACCACACAGAATTATTTCTGGAAATAATTTCTTATTTCTGGAAATTTTTAAGGAGAAGTTTACCTGTAAAGAAACATTTAGAATACATCTATATACCCATAGGAGATATAATTAATCTAGAGTTGTATGAGCACTTCAGTGGGCATTTAGCTAAAGGCACAGAAGGGAGAAAGAGATATCTTGGTTCCAATGCACCAAGGCTAGTGCATTTGTATTTACCTTCCCTGCTTAGTATGACCATAATTTAAACCACATTCCAACAAATAGTTGGTATTGCTTGTGTAAAGAAAAAGTTACAGAAAGTATATTGGAAAATTCTAAATTAATTTCCACGGTTTTCTAGATCTCTGCTTGCTGTGTTCTTGCCGTCACACAGCAGGAAGCTTCATAGTTTACTTCCTGTAGACAAACACCAATCTGTGATCATGTGATTTCACACAGCTGTAAAAAAAAAAAAAACGCAAACTCATACTTTTGAGGGACCTGCACAGTTTTCTAGTCACTTTGAGAGGCCTGAATAATAATAAAACTCCATACATTACCACAATTCTATATACTACACTCCTAAGTGTATTGAAATAAAGATGAACAAACTTCATAAGTTAATTGTTTAACAGTGGTTAAAAATAAGGTGCAATATTGAGTACTAACATTTTTGGCTGAAAAATGTGTTTTTCAAAAAAATGTACACATTCTCAGTGTAAACTAGAGTATAAGCCGACCCGAGTATAAGCCCCAAAACACCTAATTTTACAAAAAAAAAAAAAAAAACATGTGAAAACGTATTGACTCAAGTATAAGCCTGGGGTGGAACATGCAGTCGCTACTCAAATAAAATGTCCAATAGTCTCCTCTCATGAATGTAATGTCCCGCAGAATGTTCCCATAAATATAATGTCCAGCCCTGGAGAAAGAGTACTATTTTTTTCATATATATATATTTTTTTTCTTTTTGACCGTATGGGAGCACACACATGGGGATTCTTCCCCTATGTACAACTCAGAAGAGAACAGGTTAAAAAGCAGTAAAAAATTAGTGTCTTGGCTGACTCCACATATATAAGGCCAGAGCACACACACAACCCTTGTATTTCTTTTTCTCGTAGGTCTTAGACCCCTTGCGTTTGTGTGTTATCTGCGCATGAAAACGCATTGAAAACTCGCGTGAAGAACTGACACACTGAACAAGCTCTGACTGAAAACTGATTGAACTCTGATGAAAAATGTCAGTTTTTCACTGACCAAACCCTGATCGCACCCTGATCAGACTCTGACGTGATCTGCAACGCAAGTGTGGAAGGGGCCTTAGAGAAGATTTCATGTCCTGTGTGACTACACAGAAGGAAAAAAAACTATCCAGATAATAAGTTTTCTAGGTCCTCTAAGTCTTTACACAGAACACTTGGATGGAGCGGCCCGGGCTGTACACCATTGCATGCAGTCCCTCATCCCAGAGGAGCCTGTACAGCTATCCTGTCTTTACAGGGGCAATAGCTGAGGCTGTGGTGTCTATCGGCCACCATGTACCTGGCACATGAGATTGCTCCTGCATCTCCTACCTGCTGGGCCTTGTGGTTCATCAACCCTGAGTGCCTTACCATTAGACGCCTGGATCACCTCCTGTTTAGGCGGCAGCCCAGGTAAGAGCCTGTACAGCCATCCTGTCCTTACAGGGGTAATAATTCAGACTGTGTTGAGTATCTACCACCTAGCACTGTCACATGAGATTGCTCCTGCATCTACCTGCTAGGCTTTGTGGTTCATCAACCCCGAGTGCTTTAACATTAGACGCCTGGATTGCCTCCTGCATAGGCCGCAGCCCAGGTAAGAGCCTGTACAGCTATCCTGTCCTTACAGGGGTAATAATTCAGACTGTGTTGAGTATCTACTACACATCACTGACAGATGAGATCACTGCTAGTATCTCCTATCTGCTCGGCCTTGTGGTTCATTAACCCTGTGTGCCTCACCATCAGACGCTTAGATCACCTCCTGCATAGGCCGCAGCCCAGCACTGCTCCTGGTATTAAGCATTTGTTCATCTGGATGGAGGCAGCTCAATTTATCAGTGAGTATATCCAGGCTGTATACCACGCCGCTTGTCTCTCATCCTGAAGAACCTAGATAAAACTGTGATACATGTTATGTTGTTTTTTAACCTGTTTACTCCTGCTAGAGCTTTTTCCATATTTTACACTGTTACCACATGTTGTACAGAGATTTCTGCATGTCATCATGGGATCCAGGGGGGGGTGATAAGAAGAAGTACCTCTTACAGAAAGAGTTGAGATGGATCACCCTTTTAGACACTGTACAGCCAAGAGGTCTCAATGAAGCAACAAGCTTTAAACCTTTTTTATAATGTTTGTTCAATTTACTATATGTTGTGTGTAATTTTTAATTTTTTCCTCTTTTAGATGATAGATAATTTTCTGATCTTTTTTGATATTGGTCCGACACTCACCAGGACAAAAGATGTATTTTAGCTTTGTCCCGAGAAGACGAAGATAACTCGCCTGAAGACCATTAATATAAGGACTTACTATGGACTATCATTCCCCACGACATTACGGGAGCCGACTATTGGTGGATATGATTATCCCACTACATTTTTGGAGTTGATTTTAATATAATTTTTATTTATTGATTTTTCTTCCCCTTCTTTCTTCTTCTCTTTTCTTCTTTTTGATTATATTGGCTACCCACGTATGGCGTGGTAGGATTTTTAATTGTGGTGGTTTTTTGCAAATAGGACATATTTTAATTCACTGCGTGGACTATAGCAGCGCTTTTTTGCACTGTATGCACATTGCATTGTATCACATGTGATTTTTTAGATCATATTCATTTAAGCACTGGCACTTTACTAAAAACATTGCTTTAGAAAGCTGTATTTTGTACATCTTGTGAGCCCTTTCATGATTGATCGATATATATTTGCTGGTTTACACAGCACATACATGGTATAGTGCAGCGATGGCGAACCTATGGCACGCGTGCCACAGACGGCACGCGAAGCCGTTTCTGTTGGCACGCGTACCGTCGCCAGTAAGCCTCTGCCCGCTGCCCGTAAAAATTTGGTCTATGCGAGCGGCGGAACTACGCGCCGCTCCATAGACAGAACCGCAGTGTTTTTGCGCATGCGCGGTAACTTGGGAAGCGCTGAAAGTTTCAGTCGCTCCCATAGAAACCGCGCATGCGCATTAATTATCCCGGGCCGCTCCGCTCTGCCGTGCTCCCTCCCTGTCCGCTCTCTGTCCCGGTCCGCTCCGCACTGCTTTGCTCCCTCTGTCCCGTTCCGTAGCCCCCCTCTCCTCCGCTCCATAGCCCCCTCTCTACCTCTCCGTAGCCCCCCTCTCCTCCGCTCCGTAGCCCCCTCCTCCTCCGCTCCGTAGCCCCCTCCTCCTCCGCTCCGTAGCCCCCTCTCCTCCGCTCCGTAGCCCCCTCTCCTCCGCTCCGTAGCCCCCCTCTCCTCCGCTCCGTAGCCCCCCTCTCCTCCGCTCCGTAGCCCCCCTCTCCTCCGCTCCGTAGCCCCCCTCTCCTCCGCTCCGTAGCCCCCCTCTCCTCCGCTCCAGGTGGGAGTGGAGAATGCATACAGTGTAACCTGCATGCATTCCTGGAGAACCTTCCTGTAGAATAAAAGAAAATAAAGTAAGTTTATCTGTGTATATGTATGTAATATGTATATGTATGTAATGTGTATATGTATGTAATGTGTATATGTATGTAATATGTATATGTATGTAATATGTATATGTATGTAATTAGGATATTAATATGTATATGTATGTAATTAGTATATTAATATGTATATGTATGTAATGAGTATATGTATGTGTATATGTATGTAATGAGTATATGTATGTGTATATGTATGTAATATGTATATGTATGTAATGAGTATATGTATGTGTATATGTATGTAATATGTATATGTATGTAATGAGTATATTAATATGTATATGTATGTAATGTGTATATGTATGTAATGTGTATATGTAGGTGTTTATATGTGTATACATATATATATTCTGTATGTATTTTATACTACATGGCGATAAGCTGTATGCATTTTATACTACATGGCAAATTCTGTATGCATTTTATACTACTTGGCGGCATTCTGTATGCATTTTATACTACATGGCGACATTCTGTATGCATTTTATACTACTTGGCGGCATTCTGTATGCATTTTATACTACATGGCGACATTCTGTATGCATTTTATACTACTTGGCGGCATTCTGTATGCATTTTATACTACATGGCGACATTCTGTATGCATTTTATACTACTTGGCGGCATTCTGTATGCATTTTATACTACATGGCGACATTCTGTATGCATTTTATACTACTTGGCGGCATTCTGTATGCATTTTATACTACATGGCGACAAGCTTTATGCATTTTATACTACATGGCGACAAGCTTTATGCATTTTATACTACATGGTGACAAGCTGTATGCATTTTATACTATATTACGTATATGGTGGGGGGGCGTCTCTCTATGGCTCGTTTTCTCAATTAAAACCTTGTTATTCTAGTTAAATTTTTGTGTTGGCACTTCACTTTAAGTCAGAAGGGTTTGGGTTGCATTTTGGGCACTCGGCCTCTAAAAGGTTCGCCATCACTGGTATAGTGCATAGATAGGGGTTATTCCCTTTTCCACCTTGTTTCATTGTCACATTGAAGGTGTTAAATTGATTATGTATGGCATCACTATGCATGTACAGCCTACTTTTGTATAGGAATGGATTAGCCGAGTTTTTCTTTATATGCACTACATCACCTTATAACACTATTGCACTCTTTATACAGTGGCACTTTATGCACTGATGTACCTTACACACTGTGGCACTTTATGTATAGTCCCCATTATTTGCCCATTTGATGATGGGCAACTGGTATTTGCCCACTGATAATATCCGTCTCCCAATATATGTAGTATATAGATTCTACATGCAGTACTTTATGCACTGAGGTACTTTATACACTGTGGCACTTTATGTATAGTCCCTATTATTTGCCCATTTGATGATGGATAACTGGTATTTGCCCACTGACAACATCCGCCTCCCAATGTATGTAGCATATAGATTCATCACTTTCGGTTATGGTGCATACTTCAGGTTGCGTGCTATTACATCGTCGCTATTTTTACCATGCTCAGATTTGTTTTGTTTATTTGTTATAATTTTGCTCAAAATTCCTACTATGTAAATACCCTTCTAAGATAGACTTACCTCTCCGGCGCTCTGTTGACTCGCCCAGGCGCGTGCGCCGCGCCGTCTTCAGGGGGAGTGCACCTAGGTGTGAAGCGTCTCCATGGCAACGCCAGCCCGATCATGTGACCGGGCGCGTCATGGTGACGTACTTCCGGTGCGCGATCTCATGGAGCCGGCACGTCACGTGATGGGCGCGTCTTCAAACAGACACGCCGTTTGAGTGTATTTAAGGTAAGCACAACATCTAGACATCACCTCCTGACGAAGCATCTATGCGAAACGCGCGTCGGGGTGTTCCTGTTGGTCCTCCCTCTGACTGCCTCTGCGCCATTTATACCATGCCTTTAGGTAAGTGTGGCCTGCCTTCTGATCTTGGTTACTAATACCGGATGGTACCTCCGGTTGACCAATTTTACCATTACAGTACAGAGGTCCACTACCTTCCGAAATTAGTCCTACGTTTGGACATAATGGGGCAGATTTATCAAGCAGTCTGAAAGTCAGAATATTTCTAGTTGCCCATGGAAACCAATCACAGCTCCCCTTTAAAATATTCATGGGCACTGGTAAAATGAAAGCTGAGCTGTTATTGGTTGCCATGGGCAACTGGAAATATTCTGACTTTCAGACTGATTGATAAATCTGCTCCAATATTTCCTGTTTATTTCCTTTTTTGGCACTATTTATGAGGCAGAATCAGGATAGGGGGGCCATAGGTTCTTTGTGTCTGTCCCACATCCACATCCACATTGCCTGTTCCCCTTATTTCCGACTTTCAAGAATCCCTTTTGAAAGTGTTGTTTATACATTGTATCAATTATTTTGAATAAAGTAAAAACATTTTTATATTCACTAGCTCTTTTGTTTTTTGGTTTATGTTGTTTTTTAACCTGTTTACTCCTGCTAGAGCTTTTTCCATATTTTACACTGTTACCACATGTTGTACAGAGATTTCTGCATGTCATACCCTGATATCATCTGACCCTGCCATCACTTGCAGTACAGGGAGCGTTAGGCCCCTTCCCCACTTGCGAGTGTGATGCGATGAACTCGCATCACACTCGCAACGCAAGCTGTCGGGAACGCACGGCCCGAACGCTGCACCGCGGGAGTGAACTGACATGCTGAGTTCACTCCCGCGGTGCAGCGTTCAGGCCGTGCGTTCCCGGCAGCTTGCGTTGCGAGTGTGATGCGAGTTCATCGCATCACACTCGCAAGTGGGGAACGGGCCTAACATGTCTGCTCCTGGGATATAGATTGTGAGCACCTGGTTGGCCTTCGCTCCTTTCCTGGACATTTTGGTGTTTCTTGTGCACATGTGTCAGCAATTGCTATGTATTGGTGCATTTAAAATTTGCATTCACCCATTGCAGTCATAATATCATGCAACCTCACAGCAGGTCTCAGCTGCCAGATAATCTCTGCACGACAAGGTAAGCTGAATGCTCAGGTCTCCTATGTATCCCTGCTAAATGCATAGATCTTAATTGCTGATATTTATCTGCATTTCAAGTCACTCCAGTGCCCTGACCCCAGGGTTTATATGCAGAGTCTGTGAGCTCTGCTTGATTTAGAATCTTACCAGAATTTCATGTGTATAATCTGTGATCTTTACACTGTGAATTTACTAACCACTGTTCTCTGAACTAGACCTATGTCTGTATGTAATGAGCATGCACTCAGCCTCCGGTAAGTAATGAGCATGGCCTGTCTGTTATACACTTTCCCCATGGCGTCTATCTGGTGAAATGTGCAGGTATCTATGATCTCTCTCATATGAGATATATATATAGTGTGAGATAATGTGATGATACAGAGCAGACTGATACCAGAATCTCTAAGTTCTGCTCATATGTATGTTCTCCATAGCCTGCTCTAGATAAATGGCATTGGAGAGTGATCATCTCATATCCAAGCAGCAGAACTCCTCATACAGTGATGTTGGCTGCACATCTTTACCTCATACTAATGTGTCCTTTGTGTTTTCACTAGACGTCCTCTCCTGAGCGGCTGTCACAGATCCCTATGAGAGGTGGAAAGAGGAGGAAAACTAGGCAGAGGTTATGTATTCTCCTGTGTTTACCCCAGGACACAGATCCCAGGCCCAAGCCTTCCTATCATAGATCCTTTTCTTTTAGATCTCCAGACATCCTCTATTGCAGATTCTAGTTTATAGGAATATTAAATCAGAGATTAAATCTGATGACCCAGACCAGATATTGTTTCTGAGGAAGGAGATTGTAAACACCAGTGAAATCCAGTGAAGATACTGAAGGGAAACAACAGGGGAAGGATGATTCTAATTTCCAGTTGATGACTGCTTCCATACTCGCCCCTCACCAGTCCTGTCTATATATTTTCAGCATGGATGGACCACACCTGAAAAACGCATTAGAGGTTCGGTGACCAAGGGATGAAATCCTACAGTCTGTGCCACTACTGGCCATGTAATCTGTCACAATACCAATCTGATGCTTCTATTACCAGCATTAAAGATTCCTCTGAAGTCATTGTTGATTTGGCCATGGCAAAAAGAGCTGTATGGACAAAGCTCTGGAATAAGGATGCTCCAGCAAAAGGATTATTTGAATTTTCAACATTTTATTTTGCCAGTCTAAAGTATTTTTTCCAGTTAGTCAAGATCCTGGCTTCAGGCCCTGTCTTTTTCAAGATATAAAAAAAAAAAAAATCAAAAATCCAGTAAGAACGGGCAGAGTTTGTTGTTCTATCACATCAACTGAGTACACAGGGTCGGTTCAGACACAGGGAACACCTGCCATGGGAAGTTAAAAAGCCACTTAACTCAAAACTGGGGGAGTTAGTGCATCTGGCCTGGTGTAATATTAACAATAAGACGACGGAGGTACTTCTCTTCAGATTGGCCAAAGTCTTTATCAGACGCCTGGTGTCCTCAACAATACATCAAGTATACACTCTGTAACTTTCCCACCTGACCAACAATCTGCTAGTTGTATATCTCAGCCTCAGAGGTATCACTGCACGGCATCAACTGTCCTATCAGCCTCCACATCGGGAGAACGTCGGGATATCGATTCAGACTCCAGCGCACTGCATTGCCAGTCACGTCATTAAAGGTTCCATACCTGTAGGACTGGTTACTTCCATGTAACTTCTGAATATTCAACTTCAAATTTGAAGAAGAATAATAAAAGTCTATAATGTATTTTTGGAAATATTTCCCCTGACTTCAGTTAACAAAAGTTGGTGAGTGACAAGAGCACTGGCCAAATGCCTGTTACCATAGATGTGGTTCAATGAGCAAATCCCAGATCTGAAGTGAAGGAACCAGTCCCAAAAATTCATAGCAAGGAAATGCCAGATTCTTCATCCTCACAAATTAACCAGAGGGATATCTCTTTCTGAGATGGCCAGAGGGATATCTCTGTAGGAGATGACCAAGATTATAAGAAGATTACAAGTCATGGAACACTCAAGAAGATATTGTCCTCTATTCATCGGGAGCTGTGAGCCAATCAGGCAGAGCGTTACAATACTTCTATCTCATCTTTTTGTATGTTATTATTCTAACACGTCTATCTCGTCTGCAGCAATCACAATGTGCTGCTGCCTACATAAGCAATTTACTATAAAAGGTTCCTGAAGTCCCAGCTTACAAGAGAATGCAAAACTTTGCCCTAAGCAGAGGAGAAACTACAGCAGTTGTCATTTGATATCCTTAGAGAGTATTATGTCAGAAATATGACAGTGGCGTTACTACCGCCGTAGTAATCGTAGTGGTAATGGTAAGTGATGCTAATGGGACAGCCCAGGACCCATGGCCGAACCATAAATTATACCCAGGCGGGCTTGGCCCTATTGACCATAGCCTCTGCAGCAGCAATGCTAAGGGTCCCCAGTGGGCCCGGGAGGCACGGTCGTTGCCAAGCCTGCCTCACCTGGCCAATCCACCTGTGTGTCCAGGCAGCAGGTTGTCCTATCTTCTTCCTGCATGAAGACATGAGACGTCATATGACACATCCCGGCCAGTGCTGAGTGGAGGTCCAGGGCACCTACTCACATATAGGATACATCTTCTGGCTCCACTAAAAGCCTAAGGCCAGGAGAATGCTCAAACCAGCCTATCATGTTCATGCTTGATGACCACAATATCATCCAGGAGGACTCCTGTCCTTCAAGGATTCCCAACTTTCTGCCAGAAAGCATCATGTCACTTTCCTGCCCAGCCTTCATCCAACGATATCTTCAGTCTTCAGAACAATTCTTTCAAACAATACAATTTCAAAGAACTTTAAAAAAGGGGCAAATTGTCCACTTGGATCAATGACTCCATGAGATGCTGTTGAGTCTCTCCGTCATGAGGCTCCAGACTAGCTGAGAGCGAACTCTACATCAGCTTTAGCTGAGCTCTGTCGCGTCTATCAGTTCTACAGAGCAGCCACGAGGTCCTCTCCATCATCATCTATCTCTGCAGGATGCACTTCTCTGCCTCCTAAGGCTTCAGCCTTTAACAAGGCTGTTCTGCAACAGGCGACCAAGATCCCTCCCCATAAGTACTGCTTGCCAAGTCCCATATGTGTGCAGCCAAATGGACGAAAAGAAAGGAAGAAATATGCTTACGGAAATTTCCATTTCCTTTAGTCCGTGAGGCAGAACAACTTTCACGCCCTTAAAGAGAACCCGTCAGGCAAAATAACCCCCCTAAACTAAATATATAAACTGTCATTAGAAAGCATTGCTTCTATCCCTTTATTGTCCCTCTACATGCCTGTAACCCTAAGCAATGAGGTCCTAAAGCTGTATGCAAATGACCTGTGAGATGTCCAATGAGTCATTATCATATTCAAGCTGTCCAGCTTATTCATGAATGGGCAGTACAGCCACACCCCCCAGTGCTTGACTGACAGCCTGTATAATGATGTGCTTCCTAATGCTGGCGGCCCCTGCAGCCTGTGTGTGTATAGGAGCGATACAACAGCTCCAGGCGGCCATGTTATAGCAGAACATGTCAGGTACTTGTGTAGTTGATGACTGTGACTCACAGGAGGATGCAGCATGTCAGTAGATACAGCACACACACTAGCAATGCTTTACTCTACACACAGACATTAACAGGGGGAGGAGAGGGGAGGGGGAACAGGGGTGACATCACTGCCTCTGACCATGTGACCCGCTTAATTTACATACTTTGATAGTTTATACGGTTGAAAAAAGAAACTTGTCCATCAAGTTCAACCAAGGAAGGGAAGGGATTGGATGAGGAAGGGATTTAGGGGAAACAATTCTATATAACATAACCATCAATGTTATTTAGGTGTAAAAAGGCATCTAGACCCTTCTTGAAGCTCTCTGCTGTCCCTGCTGTGACCAGCGCCTGAGGCAGGCTATTCCACAGATTGACAGTTCTCATAGTAAAAAAGCCCTGTCGCCTCCGGTGATTAAACCTTGGTTTCTCCAAACGGAGACAGTGCCCCCCTCGTCTTTTGATTTGATTTAATCTGAAACAACTTACTACCATATTTTTTTGTATGGACCATTCATATATTTATATAAATTAATCATGTCTCCTCGTACTCGTCTCTTTTCCAGACTAAATAAATCTAGTTGTTTTAATCTATCCTCATAACTAAGACCCTCCATACCCCTTATCATTTTTGTGGCTCTATGTTGAACCCTCTCCAGCTCCAGGGTATCCTTTTTATGGACCGGTGCCCAGAACTGGACAGCATATTCCAGGTGTGGCCGAACCAATGCCTTGTACAGTGGTAATATTACATCCCTATCACGAGAGTCCATACCACTTTTGATACATGACAAGATCCTACTAGCTTTAGAGGCAGCTGCTTGACATTGCATGCTGTTATTCAATTTATGATCTACTAGTACCCCCAGGTCCTTCTCAACTAGGGAAACCTCATTTCCCTAGTTTGCCAAGTGGATGACCAACCTCATTTGCCAAGTGGATGACCAAACATTCAGTTTGTCCAAGTCACCCTGCAGCCTATGAGCATCCTCCATAGACTGTATTACACTATACAGTTTAGTGTCATCTGCAAAAATAGACACAGTGCTATTAATTCCTACCTCTATATCATTAATAAATATATTAAATAGTAGTGGGCCAAGCACAGAACCCTGGGGTACACCACTCATAACTGGTGACCATTCCGAGTAGGAATCATTGACCACAACTCTCTGGATACGATCCTTCAGCCAGTTTGTAATCCAATTGCAAATGATTTCTGCCAAACCAATAGCCCTAATATTACCCATCAAGCGTCTATGAGGGACAGTGTCAAATGCCTTTGCAAAGTCCAAAAACACAATATCCACAGCTGCTCCTCCATCCAGGCACCTGCTCACCTCTTCATAAAAGCAGATAAGGTTAGTTTGACAACTTCTATTCTTAGTAAACCCATGCTGGCTGTCACTTACTATTTGATGTCACATACTCCAGTATATAGTCTTTTACTAACCCTTCCAGTATTTTCCCCACAATTGAAGTTAAGCTTACAGGATTGTAATTGCCTGGCGCAGTTCTAGAGCCCTTTTTATATATTGGCACCACATTTGCCTTGCGCCAGTCACTTGGCACCACACCAGACATTACGGAATCCATGAAGATTTTAGCCAGCGGTACAGCAATAACAGAACTGAGTTCTTTAACCCCTTATCACCGACACTAGTTTTCAGCTCAATGACCAGACTCGATTTTTCAAATCTGACAAGTCTCACGATAATTGGTTATAACTTCGGAACGCTTTAACATATCCCGGTGATTTTGAGAATGTTTTCTTGTGATACATTGTACTTCATGTTAGTTATAAAATTTAAGTGATAAGTTTAGCATTTCGTTCTGAAAAAAAGTGAAAATGTGGCAAAAGTTTGTAAAAATTCTTCATTTTCCAAGTTTGAAATGTTCTGATTTCCAGACAAGATGTAAAACTACCCAAAACTCACATTTTGAGGGACAACTCAGCTTTCAAGTGACTTTGAGAGGCCTAAATAATAGTAAAACCCCATAAATTACCCCACTATAGAAACTTCACCCCTCAACGTATGTAAAACAACTTCTATTAAGTCTATTAACCCTTTAAGTGTTTCACATGGGTTAAAAAAATATGGACCTGCGATTTAGAAACTATTGAATTTTTTTGGAAAATACATTCATTTAGGCCAAAACTGAAATTTTCAGAATAAATTAAAATGATGAAACGCACTGCAACGCTTGATGCCCAATTCCTCCCGAGTGTACTGTGGTGGTAAACTGCTGTACGGGCGCACGGCCAAGTATAGAATGAATGGAGGCGCCATTCACAGCAGATTTGTATTGTCACATTGTACGACCTATAAATTTTTATTTTTTTGGTAATACAAACATATGAGGGCTTATTTTTTATGGGATGAGATACAATGTATAGATAATTTATTGTGGGAGTCTAAAGCTTATTCTTGAGATTTTATTAACTATTTCAAGGGGGACAGAAACAAAATCATCAATTTTTATTTTGGATTGTTAGCATTCTTTTTCCCCCGCTCACCGCAATGTAAAAATAATATTTTATCTTTATTCTCTGGTTCACTACGATTGCGGTGATACCTCATTTATATAGTTTTTCTTATTTTTGCTTAATTTTCCTGAGCAAAACCAATATTGGAGAAAATCGCATTGTTTTTACTATTGACAACTTTTCAGGGCCATAACTTCTGTATTTTTCTGTTGTCAGATCTGGTTGAGGGCTTGTTTTTTGCAAAAAAACAGTTGTTCTTTTCAGTCGTATCATATTAGGGAACGTAACTTTTTTTGATCACTTTTTAGAACATTTTTTGTGATGGTGTTTGATGAAAAATTGTATATTATGAGAAGTTTTCCGAGTTTTTTTTTTACGTAGTTCACCGAGCGGGTTCAATATTGATTTAGATTTATTGTACAGATTAATACGGACGCGGTGATACCAAATATGTATGTTTTTGTGTTTTATTTACTGTATTTGCATTTTATGTGTTACTGGGGAGATTATGGGACTTTTATTTTATTTATTTATTTAATTATATTATAAAAAGATTTAATTTTTTTTTTTTTTTTACTTTTTTTACATTTTCTACTTCTTGGCTTGAATAAGCGATCATCCGATCGCTTATTCAAGCCTTTACACTGCAATACACTTGTATTGCAGTGTATAGTGTAAGTAACTGAGCATGCTGCGCATGCTCAGTTACTTACAGCCGGGTCCTGCCAGGAAGACAGGACCCGGCGAGAAGAAGAGCCGACAGCCTCGGGTCACTCGTCGGGAGCCGGGGCAGCGGCAGGAGGGATCGGATCCCCCGGTAAGCACACCGGGGGGGTCCGATGCACGGGGGACACACTTGCACGCCGCGGTCATGCTTGACCGCGGCGTGTAAGGGGTTAAACACCCGGGATCAGGGTTTTTCCGATCCCGGGTGTTAGTGCCGGGTCTGGGCTGTGATATCACAGCCCGACACCGGCACTATACTGACCCGATGTCCCGAAATCTTCTTCTGACGCGGCGCCGTAGAAAGGCGTCGGGTCAGAAGAAGTACCCTTAATGACCGCCGTAGAATCCCGATAGGGCGGTCATTAAGGGGTTAAGAACTCTGGGGTGTAACCAATCTGGTCCAGGAGCCTTGTACACATTGATTTTATTGAGCTTAGATTGGATCATGTCTACATTCAGCCAGGCTAGTATATTACAGGATGCATGACCCGCACTGGCACCACCCACGTCGGAAGTTCTTTCTTCTATCGTATAAACGGAGCTAAAAAACCTATTAAGTATCTCCGCTTTCTCTTGGTCTCCACTCACCGATGCCCCATTTTCAGAATAAAGGGGTCCAACCTGTTCTGACCTATTTTTTTTTTTTGCATTGATATACTTAAATATTTCTTGGGATTTGTTTTACTATCTTTAGTCACCTGTCTTTCATTTTGTATTTTGGCTGATTTGATTTTATTTTTACAGATTTTGGTAAGTTTTTTGTAAGTATTGAAAGCCTCAGGTGACCCGTCAGATTTATATTTTTTAAATGCCCCCTCTTTTTCTCATTAATTGCCCTTTTAACTGTAGCTGTAAGCCACGAAGGGTGTAATCTAGCCCGTCTATACTTGTTACCTATTGGAATAAATTTAGAAGTATAAAAACCCAGGATAGATTTGAATTTCTCCCATTTAACCCTTTCACGACCCGTGACGTAATAGCACGTCACGGGTCGGCCGCGGGTGCATGGAGAGGGCTCACGCGCTGAGCCCTCTCCATAGCCGGTAAGTCTTTGCTGCATATTGCAGCAAAGGCTTACCGGTAACACCCGCGATCGGTGCTAGCACCGATCGCGGGTGTTTTCACCTCGATCGCCGCCGGCAATGCTGCCGGCGGCTTCAAAAGCATGGCGGCGCGTGGGCGCCGCCATCTTTTCGAGGATCGCCGCTCCCCGTGACGTCATCGGGGAGCGGCGATCCGTCGCCATGGTAACCTCGGGTCTCGCGAAGACCCGAGGCTACTTTTGGTTAACCCATGCATTACAATGTGCTATCAGCACATTGTAATGTATGAGGAGTAAAATCCCCATATACTGCCATACTGTAGTATGGCAGTATATGATAGGATCGTGCAGACCCCCTAGGGTTAAAGTACCCTAGGGAGTCTGAAAAGTACTAAAAATAAAAATAAAAAAAAGTTAAAAAAAAAAAAATTATAATAAAAAACCCTAAAAACTCAAATCACCCCCCTTTCCCTAGAACTGATATAAATATAAATAAACAGTAAAAATCATAAACACATTAGGTATCGCCGCGTCCGAAAATGCCCGATCTATCAAAATATGATAACGGTTTTTCACTGCGTTTAATCCCGTAACGGAAAATCGCGCCCAAATTCGAAAATGGCACTTTTTTTGTAATTTAAAAAAATTAAAAAATTCTATAAAAAGTGATCACAAGGTCGTACAGTCCTAAAATTGATAACATTGTAAACGTCATCAAAATACGCAAAAAACGACACCACCCACAGCTCAGTACACCAAAGTATAAAAAAGTTATTAGCGCCAGAAGATGGCAAAATCCCAAAAAAAATTTTTGTACAGGAGGTTTTAATTTTTTTAAATGTATGAAAACATTATAAAACCTATACAAATTTGGTATCCCTGTAATCGTACCGACCCAAAGAATAAAGTAGACATGTCATTTGGGGCGCACAGTGAAATCCGTAAGATCCAAGCCCACAAGAAGGCGGCACAAATGCGTTTTTTTACCAATTTCACTGCATTTGGAATTTTTTTCCCGCTTCCTAGTACACGGCATGGAATATTCAATACCATCTCTATGAAGTGCAATTTGTTACGCAGAAAATAAGCCGTCACACAGCTCTGTACATGGAAAAATAAAAAAGTTATGGATTTTTGATCATGGGGAGTAAAAAATGAAAATGAAAAAACAAAAAAGGGTCAGGTCCTGAAAGGGTTAACATTAGTATCACCATGTGACAGTATCTGATACCAGTCTATATCCTGTATTGTAGCCCTGAATTTTTGGAAATTAGCCCTCTTAAAATTCAAAGTTTTTGATTTTCCCACCTGTTTCTGCTTTTTAAAGTTTAAGAGGAACATAATTATATTATGATCGCTGTTCTCAAGGGGTTCCCGGATACTGACATTTTGGACAATCTCCTCATTGTTAGAAATCACAAGGTCCAACAATGCGTCACCTCTTGTGGGATCTTCTACAAGCTGCAACATAAAATTATCCTGCAGAAAGTTGATAAAATGCCTCCCCTTCACAGATGAAGAGCCCTGATCCCAATTTATATTTGGAAAGTTAAAATCTCCCATTATCACTACGGTCCCCTCCTGTGCAGCCCGCTCCATCTGTTTATATAGGTGACCCTCTTTTTCCTCAGAGATGTTAGGGGGTCTATATATTACACCAAAAATAATAAAGAAAATATGATTTTGCAATGATTAATGTATGAATTGCTTAGATAAAGGCTGTGATGGATCCTTGTGAGCTGCTACAACAGGTAGAGGTGACAGAAATAGTGACAGAGACCTGATGACAGGTGTCCTTTAAATGTTGAAACGTTGTTGCTATATACCATACAAGGGTTGTGTGTGTGGTCCGGCCTTATATAGGTGGAATCAGCCAAGACACAAATTGTTTAATTGTCTACTACTACTTGTTAACCTTTTTTCTTCTGAGTTGTTCCTAGGGGAAGAATCCCATAATATAATATAATAATAATAATAATAATAATAATAATAATATATATAACATTTTCTTACCAAAATAAATTAAACATATTATATACACAAAAATTGTGCTGAAAATCTCTGCTTGTACTTGAGTATATACAATAGTTTAAAGAGACCTTGTGGTGGGAATGGAAAGTCTGAGTAGAAAAGGTATTTTATTCTTGTCAAGAAATAGTTGATGTCACTTCACCCCTCACATAACAAGGAGGCCTATTAAATTTTAGTGAACTGAAAACCTCACAGATCCATTTTTGGCCAAAACACAACCAGAACAAAATACAGTGTCAGATAAGAATAAAATAAATTAAACTTGATATACTGTAGGTTTAATTTTATTCAAAAAGTTACTGTCTCAAGACATAAATACAAATCAGAAAACGGTACAGAGGACAATAGAATGTGGAGGACAACAGGTTAGGTAAATATATAAAACATTTTAGCTGGTTGAAAACAAAGCTGTAGGAACTGCTTTCACAAAGATATACTCTGCTTAGAGTAAGAAAGAAATCAACTTAGGTTTAAAATGGTATATACATAGTCTTTTCAGCAGTTCTAATAAATGCAGTGGTGTAAAGGTAGGGTAGGCAGTCGTTCAGACACGGAGTACTTTATGTAACATGATTTAGACATATCAGGTTTTGTGTTACAACTATGATGTTCAGAAAAAAAAAATTATATTTTAGAATTCTCTAGATAATTTATGGTTTTTGGCTACCACAGCCTAAACATGATTGTTACAATTTTTTTTAACAGCATTTTTTTTTCTTTTGTACACAAGAGAAGTTTGTGTATTGCAAGCATAAGGCATGGAATGACTTTAAAACCTTGGAAAAATGAAAGACAACTGACAAAAATATACACATGAAATATAAGTTAAAATTTACTTTAAATGTCTAGCTGCCTAAGCCTGGCAAAAATGAGTGGATGTCAGATGGCAAATATTGACTATTAGTTGTGAACTAAGGATGACGTGTGGAAACAAAGCTTTTCTAGAATAAGCCAAGTGTTTACAAGTTTTTCTAGGCTCTTAGACGAAGATAAAAATAGAAGAAATGTACGGTAACCTGCTGGAAGTATACTTAACCTGAAGACTGCTTGCAAAGACAAATAGATAAAACAATATAAAATACAAATTTAAAAATCATTTTAAAGCGAGTATTCACGCTTCAACTATTTTAAACATTGTTAAAACTTTCAATATATTTCTGAAACCTCATTTTTTTTTAACTTGGAATTTAAAAGTAAGAAAAAAACTAAACAAACTGCGCAATTATAAAATCAGCACCAATTTATATATATATATATATATATTTCATTTTATTTAAAATTTAGAACCCTATTCCCACACTCTAATAAGCTGTATAATTTCTGTTTAAAGTTTTTTTTTTTCTGCAAACATACTACAATAAGCTTCTTTTTTTATTATTTGGAGACAAAATACAGTGGCACTACTGGAAGGATTTTCATGACATGACATGTTTTCTTAAAGGACAAGCAAACTTTTTAGGTTGATGGATGGGAGTGAGCACGGTTATGTATCGATACCTTCGGCCAGCAGTTAACCATCAGAAGTCATATCTGCAAAAAGGTTTTCAGTAAGGCTCCTTTAACACAAAAAATGGGCATAGGAATCTATAAAAAAAAATGTTAACGACAACTTGGATATCCATTAAAAATGGTGTGATGGTCAAAAAAAAAAAAAAAAAAAAAAAACATAATGAAAAAAAAATCCAAAACTATGTCAGGTAATAGATGCAAACTCCCATCAGTTTTCTCATAGTGTCAAAGTCAACACTATTCACTGGCAAGATTTTTTTTTAATGAATATTCCTTATTAAAATCAACAAAATTAAAATGAAAGAAAGGGCATCATCAACTGGACAACCTAAATATATATATAAATAAAGGATTTATTTTCCAAAATAATACATTGTAGCTTATTTGCAAAACAGTTTACTTGTCCTTTATAGTTTTTTTTTTTTTAATTTTATTATTTCCAGGCATTCAAAACTGCCCCTCAATGCACTTAATCTTGGTAAGCATATCAAATTCTCCTTAGAGAAAATTCTGTACAGAATTTCATTTTATCTACCACAAATCTGTCATTAAAAACTTTCTCTCTTCCATTTAAAAAAAAAAAACTTCACCACAGAGTTGATAGATGAACTGGTATTAAAACATTGATACCCCAAGAACCTAGAGAGAAGAAAAAAAAACAAATGGAAGTTAGGAGTATGTAAAAAAATGTAGATAGATAGAAATGGAAAACTTAAAAAATAAAAAAGAAAGTCTTTAAACCGGAGAGTAGCAAAATAATAGTACAAAAGAAAAATATATGAAATGTTATGGGGAGATATCTATACCCATGAAGATGTGTGTTGCTGCCATCATCTGTCTAATGTGGTGAATAACAGAATATTTTCAATGGTAAATCTTGCCCTTTGCATGTATTCTACATGATAAGTGATTTAACAAACTTTTCTTGTGTTGCTTTTCTGTGAATTTTTGGCAAAGTGCCGCAAAATATTCATTATTACTATATGACCATATTATACAAATCTTTTTTTTAAGCATTAAAAAAAAACCCTGTTAAAAGCAAGACAATTTTCTTTCATGGACCACCACAGTGGTTAAACAGAAGAACGCTTTGGGTGCTTTCACACACAGCTTTTTCTCAACCACCACTGCAGATGAGAATCCCACAGGAGGAGATGTATAGGTTTACCTTCCTTTTTGAAAGCATCTGTGGCAGCAGGTTTTTGGCAAAAAATAAGCTGAGTGTAAAACCACCCCAAGGCAGTTATCACATCTGATAAGGCGCCATAAAGAAAAATAATATGCACTACACAACAACAGGACTATAAATGTCAAGTATTTATGATGGTTTAACCCATAGGAATGCAAAGGTAATAAAAACTGAAGAAGACTCCCAGAAATCCCAGCAGATGAACTTCAGAAAGAAAACCTGATTTTTTAAATTTATTTGCACCTTGTAGATTGACACATAGCAGTATTTGTGCAGCGACACATGCAGTGTGTTATGTGCACAGCTTTGAGCTTGATTAAGTTTCTGGAGCTATTTGGTCAACCATTGGGATAGGCCAAGAGGTCGTTCCATAACAGCTTTTGTCAGGCACCATGTTAGCCACTTCTCGGAAGCTGTATTTGTTACATATCAGTCACTTTAAAGAAATACGACTAAAAGGGGTATTCCTGTTTCACCAAATAAAATGTTATTGTATGGATAATAAAGTTATACAATTTTTCAACACAGTTTCTCTATGAATTCCTCATGGTTTTCTACATCTCTGCTTGCTGTCCTTCTATAGGAAGCTTCTGTGTTTATTTCCAGTGGACATAAATCTGACCATGGTCACACAGGTGCACGGCTCGTTATATCACACAAGTCTGATAACTCTCTGTGATACTAATGAGCCGAGCACCTGTGTGACCAGGGTCAGATTTCTATCCATAGATGCTTTCTATAGAAGGACATCAAGCAGAGATCTAGAAAACTGGGAATAATTAATAGAGAAAGTATATGGGAAATCTGGACTTTTCATCATACAAGCAACAACATTAATTTGCCAAAAAAAAAAAAAAAAAGAGACTACTGCTTTAATGCTGCAGCCCCTTAAATAAGCTGTTGCTGATCGCCTTTCCTACAGGGACATCATTAAAGTGGTTTTCAATTTTCAGAAAATGCATGATATTGTTTGTATAATGACAAGTTATAGTATTTTCAAATATGCTTTCTGTATTAATTCCTCACAGTTTTCTTAATCTTTGCTTGTTGATATTTAACATGAATCTTTGTCGTTTTCCTCCTGTGGGTATAAACCGGTCCCTTGTCATGTGAGATCACACAGACGCACAGCTCCGATTACTCTCTGTGATATAATGAGTCGTGCACGTGTGTGACATCACATGACCTAGGGACTGGTTTATATTCACAGGAAGGAAACAATGAAGCTTCCTAGAGAATCTAAATACGGATAGTATATAACTTTTCATTTCAAAGAAAAATCAATTGTGTGCTCAAAGTGGGATTTCCTTTAACTAGAAATGCAAAGAAAATGTTTTCAATTTTAGGCAAAGACAATAAGTTGTAATACACCTATCACAGGGCCCAAGGTGGATGCAGAAGGAATTTCTCCCACACCATTCTATATCAGTCTGTTTAATAGTTGATGAGTCTCTGTAATCTTACACTAGTCATCTATGTCTGGCACAGTCAGTTTACACAAAGCAACATTTCTAGAACAGTCAAATCCTAAAAAAATAAATTTTCACTACAGAATTAAATTTTTTTCTGATTTGCGATTACAGATACAAAATATACAAGGACAATACGTTTCTGTACATGATTGGTGACATGTCTACCTAAACAGATTAAGTATAGACCACTACAACCTCTAGTAACAGGTTACAAATCACACTCATTTCATTATTTTTAGAATGGCGGGGATTATATATTTTAAGCTTACAGATTCATCCATGATTGAAGCAGGATCAAAGAAATCGGGCTTGAGCTCTGTTCTTTCTCGTCTATTTTTAGATGGCGGCTAGAGAAAAGAAAGCAAACAGGCATGTTTAACTACAAACCAAAAAAAGGCAATCAAGCACAATTCACAGGCCTCAAATATCTGTCTATATACAATTTTTTAAAGGAGTCCAGCAAACCCCTTTGATTTCCCAGTGCTGTTGCATAACACACAGCCACATACTCAGATCTCACATGCTGCACAGTGATGTCAGGTCAGTGACTGCACTAACAATGCCCTCACCATTTAAGTATGAGAACTTTGTTCTTTCTTTGATGTACTTTTGAAACTAGGCCTACAGAAGACTTAAGTCTGTTTATTTGTGGTCCAATAAAATGTTGTACTCAATATATGAATACACTGTTCTCCAAGGTATGTATACTTGGTATATACAAATAACAACATATAAGAAAAAACTTACTAAATCAATATCCATTGTGTCAAAGTCCATGCCCTCATTAAGGTCCTCAATTCGGCCTTCAGATGACATCATTACATCTTCAACAATTGGTTCTTCATCATCTTCCATTAGCCCAGGGTTACGCCGTCTTAAAAAAAATTTCAATAGTATGAATAAATTTATTATGTATATATAATTGACACAAGTCTGTCCTACAAAGATGAATAATGCATCAAGCACACATGATGGTCATGATCATCATGGGGAGGGCAAACATCTCTTAATGATGAGTTTAGCGTCTTAAACCACTTTTCACCTTCCTGACAGAGCCCATTTTTTCAAATTTGCCCATGCTTTAACATATCAAAGTGATTTTGAAATTGTTTTCTCGTGACACTTTGTACTTCATGTTATCTGAAAAATTTTGGTGGTATGTGTTTATTTATGAAAAACCGATATTTGATGAAAATTTGGAAAACGTCTTGACATTCAAAATGTTCTACTTTTTCCTTACACAGTCAAAAAACTTGATAACCAACATTAACCGAATGTCTGCTTTATGTCTCTATGGTTTTTAACGCATCCTCTCATTTTTGTAAGATGTTATGGGGCTTTAAACTTTAGGTGCGATTTCTCACATTTTCATAAAAAACAAAATCATGCTTTTGCAGGACCTGCTCAGATTTCAAGTCACTGTAGGAGGCCTTAATAAAAGTAAAACCCCATAAATTACCCCATTTTAGAAACTACACCCCTTAACGTATGCAAAACAATTTTCATGAAGTTTGTTAGCCCTTCAATTGTTATACAGGAGATAAAAACAAAATCGTGTGCAATTTTGAAATTTTTAATTTTTTGGTAAAATGAATGTTTATGAATTTAAAAAAAAAAAAAAAAAAAAAAAAAGTGTACAAATTCTCAGTGGATAAAAATAGCAAAAACGCTCCACAAAGTTTGATACCAAATTTAACTGTAGTACATTTAATGTTATTTAATTAATTCTTTTTATTAAAGTGTTTTTAAAACAAAGTGTTTTTTTCTTTACTTTTACAGGTTGGCTTGAACAAGCGAAGCCCTAAAGCAGTGGGCAGGACCCAGCTCCTGAAAGAAGCCACGCAGCCCCAGGGCTGCCAGAAGAGGATCGGAGGATTTTTGCATCTCTTCCATAAGATCAGTAGAGTCAGACTATTTCAGCCCCATCTTACAAGGTAAGATACAATGTAATGAAAATACTCAAGGTGAGCATACTCACAGTACTGAAAATACTCAAACTCTACTATCAGTTTTGGAGTCACAGGCGAGAACTTACAGCCTGGCAGAGCCCATCCAATATGAGAGCTAAAAACATTATTCCCACCTATTGATTTGAAACTGTGAATGCTACATAAATAATTCCAAAAGCCCCATTATCAGTAAACTTTTGCTGATGAAAAGGTCCTCTTTAAAGCTTTAACCTTTCAGCAATCCGTAGTCCAATATGTGTACATAAGGAGTAGCACTGTTTTCTGTCATTATGTGACTTAGAGTCTTCATTTGCCATCAATGATTTATATAAAACTTTGTTAAAAAGTTAGCGACAGATATAAAGTCAAAGACTCTGCAAACCGTATCTTACATGGCGTGTTGTAAATTAGTCCGCAGCTTTACATAGTTCATTGCCGCTCTCTCTTGCTGTTGTCTCGCTACTTCTTCCTGCTGTCGCTGAGCAAGCATCCACGTTACCTGTGTGCTAAACACATAAAGAGCCTAGGGTTATCATCAGTCTTGTTGTAACAGTGTTCATATCAAGCAAAAACCATCAATATAAATCAACTAAATAGGGTTATTTTTTTCCACCAACATCACCTCTTATTCACAGGATAGCGAATTAGTCTGAGCACTTGAGGTGTGAATGCTATGACCCAGAAGGATGAGGAGTAAGGCTATATTCACGCTGCCGATGCAACAGCAGTGTACGGGGAGAGGAGGAGGAGGTGAGCGCAGCTCACCCCCGCCCCTCTCCATAGGAATTAATGGCGCACGGTGCCGTACTACGGAGAAAGATAGGACAGGTCGTGCGCCCATTGACGTCTATGGAGGACGTATATCGGCCGTATATACGTCCTTCATACGTCAGTGTGAATGTAGCCCAAGAGGGTTCCCCAGATGTCCTATGGAAATACAGCAAGGGTGCACATACTAGGCCACTAGTGTAATGACTTTGACCAGAATAGCGATCTTCTCTAAATAGGTGATGGATATCAATGATGTAAAAACAAATCATAGATACTCAAACTGAAGATTAACCCCTTAAGGACGCAGGGTTTTTTCGCTTATTTCTCGAACTCCACCTTCAAAAATCCATAACTTTTTAATTTTTACGTGTACAGAGCTGTGTGATGGCTTATTTTGTGCGTAACAAATTTTACTTTCCCGTGATGTTATTTATTTTAACATGCCGTGTACTGCGAAGCTGAAAAAAAAAATTCCAAATGTGGAAAAATTGAAAAAAACCCGCCCGTCACGTTCTTGTGGCCTCAGTTTTTACGACTTTCACTCTTCGCTCCAAATAACACGCCTACTTTATTCTTTGGTTCGGGGCGATCTCGGTGATACCAAATTTATACAGGTTTTATTGTGTTTTAATACATTTTCAATAATTAAACGAATGTGTACAAAAAAAAAGAAAAATTTTTTTTGCCATTTTCTGAAGCTAATAACTTTTTCATACTTTGGTGCACGAAGCTGCGTGATATGCAATTTTTTGCGAAATGAGTCGACGTTTGCATTGCTACAATTTTGAGGTCTGTGCGACATTTTGATCATTTTTTATGTGATGTAAAAAGGTGTAAAAGTCGCATTTCGGACATTTGGGCGCCATTTCCCCGTCTCGGAGGTCACTGCCGGCCGTAACCGGTTTTATATTTTGATAGATCGGGCATTTTGGGACGCGGCGATATCTAATGTGTCTGTGATTTTTACTGTTTATTATGTTTTATATCAGTTCTAGCGAAAGGGGGGTGATTTGAATTTTTAATATTAATTTTTTTTTTTTTTAAACTTTTTTTTTCACTAATTCTTAGACCATCTAGGGTACATTAACCCTAGATGGTCAGATCATTCCTACCATATACTACAATACTTCTGTATTGCAATATATGGCATTTTTGCAGCTCATTCATTACAATGAGCCATTGGCTCATTGTAACGAATCTGCAGAAGCCATTAAGCCTCGGGTCAAACGAAGACCCGAGGCTACCATGGCAACCGATCGCCGCCCCCTGATGACGTTCAGGGGCGCGGCGATCGTAATAAAGATGGCTGCGCCGGCGCGCCGACATCTTTTAAATCCTGCCGGCGACTTTGCTGGCGGCAGTGAAATGGTTAATAGCTGTGATCGGTGCAAGCACCAACCGCGGTTATTAGCGGTGGGGGTTTGCTGCAATATGCAACAACCCCCACCTCTGTATGAAGAGGACTCAGCCCGTGAGCCCTCTTCATACATTCCCTGTACCTCTGCGCCGTAGAGCTACGGCGCAGAGCGTTAAGGGGTTAAGAAATCCATATTTATTTTTGCCAAAAACGTGAACATAATAGCAATCCAAAATATATGTGCCGTTTTCGGTCTCATCACAAGACTTTCATCAGACATGGATAGATGCCAAAACGTTGTAAGTTTAACACAAGGAAGCCTGGCTGTGCTAAGGTCATAGCTTTTTTTGTTAAATGGAGGGTTGTCCTCAGTAGCACAAGACGCTAGTGATAGTTAGTGTGCCCTCTCATGCTACTGTAGCCATTCAAAAGAGATGCTACAGCCTTGGGACAGCCCGGCACAACTTTGTGGCAACTATCAGTGTCTGATGAAAGTCTTGAGAAATATCACATATATTTTGAATTCCTATAATGTTTACTGCAAAAATAAATATTCTTTAATCTTCAATTTAAGTGACAAGTATTTATCCTTTGAGACTATCAAGGGTGGTTCCCGAACTTGTGCACCTACACATACCATCTTCATCAAGGAGCGGTGGGTGTCCAACCATAACAGGTGTAAAAATAACTCTTTAACCCCTTCCCGACACGTGCTGTACTAGTACGGCGCGCGTCGGGTCCCGATGCATGAAGAGGGCCCACAGGCTGAGCCCTCTCCATAGCCGGTAAGTCTTTGCTGCATATATCAAAAAGATCATCATCGGGGAGAGGCGATCAGTCGCTTCTTCCGAAGACCCAAGGCTGACTCGTATTAACCCTATCGTTACAATGAACACACTGTAATGATTGAGGAGGAAAATCCCCATATACTGCCATACTGAAGTATGGAAGTATATGTTAGGATTGATCAGACAACCTAGGGTTAAAGTACCCTAAAAATTCAAATCGCCCCCTTTCCTTAGAACTGATGGTAATAAACAGTAAAAATCAGAAACACATCAGGTATCGCCGCGGCCAAAAATGCCCAATCAAAATATATATACTTTTGTGCCATTTTGAAAAATATTTAAAAAAAAAAAAAAAAATCAATAAAAAGTGATCAAAAGATAGCAGTCCTAAAAATGATACATATGAAAACGTCATCAAAAGTCCCCCCCACAGCTCCGTACACCAAAGTATGAAAAAGTTATTAACACCAGAAGATGGAAAAAAAAAAAAAAAAAAAATGAAAACATTATAAAACCTATACAAATCTGGTATCCCCATGATCGCACAGACCCAAAGAATAAAGTAGACATATCATTTTGGGCAAACAGTGAAAACTGTAAAATCCAAGTCCACAAGAAAACGGCGCAAATGAGGTTTTTTCACCATTTTCACTGCATTTGGAATTGTTTTCCCGCTTCCCAGTACACGAGATGGAAAATTAAATACCATCACTATGAAGTGCAATTTGTCACACAGAAAACAAGCCATAACAGAGCTCTTTAAGTGAAAAAATAAAAAAAAAAAGTTATAGATTTTTGAAGGTGGGAAGTGAAAAATGGAAGTGAAAAAACTAAAAAGGGCCAGGTCGTTAAGGATATTGCAAAAAAAAAAAAAGAAGAAAAAAAAACAAAACACCTACTTATAATCAATGGCAGGTTGGTGATGCTCAGGCTGCATTGGGTAAACCGGCATGTAACTTTCTTCAGGCCGCAATCGTTTAGGTTCTCTCATGATGGTGGATGTCAGCTGCGGAGTTTGCATCATGACTGGTGTATTCATTGTTTGTTCCCTGTTTAGCCACATACTGTCGCTGCTACTGCTCTCTTCAGCTAAAATACAAAAAAGATTTAAACTGACATTCATATAACATGTAAACAGCAAAACTTCATGCACTTTGTTCTTGTGGCGTACCTTCTGGTATTTTCCGTTTGCCTGTTGCTGGTTTTGTCTTTTTACTCCTTACCGAAGAGCCTCGGCCGCTCATTCCACTCATTACAGACATAGTGTCGTCGTCTCCTCCAGCTAGTAAAGAGTTCCTATAAGACATGAGTGGTAGCCAGACATCCTCTCTTCTCAGAGACATTTGAAAGGTCATAAACTTCTCCAAGTATGCGTACCTGAAAAACAAAGATTTGTGGGTGTTTCAGTTGTCATTCATTTATTCATATCTTGTAGAGATCATTGTACAATACAGATGCATGACAAATATTGGCACCACTTACACTGTCTTCTTGTCTTGTCTCAGAAGCTTAGATGAGAACTCGCTGAGAATGTCAAGGAAGGCCATGTTTAGAGGTGGATGGACCTCCCCTTGCGGGCTTGGCTCTTTAAAGGCAAATTCTATACCATCCCTAAAAAAATATACACAAAGAGATTACATAGGAGAAATCATCAGTTTTAGTATAATATCTAATAACGCTAACATCTAATATTTAAATCTTTAACTCAGAATTAAAATATTGAACATTGTAGACTATAGGTTAACATCCATTCAGCTTGGGATTTCTTCATAGATTATTAGTATTAGGAAAAGGTACAGAAGATTACAATATTTCTAGAAAGATTCTGTAAATAAATATTCGGTGTTGGCCTGGAGATCAGATAATATTTTTAAGATCATAGCCATCACAGGTTCAGCATACCTCCCAAAGTTGAAATAGCAGCGCACACTGTAGAATTACATCACACCAAAAGAAATTTAGAAATCAGCTGTCAAGCTGCCCGGCAGTACACCGTACCGTCTATTTGTTTTGGATGTCATGGCTACTGTTGTAGGCAAGAGCTAATCTGCTTTGCATGGCAAGCGACAGCAATAGCAGCAACTGGATTTACATGCGTCATTATAAGACGCCTGCCATGTACAGCTAGTAGACACTAAGAGAAGATAATCTTGCCAAATTAATGTAACGTGTCAAACTAGCACCACATGAGCTGTGCCGTTCTTGAGAGGTCTTCCAATACTAATCTTTGTAAATGTGTGCCATGGTTTCAAATTCTATTTTCAGTGATCTGGCACATATCAAAGTTCCCTCAAAAATGCATCTTTTACCATTTTCCAGTCAATGCGTGGGCTGACCTCCACAGATAGCTTTAAAAACTTGTCCAAATAAGGTTTATATAAAGTAAAATAAGGATATGATTACTTGTGTAACATTGCAATGGCTTCTCTGGTTTTAAGTTGATCAAGTCCAAAGGTTAAAGCAAATCGCCTAGCAAGCTCTTTTATTCCACTGAACGTTGGTGACGATCGGTCAAAGTTATAGCCGTGCTCCTGGATCATCTCATTGAAAAGCTGTGTAAGAGGACAAAAATAAAATGTTAACAATTAATACTCTATATTCTGCCATTGAATGTCAACAGGACCATCACTCTGCAAACACATCCACAGTAGGAATGTAAATGTCAGCCTCAAATATATGTCACGTTTTTTGGGTACTATCAACATATGGCCTCATGCACATGACCGCGCATGGGAGCCGTGAACTAGCCATACAAATTGCAGTCAGCTCACAGCAGCCGTTGACTTCTATTATGCATGGTGACATTGTGCTGAGTACTTTCCCATTTGCGAATAGTTTTTGCACAAATGTGCATGAGGCCTTAATTTGATGCATTTTCCCCTAAAATCATTCACGAATGTGAATGCACGCTTATGGAAAATCTAATGTGTATTTAAACTATTCTGACCTTGAGAGCTTAAAGGGGACCTATCACCACGATTCTACCTCTAAAGGTAGAACGGGTGGTAGGTGGATAAATGGGACGTAAGGATAGCCCTTTTGGGGCTAATCCTTACGTTCCGGCTATCCTTTTGTAAACTTTAATGAGTTTACATGCTAATTTATCTAAGCGGCTACTGGGGCGTGGAGTAGCCGGACATGAGGCTACTAGTCGCGGCTACTCCAAGCCCCAGTAGCCTTGTTCCTCCGCCTACCGAGTAATCTTCGGCGCGCAGCTCCTCGTAGCTGCGCGCCCTCGTGCATGCGCGGGGCGCAGGCCTACGGGTGCGCGGACGTAGCTCCGAGGCCGGCGCTACTGCGCATGCGCAGACGCCGGGTGCTCGGACGAGGGCGCGCAGCTACGAGGTGCTGCGCGCCGAAGATTACATGGTAGGCGGAGGAACAAGGCTACTGGGGCGTGGAGTAGCCGCGACTAGTAGCCTCATGTCGGCTACTCCACGCCCCAGTAGCCGCTTAAATAAATTAGCATATCAACTGATTAAAGTTTACAAAAGGATAGCCGGGACGTAAGGATTAGCCCAAAAAGGGCTATCCTTACGTCCCATTCATCCACCTACCACCCGTTCTACCTTTAGAGGTAGAATCGTGGTGGTAGGTCCCCTTTAAAGGGAACCAGTCATCAGAAATTGGCCTAAAACTTTTACAGTATTTTGTCAACTAGCTAAACAGCTTCTCAATCATGTTTTTTCATGGCCCAGCTTGGGGAATCATCAAGAACTTTGATGTCAGGTGTTAACTTGTTTTATAAGGTCAGGGAGGTGGAGAGTTTAAGTTCTCCCTGCTTCTACGTGCCTCCTCCGCTGTGATTTACATGCATCGGACTTCAGATGATCTGCTTAATGATCTCCTTGGACTTAGGATCTTCAATTACAGTGAAGGAGGAATGGTGAGGCAGGGGAAAGCTCGAATGTTAAACTATCTACCTCCTTGACTTCATCAAAGCAATTTACACTTCACTTCAAAGTAGATTTTCTTGATGATGCCACCACACTGGGCCATGAAAGAAACTAGATTTAGAAGCTGCTCAGCTGCTTGATAACATACTGCTAGTGGTTTATTTGGCCAATTTCTGATGAGGGGTTCACTTTAACAAGAGACATTCAATTAGAGGATGCTTAGTAAAAGATCATACATAAAAATGTCATAATATACATTTTCATTCTTCATTTAGGTCCAACAAACTCTTTTAACCAGCCTACATTGCGGAAGGTTTACAGTATAATTATTTTACAAAGCCCTGGGATAGGAAAGCTATGCCCCCCACCCAGACATATTGCCAGCCAAACATCCAATCTGGCAAACTGACAACCCATTGCTGCTAGTCAGGGCCATGATTGACCACCCCTCGTCATGGCTAGTAACAAGGGGCATCAATTTGTTGGATTGGCTGTTCGGCTGGCAATTCATTCAGGTTTTGCACTCAAAAAGTGTATTTATTATAACCAAATACCATAAGATACATTTAGCCATTGTGCGTAGCATTACACAAATGTATATTTGTGCATTAACATATGTTCTCCATTCTCATTCATTAACACCAAAACAGGGTTCCCCAAACTACGGCCCGAAGACCGTTTCGATCCGGGCCCCTGCGGCCCATGACAGTCGGGCAGGAGCCTCTGTCCGGACAGGAAACTCCTATCCGTCATTGTATAGCGCTTGATACGGTTGGAGACCGCCGATCGAGCACTATTACTGGAGCAATGTGGCCGGTAGACAACCCAGGCGCACAGCGCTCCATGAACTAGGATGCGCAGCCGCGAGATGACGGGAGACATAGGCGAGTACAGGGTTTTTATTTTTTATTAAAAAGGGCAGTAAAAAGATTGTGGCAGCCGGGGAACAATAGTAAGTTATAAGGGGCAGCATAGGAAATAATTAATGTTGTTGGTTTAGCATAGGAAATAACTAATGGTGTGGGGGGGGGGGGCAGCATAGGAAATAATTAATGATGGGGGGGCAGCATAGGAAATAATTGATGATGGGGGGCAGCATAGGAAATAACTAATGGTGTGGGGGGGGGCAGCATAGGAAATAATTAATGATGGGGGGGCAGCATAGGAAATAATGATGGGGGGGCAGCATATGAAATAATTAATGATGGGGGGGCAGCATATGAAATAATTAATGATGGGGGGGGGCAGCATATGAAATAATTAATGATGGGGGGGGCAGCATATGAAATAATTAATGATGGGGGGGCAGCATATGAAATAATTAATGATGGGGGGGCAGCATATGAAATAATTAATGATGGGGGGGGCAGCATATGAAATAATTAATGATGGGGGGGGCAGCATATGAAATAATTAATGATGGGGGGGCAGCATATGAAATAATTAATGATGGGGGGGCAGCATATGAAATAATTAATGATGGGGGGCAGCATATGAAATAATTAATGATGGGGGGCAGCATATGAAATAATTAATGATGGGGGGCAGCATATGAAATAATTAATGGTGGGGGGCAGCATAGAAAATAATTAATGGTGGGGGGCAGCATAGGAAATAATTATATGGGGCAGTCTAGTAATTAATGGGGGGATGCATATTCAATAATTAATGGAAAGGGATAATTATTTAATAATTAATATGCCCAATTAATATAAATAATATATAAAATAGTTCATTAGGGGGTGCAGTATATTAAATAATGTATTATGGATGCGGTCACATGTACCGCTATTTATTTTTAAACTTTAGTCCAGCCCTCCAACGGTCTGAGGGGGACAGTGAACGGCCCCCTATGTAAAGAGTTTGGGGACCCCTGCACTAAAAAGTAAGTGTACCCAACCTGTTAATGAATGAACCAGTAGGACAGTGTCTGAGCATAAGCAGCAACGCAATCTCTATTCATTATTTCACTGCAGTTTTCCGCTCTTATGTATAATCAGCTTGGCAAGAGCCATGCAGATGGAGAAGACACTTTTCTCTGATAACATATTAAAGTAATTTATTACATTTACTTTACCTTTGATTTATACAAAGTTTGAGAAGCTAGTGTCCACTCCCTCCAAACACTGAAGACAAAAGTCTACCCTATACATGATAAAAGTACACATACTATCCCTGGGTTCATTATTTTAGCTTGTCCTAATCCACAGTATAGCATACCTGTTGTAAACTGAGAATGAGCGTCTTTGCACATTGGATTTTATCTATCTGTCGAGTTTTGCTCATGGTTTCTTTTATGATGTCCCCATAATCATTGTAGTACTGCAAAATGAAAATAATTGAATTAGTAATTGGTCATTAAAAGAGGAATAATATCAGCATCATAATGGGTCAACTTACATTTAGATATTTAAATATAAAAATATAAAAACATCTCTGCAAAAGGTAAAGATTACACTAGATTTATGCTAGCTCCTAAAGTCTCCATACATGTAGACTAACAAATAACTTGATCTACATACCCTCATATACTGCTTGAAGATATCAGCCGCAGTATTCATTTCCACCACATTATACACTATAAGTTTGCAGAAAGCTGCAAGTAAATTTCTTCTTTTGTGTAATGCTTCAATTTTACTGGCTTCATCATCTTGTTGACCATCTATAAAATAAGAGGAGAGGGAAACAGAACACTAAGCAAAGGTTAAACAAACAAACATAGTCAAACACTCATGTATCAAAAGTGGTATGGACTCTCGTGATAGGGATGTAATATTACCACTGTACAAGGCATTGGTTCGGCCACACCTGGAATATGCTGTCCAGTTCTGGGCACCGGTCCATAAAAAGGATACACTGGAGCTGGAGAGGGTTCAACGTAGAGCCACAAAAATGATACGGGGTATGGAGGGTCTTAGTTATGAGGAAAGATTGAAGCTACTAGATTTATTTAGTCTGGAAAAGAGACGACTACGAGGGAACATGATTAATTTATTTAAATATATGAATGGTCCATACAAAAAATATGGTGATAAATTGTTTCAGATTAGATCAAATCAAAAGACGAGGGGGCGCTGTCTCCGTTTGGAGAAACCAAGGTTTAATCACCGGAGGCAACAGGGCTTTTTTACTATGAGACCTGTCAATCTGTGGAATAGCCTGCCTCAGGCGCTGGTCACAGCAGGGACAGCAGAGAGCTTCAAGAAGGGTCTAGATGCCTTTTTACACCTAAATAACATTGATGGTTATGTTATATAGAATTGCTTCCCCTAAATCCCTTCCTCATCCAATCCCTTCCCTTCCTTGGTTGAACTTGATGGACAAGTGTCTTTTTTCAACCGTATAAACTATATAGACAAAATTTTAAAGAATTCTTCAATATGAGTATCACAGAGGAATGTCTCTGTGCTTATAACAGAAATTATAACATTGTATAAACACATGTATCACACATAATATGAACATTATGGTCAACAAAAACAACTCTGGCTTGTCAAATTGACTCCATAAGACCTCTGAAGATTTTCTGGATATATATATATATTTTCTGGATATATGACACAGCAGATCACTTAAAAGGTTTTTGCAGGATTTTTTTTTTTGATCACCGATACCTAGAATAGGCTTAGAGCATGGGGGATAAATGACCATTTCAAGGGCCAGAAAAACCCTTTAACCCGTTCACGACCCGTGACGTAATAGCATGTCACGGGTCGGCCGCGGGTGTATGGAGAGGGCTCAGGCGCTGAGCCTTCTCCATAGCCAGTAAGTCTTAGCTGCATATTGCAGCAAAGGCTTACCGGTAACACCCGCAATCAGTGCCAGCATCGATCGCGGGTGTTTTCCCGCTGATCGCCGCGGGCAAAGCTGCCGGCGGCTTCAAAAGGATAGCGGCGCATGGGCGCCGCCATCTTTTCGAGGATCGCCACTCCCCGTGACGTCATCGGGGAGAGGCGATCCGTCGCCATGGTAGCCCCGGGTCTCACGAAGACCCGAGGCTACTTCGGGTTAACCCATGCATTACAATGTGCTATCAGCACATTATAATGTAAAAGTAGTAAAATACACATACTGCCATACTGTAGTATGGGCGCCGCACAAATGCGTTTTTTTCCCAATTTCACTGCATTTGGAATTTTTTTTCCCCTTCCCAGTACACGGCATGGAATAATAAATACAATCTCTATGAAGTGTAATTTGTTCCGCAGAAAACAAGTTGTCACACAGCTCTGGACATGGAAAAATAAAAAAGTTATGGATTTTTGATCATGGGGAGTGAAAAATGAAAAAACAAAAAAAGGGTAAGGTCCTGAAAGGGTTAAATTGAGCATACCAACAAATTTGCTTTTGTTTGTGTTATAAGTTGCAACAGGACATTGAAAATGGATTAATAGTCTAGTATCGTAGCTGAACTTGGTACACTAAGGGAATCATCTGTTCACCAGTCCTTCCCCCTGTGCTGTACTATCTAACCAGAAGGGGAGGTTCTGTCTTGTGAGATCTCTCTCACCAGTGCATTACAGTGCTCAAAGTACAGTTCCAACTTTGCAATATTAATGCATTTCTGCAAATACCTTCTTCTAAAAAGTAAAACATACAAGGGAATTGACTATACAGCTCCCCAAAGCTGCTACCAAACACTGTCAGCAGCTTTGCTTGGTTAATACGGACGCTAGACTTTCTTTAAAACTCAATGTACACAGCTGAAGAAAAAAATTCTGATAAAAAGTTCACATATATAGTTCTTTACCTGAACTGCTGTTATCATCATCTTGGTCAATGAAGACATGATCCAAAATGAAGCTTAGTAATTCAGACTGTAAGGATGAATCTGGGGAATACACAAGCGGTTCTAAAGCTTCACGGCCACCAGCTACAATCTGATGGCTAAAGATCATTAGCACATCAGAGAGAATAGTAAATGCCTGCAACAGATAAGGGAAATAAAATGGAATACGTTACTTAAATATACAGAAAAATACTACATAAAATATTTGCAGTTTAATATAACATGCAATAATTTGCTCTGAACTTTTATCATATCATCCCCTGACATATGTTTTAATAAAAAAGTACTGAATAAATGATATGGTAAATGGTAACATTGATTTGTTGAGGCTCTTTCAAGGCTCTCATTTACAGAAGTCACATATTTGAAGCAGTTTTCCTAGTGTGACCACAAGGTGGTACTAATGGGCTTACCTCCCAGAGAACAATACATCGAATTCTGGCCCTAATAATAATCATTCAAATAGAAAGTATGTACATACAGAACAACAATCATTTTATTTTGCTCATAACACACTTTTCACATTCATAAACTAAAGATTTAAAGGGGTTTTCCAGGGATTTTCAAATTACTTAAGCTAATTCATAACTTCTAAATTATAGGAAAATGCACAGACAGACAAGGAAGAGAGCTAGCTTAAAGGGCATCTAACACTAGGATGAAGGACTGTAAGCAAATTAGCTTGAGGGGCTCCATGGTGCATATGTGTTAATGTAGCCTGGAGCCCCTCAGGCTCATTTACATACAGTCTAATCTTGGTGGTAGATGTTCTCTAACCTTTACAACAGCTTCTAACCTATTAAAGTAGAGTTTAGAAGTCCCTGCCTCCCTAGCCCATTGTTGGCTCCCAGCCAAAAGTGTCACACTGATTGATTAGAAATTACCTAGCTGACATTTGTCATGCAGGAAATATGTACTTTAACAAAAAAAAAGAAGCATCAAATGTTTGTAGCCTATGATATTTCTGCACCAAAAAAAAAAAAAACACAGAGGAATATTGTTGGTGCTTCTTTTGCCAGTTTAGATTTTCCCTTCACCAGACTGTAGATGCAGCTAATTGATCAGGAGGTGCAATCATTTTGCCAAATTAGGTAAACCTACTACAAAGTACTACTCAACTTAAAATGAAATCTACCACCAGTATGAAGGATTGTAAACCAAGCACAGTAACATACATGTGTGTGCCCTCTTTCTTTAGGGCCCCTCCTCCTGCATTCCAATAAGAGCTCTACAAACACTGACACCGATGTCCTGCCGGCTTATACATGTACACATCATATCATATTGTGAAGAGTGTAAAAGCTACAGGCAGATACGTTCTATTTCCAGGGCCGAGGAAGGAAGGTGTATAGTATAGTATAATAGAGCTGACAGCATGTAAATGCCTGTGATGGCAAAGGGGAGAAAGTCATGTGTAATATGCATCTCATGGATCTCATCATCTCTCTGTGTGTCAGATAGTAGTAGACTGAAAGTGTATACAGGCGGTCCCTTACTTAAGGACACCCGCCTTACAGACAACCCATAGTTACAGACAGACCCCTCTGACCTCTGGTGAAGCTCTCTGGATGTTACTTTACAGCTGATTATTGCAATCTGGGACTAAAGTGTCTGTAATGAAGCTTTATTGATAATCCTTGGTCCCATTACAGCAAAAAAATGTTTAAATTTCAATCGTCACTGGGGCCCAAAATGTTTTTTTTTGTCTGGACCTTCAATTGTAAAATATACACAGTTTTGACTTGCATACAAATTCAACTTAAGAACAAACCTCCGGACCCTATCTTGTACGTAACCCGGGGACTGCCTGTATAAACCTGTACACTGATCCATGAGAACTTTATGAACAAAATAATTACTTACCTGTTCTTTTACAGCAGTGTGCACATTGGTAAGGTAATGCTGACATATTTGGCAAAATACCCTCATTTGTCTCTTTAATGTTATTAACTCCTCCTAAAAAAAAGAAAAAAAGAAGGCAATTAATATAGCAGGACGTAAAACAGCAGAAAAGGAAGAGAGGGATGAAAAGGCAAATAAATTAAAAAATACCTTGGATGAGCCAGTCTCTGAAATTTTTGCCAGTTGCCAGAGAATTACATAATGGGTACACTGTAAAGCATGGATGACAATCTGAAACAGAAGACACACAATGTGACTGAAGAAGATGAAAAGAAAAACAACAATCCATACTGAGAAAGAAACGGACCTGCTCTGGCATATCTCCATTTTCAATGCCAGTTTTCAAAAGTTTGTAATTGCTGCTGAAAAGGTCCCACCTTGAAAGATCGTGTGCACTGCAAAACACAAAAGAGGATCTGTCAATCGTTTACTCTTGAAACCACCAAATGTAGAATTTTATTGCAATTTTTACAAGCATGACTTTCAGAAAGCCTAATGACATGATGCGCCAAACCAGTTCCATACACAGTACTCCAGACACCCAACCAGGGTGAAACAGCACTGTCTACAGCTGGGAATCTGTTCCTTCTGGAAATATACGGTTTGTTTGTTTTTTAAAGTAACAAACTTTAAAAAAGATTTGGGAACACAAGTCCTAAAAATATATACATAGGTCTCAGTGAACAGTCATCACCACATGACTATGGATGTAAATGTCCTCAAATCTGAGCACAAGAGTATAAATCCAACTTGTGCATCAGAACAAGATGGGTATAACAAGCACAGAAATTAACAAAAAAAGCAAGTACCAGCAACTTACCGCCGCAACCCAAGGGAGTTGCCCAACAAGATAGCTAAAAGAGGAGTGTTTTTCATTTTCCCCATCCTGGAAAACTGATTTCCATATTTTCCCAGAATCCCCTAGTGGCACGTCAATGACTATAAATCTCCACACACCTACAAAGCCTTAATTGGCAGTCTCTGTGAGGAGAAATCTTAATTCCCGACCCAGTTTCAACAGCTAGCACACATTCTCATGTTTTTCTATGGGCAGTACTCTTGGGACACTGTGTCCATCACCCAATGTATGATTTGATTATTGTAGCAGAACATTTTGAAACAGGTAGTATTGCTGCCTATATTTGCAACTCAGACAGTCTTTTCTACCACCATTGGAGTGATAGTGGAACGCATACACTGAGGACACAAGGGTTGATTGTTTGCAGCCTAATATTTACATATATAGTGATGAAGACATACTTGTGGAAAGCAGTTATTCGTTTTAGTGTAGCCAGGACCTGATATGCATCATCCTCATCAGGTTCTTCCTCCTAGAAATGAAGAAAAAAAATAAACATGTTTATAGATTTTAAAACTTTGTAGGCAAAGTAGCAAACAGCATGTAGCATAAGTATTATATAGCATGTCAAAAAGTTCTCAGTGGGAATACACTTATAATATTTTATCAAAGTTCCAAGCAACTACACCCTTCCAAAAAAAATAATAACAAACCTCCTGCAGAAAGTCTTCAAGGAGACGATTAAATTTATCTGCCAGTTCATCAATTAACTGACTCTTTGCGATGTCCACTCTGTTAAATATTGTGAACTCCTCATTACAGAGGGCATGATAGGTTTTCGAACAAGCTTCCAAAACATCTGTGTCCGTGTGTTTCTCTACAATGCTCCTTATCTGCCGAAGTAGGGCTTCTAGATGCTTTAAAAAGAAGAGAAATTTGTAACATCAATGTTTGGATTTGCACACCTATTTTTTAGTTTATCTACACGAGAAGAACCTGTGTATTAATTACTGCATTATTAGTGTCTATAAAAAGGGGCGAAGGGTTTATTCAGATGAAAATTATTTAGTCACAGTTTTAGAACAGTTATTACGACTCGAGCAGATGTACATAGCCCCATGTTAAGAGGCCACAAGACATAAAAATAGTGTTGGCCTTGGGTCAACTGGGTTATACCTTCACAATGCATGCAGCAGGCTACTTAGTTTATACCAAAAGTAGGAGAAGGGCGTAGAAAATAAAAAGAAAAGTAATTTTTTGTACCTTTTCTAGACGTCCGGTTGTGTAAATTTCCAGGTCAAAATACTGCGGCAACTGAAGAAGATTAGTCACCTTCTCTGCATCCACAGAATACTGAGTTGAAAAAATACATAATAAAAACAATTATAAATTCGTAATATTTTTAAACTGGTTTCCATTTATTACATAATCACATCAAGATTACAGGATGATACACACTTTTGCTAAAAGCTGTGGCAGAGACACGGCAAAGAGTTCAGTAAGCCTTGTCTTGTCATCCAACTGAGTTTTCTTTTCTTTCGCAGTCAATACCTATAAAGAGAAAAACATCATCTGAAATTCAGTATTTATTCAAAAACGTATTTAGTATCACAACCATCAGCCAGGCATCACTTAACTGGTCATTTGCACATAAACAACAAAAAAAAAACGCAAAGCAAATGTAGCTAAGGCTGACCTCACGTTAAGGCTCCATGCACAAAAATGTTGTGTTTGTCTGTAAATTAAATAGATAGCACATGGTTCCAGCGCTCAAGTGTGTAACGTTATACTTCACTGGACCATGCAACTTTTATTCCCCCATTTTAGCGCTCTAAACACAACCCTTACGTGGCAACCAGAACCATATTAGCCGACCCATAAGTGTACTATAAAGTGTCTCCTCCTCCTCCTCGTTTTTTTTTTCTTCTCTCTCTGCCTACTATTAAAAAAATAATATTTTTACCCTTTTTCCTGTTCCTCTGCCAACAGGAGGGTGGCATTCAGCAGCTTGGCGAATTGTACAAAGCATGATTTCAATCAATGCACTTTCCTGACGGTCAGTCAAGGCTGCAAGGAAATAAAAAATACCTTTTGTTAGATTAAAATGCAATAACTACGTTAGAAACATGGTATACACTAGTTCTCTCTCCCTCATGCACACGGCCATAATGTGAGCCGTGATCTATAGGTCTACGGCACCAAGACCCTGGTGCAGTGAGCACCCCATGTCTCACTGCACTGCGGCTTGGCTGGGTGGCCTTCTATGGAGAGAGGAGGGGTGAACAGCACTCACCCCTCCACTCTGATGCAACCAGCTAAGCATGTGTATATAACTAGTGAATCTGTCCCCTCTTATCCAGAAATTATGCCTGGGGCTTCTCACCCATGACCATGAACAACATTGATATTCTCAAATCTCCATGTTATTAAACACACTTCAACGATATACATTACTTACCTTCCTCGCCATTTAAAGGATCATCCAACAACAAGCTGTTCATACACTCCCAATCCTTTAAAAGCTCAGTTGCACAGTCCCACATACTGTCCACGAGATAGGCAGCATGTTCATGCAACTAAAAAAAAAAAACATAAATATTACTTTATATTTCGAAAAAAAAAGTCTCCGCAAAATGACACAACTTCCAAAAAGCAGAGTTCACCATACATACACAAATAAAAACAGCCTAAAGTCTTAAAAGTATATTTCAGCAGGAGATGTAGGAGGGGAGGGGGGGTTACAGCAATGAGACTACTGCTCATCTGAAACTTAACACCTATCCTGTAGTATTACATAAAACGATATTGGAAATTTATCTTCTGTACGTTGTAAATGAGAATGCTGCACATAATTCTCTACAGAATTACCAGTGTCAGTCTATTACTAAACCTAGTGGTCGGATAGAGAATTGAAGGACATAGTACTTTGTATTAAACAAAGATAGTTACTTTGAAAACATGCTTTTTTTTAAATTATAAAATTGCTTTAAAATTCTATTTTATATTGTGGTCAGAGGGTCAAATTAAAAGTTTACTGATGTTTCCGTCCATTCTGTTTACATTCAGAGGCCACAAAACAGTACATTGCTAGACTTGTTCCAGGACAAAAAAATAATTGTAGGCATCTAGGATACACTAAATCACGGCAACTAAACAAGTCTCCCCAAGGTGGTTTTCCATGGTTTTATACAGTGAAAAAAATACAAGCCACATATCTGCAAGTATATCCTAGACTGAAACTGCCCTTTGACCCTTACTGAAAACATAAGTTTCATATATGATGCTTGTGAGTGACTGCCCATCAACAAGATTACTAGTCTTCATGAATTACTACTGTAATCATGTTTTTAATACTAATCTGTTAATTCTGCATGGAAGCAGTGTCTCACAAGCATCCTCGATGACAAAAATGATGTGGGTCTGCGTAGTATGCATATTGAAATACTCTCAGTTTGCTAGAATGTGTTATATTAGAATGTCTAATATTATCCAATCCCTTTCCCCACTTCTAAACCGGATAAAAATTTGTATACCTCACTCTCCAAAAAGAAAAAGACCAAAGTCTTGACAAGGTTTGCATTAGGGCTAAGCCTCCCTCTTCTCTTCAAAATCCCATCGTCTTCAGGCTCTCTACAGCTGAATAATCTGTTAGAAATGGCCACAAACAAATCAGAGATTTACAAACAAACATTAAAGTATTCAAGTTTTATCCTTGAATACTATATCAAATTATTGTTGCTGTTGATAACATAAAACCATGCCTCATGTTTACAGCCACTTTAGTAAAGTTCTTAGCCTTACTTCTTATAAAGAAACTCCCCAGCTGCAACAGCTACAGGTCTATGGGCAGAATAGACCAAGTGGTAGACATTTTCACAGTCTTCAGCAGTTAGGACTTCATCGCTACTTCTACAAAGAAAGAATAAACACAACAATGGTATTACTTGACATTAACTAAAACCTTTCCATAATTGAAAAACTAAATTTATCACACAAACTTCACACAACCTAGCAAGAAACCATGAAGGGGAATGGTACAGTAGATACGATAAAGGTGCTCCGGCTTGGATAAATTACACACCAGGTTCTGTCTGGGATAGAATTCAGATATAACCTGTGTATGGGGGGGAAGGGGATTTAGTAGATTCCAGCCGTGCACCAGGAATTGCGACTTTTCAAGTTGGAAGTTGCTCTACGTTTATTTAGTCCTAAGTTTTCTCCTTCCTTCCCTCCTTTGTGTAGGATATCACTAACAATTTGTTTTAATGATATAATTAACTTGCAACTAGCTCAGTATTAGAGTAAGGGAATATCAGGCAAGAACAAATCATACATTTATACAGTGCAGCATTGGAAGATAAAGGATCTTCCCTGCAAAAGAATTTCCCTTAAGAGCAACATTTAATTAGGCTACATTAGGTGTAAGGTTATGATGCTTGACAAGATGGCTAAACATAAATTCACAGGACTACATTACAATGCTATCTTCTGTTTGCATTAAAAGAGTATCATTTTAACATAAATCTAAATATTTCTTTGTGTTACAATGACTCAAGCGAGTTCTATAATTCATCTCTGAAAAGAGACCAGTCCCCAGAAAACAAGGCACAGAAAACCATCCTCAGATGTCTAGTTCACAACCCCCAGCCTAGAGGTTTTACTTACTGTAAAACTAGAGTTAGAAGTTTTATTGCCTGAACTGCTACATCGTACTCCTTGTCTAGAGTCATTGACACAATTCTATCCTGAAAAAAATAAAATCCATTGGTTACAAGACACATCAAACACAGGTGAATAAAAAAAATATACTTTTTTAAACAAGAGAAAAAAAAATACCTTGAATCGGCTGGTGAACAGCTCCAGCTTGGAATTCAACTCTCTGTTGTAATAAAGACCTTGCAGGGCAGTAAGACATTTAAGGCGAACCTCTCCTTGCTGAAATAATGTAAAAAACACAAATTAATAAACTATACTCTGTAAGGAATGTATAGGAATGACTGGAAGATGAAAAAGATGACCATGTTCAAAGGCATTGTTCCAGAAGGATTTTTAATCTACCATTCATGCACATGGACTTTTTGGCCAGGGTGAAGCACTGCTCCATTTTGGGCAGACTTACCACAGCCATGTACTACCTGGTCACTCACTTAAGGGGGTCACGTGTAATATAATTTGAATGTTACTTGGCCAATTGTGGACTTTAGTAGCCAGAATAACTGAAATCATTGGCTTGTTTAATCTACAGTCATTCCTGTGCTATTATCAAGTTGTTTCACTTGACGATTGCTACATATTTATGTCTTCAATAATTAAGCATCAGTACAGTGCTGTACTCACAGCTGACGAGAAACATAAGTGTAAAATCTGTGTTGACATCAACAGCAAGTTACCAGATTTATTATGACAGGCTCTCTCATGGAGATTAGGACATGCTAATAAGAATTCTTCATGATTTCACAGTAACCTATAATCTTCCAGCAGTCTAGATCCACATGCTTGTGAAGTGACACACTACCCAAAATAAAAGGTTTCCTCTATGGTATGATATACAAGTCAGTGTTAATGTCTTTTCTTGCAGTTTTAACTGGTTAGCGACCGCCCGCCGTGCTGATAGCACATTGTAATGAATGAGGCGGAAAATCCCCATATACTGCCATACTGTAGTATGGCAGTATATGATAGGATCGATCAGACAACCTAGGGTTAAAGTACCCTAGGGAGTCTTAAAAAGTAGTAAAAAAAAAAAAAAAAAAAATTATATTAAAAAAAAAATTAAAATTCAAATCACCCCCTTTTCCCTAGAACGGACATAAATATAAATACAAAAACAGTAAAAATCATAAAACACATTAACACAAACGATCAAAATATATTAACGGTTTTTCAATGCGTTTAACCCCGTAACGGAAAATAGCGCCCAAAGTCGAAAATGGCACTTTTTTGCCATTTTTGAAAAATATAAAAAAAATCTATAAAAGGTGATCAAAAGGTCGTACAGTCCTAAAAATGATATCATTGAAAATATTATCAAATGTCGCAAAAAATGACACCACCCACAGCTCCGTACAACAAAGTATAAAAAAAAGTTATTAGCACCAGAAGATGGTAAAATTTTAAAAAAAAAAATAAATAAATTTGTACAGGAGGTTTTAATTTTTGTAAATGTATGAAAACATTATAAAACCTAGACAAATTTGGCATCAGCGTAATCGACCCAAAGAATAAAGTAGACCTGTCATTTGGGGAGCACAGTGAAATCCGTAATATCCAAGCCCACAAGAAAATGGCGCAAATGTGTTTTTTCACCATTTCCACTGCATTTGGAATTTATTTCCCAGCTTCCCAGTACACGACATGAAATATTCAATACCATCACTATGAAGTGCAATTTGTTACGCAGAAAACAAGCCGTCACACAGCTCTTTAAGTGTAAAAATAAAAAAAGTTATAGATTTTTGAAGGTGGGGAGTGAAAAATGGAAATGAAAAACCAGGAAAGGGCCCGGTCCTTAACCAGTTAATATATTTCTTTAGGATGGTTGCATTGCTAGCCTACATAAGAGAACGTGCTTATATTTGAGGCTGCAGAGAGCTAGAGTTTGGGTTTCAGATCTTCCTATATGATGCACTGTGCCACAAAGGGTGGGATAGACTCTTATCAAAGTTACCATATCAATAACTTCAATGGAGCCATTTTAGATGAATGTGTTTTCCATGGATCCCCGTGGAAGCTGTAGAGACCTGAGAGCAGGTCCAACTCCTGACCATATCTGTGGCTCAGACATCCCATCGAAGTGAAAAATAGATGCCTCACTGGTGTCATGTACATGTTGAGTACTTAGGGTGTACTCATGGGGTGTCTTTGGATGCATTTTTAAAAAGCACCTCAGAAAAGCATGCAGTTTTTACATGCTACCACGCGTTTGGCTGCTTTGAAAGTGTTTTCTATTGTATAAAATATTACAGCAATGAAATGCAAACACAGTACGGCACTCGCCCATCTCCGTCCGCTCCATAGAGATGAACAGAGAATTCCACACTTGCGCAACCAGCTGTTTGGTCATTTCTGGTTGCAGCGGGGTACTCGTTCTCATGGGGGGTCCCATCTATAAAACCCCAAATGACCAGCAAGTTACGCTGTATCCACAGGATAGGGCCTAAACTTGCTACGGCGGGAGAACCCTTTAAAGGGTGGGATTTGTTGATTTTGTTTTGTTTGTTGAGTTTGTGTGCAGGTAGGTTTACTAATAATGGTGGACTAGGCTGATAAGATGCTCAGCCTACCATTTCATACCTTATCATGCATCGTCCAGCCCACATATTTTAAATAGCTGTCATTTAAGAAGGCATCACTGTACATTTTCATCCAGACACCAATTTCCTCTATACATATTGCTCTTATTTCTGCAATGGAATCCCTGTGGAAAAACAAAAACAGTTTAGTTGTTACAGGTCAAAAAGTGAGACACGTCATAATGTAAAGCTGCAGGTGGAAATCCGGAGCTGAATTTTACAGTAGGAAAGTGGATTTAACTTTACAACTAGATTTGCAGCTGGAAGATTCCCAGGAAAACATGGTTGCAGCAAAGTGATGTGAGATTTTAAATGGTGTAACTACATTCAGCTGGGAAGATTCTGCAACATATCTGAAGAAGAATTCAAAGTCCCTTTGCTTCAACTACAATCTACATAACAAAGCAGGAATGCAGTAGATTCATCACCTAGGTGAATAACCACAGCAAAAACTATTTCAAGCATGTACAATGACAGACTTTGCAAATGTGGAGGACATAGAATAGTTAAAACCTGTTGCAAATCGCAAACAGACTTTGCATCGAGTTTGGGGAATTTGTGGTACAACTTGTGTAGTGGGTGGAGCATTTGTTGCAGATTTCACTTTGCACACGGTATTAGAGCATTAAACAAGATTAAAACCAAAATGTCCCTACAATAAATCAATAATGCAACACTGGGATCCATCCACGAAAAATTATGTGAACAAATACTTAAATGCATAGGTATCAGTTTAGACGTAATGCATTATTTTAAGCTTTATGGTACAATAGTCCCTTCAAATTTACTTGTGCCATTACCTATGGATCCAGTGGATGGGAATACTTAGGGCTATTGGTTACAGATACGTTTTCACAGATGGGATTGCTATTTCTTTCCAAAACCTCTTTTATTACTTACACCAGTGAAGAACAGGTTGGAAATTCAATGCAAACTGAAAGGTAGTTAAATTACTAAGGTGTCCGTCAGCATGCACACAAGTAATATGACATCAAAAACAGAAATGAAAATCATACCTGTATCTGTGCACAAAAACACCTTTAAATATTGCATTCATCATATTTTCTATTTCGTCCTGATTTTCTTGCAACTGTAAAATAGACAAAAAAAAAATTATCAAGAATGACCGGTGTTCATTTTGACAGATTTACATAGAGATAAAAATCACCATTTCATCCCATCTACTATACCAGTGAACAGGAGAAGCTGAGAGAAGACTAATAAATAGTTTCTAGGGTAAGATTTGGTAAAACTTGTCATTTATTCACTGGAGTTCTCATTTCCCCAATATGTAGCAAAGCCAAAATTTAGAAATATGATAAATTGAGTTCAATCTCCAACATGGTGCTTAGTCCGTAGTACGGCACTCATCACAGCCATGATCACGGAATAATGTGACATGGGTCTTATGCTAGCAAGAAGAAATAAAAGTATAAAGAATATATTTGTATAGGAATCATGTTGTACTGCAATCTTATGGTGATAAAAACAAAAACCATAAAATGTATAATATAAAATTATTAATTATTAAATAAATTCTAACCTCCTTTCGCTTCTGTAGTAAAAGTTCCAGTCGGTCATTGGCTCGTTTTCCAATCATCTTGTTTCTTTCTGCTTCATACTGCCTTTGTGTATTGTCCATGTTAATACTCAAATTCAGAGCTACATTAACCAAGGCCGTCATCAATTTCATAGCTGGTAAAAGAGGAACAAAGTTCACTTTGTTAAAAAACAAAACAAAAAAACTACTTGTTTATTATTTATGCTTCTTTATTGCTTTCTATTTTCAACATATTTCTACATACTGTACTAACCTGCCATTGTACTTGTATGTCGAAACGCTCTAACTTGTGAATCGGAAAGGCCAGTGAGAAGGGAAATGACTGTGTCCATCATATACTCGTCATAAATGATGCTATATTGGCACTGGCGGACTAAAACACCAATGAACTCACAAAAGCTGAACTTAAATTTCTTCCATTGTGGACCAGCCATAGTTAATGGGTAATCACCACTGTCCTGCAAAGACAAAAGAAGACTGTAAGAAGAGCAAATGTAACCATTAACTGATTGAGCATGATATAATAAACTCAAAGCCTATGAAAATCCCAATTATGAATGCATTTTTTTTTAAAAACATTTAGTGTTAGAGCTAGTGTCCATTTCCCTGGGGATCCAGCATTTAGTTTCTTATTAGGGCCATATGGTCTTAAAGGAAATCTACCATGTGATCTCATGCATTATGAGCCAAACATACCTTGAGAATGATGTAGCTACACTGTTGCAGGCACATATATCCTTAGCTGAGTGGTTTTGCTGAAATAACAATTATAACATTCAGGGCCTTGGGAAAGCTGGCATGAATCAGCCTGCTGAACTGTCCAGACAGAACTAAACAACCATAGGATCACTCATACTGTGCAGCAATTGATTACTTCTGCCTATCAGGTACAACACAGTGATTAGATTCTCTGGAGCAGTGAATACTTTAAGTAAGAGGAAAAGAGCTGGAGCCAGGCAAAAGAGCGACAGAGCCCCATTAGCATAATTTTATAATAGTTTTTTTTTTTTCAGCAAAACCACTCTGCTCAGGGATTAAACAAGATATGTGCCTGCATCAGTGTAGCATTCTCAAGGTATGTTTGGTTCACAATGCATGAAATCTAATGGTACATCTTCTTTAAAGGAAATCTACCACAAGGATAAAGAATTGTCAACCAAGCACACTGACATACTGGAGAGTATCCCCTCTGGCAGGTTCTGCTTTTCTTTTAACTTCTCAGGACCTTGTTTTCACAATAAAAAGGTTTCACAGATTATGCAAATGAGCCTCAGGGGCTCCAGACTCTATATGTCAATGGACCTTGGAGCCCCGAAGGCTCATCTGCATAATTTTTAAAACCTTTTTCTTAAAAACAAAGGCAAAGAAGCGAAAAGAAGAGCAGATCCTGCCAGAGGGAGGCACACCCCAGTATGTCAGTGTGTTTGGTTTACAATCCTTCATCCTGGTGGTAGATTTCCTTTAAAGACCACAACAGTTTAAGAGGTTGTCCCAAGTTTAGACACTAGCACTGATCGCGAGTATTCACTCTTCCGGTGAACACCAAATGTTAGCTCATTTCGCCAAAAAAAAAAAAATATATATATATATATATATATATATATATATATATATATACACATACACTCACCGGCCACTTTATTAGGTACACCTGTCCAACTGCTAGTTAACACTTAATTTCTAATCAGCCAATCACATGGCGGCAACTCAGTGCATTTAGGCATGTAGACATGGTCAAGACAATCTCCTGCAGTTCAAACCGAGCATCAGTATGGGGAAGAAAGGTGATTTGAGTGCCTTTGAACGTGGCATGGTTGTTGGTGCCAGAAGGGCTGGTCTGAGTATTTCAGAAACTGCTGATCTACTGGGATTTTCACGCACAACCATCTCTAGGGTTTACAGAGAATGGTCCGAAAAAGAAAAAACATCCAGTGAGCGGCAGTTCTGTGGGCGGAAATGCCTTATTGATGCCAGAGGTCAGAAGAGAATGGGCAGACTGGTTCGAGCTGATAAAAAGGCAACAGTGTCTCAAATCGCCACCCGTTACAACCAAGGTAGGCAGACGAGCATCTCTGAACGCACAGTACGTCGAACTTTGAGGCAGATGGGCTACAGCAGCATAAGACCACACCGGGTGCCACTCCATTCAGCTAAGAACAGGAAACTGAGGCTACAATTTGCACAAGCTCATCGAAATTGGACAGTAGAAGATTGGAAAAATGTTGCCTGGTCTGATGAGTCTCCATTTCTGCTGCAACATTCGGATGGTAGGGTCAGAAATTGGCGTCAACAACATGAAAGCATGGATCCATCCTGCCTTGTATCAACGGTTCAGGCTGGTGGTGGTGGTGTCATGGTGTGGGGAATATTTTCTTGCCACTCTTTGGCTACTTTCAGCAGGATAATGCGCCATGTCATAAAGCTGGAATCATCTCAGACTGGTTCACTGTACTCAAATGGCCTCCACAGTCACCAGATCTCAATCCAATAGAGCATCTTTGGGATGTGGTGGAACGGGAGATTCGCATCATGGATGTGCAGCCGACAAATCTGCGGCAACTGTGTGATGCCATCATGTCAATATGGACCAAAATATCTGAGGAATGCTTCCAGCACCTTGTTGAATCTATGCCACGAAGAATTGAGGCAGTTCTGAAGGCAAAAGGGGGTCCAACCCGTTACTAGCATGGTGTACCTAATAAAGTGGCCGGTGAGTATGTATATATATATATATATATATATATATATATATATATATATATATATATATATATATATATATATATATATATATATATATATATATATATACACACATACTCACCGGCCACTTTATTAGGTACACCATGCTAGTATATATTATCACATATACTGATTTTATGTCCTGATTGGCTGGGTTGCTTGTGCGAGTTCATGTGAACGCCCTCAGTGCTCTGGCCTCACAACCAGGAAGTCCCGCGGACTTCAGGAGAAGCCGAGAGGATTTTACAGATGGCCTCATATCTTCTAGCCCTATATCTCAGGAATGGAAGAAGCCAAAAGCATGATATAGGTATCGTGAGAATTGTTTTCAAAGGCTCTCTCCAGCTGTGCTAAAATGCTTTTTTAACTTTAGTTACTGTGTGAGAAAGCTTAGTATTTTATCTAAAGACCTGACAGGTGATGTTTTAATGGCCCCTGGCAGCAGCAACTAATGACATATAATGTCCAATGTTTTTCACTATTTTACAGCCAATAATGTTTTGAACAGGCAAGTTATAATTTATAGGGCAAACATTTGCCACAGTCTCTAAAGCAATAAAAACATAGTAATTAACCCCTTTCCACCACACGCCATAATAGTACGGCGTGCATCAGTTGTAGGTACAATCGGTGCTAGTTGATCCAATTGATCCCTGCCTTCAAAAAGACCAACGCAGGTCACTCCCCGTGACATCGGGGAGCGGTGATTAGTCGCCATGATAGCCTCAGGTCTTTAGAAGACCCAAGGCTGTCTCGTTTTAACCGATCAAAATATAACAATGATATTTTTAGACTGCGTTTAGCCCCATAACGGAAAATAGCGCCCAGCCTATAATAGCACTTGCTATTTTGAAGAAAAAAAAAAAAAGGGGAGGGGGGGAATAAATATATATGTATATATCAATAAACAGTGATCAAAAGCTCCATACACCAAAGTATGAAAAAGTTATTAGTGCCAGAAGATGGCAAAAAGTTAATTTTTTTTCCAGCTTCCAGGACACGATATGGAAAATTAAATATCATCACTATAAAGTGCTATTTGATACACAGAAAACAAGCCAGCACAGAGCTGTTTATCTGTAAAAATAAAAAAGTTATAGATTTTTGAAGGTGGGGAGTGAAAAATGGAAATGAAATAACAAAAAAGGGCAAGGTCGTTAAGGGTTTAAATTCTATTACTGAATAGCACATGTACATAAATGAGGAACATAATATTCCGATGTATTTTGTCCATGCAGTGACCCATCCAAGACTCAGTACTATATGAACTCAGCATGGGGTCCACAGAAACAAAAAATTCCTAAAAAGGTCTCAGGGCAAAATGTTAAACCAGCATGAAATAGCGAAGAAAAGCCAAGAACACTTACCTCATCAAACTCTTCAGTCATTCGTCTTATTATCTCAGAGTTCTGCATGTGACGAAACATTTCTCCAGAGACAACACCTGTTAATCGAGTAGCATCAACAAAGTCATTAAACGATTATATTTATCCATAATTTGTTTAACCCCTTAAGGACGGAGGGTTTTTCGCCTCATTTCTCGCTCTCCAACTTCAAAAATCCATAACTTTTTCATTTTTCCGTGTACAGACCTGTGTGATGGCTTATTTTGTGCGTAACAAATTTTACTTTCCCGTAATGTTATTTATTATAACATGCCGTGTACTGCGAAGCTGAAAAAAAATTCCAAATGTGGAAAAATTGAAAAAAAAAACGCACGTGCGTCACGTTCTTGTGGGCTCAGTTTTTACGACTTTCACTCTTCGCTCCAAATAACACGCCTACTTTATTCTTTGGTTCGGTGTGATCGCGGTGATACCAAATTTATATAGGTTTTATTGTGTTTTAATACATTTTCAAAAATTAAACTAATGTGTACAAAAAAGAAAAAAAAATTTTTGCCATCTTCTGACGCTAATAACTTTTTCATACTTTGGCGCACGGAGATGTGTGAGGGGTCATTTTTTGCGAAATGAGGCGACGTGTTCATTGCTACCATTTTGAGGTCTGTGCGACATTTTGATCATTTTTTATTTATGTAAAAAGGTGTAAAAGTCGCATTTCGGACATTTGGGCGCCATTTCCCGCCTCGGAGGTCACCGCCGGCCGTAACCGTTTTTATATTTTGATAGATCGGGCATTTTGGGACGCGGCGATACCTAATATGTCTGTGATTTTTACTGTTTGTTATGTTTTATATCCGTTCTAGGGAAAGGGGGGTGATTTGAACTTTTAATATTTTATTAATTTTTTTTATTTTTTAAACTTTTTTTTTTCACTATTTTTTAGACCATCTAGGGCAGTGATGGCAAACCTTTTAGAGACCGAGTGCCCAAATAGACATCTAGATGTAATTTACCAATAGACATCTATTAATAGTTCTGCACCACTGTCTTTTTCCTCATCAGTCAGACATTCCTGTCCATAAAATGGCTGCAGATGAACAATGACCCTGCCAGGACCTTATTATAGTTTACATGAATACAAGATCAAGGGCCTGGCAGGGCAAGTGTTCATGGACAGATACGATAACATAACACACATCCACAGTGTAAGCTTTTAATGTGTTGCATATAATATGATCATAGCTCTGACTAACAGTTGTGATATCTTATTTTAATTCTTAAGTTTTTGTCTTAGAAACACTGGTACCATTAGAGAGAAGAGAACCATTCTGAGCCAATGCAAACCAAATCAACTAAAGTACCAATAATATATATGAACTCACCTTTACATCCTGAACACTGAATGAAAAAGTTTATGAGATCCAAAAGTGCTACATCTTTGTTATGTTTGTAGGCTTCTATCCAGTCATCTACAACAGACTGATGGGGGGAAAATGCAAAATTTGTAAAAACAGAATGTTATTTATTTATGCAACAGCAAGTTAGTCAGTTCCCTCCTTCCACAACATTCATTACTGGAAACTATTACAGAGCAGTGATGGTGAGGAACTTCACCATTATAACATATTAAATGCTACAGTCTATAGCAGCACTTATGGAGTCAGCCTTAGGCTGGATTCGTACTGCCGTTGCCTGCCGCACCGTAGCACGACGAGCACACGGCAGCACGGGGGGAGAGGAGGAGGTGAGCGCTGCTCACCCCCGACCCTCTCCATAGGGATATATAGCGCACGGCACTGTATGCCGTGAAAAGAAATGACATGTCCTATCTTTTCTTAGGGTACGGAGCGGTACGATGCCGTTCTCCCATTGCCGTCTATGGGGGACGTATATCGGCCGTATATACGTCCCCCATACGGCAGTGGGAATGTAGCCTTAATCTTGTCAGTCCATCAGTACCTGCGGACTTGATAGCGCTGCACACCAGTTTTTACAGCAATTCTTTGTCCAAATGCCTGCTACATAATAATAGCAGGTGTTTTGAAATACTTATTCCAATGTTCTCCAAGTCTCCTAGAGACACAGCAGAACATTTATTTAAAGGAAACCTACCGCGTAAAATAGTAGGAACACCATGCGCGCGACCGTGCACTTGGTGCGCTGAAGCTGCTTCACATATAAAGATTAAAAAGTGTTTAAACCGCAATACAGCGGTTTATGACAATAACGAAAATGAGTTCCGGCACTAGCTCACCCAGAGCTGGTGCTCGGTATTTGCAGCTTACACCTACCATTTCACATGGTAGGTTTCCTTTATAAAAAAAAAAGAAAAGAAAAGAAAATTGGAAAAAAAAAGTGAAATTAAAAAAAGATTACATTTTGGATACAATGTCTAGTTCCAAACCCTATATGCTAATAAGAAGGGAAGCAGGGTAAATCTGAAAAGACAGTAAACTATATTGATTCTAGCCAAAGCATCGATAAGTATGGACTGGGTAAAAAATAAACGCTTCTCACTACCTCATACCGAAGTCATGTATTACTTTGTATTAAAAATGGTCACCTGCATAGCACTTTTTCCCATCTTAACAACTTCAAAAAGCATCATGTTTTCAACTCCATTTTGTTGGTGGTGCCCATTCATCCAATTTGGACCACCGCCTCTTAAGGGAGCACCTTTGTTTCGTTCTGCCGCAGCTTTCTTTCCTTTCTATTAAGAGAAAAAAGAACTAATTTTAGTTAAGCGGTTAGTGAGATGTACACGTTGTCGATTTAGAATTAAAATGCTAAAAAAGGACGCCGTGCTGGGTTGACAAGGGTTAAGTTCACAGCAGGTTACATATGCAGAATAGTGGATCGCATTTATAGAGGACCCGTCACCAGATTTTGACTACCCTGACTAACAATGTCTGTAGACAATATTTGTAACAATGTCTACATGTCCTCCCCATATCACCTTAAATTAGCTTCCAGCGGGGCGCTGTACCTTAATTACAGAAGTTTTTCTGATATGCAAGTTTGCTTTTACCGACTCATGTCTGGTATCTATGACTCTTCTCTCAGGCTGGCAGTGAAACACTCCCCATTATTCTGACCGACAGCTCTGGGTCTCTTCAAATCCCTGCTCTGCCTCCTTGTACTTTGGTAAAGTAAAGAGGCATTTGGCATGGGAGTAATAGATGGGAGGGGCCGGATAATAGCAGGACACGTCCTATTTGATGCCAGTTAATATATGTGGATGTAAAGAAAACTATTCTTAGCTAAAAGAAGGGTGTCAATTAGTTACTAGGGCTCTATAAGAACCTGTCACTGGCTGTTTATGTGCAAATGTGGTAACAGGTTTCCTTTAAACAAACCCCACTTTTAGGGTCTTCTGTGAAGAGGCTGTAGGAAATTTCCACCTAAAAATACCATCCCAATTTGAGCAGTTTTTTTCAGGGTAAAATAGTATGTAAAATTTCCCCATCCTGGTTAAGTTTTTATGAGACACTTCTTACAAGATTCATTGGAGGAGCCATTCGTACTTTATTTTTTCAGTTAATGATCATGAAAATATCACTAGGCTTATTCAACTCTGGAAAGGGTTACACTTTTCATTTGTGATTGTCTACCACACAGATATAAGTGGATAATGAAAAGAATTTGAGAAAAAACTCATACCTTTCCTTTGCCTTGCTTTGGGATTTTTAGTTCTGAGTCATCAAAGTCTGTATCTGATGAGAAATGAGTTTCTGTTTCCCTAGAATTCAAAGAGACCAGTCATAAAAAACAGATAAATCAGCCTAAACGATTGTTCATCATTGTTTCAGGACAGAGATTTCACAAAAATAAAGTTTTTAAATTTAAAATACAATCATTCAAATTATTTACTAGCACTGTATTAAAATTCTGAAGACAACTTACCTGGGTCCTGCATTGCAGGACATCGGACCCATATCATGGAGAGAGGGATCCAGGGGTCTTTAAAAAAAAAAAAAAAAAAAAAAAAAAAAGTTAATTAAATGGCAGTTTGATAACATGCAATATGTCAGGAACAATAAGGAATCTACATACAGATTACACTACTGTGGTGTTCTCGAGCTGCAAGCAGCAGATCCACTGTCCGTTGTTTGCGGCTTGCGTGTCATTAGCCTGAAGTCCGCTCACACATTAATGATCTAACCATCCACAAACATAGGCAGGAATAGGACCTGCTCTGAATTTTGTGGCTTGGATAGACAGCTCGTATAAGGATTGTGTTCACGTTCCCACAGACAATATCCATGTTCAAGTGCATAGAGCACACACACCCAAGTGTAGACTGAAAATTTGACCCTTCTCATCTTTTGGAATCCAATACAACACATTGAAAAAAGGGAGACTAAGGGCTCTTTCACATTGCCCTTGGTGCTCAGCTACAGTTGAACATCAGTTTTATTTCCATTTTGCTTGGTTTAAGGTTGCTTTGAAAACATCACACCTGGTTTTTCACCCACATCAGTGGAAGAAAAAAATCATCTCGTAGACTTTCATTGCCCTCCATTATCAGCATCAGTAAAAAAATAGGGACGTTTCATAATTTTCGGATCAGTAAAAATACAGGTTAATGTAAAAACATCCATAGAAAGCAATGGCTTTAAAAGGCATCCATGGAAATCACTGAACCATGAACGTAAAAACCAACACCAAGGGTTTGTTGGTAACTTACTGGAGGAGATTGAAGTCAGCTTGGATTTCTGGAGCCGCTATCATTTCTTTATCATCTTCTGAAACACAAATGCGCCTGAAATATTTGGTTCATAGACCTATTCACACAGTTGTGAACAGCAGCTGCACCGTCAACCTACAAATAGAAAATGCAATATATTAAATATAGACTCTTGACTTGGACAATAGAGTTATAAAGAAAATCAGTCAGGGTTAAAATGTCTATGATCACTGCAATATGTGTTATTCATTTCTGATAAAAAGCATTTAGGTCTAAATGTATCTGCTATTGGAATAAACGTAATTGTAATACAGCCTTAGGCTACATTCACACTAACGTATGGGGGACGTATATACGGCCGACGTATATACGGCCGATATACGTCCACCATACACTTCTATGGGCGCACGGCACCCTACGGGAGCGGTACGGTGCAGCACCGTACCGTTCCGTACCCGGGAAAAAGATAGGACCTGCCCTATCTTTTCCCGTAATACGGCGCCGTGCGCCATAGGTTGCTATGGAGAGGGGCGGGGGTGAGCTGCGCTCACCTCCTCCTCCTCTCCCCGTACACTGCCGTTGCCCGCTACGGTACGGTACGGGCGGGCAACGGCAGTGTGAATATAGCCTTAGGGTTCATTCACACGTCCGTCTGCGGGGAGGTACATGCGGCCGCATATACTTCCCCTTAGACAGCAATGGCGGTGCGATGCCACACATGTGTGGCACCATTCTGTGCCGCACACCGGAAAAAGAACATTGTTATCTTTTCCCTGGTGTACGGCCGTGTGCTGCTGTTTTCTAAAGAGGGAGAAGGGATCACCTCCTCCTCTCCAGCGCACGTCGGGCACACCGCGTGTGAATGCACCCTTATAAATTAGCTTTTTAGCCCTTTCACATGAAATACTGTACATTAAAATTCATTAAGGGTTTAAAAAAAAAATAAATAAATAATGTGTGGATTAGTTCTTATTTGTTCTTATCCTCCCCTAAAGAGATTTTTGCAGTACATTTGATGGCTATATCTAGAACCCGATTGTATTCCAGGACTTATATGCACATATATTTTATAATGGACTTGGACAAGTTATGTACAGCAATCCCATGTATAAAAACGTATCCAGATTTTACAACATAGTGGCATAATGCTCATCAAGGTCACAATATATATCACCATAAGAGAATAATGCCATCCACAAATCCTGCAAACCATTACAGGAAGAAACAAAACGATTGCCAAATTTGCTTACAAAGCTAGAAGAAATGTCACTGGTTGAAAAGATAAACGTCGATCTGTTTTCATTCATAAAAGATCTACAGCATTTCTATCTGCAGCGTTCCCTGCATGGAGATTGTATCCTGAGTAAATATCACAAGGTGGAGCTCTAGCCCAAGGAAACCTCAGCTGAAGACAGGTCATTCAGAGGCTGACCCAGTTCTTTTCCCAGCAGCATTCCATACAGAGCTCGCTCCCAGCACGGCTCACACTCTGCACCTAGTGTCTCTATGGCTTGTCACAAATTATAATGTTTCATTTTCTTTTCTATTTTAAGATGACACAAAGATGTGGCAGCAGGTATTACTGTAGGCTACTCCTCAGAATGCTAATACTAATAAAAAAGCTATATAAATTCTTCAGGCTCATCTGAAGACGTGTTATATAGCCGTACTGCCGTCACATGAAGAATTCCCTTACTCTGTCAGGTAATTGCACACATTTCAGCGATACATGGCACACGGCCAAGACACTTGTAGTGGGACTGAGCCTTATGCTTTCAGTATCCTAATGATTAGATGAATGGGCTCATGCTGTGACATACTAGTTACTGCAAAAGCAAAGTTGCAAGAAATCCAGAGATGCAGTTTTTCTCTAGGAATCCAAACAAACAACCGCACAGCAATGCTAAAATGTCACAAACAACGGGCAACATTTATAAATCTTCTCGATACTCAATATATTTGGAAAAGTCATCATAGTCTCCAGAGAGTGCAGTTTACACCACAATTGTTAAAAATAGGTTGCCACGGGACAATTTTTTTTTTGCTCTAACTCCCTGTAAACCAAAGAAAAAAGTTATGGCCCTTAAACTGGCGCTAACCAAAATTAGCTAAAAATTCCCGGTCACTAGAGCCTTTTCTGGCCGCGTCACTAAGGGGTTAATAAAGGAATCTCAAAATCCTGTATGATAAACCAGGGGACTCTTACTCATAAATTCAGGCACCATAACTGTGGTAATCTTCTTATATTTGATATCCATATTTCTTATGCTAATGAGCCAAAAGGCTTCTGGAGGGCATTACAAATTAAATCACATCTACCACCATGATCAAGGACTGTAAACCAAGCACACTGACATATTGGTGTGTGCTTCCTCTGGCAGGATCTGCTTTTAGCTTCGTATGCCCTGATTTTTACTTACCTTATATACTCGAGTATAAGCCTAGTTTTTCAGCACAAAAAATGTGCTGAAAAACCCAAACTCGGCTTATACTCGAGTCAAAAAAATAAATATATCTAAACTCACCTTTCCGGCGACCCCTGTATATCTTCTGTGCGATCTGTCCGGCAGTGGCTGCAGGCTATATACACTGGGGCAGGGTCTGGCAGGCTATATACACTGGGGCAGGGGCTGGCAGGCTATATACACTGGGGCAGGGGCTGGCTGGCTATATACACTGGGGCAGGGGCGGGCTGGCTGGCTGGCTATATACACTGGGGTGGCTGTGACCAATGCATTTCCCACCCTCGGCTTATACTCGAGTCAATAGGTTTTCCCAGTATTTTGTGGTAAAATTAGGGGCCTCGGCTTATACTCGGGTCAGCTTATACTCGAGTATATACGGTAAAAACAAGGGCATAGGAAGCTTAAATAAGAGCAGGTCCTGCCAGAGGGGACACATACCTTGGAATACAATCTTTGATCCTGGTGGTATATTTCCTTTAACAGGTTGTTACACTGTGCAGGAGCACTCCCCTGCCTCCTACAGTAAGATGAAACCTTTTCTTCTGCAGTGAGATTAAATCAGTAGCATGGAAGCAGAGGAGCAGGTCAGACAATGCAACAGTCTGTGAAGGTGCAGCACAGAGGGGCTCTGGTAAAGCCCCCCAGAGTCTGTATGGCTCATTACCATAATTGCTAAATATTATTTTAGTAGTATAGGAGTGGGGGATTTATTGTATTCCCACTTTTTTGCATTAATTAGTTTTTGATTATTTTATTCCTGGGCTTCCCCCGCTAAATTTCCCCTGCAATCCACAATTTATTTACATTAAGTATTATACTATCCTAGGGAATTCCTGCTGCTTTTGAGGGTCATAACAATCTTGAGATTGTGATACCTTTTAATGGCCAACTGAAATATAAGATGTTACAAGCAAGATTTACGAACAGCTTGGAAACTTGACCAGAATAACACAGAAGGTAAATATCTCCAACATTATGTTATCACTTCATTTTAAAACATCTGTTTGAGAAAAAGAAAAGACATTGACAAGCGATTGAATTATTACATTACAATCTGTAATATAACTACTAAAATCTGAAATGAAGATTGCCTGCAGCCACCAGCAGGGGGAGCTTACTGCACGCATGTTTCTTTCCCCCATTGACTTAAAGGAAAGATGTAGAAACATCAATGTGCTAGGATACACAGAGAGACGTGTGTGAGAAACCCAGAGTGAAATTTAGAATTAAAACCATTTACAAAACTCCTATATACACTACACATAGTCCACATGTGCCAGAACAACTTTGTGCTTATTAGTGTGAATTAAAACATAGACCAGTTACATAGTAAAAGATAGAAAAGCAGGAGACAGACTAGAGGGCAGATCAGTAATACAACAAACAGCATTGAACTTTTTTTTTTTTTTTAAAAATCAACATTTTAAAATAAAGCTTTTTACATGCATTTGAATTTGTGCCTTAAAAGAAACACTGACACAATGGGGGACATTTACATAATGTGCCAGTGTCTGCATTGGCTTTGTTGCCGACCTGCTCTCAGAACGAAGATACACATTTAATATTGAGGAGCTGTGCAGATACATTTCTGGCACAGAGACTATTTTCTGTCCCTGGGACCTACATCTGTCCCCAGCACCAGAAATGTGTCCAACAGTCGGAGAACAGGCAACAGTGCAATAGCATTGTCTTGTGTCCCCGATAGACCATATTTCTTTTGGTCTACTTTCCGCCATTATACAGCGCCCAAAAATGGCTGCGACACATATTGTGTCCGAGTTTCCACTCCACCAAAGCCACGCCCCTTTTCGGAGAAGAGTCAGAGCAGGCAGAAAAGTCATTTTTTCTGGCGCCGCCAGCTAATAAATAGGTCGGAGAGCAGAACATGCGGGGTGAGTGCCACAAAACTGGCAGAAACACCATAGCAAATGTCCCCCATGGTCTCCAGTTATCTGGTGCCTGCACTGCTCGGAAAGTGAGCACCTTTTACATACAGCAGTTTTTTTCTTTTGAAACGAAAAAAAGGAGAAACAGAAAATACAAGCTGTTCCAAGAGGCTGGTGCTACCCTTACTATCAAAGTTTTATGGCAAAGACATTGATAGGTACCTGGGGAATGAAATAGAAGTTCTGTTGTTCTCAGCGAATTAAGAACAATAGCAATTCAAAATGCAACAAAAACAGACCAAAAATCTGCGGCACTCACAAATGAAATCTTCTTTATTGACATCAGCCATAGGACAGGGAGGTGAACAGCAGGTGCACAATTACAATTATTGTTGAGTGCTGCAGATTTTTGATCTTTTTCGTTGCATTTAACATGCAGCATGCAACACAAGCGACTAAGCATTAACATGCCCTTTAACAGGCCACTTTATTAGGTACACCTGTCCAACTGCTCGTTAACACTTAATTTCTAATCAGCCAATCACATGGCGGCAACTCAGTGCATTTAGGCATGTAGACATGGTCAAGACAATCTCCTGCAGTTCAAACCGAGCATCAGTATGGGGAAGAAAGGTGATTTGAGTGCCTTTGAGCGTGGCATGGTTGTTGGTGCCAGAAGGGCTGGTCTGAGTATTTCAGAAATTGCTGATCTACTGGGATTTTCACGCACAACCATCTCTAGGGTTTACAGAGAATGGTGAAAAAGAAAAAACACCCAATGAGCGGCAGTTCCGTGGGCGGAAATGCCTTGTTGATGCCAGAGGTCAAAGGAGAATGGGCAGACTGGTTTGAGCTGATACAAAGGCAACAGTGACTCAAATCGCCACCCGTTACAACGAAGGTAGGCAGAAGAGCATCTCTGAACGCACAGTACGTCGAACTTTGAGGCAGATGGGCTACAGCAGCAGAAGACCACACCGGGTGGCACTCCTTTCAGCTAAGAACAGGAAACTGAGGCTACAATTTGCACAAGCTCATCCAAATTGGACAGTAGAAGATTGGAAAAACGTCGCCTGGTCTGATGAGTCTCGATTTCTGCTGCGACATTCGGATGGTAGGGTCAGAATTTGGCGTCAACAACATGAAAGCATGGATCCATCCTGCCTTGTATCAACGGTTCAGGCTGGTGGTGTCATGGTGTGGGAAATATTTTCTTGGCACTCTTTGGGCCCCTTGGTACCAATTGTGCATCGTTGCAATGCCACAGCCTACCTGAGTATTGTTGCTGACCATGTCCATCCCTTTATGACCACAATGTACCCAACATCTGATGGCTACTTTCAGCAGGATAATGCACCATGTCATAAAGCTGGAATCATCTCAGACTGGTTTCTTGAACATGACAATGAGTTCACTGTACTCAAATGGCCTCCACAGTCACCAGATCTCAATCCAATAGAGCATCTTTGGGATGTGGTAGAACGGGAGATTTGCATCATGGATGTGCAGCCGACAAATCTGCGGCAACTGTGTGATGCCATCATGTCAATATGGACCAAAATCTCTGAGGAATGCTTCCAGCACCTTGTTGAATCTATGCCACGAAGAATTGAGGCAGTTCTGAAGGCAAAAGGGGGTCCAACCCGTTACTAGCATGGTGTACCTAATAAAGTGGCCGGTGAGTGTGAGATATATATATATATATTAAATAGAATAAAACATATATGAACTTTGTGTTATAGAATTATGCGTTTCATGCTCGGACCGAACGCTTCATCTGGTACATGATAGGTAGATAAATTTAGATGCTATTTATGCTGACGGTGTCCGGCGTCTAAGGGGTTGCTGGAAAAGGATCCACTCCTGGAGCGTGGCTGCAGGAAGACGCCAACATAAAACTACTAAGATACAAGTGAATCTCAGAGTTGAGCCTGCCAGCACAACCCTGCCAGTTTAGTAGTTCTATCAATACTTTTATATCCCATCACGTTAACAGAGGGTACTACACCATTGGTGCGCCCCTTTCTCCATTATATTTCAGACACCATATACATCATGTATGTGCACTGTGCAGTGTTCAGTGGATTTACTTGTGGGAAACCAAATGGATTTAATGCCAAATTACTTAGAGAGAAAACACAAAGTATAATGGGATCTGTGGGCAAGCTAACTGGCCTCAGCCTGAGGGCATAGACTGACAGATATTAGTCTCTGCCCACTTCACCTCTGGTTAGAAAGATTTCGTTCAAACACTTTCAGAAATGAAAATGACAGAACTTTGGAAAGAAAAGGACGAGCAGCACAAAGCAGGCATAGTTCTGTTTGTTTTCAAAGAGGGAATCATAAGTAATACTTTAGTAAAATCCCTATAGCTTTAAAGTTACGCTTTAATGTGATTTCTATGCGATCCTGCATATGAAGATATAACAAAACAATATAAAATGTTATACCTCTCTGATTGTAGGGGATTGTCATTTGGACCACACTGTGAATGGAAAGGTGGAAGGGGGTAGTGTAGCCTGACTCAATTCATAGGATTACAATGCGGACTGGGGGTTGCTGGCTTATTTCAATATCATCATGTAGAGCAACTCACTACAAAAGATAAGGTAGGGGGATATAGGTCTTGAAAGGTTCCCTTTACGGGAAACAGGGTAAATAATGTTCAGATGTACCGAAATGTCTGTGGCATTTCCTTTACAATGATATTCACATCTGAAAACTGAAGCCTTTTAGAATTTTAGAATGTTGTATGGAAATAAACACAGTGATAATAATATTGCATCTGTGTAAGGGGGCGGAATAGGGACAAATAAGACATGAATTATCTTCCTCCACTATAAGGGATGCACAGGTATATAATATTTTTGACTAGCCACATCTTTGTATAAGAAGGTAAGAAATTAAAGCAAGCTGTATATTATTTTGCCTCAGAAGTCAACAAAGAGAACAAGATAAAAAAAAAAATGTTTAGAGGTAGTGGCCGGCTTGTTAGATAATTCCAGTATTGTTTAGCCCTTTCAAAAGACATATGTAGGTTTAGAGTGAAGATCACAATCCCAGGTTTCAAATGATATCAGTATGAGGTGCAGCTTCCAATCTGCAGCAATAATTTTAAATGATATGAAAGGTTTAGGTTCCAGGATAAATGGAGATGCAGTTACCTTTCCCTGCCACTACATCAATAACAGAGCTTTACTTCTGGCTCTATTACCGCTATAGCTCCAGTGCTTGAGCCTGCCATATATACTGATAGGTAGTTCAACATACAGAAACAGCAAGACTCTTTCATGGTCTGAGCAGAGCTGGCCAACCATGTCATGTTTGTTATCCTTGGTGCGGCTGTGCACTTCTTTTCTTGTTTTCTGCAGCATTCGTTTTACAGAGAAATACTAGATAAAAATATGTGAACGAGCCAGAACGGCTCCAGACGACGTAATTGGAGCGCCTCTTGCACCTTTGTGATGTGTGGGATCCATTACCAGAGCAAAGGGCTACATACAAAATCTACATTGTGGGTACCCATGTCCCAGTACAGGCGGCCCCCTACTTAAGGACACCCGACTGACAGACGGACCTCTCTGTCCACTTTGACCTCTGACAAAGCTCTGTGGATGCTTTACTTTAGTCCTAGACTGCAATGATCAGCTGTAAGGAGTATGTAATGAAGCTTTATTGATAATCCTTGGTCCCATTACAGCAAACATTTTGAAAATCCAATTGTCACTGGGACAAAAAATTTTTATTTTCTGCCTGGAGCTACAATTATAACATATACAGTTCCAACTTACATACAAATTCAACTTAAGAACAAACCTATACATAACCCGGGGACTGACCCGGGGTTATTACAGATTAGGTAAAACTTTATATTATAGGAAGGGCAGAAAATATTTTGAGCGTGTGCATATCCCGCATGGCAACTTATATGGCAGGCCTGTTCTCATGCAGGATTGGAGATTTATACCAATACCTCTACTTGCACTTCTTACAATAAAATGAATATGAAGTTCACTTCCACTGCCCACAGGAAATTACCAGAACAGCCTTGAACTTTCATAGAACCTGAACATGTGGTAAATTAAAAGAACATTAAATAGTGAAATAGGAGCACAAGTTAAAGGGAACAGGTTGCAGAAGCCCATTACCCCTGCAGTACAAATCTGCCTTCCTGCTTTCTCTGAGCAATTGCCTTACAATATAAATTGTGTGTTACAACTTACCTTGCACCCTGACAAAAACCTCTGTGTAGTTCCAGGGATTGGACTTTGGTTTGGATGCATTTCAAAAAACAACATGATGGTCAACTGCAAAGAGTTTGTATGTACTCTCTCTGTGTTTGCGCGAGTGTCCTTTAGGACTCCTGGTTTCCTCCCACACTCCAAAACATACTGGTAGGTTGATTAGTTTGTGAGCCCCATTGGGGACAAGAACGTATTTGGCCAGCTCTGTGCAGCACTGCTTAATCTGCGTGCGCTATATAAATAAAGAATTATTATTATTACTTGTCTGAGCTGCAGACTCCTCAGCTCTTGGCCCCCACCTTTGTGCTCCTGTACAGCTCCTTCACAGAGGTGGTGAAGAGACATCAGTGGGAGAGGAAGGAGCTGTACAGGAGACAAAGGTGGGGCCAAGAGTTGAGGAGTGAGTAGCACGGTCAAGACACATGTTTTTTTTAAATGCATCCAAACCAAAAGCCTACCCCCGGATTTAGTCAGGGTGCAAGGTAAGTTATAACGGGCAATTATAAATGTAATGCAAATGCTTAGAAAAGGCAGATTTACACTGCAGGTGTGATGGGCTTCTGCAACCTGTCTTTAGTGAAAATGAGGTCCCTAGTTCCTTTTAAAAACAAATCCATCCATTAATATTCAGATCTCTTTTAAATTCTTTGATATGTTTTCCAGGAGATCCCCTACCTTTCTTCCGTCTCATAAACCTGTCTCTGGCTGTAGTAGGAGCATTTCCCTAATGCTTTGTCTACAAGGAAAGACCAGGGAACCTACAAGTCCTGCCACTTAGTTACACCCCATCCCTCCATTAGACCTAGAATAAAGATGTGCATCTGTCAAACACATGAAGACAGTTTTTTTATGTACACACTGTTCACAAGAAATGCTGTATAAGGGCTTCTGCTCATTAGTTTTAAAGATGATTGAAAATTATGTACAAATAATAGAGAATATAAATATATAGTTTGTTATATTTTATATAATGTACAGTTACAGTACAAGCAAATTTCCAGCACATTTGATAAATTGCACATAAAACTCATGGGCTTCTATTTCATCCATCTGTGGCATTACTCAAACTGATCTGAAAGTTTTTATTTTAAACATTTTCTAAACAAAATTCCATGTATTAGTCAGACCAATTCTTTGAGAACTATAAATAATAATTTATAATGACAGATACGCTACACAATTTTTTCTGAGCTGTAGAACAGTACTAAAGTAGAGATTTTACTATGTCCTCAAAGCGTAATAGTAAAAGTTGCTGATTTTGTTGGGGATTTTCTATGTAACAGTCACATCATTTACATCAGACAAGACAGATATGATTCCAAGCAAAGATAGTACATTTATAGAAAAACACAGTCAATTCATCTACACCCGTCCCGCACACAACATGGGTAGAAGATTTTCCAATGCCATCTACAGACTATTGCTGCCTATGGCCTTGTGGCTGCTGTAAAGTGTATTCATTAAACAGTGTTACTAGAGTTTAGGGAAGATGGACATAAAATAGGTTAAAAATCTAAAAATCACCAGTTTCAAGCAAAAGCAGAGTACATATAGGTCTCTATGAGACATAACTGAATACCATAGCAAGAAATGGGTGAGGGGCTTGTAAGCTATGACTGGAACAGTCATTTTGTTTTTTTGATGGCCAAGTATAATATCCCTTTAATTGTATTGACCCATAGAATAAAGATAACATGTTTATTAGACTATATAGTGAACACCAAAAAAAAAAAAAAAAAAAAAATAATATATATATATATATATATATATATATATATATATATATATATATATATATATATATATATATATATATATATATATATATATATATATATCACAAAATTTATGCTTTTCTACTCCTGCCCTCAAAAAAAAAAAGTTCATAAATTTTCAACAATAGGGGATACCAAGCCCAAAATTATAACACTGGAAAATGCATTTCATCCTGAAAAAAAAAAAAATCCTATCATATGGCCCCAATAACGAAAAAGCTAGAATTTTATAGCCTACAAAAAGAGCCAATGAGGAAACTAAAATGCTACAGGGCGCCCCTTCATTTCTGCGCCTTGCTGTGTGCCCATAAAACAAGTAATCAGCCAAAATTTACCACCAAAATGAAGTACATGTGACAAAAAACAAAAAAAAAAAACAAATCTCATAATCACTTTGATAAGCAACAGTGTTCAAAAGTTGGGACTGAGCCTTCAGGTATAAAATGGCCCCATCATTAAGGGGTTAAACAGGAAGGTGGTCAAGGAAGTTGTCAATACAACACAGATTCTCTATAGATGTTCACGCAGGTTCTATACTATTGGACCCAGCACCTGGGGCTCTGCGTTCAGCACAGCAGTGCATCACAGGGAACATTCCTGATTGTCTTTGCAACTTTCTGTGTTGACAACAAGCGATATTGAAGCTTTGAGATATTATGCCATTAGACTTCTCTTCTCAATTTACCTTCTCTAATATGCTAGTTTCCCATTGGAAGAACTTGCTGTACATACACAATGGCGGACATGTTCCAGACATAGCCTAAAATTACTTGCTGGGGTATATCTTACAAACAGAGAGACATGAGCCTAAACCCCTTAGTGCATCCGGTTAACCTGCACAATGTGCCATATATAGCCACATGTATAGCACCATCTGCAGATATTATACCCCTTCAGTAACTGCTGTTAATTTCTACTGTAGATACACATACAATAGTCCAATAACTGTGAACCTTTTAGAGAGTGCCCAAACTATAGCCAAAATACACTTATTTTCTGCAAAGTAACACAACTCTTAATTTAAAGGGGTATTCTCGTCTGGGAATTCACATTCAGTTTCATTAATCTGCCATATATAAACATTTCTTCAATTGGATGTTATTAAAAAAAAAAAATGTTCCTGTGTGAAGATAATTTCTCATAAATGTAGTCATGTTGTCCCTTAGAAACCAGATGGCTTCCTCAGATACGACCACGTCACACTCTGGCAGCGGTGGCCAGACTTGCGCTATAGAGTCCTGCCGGACCACCAGGATTCATCGATCATTACCACAGGACAGCTGCACGACATGTAGTAACTCCAGGACATTTTATATACAAAAACCTTTTGTTTATTTGTGCAATCACTCCAGCAGAGGTGGCCGTATTCGAGGAAGATATCTCGTTTCTAAGGGACCATATCACTACTTTTATGGAAAATTATCTTCACACAGGAACATTTTTTTTAATAACATCCAATTGAAGAAATGTTTATTAATTGGCAGATTAATCAAACTGAATGTTAATGCCCAGACGAGAATACCCCTTTAAGTAATAACTTATTTCTCCCCGCTTTGTCACGGCTTTCAATTGCATCCGTATAACAAACTCTGAGCTGGGGTGCCAGGAGAGAGGGCATTGGCACCAGTGCCATAGGTTAGCCACCATTACTAAAGGATATTGGCATTTACAGCCTTCTTATGAAATCAACCATTCAATTACATTTGGGGCTGTTGCTTTGTGTAAATGTAGACAAACAATTGGTGGGGAAGTAATCAGACACCTGTATAGGGGTGTGTGGAAAATACTATAGTAGGTACAGATAGTCACTTATAGGTTTTGGTTGTATATTCTTTGAAGCAATCATATAGTTAGGAGGTAGTATGAACAGTGAAAGAGATCTGCAAAGTCATATACGGAGAAGCTCCTTCTGTATAACACACTGTGGGGGAGGTGTATTTAGAAATGGCCCTAAATGCATGTAGAAAAGGAAGAAGTAAGGCAAAAATCATTTTTTCTTTCATAAAATTTCCCTTGTAATTTTCATTTAAAAAACATTTATTTGGCCATCAAGAAGCAAGGTGATGGATTACGAATATGTTTTACTATACGGCAGATTGTAAGTGTCTGCATCACCATTGATTTCTCCTTTGTATCTCTTAAGGAGGGGTACTTCACGTTATTCATTAGAAGTGGATATTATAGAAAAGATCTTGAGAGGTCGAGAAAATCTGTGATGACATATTATTAAACTTGCCCTCAATTATTTAGTTGCCATAGATACAAAACAAATACACGGATAATTATTTAACAACCCATTTACCTTTTCCATGATACACACTAAAACCTGTCAATCTGAAACATTTGAAAACTGCTGCACCATCAAGAAACCCAAGCAATTGTGGGCAATTTTCCCAAACTACTGGAGAGATTGCACAAAGAAATACATTGTTTTTGTATATGAAATGTCCGGGGAGTTGCTGCAGGTCCTACAGCCGTCCTGTGGTAATGATAGCTGAATCCTGGTGGTCCGGCAGGACTCTATAGCGCAAGTCTGGCCACTGCTGCCAGAGTGTGACGTGGTCGTATCCGAGGAAGCTATCTTGTTTCTAAGGGACAACATGACTACATTTATGAGAAATTATCTTCACATAGGAACATTTTTTTTATTAACATCCAATTGAAGAAATGTTTATATATGGCAAATGAATTTAATTAAATGTAAATGCCCTGATGGGAATACCCCTTTAAACATATTAATGCTTTCAGGTGGGACAACCCCTAGCACAGTGGTGGCGAACCTATGGCACGGGTGCCAGTGGTGGCACTCAAAGTCCTTTCTGTGGGCACCCAGGCCTTCATCCCAACAGAGAGTTTGCCAGATATGACTCAAGGCTTTCTCCTGTGGTCCAATACAGCCCAGAATGTGCCATGCTCTACGGTATTTTAAAGTGACATCCTTGGCTGCCAGGACTACAGGAGGAGGAAGGTGGTGTGGATAGAGATGGATTGTCATTGGAGCTCCTGCTGATTCTTCCTCTTCAGGGGACCCAGGAGGGAAGCTACAATCCAAATTTCTGCATCATCTTTCTATTGTATTGGTGAACTAAGGACACCAATACAATTAAAACATGTGATACAGCAGGGATAAATAAGTTACTGCTTAAACTGTCACGTTGGCACTTTGCAACATACAAGTGGGTTTTGGTTGTAGCTTAGGCACTCTGTCTCCAAAAGGTTCGCCATCACTGCCCTAACACATAACCTTTGAGTGCAGGGGGATAATTTTTTTGGTCACATTGGGGTTGGGGTTCTCCCAATTAGTAATCCAAAAGATAATATTATGAATTCCTTTATTTATACAGCGCAGACAGATTACACAGCACTATACAGAGCTTGCCAAATCAGTCCCTGTCCCATGGGGCTCACAATCTAATCAACCTACCAGTATGTTTTGGAGTGTGAGAGGAAACCCACGCAAACAAGGAGAGAACGTACCAACTCATTCAATTCTAAAAGGAAGGCTGAAGACTGCTGAGCATGTCGCTCGCCTATCTCCAGCCAACTCCAGAACTGAATGCAGGGCACATGCTAGGCCTGGTATACCACCCATTAGTTAGAAAGGGATGCCTTTTCTCATTATCGGTGTCAGCTGTCAGACCATCAACGAAAAGGAATTTATCCCCTATTCTGTGGATTGGCAATAGCTTGGGACAACCCCTTTAACTGCGATTGTAGGGCGAGGTTCAATTAGTTACAGGAATGGGTAAAATGGACGTACTGGGAAAAGTTACATTAGCACAAAGCTAAAACTCTTGAATTGAATTCTAACTTGCCCGACTGACTATCTTCTAATATCATTGTGCTCATCAGATGCTGGCATTTGGGGGCAGACGTTTCGCACCAAACCTTCTGGAGGAAAGTATTGGTCAGGTTGGATTTCTCTGTGCACTTGGCTTCACTCAGACAAATCGGTATTGGAGCAGCTTGGCTGCGCTCCCCCTCCTGCCTATATGAACATTAGGATGCACGCTCAGGCAATCTCAATATGCATGCTTACAGAAAGATCCTTCTCAAGACAGCCGACCATGTGTCTGCTTATTCCCGGAAGATTCAAAATGAAACTGAGATGAAGGTATTTTGGGACAATGTGGGAAATATATTTGCACCTGCAATGATATGCACCACATTTAGGGTGCATTCAAATTTGTGTTTTGTTTGCTTTTACATTGCGTTTTTAAATACATCACAGTAGCTGAGGAGAGGCGATTTACCAAATGACATAACTTACATTTGCGTCTACAAAACGCAATTATGAACGCAATGTTAACACATGCACTAACAGTGTGTTAACAAACATTGTGTGTTAATGTAACATTTACAAACATGTTAACATTTCTGTTTACAAAGTTAAATGTTAACAGTCATGTAATTAGCCAAATCTCCTCCGCTGTGTAAATGCAACCAAAATGCCAAGTGTGAGCGCGCCCTTATTGAGAGAATTATTTTAGACATAGACAAACTAATAGGAGGTGCAAACCCCCAGTCTTAGGCTACATTTACACGAATGTTCGCACACAAAATCGGCAAGCTGGAGTGGAGCAGCTCCTACTCCATCCATAGGAAACAGCGCCACACTGCCGGAAACATGAGGAAAGATAGAGCATGCGGGTTGCTATAGACATTCATAGACATAGCTGCAATATACATTCCCTTCCTTGGTTGTACTTGATGGACGCGTGTATTTTTTCAACTGTATAAACTATGGTACATCTCCACATGGCCCGTGTGAATGGAGCCTTGTGCTGTTATTCATCCACCAGAGATTACGATTAATCTGGCAAAACAGAGAGCTATCTACTTTTGCTCTGCAATTTATTACATCTGCCCCAATGTGCAGATGCAAAAATATGTATATATTACATACAGGTTTAATCCACACAATTTGTACACCAATAACTGGAGTAGAAAATGTCCTCTACATGTACATCAGGGGCCAACCCAGTTATTAATACAAAGAGTTATCCTCTGGAATATCTGCTCGTCAGACCTGGTGGGGTTATCAGTGCTATGGACCAGATCTTAATCAAGGGACAATAAATCCATCTCCCTAAGAGCCACAATATTTACTGCCAAAAGTGTTTACTCTTCTCTCCTTACATTGATTGTTCCGTTTTGTATCACTTGTCTCATCAACCATGCTGTATCCATTTGTGTATAAATGTGTGCTCTATTCACATATTGTCTTATACCATGCCTGATGAAGAGACCCCTGTAGCCTTGAAAAGCTTGCAATTATCACTAAGTTAGCCAATAAAAGGTACCAACAACCAGGGACTCATAACTTATCTTTTTAAACAAATGGCAATCATAGTACAAAACAGCTTGCACCTGAAATTGAATGTTTATTGAAGGTTTTAGGCAGTTATCAAAGTCAACCAAAAAAAAAAAAAAAAAAAAAAAAAAAAATATTGTGGAGCAGCAAACTAAACCAACTATTCGGAGGTGCAAAGGAGGTCTACTACACCAAATCAATCATCCAGCATCAGACATGATGAGAACTGCAATAGTCTTGTCTAAAGACCAACCCATTACTACATCTTCCAGCTCTTGGTCCAGTGTCTCTTCTACCACACATTAACCACCATCACAATCTGGACGTTTTGGCAGGGCTTGGTGGCTTAGAAGGAGGGGAGACACCACTGCCCAGCTGACCACAGTGAGCTTCTTAACTGCCAACGATTCTAACCCAGCCAACTGTGTCTGAATAGGCAGCAAAACACACCAAGTCAACTATTGTTTCCCCTTTAGGGTTTTGCAAAAAGCCTTGACCTCAACCCCATGAAACACGTTAAAGTAAATCAGTATGAGGAATATGGACCAAGACCCTCATTTAACATCATTGTTAAATCACAAATACTCTTGAGGATAAATGGGATAAAGATTCCTGCAGACACACCAGTCTTGTAAAAAGCTTTCCAAGGTAAGTGGAAATAATTTGAATAGGAGGACCGACTCCATGTTAATGCAGAACAATTTAGAGTTGTCATAAAAGCTTCATGAAGATGTAATATGTTCCAATACAGCAAAAAATGTTTAAACTCCAATTGTCACTGGGGCCAAAAAATTTTTTGTCTGGATCTACAATTATAAAATATGCAGTTTCAACTTACATACAAATTCAACTTAAGAACAAACCTCCAGACCCCATCTTGTACGTAACCCGGGGACTGCCTGTACTTGTGCTGCAATAAAAGTCAAAATTAAAATCGCCCATAGACTTTTTTCCATAACATCAGGTGGAGGATACATGCTCCCTCTCAATGTTCTCTCAGTGAAAGATTTTGTTTTGTTCTTTGTGGATCATCTAGCATCAGTATGTATGAACAATTGTTATCAGTTTCCAACAGTCTTTAATCTCTCATCTACAACAATTGTTTTATTTGTCTAACCCCTTCAGGACCATGGCCTTTTCAGTTGTTGCATTGCATTTTGTATTTTTCCACTTACAGAGACATATTAGGGCTTGTAAATTGTATTCAAATGACACATCCCCTTAACTCTTTTGGTCAAAAACATCACGGAAATAACAGATATATATTCCTCCATTAGGACAGAATACCTTTAAAAACATTTTTAAAACTTGCCAAATAAAAAATAAAAAGTGCATCAGGCACCGCTTTTTCATACTTCTGTGCACAAAGTTGTCTACTGTATTTTTTCTTTAAAAAGACAAAGTTTTCATTGATACTATTTAGAGAACTACAAGACCTTTTGATCACTTGAATTTTTTTTTACATGGAAATAATTATTTAGGATTTTGATAGATTAGACATGCTTAGGATTTTGTTTATTCATATTTGTGTTAAAAGGAAAGAGGGCTATTTGTAATTTTAACTTGTATAATACAGCAAACCCCTGCCTTGCACGGAGAGGGAACGCTATTGCGAAACACGCGTCGGGGTTATACGGTGTGGTATCCATCTTTCTGGTATGGTATACCTGTGTACTTCCTGGTATTTATCCTTATACTGAGCATTTTATGTTTTGCTTGCTTTTACACGTAGAATGCTTTTCTACTATATACCGTATATCCCCGAGCATAAGCCGAGACCCCCTAATTTTAACACAAACTGGAAAAACCTATTGAGTATAAGCAGAGGGTGGGAAATGCATCGAGAGGATTTAATAAAGCTTGATTTTGTATTCATCTATTACATGGAATTATTTTTTTTGCTGCTCAAATTTTTGATTACCCCCTGCATAACTGGGGGTAATTTTCTTAGCTTGCCCATACCACCTGGTTATATAACTTTTGGATACTTAATGTCCCATATATGTCCTATGTTTAGGTGTACTAACCAAAGTACAAGGAGACCTTACAGGGGTTTCCCCACATATAAAAGTTATCCACAGCATAAGGCATAACTTGCTGATAGGTGGGAATCTCAGTCATGAGACCCCAACAGATCACAAAAACAAGGGGTTCAATGGGTTCCTAGTGACCTCAATCGGACCTCTTGTCGCTACCGGAGAGTAATGGAGCAGACGACCAATGGAACGGAGGGCCTAACTTTGATTCATGGGAATATTGGGTATATAAGGGTATATTGCATACCAAAGGAAAAGAGTATACATTATTTAAAGCCAGAAATTGACACTACAATAAGATAGTTTAAAAAAAAAAAAAAAAAATTGTTAAAAAAACACTAAATACAGGCAATGGTCTGTAAACCTATAGCCCAGTGATGGTGAACCTTTTGGAGACAGAGTGCCCAAAGTGCAACCAAAACCCACTTGTATTTTGCAAAGTGCCAACATGACAATCTAAGCAGTAACTCATTGCTTCTTGCTGTAGCACAGGTTTTAATCGTATTGGGGTCCTGAATTCACCAATACAATAGAAAGATGATGGAGAAATTTGGATTGTAGCTTCCATCCAGGGTACCCTGAAGAGGAAGAATCAGCAGGAGCTCCAATGACAATCCATCTCTATCCAGCCCTTCCCACTCCTCCTGTAGTCCTGGCAGTCAAGAATGTCGCTTTAAAATAGCGCTGAGCATGGCACGCTGTCTTGGACCACAGGAAAAAGCCTTGAGACGTATCTGGCAAACTATGTGTTGGGGTGAAGGCCTGGGTGCCCATAGAAAGGGCTCTGAGTGCCACCTCTGGCACCCGTGCCATAGGTTCGCCACCACTGCTATAGCCAGCCCAATTACAATAGCCACAGGGAATGTGCCAAATGTGAAAGGAACAATACCAAAATACAAAGACTATACACATGTCAAACAGCAATAATAGTTACCAAATAGTATATGCTAACATCACGTCCCTACATCCCCATGTTGGGTGACCCAAATCACTGCCCTGCCCCACATGCAAGGTCGGTTTGTGGGCTTCCTCAGGGCGTTCTCAATATGTTTACGTGTAGACATTGTACTGTGTATTTGTGATGAACACTGGTGGCAAGTAAAAAACAAGCAAGCAAGCAACTTCCACCAAAATCCTTTTAACTTTTCATTTATTAGGATGTGATGTTGTGTTTATTCTCAGTTAAATCCTCATACACACGGCCATTTCTTTTTTAGATGCAAAAACAGCCACAAGTTTTTTTGCGTCTAAAAATTAGCCCCATTGACTTTAAAGGAAAATATGGCTACACATCTGAGCACTGTATTTCTCACTGCTACGTGCGCTGGCCGCCAAACAACATAAAAATAGACCTTGCCCTATTTTTGATGAACATAGAACTCTATGGGAAAAAAAATAGGTTGCATATGATGTTACCCACCACATACGGCGCGTTTTTCGTGGTGGGTGGCAGCCTACCGCTTTTTTTTCGGATATGCCTTGTGTAAAGTAACATATGGGTAACATACGGTGATGAATGTCCCGTTTTTTTTGTTCAAAATGCACCCCCCCAAAATGCATATGGTCGTGTGCATGAGGCCTAACAAAACAACAAAATCTTGTTCGTTTTCATCCCCCCTTCCCAAGTAATAAATGGATGAAGAAAAACACATTTTGTTTCATGAACAGATGTTCAGACAAACACTTTAATCTGTTTATAAATATCACTTTACTTTTGGAGGGGAAAAAAATGATATTGAGAATCTTTGCACATAATCCATGTATCCATATACAGTTCTTGATAGACTGGTGACAATCTTCTGTTAATACACTGAGTGGATTGTGTGCTGACAGCGCGGCCATAGCTGTAACAGCCTCATGCTGTGATGGCGGAAAACAATTCAGACAAGTGAAAAAGCTCAGCGCTGTGACCTACAATTACATTTTTCTCACAATACGCTGACGCCAGGCACATTCTGATTAGACGTTTAAACGCTGCATATAAAGCTTCACTTTTCCATAGTTACTGCTCGCACTCCTCAGTCTCAATGCAATGTACCGCTTTACATGGTTTTTTTCCTCCTTAGCAAGGGAATATGTAAATCTTCACGAGACCTGTCCAAACCAGTAGGTGGGAGAGGGACAAACTTGTAACCGCACCCTCCCAACACAACCAGCAAATAGCAAGCACACAAGAGGAGGGTGGCAGCAAACAAGAAGACCATCCCTGAAGGCCCTGGTGGTGGTGTGACGCAGTTAGGTTGCCCGATCTCCCCCTCCCTTTGACAACATCAGTCAGCTGCAAGTAATGCCAAGTGAATGGAAAATAAAATATTTCATTTCAGAGACCATTTTCAACCAGGGCGCTGCAGACTCCAAGTATGATTGTGTTTACCCTCAGCCGGACTGTACACATCACACAACAAGACACCGACAACTGCAACCAAGAAGTGACTCATGTGATGGCTCATCGTACGGGACAGGACTTGCATTTATTAGTCCAAAGATTAATCCCATAACAAAAGGAAGGTCCTACACAGGTGGAAGGTGCGGCTCTACCGCCTCATAACAAACAAGTCTCTTATAGGTTTACTGGATTTCTGCAGCATTTGATTTCTGCGACTTGGTATGAAAATTACAAAGTTTCATTTAAGATCTACAAATAACTAATAAGTGTACATGGACATATTTTTTTGCACACGAGAGCAAAATGAGAAAGTAAATCTGTCCGAACACATGGACACACAAGTGATCATGTATTCTTCAAAACCAAAGATGAGATGATGCATCACTACTAGATCTTTCACAGATCAGGTACAAGATAAGACAATGCAGGCAGTGTCCCAGTACTGAGGACACAACAACTCCTAGCAGATCCTGACAGCTGCACACAACAGGTGCTGAGCCACAGGTTACAGATGCACATCACCCCCTCCATGTCTCCACATACAAAGTGACTAAACAACCCCCCCCCCCCCCCCCAGCAAAAATGTGTCTACACTGGCAGATCAGTTACACATACTCATCATATAAGGACAGGGGACGTCTGAGCCACCCAAATATAGCACCCTCCACTACTGTACACCCACAACTCCCTGCTGGTTCTCCCTTTAACTTACACCCAACAAGTTGTGTCTATATCCACATCTGGGAATGCTGAGATAACCAATATGGCCACCATAACATGGGAGTAAGTCACTAAGCTTCATGGCTTGTGCCCCTCCTCCATCATTACTTTATAACCAGATGAGGCCTCCTGGGTAGGACTCCAGGGGTGTCCCCCAGCTTCCCCTGGAGCATCTGCCCCTGTGAGGACGGGAGATACCCCCAGGACTGGCTGGTCACTTCATCTCCGCCAGATGTGACCTGCACGCCGCCTGCCAGCTCTGGCCATGCACTACACAAGTCACCAACACCAGCGGGAAGTGCCCAGCGCCGCTCAGGGTGTGATGCCCGGCACTCTCCAGAGACTGGCGCCAAAACCAGGGTCACACCGCACACTCCGGCCAGTGTCAGCGCTCCCAAGGTTGTGAGCAGGGCGACCACCCCCGCCTCAGACTCTACCATCAACACAACGCGGATAAATAAAGCGCGGGCCGCACCACTACCCTCCCAATATGGGGGAAAACAAGTGTTTACGTCCCGGACAGCGGGAAACCGGGCTTAGCCCAGGAGGATAAGGCCGCGTCCTCCACACTCCCCCCACCCCCGCTCTCTCCGCCTCCCCCCCACCCGCCGCCGCTTCCCCAGCCCAGGCCCTAACACCATCTCGCTGCCCAGCGCGTCCAAGAAAGGAGAGGGGAGCGGAGAGAACAGCGCCAGCAACTACGCTTCTCATCAACAAGGCCGCACCGAGAAAACTTCCACACACGTATCCGCCATTTTACAACTTACCTCGTCTCCCACACAGCGCGCCTCCCGGGGGAGGGCCTCGTCCCACCGCCTCCTGTAAATCCCAACTCAAAGAGCCGTGCGCGCCTTCTAGACGGAAGACCACTCAAGTAGAAGCCCCCACAGCGGAATCGGAGCCGAGGACACAAATAAGAGGCGCTTTGGAGGCGGCTCACGGTCGCCTCGAGTTGTTCGCTCTTCGGTAGCTCGAAGTCGAATGAGGCGCGCAGGCGCCACCTGGTGGTCACAAGGGAGCGGCCGGTTCTTGCTGGGGCGCAGCGCCACCTTCCGGTCGGACCTGGGCGTTCAGGGATTTAACTCTCCAGCTGCCAGGAGGAAATGAGGAAAGTTTTGGTAACCCCATCAATGCTGGAGGCGGGAGAGAGATCAGGGTCCATACATGTTTGATAACTGGTGTAGTGCTCGGAGTGTGCAGTCTGTATGGTGACATCCAATGTAGCATAAGAGAGTTCTGCTTAGGGACAGTTCACATCTGCTTTTTTAAACAGATCCATTTAAAAAATTGTTGCTTTCCGTTCAAGTTAGATTCTGTTTTATCATTTCGCAGTTGGGAACTGGCCCTTCTAGATCATTTACCACCACAAGACCTGGTGTCCCACAATTCATCCGAATAAAACAGAGGGTCCAGTAGTCATCCAAGCTGAGTAGTGGGGGACTGGTGTATATTCGCATAGTGCATTGTGCAGTAGAATGAAGATGAAGTTTAAGTGTTGTTTGTTTGGGGTTTTTTTTCGTGATCCACAAAAAATCTCTATTTAAGATTGTACAAAATTAAAACTGCCCTTAGGGCTCATTCAGACTTCCATGTTTATCTATACGTAATGTGGATTTCACAGTGGCCCCCTGCAGTGTTACGCGCGTCTGTATCATGCCAGAAGAGCATATATGGGCCAGACTTACAGTCAGTATCGTGTATTATGTGATGTCATGAAACTACTACTGAGGGCACGTTCACACATAGCGCTGTGGTTGCGTTTTAAAATGCATTACAACAGCTGAGATGAGGTGATTTGCCTAATTACATTACTGTTAACGTTTCGTTTACAAAACGCATGCGTTAACGCATTGTTAATGCGTGTGTTAACAACACGTTAATGCATGCGTTTTGTTAACCCATGTGTTAACATAGCGTTAACTAATGTAATTAGGCAAATTACCTCTCAACAGCTGTTGTAATGCGTTTCAAACGCAATGAAAACGCAACCAAAACGCAAGTGTGACCGCGCCCTCAGTGTCTGACGTTTGGAGATAGATATCCTCTAGATTTTTTTATACACTGCCTCCACATGGAAGTACTTGCAAGGGTTTTATCCCAGAACGTATAGTCTTTTAGATGCAAAGTTGAAAACTACAGATACCTTGGGGAAAGCTGATTCACACTTTGCGCTTTGGTTGCAATCATAACACGACGCTAGCACACAGGGGGCTGGCCTTCGCACGATTGCATATGTGTTTCCAGAGAGGAAGGTGTGAAAACACCCTGAGGGCGCGTTCACACGTTGAGTTTTGACCTGCGTTTTCATTGCGTTTAAAACGCATATACAACAGCTGAGGAGGGGTGATTTGCCTAATTACATCCCTGTTAACATTTCCGTTTACAAAACGCATCGTAAACGCGATGTTAACGCATGCGTTAACATTGCGTTTACAAACGTAAACGGTAATGTAATTAGGCAAATCACCTCTCATCAGCTGTTGTATATGCGTTTCAAACGCAATGAAAACGCGACCAAAACGCAATGTGTGAACGCACCCTCAGGGTGAAGACACACGTGGCGTTTTTGGGCCGTTTTTAGTTAGTGCGTTTTCACATCGTTAAAAACGCATGCGTTAAGAAACGCATCCGTTTTTTAAAAACGCATGCGTTTTGTCCGTTTTTCTGAAATTGCGCAATAAAAACCGGACAAAAACGCATGCGTTTTCAACGATGTGAAAACGCGCTAACTAAAAACGCCCTAAAAACGCCACATGTGTCTTCACCCTTAGGCTGGCACCACACGTAGCGCTTTGTCTGCGCTTGCAAACGCAAACAAAGTTGCGCCCGCCGGGGCGGGCCTCGGCTCGATCGCATCGGAGTTTCTATGGAAACGCCTGTGATCGGGAACGAGCCGCCAGTGTTTCGCGTTAAATTAATGCCCGTTAAATTAGGCCCGTCCCGGTGGGCGCGACTTCTGCGTTTTGTCTGCGTTTACAAGCAAATGTGCAAATGTGAATTTTTTTTAAATAATTCGCTAGTTGGCTGACATTCATGGGCAGATTTGTCCTGAACATGCACTCTGAATCCACGTTTAATAATGCAATTCAAGTGCAAAGGGTAGGAGCTGCTCCTGACTACGGATGTGTTTAGACCTAAATTCGTGGGAAGGCCACGTTGACACAACTTGGATGGGGTTCAGCAAAACGCATGCGTTTTGGAATGAGCACCGCATGTTTTGCATTAATTACATTATACTTACAGGCAGTCCCCGGGTTACATACAAGATAGGGTCTGTAGGTTTGTTCTTAAGTTGAATTTGTATGTAAGTCGGAACTGTATATTTTATCATTGTAATCCCAGCCAGAACTTTTTTGGTCTCTGTGACAACTGGTTTTTAAAAATGCTGGGTTTTCATTAGAATCAGGATTAACAATAAAGCTTCATTACAGACACATTTGATAACTGTTATAACTGTTTATTGTAACCTGGGACTAAAGTACAAGAAATTACCAATATCCAGTGGTCCGTTTGTAACTAGGGGTCGTATGTAAGCCGAGTGTTCTTAAGTAGGGGACCGCCTGTACTTGTATGTCATATGGTGGAGACCCTCCCAGTTGCATTTTAGCTGTGTTTAAAAACTAATTTTAAAAAATGCCACGTGTGAACGCACTGGAAGGAGAATGATGTGTTTTGCATTGTTTACCGGCAAAACACATGTTGCTTCCTCCCAACACAAGGTTACAGATATGTGGTTGGGAGAAACTTCTCCCCGCTGTGTTCGCATTACATTTCTAAACGCAATTCAAATGCAGTGTGAATACGTTCAGAGTGACTGTCTCATGGCCGAGGACAGCAAACTTTACATATGAATATTGACTAATGGTCACCAAGTGAGCCTGAAACTGAGGGAATTAACTAAAAGCCGGAGTCATTTACGGACAAAGTTGTGTGTGTGATTTATCAGACCGCCATATCAGTTGTAGGCATAATTAGGTTTATATGCTGGTCACTTTATTTTCTCTACAATTAAAAAAAGACTCCATTGAGTCTGTGGCAGGGTGACAACCGCAGCAGCCATTACAACTACAAAGGTTAACTCTGAGGAAGGTCAAGGTTGTCAGGCAGATTTCCATAAATTTACCTCACATTTGGTTTACTTCATATTTGTTTCCTAAACAGACCCATGAATATTCTGCCGCCTAAACAAATAGCCCCCCGCGGCTGTGCTGCCATGGCCGCCATGTCTGTGTATTATGTGACTGACTGGAGCCTTATTGTTCAGTGACTCGAGTGTTTTTGTGTGAGGGGGCACTAGAGATCTCAGCTGGACTCCCCAGGCGGGGGTGTGAGGCACAGAAAGAGCAGCCAGTGTCTCTGTTGTGTAATCACTTCCCCGTCCGCCCCGCATACAATGCTCCAGTGGATTATCAGCCATTATTGTATTACTACACGACGCCCTCCTGAAGGGTTAATAGGAAGCGCGATGTGCTGGGGAAGACTGGGTGGAGACGCTTCACGCATGCGCACTGTGCGACCTCTTCTCCGTGGCCGCGGTGTTATAAACATTAGGTGGCGGATGTATACACGATGTATTTGGGTCACCTGGCCGCGCTACAATTAGTGACGTGAACACAATTTCATGGTGACATAAGGTCCCGGCCTGGCGCGGCGGTGTTAACGCTGCCAGGCTAATGGCGTATGTTTATATTGCGCGGCCACCATGGCGGCGGCTTCCTCTTGCCTACGTGCATTTCTGAAGAGGGAGGGACTGTAAACAGGAAGAAGAACTCCACAGGCGGCGAGCGCTCACCACACTGGCCCTGCGGCTGCTAACTGTGCACGGTTATATACCTAAATAAAGTTTCGTATGAAAAAAAACAACAATTTAGGATTATACAGATAATGAGGGCGTGTGACAGGCTGCTAGGAGACGGCCGTGACCGGGAAAATGGCGCTTATACCAGTTCATACATAGTGTACAGTCTTGTGAGGGCACAGGCTGCCATTATTGATGGTTACTGGCAGTGAGGAGAATTTCATGGGTTATAGGATGGGGTGTAATACAGCAAGGAAGCATTTTCCGCCCCCATAATCAATAATAAAATGTATGTACCCTGTGCTAGCACCTAATTCATGGTAAATCGAACCTATTAAAGACAATCTGTGGTTTCATCACCAATCCATCCCTGGTGACGCAACACGTTTTACTTCACCCATATAGCTCTCACTCGGCCAACAGACAGCCCCCACTACATTGGAAAAGGGGAAAACTATGGGGAGCTTTATCGGTGCTTCACTGCGATTAATTTGCAATTATGCCATCTCCATGCCATGTGAGCGTAGAGGGGCATGGGCGCCAGCAGAGTGGGCCGGCATGGGATGTTTTTGCCCCGTGCCTGCACGCTTTCTAAAAGCCTGCGAACGTACAGTTTTAGACAAAACTACACCAGGTCGGGCCGCCCGGCAGAAACATCAAGAGGTCTATGCCACTTGATGTATGTGCAGATGCAACACCCCTGACAACGTAAAGGCAGGCTGGTAGTTGCGAACAGCGCCCTCACCAGGTTAGTAGCTGTCGGAGGGAGTCATGAACCCTTTAGTGAGTTTCTAGTACTGGGAGATTATGTAATAGCAGCTCTAGCCTCTGGGTGTAAGATGTTATCCAATTATGTGGCTGTATTGTAAACTGGAGTGTGATTGAAGAGGTGCAGCGTCAGTCCAGTCCAGACCACTTGGTTTGAGTGAAGAGAGAGAAAGAGTGTGGAGCACACCCTTAGTGCTGTCACAGAATCCAATCCCAGGAACTGAGTCAGAAGACTCTAATCCACAGCTGCAGCTTTCACAGTTTGGACACACAGCTCCATCTCAATTATTGAAGTCTGCACCTACAACCAGGCTGGTGCTTTATTCCTGAGGACCACTCTCCATGACCACTCCAGTACCAGAATCCGAATACGCTGTTTGACTTTTTAGGCCTTTTGCCTGCTGCCTGTTGTTCAATAAAGAACCGTGAGTTGATCTGCATAACGTTTCCTCCGTCTGATGCCTGGATACGACTCTCTACTACCACGGGCTTCCCCATCCATTACCCAGGGACCTATCTTACAGACACTCTGGGGTTGCTCCAGGGAGAACCAGTACATAAGCCTCTCCCACCTGAGTGAAGTTGGCCCCCCCCACCTTGTTCAAATCAAACAAAATTGGTGTTAAAGGTTTGTGTTACGTTTGTGCAGCAAAAATTTTCGTTTGTGCCGCTATCGTTTTTAAGATATGAATGAAAGTTTTCAGAGGTCAAACAGCCCCCCCCCCCCCACATTGCTTAAACCAAACAAAGCTGGTGCCAATCAATTCTGCTACGTTTGTGCTGCCCAAATTTTTGTTTGTGCTGCTTTTTTTTTTAATAAATGAACAAAAAATTAGAGGTCAAAAGTTCAAGCAGCCCCCCACACACACACACACATTAACCAAATCAAACAAAACTGATGTCAAACGTTAGTGCTACGTTTGTGCTGGTTTGTGCAGCAAAGATTTTCTTTTGTGCCGCTATCATTTTTAAGGTATGTTCAGGTGTTTACATAGGTTAAAGGTGTTTAGGATGAACTGGTGAAAAGCAAACTTAGTGACACTTCCCTGGTTTGATCACCAGGGGGAGCTAGCAAACACTTTGTACTTTGGAAGAAATGAACTCTGATGACCTCTGGAAAAAAGTATGAATATCTTCAAAACGATAGCAGCACAAATGAAATTTTTTGCTGCAGAAACCAGCACAAACGTAGCACTAACGTTTGACACCAGTTTTGTTCGATTCAGTTAATGTGGGGGGGCTGCTTGAACTTTTGACCTTTCATTTTTGTTCATATATTCAAAACAAAAGCAGCACAAACAAACATTTGAGCAGCACAAATGTAGCAGAATTGTTCGGCACCAGTTTTGTTTGGTTTGGGCAATGTGGGGGGGCTGGTTGACCTCTGATGACACCCCTGCTGTTTAGGTACCACAGTCAATTGTATCACAGTAAATTTTATTACTGAAAAGAACAAATAGGGTTCAAACATCCACAGCCTGAAAATGTTTTAAAAAAAAATTAAAAATTGAAATTCACCCTTTCCATATATAATTGGACAAATAAAATCATAAGCCTGTTTGATATCCCCACCTTTTTCAATGCCTGATCAAAATATAAAAACTATTTCTTAATACAGTGAAAGCTGTAACAGAAAAAAAAAATCCAGAATGTGTCAATCAACCTTCTTAGGCACCCATAAAAACTTGAATAAATAGTGAACAAAAGACTGTTCAGTTCGGGTAGTGATACATTTTTTATGCAAAGTGTTTTAACCCCTTATGCCAGGCAGCTTGAAAATAAACAAACCGGTGGCATGGATCCAACTAAATGCAGTGCAGGACAGCAGGAGCACCGAATCAGAAGAGTGCAGCTTTATTTATTTTTTTTACAGCGGGTACAGAAAGTATTCAGACACATTTTTCACTCATGTTTCATTGCAGCCAATTGGTAAAATCAAAAAATCTCATTAATGTACACTCTGCATCCCATCTTGACTGCAGGGTCAGGACGACTGGTTGCAATGGAAGGAAACATGAATGCAGCCAAGTACAGCAATATCCAGAGTAATCTGGTTCTCAGACCGGGCCAAAGGTTCACCTTCCAACAAAATAATGACCCTAAGCGCACAGCTAAAATAACAAAGCAGTGACTTCAGAACAACTCTGTGACCATTCCTCACTGACTCAGCCAGAGCCCTGACCTAAACCCAAGTGAGCATCTCTGAGAGACTTAAAAATGGCTGTACAACAACATTCACATCAAACCTGAGGAACCTGGAGATGATCTGCAAGGAAGAATGGCAGAGGATCCCCAAATCCAGTTGTGAAAAACTTGTTGCATCTTTCCCAAGAAGACTCATGGCTGTACAAGCTCAGAAGGTGCTTCTAGTCAATACTGAGCAAAGGATCTCAATACTTATGACCATGTGATATTTCTGTTTTTATTTTTTAATAAATTAGCAAAAATATCTACCGTATATACTTGAATATAAGCAGAGTTTTTCAGCACAAAAAATTTGCTTAAAAACCCTAACTCGGTTTATACTCGAGTCAAGAAAAAAACAAAAAGTGTACTCACGTTCCGACACCCCCCAGCAGGACCTCTTTATGACATTCTAATGTGTGCTCTGGCATTGGCTATGGATAAAAGAATACCCAAGGGGCGTCGGAAGGTTTTTGTTTTCTTTTTCCTACAAGCATTGTATTGGGAGCAGGGGCTGCATGCTATATACTGGTGGGAGGGGCTTGCAGGCTATATACTACAGGGGGCTGGCAGGCTATATACTACAGGAGGCTGGCAGGCTATATACTAGAGGGGCTGTCAGGCAGTATACTACAGGAGGCTGGCTGGCTGGCTGTATACTACAGGGGGCTGGCAGGCTATATACTACAGGGGCTGGCTGGCTATATACTACAGGGGCTGGCAGGCTATATACTACAGGGGCAAGCAGGCTATATACTACAGGGAGCTGGCTATATACTACAGGGGCTGGCAAGCTATATAATAGGGGGCTGTGACCAGTGCATTTCCCACCCTCTGCTTATACTCGAGTCAATAGGTTTTTCCATTTTTTTGTGTTAAAATTAGGGTTTAGGCTTATACTCAAGTATATAAGGTACATTTATGTTTTTTTCCATCAAGATGGGTTGCCGAATGTACATTAATGAGCAAAAAAATAACTTTTTTTGATCTAACCAATTGGCTGCAATGAAACAAAGAGTTAAAAATTTAAAGGAAATCTACCATTTGTTTTCACACATTGTGAACCAAAAATACCTTAGGAATGCTGTAGCTACACTGATTCAGAAATATATCTTGTATAATCCATGAATTGAGTGGTTTTTGCTGAAAAAACTATTATAAAATTATAATAATGAGGCCCTGTCGCTACTGTTGCTGGCTCGGCGCTTCTTCTTTTACCCTAATTCTGAAACACTGTTTCAGAAAACTATGTATTGTCCCTGACAGGCAGAAGAAATCAATCACTGCATCATCTCCCCGCTGCTCTATATGAGTTATCCAGATCAGGTTGAATAGTCCTGTCTGGACAGTTCAGGAAATCCAGTGTAATGTGTTTATGAACGGCAGCTAGCATGCAACCCGGCTTTCCCAAGGTCCTGATTTTTTTTTTTTTCTTTAATCAAAACCACTTGGATCAGGGATTTAAAAAGATATGAACCTGCATCAGTGTAGCTAGAGCATTCTAAAGGTATGTTTTGTTCACAATGCATGGAAACAAATGGTAGATTTCCTTTACAAGCGTCTGAATACGTACCGTACCCACTGTAGATGCCTTCCTAGCCCGACATCTACATTTTGATAACAATCGGACAACCTTTTACAAAAGAATGCGAATCTGATGTATTTTCTAATAAAAAAAATTCTGAATTTATTGTGAGTTATTTAAAACCCTTTTCTGGAACAATATTCATACAGTGATACCAAATTTATAATTTAAAAAAATATATACAGTTCCTTGCAAAAGTATTCGACCCACTTGAACTTTTCTACCTTTTGCCACATTTCAGGCTTCAAACATAAAGATTTTTTTTGGTGAAGAATCAACAACAAGTGGGACACAATTGTGAAGTGGAACAAAAAGTGGGAGATGCAATATTATTTACCCCCTTAAAGGATACCTGTCATCAGGTCTCTGTCACTAATCCTATCACCTTTAACTTTTGGAGCAGCGCACAAGAATTCCATCCCAACCTTTATCTAGTCAATTCATACATTAATCAATCTAGAGTCATGCTTTCTTTAATATGTAAATGAGACTGGGCACATGGAGAGAGAAAGTGATGTCACCCCTGTTACCCCTTCCCTCTCATTCCCCTGCTCATATCTGTGTGTAATGTATAGTAAAGCATTGCTAGTGTTTGTGCTTTATCTACTGACATGTTCTCTCCTCTTATACACATATATGAGACACAGACATCAGCTACACAAGTATCTGACATGTTCTGCTATACACATGTGTGAGACACAGACATCAGCTACACAACTACCTGACATGATCTGCTATACACACGTGAGAGACAAAGACATCAGCTACACAAGTGCCTGACATGTTCTGCTATACACATGTGAGAGACACAGACATCAGCTACACAAGTACCTGACATGTTCTGCTATACACATGTGAGAGACACAGACATCAGCTACACAAGTACCTGACATGTTCTGCTATACACATGTGAGACACAGACATCAGCTACACAAGTACCTGACATGTTCTGCTATACACACGTGAGAGACACAGACATCCGCTACACAAGTGCCTGACATGTTCTGCTATACACATGTGAGAGACACAGACATCAGCTACACAAGTACCTGACATGTTCTGCCATACACATGTGAGACACAGACATCAGCTACACAAGTGCCTGACATTAGTGATGTGTCATTTGCGAACGAATCAGCTCTAAGAGACGGCTCTTTTTCGTGAACAACGGGAGCTGGCTCCCCTCAGTGAGCCGATGGTTAATTTAACCCTGTCCCTAAACAACTCACCATGCCCCTTTAACACAATACAACTGGCTGGACTGCGGCTCCCTATTATACAGTACATGTAATAGGGAGCCGTTCAGGAGCCAGAAGACCCAGGAATTCCCATCACTACCTGAGATGCTCTGCTATACACATGTCTGCATCCATGAGAGAGGCAGCCAGCACCAGGTGTGTCACATCTTTATACAGGCTGTCAGTCAAGCACTGGGGGGTGTGGCTGTGCCTCACACTCATGAATAAGCTTAAAAGCTGAATATAATAATGATTTATTGGACCTCTCTCAGGACCTTTGCATACAGCTTTAGTACCTGATAGTTCAAGTTTACAGGCATGTAGAGGGACAAAGAAGGGGTAGGGACAATGCTTTCTAATGGCAGTTTATGAAAATATATTTAATTTTGGGGGTTAATTTGCCTGCCAGTTAATACTTTTTGTTGCGATTACAGCTGCAAGTCGCTTGGGGTATCATGTCTCTATCAGTTTTGCACATGGAGAGACTGAAATTCTTGACCATTCTTCCTTGGAAAACAGCTCTTGCTTAGTGAGGTTTGATGGAGAGTGTTTGTGAACAGCAATTTTCAGCTCTTTCCACAGATTCTCGATTGGATTTAGGTCTGGACTGTGACTTGGCCCTTCTAACACCTAGATACGTTTATTTGTGAACCTTCCATTATAGATTTTGCTTTATGGTTGGGATCATTGTCTTGTTGGAAGATAAATCTCTGTCCCAGTCTCAGATCTTTTGAAGACGCCAACAGGTTTCCTTCAAGAATGGTACTGTATCTGGCTCCATTCATCTTCCCATCAATTTTAACCAACTTCCCTGTCCCTGCTGAAGAAAAGCAGGCCCAAACCTTGATACTGCCCCCACCATGTGTGACAGTGGGAATGGTGTGTTCAGGGGGATGAGATTTGTTGCTTTTAAGCCAAACATATGGTTTGGCATTGCTACCAAAAAGTTGGTTTGGTTTCATCTGACCAGAGCACCTTCTTCCAAATGTTTGGTGTCTCCCAGGTGGCAAGTGGCAAACTTCAACCAAGACTTTTTAAGGATATCTTTGAGAAAATGGGTAGGGGCTGATGGCTGTATACTAGGGGACTGCTGGCTATATACTGGGGGGCTGGGGATGCTGGCTATATACTGAGGGCTGGGGCTGCAGGTTATATACTGGGCACCTTCATGAAGAGGCAGTGCCACAAAAGAGTCGCGTGCACCAAAATCCAGGCACAGACACTTGTTTAATACCTGTGCAAGCCGTGTAATCCCCAAAAACGTGCACAGTCCGATGAAAGCACGCTCTGCGACCCTTAGTAGATGAGCCCCGATATGTCTATTCTGTATTTGTCTATTAATATTTCCTTTTGTTATATTCAATAATAGGGTAGATGTTAGGTTCTCGGTTTCATACAATGTTACAGGCTGTTTTGTGTATACTAGACTTCTCAATCCTTCTGCTAGCTGCTGGTCTGCTGCGGCGGGATTGAGAAGGAGCGGGAACTAGACTGTTGCAGTCAATACCATTGCTATCTGCTCCCCTTATGTATGTAATGCCCCTGCTCTGGCAGATTATTTGGGAGGGATGCTTGGTGGATATTCTGTTAGAGTTTCGCCCATTTTGACTTAAGATTTGTATGGGTGGGGGAAGGAAGGGGGTAGGTGGCTGTGGGGGGTTTTCTTGCTAAGGTTAGAATTTGCTAATTCTGAAGCTGGGAGCCAGGATTTGATGATAATTATACACTAAGTCTACATATGTCCCTGTAATTAGTAGGATATCTTGGATCGGGAAGGTGTAACGACTAACTTTACAGTTTAGGGTGCACTAGCCTGCATGAAGGGACAGTCTTGGGGACCGCCCTTGTAAGGGCTGGGAGTCATAACCAACGGGTGTAGGAGTGCAAATAGGGCAAAACAGGGTAAGAGAGAATTCTTCCCTACAGAAGTGCCGGTGCATCCAAGCCCCATCGTGTGAAGACGGGTGAGACTAAACCATTATATTTCCTCCACCCATTATCATGCTGTCTTCACTTTATGCAGGTGGTGAAATAATGTGCACTGACTTGACCTGTTGATTTTTCTGCTCAATACACTAGGCAATTTTAGATTTATATACATTTAAGGATACCTTTTAACTTTATATTTTGCAATTAAAAGCTAAGTTTTATTATAATTGTTGTTAGCATTCTGCTGCTAATCTGTTGTGATATTTGAATGCTGAAGACCGCTTTATTATTGAGATTATACATACATTAAATAGTCTCTTTGCTGCTATTTTCTTTTTTTGATATCTTGGATCCCACTAAGAGATTGGGAATGTTGCAGTACCTGCTACTCCATCAGCCAGGGATTTATTGTTTACAATAAAACCCATATATCCGTGCACTGGCTTTCTCAGCTACAAAAGTCGTCTATGGGTGGCAAATAGATTGGGGTGTCTCAATCCCTTCTGGCTGTCTAGTTGTCTGCGTTGCTCCACAGATTCATTATGGATATTGATGGTTCAAAAATCTTTATTTAATGTATGGGAGGCAATCAAGGGAAGTCTAATGTCTGGCACTGGCAGAGGGTGTTTTTTCGGCCTTTCCTTGTCTGGAGACGCAAAATTGGCTGCTGGAGGCATAATCCTCTCTTAATGCCCATTTGCTAGAGGTGGGTAATAGGAAGCATATCTTTACTAAGCAGCATTTTTTTTAAAGAAGGGGAGAGGGTAGAAGATCTTTTTCATTATTACTAGAGCACAGGAGGGAGTATCTCACATAGCTGCCTTACAGGATAGGAATGGCCTACTTCATTGTGCCACAGATAGTATAGTGATGTTGTCAGAGGATTTTTTTTACCTCTCTGTACCAATCTAGGGCCAACCCCACAGAAGAGGGGTTGCAGTCAGTCACTGCATTAAACTTACCAAAACTATGTATGGAGGATAGGGAAATGCCAGAATCACCATTGGCCCTGGAGGGGGAGGTGGGAGCCATGGCTTCTGTCAAAGCCCCAGGAGTAGATGGCCTTCAAGTGGAAGTGTATAAGCAATATGAGTAGGTTCTTCTACCTCATTTGCTGGAGGTGTTTAACCCATTCCCGCCGCAGCCCTTTTTGGTTTTTGCGTTTTCATTTTTCACTCCCCACATTCAAAAATCTGTAACTTTTTTATTTTTCCATGTACGGAGCTGTGTGACGGCTTATTTTCTGCGTAACCAATTACAGTTAAAAATGGTGGTATTTAATATTCCATGCCGTGTACTGGGAAGCGGGAAAAAAATTCCAAATGCAGTGAAATTGGTAAAAAAACGCATTTTTGCTGTATTCTTGTGGGCTTGGATTTTATGGATTTCACTGTGCTCCCCAAATGACATGTCTTCTTTGGGTTGGTACAATTACGGAGATAACAAATTTATAAAGGTTTTATAATGTTTTCATACATTTAAAAAAATTAAAAGCTCCTGTACTAAAATTTTTTAGGGGATTTTGCCATCTTCTGGCGCTAATAACTTTTTTATACTTTGGTGTATGGAGCTGTGGGTATTGCCGTTTTTTGCGGGTTTTGATGACATTTACAATGTTATCATTTGTAGGACTGTGCGACCTTTTGATCACTTTTTATAGAATTTAAAATTTTTTTTTAAATGGCAAAAAAGTGCCATTTTTGACTTTGGGCACGATTTTCCGTTACTGGGTTAAACGCAGTGAAAAACCGTTATCATATTTTGATAGATTGGGCGTTTTCGGACGCGGCGATACCTAATGTGTTTATGATTTTTACTGTTTATTTACATTTATATCAGTTCTAGGGAAAGGGGGGTGATTTGAATTTTTAGGTTTTTTTAATTATCATTTTTTTTTAACTTTTTAAAATTTTTATTTTTACTATTTTTCAGACTCCCTAGGGTACTTTAACCCTAGGGTGTCTGTACGATCCTATCATATACTGCCATACTACAGTATGGCAGTATATGTGTATTTTACTCCTCATACATTACAATGTGCTGATAGCACATTGTAATGAATGGGTTAACCCGAAGTAGCCCTCTCCATGCACCAGGACCCGACATGTGACGTACTATTACGTCACATGTTGGTAAGGGGTTAAAGAGGCCTTTACAAGGGGATATATTCCCTCGTATGCCAACGGACACATACGGTATTGGTCTGTGCACAATAAAATTTCTCTCTATTCAGACAACCCAGGACTCAGGGCAGTGCAGTGCCTGGAGAAAGGGAGGACCTTAACAGTGAGTACAGAACAGCGGACATATACTCACAGCTCAGGTCCCCTCCCACTCTGTGCACTGCACTGCCCTGGGTCCTGACGCCGGCACATACAGCAGAGAGCAGGCGATACCTGGGATTGGTGAGTCCTTGTCAGTAAATGAGCCCCACTCACTTCTACCAACTAAACCAATGAAAGCGATCATCATTGAAATCTTTGCTCACTGGTCTCGTGGGCATGTGGCCCATGGGATGTGCAACCCTGATGTGAGCCCTCAAAGATGTCATTAATAAAAATATTAAAATATTTTTATCTCACTTTATATTTTACTTGAAGATCATTTTTTTTTACAAAACATTACAAATTCTAACATTAACAAAAACAGGTTTGGGGATATACATCAAGTAAACATGACAAATGGGTTGATTGAATGATTAAATCCCTTAAAAATGACGATTGATGGCACAATTCCACTCCAAATTCTTCCCGAAGTGCCACATTTATTAAAGGTAAAAAACTGGTATGTATTTCCCACTATTTTCTCTGACCTGATGAAGCACCCATTTCGAGATGCGAAACGTGTGGTTTTTAGTGTGTACCAGTTGTTTACCGTTAAAAAATGGAACTTTGGGAAGAATTTGGAGTGGAATTGCACCATTGATCATAATTTTTAAAGGATGAGGGATTTAATTATCCCATTTGTCATGCTTACATGATACATATCCCCCAACGTGTCTTTGTGAATGCATACTCCCTGCATATTTTTATACCCCTGGGAGAAGACGAAGCTGCAACACCAACTTGACCTTACAATACATAAAGCTTTCAACAGAGTTGTGCCTGCCGATTGCATAACTCAATAAGGTTGAGTGGATTTATCCACCACACCCTTATTTTAGGTGTTTGTTTGTAAGCATATACTTACTCAAATTCCAACATAAAACAGAGCCAAAAATGTAGTTAATGCAAGCTAAATCTTTCCATCCTGCTGAGGGGCATAATAGGCTCAGATGAGGCATTGGAAGCAGGGAGCAGATGCAGTGTCCCCAGCTTCTGCTGAGCAGAGATGATGTGCATATAAGAATAGTGACATTATTAGGGTAACACCCCTAACATCAGGAGGGAGGAAGAATTAAATAGGTGACGTATCCCACTGTATAAACATACAGTGGGATACATCTGTGCTATACGTTGTAAGGACAGGTCGGGAATCAGCCTGACATGTCCTTACAGTATATGTAACAAATGTGATGTGAACCCAGACCAAACTGGGCTTACCTACACAAATACAACAGAGTGGCACAGAATAACAGGCCTGTTTCTTCACTACCGATGCTAAACAGCTCTCACTCAAAGGCTACATTCACAGTGCCGATGCCCGCCGTACTGTAGCACGACGGGCACACGGCAGTGCCGGGGAGAGGAGGGAGAGAGCGCCGCTCACCCTCACCCCTCTGCATAGGAGTCTATGGTACACAGAGCCGTATCCCGGAGAAAGATAGGACATGTCCTATCTTTGTACGGGGCACAGAGAGCTCCCATTGGGCGCCGTGTGTCCATTGCCTTCTGTGGGGGACGTATATCGGCCATATATATGTCCCCCATACGGCAGTGGGAATGTAGCCTTATGGTAAGACTTTCTAGAAGACTTTCGGGTGTGTCTATGGAGTTTTTCCCATTCACCAAGAAAAACCTTTGTGAGGTCAGACACTGACCTTGGTTACTACATTAATATCTCATGTTTCACATTTATCAATCTATCTAAACTCCTATGATAAATCTGACATGCAAAAGTCTTCTAAAGAGATCATAATACACTCTAACAACAGGAGTAAGATCCTGCTTAGCGAATAAATATGCCTCTCTGTGGAATTCTAATGGCGATGCCTAAAGAAAGAATGGCTCAAGGTTGACAACATAATGCTAAAAATGACACCTCTGTTCTTACCAGGGCCTAGCACATTGCTTGGAAATGTAGATGGTAATTAAAGAGTGAACCTTGGTACAGAAGAAACATAAGAAGAATAGGAAAGCACTGACACTACTAAGCTCATATAAGAAATTTTCAAAGAATTTTGCCAAGTACTTTTTGGCTATACCTGTTTACCATCTTGTAGGCTGCAACAAGCTGACTACTCTATAGCTTGGTTTTTTCATATATATGTTGATATCCGTGTCTGTACAGATCTGTAGAATATGATTATGCTGTAATAAAGATTATTATTTCATGTTCATAAATATCTTTTAAATATCTACATTTTCGAAGAGTGAAAACACAAACCATTTCCAGCTATTGCAACAGCTCAACAGATGATTGTTCATTAGCAACAACAAAGTACAAAGATGGCTTTCTTTTTAGGGAAATGCCGGGGAATCATGGGAGCCACCGGATCAAATCAAATACAATTTCTTAGCTGGGTATCTTAAGCCGGACATATCTGGTGGACAACCACATCTTGTCACTGGGAGAGAAGACAGGAGAAGCACGACGTCTCTTATCAGCCTGGGTTTTGAAGCGGTCTGTGGCACGTAGAAGGGACTGGCGGCTCTGCTCCCAAACAGACTTGAGCTCGTGCACCAGCTCCACTACCGCAGGGACATCTGAGGGCATAGACAGCGGAGGGCGAGGAATATGTCCGTAAACCACAAAGAACGGAGCCGAGCCAGTAGACCCCGAGTCCAGGGAATTGTAGGAGAACTCAGCCCATGGTAGTAGGTCAGTCCAGTTGTCTTGATGGGCTGAGACAAAGTGGCCGAGGTAACTGAGGGTAGTAGGCAGAAGAAAAGTCAAGGTTGACTTGCAGCTGGTTACACAAGGACTGCCAGAATTTGGAAGCAGAAGACCATGCAGCCAAAAAGTATGTTTGAAGAACAAACTGGCAAGCCGTGGTGAAGACGAAAGACCTGGAAGGGAAACAAAATGAGACATTTTGGAAAACCGGTCCCTCACCACCCAGATGACAGTACTGCCCGAGGAGACAGGCAGATCGGTGACAAAATCCATTGCCACATGGGACCACAAAGGACTGGGTATCAGCAACGGACGTAACAGTCCAGCCAGTTTGAGATCAGAGGCTTTGTTGCGGGCATAGGAGGAGTGGGATCCCACAAACTTCCGGACATCTTTGACCAGGTCTGGCCACCAGTAGTATCGGGAGATGAGGGCCACTTAGTGTTGCACCCCTGGGTGCCCAGCCACACTAGAAGAATGTCCCCAGAATCCTCTTCATTCGTCTTGCCGGGAGGTAGCTGCCGAAGATCCACCAGAGCTGCAACAACAAACTGGTCAGGAGAAATTATGTGCCGAAGAGCTAGTTCTTCTCCAACAACATCAGAAGCACAGGACAGTGCATCAGCCTTGACATTCTTGTCAGCCGGACGAATATGGATCAGCAGGTTGAAGTGAGAGAAAAACAATGACCACCGGGCTTGCCTGGGATTCAGGCGCTGAGCTGTCTGGAGGTACAGTAAGTTCTTGTGGTCAGTGTACACACTAGCGGAATAGAGAGCACCCTCCAGCACCCTTTCAGAGCAAGTTTGATGGCCAACAACTCTCTGTCTCCAATCGAATGATTCCTCTCAGCGGGAGAGAAAGTCTTAGAAAAAGCCGCATGTGTAAGTTTGACCCTTGGGCGCTTTCTGGGTGAGTACCGCTCCAGCTCCTACGGAGGACGCATCCACTTCAAGATGAAAGGGTTTGTTCGTGTCAGGCCTAGTGAGCACGGGAGCCAGGGCAAAAGCGGACTTCAACTTGGAGAAGGCCATTTCAGCAGCAGGAGACCAGGCACGAGGATTGGCACCCTTATTGGTAAGTGCCACGATGGGAGACACCAGAGTGGAGAATTGAGGTAACTGCCGGTAATAGTTTGAAAAACCCAGGAACCTCTGTATGGCTCGTAGGCCCTCTAGGCGTGGCCACTGAAGAACTGCAGACTGTTTCGCGGGGTCAATCTGGAGGCCTCTGTGGGAAATGATGTATCTGAGGAATGGAAGTCTGTGCTGGTGAAACTGGCATTTTTCCAACTTGGCGTAGATGTGATTGGCACAACCAAGAACTTGTCGTAGGTGTGCCTGGTGGGACACAAGGTCTGGAGAGTACACTAATGTTAGGATCAGTGGATCCTCTGGACTACCGCGGGAGATGTAACTAGCCAACACCCGGAACCGGAGCCTAGCGGCACCTGGTTTTCACCAGAGCCCGCCGCAAAGCGGGTTGGACTTGCTGCGGCAGGATACCACTAGGTCGTTCCCAGGTGTGACTAGCCCACGGTGGCAGCCGAGGTCGAGGTACCTTAGCGGATGACAAACTCGTAGTCGGGTCCAGGCACAGGGTTAGGGCAGGCGGCAGAGATGCAACGTCAGGTTCAAGTCCGGGGTCAGCAACAGGAGGTCCAGGCAGGTGGGAACAGGAACACAGGCACACAGCAACAGGGAGGAACACAGGTAACACGGCAACACAGGACTCAGGAACGGGAACACACAGGAATACACTGGAACGCAGGAATACAGGAATACGCAGGAACACAGGAATACTCGCTAGGAAGCTTTCTCTAAGGCTAAGAGGCACAAAGATCCGGCAGGGAAAGATGGGAAACAAAGGGTTATATACAAAACAGGAAATGACCAATACTAATCACCTGTGCGCTGGCCCTTTAAATCTTGAGACAGTGCCGCGCGCGCGCCCTAGGGAGCGGGGCTGCGCGCGAGACCTAGTCCGGACGGGAGCGGGAGCCAGGAGAGGTGAGTGCACAGGAGCGGGACCGGGGCAGCAGAGGGAGGCACGGGTGCACCCACGATCCGTGGTATGGATCGCAGGGGTGCCCGTGACAACTAAGATGTCATCTAGGTAGACCACGACACAGAAGGTCCCAAAAAATGTCGTTCACAAACTCCTGAAAGTCAGCAGGGGCATTACTAAATATTCAAAGTGCCGTCACGGGTATTAAAAACCATCTTCCACTCGTCACCTTTGCAGATCTGGATGAGATTGTATGCACCACGGAGATCCAGCTTGGAGAACACTGTGAAACCGCATAGGCTATCAAAGAGTTCTGTAATCAACGGCAGGGGGTAGTGGTTTTTAACCGTGATCTTGTTCACCGTGATCTTGTAAGGAGCCGTCCTTCTTGGTAACAAAGAAGAAAACTGTGCCAGCCGTAAAGGAGGACTTGTGTATGAAACCCCTCTGCAGATTCTCCTTGATGTAGTCGGACATGGCAGCCATCTTGTGTACAGAAAGAGGATAGACACGACCTCTGGGAAGAGTGGTGCCCGGAAGGAGATCCACAGGGAAATCATAGGGACGATATGGCAAAGTCTCCGCTTGTTTCTTAGAGAAAACATCTGCAGAGTCCCGATAACAAGCTGGCAGACCCTCCAGAGACTTGGAAGACACAGAAGAGGTCAGGACCAGAAGTGGTGCCACCATACATCGGGATTGGCATTCAGGGCTCCAACGCAGGATCTCACCAGTCTTCCAATTGAGGCCCGGAGCATGGAGTTGAAGCCAAGGAAGCAATGACTTGGCATGGATTTTTTTAAATCTGATTTTATGTGAGTAGATTTGACAATAAATTACAAAAATGTGCTGAAAATCCTCAACTCGGCTTATACACAAGTCAATAGCAAGCCCAGCACTTAAAAAAAAAAAACTTATATACTCACCCTCCGGTGGCCCTGATGCGCAGCGCTGCTCCCCCGATGTCTGCGCTGCTCCCCCGATGTCCGTGTGGGTCTTCTTCTCTCTTCTGTCTTCCGCAGGGTGCCGCCATGTTTTTCCATGGCGGCGCCCTACAGAAGACAGAAGAAGATAGAAGACAAAGAGGACCTGCGCGGACATCTGGGGAGCAGCGCGGACATCGGGGCCACTGGAGGGTGAGTATATAAGTTTGTTTGTTTTTTACTGCTGGGCTGGCTATATACTTAAGGGGGCAGGCTGGGCTGGCTGTACACTTAAGGGGGCAGGCTGGGATGGCTGTATACTACTGGAGGCAGGCTGGGCTGGCTGTGGGGGTCTGTAATTAATGCATTTCCCACCCTCGGCTTATACTCGAGTCAATAGGTTTTCCCAGCTTTTGGTGGTAAAATTGGGGGTCTCGGCTTATACTCGAGTATATACGGTAAGCGGTTCTGTGTCTGGATGGTGCTTTATTTTCGTCTGAGGCGTTAAATGGTCAAACAGGTCAAGTGATTTTACTGAAAGATGGGGACTAGAAGAGGGACTAGAAGATTATATAGAGCTCCGGTCACACTACAACCTTCGGATTTTTTTTGGATCCATCCGGGCCGTCGCTTGAGCTCTCTCCACAGATAAGGTGCTGCATTTCTTTGAATTTTTATTGAAGCCAAGGAAGACCCAGAAGAAGAGCAAGGCCGGACATAGAAGGCCAGGTTTTCTTGGTGTAGGACTCCAACTTGAAGACGGATAGGTTCCGTGCGGTACCGGACCGGATCGGAAAGCAGCTTTCCGCTTACTGAGGAAATAACGAGGGGTGACTTAAGGGGAACCACAGCAATGTGATGCGGAGAGATCAGAGTTTCCCGTGGAACTAGAGTCCAGGAATGCTGAGACTTGCACAGGGACACCAGTATAGACACTGAGGAGCACTGGAATAGTCAGGCGTGTAGAAGCTGAATTCACACCTAAGGACGCTTCTCCCAGAAGCCCTAGGTGCTGGTATTTCCCGGACGTGGGGACGGACTGGACAAGTCCCAATGAGGTGCTTGGGACTGGCGCAGTATAGGCAGAGGTTTTCTTGAATGTTCCCCAGGCGTGAGTTGGGCTCTGTCAACCTGCATAGGTTCAACTGCAAACTGTGCGACCGGAGGCTGGAGCGGGTTTTGGAAGACCTGAGCCAACCGAGGCAGACGTGGAAGCCGGACTAGAGGCTAGAGGTCGCTCGTGCCGCAACTCTTCAGCTCGTTCCAAAAACCACACGTCTATCCGAGTGGCCAGGGTGATGAGAACACTCAGAGTAGCCGGCAGATCACGGGCAGCCAATGCATCTTTGACTCGTGGGGACATTCCCTTTTTAAAGGTTGCAGATAAGACGTTCCAAGAGAGTTCAGATGCCATTGTATGGAACTTGACAGCGTATTGACCCACACATGAGTCTCCTCGATGTAGGTTCAGTAGCGCTGTTTCAGCTAAGGAGGCTCATGCGGGTTCCTCAAACACGGACCGGAACTCAACCGGCAAAGCAGTACGGGTGACAGTAACTGGATCGTTTCTGTCCCACAGAGGAGTAGCCCAGGCCAGGTCCTTCCCGGAGAGGAGGCTGATGATGAATGCCACCTTGGAGCACTCGGTGACAAACTGAGATGGCATTAACTCTATATGCAGCGAGCACTGTGTAATGACACCTCCACAGTTTGGGTTCGCCATCGTACTTATCAGGCATAGACAGTCTTAGCCTAGGTTCTGGTGCCGGTGGACAAGCCGGGATGACAGGAGAAGTCACAGGGGTAGACGCTGGAACTGCCGCAGGAGTGGTCAAAGGAGCCTGAGGCTAAGAGTCAAGCAGCCGTTGAAGGGCGGAAGCAACTTGGCTTGGAAGTTCTCCTTGGAAGACTGCCGGGCGACAACACCGGAAAGTGCAGCCAGTATCTGCGTGGCTCCTTGGAGGGGTCCATGGCCGGATCTCACTGTCAGGACTGTGAGTCTGTGAACTCTCTGGACCACCGCGGGAGATGGTACTAGCCGACGCCTGGGACCGGAGAGGCACCTGATCTCCAACAGATAATACCCCACTTCCTTACTTATAATGTAACCCTTTCAGTAACAACCCCTTACCAATAATAATGCCCCCTTCAAAATACTCCCTCCTTCCATGCTATCTGGTCTGTTCATTGTCCCCTTCCTGTAGCCCACCCCCAACTTAAACACCGTTTTGTTCCCTAAATGTCTAATTTACATTTTTTAGATTGCTGAATAAAAGTTAGCTATATTTATTTATAGATACACTACTCACATAACATTTGGAATATTTGGCTTTGTCCGAAATTTCAGGTTGAACATTAACATGCACTCTACCCTTTACACTTAATGTGCCCTTCTCTAAACTTTTTAATTTATATGTCCAACTGTTCAATGTTTGTTTACTCTTTGCATAATTTGATGTCCTTTAAAACGCACCTTTTTACATTGTTGCATTTCCTGGTTCAATTTGAGTTAGTATTTAAAAAATCCTCCTCATCATGCTGCCCACATTTACACAATGGGGCTCATTTACAAAGGGTCCGAATCACGCGATTCCGTCGGGTATCCCGACGATTTCCGATTTGCGCTGAATTTCGCCAGGATTTTGGCGCACGCCCCGGGTTACATGTGACGGAAACCGGGGGACGTGGCCGTCAGAAAACCTGATGGATTCGGAAAAACTGCGGTATATAAAAAAAAAAGTGTCGGTTGACACGCACTTACCTGCACCAAGAAATAGAAGGTGAACTCCAGCGGACCTCGGCACAGCAGTGACACCTAGTGGATATCAGACCTTAGTGAATCCCGGCCGGACCTGAATCAGGTCGGAAAACCCGCCACTGGATCGCGACTGGACCGGGTAAGTAAATCTGCCCCATTATGTGGGAGATTTATCATAGGTCTCTTAGAGCAGAACTATTCTAGTTGACCATGGCAACCAATGAGAGCTCAACTTTCATTTTCCCACAGCTGTTTGTAAAATTAAAGCTGAGCTCTGATAGGTTTCCATGGGCAACAAGAACAGGTTTACCTCAGAAACTTGATGATAAATCTCCCCCTATGAGCTTAAGACAACACTTAACAATGGATGGAGTGGCTTTCGAGCTTTCAGCATAACTTTGTGTCATCAGCAGGTTGCAACACTGATACAGAGAGACCAGAAGATTTAGAGAAAAGCATACATGTGGACATCCTTTTCACTCATCCCAAACAGAGGATTGCTTTATTGTAAACAATTCCCCGCAGAACTGGGTAATGAAGGCCACACAACTCCAGGCACATTTAAGAGAGGCACCCAAGTGTCACATCAGACCATTTAAACAGTTTACATCAGCGTGGTACATGAGCTAGATGACCTGCAAGCGTACATGACCACACCACCAAGCACAGCTCATCATCTTGTATGGCCAGTGGGTATCTATGCTGAACAAGCAACCAGTGAACCGCAATGCTGTTCACTGATGACAGTGGATTCACGCTGAACAGCAATGATGGTTGCCAATGACGATGGAGACATCTAAGATGGAATTATGAATCAGTCACTATTGGCTCCCTTACTATTGGCTCCCTTTGTGTACAGTGGCAAGCCCACCCTACTTGAATAACATAATTGTACCTCGACAAGAAATACACAGGCCTAATTTTACCTTCATGGCCCCAGCTCATCAAAATAGAATCATTGTAGAACAGCTGCTGGAGACTGGAATGCTAATAAAGGTTAATTTACAAGACATACAGCTGCATCTCAATAAATTCAGCAAAAATGTTTTTTTTTCAGTCATTTAATTCAAAAAGTGAAACACATATTATATAGAGTCATTACAAACTGAACTTTTTCAAGTGTTTATGTTAATGATTATGGCTTACAGCCAAGGAAAACCCAAAGTCATTGGGGGTTATTAACTAAGGTCCCGCGGCCACATTTTCGTCAGGTTTTCCAACGTTTTTTGGGGATTGCACGCAATTGGACTGTGTCGCAATCGTGTCGACTTTCACGCAACACAAATCCGGGGGGCGTGCCGATGGACGATCTGACACATACAGGAAATCGGGTGCACGATCTTCATGAATCGCAGCAGATGGGCATTCCGGCGGACAACGCACCTCGGGGATTGCGCAGGGACCAAGCAAATGTGCCCCATTATCTAAAAAAATTAGAATATAAGACCAATTGTAACAAAAATTTTTTACATTTTTTAAAATGTTGGCCAAATGAAAAGTAAATGTATGTATAGCAAATGCACTCAGTACTCAGTAGAGGCTCCTTTTGCATGAATGACTACATCAATGGGGAGTGGCATGGAGGTGATCCGCTGATGGCACTGCAGAGGTGTTATGGAAGCCATGTTTGCATTGATAGCAGCCCTTCTGAATTGTTGGGTCTGGTGCCTCTCATTTCCTCTTAACAATACCCCATAGGTTTTCTATAAGGGTTAAGGTCAGATGAGTGTAATACTGTGGTAAATCCAGGTATTGGTACTTTTCACAGTGTGGACAGGTGACAAGTCCTGCTGGACAATTAAAAGTCCATCTCCAAAAAGCTTGTCAGAAGAGGGAAGCATGAAGTGCTCTACAATTTCGTGGCTTTCCACTCTTCCTCCAGACTCTACCACCTTGATTTCCAAATTAAATGCAAAATTTATTTTCATCTGAAAACAACACCTTGGACCACAGAGCAACAGTCCAGTTCTTTTTATCCTTGGCAGAGTAAAACGTTTTTGGCTTTGTCTATTGGTGATTGAATGTGACACTTCCCATGTCCTGGTTACATCTGTGTGTGGTGGCTCTTGAAGCATTGGCTCCGGCATTGTTGACTCACTGTGCATGATTGGCCAGCAAACTCGCCTGACCTTAACCCTATAGAGAATCTATGGGGTACTGTCAATAGGAAGATGATAGACACCAGACCGAACAATGCAGACGAGCTGAAGGCTGCTACTAAAATAACCTGGGCTTCCATAACACCTCTGCAGTACCATCAGTGGATCTCCTCCATGCAGCGCTGTATAGACTTTTACATTGCCATGTTCCAAGTGGCATAACATTTTTACTTTTTTGGATACAGAGCTTGTTGTTGGCTTGTTTTTTTTGTGGGACATGTTATACTTTGCAACAGTCACATTCTGGAGTACATATGTTTTTTGATCACTTTTTATTGCATTTTTGTGGGATTAAATAGGTAAAAATCATAATTTTGGCGTTTTTTTAATATATATTTTTTTTACGGCGTTCATCGTACGGGTTCAATAATTATTTACTTTTATTCTACGGGTTGTTACGGATGCGGTAATACTATACATGTGGGGTTTGTGTTATGACTTAAACTTTTTTGCTCATTATATGTCTCTTTATATGTTATGGGGCTTATGGGCATTTTTATAGATTTACTACTTTTTTTTTATTACTTCCACCATGGGACATGAACAAGCAATGAATACTGATGTATTGCAGGGTATTAGCCGTGTCAGCCTATGAACATGCATAGGCTGACCCCATCTTACAGGCTCAGCCTGCCAGCAGCCCTGGGGTCCTGATCGGACCTCAGGGCTGTCAAAGCAACGATCGGTGCCCCCCGAAGATGGCGCAGGGGGGCTGATCGTGGGGGAAAGTCCCACTGACCGTGGCATTAAATGGGTTAAACACACACGCTTGGAGCCCACTGCGACCACGGTTGTTACACTGGGGTGTCAGATGTTAGCTGGCACCCCGTGTATATCGATGTTGGTTCAGCTCAGATCTCAAGCTGAACCGGCATCAGCTCTGCGTCCAATATATCAAAATAGCACATTTTCTAATTAAATGTTATTAACAAAAATACAGCATTTCACAGATATAAGTCCAACCTGTCTCTATCAGTCCTGGTGTACACAATTTCAGTTGCACCTGGTTTCCGACCCTGGATGCTCTGCTCCCTGTAGCGGCCCTTACCTTTGTATTTTTCTGTACAACCCCACATTGTGGCCATTACTTCCCTACTCTTCTATGGAAGGAACCTGTAACTATCAGCTGGTGAATATAACCCCCAGTAGCCAAAATTTCAGGTGGCAGCATTCCCTGTCATAAAACTGGTCAATGGAAAAATCCTCAACCCTAGGGGAAACCTACCGATCACAGGGAAAAATTTACATTTATGGCCTAGCGATTCGCAGCAAAAACGGAATAAAACGTGTGTAATAAGAACTCACCACTTGAGGACCTGTCAGCTGCTGTATACAGGGGAAGCTGGAGGACCTGTGGTGATGTCATCATCACATGACCCTCTGGCTTCTCCTCAATACAGACTCCAGTGGAACAGGACTGCTCTGCTCACAGTGAGGAGAAACTGCAACTTGAAGCAGCAAGAACTGGGGGCAGGAGGGGGGGGGGCACTACAACTGAGGCAGCAAATGAAGGAACCAGAACTGGGGGCAGCAGGGGAGCGCTAGAACTGGGGGCAGCAGGGGAGGGCAAGAACCAGAGGAACCAGAAATGGAGGAGCAAATGGAGGAACCAGAACTGGGGGGCAGTATTATAGTACAGGTGGTCCCCTACTTAAAGGAAACCTACCACTTAAAAGTGGTAGGTTTATACACATATAAATGGCACCAGCTCAGGGTGAGCTGGTGCCAGAGCATATTTTTGTTAGGGGAACAAAGCCCCTATCCCAGAATTATAAGTTATATTAACTTATAACTCGGCGCACCGCACTTGGGCACAGCGCACCATGCGCACGCCGGATTCTAAAGTGCTGGAGAGCCGGTGACGTCACCAAGCTCTCCGGCACACGCGCGCCTGCGCAACTTAGCACGGCCTGTTTCCCTGTGCTAAGTTGCGCAAGCGCGCGTGTGCCGGAGAGCTCGGTGACGTCACCGTTAATATAACTTATAATTCTACGGTAGGGGCTTTGTTCCCCTAGCAAAAATATGCTCGGGCACCAGCTCACCCTGAGCTGGTGCCATGTATATGTGTATAAACCTACCACTTTTAAGTGGTAGGTTTCCTTTAAGGACACCCGACTTACAGACGACCCATAGTTACAGACAGACCCCTCTGCCCACTGTGACCTCTGGTGAAGCTCTCTGGATGCATTACTATAGTCCCAGACTGCAATGATCAGCTGTAAGCTGTCTGTAATGTTAATTACATGATAATTTTTGGTCCAATTACAGCAAAAATTTTGAAACTACAATTGTCACTGGGACAAAAGAAAAAAATTTGTCTAGAACTTCAATTATAAAATATACAGTTTCGACTTACATACAAATTCAACTTAAGAACAAACCTCCAGACCCTATCTTGTATGTAACCCGGGGACTGCCTGTAGTTATATTCTTATACAAAGGAACAGTATTATAGTAGTTATATTCCTGTACATAGGGGGCAGTATTATAGTAGTTATATTCCTGTACATAGGGGGCAGTATTATAGTAGTTATATTTTTATACAAAGGAACAGTTTTATAGTAGTTATATTCCTGTACATTGGGGGCAGTATTATAGTAGTTATATTCTTGTACATAGGGGGCAGTATTATAGTAGTTATATTCTTGTACATAGGGGGCAGCATTATAGTAGTTATATTCTTGTGCATAGGGGGCAGTATTATAGTAGTTATATTCCTGTACATAGGGGGCAGTATTATAGTAGTTGTATTCTTGTACATAGGAGGCAGTATTATAGTAGTTGTATTCATGTACAATGGTGGGCCGGACTCAGACAGACCAAGCGGGACTGTAAGAGGTGATGAACGGGGAAGTAGGAGAAAGGACCAAGGACATTCAGGACCACGGGCAGGAGGTCACTCATTGTGCCAAAGAGGCTAGAAAGAACCAACCCGTCTCGTGTGTCCCATCCGGGATCGTGGTCCCGTCCAAGGTGTCCATAATTTCCAAAGTAGCCCAATCACCTGTATGTCGCCGCATCCAGGAGAGTCATATAAGTCCACATCGTGGTTCAATTGCTGCTGTGGAGTGAGGAAAAGATACAATAAGTGTGGATAATTTAACCCAAAACAAAGAAATATCAGTGGAGCCTCGCATGGTATACAAATGTATAAAAGATATTTACAAACACATAACAGTAGTATGATATGTATTATCTACTTGCACGGAATCAGAGGTAAACAGAAAACGGTCCAATAGAAGACAGAGGAAACTAGATATTGGTACTCAGAGAAATACATGAAGGGGGAAGTCCCTATTTAAAACCTTCGGGTTCAGGGAGTTTAATTTGTGTATCCACTGTACTTCCCTACGTTTCAATAGTAGCTCCCTGTTGCCACCCAGGGGTAATGGAGGTATTCTGTCAATAATAGAAAATCGAAGGTCATCAAGTTTATGGCCAGCTTCATGAAAGTGAAAGGGGACTGGAAGGTCAAGCTTCTTGGTACGAATGCTGGATTTATGGTTGTTGAGACGTAATCTGCATTCAGTGGTAGTCTCTCCCACGTATAGCAGATTACACGGACACTGTAAAACATAAATAACGAAATCGCTTCTGCAAGTGACAGTGGATTTAATTTTGTATGCTGCCTTTGAGGTGGGGTGAGTGAACACCTCACCTTTAAGCATCAAGGCACAATTCTACATACATGGAAAACAGCCTGTGCGGGAGGATTTATTCCTTCCAATGGACGACACATCGGCCTTCCAAGTCTATCCTTTAAATTCCTACTCCTTTTGTACGAAAACAGCGGGGGAGCTTGAAACTCAGGTGTTTGTTTATAAAATGTGCTCCGGATACACCAATTCTTACGGATGATGGAAGCAATATTCTGACTATGGATGGTATAGGTCGATACCATGGGGATACGTCTTTCTTCCTTGATAGTCTTAGTCTTGGAGAGTAACTGAGTACGGTCTATGGCCATTACTCTATCCATTTGTTTGTTTATTAGTGACTTAGGGTAGCCTCTATTAATAAATTTGTTACCCATAGAATATAACCCTGTTAGTTGTGAGTCCTCATCCTCAACAATACGTTTAACCCTCAGAAGTTGGCTATAAGGCAGGGAGCGAATCATATTTTTAGGGTGATGGTTGTCAAACCTCAAGAGTGTGTTACAGTCAGTTTCTTTAACATATAGGTCAGTACAGAGTTGATTGTCAACTATGGAAACCTTGGTGTCCAGGAACTGTAGATATGTCTCCCCAATCACCATCGTGAATTTAATGTCAGGGTCCACGCTATTAAGGTAATCCAAAAACAGGTACAATGAGGTGAGGTCCCCTGTCCAAATGGCAAAGACGTCGTCTATGTATCTTCACCACTCCAGCACCAGGCTGAAGTGGTGGGACACATAGACGCACGTCTCCTCCAAGTCTGCCATGACAATATTGGCGTAGGCTGGGGCCACATTGGACTCCATAGCCATGCCGCGTAACTGCACATAGAATGCATTATCGAACATGAAATAGTTACAGGTAAGTATCATTTCCAGTAAGTGTAACACAAAATCCTTGCTCTCATTCGAAAGACTTGTGCGGGACAGAGCTCTACTGACACTCATAAGGCCTCGTTCATGATTGATGGACGTATAAAGGCTAGTTACATCAAAAGATGCTAAAATCCCACCTGTGGGGACTGAAATAGTAGAGATTTTGTTCAAAAAGGGAGCTACTATTGAAACGTAGGGAAGTACAGTGGATACACAAATTAAACTCCCTGAACCCGAAGGTTTTAAATAGGGACTTCCCCCTTCATGTATTTCTCTGAGTACCAATATCTAGTTTCCTCTGTCTTCTATTGGACCGTTTTCTGTTTACCTCTGATTCCATGCAAGTAGATAATACATATCATACTACTGTTATGTGTTTGTAAATATCTTTTATACATTTGTATACCATACGAGGCTCCACTGATATTTCTTTGTTTTGGGTTAAATTATCCACACTTATTGTATCTTTTCCTCACTCCACAGCAGCAATTGAACCACGATGTGGACTTATATGACTCTCCTGGATGCAGCGACATACAGGTGATTGGGCTACTTTGGAAATTATGGATACCTTGGACGGGACCACGATCCCGGATGGGACACACGAGACGGGTTGGTTCTTTCTAGCCTCTTTGGCACAATGAGTGACCTCCTGCCCGTGGTCCTGAATGTCCTTGGTCCTTTCTCCTACTTCCCCGTTCATCACCTCTTACAGTCCCGCTTGGTCTGTCTGAGTCCGGCCGTGAGTTCTTAGCTGCAAAGGAGTTGGGCAAAACTCCCATAATGAAGATGGTTACTATGTGGATTCATAACCCTTCCACGCATGCGCAAGCCTCGGACTCTGTACACAGGACTCAGGCTGATTGACAGCCTCACATCGATGCTCGGTCCGTGAGCACACATGGATTTTCTAAAAATTGGATACCTCGACATGGGACTTTTTCTTGTTTTTATATGGACACTGGTTTATGCACGACTGGTGATGCACTTGTATGATGGCTTTGATCCTTCACATATGCTGATAGCGTCCTTGACAACCAACTGACCTTTTTATAATAATTATGCACTTTATTGTTGATATGCACTTAAAGATGTCACTTTACACATGTTGTATCTTGAACATGCTTTTTAATATTGTTTAACATGTTTTTTGATACTTTGTATGATACGTCACGTGTTCCGGCGCTAACTAACGCCGCCTATTTAAGTCAGCTGATTTCTGACTTAAGGCGAAAGGCGAAACGTCGCATCCATGGTGGAATAAACTTTTTTCTTCTTCACTTCATATTGGAGTGCTACTTCATCCTACTCTCTCATTGCATCTAGCGAGCCACGTCAGACCCGCTCTGAAGACCTGCACCCGACTTCTGCACGGTGCCGTTCCAATCTGTTTCCCTATACCTGGGGGCAGTATTATAGTAGTTGTATTCCTGTACATAGGGGGCAGTATTATAGTAGTTGTATTCCTGTACATAGGGGGCAGTATTATAGTAGTTGTATTCTTGTACATAGGGGAGCAGTATTATAGTAGTTATATTCCTGTACATAGGGGGCAGTAGTATAGTAGTTATATTCCTGTACATAGAGGGCAGTATTATAGTAGTTATATTCCTGTACATAGGGGGCAGTATTATAGTAGTTGTATTCTTGTACATAGGGGAGCAGTATTATAGTAGTTATATTCCTGTACATAGGGGGCAGTAGTATAGTAGTTATATTCCTGTACATAGAGGGCAGTATTATAGTAGTTATATTCTTGTACATAGGGGGCAGTATTATAGTAGTTATATTCCTGTACATAGGGGGCAGTATTATAGTAGTTATATTCCTGTACATAGGGGGCAGTATTATAGTAGTTGTATTCTTGTACATAGGGGAGCAGTATTATAGTAGTTATATTCCTGTACATAGGGGGCAGTAGTATAGTAGTTATATTCCTGTACATAGAGGGCAGTATTATAGTAGTTATATTCTTGTACATAGGGGCAGTAGTATAGTAGTTATATTCCTGTACATAGAGAGCAGTATTATAGTAGTTATATTCCTGTACATAGAGGGCAGTATTATAGTAGTTATATTCCTGTACATATGGGGCAGTATTATAGTAGTTGTATTCCTGTACATAGGGGACAATATTATAGTAGTTGTATTCCTGTACATAGGGGGCAGTATTATAGTAGTTATATTCATGTACATAGGGGGCAGTATTATAGTAGTTATATTTTTATACAAAGGAACAGTATTATAGTAGTTATATTCCTGTACATTGGGGGCAGTATTATAGTAGTTATATTCTTGTACATAGGGGGCAGTATTATAGTAGTTATATTCCTGTACATAGGGGGCAGTATTATAGTAGTTGTATTCTTGTCCATAGGAGGCAGTATTATAGTAGTTGTATTCATGTACATAAGGGGCAGTATTATAGTAGTTGTATTCTTGTACATAGGAGGCAGTATTATAGTAGTTGTATTCCTGTACATAGGGGGCAGTATTATAGTAGTTGTATTCTTGTATATAGGGGGCAGTATTATAGTAGTTGTATTCCTGTACATAGGGGGCAGTATTATAGTAGTTGTATTCCTGTACATAGGGGGCAGTATTATAGTAGTTGTATTCCTGCACATAGGGGGCAGTATTATAGTAGTTGTATTCCTGTACATAGGGGGCAGTACTCAGGCTGATTGACAGCCTCACATCGATGCTCGGTCCGTGAGCACACATGGATTTTCTAAAAATTGGATACCTCGACATGGGACTTTTACTTGTTTTTATATGGACACTGGTTTATGCACGACTGGTGATGCACTTGTATGAATATTCCTGTACATAGGGGGCAGTATTATTCGTTATAGTCTTGTACATGGTTTGGGGTCACCGCAACATGAGGAACTGTATTGCGGGGTCACAGCATTAGAAGGGTTGAGAACCACTGCACTAGAGGGAGCTCCCTGCACAAAGATTAATATCACAACTTTTAACTATTTAAATCAGTATGCAAAAAGCTCCCTCTTGTGCCAGCGGAAAGGTTTTATTGTATTTGACAGAGTTTTTGTAAGTCTTATTAAGATATTGCAGTCTGCATGATTGCTATAGCAGCCTATGGTAGGAATTCAAAGAAAGCCAGCAGCAGGAAGATACGGAAGATGTATGGAATCACTTAAGATAACAGTTACTACTTCGATGTAGATCGATGTGACCAATTCCCTTTAAAGGACACCTGTCATCAGGTCTGTGTCACTTGTCTTGTCACTACTACCTGTTGGAGCAGCTCACAAGGATCCCATCCCAGCCTTTATCTAGTTATTTCATACATTATTCATTGTAAAATCATCTATTTTTTATCATGTAAATGAGGCTGGTCACATGGTCCGAGGCAGTGATGTCACCCCTGTTACTCCTCCCCTCGCTCATGTCTGTGTGTAATGTATAGTAAAGCATGGCTAGTGTGTGTATGTCATCTGCTGACATGCTGCATCCTCCTAATATACAGAGACACAGACATCAGCTACACATGAATCTGACATGTTCTGCTGTAACATGGCTGCATCCTGGAGCTGCTGTATCTCTCCTAAACACACACACACATGCACACACAGGCTGCAGGGGGCATGGCCACCAGCACCAGGAAGCACATCATTATACAGCCTCACTCCATTATACAGGCTGTCAGTCATGTACTGGGGGTGTGGCTGTGCCTCCCACTCATGAATAGAGTGGACAGCTTGAATATGCTAATGCTTCATTGGACATTTCACAGATCATTTGCATACAGCTTTAGGACCTCATTGCTTAGGTTTACAGGAATGTAGAGGGACAATGAAGGGATAGAGGCAATGCTCTCTAATGGCAGTTTATGAAAATATATTTAGTTTAGGGGGGTTATTTTGCATGACGGGTTCTCTTTAACCCCTTAAGGACGCAAGGTATTTTCGCTCATTTCTCACTCACCATCTTCAAAAATCCATAACTTTTTCATTTTTCTGTGTACAGAGCTGTGTGAGGGCTTATTTTGTGCGTAACAAATTTTACTTTCCAGTTATGTTATTTATTATCCCATGCCATGTAGTGGGAAGCCGGAAAAAAATCCAAATATGTAAAAATTGAAAAAAAAAAAAAACCTTCTTGTGGGCTCAGTTTTTTACGACTTTCACTCTGCGCTTCAAATAATAACTCTACTTTATTATTTGGTTCGGTACAATCGCGGTGATACCAAATTTATATAGGTTTTATTGCGTTTTAATAGAATTTCAAAAATTAAACAAATGTGTACAAAAAAGAAAAAACATTTTTTGTTATCTTCTGACGCTAATAATTTTTTCATACTTTGGGGTACGGAGCTCTGAGAGGTGTCATTTTTTGCGAATTGAGCCGACGTCTGTGCGACATTTTGATCATTTTTTTATTACATTTTTTATGTCATGTAAAAAGGTGTAAAAGTCGCGTTTCGGACATTTGGGCACCATTTGCCATTCCGGAGGTCACTGCCGGCCGTATATTTTGATAGATCGGGCATTTTGGGACGCGGCCATACCTAACGTGTCTGTGATTTTTACTGTTTATTATGTTTTATATCCGTTCTAGGGAAAGGGGGTGATTTGAACTTTTAATAGTTTATTAATTTTTTTCTGTTCAATAAACTTTTATTGAAGTTGGGAAATAACAAGATTCAAAGTAACAACGGTGAATCAGGTACACATCACATCAGCATGTATATCTTAGTGTACATAAGACAAATGTCATACAACCAATGGTTTATTAATTTTTTTTACATATTCTTAAACTTTTTTTTTTTCCACCATTTCTTAGACTCTTTAGGGTACATTAACCCTAGTTGCGCCGCCACATTTTAAGCGACTTTGCCGGCGGCAAACAACAGGTTAACACCCATGATCGGTGCAAGCACCAACCGCGCGTGTTGGCGATGGGTCTTTGCTACGATATGCAGCAAAGCCCATCTCTGTATGGAGAGGGCTCAGCCCGTGAGCCCTCTTCATACACCCTGCATAGCTCCGTGGCGGATAAATCTGTCACGGAGTGTGAAGGGGTTCATATCAGGATAAACAAAATCCATGTAGTATAACTAGATCCCAAGATATTGATGCAAATAAAATACATCAAAATTGAATTGATGTCTACCATTTCTGATAGACACTATAGCAGATTAAAAGGAGTTATGAGTAATTTTATTATACATAGAATGCCAGAAAAAAAGAAAACTAAAAGGGTGATTTTCATTTTTATTAATTTTTTTACAGAAAATTGAATGGAGTCATTAAAAGTACAACTTGTCTCCATTAAAACAAGCTCTCATGACTTTGTAGATGGGAGCATTCGATACGTGGATAGGGACTAACCTCTATCTGTCTTTGCCCTAAAGCACAGTCAATTACATTCTGCCCATAGTTCCCATGATGATTTGTGATCTCTCATAATAATTTAGCAGCAAATTCAATTCCAACAGGTAAATCTATGGAGCTCAGGATAATGTGTACACACACACAATCTACACTCACCGTCCACTTTATTAGGTACACCTGTCCAACTGCTCATTAACACTTAATTTCTAATCAGCCAATCACATGGCGACAACTCAGTGCATTTAGGCATGTAGACATGGTCAAGACAATCTCCTGCAGTTCAAACCGAGCATCAGTATGGGGAAGAAAGGTGATTTGAGTGCCTTTGAACGTCGCATGGTTGTTGGTGCCAGAAGGGCTGGTCTGAGTATTTCAGAAACTGCTGATCTACTGGGATTTTCACGCACAACCATCTCTAGGGTTTACAGAGAATGGTCCAAAAAAGAAAAAACATCCAGTGAGCGGCAGTTCTGTGGGCGGAAATGACTTGGTGAGGTCAGAGGAGAATGGGCAGACTGGTTCGAGCTGATAGAAAGGCAACAGTGACTCAAATCGCCACCTGTTACAACCAAGGAAGGCAGAAGAGCATCTCTGAACGCACAGTACGTCGAACTTTGAGGCAGATGGACTACAGCAGCAGAAGACCACACCAGGTGCCACTCCTTTCAGCTAAGAACAGGAAACTGAGGCTACAATTTGCACAAGCTCATCGAAATTGGACAGTAGAAGATTGGAAAAACGTTGCCTGGTCTGATGAGTCTTGATTTCTGCTGCGACATTCGGATGGTAGGGTCAGAATTTGGCGTCAACAACATGAAAGCATGGATCCATCCTGCCCTGTATCAACGGTTCAGGCTGGTGGTGGTGGTGTCATGGTGTGGGGAATATTTTCTTAGCACTCTTTGGGCCCCTTGGTACCAATTGAGCATCGTTGCAACGCCGCAGCCTACCTGAGTATTGTTGCTGACCATGTCCATCCCTTTATGGCCACAATGTACCCAACATCTGATGGCTACTTTCAGCAGGATAATGCGCCATGTCATAAAGCTGGAATCATCTCAGACTGGTTTCTTGAACATGACAATGAGTTCACTGTACTCAAATGGCCTCCACAGTCACCAGATGTCAATCCAATAGAGCATCTTTGGGATGTGGTGGAACGGGAGATTCGCATCATGGATGTGCAGCCGACAAATCTGCGGCAACTGTGTGATGCCATCATGTCAATATGGACCAAAATCTCTGAGGAATGCTTCCAGCACCTTGTTAAATCTATGCCACGAAGAATTGAGGCAGTTGTGAAGGCAAAAGGGGGTCCAACCCATTACTAGCATGGTGTACCTAATAAAGTGGCCAGTGAGTGTATATAGTGACTAGCTGAACAGCCTTCATCAAATATTCTCTGTGTGGTGTCAGCACTAATGGTTAACATTTTAGCTGCTTTGAATTACACACATGAGTCCACATGTGGTTCAGAGATGGAAACACAGACTGGGTTGGAGGGACTCCTAATGAACAGGGGAGCCCTTCTACCTCACTATTCTTTGCATAGACACACAATTCCTGCTAACTCTACATTACATGATCTCCCCCTCCCACCAGAGTGGGCAGGCATGGTACAGAAAACACTTCCTGAAATGCTTTTTTCATGGCGAGCATGTATGAAGTGCAATGCCTACACCCGGCCATAGACCAGTTTTGACTGCTTGTTATATTATAAACAAAGGCAGACGCTTTCATTGGGAAGCTTTGAAATGATTCCATATATCTTATTAATTTGGTATTAATTTATGTAAACTAGACTTAGCGATGACACCAGAATGGTATTATTCACTGACATTGTAGGGTACATGCAAAAAAACTAAAAAGAAAAACAAAGTGGGACGATAAAAATAAAGTTTATATTACAAGTCGCTTTGGAAGTTCTGTAACAACTTTTATTCTTCAGAAATCCCTAGATTAAACGCATTAAAGGGGTTGTCCGAGTTTTGAAAAAAAACTATAGGTGGCCGGGAGCGGGCTGCTTAAAACAATAAAGATGTACTTACCTTCCGGTGCCCTCCGGTATCCAGCGCTGCTGTCGCTCCGGTCCGGGCGCCATGTAAACAAACATGGCCGTCGGAGCAGCGCTGCATTCAGCTTCCGGCCGGACCCGACAACCTTCCGGCCCCCATACACAATGCTGTGTATAGGGACGGATAGGCGTACCCGGCCACGGCCGGCCGGAAACTGAGTACTGTGCTGCTCCGGCGGCCATGTTTGTTTACATAGCGCCCGGACCAGAGCGACAGCAGCGCTGGATACCGGAGGGCACCGGAAGGCAAGTACATCTTTATTGTTTTAAGCAGCCCACTCCCGGCCACCTAAAGTGTTTTTTCAAAACTCGGATAACACCTTTAATTATACAGCGATTGTACTGCAGACACCTGAAAGCATATACGTTGTACACTGTGTATTAGCAGCATTACTGGCATAGGGACAATTTATATTACAATTAACAGTTTGTACAATTACCAGATTTACACATATTGCCTCATTCTCATGAAATATACAGAAATGTGGTAAAAATAGGTATAAAATGTACATGAAAATAAAAGTAAAAAAAAGATAAGATCAAAGATAGTCTCTGATATGATTAAGGGCGAGACCCCTTATAAAACCAGAATCTAAGGGAAGAAGAATATCTACCATTTATTTAGCGGTAGAGTAACCTTTAGCTCTGCTGGGTATATTCTAGCAGGGAGATATTTATAGGACATTTATTAGGAGCTCTTCTCTGGTATCTTAGTTAAAGGAAATCATTTAAAGCATGATAAACCAAAGACCCTTACTCATAGATCCTGTGGTGTCTTCTCATACAAGTTATCCTTGCTTTTAAAATAAACTTTAAATTATGCTAATGCATCCGAGGGGCTGTGAGTGTGTTTCCAGAGCTCCTCAGTGATGTTTTTTCACAGGCTGTGCTCTGCTCATTGTAAAAACCAGTGGAAAGACATCACTGACTGGTTCAGGAAACACCACCCAGAGCCCCTCAGGCTTATTAGCATAATTTTAAGTTTATTTTAGAAGTACGGAGGCTATGGATAACAAATATAAGAAGATTACCACAGTGCCTGGATCTATGAGTAAGTGTCCCTGGTTTATCATGATGGATTTTGATGGTAGTATTTCTTTAAAGAGAAGCAGTCCAGAGGTTTTACCCCACTACACTAGTAGCCTCATCAGGTAGGGTATGAAATGTCCTGTGTGGAGTAAAATCTCACCCAATTTTTATGTAAATTGAAAAATACCCATGAAGGTAGTTTTGGAAAATCACCTCTTGGATATGTCAATATGGGACTGCAATGCTGGTACTCTGTTGCTCAATTCTTTGCAGAGATCCCACATCCACACAGAGTGTGAAGTTATGAGCAAAGTACACCAGAAATTTTAAGCATCATCGGTATAGGGTCTGTAAAAGCCTCATCTGCTTTACTAATGTATGTACTGAAATTCTGCAGCATTTCAGTCCTATGAAGACATACCTAAATTCTTAAACAATTAGGGCAAATATGTGTACAAGATACAATAAGCTGCTTATTTTCAAGACCTATAGACTACACAAATTACAACCCATGGAAATTTAATGTTTAATTTCTGTAGATATATATAATATATACACACATGACCTAGTGAAGCATCCTGACAGGATCTACAAATAAAATTGAAAGGACATCTACCAGATTACTGGTGGTAGAGTGTCCCAAATAGGCTGCTCAATATGTCTAGGGGAAGAGTGGGGGCAGTGCTTAACATGTAATTTGGGGGTTTTATTGGCAAAATAATAACTTCATAAAAGAGCTGGAGGCGTTTAGGCTGAGCGCCTCTCGGCTTCCCCGTACTTTAATATATTCACGGCCCTCGCTGCAAGACTCCTCCTGATGTCAGAGGGCCAGGGCGTGGAAAGAGCGGGGTGTGTGCTATGTCATTGTTCTCCAGCCGACAGCAGGAGGAGGCTTGGCACAGGAGGAAGGGGAGTATGGGTGAACATATTAAAGTCCGGGGAAGCCAAGAGGCGCTTGGCCACAGTCAGCCTGAGCACCTATTGCACTTTTACAAAGCTATTATTTGAGCAATAAAGATGCTGGATTACATGTAAAACCCTGTCCCCTCCCCCCTCTCCCCCATCCCCCTAGACAATAAGGAGCAGCCTATTTAGGACACTCGACCACCAGTTATCTGTTTGAAGATGTCCTTTAAGTAAAAAAAAAGGGGTTTTCTGACCTGGGAGCCATTTTGGATACTGATGACCAGGCAGCTTCCGATGCTGTATACTGCTGCTCAGCTTCTATAAATAGCCCTGCCACATTCACTACAGGTATCAGTATCAAACATGGTCTGGGAAACCCCTTAAAGGGTGCGCTCACATTGTCAGATACAACTGATGACATCTTGGTGCATTAGATAAATACACCCATAGGCAGTTTATAGCTGGTTAGAAAAATTCTGAATTATGAAAATTGAAACCCCACCATAGAAAACCATGGGATGACTTCCAGCATCAGTTACCCTCCACCATGGTGCAATAAGTCGGACATATGTGAATGCACCCTATATGAACTGCTAAAATGTTATCAACCATTCTGCTAACAAACCAGTATAAATTATGGTGCAACATTAGAAAATGATTCAAAGACGACGTAAAACAAAATCTAGTATCTGATCTGTATATGTTTTACATTAGTGAGATAAGTATTAACACAAAAGGCATAAGAGTCATAAAACCCCTTAAAATAAAATCTAAGCTTAAAAGTAAATCCACCAAAGTCAAGCATAATAAACCAGGGACACTTATATATCCAGGAACTGTGACTGTGTAATCTTCTTAAAATTGTTATATCAATTGCCTCCTTCCCTCTATAATCAACTTTTAAAATTATGCTATTGAACCAGCAGGGCTCTGCTGTGGCTTCATAGCCTGTTACACTGCGCAGGAGCACATTCCCCTCCAACTGTGTGCTAAAAATCCCTGCTGTAGTGAGATTACAGCAGGCAGGGGGAGACAGTGTAACAGTCTGTTCAGGTAACAGCCCCATAGCCTCTCTAGATTATACCTTCATTGGCATAGTTGATTTTGGAAGGAAGGAGGCCATTTATAACAAAGGTGAAGATTACCACAGTCATGCTGCATGGATCTATGAGTAAGTGCGACTTGTTTAGCATGCTGGATTTTGATGGTAGATTTTCTATACAAGACAGCTGCACTTCACGACATGAAAATCTTCTGGCGTCTTTCTATAATGGTACAACATATAGGACATTTATCAAGCACCTCGGCGCAGTTAGCGCACACTACTAGGTGACCGCAAGGGATGAACACGATGCAAACAGCTTTGTCCATACACACTTTGCATAGTTTTTCCTCTTCCAGTTTCCTCAGTTTTTCTTCTATGCTGTTCTCTGAAAAAATGTATAAAACATCAAATTTTAGAAGAGGAAACAATAGATCACATAGTAAGTAGTGCAGTAGAAAGGCATTGTAGGCAGCGAGGATCGGAAGTAACTGGTCACAAATTGTACACAATAAATAATCCCAAAAAATCAATAACCTTTCCCTTGCACTTATTTTTCCCACACTCACTGCAGTCAAAATGAATAGTTACATATTTAAGCATTTTCAGCCGAACAGGCATACGTTAGATGCCATGGAGAGGATGACCTATCTTTCCCATGAACGGAGCAGTGCCGTACATGTGCAGCACCGTATCGCTCTGTGCAGCCATTGCCGTCTATGGGGAACGCATGTACGGCCGCAAGCTTGCCCCCCATACGCTAGTGTGCATGGGGCCTAAAGACCAACTATGTTTGAAATGTGTATGTGGTGGATGCCAGCTTTTTCACTGTTTTTGCTTACTTTTTTTTGCTTGAGATGCAGTATTTTTTCCTGGGCATATTTGTACCCGATATCCAAATCAGTGTACTCTCCCTCCAAGTCCCAGTCTATTTGGAGGGGGGGGGGGGATCATTTAGCCAATATTCACCGAGGGGCTCTGGTGGGAGTTTCCAGAGCCCCGAAGTGCTGCAGAGGCTGTCACAATGAGCAGAACATGTCTCACACTTTCCTTCCCTGTGTAATCTAGCAGCAACAGTGCAGGGGGAGGGGATACCTGCTCCGCTCACTGCAACAGCCGGTGAAAAGACAACACTGAGGCGCTCTGGAAACGCCCCAGAGCCCCTTAGGCTCATTATAATCATTTTAAAAAGAAGAAGGCCATGGATAACAGATATAAGAAGATTACCACAGTCAAGGTGCCCGCATCTATGAGTAAATGCCCCTGGTTTATCATGATGGATTCGGATGGCAGATTTTTTTTACTGGGAATCCATCAACATGATTTACCTACCAGATTTATCTGCTATGTTATGCACAATACACAATCACTAGACCACTCAGTGATGAATGCAACTGATATATATTACATACATATATATGTCATTCCTCTTTAAGAACAAAAAAAAAACATTTTTTTCCAGGAATCTGACATTTCCTTACCATTGTCTAAAGGCTTATTACTCCCTTTTGCAGACTGAGAATGTAGTAGATCTGATATCAAGACATCAACCGAAGTGTAGTTTTGTCCAGTGTTCTTTAATCTTTTTAACATAAGTTTCTTAATTTCTTCTAGAGGGAATCCCATTTGCTGTGCGTGTATCACCAAAGGGTTCTTCACCAATTCACCATCTAGAAAGAGACACAAGTCTATCAAAATGCAAAGCTAAAAACATAAGAGATGGTTGTAAAGGATGTCATAACTATGAAAGATGACCAACAGAACACATGTAAAAGTACATGAGGGAGTAGATACATAATAGAGTTGATCCCCCCCCCCCATCACTATATCATGACCATCATGCTAGCCACAAAATAGGTTTTGTATGCACAGTGCAGTTCTTAGTATTCTATCCCAAAACAAACCTACATTGACAGTAACCATGTAGAATGAGTGTCTTATTACCTTCAGGTAAAACAGGTGGGGGGTCACTTTCCTAAAGTAAAGATAAAATATATTAGCTGCATACAAAACATTTCAAAATGAGCTCTACACAGGAAATTTACAGTGTGAGAAAATGATACAGATCTATTAAAGACATCAGAATTACCACTAAGTTATCAACCGGCTGAACAGCTCCTCAATCATGTTTCTTTCATGGTCCAGATTGGTGGCATCATCAAAAAAAAATAAAAAAAATAAATCAACTTTGAAGTCAGGTGTTAACATGTTGTATAAAGTCAAGGAAGCGGAGAGTTTAATATTCAAGTCAAGCTCTCCCCATCTCTGAATCCTTCTCCCCTTTGATTGACATCATGCTCTGGACTTCCGGGGTGCTGGACAATAATGTCCCTGGACGCGGAACCATCAATTCTAGTGAAGGGGGCAGGGAAAGCTTGACTTCAGTGTTTAACTCTCCACCTCCTTGACTTCATAAAACCAATTTACACCTCAATTCAAAGTTGATTTTCTGGACGATGCCACCACAGCAGTCCAGGAAAGATACTGAATCTTGAAACTGCTTAATAATATACTGGTAGTGGTTTACTAGGCCAACTTCTGATGACTGGTTCACGTCAAGTAGGGCACACACCAACTATACCATGTAGAGTTAAAAAAAAATACTTCCCGATCCAAATAATCCTTTAACTGCCACTTTAAAGGATAACCATAATTCTAGGTGTCCCTGGGAATCATTCCTTAAAGTGTTTTGCCTCTCAGTCCTCAGTACCTTTTTTTGCCCAAAGCAACCTTGTTTTTCCGCTCTACAAAAACCTAGAATCAGCAAGATTGAGGGGCTGAACCTGCCTCCTGTCATCTCATCACAAGCACTTGCTGATGACCAATAAGACCATAGCTTGTGTATCTTAGACACAACCACACAGACGAGTGTGGAGCTTGTAGCTAGGAGGCTGAATAATATACATAAATGGAAACGTGAAGGTACATTCAATGACAAGAAAAGTTTTGGTATTAAAACTTTTGCAACTAGTGAAGAGTATAATAACAAAAATGTCCCATCCTTCCCCTCCATCCATCAAACCTTGTTTTTCTTGTGAAATTGTTTAATGCGTTACATTCCTGTGAAATAAGTTTGATGTGTCACATGACCCTCTTCCCACTGAAAAAATTAAAAAAATAATGTTGGATCCAAAATGTCCAACTTCAAAAGGCCACCATGGTCAACACCCATCTTTAAAAGTTTCCCCCCTCCCATATACTAATGTGCCACAAACAGGAAGTGGAGAAAAAAGAAAAAAAGCTCAATTCAACCCCCCTTCCCTTAGAAGCAATATAAAATACACAAATTAAATCACAAACGTAAGGCATCATCACCTCTCAAAATATTAAAAAACGGTTATTCACAGAGGTGAACCCCATAGCGTAAATAGCGCACAAATGTCCAAAACCCACTTTTTTTTTGCCATTTTCAAACGCATAATTATTCTTTTTTTTTTTAACAAAAGATTATCATTTTTAAAAATCTACTAAAACCTATAAATATTTAGCATGTATGTGATCGCACAAAGAATAAAGGTGAGGTGTCATTTGGAGCGCACAATGAAAGTCGTGAAAACAAGGCCCAAATGAAAATTGAGAAAATGTGCTTTTTCTGCAGTTTATCCAAATTTAGAATTTTTTTTTGCAGATTCCCGGTACACAGCATGGAATATTATATTAGATTTCAGCACTAGGAAGTATAATTTGTTATACAGAAACAAGCCCTCATACAGCTCCATACACAGAAAAATAAGTTATGATGAAAGTATGGAGTGAAAAATTAAAACAAAAAATGGCTGTGTCCATAAAGGGAACCTGTCATCAGCAATTGGCCTAATAAACCACTACCAATATATTGTCAAGCAGCATAACACCTTCTAGTTATTGTTTCTTTCATGGCCCAGTGTAATAGTATCATCCAGAAAATCAACTTTGAAGTGAGATGTAAGTTGGTTGCATAAAGTTGAGGAGGAGGAAAGTTCAACACTGAAGTCAAGATGAGGAGCTCTGAACGCCTCCTCCTCTGTGATTGACATCATGCACCGGACTTCAGGAGATCTGGTTAGCGATGTCTAGATGCAGAACCATCAATTACAGCGATTGTGGCTTTTTGAGGAAAGGCAAGCTTGATTTCAGTGTTAAAATCTCTGCCTCCTTCACTTTATACAATCAGCTTGCATCTCGCTTCAAAGTAGATTTTCTGGATGCTACCACCACACTGGGTCATAAAAGCAAGACGATCGGGATGGTGTTCAGCTGCTTGGCAACAGTACTAGTAGTTTATTTGCTGAATTCCTGCTGACAGGTTCCCTTTAAGGGATTAATATTATTTTGAAAACTGTACAACCATTTAAGCACTTTTTATAACATTTTTTATTGGAGGCAAAATGGCAAAAAAGTGGCAGTTCGGACATTTAGGCGCTACATTCCGTTAACAGGGCAAATCTATGGAAAAATAGTTTATTTTGATACACGTTTATGATTTCATTAGTTTAATTATATTTATATGTGTTTTATATTTTATTTTGTGTATTTTTTTAGCTTTTTGATCTACTTTTTAAAACTTTATTTTTGTTTACTATTATTTCAGACCCCTTGGGGTGCATTCACACAAGGTATGCCCGCCGTGTGCTGGAGTGGAGGTGACCCCTCCCCCCTCCATAGAAAACAACGGTCCGGATCGATGCCACGCATGTGTGGCATTGTATCGCTGCCGTGCCGCTATTGCAGTCTATGGGGACGTATATGCCCATGTACGTCCCCGCAGACGGCCATGTGAATGCAACCTTAGGATGATTTCTTTTATCATCCTATGGGGAGGGGGTCTGATCACTTAAAAAATATACTACAAACCAACTGTATTGCGGTATAGTGTGAATATACTGCTCCTGTATTACACTCTGTCTCCAGCAGAGTGTAATACATATTGCTGAATGCCAGCTATGGGAGCCTTTAAATGTCACTCCCAGCTGTCATGCCAGCCATGGATCGGTGCCCATATGCAGCACTGTTATTTGCTGTGGTTTAGTCAACCCTGGCACCTAATAGGTTAACAGGCATGACTGGGGCGAGCACCGACCACAGCAGTGACCAGCAGGCGTAATACAGCCTGTGAGCCCTCTTCATACACCCCTTCACAACCAGGGCAGTCTTTTCTTATGTCACCTGTGTCTGAGTGGACCTCATCCCAATGACAGCTCACAAACAAGAGATCACAGAACCCGTTTGTGGCTTGTGATGTGCACTGGTTCATGCGCAGGCAACTTTATGACTAGGTCCTAACTATAAAACCAAGAGGCCGCAGATGAGCGAGACTTCAGCAAAATGCAGTTGCAATGTTGACTAGAGTGTCTGGTGCTTGTGGATTACACTTTCTAAATGTAATATCTAATAATGTACATGCCTGGAACAATGAAATAAGATTAGGATTCCTATTAGGGGTAGATATAGAACAAGCCATATATATTAGATAACAGTCTAATGAAAGAGTAAATCATTATTTCTTCAGGCATATTGTGTGGCAGTGGGTAAAGGAGATTAAGTCGCAAGGCAGCTCATCTCCCATGAGAACAAAGGATTAGGAATGTTACAATTCACGGTGATCCCCATATACGTCTGTCTGACATGTATGGGGAACCTGCATGAGCGGAACAGGAGACTACATTGTGAGTGACAACCAACTAGGTGTCAGCTTTGTCAGGCAATGAACATTGTATACAAAAAGCTGACACTCCCTAATGTCTGGAATGTCCTTCTCGCCACATACAAACATTCATTACGTGTTTCAGGATAATTGTTAGTGACTCTATTGTTTGGAGTTTAACTAGGAGGAAACAGAACTCACCATCTTGCTGGGCAGAGGCCTGGTTAGCTGCACATTATTGATGAAATGTTGTCCTCTCTCATCAACTAGAAATTTGCACCTAAAGTTAAAAAAAAAAAAAGTTGAGAAAAAGCAGCTTAAACTCAAAATACTCAAAAACAGAATGTAGAAGTACACACAAAGGGCTCTGCACAAAACACAAAACCCATTGGTGACTGGAATTGGGCAGGTTAAAAAAAAAAAAACCATGTATTTACCTCTCGGTGTACAGTACTGCAATCTCTCTGGTCTGTGCCACATGTAAACAAATAGGGGCACGGAAGCCGCGCTGTGCTCAGCTTCCGGCCGGCCACACCCAGTGTGAACAGAGCTACGAATAACGGGATACTCGTATACCAGCAATAATCAAGTTTGGGAATTTTGGTTGTACCCATTACATAGATACCCGTTTTATGCCATTGCTTTTCTCATCTATAAAATAATTACCATATAATGATGTTATGCTCTTTAACTCTCTAAATGATAATTTAAAGGGATTTTCCTATAAAAGAAAGTTTCTCAAATTTTAATCCTCTAGTGAGGTTTACACAATAAAGATCTTTTTAGCTCCCTACTTTACAATTTCACTCAGCTTTCACTACTATAACTCAGTGGTGGTCAATGTAAAATTCCAGAGTATGGGTGGGGAGATGCTATAAGATGCTGTGTGCTGACAATGTGCTTAGATTATCAAGGTACATGGTTCTACTAGGAACACATAGAATCTTGCCTGTAGCTAGAAGAGTAAGTCTCTGCACGCTGCTTGCAGGCAGGAAGTGCCTGTGTCTGAGCTGCTCTTGTAATGCAGGGGGCGGAGCAAGAGGCAGAGAGCACTGCAGCCGTGCACACAATAGAAGCTATTTATGAAAAGAATCCGAGCATAGTCAGAAAATATGCGATCAGATGCAGGGGCAACCACAATTGTAAAAACCAGCAGGTTGTAATTATATCTGGGAAAATGCTGTATTTTTGTTAAAGGAAACCTACCACTTGGGATAGGGCTTATAAGCTGGACATGCCGTGCACCAGCTCAGGGTGAGCTGGTGCCGGCGCTTATCTCCGTTAAAACACTTTAAAACTGTTTAAAAACTTAACAGTTTATTAATGTTTATATCCTTACTGACTTTCCCGCACCGGGGTCCGCGCTCGGCGCACCATGCGCGCTACCACTTCCTATTCACGCACACGTATGGTCGCACGAAGGGTGCGCCGAGCGCGGACCCCGGTGCGGGAAAGCCAGTAAGGATATAAACATTAATAAACTGTTAAAACTGTTTAAAAACATAACGGAGATAAGCGCCGGCACCAGCTCACCCTGAGCTGGTGCACGGCATGTGCTGCTTAGAAGCCCTATCCGAAGTGGTAGGTTTCCTTTAACAGTGAATTAGAGAATGTATTATTTTGCTATCCTGTGTATATTTAAGATTCTTTTCTTCGTGGGAACACCCTTTTAAAACATTGTAAGAAATTGGCAATGCATTTATCTGTACGTCTTGTCCCCTTCGTGACCCATGGTCATTGGTGCCTAAATGTCAAGGTCAATTTTTTATTCATTTTTCCAATTGAAGTTTTTTTTTTTAATAAGTAGGAACTGTTAACAAAATATATCATAGATATGTACAGCATTATTCCATCGCCCTTTCCCAGTTTCAGCTACAGATGCAGAGGGTGCATGTATTTCTGCAAAGTGAAAGTCTCCAGCAGCAGCTTCTATCTATATCTCTATATCTCTTGAACGCTTGCACCTAGAAACACAATTCTGGTGTCATGTTAAATAGGAGTGTCTCCCCTTTAATATGATACAGGAAATTTGCATGGGTGTTACAATTGGGAATAGAGAGTTGTACATAAAAATCATTTTTTTTTTTAGAACAACTTTTAGGGTGGATATCTTTGGTTCTGTTAAGCATTTATGTGTTTAGAATGACACAAAATTGTGTTACTAGGTGTCATGGTTAAAGGGGTATTCCAGGAATCAGCATAATTCATATACAAATGGGCACTCAAAATATAAGCTAATGTGTAATTAGTTGTTATTTAAAATTTTGCTTCCCTTAGCAGAAAATGCTGATGACATGGACTGTAATGAAGAATTAAAATGCTACTGGCCCTTTAATCAGTCCGTTAATTTCCTCCGCGCGGTCCGTTGCAGAGCATACACAGGACAGAAGATGGCCGCTGGTCACAAGTCCACATCACATGTCCTGCACCTGCCTGGGCAGGTCATGTGATCACCACTAAGTTTGGCTGTAGTCGGTTGGTTGCAGAGCATCCAGTATGGTCAGTGTTGTGGTGATGGCAGTTACACATCATTACTATGGTAACAGAGCAAGAAAACCTGTTACATCATCACTGGGAGCAGAGCATAAGAGGGAGGAGGAGTTACTGAGAACTAAAGGATCATGGAACTTGTAGTTTCCAGTGGCGGCCATCTTAGTGATAACTCCACCTACTTTAGAGAGGCCATAAACTTTGTAAATCATAAAATCAAACTATTTAAGCTCCGTTTTGTGACTAATGACATTGAGTATTGTTGTATTCATTTAGTTATATCATCATGGGTTTTTGTGTCAGACGTTCATATTCCCGGAATACCCCTTTAAGGAGATATAGCAGTTTGAAGTTTATAAACGTCCTTACTGCACGTGAAAATAGGACGTATATAGTCGTAATGCAGTTGTGAAGGAGTTAAATAAAGATATTAGCCATGTCTTACCCGGGATACCATCTTGCATGTATTTCCCATGGGTCATCTTTTCCTTTCCAATCTCTTATTTCCCCGCTACAGTAAAAGCATCTCACAGAGTCCCGCTCACCTATGATACAGAAACAACATTAAGAACAAACATCACCTTAGGGATCCTTTGATGCCACCAGGAATTTAAAAACTATGAATTACACAAAAGTGGCAAAAACTTCTATTAATCTACCAATAAAATGCAAAATGTTATGTGTTGCATAAGTTTTATGGCTTGTCTCAATCTCTTAATATAGGAGAGGAATTTTACAGCTGTCTGCATTGTAATTTCTAAAGCAAAGAGTAGGAACACACTTTGCACCCTAGTTTGGGGTAAGTACCAATACAAACATGCTTGGGTGGTTGTGACACTAGTAGGGATATATATTGGTAAATAAACTGGATGCTGCATCTCCTGGGGCCCAGTTGGCTTGGATCGGGAGATCTAACACGTCTAGGGTTGGTTAGGGAAATCACAGGTTCTGATCTGGCTTAGCGGTGCATCAAAATCAGAGCCTTTGATAGATGTGTTTGCATCTGATGAGGGAACAGCTTCAAGAAGATGTCACAAAAATTTTATCCCCCAAACCAACAATGCCTGCAGGTTAAATGTTACAATCCCTCCCTGTATCACCTAAAGTTAGCTGCCAGTGAGACACTGTACCTTAATTACAGTCATTTTTAATATGCAAATTAGCCTTCTCGAAGCTTATCTCCTGGATTTGACTCCTTTGCTCTCCCAGGCTGCCAGTGAACCACCCCCTTATTTTGACAGACATGTGACCATGGTGATTTCATCTAAATTCCAATACCATTTACATTTGCACCGTACCCCATGTATGTATTTGATCACATGAAATCCCTGCATGTCTCCATGGATACTTCCTCACCCTAGTCAATAGCCTCTCACACACCCAAACCAGTTCCGCACGCTGTACTGAGGAGACCCAACCAGGTCGAAACAGTGGTGTCTATAGTTGGGAACCTGTTCCTTCTGGAATAAATATACTGGTTTGGCTTAATCCCACATCATGTTAGACTTCTTGTAGGTCATGCTTGGTGTTAACAAGGCTGCCTTTTAGGGTAGCAAAAGGTGGCATTGTTTTGCATTTAATACCTTGGAAAACATAATTGCATACTTCTATGGAGGATGTGGAGGAGTAACAGTCCATGGAGGCTGCTGTGATTTCATGTGATCAGATACATACATGGGGTGGCGGTCTGCATGGCCAGATCAAAACCTAAGCCAGCCCCAAAGTACAATACTGGTTATGTGCTGACGTATAAAGGGGAAGTCCTCTCTTGTGTCCAGTCCATTGCGGAGCTACCAGGACAATGGGGTACAAGAACTGACTTTATGCAGAATTATGCAGCTTTTAGAATTACACAATATTTGTTGGACGTCTCTTTTTAATGTGCAATTAAATAAGTGTGTCCCCATTAATGGGAGAATACGACCAACCGCACAGCTTTTAAACTGCAGGCACTGCTCATAGAGACACCAAACAGACCTGTATAATGTTCAGTTTTTAAGAAAATTGACTTCTAAAATATCTGTAAATAAACCTGTTAGTGAACACGGTTTTTGTAGACTTTTCTCCCCCCTTTTTTTTGAGCGTCATCCCATCCTTCATGCCCCTCTAGCGATTGTAACGACAGTAACAACACAAATTAACTGGCCTAGAGCTGGTCTTTGTATGCCTGGCTCGCATCACCTCAAGCTTGTTAGCAAGTTGCATGTACAAGCATGATGGACTCAGCAAGGACAGGAGGAGGGACACGCAAGTGCTTCGGGAGCATAGCCATGTCCAACTAGCCTTATTTACATATATTTTAGTCCATTTTCTTAAAAACTACAGACGGATTCATTGCTTTGCAGGTAAATTTGCTGCCACTGTTGGACTATTTTTCCCCTGTGTAATGAAGACTAGTGGCATTCTTAACTTCCACCAATTGCATTAGATTTGGTTGCTCATAAAAAACAACTGGTACTTAGTTGGATAACGTGAATATGCACTGAAGCACTTCCTCACTGCAGAGAACACTGCAACAATAAGTCCTTTTTTACATCACTGTATACATCCAAAACTACAGAATGCACAATTCAACCATAGGTACCATACGTTGTACAGACAATCCGTGTACAGAGCTGTAGAGTAGGCTGGTGCTTTACAAGTGGAGAAATAAAATACACTGTCCAGCAATAAATCATCTAAACTATAGTTTGTTTGTTACCTACACAGACCTCCATGTTCTTACCAGTGCTATAAAATCCCGCTTTGGCAAGCATCTCCTTGTTGACAGCATAAGTCCAATTAGCAAAGCTCTCAAGTCGGGCTTTAATTTGACTCATTGCGGGATTTTCCGGAACTTCAGAACCTCTTCTTGAGCTGCTAAACAAACCACTCGACTCAAGCGCTACATTCCCGACATCTCGACCCAAAACAAACAAGCAATCTGGAAAATGTTTGCGATGCTCAGTCCACGCCACGTCGCTGGGCTCCCAGTTCATCAGTTTTCCTCCACAACAGAAACACTTCACCATGTCATTAAGGCCTGTGTAAAAGAGACCGGCGTTTGCCAGCTCTTTGGGTGTCAGGCGCACGTAGCTTGGCCAGTTCTTAAACGTCTTAAGTCGTGCCTCTTCGCTACACATATCTATATATCGAGGGAAGTTTGGCTCCGATTCATCAACTATTCTTCCAGTCCTCAATAAGAAATCACTTTGGATATCAGAGTGTGATGTGTGGCCATGATCAAAGGTGGCACAATTATTTACTAGGAGGGGGCTGGAGTTCTGACTCGCGGGAGCATGAGTTTGTATGTTTTCACTACTTGAGTTGAAGGAATTAATAAATTTACAGTTTGGGTTGATTTTCCGATGCTTGCCGATCGCTGTTTCTCCATGCTGCCAGCCTTCTACTATGGCTTTACAGCTGAAGCACTCCACTCTGTCTTCAGGTCCTATATAATAAAAGCCAGCACGGGCAAGGGCCGGGGCTGAGATGGGACAAGTACTTGGAAAATTTGTGAACGAGGCTAATCGAATGTATTCGTCAGAGTAGTCATTGTCCAGTTCCATGTCATAAGCACCATCTGACACTTTGGGGCAGTTACATGTCATGTCCTCTGGAAAGAACAGTTGATCTACACCAAAATAAAAACAATAAGATGAATTAGGTGCAGCTCACAATATCAACCTACACGATACATACAATATCATATTCACATTATCACAGAATATATATATAACATTATATTTACCTAGAGATGAATCCACTGAGCTTCATCATGTGTGAGATCTCTTCACTTAAAGAGGTCCTGTCACCTATAAAAGGGGCACTAGGAGAAGCCTACTAAAGTGAGCAGCTCCTAGTGCTAAAACCTGCGATAACGCCGTGCAGTACAGTAGCATGTGCATATTCATGAAGGGGGCGTCCGAGGCGCTGCCTTTTCCCCTAGACCGCCCCGCCCACTCAAAAGGCTAGCAGTGACTGCCACACGTCAGTCACTGCCCCTAAACCCGCCCCTCATGAATACACCGACCATTTCTAGTGTGGTCTGACGTTTCTAGTGTACAGCGCGGCAGTGTCTACTAGCATTATCGGAGGTTTCTGATAACACTAGCAAACACTGCTGCATCTGTTTAAGCAGAAGAAGCACAGACCCTCCCCTCTGCTCTGACTAAAAGCTGTAGAAGCTAGATATTATAGCAGGGGGTAGCATGAATGCAGAGATTAAAAAACACTGACTGTGAGGAGATAGTGTATATCCACAGTCCTCTCGCCAGAAACACAAATCTCCAGTTTAATATTATACAATTGCAACTTTAACCCCTTCCCGCAGATGCCCTTTTCCATTTTTGGGTTTTCCTTTTTCACTCCCCATCTTCAAAAATCTAAAACACTTATTTTTCCATGTACAGATCTGTGTTATGGCTCATTTTCTGTGTAACAAATTACACTTCAAAATGGTGGTATTTAATATTCCATGCCATGTACTGGGAAGCAGGAAAAAAATTCCGAATGCAGTGAAATTGTTGAAAAAAATGCATTTGTGCCGTATTTTTGTGGGCTTGGATTTGTGCACCCCAAATGACATCTACTTTATTCTTTGGGTTGTTAGATTACAGGGATACCAAATTTGTATAGGTTTTATGTTTTCATACATTTACAAAAATTAAAACCTCCTGTACAAAAACATTTTTTGGGATTTTGCCATCTTCTGGCGCTAATAACTTTTTCACACTTTGGTGTACGGAGCTTGGGAGGTGTCTTTTTTGCGACTTTTGATGATGTTTACAATGTTATCAATTTTAGGACTGTACGACCTTTTGATCACTTTTTATAGAATATAGAACGTATATACTCGAGTATAAGACGACACCAGTATAAGCCGAGACCCCTAATTTCAGTACAAAAAAACTGGGAAAACCTATTGACTCGAGTATAAGCCGAGGGTGGGAAATGCATTGGTCCCAGCCTCCCAGTATATATCCTGCCCAGCCCCTGTAGCATACAGCCTGCCCGGCCCCTGTAGTATGAAAAAAAAAATAACACTGTACTCACCTTTCCGACATTCCCTATAGGTCCTCTTCTGTCTCAGACAGAAGAGGACCTACGGGTGACGTCAGAATGGTGAGTTTTGACTTTTTAGTTGACTTGAGTATAAGCCGAGTTAGGGTTTTTGAGCACAAGTTTTGTGCTGAAAAACTAGGCTTATACTCGAGTATATAATTTATTTATTTTAATGGCAAAAGCGCCATTTTCAGACTTCGGGCGCTATTTTCCATTACGGGGTTAAACGCAGTGAAAACTGTTAGGGCATTTTTGGACGCGACGATACCTAATGTGTTTATGATTTTTACTATTTATATTTATATCAGTTATAGGGAAAGGGGGGGTAATTTGAATTTTTTTATTATAATTTTTTTCTTATTTTTACTATTTTTCAGACTCCCTAGGGTACTTTAACCCTAGGTCAGTGATGGCGAACCTTTTAGAGACCGAGTGCCCAAACTACAACCAAAACCCACTTATTTATCGCAAAGTGCCAACACAGAAATTTTATTTGTGATTTATACTCCCTGCTCTGTGACAGCTTTCATTCATAATCACACCCTGAGGACACCAATAAAGCAGAAAATAGAGGAAATTTGGATGATCATTGTAGCTTCCCTTAGGGTCCCATAAACAGGAATAATTGTCAGGGCCGGAGCAGGAGCTACAATGATAATCCAGATCTGTCCATACCTTCCCACCCCTCCAGTAGTCCCAGGTAGTGCTATCACTTTAAAATAGCTCTGTGCACAGCAAGTCCTGGGCTGTCTGGGACTGCAGGAAGATACCTGGAGTCCTCTCTGGTGATGGCCTGGGTGCCCACCGATAGGGCTCTGAGTGCCACCTCTGGCACCTGTGCCATAGGTTCGCCACCACTGCCCTAGGTTGTCTGATCGATCCTACCATATACTGCCATACTGCAGGGATTTTATTCCTCATTCATTACAATGTGCTGATAGCACATTGAAATGAAAGGGTTAACACAAAGCAGCCTCGGGTCCTCGGAGGACCCAAGGCTGTCATGGCGACGGATCGCCTCTCCCCGATGACGTCACGGGGAGCGACGATCCTCGGCAAGATGGCAGCACCCAAACGAGAATTCAAAGGTATTTTTAAAATCAAAATGCTAGAGGCTATTGAAACCTGTCATGTAAAAATAATCTTAGTGTATATCTCCAGTTCTGTTGCACCTAGAAACCCAATTCTGATATTATATTAAAAAGAGAGATTCTAGGTACAATGGTTCAGGAGATATGATTATTTAACCCCTTAACGGCAGTGGCCTTTTTCATTATTCAAGTTTCCATCAGCTGTGCCCGCACCAGACTCAACTTCAGGGAGTGGGAGCATGCATATATAATTAGCCATTGGAGCCAAGCAGTGACCCAGGTCTGAGGGCCTATGGCTCATCAACATATTTTTATTTTTTAGGCACATCCTGCAGTTTCTGAAGTTACGAAAACCTGACCCTCCTACTATAAAAATCGGTCAAGTAAGCTTGGCCAGTCTACCACCAAAAATTCTGATGATAGATGTCATCTAAATATTATGATCCTTAGAAAAAAAATTGAAATAAAACAAAGTAACAGTAACAAACAAAAATAAATGAACCAAAGAAAATCTAGCAAGAAATGCTAAACTCCCATCATGTGCCTGTCATACGTTTATACTGTTTGGATTTGCTGTAGGCAAAACTCTAAGACCAAAATAAAGCTCATCTGTGGTTTTTACATGTAGATCAGATGCATCAGAAATCCAGACCCGAAGTGTTGTTTTAAAGAGGACCTGTCAGCCTGGAAAACCCACCCACCAAATGTGCCCCCCATACTCCTCCCCCCAGCCCCTTTCTCCCTAGCCATTTTTTATTTTAAATTTATGTGCAGTAAATTTATTTAAACCGATCCGACCTCTTACTAAATAAGAGGTCGGATCGTGTATCCGGCGTGCTGGCAGTCGGCCTTATTCATTAGGGGGCGTGCCAACACACCCCCAGCACGCCCCTGTCAGTGGTCACATTGTAGGAGAAGCCGGCAGCATGTGAGTTAGCCAGTCCACGGCCACAGCCGCTGTTAGTGCGGCGCGGCCTCACCTTGGAGAGCCGGCAGCGATGCGATGCGATGCTGCTAGCTTCTACAATGTGACCGTTGGCGGGGGCGTGCTGGGGGTGTGTCGGCACGCCCCCTAATAAATGAGGCCGACTGCCAGCACACCAGATACACGATCCGACCTCTTATTTAGTAAGAGGTTGGATCGGTTTAAATAAATTTACTGCACATAAATAAAAAAAAAAAATGGCTAGGGAGAAAGGGGCTGGGGGGAGGTTTATGGGGAGCACATTTGGTGGATGGGTTTACCAGGGTGACAAGTCCTCTTTAAGGCTCGGTCCCTTGGTGATTTGTGTTAGTATAAAATTAGAAATGACAACCTATGCAATATCACAATTTATGATAATGTGGTTGCCATATATACTTGAGTATAAGCCGAGACCACTAATTTTAACACACAAAAAAACCTGGAAAAACCTATTGACTCAAGTATAAGCCGAGGGTGGGAAATGCATTGGTCACAGCCTCCCTAGTATACAGCCCGGCCCGGCCCCTGCCCGTACTATACAGCCTGGCCCGGCCCCTGCCCGTAGTACAATTCCTTTAGGAAAAAAACACTGTACTCACCTTCTTCTATACCGCAATGCTCCGGCATCAGCTCCGTGTCCCGTACTGTCCGTCGCAGGGATTGTCATGTCAGTCGCTCGCTGAAATCATTGTGTGTGCCGAGCGGCTGACATCACGATACCTGCGACGGACAGTGCGGGGACACAGAGCCGATGCTGGAGCATCGCGATATAGAAGAGGACCTGCCGGGGGCGTCGGAAGGTGAGTACAGTATTTGTTTTTTTTCATGACTCGAGTATAAGCCGAGTTTTTGAGCACATTTTTTTGCGCTGAAAAACTCTGCTTATACTCGAGTATACAGTACATGAAGAATTCAGAACTTCTTGTTTTCTGCCGACTTTCAGAGTGTAGCAGCGGTTAGAATTCATGAATGGTTCATAAACTTTGATACAATTTCCCCTCCAACCAGACAAGGGATTTCACATCCTTCTCCTAAAGGGGAATTCTTTAGTTTCACTTTATGAGAAACAGCTGCCCCTCAGAACGTCACTGGATTACCAGTGTATAGAAAAAGGCAGTCAGGATCCCCCAAGAATACCAGCACACAATGGGGGAGATTTACCGGAAGTGAGAGCAGAACTGTTTTAGTTGCACTGATAGCATTTCCGCTGGACAGTACTGGACAGTTTACGAGCAGGAAGGCACACACACATCATAGACCAGTAGCCCCTTACCCCAGCGGTTCTACGCCTGACCAACCCGTACACACACTACGCCTCTAATAGCCCCGTTCCCCACGCTACGTCTCCAGTAGCCCCGGTTCCGCCCACCTACATTACACTGCCAGAAGCCACAGCCGCCAACACTACGCTGCTGGAAACCAGTCCCTCCACACTACGCTTCCGAAACCCCCAGTTTCCCCTACACTACACTGCCATACGCTGCAGTCCCTGTGCACGTTTTTGTGATGTAAATGTAAACTGACTTATTAAACATGCGGAAAGCAGAGGTCTTAAAGTCTGGAACTGACAAACAAAATGGTAAAAAACTCTGACTTTTGTCTTTTGCTTTTCACACAGCATAAAACTGGAATTGGTTTTTGGTATTCCCTGTATTTTCCAGGCTCCCTCCCCTGGTCACACCTACCAGTACATATGGAAGAGGACACCTGCACAGCCGCAACCTTCACCCCTCCGTCAAAGAGGACGGGAGGGCCCGTGACACATGGAGAGCATGACAAGTGTGATCCCGGGGACCGCCCCACCAACCGAGAGACACACTAGTTTACTGGCAGAGGGAGTGACCAAAAGTGACGTGGGCGGGCGGCTCTAGCTGTGCCTTCAGTACTTCCCGTCACAAACTGGGCGTGTACAAGGGAGGGACCTACCGTACGTAACTCGGGACTAACGCTCCAGTGCAGCCGCATATCATAGGACACACTGGAAACTTACAGTGTCCAGGCGGAGACTTCCCTGTGCTGGAGAGCGGGAAGTGATTGTCCGTCACCTGGAAGTACTCGTGCGGCTTCCTGCGACATACATATGAGCCGTAGGAGCAGCGCCACCTCAAGGCTGAGCACTAGAAGCACAGGAATGCGGTTACATTATAACTGTATCGCCGTATTCTAACACCAATAATTTTATTACTTCAGGCCGCGTTCACACAATGCATTGCGTCAGGTTTTTTTGTTGCATTTTTTGACGCATTCTAAAAGCTTGAATCGTGATCACATGCTGAGGTTACATTGTGTTTCCACTGCATGTGCTAAAATGCAATGTAACCTCAACATGTGATCACAATGCAAGCCGGAATGCGTCAAAAGCGCAACAAAAAAACATGACACAACGCATCATGTGAGCACAGCCTCAGAGCTCAGTAAGGTGTCATATTTTGGGGATATTGATGTTTTCATTGATACCATTTTGGAAATTTGGTAGTGAAAAGGCATTGATTCAAACGTTTGGTATTTTTTTCCAGTTTATGATTATGTTAATTTTTTTTTTTTTTAATTGAAAAGGGGTGATTAGAATTTTTGTCCAAAGTCCTGCTACCCACAGATTGTGTGGGTGACCCTATACGTAACGCAAACAACGGTCCCAATATCAATTGAAAAAGACTGCACGGGACACAAACATAATTAATAGCTTTATAACAAAAATGGGACCTGCCTCTATCTTGTGGAGCTTGGACAGTCAGTTCATGCATCCAGGGCAGTAACTAGGAGAGGCTTGACCCCATCTCCGAATACAGCATGGGACCCCCTTCCATGTAAAAAATATATACATTGTATACACTCATATAAACAAACATTAATATACTTATATTTACAGTATATAAACATACAGTATACACACACCACATATACATGCATACAGCTTATACACATACATACAGTACCATGCACACCCATGAAGCATATACACATCACATATACACATACATACTTATCTATGTACCATTACCAAGTGCCTATTGAGGTATTTGTACATAGATATTCTCCTCTCTAGTTATACCCACACTATCCCTTTGTTGTGTTGATATTTTTATATGTATCACCTTTGATGTGGGTTTTTTATTCAGATTTTTTGTGATGAATTTCATGTAATATTTTCAATGTTAATAAAGATGAGATTTTTTCAAATGATACTCTGCAATAAATTATTGGATTTATACTGGTTTGAATTGATAGTATATGAGCCAACACTGGTGAATGAGGATGTGTGCAAGCTGCAGAAAATATGGCTAGCACACATCTTAATTTCCTTGTCATGTGCATTAGCTATTACCCTGTTAACCCCTTATCACCGACACTAGTTTTCAGCTCAATGAAGGCGCCATTCACTGCAGATTTGTATTGTCACATTGTACGACCTATAAATTTTTATTTTTTTTTGGTAATGCAAACATATAAGGGCTTATTTTTTACGGAATGAGATACAATGTATAGATAATTCATTTAGGGGGGTCTATAGCTTATTCATGAGATTTTATTAACTATTTCAAGGGGGACACAAACAAAATCATCAATTTTTATTTTGGATTTTTAGCATTTCCCCCCCCCCCGCTCACCGTAATGTAAAAATAATATTTTATCTTTATTCTCTGGTTCACTACGATTGCGGTGATACCTCATTTATATAGTTTTTCTTATCTTTGCTCAATTTTCCTGAGCAAAACCAATATTGGAGAATATCGCATTGTTTTTACTATTGACAATTTTTATTGCCATAACTTCTGTATTTTTATGTTGTCAGACCTGGTTGAGGGCTTATTTTTTGCGAAAAGAGTTGTTCTTTTCAGTCGTATCATATTAGGGAACATAGCTTTTTTTGATCACTTTTTAGAACATTTTTTGTGATGGTGTTTGATGAAAAATTGTATATTACGGGAAGTTTTTCGTAGTTTTTTTTTTCATCGTTCACCGAGCGGGTTCAATATTGATTTAGATTTATTGTACAGATTAATACGGACGCGGTGATACCAAATATGTATGTGTTTTTGTGTTTTATTTACTGTATTTGCATTTTATGTGTTACTGGGGAGATTATGGGACTTTTATTTTATGTATTTATTTAATTATATTATAAAAAGATAAAGAAAATTTTTTTTTAACTTTTTTACATTTTCTACTTCTTGGCTTGAATAAGCGATCATCCGATCGCTTATTCAAGCCTTTACACTGCAATACACTTGTATTGCAGTGTATAGTGTAAGTAACTGAGCATGCTGCGCATGCTCAGTTACTTACAGCCGGGTCCTGCCAGGAAGGCAGGACCCGGGAGAAGAGGAGCCGAGCGCCTCGGGTCACTCATCGGGACCCGGGGCAGCGACAGGAGGGATCGGATCCCCCGGTAAGCACACCGGTGGGGTCCGATCCACGGGGGACACACTTGCACGCCGCGGTCATGCTTGACCGCGGCGTGTAAGGGGTTAAACACCCGGGATCGGAGTTTTTCCGATCCCGGGTGTTAGTGCCGGGTCTGGGCTGTGATATCACAGCCCGACACCGGCACTATACTGACCCGATGTCCCAAAATCTTCTTCTGACGCGGCGCCGTAGAAAGGCGTAGCGTCAGAAGAAGTACCCTTAATGACCGACGTAGAATCCCGATAGGGCGGTCATTAAGGGGTTAAAGTTATCTATAAGTGGCCAACTCCTTCAGTCTTTAGGCTCCTTTCCTTATCTCTATGCTATGCTTGTGAATTCAGAAACACTGCTCACTACAGGAGAAAGACAAATCAGAAGAAAGACACAGAGAAACTTTTTTACTTCATAAAGTGTATTACATTTCTGAATAAGAAATCTTAAAAGGTTTAGTAATTCATTACAGGTAACCTGTCAGCAAAAAAATTACCTAAAAAACCATTATCAGTTTGTTGTCAAGCCTCTTATCACCTTCCAGATGATTCGAGGTGATATTTCAAGGCCCAACGGAAGCATAATCCATAAAATCTACTTCGAAGTCAGATGTAAGCTGTTATCTATGACGATTGAGTATGCCAGCACAATGGGCCATGAACGAAAATTTACTCTGGTTTGTTAAAGAGGATTTGTCACCCTGAAATACGGCACTAGGAGCTGCTTACTAAAGTAAGCAGCTCCTAGTGCTACAGCATATGCTAGCGTTACAATGTTAGCGTTATTGGAAACTAATAGTGCTGCGTTGTACATTACAAACGCTGGACCGCTCTCAAAGCGGTATTCATCAGGGACCAGGATTGAAGGCGGTGACTGCTGTATGACGCACGGCAGTCACCGCCACCCTATTGAGTGGGCAGGGAGGTCCAGGGAAGAGGCAGAGCCCTTGAGAACCGGCGTTTGTAATGTACAGCGCAGCAGTGTTAGAGTTATCGGAGGATTCCGATAACACTATCATTGTAACACCGCTGCATTTGCTGTAGGACTAGGAGCTGCTTACTTTTAGTAAGCAGCTTCTAGTGCTGTATTTCAGCTTGACAGGTCCTCTTTATGCCAATTTCTGCTGACAGGTTCCCCTTAAACATGGATTCCAGGGTAGAGCGGACGCGTCTTCCCGGAGTTCCGCACTAAGTTATATGATCCAGCCACTGGATACCAGAGACAGGTTGAAGGACAGCACCCGGCGGAGTTCCTTGAGGACTAATTTACAACAGAGTTCTGAAAAGATAAGGTTACACCATTGTTTGCCATCCATAGCCTATGCTAATAAGGGTTCTACATTTCCATTATAGAGATATAATACTACGTGCAGCTAGTGGAATGCCTGATCTCACGCTAGGGGACTTCCACATATCCTTTTTCCAGACTTTTCATCAGACGTTCAAAAGAAGAGGGCCCAGTATACCAATATCAAAAGGAGGCTGGGGGCTATGCAGGTCTCGTACACCATGTTATACCCTGCATGTCTCTGAGTTTTTGCCTTCGAGGAAACGTAATTTTTTGAGTCGCCGACAGCTGCCCTTCAATGGCTTGATGCCAATGAAAACTATCGGAGGCATCAAGACCCGGACTAGTATGCTCCTGTTCACCGCTGAAGGATCAGGGCCTTATCTCTTTTTTCCCTTTGCAGTGGGGTGAAAGTTGTTGAGTTTCTAGTTATTCAGTTTTCCACTGATAGTCTTTGTGAGTGGCTGGGGAGATTCCCAAAGCATGCAATGGGGTAGATTTACTTACCCGGTCCATTCGCGATCCAGCGGCGCCTTCTCTGTGCTGGATTCGGGTCCGGCCGGGATTCACTAAGGTAGTTCCTCCGCCGTCCACCAGGTGGCGCTGCTGCGCTGAAAAGCATCCGAATGCCCTGAAATTCACCGAGCCTACCAAGTGAAGGTAAGCGCGTCCCAAGCGACACATTTTCCGTTTTTAAATGCGGCGGTTTTTCCGAATACGTCAGGTTTTATCGTTCGCCACACCCCCCGATTTCCATTGCGCGCATGCCGGCGCCGATGCGCCACAATCCGATCGCGTGCGCCAAAAACCCGGGGCAATACAGGGAAAATCGGCGCAAATCGGAAATATTCGTGTAACACGTCGGGAAAACGCGAATCAGGCCCTTAGTAAATGACCCCCAATATGTCTTGGAGACGGGACAGTTGTATGTGCAGGGCTACTCAGCAAGTTCAGAGAACTTTTACATTGAGACTAGAGATGGGCAAATCAATTCTAACGTATATACGTGTATACCTTATATATGTATGTACAATGTACACTTTTTTAAATAAGGGTTTTTTCACTATATAGTATTATCTTTTACATTAGACTCCCATTGATAATGGTGTTCAATGGTCACAAAAACAAATATATATGTTGAATGCTATGGGGGCCAACACATTTGGGATCTTAGGTACCACTATGCTTTTTATGGATCGTGCTGCACGCATGCGCACTAACCTCTGGCACCTTTAACATCAGAAATTATCAGTTTGACGCATGCACTGTATATCAGATGTGGCGCTGGGCCCCGGCATCTTGATTTTACGATCCTGTTTCATGTGACCTATGGGCATGATGCGGACGCATGCGCATTATATTGGAGATGGCACCGAGCGCCTCTACTTCATTACGGCGCTTTACACCTGCCATCACTTATCGTATTGACAAAGGTATTTATATCCAACAATGTGTATACATCAGTTACCCCTGAGGAAGCCACTTCTAGTGGCGATACGCGTGGGGCTCTCCCATTATTTCCTCTTTTATGGATATTTTTGTGTTAATCTTATTGGTTTATATATATTTCTTGTCACTTTTTCATTTTTCTATTTACATCTATGTAGTTGGACAGCTATAGGGGTCCGAATCGGAATTTGTTTAGAATTGCAGGAAAACTTCGATTCGTCACCGATCTGAAGTTTACGGTGATTTGTGGGAACAAATTTGGAATCCCCCCCACCCCACTTTATTAGCAAAATGGCCGTGAGCACAACGTGTCACATGGGGCAGAGAACTCTGCGACTAAGAAAGGAACATGGCAGTACTTTTCTCACTATATGGCGGTAGTGTTCCTCACTGTATGGGGGTAGTGTTCCTCACTGTATGGGGGTAGTGTCCCTCACTGTATGGCGTTCATATTCCTCACTGTATGACAGAAGTGTTCCTCACTGTATGGCGGTAGTATTTCTCACTGAATGGCTGTATTCTTCACTGTATGGCGTTAGTGTACCTCACTGTATGGCTGTATTCCTCACTGTGTGGCAGTAGTGTCCCTCACTGTATGGCGATAGTGTTCCTCGATCACGGGTGACCCCGCGATCCATGTCTCGGATCGTGGGGGCACCCGTGCTCTGCTGCCGTGCCCCGTTCCCCCGGCTTTGTACTCACCTCATCCCGGTTCCTGGCTCCGTCTGTCCCGTTGAGGCAGCGCTCCTGCTTCTGGCCGAGGCCTGCTCGTTCCCGCTCACTAGGGCAAGCGCGGCCGACTCTTCAAGAATTTAAAGGGCCAGTGTCCTCCTTATTGGCGCTGGCATACCGGCACTGCTATATCCCCTGCCGGATCTTCAGGTCAGTCTACTGAAGAGAAAGCCTCTCTGAGCGTTTCCAGACGCCTCCGAGTTTCCTGAGCGTTTCCAGACGCCTTCATGTTCCTGTGGTGTTCCCGTGGTGGTCCTGTATTCCTGTGGCGGTCCTGTATTCCTGTGGCAGTCCTGTAATCCTGTGGCGGTCCGGTAATACTGTGGCGCTCCAGTATCCTAGTGATCTTCCAAGGTCCTGCCAGCCGTCCATCTGAGGTCCTGCCATCCCGAGGTCCTGCTATCCCGTGGTTCTGCCTTCCCATGGTCCTGCCTTCCCGTGGTCCTGCCCAGTGTCCAAACCGTGGGCACTGCTATATCCCCTGCCGGATCTTCAGGTCAGTCTACTGAAGAGAAAGTCTCCCTGAGCGTTTCCAGACGCCTCCGAGTTTCCTGAGCGTTTCCAGACGCCTCCATGTTCCTGTGGCGGTCCTGTATTCCTGTAGCAGTCCTGTAATCCTGTGGCGCTCCGGTATCCTAGTGGTCTTCCGAGGTCCTGCCAGCCATCCATATGAGGTCCTGCCATCCCGAGGTCCTGCTATCCCGTGGTCCTGCCTTCCCATGGTCCTGCCTTCCCATGGTCCTGCCTGCCCAGTATCCCTACCGTGGGCTGCCACCGCGGGCCCAGATGCACCCGTGGAGCGACCTGGTGGCTCCCCGCCGCAGCAAGACCATCCCGCTTTGCAGCGGGTTCTGGCGAAGACCAGGAGTCCATTTAGACTCCGCTCCCGGGTTGCGGCTGGCATTGTTATCTCTCGTGGTGGTCCAGGGAGTCCACAAGACTTTAGTCCCAAGGGAATATTCCCCGAGATTGTGACATCCTCACTGTATGGTGGTAGTGTTCCTCACTATACAGAGGTAGTGTTCCTCACTGTATGGCTATATTCCTCCCTGTATGAGGGTAGTGTCGGTCACTGTATGGGGGTAGTGTCCCTCACTGTATGGGGGTAGTGTTCCTCACTGTATGGAGGTATTGTTTCTCACTGTATGGAGGTATTGTTTCTCACTGTATGGGGGTAGTGTCCCTCACTGTATGGCGGTAGTGTTCCTCACTGTGTGGCAGTAGTGGTCCTCACTGTATGGCGGTAGTATTTGCACATTTTAATGAAGGGGTTAAACTGAGGCAGCCTCGGGTCGATGGATCCCTGCTCCCCAATGACGTCACGGGGAGCTATGATCCTCGTCAAGATGCGACACCATTTTTCCGGCGGCGATCTGCGGGTTATCACAGTACTGACTGCGGGTATTACAGGTAACCCTTTGCTGCAGCATGCAGCAAAGACTTACCGGCTATGGAGAGAGCTCAGCCCGTGAGCCCTCTCCTTGCACCCGCACCTGTACTGTTACGTTACATGTTGTGATTCATTTCGAAACAAATTTTCTCTGAAAATTCAGCGAACCTGGTCAAATGGAATTTTGAGAAATTCGTCCATCTCTAATTGAGACCTGTTCTCTTGTTCTTTTTTTCTTTGCAGATTCCTTTTAAGTAGAACCTTTACTACACCAATGCTTTCACCTCATCACAGGGGGGAATGTCTATATGGTGTAATATGTGTTTATGTATGTTCTATGTATGCTCTTAAGGGGGATGGGACAGGGGAACTATTAATAGACAGGGGTATGATAGAACTGCTAAATTATATGGGAGCAACCAAGAAAGAGAGATGTTGATTACACTTCATTTATATGAGTATATGCAATGACTAAGAAAGTAGATGTTTTGTTCTGGAATGTAAGGGGGCTGCAGAATGCGGCTAAGAGATGTGCGGTGTTCCAGCTGGCTATAATCTGCTTAGCTGAGACCCATTTAATAAAATATGGAGTTTTGATGATTCATAGGGCATGGATGTCCCATGAATATCACTCTACATACTCGACTCACGTGTTGGCACTGGAACATTTAAAGGGCCAGCGCACTGCTGATTGGTGCTGGCCATCCCCTGGAAGTGCATAAAAGCCGGTCTCTCCCAGCATTCTCCGAAAGATCTTCATGCTTTATGCCGTTGAGAAAGCGTATTTCCTTGCCTTGCATCTGTGTATTGGCTACCCGTTGTGACCCTGACATGTCCCGTTTGTTCTCCTCCCCTGCCAGCCCTGAACTTCTGCTCTGCCTCCAACCACGAACCTGCCTACCGTCTCTGTACCTCGCCTTGGCTGCCACCACAGAAAAAGTCGCACCTGTGGAACGACCTGGTAGTACCATGCCGCAGCAAATCCAACCGCGCTTTGTGGTGGGCTCTGGTGATGACCGGATGCCACTTAGACTCTGGTCCCACGTGTCTGCTTACGCCCGCGATGGTCCAGTGGGTCCATCGCAGACTGTATTATATATGGGATCAATATACTACTGATTGCACTTTATATTCCACCACCATTTTCCTGTGATTAACGCCACATGGGTACTCTTATGGCAAATCCCACAAGGTTAGCCAAATTGCTAAGGAATGTGGGTTGGATGATGTCTGGAGTGCCCGTAATTCAGATGCTCGGAAGTACTCCTGCTACTCGAGCTCACACAGATCACTATGCCGTATAGACCTGTTCATAGGATCTGAAGCCATGTTTCCGTTACTGGGAACAGTGGAGTATCTCCCGCGTAGTATTTCTGATCACAACCCAATAAGAATGCATTTAAGAATAGAGGTTGCGGACCCTCGGTGGGGTTCGCTCTGGCATTTGCAATCATTCTGGTTACAATTGGTAGAAGGAGGTGCTGAAACCGCCCAATTCATTAGGGAGTTCTTAGAGTTCAAAACCAACACCGCATTGTTAAGGATATCACACTGGTATTGAATGCCATCTTACATACTGTCAGACATTTTAAAGACTCAGCATTCATTTCACATAACTTTTTGTAATGAAAACTAAAGTTTGGGTGGGGTTCATCCCTTAGCACACAAAGACTTAGTGCTCGCTAGCACCACCTAGAGGAAGGTATCCAGGTGAACATCTGGGCATTTTGTTAATGTGAAGACAGCCAATGGTTCTACATTCCTTTGTGTACTTACATCCAATAGTGTTGCATTTCCAGGGTCAAACCACCCCATAGTATTGCCTGCTTGTGTACTTGCACGCCCCTTGCAGAGTTTGTTATGACTTTCCATATAAGAGTTTCAGTGGCAAAAAGAATAAAGCAGTCTTGAGCTAATTATCAGAAAGGACAGTGTGTCTTTCCTGTTTTACTCCATTCCAAACTGGAATACAAAGACTTATATAATTTGAAAGTCACCTTTACAATGAGGGGGGTTTGAGCCCCAGATAAAAATCTCTAAGAATTGGCATCCCTTGGATGGCCATACTTTTATGGACATCTGACCATTGAGGTGACCTCCGCAAGAGTCCAGGTGGCCAGTGACCAGAACTGACAATGAGCGTCAAGTCTATTTTTGTCTGCCCTGAATGTCACTTCTGTTTCACTTGCTGAAAGGACTGGGTAAGATCATCTCCTTGTGTGATATTATGTACTTTGCCTTTAAATGTCCATATATAACAATATGCTCACTATAATTGTGGCAAAGAATCACTTTGAGACTGACAGAGACTGGACAGTGACTATATATGTTGTAGAAAAAGGTCTGCAGTGCCCTCTTGTGGATTGTTTATGTAGTTCAGCGAGTTTGCGATGGTGTTGAGATTTTTGTTCATATAAGCGCTGATAGAATCTGGAAGTTTGTAGAGTCAAACTCTGGCCAAGTTTAAAGTGTAACCGTCATTTAAAAAAACTTTTGATATGTTGTATGGCAGGTAATTTTAAGCCCTTTTGCAATTGGATTAGTTACCCGAATCTTGCTCCTTTCTCTTGTATTCTGCAGACTTCCCCTAGATGGCAGTGACAGCTAAGATAGCTGTTACTATGGACATTCCGTCTTCATAAAGAAGACTACGGGCAGGAGACACACCCAGAAGCTGATCACCTCATGTGTCACTGCCCCAGCAGTCATGTGCAGGGAGAAGCCATCACTAATGTAATAACCAATCACCTTCATCTTCTCTCTCCTCAGCTTTCCCTATACTTGTGTATAACAAATAATCCACACAGACAGAAACTGTAGCCCCCCCTCCTCCCCCCATCACCTCACACAAGGAGGTGGCAGGAGACAATCTCCAAGTCTTCATGCTGATAGATAGATAGATAGATAGATAGATAGATAGATAGATAGATAGATAGATAGATAGATATCTTGAAAAAGATATCTGGCTTGAAAAAGGCTCCAAGTGAGCCGAAATGTTGCTGTACTTTGAAACATGGAATAAAACAAAACCCACTTTTTTACACCTTATACTGGACATTTTGGAGTGCTGCCTTTTTCTCTACTCTAGATAGATAGATAGATAGATAGATAGATAGATAGATAGATAGATAGATAGATAGATAGGCGAGAAAGATAGATATACAGATAGATAGATATAAGATAGCTCTGGTGTCATTGGTCAGCAGCCGGTGCTTGTGATGAGTTGACAGAAGGCAGGCTCCGCCCCTCCATCTTGCTGATTGTGGGGTTTTTGAGAGCTGGAAACCCTGGTTGCTATGGGCCAGATACTAAAGAGGAACGAGAGGCAAAGTACTTTGAGGAATGATTCCCAGGGACACCAGGAGCAGAATTATGTATTTTAGTTTTTTTTTGTTCAGAATGACGGTTACACTTTAAGTGTCTTTCCTTCAGGATCGGCCCCGTGATGCGGTAGGGGACAATAGAGACTCAGGGACACTGATGGAGATTTTACAGTTGAGCGTTAACTCCTTGATTTCTGAAACATTGTGTGAAGGTGTCTAATTTGTACCTACTCATAGGTAGCGGGGTAGTCTGGAGCTGTATTTACGGAGGATATCTATAGCCCTTGCACAAAAACAGGTATTCCACAAAATGGGTATTAATTAAAGTAAGACTGTAGCTGGACACTGCAGACCTAAAAAGGCAACTGACATAGTGTTACAAAGGAAAGGAAAGTGGATGGGTTTGTTTACTGGGAACTTAGACCAGTGACTACGGACGGACCAGGACAGAGTGACAGGAATCCTTCAGAGTGCCCAATGAGAAAGAGACAGGCGATAAGGGACATTTCAAAGTTTTTGATGTGGAAAGAATTTGAGAAAAAGAGATTTTATTATATTTTCCTCGGGAAGGAAAGATGGCCCCTGGAATGCAGACTCCACCCCTGTATCTGGTGGTTAGAGAAGATGACACGCCCTACCAACCTTCAGTGGCGGCCATCTTTAGACAGTTTATTTTTCAGTGGTGGCCATCTTAAGTTATATTCCCTTCAAGTCCCTGAATGTTAATTGCCTATGACTCTATGGTAGCCATAAAGGCTGGTTGTGGGGCTTTCTTGTAGGATAGCAGCTGAGCACGCTTGAAGCTTCCTGGCAGATGTTTGAAATAAAAACCCCGGCTAAGGTGATATTTCACCAATTTCAAACATTTGCTAAGGGTCTTGGAGTGTGGGACATTGTTTGTTTGGGTGGTCTAATTAAAACTTATTTGATCCTGACAATTGCAGAAAAATTACTAGAAAAAGTGTTGCAATGTCTCTGGTACCTGCTTTCCGGAGTTTAAAGAGTTAACCAGGGTCAAATTGTGTGGGCAGCTATGCAGCTGGGCTCTGGCTGACCTGCCTTATCTGTGTGTGAGAACTGACCTTGAAGCACACAGAAAGCGATCTGTGTTAAGTGGGGGCGACAGAGCTGACAATCTAAAAAGACAGTATGATGTGACGTCCTCCTGTGTACTCCACAAACAGACTAAGCAAGAACAAGCCCCCCCAACTGTATTACAGAGCCTATGGCTGACTTTTATGACTAAAAAAAACTAACACAAGTGTACCTGACTTCTGTTTGAGACGTTGGAGTCTGGCCAGAACTTTATAGAGAGCACAGACTCTCTATACTCCATCTCTCTGAGCTAGAGATGGTTGAGAGAATCCTATATGTCTAGATGAGATAAAGCGGAGACCGGTGTTAGAGGACTAGAGACATCTCTGCCAGACTAGTTTCACAGACCGCACCAAAATGAGACTGAGAGAAAGTTGCGGTCCGCTGACAGCCCGACCCAAGTGGGCGTTACGGGGAGGAGACATTACTAAAGTAACTAGCCACATTCTAATAGGGGAGTGGACGTCAGCACGCACAAGAACTGATGTAAGTCTCCTCCCCTGCTAGCTTGATGATGATTTTAACCCATTCCCGGTCAAGGAAAAGACCCGGAAAGAACAGTCGGATACACGTAGGATGGTCTATGATCTCCAAGCTGCCAATGAGTGTACTGAAGTCCAGTGGTCCCTAGCCCAAACTGGCAGCAGGCCCCAGGAGTGACATATTATCCACTGTTATTGATTTAGCAAATGTTCTCCTCTCTGTGCCCCTACATGAAGACAGTACCTATTTGCCTTTACCAGTGTAGTATTCCAGTATACCTGGTGCAGATTCCCACAAGGGGGGTAAAACTCCCCCAGCCAGTACTCCATACTACACGGCCCTACAGGGAGACTGGCAGATTAGCACCTTACTGGATGATGTCCTTTTACAGTATGTGGATGACTTACTGTTTCTGTGCCTCCATTTTACAGATATGCCAGAATACATTTATTGACCTTATGTGTTTTCTGTTCCAGAGGGGTTGCAGTTTCCAGAGACAAACTCCAGTATTGCCAGCAGAAGGTGGTCTTCCTAGGCCACTGCTTATCAACCCCAGGACCTAAGCCTCTTCACATGTTTCTAGGACTGGCCAGCTACTGCAGGCCTTGGATAAGGTGTGCTGCCTCTGGCTTGATGCTGCCCCTTGATTACTGCATTGCCTCTTCCCCATTTGCCCTTAGGAGGCAATTGATGCATTCCATAGCCTAAGCTGGCAAATCCTGTCTGCCCCGGCCCTAGGCACATCCCACTGGATAAAACTTTTATTATATTTTGCATCAAGTATCTAGGCCACAGGTGTTCTGGCCCAGGAACGTGGTGGCCTCCTCAGTGGTCCACTATTAGGCCTGGTTAGTCGTGAGGGGTGCCCCTCATGTATCAGTAGCTGCAGCCAGCAATCTGCTCAGCAAAGCCAGTGAGTTGGTCCTAGACCCTAGATCACTCAGTTACTGTGCAAACCAAACATGACTTGCACAGTGTCCTCACCCAATTACAGCCCAAGCAATGAGCAAAGGCCAGACAGCTCAGACCACAGTGTACACTCCTGATGCCCCAGGATACACTGAAAAGGTGCACAGCTCTGATTCCTTCATTCTATCACCAGTCTTCCAGGATTCAGAGAGGGAGGGGAGAAGGGTGATTAACCCAGATGTTGAGTTTTTTCTCATAGATGGCTCCAGGTCTGCTGGAGAAGACAGACGTTTCTACACTGGATATACAGTGGTCAGTGGTGCACATGAGGTAGTACAAGCAGAACCACTCCCTCCACACAGGTCAGCGCAGAAGGGGAAGTGATGGCACTCAGGGAAGCGCTACAGCTGGTGGAAGGTAAAAGGGCAAACATCTATACTCAAGGTATAGTTCTGGGGTCTAAACACGACTATGAACCCATATGGAAGGCTAGAGATTTCCTCACCTCTGCAGGGACCCCCTCTAAGCATGGCACGCTGATTATAGAGATCATGGATGCTCTCTTACTTCCACAAGAGGTGGAGATATTAAAAGTAAAAGCACACACAATATGGTGACTCCACAAGCCAAGAGCATGTATGTGGCTGACAGGATGGCGAAGGCAGCTGCACAGATGGAACCCAGAGACTGTGCGGTAGTCTCAGTGGTGAGTTGTGAGCTAAAAAGTTTGATCCACAGGTGTTCCAGTCCCTGGTGGCCCGAGAGTCATCAGAAGTGAAGGAAGTGTGGAGGAAAGCTGGAGCCCAGATGCCGATTGGACCTGGATGCTGGGGGAGAGGGTGTGCCTGCCCATAGCTCTGCACCCGACAGTAAGTCAAGTATCCCACGGACACACACATCCAAAATGGCCATGCTAGTGCTCATAAACCGCTGCTGGTCCCGGGCATTAGTACCCCTGTCACTAGACTAGTGAAAGCCTGTATAGTCTGTGCCCGCCACCACCCGGGTAAGGTGGTAAAGACCCCACAGAAGGTGACACCCAAGCCGCTGTATCCCTTCCAGAGACTGCAGACGGATTTTATCCAGCTACCAAAAAGTGGTACATAGGAATATGTGCTTGTGTGCATTGATCTCTTTCCAGGGCGGTGGTAAAGAGACACCAGAGAGAGAGAGTCTGGAGCCTCGGTACGATGGTCCTTTCCAAGTCCTGCTGACCAGTGCCACGTCTGTGAAGCAAGAGGGAAGTCGGCATGCCTCCACACTTTCTAACTTACTTATTCTTCTTGCTAGCTTGTCTCTTCTGACTGACTGTATGCTAAGGGACACCCCAACCATGACTATCACTGTATCTATAGGGCTGACCAGGATGCTCCCAGGGTAGGAGACTTTACCTACGGTCGGTGCAGGCAATGACCTTCTTTAACATTGACAGCACAGGTAACCCTGTATTAGCAGTGTCTGATGTCTACAGGATTTGTGGGGATAGGAGAGTCAGGTCAGGCCTGCCTAGAGGGTGGGAAGGTGGTTCGGGGATAGGCCTGGTCTATGAATTAACTGGGACAAATCTGTAATTCTACCCGTGGCCATTGCGGCCGAATCCCCTGTACACAAAACACTACTATGAAACTTAGGTACCTGGACATAGTGGTCTCAGGCTAGGGCCCAGGATTATGTAGAGGAAAACCTCCTGCCTCTGCTGCAAACATTCAAGAAGGTAAACATCCTCTGTGGGTTTCTACTCTCTCTGGTAGAGAGGCGACTTAATTAAAATGGTGCTTATGCCCCAGCTGCTGCATCTTCTCCAGAATACTCCGGTTTGGTTTCCCTTTAGGGTGTTCTTTAGAAAACAAGGTCTATTTTGAGAACTGATATGATAGAGGGGGCACCGACGTATTAGAATTGATACACCGCAGGAGGGATTAGCGATACCGAACCCATGGGTCTACTTTCTTGCGGCACAAGCGCAGCAGCTTAAAGGGTGGGCAGAGCACTCTGCACAGACGGTTCCTTGGGGGGCACATAGTAATGAGAATAACAGGTATGCAACCCCCTAAAGCAGTAATTTAGGCAGGAATCACAGAGACTAGAACTGCAGGGAGGAGCCCAACATTGAACTTTATATCTAAAGTGTGGGTAGAGGGGTACAGTGTATATATTTCCCTATATGGCGTAATCCAAAGCTCACGGAAATATTTAGATTGGAGGGCTTCTCGTCCTAGGAGGACAAGGGAATACATTTCCTGACCTACTTGTTGGATGGAAAGAACTTCAAATCATTTTAGCAGCTGAGAGAGGAATTTGACCTACCACATTCACAATTGTATAGATTCCTACAGCTAAGTCTATACAGGAGGGGATAATTCAAATAGCGTACAAGTTTGTTCTCAAATTGGCAGTGTCGGCGGGTAGTGTCCGTGGACGTGTATCAGGAATATATAGACACCTTCTGGAGGAATAGCTCAAGGGTCACCCTGTATCAATAAAGGAGAAGTGGGAATTAGATATTTCACCATCTGAGTTCTGGCATCTATCACGAGATCTAAGACTGTTGTCAGGTCTGATTCATGTTGTCCCAGATGCTCAGCACCAGATGAGTGCTAAATTTGATCAGGACGGTGCTCTCAGTCAATTTAGATCCAGATCCTAGCGTCTGCTTACTAGGCATTGTAGAATGGGATGATGTAACTGGTACGACCTTATTATGCATGAGAAAAAACTGTTATACCTAGCGCGCAAAGCTATATCTGCAAAATGGATACAGGGGTCTCCTCCCACCATGCAATTATCCTCATTTCCCTCGATTCCGTTCCTGATTCTGATTCCATGCTGCCTGTCTCGACCTCCTGCCTGTCCCCGAACACGACTTTGCCTGATGATTCTGTACTAGGCCTTGGCTGCCACCGCGGACAAAGTGGCACCTGTGGAATGGCAGGCTCTGGTGAAAACCAGGTGCCACTTAGACTCCAGTCCCAGGTGTCGGCTTACGCCATCATCCGCTGGTGGTCCAGTGTGTCAATTACCCCTGGAGCCTGACAGTAAGATCGGACCATGGACCCCGCCAAGGTCCCACTTCCTGAACTGGCTGATCTAACCACCATCATGATCCAGCAATCCCAGCAGATTGCCACACAAGGTCTACAGCTTTGTCGAGTCACTGCTATGCTACAGCAGATGATGGCTACTTGCATCAGCGCCTGCTGATGCTCCGCTACTGCAACTTCTTCCGCTTCTCCGGTTGGCCTGCCTGCCACGTAACCCAGGTTGAGACTTTCCATGCAGTCAAAGTATGATGGGGACCCTAAATTGTGCAGGAGCTTTATCACCTATGCTGCACATAGAGCTTACGCAGTTCATCACGGAACAATTTAAGGTGGCATTTATCACCAGCTTCCTCTTTGGGAAGGCCCTGGCAGGGGCTACTCCTCTCTGGGACAGAAAAGACCTGGTTACAGCCAACATCACCTCTTTCTACACTGAGTTCAGGTCTGTCTTCGAGAAACCTGCACGGGTATCTTCAGCCAAGACTGCACTGCTGAACCTGTGCCAGGGCGAATCATCTGGTGACTATGCGGTTCAGTTCTGTAGACTGACCTCGGAGCTAGCCTGTAACGAAGCAGCCCTGATAACAACCTTTAAAAAGAGACTTTCTGGACAAGTTAAGGACATGCTGTCAGAGTGAGACCTGCTGCTACTCTGAGTGGTCTCATCTCTCTGGACACTCAGATAGATATAGATTGAATAAAATCCAGAGTGCAGGCCCCAATGCATATATATTGCATTTCAGTAGTGTCCATCCCTGTACATAACCCCTTGTGTGTAATTGTGGCAATAACTGTACTAATATACATCTACAGGTTGCAGGTGTCGTGGCGTCAGATTCTTCCCTATCTTCTCCATTAGGTCCAGCATCACCATGTCTCCTCTTCCAGTAATGTGTCCTCCCTGTGGAGCTTACTGCACTTACATCTTATGTTCTTCACTGTATCTACATTTTGATCCCTTAACAATGTTACCCTTCTGCTTCCTCCAACAAATGCTGTAATAGTACTACACAAAAAGTGCTCCAGAACATACCAGCCGCAACGCTGTATTATGAACCTTACTGCCCCCAGTCACAGTATATAGCCCCATACTGCACCATTTTCATTGTGTCACCCATCTAATAATGTTCCCTAAAAATTGCCTAACAAGTAAGAATGCAATCCACATGTAATAACTGTGCCCCAACAATTTCCCCCAGTGATAGCCTACCCTAAATAATGCCCTTCCTAATCAAGAACACCTAAAAGAGCCCATTTGCTAATAATAGCTACAGTCCCTCAGTCCCCACTAAGTAATGTCCCCACATCCCACTAAGTAATGTCACCCACAATCACTTACAGCCCCCACCATATAATGTATTTAACAGCCTCCAGGGATGCCCTCACAGCATCACAGTGCACATAGCAGGGGCAGAGGAGAGAAGAAAGCTGGTGGGAAGCAGGGAGAGGTGAGTATATGATGTGTTTATTTTAATTCAACAGCAACTTTGAAAAGAGGAGGCGGCTAGGAGACACACTATGAAGGAGAGATGAAGAGGCCACAATGAGAGGGAACCAGAATATGAGGCGGAACACAATATGAGGGTAGAGATAAGAGGGCCACAATGTGAGGGGAGACCTACAATATGAGGGGCAGGTGAGGAGAGGCACACAAGATGAAAGGGGGCACAAAATGGGGGGATAAGAGAGGCACATTAAGATGAGGAGATAAGAGTGGGACACAGTGAAAGAAGGGCACAATATGAGAGGGAGAGGAGGAGTACCCATCAAGATTACATGGTGATGAGAAGGGTCCCCCCAAGATGAGGGGGCACTATAAGAGGAGTTCACAATGAGAGGCGGCAGTAAGAGAGTGCAAAATAAGAGGGGACTCACAAGATTAGGAGGCCCCCAATATGAGGGAGACATGATAGGAGGCCCACAACATAAGGGGGAGCTGATGGCCCCAATGTAAGGCGAAGATGAGAAGGGGCCCATGATATGAGGGGAAGAGAGTAGGGGCTCACAAGATGAGGTGGAGTTTAGGAGGGGCCACAAGACGATGGGGGCTAAAATTTAAGGGGGAGATATGAAGGGGGCACAATATAAGGGGGCCACAAAATAAGAGGGAGATGAGGGGCCACAATATGGGGCAAAGATGAGAGGGGGCCCAAAATGTGAAGGGTATATAAGGGGGAGGAATGACATAAGGGGAAGATGAAGGGGTGATACACTCAAATTACTTCTTGAAATGCATTTTCAGTCACTTCTCCCTGAACTCAGATGTCTTTACACCTAAATGCTTGCGCCTGGTAAGTAGGAAGAAGTGTTTTTAAACATGCCAAAACATATGCTACTACTTACTAGATCTAGAAATATAAATGTTTAGAGAGGAGTTACTCCATACACACTGCTTCAAAACTTAATTCAAGAGCATCTTGTGAACACAGCCATGCTCACCCCGAAGCAGATCCTGGGCAGTGAACACTGCTCCCCCCTCCCCTCTTCATTGAAAGCCGAGTGGCTGTGATGCAAATCTGTCAAATTATATGATATGTTTGATGATATATCTGATATTTGTCAAACCTGTCATGGTGCAGTGAGACATAGGGGCTCATTTAAGTCGGACTATTTCAGGGGATTGCTCGGCTTGGACAAGTATTTAACAGGTGTCTGCGCTGGGATTTTTGCACATGCAAACTATTTTTGGCGCAGCTGGCTTCCATGCGACACAAATTTGAAGGCATGATGTCGGACAATCTTAGGGTGCGTTCACACGTTGCAGTTAAAACTGCATCGCAATTAGCTTTGAGGTGGTTTTAGGTGAAGTTTTGTCAATTTCACAGGTGAAAGACAAGAACTGAACGGGTGAATTAGATTTTTAAGGAGAAAGCTGTTCCACAAATGTCTTTCACCTGTTGATTTCATGTGTTTCACTTGTTAAAATAATACCACCTAAAACCAACCCAAAACTAATTGCGATGCAGTTTTAACTGCAACGTGTGACCGCACCCTTACTGATTCGGACTGAGGGTGGGATTTAAAATTCAAATTGTGTTGCAGGTCTAAACACTTACATGATCTTGGTGAATCGAGGCACAGTGCATTTTGTGCAAATAAATGTGCCCCGTAGTGTACTCATCGTACCATGACCGGGCACCATAGACTTTTATTCTGGCTGCAAAAACAGGATAATTACTCACCAAAAGAGTTTTGCATCCTGTAAAAACAAATCAGTCCTGTATCGTGAATAACACGTCAAACATATGTCAACATATATTTGGGGTATCGCCAGTAATTGCGATGACCCACAGAGTAATGATTTTAAATTAAGTAATACAGCGTATACAACAAAAAATACTTTCCAAATAATGCTTCCATAATGTTTTAAATGAAGCGAGATGCTTAAAGAATTAAAAATATTAAGGCTGTTTCAAATAGTTTGATGGATGCTGGATTACCCATGAGGTGATTTTTTTAGGAGTTTCTAATAAATACACCTTTTGAAAACCCATCAAAATTAAAGGGGAATTCCCACGAAGACAAGTTTATAAATGTACTCAGGGCAACAAAATAACACATTCTCTAATTCACAGTTGTTAATAAAAATCCAGCATTTCCCCAAATCTTGCGGTGTTACGTGCACCCACAGCTCAGGTGGTGGTGACATGTTTGGTATACACTTGTTGTTCCCGCGCTATTATTTCCCATACGCCACATTGTATCCAGCTCCTGCCACTAGTCACACATAGTAACCTCTATCACCGCTACACAGTGACGGGCGGCTGCGGAGGCCTATATCCCGGCATGCACCGCTCCTCCCAGCTCCCCTTTGACCTCTGGTGATGTGCTAAACATCCGGGCTATCTGTACTATAGAGGGAAGATGGCGGCGGCAGTGCTACCTGCTGATTGGATAAAGAATTGGGAAAAATCCGGAAAAAATGACTTGTAAGTTGTAGTTTCGGGGTCTGAGCTTCGGTGCCGGACGGGAGGGGATGACGGGGGCAGTGGGTGTCAGAGGAGAGCGGAGATTTAGGCGGGAGGGGAGGGCAGACGGGCTGGAGGCCGCTTAACGTGTGAGGGCCGGGAGGACGCGGCGGTAAACATCCAGAGGAGATAACGGATGAGCCCGAGTCCCCTGTGTGAGCGCAGCCTGTATGGAGGGGACATCACCGGGGTGTCTCGCGGTACCACGGGCCGTGCACGGGGCCTCCGCTCTCTGTACGGACGGTACAGGACTGAAGTGCAACAGTTGCCCATAGCGACCTATCAGGCGGTGGCTTACATGTGTACGCAGCAGTTCTGTGGATAAAAGTAAAATCTGCATTGGTTGCACCCCCCCCCCCCCCCCCCCCCCATCTTGTGAGCAGAGCCGCCTAATTACTCCATGCATCTGCCCTTATACAATGTATCCACCGCTGCAGTGCAGTGTACACTGTAATGTAACATTGCTGTATCTCTGGTGGAGACAGCTGCTGTGATAATAGTACCAGAATCTATAAATATTATGTGTCACAATCTCAGCAATAAAAATATATGGTAAATTTACCAGTCCCCATACTGATGACTGGAAAACTGTGGAGGACATGTTCACACGGGTATTAATGGTTTCCATTATTTGTTAATCAAATTGTTCCTGTTAAAGAACATCTATCACTAGGATGAAGGATTGTAAACCAAGCATGCTAACATGCTGCTGTGTGCCCCAGGTCAGAATCTGTACTTCTTTTAGCTCCTTAGGACTTTGTCTTTACAAAAAGAAGTTTTGAAAAGTATGCAAATGAGCTTGAGCAGCTCCATGGATGTCATTGGAGCCCCTCTGACTCATTTGCATAATTTTAAAAACCCTTTATTTCTTAAAAATGCATAAGAAGCTACAAGAAGAGCAGATCCTATCAGAGAGGACACACACCAACAGGTACGTGTGCATGGTTTACAGTCCTTCATCCTGGTGTTAAAGGTATTGTTGCTGTTAAAGGAAATCCAACACTGCATTCCAGTGTATTTAATTATAAATACCATAAGAAGGGAACCTATCAACAGATGGTGAACAAATAAACCACTACCAGGATGTTTTGAAGCTGATTTACACCTTTCAGATCATGTTTCATTAAATTCCAGCATGTTGGCATCATTCTGAAAATCCTCTTTGAAGTGGTATAAATTCATGGGGTGGGAGAGTTCATCTCTGAAATCGGGCTCTCCCTCAAAACACCCCGCTACTGTAATGGACGTCATGCACCAGACTTCAGGAGCGACGGTTTCGATGTCTCTGGATGCAGGGCATCAGTGTATAGTGTAGGGGACATTTGAAGACGAGAAGAGAGCTAGATTTCAGTGCTGAACCCTTCACGACTATTTACTGCTCCCTTTAAAGTAGATATTCCTGATGATGTTAAAACACTTGGCCATGACGGCAACATGATCTGGACGATGTTATGTCTGCTGATGTATTTCCTGAAAATATACACATATGGAAATTGATAGTAACCTGAAGGAATTCTGGTTCTCTTAAACATGGGGAGACCATTATTCTCTCATTATGGAAGTGTGAACTTTCCGGACAGTTCCAATAAATGGTAATGTAAGAACTTGGTCACCCGTAGACACGCACATGGTTTGATGCTGCTTTGCTGAGGTTAAAGGAAACCTACCACTTGAAGTGGCAGGTTTCAGAAGAAACACCGAGCACCAGCTCAGGGTGAGCTGGTGCCGGAGCTTATTTTTGTTAGTGTTTTAAACCGCGGTATCACTTTTTAAACTGTAAACGGTGCTCGGTGTTTTCTTCTGAAACCTGCCACTTCAAGTGGTAGGTTTCCTTTAACAAAGACGCTTGTACGGTGCAGTGCGAAACTTCCTATCATGGACCCTGAGCTCACTTCTGCTAGAAGACTTTTAGAGGATTATTCAATTGAAATAAAATTCTATATAAAATGACCCGAGTGTTTATATGAAAAAAAAAAACTTGTCAAAAGAAAATTGCATAACCACATTGTAAATGCACTTCTGAGTGGTTGATAATGATATATATGCCTCATGCACATGGCTGTGAGCTACCAGCACAAACGGCAGCAAACTTATAGGCATGTTCACAGCGCGGTGCATCACTGTGTATGTACCTGCATGAGGCAATGGGGAGCTGATGGAAAACGCTAGTGTTCTGAGGGACTCCCTCTAGCTGGAAAGGTGGGCTAGAGTTTCCCATGGAGGCATACAGCTTCTCTGGGATATCCTGTGGTATGTTACTCCTACAGACTCATTGGTTTCCGAAGATGACACCCAAACTAGCACAGTAAATGCTTGATTGTCGATAAATTTAAAACCTGGGTAGATCAGGAACTGTACTGTGTGTTCCAGTATTACCCTTCTGCGAAAATGCCAATTGATGGCACGTTGTGTCCCGTGTATCGCCCCTAATGATGGCTGCCTCTACAGCAATGGCAGGATTTAAGCCCCCATTGTGAGCTCTCCAGAGAACATAACATTTGTCAGATCTCAAGCATATGATATGTCTCTAAACACCATATCGCTCCCATCTAAGAGTCTCGACACCACTGAATATGAAGGCCACGGTAGCAGCCTGCCTGTAGGAGGACCCTTATAGCAAACCTGTCTTCAGGAACATTTCCCCCATATACCCATAGAATATAGTGTACACATTGCCAAAAAAGGTAAGTTAAAGTTTACCTTTCTGTATGCAGAGCTGTGTCCCTAGTCCCATGGCAGTGGCCAGTGAGGAGTGGTTCTCCTAACCTGTACATATTGGATGTCGCCATAATCATTGAAATCTACAGTATAGGTCCCATTCATACGACAGTTGGGGCAGTTTATCCGGCTATGGCACCCAGGCTCGGTACAGAGAGCACAATGATTGCCCACCGTTCCAAGCCGTGATCACAAAAAAGATGGAGCTTGATCTATCTTCGGCAGTAAGAACGACTATGCTGCTCTATTCTGTGGTGAGCACTTCTCGTCTCCAGCAGACTGCCTGCTTTGCATACGTTCGTGTGGGGACCAAGGACCAATATGTGGCTGCTTATCGGTCCCCATTAACGTCTTTGCCTCACTGCACTGTGACTCTGCACTGAGAAATATAGGACATGTCCTATATTTCTCTGTGTTACAGCGCTGACCCTGCGCTGCTCTATGGAGAGGGGAGGGTTGAGCAGTGCTCATTCCTCCTCTCCAGCGCTGTGTTGTGTTCCCGGCCTTTGTCCTCAAGACATGCATGCAATATTGTGCCACAAACAAGGAACCCGTTGTACATAATATTGGTTATTTATGTGCAAATAGTGGCCCTGAGGTTTTAATATGTCACCATAACTAACATTTCTATTTGAGCAAATTTATGAATTTCCCTATGAAATAACTTTTCAAGATGTTGTAATTTTTAGCATTGTGCTTTCCTTAGTTATTACTCCTGTGTGAATTGACGTCTTATTCACTTCATCTCTCCACAGTGTGCAGTTATGTCGCAGCCTCACTGAGAAAGGACAAGAAAATGTGACATTTAAAGGTAAATGTTTACTACCTGTTATATTGTGACAGCACAGTCTGAATAGTAGTAATACAGAGGTTGTCCAGTTTACCCTACATGCTTCTTAAACCCATTAATGGAGGACCACCTTCTCAAGTTCCGTTCTGCAAAACACACACAGTTCATTGGGCACATTTTGCCCTGTGATGGTTCTGCAAGGAATAAAACTTTTAATGGTATGTTTCCACACTTTCCTGCTTGGCCAGATTCTGGCTCTGATGAATGTCATGGCTAGTAACTCAAAAAATACAAATCATACTGAGGCATCTTATGATGGAGCTTCTGCAGAACCATGGCCTGTGGTTTTTTTTAGCGGAAATGCCCTGTATCAGAATAAGGATGTGATTCCCTTAATAAGAACTTTCTCTACTTATCTGGCAGTTTAAATGACATCTACCATCATTTTCACTGACATTCGACTAGTCCTTACAAGCTCCTGAGAATCCATAATCTCTGAATCTATAGCAGGGTTATAATTGCCCTAGGATTCCTCAGGAGCTTGTAAGTAGGACTAGTCTACCATCAGTGAAACAGATGTTCTTTAAAGAGGTTGGCCACTTTACCTCATGCTTTTTGTAATGTGTGTAAGTGTGGGGGGCAGGATATTAGGTAATTTACCAATATACATCTATTAATAGTTCTGCTCTGCTTTCTTGATATGTAAAGTGAAGCTTCTTGTCTTTTACCTCATCAGCCAGACATTCCTGACCATAAAATGGCTGCAGATGGAGGGTCTTGTGACCTCTAACTGTCCATGAACAATCACCAAGAAAGAAAGCAGAGCAGAACTGGTAAATTACCTGGTTTGGTAAATTACCTTATATTTTGCCCCCCAATTTCTCGAATCTTGAAAGCATAAGAAGGTGTTTTCTCATCTTAAAAATGTATGGTTCTCTGTGGAACCTAGCACAAGGAGGAGAACTAAATAATTTGCCAATCACTTTGCTGTTACACAAATTATGTCTCTAATATAGTCCTTTCTGCTCCTTTGCCCTTATCATTGTGTTTTACATTCATTATGTAGAGTAAGTACCCTGCACTACCCCTTGAGGATGTTCTCCTTCATGCGTGCTTCTCCAATATGGAGCCTGGGCTGCACTTAGGTGGTGCTCAGCTTGCAAATATAACGTAGAAGAAATAATACTTAATCTAAGAAAATATGAAGCGGCACTCACCAAGTTCGTGCGAAAGTTTGTCATCACTCTGTTGGTCCTAATAAACTTTCGCACGAACTTGGTGAGTGCCGCTTCATATTTTCTTCGATTAAGTATCATTGTGTATTACATGCTGTGCTAGGGACACCAAAGAATTAATAAGCAAAAGAAGTGCAGAACAGATGGGGAATTATTGCAGCACTGGATGGACATGCAAGGAATAGCGGTGCTGAGGAGGAACCCTTCACAAAAACACTGTTTTCTTTGATGCTATTGGAGATAATAGTCGTGTAGTGTTGAAATGCATTGCTGCTCTAGTATTCTATATAGGCCAATATGGTGAAAATACTTATCTGTCATTTCAGATATAATTCTGTAAGCTTATAAAGTGACCCAAACAATGGTGGACTCCCTTTAACTTTGTTACTGGAGACTGACATCTTGGAAGGTTTTTTTTTAAAGGCACTTCAATTTGGTGGACTGCGTCAAATTCCACACTTGTCTATGATCTAGCACAGAATTATTGTGATTGGACTTCCACATTTCACTTTCATTGATGTATAATTCAATTGCGGTGGAATAACTTTTATTTGGGTATTTTCCCACAGGGTTGAAGTGCTGGGGAATTTCTGTGAATATTTTGGTGGAGATATTCTGCAGCATTTTACCATAGCAATGGTGTGAATTCCACATGGGCTCAGAAAATAACCATTTTTTGGGTGGCATGTTGTATAAATGTATACTAGAATTATGATAAATTACATACAATATAAAGGTTTTTATGAAGGACACTGGAAGGATCTTCTTGACAGGGAGGCAAGAATAGGGACGAGCAGAATTTGATGAAGTAGATTAATAAATGTGTTTTTCCATGAATCCTCACAAAGGGTAGGCAGTAAGTGCCCTCTTCTTGTTGTGGCTGTCTTACTGCCTTTGTCAGTGATGGGATATCCCTCGTGAAATCCTATAGTCTCCAGCCGTCCAAGCAGTCACTGCCAAATACTCTTGTAAGGAGCAATGTGTCTATATTGTCCGTTATATAAATAATTTTCAACACTATACTTTCTATGCTTTTGGTTACACCCTTCCCCAGCACCCAGGGGGATTCCAGGATTCCTTAAAGGGGTATTCCTACAAAGACAAGATTTTTAAATATACTTAGAGAGAGGTTGGAATTATATTATCCTATCAGTCCTGGTCTTTACAATTTTTACACTTTTGACTATGGCCAGATTCTTCTCATGAATAACATCTCGTGTCTGCACGATGCAGTTCTCTGTGCCTCCTGCCCCTCCCCCTGCATTCCAAGCAGCGTGCAGAGACTTGCTCTACTAGCTAGAAACCAGATAAGGTCTTTATTCGGGAGGGAGGCATATAGCAGACCTGACACTTTTTTTTAGGTGAGTAAGCAGAGCTGTGAGTGAGTAGATCTCATCTCTCATCTCTGATCTGTCTCCTCTCTCTTGTTCTGTGTTGAATACTAGTAGAATGTTCAGAAACTAAATAAAAGTTTAGATAAACCCTATGCCTTGATCATCTAAACACATTGTCAGGAATCATGAGGTGTTTGTTCAGAGTTCCCACCCACACTCTGGAATTTTACTCATCACTAGCCCATCACATAGGAGTAAAAACCATGATAAAACTGGGTAAGGCTACATTCACACGAACGTATGGGGGACGTATATACGGCCGAGGTATATAAGGCGTATATACGTCCCCCGTACACGGCAATAGTCGCACGGCACCATACTGGAGCGGTAATGTTCCATACCCGGGAAAAATGTGCTAGCTTGTCTCCGAATATGGCGCTGTGCTCCATATATTACTAGGGGAGCAGACGTGTGCCCGCTGTACTATAGTATGACAGGCATACATCGGGTGAATGTAGCCTAAAATTATAAAGTAAGAGGGGTAAAATAATCTTTATTGTGTGAACATCACTAGGGGATTGAAATTTGCGAACTTTGTTTCATGGGCAAACTTCTTTAAAAACTCCATTGAGAGCAAATAATTGAAAGACCTGTTTTACCCAATGTTGTGTCGGTCAGGACTGGAAATTCCATATGGTTATGTATATATACTTGTTTTCTTTCTTAGAGATCCAGCAGGTTCTTTATGAGCTTGCCAGTCATGTGATAAAAGGAAATCTGAAGCAGGAACAAGCTGCAGGAGTGCTGACAGATATCATAGTAAGTGTTCATAACGTTCATTTTGTCCAACTATCCTGATAGGGGAGTGGGCCGATGACCATTCAGAAAGTCTTTGGCCATTTGTATCCTGTCTAAATTGGTTTCAGTAATAATAATAATAATAATAATAATAATTCAGCGCTGCACAAAGCATGACAAATTGTTCCCTGTCTCCTTGGGGCTCACAGTCTAAACAACCTAACAGGATGTTTTGGAGTGTGGGAGGAAACCGGAGTACCCGGAGAAAACCCACACAAACACAGAGAGAACATACTCTTTGCAGATGTTGACCTGGGTGGGATTTGAACCTAGGACCCCGGCTCTGCAAGGAAGAAGTGCTACCCACTCGGCCACCTTGCTACCCGAGAAGCTAATGTGGAATGTTTTATGTATAAATTAAAAAAAAAAAAAATTGTAAAAGGTATTAACTGGTTGGCAGCACTTTTTTTTTTCCTCACATAATTCGTGTTCTGCAAGTGTAATGCAAAGCTTTTGAAATAAATCACAACAAGATACAGTACAGACCAGAAGTTTGGGCACACCTTCTCATTCAAAGAGTTTTCTGTAAAAATTTCTGATTCACACTGAAGGCATCAAAGCTATGATTTAACACATGTGGAATTATATACTTAAAGGGGTATTCCGGGAATATGAGCGTCTGATACAAAACCCATAGTGCTATAAATAAATGAATATAACAATAGTTTGATTTTATGCTTTACAAAATTTTATGGCCTCTCTAAAGTAAGCAGAGTTCTCCCCAAGATAGCCACCACTGGAAACTACAAGTCCCATGATTCTTTAGTTCTCAGTAACTCCTCCAACCTCTTATGCTTTTCTCCTAGTGATGATGTAACAAATGAGCCGGAGGCGCCCAGGGTCACGTGTGCTAAGCGCCTCCTGGATGATACACATGTGACTGATCACATGGCCGTGACATCACTAAATGTCCCTTAGCCTACTGGTGGCAACAGTGTACTGTAAATTTATTGGTCTTTGTTTTTGCCAAATCTGCCTAGTTTTAGTACCCTAAGGTATGCAGATAGCCATCTGCTGACCTGTGCCAGAACTGTTATAGGGCACTGCCATGTGCAGAAGAGCTGGGGTGTGATCGCTCCCCACTTCATAGGAACAGGGCAGCCGCACATGTCCTACCTTTTTGTAAGCATGCCCGCCGTAGCCTGTTCACAGTGAATTGACCGCACCGTGACCGGGTGACATAGACCTTTATTTTGACAATGATCTGGTAAAGCCAGATCACAGCCACAATAACGGTCATGTGCATGGGGCCTAAGGCTGCGTTCACTCATTGCGCTTGGCAAGCTAGTGTTTCACTTTAGAGACTTATGACGTGGCATAGGACAAGCCCTTCCCCTTTCAGATTGAATTGCATTTCAAAAAGCAATTCAACTGGAACATGTGCATTGTGCACATATTTAGAAACGCAATGCAAGTTGGCAGGGCTCAGCCCAACTACATATGCGTTTCCACTCAAACACATTCAATCTGTAAATAGCACCTGTTGTGTTGCACTGTTTTTATGCAAAACACTGTTGTATTGTTACACTGCTGCACTTGTTACAGATAGCATGTGTTTCAATGGAAACACATGTGCGATTGGGCCGAGTGCGCTCATTTGCATTTGTATTGCATTTCTAAACATAATGCAGAAGCAGTGTGAGAATTGCAGCCTCAGGCTCTCCACAGACAAAACCGTGCTCCCGTGTGTCATGTGCAGGGGGATCCGCTTACTGATGACATTTGACAGTGATTGCATGGAATGCAAACACAAGAGGAAATGGCACCTGCTCTATATTTTGCATCCTGGTACGTGTGTTACCTGTGGAAACGGCTAGCACATGTCTTATATTCTATATCATGTGCTGGGGGCCTTGGGTCTAGCATCTGATTCCCTGCCCTTCTCTATTTTTCTCATCATACATATGTGCATAGTTATTTGCTTACATTCAGTTTTTCTTTTCCCAGGATTTAAGGGATGACATTCCTTCAATACTTGCAGATGTCTTTTGTGTGTTGGGTAAGTTTTTCATATTTTACTCTGTAATATTTATAGTTCCCATTTACTATATTACAGTACGATAACCATCATAAACGCTTAGGCAGGAACTCACTAAATCCAGCACTAAAGTGTTGATGGTGACAAGCAAAACTTATCAATTATTTTTTATATTTCTCTCTCCCCCCCCCCCCCCGCCTCTCGTTCTTTGAACATAGATATTGAAACCAGCTGTTTGGAAGAGAAATGGAGGCGAGATCACTTTACCCAGTTGGTCTTATCGTGTTTGGTAAGATTGCTTTGCATATAGAGCATTTTTTTGTTTATGCATGATTGTGAGATTTTTAGTAATAATGCCTCATTACTAAAGTGGACTTGTTGTACAGAAGAGAAAATCCATGCAGTTACTTGTTTTACTTTTATATTTGTCAATAAACACCTTTCATTTGTGCTATAGCTTTTTAATGCTTAACCCCTTAGCGCTCTGCGCCGTAGCTGTACTTCGCTGAGTCCTGCGAATAGCGCTCAGCGCAGTACAGCTACTGCGCAGAGACGATGCCGGTTCAGCGCTGCATAGCAGCCGAACCGGCATCGTTAGCCGCGGGATTTCAACGGTAATCTACCGTTGAGTGGGCTCCGATCGCGGGTGTTTCGGGGGGGGGGGGGGCCATCGCTGTTTTGGCACCTCTGGGATCCGATCGGGACCCCAGAGAAGCCTGGAGGGATTGCCTTTAAGATGGCCTCTGTGACGTCATCTTAAAGGCAAAGTGTCAGCCTGTGCATCTGCATAGGCTGGCACTGATAATACCCTGCAATACATTAGTTACTTTATAAATCACTTTATAAATCACTAAAAATGCCCATAAGCCCCAAAACATATAAAGAGACATATAACGCTCAAAAAAGTCTAAATCATAACACAAACCCCACATATATAGTATCACCGCGTCCGTAACAATCCATAGAATAAAACTAAATAACTATGGAACCCATATGATGAACGCCGTAAAAAAAAAACAACTTAAAAACCCGCCAAAAATTATGATTTTTACCTATTATATCCCACTAAAAATGCAATAAAAAGTGATCAACAAAACATATGTACTCCAGAATGATACCTTTGCAAAGAACAACATGTCCCGCAAAAAACAAGCCATCAACCAGCTCTGTAGCCAAAAACGTAACAATGTTATGCCACTTGGAAGACGGCGATGCAAAAATGATAGATTTTTCCCCACATTAGGGTTTTATTTGGCAAATTTAGTAAAAAATATTCATGTCTGGTATCCCCGTAATCGTATCGACCCATAGAATAAAGATAACATGATTATTAGGCTATACGGTGAACACGAAAAAAAAAAAAAAGTAAAAAATCCAGTACAGAATTGATGAATTTTTTTTTTGTTTCTTTATTGTGGACCTATAGGGGCTTATTTTTTTGCCACATGAGATGCACTTTTCTGGTACATAATTTTGGGGCATCTATAGCTAAGTGGTGAGATTTTATTAACTCTTTGTTGGTAGAGGAAATGGAAATCATCAATTTTTTAGGAACTTTTTATTTTTTTATTTTTTTGGCCGTTTACCGTACCGTAAAAATAGTATATTATTTTTATTCTATGGGTCTCCACTATTACGAAAAGACCTTATTTATATAGGTTTTTTAAAAAACATTTCCCATTTTACTGAATAAGAAGTAATTAGGCAAAAATGTAAATTTTAGCATCACTGACTTTCATATGCATAACTTTTTTATTTTTCAGCTTACAAATCTGGTTAGGGGTTTTTTTGTGAGAAGAGTTGTCTTATTTTAGAGTGCGTAACATTTTTTTAAATAACTTTTTAGATCATTTTTTTTTTTTTAAAGGTATTAATTAAAAATTATCTTTTTTCGTAATGTTTTTTTTCCGTGCAGGTCCAGTAACGATTCTTTTTTATTATACAGATTGTTACGGACGCGGCAATACCAAATATGTGGCTTTTTTTGTGTGTTTGTGTTTTTAATAGTTTATTAAGTGTTTTTATGGAAAAATGTCATTTTTGGGGCTTATATTTTTATGCATGTTTTTACTTATACTTACTTGAACTTGAACCAGCAATGCTCTGATTGATGATTCAAGTTCAATACACTGCTCTACAATGCTATTTCATTGTAGAGCAGTGTAAACTGTGTGAGCATGCAAGCGCCTGCTCAGACAGTTTACAGTCGGACCCGGAAGGGATCTGACTGTCTCAGACATCGGGCAGCCCCGGAGCACTAGGCAGACTTCGGGGCTGCCCAGAAGAGGATCGGATCCCCCGGTAAGCGGCACGGGGGATCCGATCCACAGCAGGAACACCTTTACATGCCGCGGTCATGCTTGATCGCGGGTGTTACAGCGCGGTGTCAGTTGTGATAGACAGCTGACAGCCGGTGCTAATGGTACCGGCTCCGTTCGTGAGCCGGTCCCAGAAGCTGGACGTTATACTACGTCCCGGGGCGCTAAGCATCTAGCCCCAGTGACGTAATATAACGTCATGGTGCGCCTAGGGGTTAACAAAGCTTAATTGCAGACAAATGTAATTACTGTTAAAGCTGTTTATTTTATCCTGTGACCAAAGTAAAGTAAATTACAAAAATCCAGAGGTCCGTTTGTAACTAGGGGTCGTCTGTAAGTCAGGTGTTCTTAAGTAGGGAATCGCCTGTACTGTCGCTATGAAGTGCAATTTGTTACACAGAAAATAACCCCTCACAAAGCTCTTTATGTGAAAAAATAAAGCTATAGATTTTTGAAGGTGGGGAGTGAAAATTGGAAGTGAAAACACTAAAAAGGGCCAGATAGTTAAAGGGTTAAAGTCCTGGTTTGTTCACCCATCCATTCTTTTCCCTTGGGGTAGTACAAAATCTGACATTTGTTTTCACAGCCCCTCTCTGTTATCGGTGCTGAAGCAAAGTGTCTATGGTCCAGTTACAAAAAAAACCCAGTACCTGCACCAAAAGCTACTTCTTTAAGACCAAGGGGAATCAAATAGAATGGGGAAAAAAGGTTAACATTAGTTGCAGGTGTAAACTGATGTGGTTGTAACAAGAAGAGAATTTGGGATACAAGAATATGTACATAATGTCTTGTCTTGTGTAGATGGGTTTTTGTGTTATTTTTATTTCACGTGTGAATTAGTGTGTTTACAAATATAATATATATGTCTTGACAAAAGGTATTAGGATGGGAAGCTGAAATGCTGCACACTGGAATAATTTTTTTTGTTTGCAGGTGATACTTTTGTGTATGTATGTATATATATATATATATATATATATATATATATATATATATATATATATATATATATATATATATATAATTTTCCTTTTATATTGTGCCTGACGTAATCCGAATAAAGTATACACCCCACCTTGTATCCCCAGATCACAGATAAGCCTGCTGGCATGGCTATACAAGACCATCTTGGTCTGAAATTTCTAACATTCACTTTGTCTTGTTTGAACAGTATCTGGTATCCGACACTATACTAAAGGAACGTCTGGATCCTGAAACACTGGAAACATTAGGACTCATCAAGCAGTCCCAGCAATTCAATCAGAAATCTGTAAAAATAAAGACTAAACTTTTGTGAGTAGACTCTGACCATATATTTTTTGCTTAAAGTGAACGTTCCTTTTTTCTTATAACTTTTAAGGATAAGCGTATGTGTCAGTGAGGGATAATATGATAATGTATCTTATAGAAGCACAAGATTTTCCTTCTTTTTTTCTAACTATAATCTGCAGAAAAGGGAGTGACTCTGTCGTCAGTATCGCATGTTTTCACCTAATGACAGGTTACCATAGACATTTTAGTACTAATTCCCAATCTGCATTTATCATTAACATTCCTTTTTATACTTGCTTTTAAAAGTATATAAATGACTACAATCCTCATTATCTCCTCCTTGTTCTGCTAGCTCTCCCTCCCTTTTCCTCATGCAAATGTCGGTCAGCACAAGTCTGCAGGAGAGAGGGAGGAAGATCTAGCAGAGTGGAGAGGAGATGATGACAACAGGGAACACCCCTGTGACTCAATGCAGTTTGCTGGCAGGGAGGCAGGTAAACTTTTATCATCTTAATGGAAATCTACCATCAAAATCCAGCATGATAAACCTGGGACACTTACTTATAGATCCAGGCACTGTGACTGTGGTAATCTTATATTTGCTATTCATTGCCCTTCTTCCTTTTAACATCAACTTCAACAATTTTATGCTAATGAGCCTTTAGGCCTACAAGGACAGTTCCTCCATGCTGCAGATTCACAGGATATTACACTGCGTAAGGAGGACTTCCCCTCCAACTGTGTGCTGAAACTTCCTGAGCTGCATTGAGATTAGGCAGAAGGAGGGAGATGATATAACAGCCTGTACCATGGAGGGGCTCTGGAAACTGCCCCAGTAGCCCTTGAGGGTAATTGGCATTATTTTAATTGTTGGTTTTAGAAGGAAGAAGGCTATGGATAACAAATATGGGAAGAGTGCCACAGTCACTGTGACTGGATCTATGAGTAAGTGGCCCTGGTTTATCATGCTGGATTTTGATTGTAGATTTTCATTATAAAAGCAGATTGGGAAATGATATTAAAAAGGCTATAGGAACCTGGTATTTGGACTAAATGTGACCTGATGACAGGTTTCCTTTAAACTTCCTGTTTATTGCAGACTTGATTCTTTCTGCATTTGTTAAATGCATAGGCCAGGACTAGACTGTTTGTGTCATATTGTGAATACTTAGTGATGTCCATGGATTATTAGAATTGTTGTCCAATCAATTTGTACAATGTTATATAATGACACGATACCCATGGTCTGGATAATCTGCCAAGTCACTCTAAAATAATATGTCTGCTTCATGCTCATGCATGAAATGGCTGTTATATTAATAGTGGCTTGAGTGTATATAGATATAGAAATCTATTCTGTGTAAAGTTATACTAGACGGTCTTCTACTGCTCCAGATATTATTACAGGGTCTGATCAGTCTGTCACATTATTTGATGGTGTACTTCACACTTCTTATTAGATCCTACTGCTAGTATATTGCAGGAACGTAGCAAACACCAGTGCAGGAGTCACCGGGCACATTTACTAAGAATGGTTCAAACTGTGGCTTTCCTGTGTATAATGCACAGGATGCCAGATTCATGATGTCTGGTGCATGTTCTTCATGAATCTGGCACTCCCTGAACTGGCCCGACAGTCCGACTCTGCACTGGAACGCCCCATTATTTGTGTTGCATGATGCCTAGTGCAACTGCACCAGAAAAGGGTCGCATGCGACACAGTTGTGGTGCAGACACTTCTTAAATACCTGTGCAGGCGGTTTGCATTAGGAAGTACATGCGCAAAGCCCTTCGTAAATGTGCCCCACTGTATTCAGAAACCTACATTTTAATCAAATTCAGTAAAAAGCACTTTCCACTTTGTTGCATCGATCTACTTTATTCCACACTCTTTAAATAAGAAGTATTGGAGGGGAGAGGGTACGCATATGTGGGTGCTGCTTCTGGCCCCTGTAATGCCCACTTCTGATCAGTTCCCTCTTTGGCTGGCAGTCAGCTGAAGGGCACAGGGCTTAATAGTCTTTTATCCTCTTTAAAACTGCAGATGTTGGAAAGCTTCATTCTGCAGATACAAACCCTCATGTGGTTCTTTGAGTGGTTAAAAAAAAATGAAACCATTATATGCATAAACTGAAAATGGCCTGCTCCTGAGGGGGTTAATGTTTTAACACTCAATTTGATGCTGTTTTGTGTCTTTGTGGCTGGTAACGTGTATCGACTATTAAATTGTGCGCCAATCATTTAGATATGGAAGGAAATATTAGTTCACAAGAGATTTGGCCTTGGATTTGGCAAGTCTGTTGTTTTTTGGTGTCGACAGGCAAATGTCATCTGAGAGAATGTAATGCCTATGTCCAGCAGATGGGACTGAGGGATCAGCATTCCCAGCGCTGGCGCATTGTGCATTCAGTGGCTCTTTATGTTTTACGATTTGTTTTTGTTCACTTTGGGTCATTACAGTTGTATTGGCGTGTCGTTACATTTTCTCTGTGCGTGTCATTTACTGAGATGTAAATATTATTTTTCTTTCCATTGCAGTTATAAACAACAGAAATTCAACTTATTACGAGAAGAAAATGAAGGATATGCAAAATTAATTACTGAGCTTGGACAAGATCTGTCTGGAAGTATAAGAAGCGATTTAATTCTGGAAAATATCAAATCCTTAATTGGTATGGAAGCTTCCTTCACAATGTTCTTGTGATCTGGGAACAGTTATTGTTCTATTTTCACTGTTTAAAGGGATTGTCCGAGACTTCTTAAAGAGAACCCGTCATGCAAAATAACCCCCCTAATCTAAATAGATTTTCATATACTGCCATTAGAAAGCATTGCCTCTATCCCTTCATTGCCCCTCTTCATGCCTGTAAACTTAAGCAATGAGGTCCTAAAGCTGTATGCAAAAGACCTGTGAAATGTCCAATGAGTCATTAGCATATTCAAGCTGTCCAGATTATTCATGAGTGGGCGGCACAGCCACACCCCCAGTGCTTGACTGACAGCCTGTATAACGGTGTAATGGCTGCTCCATGTGCTAGCTGGTGACCACGCCCCCTGCGGCCTATGTGTATGTGAAAGATACAACAGCTCCAGGCAGCCATGTTATAGCAGAACATGTCAGGTACTTGTGTAGCTGATATCTGTGTCTCTGTGTATTAGGAGTATGCCGCATGTCAGCAGATGCAGCACACACACTAGCAATGCTTTACTATACATTACACATGACATGAGCAGGGGGAGGAGAGGGGAGGGGTAACAGAGGTGACATCACTGCCTCTGACCATGTGACCAGCCTCATTTACATAATAAAGAATAGATGATTTTATAATGATTAATGTATAAAATAACAAGATGAAGGCTGTGATGGAATTATTGTGAGCTGCTCCAACAGGTAGAGGTGACAGAAATAGTGACAGAGACCTAATGACAGGTGTCCTTTTAAAAAACAAAAGGTGCCCGGAAGGGGGCAACTATAAAAAAATAAACATGTACTTGCCTCCCAGTGTCCTCCCCGTGTGCCATGTAAATGAACTTGGCCGTGGGAGCAGTGCTGGACTCGGCTTCTGACCGGCCATGGCCAGCCATGCCCACCCGCCCCTATTCACAGCATTGTATATGCGAGACAGATGGTTGTTGGGTCCAGCTGGAAGCTGAATCCAGCACTTCTCCCATGGCCATGAATTTACAGGAATCACAGGAGTGATAGCAGCGCGGGACACCGAGAGGTAAGTACATATTTAGACTTGGCCAACCCCTTTAACTTTGTCCATTGACTTTCTGTGTATAAAAGCATCCTTATGATTAATTATCCTAATCCTCCCGTCCATAAATTTGACACATTTCTTAAAAGCAGTGTTAAACCTTAAAGCTACAGTTTGGTCATTTCTGCATCAGAGTTCCCAGATTTGCAGAAATTTCACAGCAGATTCTTCCATTGCAAATAGTAGTCGATTACTGTGAATATCAATAATTGTGCCCTTTTTGAGTGCATTTGCACTTTTTTTTTTTTTTTTTTTGCACAAATTAACACAGACAAATTAATTGCTTCCATACATGGGCTTAAAAAGTTGTGTATCTCGAATTAAAACGCGGGTACTGACAGCAGACAACTTTGAAAAGAGGCAGCAGAAATCCAATGATACATGTGCCCTTTTGTGTTACTATTTTCCTGCTCGTTTCTATTTCTAAAATCATACCCTGGGAGAGGGAAATGAAATATAGCCGCCACTTGTCTGGTTATAGTGGTTTTGCCCCCAGTCCATTGTGCGTAATGAAGTTTCAGCATCATAAATGAAAATCCGGTCTTCTGCCTCTTGAAATAGTTAAAACCAGAACTTTACATACACTATATAAAAAGAAACGTGCATGTTTTTCTTACCATCTGGCATGAAATCAGAATAACCCTTTCCTGTTTTAGGTCAATAAGGATTACCAAAATTATTTAGATTTGCCAAAGGTCAGAATAATGATGGAGAGAGAATTGGAGGCATTTTTATGACTTTATGCAAAGTCCGATGTATACATATCTGAAGGCTAGAATGCCTTTAAATTATTTGGAGCAGCTTATAAGATTTTTTTTATAACTAAATATATTTGTTGGCCATATCTTGTGTTAATGAACGAATGTCCCTTTAAAGATATACCTGTTGATATATTTAAAGGCACATCTGAAACTCGCTACTTCTTTGTGTAACATAATGGGTTAAACAAAAAGTCAGCCAAGATATCAGGAAGAGAATTGTGGACTGGGACAATTCTTATTTATCCTTAGGTGCAATTTTCTGATACCTGAAGGTGCCTTGTTCATCAGCAAATATGATGGGAATGTCCAGACATCATATTGCTCTGGAACGAATCTCTATGTGTACGAGGCTGTGCCAGAGGAGTCTATCCTAGAATATTACAACGTAATACACTGTATAATATTCACCAATACATGGAAATTCCCACCCACTAAAAAAGGCCTAAAACATCTCTGATGTCAGAAAAATAAAACAAAGTTGTGAACCTACAAAAACTTGCATAAATTGATTGCATTTGTGGTTCTAAATATACAGCATAAAAATAGTCAATCGGCAAGATCAATGTATCAATACAAATTAAATAGCAAGCCCTTCCACAGCACTTTTAATGAAAAATGTAAAAAGGGTTGTATTTCTTTGTGGTGGTAACCAAAAAATTGAAAGAGCTAGCTTGATTATGAAAGGGTTAGTCACTTTTTGCTTTCTTTTTAGGATGTTTTAACTTGGATCCAAATAGAGTATTGGATATCATCTTGGAGATCTATGAGTGCAGACCAGAGCAGGATGATTTTTTTGTACCTTTAATAGAATCCTATATGGGTATGTGTGAACCTCAGACTCTCTGCCACATCCTCGGATTTAAGTTCAAGTTTTATCAGGTAAGGAATTTAGGGCAGTGCTGTGAATGAATTTTCTAATTCTGTTGATCTTTAAATGGAGTGCATTTGTTTTGCAGGAGCCTAATGGAGAGACCCCAAATTCTCTGTACAGAATTGCCGCTGTTCTTTTACAACAGAATTTAATTGACCTTGAAGACCTTTATGTTCATGTAAGTCCAATGCTACTATATTTATATATTATGAATGTAGATGTGTCACTCACACAGTGCCTGGATTATCTCAAGTGTTGATTTATTTTTTTACATATTTTTTTAAACCCCTTTCCAGCTTTTGCCGTTGGATAGCAGCATTCTCGAAGAACACAAAAAGGAAGTTGTAGAAGCAAGACAGATTGTAAGAAAGTTGACAATGGTTATTCTATCATCTGACAAATCGGAGGATAAAGATAAGGAGAAAGAAAAGGATGATGAAAAAGCAGAGAAGGTATGACTAAGATTCATAAACATTATTATTTTTGTGTAATCTTTCTTTTGGTTTTAAGGACACCCTCTTATAACGACCACTAACCTGTGGCAGGTTCACATTGATATTTTCTATAATCTTTAAAAGGTGTGTATCAATGACCAGAAGGGAATCTTAGGTGCAGAATAGTGATGCTGGTATATTGACACCCTCTTTAACAAAAAACGTGGCAGAACAGTATGCGTTAAAGGAAACCTACCACCACTGGTGCATCTAGTGTATGTAAGCCTCTTTGATCCTCCTACCCAGGAGTTCGGTGCATGTGTAGAAAGCAGGTCGGCGGCTGTGTGATCTCTGTGTCGGAACTACTGCGCATGCACAAAACTCCGGCTTTACAGACGAGTGTGCGCAGCTCCTCGGGGTTGCACGCTGAAGATATCTGAGTAGCAGGATCAAAGTGGCTACTGGGGCGTGGAGTAGCTGCGCAGTGTACTGTCATTTCCGGCTACTCCTCGCCCCAGTAGCCTCATTAGAAAATTTGCATATTAACTCAATAAAAGATAGAGTGGAGTAAAGGATTAGCCCTAAAAAGGACTATCCTTGCATACATAAGATACACCTACCACAGGATCTACCTTAATGGGTAGATCCGTGGTGGTAGGTTTCCTTTAAAGGGCATCTACCATCAGGATCAAGCACACTTGCATGTGGTTGTGTCCGCACTGGCAGGAATCTGTCTTCATTTAGCTTTTTCTGCCCATACTTTTAAGAAAAAAAAGACTTAAAAATGAGTCTGAGGGGCTCCATGCTCCATAGATGTTTATTGAGCCTGGAACCCCTAAGACTCATTTGCAGAATTTTTAAAGCCTTTTTTTCATAAAAACAAGGGCACAAAAAGCTAAAAGAAGAGCAGATCCTGCCAGAGGTGCACACAGCAGCATGTTCTAGTGGTAGATTTCCTTTAGGGATGTATAAAGATGACTTTTGGGCTGAATCATCTTCTAAAATACTGGGTGTTTACTGCATAATACAGCAACCCCTGCCAACCTACAATTTGTTCTTTCACCGATTGCAGGTTTTGGCCACTCAAATACCACGGATGATAAGTAAATTAACCATATTTAGTATACATATATGGCAGCCTAAATGTAAGATGCAGATAGAGAAGAAGCTTAACCCCTTAACGCTCTGCGCCGTAGCTCTACGGCACAGAGGTATAGGGAATGTATGAAGAGGGCTCACGGGCTGAGTCCTCTTCATACATTGCATATTGCAGCAAACCCCCACCGCTAATAACCAAGGTCGGTGCTTGCACCGATCGCGGCTATTAACCCATCCGTTGCCGCCGGCAGCATTTAAAAGACGGCGGCGCGCGGGCGCCGCCATCTTTATTCCGATCGCCGCGCCCCCAAACGTCATCGGGGCGGCGAACGGTTGCCATGGTAGCCTCGGGTCTTTGTTTGACCCGAGGCTTAATGGCTTCTGCAGATTCGTTACAATGAGCTGCAAAAATGCCATATATTGCAATACAGAAGTATTGCAGTATATGGTAGGAACGATCTGACTATCTAGGGTTAATGTACCCTAGATGGTCTAAGATATAGTGTAAAAAAAAAAGTTTAAAAAATATTAAAAAAATTAATAAAATATTAAAAATTCAAATCACCCCCCTTTTGCTAGAACTGATATAAAACATAATAAACAGTAAAAATCACAGACACATTAGGTATCGCCACTTCCCATAATGCCCGATCTATCAAAATATAAAAACGGTTAGGGCCGGCGGTGACCTCCGAGGCGGGAAATGGCGCCCAAATGTCCGAAATGCGACTTTTACACCTTTTTACATCACATAAAGAATGATCAAAATGTCGCACAGACTTCAAAATGGTAGCAATGAAAACGTTGGCTCATTTCACAAAAAATGACTCCTCCCCCAGCTCCGTGCACCAAAGAATGAAAAAGTTATTAGCTTCAGAAGATGGCAAAATTTTTTTTTCTTTTTTTTGTACACATTCGTTTAATTTTTGAAAATGTTTTATAACACAATAAAACCTATATAAATTTGGTATCACCGCGATCGTACCGAACCAAAGAATAAAGCTGAGGTTTTATTTGGAGTGCACAGTCGGTTGTAAAAACTGAGCCCACAAGAACGTCACGCACGTGACGTTTTTTAAAATTTTTCCACATTTGGAATTTTTTTCAGCTTCGCAGTACACAGCATGTTAAAATAAATAACATTACGGGAAAGTAAAATTTGTTACGCACAAAATAAGCCCTCACACAGGTCTGTACACGTAGAAATGAAAAAGTTATGGATGTTTGAAGGTGGAGAGCGAGAAATGAGCGAAAAAAACCTCCGTCCTTATGGGGTTAAAAACCTACAGTCCTGGTTACAGAATGGATTCCTGTTCTTGTATGATGGCATACAGAGATCGCGATAACGCCTCTACAAGCGTCTATGACGCATGCAGAGGCTGATTTACTCTCCAAAAAAACCACCAAGCGTATAAATACGCTTGGTGATTTTCTTGTAAAAGCGCTGGCTCTCGGCAGTGGTGATGTGCAGCTGCCGCCTGCTAGTTTGTAAGGAGCAGAGCGGACAGTGGAGCGCACAGAGCAGTCACGTGCACATGGACCCACTACACTGCAGAGAGGTCTCTGCTTCTGCCGGCAGAAGGGAAGATGAGGCCACGCCCCCTGAACACTCACTGCTGCCGGTTACTGTCTTCTCCAAGCTCATTTCACATATAGGGAGCAGCAGGGGAATCACATTACACTAAAAAGGGGCGGGGCAAGCACAAGCAGGAGGACAGGACATGTGACCTTTACAGGGGTCTCGGCTCCTCCTCCCCTCCTGACCCGTCTCTCTAGCTCTAATATATACAGCTGCACATGCGCACTAGCAGACTTGGCAAAGTCTGAGAAAGGAGGAGAGTGGAGAAGCGTTTGATTCCAAAGGAGTTTGTTGTCATCTGCTGTGGGGGTCCTGTGCCTGCTGTGGTGGGGGTCCTGTGTCTGCTGTGGTGTTCTCACAGGTTTGTGTGACTGACCTATTCCCAGGGAGTTCAATTGATTAATACTGGTTACCTGAGCCTGATATAAGATGTATTCAATAAAGTACAAAATAGTTATGATTGAAAATTCTATGCATGGGTGGACTGCATGGGACACAGGAGGGGACAGTGATCTTACAATGGTCACAAGAGCTTACAATCTGAGGGGGGAGCGGCAGGAGGTGAAAGTGCTTGTCCAATGGTCACAAGAGCTTACAATCTATGAGAACGAGGAGGGGACACAGGAGGTGACAGTGCGTGTCCAATGGTCACAAGAGCTTACAATCTATGAGGAGGAACAGGAGATGACAGTGCTTTTACAATGGTCACAAGAGCTTACAATCTATGAGGATGGAGGGGACACAGGAGATGACAGTGCTTGTACAATGGTCACAAGAGCTTACAATCTATGAGGAGGGGACACAGGAGGTGACAATGCTTGTACAATGGCCATAAGAGCTTACAATCTGAGGAGGAGGGGACACAGGAGGTGACAGTGCTTGTACAATGGCCATAAGAGCTTACAATCTATGAGGAGGGGGGGCACAGGAGATGACAGTGCTTGTACAATGGTCACAAGAGCTTACAATCTATGAGGAGGGGGGGCACAGGAGGTGACATTGCTTGTACAATGGTCACAAGAGCTTACAATCTATGAGAAGGAGGAGGGGACACAGGAGGTGACAGTGCTTGTACAATGGTCACAAGAGCTTAGAATCTATGAGGAGGGGGGGCACAGGAGATGACAGTGCTTGTACAATGGTCACAAGAGCTTACAATCTATGAGGAGGGGGGGCACAGGAGGTGACATTGCTTGTACAATGGTCACAAGAGCTTACAATCTATGAGAAGGAGGAGGGGACACAGGAGGTGACAGTGCTTGTACAATGGTCACAAGAGCTTAGAATCTATGAGGAGGAGAGGACACAGGAGATGACAGTGCTTGTACAATGGCCATAAGAGCTTACAATCTATGAGGAGGAGGGGACACAGGAGGTGACAGTGCTTGTACAATGGTCACAAGAGCTTAGAATCTATGAGGAGGAGAGGACACAGGAGATGACAGTGCTTGTACAATGGCCATAAGAGCTTACAATCTATGAGGAGGAGGTGACACAGGAGGTGACAGTGCTTGTACAATGGTCACAAGAGCTTACAATCTATGAGGAGGAGGACACAGGAGATGACAGTGCTTGTACAATGGCCATAAGAGCTTACAATCTATGAGGAGGAGGTGACACAGGAGGTGACAGTGCTTGTACAATGGCCATAAGAGCTTACAATCTATGAGGAGGAGGTGACACAGGAGGTGACAGTGCTTGTACAATGGTCACAAGAGCTTACAATCTATGAGGAGGAGAGGACACGGGAGATGACAGTGCTTGTACAATGATCCAGGCATTTCAAGTAAGGGATAAAATAAATAAATACCCCAAAGACCCCAATGTTTTCACATTGTATTGAAAAAAATCCTCCCTGAACCAAAACACTTGTGCTCAGTAAGTAACAACTTTATCGCGGCCAAACACATCTTGCTAGTTAGTGAACGCAAGTGCATTGGTCAGAAGGCTTATGTTTTTGGGAAGGATTATCTAGTAAAAAATAAACCGTGTAAAAAAAAGTGTTATGCTCCCCAAAAATAAATGAAATAAATTTAGAGGCAGCAGCCTCAGCCTGCTCAGTGTGGGGAGGTAGGGGGTTTGGGGCTGGCTATTAACAATTTATACAACTTGGAGTTATATATTTGTATTAACTGAAAATTCCATACTCTTCCTCAGCTAAAAATACTCCTCAAAAATGGTGAGAGGAGTATTATTACCCTTCAGGAAAAATGTTAGTGCGACCTCTGATGGCATATATAGCTTGTGAATGTGAGAGAAGTGTAAACTCCTCATGAAAAAGCACTTTAGTTGCAAAGTTGAAGGTTACTGCACTTTTTTTCTTTGTAATCACTGTTTGTCAAATACACTGTGTATAGGTTTCACATTGGCTATTTTTGTTTTGTTACAGATGTGAATATTTTAACCCCTTAGCGCTCTGCGCCGTCGCTGTACTGCGCTGAGTCCCGCGAATAGCGCTCAGCGCAGTACAGCTACTGTGCAGAGACTATGCCGGTTCAGCGCTGCACAGCAGCCGAACTGGCATCGTTAGCCGCGGGATTTCAGCGGTAATTTACCGCTGACATCCCCGGCTAACACCCGCGGTCGGAGACCCCAGAGAAGCCTGAAAGCAGTGCCTTTAAGATGGCCTCTGTGACGTCATCTTAAAGGCAAAGTGTCAGCCTATGCATCTGCATAGGCTGGCACTGCTAATACCCTGCAATACATCAGTATTGCAGAGTATTATCATGAACAAGCAATCAGATGATTGCTTGTTCATATCCCATGGTGGATCAAGTAAAAAATGTAAAAAAAAATGTTTTTCAATAAAAAATAACTTTATAAATCACAAAAAATGCCCATAAGCCCCAAAACATATAAAGAGACATATAACGCTCAAAAAAGTCTAAATCATAACACAAACCCCACATATATAGTATCACCGCGTCCGTAACAATCCATAGAATAAAACTAAATAACTATTGAACCCATATGATGACGATGTAAAAAAAAACAACTTAAAAACCCGCCAAAAATTATGATTTTTACCTATTATATCCCACTAAAAATGCAATAAAAAGTGATCAACAAAACATATGTACTCCAGAATGATACTGTTGCAAAGAACAACATGTCCCTCAAAAAACAAGCCATCAACCAGCTCTGTAGCCAAAAACGTAACAATGTTATGCCACTTGGAAGACAGCGATGCAAAAATGATAGATTTTTCCCCACATTAGGGTTTTGTTTGGCAAATTTAGTAAAACATAAGAAAAAATATTCATGTCTGGTATCCCCGTAATCGTATCGACCCATAGAATAAAAATAACATGATTATTAGGATATACGGTGAACACGAAAAAAAAAAAGTAAAAAATCCAGTACAGAATTGATGCTTTTCTACTCATGACCTCAAAAAAAGTTCCTAAATTTTCAACAATAGGTGATACCAACCCCAAAATGGTTACACTGGAAAAAGTTTCTCATCCCGCAAAAAAAATGCCGTCACATGGCACAAATAACGGAAAAGCGAAAATTTTATAGCCTTCAAAAGGGGGCAACGAGAAAACTAAAATTCTGGCAGCTGCAGGGTGCTCCTTCCCTTCTGCGCCTCGCTGTGCCCCCATAACACAAGTAATGTCCATATGTGGGGGGGTCGCTGCACTCAGGAGAAATTGTAGAACAAATGGTATGGTGGGTTTTCTCTTTTTATCTTTTGGAAATGTGTAAATTTTAGGGCTAAATGAACGTATAACCGACAAAATTTGACCATTCTAAATTCCACCGCCATTTTGATTCAATTACTATGAAGATCTCAAGGGGTTAACAATTTTTGTAAATGCTGTTTCTGATAGTTTGAGGGGTGCAGATTTGAAAATGGTTTGATTATATAGGGGGTTTTTGATGCTAAATATGTAACATTTTATTTCAAACAGTATTTATCCCCAAAATAGTAAATTCTGAAAATACGTAAAATCGCTATTCGATTTGTAGGCCGCGTGACGTCAACATAAATTATCCAAACATTTCAAAAATTATGAAAATGTAAAGTAGACAAATGGGAAATGTTATTCAGCAAGTTATTTAGGTGGTAAATCTATCTGCCTGAAAACGCGGTGATTTTGAATTTCGAAAATGGCAATTTTTTTTCTAAAAATTCATCATTTTTTTCTTAAGTTTTGCGTTTATTTACAAAAATAATCAGCCAAAATTTACCACTAAAATGAAGTACAACATGTGGGGAAAAAACTATCTCAGAATCGCTTTGATAAGTAAGTGTTCAAAAGTTATAACCATGTAAAGAGACACAGGTCAGAATCCAAAAAATGGGACTGAGCCTTAAGTTGTAAAATGGCTGCGTCCTTAAGGGGTTAAGCGATTTGTAGGAGATGGGAAGATACTGCTTGTGATTTTGTTACAGCATAATTTTTTATCTATGAATTTTTCACACATGAATCTTATGTTTTATATGCAAGTCTCTGCTGATGTGTTGGGTTTCAGGTGTGTTGCAAATTAAAAAAAAAAAAAAATTACGGTTTGTCACAACGGTTGTCAGAAACATGTCAAAGAGCAGTTGACAGCTTTTCTGCTTTCAGGGAATAGATGGGAATATATGGCATGTATGCAGCCTACAGGAAGAACGTTTTTTAGGTTTATTTATCAAATGTTTTGCTTAGGCTGTTGGATACAATGTGTTAGCTGGTTTGACCGTGTACGACTTTCATAAAATGGGCAAGGGCATTTAGCATTCGCATTTAATTTTATGATTTGTGTTTTATTTTAATTTGACAGAACTGTGAAATTGACCAGACTGGAAGAGGCACTTGTGGCAGTAAAATATACTAATGCTAGTATCCATGGAAGTTTAAAAGTCATCTACCACCATCCTGGAGAAAATGAAGGACAGAAAATGAGCCTGCGAGTGCGGTCACACGTTTAACGCATGCATTTAAAAATACATTGCAATGGCTGAAGAGTGATTTACCTAATTAAACAGCTATTAACGTGTGTGTTTACAAAACACAACCGTTAACGCATTCTTTAACATCGCGTTAACGCATGTGTTTGTTAATACAATTTTAACACAATGTTAACCCAAGCGTTAACATTTGCGTTTTGTAAACACACGTGTTAATAGCTGTTTAATTAGGCAAATCACTCCTCGGCCATTGCAATGCATTTTTAAACGCATGCTTTTTTATTTCAATCATTTTATTAGGATTTTAAAGATTACATCAAATAAACACATAAAGATAACGAACATAACAGCTATATATAAAGTAATACATTAACGGTAGGTGTCCGCATGAGAATGCAACGCATGCTTTTAATGCGATGTGTGACCGCACCCTGAGAGGCTCCAGGCTCCATATATGTTAATGGAGCCTGGAGCCCTGCTGGCTCATTTGCATATAGTCTTTCATCCTGGTAGTAGATGCCCTTTAAGTGGTGACCCAGGTTTTAATGTTATCCCGTATTCACAGATCTGAAGCATTTTGCTGCTCCATTCAGTGTCTTTGTGTAGAGCTAGCTTTGACCGGCTATTGGTGCTACTGCTGTAGATGCTGAATGGAGAGATAGAAGGTTGTGTCCTGCTACATCAACTAAGGGAAACCCTTTTCATGGGATGAGTGGGGCTTCTGTGTTCGAACCACCCCCACCATTCCCTATCCAAAGATCTTGGGTCAGCCACTTCAAATATTTTTTCTGGCCCTATATAATTTTTTATTTATTTATTTTTTTTATACTGGTGGCGTTAACTCCTATACCCGCATATACAGGCAGTTTTACTCCCTCAAAGATGCCCCCTCTCTGCATGCTTGTATACCTACCACTGATAACAGTGATCCTGTGGGCTTTTACCATAAGATCACTGTTATTGCACTAGCGGGGGAAAAAAATCAAATAAAAAGATCAAATTACAATGGATTTATAAACTGGTCCTGGGGTGGGGAAGGGTGGCCATCAGCCATAGACCAATTGTCTCGATTGACTTTAGGAATAGAAAACACTGGCTGTAATCAGTAATACAGAAATAAATCTGCTTGTGATAATAACTTGTAATAGTTATCCCGATCTAGTAATCTGCATATTAGCCATAGGGAAATGGCACTGTCATTGCAGAACAATATACTTTTAGCTGGTATTTCATAATTCGCATCCATTCTATGTTCTTATGGTTGTCTTGCTAATGATGACGGTTCTATGCGGACAAAACCTCAATTATACACTTTGTATTTGCCTGTAGTGTTTTATGATGTTAGTATTATTCTCAGACTTTTCCTTAAGTTTTTCTTTTAAATTGGATTGTGCCAAATGACTTCATGGTTTGTTTAGTTTAGTGCCGTGAATGTAAATAAAATTGCAGAATGATCCTCACGAGGCGGCACAAATGAGCTGAACCAAAATTCTAATTCATATTTTATTGTTGAAAGCAGCATAACTTGATTATATGCTCAGCGGTTAAATTATTAACTTCCAAAGACTGTACATTATTTCTAAGCATCCCAGAGTACCCATTACTTCTGCTGACGTGTTGTTTTTGATGCCCTTTTTACTTTTCAGGAAAGCTTTGATGGAAAAATTTTATCTAACTTTTTAAACAAACTTTGAAGAAAACTCTACTGTGTGAACTGAGGAATTACTTAGTTTCTTGGTTATTATGTAAGGTGTAGTCTTAAATGGCTTGTCCATAGTTCTCCCCCATTCACAAGCAAACTATTGGCTGCAGTGGTCTGGTGAATATGTGATGTCATTGATTCAGGACTGGTTTAATGCCCCGTCCTCCGTTATTTCTCGTCATAGATAATTGAATTGATAGGGCCTGTTCACATGTGGCGTTTAACGCATGCATTTCAAAGCACAATGATATGGCTAAAGAGAGATTTGCCTAATTAAATTAACCTTTGCATTTACAAAACACAACTGTTAACACTTGTGTTAACTTCACGTTAACAAATGCATGTGTTAACACAATGCTGTTGCATTTTGTAAACGCAATTGTCAATATCAATGTAATTAGGAAAATTTTTTTTTTTACTGCGTTTTTAAAAACGTGTGAATGCAGCCTAACAAATCTGATAAAATGAACACTGATTAATGCTTCTGTTAATCACCATTGGCAGCACTTGTGTAAGTACGGTACTTTCATTGTTTAAGACAGAAAAAATTGGGCTGCTGGTTCTAATTTTTCACCCCAATAACAGAAATGCTGACATGATTGGTGCAAACGGACACCAGCAGAAGCCATTTATTAGTGTTCATTTTACAGATCTGTTAGATGCTTGAAAACCCCTTTAAAATAATGGAGGAGATACATCATTGCCTCGGCCTGAAGTTCAGAGAGCCACATTTGTTACAGGTTTTGGCCCATTGTTTAAGAATATTAAAGGGGTAGTACCAAGTTAACTCTTCCAGACACCGCAGCCTCCTACAAACCACTTTTCTGCTTTACTTACTTTGGGTCATTTCTTTACAGGCCCCTGATAACCAGAAGCTTGGATTGCTGGAAGCCCTGATGAAGATTGGGGATTGGCATCATGCTCAAAACATAATGGATCAGATGCCTCCATTTTATGCCACATCACATAAGCCAATTGCATTAGCACTGTGTCACCTTATCCACGTCACCATAGAACCCCTGTATCGAAGGTAGGTACTGCTCTTTTTGGGTGTCCCCATATTTAAGATACCATTACACTTCCTAATAACATAAATTCAATCTGTCATGCTACACCCTGTAGATTTGGTATGTAATGCATATTTTCCTTTTCTTTTAGGGTCGGAGTGCCTAAAGGTGCAAAGGGATCTCGTGTCTTCTCTCTGAACAGCAAGAAAGCCCCCAAGCCAGTGGAGTGTTTTGAAGACTTGAGAAGAGATGTTTTCAGTATGCTCTGCTTCCTCGGACCACATCTATCACATGATCCCATTTTACTAGCAAAAATTGTCAGACTAGGAAAAGCCTTCATGAAGGAGGTTTGTACCTTAATGTGAATAATGCATTCACTTTTCCTTTATTTTATTTTCCCCAAATGTGAGAATATCTGCATTAATATTGCACTAGTTTCTGCAGTGATTGTGGCGTCTGTTTACCAATATGTAATTAAATATGACTTTCCATCCATTGTATAAATGGATATAATTATAATAGAAAATACATATGAACAGATCTTTATTATTCCAATACTGTACAAGTAGATCAATCTGGGCAGGTTTTTATTTTGTGCCATGTAGTATACCAACACACAAGGTAACACAACCTGTGACTAATGTGAGATGAGATCCTTCAATGGACCATGGCAATACATCAGTTATGGCCTGAAGAAAGGGTGCTCTGTGGTATAGCTCGCTGCCAGTAAACTGTCAAGTGGGTGGTCTCCAGTGCTCTGTGTGTCATTGATACTGAGAGATGAATCTTGACCTAGCATTATGCAGTGAAGTTAATAGATCTAATGCATTAAAGGAAACCTACCACTTCCGATGGTGGTTATAAGCTGAAAATGCCATGCACCAGCTTAGGGCGATCTGGTGCCGGCGATTATTTTCGTTATGTTATTAAATAGATGTAAAGCGTTTAAATGCTTTATTAATCTTTATATACGAAGTGGCTGTAACATCGGAGTCAGCTGATTTGCCAATTTTTCTGTGAATTCTGGTCTACTTCTATATTATTTAATGAAGCTAGTTTTGTGGTATTTCCTTTGTAAACCTAGATTGTACAGGAAGTTTTATTAAGTTTTCCACCTCTCATTTTGGAGCCTGTTAGGCTTAATTAATATTGGATTAATAGCCTAACAATATGATGTGTGTTTCAGTTGTCTAGCCCTACAGAGCTGTTGGATAATAACTGTCTGATTCTTTTTTTCTCTTCTCAGTTTCAGTCTGATTCCAGTAAAGGAGAAGATAAAGAAAAGATGGTCAGTACCTAATGTATCTCAACAGATGTGGAACTGTTATGTACAAAAATGATTGATTTTTCTTTTTTTTTTTTGCTTTGCTTCTAATCTCGTCATTTTCTCGTTTGCTATAGGAAATCCTCTTCAGTTGCTTTTTAAGCATCACAGACCAAGTTTTACTTCCATCTTTAACATTAATGGATTGTAATGCATGTATGTCTGAGGAGCTTTGGGGCATGATCAAAACCTTTCCATACCAATACAGGTACAGATAATGTGCTGTAGGTTTTCATGTAATGACCTTCCTGTCAAGCCAGACCTCTGCTTTACTAGGCTTCTACCCGCAACTTTATTAAGAGCTGCTTTATAGGTAGAGAAAGATGTCAAAAAGCTAAATTAAAAATTACTTACTTGCCTCTATCGGGTTAGGGGTGAGGAAAAATAGTACACACTCCCTGCTCAACACTTTTACACTTTGCGCCACAACTTTTATGAAGTTGTTAGAAGTGGAACACAACAGTTTATAACTGCATCGGAATTTAACATCTCAGTGATAAATGTGGCACAGCAAAAAACTAGTGTTGTCTGTCTTTGCACTGGTGGAGCCTGCAACACCATATTACATCTCCCTCATTGTATGTAGCATATTGGCTGTTTTTATCTCTGTAGTAATTTCTTTGTTTCTTGTTTTTTAAGATATCGTCTTTATGGGCAGTGGAAAAATGAAACCTACAATAATCATCCCTTGCTTGTAAAAGTTAAAGCACAAACCATTGATAGAGCCAAATACATTATGAAGTAAGTACACTGGTGCTTTTATTGGTGGTGGCAAGTCTGTTGTTGTCTTGGTGCTGGGAAAGTGGGGGGAGGTTGTGTGTTGTGTGTTCCCCCCCCCCCCCCCCCCCCCCCCGTTTTTCTGGTGCTTAAATTTGGTGACAAATTTTTCAGATAGGCCATTACTATCTGGGGGGCAGCGACTCAGTTCATAGCACCCTGGCAACTGCTTGAATGGGCCGCAGTACCACTAGAAATTATATGGCCCAGAACAGCACTGCAGCTCCATAGTGGACAGTAGTAACATTCCTGACTTTTTCTCAGCTGCTCAGTGGGGTGCCAGAAGGCAACCAAATATTTAAATTGTTATTTCTTATTTAAGACATTTGTGAAATAGTTGGTGGAGAGATTTGGATACATTCAACTACAGCAGTTCTACGCAATTTCCATTTATCCTGTAGAGGTAAAGGGAAGTTAGAGGTAACATGGCTCATTCTACTACACTGTTTCTGTAACTTCTATTTACTTGTATAGGAGTTAAATGAGGTAAAACAGCTGTATTTAACTCCTGACCTAGGTGGGAAATTTACCATCAAATGAACAAAGATGGCTGCAAACAATTGCAGGTAGCAGTGTAATCCTACATCTGCTGAATAAAATGCATTTATATTCTAGGATCTACGCTGCTGTGTCAGAACTCTGGTTTTGATAGGCCAGGGACCCTTATTCATTGATCCAGGCACTTTAACTGTGGTAATCTTATATTTGTTATCCATGGCCTCTTCCCTTCTAGATGCAACTTTTAAAATTATGCTAATAAGCCAAAAGTTCTGGGGGGGGGGGGGGGCATTACAAGAGTCCATCTGGCCTAAAGCTTCACAGGCATTACACTGTGCAGGAGCACTTCCCCTCTTCCTGCCTGCTGTAACCTCACAGTGGGAGAGGGGTAGATGGTGAAGCCACAGCACAGAGGGGCTCTTGTAACACATCCAAGGCCCTTCTGATTCATAACCATATTATTAAAAGTTGATTTAAAAAAAGGTAGAGGCCATGGGTATAAGATGATTACATCAGTCACTATATCTGGATCTATGGATAAGTGCCCCTGGCTTATCATGGTTGATTTTGATGATTGGTGGATTCCCTTTAAAGAGGTTTTTCCACCCAACAATTTGGGCACAGCACTTGGCAATCTTAGTCAGCTCCATAGAGATGAATGGACATGTGCAACCGTCTGTTTCACTCATCTGGGGGAGCTCTGAGGGGTTTCTTGTGATCTGTTGGGTTCTCATCCCCCAATAGTCAGCATATTAGGCCATATCTTGTGGATAGGGCCTAACTTGTTTGGTGGGAAAACCCCTTTAAAGGCTTTATGGCTTTAGTCACAGATTGCTGTGGACCAGTTTATTTTCTCATGAGATCCTTATCTCTTTCATTAAATAGCCAGTCCCATTATAAACCTTTGTACAGTAGTTGATGAAAACCTCCCAATTCCCAAGTCTTGTACATTTTATAGACCATTGACAGAAAATATTTTAATTACCTGCAAATGTTAACTGAGAATTTTTGTGTTAGATAAGATCTTTGCTTGTGATGGCTCATAGTTATAATATATATAGAAGAAGCCACAGTCGGCTGCAGTCATTTGCCTTTTTAAATTTTCGCAAAAAAAAATGTAAAAGCCTCCATAGCTGTTTTATGTATTTCCCGACTTTCATTTTATTCATCCACTTGGTGTGTGTTTATGGCCAATTAAATTGTTAATAGCCCTCATAAAACACTGTGTTATAGGTGTAGCAAATGTTCACTGTTTTGTCCCTTCTTTTCTCTTCCAGACGTCTAACTAAAGAAAATGTGAAACCATCAGGACGGCAAATAGGAAAACTTAGCCATAGTAACCCAACAATTTTGTTTGACTACGTATGTTTGATGTTTCATAACCTACCTTTGTGGGTATAGGTCTAGATGGGCCATGAAAAGAAAGCCAGGACAGTGGTGAAATTACTGAAGTTGGCTGAACAGCATTAGAGCTGATGTTCCTTGTTTTTTACTAGAAGTAAAGTCTACGAGATGCTTTTGTTTTTTATAATTTGAGCAGCAAAAAGCATAGGACATGTCCTATCTTTCCCCGTGTTACGGGCCGTAAGCCTTGGATCTCTATGGAGAGGGGAGAGGTCACCCCTCGCCTCTCCATCGCAGCGGATGTATGCCAGCCCAGCCGTAGCCATGTGGGCATACGTCCGATTGTGTGCAGCCTTAATCTCTAGTCAAGACAGAATATGGTAATTTGTAGCAATATTGTGTATTGTAATTTGGATCCAAGCATTGACTTAAACAGAATGGTGGGAATGCTAAAAGTACACAGGAGCAGAACTGCATTAGTGTTGTATTTCCATGTTCTACAAAAATACAAAACCTTTTCATTGGATCTTTAAAACAGTTATTTCTTTTATATTACAGATACTTTCACAGATTCAGAAATATGACAACTTAATAACTCCAGTTGTAGACTCGCTGAAATACCTCACTTCCCTGAACTATGATGTCCTAGCGTGTATCCTTCTTATCTTAAATATCTTAGCAGCCATTGCCATATCAAGTTTAGTCTTTAGAAACATTTATGGCCCATTTATCTTTAGTCTGGAAATTTGCATCTGACTTTTGGGTGGGTTACTTATTTGATTTATCATCAAGGGAGAGTCACACAATTCTTGAGCAATCCCTTCTAAATCTTTTCCTACACCAGCCAGAGAATGGAGTATTTTTTGGGCACAAAGATTTGGGGCTTTTTTTAAAACCTCAACATCTGAATTCTAAAGATCAATCAGAAGCAACACTAAACAGCTTGGACGTGGTAAGCTTGGCTGGATGGGTAAAAAAGTTGAAAATTTTTACACAAATCTATCAATGCACCCAACAGAGAAATACCGTATGTATACTTGCATAAAGGCCCATAATGGGACCCTAATTTTACCACATAGAACTGGGAAAACCTATTGACTCGAGTATAAGCCTGTGGTGGAAAATACGTTGGCCGGCCAGCCAGTCCCTTAGCCTATAACCAGCCAATCAGTCCCCTAGCCAGCACATAAAAATAAAAAAAATTCTGTACTCGTCTTTCCAACCCCAAACCCACAGGTCCACTACTTGATCCAGTCCCACCTGCAATGACAGTCTATGCGCTGCCAGCATGCATGGCTCTATGGCGTCAGCCACTTGCAAATGTCAGTCGCGGCTAGCATGCACAGACCTGGCGCTGCCGGCGGGCAATGATCAAGAAGCAGACCTGTGGGATGAGGATGGGCAGGTGTTGGCGAGTGGTGCTTTTTCAGCCCAAAAATTAAATGTATATACAGTAAGAGGGGAAACAAAAGAGAAACCACCCCCTTCCTATTTATCCACTTGAAGTCTTCCAAGTAACTGGATATCTTCTTGACCATCAAAATCGTGACTACAGTATAGCTCTGCTGTTTTGCTGGGAAGAAGACACTCTGCAGGGTAGTGTGATTAATGATAGTGGGGTCGGTTAATGAGAACTGTCCAGCACACAGTTCTTTTGTCGTGGTCTAAGGGAACAGTCACACTCTGGAGCAGGTCAGGAAGTTTCAGCACAGTGTAACAGCCTGTGAATTTGCAGCACGGAAGTACTACCCTTGTAGCCCTACAGGCTCATTAACATATTTTTAAAAGTTGATTTTAGAGAAAAGTATGCCATGGATAACAAATATAAGAAGATCAGTCATGGTCCCTGGATCTATGAGGTTTCTTGTTATCTTGCTTTATTTTGATGGTAGATTTCCCTGAACTGTGTAAAAGTTGTCAGGAATTACTGACACCCACATTGACTGACTTATTATTAATCATTCTTCATATTGACATGAGCTGTATGGGCACATGCTGTATTTATATGATAAAGCCTTCAATACACTTGTGTCCAAACAGTTGGTATTTCCTTGTAGTTTTTATATGCTTTAACTGTACACTCAGACTGTATCATTGAAGCGCTTGCAAATCCCGAGAAGGAGAAGATGAAGCATGATGACACCACAATCTCCAGCTGGTTGCAGAGTAAGTATAACTCCGTATTAATAGGTCCAGGTAAATACATGACACTATTTACTCCAAAATCATTTTTTGAAAAAAATTTGCAGGTTGTGATGCATACTGGGCATATATTCTGATTTACATGTTTGTTATCAGGAGGCATATTTACAATGAGAATGGTCAAGATGGCTGACCCCAATATTTTAAAGGGAAGTGTTAAGTGGGGGAAACTCCATTTCTAGTTGTCTGTATAATATGTACACTAGAGTAAGGATGAGAAGGGCAGGTATCACCTCCAGATATATATTTATATATAACCAATTTTTGAAGCCCAGGATATGTATTCCAGTATAAAACATGGAGCCATATTGCAGCTTTAAAGATGACCTGTCACCTGTAAAAACAGCACTAGGAGCTGCTTACTAAAGTAAGCATCTCCTAGTGCTACAACAGACTCAGCAGTGTTACACTGCTAGCGTTATTAGAAACCTCCGATAACGCTAGCAGACACTGCCGCGATGTACACTACAAACCTCCTTTAAAGGGCATCTACCACCAGGATGAAGGACTCAATGGAGTCTGGAGCCCCGCAGGCTCATTCGCATAAACGCCTATGGGGCCTGGAACCACTCAGGCTCATTTGCATACCGTCCTTCATCCTGGTGGTAGATGTTCTTTAAGGATAAAACCAGCCGTAATTCTCTAATGGAGTTGATCAGCTGAAGTCCTTGTTAGTCACTGAACATTAATCTATTGAATAATTATTTATACAGCAATGCTACATCTGTAGGTCTTTATACTGTGGTTGTTGGCAGCCAGCGGTGTCCTTGCAGATGTTCCCTGCTGCTTCTTTCTGTCACAGTTCAGACTGTGAATGATGTGTTGCATGAGCTCTGCATATCTTTGTATTCCAGGCCTGGCTAGCTTTTGTGGAGCAATTTTTAGGAAATATCCTATCGAATTGGCTGGTCTTCTACAGTATGTAGCAAATCAGCTGAAAGCTGGAAAGAGGTAAGTGCATTCCTATTCACTCATTTTTTCTCCTGATTTTCCTTTGTGGATGATCTTTCTTCTAGTTAATGTTTATTTGGTGGAGGTCTTACCCTAAGTGCCTCATATAAATGTAGAAAGTAGGGTGATGCATACAGCAGGATTACATCTTCACTGTGCCTGGTGCTGTAGCTCACACCACTCACTGGAAGCCATGGAGGAGGTAACACAGAGCATAGAAGGAAGATCTACTGTTTGTTTTCCTGTAAAACAAGTGGTGTATGAGCCATGGGTGTAAATGACTTCAAAGCTTTATTTCCCATGAATTGTGACTGTGAAACTAATGCAGCACATTACTCAATCACTCTCGTCCGCACATGTTCCTTACAGCTTTGATTTACTGATTCTAAAAGAGGTGGTACAAAAGATGGCTGGGATTGAAATTACAGAGGAAATCACAATGGAGCAGCTCGAAGCAATGACTGGCGGAGAGCAACTTAAAGCTGAGGTAAGGGATGTAATGTGACGCCTGCTGATGCTTATATATCTTGTATATTGTCTGTCGCCCACACCAGAATAATAAAGAAACTTCACTTTTTCATGCTGCTTGGTCGCTGATTACTATAGTTCATCTACAACTATATTTATTGGGAGATGACAGAAAAGCTTTTTTTTGTCCAACTTCAGTGTCTCATGATTGTACTGTTTTAGACCAATAGGGCACTCTAGCCATTTAGTTGCTAACTTATTAGATTTTTATTCTTATTTTTATTCTGGTAGAGCTTTATCCGGTCATATTTGGAGCCCTTTTATAAAGGGCAATGTGGCCTCTTCCACCAATCCATAGCTTAGATGGCATATCAGTCTCGCCGGTGCAAGACCTTCTATGAGATAAAGGAATGTAGCAACTTTTTTTCTGATCTCTTCCGACAGTTCTTTGAACCCTCTTCCATCCAAGCTGCCCCTCCTCAATTTTGTATGGATATGTTCACACAACTGTAGTTGGCCCAGGTTTTCTGATCTTGAACAAATTCCGCTGTTGGGCTTCCAAAGCAGTTTTTGACCAGTGTGATCTTTATTCTAAGCGGGTCCATATGATATGTATAGAATGATTTAATCTAGAGGCCTATTTTGGCATGGAAGAATCAAGTGGTGGCAAGAATTAGTGTGAACAAGGCCTAGATGACTCTCTACTTAGGGTCCTGCTGAAGATCATTACTCTCTGATCTACTGAAGGTGCAGAACTTTCGTTTTATAGTCTGTCAATCTTTACAGTGTTTAGATGAAGATGAGAACTTCCCTTACTTATACTATCTTTTGTGTGCTAGGAGTCTTGGCTTCCTGCCTTCTGCTTGTAAGAGGTGACCGTAATACCAACCACAAGCAGGAGGCAGAGGAGCCGGGCTGCATAAGATACACTGAGTCTGCATTATGACCTGACTGGTATGCTTTAAAATGTTAGCTGCCTGTCTGCATATCAGATTGTTGAGGGGAAAAGGAAGCCAAGGTGTGGGGTATAACTTGTACTTGCTACCTAAGGTATGCATGCACTGTATAGGAAAAGAGAGAGTATCTTTCATCTTGTCACACACGTTATTCCTTTAAAGCAGAGAAAATAGACCCGAATTAATGCCCTGAAATGTCTCTCATTTGTCTTGCTGATCTGTAGAATCACACCAGACACACAGATTTTTCACTGGATGTTAGGGGAGGTGATGGGGTTAATGTGCAGAATAGGATGTGGATGAAGTGTATAAATAATGTAAATACTTAAGGCGGTACAGATTTTTAGGAGGGTTTTGGGCATTGGCTTTGTCTTGTACTTCTTCTGTTGTTAAGTAGCTGGGGGAAGCTCCTGTCATATAAAGCTTAGAGCTGTGCTGCCAGCTTTCCCAGCAGTATATCTGAAGCCAGCAGTGCCAGCTGACACAGCAGGAAGACGCCATTCATCTAGTCTGATTGCAAAGATCAGAACATTCCGGTTTACTTCATATATTGACTTGTGAGGCTTTGAGCAATAACATGGCTGTCTTCAGATAAGCTGAAAAGTCTGGGAAATGGCATAGACCCAGGGAAAGGACCACTGCAAGTACACAGTTTGACCAATTTAACATATGAGTTAAAAAAAAAGTTAAAAAGGGATATCTTGGAATCTGTGATCCTGCTGAGCAAGATGGGCGGTGGGATATTTATTTATTTTTAATTTTCTGTTAAGCGGCTATTTAATCCCCTCTTTATGTCTCTAGTTGAAATGAAAGCTTGAATAAAATGTGAGCCCACTGTGCTGCACTACAGTGTTGGAAATGAGTGATGTGTAATCATACTTTTGTGTGTGTTCACTGAAGCATTACTGAAAAATAGATGAATATTTTGGCACTATACCTTCAAGTGCACAGAGGTTGTGTAGTCATACGGCTGTGCTCTTAACTCTGTGTAGCCTCTCTTATTTTAGTTGAGATTAAACAATCGCCCTGTTTGGGGATCCCATTTATTTTTTTTCAAGCTTTGTCAGCTCATCTAGAAAGCTCAGTTCTACTACTATTGGCCCTACCAAACTTCTGAGGCACTACTCACAATATGGTGGTTTCTCTCCTCCACAAGTCACACCTGCATTACAACCTCCCCAGTCTTTGTATAAGAATGCAAAGGGATAGGTTAGGGATGGCGCAGAAAGCCAAGAACCAGCTGTTTGCAAGCAGGCACCAAGTAAAGCACTGCCCTCGTGAATATTCCTTCCTCTCATCTGACTTCATAGGTGGCATGAAGTAGGGTCTTACAATTACAATGTTACGAGCCCCTCCTGGTCAATTTGACCGGGATTATGGTGATGCCACATATGGCGTTTTGGTCCGTTTTTAAGCAATCCGTTAAAAAAAAGCATGCGTTAAAAAATGCATCCATGATCTGATGCAGGTGATACTGGTTATAGGAACAAATTCATACATGGGGCATTTTTAAGTTATACATTTATAGGTTTGTTTAGGGTGCAGTCACACAGCGCGTTTAACGCATGCGTTTAAGAACGTATTGCAACAGCTGAAGAGAGATTTGACTAATTAAAAGGCTGTTAACAGTTGCGTTTACAAAACGCAAATGTTAACTCTGCCATTAACATTGAGTTAACAAACTCACATGTTAACTGTATGTTAACATATGTGTTTGCAATGTGTTAATGGTTGTGTTTTGTAAACACAAGTGTTAACAGATGTTTAATTAGGCTAATCTCTCCAGCTTCCTTAGAGTATTTGGGAGTAGAAGTTATTAGGCTGAAGGGCTATGGGGGTGTTACAAGAACCTCTCAGTGCTGCAGATGGTCTCTTCTTGGTACTCCAGTGCTGTGCCTCCTGTCCCTACCAGTCTCTTTGTGTATACAGAGATGAGGCAGTGCCATTTCATTCATATCTTGCTTCAGCTCCTGGTTATGTCGTCACTGCTTTGCCTCTGTATATGTACAGATCCGGGGGGAGGTAAGTATAACTTTTTCTTGTTAAAATAAAATATTCTGAAATATAGAAGCCCAAGCAACCGCTTTTAACATTTCAGTGTAGCTATGGGATAACTACAGAAGGTAAATGTACTGTTAACATTAGTTTTTAATGGTTTTTAATTTCTTTTTATCTTTAGGGTGGATATTTTGGCCAAATAAGAAATACCAAGAAATCTTCTCAAAGGTTAAAAGACGCTTTGTTGGACCATGACCTGGCACTTCCATTGTGCTTGTTGATGGCTCAGCAGAGGAATGGAGTGGTTTTCCAGGAGGGAGGAGAGAAGCATCTGAAGCTGGTGGGAAAACTGTATGACCAGGTATGTTGGTTAGTCTGAGAATATAAATGGCTCATCTGAGAGTTGTAGTTCTACACAGGCTGCAGACCATTAATGTAAAAAGTAACATCACAAATTGTTCCCTGCCCATTCTTTATTCCAGTGTCACGACACACTTGTGCAATTTGGTGGATTCCTGGCATCCAATCTGAGCACAGAAGATTACATAAAACGTGTTCCTTCAATAGACGTGTTATGCAATCAGTATCACACTCCACATGATGCAGCATTTTTCCTATCAAGACCAATGTATGCACATCACATATCAGTAAGTATTGCTCTGTAGAAAAATGTATAATTATTTTAAAACTGGGTACCTGCAATATTCACCGTGCAATGTTGCCCTATATCTAAGTGTACTGCATACAGCTCTCCCTTACCATAGCTTGTGTTCTGTGAGGAAGGTGCTAAGCAGCTAATCAAATTGAAATAAAAAAGGCCGATCCACTGAGCCCTGCATTGTCAGTACACCTTGCATCAATATGTTCACCTAGCCTTGCAGTTGTCATGGAGGAGAAGCTTCACAATGTGGAATTTGGAAGCTGTAAAGAACCAGTAGTGAAATAGCTAAGTGTATAGTCAGGGCTTTGTTCGGAAGAGCAGGTAGAAGAGAGAGATGAAAGTGTCCATAGTAAAGGCTGTGCTGCAAAGAGGGGAGCACAGAAAGTTATGCAGGAATAGATTGGGATAGTGGGTTTTATAGGAAACAGGGAGACCCACTGACACCCATTTTCTTTGCATGAGGCTTCTGCATCCACAGATGCACAGACACAAGGCTATACTGCAGGCTACAAAGAGCACAGCATCACATGGTCTTCTCCAGCCTCGGGAATGAACAGGGAGCAGAAGACCTTCCTCTTCAGTAGTTGGGAACTGTATTGGTCACTTGTCCCAAATTCACAGAAAACAATTATATGTAAATCAGCACTTTATCTTACGCATAGCTGTAAGGTCTACTGTGTCTCCCACCCTGCCTTGATAGACAAGAGTGTCCGCCACCGCCTTGTGACCACAACCGTGGTGCACCACAGTGCTCTTTTATTGCTTGATTCACTTTTAATGTGACCTACATGTCTTTACAGATTTTCGTGGGGTACAAGATTACAATTTGTTTTGAATAGCCAAAGGGTTAGCTGTGGGATATGTTGTGTGTGTTTTTTTTAATTCGACCGTTCTAATAAGATTTTCATAAATAGTAATTTTATGTTTTTAATTTTTTAGTCGAAATATGATGAGCTGAAGAAGACAGAGAAGGGAAACAAACAGCAGCATAAGGTGCACAAGTACATTTCATCATGTGAAGTTGTCATGGCTCCGGTTCATGAAGCTGTCATCTCCTTACACCCTCCTAAAGTGTGGGAGGACATCAGCCCTCAGTTTTATGCTACTTTTTGGTCCTTGACAATGTACGACCTTGCTGTTCCAACGTCCAGCTACAACCGAGAAATCAACAAGCTGAAAATACAAATGAAAGCTATTGACGACAATATGGAGACGGTAAATTTGGGTTTGTTTTGTAAATCCATGTCAGAAACTTCCCTTGCTCATATTTACATTTTTTTTAGAAGTCTGCTGTATTCCCAAGCTTAATTTAGTCTCTGAGCTATGTGATTTTCAGCAGCAGGAGAGAAGGTGTAGTCTAGTTGGGTGGAGATGGAGTTTAGCCTGTAAATAAACAGGGCTCATGAGCTTTCACACTGTAGATGGATTCAAAAAATGTTCTTTTAGCTGCATTTTTAAGAATTTTTATTTATTTTGTAGCCTCCAAACAAAAAGAAGAAGGAAAAAGAAAGATGCACTGCTCTACAGGATAAACTGGTAGAGGAAGAGAAAAAGCAGTCGGAGCATGTGGCTAGAGTCCTGCAGAGGATGAAATTGGAGAAGGACAATTGGCTTTTGGCACGTAAGTGGCTTTCCTCCTTCTCTTGACTTTTGAGTGACAAATCTGTCAGGATTAGAAGTTGTATTGAAGCATGCAGAACATTCTCCAGCCACGTAGCTTGGGAGGTGGGGGGGGGGGGGGGTCAGTAGAGCTGTTCCAAGGTCAAGATAAAGGAAAAACAAATGCTAAAATGTAATGTTATTTTGGGACATTTCACATGAATAAAGTAACCTGACTACTGGCATGACGTGGGTTAAATGTTGATGAATTGCATAAACCTATTCGGGTGACTTTTTTTTTTTTTTTGGAGCTTCCCAGAACGATAGTCATTGTAATATGAGAGTCATGCTTTTTACACAATGGGATCAAAATAGAACTGAGCTCATTGTAACTTGTCGGAGAGGAGTAGGTGAAATAATAAATGCCGCCGGTAATCTGCTGATAAGCTTCCTGAAATGCTTACTATGTAGATATATTGCAGCATGGAAAGTGTTTGCCCAGGTGAACTAATATGCAGAAGGAGGAAAATTGTCTAAACTCATTACTATGCAGTAAATATTCATCACTCCTGTGCCAAGCCATTTATATGTCTGCTGAATTGCTAGGGTAAATGCTTCAGTACATAGTCAGATCCATGCCTGGTTGTGATAGTAAATAGAGTCTCATAAGGCAGGGTTTGTATTTCCTTTTTACCGTCTGGCAGTGTTTGGTTTTTAATTTGATATGCAAAGCCATTTCGGTTCCACTGCAGACAATGACTGGCCAAATATATACCGGTAGCTACAATGAATTTGTTTAAAGTCTGTAGAAGCTGAGTAGTTAATATCATTACAAATAGCTTATAACTAACTTCAATCCTATTCATATAGTACCAACATATTCTGCAGCGCTGCTCTATGTGAGAGGCTTGTGACTGCCAATTAAGGCCACAGTGTAGGCGTGTGGAGTCTTCTAGCCATGGATGCTCCACTTGGGGGATTCTTGGAAAATATGTAAAGTTTTCCAGGATGGAATAAGGAAAACCACGCCTTTTTTTACTACCTTGTAAGCTCCCTTGACATCAAGCATGACCGACAAGAGGCCTTATAACTTTTTTTTTTTTTTTTTTTTTTACTTTTTATTTGCCAAAGAAAATGGGGAGGCTTTGGACTTTGTGCTCTTCCCACTTTTTGGTATTTGTAAAAGTTGATATTCATAATTGGGAATCGCGTGCTGTCCTCAGGTAAAATTGACAATTCAGGTAAAGTTCAACTCAGCAAGTTTCTCAAGACAATATTATATGTTGCCTTTTGCGGACTTTGTACTTGCAGACATCCTTAGATATAACGAAGTCTGCTCTGTATTAACAGGCTTCCATATTATTTAGAATATTTTGGACCAGCAATCTATATTTTATTCTCCTTCCATTCCCTCGCTTATATAATTCTTCTGTATTTTGTTTCAGGATCTACCAAGAATGAGACGATTACCAAATTTTTACAGCTTTGTATATTTCCCCGCTGCGTGTTCTCGTCTATTGATGCTGTATACTGTGCGCGGTTTGTAGAGCTTGTACACTTGCAGAAGACTCCTAACTTTTCTACGCTGCTATGTTATGATCGAGTAAGTATCTTGTAAATAGGATCTTTCTAGTAAGGCAGTTTCACAAGTTTATAATGCTGGAACTTTATAAAGCACAGTACTAAGTTTCTGTAGTGCAGTTAGTGATGGGAGTCACAGGCACCATAGAAAGCCTGGATCTGTAAGTTTATTTGGCACATGTGAAAGACAACAGCCTTTTAAAACCGCGTTCTAGTCTGACAATTCTCATCTTTTTTGATATACAGGTCTTCTCAGACATCATTTACACTGTTGCTAGTTGTACAGAGAATGAAGCCAGCCGCTATGGAAGATTTCTTTGTTGCATGCTGGAAACTGTTACTAAGTGGCACAGTGATCGCGCAGTATATGACAAGGTAAGAAAGGAGATAAAAATCTTGACCAGAGAATGATGTTCATGTCATGTTCTGTATTTACTCTGCCTTAGGAGGTCACATATCCTGGCAGGGCAGGTTTTTAAAATGGATTGCACTCTAGCCATCCGGACCTGTTACAATTAATTACAGTAAGATTTAGCTGCATTTTTTGGGGGGATGTTATCGGCGTATTGAGGAAAATAAATGTTGTCACACTGAATGTGACAGTAGAAGGATACGTCATCCTGTGCTGGTATCTTCTAGTGAGAATGCTTCATGTTGTATTCTGTACTGTGGAGCTTCATCATCAGCTGGAGACAAGTGATTAAAATCCCGGCCGCTGCATTTACATATTCATGCCGCTCCTGACAGTTTGCCTTCTCCTTGCTAACACATTTCTCAGCCAAATTTCTCTCTGTCACTTCCTGCTGCATGTCAGCTGTACATGTCAGTAGTCAGCGAAGCATTGACTTTCTTTCCTCCTATCTGTGTGTATTGGAGTCAGAGACGAGATGCTGCTGGGGGTTTGCAGATTCCAGTTACAGGGAACTTACTGGTTCAGTGAAGGCACTTTATATTACAGACACTGGAGTGACAGCAGCTGCCCATCATAGAGTGACCCAACCTGTTATTAAAGGGATTCGTGATAACTCCTACTTTATATAAATGACATGCTGAACTGAGTGGGCTAGTTTTAAAGGAGTTTTGTAGAATGACAAAAAAGACGCTTTGTTGGTTCTTATTGCTCTATAGGAAAATGATTGGCCTCAGAGTCTGGTATGTGACTGTTGAGGCCAGTGACTGGCTGTAGCAGTCATATAGGTTTATGATGCATTGTTGCTGCAGGAAAATCAACAGAAATTACTGGGAACCGGTAGGTTAGCAGGCATTTTTATCGGGTCAGTAATGGGTATTTTGGGGTTTATTTAAGCGTTTTTATCTAGTCACGTAACAAACTATTTTAGAAGGTGGAATAACGTTATGTCAGACAACCCATGTAGAAGAGCATGATCATGTATATAAATATGAAAAGAGACCATTTTTCTTTGTTCAATGACTGTCGCCCGTCAAACTCTCCAAATGCTTTTTCTTTTTTTTTGGTGGGGGGGGGGGGGCGGTTGGGTTGGGAAGCTTTGAGGTGAAGTTTTTGCTTACACTTCAGACTACACTTGCATCTGTCCCCTGCTTAGTGAATGTAAATCTTTAACAGTTTTTTTTTTCCATTTCATCTTTTATATCTTAGGATTGTGGAAGTTTTCCAGGTTTTGTCACAATTCTAAGGGCATCCAATTTTGATGGAGGCAACAAGGCAGACCAGTTGGATTATGAGAATTTCCGACATGTTGTTCACAAATGGCACTACAAACTAACTAAGGTATTGTTGGCAAAAGTGATGTAGAACATTAAAACACATTTTTAAATGTTTTCAAGGTTTCCTGGTATAAAGATGGCCAAGGATAACCTTTATGGTCTATCCTCAGGACAGACTATTAATCGTTGACAGTGGGGGTCGGGCACTGTTTAATACGTAGACACAGTGTCTGTTACACCTTACATCTGCAGTGGCTGAATCCTTTGCTACAGACGAGGTGTCTAGAAAGACGACTGGATCCAATTTGTAGTTACAGCTTCTGGCTTCAACAGGAACACAAAGCCACAATCTTATCATGTCCCCGTGTTTACCTGACTCCAAACAACTGACAGCTGCAGGAGCCATGGGTCAACTTGCACTTATCGTCTATTCTGAGGATAGACATTCTTGGGCGCCCTCTTGAACCTTTATATCATAACTGTTCTTCTATATGCGAAGATGAAACTTACTAAAGCAATAACTGAAACATCTGTAGTGATATCTGGCCGCATGCATGCAAAAATATAATGAAATGTATAAATCTTGGGAAAGAAGGATAGGACAGTCTATGTATGTAGTATGCGGAGAGTATTCCTTTATTAATGTATTTTATATATGTTTTGTAGGCATCAGTACATTGCCTGGAGACAGGGGAGTATACTCATATCAGGAATATTCTTATTGTGCTGACCAAAATCTTACCTTGGTATCCCAAAGTGCTCAACTTGGGACAAGCCCTGGAACGAAGAGTGCACAAAATCTGTCAAGAGGAGAAGGAAAAAAGACCTGATCTTTATGCATTGGCTATGGGGTAAAATAATATTAAAAGGTGGAAATTGATTATGAAAAGATGCCAGTTGGATGTTATCATGCTTTTGTGAGGGTTGTTTTTGACTTAGAACCGTAAACGCAGTAGCTAACGTGGTATTAACCCTTTTTAATAGTTAGAAAAGTTTCAGTTTATGGAATATAAATTGCGCTATTAATGGTATTAACAGAAACAACACATGCTAATTGCAATAGACTTTTATTAATATATTAACTTCAAATGAGACCTTTATATGTTAGTTGATGATCTCTCTCACCATAGTACCCTGTAGATGAGCGCAGTACGTGTCTTCTCACTGATATTGGCTTTGGTGTTTTTAACATGTTGTGCGACTTACAGCTACTCTGGACAGTTGAAAAGCAGGAAATCTTTCATGGTACCTGAAAATGAATTTCATCATAAAGATTCCCCTGCCAGGAATGTCATTCCAACTACAGTACAGAATGGACCAGGAGCTGCCAGTCAGTCAGCATCGGTCATGGTGAATGCAGCTAAGCCAGAAGAAACCAGCACTGAGGATATTGGTCAGTACCAGTATAGCTAGAACCTGTTTGTGTTGGATTAGGGCACATAAAACACCAGTATACCTTCAAGCAGTTGGTGTTTAAGGTCCCAAAGCTTGCCTGTGCCTGCGTCTGGGTTCCCAAGTTTCCTAGTGGTTAAGGTGGTGTGATTCAGATACATGTCCTCCTAGCATTGTGCCTGCGCATGGTGTTCTGAACAGAGGAGGAACGAGATGTCCAAAGTAGACTAGAACCATGTTGCCTTTGTCACTGTGAACCTTGGAGGAAAAAAGCCACAGACACAGGGAGGACAATTATCAGTTGTGTATTTTTAGTATGACATGTACTTCTGCAACTTACTTTAATTTGGATTTTCATCTCTGTGATATTAATAATTAGGTTTTTCTCTTTATATTTTCAGAAAAACTAAAGGAGAAATCTCAAAATACATTAAAAGTTGTTACCAAAGCTGCAAATACGACACCCAAAGTAACTGTGAATAATGGAAGTAGTTCTTCTAATAGGTATGTTATCTCCTTTAGATTTATTTGGCAAATGACCACACATAGTGATGTATATGGTTCTTTTATCTTTCTGGATTATATGATGGTATTACGTCATTCATACAGCAGTGGTGGACAGAACTATCTTGTGGTCAGGTTTATATTGTATTAGATAAATAAGTGGAAAAGGTTATTTCATGTATGTATAAAACATACTTTGCTCAGGGATCCACAGTATCCCACTGCTGTGCACATCTTGGTCCAGTATCCTGATGCAGAGTATTGTCATTTTTGCAGCCAGTCTGTAGCAGGTCGCAACTGGTAAGGAAGTGCAGAGTTGCCGGGGACCTAAATGTACGCTGTTACTAGTTAATATGCTCGGTAGTCAACATTTCTACCTCCAGAATGAAGGATTGTAAACCAAGCACATACTGGTGTGTGCCTCATCTTGCAGGATCTGCGTTTATTTTACCTTCCTATGCCCTGTTGTTTTAAATTTCTTTGAAAAAAAAAAAAAAAAGGATGCAAATGGTATTGGTAATGGGTTATGGTAATGGGGTCCAGTATATGTAGTGTTCACGGCACTGCCCCGCTTCCTAGTTCCTGATTGACTGGTCCCACTGCTAGGACATGGCACTGTGGCATAATTGGCCACTTCGTGTCATGTGAGCAAGGTGATGTCCTCTAAGGTCCTGTTTGCTTTGCAGCGTCTACCCCTTGTATGTATCTGATAACATGAAATCACAGCAGCCTCCATGGAGACTACACCTTAGAGGACATCACCCTGGTCGCACGACATCTTAAGAGGCATTAGACATAGAGAGGGGTAGATGGAAGGGGCCAGTCGAGCAGAGCATGCCATACACGGCTCTATACACGGTATACGCAGTATGTAAATGTTATTGACCTCTGAATAGGCCAAGTTAGGGGGGAAAAAAGTCTTGTACAAAAGTTTTTTTTATCTACTAAAACATAATAAAACCTACATATATTTAGTATCTCTTTTATTGTACTGACCTAAAGTATGTAATGTGGAGCGCACAATGAAAGCCGTAAAAACAAGATCCAAAAGAACATGGCGCAAATGTTTTTGTCAGTTTCACTGGATTTATTTTGCAGTTTTTTTTAGTACACGGTATGGAATATTAAATATAATCACTAGGAAGTGCAATTTGGTACAGAGAAAACAACAGCTGTGTATACAGTGAATTGAAAAATGTTATGGAAAAGCGGGGAATGAAAAATGGAAATGTAAAAAAACAAAAAAGGACTGTTTCATTAAGGGGTTAAACAAAATATATAACTGGCCATGGCTGCTAAGAAAACAAAAAAAGAACTTCTACTTACCTTTAGCGGCTCTCCGGTTATCCTGTGAAATCTCCATGGGTGCCTCCATTTGTATGCAGGGGAAGGGCATGCCCACACGACCACTGCCGCTCGCTGAGCACAGCATTGGATTCAATGCATTAGGTGTTGGGGGCATTACCTCATAAACACAGCCATATTGTAAATATGTCAACTATTCATTATTTCTGAAATACCTGTAGGATAAATTGTAGACTAGTTTCATGCCACACAACTAAAGAACACTAGGTACCCTCCCTAATTTTTACTTCTGCTTTTGCCCTTAGCAAAGTTATTAAGGAAAAGGAAGACAAAGACAAAATGGGGAAGGAAAAAGAGAAGGATAAAAAGGAGAAGACTCCAGCTGCTCCACAAGAGACCAAGGCACCAGGCAAGGATGGGAAGGATAAAGTCAAGGAAGAGCGGCCTAATAAAGATGAAAAATTGAGAGATGTCAAGGAGAAAACTCCCAAATCTGACAAAGAGAAGGAAAAAATGAAGAAGGAAGAAAAATCTCAGAAGGAAGAAAAAGCTAAGGCTGCAACGACAAGCACTGAATCTAAACTGGCTGCAGAAAAGGAGAGAGAAAAGGAGCCCTCACGAGAGAGAGATGTTTTTAAGGAGTCTAAATTGAAAGAAGGGTCCAAAGGAGGAGATAAAACGGCTGTTGCTGGGTCCTTGAAGTCCCCTGTTCCCAGATCGGAGACCTCTGAACCTGAAAGGGGTAAGTTTTATTTGTGTAACTATAATGTGCCTTAGTGAAGGATCAAATGAATTTGGGAATAAAAGTGCATTACATGTCATCAAGTTAATGTTTTACTGTAGTGGTCCTATTCACCGTGAGATTATACATGTATCAAAATGGCCATCTCAGTCTGTGTCATAAAATGACATGTTGCACAGTGGACAGGAGGTAAAACACCATTTTATTGAGAATAGCGTTAAGGGGGATTTCCCCCTTTTTGATACTGATGACCCTTAAAAGAAACCTACCATGAAGTATCCACTACCAGAAGTAGAGCTAATGGTAGATTCCTTCTGCCATCCTCTGCCCTAATCTGTAATTTAATAATCCTAGAACTGAATCTAACGTGTTAATAACTTTATTTTAGTAATATGTAAGTTAACTGCAGAGGCTACTGGGGCGTGTACTAGCCTTAGCTCCCAGTGCCTGGACAGTAGTTTATTTACATATTGCTAAAATAAAGTTTTTAACACGTTAGGTTAGGTTCTAGGATTATTAAATTACAGATTAGGGCAGAGGATGACAGGAAGGAGAGATCTACCATCACATCTACTTCTGATAGATTACTCATGGTAGGTTTCCTTTAAGACCTTCACCTTTATGGAGCCCTCCACTGTGTAGCTGCAGTACTCCAGGCAGCCATGAACAGTTGACTGGTGGAGCTTCTCAAGCTGTCTGATTTTTTTTTGACCTATTCCAAATATTGGTTATGAGAATTAAAAGGGTGGAAAGCCCCTTTCAAAAGGGGCTACCTTACTGCTGCCTTACTGTATCATACTCTGAAACATGTTAACATGTTATTGCACTTTATCGTTACTCCATTATTAACACCCATTTAATTTCTTTCCCCCTTTTAGAACAAAAACGACGTAAAATTGATACGCATTCTTCCCCATCACATTCCTCAGCAGTAAAGGTTAGTATAGCATGAGGAAGCCTGTATCCATATTAGGCTCACCTGTGTGGAATACAAGAGTCCGTCTTCCTTCAAGTTGGGTGCCAATTTTCCACTGGAAGTCGCTGGAGGTTTTTTGGTTTCCTTTATTTTTGTGTTGATATTTTGTATTTTGAAATTTACGATAACGAAATTTGCCCCGTTTGGACTATTTTTCTATAAAGTATTTTTCTAAAATGGCAAATAAAAAAAGCTAAATCTTCAAGGACCTAGCAGTGATATTTTTGTAAATAGTGTGAAGAAAGCTTGTGCTGAAGTGCCTGATTATTACATTCTGCTATTTATTCTGAAATGGCTACAAGCAAACTGCTATCCACATGAGCAGAGGAGATTTTTTTTCCACCCCCCACTCTGGGTGTGCTGGTTTCTATTTTTGTGGGCGAATTTTCTAGTGAAGATTTCCTGGATCCGGTGGGAATGTTGAGATACCTCCTGAAATCCTCAGGCGATGCATCATTCGTTTTGCCGCACTGTGCCTTCCAAGAAGAGGTCGGGAAAGCTTTCACTGTAAAGTCCGGTGATGGAACCTGCAGTAGTCGTGTTATATGAGAATGCAGCATCGGTTAGATGTATCCAAGGAAAATTTACCTTGATCCCATTGCATGTCGGTCTCTGCATTTCCATTGGAGGCACACCAAGAGGAGCCTGCACTGGCTTTCAAGCGGCGGCTGCCATGGGCATAGCCAGTGATGAAGACTAGTGATTTCTGTACCCTTGCACCTTTCTCTTTTTCCTTTTCCTTTTGATACTCCTTTTCAATGCTGCTTTTTTTTTTTTTTTTTTTTTTTTTTTTTTTTTTTAACCCCTTCATTTCCACATCAAAACTGTAAGTCTTTACTTCTGTCCATGAAGCACTTGGATTACCAAGATGTGCCTTACAATGGATTTTCTTCAATATTTTTTCACTTTTTTTTTTTTCTTTCACTTTTTTCTCATATTTTGGTAAGGTAATGTGACTTGACAGAAAATATTCTTATTAAAAGGACTGTTCTGCAACAAGATTAATGTCACATTGTACATTTCATTTGCCCTCACTTCTGTTATCCTACTCCCTTCCCCTTAAATCTTTTAGAGCTAAAATCTTAACGTTTTGATTAGCTCTTCCCATTTTTTTTTTTCCGGTGAAATTTCCACACCCCATGATTTCTATCTATGCCTAGCCAAGTTTAGTCCGTTTAACATGTAGCAGTTTCCATGTTGATTTTCTTTATTCAGTGTTAACAGCATCAAAAGATTTATTCCCCCCTCAAAGGAGTAGCTGCATTTTCTCGAGGTCACCACCATGGGTCTCGGTTACTGACAACTATCCAGCTCACGTGTCATCTCCATTCATTTTCTACAGGACAACCTCAATGAATTTAAGGACTCTTCAACAAAGGTTTGAGTTCCTTTCATCATTGTTGTATTTTGAAAATATAACTAAGTTGATGTGATTTGGTTTTGGTAATGGTTCATTGTTTAACAGAATATGTTCTGTAAGTCTGAGGGTTTTTCCTGTCATAAAAATATTGAGAATGCATCCATAATGTAGTTCCATAATGACACATTAGTGTGTACAACACCCTGCACCCCTACAGACACGGATCATGAAACTGAAAGTAGATTGCTCCATTCTCAGTGTAGTGGTCACTTTGGGTTACTGTTTATCATATCTCATTCATTTGATTGGATGCTAACTAAGCTGATCTGTGGTATGCTGGGTCTGAGACCCCCAAGCAATCTGACATTTTCCAGAAAACCCCCCTCTCTGCATGACACTTAATTTGATGGCAGCAGTCAGATGTGGCTATTACAGCATAATATAGCCACCAATGCAGCATTTCGCCATTTTGTTCCTTTGGTGTTTCCCCATCCTGATGACATCTCCGCTCTCTGCCGGAAATCCTGCAGTCGTAGTGAGTTCAGTGATGCAGAGTGGTGAAGTATGGAAGGAGCAGGCAGGTGTTAGAAGTGCTGCAGGGCCCGTGAATTAGGCTGAGAAGCTAGAGCCTGGCATTTACATATTTATACAGCTTTATTTTATAAGTAGAGTAATAGATAACAATCCTCTATATACACTTGTGTCTGCAATTGTGCTCCTGAGATCTACACAGCAACAGTAATGGTTAAATATAGGTCTGATTAGATGATAGTTTTCCTTTAGATAGCCAGACACCCTTCCTGTCATATTATTGGTCAAAGCCACTGATTCTTATCTATAGCGTTGGCTCTACCTCTGATTGACATACACATGTGACGGATTTATTGGGGAACTCGGTTAATGGAGCCGTGATTTACATTGAAGTAAGCCCCCCTGCGACCATGGATATCTGGCTGTATTTCGCCCCAACCCCCACAGATGTCACTGGCTGTTAGAGGATAGTGGGCGGCTGTAGTGGTGAATAGTAATGAGCCGGGGGGGGGGGGGCATAATTATGGATCCAGCTAATTTTACATAGTTTTATAATGTTATTTACTCAATTTCTGGATTTAGTTGGAAGGAGTTCCATCATCCCTTAGAGGTAATGAGCATCCATAATACGACAGTCTGCCATTGATAATATGGTGGTAGATGTCCTTTAAATAGGACATAAGGATGCCTTCAAAGTTTGGCCAGGAGAAGAATTTTTTATTTTTTGGCATGATGAGGTGCCATTATGATCTCCAAAATTTTGTAAAAGATGAGCACGAAATCAAGTCCCACTGTGTTAATTTAACTGAAAGCGATGCAGATGCTATTAAGGCTACATCTGTTTTTTCTAAAGTTTTAAGGAAACTCTAGGAATCTGACCAACATATCACTGTATGCTCATACAGTGCAATAGAAGAGTCCTGTTCCATCTTGAAAGCAGGAGGAGGAAGGAAACTCTTCAGCTGGTGATGATGATGAGGGTATTTCCCCAATGATGGCACTGTCCTTATATGGACTGTTACATTACTGGGATCTCCCAGAGTGCATGCTCATTGGGGGCCAGGGATGAATGCAGTACAGTTGCATCCGTCATCCGTTGAATGAAAAGAAAGTAGCTTCCTGCATCTTTCCAGCCAATGTGTTCTGCTGGATGTGATGTATACTGTACATGCGTCCAGTGTATAAGCTGGGAGCTTTTTGGCATATACTGAATGTGATTGCAGCATAGGGGAAAAAATTTCTTACAAAAATGGCAATTAAAAAAATGCCACCCTATCACAGAAGGACATCAGCATGTACCGATTATCAGCCATAGTCAGAGTAGGAAACTGATTGTTCAAACTGCAACCCACTTATTTATCACACGAGCCAACAATGCTAGTTATTATTGCTCCGTGCTCTGCCACAGCTTTCTGCAGTATCGGTGTCCTGAGAACTAGTGCTATTAAAAGAAGGAAAATTGTGAATATCATTGAAGGAATAATGAGCCCCGGAGTAGGTTCTCCACTAGCTGCAATGATAACCTGGCTTTGTCCCAGGCTGCCCAGAAGAAGGCGGTACATTTTGGTCTACATGGTACTACAGCTGGAGGGTGCTGTGGACTCTGCTCAGGAGAGCCCCCGCTGCTCTAGGCATAAAGCATGCCCCCTTATCATATAGGGGTTATAAGAAAGATTTCCTTGCTGCCCATAAACATAGTACATTCTGCCAGTCAGTTCTCGGGATGTAATAACATCAAACTTTTTAGTGTACAGTTTACAAATCTACCAATTTCATTCTAAGTTTGAATTGTTGGTGCTATACATGGCTCACCCTGCCTAAGTTCCTCACGTAAAGCCGTGTATATTTTCCTGACAGAATATGAATGGCAGAAAGATTTCCATATTTCTGTACATTAAACAAACTTGCTTTACTTCCATCTGCTTTTTTTGGGATCTGAGCCTTATAAAAATTACTTTGTATGGATATACAAACAATTTCTCCAAGATACCACCCCTTCTTCATGTGAAAAGCTAGAAAAGTCCACCCCATAGAAGTGCAGTTTTGGTGGCTATCAGACAGATAGGTGTCTCTGCTCTAGATCTTGGGTTCACATTGAACCGTTTTTAAATTTTCTTTGTAATGAAATGTTTTCCCATTTTTGTTTCATCATTGTGACTTAAAAGTTTAACTTGACTGACTATCTTACTTCTACTTGATAGTGGATTATGATGTTTTCTGTTGATCATGTTAGATTGATATACACTCACCGGCCACTTTATTAGGTACACCTGTCCAACTGCTAGTTAACACTTAATTTCTAATCAGCCAATCACATGGCGGCAACTCAGTGCATTTAGGCATGTAGACATGGTCAAGACAATCTCCTGCAGTTCAAACCGAGCATCAGTATAGGGAAGAAAGGTGATTTGAGTGCCTTTGAACGTGGCATGGTTGTTGGTGCCAGAAGGGCTGGTCTGAGTATTTCAGAAACTGCTGATCTACTGGGATTTTCACGCACAACCATCTCTAGGGTTTACAGAGAATGGTCCGAAAAAGAAAAAACATCCAGTGAGCGGCAGTTCTGTGGGCGGAAATGCCTTGTTGATGCCAGAGGTCCGAGGAGAATGGGCAGACTGGTTCAAGCTGATAGAAAGGAACAGTGACTCAAATCGCCACCCGTTACAACCAAGGTAGGCAGACGAGCATCTCTGAACGCACAGTACGTCCAACTTTGAGGCAGATGGGCTACAGCAGCAGAAGACCACACCGGGTGCCACTCCTTTCAGCTTAGAACAGGAAACTGAGGCTACAATTTGCACAAGCTCATCGAAATTGGACAGTAGAAGATTGGAAAAACGTTGCCTGGTCTGATGAGTCTCGATTTCTGCTGCGACATTCGGATGGTAGGGTCAGAATTTGCTGTCAACAACATGAAAGCATGGATCCATCCTGCCTTGTATCAACGGTTCAGGCTGGTGGTGGTGGTGTCATGGTGTGGGGAATATTTTCTTGGCACTCTTTGGGCCCCTTGGTACCAATTGAGCATCGTTGCAACGCCACAGCCTACCTGAGTATTGTTGCTGACCATGTCAATCCCTTTATGACCACAATGTACCCTGTAACATCTGATGGCTACTTTCAGCAGGATAATGCGCCATGTCATAAAGCTGGAATCATCTCAGACTGGTTTCTTGAACATGACAATGAGTTCACTGTACTCAAATGGCCTCCAAAGTCACCAGATCTCAATCCAATAGAGCATCTTTGGGATGTGGCGGAACGGGAGATTCGCATCATGGATGTGCAGCCGACAAATCTGCGGCAACTGTGTGATGCCATCATGTCAATATGGACCAAAATCTCTGAGGAATGCTTCCAGCACCTTGTTGAATCTATGCCACGAAGAATTGAGGCAATTCTGAAGGCAAAATGGGGTCCAAACCGTTACTAGCATGGTGTACCTAATAAAGTGGCCGGTGAGTGTGTGTATATATATATATATATATATATGTGTATATATATATGTATATGTATATATATATAATATTTCATTCTCTATACCCAGTGTATGAAAATGTGATACTATTTATACTAACACTTACCTGTGCGTTAAACTTAATAGGACATGAAATGGCACTTACTCATAGATCCAGGAACCATGATCTTCTTATGTTTGTTATCCATGGCCTCCTCCTTTTAGAATTGGGCTAATGAGCTAGAAGGGCTCCGAGGGGCATTACCAGAGCCCCTCCATGCTGCAGACTCGCAGGGTATTACACTGTGCAGAAGTACTTTGTGCTGAAACTTCCTTTGCTGCAGTTAGAATACGTCAGGCTAATGGAGAGAGACTGAGTAGCAGTCTGTGAAGCTGTAGCATGGGGAAGCTCTGCTAACAACCCCTTAGCATTTGTTTTAAAAGTTGATTTTAGAAGAATGGAGGCCATGAGTAACGAATAGAAGAAGATTGTACTAGCTTTATAATTAACACCCTGGTGGCCCTTTCACTTCCATTTTTCACTCCCCACCTTCAAAAATTTTTCTGTGTAACAAGTTGCACTTCATAGTGATGGTATTTAATTTTCCATGCCGTGTACTGGGTAGCGGGAAAAAAAATTCCAAATGCAGTAAAAATGGTGAAAAAAGCATTTGGGCCGTTTTCTTGTGGGCTTGGATTTTACGTTTTTTTCACTGCACCCCAAATAACATGTCTACTTTATTCTTTGGGTCGGTGCGATCACTGGGATAACAAACCCGTTAAGGTTTTATAATATTTTCATACATTTACAAAATTTAAAACCTCCTGTACAATTTTTTTCTTTTTTTATTTTGCCATCTTCTGGCGCTAATAACTTTTTCATACTTCGGTGTACAGAGCTGTGGGTGGTGCGACTTTTGATGACGTTTTCAATGCTGCTATTATTAGGACTGTACAACCTTTCGATCACTTTTTATAGAATGTCTAATTTTTTAAAATGGCAAAAAAGTGCCATTTTCGACTGTATCTGTATGGACAGAAGCATTATATTCAGATTATTTCTATGTGAATCTTATTGGAGAACATTCCACATTTGTATGGGTACCACTTCTTCCCTCCGCCCTGCTAGTAACACTCTCTGTGCGTACAATCTGAACCTGTGGGGGTTATTTTGATATGTTAAAGGGGTATTCGAGGAATATGAACGTCTGACACAAAAATCCATGATGTTATAAATACAGGCGGTCCCCTACTTAAGAACAACCAGGCAGGTGCAGGACATGTGATATGGACATGTGACCAGCGGCCATCTTCTGTCCTGTATGCTCTGCAACGGACCGCACGGAGGAAATCAACGGACTTATTAAATTCTCCATTACAGTGTATGTCACCAGCATTTTCTTCTAACGGGAGCAAAATTTTAAATAACAACTAATTACACATTATCTTATATTTTGAGTACCCGTTTGAATATGAATTATGCTTATTCCTGGAAGACCCCTTTAAGGATTTGAAAAGCTGAAGAATCCCACAGGTGTCAGACTGGCAGTCCCATGCTTCAATAGGACCACTCATTGAAAGAGATAAAGTAGGCTTGTATAATGTAGTAACAGTCCTCAACTAGCTTTATTGTATATAACCCACTGGTTTGCTGTAACATTTCCTGAAAAATGCCTTTCTCCATTGCCAACACCCAGTACCTTCTCAGAGACTATAGCAGAAATTTCTGGTAGACCAGACAACGACTAAGCAGGACCGACCTGGTAAAGACTGTGTCTGCATCTACTAAGGGGCTGAATGTTCTTGGCGTCTCCCTGCCGGCGAGGGGGCTTTTAAGGGGGTTTCCCAATGAAAGAAAGTTTAAAATTTGGATCCCTTAGTGATGAATACACACGAAAGATAATTTTTTTCCCGTTAGTTTACCATTTCACTCAGTTTTATTGCTGTTTTACCTCCCATCACTCAGTGATCGTCGGTGCAAAATTCCAGATTGTGGGCAGCGATTTTCTAAGCAGACACTTCATGACTCTTCTGTGCAATGAGATGCTGTGTGCTGATAATGTGCTTAGATTTTCAGGGGCCAGGTTTATCTACACTAATATTTATTTTTTGAACATTCTTACTAGCATCGGCCACATAGAGAGATGAGACAGATCAGAGATGTGAGAGATGACATGGATATAAAACACAATGGGGCAGATTTATCAAGCTGTCTGAAAGTCAGAATATTTCTAGTTGCCCATGGCAACCAATTACAGCTCAGCTTTCATTTTATCAGTGCTCATGAATATTTTAAAGGGGAGCTGTGATTGGTTGCCATGGGCAACTAGAAATATTCTGACTTTCAGACAGCTTGATAAATCTGCCCCATTGACTCTCAGCTCTGCTAACTGTCCTATAACACACAGTCACCTCATCTATATGCCTCCCTTAGATAAAGACCTTTTCTGTGTGTAGCTTGTAGAGTAAATCTCTGCACAGTTCTGCTTTGTAGTTAGTGCAAAAATAGGTTAACCATTCAGGGATTGAGTGTAGACCCTCCATGCTTCTTTCTTTACATCCCTGAGCTCTGCTGAATAGGTGGAGTTGCAGCAGTACATTAAACTCCTCCTGCGGTCACCTCCTCCCTCTCCCAATGTCTGTTAGTATGGTTGGACTGTTAAAAGAGAGAGAGAGAGTGGTGACATATGGCCGTCCCAGAGCAGAAAAGGCAGCATGCTGGGAACAGGGAAAAGCTTTCTGTGAAGACAAAGACACAGGTACATAAAACTGCAGAGACATGTTCAATAGAAGAGATTTATTATTTTTTTTTTTTTTTAAAGTGTCCAACCCCTTTAAACATGTAGCGGGCTTATTATTTCCCATAAAGTTACATCTGGAAAATCAACTTTTAAGCGAGGTCTGGGAGGTGTAGAGCTCAGCAGTCCTGTACCCATGAAAATCATAACCAACTCTCCAAAAACCTGAAGGAATGATGTAACTCATAGAGGGGTTGTTTTGACAGAGAAAGCTTGACTTCTGTGCTTAAAGGAAACCTACCACTACGGATCTACCTATTAAAGGAAACCTACCACTTGAATTGGTAGGTGTAAGCTGCAAATACAGAGCACCTGCTCAGGGTGAGCTGGTTCCGGAGCTTACTTTCGTTATTGTTCTAAACCGCTGTATCGCGGTTTAAACACTTTTTAATGTTTTATATCTGAAGCAGCTTCGGCGCACCAAGCATAGGCGCGCACGAAGGTACGTCACATATAAACATTAAAAAGTGTTTAAACCGCAATACAGCAGTTTAGGACAATAACAAAAGTAAGCTCCGGCACTAGCTCACCCTGAGCTGGTGCTCTGTATTTGCAGCTTACACCTACCATTTCAAGTGGTAGGTTTCCTTTAAGGTAGTTCGGGAGGTAGGTGCATCTATTGGACATGAGGATAGCCCTTTTTAGGGCTAATCCTCTAATCCCCGCAATCTTTTTATACCTTTTTATTTCCCTACTATGCAAATGTTCTAAAGAGGCTACTGGGGCATGGAGTAGCTGGAGCTGAGGCTACACGGCATGGCTACTCCACGCCCCAGTAGCCTTTTTGAACCTCCTACCTTATCTCTTCGGCGCACAGCTATGAGGATGCGCAGCTCCTCATAGTTGCGCGCTGAAGATACATGTCCAATAGACGCACCCACCCCCTGATCTCCCTTATCAGGTAGATTCGTGTTGGTAGGTTACCTCCACCTCCATGACTTGATGCAACCAATTTACACCTGGAAGATGGTGTACTTTACAGCCTACTGGAATTTTTTTTTTGTCTTAGTTTCTTCATAGTGGCATATGAGATGTTAATGGCTGCATTGGATTTGAAACTTTTCAATACACAGAAATTTTTGACTTTTTAGCGACTGTTCAACTGATCGCAAAGTATTTCCAATCCCAGGAGGGGACTGCAGTAAGATGGCAACCTTTCAAAAAGTTGTGCTTTATAAATCTTCCTACCACATCAGACTTCACTTGATAAATCTGGCTTGTAAAAGGCTAAAGTGAGACGTTTTGACAAATGTCTCAAAAAAGTCACAAATGTTGGGAGGACATGATTCATACTAGCAGTCGTGTTTAGTTATTCATTGTTTTTTTTTTTTTTTTTTTTTTAATGGACTTGACTTTTGTTTCCCAATAATTACCATGTCCAAATTTTATTTTGTTAAAGCGTCGAAACATGCTCTCCCCCTGTTACTCCTCCTGAAAATGTATGAATAATTCAGTGACTGAATGTTGGGTTGTTTCTCTTTAAGTGGAGACTGTGGATTGTTCCACCTTCATAAGGAGAATGGTAACATTTGTGTAGAATAAAGTAAAAAGGAAACTATTCTATGGGCAAGTATTTAACAAACCAGACCAAGCAGCTTCCCAGCCCGGTCATGGTGCGCCAAGATACTGTATGGCACCCGGTAATGGTGTGCTGAGTACAGAGGGACCCCCATACATTTGTGTGCATGGGGCCAAAGGCTGCCTTCAAGCTTTTCATCTGCGTTGCGTTTCAAAATGCAATCCAGATGGAATGTGGAGGGTTTCTGCTCAATCACACATGCGTTTCAACAGTCATATATGCCATGTGGTGAATGTGGCTTACTATACAAAAATTAAGCTTTTACATTATTTAGGCCACACCTCTCCACGGTTCCCCAGTCTTGGAGTAGACCGCCATGTTGGTAACAGCATGGCAACATTGTCTCCTCTTATAATTTGTTAAGTTCCAAACGTTTGGATGGATTACAGAGATGGAGCTGTTGAGTTGCATATATGATAAAAAAGCATTGGTGCGTCAGTGCACAAGGCCATGCTACACATGCCTTCTCTTTAGAGGCTGATTAATCAATCTCCCTGTCACTTCCTGTACATGTGGGCCCGCCATGCTTGTTTCACTGGAGCCCTCTCATGTACACCCTGGCTGTATGTGAGAGACGCCTTTTCTTCTTCTTCTATTTTTTTTTTTTACTATTTTGGAGCACATCTAGGTACACATTTTTAATACAGTAGCATATTATGACATTTTTTCTCTTGTGAATGTATTTATATTTTCTGTTTATAATGGGAGTCTAATGTATACATATAGATCATGGTCATCTATAGATGGAGCGTAGCACTGCACATCCACATTAGATACTGCTGTCAGGGCCAGTATCCCTATATACATGCATGCTCAGCCTAAATAGTCAACCCAACAGATCCAAATGATTGAGCAATTGAAATTTAAGTTGCCTAAATCTCAAATATTTGCAGTTGGGTGGATAGAGGATCTCTGATCAGCCAATTCCCAATGTAATTTTATCGCCAGTAAGAAACTTTTATTATACACTACTTTTTTGCAGTAATTTCTTTAGAGGAAGCGGGATTGTAATGATCAGTAATGGTTGTCTCTTCTGTTACATATGATCCATACTAATCAGAAATTCTATTGGAACGCACTGCCCCAGTTATAAGTATTTGCAGATAGATATTTTCCTGTAGGATGGTTGATGAGAAACTGTAATTTTGCAAAATCTTGTTCATTTCACAGCACTACACAAACCACACTACCCCACCAACATCCAAGAGCAAAGAGAGAGAGGTAGAGAAGAAAGAGGTCGATAAATCAAGGGAACGTTCCCGCGAGAGAGAGAAAAAGGAGGAAAAAGAAAGAAAAGAGAGAAAAAGGGTTTGTGTCCTATTTTCTTATTTCCAAGGCCAGATAGAGAAAAAGAATCAGTTGAGATAATCTATTACTTCTCATTTTAAATTAATATGCTCCTCCCTGAAAGTGACCACCCTTCAGGAATCTGAACCCCCAAATAAGAACAGAATTTGACTGCTTCTTTCATACTGGGAAACTTGGCCAAATGTGGGTTCATATATGGTATAAGGCTATTGGCTAATCCCTAGCTGCATTGTGGGCACCTGAGTTTACTTATGACCAACTTTGGGTTGTAAAATTGTATGGTACATATGTATATGACATGGCTTAAACACACATAAACACGTAATGCTATGTTCACATTGGGGCAGATTTATCAAGCTGTCTGAAAGTCAGAATATTTCTAGTTGCCCATGGCAACCAATCACAGCTCCCGTTTAAAATATTCATGAGCACTGGTGAAATGAAAGCTGAGCTGGGATTGGTTGCCATGGGCAACTAGGAATATTCTGACTTTCAGACAGCTTGATAAATCTGCCCCATTGTGTTTGATGTGCATAGTAACTGTAGGGGTAACCATTACTGACATGCCTCTGTATGGAGATGTGATGTGAGCATAGACATATATAAACATTTATACAGAATATGTGAGGTTTTGGAAATATGCATTTTATTAACATCTATCTTGATTATTACATAATAGGATCATTCTAACAGCGACCGGGAGGTGAATCAAGAGTCAAAAAGACGCAAAGAAGAGAATGGAACAAGTGAGTGAGAGATCGTTGTATACTTTTTAGGGCGAATTCACATGAACGTGTGTCCACCATAGTGTAGTACCGCGGGCTCACGTCGGCACACGGGAGAGGAGGAGGAGGAGGAGGCGGTGAGCGCTGCTCGCCTCCACCCCTCTCCATAGAGAAATATGTCCTATGACATGTCCTATCTTTTCCCTGGTACGGTGCCGCATGTGTACCTATGGGGACCTAGAGTATATATGGCAGCCATACACAGCTCATCTTAGACCTAAGGTTGTTCTGGGATTTTGGATTGACAACCTGAAACGCCCACTTAAAAACAGTGGATCCTGGCCAAACATGCATCCTCTGCCTTGTTCACTTTTAAATTGACTTATCTACTTAAAACATGGCTGCACATGCATTTCATTTTCCCTACACCCCATCCGGGCTTTGGCTGCTATATTTCTCTCCGAATTTGTACATGAGAAGAAAGCTAAACTTTACCAGTTTATTTTGGGCAATGAATTCAATATCCCAACATGGTTTTTGCATATTCAAGGTTGTGTAGCTTTTTGAATGACATGCAGATATTGTATAGAATGGTAATGAATAGTAACAATACTTTACAATTATCCATACAGCTCCATCCAGACAGCTTAAAAATGCGCTTTGGATGCATACTATTTTTTTATATACAACTTAAGTTATGTAGAAGTTAAAAAACATACAATCATTGCAGGTGGCTCCTCCAAACACAGTAAAAGCGAGAGTCCATCTGATTCCCCACACTCAAATGAGAAGGAGCGAAGCAAATCCAAGTCTTCAAATAAAGAAAAGGCAGAAATAATGAAATCTGAGAAGGTGGAGAAGAGTTCTTCCAGCAGCAAGAAGGTATATGTTGTGTTTTGTTTACAGCTGAAAAGGGTAAACATTCAACATCTCTGCCTCTATAAGTTGAGAACCAACAAAGGCAAATTTTTCCAGGAATGTTGTCTTCCAAAGTACTTGATTGCTACAAATGGGAGATTAGAGACTGGTCGGTAGTTAACAGCACTGGACCTACATACTTTAAAGAAGAAGGAAAGCCACCCCCCCCCCCCCCAAAAAAAAAAGAGGGGTTATAGATTTTAGTGAGGTGAGGGGAAGGGGGTCACTGATGCAGGTAGTGGGGCGAGTAGAGGAAAGGAGCCTGGGTACTTCTTCTTCTGTGATTGTCTCAAATTCAGTGAGTGAACAGGAGGGAATAGATTTCATGGAGTGAGTGGATTATGAAATAAACTTGATTGCACTCGCCAGGAAATTATCTTTAAAGTAGTTTGTTGTTCTGTGACACGTGGCTGCACCTTTAGGTGAAGAGTATCAAAGAGCCTTTAGGATTATTAGAGAGGATTGTTGGAATACACCTTTTTAGCAAGGCGAAGGGCAGAGTTATAGGTTCTAAGCATAAATTAGAAGTGAAAAAAGTCCAATGTGTAAACACCCCAAAAGCCTTTTCCTTGGGCAGTGCTCCAGGAGTGCCAATGACTGTGACTGTGCCAATTATATGGACACTAAATAAAATGGGAATGGTTAGCGATATAAACTTTCTGTTTGTGGCACATTAGTATATGGGAAGGGAAAACTTTTCAAGATGGGTATTGACCATTTTAAAGTCTATCAATTTGGATCCAACTTTTTTTTTTTTTCCCCAATGGGCTGACGGGTCATGTGACACATGCAACTTATTTCACATGAAAAACAATGGTGTGCTTGGTTTTAATGTAACTATATTCTTTTGTGATTATTTATAAGTTTCTGACCACTTCAAAGTGCTGTCCTTTTGTGTTGGATTGTCAATACAACCCTTTTCTCACACTCTTGACACATGCAGAAGAAATGCTAGCGCAGGCTTCCAGTATCTGTTGTTGTGGCCAATCCACTTTCCAGGGAACTGTTCATGTAGGAATGCTCTGACCTATGGGGTCATCTGAAGGCAATTGTCTATACTGTGAAGATGCAAGATGTGCAATATCTAAAATGACAGAGCAATGATTCAGAAGAAATGCTAGCACATGCTTTTTCTGTGAAATTCTCTAGAAGTTTGATGTGTTAATGACATTGGGAAAAAAATTTTGATCCAAAATGGCCGCCATGGTCAACACTCATCTTGAAAAGTTTCCCCCCTCCCATATACTAATGTGCCATAAACGGGAAGTTCATATCACCAACCATTCCCATTTTATTTGGGTGTATCCATATAAATGGCCCACTCTGTACACAGACCTGCATGAGAATACATTGGACCAGATTTATTGGTCTTTTAATTCAGAATTCTTTCATAAATACTTTGTGCCGTGTTTATCAATGGTTTCCACAACTTTTGTGACAATTGCATCAATCTGAGTGGACTAATAGAAGGGGAAGTTGTTGTTCTGGGAAAGGGACATAAACAAATATGAGGTCCCAAACTCCAACAGATTTATTTGTAACATTTGAAAAATTTTGTGCAGAATAGTCGTGCGCACTGTTTAAAATGTTAACCTTTTTTCAGTGTCTCGGCACAACTGTTTTCCTGGTTCTTCTGATTTTGTGCATTTTGTGATCAGACATTGGAATCACATTAATGTAATGTCCCATTTATTGTATGAACTCATCAAGATCAGATGGAACTAATGAATTTGAATAGGCAGAGAAAAACTATCTACAAGGATACAGATTTCTTGTTTCAGCAGTAAGTCACATCTGTTTCTGGAGCCGAGTCATAGAACTTCTGTTTTTTTTTTCCCCCTCCTTTCTTAAAGGAATCTAGACATGACAAGGAGAAATCTGAGAAGAAAGAAAAACGTGAGAGTGCTGGAGGGAAAGAGGAGAAAAAACAATATCCTTTTACTGGGCTCTTGCATGGAGACGGCGTTCAATGATTTACTCAATGACTTGCTGAAGCTACTCTACAAGAGGAGAAGCTGCATGTAGCATGTTGGAGAGCAGGGGGAGCTGAGCAGATTGTACATGGTGTCCTGTCTGCAGGAAGCATGTTGGAGAGCAGGGGGAGCTGAGCAGATTGTACATGGTGTCCTGTCTGCAGGAAGCATGTTGGAGAGCAGGGGGAGCTGAGCAGATTGTACATGGTGTCCTGTCTGCAGGAAGCATGTTGGAGAGCAGGAGGAGCTGAGCAGATTGTACATGGTGTCCTGTCTGCAGGAAGCATGTTGGAGAGCAGGAGGAGCTGAGCAGATTGTACATGGTGTCCTGTCTGCAGGAAGCATGTTGGAGAGCAGGAGGAGCTGAGCAGATTGTACATGGTGTCCTGTCTGCAGGAAGCATGTTGGAGAGCAGGAGGAGCTGAGCAGATTGTACATGGTGTCCTGTCTGCAGGAAGCATGTTGGAGAGCAGGAGGAGCTGAGCAGATTGTACATGGTGTCCTGTCTGCAGGAAGCATGTTGGAGAGCAGGAGGAGCTGAGCAGATTGTACATGGTGTCCTGTCTGCAGGAAGCATGTTGGAGAGCAGAAGGAGCTGAGCAGATTGTACATGGTGTCCTGTCTGCAGGAAGCATGTTGGAGAGCAGGAGGAGCTGAGCAGATTGTACATGGTGTCCTGTCTGCAGGAAGCATGTTATGGAGCCAGAGATGCTGAGCAAGGAGATCCAGGAATTTATTCATAGAAACCTTATTTTATTCTACTTTTAGGACTTTGTAGGGGGTGTAGAAAAGTTCTTAATCCTTTTCCTGATTTATGTCCTAATAGGTTCAAAATATTTATCCACATTGCCTATTGCGAAGTCCACTGAAAACCGTAAAGGACCTCTGAAATTTGACTTGTACAAAGATTTCTTGCATAATATGGGTCCAAAACCAAATTGTATAAATATAAAACCTTATAACTTTTTATGGAAAGGAATGGTTTCCTTAACTAATGGCTTACCCATAAATCTTCAGATAAGCACAGATAATGATGTCTGTGTGCAACAAGGTAAGGCTTCCAGTCTTGGTAAGATCTGAGGTAACTGATGTTAAATGTTGGACATCAACTTTGGTTAACAAGACCAACCTATTATTTTCCAGACTTGTGAGGGGTGGGGAGTTGGGCTGATGCCAGTTGTAAACTGTAAAGTTGTAGTTGTAAACTGGATCATCATCCTATTCTAACAATCTAGTTCCCATATGTTGATTTCAAGAAAGGCGTGCCACAGTAAAGAATGTCTTTGATAGTGGTAATAACGTGTATTACTAAAACTAGGGCAAAACTATGTCCTTATGAGAATCTTTACCACTTTTGTATACATCCTTCAAATACATTTCCTTTTATTAGCAGCTGCCTGGCTCTGGTATTCTAAAATTAAGTATCCACCAATACACCCTAGTATTTTCTGCTGCAGGTTTACCCAGTACTTGACTGCTTAGAACATAATAATACTTTTTGTTTCCACAGCCTAAGTGTATAACTTTATATTTACCTACATCAAACCTCAGTCATTTCTCTGCCCAATCTTTCTTTCCACAAATTAATTAATGTGCAGAGCTTGGTATCATCTGCAAATATTGAAATTTTACTCTGTACACCCTCTTAAGGCCTTTAGTAAAAATATTTAAAGAAATGCCTTAATACTGACACCTGCTGCCAGCTTTCGATTACCACAACCCAATACAAGGATGTAACATTAATAATGACACTCTTCTTTGTGTCACTAATCTATTTGTTAACCCAAATGCACAGATTTTCCCTTAGTCCCAGCAGTCTTATTTTGTGTACCAATTGTTTGTGTGGTACAGCATCAAATGCCTTAGAAAAGTCCAGATACACAACATCCACAGCCTCCCCCTGTCTGTCTGGAACTCACCTTCTCATAGAAGCCAATCAGATTAGTCTGACTGGACCGATCCCTCATAAACTCATGCTTTTGGTGGGTTATAAGGTTGTTATTATTATTGAGATACTCAAATATAGCCTCTCAAAGAATCCCCTAAAGCATTTACCCCACAACTGGTTGATCTCACAGGTCTGTAGTTTTTGGGCTAATTTTTCAATCCGTTTTAATGTAGTTTTTTTTTTTTCTAATTGTTTTAGATGTCCTTGTTGTTAGAAAGAAGTTTAACTATGTTTTTTACTTTTTCTCCCACAGAAAACACATTGAATTAGTACAAGGGATCCTGCAGCTGGATGATGACCAGATGTATCCAGGCGTTTATTTACCACAATGTTGATTGCACAGATATTTCTCAATGAAGAGGCCGAGAAGCGTCTTCTTAAATTATTAATATTGGTTTTCTTTTTCTTTTTTTTTTTTTTTCTTTCTTTTTTTTTTTCTTTCTTTTTTTTTTTTTCTTCCTTCACCATCAAACATTCATGTTGTGCATTTCTGTATTTTAATGTGTTGCTAGTTTTCTTATACATTTATTTTCAGTACATGGCTGAAAGTGTTTACCTACTCCATAATTTTAAGCACAATGTGCTACAAACAGAATTGCCGCAGTGCAAATAAGGCTCTATTTTTTGTGTGTACAGAGTCCCTTTAGGTTGTCAAAAAGAGAAAAAGAAAAACTGCCTGAAATTTAGTGATTATTTGCCACATAGAATGCATCCTTTTTAATTGTTGCAACCAGAAATAAACAGTTTTTGAACAGTTTTTGAATTTACCTCATTTAACCCGTTTTATTTATTATACCAGTATGTAAGGTATGCGGAGCGGCGGCTTCCAGAGAGCAACTCTATGTATATTGTGTAGATCATGAAGAATCTGAACAAGAAAGTGGAACGCATGTCCTGTACTTGACTGCCCCAAAAACAACGTTCTGTTTTGTCATAATGTTTTTTAAAACATGGGAGAGTAAAATTGTCACTCGTGAGAAAGTAGGATTCAATTCTGCAAGAACCAGGAGCTTTGTATCGCCGAACTTTAGTGTGAAAAGTTTCAAAGAATTTTTTAAGAGAAATTTTTAACTGCTGAATTCTACCAGTGTAAGCTTTTTTTCTAAATAAACAATAGTTTTCTCAATGGGTCGTAAATCATTGTGTGTATTGTGCCTTTTTATATATTATCCATTTTAGTTAACTGGAGTCTTATTTCTTAAAGGGGTATTCCCATCTGGACATTTACATTTAATTAAATTTGCCTTATGTAAATATTTCTTCAATTGGATGTTAATTAAAAAAATGTCACTGTGTGAAGATAATTTCTCATAAATGTAGTGATGTTGTCCTTAAGAAAACAGATGGCTTCCTTGGATACGACCACGTCACACTCTGGCAGCGGTGGCCAGACTTGCGCTATAGAGTCCTGCCGGACCACCAGGATTCAGCAATCATTACCACAGGACGGATGTGTGACATGTAGTAACTCCCGGACATTTTATATACAATAACCTTTTGTTTCTTTGTGCACTCACTCCAGCAGAGGTGGCCGTATCCGAGGAAGCTATCTTGTTTCTAAGGGACAACATGGCTACATTTATGAGAAATTATCTTCACACAGGAACATTTTTTTTAATAACCTCTAATTGAAGAAATGTTTATATATGGCAGATTAATGAAACTGAATGTGAGTGCTCAGATGAGAATACCCCTTTACGTCTTAGTCTTATTTCTATTCGTATAAAAGCCGGGGGGTCTTGTCCATGAGTGATAATTTGCAGAAAACTTCTGTGTTAAAGGGGTTTGTCTTGAATAAGGCAGCTCTATCTACATCTATAGATAGTGAAGTGACTTGGGATAATAGCCAAAGTAGGTTCCTTCTGAGATTCCAAAACTATAAAGGAACTACATTTATGGCCATTGCTTTGTCCATGCACACATTTTGAGGGAATACTGTGGTATAGGGTCTGTTGCACTGTTAGCAAAACACACATTTCCTTTTTTACACATTAGGTCATAAAAATACCTAAAGGTCTGCTAACATACAGTAAAGACATGTCCTATCTTTTCCTCGTGTATCCTTAAATCCTTGCCTGCTAAATTACAAAAAAAGCTTTGTTTAAAGATCTATAGACAACAAGCAATGGTCCCAATAGAAAATATATTGGGGCACGTTTACTAACAAAAGTGCTAACTATTTGCAGTTTGCCTGTGCAGAGAGCTCCATGCACTGATCCACTTTTTTAGGTGCACCTTAAACATGGTCTGTGCGACTCATTTCTGTCAGACTTTGCATGTAAAATGTGGTGCACGGTCTGACTGCGCACCGGAACGTCCTGTCAGTGCAGAAATTTGTGTTGCATGAAGACTAGTGCAGCGTGCACCACAAAGTGTTGCTTGCGATAGAAATGTGTCTCAGGCACTTCAAGTAGTTTGCACTGAAAAGAACGCTCAAAGACTGCCAGAAACTGGGGCACAGCCCTTGGTAAATGTGCCCCATTGTTGTCTTACTCATCCAGGTGTTACATTAATATGGTGCTTGTTTTGCACTGGTACATAAACAAAATAAATCTTCTCTATACTACTTTGCTGTAATACTGCTGTTTGCAGCCACAACTAGGGGGAGCTAGGTGCATCGGAATAAATACATCTTCCATAGAATATAATAGACCCTGTGCAAATCTTGTTTCATTGAGTTTCTCCTAGTGGTGGCTACAGGAAAATGCTTTGTTTGGAAGAAGTAGTTCAGTGCTGACTGAAATGTCCTATAAGATCAGTGATCGGTTCTGTACTGTAAGTTTAATGAAAACGTACATACCAAACTTTGAGACCTCAAACATTGTCTGTATGCACCATCAGACAGCCCTAGAATGACATTTTGCTAGAAGTCAAATGTCCAGCTACAGGTGCCCCATGCCACTGCTCTCCAACCCCATCATGGTGTAAAACATGAAGCGCAATAGTCTGTGGAATAGAGGCCAGTACTCTGGGCCGGCTCCAGGTTTCAGTAGGCTCCTGGGCAACAGAGCCTCAGTGGGCCCCTTTAGTGTACTCATTTGGCAGCATCATAAATTATATACAGCTCCCTCATAGTTTAATTATATACAGCCCCATCATTGTTCTACTATATACGGCACCCCTCACCAGATGCTGCCAGGCCGCTCTGGACTGAGATTTGGCTATCTGGGCCCCCCTAGCACCGCCGTCCTACCAGTACTCTTCAGCAATCAGTCCTGCTTTTGTCTTGGATGCATTAATATCTCCAAAAGCTCCATTAACCCTTCTCGCTCTGCGTCCAATGTATCGGACGCTGAGCGCAGTGACATAGAGCTCACCGTCCCATATATCGGAAGCAGAGCTGATGCCGGTTCAATTCAAGATGGCAGCCCTGAGGTACGATCAGGACCCCACAGCTGCCTGTTGCCACTGCCTGAAAGATGCGGTCTGTGACGTCATCTTAAAGGCACAGTGTCAGCCTATGCATGTGCCTAGGCTGACACTGCAAATACATCAGTATTGCAGGATATTATCATGAACAAGCAATCAGATGATTGCTTGTGCATGTCCCATGGTGGAAATAGCAAAAAAGTAAAAAAAAAAAAAAAAGTTATTCAATAAAAAATAAATTAATAAATCAATAAAAATGCACATAAGCCCCATAACATATGAAGAAACATATGATTTAAACTTTTTTTGGGGTTATAACACAAACCCCACATATATAGTTTCACTGCGTCCGTAACAACACGTAGAATAAAAGTAAATAACTATTGAACCCGCACGATGAACCCTGTTCAAAAAAACTGTTAAAAACCCGCCAAAAATTATGATTTTTATCCCACAAAAAATGCAATTAAAAAGTGATCATAAAAACATAAGTACTCCAGAATGTGACTGTTGCAAAGTACAACATGTCCCGCAAAAAAACAAGCCATCAACCAGCTCCATAGCCAAAAAAGTAAAAATGTTATGCTACTTGGAAGACAGCAATGCAAAATTGATAGATTTTACCCACATTTGGGTTTTATTTTACAAATTTAGTTAAACGTAAGAAAAAATATTCATGTGTGGTATCTCCGCAATAGTATTGACCCATAGGATAAAGATAATATGGGCTATACGGTGAACACAAAAAAAAAAAAAGAAAAAATCCAGTAGAGAATTGATGCTTTTCTACTCGTGCCCTCAAAAAAAAAGTTCCTTAATTTTCAACAATAGGTGATACCAAGCCCGAAATGGTTACACTGGAAAAAGCATCTTGTCCCGCAAAAAAAAATGGCCGACACATGGCCCCAATAACGAAAAAGCAAAAATGTCATAGCCTACAAAAGGGGCCCATGAACAAACTAAAATCCTGACAGCTGCAGGGCGCTCCTTCCTTTCTGCACCTCGCTGTGCGCCCATAAAACAAGTAACGGCCACATGTGGGGGGTCTCTGTACTTGGGAGAAATTGCAGAACAAATTGTAAAATGGGTTTTCTCTTTTTATCTTTTGGAAATGTGTAAATTTTAGGTCTAAATGAAGGTATAACCGACAAAATTTGACCATTGTAAATTTCACCGCCATTTTGATTTGGTTCCTATGAAGATCTCAAGGGGTTAACACTCTTCCTTAAAAGCTGTTTCTGGTAGGTTTTGATGTTAAATATGTAAAATTTTATGCAAAACAGCATTTATCCCCAAAATAGTCAATTCTGAAAATACAGAAAATTGATAATCTATTTGTAAGCCGCGTAACATCAAAATAAATTATCCAGACATTTCAAAAATGATGATAATGTAAAGTAGACATATGGGAAATGTTATTCAGCAACTTATTTAGGTGGTAAATCTATCTGCCTGATTTAGATTTTCAAAAATGGCAAATTTTTCAAAAAATTCTAAATTTTTTCTTTATTTTTGTAAATAAACGCAAAACTTGTAATACAACATTTTGCACTAAAATGAAGCACCACATGTGGGGAAAAGACAATCTCAGAATCGCTTTGATAAGTAACAGTGTTCAAGAGTTCTAACCCTATAAAGAGACGCATGTCAGAATCCAAAAAATGGGGATGAGCCTTAAGCTATAAACTGGCTGCGTCCTTAAGGGGTCAAAGTCAAATGACAACACACAACACACCAAGATGAGGCAAAATTTGTGCTCTAAAGTTATTCAGAATACACAAGTCTTTATAGGAAAATTTTAGCAGATGTCCATCATATTGTCTAACGTTGCATGTGGTGAGAGGTGCATATGAGTATTCCAAGAAATGTTTTACAATACATTTCAATGTTACTTACATGCAGAAAGCATAACACCAGTACACAAGGCCAGGAATCTGGTAATATGCTTATCTGCTTGGGAATAAGAGAGAATGTTACCTTTTCAAGTTAACACGAAAAACAATAATCTACAGCCCATGAGAAAGTTAATCCCAGTTTAAAATGCAACTTCTTATCTTTAGTTGCTTCTTACAGATTTACAAAACTAAGGAGAAACAATTCAGCTAAATACATGAAATAAATACAAAAAAGATAACATTTTCCCTTAGAAATAGGATGTACTTAATTGTGGAGATGCTAGAAGTAACCACTCAAAGGTGTGAAATTTTCTTTACTGCCGGTCATGAGGGTGTGGGGTGGCATTATGTACCGTAGCTAAATCTGTGGTATTCATTTCAGGTACATTTACTTAGCCTGTTGAATGTGTCTATATGGATAACACTGACCCATCATTACATCACTACTGATTATAGATTGTCACAACTTATCTACACCTCACCCCTGTACAATGACCTCTATATAGATAACACTGCCCCATCATTACATCACTACTGACAATAGATGATGTCACAGCTTATCTCCTCCCCCTCCCTGTACAATGACCTCTATATAGATAACACTGACCCATCATTACATCACTACTGACAATAGATGATGTCACAGCTTATCTCCTCCCCCTCCCTGTACAATGACCTCTATATAGATAGCAGTGGCCCATCATTACATCACTACTGACAATAGATGATGTCACAGCTTATCTCCTCCCCCTCCCTGCACAATGACCTCTATATAGATAACACTGACCCATCATTACATCACTACTGACAATAGATGATGTCACAGCTTATCTCATCCCCCTCCGGATACAATGACCTCCATATAGATAACACTGACCCATCATTACATCACTACTGACAATAGATGATGTCACAGCTTATCTCCTCCCCCTCCCTGCACAATGACCTCTATATAGATAACACTGACCCATCATTACATCACTACTGACAATAGATGACATCACAGCTTATCTCATCCCCCTCCCGGTACAATGACCTCCATATAGATAACACTGACCCATCATTACATCACTACTGACAAGAGATGATGTCACAGCTTATCTCATCCCCCTCCCTGTATAATGACCTCTATATAGATAACAGTGACCCATCATTACATCACTACTGACAATAGATGATGTCACAGCTTATCTCCTCCCCCTGCCTGTACAATGACCTCTATATAGATAACACTGACCCATCATTATATCACTACTGACAATAGATGATGTCACAGCTTATCTCCTCCCCTCCCTGTACAATGACCTCTATATAGATAACACTGACCCATCATTACATCACTCCTGACAATAAATGATATCACAGCTTATCTGCTCCCCCTCCCTGTACAATGTCCTCTATATAGATAACACTGACCCATCATTACATCACTACTGACAATAGATGACGTCACAGCTTATCTCCTCCCCCTCCCTGTACAATGTCCTCTATATAGATAACACTGACCCATCATTACATCACTACTGACAATAGATGGTGTCACAGCTTATCTGCTCCCCCTCCCTGTACAATGACCTCTATATAGATAACACTGACCCATCATTACATCACTATTGACAATAGATGACGTCACAGCTTATCTCCTCCCCTCCCTGTACAATATCCTCTATATAGATAACACTGACCCATCATTACATCACTACTGACAATAGATGACGTCACAGCTTATCTCCTCCCCCTCCCTGTACAATGTCCTCTATATAGATAACACTGACCCATCATTACATCACTACTGACAATAGATGATATCACAGCTTATCTGCTCCCCCTCCCTGTACAATGACCTCTATATAGATAACACTGACCCATCATTACATCACTCCTGACAATAAATGATATCACAGCTTATCTGCTCCCCCTCCCTGTACAATGACCTCTATATAGATAACAGTGACCCATCATTACGTCACTCCTGACAATAAATGATATCACAGCTTATCTCCTCCCCCTCCCAGTACAATGACCTCCATATAGATAACAACACTGAGAAACAAGTTCCCCAGCAAATCATTACATTGAACAGTTCATAAAATACATTTGCTTCAGCATTTTCCCAGGTTGACAATGTACAGTAGTCTGCATTCATTAGGTTGGGTTTAAGAAACCTCGCCTCTTGTGATTTTGTTTAATGATGGGTTTTTTATGATGATTTAGTTTTATTGACCCCTAAGTCAGGATCTTAAAGGGAAATCTGTTAGGTATTATAATTTTCAGAAAGGTAGTAACTAATTTGAATGGTAAAACTAAGCTATATGTCTGCTTCATGTTTTTATCATTTTATTCTATTTTATTGCAACAAATCGAACAGCAATTTTCTGCATTTTTACAAAAATTTCAGTGTTGAATTTTTGGTATAAGTTTTGTTTTTAAAACATGTAATATTAGAAACCCTGTATGAATCACCCCTTTTTCAAAACTGCACTCCTTTAACCCCTTAACGCTCTGCGCCGTAGCACTTTTTTTCGATCGCCACGCCCCCGAACATCATCGGGGGGCGGCGATCGGTTGCCATGGTAGCCTCGTGTCTTCTTTTGACACGAGGCTATCTGGCAGCTGCAGATTCGTTACAATGAGCCAGTGGCTCATTGTAATGAATGTGCTGTAAAAATGCCATATATTGCAATACAGAAGTATTGCAGTATATGGTAGGAGCGATCTGACCATCTAGGGTTAATGGACCCTAGATGGTCTAAAAGATAGTGAAAAAAAAAAAAGAAAAAAAAAGTTTAAAAAATAAAAAAAAATTAATAAAATATTAAAAATTCAAATCACCCCCCTTTCCCTAGAACTGATATAAAACATAATAAACAGTAAAAATCACAAACATATTAGGTATCGCCGCGTCCCAAAATGCCCGATCTATCAAAATATAAAAACGGTTACAGGCGGCGGTGACCTCCGAGGCGGGAAATGGCGCCCAAATGTCCGAAATGCGACTTTTACACCTTTTTACATAACATAAAAAATGAAATAAAAAATGATCAAAATGTCGCACAGACCTCAAAATGGTAGCAATGAAAACGTTGTTTCATTTCGCAAAAAAAAATGACCCCTCACACATCTCCGTGCGCCAAAGTATGAAAAAGTTATTAGCGTCAGAAGATGGCAAAAATTTTTTTTTCTTTTTTGTACACATTCGTTTAATTTTTGAAAATGTATTAAAACACAATAAAACCTGTATAAATTTGGTATCACCGCGATCGCACCGAACCAAAGAATAAAGTAGGAGTGTTATTTGGAGCGAAGAGTGAAAGTCGTAAAAACTGAGCCCACAAGAACGTGAGGTTTTTTTTTTTCAATTTTTCCACATTTGGAATTTTTTTCAGCTTCGCAGTACACGACATGTTAAAATAAATAACATTACGGGAAAGTAAAATTTGTTACGCACAAAATAAGCCCTCACACAGGTCTGTACACGGAAAAATGAAAAAGTTAGGGATTTTTAAAGTTGGAGAGCGAGAAATGAGCCGAAAAACCCTCCGTCCTTAAGGGGTTAAACTATTAAAAAAAAACAGCTTTTACCGTGTAAACCCTTTGAGAGTTTAGTAACTAAAACAAAATGTAAGTGAAATGTAGAATGGTCTCATTTTTCAGTAATACGTTCATTTAACCCTAAAATTTACACATTCACGGAAGATAAAAGGAGAAAATCCTTGATAAAAATTTGTTATGCAATTTCTCCCGACTACAGAGACCCCCCACACATGGATGTTACTTGTTGTCTGGGCTATGCGCATACAGTTTTACAAGATTTAGTAGTTTCTAGTTTCTTGAAATGCATACTTTTAACCCCTTACCGACATGTGACGTAATAGTACGTCACATGTCGGGTCCCGGTACATGGAGAGGGCTCGCAGGCCGAGCCCTCTCCATAGCCGGTAAGTCTTTGCTGCATATTGCAGCAAAGGCTTACCGGTAACACCCGCGATCAGCTTCAAAAAGACAGCGACGCGCGGGCGCTGCCATCTTTCCGTGGATCGTCGCTCCCCGTGACGCCATCGGGGAGCGGCGATCCATCGCCATGGTAGCTTCGGGTCTCACGAAGATCCGAAGCTACTTCGGGTTAACCCATTCATTACAATGTGCTGTCAGCACATTGTAATGTATGAGTAGTAAAATCCCCATATACTGCCATACTGTAGGGTACCCTAGGGAGTCTGAAAAATAGTAAAAATAAAAAAAAAGTTAAAATAAAAAAATTATATTAAAAAAACCTAAAAATTCAAATCACCCCCCTTTCCCTAGAATTGATATAAATATAAATAAACAGTAAAAATCATAAACACATTAGGTATTGCCGCGTCCGAAAATGCCCGATCTATCAAAATATGATAACGTTTTTTCACTGCGTTTAACCCCGTAACGGAAAATCGCGCCCAAAGTCGAAAATGCCACTTTTTTGCCATTTAAAAAAAAATTTAAAATTCTATAAAAAGTGATCAAAAGGTCATACAGTCCTAAAAATTATAACATTGTAAACGTCATCAAAATCTGCAAAAAACGACACCACCCACAGCTCCATACACCAAAGTATGAAAAAGTTATTAGCGCCAGAAGATGGCAAAATCCCCCCCAAAAAATTTTGTACAGGAGGTTTTAATTTTTTTAAATGTATGAAAAATTATAAAACCTATACAAATTTGGTATCCCCGTAATCGTACCAACCCAAAGAATAAAGTAGACATGTCATTTGGTGCACAGTGAAATCCGTAAAATCCAAGCCCACAAGAATACGGCACAAATGCGTTTTTTTGCCAATTTCACTGCATTTGGAATTTTTTACCCACTTCCCAGTACACGGCATGGAATATTAAATACCACCATTTTGAAGTGTAATTTGTTACGCAGAAAATAAGCCGTCACACAGCTCTGTACATGGAAAAATAAAAAAGTTACAGATTTTTGAATGTGGGGAGTGAAAAATGAAAACGCAAAATCGAAAAAGGGCCGCGGCGGGAAGGGGTTAAAATATAATTTTTCTTTCCTACCATGTCACCATGTGAAGTCTTATTTTTTGCCATACGGGATGCTTTTTCCAATGATACTAATTTGGAAGTGATAAAAATGTATTAACTTTTTTGTTGAAAAAGTAGAAAAAACATCAATTCTGTAATAGATTTTTGCCTTGTTTTTGGTGTTCACCGTATAGCCTAAGTAACTTGCTATCTTTATGCTATGGGTCAGTACTATTATAACGTTATTTAGGCATTTTTTCTTACATTTTAGTAAATTTGCTGAATAAAACCAATTTCGGGGAAAAAGCTATAATTTTTGTTTTTGTGTCTATGGACCTGGTTGAGGGCTTGTTTTTTGCAGGTCATGTTATAGTTTACATTAGTACCATTTTGAAGAAGATATGTTGTTTTGATCACTTTTTATTGCACTTATTTTGTGGGAGAAGATAGGTAAAAATATTAGTTCTTGGTTCTATTAAAAAATATTTTTTGGCCCTCATTGTACAGGTTCAATAATTAATTTTTTTTAATTGTACAGTTTGTTACAGACACGATTATATTCAAATATGTAGGGTTTCTTACGCAGGTGCTTGCCGCTTCTGGCTCTTGTTTTTTCTCTTCTGGCTCTGTATTCTCTACAGTGCTTTTGCTGTGATTCTGACCTTTGCGTTTACCGTTTTCCTGTTTGTCATTCTTGTTTGTTTGTCTTACTGTTCTGTGCACAAAACTAGGGTAGGGATAGAGGTTGTGGGAAGAGTAGGATTTTTACTTCTTCCCTTAGTGCCCTTAGGAGATTCTTTAACCATCAAGCCTTGGATCTACCTATAATTGATTATTCCCATGCAGCCTGTCACAGTTACCCCTGCAACCAATGTCTCGGGTCACAGCGTCACTCACTTCTCGTTGACATTTAAAGGGCCAAGGCACTGCTAATTGGTGTTGCTGCCCGCCTGCCCTAATAAATGGACTGCCTCTGCCTCTGCCACCTGCCAGATCTTTGTGCCTCGTTCCTTAGTGGAAAGCTTGTTCCTATGCCCTGTGATTATTTGGTGAATTCCAGTTGTGACCCCGGTTTCATCCCTGACTTCGCTACTCTGCTGCCTGCCTTGAACTTTTGCCTTGCTCCTGAACTTGCTCCTGTGCTGCCTGTCTCAACCTCCTGCCTGTCCCGACTACGATTCTGCCTCACAACTCTGTACCTTCCCTTGGCCACAACTGTGGACAAAGTCGTGCCTGTGGAGCGACTTGGTGGTACCATGCAGCAGCAAGTCCAAACCGGGTGTCACATAGACTCTGCTCCCAGCTGTTGGCTTCTGTCATTGTCCACGGTGGTTCAGTGGGTCTACTACCCAGGAATACTAACACAGCCTTATTACCTTTAGGGGCACCTTTTTTTTTAAATCAATTGTGTCCCTCACTTTCGAAACTTACCTGGCATGTAGCCTGAACTAGGAGTCAGAAGGGGGTTGGCCAACTCTTCCAAGTCCAGCCACCCCTCCCATCCTTATTCCCTGCTTCTCCTCCCATTATTTGCACTTCACCCAACTGAATTTTTATGTAGTCTTTTACAGCCAACGTAATGTCTGTTACAGCTCAAACAATGTAATTATCACAGTGACCTTCAAAAGACCTTGACTATGAGATCCCTTTTGTGTATGTAATTGCACAATATTCCAAAATACTCAACACATTTTAAGAAGAAAAGTAATTGAATAATCCCAGTCCTATGTTTCTTAAGAGCAGCCATGTACATATATCAGATTTAAGCATAAAACTGTTGTACAACTGCAATCATAAGGTAGACAAAGATCCAAAAGGTTAAATGCGAACAGAAAATGGCATCAAGAAATATCTTCTCTCCGTTCGTGGCCTTTTGACAACTTATTAAGATCAGTGAACTAAAATAAATGGACAGTGATTCAAATTCTGACATAATGAAAAGGGCAAAATACTACGGCAGGTTGTAGAGATTTGTAGAACCTCAACTGTGTTCTTTATCTCAATGACAAAGACAATAATGGTAGGGAAAGGGTCCTGTCTTTTTTTTTACAAGAACTATCATTTTTTGTAGGAGTGTTTTCATGATTATTCTGTATATCTGAGATAAAAACGTACATTCCAGGTTATATGGTATTATAGAGTATTAGGGAGCAGCCATGTAGTGCCTGGCCAGTATTGTGCATACAGTATACTTTACGTAGGCAGTACTATACAATAAATTATTCCGGTAAATTAATATATACTATCAATTTTAAAAGTTTTTGACATATCAAAAGGTCCATCACAGGTCAATTATGAGGATCATAAATTATTTAGGAGCATAGTTTCAGACCTGGTTGCAATCTAGGAGAAACTATACTGTACGGAATTTTCAGGGTTGCAGTGTGGAGATTTGCTGTGATAAGTCATGACTTTGGAGAAGGCATTGGTCTATACCTGAAGTAGAATAATTGTCACCTGTGAGAAGTTCACCATTATGAGGACCAGGGCCAGTGGCAGATTAAGTGTCCCACACCAACATATGCCCAGATGTTAGGACTAGAGATGAGCGAGCACTAAAATGCTCGGGTACTCGTTATTCGAGACGAACTTTTCCCGATGCTCGAGTGCTCGTCTCGAATAACGAGCCCCATTGAAGTCAATGGGAGACTCGAGCATTTTTCAAGGGGACCAAGGCTCTGCACAGGGAAGCTTGGCCAAACACCTGGGAACCTCAGAAAAGGATGGAAACACCACGGAAATGGACAGGAAACAGCAGGGGCAGCATGCATGGATGCCTCTGAGGCTGCATAATCGCACCATTATGCCAAAATTATGGGCAACAGCATGGCCATGACAGAGTGACAGAATGAAGCTAGATAGCATCTAAAACATCCAATAATTGACCCTGACACTATAGGGGACGGCATGCAGAGGCAGCGGCAGCAGGCTAGAGAGTGTCATGGCGACATACCCTAAATGGACTCAGGCTTCAAACCAATGGGTGGCAGAGAGGAACCAAAGGAGGTGAGCAAGAAGCGCTCAAATAATATCGGTACATGATAAAAGTTTGCCAGTATATTTTGTGGATTACACAGCAGGGTGGCGACAAAGTTAACATGGAAGCCATGAAAACAACCCAAAATTCTGCCTGACACAGCTCGTTTGATAAGGGGACCATGTATGGAGGCAGTGAACTAGTAGTAGATTAAAGGTGCTGCAGTTAAAACTATGTTAGTTGGATCTTGGCATGGAGCTGGCGCTCCGCTGCCAGGCGAGCTTTCGCCAATCCAAGCCCCTGTCTCTAGGCTACTCCCCAAACAGCACTTCTAAGAACCTTTTGTATAAGATCAAGTGTAGTAGCGTTCTTATAAGTTTAGGATATGGCGGGTGAGGGGAATGTAAACAGATGCGCAAGAAGCGCTGAAATGATATCGGTAAATGATAAAAGTTTGCCAGTATTTTTTGTGGATTACACAGCAGGGTGGCGACAAAGTTAACAAGTTTGTTGTGGAAGCCATGAAAACAACCCAAAATTCTGCCTGACACAGCTCGTTTGATAAGGGGACCATGTATGCTTACAGTTCATGCCAGTCGCTGCACTGGCTGCCAGTCTCCTTTCGAATACAGTTTAAAATAATAACCCTCATCCATAAAGCTCTGTATAATGCTGCACCCCCCTACCTCTCCTCTCTTATCTCAGTCTATCGCCCAACCCGTTCTCTTAGATCCGCCAGTGATCTTAGATTAACCTCTACCCTAGTGCGGACCTCCCACTCGCGTCTCCAAGACTTCTCTAGAGCTGCACCAATTCTATGGAATGCTCTGCCCCGGACTATCAGACTAATACCTAACCTCCAAAGTTTCAAACGTGCTCTTAAAACCCATTTCTTTAGGCAAGCCTATAACACTCATTAACTGCATGAAGTTTTAACTCTTCTACTAACCCGTCCTGTGTCGTCCTCCCATCTGTTATCCAGCAACCAACAGGCACCAGACTTCTCTGCAGTCCCATTCACCCTGGACCTGGTATATAAGATGACGGCTGAGTGGTTCAAGCGACAGCAATTCCATTTATTATATTTTGTTCTATTCCCTAAGAAGAATGGCTTGACCATTAAATATTCTTTTACCTCGTGTTACCCCATCATCTTCATAAACCGTAAGCTCTGGCGAGCAGGGACCTCACTCCTGTTGTTCCATACAAATGTTGTGCTCTGTTACATTACATTTGTATTTGTTTCCTATGATTTGTAAAGCGCTACGGAATATGATGGCGCTATATAAATAAAGATTATTATTATTATTATTATGGAGGCAGTGAACTAGTAGTAGATTAAAGGTGCTGCAGTTAAAACTATGTTAGTTGGATCTTGGGATGGAGCTGGCGCTCCGCAGCCAGGCGAGCTTTCGCCAATCCAAGCCCCTGTCTCTAGGCTACTCCCCAAACAGCACTTCTAAGAACCTTTTGTATAAGATCAAGTGTAGTAGCGTTCTTATAAGTTTGGGATATGGTGGGTGAGGGGAATGTAAACAGATGCGCAAGAAGCGCTGAAATAATATCGGTAAATGATAAAAGTTTGCCAGTATATTTTGTGGATTACACAGCAGGGTGGCGACAAAGTTAACAAGTTTGATGTGGAATGCCCTGTAATAGCTCTTGGGCGGTGTGCCTTTTATCGCCTAGGCTCAGCAGTTTGAGCACCGCCTGCTGTCGCTCAGCGACGGCACTGCTGCTGTGCCTAGAGCTACCGACTGATGGCGCCATGGCCACGGATGGTAATTCGGAGGAGGAGGAGGTGGAGGAGGGGTGGGAGGAGGAGGAGGCATAGTAGGCCTTTGAGACCTGGACCGAGGTAGGCCCCGCAATCCTCGGCGTCGGCAGTATATGACCAGCCCCAGGGTCAGACTCGGTCCCAGCCTGCACCAAGTTAACCCAATGTGCCGTCAGCGATATATAGTGGCCCTGCCCGGCAGCACTCGTCCACGTGTCCGTGGTCAGGTGGACCTTGTCAGAAACGGCGTTGGTCAGGGCACGGATGATGTTGTCTGACACGTGCTGGTGCAGGGCTGGGACGGCACATCGGGAAAAGTAGTGGCGGCTGGGGACCGAATACCGAGGGGCGGCCGCCGCCATGAGGTTGCGAAAGGCCTCGGTCTCTACTAGCCTATAGGGCAGCATCTCCAGGCTAAGCAATCTGGAAATGTGGACATTAATGGCTTGGGCGTGCGGGTGGGTTGCACTATATTTTCTTTTCCGCTCCAGCGTCTGGGGTATGAGGAGCTGAACGCTGGTGGATGCTGTGGAGGATCGTGGAGGCGACGATGGGGTTTTTGTGCCAGGGTCCTGGGCAGGGGGCTGACTATCAGCTGACACAGGGGAAGGAGCAGTGGTGTGCACGGCCGGAGGTGAACGGGCTTGGTGCCACTGATTCGGGTGTTTAGCATTCATATGCCTGCGCATACTGGTGGTAGTTAAGCTAGTAGTGGTGGAACCCCTGCTGATCCTGGTTTGGCAAAGGTTGCACACCACAGTCCGTCGGTCATCCGGTGTTTCCTTAAAGAACCTCCAGACTTCTGAAAATCTAGCCCTCGCCGCGGGAGCCCTCGCCACGGGAGCTTCACTACGTGACACATTTGGCACTGATGCACCTGCTCTGGCCCTGCCTCTCCGTCTGGCCCCACCACTGCCTCTTCCAACCTGTTCTGCTATAGGACTCTCCTCCGTCTCAGAAGCACTGTGTTCACCCGGCCTCTCAACCCAGCTTGGGTCTGTCACCTCATCATCCTCCGATCCCTCAGTCTGCTCCCCCCTCGGACTTCCTGCCCTGACAACAACTTCACCACTGTCTGACAACCGTGTCTCCTCATCGTCCGACACCTCTTTACACACTTCTTCCACTACGTCAAGAAGGTCATCATCACCCACAGACTGCGACTGGTGGAAAACCTGGGCATCGGAAAATTGCTCAGCAGCAACCGGACAAGTGGTTTGTGACTGTGGGAAGGGTCCAGAAAACAGTTCCTCAGAGTATGGCGGTTCAAATGCCAAATTTTCCTGGGAGGGGGCAGACTGGGGGGGAGGAGGCTGAGGTGCAGGAGCTGGAGGAGTGCCGATTTCGGTGACATGGGTGGACTGCGTGGAAGACTGACTGGTGGACAAATTGCTCGAAGCATTGTCGGCAATCCACGACATCACCTGTTCGCACTGTTCTGGCCTCAACAGTGCTCTACCTTGAGTCCCAGTAACTTCAGACATGATGAACCTAGGGAGTGTAGCTCTGCGGCGTTCCCCTGCTCCCTCATCAGCAGGTGGTGTCTCACCCCACCCAGGACCACGGCCTCTGACCCCTGCAGTAGATGGACGCCCACGTCCCCGCCCTCGTCCTCGTACTCTACCCCTAGCCCTCGGGTTAAACATTTTGAAAATGAAAGTTATATAACTTTAATTTTTTTTTTAACTTTTTTTTGTGTTTTTTGGTGTTTTTTAGTTTTTTTTTTGTGTTTTTTAGTTTTTAAAACCAAACAATGCTATCCTATTGCTATGGCTATTTTCTAGCCAAGTATGAAAGCACACTGATGAGATGACGCTGAGTTATGAAAAAATAAAAGGAAAATAAAAAGGAAATGGCAGACTGTGCCTAATTGAAATCCAACCCCTAATAAATTTTCCCACTTCGGTCTTTGCGATGGATATGTGCGTCACTAAGCGCTAAACACAGCGGTCGCAAGTCTCACTCCAAATTCCTCACAATTGGCTAGTATATGCACTGCAGCAAGGACAGCCACCAGCAGATCAACCAGAAATAAAATATATATAACGCTATTGTAGGCGTAAGTAAGCCGTTTGGATTCTCCTTTGGCTATTTTCTAGCCAAGTATGAAAGCACACTGATGAGATGAGGCTGAGTTATGAAAAAATAAAAGGAAAATAAAAAGGAAATGGCAGACTGTGCCTAATTGAAATCCAACCCCTAATAAATTTTCCCACTTCGGTCTTTGTGATGGATATGTGCGTCACTAAGCGCTAAACACAGCGGTCGCAAGTCTCACTCCAAATTCCTCACAATTGGCTAGTATATGCACTGCAGCAAGGACAGCCACCAGCAGATCAACCAGAAATAAAATATATATAACGCTATTGTAGGCGTAAGTAAGCCGTTTGGATTCTCCTTTGGCTATTTTCTAGCCAAGTATGAAAGCACACTGATGAGATGATGCTGAGTTATGAAAAAATAAAAGGAAAATAAAAAGGAAATGGCAGACTGTGCCTAATTGAAATCCAACCCCTAATAAATTTTCCCACTTCGGTCTTTGTGATGGATATGTGCGTCACTAAGCGCTAAACACAGCGGTCGCAAGTCTCACTCCAAATTCCTCACAATTGGCTAGTATATGCACTGCAGCAAGGACAGCCACCAGCAGATCAACCAGAAATAAAATATATATAACGCTATTGTAGGCGTAAGTAAGCCGTTTGGATTCTCCTTTGGCTATTTTCTAGCCAAGTATGAAAGCACACTGATGAGATGACGCTGAGTTATGAAAAAATAAAAGGAAAATAAAAAGGAAATGGCAGACTGTGCCTAATTGAAATCCAACCCCTAATAAATTTTCCCACTTCGGTCTTTGCGATGGATATGTGCGTCACTAAGCGCTAAACACAGCGGTCGCAAGTCTCACTCCAAATTCCTCACAATTGGCTAGTATATGCACTGCAGCAAGGACAGCCACCAGCAGATCAACCAGAAATAAAATATATATAACGCTATTGTAGGCGTAAGTAAGCCGTTTGGATTCTCCTTTGGCTATTTTCTAGCCAAGTATGAAAGCACACTGATGAGATGACGCTGAGTTATGAAAAAATAAAAGGAAAATAAAAAGGAAATGGCAGACTGTGCCTAATTGAAATCCAACCCCTAATAAATTTTCCCACTTTGGTGTTTGAGGTGGATATGTGTGTCACTAAGAGCTAAACACAACGGTAGCAAGTCCCCCTGCAAATTCCTCACAATATGGTACTAGCGGCTAGTCTATCCCACGGTCACCTGATCTGGCCAGCCAACCACTGCTATCGACGTGTAAGGGTACCACGTCATGCTGGGTGGAGTGCAGAGTCTCCTGGCTTGTGATTGGCTCTGTTTCTGGCCGCCAAAAAGCAAAACGGCGGGAGCTGCCATATTCGTCCGAGCAACGAGCAGTTTCGAGTACGCTAATGCTCGAACGAGCATCAAGCTCGGACGAGTATGTTCGCTCATCTCTAGTTAGGACTTAAGTACTACTCTATATCCTCCAGAGCCTTAATCTTGTACTGTTCATAATAGTAATTTAATGATGAACTTTAAACCTGTTCTTATAACCTGTCTATTTAGGAAAGCCAATCACATTCCCTAACTGCATGAAACCATCCACCCCGACTACCGTCCAGACCAGAACTCCCAGACAGTGTAAGAGATGCGGACTCCAGCTTGCCCAGCCTCTGTGCACTCTGCAGCTGAACTCCCCCATGTCCACCTGTAATGTTCACAATCAGTATTTCCCCCCTCCCCCATTAATGTAATGTCCAAAGAAGGGATTCCCCTAAACTCATAGGGGCACATTTACTTACAAAGCCACTCAAGTTCATTATCTGTCTATAATGCTGCGTGCGGCGATAAGATCGTGCGCCAGAAATCATGAATGTGTCGCTTCCCCACACAGGTCAGTGTTTACCATTTTTTTTGTGGTGCACCTTTAACATACAGTGTGCGACACAATTTGCGAGTTAAATAAGGCCCTCGGTCCAAATCAGTCGCACATCCCCTAATTTGTGTCGCAAGGAAGCCAGCGCAGATGCAACACAAAAGGGTCACAAATGACACAATCGCAACACACACACTTCCTAAATACCTGTGCAACCTGTTTTAGCCATGAAGAACGTGCGCGGTCCAACTAAAGTGCAGCGCTTAACCCTTAGGAAATGTGCCCAATAATGTATGCACCCGGGCAGCAAGATGAGAAGACTGAGCTGCAGAGAAGAAGCCAGAGGTGAGCATACATTTTTTTTTTACCTAAAAGATATGTTGCTGTGCCCCGGACCCGAACAATGGCAGATCTTCATATAAGGGCCTGGGCACCCGCCCATACCGCCTATATGTAGATCTGCCCATGTATGGTATATTTACTGCTTGTATGTAAGTGTAGACTTATCTACGGATGCCATTGAACATTAAGAAAAATGCAATCCTTATCCAAAGTTTGCATTCTAGCTTATTGGAGTTGTGCTGTTCAAACAGAGATCATTGATCTTTCTCCCTCAGACCATCCAACATGTCTTCCCCCTTTTCTAGTATTGCTTTGTTCCAGTCCACCTGTACCCCATTCTTGGATAGACTGGCAGCTCACCAGACTTAGCTAAGGTTGTGGGGGCTTATAATACACTTTTTTGGGTTAAAAATGTGCAATTTATCTGTCCCTTATAGTATTGCATGTAGATGATATGTGGTCTGCAGATATGTGTACATATTTAGGATAGTGGAGAGGGGAGTGTCCAAGCAATGGATCACATAATAACTATTTTTGTACAACATTAGAGGGGGTTGAGGAAATGATACGTGTGCTGGGTTTATATAGGGGTTGGTTCTGTGAGAAGAAAATTGTATACAGGAAGTCATTGATTTGTTAAAGAGTTATACTTATCCACCACTGAAGCTTCAGCATGAAACACATTCCATAGAAATCAGAGATTTCTAACTAAATTTCATAAATGTATCTAGTTTTAATATATATATTGTAACCGGTTTTGCTCTGGGATCGCCATTTCCTGCGATATTTATTTGGCACTTTTTGGCACATCACAGTCACAGTCCACTCCAGAAAAGTTTGGTGCAACTGGCTGCAACCAGTTTTATTAACTTCTTTCAAGCAGAAAATGAAGCAATACAGAAATAAAGTCCTAGGCCTTCTGGCCACTAACTATACAATGCAGTAGTTTCCTCACTACCAAGAAATTGTGCCTACTGTACAGCTTTCCAAACACTGCATACAGCAACTGGCAACTCACACAAGGTTTTTCCAGGAGCAGATCCTGTGCACCTTCTGACTTTTTGAAAGCAAAAACCCAAGAGCTGCTGGTGATTAGCATCAATCATCTCAATCACCTCGAGTGGCTGAGCGGAGCAGGGACCAAGGCCATTTCTCTGTACTGCAGCAGTCAGGTCCTCCAGTTTCCGAGAATGAGTAGGACAGAAACCAAGGGGAAGCCAAGAGAATGGCTTCCGGATGGAAGCTGAAGCTGATCATATCAACTATGTCGTTGAGCACTGGAAGTCCAAACTTTCACAGTAAGAGGAGTCACCAAAGTATAACCACATAAGTGTGTCTCCAATGTATGGCACTGAATGTTCATCTATTGTTATCTTTCTGTATACCATTCACGTTTGTACCATGAAGTCTGTATTAAAATACCAAGTGGGAGGGGATATAGACTGGGCAGTCCATATCCAACTAAGTAAAAAGTACAATGTTCATTCTTTGGGTAGATTTAGAGGAGGTTATTCTAAAGCTCATAATGTAAACTGTGCTCCATTGGCAATACAAGGACACAACTAGTAATATCCAGTACTTTATTGTATCATTCCCCAGTGTCTGCTCATAGCCTTGTGAATCTTCTCATATAAGCAGCAAATTACATTATATATTCCTTGTGGCATATTTTTGTTACATAAAATAAATCTATGGTTTTCAGGGAGTCCTTGAAATACTCATAAACTTTTAAGAAATAAAGTGTTATAAATAAATACCAGTAATAACAGAGAGATTACAAAAAGCTCCAAGAGCTTACGCAATTCCCACATTGATAATATGATGATCTCTAAGTTATAGTTTATGGGGATTTTTGTCCCATATTCACTTAGAAGTTGATTTTCTACTAGAGGCATATACACAGGTATAATAGAAGGTTTTCAAAAACTAAAAACACAAATAACACATGCATTACCATATTTTTCAGATCATAAAATACACTCTCTAGCAAGAAAAAATCTTAATAAATAGTGACTGTCTTATAATCCGAAGGTTAAAAGCATGCAGGACTGTCAGACCCTTTGAATGTCTCTCAAGTAGATGAAATGCTGACAAAGTGCTTCACCGGTTCTGTCAGAACCTTCTTAATGAGTTCAGGTTACAGTCTTCTTTGCTTGAGAATCATTCCCCGGGTTGCTCTGTTAGAGCTTTGATTCAGCTGCCTTTCATAGTGAGTTCCTTTCAGACAGTTGCTTGTGTCCCAGCTTGAGTGATGGGTGGAGTCCAAGAACTCCTTTATATATCTGCCCAGAGGTTACATTTCTTGTCCTTCTGATTTGCTAATTTCTATTACTTATATGTTGTATCTGACTATTGCTACGTGTATTGACTACTCTTTTGCCCAAGAATTTGTACTTCACTGCCATTCTGGTTTTAATTGGCAATCCTCTCTTGTGTCTGTCTGTTTCTCTCTCTGTGTTCAATGGTTTTTTTTTTGAGCAGTTACTCAGAGTAGTGATCTTTTTCTAGTTGTCCTCTGTGAGTAGCACAGCTTGGGCAAGTAGGCACTGGGGTTGTGGGTGAGTTCGGGGTCTGTACTCCTTTTTCTATCTTGACAGGTAACACTGTCAGGGTGCAGTCACACGTTGCAGTTACAACTGCATCACAATCAGTTTTGAGGTGGTTTTAGGTGCAGTTTTGTTAATTTAACAAGTGAAAGACACAAACTGAACAGGTGAATTTGAGTTTGAATGGAAAACCTGTTCCACAAATGTTGTTCACTTGTTAAAATAACAAAACTGCACCTAAAATCACCTCAAAACTGGCTCGGATGCATTTGTAACTGCAACATGTGAACGCACCTTCAGAGAACCAAGATTTCAGGACAATGGAGGACATGAGATGCCTGTGTGGTGAACTCCACAGGAAAGAAATTTGGCTAAAGCGTGGTGATGGCAGACCTAAGGGCACATTCACATGATGCATCGCGTCATATTTTTGACACATTCCAAAGGCATCTTCTAAAACGCAATTTAACCTCAGCATGTGATCAGGGCTGAAGCCTTTGGAATGCGGCAAAAACGTGACGCAGGGCCCTCATAGTGAAGTGGACTGCAGTCACTGCATGTAGCAAGTAGGGATTTCTCCTGTGGTTGCTGTAGCTGTATATACCATCAGTAAAGTTGTAATTGGCACAACCACATGTGAGGGGGTTATGTACAGGAGTGGGTATTACTGACCACCCTAGCAACCCCCTGCTTTACGCTTCTCTATTATCCTGGTATTCAGTTGCAAAAACCCTCTTTGTGATTACATCACAGCTAAAACAGGAACTATTGATGATGTCATCACCAGGAGACTTCCCAATGTGCTACTTAACATGCATTTATTTTACTTATATGATACGTAGTAAACAAAGGCTGGTGGAATAGAAAAAATGTGTCCAGCAAATTTGTAACAAATTATTATCATTTTACAATCAACAAATGCATACAGAAGTTGTGAGTTCCAGGAATTACTCTTTCTTGGTATTACTATTTCCATGTGGACCACCTCCAACCTTCTAACTCTTCTTGTAGATCCAAATAGTTGCCTATCATCCAAAGTAGAAATTGCGTCATTCAGGTAGGAATCCCATCAAACGGAGTAGTGGTTAATAGTATTAAGGACTACTCCATTTGATGGGATTTCTATCTGAATGATACAGTTTCTACTTTGGATGACAGACATTAATTTTGTGGTATTGTGCAACTGCATTCCAAGATAATAGAACATAGTAGTGGAGAGATTTTGAATTTATATACTCAGGTATGTATTATATCAGTATATTACATCTTGTTTCTTTCCTTATTCTATTGAACAGGAAAATTGAGTAGAAAACACTATTGCTGCAGACTAGAGATGAGCGAGCACTAAAATGCTCGAGTGCTCGCTATTCGAGTCAAACTTTTTCCGATGCTAGAGTGCTCATTTCGAATAAAGAACCCCATTGAAGTCAATGGGAGACTCGAGCATTTTTCTAGGGGACCAAGGCTCTGCACAGTTAAGCTTGGCCAAAAACCTGGAAACCTCAGAAAATGATGGAAACACCACGGAAATGGACAGGAAACAGCACGGGCAGCATGCATGGATGCCTCTGAAGCTGCCTAATCGCACCATTATACCAAAATTATGGGCAACAGCATGGCGATGACAGAGTGACCGAGTGAGCCGAGTTAGCATCTAAAACACTTAATAATTGACCCTAACACTATAGGGGACGGCATGCGGAGGCAGCGGAGGCAGCGGAGGCAGCGGAAGCCGCGGCAGGCTTGAGAGTGGCATGGCGACATACCCCAAATGGACTCAGGCTTCAAACCAATTAAAAAAATTCCTTTTGGTGAGGATAACTTGTAGCACGCGTATCAGTATTTGGCCTGTTTATGGCGGCAGAGAGGAACCAAAGGAGGTGAGCAAGAAGCGCTGAAATGATTTCCTATGTGAACAAAAGGTTGACGGTATATTTAGTCTATAAAACAGCATGGCGGCGACAGAGTGACCAAGTTCCATAACGTATCTGGTGAAACACCCGAAAAATTAGCCTGACACACCTCGTTTGCTAAGTGGACGACATGTGGAGGCAGCTATGGAGACGACATGTGGAGGCAGCTATGGAGACGACATGTGGAGGCTGCTATGGAGACAACATGTGGAGGCAGCTATGGAGACGGCGTGTGGAGGCATCTATGGAGATGAAGTGTGGAGGCTGCTATGGAGACTACGTGTGGAGGTATGTGGGGTGGGGGGGTGGGGGCGCACTGAGTCATACAGCTTTGCATCCATTGTCAAAATGAGTGACCCATATAAAACACCAGAAAATCACAGCCGGTAAAACACCCGACACCCGTCTTGAGGAACCGCTGAACTATCAGATTGAACACACGGGCCAGGCATGGCATATGTTTCAGTCTGTCAAGTTGGAGAGCCGCCACCAGGTTACGGCCGTTGTCACACACAACCATGCCTGGCTTCAGGTTCAGCGGTGCCAGCCACAGATCGGTCTGTGCCGTGATGCCCTGTAATAGCTCTTGGGCGGTGTGCCTTTTATCGCATAGTTTATAGCCTAGTTTGAGCACCGCCTGCTGTTGCTTAGTGACGGCACTGCTGCTGCGCCTAGAACTACCGACTGATGGCACCATGCCCACGGATGGTAATTCGGAGGAGGAGGTGGAGGAGGGGTGGGAAGAGGAGAAGGCATAGTAGGCCTGAGAGACCGTGACCGAGTTAGGCCCCGCAATCCTCGGCGTCGGCAGTATATGACCAGCCCCAGGGTCAGACTTGGGACGGCCTCCACCAAGTTAACCCAATGTGCCGTCAGCGATATATAGTAGCCCTGCCCGGCAGCACTCGTCCACGTGTCTGTTTTTAGGTGGAGCTTGTCAGAAATGGCGTTGATCAGGGCACGGATGATGTTGTCTGACACGTCCTGGTGCAGGGCTGGGACAGCACATCGGGAAAAGTAGTGGCGGCTGGGGACCGAATACCAAGGGGCGGCCGCCGCCTTGAGGTTGTGAAAGGCCTCGGTCTCTACCAACCTATAGGGCAGCATCTCCAGGCTCAGTAATTTGGAGATGTGGAGGGCTTGGGTGTGTGGGTGGAACTGTATTTCCTCTTGCGCTCCAGCGTCTGGGGTATAGACAGCTGAACGCTGCGCATGGAGACATTGGTGGACGCTGTGGAGGACCGTGGAGGCAAAGGTGTGGTTTTCGAGCGGGAGTTGACTAGCAGAGGCAGCAAATGACACAGGGGAAGGAGCAGGGGAAGGAGCAGTGGTGGGCCCGGCCGGAGGTGAACGGCCTTGGTTCCACTGAGTGGGGTGTTTAGCACTCATATGCCTGCGCATACTGGTGGTGGTTAAGCTAGTAGTGGTGGAACCCCTGCTGATCCTGGTGTGGCATAGGTTGCACACCACAGTCCGTCGGTCATCTGCTGTTTCTTTGAAGAACCTCCAGACTTGAGAACATCTAGCCATCGCCACGGGAGCTTCACTACGTGAAACATTTGGCAATGATGCACCAGCTCTGGCCATGCCTCTCCGTCTGGCCCCACCACTGCCTCTTCCAACCTGTTCTGGTATAGGACTCGCCACTGTCTCAGAAGCACTGTGTTCACCCGGCCTATCAACGCAGCTTGGGTCTGTCACCTCATCATTCTCCGATCCCTCAGTCTGCTCCCCTCTCGGACTTCCTGCCTTGACAACAACTTCACCACTGTCTGACAACCGTGTCTCCTCATCGTCCGACACCTGTTTACATGATTCTGTCACTACGTCAACAATGTCATCATCACCCACAGACTGCGACCGTTGGAAAACTGGGCATCGAGAAAGAGCTCAGCAGCAACCTGAGAAGTGGTTTGTGACTGTGGGAAGGGTCCAGAAAACAGTTCCTCAGAGTATGCCAGATCAAATTCCAAATTTTCCTGGGAGGGGGCAGACTGGGTGGAAGGAGATTGAGGTGGAGGAGCTAGAGGAGTGCTCACTTGGGTAACATGGGTGGACTGCGTGGAAGACTGACTGGTCCCAGTAAGTTGAGACATGAAGCTAGGGAGTGTAGCTCTGCGGCGTTCCCCTGCTCCCTCATCAGCAGGTAGTCTCTCATCCCGCCCAGGACCACGGCCTCTGACCCCTTCAGTAATTGGATGCCCACGCCCACACCCTCGACCTCTACCCTTAGCCCTCGGATTCAACATTTTCCAAATAAAAGTCTATTTTATAGACAAAAGAGAAATATAAATGTCCCGGTATTGATGTGAACAAAAGACCGTATTTGATTACGCCACACGTGATGTACAGTACGCTTCACCGGCAGAGAAAATGTGGATTGGGATTTCTGGAGACTAGCTTGCTAAACAGTAGCAGGCACAACCGTTCAACTACAGTAGACAAAATTTGATTGCTATAACGGAGATTTCCCACCCCAAAAAAAATTAAAAGAGAAATTTTTTTTTGTTTTTATAACTTTTTTTTGTTTTTTTTTATTTCTTTATGAATTAAATATGCAGAAGAAATCAGAAAGCAAACTGAAATGCTGATTGCTGAATGTCCCGGTACTAATGTGAACAAAAAACCGTATTAGATTACGCCACACATGACGTACAGTACGCTTCACCGGCAGAGAGAATGAGGATTGGGATTTCTGGAGACTAGCTTGCTAAGGCCCCTTCCACACTAGCGTTGCGTTTCACGTCAGGGTGCAATGCGTGAAAAACTGACGTTTTTGGCTGCGTTTTTGTTCCATTTTTCCTTGGAGTCATTAGCGTTTTTGCGTTTTTCACGCGCGTGTTGTTAGCGTTTTTGTTGCGTTTTTGTTGCGTTTTTCACGTGCGTTTTTAAATCACATGATTTTTTGAATTTGGTACCCAGATGTCCCAGAATTCCACATAAAAGGGTTTTTTTAATGGAGTCACATGATTGCACATGGTCTCCATTGCTTGGCTTGGCCTCTGTGTTTTTGCTTGTAGCATTTTTTGGTTGAACCATGTCTGATTCTGATACTTTGGAAGATGTAATTTTGTCTTGGTATATATCGCAGAAATATGGTGAGCGAAGTGATCTCTGGCGTTGCCCCCCCCCCCGGCGTAAGCGTAGGCGATGGGTTCATCCAATTGTATCTCAGCGATTCACCAAAGGTGTCTTTCATACTTTGTATTTGGACCTCCGCAAAGACCCAGACAAGTTTATTCGCTTTTGTCGCTTATCAATCACCTTGTTTGACCAATTGGTGGCGGAGCTTCGTCCTGCACTCACATTTCAGGATACCAGGCTACGGAAAATTTTAAATGATTTTTTTGATAATGGGTATTAATTTTTACATATATTTTCATTTTAGGTTTCTTGCTACAGGAAATTCGTTTTCATCCCTCCATTTTACTTTTCTGATTGGAACTTCAACCATTGCAAGCATTGTGATTCACACCTGTGTTGTTATTTGGTCACATTTGAGACGCACCATGATGCCTCCGCCAAGTGCTCAGCAATGGCTGGAAATTGCGCATGGCTTTGAGGAAAAAGCAAATTTTCCAAATTGTATTGGCGCCCTGGATGGAAAACATATACGTGTACAGAAGCCACCAAACTCTGGATCCAGATATTTTAATTATAAACGGTATTTCTCTGTGGTTTTGTTAGCACTAGCTGACAGTAACTACCGTTTTATAATTGTAGATATTGGGGCCCATGGTTCTGCTGCTGATGCTGGTATATTCCGTGCTTCTAGAATTTCAAAGCGTTTATCAGACCGTCAGCTTGACATTCCTGAGCCCCGTTTTTTGCCAGGTTCTTCTGGACCCGCTTTACCATTTGTTATAGTGGCAGATGAGGGATTTGCACTTTCATATCATGTTATGCGCCCTTTCCCACGCCGTAGCTTGGATTTAAGGTGCAGAAATTTTAATGTTCGTCTGGGCCGGGCTCGTCATTTTGTGGAGTGCGCATTTGGTATATTGGCTAGCAGATGGAGGGTTTTTCAATCATCAATGCAGCTATCTCCATCAAATGTCATTTGTGTCATCAAAGCATGTGTAATTTTACATAATTATTGTCGCATGTATGACCCGCCGGAGAACCCACAGCCAGAAATATATGCTGATGTTGCTACTACTGAACCCACTCATCATGCAAGGCGTGCTTTAGCAGGAATGCGTATTCGAAATCAATTTGCAGATAATTTTTTGTCTAATGGTGGGGATTTAGTTGGGTAAAATAATTTTTTTTTTTTTTTTTTCCCCTCTGTTTGTTGATACTTTCCGTTTATACTACGTATGTATCTTACTAAAATTGTTATATATTTCTAGTCAATGCACAAATCTATATAATTTTTGATTTATGAAATAAATGCTTAAAGACAAAAATACTATATACATTTTTTGCTTTTATTACAACAAAAATTTAAAAAGCAACATTTTTTCCAAAAAAATAATAAAGAGAAAACAAATAGGCCAAAGAGCCTACAAAAACACAAAGAAGACAAATTAACAACCAACAATACAACTGCATAAAATTATGTGCTGGTGAATCGTGCCTCTCACCTCTTGGTGCAGGAAAATGAGGTGCTGGGGAAGGTGGGGGAACTAACCCCGAGGATGCCCGGCCCTGAAAACTGTGGCTGGCACTCGCATACTGCTGGTGTGCTTGAGGCATATTATGAGCACCAGCACCAAAAAAAATGTTGCTTTGCGAATGGGCAAATTCTTGACCAGGGTATGGCCCTGAATAAAAACTAGGGGGGGCCTGTGGTGGAGGAGGTGGTGGTGGTGGCAGCGGCTGGGGTCGGGGGACAATATGACCATACAACCGCCACTGCTCCAGGGCCTCAAAGACCGGAGTGGGGTTGTTGGGTGGACAGCAGGCCTCCAGAATGATTGAAAATGCCCCCTGACACCGGAGGAGGTGTTCCTGCGGCACACGGCGCATATGGTCCGCAAGACTGCGCAGGTAGGTCACTATAGTGTCCTCCTGTGCCCTGCGGCCCAAATAATTAAGGACATTTTCATCCAGAACTCTGCCAGGGGGAGCCCTTCTTGCCCGCCGTCCTCTGGGGACAGGAGATGTACTCTGTTCTTCCCCTGCTTCAGCCACCTGCAGGTGTTCCGGGTCGGCCGAGGTTGGGCCTGCAGTGGCGTCCTCTGCAGCAGCGGCCGTTTCCCGTTCCACAGTCGCCACATCAGTTGACGGCACAACAGGGGGATGAATGGCTGTATCCTCTGCCTCCGTGTCTAAATTATCTTCAGTACTAATATTTCGATTACCGGAAATGAAAAAGTAATATTTTAAACATGCAGATAAATCAATAACTCAAACACTAAACATAACGAACATATACTTGACGTTGGTTAAAAAAAAAACCAAAAAAAAATAAAAAATTATGCTGTGTTTGCACAAATGTTTGGTGACCTCCATACACAAAAACAAACATGTGCAATTGCTCACAACTAAATATAGTGCCCAATAAAAAATTTAGGCACATGCATAGACAGACAAGATCACTTTTAAAAATTAAAATAAGGCTAACTTACGGGCCAATGGTAAATATGTCAGCTAAAAAGCGCATCTGCTCCCGATAGCAATAAGGCCGCTTTCGTGAGCGACCAAAGCCACTGTGGCCTTCTTGTGCACGAATATCTTTTTTGCATTGGTCGCGGCAGCTCCGCCACCTCTGCTGCACGTCCTTGCCTAGTTAAAACAGAGCCAAAGTCATTAACACAAAATAGTTACACACTGCTAAAATTCACACTTTGAAATAGAACATTTGGAATAAAAAAAAAGGTGAAAAAACTTACATGCAAGTTCTTGCTCATCTGTGGACATCTTAGACCACTTTTGGCCCACGAGGTCCTTGCTGATTTCCAGCCATAACTTTTCCTTTTTGCACCGGTCATGATAATCGTTCCGGCGATTATCCCACAGAGCAGGATGCCCATGAACCAATGAGATCAGCTTCTCAACATCCAGAGTTCTTGGCATCTTGAGAAGATGAGGAAAAGCAGCACACTTCTGTAATGGCAAATGTCCCAGACACTACTTCCTGTCTACTTCCTGACTTTTTTTTTTATATCACCTAGCAACCCATCCGTTTAAAACGCATTGCACTCGCATTGAACTCGCAATGTTCGCGAGTGCAATGCGTTTTTGAAACGTCCCCATAGACTTGAATGGGGCGTGAAAAACGCGCGTGAAACGCAAAAGTAGAGCATGCTGCGATTTTGACGCGCGTGAAAACGAACGCAAGCACGCGCGTGAAAAACAACGCTAATGAAGAAAGAGCCATTGAATACAATGGGACAGAGTGCAATGCAAGTTCTGCGCGTCAATTGCACGCGCAGAACTCGCGCGTGAAAAACGCCAGTGTGGAAGGGGCTTAAACAGTAGCAGGCAGACTAAGCTTGATGAAATTGCATTTCCACCACTGACAGCACACAAAAGGATTTTGTGCTGTGACTTTCACTTTTGAAAAAAATAAAAAATTGGCAGACTGTCCCTAATTCAATGAAACCCCTAATAAATTGTCCCACTTAGCTGTTTAAAATGGATATGTGTGTCACTAAGAGCCAAAAATAACGTTCGGAAGTCTTCCTGCAAATTTGTCACAATATGGTAGTAGCTGCACTACTAGTGCCAGCAAGCCCAGCCACAAGCAAATAAAAAAAAAAATAACGCTATTGTAGTCCTAACAAGGGCTGTTGGGTTCTTGTAGAATCACTCCTGCCTAACACTATTCTAATAGAACACCCTAACGCTATCCCTGCAGCAGCAGCAGCTCTCTCCCTAGCGGCATCCAGACACAGAATGATCCGAGCAGCGCGGGCAGCGGCTAGTCTATCCCAGGGTCACCTGATCTGGCCAGCCAACCACTGCTATCGACGTGTAAGGGTACCACGTCATGCTGGGTGGAGTGCAGAGTCTCCTGGCTTGTGATTGGCTCTGTTTATGGCCGCCAAAAATCAAAACAGCGGGAGATGCCATTTTCTCAAGCTGACGAGTATGTTCGCTCATCTCTACTGCAGACGCCTGCTATAGCAGTGACTCATAGCAGAGTGGAGGGAATGTGGTCAGTGAAGTGAAGTTCAGCTACAAGCCTGGAACATACATGCATTTTTCACAGTTCTTCTGCTGCTAATCACACACACAAAGGTTTGAATGTACAGATCTCCAGTGCTGACTGAAGCTTCTTATGATCAAAGCTGTTGTATCAAAATAGATTTCCTTGGGCCACTGATTTGTACTTTCATTGCCAGCCCAGATGATCTTGGTGCTTGTATTTATCTCTTGATTTTTTCTCAGTGTCTATTAAAAGTACCCAGCTCACAAGTACTTTTGTCTCTGGCACTGCACAAAATATCTCAGGTGCAAGACAATGGCCCACATTTATTATGCAGTCTACTCAGTATTATTGCTGTCCACCACATTTATGTTGACAAGGGCATATGCCCCTTTAACTAGAAAAGATCTAGTGCACAAAGTTCATGCACTTCAGGTGCACGCAGCACACACCACATTCATGAAGACCAAGATATCTTCTTCATGAATTGTGTCGCTTGCTGCAAGATAATAAGGGAAACTGCAATGTGGGCCAATGTCCCTCCAATTCCTCTGAACTCAATATAGAAGCAATATATCTACAATACAGATACAGTTGTATTGCAGCATATGGATTAATTGTGATCAGACCGACTAGGATTTAAGTACCTTAGGAAGGATGAAATAATAATTTTAAAAAAATTATACATTTTTTAAAAATATGAACTAAATAAAATTTCAAATCAACCCCTCTTTCCCTAGAACGCATATAAAAATAAGTAATCAACATCATAAACGTATTAGGTATCGCTGCATCCCAAAATGTCTGATCTAGTAAAACTTTAAACAATTATTCCCAGTGATGAACCCTGTAATGGAAAATAGGCCCTTAATTTCTGAATTGCCAATTTTTATCATTTTTCCCCCAATTAAAATTTTAATAAAAGTGATCAAAAGGTTGTACTGTTTTCAAAATGGTATCAATGAAAACATCTTCCCATTCCGCAAACAATGACACCTTACACAGCTCTGTGCACTGAATTATGAAAAGTAAAGTTTGACAACGTAAGGCATTATTTTTTATGCAAGGTTTTTGAATATTTTTCTGAAGGTATTAAGACAAAATACCCCTGTAGTATGTAGCCTGACTGCCCCCTGTAGAATATAGCCTGCCAGTCCCCTGTAGTATATAGCCCGCCAGCCCTCTCTACTATATAGCCTGCTATGTAATTTTTTGCGATACGAGCTAGTGTATTAACTTATATCACTTTGTGACCTACATGACTGTTTGGTCACTTTTTATTCAAATTTTCATGGATGGAAAAATTGAGGAAAAGTGGTGATTTGGACATTTGGGTGCCATTTCATTACGTTCTGGGAATAATCTTTTTATATTTTTTGATAGAACAGGCATTTTGAGATGTGCCAATACCTATTTATAAATTTAACTGTTTATTTATTTTTATATGGGAAAGGGTTAATTAAACTTTAACTTTTTAAAATGTTTTAAATATTTTTTTAACGAATATTTCAAACCCCCCAGGGTACTTTAACCCTGCAGGGTCTGACTGCTTATACTATATACTGCAATACTACTGTATTGCAGTACATAGCAATTTTACTGGGTATTGTAGATCATTAAACATGGCAAGCTTGCAAGTCTCTATGAGACTGTAGGCTGCCATAACAACTGATGACATAATGGGGCAGCGATCGGCCATGCAAGATTGGCCCATAGGCAGCAATGTTAGATGCCGCGGTGGGGTCGACCACGGCACTTTGTCGGTGCCAGCACTGTCTGCGGCAGTGACAGGCGGGTGTCAGCTGTATTATATAGCTGACACCCACTGTGTTTGGAGAGAGCCCAATCTGTGAGCTCTCTCCATACATCCCCTGCAGCACCAGGAAGTTACAGTAGGTGGTACTGGTACGCAAAGAGGTTAAACTCACAGGTCTGTAGTTTCCAGGATAATTTTTTGATCCCTTTTTGTATTTGCCTCTTGTTTACCTCTAAGTTATAGGGTGATTTTCGAGTGTCAATACAATTTGGGATGGTGAAATGCTAGTAGAACCTTTGTAAATACAGCATGAGTTGACAAGTAGTGATGTAGACAGTTTTTAGCAGTGTTTTTTTCTGGCTCCAATGAATTGCAGCTGGCATCTGACCACTGTTCAGCAAGCATCATGCTCAAGTATCCTGCTGTGTGATGATGCCAATTATGTGCTAACCACTCCTGAATTGCTGAAAGTGGATGTGGCATAGGGGCGATGCCTTGGCTTTATTCAAAGCACAGACAACAGCACTCAGCTCCCTTAATAAAAGTGTGAGAAGTAAACACTATTGTGCTAGACTCCCCTACAGATGAGCCAATGCTCAGTGGGTTTTTACCACCTTTTCGACCCTCCCTCACCAATTTGAGAACCCCAAGAATGGAGGGGACTATTTTTGCCAGGTGGGTGTATCTATCAGAGAAGGAGAGTTTTAGGACTCCCCTTATAAGGTTAAGGGCAGGAGCTCTATTGGTTTAGTTTTACATTAAAGGACATATACTACCAGGATAAAGGATTGTAAGCCAAGCACCTGACCTACTGGTGTGTGCTCCCTCTGCCAGGATCAGCTCCTCTTTTAGCTTTTTATGCCCTGGGTTATAAAAAAAGGCTTTTTAAAATTATGCAAATTTCATAGGTGTTAATGGAGCTTAACCTCTTAGGCTCATTTGCATAAGTGTTAAAGTCTTTTCTTCTTAAAAACAAGGGTATAAGAAGCAAAGGAAGAGAGGGTCCTGCCAGAGGGGGCACAGACCAGTATGCCAGTGTGCTTGGTTTACAATCCTTCATGCTATTGGTAGATGCCCTTTAAAGCCCTTAGGGGAAGATGATCTGACGATAACACTTATCTTGACAATTGGGTAATCTGTAAGAAACTGTGATGAGATCCAGCCAGCCCCTCACATATACCCCTAAAGTATTTGTGAATTTCTTAATCCCACTTTTTCACATTGTACACGCTGCTTTATAAAGAGTCAGCCTGCATATAATTACCTTGCATCTTGACATATCTGGAGTAACATATACTAGGTACTAAGTTCAGCAGGGGCTTCTGCAGTTCTACATTGATGGATACCAAAAAGATAAGAAGAGATCCCATTGACTATAACAAAGTCATTGGGGCACATTTACTTACCCGGCCCTGTCGCGATTCACTAAGATTGTGCGCCTGATATCCTGCATGTGTTGCTTCCCTGCTGAGGTCCACTGGAGTTCAGCTTCTTCTTCCCGGTGTATGTGAGTGCATGTCTTGTGACACAATTTGAATTTTAAATCCCGCACTTAGTCCGAATCAGTCGGGCGACGCTCCCCCCCGAGTTGTGTCGCATGAAAGTCGCCGCGATTGCGCCAACATCCGATCGACGGAAATACGGTGTGCGGAACCTTAGTAAATGTGCCCCACTGAGACTTTTTGTTATGCAATTCAGGATGGAGGCTCCTGCTGGAACCGCCATTGAGGATGTAAACTGAGCGTTAATTGAATATGTGCTCAGCTGCTACAATTGAGAGGGGCTCTGATAGTTCTGCTTTGAAGCCACATGCTCCCAGTGTGTGGCACACCTGGCTGCTGTACAATTCAATGGATTGCATTATTCAAATACTCGATAACACATAAAACCATCACGCTTATGTTTTTTTTTATTCTTTTGTTTTGTTCAGATGTTCAGACTTTATGCAAAGCTTTGTAAGAGACTCATCTTTGTCCTTCACATTGCAGAATCTCACAGCAGTCAATGTTAATTAGCGCTATCAAAGTTTTGACATTGAGTTTCATTCTAGGGCTTTTGTTGATGCGCATCCTGATGCTTTGACCTCCATATTGATCTGGATGATTTGTAGCTTAATCTTGTTTCTGCAGAAAGTTTACCCTGGTAGCTAATCTTGCCTGCATTCTGCTACAGCACCATTAATTTCTCTTTTATAAAAGGCTCTACCCAACTTAACACTAGAGAATCCATGAAATATCTATAGAATTTTATAAACACGGCATATGTTTTAGATCTTTTAGTCTCTCAGATCACATATTTTCCGCAACAGTTTGGTTTTTGATACCTTGATCACAATTTTTTTGGTGCATTTTGCTATGGAGAAATGATTTTCCCAAGTTTTGATTCTGGATGCTTTCACTGTATAGTATAAATTTACTGTACATTTACTATTCAATTAGGTTTATTGTTGCGGTGCCACTTATAGTATCTAGCTGACTCTGTCCACATTGTTGTTCTCGCTGGACTCTCCCTCTCCCAGCTGCCTTCTAAATTGCAAAAGAGTATGCAGGATGTATGTATGCAGTGACTACACTCTTCCAACTCTTGCAGATATAGACACAGGAGGTATCCTTGTTTATTATGTCAAGGTACAGGTACCTATTAATTGGATGCAGTGAACCCCGTACTACAGGGTATCTGCATACAAGCCTCTCTGTAGGGTTAGGTGTGTAGGATGAATCACTGGGAAAGAGGCCACTGCAGTCAGACTTCATATATCAGCAGGATGCTGTTCTAGGAAAACACTACATAATCCTCATAATGCTTATATATTGTTTAATTCACTACTCTTAGGTCTAATACCACTAGACGAAACCTTTGTAATAAAGGTTTTTGCTGCAATTTTACTGCCACACACCCAGGCACCAACTGACCTTTCATCCCTCCAAAGGTTTTCCAGGTAGACCCAACAATATAAGGGCTGATGTTTATGCCTATGCTACTGCAAGGTCAGGCCACATCCTATTCATACACTTACACTCACCGGTCACTTTATTAGGTACACCTGTCCAACTGCTCGTTAACACTTAATTTCTAATCAGCCAATCACATGGCGGCAACTCAGTGCATTTAGGCATGTAGACATGGTCAAGACAATCTCCTGCAGTTCAAACCGAGCATCAGTATGGGGAAGAAAGGTGATTTGAGTGCCTTTGAACGTGGCATGGTTGTTGGTGCCAGAACCTCTGAAACACTTTTTCCCAAATTCCCTACCTTTATGTTTGCTAACAACGTAATAAGGGGCAGAGACAAACCAGAGTAGATCCCCACCTAATGCTTCCATTAAAGCAGCATAATCTGCCTATGTAATAATGTAGTGAGCCCTTGTACACTTCCCAAAACATCTTTAAGGACAACAGTGGGCTGTGCTCAAGATCAGGATCATTATTTGTTACATTGTCTGTTGACTTGTAGAATTTATTGTCCACAATAAGTTGATTCCTGAGCAGGAGGATTAATATATTAGCAAGTCCCGCAGCTAGATACGGGAAAATCTTTCATTCCATTATCCTATTGTGTGTCCTACTTTCATTATCAAGAGTAAATGGAATCCTTATTGATTTGTGTTAGTTAATTGTGTGGTTTTTGCTTACCTGGGTGAAAAAGTTTATAACCCTCATTTATATCAGAGATAGCTTTTAGTAGCTTTGCCTTGGTGATGATGCGTCCATTAAATGAGGTCACAGGGAGGTTTTTTAATGAAATCAATTAAAATCAGTTTAGTACTGCAAAGGGAATCAATATTTATTGACCAACTGCAGAAAGAGGAATTGTTGGAATGCTGCCGAAAAAGACCTAACAAAACCACCAGTTGTGTGAAATCATTTCCTATAATTAGATTTTTGGCTGTCTGGTGTCTTTCAGAAAATTATTTACAGGAAGATGGAATTTTCTGTCTTTTATTGCATATTTAATGTCTTTTCGGATTTTATGTATATATCATGTGTGAGAAAGTGAGAGGTGTTGTTTGAGAGAACCACTATCGGTCCTACAGCCAGAATCACAAGTAGAGGAGGGCGGCACAGTGAGATAACGGATTGGGTGCAGGCTCGATGGGTCTGACTCCAAGACCCTGAAGGTCCAAAGGAAAAAGGCAGACGGCAGCACTCTGTTGAATAAAGGTTATTTTATTTCACAAGTGGATACAGAGACGTTTCAGCTGACTCTATGCAGCCATTCTCAAGCATAGTGAGTAGTGATACAGGGCGGGCTTAAATCCTACAGGCAGATGAAAGGTGGATGGTAAAATTTGTCTGCTGTAACTTGAAGGTGCGGTCACAAAACGCAAGTGTTAACACATGTGTTTGTTAACGCATGCGTTACCATCGCGGTTAACACATGCGTTTTGTTAACGCAAGTGTTAACAACTGTTTAATTGGGCAAATCTCCCTTCAGCTGTAGCAATGCATTTTTAAACGCATGCAGTAAACGCGACGTTTGACCGCACCCTTAGACAGTAGGCCAGAAGCAGTAAAAGAAGCACTACTTGGAGAGCTGAATGTTGGACTGTGTTCATATAGCAGAGGTATTTAAGTGCCTCCTGATATACTGCTGGCCAAGTGCGGAAGCCTGACAGCCAGGTGCACGTATAGATAAGGGACCTGCTATTCTATTAGACAAAACTCAGACAAGTAGGATTTGTTTTTGTTTATTCCTATGCTGAATTTATATTGTTTGACCGCAGAGTATTAATAAAACACTTGATTTTGGAATATAACCTGCTTCCTGCACTATATTAAGCATCTACCAGAGCGATTCCCAACACATGGCAACAGGTAAACTACTATTTGGAGTAAAGAAACACACAGTTGCGCTGGTCAGGTTAACCCCCCCAGCAACATGATTGGAGACTGTGTGCTGGCTTCCAGTGGTTGAGGGGGGACGTGCAGTTATTACTGTATGCACACCCCTGCTATGATAACCAGACGAAATCCATAGGACCTCAACTTATTTGCTTCTCAGTTCTATATACTTTATGTGCTTACTAGAGATGAACTGCCCTGAACTTCCAGTGCAGGCAGGGGCATCACTAGGTCAAAAGATCCGAGGCTCGTGTCCTGGATCTCCATGGGTCAGCAGGACATCTGCCCCGCTGCTCGAGCATCCTCCCCTCTCTCATCACGATCCGTGTTCTCAGGACACAGATTGTGATGAGAACATGTGCATTACTTTCCCCTGCAGAACCTAGCCTCCAGAAGAATAATACTCCCTGAGGCTACAGGACCTGTGATGATGTCATGATCACATGACCGGCAGGGGAAAGTAATGCACAAAGCTGCATGAGTGAGGTGAGGAGGAAACATAATAGCAGCTAAGGGAAGGGGGAGAACATGTGCAACACCCCTGCCAATACATAGGCAGACTGGTAGTTGCGAACAGCGCCCTCTCCAAGTTAGAAGCTATCAGAAGGAGTCATGAACCTTCTAGTGAGTTCTAACACTGGGTCATTAGGTAATCAGCAGCTGTAGATCTGGCCTGAACAGGTAATGGTTAATTGGATGTGAGGTATCGACCAATTGTGTTTCTACAATGTGCACTGGAGTGTGATTGGAGAAGTAGCCACCACCTGACCAGGATAATAAAACTCCTGGAGAGGGAGGGACTAGAGTTCTAAGATCCAGACCGCATGGTCTTTCTGCAGAGAGAGAGTGAAGAGAAATACACCATCAGTACTGACACTTAGCTAATTACAGGGCCAGAGTCAGGAGACTCAGAGCTGCAGCTTCCACAGTTTGGACACAGCTCCATCCCAGAATGTATCTACTACCAGGCTGGTGAGCCATTCTTGAGGACGCCTCCCCATGACCACTTCAATAACCTGCATCTGTTCAGAGTCCATTTAGGCCAGTTGCCTGCTGTTGTTCAATAAAGAACTGTGAATTATTTTGCACAACGTTGCCTCTATCTGATCCCTGGATATGGCTGTTACCACCATAGACTCCCCATCCATTACCCAGGGACTCATCCTACATACACATAGGGGTTGCCCCAGGGAGAACCAGTACATCAACCTCTCCCTCCATATTTCTTGCACACACCACCTGCTGGAGACCTGCCAGGATGTAGGACAGCCCTTCGGTCTCCATAGCAAGCACCGTGACCACAGTGTGCCCAAGGCCGCACTAGCCAGCCACTCCGGTATTCTGGGCCCCGGCTGCCTCCACGCTCCAAGAAAAGCCTGGGAGATGGGGGTAACTGTGTTGGCACATTACTTACTAGGGGTCTGTGTGGGGGACATTACTGGGAGGCATTACTTTCTGGGGGTCTGTGTGGGGGACATTATTGGAAGTCTGTGTGGGGGACATTAGTCACTGGGGGGCTGTGTGGTCACATTACTTAGGGGGGCTGTGTCAAGGACATTTCGGCGGGGCTGTGTGGAGGACATCACTGGGGGTAGCTGTGTGGGGTAAATTTCTTGTTAGGGGCAGTAGCAGGTTTACACGGTCAGGGAACCAAGATGCAGGGACAATGAGGACGTGGTGATGTCACACGTCACCTGCAGTCACTGGATGTAACAAATATTTCTCCTGTTTTGTCTGTAGCTGTACATACCCCCAGTAAAGTTGTTATTGGCACAACCAGATGTGTAGTGGTTATGTACAGGAGTGGGCATTGCTTAGAGTGTGATACACATGCATTGGGGCCTGTTCCCTGGATCTTTTACCACCCTAGAAATGCCCCTAGTTAAGGTGCACCTGGCACGACATGAACATACCACTTAAGAGCCAATCCGGCATATTAACACCCTTAGCAACTAGCCATGGCTGTGAGTGGCCGGTCAGTCCAGCAATATGTCTGTGTTTTGCACTGGGTGTGCCTGAACCCGATTGGAAGGGTTGGGTCCCCTCATCTAGTGCTTACTAATATTATATTTCCTGGACCAACCCCTTTTAATTCCATAAACAATGCCATACAATATTTCACTTTTTTTTTTCTCTTCTGCAAGGATAGCCACCATGACAGAAACTGGAGTGAAGCGATCAACCCATAAGTCCATTATGCGATGGAGTCACCATGTTTCGTTTTGTAGAACAATAGATGATAATGTTTTACATATGTGAACAGAGCCTAAATCTGCTCATCGGCTTTTATACAGTGTAAATCTCAACATTTCAGGTCCCTTTCACCTTGTAGCATACAGGGTATCGTTACAGTAACATTACATGATAACTCAAGTTTTGCTATAGTAATTGCATCAGTAATATTCTCATTGCGCATTTGACCTTTTCACTGCTGGAGAATAATCATCTGCTGTCCTTCATTCAATCCCTAGTAAAATCATCCATTTTCTTATTATGAAGATCTTTTATAAAGATATTCCAGGGATTATCTATCCATATATATATATGGAATGAAGCAGCTTTCTTCATGGAATGAATGACAGGTCAGTGGGTGTTGTCAGCGTCTGTTCCGATCTGTACCTGTCTGTGGATAAATCGAGGTTTTCTGTTCTCAGTGCTATTCACTTGCTGCCTACATTGAATAATGTCTATAGAAAAAAACATACCAGCATGAGTGTGATTGATGTTCCTCCAACTCATGTTCATGTCAAAGTTTCCCACACACCACTGAGATATGTGCTGCTTTTGCACAATGTGAGAGTTCTAAAACTGTGAAAGAAATTGTAATGACAAACTCATAAATAATATCCTCTGTGTGTGGGCAGCTCAGCAGACTTGCCCTGCCAGTTGTTTCACATATCTGAAATTATAGATAAAGGAATAAATTACTTTTTCTAAATTATTCATTGAATTCAGCATGGGGGAGTTTGCCCTTTTCTGTTTCCTTGCTTGAAGATGTTTGATACGTCTGTCTATATCCTGGTTGCCCATCCTTCAGATATGTTTAGTTTACCTCGTGGTTTATTTGAGGGCATTAACAACATTGATGCAAAAGTATATTCATGATATGCTGTACCTCGGTTACATGTCAGTGCCTAGTTGCTCAGAAAAGGAAATAGAAGAAAAATGTCTTCTCTGTACTGATGAAGTACACCTCATCTGGGACATCTACTAAAGTACTGAAGAAAACTTTCCAAGGTTGAAACATGCTGTTGTGTTCTTTGAATAAACCCGACTAAGTCCCTTTGAACCATTTCTTCACATGCTATAGTCTATCATATGTTCATTTGCAGGAGCTAAAAAGTTCACATGATGACTTTATACTTCCACGTTACTGACCCAGTGCCTCTAACAGGGGCATAACGATCGCGGTCGCAGGGGGTGAGACTACGACCGGGTTTCTAACACGGAATGGGCCCGCATCTGCCAGCCAGCAAATACGGTCCGAATTGTAGGGATGCATAATCAATTATATGTGTGTTAAGACACACATATAAATGATTACCCCACAGACAATAGACGCGCCTGCGGCACACTCCATCTAGGCGCACACAAAGCTCCGGCGGTAGTGCGATGATGTCATCACCCTACCACGCGGGTCATAGTGTGTTTGTACACAGAGCGCAGGGACGTGTCTATGTCTGCCCTGCTTCAATGGAGAGCCGGGCAGAAGATATAGCTGCAGGTTGAACGGAGCGAGGGAGGTGAGTAGTGAGTTTTTTTTTCTTGCCAGTACAGGACATCATTTAGAAAGGTTGGTGGAGCGGGGAAACTGCCTACTATGTGTTTTATAAAGGTGGGGGGGACTGGCTACTGGGTGTTTTATAGAGGAAGGGGGGGCTGACTACTGTGTGTTTTATAAAGGGGGAGTGGGGGACTGGTTACAAGCAATTTTATATAGGGGGGACTGGCTACTGGGTGTTTTATAAAGGGGAGATCTGGCTACTGGGTGTTTTATAGAGGGGGGACTGGCTACTGGGCGTTTTATAGAGAAGGGAGCTGGCTACAGGGAATTTTATAGAGGGGGGGGGCTGGCTACTGGGTATTTTATAGAGGATGGGGCTGGCTACTGGGTATTTTATAGAGGGGGAGACTGGCTACTGGGTATTTTATAGAGGAGGGGGCTGGCTACTGGGTGTTTTATGAAGGGGGACTGGCTACAGGGCATTTTATAGAGGGGCAGAACTGGCTACTGAATGTTTTATAAAGGGGTGGGGGACTGGCTACAGGGGATTTTATAGAGGGGGAACTGGCTACTAGGTGTTTTATAAAGGGGGACTGACTGCTGGGCATTTTATAGAGGGGTGGACATTATATAGAAAGTTGGGGGTTGGCTGCTGGACATTATACAGGAGAGTGGAGTCTGGCTGCTTGACATTATATAGAAGGGGGCTGCCTACCTGGACATTACATAGAAAGTTGGGGGCTGGCCGCCGGGCGATGTGTATAGGGGGGCTGGCTGCTGAACACTATATTAATTAAGAAGAGATTACTGAACTTTAAATTAACTAATAAGAGGGGCTGCTGACTACATGCAGATCAGTGAGGAGGGTCTGCTCTGCTACTTAAATGTTGTTGCTGGTGCTGTATATAGATTAATGGGGTAGTTATGGTATACACAAATTAATAAGAGGATGTTGTTGCTCTATAAAAATTAAGTGCATTATATTCAGTACTTTAATAGTTTCTGTATTGTACTGGTATGTGGCTATTGTAAATAGGTGTGTGGCTATATATGTTGATGTGCACCTATATTTGGGTTTTCCCATATATGGTTTATGTGGGTCTGCTGTGTATTTGTATATATGGTGTATATATACATTTAGTGTTGTGTTTATATATGTGTGTAATGCATATAAAGTGTATGTGTGCATATGTCTGTAAGGGTGTATATATTTTATATATGAATATTCTGATGTATAATATGAGGGTTAATGGGGCCCTGATGAAAAGTTCGCAATGGGGCCCACTGATGTCTCGTTACGCCACTGGTCTATAATACTCTTGATTGGAGCATAAAAAATAACTTTTGTGATGGACCACAAGAGCTAATGCTTCTTTATAGTTTATTGCATCACCTTCGGACAAAAATACATTTTAGACCAGAAATATGAATGACCTTTGCATAAGACAGGTTATAAGTATGAGATCAATGGGGGTACAACAACTACCATAAAGTCCAAAAAAGCATAAAGATATAGTATAAATCAGCTATTCAATGTAAACTAAGCGTGATGCCTAAACCGAATATATCACCTATAAATCAGAGACCCTGTATCAGGTATATACTCAAAAAGAATCCATTCAAGACTCAAGTATAGCGAAATATCTTTATTTTATTATTTAGAGCATCTGGTTTGCCAGACTTCCTCTAGTGGAGGCCAGTGGCGTAACTAGACGAGGCTGGGCCCCATTGCAGATTTCTGCATGGGGCCCCCCCTTCTACTTAAAAAAATATATGAATATATTTGTAAAATTACACACATTTATATATCACACTAAAAATACATACATTTATATACTTATACACACACTTAAAGCTCTACACTCTTTCTCTCTCTCTCTCTATTTATATATATATATATATATATATATATATATATATATATATATATATATCTATGTTATATCCACACACACAAAGTATATACACATCAATACATTTACACATACAGTAAATACACTTTATATACAAACATTATGTATAGCACATATACATTATAAATACAGAGGCAGATCTATCATACGTCGGTGCTCCTGCCATGCCCCTTGTCTTGTGGGATACATCAAGAGGTTTAGGTCTCTTGATGTATCTGGCGGGTGGTGAAGCAGGTGGGCAAAACTAAGCCCTGTGCCCCACCACCTCCATTGACCACCATGCGCCTCGGTGCCCCCTCCACAACATGTGGCTTATTCACAATTTTAATAGCAAATTCTTGCATTGCGCAAGAATTTGTGATTATGTTACTGCTTCTACGCCAGAAAACTGGCATAGAAGCTATTATAAATCTTCCCCATATAGTATATATACATAATATATTTAGACATACAAACCCTCTATATATATTCACATTATATTTATTACGGTCTGTGGGTGTGTATATATACATACAGTAATAAACACACCATATACACACATACAGCATACACATACATATAGTATATGCACGCATACGTATCTGCACACCATGCATCATATACACACACATACAGCATAAACAGACATACATACAGTATATATATATATACACACAACATACACACATACATATAGTATATACACACCATGCATCATATACACAAACATATACAGCATATACAGACATACATACAGTATATATATATATATATATATATATATATATATATACACAACATACACACATATATATAGTATATAAACACATGCATCATATACACACATACAGCATAAACAGACATACATACATACAGTATATACACACCATACACACATACATATATTATATACACACGCATATACAGTATATACACCATACATCATATACACACACATATACAGCATATACAGACATACATACAGTATATACACACCATACACACATACATATAGTGTAAATACACACCATACATCATATGCACACACATATACAGACATACATACAGAACATACACACATAGATATAGTATATACACACCATACACATGCATTTACAGCATATACACTCATACAGCATACACATAAATACACACACACACACACATATATATATATATATATATATATATATATATATATATATATCTCTTACCAGAAGATGTATCTTCTCTGCAGCCTCCTGACCGATCGGCCGATGATTGCTTGTGCTCGGGATCTTCCTTCTTCTGGGGCCTAGTCAGTCTGCTCCTCAGTCCCAGTTCTCCGGTCGGCCCGTGCTGCGCACTGTGTGTAGACGCTACGGTAGGCAGCAGCCCGGCCTCACTGCTGCTGAGCAGGAAATGGGGGACACAGTGGGTATCGCAAGAGGCCGTACCGTGGGGAGGAGGAGAGGGCTGCCGGACTGCCCCGTTGGATCTGTGCCTTCTCTGCTGCTCGACGCGGAGATCCAATTTATTTATGCGGCGGCGCGGAGACCCAATCCCGCACTCCGGTGGATATTTGAAATGAAGATGCACCACAGTCTGGGCCCGCGAGCACGGGCCCATGGACCTCACGGGCCCCGTAGCAACCGCTACGGCTGCTACGGCGGTAGTTACGCCACTGGTGGAGGCAGTGTTTCCCCAATAGTGCTCTGGGCTCTTTGGATAACCTTGCGTAGAACAATATGCTCGCCATCATCATTTCGTAAAATATTTTTAATCATTGGTCCTTTTTTGTTATTTCATTTCCATTTTTCACTCCCCACCTTCAAAAATGTATAACTTTTTTATTGTTACACATATTATTTTCTGTGTAACAAATTGCACTTCAAGTGATGGTATTAAAAATTCCATGCCGTGTACTGGGAAGTGGGGAGAAAATTCCAATTCCAGTGAAAATGGTTTAAAAAATGCATTTATGCCGTTTTCTTGTGGGCTTGGATTTTACGGCTTTCACTGTGCGCCCCAAATGACGATAATTACCAAGATGGCGCCTATGTGCCTTCATTTTTTTGAAGCTACCAGCAGCTTTGCCGGTGGTGATCAACTGGATAACACCCGCGCTCGGTGCTGTTACCGATCGCGGGTACTACCAGTAAGTCTTTGCTGCAATAGATCAGGTCAACACCTACAAATACCTGGAGGTATACATTTATGACAGGCGTGAATGGCAGACCAATATTGACTGGGTTTGCAGCAAGGCGATGACTAGGTTGCACTTGTTGAGGAAGCTGAGGTCAATCCAAAACTCCATGTCCAGTTATGCACTTGGGGCATGGAAACAAAAAGTATAATTATGTTCTAAATGGTCAATTACTTAGTAAAACTGGAGCTGAAAAGGACTTGGGGGTATTGGTGGATGGTAAACTTAATTTTAGTGACCAGAGCCAGGCAGCTGCTGTTAAAGCAAATAAAATTATCGGATGTATCAAGAGAGGAATAGATTCTCATGATAAAGACATAGTTTTGCCCTTATACAAATCCCTGGTCAGACCACACATTCAATATTGTGTAAAGTTTTGGGCACTAGTGTATAAAAAGGACATAGAATAACTGGAATGGGTGCAGAGGAGCCGAACCAAGATAATTGGGGGAATAGGGGGAACTAGACTACAATGACAAATTACAAAATTTGTGATTATTCAGTTCAGAAAAAATATGTACAAATACCTGAACGGACAGTACAGGATCTCTCCAAAGATCTTTTTATACCTAGGTCTGTGACCAGGACAAGGGGGCATCCTCTACGCCTAGAGGAGAGGCAATTCTTCCATCAACATAGACAAAGGTTCTTTACTGTGAGACTGTGGGAGGTTGTTATGGCGGACTCTATGTACATGTTCAAGAGAGACCTGGATGCCTTTCTGGAGAGAAAAAATATCACAGGTTATGGGGAATTTTTTTTAAATTTAATTCTTAAAGGTTGGGCTTGATGAACTTGTGTCTTTTCCTGGCCTTATATACCATGATACTATGATCATCTCCTTTGTTTTTTCAGCACTAGATTGTTGCTTTGACTCCACTTAACAAAGTTGCTGATGGTATTTTTGTACTCCTCGTCGTTGCCCTCGTTGATGCAACCGAGTTGTCCCAAAATTTTTCCAGGAGACAGTTATATCTGAAGTCTGATGTGTAGAGGGTGTAGAGAAAGGGGGGCAGTACGGTCCCTTCTGGTGCTCTGCTGTTACTGGTGACTGTATTGGAGTGGATGTTTCCTCTTTGGATGTACTGTGGCCCATTACTCAGGTAGTTAAAGGTCCAGTTGGTTAGGGTGGTGCACCCTCATTTTTTCTCTCAGGCCACCTGGTTCTATTGTATTGAAGGCACTGGAAAAATCGGAGTACATAATTCTGAATGAAGTTCCCCTGCGCTCTGGCTGAGAGTACACATCTATCCCATCACTGTAGGCGAACTGGAGCTGGTCAAGACACTCCTTCACCTCCCCTTGCTTTGTTATTCTTACGGTTATGGCCTACTATAGTGATATTACAAAGTAAATGGATAAGAATACATGCAATGCCAATATTTCATATAAGGGAATTATATTTCTGGATATTTAAAGGTGCATAAACACAATGAGGAAGAAATACACATTTAATAAATGTAACATCTTCCACACAAGGAGGTAATCACATTATCCTCTTCTGTAATATGTCAAATGCTCATGAAGAATAAATAAACCTTTAATGTCACATTACTTTTCCTTCCATTACCAGTAATCTTCTTACTCTCAAGACAATGTCAGTATTGCTGCTCTTTTCAATGATAAATTAATTTCTTTTCTGACTCTTGTTTTTATGCTGATGTCGACTGACTTGCCACAAATCAGTAGTGAAACACATTGTTTACCTGTATGAGCATGTATGTCACCATATCCGTAACATATCCGTATAAAAATTACAACAAAGAGTTCCACAGTCTAACTATAAAGAAACTATGGTGATGGTAGAACAACCTCTCCTCTAAGTGTAGAAGATGCCCCCTTGTATATGGCCATGATAGAACCTCCATTCTTCTTTGGTGTAGACCAGGGGTCAGGAACCTTTTTGCCTGAGAGAGCCATAAGCGCCACATATTTTAAAATATAATTCCGCGAGAGCCGTACAATATGTTTAAAGGGACACTGAAAGAACAATGGCTCCAGTAGTCATTAGTACAGCAAGGAGTGTTCCTCCCCCTGTACTAAGCCGCCACTGGACCAAAATAATGTTAATTTTCTGTAAGATAAAAATTAGATAATTTACATTGGAGCTTGTGATGCAGGACATCTCGCCCAGCCAGTGCCAGTGTTTGTCCTTCCGGAACTTACAGCCTAGCTGGATTCCTGGTCTCCTGTAGCATTGTTTGCTTCACCCTGGTATTGTATTCACCAGTTAGGTTACGCTCCCTTGTCTAGTGGTTTTACCTTGACGTATCCTCTGGTGTGACCCGGCGGTTTTGCTTACCTTTCTATGTGTCTTTACATCTTTAGTTCTCTTTCCTCGTGTCTGCTTTGGTTTCTTATCCTGTCTTGAACCCCGCTTGTTTCATCCTTGTTTGTCCTGTTTTTCCCCCCTGTCTGAATACTGTCCTAACTCCCACATTGCAGTTTTCTGTCTGTACCACCTCACTGCGGCTGACAGACCTATTTGGGTTCCTATCACCTCCCAGGGCCTTGCAGGGTAGATAGGAGGTTCCTGTGGCAGAGGCTCCCTACCTTCAAGGGGGTTTCTGCCTTGGTAGGGTCTAGTTGGTAGAACAGCGCAGGGTTAGTTCACCCTCTTGCTCTGTGCTGTCAGCCTGCACTCAGACAGTGTGGAAGTTTGGTGTACAGTACTCCAGGCGTAAGTTTTCCTAACAGTCTGCACCAGGTAGTTATGCAGGACACCCAACTTTCCCACATCCATCCAGGAACATACTCATTCTATACCAAAATCTGCTTTAGTGACAGCTACCCTGCCACAGTACAGAATGTAACAAAATCACACTCATCGGTGCATCCTCAGCCAAACTTTGCTGACAGAGGATTTGCACTTTTACACCACAATTCTCACTTTGCTAAATGATTACACAGTACTTTGCATCTCCAGATGATATTTTGATTTGAGGTGGCAATGCTCTTTAATTCTCCATGTAAATTCTAAAATGAAATGTTTACTGCATCTCTCTAATGAGGATAGTTACAGAGGTGATTAAATTAGATAAACTAAACTCTAATATGAGAAGATCATAAATACTAACAAACCTTGTAAAAGTGCTTGCTGAGAGAATTATTTACTCAAAGGATAATTCCCACATTGGCAATATAAAAGCCAATATAAGCATACTATAATACTGAGCTAGCCTTTCCTTTGGGTAATGGCTGCTATAAATAGTGAACCTCGTAGTACTAAAGTGTCAGAAACATCTTTAAGGTTGACTGCTAATGGCAATACTCCTTCCCACAAGATTGCACATTCAGTACAATGTATACACGAGTCCCTTTAAGTCACTGTAAATAGGCAGGGGATTGTGATTGGATCGGCACAACATTGGTAGTGCTGGCACATGGGGTCCTATTAACATGCTGAAATGCATCTAATTAACTGTGTAGTAACAATTCCTCTATAGTGAACACAAAAATAATCTACTTTTGCTAAACCCAATTTCCAATGAAAATATTGAATCTTTTGAGCATCTCTATAATTTCAATACTGTTTAAGCATCCCTGTATGTATTATTATTTGATTCAAGATATATTAGACAATCAATAATTAGTTGTTGTCAAAGAAGGTAGTTTTAGCTGTATGTAAACTCATTCCTGAATGTTTGTCCATGAAATTCCCAGTCTGCATCTGCCATAGGAACTTCTCTTGATTAATGCCTTCCTGCTATTTTGTTTGTGACCCGAAATGTTGATTGTGTTTGTTTGTCTCGTGTCTGCACTTTGGCATAGGGAGGGACAGTCTTTGTGGTTGCTTGTATCGCTTAGGATATGCAGAGGCAAGCAGGCAGAGCTGTGGGGGCCCCAGGACTGCAAGGTCATATCTGTCGTCCCTGAGTTTACTGTCTAAAATTACAAAAATAAACAGAAATAAATTAATCCTAGACCTGACTGAGGGAATGGGAAACCTGTTTGGTTGGACAAGATATATTAGGTCCCCTACTGAAGGAAACTCCACCATTAATTTTTCTCCACCATCTGAGCTCCTTCATTTTATTTTATTTTACTTTAGCAAAACAAAACTGGCTGAAGAGACCCCCTTTAGTAACTGCTTTTATTTCTCTGTATAGATTATTTTTCCAGCCTGAACAGTGCGTGTCTATGGGGGTGCAATACATGCTTAGATTTAATACAACTTTGAGGAATGATAATTAACCCATTCAGCTCCGTCTGGCTAAAGTGTTCTATTAGCACTATTTTCTAACAGAAGATCTAATCGATCCCTGCTCATCCAGTCTTTCCTGGAAAGACTTTCCTTGAAAGTAGGAGATGGGGAGAGAAACTATTTGGCTGCATATTTTCTTCCAGTTACAATATAATAAAGGAGGAGAATGAGAGTGCGATGGTGCTAGTCTGAATGGTGACATACTTTCAGCAGGAGAAATTGAAGATTGGTGCTGTTCATCGAAGTTTTAGAATCCTTGGAGCTCCGGTCATAGTGAAAATATTTTTCTCTATTTTGTGGTTAGTAAATAGTGCTCACAATGTAACCAGGGAGAAAGCAGAACAGTTTACAGCGGTGTGTGCTAATACAGGGAGTGCAACAATAAACCACTAGTCTGACTTCAATGTGGATCTTGCACCTTGTTACTTTAAAAACTAAGTGAAATCCCTTAATAAAGTATGGAAGAAACATGTTCACAACACTGAAATTATCAACATATTTGTTTTTTAACGCATTCCGTACAGCATTTTTTACACACCTGTCTACAGTGTTTGCGCAATACTTTGGTGGTTAGATGGATACTAAAGGACAGTATAAAATAGGTGGTAGGGCAACATTGTTTTAACCCCTTCCCGCCGCGGCCCTTTTTCGTTTTTGCGTTTTTCATTTTTCACTCCCCACATTCAAAAATCTAACTTTTTTATTTTTCCATGTACAGAGCTGTTTGACGGCTTATCTGTGTAACAAATTATACTTCAAAATGGTGGTATTTAATATTCCATGCCGTGTACTGGGAATCAGGAAAAATATTCCAAATGCAGTGAAATTGATAAAAAAACGCATTTGTGCCGTATTCTCGTGGGCTTGGATTTTCACTGTACGCCCCAAATGACATGTCTACTTTATTCTTTGGTTCGGTACGATTACGGAGATAACAAATTTATAAAGGTTTTATAATGTTTTCATACATTTAAAAAAATTAAAACCTCCTGTACAAAATTTTTTTTGCGGGATTTTGCCATCTTCTGGGGCTAATAACTTTTTATACTTTGGTGTTTGGAGCTGTGGGTGGTGTCATTTTTTGCGGATTTTGATGAAGTTTACAATGTTATCATTTTTAGGACTGTGCTACCTTTTGATCACTTTTTATAGAATTTTTTTTTTAAATGACAAAAAAGTGCCATTTTCAACTTTGGGCGCGATTTTCCACTACGGGGTTAAACGCAGTGAAAAACCGTTATCATATTTTGATTGGGCATTTTCAGACGCCGCGATACCTAATGTGTTTATGATTTTTACTGTTTATTTATATTAATATCAGTTCTAGGGAAAGGGGGGTGATTTGAGTTTATAGGTTTTTTTATTACATATATTTTTTTTACTTAATTTCTTTAATTTTTACTATTTTTCAGACTCCCTAGGGTATTTTAACCCTAGGGTGTCTGTACAATCCTATCATATACTGTCATACTACAGTATGGCAGTATATAGGGATTTTACTCCTCATACATTACAATGTGCTGATAGCACGTTGTAATGCATGGGTTAAGCTGAAGTAGCTTCGGCGCCATCTTTTTGAAGCCTTTGAAGCCTGCTTTGCCGGTGGCCATCAGCAGGAAAACACCTGCGATCAGTGCCGGCACCGATCACGGATGTTGCCGGTAAGCCTTTGCTGCAATATGCAGCACAGTCTTACCGGCTATGGAGAGGGCTCGGCCCGCAAGCCCTCTCCATGCACTGGGACCCGGCATGTGACGTACTAATACGTCACATGTCGGTGACATAAGGCCCTGAATAAGATGTCAGCTATTTACAGGTGATAGGTGCAAGTGTTCTCAAATGTTCTCAAATTAATTTCTACTTTACAATCTACTATCCCTTTGTAATAACATATTAAGCTGATGCCTTCCCAATGGATTTTACCTTTAATGTTACATAAGATATATTTTGGTCTGATAGAAATTCTAATCTATGATAACATGGGGCAAGTCTTTTACGCCACAGTGGTGAAAAATGCATCTATTGCGGAATAAAACACATTTATATGGCCATATTTCAAGCCTCTTCTATTTGTGTGGTGAAATACTATTTTCCAATGTCACTTTCTCCTGCCTAATGCTTACTTATATCACACGTTGTCTCGTAACCTGTCTCTCAGGCTTTCTCAGCCAGTGACAGAGAATGTGTTAGATTAAACTAATCTCAGTGATAATGTCTAATTTTCCTGCTGGTGGCCTTGGTTGGAGGACATAAAACAAACACAAAAATATGTTTCACAGTTTCATCTTTATCTCTAGGAGGATGTCTCACACTTCTCCTAAAATAAAACTTCATGGTGGCAGGTAAATTGGGAATTTGGTGTGTTTTTGGAGTTTTGGGATAAATAATCAGGTCATGTCAGTGAAGAACAGTTGGTTTTTAGAAAGTTATTTTTTTTAATAAAGTTTTTCCTTTATTCAGACAAAAAAAAAAAAAAAATACAGAATACATATACATAAATATTCATAGTAGCCAAAACATCAGTAAATACAAATACATACAGTCCAATACCATTTCACGACATAATTTGACCTTCGTTCATGGTTCGGCACCTGGGACTTTTGGCAAAAATATATAAGGCTGTATGTGACAAAAAGACTCCTCCAGCATTACTGTATACTCCTATGAGAAATGGAAGAGGGAAGTAGTAGATTTATCTTTGGATAGATGAATGGGTTGACGCATTAAAAATGATTAAACGTACAACAAGTAACTTCTCTTTTAGAAAGTAAATATGAATTGATTTTTTCCAATTTCTCATACACAGTAATGAACTGCAAAGACCACAAATCTCATTAGAAGTTCTGGTCTGGGTCTGGATTTGGCTTAACTTCTTTTTCTGGCGTTAACTCTTCAATTCCCACAGGCAAAGATGTGGTATTTAAATGGTTGTGACTTCACATGCACCGGTACTAGCATACCAGCGGCACAAGGCCCCACTATTTTGGGGAGAATTGTTGCTATTAACTTTACCATATAAAATGTTAACACCTGCAACTGGTGCCATGGCCCCGGGGAACAGGGTTTTTAACAGCTTGTTGTGAGAGATAAAGATCGTCTTCTTCAGTGGGTGCTTCCAGCAAAAAGACTATCTATATCGTCATACATAGGAAGCATCACCATGTGTAAACACATGGTGACAAGATTGTGACATCAGCTGTCACAGATAGCTGATCGTCACTTACATTGGGCAAGGGACCTATCACAGCTCGTTGACCGCTGCGCCCGGCGATCACTACGATTGGTCAGTGAATCCAGACTGACCAATCGCAATCCAAAAGGGGGGGGGGGAGCAGTTTCCTGGGCCTGTCATTTTCGTAAATGAGGTGATAGGATCACAGCTGTGTGGGAAAGCTCTGTCCCCTTAGACTGCCAAGTGCGCCCCTTCACAACCAAATACTCCCCAAAACACACTCTGACCCCTCCACATCCTTCTTCTTCACCAATTCTACAGTTTGACAGCCAAAGCTGTCTTTTTTTTTTTTTGTATTTTTTTTGTGTCTGAAAATTGCTGTGATTACGGCTAGTGGCTATGTATAGTGATTGGGGTTAGCTGTTAGGGAGATATATAGATACAAAAGTTTAGAGATGTTCAGCGTTTGTATCCATTCATACACTAACGTTTCAGTTAACTTTTTTGTTTTATCATAAAATAAAAACTATAAAAAAAATACAAAAAAAACTAAAAAATACCCAAAATATAGTCTATAGTAGAAGTTTAGCACTGTAGGGGTACGTTATTACCTATACTTACACAGACACTCATACTTAGTCTCTTTCCTGCACTGTCAATTTTGGTGGATTCTTTTGTTGCAGAATAAAAATTATAGCATGGCTAAACAGGTGTATTCTGCGGATGATGCCTATGGCTACATGTGTTCCAAATCTGGTGGACCATAAATTGAGGCGGAGTGAGAGCAAGTCCTTGTGTTAGAGTAACATCTTGCTGACAAAATACAAGGACAAGAGAGATGTGTTTGTCCTCACATCTATCCATGCAGATTACAGCACCCCTGTCTCTGTTAGAGGAACCAATGCCAAAGTCCTCAAGCCAGTCTGCATACAGGAGTACAGCCAACACACAGGAGGGGTGATCTAGCCGATCAAATGCTACAGCCATATAATGCGATTCGCTAGTCCCGTACTTGATACAAAAAGGGTGCAGTGCATTTGGTGCACACTGCATTGTATAATTCCTTTATCATTTACCACAAGACCCGCCAACAAGTAACCTACTTGGCAATTACTGTTCCAAGAGGGTGAAGAGGGTGCGAGCACATCCCATACTAGTCACGCCAGCAGAATTGTGCCAGGACAACATTTCCCATCTGAGATCGCCCCCCCCTCACAGAAAAGAAAGGATGACCATAAAAAAAATGCAGTGTTTTCTACAAAAAGGGAACATGCAAAGATACGGGTTATCAATACAACACTTGCCCAGATAAGCCAGGGTTGTGCATCAATAACTGCTTCCGCGCTTACCATACTTCCCTAATTTTATCATTATTTTGTCATTTTTGATATGATAGAAATAAGATGATTATTGATATTTACAAATTGATATTATACCTAAAAGTTAAAACCACATTTTATTTCATTATACCGCTAGATGAATACTGAAGAAAAGTGTTCTGCACAACATATGCATATAGATTTTTTGCCTGTATTTCATTTTAATCTACCACTGACGTTGCCTGCTAACACCCGCAGTCGGAGTGGGCTCCAATCGCAGGTGTTTAACCTGTTAAATGCCGCGGTCAGCGCGACCGCGGCATTTAACTTGCCTTCCGGGGGTCTTTCCTCCACGATCGGCGCACCAGTGCCATTTTCGGGGGCACTAATTGATGCTATGGCATCTCTGGGGTCCGATCGGGACATCATCTTAAAGGCACAGTGTCAGCTAATTCCATGAGTATTGCAGAGCATTATCATGAATAAGCAATCAGATGATGTCCCACGGTGTAACAAGTAAAAAAGTAAAAAGAAAAAGTTTTTCAATAAAAAATATGTTTAGAAATCACTAAAAATGCCCATAAGCCTCAAAACACATAAAGAGACATACAACACAAAAAAAGTCTAAATTATAACACAAACCATATATATATTAGTATTACCACATCCATAACAATCCATAGAATAAAATTAAATAATTATTGAACCTGTACGATTAACGCCGTAAAAAAAAACTTTAAAAACTCACCAAAAAATATGATTTTTACCTATTGAATCCCACAAAAATGCAATAATAAGTGATCAACAAAACATAAGTACTCCAGAATGAAACTGTTGCAAAGTACAACATGTCCCGCAAAAAACAAGCCATCAACCAGCTCCGTAGCCAAAAACGTAAAAATGTTATGCCACTTGGAAGACGGCAATGCAAAAATGAGAGATGATTATTAGACTATACGGCGAACACGGAAAAAAAAAAGTTAAAAATCCAGTACAGAATTGATGCCTTTCTATTCCTGCCCTCAAAAAACGAGTTCCTAAAATTTTCAACAATAGGGGATACCAACCCCAAGATGCTGGAAAAAGCATCTCATCCCGCAATAAAAATGCTGTCACATGGCCCCAATAACAAAAAAAAACAAAAATTGTATAGCCTACAAAAGGGGCCAATGAGGAAACTAAAATCCTAGCATCTGCAGGTCCCTCCTTCCCTTCTGCGCCTCGCTGTGCGCTCATAAAACAAGTCACGGGCACATGTGGGGGGGTCTCTGCACTGGGGAGAAATTTCATAACAAATTGTATGGTGGGTTTTCTCTTTTTATCTTTTGGAAATGTGTAAATTTTAGGGCTAAATGAACGTATAACCGACACAATTTGACCATTCTAAATTTCACTTCCATTGTGATGTAATTACTATGAAGATTTCAAGGGGTCAACAATCTTCCTAAAAGCTGTGTCTGATAGTTTGAGGGGCGCAGATTTGAAAATGGGTTGGTTATATAGGGGGTTTTGATGTTAAATATGTAAAATTTCATTCAAAACTGTATTTAGCACAATAGGGCACATTTACTTACCCGGGCCTTTCGCGATCCTCACTGTGCATTGTCCATCGATCTTGGACTCCGGCGCGATTCACTAAGATTGTTGCCCGGTTTCCTGCATGTGTCGCTTCCCCGCTCAGTTCTGCCGGAGTTCACCTTCTTCTTCCTGGTGCATGTAAGTGTGTGTTTTGCGACACAATTTAAATGTTAAATCCCGCGCTCAGTCCGAATCTGTTGGATCGCCCAATGGGCCGTCCCCCATTTTCTGTCGCATGAAAGCCGGCGCTGATGTGCCAAAATCCGATTGCGTGCGACACAATCCCCTTCTAAATGCCTGTCCCCAAAAATTTGGAAAAGCTGTTGGAAATGTGGCTGCGGGACCTTTAGTAAATAAGCCCCAATGTGTCATGAAAAAAGCAATATCAAAATCACATGATGTCTTCTGAAGTTATTATCAAACAAAATGATACATGTAAGGTCTAAAATATGAGGCTTGTGTCTTGAAGGCCATTTGTGTCTTTAAGGTGTTAAATTCGATTTCATCCACACTTGAATTCTAACAGGTCTGCTCATCACTAATAAGGATAAAAAAGGTCAGCCTTTTTGTATGCATTGGCTTAACCTATAAGGACGCATTTACAAATCTGTACCTGAAGCCTTTATGTTGTAAGTACGAAGTCTCTACCAAGACTAGAGATTGTTCTCTTTTAGGATCCCTTCTTGGGGAGTATTTTTGAAATTGTACTATCTTGTGTTTCCATATTTGACATGCTGACTGAGGTCCATAGAGTCTGGAGTGTCTGAGCTCCAGTATCTTGGTCTGCACTTGGGGAGAATCTGCTGATGTCTGCTCCTGGCAAGATTGTCAACTTCCTTAAAGGACATCTACAACCAGAAGGAAGGATTATATACCAAGCACATACTGGTGTGTCCCCCTCTTCTTTTAGCTTCTTATGCACTGGTTTTTACAAAAAGGCTTTTTAAAATTATGCATGTGAACCTGAAAGGCTCCGAGCTCCATAGATGTTTATGGAGCCTGGAGCTCCTCAGGCTCATTTTCATATTTTTAAAGCCTTTTTTTCATAAAAACAAGGGCATAATAAGTTAAAAGAATAGAAGATCCTGCCAGAGGGGGCACACACCAGTATATGCTTGCTTTTTAATGATTCATTCTGGTGGGAGATTTCCTTTAAATGTTTTTCACTTGTGAATAATTATTCTCACTGTAGAATGATGGACTTCAATTTGTCAGGAAATTACTGTATAACCCTTTTCATTTGATTGACCAAAACAGTGACCCAGTGATTTATATTTCCTCCTTGCCATCGTGTTAAAACACACTTAAATTCTGCAGATGCAAAGAAAAAAATTTCTACTTTTATAGAGGTGGTCACAATGCTGATAATCAATTAATCAAAATCAATGAAGAATGAGACCCTGCATGTAAACTACTCTCTTAATTCCTGTCAATGCATTCATGTTTTTACTTTTGTACAAAGTGCCTAAGTATTTTGGTCTAGATTTTATGGAAAAGCACATGACATACTTTTAACTGTTTATTTCAGGTTGTATTTCCCTAATTTTAAGACCTTCTAAGGACCAGATTTTTATTGATATGTTGTGATGTAAAAACATAGAGTTCCAAAAAGGTTTACCTTGTCTTTCCATTTCTTTATGCATAATGCAAACTTACAATACTTGGTGCCCTTCTATTTTGGCAAGGTGCCCTATATTTTAGGTTCTTAGACTACTCAATGCACAGCGTACCTTGGAAGTTACTTCTCTTATTCTTAGATGTATCACCTAAAAGTAGGGGTATTGCCACAGGCTACCATTGTATATACAGTAGTCTATTAAAGTTTTACCACAACATAAATATTAAAAGGGAACATATTTGATTGAATCTAATGCTGTAGTATTAACACTGCTCCTGGTGCAGTACTATGCTGTACTCTCTTAGATCATATTCATCAATCATACTGCGGAGCTACTGTCCACATCCAAGCCCTTACGATTAAATCAGTACAGACAACACAGCAGTGGCCGCTGCAGAATAGGTATTTTATCACTTCAGATGTGCAGACATCCTTTCTTTACAATATAGTAAAATATCAAATGTTATATGAAACAAATTAGGGAGACAGGTTCCCACTGTCCAAATAGACACATATCTGCTAATAATTGTATCCAAGATAAAATGTTTTGAGTTAAAAACTTGCAATTCCCAGTTTTGGCCACCACCCCATCTAGGCATCCAGCTATGCTCCCTGCTAGGTTAGCTAATCTGTGGGGATCCTGAGTGTTGAACCGGGGTTGGCTCCAGGTTTCAGCTCCTCATCAGCATTAAAAATTCAGAAACTAAAACATTCTCCTGTTCTCTACAATTTTTCCAAGTTTTTCATACCAAACAGCCCCCTTATGGTTATTTTATGTAAGCCCCCCTCACATCCTATGGATTCATTAGATACAGTCCCTCCTCAACCCCATTGAATCCTTTCTGTTCAGCCTTTTTTTGCGCCCCCGGCACCTCTGGGCCCCAGCTCTTGCCCAGGCACTGGCCCCGACCTCAACTGATCTGATATTGATCATCTTATGAAAGAAAATCCTTTTAAGACAGTTACAATATGATAATTGTGTTGTATCTTTGTCTGAATCTATTCTGCTATCTACTATACATTGTACATTGCAGAATATATATGGAAATCTAATTTTTTTCTTGGTCAGTAACGTTAGGCATATAACACACTATGTTAAACACACTATGTTTCACAGAACAGGGATCTGACCTTTGTAAACCTCTCAAATCTCCATTGTTCAATTCCTCAAAGAAGCTATAGCAGCTGGATTTCCAGGCTATACTGATATGAGATAACGTTGTACTTCTGCCTTCCTCTGCAATTGTTCTGGTTCAAAGGCCTTTCTTTACGAACACTGGGCTCATCGATCTGCTGTTACCAGAGGTATAATCGGAAAGCCCTTTTAACAAATTTCAGTCACCCTGGAGCATATGTAATCCTGTAATAATACCTTTAACACGTTTAAACATCACTGGAGGAAAGGGTTATTCATTCTCAGCAAAATGTAAACCTGTGGAGACTGTAGAACAATATGACTGACATCTACATATAAAGCATGAAAGTTTTATGATTCCAGTGTTGGCCTAATATGTAATGGGAATACAAATGCACAAGCATCCGATTGTAGCCGTAATAATAGAATTAAAGGAAACCTGTCACTCAGTTTATATCACAAAATGATGCTGAATTATTGAGTGTCATTGTCACACTGAATTTCTTTTTAACATGTCAGTCATGTGGCTTGAATCAACTTACTACCCCTCCAGTCTGAGACAAACAGCATGGATCAGCGGGCAGCACATGACTGCAGGTTTGATTTTTCAAAAATGCGAAGAGCCTTTCAATTGGGAATAAATTGGAAGAGTGTAAAAGGAGGGGGCTGCACTAAATCATTATTACTATTAATAAGCAATACAGTATATAAAGCAAGCTTCTACAATATACAAGTATTGGAAGTATCTGTCTGGTCTAATGCTAGTGTCAGTCCAGCAATGCTGGTGTACAACATGATTCCCAGCAGTCATTATAAAAAGTAACTCATTACATGCAGCGGAGAAAATACCTGTCTGCATTGCAGGGAAATCCAATCAGAAAAATCATCTCCAGCGCCTTCTATAGTATTTCAATCCATTAAAAGTTATGCATTACGAAGTACAGTGTTTCCTGACACATTTTGGGCAGATACAATGAAGCCTTTAGTCTTAGCAAAGAGGCCCTTAGTTACTTATCTATCCAAAAATAAGTGAGGTCAAAAAAAGTTATGACATGGTTAAAAAAGCAGAACTATTGAAGGCATTAAGGTGATTAATTTTGAATGTAAGTTATTATTCATACCATAATATAGTGAGTAACAGATTTAAAAACATATAGTAGAGTAAATTACCAGAGGGGATGTGGCAGCAAAAGTAACACATGCCCTCGGAGTCATGTGATGAGGATCATAGCAGCAGTATAGAAAGTATTTGTAGCCTTTATAAAAGACATTCTAAATAAGAGCAATACAAAGTAAACTTATATACTTGTATAAGCCGACCCAAGTATAAGCCGAGGCTTCTTATTTTAACACAAAAAACTGGGAAATACATTGGTCACAGCCTCCCCAGTATATAACCAGTAGCCCCCTAGTATAAAGCCAGTAGCCCCCTGCCCCCTAGTATATAGCCAGCAGCCCATGTCCCCCAGTATATAGCAAGCCCCCTTGTATATATCCAGTTCCTGCCCTCTTGTATATAGCCAGTAGCCCACTTCACCAGTATATAGACAGCAGCCTATTTCCCCAGTATATAGCCAGCCCCTCTGTATAGCCAGTGCCTGCCCCCTAGTATATAACCACAGCAGAAACTCTGTGCTCACCTTTCCGACACCCGCCGCAGGTCCTCTCCTGTCTTCAGCCTCCGCTCTGTCTTCAGGTCCCCGTGTGCTGCATCGCACACACCATGTCAGCAAGCAGCTGACGTCATGGTGTGTGCGACGCAGTGCACAGGAACCCAAAGACAGAGCTGTAGCTGAAGACAGAAAAGGACCTGCAGGGGAAAAGGTGAGTACAGAGTGGGTTTTTTCATAGACTCGGCTATAAGCTGAGTTAGGGCTTTTCAGCATATTTTATGTTCTGAAAAACTTGGCTTATACTTGAGTATGTACAGTAGTTATATTGTTCGGTTCAAAAGACCACGAAGTAATGGGAACATGGTTGTAATAAACCAGATAAACTGCTTTGGTTTTAATCCAGCATCATGTCATAAGGATTCCTAAAGGTAATGCTTGATGTCAAGGGAGCTTATCCCATCATGGAAAACTTTGCATATTTTCCCAGAATTCCATAATTTAGCATCAATGACTATAAATCTCCACACATCTACACGGCGGCCTTAATTGGCAGTCTCCCTAGTCTGGGAGTAGTCTGGTAGTCTGTTCTTTCTGGATTAGATATACTAGTTTGATTTTAATCCCACATCATGTCATTAGGCTTCCTGAAGGTCATGCTTAATGTCAAGGGAGCTGTCTTACATGGTAGCTAAAAAGAACATGGTTATACTATTCTGGAAAACTTTGCCATAAACCAGCCTTAAGAATTCTTGTTGTTCCTTGAACTACCTATGTCCTGTGCAAATTTTTCATTCTTAATTCCCAAAAAAGTTAACCTGGGGTTACAAAGACAACAACCTTATTTGTCATCAATGGGACCTGTGATTTTGCAGTTAATGTGCAGTTACAACTCATATAGTCATAGGGCACAGCAATTGTTCAGAGCTATGACTTTGGTTTTTTCTTAAGCTCCTGCTCCTTTACAAGTTATGTTTAACTGAATGTACTGGAGGACTATCCTACCAAACCTCTAGATAAAACTGAACTCTGTAGTGACATAAAGGAATATTTCAGGAGATTAAGATTGAAGAGAGGTTACTATCAAATGGCAAAACACAAGACAGGCTGAAAAACTGAAAGAAATCTGATTGGACCCCTTACCTGGCCATAACAATACTTTGGACCAGGAGTCCCTAAACTTTTTTACATAAGGGGCCGTTAACTGTCCCTCTCAGACCATTGGAGGGCCAGACTAAAGTTTAAAAATAAATAGCGGTACATGTGACCACATCCGTAATACAATGGCTCCCCCCAATTAATTATTTAATCTCATTAATTATTGAATATGCTGATCTCCCTCCGCCCCATTAATTATTAGACTGCCCCTCATAATTATTTCCTATGCCCCCCACCATTAATCATTTCATATGCTGCCCCTCAGAATTATTTCGTATGCTGCGCCTCCACCATTAATTATTTCCTATGCTGCCCCCCACCATTAATTATTTCATAAATAGCGGTACATGTGACCACATCCGTAATACACTGGGCCCCTCTTCAATTAATTATTTAAAATACTGCACCCCCTTGTGAACTATTTTATATATTGGCCCAATTGATTAATTAATTGGGTCAATTCATTATTAAAGATACTGGGACCAATTATTTCATATGCTGCCCCACACCATTAATTATTTCATATGTTGCCCCTTCACCATTAATTATTTCCTACGCTGCCCCCAACCATTAATTAATTAATATGCTGCACCCCAACCCTTAATTATTGCCTATGATCCCCCCAACCATTAATTATTGCCTATGCTGCCCATAATAATTAATTATTTCCTTATTTCCTATGTTGCCCCTCATAATTAGTTATTTCTTATGCGACCCCACACCATTTGTTATTTCATATGCCCCCCCCCCAACCATTAGTTATTTCATTAACTCCCCCCACCATTCGTTGTTTTATATGCTGCTCCCATAATGAATTAATTCATATGTTGGGCCCCGGGCTGGGACAATGTTTTACTTCTCTTTAATAAAAAAAACAAAACCCTGTACTCACCTCATCATAACGCAGTCGCGCATCCAGGTTCAAAGAGCATCGTGCGCCGGGGTTGTCTTCCGGCCACATTGCTCCAACTGCAGGAATAGTGCTTGAGAGGCAGTTTCTGGCTGCATCAAGCACTATACAGTGACGGCCAAGAGCTTCCTGTCCAGACGGACTGAGGCCCCTGCCCAACTGCCGAAGGCCGTGGCCCGCCGGGGGCCCCAGCAGGAGCCTAATCATTGGCACTTTTGGACCGCCAGCCCAGGGGCCCCCAACCAATAAATCGCTGGCACTCAAAGAGCGCCAATGATGACGGGGGCCAGATAGAAGATCTGCAGGCCGCAGTTTGGGGACCCCTGCTTTGGACAATTACATTGACTTATTTAGACAGGTTGTACAAACTTCAATACTAGTGAATCAAGACAGAGAAACCTCTAACATCCATGTGAAGGAAAGAAAAGCCATCAAGTCCCTAAAAAACAACCATAAAATTACAATCAAACCTGCAGATAAGGGTTTTGCTTTAGTCCTCATGAATACATCTGACTACATGAAAGAGCCCATAGACAGCTCACTGACAGCCAATACTACAGCAAATTGTACACAAGAAAATACACAAGAAAACTGAGGAAAATTAGAGGGTTGTCTACAGATTCTGCAAACCTTCTATACTTAATCCCTGAGAATCCCAAAACAAGAGTATTCTATATGCTTCCCAAAATTCATAAACCAGGGAACCCAGGGAGACTCAATCATCTCAAGTGTTGGAACCCTCACTGAAAATATTTCAGGATTGGTAGAGGGTATCCTCAAACCTTTAGTGAGAAATACTGCCAGCTTCTTCCAGAACACCACAACTAACCACCCTGTGCGTCCCACAAATACACCTTATACAGCTGTATACGGCAAAGTCTGAAAAGTTATTAGCGTCCAAATCGTAAAAAAAAAATCATACAAAAAAGGTTTTAAAAAAATTAAACCTAAATAAATTTGGTATCCCTGTAATCGCACTGAACTAAACAATAAAGGGCAGGTGTCATTTGGAGAGCACAATGAAAGCCGTAAAAACAGAGCCCACATGAAACTGGCACAAAAAGCTTTAATGCTTTCTAGTACACGGCATGGAAAATTAAATAACGCTACTAGGAAGTACAATCTGTTACACAGAAAACTTGCCCATATAGAGATCTGTACAGAGGAAAATATAAATCTCCCCAATATAAGATATAAAATGATACAGCATTGTATTTACATATGCTATGTACATCAGTGTGGGGGGGAAGGAGGAAGTGTTGGGTGATTGGTGGGTGGGGTGCCTGTGTGGTCACTGCGAGCTGACTCTCTCTAATGGTATCCAGTCCGCTCACAGCAGTGTTCGGGGCAAGTCCTGCATCTAACTGCGAGTTGGGAGAGATGCCTCAGTTCTTAGCGCTGTGTCCAGTGTCTGCACGACAGTGAGCCGTGCTGGCCCCTCCCCCCTACGGGCCCGGTCGCATCCTCTGTGACTGCGATCATTACGCCCCTGTCTGGACAGGTTCAGAACAACAGCTAATTACATTTCATGAAAATTTCAATCCATCCCACAATAAACCTGACATTAAACTTTTCACACAGTGAAATAAACTTCTTGGACACAACCGTAAAAATCCAAAATAACTGCATCCAGAGGTCTCTATTTCAGAAACCAATTGATTGGCCTTAATACCTGAGATGGGACAGCTTTCACTCTAAACATATTAAAAAATCCATCATTTGCAGCCAGGCCATCCAATATAATCGGATCTGCTCCAGTCCAACGGACAGAGACACTCATCTAAACAATCTTTTGAAGACATTCCTTAATCAGGGATACCATCCTTGCAGATTGACTATCAAATCAGTAGAGCCACCAGGATACCCAGGAGCCATCTTCTCCAGTACAAAGAAAAAGTGAAAAACAAATGTGTACCACTGGTTGTGACTTACAATCCACATTTGGAAATACTAAGAACAACCTCAAGAAAACTCCACCACATACTCCACAAAAATGAGCACCTAAAGACAATGTTCCCAGACCCTCCAGTGCTGTGCTACAGACAGGGGCTGACTCGCCATCCCGGTGGGCCGATTGGTTTAGGGCCGGTCCGGGGCCGGTGAAAAAATAAAAACACATGAACTCACCACTCCGACGCCCCGATGCTGTTCCCCTGCTTGATCCCAGTCCGGCTGCAGTGTCAGCTCCGTACAGGCCGGCGTCGCGCAGGCCATGACGTCAGCCGCTTGCCGACTTCATGGTCTGTGTGACGCCGGCGCGTAAGTTGCTGTCACCGCGGCCGGACTGGGATCAAACAGGGGAGTGGTGTCGGAGTGGTGAGTTCATGTGTTTTTATTTTTATGTACTGGGGTGGGGGTGGCACTGTATACCTGGGGCAGGCTGTAAACCAGAGGAGGCTGTATACTGGGGCAGCGGCTGTATACTGGGGCAGGGGCTGTATACTGAGGCTATGGGCTGCCTGGCTATATACTGGGGCAGGAGCTGACTACTGGAGCTATGGGCTGCCTGGCTATATACTGGGGCTATGGGCTGCCTGGCTATATACTGGGGCTATGGGCTGCCTGGCTATATACTGGGCTATGGGCTGCCTGGCTATATACGGGGGCTATGGGCTGCCTGGCTATACACTGGGGCTGTGGGCTGCCTGGATATATACTGGGGCCATGGGCTGCCTGGCTATATACTGGGGCTATGGGATGCCTGGCTATATACTGGGGCTATGGGATGCCTGGCTATATACTGGGGCTATGGGCTGCCTGGCTATATACTGGGGCTATGGGCTGCCTGGCTATATACTGGGGCTATGGGCTGCCTGGCTGTACACTGGGGCAGGGGCTGTCTGGCTGTATACTGAGGCTATGGGCTGCCTGGCTATATACTGGGGCCGTGGGCTGCCTGGCTGTATACTGGGGCTATGGGGTGCCTGGCTTTATACTGGGGCTATATAACTACAGTATTATAGTAGTTATATTCCTGTACATAGGGGGCAGTATTATAGTAGTTATATTCCTGTACATAGGGGGCAGTATTATAGTAGTTATATTCTTGTATATAGGGGGCAGTATTATAGTAGTTATATTCCTGTACATAGGGGGCAGTATTATAGTAGTTATATTCCTGTACATAGGGGGCAGTATTACAGTAGCCATATTCTTGTACATAGGCGCAGTATTATAGTAGTTATATTCCTGTACATAGGGGGCAGTATTATAGTAGTTATATTCCTGTACATAAGATGCATTATTATAGTAGTTATATTCTTGTACATAGGGGGCAGTATTATAGTAATTATATTCTTGTACATAGGGGACAGTATTATAGTAGTTATATTCCTGTACATAAGGGGTAGTATTATAGTAGTTATATTCTTGTACATAGGGGGCAGTATTATAGTAGTTATATTCTTGTACATAGGGGGCAGTATTATAGTAGTTATATTCTTGAACATAGGGGGCAGTATTATAGTAGTTATATTCCTGTACATAGGGGGCAGTATTATAGTAGTTATATTCTTGTACATAGGGGGCAGTATTATAGTAGTTATATTCTTGTACATAGGGGGCAGTATTATAGTAGTTATATTCTTGTACATAGGGGGCAGTATTATAGTAGTTATATTCCTGTACATAGGGGGTTAGTATTATAGTAGTTATATTCTTGTACATAGGGGACAGTATTATAGTAGTTATATTCCTGTACATAGGGGGCAGTATAATAGTAGTTATATTCCTGTACATAGGGGGCAGTATTATAGTAGTTATATTCTTGAACATAGGGGGCAGTATTATAGTAGTTATATTCTTGTACATAGGGGGCAGTATTATAGTAGTTATATTCTTGTACATAGGGGGCAGTATTATAGTAGTTATATTCTTGTACATAGGGGGCAGTATTATAGTAGTTATATTCTTGTACATAGGGGGCAGTATTATAGTAGTTATATTCCTGTACATAGGGGGCAGTATTATAGTAGTTATATTCTTGTACATAGGGGACAGTATTATAGTAGTTATATTCCTGTGCATAGGGGGCAGTATTATAGTAGTTATATTCTTGTACATAGGGGGCAGTATTATAGTAGTTATATTCCTGTACATAGGGGGCAGTATTATAGTAGTTATATTCTTGCACATAGGGGACAGTATTATAGTAGTTATATTCCTGTACATAGGGGGCAGTATAATAGTAGTTATATTCCTGTACATAGGGGGCAGTATTATAGTAGTTATATTCTTGAACATAGGGGGCAGTATTATAGTAGTTATATTCTTGTACATAGGGGGCAGTATTATAGTAGTTATATTCTTGTACATAGGGGGCAGTATTATAGTAGTTATATTCTTGTACATAGGGGGCAGTATTATAGTAGTTATATTCTTGTACATAGGGGGCAGTATTATAGTAGTTATATTCCTGTACATAGGGGACAGTATTATAGTAGTTATATTCCTGTGCATAGGGGGCAGTATTATAGTAGTTATATTCTTGTACATAGGGGGCAGTATTATAGTAGTTATATTCCTGTACATAGGGGGCAGTATTATAGTAGTTATATTCTTGTACATAGGGGACAGTATTATAGTAGTTATATTCCTGTACATAGGGGGCAGTATAATAGTAGTTATATTCCTGTACATAGGGGGCAGTATTATAGTAGTTATATTCTTATACATAGGGGGCAGTATTATAGTAGTTATATTCCTGTACATAGGGGGCAGTATTATAGTAGTCATATTCTTGTACATAGGGGCAGTATTATAGTAGTTATATTCCTGTACATAGGGGGCAGTATTATAGTAGTTATAGTCTTGTACATAGGGGGCAGTATTACAATCTATTTTACTTAGGGGCAGTAGTATTATACTAGTTACATTCTTGTTTATTGGAGAAGGTATTGTAGTATGTTTTTAGTGTACATATATGGCAGTATTAAGTTGTGTGCTCTTAAAATAGAAGTGTTATTCCTTTAAAAGGAGGCAGTATGAGTCTCTTTCTCTGCGGTGTGCATGTTGATTTAGACCATTTATTAATAGTTTGTATGGAGTTTAGTAACTTCACCCACATCACAAGGCCACGCCTACTTGTTTTGACCCCGCGCACAGAATGGGGCCACTTTTACAGTTTTTTCCAGGGCCACTTTAAATATCCAGTCCGCCCCTGGCTACAGGCAACCCCAAACCTCGGGAATATTGTGATCAGGAACTCCCTACCATCTAACATACAAAAAGGAACTTTCCACTGTAATGTCAGGAGCTGCAAAACCTGCTCTCTGATTTTGACCACAGACCAGATACAGATTCCCAACACACAGCAGGAATATAACATCCCGGGGACATTCTCATGTTCCACTTCTAATGTGGTCTACCTGATTGTGTGCACAAAATGTTAGTTGAAGGGTCTTTATGTTGGAGAAACACGAAAAAAAATTAAAGCCTGGATAAGGTCTCATTGCCACACAATAAAAGAGGAGCAGAAACATCTTCCAGTGGCAAAACACCTTTGCAGTCCTGGCCATAATACCCTGGATATGAAGGTTCTAATATTAAAGGGCAATTTCCCGTCACAAAATGAGAGACAAATTTGGGAATACAAGTTTATTACCGTCTTTGACACCCTCCACAAAGGACTCAATCTATAAAAGGGATTCATGGCCAACTACAACCTCTGACAGATGTTATGTTGAGATAATGGTTCATCAGAGACTCCAGATTCTTCAACTTGGAGGCAATAAACCATCACACTGCCCAAGTCATTTAATTAATGCTGTCTCAACTTTGTTATTGCTATTGTCCTCTTGTTTACAGTTTGTTAGCATTTCTTCTCTATCCATGGTGTATAAGATCTGTGTCACTTCAGAAAGACTATCATACCATGCCTGATGAAGGGACCATAACCCCCCTCCCCCGAAAGCTTGTAACATCTTATATTTCAGTTGGCCATTAAATGGTATCACAATCTCAATAAAGTGACTTTATTTGACCTATCAAAAGCAACAGAAATATAATTTAATAGATATTACAGTTGTGATTTAGACCATCAGATATCTTATTTGGCTCCAGGGATTGGAAGCATTTCTTCTTTCTTTCTGTTAGAGTTGAGGATTGTATCTCTAGAAGTCAGTAAACTGCAATGGTAGTTATTTTTTAAGGACTCACCATTTATTTTAGTGAGAACATTTGGAGTATAGAAAACCATTATAGGCCAGCGAACACAGATAAATTACAATTTATAGAGGGTTTTCTTTGCAACCTCTATTTGCAGTGCATAGAATAACCAAGATTTGACACTGATCTATCCGAACATTGTTCCCGTCTAACCTTTATTCAGTTCAAGCCTCCAAACAACAATATAAGTAACAACAGAAAATTGTATTTTTTTAAAGACTGTTGTATGTGTAATGAAAGAATATTTCACAAGAAACATTCCAAAAATAGCAAATGGCAGTATTCACATTATGGCTGGTGTGTCAGTCCATACTGATGTTTTAGATTAGAAGTATAGCATATCACATCTCATTAGCCCGGGAATTTTTTTTCCCGCTTACAGAACTGTGTGTGGATTTTCATGTTTGACAGATTCTAATTCCTAGTGTTTTAACTAGAAAAAATTCTAGATACAGTGGAAATGGCCTTCAATGCAATGCTCGTTCCTTAACATCACTATTTATGTATCTAGCTAAATATCCCAAATTGTTAACGTAATTGAATTTTCTATCTTTAGTCATTGCGGAGGATAGGCAAGTACAATTCTTTTTATAATTTTTTAAATTTTTTTTTTAACATTGCAGGGCCAGTATTTATGACTGCTGTTTGGGTTCAAATATTATTTTTCGCTTTCAGTAGGTTAAAGGGGTTGGGGGATCAGTGGTTGAGCTGTATTGTATTTTGGCTACTTTGGCTACTGGGGTGCCCTGTGAAATTTCCTCCTAGACAAAAAGCATGTCCCCCACCGGCAATGAGCATTTCCCTCTCGCCCTCTTTGCTACAAGAATGTCCTTCCCTCTTGGCAACGGGAATGTCCCCCACCCCTCTTGGAAATGAGAATTCCCCACTTCCATGAAGCAATGAGCCCTTTTTGTGTGTGTTTGTTTGTTTTTTGTTGTCTAGGCCTTTCCTGCTGTGGACATGGCCAAATGGCCATGGATTGTCTGGCACATGACTGTGTTGTTCTGATATTACACGGTAGTTACAAACCAGCCGTAAGAATTCTAAGAATTTAACCTCTTTCTAACACCCCATGTTTTAACATCTTTCACCCTTTGTTTTATTATCCACCATAATTTAGGCTATGGTTAGAAAGACAACAACCTTACAAGGCTGAAGCTCTGACCTCATGGGGTATCCAGTGGACCTCTATTATAGCAGTCATGGAGATATTAAATTTATGTATTTTGTTTATTCATTAAGATATGGAGTCCAGGGAAATGGAGTAATTAATTTTTTTTCCATATTTTAAACATTAACATTTTTACAACTTTTTCAGCGTTCCCAGGGTTTTTGAGTCCTAGGAAATGTGATTGCTCACACAATGGGGCACAATTACTTACCCGGCTGCTGGAGTTCATCCAAAGTGCATTGTCTATGTATAATGCACTCTGCCGCGATTCACTAAGATCGTGCACCCGATATCCTGAATGTGTTGCTTCCCCACTCAGGTCCACCGGAGTTCACCTTCTTCTTCCTGGTGCATGTAAGTGCATTGTCTTGCGACACAAATTGAAAGTTAAATCCGAATCAGTCGGATTATCCGACGGCACGCCCCCATTTTCTGCCACATGAAAGCCAGCACAGCTGCACCGCAATCCGATCACGTGCAGCACAATCCCCTGCTAAATACCTGTCCCAGGAATAGTCTGACGAAAGTGCGATCCGTGACTCTTAGTAAATAAGTTCCAATATGCTGCACTACTGTATTGCTATATATTGAGAATATGCTACACTAACCCCCCGGTGGTTAATGGAAGATGTCTGCTGTTTAATACAGCAAAGATGTGCTCTGTATTGAGAGAGCTCAGCCTGTAAGACTTAAAGAAACAGCATATTGGCTGCTAAAAAGATTTTTAAAAAATATGTAAATGAGCCATAGGTGCTCCGGCTGAGGCTGCCTAAATGCCCCTTGGCCAGATTTTAATGTATACACACTACCTCACTGTGACAGTACTTCCCACTCCCTCCCCTCCCCTATGACATCACAGGCTGGCTTCTAGCTCCTACCCCAGGAGCAGGAGGTACTGTTACATGTGGTTGTGTGCATAAATTAAAATATGGCAATACTGAGAGGTGTGCCTATGGCTCATTTACATATTTTTTAAAAGTTGTTTTAGCAGCAAATATGCTGTTTCTTTAGGCAATAAAAACTGTTCCGATCAGTGCAGAAAGAAACGAGCCTATCATCTATCATCCTGGACATCTACCATCATTTAAACCAAGCCAAGCTCTTAACATGTAGTAAAGATGCTGCTAACATGCTTAGTAAACTGAAAACCAAACACAGCATGTCAACACAAATTCTGCATAAGAATTGTCCACAGTGATTGGAGGGGGATTGTGAAGGAAACCGTGATGTTTCGGACCCCTGAAGGGTACACAAGGTCCCTTATCTTATGTTTTTATAGACACTCCCAGAACGCACGGGTTCTGAGAGGCGCGGGACAATACAGTACACACAATACATATATACAGTAAACAGAGTACAAAATAAAAGGTAGCACTACAAGTCTCAGCAGTTCAGTGAGTTAGTTACCTTGTATGTAGGCCTAATGGGAATGGATAGTCCTCCCTGCGCTTGGTAATGGTAAGTTTTACCCCAGGTGAAAGACAATTGGGGTCATTTACTAAGGGCCTGAATATTACCCTTTTGCGCCGATTTTCCCTGAATTGCCCTGGGTTTTTGGCGCACGCAATCGGATTGTTGCGCATCGGAGACGGCATGCACGCGACGGAAATGGGTGGGGGGGGGGCGTGGCCATCAGAAAACCCGACAGATTCAGAAAAAACGCTGTATTTAAAAAAAAAAAAAAAGTGTCGCACTTACCTGCACCCAGCAATGGATCGTAAACTCCGACAAACTTCAGCGCAGCAACGAAACCTAGTGGACATCGGGCGCAATAGCTTAGTTAATCGCCGGAAGACCCGAATCCTCCACAGAGAACGCGCCGCTGAATCGTGACAGGACCGGGTAAATAAATCTGCCCCAATGTGGCCTTAGAGGTGCCTGATTATATCAGCTGCAGACACACCTCTGCCCACCCAACATGCAGGGTCATGGGTCTCTCCTGGTATTACCGTATATACTCGAGTATAAGCCGACCCGAGTATAAGCCGAGGCCCCTAATTTTACCACAAAATACTGAGAAAACCTATTGACTCGAGTATAAGCCGAGGGTGGGAAATGCATTGGTCACAGCCTCCCCAGTATATAGCCTGCCAGACCCTGCCCCAGTGTATATAGCCTGCCAGACCCTGCCCCAGTGTATATAGCCTGCCAGACCCTGCCCCAGTGTATATAGCCTGCCAGACCCTGCCCCAGTGTATATAGCCTTCCAGACCCTGCCCCAGTGTATATAGCCTGCCAGACCCTGCCCCAGTGTATATAGCCTGCCAGACCCTGCCCCAGTGTATAAAGCCTGCCGCCGCTGCCGGACAGATCACACAGAAGATATACAGGGGTCGCCGGAAATGTGAGTTTAGAAATATTTTGTTGACTCGAGTATAAGCCGAGTTTGGGTTTTTCAGCACATTTTTTGTGTTGAAAAACTAGGCTTATACTCGAGTATATAAGGTACATCCAGAACCCTGGAGAAGCCATAGCTTTTCAAGGGAAAGTCGTAGGGTCATGATTCTGATATCATTGGATCCAGGTGAATACCTGGAATGCATTGATACCAAACATGACACATTTACTATGGTCCTCTCCAGAGATATTGATATATTTGGACCCAGGGATGCTAGAGCCCCGGGGATTGGGCCACTGTTATTTATTATAAGAAATACAAAACTGTAGTTGCCTTTGGGCTGAGATGGACCATAACTCCATAACTGGCCGTAATCAATGTATTAGTCTTATGGCTCTTCGTCTGTTTGAAAATTGGAGGGAAAAACAGCTCAAGCCTATGGAGACAGAGTGACTGGGGAAATTCTTTGAAGCTCGGCACCCGCCAGGTAACACTCTGCTAGCTCCATTAGGCTAATTAAGCGGAGGCTGGGGGGAAAGTTGGGAATTTGAGTAGGATAAGGCCCCTGGTCACATTTATTACAGGGATGAATTTGGTTTTATTTTCCACCACAGGACTAGGACAACTTGAAATTGAGTTGACAATTATCTCCTCTGTTAGATGAAGATAAAACACTAATAATACAAGTTTGAGCAATAATGACTTAAAAATGACTGAAAAAGATAAAAATCAGGATAACACAATGACCCAATCTTAGTGCAGACTAAATGAATGGCCACAAATCTCAATTAAACAAAGTCATGTTACAAAGAAGAGTGGGCCAGAACAAAGTGATTGGTGGTTTTCCAAGCTATAGCTTACTTATTTTTTTTATATACCTGGCTTTTCCATTGTGGGTTCTTTTTTGCTAAATAAAGACATGGCGGAATCTATTGTACGTTGTTCTACTTTTATGAGTAAAGACCCATGGAAACAATTATGCATAGAATTCAAAATGGATGCCCTTTGTCTTTTTACATAGTGGGTGATTTTCTGATGATGCATTCTGTATATTAATACTTCAAATTTTATTTTATTTCTAGACACCTCTTGTAAAGTTGGAGTAATGACAATAGTTGGGTGGCACTTCATCCTCTATGATGTATAATCAGAATAACACAAAGTTCTTCAGAAGCACAGATGATGGATAACGCACAAAAAAAATGATAGTGACACAATTCCTCTTCTTGAATGCTGGTAAATAAATAGCTTATGGATATTATAGCTAATACACAGAAACAAGCTAATGTAGAAATCCTACTGCTTTAATATAATAGATTCCTATTTAAATCAGACAGATTTGTCTCTGTGCTGGCAAGTTGAACCTTATAACATCCTTCCCAGTTGCTGGAATTGCCAATAACTTATTGAGAAGTTCACAGACTGTGTATTATTTTTGGCAATAACTTTAGAGGAAGCTTTCAAAACTAGATCCATTACGCTAATAAAATATGAAATATTGACCGTCCATATGAGGACTCCACGCAGCAAACGAATGTGTATGCCTAATGTTTCTGCCACCGCACAAGGATCGATTGCCAACAGCAAATGCTTTTGTGATGTTAGTCCTGTCTGTAGAGTAAATCTCACCCACCACAAATGACAATTCACAGGTCCAATCCCTGATTTACTCTATAAAGGGGATATCAAGACAAACATAGGAAACGCTTTATTAAAATTCTGTGTATAGAGACATTTATTTATACTTTTCGACAGCAAAAACATGTAATACTTCCTGACTTTCATGAGTTTTCGAGTCAGGACCTCTGCTGCCAAAATGTTCTTTGGCCAGTAGTGAAGTATATAGTAGTACTATGCTGCGTCTGCAGACTGCAGTAGCAATAAAATGAATTATTCTGGTTGGCCATATAAAAGTATAAAGAGGAATTGTCAATAATATTTTATGTTTAGGGATCATCTTTTTACTATGTCTCTTCATGCCATCAAATTGTAGGTGTCACAGAAAGTGTTTCTGGACACTTTTTCCTGCATTATTATATGAGTTTTGTGTTGGTCAAATACGAGAGTATTTAGTATATTATATAGAATTGTAAGTTTTTATGAGGCTTTTTTGTGTTCGCCATGCACATTGTTCTCTGGCTCCACTGAAACATTTGTCCAGATTTTTGCTTGAGATTTTTTTTAATATGAATGTATTATTACCAATTATGTAGAACACTTATATAGGACATACTGTAGACTCAGCAGACAAAGTAAATTCTAGAAGTAACATGTTTGTTGAAGCACAATACAAATGACTTGTACATTTTTGATACTGTATTTTCAATTTTTTTCTTTTTATAAATTGTTTTTTATGGGTGTGTTTTTTTTTGTCTCTGTCACTTCTTATTTTTTTGGGTATGATATCTATGTGCAAAATGCTGCTAGCCAACCTGACAACTGTGTAGAACTTGTCTGCAAAGGCCTAATAAGATAGGTAACATGTCAGTTATGGGAACTGTTTTAAGGCTCCTTGGCTGCCATAACATATTAGCCCATAGTAATTGCCAGTGACCACAGCATCTAAAGCAGTGATGGCGAACCTTTTGGGGACTGAGTGCCGAAACTACAACCAAAAGCCACATACACTCACCGGCCACTTTATTAGGTACACCATGCTAGTAACGGGTTGGACCCCCTTTTGCCTTCAGAACTGCCTCAATTCTTCGTGGCATAGATTCAACAAGGTGCTGGAAGCATTCCTCAGAGATTTTGGTCCATATTGGCATCACACAGTTGACATGATGGCATCACACAGTTGCCGCAGATTTGTCGGCTGCACATCCATGATGCGAATCTCCCATTCCACCACATCCCAAAGATGCTCTATTGGATTGAGATCTGGTGACTGTGGAGGCCATTTGAGTACAGTGAACTAATTGTCATGTTCAACAAACCAGTCTGAGATGATTCCAGCTTTATGACATGGCGCATTATCCGGCTGAAAGTAGCCATCAGATGTTTGGTACATTGTGGTCATAAAGGGATGGACATGGTCAGCAACAATACTCAGGTAGGCTGTGACATTGCAATGATGCTCAATTGGTACCAAGGGGCCCAAAGAGTGCCAAGAAAATATTCCCCACACCATGAAACCACCACCACCAGCCTGAACCGTTGATACAAGGCAGGATGGATCCATGCTTTCAGTTGTTGACGCCAAATTCTGACCCTACCATCCGAATGTCGCAGCAGAAATCAAGACTCATCAGACCAGGCAACGTTTTTCCAATCTTCTACTGTCCAATTTCGATGAGCTTGTGCAAATTGTAGCCTCAGTTTCCTGTTCTTAGCTGAAAGGAGTGGCACGCGGTGTGGTCTTCTGCTACTGTAACCCAACTGCCTCAAAGTTCGACGTACTGTGCGTTCAGAGATGCTCTTCTGCCTACCTTTGTTGTAATGGGTGGCGATTTGAGTCCTCTGACCTCTGGCATCAACAAGGCATTTCTGCCCACAGAACTGCCGCTCACTGGATGTTTTTTCTTTTTTGGACCATTCTCTGTAAACCCTAGAGAGGGTTGTGCGTGAAAATCCCAGTAGATCAGCAGTTTCTGAAATACTCAGACCAGCCCTTCTGGCACCAACAACCATGCCACTTTCAAAGGCACTCAAATCACCTTTCTTCCCCATACTCGTGCTCAGTTTGAACTGCAGGAGATTGTCTTGACCATGTCTACATGCCTAAATGCACTGAGTTGCCGCCATGAGATTGGCTGATTAGAAATTAAGTGTTAACTAGCAGTTGGATAGGTGTACCTAATAAAGTGGCCGGTGAGTGTATTTTTCACAAAGTGCCAAATCCCAATTTAAAGTAACTAAAGTAACTCACAGGTTTCAAACGTATTGGCGTCCTGAGGACATTAATACAGTAGAAAGAAGAAGAAATTCGGATTATTATTGTAGTTGCCCTCTAAGGTCACTTAACAGGATCAATCACAGGTCCGGAGAAGGGTCTACAATGATAATACAGCTCTGTCAGCACCTCCTTGCTCCTCCTGCAGTTCTAATCATTTCAAAATAGCACTGAACAGGGCATGTACAGGGCTGCCTGTGACTGCAGGAGAAGGTATTGAGTCCTAAATGGTGACCTGGGTGCCCACAGAGAGGGCTCCGAGTGCCAACTCTGACACCTGTGCCATAGGTTCGCCACCACTGATCTAAAGGGATTGAACACAATTATTTTTTCCAATTTTCTCAGCCACTGGAGGAGGATAAGACAGGTCCTCCAGAATGAGAGATACCATAAGTCTTGAGAGAAATAAACAGGATGGGTTAGTATATCTGTAAAAACTTGGAGATCATATGTCAGGAACCTGACTGTTCGCTGACTGGATCGGACTGATATAGCTGCCACCACTCGTCATATATAGGCTGACGAGACACCTAATATTTGTTATGCACCGATATTAGATTACAGTTATAAATTAAGCATCCAATCAATGTAGGTAACATCTCCTCAGAGTTATGGAATTGTTAGAACACGAGAAGGCTCTTATTAAATGGAAGTTTAATATCAAAAGGACAGTTCTTATAACTAAAAAGGGTTATTATACAAAAAGGGTGACACATTAAACAGACAAACATACAATGCAAAAAATAACAGTTTGGTAAAAGAAAAAGAGATAAAGAAATCAGAACTTATTACATTACGTGACGCTTTAAGTCTGGTGCTTGGGGAAGCAGAAAGGCCTGATCAAACTGTCCACCCGGGACCCCCAAAGAGTGACTAATTTTAGATGGAGACTTTCATCTAAATAGATTTTAAGATTCCCTGACCAGCCCTCCTGCTTGTGATGACACCAGGAGGCCTGGCATAGGATACTTACTGCTAGTTGTAAACCCACCTTGTATGCCTCAGAATCTTTCTTGGCTGATCTCTTGCCCATTGGGCATCCTATAAACTAATTCCAGCTTTTTTCTCGTTATACCCCACCCACATAATGATTTTAGTGGTAATAGATTAGGGGTTATGTAATTGCTTCCTGTTGTAGTGAAGCCACCTCTTCGCTGTTGACATGGTTAGTGCAGAAGCCGGCCTCTAATTATTAGGGACACTGGTGAAACTGAAATATGGATTATTCCACATTTTCCTTTGATCTATAAACCCAGATGGGGAATTACACCTGTGACCTTTAGTGAGCCATAACCTATAGTTGAACTAGTGAAAGGATGTAGAGGGGCTCGTCTCCCCCTCCACTAATTTTATGAGGGGGTCAGGGTGAGCACTGCTGGGATGTTGATTGCCCCGGCCTACGGCCTGTGTTTTTTTTCTTCTCCTTCTCCTTCTATCTCAACACCACAGTATACATCTTATGCAGCACATTTTATTTTTACTTTTGAATGTAAGCGAGACATGGACCCGTAGATCTTGCAAAGGTCCTCGGGGTCCTGCGCACAGTCACAGACAAAAGAAATCCTGAGCAAAGTGGAGATGTCTGTGACACCTTTGCCCCCCTTGCTTGGCCCCTCAGGGATGCTTCCATCACTATCTCCACCAGCAGTTTGGACGTGGCGTCCAGCTTGCACCACTCTTCCTCTATGACGCGGTTGAAATCGCTGGCCAACACCACTGCCCTAGTGGTGGCGGGTTGCAGCTTGAGGTTCTGTAAAAGCTGCAGTCGCTCACCCCAGTTTGGGATTAGCCTCATGGGCTCGCCCACCCAGGAGCCGTCTGCAACCAGAAGTCAGCTGCAAATGAGCTTCTGGATTTAATCAAGCGTGTACGCGCTCCCCCTGAGAAGAATGGCGGTGCCAGCAGAGCTGCAATCGCCCCCACCGGACCAGTAGGAAGGACCATAATTCCATCTCCTAGCCAGATGGTCATAGGACCTAGAGGAGGGAATACCACATTCCTGTAACATGTACACCTCGCACAACTGGGAGGCAAGGTTAGTCAGTGCAGTTTGACAATGAAACTTATCTCTAATGCTTCTAACATTGATAAAGGAAACGCGTTAGGTTAGCCATCATGAGGGAAGAAAGAGGGTTAGGTTGGATGATACCAGCTTAACTACCTGTCCGGTCGTGCGGCTTGTCTTTGGCTCCGTCCGTAACCTTTTTGAGGTTATCCAGTACTTTATCCAGCTGCTGTCAAGTCGATGGAGCTGGAGAGGGTGCCATGTTCCTTAAAACCGGCTTCCAGCTCCTCAAACAACTCCTCCTTTTCGTCCATCTATGCTGCCAGGGATGCGTCTGTCGCCTCCTCCAGCAGTTTCTTGCTGGTGGAGTTGCTCACAGGGCTGTCCCTCTGTTTGCCTTGGTTCTGGGGAGAAAAGATAAGAGACAGGGGTATGGGAGAGGAAGGGGAAGTTTATCTCTGTCATGGCAAGGGGGGAGATGGCGGGGGAGGAGGTCATTAGTGCTGTCTCTCATAAAGGGGTGCGGATGGACGGCTGCAGGAGGGTTGCTTTGGGGGCTGGTGACAGAATACCTGAGATGCCTGCTAGTGGGAGGTTGGCCTTCTCAGCTGGGGAGAGAGGGGGGGGGGAGAAAAGTTACGGGAGGGCTGGGAGGTGGAAGGTGTCACCTTCTTTGTCTTACCAGACTTCGACTTTGACTGCTTGTTAGCATTCTCAGCTTTGACGCCTTTGTCCTGGGCTGACGTGTTGTCACAGCGGGCGTCCAAGCTTCAAAGCCCTTGACCGGAGCCATTGCAGCCACGTCTGCCCAGGTCTTTTTCCTCTGTGAACAATCTTGTAGAGATGCCCAGCTAGGCTGCAAAGGTTACATGTGGTTCTTCTTGGGCAATCCTTAGAAACGTGTCCTGTCGACCGGCAGTTTTTGCACGCTTCCTCCTTGCAGGCCTTCACTACGTTCCCTTCTTCGCCGCATTTCTGACAGGTCTGCGGTATGTCCGGGTAGTAAATCGGGCCATAGTAGTTCCCCAGGGTGAATGACTGGGGCAGGTGCTTGAGTCCGTCTTTGGCTTTCGGGTCTGGGGTGAGACGGACAGTCGCTGACCACTTACCCATCCAGAGGCCGTAGCAGTTCAGGATCTTTTGTGGGCTTGATAGGGATTTTTATGCAGGGCCCCAACAGCCCTGTCGACTTTTGTAAGGTGAATTCTAATTAACCCTTTCATGACTGCCCCGGTACCAGGGACTTGAACATAAAACCAAGACACACGTCAGTCTCTTAGTGTATGTAAAGGTCTTCTCCCTCCCATTTAATCTCTCAAATGCATAATATCACAGCACATTCTGGGAAAAATAATAATTAATTGTGCTCAGTTCTCAGGGACCTTGTACACAGATATTGTTTATATTAATTTCCTCAGAAGAAAGAGATAAACTGGCACCAAGAATCAAAAGCTACAAAAAGTACTGAGAATGCCTCCAGAAGATAAACAATGCTAGAGAACCAGATAAGAAGGAGAACAATTATGTATAACAAGTGTCAAGGAGAAATCATTACAGGCAGACTTTAAATAAAAAAAGAACTGAAGTTTGAACTATGAATTTAACTGGACAGATGTCAGCGAACATGTCTGCTGTATCTAAGATGGCCGAAAGTAGTCAAGGTGGCGTCCAAAACCAGTGCAATCTCCTTAACAGGGCTCCTTCACCACTATGCAGAACCTCTTGAGGAAAGTGTTGATGTCCCAGCCGGGGGTCCGCAGGTTCCATATGGACACAGTGATCTTCTTCTCCCTCTGCAGCAAGCAGTTGCCGACAAAGTTGGAGAAGGGAGAGTCTGGGGCCACTGCTTTGATTGCCTCCCGATATCTTCTACAGATGCCCACCGAGATGAAGAGCCCAGTGACCATGGCCTAGATTCCGAAGATGTGTGAGGCTTGGACCCCCTGGTCCAGCAGCTTCTTCTTGCAGAACAGTTCTTTCGTCATTTCAGGCACCCTTCTGTCTACCTCCTTCGGTCACAGTGTCCCTCATGTAGGATGGTAGCTTGGGGGTCTCTGGGCTGGTCTGTGTAGCCGCAGGTGACTGCTGCTCAGATGAGGATGCCTCCTTTTGCTACCTTGAAAGGCAGTCCCCTTAGCACCAAGTATGACCTACAAGAAGTCCAAAAACATGATGTGACATTAAGCCAATCCATTATATCAATTCCAGAAGGAACAGACTTCCAATCATAGACAGCACTGTTTCAACTTGTTTGGGTCTCCTCAGTACAACATAGGGAACTGGATTGGTTGTGTGAGAGGGTTGACTAGGGTCAGACAGTAGGTATTCTCCTTATGGAGAGATTGCCAAATAAAAAAATGGAGAGATTGCCTTAAAGGTGTGTGGAGACTTAAAGCCATAGATGCTCCACTAGGGAATTCTGGGAAGTATGCATCGGAGGATCTGACTGATTCGGACTAAGCGCGGGACTTAACATTCAAATTGTGTCGCAAGCTAAGCACTTACATGCACGGGGAAGAAGAACGTGAACTCCGGCAGACCTGACTGGTGAAGCGACAGATGCGTGATATAGGGCGTACGCTGTTAGTGAATCACGGCAGCTTTGCATTCTTGTCAGAATGCACCTTGGGGATCACACAGGGACGGGTAAGTAAATGTGCCCCAATACGCTACACTCTCATGTAATCCTGGGATCAATGGATTGTTACAAGAAGATCAGACGCCATCTTCAGAATTTATCTTGTGATGCTGCAGTTGTGACCTTGGCTTTGAGAGAGAATGCTGTAAATAGGACATTTTGGCTGCCTTTTTGCATTCCCATCCAGTATGAGAGCGGCTATAAATGCCAAAGCAATTCAGAGATTTTTGCTACAGAAAAACACATAACATAATTGATTTGATAAGATCTACTGTTTAACTGTTTCTTACAACCTGAAGCTTGTGTGTCCTCTTCTGCTTGTAGATGGACTGTGTGTATACTTTATCATTGTAACCCGAGCCAAATTTTTTTTGACAATTGAATTTCAAAAATATTGGATTCTTAAAAGAACCAAGATTCTTAAAGCTTAATTTTAGAAACCGTTGATAACTGTTATAGCTGTTTATTGCAGCCTAAAGCTAAAGTACAGTAAATTAGCAACATCCAGAGGTCCGTTTGGAACAAAGGGTCATCTGTAAGTCGGGTGTTCTTAAGTGGGGGATTGCCTGTACTGTGTGTATACTCTATATCGGACAGAACTACCTGCTGTTGGCTGTCTCCTCTATAGCTCATAGCAATAGAATTGAACCTACAATCTTCTGATCTGCTGTCAGATGCATTATCTATTGTGCCACTGCCCTGATCGCAGCAATGGGAGCAGTTGTAAACAGTTGATTGGTGTTCAGACCCCCATTATTCTGATACTGATAGTGTTGGTATTGTATGATAGGGTTCATGGAACCTCATTGTCTAAGTTTGGATGCAACATAATTGCTGCAAAATAAACTCTAGGTAAAGAGTTGTGAATTTGGTTGAAGTCCAGTAAACTCTCCAGAACTGTCAGGCAGAAGTGTATCCTGTCACAACTTGACTTTCTTGCTTATCCAGAAAAAGAAGTAATTTAAAATGCAAGAAATAATCACTTGAGAACAATTCAGATTTTGGCAAACAAAGTGGATGTTTGTTCTCTTATTTGGACTGGGGCCAGTGGTGCCAAGAAAAATAAAACATACAGCCATTGTATATTGATTTGTCAGAGATCTAGGAACATTGTTATCCCGCTAATCCCTTCTGATTCCTGTTAGAAAATGCACCTGCTGTTCTTTGTCAGGCCACATTACACTGCTTACATATCGCATCATGCTTTTGCATGCAAATAATGTCTTTGGATTTTTTTTTCCTTCTATTCCTACAGCTGCTAGAAATTAAGAAACAAGTCACCATTGATTGCCATTTACTGAGATAAAGCATGTACGGAGCCATTTGCTTTATCCAGTGCATCATTTTGTCCAGCAGATGTTGAAAATGGACCTAAAACGTATTTATTCAGACAAAAATACATAGAAATTTACATCTATGTGATTTACAAGAGGGACAATTGTTACTACTCACTTTCCTTACTGCGAAATACGTCAGAAGAATTATATAAAAAGTCCAGGGTTGGATCTTACACATTTGACACAAGAGACAAAGGCTCTGCCAATCTGTTTTCTTATTGGAGTAGATTTTGCTGAATTGAGTCTTCTAATTTTAGGAAATGGTGTACATTGTACAATGTGGCAAGCCTCAGCATCATGGCTTGTATTTCTGTAACAACTAGACTATCATATCTTCTGAGTAATTTCCATATTTGTCTGTTATGAATACTTTCATTCCCCCTAATATCACAATTATGGATCATCTTTTCTCAGAACCTTTATTACAGTGGTCCTCCAAGTAAACTACCAACTGGGTGTTACTGGTTGGAGGTCTGTCTCTGCATAGTCTGATATTGTCCAGTCAGTATCTGCATTATCTGATTGTGCAGGGACAAACTTCCAACTGATAACCCAGTTAGCAAAATTACTTTCTTATCAATGCACTTACATTAGAGATGTATATTAATTAGATCCTAATAAATATTGGAATACTCATTATTAATGCATGCACAGACATGCTTTTATGTCATAATTTTATTTGGGGAGAATGTGGGAAAAGTTACTATAAGAGCTACATTTTCACCACTTTCTGAATGTATCCAACAATATAAGCTATTGTATTCATTCTGGTTACCATGTTAGTGCATAATTCCCTAAAGCCACCACTTGTCATACTAATATACAATAATGTAGCCTGAAAATCGTGAAAATCGGGTGCCACTTTGATTCCACTCTCAGGCGTTGGCTTACATCATCGTTTGCACCCCTGAATCCTGACACTGCTCACTAGGTTAATGGAGTGGCAGCTGGGCCTGAGGCATAAAGTGCTTTGGCTCACATTCTGACTTCACCCAGGATTGCCAGACAGCACTTCTTGCCGCCTCCTTCTACTCCACTTCCTCCTCTTCTGCTTCCTCATTCCTCAGTAAGCGTAGTGCCTGCACCACTAGTTTTAGCATAGGAAAATGGCAGCAGGGAGAGCCCACAGCTTTTCAGGTCATGAATGAGGATGTTGAGATGGAACAGAAGAGAGATGAGGATGAGCTGGTTTTCCTCACAGTAGGGTGACACCCAGAGCAGTTCATGGGCATCACTGCCTTCTTGTTACCCTTATTTTGCAACCATTTACCCCTTACCGCTCCCATTTTACGGCCATTTTTGGGTGTTAACCCCTAAGCCACTTTTTATCTTCCTGGCACAGCCTATTGTCAAATCTGATATGTGTCACTATAAGTGGTTATAACTTCGGAACGCTTAAACATATCCGGGTGATTTTGGGATTGTTTTATCCAGGAGCATTGCACTTAATGTTACTTGAAACATGTGGGTGATATGTTTGGTGTTTATTAGAGATGAGCGAACATGCTCGTCCGAGCTTGATGCTCGGTCGAGCATTAGGGTACTCGAAACTGCTCGTTGCTCGGACGAATACTTCGCCCGCTCGAGAAAATGGCAGCTCCCGCCGTTTTGCTTTTTGGCGGCCAGAAACAGAGCCAATCACAAGCCAGGAGACTCTGCACTCCACCCAGCATGACGTGGTACCCTTACACGTCGATAGCAGTGGTTGGCTGGCCAGATCAGGTGACCCTGGGATAGACTAGCCGCTGCCCGCGCTGCTCGGATCATTCTGTGTCTGGATGCCGCTAGGGAGAGAGCTGCTGCTGGTCAGGGAAAGCGTTAGGGTGTTCTATTAGCTTACTGTTAGGCAGGAGTGATTCTCAAAGAACCCAACAGCCCTTCTTAGGGCTACAATAACGTTCTACTTTTTTTATTTTAATTTGCATCTAGTACCATTTTGTGAGGAATTAGCAGGGGGACTTGCTACCGTTGTGTTTAGCTCTTAGTGGCACACATATCCATAGCAAAGACCGAAGTGGGAAAATTTAGTAGGGGTTGGATTTCAATTAGGCACTAACTCAGTGTCATCTCATCTGGCATAGTAGTGTGCTTTGATACTTGGCTAGAAAATAGCCATAGGAGAATACAAAGAGCTTACTTACGCATACAGTAGCGTTCTATATATTTGATTTCTGGTTGATCTGCTGGTGGCTGTACTTTCTGCAGTGCATGTACTAGCCAATTCTGAGCAATTTGTAGTGAGACTTGCGACCGCTGTGTTCTGCGCTTAGTGACGCACATATCCATAGCAAAGACCGAAGTGGGAAAATTTAGTAGGGGTTGGATTTCAATTAGGCACTAACTCAGTGTCATCTCATCTGGCATAGTAGTGTGCTTTGATACTTGGCTAGAAAATAGCCATAGGAGAATACAAAGAGCTTACTTACGCATACAGTAGCGTTCTATATATTTGATTTCTGGTTGATCTGCTGGTGGCTGTACTTTCTGCAGTGCATGTACTAGCCAATTCTGAGCAATTTGTAGTGAGACTTGCGACCGCTGTGTTCTGCGCTTAGTGACGCACATATCCATAGCAAAGACCGAAGTGGGAAAATTTAGTAGGGGTTGGATTTCAATTAGGCACTAACTCAGTGTCATCTCATCTGGCATAGTAGTGTGCTTTGATACTTGGCTAGAAAATAGCCATAGGAGAATACAAAGAGCTTACTTACGCATACAGTAGCGTTCTATATATTTGATTTCTGGTTGATCTGCTGGTGGCTGTACTTTCTGCAGTGCATGTACTAGCCAATTCTGAGCAATTTGTAGTGAGACTTGCGACCGCTGTGTTCTGCGCTTAGTGACGCACATATCCATAGCAAAGACCGAAGTGGGAAAATTTAGTAGGGGTTGGATTTCAATTAGGCACTAACTCAGTGTCATCTCATCTGGCATAGTAGTGTGCTTTGATACTTGGCTAGAAAATAGCCATAGGAGAATACAAAGAGCTTACTTACGCATACAGTAGCGTTCTATATATTTGATTTCTGGTTGATCTGCTGGTGGCTGTACTTTCTGCAGTGCATGTACTAGCCAATTCTGAGCAATTTGTAGTGAGACTTGCGACCGCTGTGTTCTGCGCTTAGTGACGCACATATCCATAGCAAAGACCGAAGTGGGAAAATTTAGTAGGGGTTGGATTTCAATTAGGCACTAACTCAGTGTCATCTCATCTGGCATAGTAGTGTGCTTTGATACTTGGCTAGAAAATAGCCATAGGAGAATACAAAGAGCTTACTTACGCATACAGTAGCGTTCTATATATTTGATTTCTGGTTGATCTGCTGGTGGCTGTACTTTCTGCAGTGCATGTACTAGCCAATTCTGAGCAATTTGTAGTGAGACTTGCGACCGCTGTGTTCTGCGCTTAGTGACGCACATATCCATAGCAAAGACCGAAGTGGGAAAATTTAGTAGGGGTTGGATTTCAATTAGGCACTAACTCAGTGTCATCTCATCTGGCATAGTAGTGTGCTTTGATACTTGGCTAGAAAATAGCCATAGGAGAATACAAAGAGCTTACTTACGCATACAGTAGCGTTCTATATATTTGATTTCTGGTTGATCTGCTGGTGGCTGTACTTTCTGCAGTGCATGTACTAGCCAATTCTGAGCAATTTGTAGTGAGACTTGCGACCGCTGTGTTCTGCGCTTAGTGACGCACATATCCATAGCAAAGACCGAAGTGGGAAAATTTAGTAGGGGTTGGATTTCAATTAGGCACTAACTCAGTGTCATCTCATCTGGCATAGTAGTGTGCTTTGATACTTGGCTAGAAAATAGCCATAGGAGAATACAAAGAGCTTACTTACGCATACAGTAGCGTTCTATATATTTGATTTCTGGTTGATCTGCTGGTGGCTGTACTTTCTGCAGTGCATGTACTAGCCAATTCTGAGCAATTTGTAGTGAGACTTGCGACCGCTGTGTTCTGCGCTTAGTGACGCACATATCCATAGCAAAGACCGAAGTGGGAAAATTTAGTAGGGGTTGGATTTCAATTAGGCACTAACTCAGTGTCATCTCATCTGGCATAGTAGTGTGCTTTGATACTTGGCTAGAAAATAGCCATAGGAGAATACAAAGAGCTTACTTACGCATACAGTAGCGTTCTATATATTTGATTTCTGGTTGATCTGCTGGTGGCTGTACTTTCTGCAGTGCATGTACTAGCCAATTCTGAGCAATTTGTAGTGAGACTTGCGACCGCTGTGTTCTGCGCTTAGTGACGCACATATCCATAGCAAAGACCGAAGTGGGAAAATTTAGTAGGGGTTGGATTTCAATTAGGCACTAACTCAGTGTCATCTCATCTGGCATAGTAGTGTGCTTTGATACTTGGCTAGAAAATAGCCATAGGAGAATACAAAGAGCTTACTTACGCCTACAGTAGCGTTCTATATATTTGATTTCTGGTTGATCTGCTGGTGGCTGTACTTTCTGCAGTGCATGTACTAGCCAATTCTGAGCAATTTGTAGTGAGACTTGCGACCGCTGTGTTCTGCGCTTAGTGACGCACATATCCATAGCATAGACCGAAGTGGGAAAATTTAGTAGGGGTTGGATTTCAATTAGGCACTAACTCAGTGTCATCTCATCTGGCATAGTAGTGTGCTTTGATACTTGGCTAGAAAATAGCCATAGGAGAATACAAAGAGCTTACTTACGCATACAGTAGCGTTCTATATATTTGATTTCTGGTTGATCTGCTGGTGGCTGTACTTTCTGCAGTGCATGTACTAGCCAATTCTGAGCAATTTGTAGTGAGACTTGCGACCGCTGTGTTCTGCGCTTAGTGACGCACATATCCATAGCAAAGACCGAAGTGGGAAAATTTAGTAGGGGTTGGATTTCAATTAGGCACTAACTCAGTGTCATCTCATCTGGCATAGTAGTGTGCTTTGATACTTGGCTAGAAAATAGCCATAGGAGAATACAAAGAGCTTACTTACGCCTACAGTAGCGTTCTATATATTTGATTTCTGGTTGATCTGCTGGTGGCTGTACTTTCTGCAGTGCATGTACTAGCCAATTCTGAGCAATTTGTAGTGAGACTTGCGACCGCTGTGTTCTGCGCTTAGTGACGCACATATCCATAGCATAGACCGAAGTGGGAAAATTTAGTAGGGGTTGGATTTCAATTAGGCACTAACTCAGTGTCATCTCATCTGGCATAGTAGTGTGCTTTGATACTTGGCTAGAAAATAGCCATAGCAATAGGATAGCATTGTTTGGTTTTAAAAACTAAAAAAAAAACAAAAAACACAAAAAAAAACAAAAAACACAAAAAAAAACAAAAAAAAGTTAAAAAAAAAATAAAGTTATAACTCTCATTTTAAAAATGTTTAACCCGAGGGCTAGGGGTAGAGGACGAGGGCGGGGACGTGGGCGTCCAACTACTGCAGGGGTCAGAGGCCGTGGTCCTGGGCGGGGTGAGACACCACCCGCTGATGAGGGAGCAGGGGAACGCCGCAGAGCTACACTCCCTAGGTTCATGTCTGAAGTTACTGGGACTCGTGGTAGAGCACTGTTGAGGCCAGAACAGTGCGAACAGGTGATGTCGTGGATTGCTAACAATGCTTCGAGCAATTTGTCCACCGCCAGTCAGTCTTCCACGCAGTCCACCCATGTCACCGAAATCGCCACTCCTCCAGCTCCTGCACCTCAGCCTCCTCCCCCCCAGTCTGCCCCCTCCCAGGAAAATTTGGCATTTGAACCGGCATACTCTGAGGAACTGTTTTCTGGACCCTTCCCACAGTCACAAACCACTTGTCCGGTTGCTGCTGAGCTATTTTCCGATGCCCAGGTTTTCCACCAGTCACAGTCTGTGGGTGATGATGACCTTCTTGACGTAGTGGAAGTGTGTAAAGAGGTGTCCGACGATGAGGAGACACGGTTGTCAGACAGTGGGGAAGTTGTTGTCAGGGCAGGAAGTCCGAGGGGGGAGCAGACTGAGGGATCGGAGGATGATGAGGTGACAGACCCAAGCTGGGTTGAGAGGCCGGGTGAACACAGTGCTTCTGAGACGGAGGAGAGTCCTCGACCAGAACAGGTTGGAAGAGGCAGTGGTGGGGCCAGACGGAGAGGCAGGGCCAGAGCTGGTGCATCAGCGCCAAATGTGTCAACTAGTGAAGCTCCCGTGGCGAGGGCTCTTGCGGCGAGGGCTAGATCTTCAGAAGTCTGGAGGTTCTTTAAGGAAACACCGGATGACCGACGGACTGTGGTGTGCAACATTTGCCAAACCAGGCTCAGCAGGGGTTCCACCACTACTAGCTTAACTACCACCAGTATGCGCAGGCATATGAATGCTAAACACCCCACTCAGTGGCAACAAGCCCGTTCACCTCCGGCCGTGCACACCACTGCTCCTTCCCCTGTGTCAGCTGCTAGTCAGCCCCCTGCCCAGGACCCTGCCACAAAAACCCCATCGTCGCCTCCACGATCCTCCACAGCATCCACCAGCGTTCAGCTCTCCATACCCCAGACGCTGGAGCGGAAACGCAAATATAGTGCAACCCACCCGCACGCCCAAGCCCTTAATGTGCACATTTCCAGATTGCTAAGCCTGGAGATGCTGCCCTATAGGCTAGTAGAGACCGAGGCCTTTCGCAGCCTCATGGCGGCGGCCGCCCCTCGGTATTCGGTCCCCAGCCGCCACTACTTTTCCCGATGTGCCGTCCCAGCCCTGCACCAGCACGTGTCAGACAACATAATCCGTGCCCTGACCAACGCCGTTTCTGACAAGGTCCACCTGACCACGGACACGTGGACGAGTGCTGCCGGGCAGGGCCACTATATATCTCTGACGGCACATTGGGTTAACTTGGTGGAGGCTGGGACCGAGTCTGACCCTGGGGCTGCTCATATACTGCCGACGCCGAGGATTGCGGGGCCTCCCTCGGTCCAGGTGTTTCAGGCCTACTATGCCTCCTCCTCCTCCCACCCCTCCTCCACCTCCTCCTCCGAACTACCATCCGTGGGCACGGCGCCATCAGTCGGTAGCTCTAGGCACAGCAGCAGTGCCGTCGCTAAGCGACAGCAGGCGGTGCTCAAACTGCTGAGCCTAGGCGACAAAAGGCACACCGCCCAAGAGCTATTACAGGGCATCACGGCGCAGACTGATCTGTGGCTGGCACCGCTGAACCTCAAGCCGGGAATGGTTGTGTGTGACAACGGCCGTAACCTGGTGGCGGCTCTGCAACTCGGCAGACTGACACATGTGCCATGCCTGGCCCATGTGTTAAATCTGATAGTTCAGCGTTTCCTCAAGACATACCCCAATCTGTCTGATTTGCTCACGAAGGTGCGCCGCATCTGTGCGCATTTCAGGAAGTCCAGCCCAGATGCTGCCACTCTCAGGGCAGCGCAGCGCCGCCTCCAACTGCCCGCTCACCGACTGTTGTGCGACGTGCCCACGAGGTGGAATTCAACACTGACCATGTTATCCAGAGTTTACCAGCAGCGCAGAGCGATTGTAGACTGCCAGATGTCAACTTCCACCAGAACTGGTAGTCAGGTCAGTCAGCTTCCTCAAGTCTACAATGAGGAGTGGACGTGGATGTCTGATATCTGTCAGGTGCTGAGTAACTTTGAGGAGTCAACACAGATGGTCAGTGGCGATGCCGCCATCATCAGCCTCACCATCCCGCTGCTTGGCCTGTTGAAAAACTCTCTGGTCAGCATGAAGTCGGAAGCTTTGCGCTCGTCACAAGAGACAGGGGAAGAATATTCCCTTGTTGATAGCCAAAGCACCCTCAGGTCTGTTTCTCAGCGCATATCGGAGGAGGTGGAGGTGGAGGAGGATGAGGAGGAAGAGGAGGAGAATGTTGGCGAGACACAAGAGGGGACCATTGTTGAGTCCTTTACTGTTCAGCGTGTATGGGCAGAAGAAGAGGAGTTGGAGGAGTTGGAGGAGGAGGAAATGGACAGTCAGGCCAGTGAGGGGAGTGAATTCTTACGCGTTGGTACTCTGGCGCATATGGCAGATTTCATGCTAGGCTGCCTATCCCGTGACCCTCGCGTTCAAAGAATTTATTCCAGCACCGATTACTGGGTGTTCACTCTCCTGGACCCACGGTACAAGCAAAATCTTTCCACTCTCATCCCTGCAGAGGAAAGGAGTGTGAGAATGCATGAATACCAGCAGGCCCTGGTGCACAAGCTGAAACAGTATTTCCCTTCTGACAGCGCTAGCGGCAGAGTGCGTAGTTCTGCGGGACAAGTAGCGAGGGAGAGTAGGCGAGCAGGCAGCTTGTCCAGCACTGGCAAGGGTACGCTTTACAAGGCTTTTGCCAGCTTTATGTCACCCCAGCAAGACACTGTCACCTGTCCCCAGTCTCGGCAGAGTAGGGCTGATCTTTACAGAAAGATGGTGAGGGAGTACGTAGCTGACCATACCATCATCCTAAATGATCACACAGCTCCCTACAACTACTGGGTTTCAAAGCTGGACATGTGGCACGAACTGGCGCTGTACGCCTTGGAGGTTCTTGCCTGCCCTGCCGCTAGCGTCTTGTCCGAGCGGGTTTTCAGTGCAGCTGGTGGCATCATCACCGATAAGCGTACACGCCTGTCGACTGACAGCGCTGACAGGCTGACGCTTATTAAAATGAATAAAGGCTGGATTTCTCAGAATTTCCAATCTCCACCAGGTGAAGGAAGCTCAACCTGAATAATTGATCCACTCCTCCTCCTCCTCATTTTCCTCCTTCTCCTCCTCTTTGTACAGTAAAGCAGAGGAAAATGGCTATTTTTTGACAGGGCCCACTGGCTCTTGCTATAGTACTTCATGCATTTAATTTTTCTGGAGGGCCACCTACCCGGTCCTCTGTTTGAAACAATTTTTGTGAGTGCCACATACAGGCACTCAATCTATTCCATTTTACTGCAGGGCCACCTACCTGCTCCTCTGGTTTGAAACATTTTTGGGACTGCCACATACAGGCACTCAATCTATTCCATTTTACTGGAGGGCCACCTACCTGCTCCTCTGGTTTGAAAAATGTTTGGGACTGCCACATACAGGCACTCAATCTATTCCATTTTACTGCAGGGCCACCTACCTGCTCCTCTGGTTTGAAACATTTTTGGGACTGCCACATACAGGCACTCAATCTATTCCATTTTACTGGAGGGCCACCTACCTGCTCCTCTGGTTTGAAAAATGTTTGGGACTGCCACATACAGGCACTCAATCTATTCCATTTTACTGCAGGGCCACCTACCTGCTCCTCTGGTTTGAAACATTTTTGGGACTGCCACATACAGGCACTCAATCTATTCCATTTTACTGGAGGGCCACCTACCTGCTCCTCTGGTTTGAAAAATGTTTGGGACTGCCACATACAGGCACTCAATCTATTCCATTTTACTGCAGGGCCACCTACCTGCTCCTCTGGTTTGAAACATTTTTGGGACTGCCACATACAGGCACTCAATCTATTCCATTTTACTGGAGGGCCACCTACCTGCTCCTCTGGTTTGAAAAATTTTTGGGACTGCCACATACAGGCACTCAATCTATTCCATTTTACTGCAGGGCCACCTACCTGCTCCTCTGGTTTGAAACATTTTTGGGACTGCCACATACAGGCACTCAATCTATTCCATTTTACTGGAGGGCCACCTACCTGCTCCTCTGGTTTGAAACATTTTTGGGACTGCCACATACAGGCACTCAATCTATTCCATTTTACTGCAGGGCCACCTACCTGCTCCTCTGGTTTGAAAAATGTTTGGGACTGCCACATACAGGCACTATCCAAATTAAATTGTCTCCATAGCAGCCTCCACACGTTGTCTCCATTGCTACCTCCAAAAGTCGTCCATATAGCTGCCTCCATACATCGTCCCTTTATCAAACGAGGTGTGTCAGGCAGAAATTTGGGTTGTTTTCATGGATTCCACATCAAAGTTGTTAACTTTGTCGCCACCCTGCTGTGTTATCCACAAAATATACAGGCGGTCCCCTACTTAAGGACACCCGACTTACAGACAACCCATAGTTACAGACAGACCCCTCTGACCTCTGGTGAAGCTTCTGAATGCTTTACTATAGTCCCAGATTGCAATGACCAGCTGTAAGGTGTCTGTAATGAAGCTTTATTGATAATCCTTGGTCCCATTACAGCAAAAAATGTTTAAACTCCAATTGTCACTGGGGCCAATTTTTTTTTTATCTTGATCTACAATTATAAAATATACAGTTTCGACTTACATACAAATTCAACTTAAGAACAAACCTCCAGACCCTATCTTGTACGTAACCCGGGGACTGCCTGTACTGGCAAACTTTTACCATTTAGGGATATTATTTCAGCGCTTCTTGCGCATCTGTTTACATTCCCCTCACCCGGCATATCCTAAACTTATAAGAACGCTACTACACTTGATCTTATACAAAAGGTTCTTAGAAGTGCTGTTTGGGGAGTAGCCTAGAGACAGGGGCTTGAATTGGCGAAAGCTCGCCTGGCAGCGGAGCGCCAGCTCCATGCGCATCATGCGCTTCTTGCGCATCTGTTTACATTCCCCTCACCCGCCATATCCCAAACTTATAAGAACGCTACTACACTTAACTTGGTGCAGGCTGGGACCGAGTCTGACCCTGGGGCTGGTCATATACTGCCGACGCAGAGAATTGCGGGGCCTACCTCGGTCCAGGTCTCAAAGGCCTACTATACCTCCTCCCACCCCTCCTCCACCTCCTCCGAATTACCATCCGTGGGCATGGCGCCATCAGTCGGTGGCTCTAGGCACAGCAGCAGTGCCGTCGCTAAGCGACAGCAGGCGGTGCTGAAACTGCTGAGCCTAGGCGATAAAAGGCACACCGCCCAAGAGCTATTACAGGGCATTCCACATCAAAGTTGTTAACTTTGTCGCCACCCTGCTGTGTTATCCACAAAATATACTGGCAAACTTTTACCATTTAGGGATATTATTTCAGCGCTTCTTGCGCATCTGTTTACATTCCCCTCACCCGGCATATCCTAAACTTATAAGAACGCTACTACACTTGATCTTATACAAAAGGTTCTTAGAAGTGCTGTTTGGGGAGTAGCCTAGAGACAGGGGCTTGGATTGGCAAAAGCTCGCCTGGCTGCAGAGCACCAGCTCCATCCCAAGATCCAACTAACATAGTTGCAGCACCTTTAATCTACTACTAGTTCACTGCCTCCATAATAATAATAATAATAATCTTTATTTATATAGCGTCATCATATTCTGTAGCGCTTTACAAATCATAGGAAACAAATACAAATGTAATGTAACAGAGCACAACATTTGTATGGAACAACAGGAGTGAGGTCCCTGCTCGCCAGAGCTTACGGTTTATGAAGATGATGGGGTAACACGAGGTAAAAGAATATTTAATGGTCAAGCCATTCTTCTTAGGGAATAGAAAAAAATATAATAAATGGAATTGCTGTCGCTTGAACCACTCAGCCGTCATCTTATATACCAGGTCCAGGGTGAATGGGACTGCAGAGAAGTCTGGTGCCTGTTGGTTGCTGGATAACAGATGGGAGGACGACACATGACGGGTTAGTAGAAGAGTTAAAACTTCATGCAGTTAATGAGTGTTATAGGCTTGCCTAAAGAAATGGGTTTTAAGAGCACGTTTGAAACTTTGGAGGTTAGGTATTAGTCTGATAGTCCGGAGCAGAGCATTCCATAGAATTGGTGCAGCTCTAGAGAAGTCTTGGAGACGCGAGTGGGAGGTCCGCACTAGGGTAGAGGTTAATCTAAGATCACTGGCGGATCTAAGAGCACGGGTTGGGCGATAGACTGAGATAAGAGAGGAGAGGTAGGGGGGTGCAGCATTATACAGAGCTTTATGGATGAGGGTTATTATTATTTTAAACTGTATTCGAAAGGAGACTGGCAGCCAGTGCAGCGACTGGCATGAACTGTAAGCATACATGGTCCCCTTATCAAACGAGCTGTGTCAGGCAGAATTTTGGGTTGTTTTCATGGCTTCCATGTTAACTTTGTCGCCACCCTGCTGTGTAATCCACAAAATATACTGGCAAACTTTTATCATGTACCGATATTATTTGAGCGCTTCTTGCTCACCTCCTTTGGTTCCTCTCTGACACCCATTGGTTTGAAGCCTGAGTCCAATTAGGGTATGTCGCCATGCCACTCTCTAGCCTGCTGCCGCTGCCTCTGCCTCTGCATGCCGTCCCCTATAGTGTCAGGGTCAATTATTGGATGTTTTACATGCTATCTAGCTTCATTCTGTCACTCTGTCATGGCCATGCTGTTGCCCATAATTTTGGCATAATGGTGCGATTAAGCAGCCTCAGAGGCATCCATGCATGCTGCCCCTGCTGTTTCCTGTCCATTTCCGTGGTGTTTCCATCCTTTTCTGAGGTTCCCAGGTGTTTGGCCAAGCTTCCCTGTGCAGAGCCTTGGTCCCCTTGAAAAATGCTCGAGTCTCCCATTGACTTCAATGGGGTTCGTTATTCGAGACGAGCACTCGAGCATCGGGAAAAGTTCGTCTCGAATAACGAGTACCCGAGCATTTTAGTGTTCGCTCATCTCTAGTGTTTATTTATGAAAAAAACTATATTTGTCGAAAATTTGAAAAGATTCTCAATTTTCAAATTCAAAATGTTCAACTTTTTCGACACATAGCTATAACAGCAATAAAACTTGATAACTAACATTTACCGAATGTCTGCTTTATGTTTTTTTTTATGCGTCCTCTCATTTTTGTATGACGTTATGAGGCTCAGAACTTTTAGGTGCGATTTTTCACATTTTCATAATAACGCTAAATTGTTCTTTTGAGGGACCTGCTCAGATTTCAGTTCACTTTGAGAGTCCTAAATTATACTAAAACTCCATAAATTATAGCTTTTTTTTATAAACTGCATCCCTCAATGTATGTAAAACAACTTTTATGAAGTTTGTTTACCCTACTATTGTTTTACAGGGGATAAAACAAAAAGTAGCAATTTTGAAATTTTTATTTTGTTGGCTAAATCAATGTATCTTTCAAAAAATGTACACATTCTCAGTGAATAAAATGGCAAAATGCTCCAAAATTTTTGATAAACAATTTCTCCCGAGCATAACAATACCCCATATGGGGTATGCTGTATGGGCACACACTATGGCAGTGATGGCTAACCTATGGCACGGGAGCCAGAGGTGGCACTCAGAGCCCTTTCTGTTGGCACTCAGGCCATCACCAGAGATGACTCCAGGTATCTTCCTGCAGTCCCAGACAGCCCAGGACTTGCTGTGCACAGAGCTATTTTAAAGTGACAGCGCTACCTGGGACTATTTTCTGCTTTATTGGTGTCCTCAGGTGCTGGTATCAATGAAAACTGTGACAGAGAAGGGAGTATAAATCATAAATTAAATTTCTGTGTTGGCACTTTGCGATAAATAAGCGGGTCTTTGTTGCAGTTTGGGCACTCGGCCTCTAAAAGGTTTGCCATCCCTGCACTATGGCATAGAAGGGAAAGTGCGCCATTCAGAGCAGATTTGCATTGTCACTTTCACAAGCTTTATTCATTTTTTAATTTTTTTTTTTTTGCAACTTGGACATTTCAGAGCTTATTTTCTACAAGATTAGATGCACTTTATAAATTATAAATACATCCTTTTAGTGGGTCTTTAGCTTATTGATGAAATTTTATTAAAGGGGTTTTCCCACAAAAACAAATTTTCTAATTTCTATCCCCTAGTGATGTTTACACAATAAAGATAATTTTAACCCTTAACTTTACAATTTTACTCAGTTTTATTGCTGTTTTAGCTCCTATCTCTCCCTTGGCTGCTCAGTGCAAAATCCCGGGGTGTGGGCTGGGACTCTCTAAGCAGACACATCATGACCTATCTAGCTTTGTGGGGTGACAATGTAGTTAGAATATCAGGGTACAAGGTTTTTATCTGGCTTCTGACATTGTGTAACACATTGACAAATAGGGGCATATTTATCATACGCTAGCACTCGTGGACTGGCGTATGATAGCCCCGCTGCTGCATTCATCAAGAGGCTTCTACCGCTGGGGGAAAAAAAACAGCAATTTTTTACATATGAAAAGTCGCCGGCAGCAGCGAGTGTGCCGGCACAGGGACATTAACACCCCATGCAGGCTTACTCCCGGCAGGCCGCGCTCCCCCACTCATGCCCCTTCATGCCCCACTGGCATGAAGGTGGTGTATAGGGCAAAATAATCGCAAGTGCAGTACTGTATACAGGTTGACACCTGTTAACATCTCTGCTCTCGATCTCCTGGCAGGAAGTAATCAGTTAGTGTCTCAGAGCTCTGTGCAGGGGGCGTGGCTACAGGTTTAGAGCAGAGAGAGACAGAATGCACGATCTCACACAGAAATATCATCTGCACGATCTTACACAGAAATCCAAGATGGCAGCTCAACCCAAAGTCAGAAGTTACAGGGTCGTGTCTACGGGCAACTGAAATTCTGTACACCAGGACTGATAGAGACAGGTTGGAATTATATCTGTGAAATGCTGCATTTTTGTTAATAACAGTGAATTAGAGAATGTATTATTTTGTTATCCTGAGTACATATAACAAACTTGTCTTCATGGGAATATCCCTTTAACTCTTGAAGGTATGGAGGAAAAGAAAATCTGCAATTCTGTTGTTTTTTTTTTGGGGGGGGGGGCATTCACCATAACATAAAAATTATTTATTCTATAGAGCACTACGATTATGTTGATATGTCATTTATATAGTATATCATATATTGTTCTGATTTTGCTGAGGAAAAACTCTTTCTCTGCTTCTAGGAAAACCTTATATGTGAGTTGCCAATTGCTGTGCTGTGGTTGGGAAGCTGTACAGTAGGTACAGTTTCTTGGTAGTGAGGAAACTACTGTATTATATAGTTAGTGGCCAGATGGCCTAGGACAGTGGTGGCGAACCTATGACACGGGTCCAGAGGTGGCACTCAGAGCCCTTTCTATGGGCACTCCAATCTTCCTGCAGTCCCAGGCAAATTAAGAAATGCTGCTCTCACTATTCGACACTTTGTTGGCTGTTTGGAACTGCGGGAAAAGTGAGAAAGTTTTGACAGAACTGCATTATATTTGGAGGTCATCATGCTGGTCCCCCACCATTGTTCCTTTACAGGGAGACCCTTGAGATTAGCTACAATGATAATCTGAATTTTCCCTCCATCTTTTAACTGGTGGCCTCAGACTGCCGATACAATTGAAGCATGTGAAAGAACAGGTAGCAATAAGTTACTGCTTAAAATTTCATATTGGCACTTCACGGTGAATAGGTATTTGAATAATTTTATTTAAAAAAACTTTATTTAAATGTTTTAACTTTTTTTTTTCTTTCAGGTTAGCTTGAACAAGTGATCCTCTGAGCGCTTGTCAAAGCTTATATAGAGCTAATACAGTGCAATAAATATAAATTGCTCTGTGCTATGGTAATACATGCAGCATGCTGCACATACTCAGTGTGTTAAAGGTGCTGGGAGGAGGGGGACCCGACTCACGGTATACATTTCCGCAGCCCCATGCTCCTGGCAGACCCCGGGGCTGCCATCAGAGCAACGGACTTCGCTGGTAATCGGTGCCGGGGGTCCAAATCACTTCAGATGCGTACGTTTAAGGGGTTAACACCTGTTAACACCTCTGATTGGAGGAATCTCAGATCGTGGGTGCTAGAGGCGGGTGTCAGCTGTAACACACAGCTGACACCTGCAGCGTGTGATTCCAGCTCCATTCTAGAGTCGGTGCCAGAAGCTTGACGTAACAGTATGTCATGATGCAGTAAGTCCCTGTGCCCGTGAGGAACTATTACGTCAAATGTTGGAAAGGGGTTAAAATTCGGATCCCCATTGATTTCAATGGGTTTCGGGGAAAAGTTCGGGTCAAGTCTGGATATACAAACCAAACTTTTCTACAGAGGACCTCTGGACTGGCCAAACCGAATTTCGACAAATCCAACAAACAAGGTGTGAACCCAGCTTAGTAACAATCTATATGTAGTTCATTATAGATAGTCATGGCTTAACTGCAATACCTGACATTACCCATAAGCACAAGTGGCACTTTTCAGATATATATTTGGACTATCCATTTTGAAAGTATATTCAAGAAGATAAAACTAAAAAAATGAACATTTGTATTCTTATGATTTTTAAGTATTTAGATATCCATCTGACAATGTAGTTGAAGTAATGTATGTAATGACTGTACTTCAGTCTCTTTGAATCATGATAACTGCATTGCTGATATGGATGTACTGATACAGATTGTCCAAATTACATTCTGAAAAATTATTTCAAACGTAAATTATAAATCTCAGAAAATAAAATCTTGAGCAACATAATTTTTTCTATTTTTATACTGGATATTGTTCAGAAATCCTTCCCTCTGTCCTTTTAACTGCCATCATATATTATTTTTTACAAAGAGCAAGTCAATTAAATGAAAGGAGAAAATAGGTTTTATATGTCAACCTGCTTTAGGCAAACTTCAATAAAAGAAACCTTAAAATTTAGTTTCTTAGCATTGTAGTATTTGCTTTCTAAGTCTGACCAGTGCCGGAAACTATTGAGCACATGTCAAGTTTTAAGTCAAAGGAATGCTACTTTCTGTCAAAATATTCTGGGAATTGCATAACATTAAAATGATTCTTTGGTATTTATTTTCTCCTGTTTTTGGCTTTGGAAAATTTCACCATTCCACAGTACAGATAGTTATACTGAAAAAATGTAAATTAAAGGGGTCTTCATGGATTCCTGGAAAATCTCCTAGGGCATTATTGCCAAAGACAAAGTTGCTCATTTACTAAGGGTCCTGCGGCTGCACTTTGGTTGGATAGTCTGACAATTTCCGATCCGCACCACATTTAGCAAATGATTGTGGCGCACGCGATCGGATTTTGGCGCTTGGCCGCTGCCTTTCATCCAACACAAATGAGGGGAGTGGGGCCATTCCGTCAGACCATCCGACTGATTCGGACTAAGCAGGGAATTTAACTTTGAAATTGTGTCGCAAGCCAAAAACATACATGCACCGGGAAGAAGATGGTGAACTCCGGCGGACCTGAGAGGGGAAGCGATACAGCAGGATATCGGGCGCACAATCTATGTGAATCGAAGCAGAGTTCATCCTTGCCGGACATTCTGGATCGTGGATTGCGCAGGGACCGGGTAAGTAAATGTGCCCCAAAGTGTGCTTTTCCTGTTCCAGCGTTGCACCATTCTTCTGGTTTTGGCACTGATGTTAGAGGAACTGAATTCCTGTGACATCACTTTTAAGCAACTGATTGGGCGCTTGTTTTCAGCTTAGTGACCAGACTCTATTTTTAGAATCTGACATGTGTCACAATAATTGGTTATAACTTCGGAACACTTTAACATATCCAGGTGATTTTGAGATTATTTTCTTGAGACACATTGTACTTCATGTTACTTGTAAAATTTAAGTGATACGTTTTGTGTAACATTCTAAAAAAAATTTAAAATTTGGCAAAAATTTGGTAAAAATTCTTAATTTTCAAAGTTTGAAATGTTCTGCTTTCCAGACAGAAAGTTAAGCTTGATAATTAACATTTCCAGAATGTCTGCTTTATGTTGGGATGGTATTTCATGCATCCTCTCATTTTTCTAAGATGTTATGAGGCTTAAAACTTTAGGTGCGATTTTTCTCATTTTCATGAAAATCACCAAAACTCACATTTTGAGGGGCAACTCAGCTTTCAAGTGACTTTGAAAGACCTAAATAATAGTAAAATCCCATAAATTACCCCACTATAGAAACTTCACCCCTCAACGTATGTAAAACAACTTAGTTAAGGCCCCTTCCACACTGGCGTTGCATTTCACGTCAGGGTGCAATGCGTGAAAAACTGACGTTTTTGGCTGCGTTTTTGTTCCATTTTTCCTTGGAGTAATTAGCGTTTTTGCGTTTTTCACGCGCGTGTTGTTAGCGTTTTTTTGCGTTTTCGGCGCGTTTTTCACGCGCGATTCAATGGGAGACTCGAGCATTTTTCAAAGGGACCATGGTTTGGGATTAAAATGTGTTATTTAATTGAAAAAGAATGTCTTCTGATAAGTAGCAAACATCTGCGATCTATTCTGCACTGTTCCCCGTGTATATTATCTCCCGACAAGTTAGTAGATGTGAAGAACAGTGAAGAATAGAATAAAAACATTGAACACAGTGAACACAGTGACCACAGGATCATTTAAGAGAAAAACACAGTGCAGAACACAGTGCAGAATAGATTACAGATGTTCGGCACATCTGCTTACTTGTCGGGAGATGCGCACAGAACGGTGCGCCCAAAATAGCATGTGAAGAACAATATATATGTGTGTGAAGAACACATTGCAGATGTTTAAAAACCAACGCTAATGAAGAAAGACCCATTGAATACAATGGGACAGAGTGCAATGCAAGTTCTGCGCGTCAAATGCACGCGCAGAACTCGCGCGTGAAAAACGCCAGTGTGGAAGGGGCCTAAGTCTATTAATTGTTTCACATGGATTAAAACAATATGGACCTGCGATTTAGAAACTTTAGAATTTTTGGGGGAAAATACACTCATTTAAGCCAAAACTGACAGTTTCATAATGGATTAAATGCTCTGCAAATGCTCTCCTGAGTGTACTAATACCCCATATGTGGTGGTAACCTTGTGTATGGGCAGACGGCCGGGCATAGAATGAAAGCAGTGCCATTCAGAGCAGATTTGTATTGTCACAATTTACAGAGTATAACATTTTAATTTTTTTGGTAATGTGAACATATGGAAGCTTATTATTTGCAGAGTGAGATACACTGTATAGATTATTCATTTTGGGGGTCTATAGCTTATTCATGAGATTTTATCAACTACTTCAAGGGGGACACAAACAAAATCATCAAATTTTATTTAGCATTTTTTTCCCTCAGCTCATTAAAAGTAAAACTAATATTTTATCTTTATTCTCTGGTTCACTATGATTACGGTGATACCTCATTTATATACTTTTTCTTATCTTTGCTCAATTTTACTGAGCAAAACCAATATTGGAGAAAATAGCATTGTTTTTATTATTGCAACTTTTCAGGGGCATAACTTCTGTATTTTTCTGTTGACAGATCTGGTTTAGGGCTTATTTTTTGCAATACACTTTTATTTGTATTTTTTGTAAGGCATGGGGAGAAGTAGTTAGGAGGGGTGGGCACAAGCAGAGCACACGCCGCATCTGATGCCAGGTAACATAACAAAGTAGATTTTATGGGGATGCGAGGGAAGCAATTTTTAGCAAAAAGAAGAGTGTAAATTAATGTGGCTTTATGAGAACTTGTTACCAGCTGAAAACTGGTGACTGGTTCCCTTTAACAAGTCAGTCATTGAAATTTTCCCATCATGGGTCAAAACCTTGCTTTTCCTTCCCTAAGCCACAACCGGTAGGGGGAGAGGAGCAGGCTGTTAGTGATTGACAGTTTGGTGTAGCTTTCCCAGCCTAATACGAAGTCAAGATGTTTTTGGACAGTAACAAGAGTATTTTATGTTGAATCAATTTTATTGTAGGTTGCAAAGCACAAAACATAATACAACAAAATATAACTTATTAAAATAAGTATATAATATACAATGCGAGATATGCATAAATCTAGGGTAATCGCTTCACATTCAACAGATGGCCTATAAGGGTGAGATAACCTCTTGGGCAAGGTGGAGAATAAGCTCCCACCCTAAGGCATGGTGCCCCCTTCTGCATGTGGTAGGGCATAGCGTGAGCTCAACACCTAAAGTTAACATAGAAAAACATGAGAACAAAGAACTTTAGACAGATACATGTAGGAGAGAACACAAAGGATGGGAAGGAACTGTATGGACTAGAAAACGTGGTCAGGGAATGGAGAAAACTACGCCCAATCCAATCTGTCTTATCGCTGCCCCAATGAAGCACCAATGGACCCGGTCAAAGCCCTTTTTCGCATTTATAGATGACACACAAAGGAGGGAATAGACCACGCCTGTGCATGCAACATCAACAGGATGGTTTTATTTAGATCAGTGGTGGCACACGCACCATCTCCACTGGCGTCTCTATTAGAGATGAGCGAACATGCTCGTCCGAGCTTGATGCTCGGTCGAGCATTAGGGTACTCGAAACTGCTCGTTACTCGGACGAATACTTCGCCCGCTCGAGAAAATGGCAGCTCCCGCCGTTTTGCTTTTTGGCGGCCAGAAACAGAGCCAATCACAAGCCAGGAGACTCTGCACTCCACCCAGCATGACGTGGTACCCTTACACGTCGATAGCAGTGGTTGGCTGGCCAGATCAGGTGACCCTGGGATAGACTAGCCGCTGGCCGCGCTGCTCGGATCATTCTGTCTCTGGATGCCGCTAGGGAGAGAGCTGCTGCTGGTCAGGGAAAGCGTTAGGGTGTTCTATTAGCTTACTGTTAGGCAGGAGTGATTCTCAAAGAACCCAACAGCCCTTCTTAGGGCTACAATAACGTTCTACTTTTTTTATTTTAATTTGCATCTTTTACCATTTTGTGAGGAATTAGCAGGGGGACTTGCTACCGTTGTGTTTAGCTCTTAGTGGCACACATATCCATAGCAAAGACCGAAGTGGGAAAATTCAGTAGGGGTTGGATTTCTATTAGGCAATAACTCAGTGTCATCTCATCTGGCATAGTAGTGTGCTTCCTTTGATACTTGGCTAGAAAATAGCCATAGGAGAATACAAACAGCTTCTTGAAGCCTACAGTAGCGTTCTATATATTTGATTTCTGGTTGATCTGCTGGTGGCTGTAGTTTCTGCAGTGCATGTACTTGCCAATTCTGAGCAATTTGTAGTGAGACTTGCGACCGCTGTGTTCTGCGCTTAGTGGCGCACATATCCATAGCAAAGGCCGAAGTGGCAAAATTCAGTAGGGGTTGGATTTCTATTAGGCAATAACTCAGTGTCATCTCATCTGGCATAGTAGTGTGCTTCCTTTGATACTTGGCTAGAAAATAGCCATAGGAGAATACAAACAGCTTCTTGAAGCCTACAGTAGCGTTCTATATATTTGATTTCTGGTTGATCTGCTGGTGGCTGTAGTTTCTGCAGTGCATGTACTTGCCAATTCTGAGCAATTTGTAGTGAGACTTGCGACCGCTGTGTTCTGCGCTTAGTGGCGCACATATCCATAGCAAAGGCCGAAGTGGCAAAATTCAGTAGGGGTTGGATTTCTATTAGGCAATAACTCAGTGTCATCTCATCTGGCATAGTAGTGTGCTTCCTTTGATACTTGGCTAGAAAATAGCCATAGGAGAATACAAACAGCTTCTTGAAGCCTACAGTAGCGTTCTATATATTTGATTTCTGGTTGATCTGCTGGTGGCTGTAGTTTCTGCAGTGCATGTACTTGCCAATTCTGAGCAATTTGTAGTGAGACTTGCGACCGCTGTGTTCTGCGCTTAGTGGCGCACATATCCATAGCAAAGGCCGAAGTGGCAAAATTCAGTAGGGGTTGGATTTCTATTAGGCAATAACTCAGTGTCATCTCATCTGGCATAGTAGTGTGCTTCCTTTGATACTTGGCTAGAAAATAGCCATAGGAGAATACAAACAGCTTCTTGAAGCCTACAGTAGCGTTCTATATATTTGATTTCTGGTTGATCTGCTGGTGGCTGTAGTTTCTGCAGTGCATGTACTTGCCAATTCTGAGCAATTTGTAGTGAGACTTGCGACCGCTGTGTTCTGCGCTTAGTGGCGCACATATCCATAGCAAAGGCCGAAGTGGCAAAATTCAGTAGGGGTTGGATTTCTATTAGGCAATAACTCAGTGTCATCTCATCTGGCATAGTAGTGTGCTTCCTTTGATACTTGGCTAGAAAATAGCCATAGGAGAATACAAACAGCTTCTTGAAGCCTACAGTAGCGTTCTATATATTTGATTTCTGGTTGATCTGCTGGTGGCTGTAGTTTCTGCAGTGCATGTACTTGCCAATTCTGAGCAATTTGTAGTGAGACTTGCGACCGCTGTGTTCTGCGCTTAGTGGCGCACATATCCATAGCAAAGGCCGAAGTGGCAAAATTCAGTAGGGGTTGGATTTCTATTAGGCAATAACTCAGTGTCATCTCATCTGGCATAGTAGTGTGCTTCCTTTGATACTTGGCTAGAAAATAGCCATAGGAGAATACAAACAGCTTCTTGAAGCCTACAGTAGCGTTCTATATATTTGATTTCTGGTTGATCTGCTGGTGGCTGTAGTTTCTGCAGTGCATGTACTTGCCAATTCTGAGCAATTTGTAGTGAGACTTGCGACCGCTGTGTTCTGCGCTTAGTGGCGCACATATCCATAGCAAAGGCCGAAGTGGCAAAATTCAGTAGGGGTTGGATTTCTATTAGGCAATAACTCAGTGTCATCTCATCTGGCATAGTAGTGTGCTTCCTTTGATACTTGGCTAGAAAATAGCCATAGGAGAATACAAACAGCTTCTTGAAGCCTACAGTAGCGTTCTATATATTTGATTTCTGGTTGATCTGCTGGTGGCTGTAGTTTCTGCAGTGCATGTACTTGCCAATTCTGAGCAATTTGTAGTGAGACTTGCGACCGCTGTGTTCTGCGCTTAGTGGCGCACATATCCATAGCAAAGGCCGAAGTGGGAAAATTCAGTAGGGGTTGGATTTCTATTAGGCAATAACTCAGTGTCATCTCATCTGGCATAGTAGTGTGCTTCCTTTGATACTTGGCTAGAAAATAGCCATAGGAGAATACAAACAGCTTCTTGAAGCCTACAGTAGCGTTCTATATATTTGATTTCTGGTTGATCTGCTGGTGGCTGTAGTTTCTGCAGTGCATGTACTTGCCAATTCTGAGCAATTTGTAGTGAGACTTGCGACCGCTGTGTTCTGCGCTTAGTGGCGCACATATCCATAGCAAAGGCCGAAGTGGGAAAATTCAGTAGGGGTTGGATTTCTATTAGGCAATAACTCAGTGTCATCTCATCTGGCATAGTAGTGTGCTTCCTTTGATACTTGGCTAGAAAATAGCCATAGGAGAATACAAACAGCTTCTTGAATCCTACAGTAGCGTTCTATATATTTGATTTCTGGTTGATCTGCTGGTGGCTGTAGTTTCTGCAGTGCATGTACTTGCCAATTCTGAGCAATTTGTAGTGAGACTTGCGACCGCTGTGTTCTGCGCTTAGTGGCGCACATATCCATAGCAAAGGCCGAAGTGGCAAAATTCAGTAGGGGTTGGATTTCTATTAGGCAATAACTCAGTGTCATCTCATCTGGCATAGTAGTGTGCTTCCTTTGATACTTGGCTAGAAAATAGCCATAGGAGAATACAAACAGCTTCTTGAAGCCTACAGTAGCGTTCTATATATTTGATTTCTGGTTGATCTGCTGGTGGCTGTAGTTTCTGCAGTGCATGTACTTGCCAATTCTGAGCAATTTGTAGTGAGACTTGCGACCGCTGTGTTCTGCGCTTAGTGGCGCACATATCCATAGCAAAGGCCGAAGTGGCAAAATTCAGTAGGGGTTGGATTTCTATTAGGCAATAACTCAGTGTCATCTCATCTGGCATAGTAGTGTGCTTCCTTTGATACTTGGCTAGAAAATAGCCATAGGAGAATACAAACAGCTTCTTGAAGCCTACAGTAGCGTTCTATATATTTGATTTCTGGTTGATCTGCTGGTGGCTGTAGTTTCTGCAGTGCATGTACTTGCCAATTCTGAGCAATTTGTAGTGAGACTTGCGACCGCTGTGTTCTGCGCTTAGTGGCGCACATATCCATAGCAAAGGCCGAAGTGGGAAAATTCAGTAGGGGTTGGATTTCTATTAGGCAATAACTCAGTGTCATCTCATCTGGCATAGTAGTGTGCTTCCTTTGATACTTGGCTAGAAAATAGCCATAGCAATAGGATAGGATTGTTTGGTTTTAAAAACTCAAAAAAAAACAAAAAACACAAAAAAAAAAAAAAAACACAAAAAAACACAAAAAAAACCAAAAAGAAGTAAAAAAAAAAAAAAAGTTATAACTCTCATTTTAAAAATGTTTAACCCGAGGGCTAGGGGTAGAGGACGAGGGCGGGGACGTGGGCGTCCAACTACTGCAGGGGTCAGAGGCCGTGGTCCTGGGCGGGGTGAGACACCACCTGCTGATGAGGGAGCAGGGGAACGCCGCAGAGCTACACTCCCTAGGTTCATGTCTGAAGTTACTGGGACTCGTGGTAGAGCACTGTTGAGGCCAGAACAGTGCGAACAGGTGATGTCGTGGATTGCTGACAATGCTTCGAGCAATTTGTCCACCACCAGTCAGTCTTCCACGCAGTCCACCCATGTCACCGAAATCCCCACTCCTCCAGCTCCTGCACCTCAGCCTCCTCCCCCCCAGTCTGCCCCCTCCCAGGAAAATTTGGCATTTGAACCGGCATACTCTGAGGAACTGTTTTCTGGACCCTTCCCACAGTCACAAACCACTTGTCCGGTTGCTGCTGAGCAATTTTCCGATGCCCAGGTTTTCCACCAGTCACAGTCTGTGGGTGATGATGACCTTCTTGACGTAGTGGAAGTGTGTAAAGAGGTGTCCGACGATGAGGAGACACGGTTGTCAGACAGTGGGGAAGTTGTTGTCAGGGCAGGAAGTCCGAGGGGGGAGCAGACTGAGGGATCGGAGGATGATGAGGTGACAGACCCAAGCTGGGTTGAGAGGCCGGGTGAACACAGTGCTTCTGAGACGGAGGAGAGTCCTCGACCTGAACAGGTTGGAAGAGGCAGTGGTGGGGCCAGACGGAGAGGCAGGGCCAGAGCTGGTGCATCAGCGCCACTGTCAACTAGTGAAGCTCCCGTGGTGAGGGCTCTTGCGGCGAGGGCTAGATCTTCAGAAGTGTGGAGGTTCTTTAAGGAAACACCGGATGACCGACGGACTGTGGTGTGCAACATTTGCCAAACCAGGCTCAGCAGGGGTTCCACCACTACTAGCTTAACTACCACCAGTATGCGCAGGCATATGAATGCTAAGCACCCCACTCAGTGGCAACAAGCCCGTTCACCTCCGGCCGTGCACACCACTGCTCCTTCCCCTGTGTCAGCTGCTAGTCAGCCCCCTGCCCAGGACCCTGGCACAAAAACCCCATCGTCGCCTCCACGATCCTCCACAGCATCCACCAGCGTTCAGCTCTCCATACCCCAGACGCTGGAGCGGAAACGCAAATATAGTGCAACCCACCCGCACGCCCAAGCCCTTAATGTGCACATCTCCAGATTGCTTAGCCTGGAGATGCTGCCCTATAGGCTAGTAGAGACCGAGGCCTTTCGCAACCTCATGGCGGCGGCCGCCCCTCGGTATTCGGTCCCCAGCCGCCACTACTTTTCCCGATGTGCCGTCCCAGCCCTGCACCAGCACGTGTCAGACAACATCATCCGTGCCCTGACCAACGCCGTTTCTGACAAGGTCCACCTGACCACGGACACGTGGACGAGTGCTGCCGGGCAGGGCCACTATATATCGCTGACGGCACATTGGGTTAACTTGGTGGAGGCTGGGACCGAGTCTGACCCTGGGGCTGCTCATATACTGCCGACGCCGAGGATTGCGGGGCCTACCTCGGTCCAGGTGTTTCAGGCCTACTATGCCTCCTCCTCCTCCCACCCCTCCTCCACCTCCTCCTCCGAACTACCATCCGTGGGCACGGCGCCATCAGTCGGTAGCTCTAGGCACAGCAGCAGTGCCGTCGCTAAGCGACAGCAGGCGGTGCTCAAACTGCTGAGCCTAGGCGACAAAAGGCACACCGCCCAAGAGCTATTACAGGGCATCACGGCGCAGACTGATCTGTGGCTGGCACCGCTGAACCTCAAGCCGGGAATGGTTGTGTGTGACAACGGCCGTAACCTGGTGGCGGCTCTGCAACTCGGCAGACTGACACATGTGCCATGCCTGGCCCATGTGTTAAATCTGATAGTGCAGCGTTTCCTCAAGACATACCCCAATCTGTCTGATTTGCTCACGAAGGTGCGCCGCATCTGTGCGCATTTCAGGAAGTCCAGCCCAGATGCTGCCACTCTCAGGGCAGCGCAGCGCCGCCTCCAACTGCCCGCTCACCGACTGTTGTGCGACGTGCCCACGAGGTGGAATTCAACACTGACCATGTTATCCAGAGTTTACCAGCAGCGCAGAGCGATTGTAGACTGCCAGATGTCAACTTCCACCAGAACTGGTAGTCAGGTCAGTCAGCTTCCTCAAGTCTACAATGAGGAGTGGACGTGGATGTCTGATATCTGTCAGGTGCTGAGTAACTTTGAGGAGTCAACACAGATGGTCAGTGGCGATGCCGCCATCATCAGCCTCACCATCCCGCTGCTTGGCCTGTTGAAAAACTCTCTGGTCAGCATGAAGTCGGAAGCTTTGCGCTCGTCACAAGAGACGGGGGAAGAATATTCCCTTGTTGATAGCCAAAGCACCCTGAGGTCTGTTTCTCAGCGCATATCGGAGGAGGTGGAGGTGGAGGAGGATGAGGAGGAAGAGGAGGAGAATGTTGGCGAGACACAAGAGGGGACCATTGTTGAGTCCTTCACTGTTCAGCGTGTATGGGCAGAAGAAGAGGAGTTGGAGGAGTTGGAGGAGGAGGAAATGGACAGTCAGGCCAGTGAGGGGAGTGAATTCTTACGCGTTGGTACTCTGGCGCATATGGCAGATTTCATGCTAGGCTGCCTATCCCGTGACCCTCGCGTTCAAAGAATTTATTCCAGCACCGATTACTGGGTGTTCACTCTCCTGGACCCACGGTACAAGCAAAATCTTCCCACTCTCATCCCTGGAGAGGAAAGGAGTGTGAGAATGCATGAATACCAGCAGGCCCTGGTGCACAAGCTGAAACAGTATTTCCCTTCTGACAGCGCTAGCGGCAGAGTGCGTAGTTCTGCGGGACAAGTAGCGAGGGAGAGTAGGCGAGCAGGCAGCTTGTCCAGCACTGGCAAGGGTACGCTTTACAAGGCTTTTGCCAGCTTTATGTCACCCCAGCAAGACACTGTCACCTGTCCCCAGTCTCGGCAGAGTAGGGCTGATCTTTACAGAAAGATGGTGAGGGAGTACGTAGCTGACCATACCATCGTCCTAAATGATCACACAGCTCCCTACAACTACTGGGTTTCAAAGCTGGACATGTGGCACGAACTGGCGCTGTACGCCTTGGAGGTTCTTGCCTGCCCTGCCGCTAGCGTCTTGTCCGAGCGGGTTTTCAGTGCAGCTGGTGGCATCATCACCGATAAGCGTACACGCCTGTCGACTGACAGCGCTGACAGGCTGACGCTTATTAAAATGAATAAAGGCTGGATTTCTCAGAATTTCCAATCTCCACCAGGTGAAGGAAGCTCAACCTGAATAATTGATCCACTCCTCCTCCTCCTCCTCATTTTCCTCCTTCTCCTCCTCTTTGTACAGTAAAGCAGAGGAAAATGGCTATTTTTTGACAGGGCCCACTGGCTCTTGCTATAGTACTTCATGCATTTAATTTTTCTGGAGGGCCACCTACCCGGTCCTCTGTTTGAAACAATTTTTGTGAGTGCCACATACAGGCACTCAATCTATTCCATTTTTCTGGAGGGCCACCTACCCGGTCCTCTGTTTTAAAAAATTTTTGGGACTGCCACATACAGGCACTCAATCTATTCCATTTTACTGGAGGGCCACCTACCTGCTCCTCTGGTTTGAAACATTTTTGGGACTGCCACATACAGGCACTCAATCTATTCCATTTTACTGCAGGGCCACCTACCTGCTCCTCTGGTTTGAACAATTTTTGGGACTGCCACATACAGGCACTCAATCTATTCCATTTTACTGGAGGGCCACCTACCTGCTCCTCTGGTTTGAAACATTTTTGGGACTGCCACATACAGGCACTCAATCTATTCCATTTTACTGCAGGGCCACCTACCTGCTCCTCTGGTTTGAACAATTTTTGGGACTGCCACATACAGGCACTCAATCTATTCCATTTTACTGCAGGGCCACCTACCTGCTCCTCTGGTTTGAAGAATTTTTGGGACTGCCACATACAGGCACTCAATCTATTCCATTTTACTGGAGGGCCACCTACCTGCTCCTCTGGTTTGAAACATTTTTGGGACTGCCACATACAGGCACTCAATCTATCCCATTTTACTGGAGGGCCACCTACCTGCTCCTCTGGTTTGAAAAATGTTTGGGACTGCCACATACAGGCACTATCCAAATTAAATTGTCTCCATAGCAGCCTCCACACGTTGTCTCCATTGCTACCTCCAAAAGTCGTCCATATAGCTGCCTCCATACATCGTCCCTTTATCAAACGAGGTGTGTCAGGCAGAAATTTGGGTTGTTTTCATGGATTCCACATCAAAGTTGTTAACTTTGTCGCCACCCTGCTGTGTTATCCACAAAATATACTGGCAAACTTTTACCATTTAGGGATATTATTTCAGCGCTTCTTGCGCATCTGTTTACATTCCCCTCACCCGGCATATCCTAAACTTATAAGAACGCTACTACACTTGATCTTATACAAAAGGTTCTTAGAAGTGCTGTTTGGGGAGTAGCCTAGAGACAGGGGCTTGGATTGGCGAAAGCTCGCCTGGCAGCGGAACGCCAGCTCCATGCGCATCATGCGCTTCTTGCGCATCTGTTTACATTCCCCTCACCCGCCATATCCCAAACTTATAAGAACGCTACTACACTTAACTTGGTGCAGGCTGGGACCGAGTCTGACCCTGGGGCTGGTCATATACTGCCGACGCAGAGAATTGCGGGGCCTACCTCGGTCCAGGTCTCAAAGGCCTACTATACCTCCTCCCACCCCTCCTCCACCTCCTCCTCCTCCGAATTACCATCCGTTGGCATGGCGCCATCAGTCGGTAGCTCTAGGCACAGCAGCAATGCCGTCGCTAAGCGACAGCAGGCGGTGCTGAAACTGCTGAGCCTAGGCGATAAAAGGCACACCGCCCAAGAGCTATTACAGGGCATTCCACATCAAAGTTGTTAACTTTGTCGCCACCCTGCTGTGTAATCCACAAAATATACTTGCAAACTTTTACCATTTAGGGATATTATTTCAGCGCTTCTTGCGCATCTGTTTACATTCCCCTCACCCGCCATATCCTAAACTTATAAGAACGCTACTACACTTGATCTTATACAAAAGGTTCTTAGAAGTGCTGTTTGGGGAGTAGCCTATAGACAGGGGCTTGGATTGGCGAAAGCTCGCCTGGCAGCGGAGCGCCAGCTCCATGCCAAGATCCAACTAACATAGTTTTAACTGCAGCACCTTTAATCTACTACTAGTTCACTGCCTCCATACATGGTCCCCTTATCAAACGAGCTGTGTCAGGCAGAATTTTGGGTTGTTTTCATGGCTTCCATGTTAACTTTGTCGCCACCCTGCTGTGTAATCCACAAAATATACTGGCAAACTTTTATCATGTACCGATATTATTTGAGCGCTTCTTGCTCACCTCCTTTGGTTCCTCTCTGCCACCCATTGGTTTGAAGCCTGAGTCCATTTAGGGTATGTCGCCATGACACTCTCTAGCCTGCTGCCGCTGCCTCTGCATGCCGTCCCCTATAGTGTCAGGGTCAATTATTGGATGTTTTAGATGCTATCTAGCTTCATTCTGTCACTCTGTCATGGCCATGCTGTTGCCCATAATTTTGGCATAATGGTGCGATTAGGCAGCCTCAGAGGCATCCATGCATGCTGCCCCTGCTGTTTCCTGTCCATTTCCGTGGTGTTTCCATCCTTTTCTGAGGTTCCCAGGTGTTTGGCCAAGCTTCCCTGTGCAGAGCCTTGGTCCCCTTGAAAAATGCTCGAGTCTCCCATTGACTTCAATGGGGTTCGTTATTCGAGACGAGCACTCGAGCATCGGGAAAAGTTCGTCTCGAATAACGAGTACCCGAGCATTTTAGTGTTCGCTCATCTCTAGTCTCTATACAAACTGGCCAGACAGGAAAAGCTGCTGATCACTGAGAGCTCCAACGATCTCTCTCACTGAAGGCTGCATCAGTGCCCACCCCTCCACTCCCCCTGCAACCCGGAAACAAAGACAGAACTGCCGGAGCACACGGCGTCAGCGCAGGTAAGTGCAGCAGGAGGGAGGAGGCAGGAGCTGCTCTTCATGTATTACACAGGCAGCAGTCAGGTGTCTTTGGGACATTAAAGAACTATAGGTCCTTATTGTTTAGTGTCCCAAATTGCCCTGTATGGCAGATATATATGGCCACATATATATTGCCTTTGGCCCAGATCTCTTATTGCTGTGCCGGGGTGCACTTCACTGCCATCACTGACAGCAGGGCACAGATGCCCAGAGCTCCGGACCAAGGGAGGTATGATATATATATAATATATATTTATATATGTGGCATGTGGCCACAGACATGTGTCTGCCTGGTTCCATGTAACTTTGCTGTTCAGTGCTCCCACCCTCCACCCCACAACACACACTTTGCCGTACACACCCCCTGCCAAATTGGATTCAACAATCCTTCATATTGCCCCTGTATTGCAGTAGCGACCCTCACTGTATGGGGGTAGTGTTCCTCACTGTGTGAGGGTAGTGTCCCTCACTGTATGGGGGTAGTGTCCCTCACTATGTGGCGGTAATGTGTTTCTCACTGTGTGGCGGTAATGTGTTTCTCACTGTGTGGCGGTAGTGCTCCTGCTTTGTGACATAATTGGTGATGTTGGTCTTTCTTTAGTGGTCTGCCTATTATCAGTTTGGTGGTATTTATCTTGTTGTACTGGTAATGGTCATCATGTGGTAGTATTATATGTCCCTTATAGAGTGATATGGTGTGATTTTAAACTAAATAGCTGTATTGGCACTTTGCGATGATTACATTGAATTTGGTTTGGAGTTTGGTCACTTGGTCTCTAAAAGTATCCCGATCACTGTTTTAGATTGTCGCGGGCCCCTCGACCTGGGATGAATCCAACCTGATTAGTATGGATCCCTGTTGGAATATGGGGGGCCAGCCTCTCTACCAGTACCTTCTAAAATAGTTTCACATCCACGTTTATAAGAGAAATGGGCCTATAGCTGCCTGGGAGAGACAGGTCCTTACCCTGTTTGGGCAGCACACTGATGTGGGCCTCTAGGAAGCTTGAAGGGAAACCAGAGCCTGAGGATACAGCACCATAGACCTTCGCTAACAAAGGGGACAAGAGCTCTCTGAATTGTTTAAAGACAACCGGAGTAAACCCATCTGGCCTAGGGCTTTTGCTGGCAGGTGTATCTTTGATTAGTCAGTTGTTGCTCTAAGGAATCAATGACTTCAGTGGGCAGGAGTTGCAGGCCAGTTAGTAGGAAGTCTGGGATCGGGACAGCAGTCTGCCACATTTATCCACGTGAATATACAAATAGCTCTGGAAGTGTGTTATATGCTGCAGGTATTTTTGGTTCAAAAGAGATCGCAGGGATTCTCTGCTATAAAATCTGTGCACAGGGGAGAAATAGGAATAGTCATGGTCCTGAGGGTGCAATATCCGCCAGATATCGATCAACTGCAGGAAATGGAGATCTTTCCTAAGCCCACGGATGTGATTGAGTGGAATACTACTTCATCCCCCTGACTTGTCAACTGCATGGTCCAAGGGGAAGTTAAAGTCGCCTCCCACTATTAGATGTCCTTCCATTAAGTTGGAGAACATCAACCTGCCAGCAGGGACCCTGCTACTGTTGGGGAGGTACCAAGTGCCGAGAGTGAGCACCTGCCCAAAGACCCTTACCTTCGTGTAAACATACCAGCCTTCATCATATACACTGGTCACTAAGACCTTGTGCGACAGTGATTTGTGGAAGGCGATTGACACTCCCTTAGATTTAGCCTCGGGGTTAGCGCTGTGGATCCAGTGTGGGTAATAATGGTCACGAATGCTTGGCACGCTGGTGAATCTGAAATGGGTCTCCTGCAAGAAAAGTATGTTAATTCTTTGTGCATGTCATATAGAATTTGTGACCTCTTCTTTGGGAAATTCAATCCCCTTGCATTAAAGGGACGCTAAACAAAGAGTATCCATGACAAGCCCAGGGCCCCTCTTCCTCCCAAAAAGAGAACAGGCAAGACCAGCCCCATCCGAAACACCAATAACGGGGTTGGGGAGAAGGTGAGAAGGGAAGGGACAATACACAAGGACAAGACGTGACAAAACAATACCAAAGCGAGCACGGGGACACGTCCCACTTAGGAGTGAACGAAAGTACCGACAGACAAATTAGGAGAAAACAAACACATGCAGAACAGTGGGGAGTCAACAATTACTATACCGCAGACATACCAACTGGCCACAAATTCCCCAGTGGGTAGAGTGCTAACTAAGGAAGACTCCCTCTCCCCCTTTTCGGCTACCGCAAATTTCACAGCAAATCTGAAACTAGATATCTGAACAAATCCAGTATGTAGAGAAAGACAATGGGAGAAAAGACGAATTAATGCAATAAAACAGCGGTGAACACTTGAGCAACAAGAGAGACAACAGTAGGACATCAAGCCACCAATGAACCCAGGGGTCCCTGGTATTGTTATGAACCACCAGTAACATTATTGATCTCGGGATTGGCCCCCCCAGGGGCATCATCGGCACTCCAGAAGTCCCGAAACGGCAGCCCCCCCAAAAGAACACCAATAAAGGAGAAATACCGCCCCAATAATCAAAGCAGCCATAAACTATTCCGGAGGTGGTGGCCCAGATTCACGGCCCATCAGCAAACCCCCCACCGCGATGGCATTGGAAAACTCGGCCAATCCGGGATGTCAGGTGCTGGTATGTTCATTGCTGTCGCCGCGACTGGGACATCCCCCGTTGATGGCCCCTGTTGATCTCGCCTTGGACATGATAGCCTCTTTAATTTGGTATCCGTGTACTCTGCAAATAACGTCTCTTGGCTGCTCCAATGCAGAGGGTTTAGGTTGTAGTGAACGATGAGCCCTATCCAGTTCCACAGGGTATCCACCGGTACCTCCAGGACAGAATTGAACAGATGTCGTAAGGTGTCATGTAGCATAGGGGTCTCCACAGATTCAGGTAGGCCCATAACTCTGACATTGTTACACCCTCCTCTATTCTCAGCATCATCCAGTTGGTCTGCCAAGTATTAAAGCTGGAAGGAATGAGTGGCTATAGTGGCAGCTTACGCTGGTAGGTGAGCGCTAAGGGAATAATATGGGAATAATGGGGTAGGAGGGCGATTCCTGGGGCAACAAATTGGGTATGAGTCCTTTATCAGGGCATCCACTGGCTCAGGGGCCTATACAGAAAGGGTAAGATGGGAGACTTTGCAGGGCTCGGGTGTCAGGTGTAGAAAGTCCCCAGGCTGTGGCTCTGCAAGTGCAGCCGATGGGGCTGAGTGTACCTGCGCCTCCACCATGACAATGTGTGCTGACTGAGGCCCTGCTGCAGGCCTGAACCTGCCTGCCTCCTGGAAGCCATCCACTGTCTTGCCCACGTGGAGCTGTGAGGTGGGGATGGACCTGGCAGTCTCCTCAAAGGCGCCGTAATTCGCCATAACTGCCCCGGGCTGCTGTAGTAGAGACCGTGGGCCGTCACTCTCCGGGCTCCAGCTGAGCGCCCTCGGCGGCCATCGGGGATGAGGTCCAGTAAGAAGGGACCTCCGCCACCACTCTGTTCACAGGATGGAATAGTAGCCACGGCCATACAATGTCTATGGCCGCGGCCATGTCGGTCATATGCCAGCCGATCCCACAGATTCCAGGCTCTGGATCACTGGATGTCTGGTAAAGCTGTGCCAAAACGGAGTTCGGGCAGGAGAAGGTCTTCATCCGCAGTCAGGCCACGCCCCAACAAGAGTATTTTATCTGTTTACCAAAACATGTTGAACTCTTTAGTGACGCGGCCTGAAAAGCCTCTAGAGGTATTTCTAGCAAGTTCCTGTAAGTCCCGGTTTAAGGGCCATAACTATTTTTTTCATTTTATTTGGGGTTAAAAGTGGGGAAAAGGCTTTTTTTTGTCATTTATAGGACAAATTTTTGTATTTTCAAATTAACTTAAAACTTACATTATTAATGAATTGCCTATTTTGTTTTGGTCAGTTGGATATATAATATGCATAGTCTCAGGCAAACAGGGCGACTATGGCCATGCTTTATCTAGTGATTTTTTCTAGGGTTTTTTTTATTATATGAGGAAATGCAAATGTATTTTTATGAATATTTTTGTCTGTGTGTTTTTTTTCTTTTACAAGTTTTCCCCTGTAACTGGGGCATGATCTCTAAAGTCAGCAGTTGGTCCCAGACGAGTTAAGATACCATTTAGTGGTGTCTGTCTGTGTGATTGTACTTTTTCTTCTTTTTCTCCACCTGCTTATCAGCAAACCTTTGTCTATTCACAATTTTTTTCAACAGACAAACTAGTTCAACTAGGTCACCACTCAGCATTACCTGATCTTACCTGTGAGTGCAAAACCTGAGCAGAGGGTGTGCTGGGGTTATATAGCCTGCACCTGATTAATGGAAGGTGATGTAGAGCTACAGCAAGGTTACCTGTGTAGATTGCAAACTCCCCTTAATTTGAAAAAGGAGATAGACTGTATTGTTATGCTTTATACATTCTTTATGTGTGAAATGTGTCATCTGTGATTTTTGTTGTGAAAGGTTCAACCCCAAGGTGTATTCCTTTAAGACTCTAGGAGTATGGGAATAATTGGGTATTAAGTGACACCTGTGTGTACATAGAGGGGCTCTAGTGTCTGGGCTGACCTCAGGGGAGCTGCTTGTTCCAAGGTAGATGCAACCCAACCTGAATTATTAGCATTTTTGTTCTTGCTGTTTTGTTTATTTTTTTGTTTAACCCCTTAACGCTCTGCGCCGTAGCTCTACGGCGCAGAGGTATAAGGGATGTATGAAGAGGGCTCACGGGCTGAGTCCTCTTCATACAGAGGTTGTTGCATATTGCAGCAAACCCCCACCATTAATAACCGCGGTCGGTGCTTGCACCGATCGCGGCTATTAACCCTTTCAACGCCGCCGGTAAAGTCGCCGGCGGCGTTTAAAAGACGGCAGCGCGCAGGCGCCGCCATCTTTATTACGATCGCCGCGCCCCCGAACGTCATCGGGGGGGGCGGCGATCAGTTGCCATGGTAGCCTCGGGTCTTCGTTTCACCCGAGACTATCTGGCATCTGCAGATTTGTTACAATGAGCCAGTGGCTCATTGTAATGAATGTGCTGCAAAAATGCCATATATTGCAATACAGAAGTATTGCAGTATATGGTAGGAGCGATCTGACTATCTAGGGTTAATGTACCCTAGATGGTCTAAAAAATAGTGAAAAAAAAATAAAAAAAAAGTTTAAAAAATAAAAAAAATTAATAAAATATTAAAAGTTCAAATCACCCCCCTTTCCCTAGAACGGATATAAAACATAATAAGCAGTAAAAATCACAAACATATTAGGTATCCCCGCATCCCAAAATGCCCGATCTATCAAAATATAAAAACGGTTACGGGCGGCGGTGACCTCCGAAGCGGGAAATGGCGCCCAAATGTCCAAAATGCGACTTTTACACCTTTTTACTTAACATAAAAAATGAAATAAAAAATGATCAAAATGTCGCACAGACCTCAAAATGATAGCAATGAAAATGTCGCCTCATTTCGCAAAAAATTACCCCTCACACATCTCTGTTAGGTGAGGTAGTGTTTCAATGGGGCAGATTCACTTACCCGGCCCATTCGCGATCCAGCGGCGCTGCTGCGCTGAAGTCCGCCGGAATGCACCATCCTATACCTGGTGAAGGTAAGTGCAAGTCCCGCAACACTATTTTTTTTAAATGCAGCGTTTTTTTCCGAATCCGTTGGGTTATCGTTCGGCCACACCCCCCAATTTCTGTCGCGTGCATGCCGGCACTGATGCGCCACAATCTGGTTGCGTGCGCCAGAAACACGGGGCAATACAGGGAAAATTGGCGCAAATGGAAATATTTGGGTAACACGGTGGGAAAACGCGAATCGGGCCCTTAGTAAATGACCCCCAATATCTTGGAAAAGTTCAAGAAAATAACATCCATGGTAGCTTCTTTATCCAGGCATCTGCACAGGTCTTAATAAAAAAAACTAATCCGTTTAGACTGTGGTAAAACCATGCTGGCTATAGTCTCTTAATAACCAATGTCTCCAACATTTTTTTAAATTGAATAAAAAGGCACATGTCAGCAACTGTGTAGACATTCATACAATACATTCACACATCAAACTTGTACACAAAGCTAATCTAATGCCCTGAACATAATGAGATTGTGTTATTACATAAATATTCAATATTTTCTCTCACAAGATTTTGAGAGCAGATATTTATCCCCTTTACAATGAATGGTATCCAGCTACTTTTACTTAAGTTGGAACAGATTAGCTTTCTATCACTCAATAAAGAAGTCACTGAGTCTGAGAGATTTTCTATTAAACCTGTTTCTTTCATTGACGTTCACAAACCCTTTCCACGAAAGCTGTATTCCCAGCAGGCACATCAGTTCTCTGCCACAGAAGAAGACACCAGACAGATGTTAAAGATTTTCAATAGGATCTTATAAGCATTTTAGGCCTTGTTATTACAGAGAATTATGTTTTTTTGAGTGTTTTTTCTAACATTGTGTGTCTAATATATTTACATAGTGTCCTGAAAGTCTCAGAATAAATTGTCAATTCCTTTTCTGTAGACATCACTACATTATTATTACAATAACACACATCCTCTACTTGTACTATTACCCACCTGCACAGATAATCACTGCTCATATAAGAGCATGTCATAAGATTACATCTCTCGTCTAGAGATGAGCGAACATACTCGTCCGAGCTTGATGCTCGTTCCAGCATTAGCGTACTCGAAACTGCTCGTTGCTCGGACGAATACTTCGCCCCCTCGAGAAAATGGCATCTCCCGCCGTTGGGATTTTTGGCGGCCAGAAACAGAGCTAATCACAAGCCAGGAGACTCTGCACTCCACCCAGCATGACGTGGTACCCTTACACGTCGATAGCAGTGGTTGGCTGGCCAGATCAGGTGACCCTGGAATAGACTAGCCCCTGCCTGCGCTGCTCGGATCATTCTGTGTCTGGATGCCGCTAGGGAGAGAGCTGCTGCTGGTCAGGGAAAGCGTTAGGGTGTTCTATTAGAATAGTGTTAGGCAGGAGTGATTCTCCAAGAACCCAACAGCCCTTCTTAGGGCTACAATAACGTTTTATTTTGTTTTTTTTGGTTTGCCTGTGGCTGGGCTTGCTGCCATTAGTAGTGCAGCTAGTACCATATTGTGAGTAATTTGCAGGAAGACTTGCTACCGTTGTGTTTAGCTCTTAGTGACACACATATCCACCTTAAACACCGAAGTGGGACAATTTATTAGGGGTTTGATTAGAATTAGGCAGAGTCTGCTGATTTATTTTTTTTTAACTTTATTTCTTTTTATAGCTCAAAGTCATCTTGCAAAGCAGTGTGCTTTCAGTGTAGGCTAGAAAATAGCCATAGGAGAACCCCAACGGCTTACTTAGGCCTACAATAGCATTATATTTTCCTTTTTTTTGTTTGCTTGTGGCTGGGCTTGCTGGCATTAGTAGTGCAGCTAGTACCATATTGTGAGGAATTTGCTGGGAGACTTTCGACCGTTGTGTTTAGCTGTTAGTGACACACATATACACCTCAAACACTGAAGTGGGACAATTTATTAGGGGTTTGATTAGAATTAGGCAGAGTCTGCTGATTTATTTTTTTTTACCTTTATTTCTTTATATAGCTCAAAGTCATCTTGCAAAGCAGTGTGCTTTCAGTGTAGGCTAGAAAATAGCCATAGGAGAACCCCAACGGCTTACTTAGGCCTACAATAGCGTTATATTTTCCTTTTTTTTGTTTGCTTGTGGCTGGGCTTGCTGGCATTAGTAGTGCAGCTAGTACCATATTGTGAGGAATTTGCTGGGAGACTTGCTACCGTTGTGTTTAGCTCTTAGTGACACGCATATCCACCTCAAACACCGAAGTGGGACAATTTATTAGGGGTTTGATTAGAATTAGGCAGAGTCTGCTGATTTATTTTTTTTTACCTTTATTTCTTTTTATAACTCAAAGTCATCAGGCACAGCACAAAATTCAGTTGTGTGCTGTCAGTGTAGGTTAGAAACTAGCCATAGCAATAGGATAGCATCGTTTTGTTTAAAAAAATAAATAAATTAAAAAAAATAAACACGCAAAAAAAAATAATTAAAGTTTACACTTTAATTTGGAAAATGTTTAAGCCGAGGGCTAGGGGTAGAGGACGAGGGCGTGGACGTGGGCGTCCAACTACTGCAGGGGTCAGAGGCCGTGGTCCTGGGCGGGGTGAGACACCACCTGCTGATGAGGGAGCAGGGGAACGCCGCAGAGCTACACTCCCTAGGTTCATCATGTCTCAAGTTACTGGGACTCGTGGTAGAGCACTGTTGAGGCCAGAACAGTGCGAAGAGGTGATGTCGTGGATTGCGGACAATGCTTCTAGCCATTTGTCCACCAGTCAGTCTTCCACGCAGTCCACCCATGTCACCGAAATCAACACTCCTCCAGCTCCTCCACCTCAGCCTCCTTCCCCCCAGTCTGCCTACTCCCAGCAAAATTTGGCATTTGAAGCTGCATACTCTGAGGAACTGTTTTCTGGACCCTTCCCACAGTCACTAACCACTTGTCCGGTTGCTGCTGAGCTATTTTCCGATGCCCAGGTTTTCCACCAGTCGCAGTCTGTGGGTGATGATGACATTATTGACATAGTGGAAGAAGTGTGTAAAGAGGTGTCGGACGATGAGGAGACACGGTTGTCAGACAGTGGTGAAGTTGTTGTCAGGGCAGGAAGTCCGAGGGGGGAGCAGACTGAGGGATCAGAGGATGATGAGGTGACAGACCCAAGCTGGGTCAGAAGCACAGTGCTTCTGAGACAGAGGCGAGTCCTACAGCAGAACAGGTTGGAAGAGGCAGTGGTGGGGCCAGACGGAGAGGCAGGGCCAGAGCTGGTGCATCAGCGCCAAATGTTTCCCGTATTCATGCTCCCGTGGCGAGGGCTAGATTTTCAGAAGTCTGGAGGTTCTTTAAAGAAACACCGGATGACCGACGGACTGTGGTGTGCAACCTGTGCCAAACCAGGATCAGCAGGGGTTCCACAACTACTAGCTTAACTACCACCAGTATGCGCAGGCATATGAATGCTAAACACCCCACTCAATGGCACCAAGCCCGTTCACTGCACACCACTGCTCCTTCCCCATGTGTCATCTGCTAGTCAGCCCCCTGCCAAGGACCCCGGCCCAAACACCTCCCGTGCGAAAACCCCATCTTCGCCTCCACGATCCTCCACAGCATCCACCAGCATTCAGCTCTCCATACCCCAGACACTGGAGCGCAAAAGAAAGTATAGCGCAACCCACCCACACGCCCAAGCCCTCAACCTCCACATCTCCAAGTTGCTTAGCCTGGAGATGCTGCCCTATAGGCTGGTAGAGACCGAGGCCTTTCGAAACCTCATGGCGGCGGCCGCCCCTTGGTATTCGGTCCCCAGCCGCCACTACTTTTCCCGATGTGCCGTCCCAGCCCTGCACAAGCACGTGTCAGAGAACATCATCCGTGCCCTGACCAACGCCGTTTCTGACAAGGTCCACCTGACCACGGACACGTGGACGAGTGCTGCCGGGCAGGGCCACTATATATCGCTGACATTGGGTTAACTTGGTGGAGGCTGGGACCGAATCTGACCCTGGGGCTGGTCATATACTGCCGACGCCGAGGATTGCGGGGCCTACCTCGGTCCAGGTCTCAAAGGCCTACTATGCCTCCGTCCACCCCTCCTCCACCTCCTCCGAATTACCATCTGTGGGCATGGCGCCATCAGTCGGTAGCTCTAGGCACAGCAGCAGTGCCGTCGCTAAGCGACAGCAGGCGGTGCTCAAACTGCTGAGCCTAGGCGATAAAAGGCACACCACCCAAGAGCTATTACAGGGCATCACGGCGCAGACCAATCTGTGGCTGGCACTGCTGAACCTGAAGCCAGGCATGGTTGTGTGTGACAACGGCCGTAACCTGGTGGCGTCTCTGCAACTCGGCAGACTGACACATGTGCCATGCCTGGCCCATGTGTTAAATCTCATAGTTCAGCGTTTCCTCAAGACATACCCCAATCTGTCTGATATGCTCACGAAGGTGCGCCGCATCTGTGCGCATTTCAGGAAGTCCAGCACAGATGCTGCCACTCTCAGGGCAGCGCAGCGCGGCCTCCAACTGCCCGCTCACCGACTGTTGTCCAGAGTTTACCAGCAGCGCAGAGCGATTGTAGACTGCCAGATGTCAACTTCCACCAGAACTGGTAGTCAGGTCAGTCAGCTTCCTCAAGTCTACAATGAGGAGTGGACGTGGATGTCTGATATCTGTCAGGTGCTGAGTAACTTTGAGCAGTCAACACAGATGGTCAGTGGCGATGCTGCCATCAGAAGCCTCACCATCCCGCAGCTTGGCCTGTTGAAAAACTCTCTGGTCAGCATTAAGTTGGAAGCTTTGCGCTCGTCACAAGAGACGGGGGAAGAAGATTCCCTTGTTGATAGCCAAAGCACCCTTAGGTCTGTTTCTCAGCGCATATCGGAGGAGGTGGAGGAGGATGAGGAGGAAGAGGAGGAGAATGTTGGCGAGACAGAAGAGGGGACCATTGTTCAGTCCTTCACTGTTCAGCGTGTATGGGCAGAAGAAGAGGAGTTGGAGGAGGAGGAAATGGGCAGTCAGGCCAGTGAGGGGAGTGAATTCTTGCGCGTTGGGACTCTGGCGCATATGGCAGATTTCATGCTAGGCTGCCTATCCCGTGACCCTTGCGTTCAAAGAATTTATTCCAGCACCGATTACTGGGTATTCACTCTCCTGGACCCACGGTACAAGCAAAATCTTTCCACTCTCATCCCTGGAGAGGAAAGGAGTGTGAGAATGCATGAATACCAGCAGGCCCTGGTGCACGAGCTGAAACAGTATTTCCCTTCTGACAGCGCTAGCGGCAGAGGGCGTACTTCTGCGGGACAAGTAGCGAGGGAGAGTAGGCAAGCAGGCAGCTTTTCCAGCACTGGCAGGGGTACACTTTACAATGCCTTTGCCAGTTTTATGTCACCCCAGCAAGACACTGTCACCTGTCCCCTGTCTCGGCAGAGTAGGGCTGATCTTTACAGAAAGATGGTGAGGGAGTACGTAGCTGACCATACCATCGTCCTAAATGATCACACAGCTCCCTACAACTACTGGGTTTCAAAGCTGGACATGTGGCACGAACTGGCGCTGTACGCCTTGGAGGTTCTTGCCTGCCCTGCCGCTAGCGTGTTGTCCGAGCGGGTTTTCAGTGCAGCTGGTGGCATCATCACCGATAAGCGTACACGCCTGTCGACTGACAGCGCTGACAGGCTGACGCTTATCATGTATGCACTCCTCCTCCTCATTGTCCTCCTTCTCCTCCTCTTTGTACACTAAAGCAGAGGAAACTGGCTATTTTTTGCCAGGGCCAACTGGCTCTAGCTATAGTACTCTATGTATTTAATTTTTCTGGAGGGCCACCTATCCGGTCCTCTGTTTTAAGCAATTTTTGGGAGTGCCACATACAGGCACTCAATCTATTTAATTTTTCTGGAGGACCACCTACCTGCTCCTCTGGTTTGAAAACTTTTTTGGACTGCCACATACAGACACTCAATTTATTTAATTTTTCTGGAGGACCACCTACCTGCTCCTCTGGTTTGAAAACTTTTTTGGACTGCCACATACAGGCACTATCCAAATTATATTGTCTCCATAGCAGCCTCCACATGTTATCTTTTTAGCTGGCTCTACACGTTGTCTCCATTGCTACCTCCACACGTCATCGCCATAGCTGCCTCCAAAAGTCGTCCATATAGCTGCCTCCATACATGGTCTCCTTATCAAACGAACTGTGTCAGGCAGAATTTTGGGTTGTTTTCATGGATTCCACATCAAACTTGTTAACTTTGTCGCCACCCTGCTGTGTAATCCACAAAAGGTTATACAAAAGGTTCTTAGAAGTGCTGTTTGGGGAGTAGCCTAGAGACAGGGGCTTGGATTGGTGAAAGCTCGCCTGGCAGCGGAGCGCCAGCTCCATCTCAAGATCCAACTAACATAGTTTTAACTGCAGAACCTTTAATCTACTACTAGTTCACTGTCTCCATACATGGTCCCCTTATCAAACGAGCTGTGTCAGGCAGAATTTTCAGGTGTTTCACCAGATACATGATACAGATACCAGTGGAACTCGGCCCATCTGTCTCATTTCAACTCTCCATACCCCAGACGCTGGAGCACGAGAGGATATGCAGCACATCATCCCCTTATCAAACGAGCTGTGTCAGGCAGAATTTTCAGGTGTTTCACCAGATACATAGTGGAACTCGGCCCATCTGTCGCCGCCATGCTGGAGACCTGAAGTTGCAATCATATCAGCGCAATATGGATGCCCCATACTGTCACTCTTAATCATGGAACCATTTCCGTAAAAACAATTAAAAATAGAACCACTATGCTATTCCATTATTCCTAGGTGAAATATTCAAACGACCCGGCCTGCTTTGAAAATTATAATTTTTTCAAAGTAAACGCTTCTGGCCCCCAGGCCCATTTTGGGTGGGGAGGAGCCGAGAGACAGGGGCTTGGACAGGCGAAATCTCGCCTGGCAGTGGACCGCCAGCTCCATCCCAAGATTAGGCAGCCTCAGAGGCATCCATGCATGCTGCCCCTGCTGTTTCCTGTCCATTTTGCCTCCACGATCCTCCACAGCCTCCACCAATGTCTCCATGCGCAACTTTCAACTCTCTATACCCCAGACGCTGGAGCACGAGAGGATATGCAGCACATCATCCCCTTATCAAACGAGCTGTGTCAGGCAGAATTTTCAGGTGTTTCACCAGATACATAGTGGAACTCGGCCCATCTGTCGCCGCCATGCTGGAGACCTGAAGTTGCAATCATAGCAGCGCAATATTAATGCCCCATACTGTCGCTCTTAATCATGGAAGTCGTCTCCATGGCTGCCTCCACATGTCGTCCCCTTATCAAAAGAGCTGTGTCAGGTTCATTTTTCGGGTGTTTCACCAGATACGTTATGGAACTTGGTCACTATGTCGCCACCATGCTGTGTTATCGACTAAATATACCGTCAACCTTTTGTTCACATAGGAAATCATTTCAGCGCTTCTTGCTCACCTCCTTTGGTTCCTCTCTGCCACCCATTGGTTTGAAGCCTGAGTCCATTTAGGGTATGTCACCATGACACTCTCTAGCCTGCCGCTGCTGCCGCTGCCTCTGCATGCCGTCCCCTATAGTGTCAGGGTCAATTATTGGATGTTTTAGATGCTATCTAGCCTCATTCGGTCACTCTGTCATGGCCATGCTGTTGCCCATAATTTTGGCATAATGGTACGATTAAGCAGCCTCAGAGGCATCCATGCATGCTGCCCCTGCTGTTTCCTGTCCATTTCCGTGGTGTTTCCATCCTTTTCTGAGGTTCCCAGGTGTTTGGCCAAGCTTCCCTGTGCAGAGCCTTGGTCCCCTTGAAAAAAGCATTGGGAAAAGTTCGTCTTTTCGCTCATCTCTACTCTCGTCTAAAACATTAATGATGAGCACTGATTAAGTCCTGTCCATACAAGGCAGGTGACTGCTGTATTATGCAGTAGACAGCTGCCACTGATACCCACGATCAGTGCTGGCAGCCATTCCAGATGTTAATAACATCAATTGTGAGCACATATTGACCGTTCTGTAGTCTTCCTATATTGTCAATGTACAATAATGCTATATTGCTATATTATTACTAAACAGCGATTAGACCTTCCAGGGTGCTTGAATCTAAAAAAATAAATGAAATTAAAATGTAAAAAGTAAAAAAATAATAAAACAGCCCATGGAAAAGAAGGGAGGGAGGGAGTAAAAAATGGAAAGGGGCTGCTGCAGCAGGGGGCTAGAAGACTATATGGCTGTTGCAAAGAATATTTAACACTTATAACAGAACTGCAGTCCAGGCAAATATTACTTCACCTTAAGTCATGTAAAAATATATATTTATCTACAATCCAAAGAGATTCATATTTACAGATAGTCCCTGATTTAAAGGACATCTACCATGGTAGAGCAGTTTTACTTCTTTATACTTCTTTTATTATACCTCTATGTGCTGTGATTGCAGCAATATAGTTATAAAAATTATGCTAATCAGTCTGGGGCACTCCATCTACATCACCAGTGACTAGTCTTTTAATTTATTCACTCATTATGATACAAAGTCCCATCTGGTCTCACTCGTCCACACTGCACAGAGCAGGTGACACGTGGGACCAGGCTGGTGGAGGCCCCCACTAAATGTTGCATACATACATATCCTGCTGCTCTCCCCATTAATACATCTACATACAGCCGCCAACCCCTAGTAATCTGCATTCAGCCCCTCACCCCCAGTATTACATCTACATGCAGAAGCCAACCCTCCAGCAATACATCTACTTACACAAGGAGCATATAGGAACGCTGGAGACACACAGGAACACAGGAAAGCGTCTGGAAACGCTAATGGGCTTTAGGAGAAGCCATAGGAGATCCTAGGAGAAGATCCGGCGACGAGTGAAGGGAGGTGCCGGATTATAAGGGCGAGCCGGATTAGCGAACTCCAATCAGGAGGACGCTGGCCTTTTAAGGCTGGGAGAAGTCCGCGCGCGCTGCCTAGTGGCAAGAGTGCGTGACTGCATGCAAGGAGCGTGCGGCCTACACGCCAGAAGCCAGGAGAGGGAAGTGAAGGCAGGGGAATGGGGACCGGCAGGGAGCGGAGCAACATGGATCGCGGGAGCACCCGTGACAATACAGCTGCCTTACCCACAGTAATACATCTGCATACAGCTGCCTCACTCCCAGTAATACATCCACATACAGCCGCCAAACCCCCAGGCAAAACATCTACATACAGCCGCCTTGCCCCCAGTAATACACCTACATACAGCCACCAACCACCCAGTAATACATCTAAATATAGCCACCTAACCCCCAGTAATAAATCTATATATAGCCACCTCAGCCCCAGTAATACATCTATATACAGCCGTCAACCCCACAGTAATACATCTACATACAGCCAACTCACCCCCCAGTATTACATCTATATACAGCCACCAACATCCCCCCAGAAATACATCTATACAGGCAGAGACCCCCAGACAGACAGATCCCCTTCCCTAGACAGAGGCCCATGAGAATCTTGACCCTTTGATGTCGACCAAACACTGCCCATACTCTCTATGCCCTGTATCTCCTGCATTGTCACTGTGAACTGACTGTGTCTGGCTGGGAGCGATGTGCTGCAGAGAACCAGCGAGGTACCCAACGGCCAAGTACAATACTTAGACAATGTCTGACTTACATTGTCATTTGTTGGAAGCCCATCCACGGAGCAAGATGGTGGGGGCTCCGGGGTACACTCCCTGGGAGCCCCGCCTATAATTCAGGGCATGCTGGGCTGTAATAATCAGCTGTTAGAGTTATTGAAGATACAAAGGAGTTTTATTGTTCAACTTTGTTCCAATGATAACCCAACATTCTAAAAAATCCCTTTTCAGCTCCTGAGCTACACTTTCAAAATATATCTGTTCCAACCTACATACAAATTCAACTTAAGTACAAACCTACACAACCTATCTTGTATGTAACCCGGGATTGCCTGCATCAGTATTTGGTTTTAATTGATAGGAAAATGATAAGTAGAGCATTCCCTTCAGGTCCTCCTCTCGTCACAATGTAATGTTTCTAATGTCTTTAATAGATCAAAATATACCCTTCTCTGCCCCCTTTAGGTGCACCTCCTATTACCATGCTACGTCCAGTTTCTCAGTTAAAAGAACACATAGCTTGTTCTATTAATTTTCATCAGGATGTCTATGAATTCAATATCCCCTGCCAGGATAATTGTCATTTATGTCACTGCTGGATGGACCTGCTGAGAATGTCTTTTTGTTATCTCTCCATTCCTGTAATTTTGAGTCAATGATATCAGTGACAGATGTCTATTCTGCACATTTTATCATCATTTTCTACATGAAGTTTTTTTATTCCTCTGCGCAATGTGATTAAGTTTTATTTTTAAATGTTAATATTCTTGATTAAAAACGACTTATAATATGCCGACATAATAGATATTATGTAATACTCAAACTGTGATCATAATTGTTGTTGAAATATTTGTAAGTCACTTGGAAACTGAATTAGAAAATGCAATTTATCTGCATGGTGTATCAGAATTAATTTGCTTTGGAAATTTCTGAGATGTACATTGGTAGCCAAAAATATGCCCACGTTAGCTCCCTCTTATCTTAGCTGCTCGGAATAGCTTTTGTAGTTCTGCTTTCATATTAAAATATAAGATTCACAAATTAAAAGAGACCTCCGGCAATCAATTCTGAGCTGCTGTTCATAAGCAAAAATGCTAAAATCAAGTGCCAAAATTTGGACAATACCTTTGTAAATAAGCACAACATGAACAAGTAGGGACCCCCACCCCAAACTGCAATACAATGACATTTACATACAGTATAGCCATTCGTGCATATTTTAAACTTGCTTCAACCAATACCTGTAGAACCAGTAGGTGGCCCCAAGTCACAGTAAGAAAATTTTTCATTATGAAACCGTAACTGAATGTTTGAGGAAAATACACTAATGTACAGTATATGCACGGAATAGACAGATGTGTCACAGGGAGCAAGGCCACATTTGTCACAAATCCATACATCATAAAGCTTTTTCTTTGGTTCTATGGAGAATTGTAGGTTATCTGGCTATACTATTTTTTTTGTTTCACTTTGGAAGCTGTCATAATGTCAGAGGGATGTTAAGAGATATATTTTGACATTCTTCTCCATTTCAATGTACAGATGAATTGATTTGGCTGTAAATCATTTCATTAACTGATGTAAAGATAGGATGATTGCAGAAATGTTAAATAGAATCTGTGTTTTGGCAAAACATCCATCTAACAAGTTGTCTTGTGGTGCTATTACTTAGTGTCTGGTCACCAGGGAAGAGGAAGGGCCAAAATATTTCAGGGATGCAAACTTCTCATGGAGAGGTCATCGTGGTGGCCGGACAAAGAAGGAAATGTGAAAAAATGTTCTATTCAGAGGATAAGTCACCAAGAGACATTGAAATGCAGATAATCTGTTACCTCTCCAAATATGTTCGTTATAATAAATCCTTTTATTTAACAAAGTCTCCAAGAAGCTCAATCCTAATAGACAAATGAGTTTCACCATTTCTATTAGCAATAGGATACTTCATTACAGTCTTATACGATTAGTATAATATTTAGTACCGGTTCAGTTATTGACACATTGGAGGATATTAATCAGAAGTCTCTATTCTAGTTTCTAATGACAACCAATCAGAGCTCTGCTTTCATTTTCCCACAGCAGTCTACAAAATGAAAGCTGACCTTTCATTGGTTGCCATAAGCAACAATTTTGCACACACACTTCTGATACATGTGCTCAATAGTTGGGGAATGCTTGCTGCCTATTTAAGACACTTCTGTTATTCATTGGCACATGTGCTATGCTGGGTGGTCCAATAGACTTAGCAGCATTTATTGCATAATACTAAACTGCTTCATGCTTCTCCTAATGGTTCCCAATTGTCACAGCTAGATTGCAGGAGCGTTATTAGCTTTCTCAAGCAGTGACACCAAAAGACATTGCGGCACATTTACTAAGAACAGTGAAGTCTGTACTATGTGCAGTTTACCTGTGTATAGTGTAGAGGGCGCCAGATCCACGATTTGTTTCTCATGTTCTTCATGAATCTGGCTCCCCCTGCACTGTCCCGGCAGAGTGCACCATTTTTTTCCGGTGCACCTTTAACATGGCGCATGCAACACATTTCTGTCTGACTTTCCATGTGGCGCAAGGTCCAACTGAGCACTGGAACGACCCCTTTAGTGCAGAAATTTTTTGCATTGAGTATAGTGCAGTTGCGCCACAAAGTGTTGCGTGCGTCAGAAATGTGTCTTGGAGACGTCTTAAATACCTGTGCAAGCAGTTTGCACTGAAAAGAATGTGCAAAGTCTGACAGAAAACTGGCGCACGGACATACCTAAATGTGGGCCAATGTTAAAGACTAAGGATCTGAAACTCTCAAAATACAGTAGGTGATTATTAACCATTTATGGATGCAGCCTTTTTACATTCATTTTCATTACACACCTTCAAAAATCTATAAGTTTTTCATTTTTCAGTATACAGAGTTGTATGAGGGCTTATTTCTGCGTACTTCTTAGTGATGGTATACTGGGAAGCGAGAAAAAAATCCAAATGCAGTGAAATCGGTGAAAAAACACATTTGCACAATTTTCTTGTTGGCTTTGTTTTTACGACTTTCACCTCTACTTTTTTACGTGGTTCGTTACGATCACGGGGATACTAAATTTATACAGGTTTTAATAGATTTTAAACAATGTAAACCTTGTGTACGAAAAAAAAAATCATTTGTCATCTTTTGAAGCTCATAACTTTTTCATTCTTTGGTATACAGAGCTGTGTAAAGTGTCATTTTATGCTGATGTTTTCATTGCTACCATTTTGAGGACCGTACAACCTTTTGATCTCTTCTTGTTACGTTTTTATATATGTTTCAAAATGGGGAAAAAGTGGCGTTTTAGATATTTGGGCGCTATTTTCCGTTACGAGGTTCAATGCTGGGAATAACTGTTACTATATTTTGAGAGGCCGGACATTTTGGGATGCAGTGATATCTAACATGTTTATGATTTTAGTTGTTTATTTATATATCAGTTCTAGGGAAAGGGGGTGATTTGAATTTTAGGTTTTTTACTTTTTATTCAATTTTATTATTATTATTGGTTTTTTTTTTACTATTTTTCAGACCCCCCATGATACTTTAACCTTAGGTGTCTGATTGATCCTACCATATACTGCAATACTAAAGTATGGAAATTGCACATTGTAATACATTTGTTAAAATAAGACAGCCATGACAGCTTTACAAAGACCAAAGGCTGTCATGGCAACAGATCATTGCTCCCTAATGACATCACAGGGATCGACAATCAAAACAAAGGTGGAAGTGCCCACAAGTTTATGGTTGTATCCAAGAAAAGCAAAGTATACAACATCAATCATGATAGAGACGAGTTAGAATTCTATCTGGGAAATGCTGTATTCTTGTTATTAAAATTTAATTTGAGAATTTGTCATCCTTAATATATTTAAGAATTTTGTCTTCATCAGAGTACCACTTAAAACCTTCATCATACTATTCCTGGCAAAATATATGTAATATAATTAAAATACAGTAGGTTGCAGATTCTGCTTTCTTTTATATATAACATTGAAAAATGTTCTTACATTCCCCCTTTAAAATGAGAAGCTTATCTTGACACAAGAGAAAATACAGTATTCCCCTTCCCTGCTGTAGCTGTGTCAAAAGAAAATTCTCTCCCAACATTCCCACACTGCTTCTGAGATGCCAATATGTATTTTGGGAAATGTTATAATTTGTTTGTGTTGTGTTTTGAATTCCAAACTTTAGATATGGAAGGCAACAAAATAAACACATGGGGATTAGCTTAACTACAGCCTTGCAGCACCGGGGTCTTGGATTCAAGTCCCATTCAAGTCAGCATCTGCAAAGAGTTTGTATGTTCTCTCCGTGTTTTTGTGGGTTTCCACTGAGTCCTTCGGTTTCCTCCCACACTACAAAACATACTGTTAGGTTGATTAGATTGTGAGCCCCATGGGGACTGGGACGGATTTGGCAAGCTCTGTGCAACACTGCATAATCTGTGTGCTCTATATATAAATAAAGAAATTATTTTTATAAGCTTAGCCTTAAAGCCTCAATAATGATGTCCTTTACAGAAAAAAGGACTTGTAGATGGAAATTTCATAGTTATTTCCCTCACTAAAATATATATGGGAATTTTTAAAATTGTTGTATCATTTTTAGGTTAACCAGCAGCTGCCTTCTTGATATATGTGTATATAAGATTGTTTTTTTATAATTTAGAAGCACAGTCCTCTTTACTCGTGGCTGTTGTAAATTTGTGCCTTTTTATATGTACATATAAGAGATGGAAACAATACTGGACTACGGATGGCTGCTGCAACTAAATAACATAAAATTATTTATTATTGGGAACATTCTGGGGCACATTTACTTACCCGGTCCGTTCGCGATCCAGCGGCGCGTTCTCTGCGCTGGATTCGGGTCCGGCCGGGATTCATCAAAGCAGTTCCTCCGACGTCCACCAGGTGGCGCTGCTGCGCTGAAGTCCGCTGGAATGCCTCGAAATACACCGGCCTATCCAGGATGAAGGTGAGTGAAATTTTCGCGACACAATTTTTTTTTTAAATGCGGCGGTTTTTCCGATTCCGTCGGGTTTTCGTTCGGCCACGCCCCCCGATTTCCGTCGCGCGCATGCCGGCGCCGATGCGCCACAATCCGATCGCGTGCGCCAAAAACCCGGGGCAATTCATGTACAATCGGCGCAAATCGGAAATATTCGGGTAACACGTCGGGAAAACGCGAATCGGGCCCTTAGTAAATGACCCCCTCTGTGTCCATTTACAGGGAAAACTACTAGAATGATGTATTGTATAAGGATCCAAATTTGAACTAACCGCAGCAATGTATTTGGCATAATCCACAGAATATTGCATCTACACAGCAGCAAAATTACATATACAATTTATTCACTGTACCAGGCTCAAGCATGACATAACACAAGTACAGATTTCTGTCAATAAACTCTGCCCCCCATATTGTAAAGAAATAGAATGTGACATTCTGGGGCATGTTACTGTAGCTGCTGAGCAATATTCAGATTCTGCAAACACTTGAAATTGTCGGGTACAAGTATTGTACTCAGCTTTATAATGGGGCCATATCAGAAACTTGTGTTCACTGTCTACAGCTTTTGGTATACTAATTTACAGATGACTAAAGCTAGAGATGGGTGTACTTGGATTTGTGGCAATTTATACCTCTTTACAACATAATACATATGCCTTGGATTCAACCCTTTGGTAGTATTCGGTGAGTATAAAAATAGAACAATATTTTTACTAGTAGGTGCAATAACATGCAACAATGTGGAGTGGGATGAAAAGGATTGAAGGTAATAAGCAGGGGCGTAACTAGGAGGGGCTGGGCCCCATAGCATATTTCTGCACGGGCCCCCCTTTCCTCTTGGGTGGGCAGGCATATCACCTGGTCAGCACAGCAGGGGCCCGTATTACTGAACCAGGACGTCCTGTCTCTCCAGTCCACAGGGACTGAAGGAAATAGGCAGCACTCCAAGGTAAGTAGAAAAGGGTTGATCTTTATTCCAAGTGCGACGTTTCGGCGTATAAACACGCCTTTCTCAAGCATAAGGTGCTAAGTGCATGTCCAAGTATTTAAAGACCAAGCAAGTCAATGATTGGTCAAGTTACAAAGTGACCGTGAATGAGTTACAAAATGTGAAACATTACCTATACATAGTGCTCTATACAAAATTGTGAGGTACATAAGTTAAAAGGACAATCATGTCATTATTAGTGTCAACAACAGTATAAATATACATAGTAGATGGAACGTGAAATAAACTCCTCCCACCAGTATCGCGGCCACGCCCACGTCTCCTCGTGTTCATTCATGAAAATTCAGTAGCTCATCTCCATCCACCTGTGGTAAGGCGCCGTTTCAGTCGCAACCCGGAAGTGACATGCACGACCTCAGGCGCAGACCGGAAGTGACGTCGCCATAGGAGCGCGCATGCGCTCTGACAGTGGAAGGTGACGGCGGCCATTTTTGGTCAGGGCAAACCTATTCCAAGAGGTATCGGGATGTGGAAAAAATGTGAAGGTAAGCATATAGCCAAGTGAACATTATAGGAACAGTAGCGGTACCTGTGGTGAGTACTTATAGTTGTCTCACTCTATGGTCTACCACCCATCCGGGGCGGAGCTGATCAGAATGGCCAACCCGTTCCCTTTAGGGATTACGGTAGTGGTACCCAAGTCCAGAAGAGTAAAAGGATGACGATCCCACCTCGGTTCAAGTGCAAGATAGTGGTGGTGAATGGAGAGAGCGGAGTAAAAAGAAAAATTTTTTGGTGGAGACGTGGAAGAACGGTCGTCACTCGGATGGGGGTAGTGATATATGGTAAAATCTAATATAAAAGAAAAGAGAAGCATGTTAGGAAGGACATAAGGGTATCTCCCAAGGGTTGTTTACATTTTTGAATATCGAAAGAGTAAGACATGCAGTATACAATTCAAAAGAGACCATATGTGAACTGCTAATAACTCAGATGATACTTGTAAGGTTGTATTCTACGTTCAAACCATGAGGTTGTATGGTATTAAGTCGATGGATCCACATAAGTTCACGTTTTCGCAATAACAAACTTCTGTCCCCACCTCTTCTCAGAGGGGGGACATGGTCAATGAGGGTGAAGCGTAATTGAGAATCAAGATGTCCAGCCTCACAGAAGTGTCGGCTGACAGGTAAGTCACGTTTGCCTTTTCTGATGGTGTATTTGTGATGTGTGATTCTCACCTTGAATTCATTGGTAGTTTCCCCAATGTATTTCAAGCCACATGGGCAACTGAGCAAGTATATTACAAATTCGCTATTACATGTCAGGTAATGACGTATTTTATAGGTGCGTCCAGAATGAGAGAAAGTTTCTCCTTTTATCATTAAAGAGCAATTTATGCAAGATCTACAAGGGAAGCTACCTGTACGGACGTTACCTAGTAGCCCCCTTTGGACTGAAGTTCTCAATGGTCCAACGTCAGACTTGACAATGCGGTCACCAATGTTTCTGGCACGGCGATAGGACAGTAATGGGGGATTTCTGTACTCAGGGACACCGGATGGTTCTCTGGACAGAATGCCCCAATGTTTTTTTACAATTGATGCAACCTGATTACTTTTATCTGAAAACGTTGTGATGAATGGGATTCTGGTTGGACCCTGCGTCTTATTTTTAGGAGATAGAAGATCATCCCTGTCCCGACTGTCAGCCAAACTCATGTTTTTGTAAAGGATCTTTTTCGGGTAACCCCTCTGTATGAATTTTTTAGTCATTTTTTTGGCATTATGAATGTATTTTTCACCCGTGCTAGAAATCCTCTTGACTCTGAGGAATTGACTTAGAGGCAGGGAATTCAGCATCGGACGTGGATGTGCGCTGTCATAGCGGAGTAAGGTGTTTCTGTCCGTAGGTTTTGTATAGAGGTCAGTGGATAGTGTGTGGCCTTCACGTGTAACCGAGACATCTAAGAATTGGATGTTTGTGACAGAATGTACAACGGTAAATTTTATATCTTCGTCAATGGAGTTTAAAAACAAATGAAAGGCAGAGAGATCTTCTGGCGTACCTGTCCATAGGAGGAAGACATCGTCTATGTATCTCCACCACCTCAGAACCCGCTGGAAGTGGTGGGACACATAGACGAAGTCCTCCTCCAACGACATCATCATAATATTTGCATACGATGGGGCCATGTTTGCACCCATCGCTACACCTCGTAGTTGAGTATAAAACTCACTACCAAAAAGGAAATAATTATGGTGTAAAATGAGATGGAGTAGTTCTAGAATAAGTGAAATGGTCTTGGGTGAATAGGTGGTTTTAGAAAGGCACCTCTCAACTGCCCGCAGTCCTCTGGTATGATCAATAGATGTGTAGAGGGAAACAACATCAAAAGAGGCTAACAACAGAGTGTCATGACCTGAGATATCCACCGTTTGTAATTTGTGTAAAAAGTCAGCGGTATCGCGTATATATGATTTGCTGTTTGTCACAAAACCTCTCAGTATCTCATCCAAAAAGATGGCAATATGTGAAAAAATTGAATCGCTACCGGATACAATCGGTCGTCCGGGGGGATTGGAAAGTGATTTGTGTATCTTAGGAAGTACGTATATGACTGGAGTGATGGGATGTGATATCGTCAAATATTTGCGCATATTCTCAGTAATGATACCATCCGTCAATGCTGTATCGAGACAGAGTTTAATCTTACGTGCAATTTCAAATTTTGGGTCACCCGAAATCCGTTTATAGACTTTAACATCGTCAATTTGGCGGCGGATCTCCGCCAGGTAGGTTGAGGTGTCCATGATGACGACAGCCCCGCCCTTGTCGGCTGGCTTGATGGTGATGTCGCCATCATGGACCAATCCCTCCAAGGCGGAGATCTCCGCCGTAGTCATATTTGCATGTCTCAGGGAGCTGTTTTCTCTGAGAGCCTGGATATCATTTTGGACAGCCTGAAAAAAAGTGTTGAGAGCAGGTACATCAAGTTGGGGAGAAAAGTTGCTTTTGTTAAACAGTCCAAATTGTTTGGGATCCAAAGCCTGATACTCTGGTCTAACACATACAGGATTATTGTAAAACCAATACTTTAGCTTAATGTTGCGAAAGAATCTACATAAATCGACATCAACCTGGAACCAATCTGTATCTGCACATGGGGAAAAAGATAAGCCTTTTTGTAAAACAGATAGTTCACATTCATTAATGATGCGAGAAGAGATATTTACCACTGTGGTCTCGGGGTTTTGGATACAGTCCTTGGTGGGAGAGTTCGGCTCTTCATTCCCTTCGGTTTTTCTGCGCCGGTGCCAGTGCTGTCCCCCCCTCCGGGTTCTCTTTCATTGCCGGGATCTCGGTCTAAAAAAGACCCAGTGGAGGTTGTATTGATGGAGTCCATGTTGGTTGATGAGGTGTTTCTGATGGAATTATGTCTTCTATTTTTGATAGATTCTTTCTTAGAGGGTGTTCCTGTATGTGATTGCCAGCTGTATATTTTCCCAGTTTTGTAATCTTCCTCGTCCCGTGCCCATTTTGACCTCTTTGTCTGTTCTTGCTCCAGCTTAAGTTTTGTCATCCTGTCAGTGTTGATATCAAGAAAACTCTTCAATTGGGTAGAATTTAATGTTGTAGATAGCGAAGCCTCCATGGTTGTAGTGTTACTCTCAAGTTTTTTAATTTCTTGCTGTAAAAATTCGATGTTTAGGAGTATTAAATCCATCGAATATTTATTGGAAATATGCATGAATTTACTGCAAAAAAATGGGTCCTGTGAAAAAAGATTAGGCCGGATATTGGATCTCATCCCTCTGGGAATTCTCTTGTGTTTGAGATATTCCCCTAATGTTACCATGTGTAACTGAAGTGATATGATCCGTTTGGAAACAAACTCGTATTTACGTTTCAATTCATCAGTGGATGGAGTGTTCAGAAAGGTCGTATCTCCTTGTATATCCTGCATTATCCGCTCTCTCTCATCATCAGTGTAAACAAAGGTTTGGAAACGATCACCCGGTGTAGAATCCATGTGGAAAAATGCAAAGTGAGGAAAAATTCCGTGCAAAGCTTCAGTGCCACAAATGTAGAAACCGGAAAGTCTATAAGCAGCACAGGACAATCAGGGTGCAACAGCCGTAGGTCCCTGGGCTGGGGTCCGTCTTAGTAACTGAAGGAAATAGGCAGCACTCCAAGGTAAGTAGAAAAGGGTTGATCTTTATTCCAAGTGCGACGTTTCGGCGTATAAACACGCCTTTCTCAAGCATAAGGTGCTAAGTGCATGTCCAAGTATTTAAAGACCAAGCAAGTCAATGATTGGTCAAGTTACAAAGTGACCGTGAATGAGTTACAAAATGTAACAGGGAGGGATGGGCCTGGGAGACAGGCATTCGTTAATTTTGTCTCGGCCGTCTATCCCGGGCCCCTGTGCCTCGCGGGCCCCGCCGCAGCTGTTAAGCCTCTGGTCATAAGGTTAAAAGATTAAGATTTATAAAGCATAATGGCAATTGCAGGCTATTGTGATGGCTAGTAAATTGTCCAGAATTAGATAAACATACAGAAAGACACACTTGTCCATAGGTTGTGTCTGCAATTCAGCTCCCTTGCAATTAATGGTTATGAACTGTGATACTTATTAAGCAGAATGTACTTGTAGGAGAGCTGTGCTACTGTTTCCTGACTGCAGTTGTTGGACCCCATGGGTTATCTTATCTTGTGCATAAGTCATGACTAAAAACAAACGTAAAGGACATACACTCACCGGCCACTTTATTAAGTACACCATGCTAGTAACGGGTTGGACCCCCTTTTGCCTTCAGAACTGCCTCAATTCTTCGTGGTATATATTCAACAAGGTGCTGGAAGCATTCCTCAGAGATTTTGGTCCATATTGACATGATGGCATCACACAGTTGCCGCAGATTTGTCGGCTGCACATCCATGATGCAAATCTCCCGTTCCACCACATCCCAAAGATGCTCTATTGGATTGAGATCTGGTGACTGTGGAGGCCATTTGAGTGCAGTGAACTCATTGTCATGTTCAAGAAACCAGTCTGAGATCATTCCAGCTTTATGTCATGGCGCATTATCCTGCTGAAAGTAGCCATCAGATGTTGGGTACATTGTGGTCATAAAGGGATGGACATGGTCAGCAACAATACTCAGGTAGGCTATGGCGTTGCAACGATGCTCAATTGGTACCAAGGGGCCCAAAGAGTGCCAAGAAAATATTCCCCACACCCAGGGGCATCGCTAGGTCAAAAGATCCGGGGCCCGTGCCCCGGATCTTTTGGCCTGTGCCCCGAATGTCCCAGGTCAGTGGGACACTCGTCCTGCTGTCCGGGCATATTTCCTTAATCTCATCGCTATCTACGTGCTCAGGACGTAGATAGCGATGAGCACTGTAGTGGTGAAGGAGCCGCCGGCTCCGTTCTCCACTACAGAGAGCAGGAGACGCGATGACCCAGCATCTCCTGCTGCAAGCAGCTCAATACAGCTGCCGGGACCAGGAGACGCCGGGTGATGACGTCACCGCTCGTGTCTGACAGTGAACAGGGAGAAGTCAGAGGAAGAGCTAGAGGTGAGTATCAGTGGTTTTTTTTTTAATTATGAGTGGTGGTGGTGATGGTGCTGGGAGCTGTGAAGACATGGGGGGGAGAGGTTGTTAGGGACATTATAGAGGGCTTGGGGGACTGTACTGGGGGTTGTGAAGACATTGTGGGGCTTTGGGGACATTACTGGGGTCTTTAGGGACATTACAGGCAGCTGTGAAGACAGTGGGGACATTACAGGCGACCTTAGGAATACTACTGGGGGCTGTGGGGACATTATTGGGTGCTGTGGGGAATTTTACAGGGGGCTTTGAGGACATTACTAGGGCTGTGAAGACTTTTGGGGAACTGATGGGGGCATTACTGGGGACTGTGGGGACTTTAAAGGGGGCTGTGGGGAACATCACAGGGGTCTGCAAAGACATTGGGGGGGGGATATGTGGGGCATTACATTGGGTTTTGGGGACATTACTGGTGGCTGTGAAAACTTTGGGGGGGTTATGGAGACATTAAAGTGGGCTCCGCGGGTCATTACAGTGGGCTCTGGGGGTCATTACAGGGGGCTCCGGGGGTCATTACAGGGGGCTGTGAGGACATCTGGGGGGCTGTGAGGACATTTGGGGGCTGTGAGGACATTTGGGGGGCCCTGAGCACATTCGGGGGGCCCTGAGCACATTCGGGGGGCTCTGAGGACATTCGGGGGGCTCTGAGGACAATATTGGGGGCTGTGGATGGACGTTACAGGGAGCTCTGGGACATTACAGAGGGCTGTGAGGGAATTTGGGGGGCTCTGAGGACATTTGGGGGGCTCTGAGGACATTATTGGGGGCTGTGGATGGACGTTACAGGGAGCTCTGGGACATTACAGAGGGCTGTGGGGGACATTATAGAGGTCTCTGGGGAACTTCTCAATGGGGACATTACTGAACTCTAGGGGGACTTTACTTAGTGTAGGTATTTTTAGGTGAGGGGATTCTTCAGCTAGCATATGGCCACCATAGGAGTACATTGTGCATGGTACGGTGAGCACATTCGTGCCATTTCTCCGTAAGAACGGCCCTGCTGCAGGGCTTCTTATAGAGATGGGAGGGGAGAGGAGAGCTCACCCCTCCACCTCCCCAACCAGGCAGTCCTGGCTGTGGCATATCATGTGTGTGTGTGTGTGAATGGGGCCTTACAGTAAAGAAGAGGGAGTGTTAGGGGTAGCAGCAGGATAACACTGTTAGGGGACCAAGATGTAGGAACAATAAAGAACATGAGATGTCTGTGTGGTGATCTCCACAGGGAGAACACGTGGCTGAAAAAAGACGTGGTGATGCCAGGACCTAATGGAGAAGATAGAGGACACATCACCTGCAGTCACTGGATGGAACAAGTAGGGATTTCTCCTGTGTTTTCTGTAGCTGTATATACAGGAGTGGGCATTACTGAAATTGTGATACATATGCATTGGGGCCCGTGCCCCGGATCTTTTACCACCCTAGCAACGCCCCTGCCCACACCACCATCACCAGCCTGAACCGTTGATACAAGGCAGGATGGATCCATGCTTTCATGTTGTTGACGCCAAATTCTGACCCTACCATCCGAATGTCGCAGCAGAAATCGAGACTCATCAGACCAGGCAACGTTTTTCCAATCTTCTACTGTCCAATTTCGATGAGCTTGTGCAAATTGTAGCCTCAGTTTCCTGTTCTTAGCTGAAAGGAGTGGCACGCGGTGTGGTCTTCTGCTGCTGTAGCCCATCTTTCTCAAAGTTCGACGTACTGTGCATTCAGAGATGCTCTTCTGCCTACCTTGGTTGTAACGGGTGGCGATTTGAGTCACGGTTGCCTTTCTATCAGCTAGAACCAGTCTGCCCATTCTCCTCTGACCTCTGGCATCAACAAGGCATTTCCGCCCACAGAACTGCCGCTCACTGGATGTTTTTTCTTTTTCGGACCATTCTCTGTAAACCCTAGAGATGGTTGTGTGTGAAAATCCCAGTAGATCAGCAGTTTCTGAAATACTCAGACCAGCCCTTCTGGCACCAACAACCATGCCACGTTCAAAGGCACTCAAATCACCTTTCTTCCCCATACTGATGCTCGGTTTGAACTGCAGGAGATTGTCTTGACCATGTCTACATGCCTAAATACACTGAGTTGCCGCCATGTGATTGGCTGATTAGAAGTTAAGTGTTAACGAGCAGTTGGACGGGTGTACCTAATAAAGTGGCCGGTGAGTGTATATAACCACTTTAGGGGTGTCAGACTGTCCAATAATTTATGCTCGTTACCTGTAGGGGATGGTTTTGCTGCTTTCAGCTAGTTTCCAGGCTCCAAAATTGCCAATAAAACAACTTTATAAACTTAGCAAATGGTACTGGAGGTGCTCCAGGTCGTGTCATCTGAACTCGTCCGCTCCATAATTTATGCATCACTCCTCTCCGTCGCAGTTCCCCAGCCTCCCTTTACGTCAGCCGGCTTGTAAGAAATCTTGTGCAGTCATGAGTACTTGTCCCTTGCGCAGCCCGCACGTTCACCAGTAGAAGCTGGAGATGATGCTATTAAAATGTCTGATACATCAGGATAGATCTCAGCTTAGGAAGAAGCTAGCAGCATGATATACATGCTATTATTTGAATTATTGTTAAAGGCTCTCCCCAGCTCTGCTAAGTCTATTTTTGGCCCGGTAAGTTTGGAGTTAAGCTTTGATTCTACTTAAAAGTATGCAACCAACAGCAAATACTTTAATATCCCTAGTGATTCCAATCATTAATATCGTGTTTAGGTTATGTGAGGTATGAAAGCTTAATTTGGCTGATCATCTGCCATTTTTAACAAGGAAAGGCTACATGACCTTGTGCTATCCTTTGATTTTGCTGCACAGTCCCAGTTGCCTGACCTGAAACCTGTAGAGCAGGTCCTATTCAAAAATGCAGTTTGGGCAGTCTTTGCTCCTGTCATTGGCATTTAAGCAAACCTTACACACCTATGACACATGGGCCAGAAACAGAGGATCGTGGGTCTGTTGTTTGCAGCCGAGATTGTGTTCAGGTAACCTTTCTATTTTTGTCAACTGGCTCCTTAACTGGCCCCATTGGTTGGTGGGGAGAAGTGATGGTAGAAAAGATACTGAAACTTTACCCGAAAGATACTAGAAAAGTGACAGAAACTTTACCAGGCTAAGTACTCTATGGATGACCCTATTCTTTTGTGATAGTATCCAACCCCTTCATATCTGATTTTACATATTTACAAATTAATATATTTTACATAATTAGGTAGTTATTATAGTTTAACAAAAGACATCTGTCAATGATGTTCAAACAAGCAAGGAAGGGAGCTGAGGGGAAGAATTGATGTAAGTATGGGCTGTAAGGGAACACAATTCTATATTGTAATATAATCATCAATGTTATTTAGCTCTAACAAGGCATCTAAGCCCTTTTTGAAGCTATCTGCAGTCTCTACTGTGAACAGCCCTGAGCTCAGCCATTAAAAAATTCTTATAGTAAAGAAGCCTTGTTCCTTCTGGAGATTAAACCTTTTTTCTAGTCACTGGGCGACTACTGTACCCCCCATTTCCTGAACACCCTCATGACTTCTGTAATGCCATTTACAACCAATGTCCAGTCACAACTGGGCAGTTCTATTCACATGAATTCAAATGTGTGGTGGAAAGCTGGGGCAGTGAGAAAAAAACTACATTGGTGCGGGGGAACGGAGCATAATCAGTAAGATGGATGCACAAGACAGTTTATTATACTTTAATTTTTGGCCAATAATCACAGTGTTTATAACCCCATGTCTCATAAAAAATAAGCATATTTTTACACAATTTAAGCTCTTGTAGTAACACAAATGTATGCCATACTTTGAAAATGATAGAAGAAGCCTATGAAAGGAGCTGATGCAAGATGTCTTAAAGGTGACTAATGGCAAGTGCTGTCTTTACCTAGCCATAAATCCTCCTGATACAGCGAAATGGCTCATGTAGACTAGTCACACAATTCATGCATGCCTGAAGGAATCTTATATTTTGCATCTCTGTGCATTACATGAGGAAATGTTCAAATATGTAAAAGGAAACAATAGCTTTTGATTGCCCCATATAAAATGACAAGCAATGCCAACTTAAAAATCCATTTTCTTTACATTTTATTTACAAAATGTATTAAAACTTTGTACATGCCTCATTAAAATGAGGCTCAGTAATCCGTCCACACATGCAGTTATATCTCTTTACAGCCATAAGTTTGCTTGGCAATTGTACTGCTCACCAATCTGCAGTTAAAAAAGGAAGTTCAAACGAAACAAATGAAACATTAAAATACAAAGAAAATATATATATATCCCAAATGTCCTACTGCTGAATTGTTGCAGTTATAGCAGGAAAATGTAAGCAATCAGTAATTTTTACATGCATTGTCTCCATTAAAAAATACCGAACATCCCTGCTTCGGTATGAAGCTCACACTCTGAAAAAGTAATGTTTCATTCATAAACGTAATTATATTTTTAACACTTTCCTTGACAGATGCTGCCACAAAATCATAGGTACTGGCTTCTCTATCACAGAAAGAGTTAAATAACATCTAGAAAACAATAGTTTTTTTTAGTATTTTCTGCACAGCATTGTTCTCCCATAATGGGATATTAATAGCATTAAGACTTTGAAAATAAAAATCACAGTTCCATTTTAAGAGAGTCCCATTTCCCAGCTGGCCTTCATGTTAAGTTACCCATAATACAATATTCTTCCACGTGCTTCCAGCTGAGAAGGTATCAAAAGGCTAGTCTTAATATATATATATATTTTTGGAAATAAAGTACATTACATATCTGCATTATCATTACAAGACAGTTACAATGATGTTTAATGAAAGGTTTATATGCTGCTGATGTATGTGAGTTACATTTAGAGTTCTTCCTAGTTCTAAAGGTAGCTAAGAATGAGGAATAATAGGCAGCATGGTGGCTCATAGGTTAGCACTGGGTTCCTGGGTTTAACTCTCACTAAGCACCAACTTTACCAACTTTTCGACAGGTTCATCCTTTATGTATTAGAAAAAATGTACTCCTATACTCCTTAAAAGTAATTATAAAATAATTGGCTCTTAATGAAGTTGGCCTTAGTGTTTTTGAAGGAAATTTGAGAATTTTCAGCCCTAGTATAATAATGAGATTACTGATTGCTAAGCTTTGCTTTACCTAGAGCAAATGTTTAGGTAATTCATGAGCCAAGACAACATGGCTTGTTCTCATTCTCCTGGCACCCAGAACCATCGCACATCTAGTTCCCATTCCCAGCTACAACCTTGAAATAAAGTGAGGGTAATCTCTTTTTGGTGCTGCAGAATAATAACAAGTTTAATTAAAGGGCAAGTAACCAAAACTGATATTGGGTTTGAGATTCCCTTGTCCCATGCATGTTGGTGAATGAACAAAATATAATTTCCATCTCAATACACTTTAAGAGACTATTTTTTTTCAATTTACACTTTGAATGTTTCAGTCAGTAATTCCTAATTGTCTGAAACATAAAACAAATAACTTAATATTGTATAAAAAAACAAATTGGTAATCAAAATAAATGGACATTTAAAGCGAACCCATAATCAGAAATTGGCCAAATAAACCATTACCAGTATGCTATCAAGCAGCCGAGCAGCTTTTAGATCATGTTTCTGGTGAGGCCTGGAGTGGTGGCATCATCCAGAAAATCAACTTTGAAGTGAGATGTAAATTTATTTTATGAAGTCAAGGAGGTAGAGAGTTTAACACTGAAGTCAAGCTTTCTCTGCTTCTGAATGCCCCCTTCACTGTAATTGATGACCCTGCGTCCAGGGAAATCATTAACCAGATATCCTGAAGTCCGCTCATGACGCCAATCACAGGGTAGAAGGTGTTTAGAGGTGGGGAGAGCTTGACTATATTAAACTCTCCACCTCCCTGACTTTATACAACTAGTTAACACCTGATTTCAAAGTTGTGTTTTTTTGATGAGGCAACCAAGCTGGTCCTCGAAAGTAACGTGATTGTGAAGCTGTTGAGCTGGTTGACAACATCCTGGTAATAGTGTAGTAGGCCAATTTCCTCTTTAAAGAAATGTTATGAATTGTACACATCAGTAACTTTTGTATTTCTACACCATATACATTTCTTAGATTATGGTTTTTATAAGTCTGTGAATTTCTTTAATAAGCTCCTCTATATTGTTTTATACTTGTCAGAAGTGTTTTAGTTTTGAACTGTTGACTTATTTTATGAAAATTTCCATGTTGAAATGTTTTTGATATACTAACACAGTAACACCTTTAAAAATCGCCCATCTTACATTATTCACAAGCATAACCTGAAGGAACAAGGTTGTAATATGTGGAAATTTTGAAGTTGCATTCATTTGACGCTGACATAAGTCTATGTTTTGCATTGCGCAGTAAAACTGGAAGACATGGTATTTTGTATAGAAATAGAAAAATAGACTTTTTAAATAATGTTTTCATTATTTGTCAATTATATATTCACAATAATTTCCTTTTAGTTTGAATATTTTTATAGGTTGCCACAAAATATACCTTTCTTGTTAGTTGGCCTAGAATCTGATATGAAAAGAACAGTGTGGATCCTTAGTTGAAGATAGCAATTTATATTTATTGCAGAGTGAAGTAAAGAAATGATCGTTGGTACAAATGGCTTCGAAGACCCTGTGGAAAGGGTTAAGGCCCACAATGGTTACATGAGCCAGCAAGATGGATGCAGAATACAAGGCTCTTGTTCCTTTATAACAGAATTAGGGGAAGAGTTAAGTGCCAAAAACACAGTGAAGAAAAATGATTGGGCCCTTTCCTTCTGCCTCTAGGTGATAAGAATGGCCACCACTCTGCCCTCTTGTTTTGTAAATTCTCTGCTTCTTCTGGTATTTTGTTTAAATCCACGTTTTACAACTAAGTAATGTTTATCCATGACCAAGTTCACCTAAGGTTGGCCTTAAACTTTGGGCATAGTTCATAGTGTGGTTTACTGATGGTTGTTAAATTATTAAATGTTAACAAAGCTGTTATCAACTCCCATTTGACTGTATAGAATGTCTTCTTCCTTGTGGCATTTATAAGAGTAGAAGTAACCTCATTGAGTGAAGGTTGAGGGAGTGGAAACAGCCTGACATTTATGTATATTGGGCCAGATCTATTGAACTGGCTGCACCATGTTTCTGTCTGGCACTAAAAAGAACGTCTTTGGAGCTTGCTAATGTATTTATAAAGTGTTTACAGCAGTTTTGTGTCGCGCCTGCCCCTTGCCAAGAAGACAACAAAGATGTGCACCTAAAGGGGCGTGTTAGTGCTTAGTTAGAGTTTGCAACACATTTAATACAGCGACTGGACAGAATTGTGTCCCATGCTGTATGTTAAAGGTGTACTTAAAAATGATGGTGCCCAATTTCCGAGCAGTGCAGGGTGCGCCAGATAATTGAAGACCGTGCACCAGTAATAATAATATTTTGATAAGTTTTAAGTGTCTTAAAAACAAAATGTTACCAGGATATCTTTGTCTCTTGAAAGAGGGAGGGGAATATTTTAAGACTGAAAACAGTGGTCTTAGTAGGCAATGGCTAAAAAAGGGAAATAGATTGGTTACATATTTCTGATTCTGGTTTCTGTGCCATATATGACTAGTGTCTAAAGAGTTTAAAATATAGAGAGTCCTGGTACAAGATTTAAATTGTTTTATGAATTTTATGACTAATTTAAATTCAATTTAAGAAATAAGTTACTTTAATCGGTGCTGAGCACATACAATATGCAAAACAGTAATATGTCCAGTATGACAAATATTCAGTTGTGCCTATTGTTGTATCATGGGTTATTACTTTACTTACCCCACATAGGTATCGGTTTCATTGTCTGTGTAAAATGCCCCTTTGGTCTGTGGTACCTTCAATACTCCGTGAAGCAATGAAGCATTATATACATGCTATTATATGTTGTAAAACTTTTTCTTTCACTAGTTGCAATGGAGGCTGAACTGGACTCAAAGCAATCACTTTCACTGTGCTCTTCTACTTTATATATAACGCCTTGAAAGAACATTTTACCTAGAGCTTAAAGTAATATTGTATTGGATTGCACATTTTACAGAACACACAAGGGTCAAAGCAATTTGAGATCAGGACTGACACATTTTCATCGCATGTCAATGTATCAAGCTTTAGTACTTTAACTCCCAGGATCTTACAGCTCTGCTGTTCAGTGCTGTATTTTCTGCTTGGCTAGTATTTTACAGCAGTGTGTGTTACGGTATCTACTGCATATATGCCCTTGATTTTTTGTTATGCTGTATATGTATAGGATCGAACATTGAGACCGTTGTCTTATATATTTTATTTTTTGAATCAATGGTTGTTCTCATAGTTTGATCAATCCTTTTTGATTAGAACACATGATCTTAACTATGTAATTCCATAATCAGGTGTAAATGATATCATTATGTGGAAATTGGTTCTGCAATTACAATATTATAATATAATTATTAATATACTTTAACAAACATTTGTTTAGTTATAGACTTTTATGTGTTTTTGTTGTCAAGTGCAATGGACATTATTCTCTTAATTAAAAATACTTCAATATATACCTATAGGTTGAAATGGTGAGCTTGCCTGAATATACACGTGTGGGTTCTGAATGTGTTAATTAAAAGCAATCTTCTTTTAAAATCAGAACAACTTGTTGCTTATTGAATCAATATGTTTAAAGGAGGTTAGCATTCTGTAGCATCCTATCTCCTAGGACCTATAGATGTCAATGTGTCCTACTTGAGGCTCCCATTATAAGCCAGAAATGCAGGTTTGGGTCATCTATTTTATGGATTCCCTTGATTTTAAGATGAGCTATATATAACCATATTTCCTTTGTAGAGGAAAATTGTATAGGCATCTGAATCACGCTTTCCGATTAAAGGGATTTTCTGTAAGAAATCAACCATTTACATATGTTCTTTTGTCACAGTATACTTATGCTCTTAAGTAATCAATTCCAGAACATTAATGACAGCAAATAAAAGAAAGGATATATGGCTAATATTAACATTCCTTCCGTGTTGCTGTTTTGACCGGTTTACTGCATTGTGTACATTATAATAGCATATATTGTAATATCCAGATGTAATAAATTCACATACTGGCTTTTAGTTAAGATACAGACTAAATACACAGGTTTAATTTAGGATGATAAATGAAAGCTGTGAATACAGTAACCAAATAACCTCTTAATCTCAATTAGGTGGCTATCTTAGGTATAAAAATATATGTATATATAACCTGAAATAATTGTGGTTGTGTTTCTTTCACCCCTGAATGCAACATTCATATATTTTAATGAAAACAGATGATATTTTTTTATCCTATGAACATTTTAGCTTTCGGAAGAACCCAAAAGACATGGTTAGTCCCCAGTGTAACAGAACATAACATACCACATACATAACAATAATACATAAAATGTAACACATGTGAATTTAAAAGTGCATTCACTCTACACAAACATTAAAGTCAACTTAGACACAAACCTGTTTTTCACACAACTGTGACATACTTTCATGTTTTTAGGGACTGCTATGGGGTCAGTACAAAGTCACTCCTTTCTTTCTTCTGATCTGTATTTCAATAAATAGGCCATATTAATCTAAAGCTTTTGATCCTAGTTTACAAGTCATAATAGGTCTTCTTCTTTGAGTGATTTCAATGAAACATGGACAAAATTACAGTAGAGAAAAGACAATATGAAACCTACTAAATGACTGTGTTTCTACTATGGAAAAGAGTGAATGCACCTTTAAAAAATGCATATAGAGCATCTGAGGCTCTGTAGAGTGCTAATAATCAATGGCTTTTAGAGAACTTGTTCTTTATATGAGTACATATTCTTACACGAGAATCTCGTCTTGTGGCCAGTTAAAGTTTTGTTTTTCAAGCAAAGCAATAGCATTTCAGTGATAGTTTGCATTGTTGTGAGACTCAGAATGTTCCATAAGGCACTGAAGGAAAGAAAAAAGAAATCTGTTCTTTCTATTAAAAGTTCTTTGCACCATCAGCAGTTTGTGTCATCCCCGACACCAAGGAAAGAGTTTAACTGGCTCAGGTGTTCAGGATGTAGGAGGAAGCCTCATTTTCATCATCTCACCCTATGACTTGACTCATCTCAATAGTTATCTGCAATATAATAGACATATCTTTGGTAAATAGAAGAGAATACCAGTAATTCATATTTTTATAATATTCTGCTAATATAAAAGCTTTATTGCAAACATCAAAGACAAATAGACTGAGATTACTTCAATATAACGTGTGACAATGTCAAAAATAATTGTAACTTACTCCTTAAGTTTGACAACTTTCCCCACTTTAATTCTTTTCATCATTTCATTGGCTTGGCTCCACTAATTGTGGAACAATTGGAATATTTTCCTCTAGCCCCACCATTCCTGAGCAATCAGTACCATTGGTTAAGCAACCAATATGGTAATTAGGCTTTGTATAGTCAAGTTGGCAGCTTTGGGTTCAAGCAGACTGCCTGGTGCCGCCCATTTGACAGTAGATATAATATTTAGCTCATTTGGTAAAAAATAAAGACATTAATTGTCCTGAAATAGTAGGGTTTGGAGTAGAAAATGTAGACTGTGAAAATTAGTGAAGTGGAACCTATTAAAGGATTAAAGAGTTGAAGTTGCTGGTTATGGCGAGAGGTGCCCTTTTGTTGTTTATTTAGTAATTATTGCTTTTTTGGTATTGTATTGCAGTTTTTTTATGTGTTTTTTAAAAAGAGTCATAAATGGACTGTCATTAAGATAGTAATTGGGTAATGAATGCATTTATGGATTTCATATGGTCCAGCTCCTGGGCCACAGTGACAAAAACTCCTGGGCCACAGAGACAGCGTAGAAGTACAGCTGTACATGCAGTTTTGCTAGTGTTGCTTAGCCATATGAAAGAAAATAGGGTTGCTCGGTAAAAGGTTCAGCCTCAAGTATATTTTAACCAGTATTGTATTCCCTTAATTTTATCAAGGGAGTCAATAATAAAGTAATAAAGTCACATTTTCCATAATAAAGGTATGTCCTAATGACAGCCTATCAATAAATATTTTTGGCAATTTCAACTTTTTTGTTTCACAAAGTGCAACAACAACTGCTATAACTGTCAACAAATGCTATATATATTGATGAACGGACCTGTTAAAATTCGGTTTTGGCTGAGTTCAACACTAGCTGCGGTATATGTGTTAAAAACCTAATTTTGGGTCCCATTTGGATGCTGTCCTCCTTTGCTGTTATGGTGAAGTTACATATTGTATGCCACAATACACATACTGAACTGTCATTTAAAGGTTAATTTGTGCTATTTCAACTTTACTGACACGTTTGCTAATTAAACAGATTAGCAATAGTGTACTTGCCTAACTGAGGGTAAGAATATATAGTATGCACATTTCTACCAATCACAATGTAAAGTCATTACTATAGTCAATCATACCCTTAAATTTTAACGCTTTCTGTTCCATAGACATTATAACCTTCTCTGTATGTAGCATAATTCTGGGTGCTGGTTGCAGGAGGAGGCTTAAAGTTTTGTGCATTCTTTGTAAGTTTCATTCTTTTGGATTCTGCTCGTGATTTGTAGCAGAATTCTATCAAAGCCACCATCATGGCTAGTCCAAGACCTCCAACAAGGATATAGAACACCCCTGCAACATTACTTAGACTCAGGGCGCTTGTCTTGTCCTAAGAAAAATGAACATCATTGTTAGGGTCACTGAATAAATGACAATAGATTAAAGTTTGGATCGACTTCTACCCTATATAGGCTACAAACTGAGGTAAGGCAATACACACACACATATGAGTATGAATTCCCTATAACACTATAATACACTATAATTCCCTATAATACATTACTGCATTTTTATTTTTAAATTATGAAGATTTTCAATAACACTATTTTAAAAGAATAACAATTAATACTTTGAAACACATAATATTTTACATTCTATGCATTCCATAAATTTAAACATTCTGTATTTTAATCTAATAATTAGTTACTTTAAGAAAAATCATGTAAATCTCTCTACTATTCAATGTAACTATGACCTGTCATGCTTGGCCATAGCAACAAGCAACAGAGACCCAAAAGTTATGTCTCTGTGTTATAACCTTAGGGATCTGACATGCATATACCTTTATGTCACTGGATAAGGATAATTTGTAGTGAATATGTAAGAGTATTTAATGCAAACATGAACCATATTACAGATAAGCTATGGTTAATGCAGTACTTGGAATTTCTAAGCTATAATCTTTTTCATGCAGATTGAAAACTTATACAGAAAAAAGATAACAGGCATAAATCCGGATATACCCTAGAAAAGCTAATCCCATAATACATCTTAATTCTCCTGAAATGTATTCATTTACTGCTTTACTGCCTTTTATCGTGTAAACTACAATATATGAAAATATAAGCATATAAAAATATAATGGATCTCAGAATTTATTAATGAAATCACTACATGAATGATCCCAACTGAATGAATCCATTTTGGGTCATTCGAGTTGTGTTTTATTAATATTTTTAATATCTTCATATATTTATTTTGCATTTGCAGAAAATATTTCAATTGACTGCACTGGCTCAACAACAGCAAGATAAGTGAATACACATTATGTATGAATGCTGATGGAGTGAGCTACGGACAGTGTCAAATACATATACTAATTAAAAAAAAATTAGAATCCAAAAAGTTATTGGACTGAAATGTTTTCATGAAAAATGTGGTGAAATATAATATCTCATATATTACTATTTAGCCTTCATCATTAAAATAAAATTGATTTAAAGGAAAGTGAAAATAATATTACCACATTTTTCGGACTATAAGGCGCACAAAAAAATACTTTGATTTTCTCAGAAATTAAAGGTGCACCTTATAGTCCAGTGCACCTTATATATGAACCATATCTACAGACAACACCTGCCTTGAACTGTGCACAGGTCTAACACCTTCTGGTCATTTATCCTTATAATTAAGTGCGCCTTATAAACTGGTGCGCCTTATAGTCCGAAAAATACGGTATTTGGGAGTAAATATTTTTTAAAATTTTTTATTTAAAAATGTATTGTCTTTTATAGGAACAAATACTGAGATATATGGGTGAGATGAACTGAGCGGTGCTCAATGTCATTACTAAAATATAAAATTCCTACAAGTCAAGACCCTCAGGATACTTATCTATTACATGCTTTCATCCCTTTCACACAATGGGGTAGATTTACTATGTAATGTCAACAGAAGTGAAAACATTGCTGCTTTGAAGTGATGGATATTGACCCAGTATGAGATTTGTCTTCACATTTTGATACATATTTAACATGCTTGTGAAGGCTAAAATCTATCAAATTAGTGGAGTCCAATACCCAGCACTCCCACAGGTCAGTATTTCTAGCCCGTTGACAAGCGGAAACTGGCAGCTCTATTCTCTGTGTAGTGGTAGACCAGGTTACTGCAGATCAGCTCACGTTAATTTGAATTTAAGTTAAGATACAGTGGGAGTGATCTATTACCAACTTTCCTGGTTTCATTTGCAACTTTTTGAAACTTATTTGTCTTAGACAAAACTGGGACAAATACGTCTCAGCTGGGGCAAATAAGTCTCAACTTGGACTCATAAGTTTCCACTGGGACAAATAAGTCTCCACTGGGACAAATAGGTCAAAAAGAAAAGTAATAGAAATCAGTGTGGTGATAAGTCGCCCCCAGAGATTTGAGTTCAGTTCCATTCTCTATGTATCAGTTGCTGGAGCTAAATGTCATATCCTAAACTAGTTTGATAGTAATTTCCAATCCTGGAAAACCTGTTAAAATTATTTACCATTGGAAATTGTTTGCACTGGGATATTTTGGTCATATATTTCATGATTCCATGGGTTAATGGGTGAATATTGCTAGGTTAAAGCAAACCCAATAAAGCACCTCTTTTGTTTATAAATATACATGCTACTGTGAATATGCAACAATGACTACTACAATAAACTGAAAAGAAGATGAGTTTTGTAGCTTTGCATGAGTACTTGCAAAAATAATTGTTAAAAATGGTCATAAATCCTCAAAAATAACATTTTAAAATGTTAATAACAATAAAATCAAACTTCAAAACTAAAAAAAAATTGGGAATTGCCCCTACAAAGACTTTGCTTGATTTCATTGAAATTTGATAACGGAGACTGTCGAAACTGTGTTTTACAAAGTATTAAAGGGAACCTGTCATCAGGAGCCCTTTTTCTAGCTACTTTATGTCCCCATGGAGAATAGTGTACACATTGGAAAATGCCAGTTTTATTATAAAAACACATGGGGACAATCAAAAGTAAAGTTAGATGAAAGTTTACCTTTCCCTCCTCAAAGCAGTGTCCCTTGTTCCAAGGGAGTGGCCAGTGAGAAGTGGTTTCCCACCCTTGGGAAACCACTCCGTCATGCATTTATTTCAAATAGGAGAGATATGGGTGCTTTTTTATTGGAAATCTGGGGAAACTTCTCATCACTGGTCACTCCCATGGGGCACGGAACACTACCTTTCTCTCTGCAGAGCAATCTTTTATCTAAAGTTTTTTTTATTGGAAAAAGACAGTTTTATCATAAAAACACTTTGGTGCACACTATTCCATATGGGGACATTGGGGAGCCAAAAAAGGGTTACTGATGATAGGTTCCTTTTTATGGTTGAAACTGACGTTATGTAAATTTCGGTTTTAAAAAAATTGCCTTCAGTACTACAGCTCTCTATACATCAATGTCTGACTTTTAAGAAGCCTTGTGACATAATGATTTAATGAGCCATTCGCAGTTTCACCGTAAAGAATAGCCAAACCAGTTAAGTCTTTCCTAGAAGGAAAAGATCCTGAACTGTAGACATTGATGACAAGATACAATGACTTCAAAACAGGAAAGTATAGGGAACTAGTTAGATTGGAGATTGCCTTTGCAAGCATTTTTTTGATATAGCATCTCACATAATTTCCTGTGCTAAGGAATACTGTATGTGTTGATATAGTTTGTTATTGATGCAGTTCGACTGTATCTCAAGCAGCACTAATCACTATTAATATAAGATATCGATAGCATAGCTAAATTATGTTGCACAAGAATTGATATTGGGGCAAAAAGGTGGTATATTTAGGGCAATAGGGAAATATTTTATTTGAAGATCCTTCAAATTCGAACTTTTTTTGCTCAGGAATATAGCACAAAATTGTCTTTCTTCACTTGGATTAGTTAAGTTGGTTTTGTAATCTATACTGGATACCCAGATTTCTACAGGGCGAACTTAGCTAACAACAGCAAAAGAATACGAACTTGAACCAACAACGCTTTAACTCACTCTGGAAAGATTCAACATATATGGCAACATTTGTCGTGATTTTGTGTATATGTGTATCTGTATGTTTACAAAATTAATAAAAAGTTTATTAAAAAAAAAAAAATTTAATGTTACGTTAAAGAAATGTTAAACAATTTATACAGATGACAGATGATTGATAGTTGGCTATACTATCTCAGAACTCTTTGATCGGTTGTGATTAAAAGTGGACTTTGCAACTGGCGCATACTGCCCTTTCTTCCAAACCTATGAGCTTGCACTTGCTACAGCACTGCTGTAAGTTAAGTTGGGAAACAGATCCTAAGTTAAGATTTAAGATGTTATAGTCTTCTGTATTTACTTGCATAAAACTGTACAGCTGTGTCTAACAATATGTGTTCAGCAAAATCTTGAAAGTTTCCCCATCACATCCACTGGGTGGGCACAGAAAACATATAGCATGAATCTCTTCTGAGAAACAAAATTATGTTTTATTTCAAAGGTCATGACTTGCCACTTATTCTGTTATCTCTAAAACCAAAAGTACAGGTACAAATCTATACATGGATCACCATTTTCATAGAAAATTCATTATAGGCCCACTGCTCACTGTCCACTGAAAACTGTTATTTGTGTTTTATATTATTTGAATTAAGTCATTCCTTTTCAGCAGGGCGTAGCACAATATGATAAATACTGTGCCACTATTAAACCCAAGGATGGCCAAAGGATGTGCTACAAGATTAAGAGGTATTTTTTAAGAGACAACCTCACAGTCTGGAGATGAACTGCTTTTGCCATGTTTTTAGGGAAAGATTTACATCAGTGTTAGTGCAGGTCTTGGAGGTGTCCATCAACAGCTGTAAGTGGCCGGAAGGAAATTCCTAAGAAAGTTAGCAGTTGCAAGAGTGCATGTACTAGGGAAACCCTTTACAATAGGTTGTTAACCTCAACGTATTCCTTATTGGCTTTATAAATCCACCCCATTGGAGAAAAAACATGACAGTAATGAAGTTTGAGTATTTCGATTTTCATTAAAGGGAACCTACCACCCCGATTCTACCTATAAAGGTAGAAGGAGTGGTAGGTGGATGAATGGGACGTGAGGATAGCCCTTTTTTGGGCTAATCCTCACGTCCCGGGTGTCTTTTACAAAACTTTATTGGAGGCATATGTAAATTTTTTTATGCGGCTACTGGGGCGTGGAGAAGCCGGACATGAGGCTACTAGTCGCGGCTACTCCATGCCCCAGTAGCCACGTTGCCATTTAATCTTCGGCACGCAGCTCCTCGTAGCTGAGCGCCCTCGTCCGGGTCCCCTGCGTTCTGCACATGCGCAGTAGCTCTGGCCCCGGAGCCACAGCTGAAGGTTAAATGGTAGAACGCAGGGGACCAGGACGAGGGCGCGCCGAAGATTAAATGGTAGGTGGAGTAACGTGGCTACTGGGGCGTGGAGTAGCCACGACTAGTAGCCTCATGTCCAGCTACTCCACGCCCCAGTAGCCACATAAAAAAATTTACATATGCCTCCAAAGTTTTGTAAAAGACACCCGGGACGTGAGGATTAGCCCAAAAAAGGGCTATCCTCACGTCCCATTCATCCACCTACCACCCCTTCTACCTTTATAGGTAGAGTCGGGGTGGTAGGTTCCCTTTAAGTTACCCTTGTTGATATTACTATGTAGACTTTTTAATGTAATATTTTGTTATTAGAAGATGTTTACTAAGCTTTGTCTGCTGGGGGTAATTGATGGTTCTCAGTGATGTTAAGATCTGGGATCATCATGGATTAGTAAATCTTCCCCATTGAGTTTAAAGAGATGACTGTGATTCTTGCTTTGTCAGTGTCCACTGGTTTTTAATATTTCTGGACTGTGCTTTAAAAGAAATAAAACTGTGTGCATGAAGGGTGAGTCAGAATGGGACTTCTAATCAATTCAAAAGACCTTCTGCGACTGACCTTACTTCCGGAGTCCTTGGCTCCACATTCACCCTTATCGTACCACCATTTGTTTTTCAGCTTGTCTAAGATGCCTTGTTCACTGAGTTTCAATACTGCAAGGTTTACGGGAGTTCTTCACGTGGGAAATAACATAAATAACATTATATTATGTTATTTTATGTTATTCAATCTTAAAACTATTTTCATACTATACAAAGCGATAAAGCAGGGACCCTGGACACAAAGATCTTGAACTGCAGGCAACCTGAATATCACCTTAGTTTTAACACTACAAGTGACACTAAATTACCAGGTCCTGCCTATATCGCTTTGAGTAATCGGCACACACTGTTAAAGGAATAACAGAAACTAATAATAAATTGACACCATACTGTGCTTAGAAAGAATTAGGTCATTTTTAGGATGAATGTAAGGATCAGCCAGGATATCTTTTCCACTGAGAGATTTGCAGAATATTAATTGTATTAGCATGTTCTGTTCTGTCGTCTCTTAGGTAACCATTTCAATCACAATAGTCAAATTACTTTTTCAAAATCATAATTTTCTGTATTATTGTCTATTAATCAAAAGGCTGCTGTCCCTGAACTCTCTCCTGTATTGGAGGTTCATACAAATAAACATATTAAAGTATAAAACAATATACCAAATAAGTCTCCAGACTTGGAGTATATTCACACAGCTTGCAAAGTTCCCGCTCTGAAACTGCCCAGGATAAGGGAGGACTCTGATAGTTTCTGCATTACAATCAATGCAACTTCGATGTGCACCAGAAATGTTGCAAAAAAACATACCTAAAAGGGGTTGTATGGGATTTTAAAAACATGGATACTTTCTTTTAAAAATAACAACACACTTTTTCACATATTTCTAAATATTATTGCACCTTAGACCCAATCCAATCATCATAGCCAAAATGTGATACCACGCAACCCAGGGATTTAGCATTACAGCCTTGCAACGCAAGGCTGGGGTCCTGGGCTCAAGTCCCATCCAGGTCAACATCTGCAAAGAGTTTGTATGTTCTCTCAGTGACTGTGTGGGTTTCCTCTTTGTCCTCCGGTTTCCTCCCACACTCCAAAATATACTGGTAGGTTGATTAGATTGTGAGCTCCAAGTACAGGGACTTATTTGGCAAGTTCTGTGCAGCGCTGCATAATCTGTCTGCGCTATATACCGTATATACTCGTGTATAAGCCGAGTTTTTCAGCACAAAAAATGTGCTGAAAAACGTCCCCTCGGCTTATACACGAGTCTATAACAAAAAAAAAATTACCCACTTAAAAAAAAATAAACTTAAATACTCACCCTCCGATGTCAGCGCGGCTCCCCGATGTCGGCGCGACTTACCGATGTCCCCGATGTCAGCGCGCCCCATCTTCTTTCTTCTCCGCGGCTCTTCTTCTTTCTTCTATCTTCCGTCATGGACGCGGCCATGTCTTCTTAGTGGCCGCGCATACTATGACGTCAGCAGCGGCCGCGTCATAGTATGCGTCTGCTAGAAGAAGAGATGGCCGCGTCCATGCCGGAAGAGAGAAGAGGAGCCGTGGAGAAGAAAGAAGACGGGACGCACTGACATCGGGGACATCGGTAAGTCGCGCCGACATCGGGGAGCCGCGCTGACATCGGAGGGTGAGTATATAAGTTTATTTTTTTAAGGGCCGTGGGGGCAGGCTGGCTGTATACTACTAGGGGCTTCTGTATACTACTGTGGGCTGCTGTATACTACTGTGGGCTGCTGTATACTACTGTGGGCTGCTGTATACTACTAGGGGCTGCTGTATACTACTGTGGGCTGCTGTATACTACTAGGGGCTGCTGTATACTACTAGGGGCTGCTGTATACTACATGGGGGCTGGCAGGCTGTATACTACTGGGGGCTGGCAGGCTGTATACTACTGGGGGCTGGCAGGCTGTATACTACTGGGGGCTGGCAGGCTGTTTACTACTGGGGGGGGGTTTGACCAATGCATTTCCCACCCTCGGCTTATACTGGAGTCAGTAGTTTTTCCCAGTTTTTGGTGGTAAAATTAGGGGTCTCGGCTTATACTCGGGTCGGCTTATACTCGAGTATATACGGTAAATAAAGAATTATTATTATTAGGATAGGTGAGGAACTATTCTGGGAGAAAGCAGCCATGTTTTTCTGCCACTGTAACGGAGCTTTATGGAGTGGTGCAGTGACAACTTAACCAAAATCCACCTTCATCAGTATTTGCAAACCAAACACTGGAATGTGTTAAAAACAACAATAAAGGAACCTGTCTCTTCATTATATTTGTTATATGTAGGGTCCACAACCACAACCAGTCCACAACCAATATTGATAAAAATACTGATGTGAGAAAGTAGTGGTTATTGAAACTCCAACCATGCGACTCCCATGATCAGAAGAATGAACAGACAGTGGGTGTCCATGTATGTAAAATAGTCCCATTGATTTTTATTTAGCACAACCTCATACAGACTATTCATATTATTACTGTATGCAGAAGCCCAGGTAGACCTACACTTCTCACACACTGATTCCCAATCACAAATATTTATCCCAAAAGGAAAAATCCTGGTCTGCAGCTATAAGACTGTAATACTCTGCTGTGCTCATAGGTCCAACAACAAATGGAAGGATGTCATGTAAGTTAACATACCATTGTTCTGCAGTCATACATCCAAGATCACAGCTTAGAGACTACAAAGGTATGTCATTTACTGATTTACATACAATCATTTGCACAATAGTACAAATTCCCTTTGCCACTGACCATACATGGATAGAAAGCAGTAATATTAAATGGAGCAGTAGATTCTTTAAAAGGAACCTATCAAAACATTTTTATAAATACAGCTAGTGATAGGTTCTCATGGATCCTGTCTAACTAACTGACATTCTTCTTTTATCTAAAAATTGTTTTCCTTACACCCCCAATAAGGCAACTATTGGGCACATTTATTTGGGCTTTGCAACGCAATTTAATTAGATTGTTCTTGGGTTCAGATTGCAGCCTTTGGGGCGCAGCTGCGCTGGCTTCCATGCAACACAAATTAGTGGCCGCGTCGTCGGACAATCCAACTGATGCGGACCCAGCACCGTATTTAACTTTCAAATTGTGTAGCATGCTGTATGTTAAAGAAGCACCACAAAAGAGATGGTGAACTCTGTCGGACCTGAGCGTCACCCATTCATGATTTCAGGCGAATGATCTTATTGAATCGCTGCATTATAGACAGACAATGCACTTTCAGTGAACTCGAGTGACCTGGTAAGTAAATGTGCTCCTACTTCTTATATTACCTGGCATCAGAAGGACCCTTGCACCTACTCCTCCCTATGTCTCATGCTTCTTCTCAGCATGTCACATGACCAGGGTGATGTAATCTAAGCTTCTTTATCCAGTTTCGTTTGTAACATCTACCCCATGTATGTATCTGATCACATGGTGGCATCATGGCATGATCACAGCATACCTACATGGACTTCTACTTCTCGCCATGCTTCCTTAAGGGCATTCTTTGATTTAAAGTGATCAGATACATACATGGGGTAGACGTTGCAAATGTAACAGGACTTTAGATGACGAGCTGGTCACATGACATGCAGTGTTCAATAATGTAAGGGAGCTCTCTCTCAATATTCCACACAGCAGCATGTTCTGTAGCAGGAAGACCTGTCAATCAGGAACAAGGAGGTACAGCAGTACAGTGAACTCTGTATATACTGGACCCCATTACTATAGTTGGAATCACATCAGATGAGTTGAATGTAAGTAAACAAGCTGATTTTCTAACATGCCATGGAAAGGAACCATTTAGGGATAAGGGCAATGCTTTTTAATAATAGTCTTAATAAAGTATTTATTTGGGGTGGGTTAATTTGCATGGGATGTTTTTTCTAAGTTACCCAGCCTGCTATGGGCCACTCCCTATTTTAGCCACATTTGCTATAAGTTTCCTCAAATGACATTGCTGTAAGTTGCAGATTCTATTACAGGCAGGGTGAAAAGAGTCAAATTGCATTTTCTCAATATAAACCTGTCTGAGTGTCAGTCTCTGCTGAGAATTATAAAATTCTTCAACTTAACTTGGATGATAAAAAGTTCTCATTATTTGACAAAGAAGTTGATGACGGAAGAACATTATCAGAGACTATAGTGAATCTTAAAAATAAGCAACTTATTTGTTATGGTTTGTGTCTTCCTGGTCGAAGAAGGCCATCATTAACAAGTTGCTGGTGACCAAATATTATCATTTAAAATTACGGTAGACCTCAGTATTAGGCTACTAGGCCTGTTTTTCTGCTTGTCTTAAAACAAATAAGAGGGGGGGGGGTACAACCTCTTCATAGACTTGATTGTTCTTATAGATATCATTGATCAAGAAACCATATACTGTGTTGAATAAACAATCTTTTGCATCCACCTTGTATATTTTGTGACCAATAACTCCAAATATTAAATTTCTGAGTGGAAAAGGCATCCAAAGCTGTACACTAACCATTCTTCATTTGTAAGTGTAAATCCCAAAGCTCATATTAATATAATGGATATAATGATCCATTGGTTTATTACTATATTACCAATTTTACTTATTTTATCTTTACCAAAATAACAGTCTTGCCGATTACTCTTGACTAAGGTACCCGATTGTGGTGACATTGAGGCTGACCTTGGAGTCACCTCCCCCGCTGCCGCATTCTCCTTTGTCGTACCACCATTTGTTTTTCAATTTGTCCAAGAGTCCTTGCTCATTCAGTTTTAATACTGCCAGGTTAACAGCATTTCTTGAAACGATAAAACATAACTTGTAAGAAAATGTACAAAAGGCTTTTAGGAATAGAGTTGTGCGAATGTCTCAAAATATACTGCATGTATTTTGTTACTGTTAAATTTGCCTTTTCTATAAATGTTTTTTAAATCAAATAAAGTCATGCAATAGTTTCACCAGTTTATGGTGCATTTTTGAAAGCAAAGTAGAAAAATATAGGTTTTCACTCAATAGGTAATTCTTAGAATGATATAGAACAATATAGATATATCTATTTGTTTTAAGTAAGAAGTTGCATCTGAATTTGTTGAAATTCAGCAAAAATCGCACATCTCTACTAAGGAAATCGTAATATGTTAAAAGGAGCACAAGAGGACAAATTGTCTAGGGCTTTACATAAATCTATAAAGGTAACAACACCAGATACTAGATTGGGATATAATAAGGTGGCTTGTGCTGTGGAAGGGGGCTGTATACATAGAAAAACAATGCAGGACCGGGGAGGGGTGGATATTTGTTTTCCAGGGAAATTAACACAAACACCAAAGCATGCAAAAACACTAAGCAAATGGTAATTGAATGTGGCTTTTAACATTTAAATTGAAAAAGCCATTGGTTTAAGAAATATAACAAACAAAAACACAACACACAAAGAAATAAATGAAAAATAAATGAAAAAGTAAATTATACCATTTACCATCCTGCCATGTTAAAAGTAAACCATGTTACCTCAAACATCCACAAGAAAGTAAAGAACAATAAAATACATCAGGGAAGGTGGAATACTATAACAACACAAATATTGTTATATTATTCCACCCACCTTAATGCTGAGCCTTTTGGGGTTGCCACTCCATATCCTTTAGAATCCAGGTTGCCGCCAACTTTCATGGTGTCACATGGCTTTCTCTGCTCGATGTATTCATTCATTGTAGACTCCAGTAAGAAGGCAAACTTTCCTTTCGACTTCCGAACACGAGCCACACCATCATCTGTTGTTTTCGTAAACACAGAGGGTTCTGCAGACTTCATGTATGACCACATTTTCTCATATACTGCTATCTTTGATCTCTGAAATTAATCAATTAAGAGATTCATGAGTTATGACAAGTTAACATAAAAAATAACCATAGTTAAAGGGGTATTATCGTGTTGGCATTCACATTCAATTTCATTAATCTTCCATATATAAACTTTTCTTCAATAAGATGTTATTAAAAAAATTTACCTGTGTGAAGATAATTTCTTATAAATGTAGAAATATGGTCCCTTAGAAACAAGAATGTGTCCTTGGATATGGCCACCTCTTCTGGAGGGATTGGACAAAGACACAAAGGGTGTTTGTATATGTCATTTTTCTGGAGTTACTGCAGGTCCTACAGCCGTCCTGTGGAAATGAACGCTGAAGCCAGGTGGTCAGGCAAGGCTCAATAGCGCATGTCTGGCCACTGCTGCCAAAATGTGAGGTGGTCGTATCCGAGGAAGCTATCTCGTTTCTAAGGGACAACATAGCAACATTTATGAGAAATTATTTTCACACAGGAAATACCCCTTTAAGGGTAGCCTAACAACAGACCTAAAATCTGTTGAATATACTATTGGTAATTATTATTGGTAATCATGCAGGTTTCCACGGTGCTCTGGTTCAGTGCTCCCTAGTTTGTCCTGGTTGGTGCCTCTTGACAATCAATGTTTGTGCTGGTGGTCTACCTCAACCAGTGAATGGTTCACCATGCGTTTACTGTCCATTGAGGGGAGGATTGGTAAGATTGAACATAACTTTTTATGTCAGGGCTTGCTTTCTTATCACCTTAAAAATCTATATTAATAAACCGGAAAATCATATTAAATCCTGACTTAACCACTTGCTGATGAGGTCTGAAAAGGCTCTAGTGACCGGGCATTTTTATCGAATTTTCGTAAGCACTGATTTAAGGGCCATAACTTTTTGTGTGCTACCTTAATTTTTTTGCAGTGTTTTTCTTTTCAGGACACATAGAACTAGTTAAAAAGGTAATAAAAGTTGAAACATTTTTTTTTCATTTTTATTTGAGGTAATAAGCGAAAAAAAGGCTTTTTGGTAATTTTCAAATTAGCTCAAAATAAACATTATGAATTCCCTATTTTGTTTTGGTCATTTTGATATATAATGTGTAAAATCTCCAGGAAACGGTGCAACTAGTGCGATGCTTTTTGTAGTGTAGTAGTGTAGTAGATTTTTTTTTTATTATATGGGAACAAGTCATTGAATTTTTTATGAATATTTATTACTTCTCCCTAGGGTCTCCAGGTGTCTCTGCTCTAGTGGCTAGCGCGGGAGCAGTAGAAAACTGCAGCAACGTCTTGATGTCTATCGTCAGCGGGTGGTCCTAGATGAGTTAATACAGGCGTAAAAGAAAAAAACATACTTTATTTATTTAAAATCTGCCTCCTAATAAAATACCAAGGAGGTCCTTGATGGGCATTGCTTTCAGTAAATTTTTTTCAGTATATTCACCCTACCTCCTTCTCTGGTCTTGATAGCCCAATAGGTATAGCATTACTCAGTGTCACAGCCCCTTTTCACAGGTCATGTGAGAGCCAGAAAACTGTCTAAAACCCTTTATAAATGTAGTGCAGACTGTTTTTTTGTGCAAACTATGACATCATTCTAATGTAGACAGATACATTTCCCCCAATGTATTTTGTTTTAACAAACAAACTTAAGACAATATCAGTAACAAATTGCATACCCTAAAAAATTCTTTGGTAGAGCCAGAATCCAAAGTGCCATATGCTATTTCTGTTTGTTTAGCCAAATCTTCTGCACTCTCAATGGGTGACACCATCCTTTCCACTGTAAGGAAAGCAGCTAGGTTGGCAGTATAGGAGGAGATTATAATCAAAGTGAAGAACCACCACACTCCTCCAACTATTCGCCCAGAGAGAGATCTGCAAAAAAAAGTAGATTAGATATTAATCCAGATAATCTGGTACGGTCCAAATGACTTCTCATATATCATAGTAGTGGCAGGTGTTTGAACAGTAGGTATAAACATTTATCCCCCAAGTCCAGTTTTCCTTCCTACAAAAAACTAGGGCAATCATTAAACTGTTCTATGTAGCACCCTGTATTGTAAGAATATTATCTGTTGAAGTGGAAATACTAAATAATCCAAAATAATTCATGATTTATAAGTTTACATGAGTTTTTATTATGAAAAAAATTTTACATAATTTTTTGCAATTTGAAAACTTTTCCATATGTGTACATTTCAACGTGTCTTGCATAGCACAACCAGAACGTTTGTGCACGGATGTCAATGTCAAAATGTCATCTCTCTAACTTTGTTATGATGACGTGAACATAATATCCAATTCTGTAGCTATAATATTCAGGAGTAATATTCACATTTTTTATTTAACTTATATACTTGAGTATAAACCAAGTTTTGCAACACATTTTTTGTGTTAAGAAAAGCCACCTCGGCTTATACTGAAGTGAGGGCAGGCTCGGACATTATAGCAGGGGCCTCAGTGCTCCCAGGAGGCCCCTATCTGTGTTTATGATCAAACTTGATGTGCCTGGACCTGGCTGCTGGAGGATTATCATGGTAATTACCACAGTCAATGGTATCTGTGTCTTTAACCCCTTCCAGACACGCACCGTACTAATTGCACATTGTAATGCATGGACAGTAAAATCCACATATACTGCCATACTGCAGTATGGCAGTATATGGTAGGATCGATCAGACAACCTAGGGTTACACCTATAACAAAAATGACCCACTGGTTCACTCAAGACAGCGGATGCTCCTCACTGAAAGCACCGCCAACAGGATATACTCCCTCGGGATAAATACCTATTTCCCGGAAAGGAGACATCTTCTCACACAGCACCCTTGTTATTGTTCAAGGTGGCTGCGTTATATATGTCCCCTGATGAGCCTCAAGTAAGGCGAAACATGACATGTTGGGACTTCCACCTGATAACTCCATGAAATATACTTGTACATACCTTCCCCTGGACGTCTAGGCTTTTAACAGGGCCAGATTTACCAGGGATAGGTTCCTGTCGGGGTGGCAGCTTCATAGGGCTGCGGCTCCGAGGTCAGGTTGCACAGGGAATAATAGCTATCTGTCTCATCAGGGATTAATAGGGTCAGTACTGCACGATATCCGTATCTGTCCTTCTTCCCTCTTGAGAGTTGTATCCTTGTGCATACTCTACAAACAACCTGCACTGTTCCTCCGTGACTTCGTTTGGACCACCGATTGGATTATCTACACCAACTCCAACCTGCATAGACAACACGAAAAGGTCTGGACGATGGTGCCCCGCTTTTGGTCCTAGCACTACTTCTGGTGAGTTCGCACCGTTTAGAGATCAGTTCTACTTATGTAAAAATTACTGATAGACTGCTCACGGTTAGTAAGGACACCAGAAATTTAGACACATGACTTTTTAGGCAGTCATTTTTGTTATAGGAGTAACCGTAACTTATACCTTTGCACTATTTTTATTCATTTTTTTAGCATTGCTACATTAAAAGTTATATTTTATTCACCACTTAGACTCTCCCTTATATATAAAGGTGAAATTACGCAACTATATTTGACGATACTTTATAAATCTGTACAAGCCAACCTAGGGTTGAAGTACCCTAAGGAGTCTGATAAATAGTAAAAGTAAAAATAAAAAAAAGTTTAACAAAAAAAATTATAATAAAAAAAACCTAACAATTCAAATCACCCCCCTTTCCCTAGAACTGATATAAATATAAATAAACAGTAAAAATCATAAACACAGTAGGTATTGCCACGTCCGAAAATGTCCATTCTATCAAAATATAATAACGGTTTTTCACTGCGTTTAACCCCGTAACGTAAAATAGCGTCCAAAGTCGAAAATGGCATTTTTTTGCCATTTTGAAAAATATAAAAAAATTAATAAAAAGTGATCAAAAGGTCACACAGTCCCAAAAATAGCAATGAAAACGCCATCAAAATTTGCAAAAAATGACACTACCCACAGCTCCATACACCAAAGTATGAAAAAGTTATTGGCGCCAGAAGATGGCAAAATCCCCCCAAAAAAATTTTGTACAGGAGGTTTTAATTTTTTTAAATGTATGAAAACATTATAAAAGCTATACAAATTTGGTATCCACGTGATCGTACCGACCCAAAGAATAAATTAGACCTGTCATTTGGGGTGCACAGTGAAAATTGTAAAAGTTATAGATTTTTGAAGGTGGTGAGTGAAAAAATTAAAAAAGGCCAAGTCGTTAAGGGGTTAAGATGCAGATAATATTGACAATGAAAGTATGATTTGTCCAGGAGGCTTCTTTGGTGCATGTTGCTCTCCGACCCAGAATGCACTGCTACGTGATTGCCGTCAATCCCAACTCCTGTCCACTGCACAGAGAAGACAAGCGGATGATGTAGAAATGGTTAAGCTAAATTTTTTTGTAATAGCAACCAGGGATATAATAATATTTAATTGTAAGGTGGCGCAATTTAAATCTAAGGGGTAATCCTAGGTACTAGGTTTTATTTGGTATCTTCTTATATCTGAAATTTACAAGTAGTTGCTGGATTTCCTACCCTAGGCTTATACTCAAGTCAATAAGTTTTCCCAGTATTTTTGATGTACTATTAGGTACGTCGGCTTATATTTGGTTTGGCTTATACAGTCACTCTTTTTTTTATTGGTCTAAATAATGTAGGGTGGTAAAAAGAAAACAAAGCAAAATAAATACATAAAATAAATCTGCATACCTTGAAAGAGGATGACAAAAGGAAGCAGAAAAATAAAGTGAATGTTAACAAAATGAAGAATGTATGCAGTGATATGAAAAAAGGAAAACATACAAATGATTCATAAAATGCAATACTCTACAGATTTCTGGCCTTGCACTGATTCAGTGTTTGTCGTAAACTGAAGCTACACTCTTTGTATGAGAGGTTGTCCCATAAAACAATTACTATCATGTTGTATTAGATCACTTAAGTATCATAAAGAGGGAAACCCTGTATAGACCTTCCTTTAGGGCTGCAATATCATCTGGCAAATTAGGTTTTAAGCTGGAATTCCTTGGAATCTCACCCTTGTAGCCAAATTCTAAGAGGGGTTTTCTTCTTAACTTCCTTTAAGCAGCTATGCAGAAAATTCTGGACACCTCCCTGGTTCTCTGTCTCCTAAATATCTGACCCAGAAGCATTTCATTCCTAATCAATTACAATGAACTAACCAGTCATATTATCTAATGATGCACTAGCTGTTGGGAGGGAGAGACCCCTGAAACAGAGCAGGAATATCATTTTGATACACTGGATTCAAGCTGCTGAACTGAGGTGATTCATCTTTCTTGGTTGATACAGCTCATAAACTCCATCAAGTGACTTAGGGACTGGAACTCCTAAGTACAGCAGCCTAAATCCAGCCTTGGTCACATGATCTAACGATGCAATCATTTTTGAAAGTGAAGACCATGTGAGCTGGAGTTGACGTGTTAATGTAATTAAACGGAAAGGCAACTCTTCTATATCCTAAAGAAAGCTCAGTTATACAGAAGGTAGAGCACTGGGGAGTGTAAAAAAACTATTAGATTCTTAAATGAAGACAACTTGGCAGAATTTGGGTAAAATTGTTAATTCTAAACAAAATTTAACCCCTTGCAGCTTCTCATATGATAAACATTTTGTAGCTAAGATTGGTTAGTTATGTAAAAATGCTTATTTTCCTTTAAACACCAAATTCACCAAATGAGACAAAAAACTTTACGATGCCGAGAAAGCAAACTGGAAATAATGGAGAGATTTGAAGCTTTCCATGTGATGTCACAAAGCTTATTTGCCGGTCTTTCCAACTGGGCAAAAACATGCACAACAGCAGATTAAATACCAGTTTTGTGCAATAGCAACAGAAAAAGAAAAAGCACCAAACGGAAAAAAAACATGTGAAAAGGGGTAAAAGAAGGAAAATATCAATCCTGGGGTATTCTACTAAAATATTATCCATATGTAACAGATTACTTGGGAGAAAAATGAAGGTCTCGGAGGTTGAACCTACTTCTATCAGACATATATGACATATAGGCTATATCTTTGGATAGCCTATAAAGGTTTCAAATATTATAAAGAATATTATAAAGAATTACATATACTGGGAAAAGATAGCATCATAAAGAAGTAAAAATGGTTGACTTCTACTAAGGATCCACTACTAGTTTTAGCAAGGAAAATTATTACATGCAAAAAAAACTTGAACATAATTTTTGTTGAGATGGTATACATAACAACTACAACCAAGAACAAATCACTATGAAAGAAATTGGTTTTTCATATCCTTTACTGAAAAATATCATATAATCCAAAAATTCTTTTACTTCTTTCTATTTTTCAATTTTTTATAACAATCCACAGTCCATTTTAAGTCATACACTTTAGGAAGTACATTGTACTGCATTCAGTCGGTAAATTACCTTCTTAAAGGGTTTTTCCCACAAACAAAACTAGCTAGCTGATCAGTGGGGGTCTCGGTGCTGAAAACAAGATCACGAAAACTAGGGGTCAATGGGGTCCCACATGACTCCATTGGACACCTTGTTGCTCCGTCAGACTACTGGAGCAGGCGGCCATGCATAATCGTTCTGTTCCATTAATCTCTATGGAGCTGCTGGAAATTGCCGAATGCAAAAAAACGATGAACCCCTTGTTTTCGGGATCTGTGGGGGTCCCAGCACTAACTTTTGTTTGTGCGGAAACCCCTTTATTCACTCTTTCTGGAAAGTATCGCAGTCTTCCAATAGTTAGGTATATCGACTCCTAGTGACTAACAGGCAGAGACATTACACTAGACCAGAGGACTATAGCATGAGCTGTGTCCTGTGACGTTTCGGGAGTACGCCTCCTTCCGCAGACCCAATATACCTAACTATTGGAGAACTACAACACTTTCCTGAGAGAATGGATTAAGAAGGTAATTTACCGACTAAATGCAGTACAATGTACTTCCTAAAGTCTACGACTCAAAATGGACTGTGGATTCTTATAAAAAATTGAAAAATAGAAAGAAGTAAAATAATTTTTGTATTATGATGTTTTTCACTAAAGTATATGAAAAACCAATTTCTCGCATGGTGATTTGTTCTTGGTTTTGTGCTGACAGTTTCAGAGGTGGGGAACTCTGAATCTATTCAATGCCTATATAATTACACTTTCACATATACCCAAGATTTTGATTGTAATTATACATTACAACTACTTTAGCCAATAAGAAAGCATCCTGTCCTTGCTGTATAAAGACATACTCCTCTATTCTCTGTTTATAAAATGCCAAAACAGCTGATATGTAGAGTGTGTTAAGTATTGGATCCCCCTGTAGGGTTGGTCATCAATATTTAAGCAAAAAGGGTAGCATATAGAACTGTATATCCTTTTATCATAACTATTTATCTCGGATTACAAAAAAAGACAACTATCTTCCAGAAACAGTTCCACAGTTGTCCATATTGATTCGTCTCGTGTTACCAATTACCATACAGGCACTAAGAGCGGTTGACCGGGCCACCTGCTCCTGAGGGCTCATGGCGGTCCACATAGCTCAGCAAGTTAATGACCAGGATTTACTATTAGTGAGTCACTAACGTGCAGAGTGCACCAGATTAATGCAAACTGCTTGCACATGTATCTATGAAGTGTTTGTGTCAGTATTGTGTGGCAGTTGCACTATGTCCGCTGTGCCACAAAATTCTTCACCTAAATGGGTGTTCTGGTGTTGATTCGGACCAAGCACCACAATTGTTATTGTGACTTGACAGAATTGTGTTGCACACTCAATGCTAAAAGTGCACCAAAAAATGTCAGTCCACACTTCCAGACCACTGCAGGGTGCTGGTTCAATAATCTGGCACATTATTGGGGCTTTGGGGCTCATTTACTAATTGTCCGAATTGCGCACTTTCGTCGGGTTTCCCAACGATTTCCGATTTGCCCTGAATTGCCCCGGGTTTTTGGCGCACGCAATTGAATTTTGGTGCATCGGCGCCGGCTTTCACACGACAGAAATCAGGGGGGCGTGGAATATGGAAAAACCGCAGAATTTAAAAAATAATTTGTGTCGCAAGATCAGCACTTACATGCACCGGGTAGAAGCAGGCGAACTCCGGCCGGCGGGCGCAGCAGCGACACCTGGTGGATATCGGGCGCACGGACCTTAGTGAATTCCGGCAGACACGAATCCTCGTTGGATTGCGCCGCTGGATGGCGACTAAACTGGGTAAGTAAATGTGCCCCATTGTGTCTGACCAGATCAGACAGGAGGCTTCACTGGACGGAAATGAGCATATATAACACTCTGCACTTCTATAATGAATGCCAGAATCACATACGGAAAACACTTTTTGCGGGATTGCTTCTTTAAAGAGTTCTGATAACTTTTAACAGGATGCTTAAAGATTTGTAGAAAAAAATTCTTGATTGAATAAAATCAAGATCATCAAGAGACATTGAGAATGCAAGAGGAAATTCCCTGATTTATTTTTAATCTTCATTTTTAGTTTACATCTGCAGATGTGCTCAGAGATTTGCATGCAAATGACTTATGAATATGATAAAGAGCATATACATAAATGCTAGAATTGATAGAAAATGAGCTGTTACATTTTTGGAAGCAGTTCCCGTTACATTGTAGCAGAGTTTAAATAGAATCTACTGTACATTGACAATTTGTGTTTAACTTTATGGCCTAGTGAATAAAATTGTAGATTTAATAGCCAGTCATAGCATGCACGATAAACAGCATGACAATAGGAATGGAAAAAGGGCACCAAAAAGAAAAAGGCATGACAACTATGGAAACAGAATGGACGGAATGGAGGGAGAGTGCAATGACATGCATGAACTGAAGACGAAGGTAGTTAAACTGCTGTGACATGTGTCTTCAGAGCAATCAGCTGCTACTTTTGCATAGCAACATATGTTATATGCACCAAGCAGATGACCGTAAAATGAGATATGCAGCAAAAACACGGTAGAACTCCAAGCATTGCTAAAACATAAAGACCCTATGCATTTTACAGTCTCAACATGGTGAATATAAGTTTTAATGGACATGTATAAAGGGTACTGTGGTCTATACCCATTATACATGATAGATGGTGGCAAGCAGTGAGATTTATGATGAAGCTTAGCATTAAGTGGTATGTAAAGCATGAACAAAAATTTGGAATTAGAAAAATGATTGCTAAATAAACATATATACACCATGACATCTCTATATGACCATAAAATGCAAGAAGGTGATGGAGTGATATGAAACAAACCTTGGAGAAATATCGCATCCTTGCTGCATAAAGGCACCCAGGGAAAACCATAGGCTGTTAAATATTCCAAACTCATTTGGAGGGTCGGGAGGGTTCTGAGGGTCACGGGCTTCATCTGTGTCCTCCAAGTGCCATTCATAAGGGCTGAATCTGCTGACTAGGAAAAGAACTACACTGACTCCAATGTAGGCGAAAACTATACACATCCAGATTTCATAGGCCAAGGGATCCAGGAAGGAAAATACTCCTGGTTTTGATTTTTGAGGCTTCTTAATCATGATGGAGATGCCCAGGCTCATAAATGGTTTTGAAAAATCAATCACTTCTTCTCGTACCAGAGTAATGGTGAGAGGGGCGACTGCTATATCTGCTCTCTGAAAATAAAGAAAATATTTCAATAAGTGCAAATTAAGCATATTTTTAAATCAAAGTCTTCCATCAATCCCCATGAAACGTGTGCCTTTGAATTACATATAAAACACCCGAGTAGCTTAGCATCATACTATACCAATCCATCTAAAGAAGATGTTAAAACAGCCACAACTTCACAATCTACGCCAGAGGAGCTGTAATTCCAACCTATGTAGTATTAAGGCCAGAAATTGCAACATTTTCCCCTCTTAAGCCCCTCATGCCAAGTGGGCATGCAGGCGTATAGAGAAGGATGTGTGCTGTAATTCCCCCAAGAAATATACATTATGAATTGACAATTCAATGAATGTGAATGTCCTTCCATGAAATGTATTCATAATTTTTAGGAAGAATAGAGGTACTGTACAACCCAGTGTTGTAAAATAATGTTCCAGAATTGTTTGGGCTACAGAAATATTGTGGGGATAATAGATTCTCTTTAAAGGTGTCCTTCCAGACCCAAAATCACAGCACAAAAAAACTATTATGTGCAAGGAACTTTTTCAGCCTTCTTTACAAACCTATGTTATTTCTATCCCATTCCCCATAGATATGTAGATCAGGGTCATGACTGTGTCTGCTGATGCATGGTTTTCTATTTCCTACATTACCCAGGATCATCCCTTGCAGATCACTTTCAAACAGAAAAGTTGTTCATAATAAGCTTAGAAAATGCCCTATACAATTTGACCTTTTTGGTGAGTTAGGAGGTGGTAGACTCCCCTTGAACTGGTTGTTTTTCTCAAACACATTACTGTGAAAATTTAACAATGGGCTTGAGTCAGTAGCATTAATATAACCTATATCTGTGTTCCTCTGTTACATAGCTGGTGCCATCTGCGGACATGTCACTGCTGGACCAACTCCTAGACTTAGCGGTTACCTCCACAGGAATGGCAAATAACTGTCTGACCTCAAGAGTGGCCATTCGTAAAAAGGTTAATAAGGGAGTAGTTGTGATCAAGACATACTGCCATTGAAGTCAAATGAATGATCACAAGACGGGACCCGGTTGTACTAACAATAAGGGGAAATGAATAAGTTATCAGCCCTTGGAGCCAGGAGGTGCTCTGGTGTTACAAGCCTGAGTGTACATAGTTTACATATTTTATAATAGTGTTTTTTTTAGGAAAAAGGCCCTGTTCCAGGATTTAATAAAAACATTATAAGAAAGAAGACATCCAGATGAATAAGTATGTTTAAAGTCTTAAAGTTCTTAAAGATTATTGAGATGTGACACCATATTGTTTTTATTACAAAATCTGATGAAATAATGAAATGAAATAATTAAATGTGGAGCTGAGTTTTTTAAGGACACATCATTGCCAAATGCAATAAGTCTAAATTATTGATCACATTCTGTTTGTATTAAACAACTGCTTCTATAGCAGAGGTATGGTAAAATGTTCCCCCGCTCTGGGCTGGACCCTCCTTGTCTTTCATATTAAGATCATAAATCAAGCATGAATCCATTTAAAATTGCACATGTAGCAAGCGTCTTAAGAAAAGTGCTGGTTTTGTTTCTTTAAAGTGCAGAATTCATTATTATTTGATGGCATTCACACCAGCTAACAATCCATAACTCAGGAAACGTCAAGCATTAAGCTTTTAAGGTAAATCGCTTTGGATGATGTACGGTGGCGAAAAAAAAGAATATAAGCAATTTTTAAACAGGACTCAGGGTCATTATTTAAAAAACATTTCTTTCAGAGGCTAGTGCCAGGACAAATTCACCTAAACACTGTGCAAGATGTTTCACAAGAAGATAGATTGTTCTCCACTGCAGGCGTATGAATTGAATTGTCTCTCAACCACAGCGTCATTCCTGACGAAAAATGTCCTTTATATACTTTTTTGCATTATTTAAGGTAAAATGATGCAGTTTTTGTAGACCTGTATCTATTCTGTAATCAATATAATTGCAGCAAAGCAAAGTAGTTGGGGCACATTTACTAAGTGATGTGCGCTTAGTTTTCGGACTTTGTACATTCTTTTTTGTGCAAACAGCCTACACAGGTATTTAAGAAGTGTCTGCACCACAAATGTGTCGCCTTTTGTAGTGCAGCTGTACTAGTCATCATGAGACACAAATTAGGGGGTGTTCTGGTGCTCAGTCGGACCGTGCGCCAGATTTAACATGCAAAGTCAAATGCGCACTCTGTCACAACAGTGCAGGGAGCGACAGATTCATGTAGAACATGTGCCAGAAATCCAGAATTGCACAACACTCAGGGGCGTCGTTAGGTCAAAAGATCCGGGGCACGAGCCCCGAATCTTTTGACTGGTGCCCCGAATGTTGTCACCTGGCTCTCTCTACTTTCATCTCTATTTGTATCCTCTGGATGCTTATAGAGATGATTACTGTAGTGGAGCAGGGTGCTGTCAGCATCCTGCTCCACTACAGAGCACATACAGCAGTTCTGTGCTGTAGTGAGAGCTGCAGGAGGTGATGAAGTGAGTTTGTGAGATTATTACAAAGTGTATAGGGGGTTATGAGTGAGTATGTGGGGCACTTGCTGTGTGGGGTTCTATTACTGAATGTAGGTGGCATTGTTACATGTCAGGCCACATTTAGGGATCATTATTAGGTGGGTGGCACAATTTGGGGGCTTTAGTAAGTGTAAGGACCACAAGATAGGGGTGTGGTGGTATACAGAGTGGGGCCATAATTGTGGCTTAATTGTAAAATGTGCGGCTTAGAAAGGTGGGCTTTATAATGTGTTACACTAGGGGCATTACTAGTATTTTTAGGACTTTGTGTGCAGCTGTATTACATTATTTGGTTGAAGAGTTTTAGGGGTAGAAGAATGATAACACTGTTAGGGGACAAAGATTTAGGGACAATAGAAAAGTGTAGAACATAAAATGTGGTAATCTCCATAGGCACAGCGCATGGCTGCATAAAGAGAAATGATGATGGGCGGCTTAATGGAGAACATGAAGAACAACTACTGCTCTGGATATAATAGGTAGCATTTCTACTGTGGTTTCTGTAGCTGTACAGTTGTTTTTAAGTGCAGTTTTTTCAGGTGGAAGCATATGGGGGGGGGGGGGTGTACGAAAGGGGACGCAACTGAGAATTTGGTACGTATGCATTGGGGCCCGTGCCCCAGATCTTTTGTGACCCTAGCAACGCCACTGACAACACTACAAAGACAAACTGCATTTGTTAGTAAATGTGCCCCACTGACTTTAAAAGTAGTTGAAAAGAGCAAAAGAAATTTAATAAAAGGAGCAACACATGTTAATCCATGATTCCAAAATGACCAAGACCACCGAGGTCGCATAATTGGTTGCTGAGATGCGATTTGCCACATCTTGGAAAGCTCCTATCTTGTTTATTTTTAATTATTTATTTTTCATTTTCCTTGCCCATGCCCCTTCCCTAAGCTCTAGGATGCAGTATTCGACAAGAGATGCTCAAAGCAAGTCAGAAAAGTTTGGGATTCGATTCTATGCCTGAAAAATGTCACATTTGTACTACGAACCAACAAATAGATTAGCTTATCTGTAGTTGCAATGTAAATGCTACCTTTAAAAATTATACTTTGAGCATGTGCACTGGATCAATTCATGAGATTGATTCAGTTTTTATTTAATTTTTCACCACTTGCTGTTTTTATTTATTAAAATAAATATATAAAACTATCACATAAAACCCGTCAGGTAAATTAACCCTCAAAACGAAATATATTTCATTGTCCCTCTAAATGCCTGTAAACTTAAGCAATCAGGTCCTAAAGCTGTATTCAAATGATGTGAAAGAGGTCCAATGAATCATTATCATATTCAGCTGTCCAGCTTATTCATGAGTGGGAGGCACAGCCACAACCCCAGTGCTTGACTGACAGCCTGTATAATGTTGTGAGGTATAATGGTGTAATGGCTCCTCCATGTGCTTCCTGGTGCTGTTGGCTAGGCCCCCTGCAGCCTGTGTGTGAGATACTCCTATAGACATGACTGATAGCCTGTATAATGGTGTGAGGTATAATGGTGTAATGGCTCATCCATGTGCTTCCTGGTGCTGGTGCCCCCTGCAGCCTGTGTGTATGGGAGAGATACAACAGCTTCAGGATGCAGGCATGTTATAGCAGTACATGTCAGGTTCATGTGTAGCTGATGTCTGTGTCTCTCACATGTGTATAGGAGAACATAGCATGTCAGCAGATAAAGCACAAGCACTAGCAATGCTATACATTACACACAGACATGAGCAGGGGGAGGAGAGAAGAGAGGTAATGGGGGTGACATTACTTTTTCTCTCCATGTAACCAGGCTCATTTACATAAGAAAGAAAATATGATTTTAGAATGATTAATGTATGAATTGACTAGATAAAGACTGGGATGGAAGCCTTGTGAGCTGCTCCAACATGTAGTGGTGACAGAATTAGTGACAGAATGTAGAACTTAAAGGAGTTGTCCACATTAAGAACATTCTAGCAAATAATTGATACTGTTTGTGTAATGAAAAGTTATACTATTTTCCAATATACTTTCTCTATCAATTCTTCATAGTTTTCTAGATCTCTGCTTGCTGTCATTCTATAAAAGGCTTCTATGATTACTACCATAGTGAAGAATTGATTTACTGATGAGTGAAGAAAGTGTATTGAAAAATTGTATAACTTTTCATTACACAAATAATATCAATTATTTGCTGGAATGTCCTTAAATGGAATGTCCTTAAAGGCCATTTAAGATTTTGCATAGTTAATTAGATCATCAAAGCCAAAGGAATAATTTTTGAATAACCCTTTGAAAACCCAAATATTGAAGAATTGTGTCATCATCACAAATGGGTCAGAGCAGGTTGTACCCGTATATTCTGAAAATGAGGAATAGGGACTGGCGACCAAAAGAAGGCGGAGATGCTAAATGGGTTTTTTAGCTCCCTTTTGGCAGGAATCACTTGCAATTGGATTGAGAACTGGCTGAAGGATCGTATCCTGAGAGTTGTGGTCAATGATTCCTACTCAGAATGGTCACCAGTTATAAGTGGTGTACCCCAGGGTTCTGTGCTTGGCCCACTACATTTCAATATATTTAATAATGATATAGAGGTAGGAATTAATAGCAATGTGTCCATTTGGATGTTCATAGGCTGCAGGGTGACTTGTACAAACTGAATGTTTGGTCATGCACTTAGCAAATGAGCTTCAGCTGCCTCTAAAGCCAGCAAGACGTTATCATGTATCAAAAGTGGTATGGACTCTCGGGATAGGGATGTAATATTACCACTGTACAAGGAATTGGTTCGGCCTCACCTGGAGTATGCTGTCCAGTTCTGGGCACTAGTCCATAAAAAGGATACACTGGAGCTGTAGAGGGTTCCGCGAGGAGCCACAAAAATGATAAGGGGTATGGAGGGTCTCAGTTATGAGAAAAGATTAAAACAACTAGATTTATTTAGTCCGTAAAAGAGACGACTACGAGGGGACATGATTAATTTTTATAAATGATATATATGAATGGTCATACAATAAATATGGTGGAAAGTTATTCCAGATTAAATCAAATCAAAAGACAAGGTGGCAATGTCTCCAACTGAAGAAAAGAAGGTTTACTCACCAGAGGTGAGAACTGTTAATCTGTGAAAAAACCTGCCTCAGGCGCTGGTCACAGCAGTGACAACAGAGAGCTTCAAGAAGGGCCTACATGCCTTTATACATCTAAATAACATTAATGGTTATGTTGTATAGAATTGTTTCCCCTAAATCCCTTCCGCATCCAATCCCTTCCCTTCCTTGGTTGAATTTGATGTGTCTTTTTTCAACCATATAACCTATTATACTATTCTAAATTTCAATATAGTGCATACAAACCATCTAACAAATATTTTTGATGATAGCTGTTGGTTTCTTAAATTTCCTGCACACAGGCGGTACAGTTTCACGGGATGGAAACATCATTCCTGTCGACCATTGATTTAATTGTTATCAATGAATGAGCATAGCATACACCTTTAAAAGTCATGTTTGTCTGCTCGCTCCTCCTCCTTCACATAGCTCACAGCCTGGTGAGCTGAAATCAGTTGGGTGGGAGGAGCTGTACAGGAGCACAAAGGTGGGAGCTAAGATCTGAGGAGTTAGTAACACAGACAAGTCACATGTTGTTTTTTGAAATGCATCGAAACCAAAACCCAGCCACAGTGACTACCCCAGGATTTTGTCAGGGTGCAAGGTAAGTTATAATTAAAATTATATTGTAATGCAAATGCTTAGAAAAGGCAGAGAGGCCATTTTGCATTGCAGGAGTAATAAGCTTCTGCAAACTGTCTTTAGTGAAAATGAGGTCCCTGGTCACAGGTTCCCTTTACTTGTTTATTTTTTTATTTAATTGTTTTTTTTAATTGATTTTAAGTCTTAACAGTACATAAAGCCCCCTTTAAGCCCCCATTCAGCAGTTAAAGGACACCTGTCATCAGGTCTGTGTCACTATTTCTGTCACCTCTACCTGTTGGGGCAGCTCACAAGGATCCCATCCCAGCCTTTATCTAGTCAATTCATATATTAATCATTGTAAAATCCTCTTTTCTTTATTATGTAAATGAGGCTGCTCACATGGAGAAAGGCAGTGATGTCACCCCAGTTACTCCTCCCCTCTCCTCCCCGTGCTCATGTCTGTGTGTAATGTTTAGTAAAGCATTGCTAGTGTCTGTGCTTTACCTGCTGACATGCTGCATCCTCCTATACACAGGTGTGAGACACAGACATCAGCTACCTGACATGTTCTGCTATAACATGGCTGCTTGTAGTTGCTGTATCTCTTCTATACACACACAGGCTGCAGGGGGAGCCAGCACCAGGAAGCACATGGAGGAGCCATTACACCATTATACCTCAAATCATCATACAGGCTGTCAGTCAAGCACAGGGATGACTCATGAATAAGCTGGACAGCTTGAATATCATAATGACTCATTGGAAATCTCACAGGTCATTTGCATACAGCTTTAGGACCTCATTGCTTAAATTTACAGGCATTAAGAGGGACAATGCTTTCTAATGGCAGTTTATGAACATATATTCAGTTTAGGGGGTTAATTTGCCTGACTGGTTCTCTTTAAGAAATTAAGTGCTATTCAGGGGCAAGTTGCCAATGCAGCCAATCACTGGCCTTAGTGGTGAACTCTATACAAATGGCACATGACTAATAAGGTGAGTCAGAGATGTACTGTGTTTACACTACTGAAGTCAGCGATTGGGTTAGATCAACCAAACGACAACAGACAAACAAGACTTTTTGTATGCATCACTGAGACTCCTATCCTGGAACAAAGACAATTAAGGCTTAATTATTTCACACAAAACTGCATTTTAGAAGCTTTGTTAAAGACCAGGACAATCCCCTAAAGTCAGATCCCCAAGCTGAATACAGATGTAAGACAAAAAAAAAAAGTACCTTCTAATAGGCAGGGGCTACGGGAAGCTATACTATAGATCTTAATAAATATTTATAAACATATTAATAGCTATAGTGTATATTTTGAATAAAATATTTTTACAGTTAGGCAAATTTTGTAAACAAAAATAAAGAATTGCTTGACCTTGAAATTCAAACATCTGGAAATGTTAAACCTGTCACCAGGGACCTCTTTTTTACTTAAGACAGGTTGCAAAAGTCCATTACAGTTGCATTGCAAATCTGCCTTTCTGCTTTCTTTAAACATTTGAATTACAATATAATTGTGTGTTATAACTTACCTTGCACCCTGACAGAACCTCTGTGTAGTCCCAGGGGTTAGACTTTGGTTTGGATGCCTTTCAAAAAACAATACGTTACTTGTCTGTGCTGCAGACTGCTCAGCTCTTGGCCCCCATCTTTGTGCTCCTGTAAAGCTCCTCCCTCTTGCTCCTTCACAGAGCTCACAGCCTGGTGAGCTGACATCAGTGGGGGAGGGAGGACCTGTACAGCAGCACAAACATGGGGGCTGAGAAGTCTGCAGCACAGACAAGTCACATGTTTTTTTAAATGCATCCAAACCAAAGCCCAACCCCTGGGACTACATAAAGGATTATGTCAAAGTGCAAGGTAAGTTATAACATACAATTATATTGTAATGCAAATGCTTAGAAAAGCAGAGAGGCAGATTAATGCAGCTGTAATTGGCTCCTGTAACCTGTCTTTAGTGAAAATGAGGTCCCTGTTAACAGGTTCCCTTTAAGCTATATATGTGCCTAAAGAGTAGGGAAGCTGCTTAAAGGAATTGGACCAAACATTCACAACATCTTTATTTATTACAACAAAATTCCTTTCCACCGATTAAATTGTGTCCTGCAGCTCCATTGAATACAATAGGAATGGTCAGAAATTGTATTGTTGGAGATAACTGAGCATGTTGCTTTGCAATTTTGAAACTCTACCATAATATAGAATGGTACCACAGGAAGAATGAGACCACTCCTGATCAGTTTGTTACATTAATAACAATAATATTTGGTACAGCACTTTTAAGTAAGGAAATCTAAACCTAGTGCACTAAATTGTCTAATATTGGCATCTCTACCAGTAAATGATGTAAAATGAAAAAAAATTGTGAAAATTATCTTTAATATCCTCAAGGTACTAGTAATAGAACAGCGGGATGATTCATGGTAAATAGAAATGAGATAACATTACACCCAGCCACATTACAGATGCAGATTTTCCTTCAGAAAAATAAATCAATGCCTTCTTTTGATAAGTCGGAATATGATGCCAGTTCTTTTAACACACAATCCCAGTCAATAATTATTGACTTTTCAACGGATCAATGTCGTCCCATGATAATATGTGACCTCTGAAGGACTAAAAAGGAGATTTCAAGCAAAAATTAATTTACTGTTTAACTAAAAAGTTGTGTTCTCTGTAAGTCAATTTTTGGTCAAGCTGTGATAATACTAAAGATGACACAATTTAGGGAGAAGGAGGAAAATTGAAGAAATGAATTAGTATAATCGTACGGATTCTAACAATACCATCCTTAATATTAAGGCAGTGCATTTATAAGCAAATCCAGCTCTCTCTTCCATAATCTTTCAGGATTTATTCCAAAGAAATCCATTTTCATCCATGTTCTCCTAACACTTATTTCTCAATTATGTTTCAAATTATAATAACTGATAGTGTGACTGTGCTCCTAAGAGTCCACCAGCTCCCAAATCATCCCACAAGTACAAGCAGCTTTGTGAAGGTCGTTTTGCAACCTTTTCAGGCATTTGCTGTTTCCCAATGATCTGTCAGCTTAGAAATACAATTCATCCCTATTCTTTATACAAATATGCTTGGTGTACCAGGATCCATGACGTATCTACTGGTACATCATTTTTATTCTTTCTACAATGCCCAGTGCCACTCATCACCATCCTTTCACATGATACTTGCCAACAATCCATGAAAAAATGTACAAGAAAAATTTTAAATTAAATTTAAAATTAAAATGTTTTGCAAAAAAATGCCCTGTAATCTTCATTTTACATAAGGAAAACTAAAAGCTTAGTTTTTATTTTTGTGGGGTTTTGTTTTGTTAATTGTGAACCTTAATTTATATTATTTTTATATTAAATACAAACCCCCTCTTCACTTGAATAGCCCCTTCTCCACTTGAATAGCATGATAGGAGTGGTAAGATGGCAGCAATAAGGGACATTATTAGAACTTGTGGCAGGAAATAAAAATTATTTCTTCTGGCCTCGGCCATTGGAGGAAGGTCTGGATTGTATATCATAGCTGATTTAACCTGGAGATGGCACAGGCTTGGAAACGTAGCCGGTGTCATGACCTTACCATAAGTGTTAGGTTACCGGCACACAAAAGTTGTATTGGCTCTGTGCTAACCATTGTTTTAACCATTAGTACAAACCTCCTTGTATTTCAATGGGCTCACACCCACCTGTGGTTTGTATGAGCTGACTGACTGCTGGAGCCACAAATTACAGAGCAGGCTCTATTTCTTTCCGAGCTTTGGTTTTCTATTGTCATCGGCACGTGAGTGGACCTCACACACCGATGACACAGCAAACAATAAAACATGGGTCCGCTGTTTCTTAGTACACACACACATCATTGTTCATGTGCATGTAGCCTTAGAAAGATGACTCCATGACACTGTTGCTAGCACCATAAATGATGTTTGTACAGTGGAGTGTTTCAATGAATTTTTAGGTACGGAGACTGCTAGTACAAAGCATTTGCGTGCTGATAGTATTGAGATTTGCTAATGTAAGAAGCTCTAAATTTCTATTATCACTTACAGAATGTCTGTAACTTTCTATAGTTGATCTCCGGACTGGGCATATTTGATGGATGTAATTACATGTATTATTTCTAGTTGGTTTGAAACATGAAATGCATCTGCAGCCTATCCCCATGTATGCACTGAAGAAGCATCACATTCTGTCATGGAGCAGTGACTCATTTTCTTCTCTACCCCACACACTGCTTAAGGAATCAAAAATTCCCTGGAATTTTTAACAGAAAAACAAGTCCATATGGATGTTGCTGCTGTGTTTTACAGTGAGTTACCAATTGCCCAGGCTGTATTAAAAAGGAAACTGTATTAAAACAACAGGCGTGCAAACAAAATCACATTCCCTGCTGTCCACCCACTAGTTGGCACTACAAAGATATATTGCTATGGCTATGCTCATTTCTACAAAGCTCCAACACAAAAACAAGAAATATGTGGTCTGTTCTTTACATAATTATAGGCTGATGCAATGAGCAGAAAGAACAGTCTCTTAACTTGTAAAGTATTGCTTTTATAGAGACAACTATTCTGCCATCACTCACCTTGCCATTGCTCACAGTCAGGCTCTCAATCTAAATTTCTATCTCAAACACAACCTTTATTCAGTTTCATAGGAATAAATTCTTAGCATGTAGGAATATCTATGCAAATGTTGGACATTCCTGTAAAGTGCATAGTTTGGCCAGTGCAGCCAAAATTGTTAGATTCAAGTAAAGTTAGTGTTATGTCTATACACAACTTAATGTGTAACTATATTTTGATAACATTTTGTAATAGAGTAGATGATAATAGAAAACTTTGCAATATACTTCATTAAAGAAATTTTTCCTGTGTCCTTCTTTTTCCTCCTTTTTCTTCTTTATTTAAGTAGTTTCTGTAAATTAGCTCAGTCTCTTGGTACAACACTGACAGTGACAGCTGAGAGACACAGGAATCTGATCATGTTTTTAATGACTGACATTCACTGTATAAAATGCTATAGATGTAAAAAAAAGAGTTAATCATTAGTCATTTTTGATTGAGGTGGAGATTTCAGGGAAAGCTTTTAGATACACTGCTCCCTACAAGATAAAGAGCAGACCCAAGGCACAAATCACCTGTGCACACACAAAAAAAAAAATTTGGGCCCCTTAACCGCAATGTAAGAAAATTTTCAAAAAATTCCCTGGTCATTAATGGTTAATGAATTATATTACATTTACTATTACATTTATTGACTAGTAATATGAACAGATGAACACTGCTATCTTTTCACTCCCTTCCCACTGGAGAACATAGGATGGCATCTGTGCTCAGCATTGGGAATGGGTCCACATGACTGATGAATGTGGTGTCTCTGGTCTGTGATGTGGAAGGAGCGCCTAATTGACCACTAGGCACCAACCCCTAGGTGTGGGTGCTGGGCATCTGAATTGACCAAATGCTCATATTTCCTAAGACCTCAACTGTTAAAGGGGTATTCCCACAATGATAGGTTTCTTAAATGTACTCGGAATAACAAAATAACACATTCTCTAATTCACTATTATTAATAAAAATACAGCATTTCCCAGATATAAGTCTTACCTGTCTCTATCAGTCCTGGTGTACACAATTTCAGTTGTCCCTAGTTACAACCCTGTAACTTCTGACTTAGGGTCGGGGACTCCAACTTGGATTTTTGTGTGACAGCCGTGAAGCAGAGCTTCTCTCTCTGCCCGCTGCCCTCTAGCCCCACCCCCTGCAGTCCAGTACGGAGCTCACTAACTGATGCACACTGATACACAGACACTAAGTTCCTGCCGGCAGCAGCGTGAGGAGAACTACAAGCTATAGACATATAAGTTATTTATCTGGGGAGGCACAGCATGAAGGCACAGCAGATCTAGTGTGTTGTGAAATAGCAGTGATGTAGGAGATCTAACTCTGTCATTGTGTGCAATATGCATCTCATAGATCTTATCTCTGATCTGTTTCATCTCTCTTTCTATGTGTCAGATACTAGTACAATGTTCAGAAGCCACATGAAAGTATATAAAAACTTGTACCCTGATAATCTAATCACATTGTCAGCTCACAGAACAGGATGGATTATAATGTGTCTGCTTCCCCAAGTCCCCGCCCACACCCTGGGAATTTGTACTGATTATCACTGAGTGATAGGAGCTAAAACAGCAATAAAGCTGAGTAAAAGGGTTAAAAATCTTTATTGTGTTAACATCACTAGGGGCTTGAGATTTGAGAATTTTCTTTCATGGGAAAATCCCTTTAAGAAGATAATTAGTGCAAAAGATGGGTCTTCGTTGCTTTCCAGTCAAGAGGCTGGTCTTTGTGTAGAACTAATATAATATATTGATAGTTTATATTTTAATGCTGGTTATACTATATTTATGTACTATAAATTCTAGTAATTAATACATATATTTATATATGTTAATAAAAGATGAATACCTACCCCATATACAAGTTCACCGACCATTCCATTCCAAATCTTAGTTTCGGGATCACGAGCTCCATATTTGCCATCTTCAACAATGGAAAGTTTGTATTTTATCCCAACATGCTTTGCAATCTCACTAGCCAAGTCCACACAATATCCTTCATACTTATCATTGCCATCGAGCTGCTCATAGTTTTTCTTTTTCATGACATATGGATTTTCCTTTAATAAAACAAATTATGGATCAAGCATATTTCATAGCACATTACTGAAAAGTGGCTCCATTATGTACTTGTTAATGTTCTGCAGATGAAAGGAGATAGTATCTGACTCCTACCATCATTAGATAAATCTATACCTGAGTGGAGTCATCTTTCATTCTCCACTGCAAAGAAAAAGGCTCAATCTGCCATTATTTTTATCATGTTCCTTAGTAATATTATTTTTTAATCAAACTAATACAGTCATTTACAATAATACCAATCCAAACATGAAAGTCAAAAGAAACAAATTACTTCAATCATATTCATGTAAAAGAACAGACTTCAAGACTCATTACTATGAAAGAATGACCTACATGACCATCAAATATTGGCTAGGTCCCTAGCCGCATGTCTTCTTCATCCTAGTTTTTCTAAGATTCACCTAGATAAACTTTGTTTAAACAAATATCAAAGTTTTGACAAAATTACTTACATAATTACTCAATTTACACTGTTGCTGAGGTGACCAGCAGTAAATTTTTGGCTACACATATGTTGACATAGATCCCTGCTGTGATTGGCCGTTCAGGTATATTTAACCGCAAGAATAGCTTCTCTCAAAACACCACAACAGAATCCTGATGGATGTCATTGTGGTCCATCTGAAACCATTAGTACTTCCAGCAATATCCTTCAATACCCTTCACAATGCAGATGTGAACATAGCCTAGATGTGGCACTAATAAAGCTGCCTTTATGGTGGAATTTTTTATACAACAAGATGCATATTTTTTTTCCTTTTATTAGGACTGCTTTGCTTTTTAGTAAGATCAATGAAGTAAATATAAGTAAATAATATATAGCTATATCCATTGTGCATTGATTGAGTTTTCCTTATAGTGAGTGCTCACGGGTGGCATTTCTATTAGATAAATGTGCAATGTTTCTTCCCAGATGTATCTTTAACTATAAAATGTTGCGTACTTTTAATACAAAGCCAATGTGGAAAAGCAATCTATAGTGAGGATCAGACCCATGAAAAGTTCTGCCCCAATATGAGCAACTCTATTTTATCCCAGTTTCATGTAAGAACGTGTATATACATGTAACTGTAACATTAAGCGTATCTCGTACGGTGTGTAACAAGTATTATCAGATCAAATCACAATGGGGTTTCTTTACAGACATTTCCTTCTTTCGAAAACAGTTTTTCCAGAAGTGCTGTCAACTCTTTGCTAAATTATTTGCGGAACGCATCTACTATGAATAAGCAAATAGGAAAACATCAATCCCCCTTTCTAAAAAGAGATGGGTTCCTGGAATGAAAACTCTCCCAAAAAGATATTTATGGAATATTCAATGGATAAGAATACCGAAAGCTATTAAAGGGGCCGTCCACTTTAAGCACTTTCATGCAAAGACTTGATATTGTTTGTAAAATGAAAAGTTATAAAATTTTCCAATATACTTTATCTATTATTCAAGTTTTTTTAAGTTGCTGTCATGCAACATGAAGCTTCATTGTTTACTTCCTGCAGATAAACACCGGATCATGGTCAAGTAATGTCACACAGGTGCATGGCTCTAAGCTGTGTGATACTAATGAGCTGTGCACCTGTGTGACATAACATGACCAATAACTGGTGTTTATCTGCTGGAAGTAAACAATGAAGCTTCCTGTTGAATGACAACAAGCAGAGATCTAGAAAAATATGAAGAAGTGATACAGAAAATATATTGCAAAATGTTATGACTTTTCGTTTCAAAGAATATCAATTATTTAATGTAACGTGCTTAAAGTGGACAACCCCTTTAATAGTTATAGAACATATAACACACTTTTGTCAGAGTTTGAAAATGTGGATAGACTTCCCTTATTGAAGGATATTTTGAAAATTGCTGAATACGCACATGAGGAAACTTAAAAAATGTTTTCATAGCTTTTAAATTATTATTATTAACACAAATACCGCAAAAAAAAAAAATCAAAAACTAATTTAGGTCATAATATAATCTTACCAAAATTGTAGTAACTATGATAGTTTTGTTTTCTACAGAAGTTGAGTCATTTGTAGGTTGCTGATCAGGAGCAGGAACAAAACGTTCATATTCGTTCCAATGTCCAACCTGTAACACAGTCCATTAATGCAATGTGGTCAGTAGAATATCAATTTGCTACACACCGGTGTATATACACCCATAGCATGCTGTTATATACCATATACCATACTGTGGACTGCTTAGTTTTAAAAAACTGACTTGCTTACTTTGCTTTCCCAATATAAAACTTATTTGCATATCTAATGAAGCTTATTAAGGTACGTGGTAAGCAATAACAAAGAATCAATGTGCACCATGATATTTGGATGTAGGGATATACCAGGATACTGAAAACACTTTCAAATGGCATAACCACATGATATGCTGCAGGTCTCCAATGCATCTGCCCTCATGAGCTCTCAATGACTCATTGCCGAGCTTTTTTGCTGCTCCATTATCCCTCTTTTCATTTACTTGCTAAATATTACATTTAATGACAAATGTTAACATGGTTGGAAAATAAATGTAGAAAACAGTGTTGGTTGTTTCTAGCATCACTTTACTGTCCAGCTGATGTGAAAATTGGTTTTCAGGGCTTGCGCTTACACATTAGATACACTGTTCTGTGATGAACATGAAAGGATATTGAAAGCTATACACATCGCTAAGCTATTTTTGGATGAAAGGGCCCTTAGGCTAATAGCAGTCACTCAGCCAACTCCGAGCCTTAAATAGAATCATATAAAGACAATGGAAATTCTATGAGGTCTTTGCTTGAATTTAATTAAAAAACAAAAAATCAAGCAATTAATCATAAAAGTTAGATACATTTATATTGTTGTCAGGTAGCACTTTTATTATAGGACCCATTGATTGGGTGTCCATGAGATTACAGAGGGTCATTATTGCCTTTTCTTCAACTCAATCATGGACTTAAACAAGTGACCCATGATACAGAGAAGCAGTAAATTCCACAAAACCTCAAAATTCCACAATAGGTGATCAGTCCTTTAACCTATATCTGGAAATACCTTTTGCTATTGTTTCCTAATATTAGCAATGTGGACTTTTTGGATCACAATACTTTACTCCATTTACTTGATCTTTCTCACTTACCAAACCTTTATAAGGCATCTGGGACTCTGTCAGCAAGAGGACTAACAACAAGGTATGACATATCATTTCTAAACTTCCCTCTTATGTTAAAAAAAAAAAAAAATCACCTCATATGCAAGAAGCATCACTTTTTGAATTCATGAGAGTAAAGGGGGTATGCCGGGCTTGTTGTTCTGTGGGCTACAGAACTGGAGATATAGTCAGTTAAAGAAAAAGGGGCGGATAGGATTTTTAGGTGTAGCTAAAAATCTTTAAGTAAATGTCTTTAACTGCCAGCATCTCGATTTGTGCGACTTGCAGAACTACAAGTCTGATGCAATTTGAAAGATGCAATATTTTTCCTACATATGACACAAGCTTTGATACAAATCATGGTCCTAGGTACTGTGGAACCCAAGACAGAATATGTCATACTCTACCTGATGGTGCTGTTGGTTTCACAGTGTCAACGGTGGAGGGTGACAGGCCCCTAATGGTGTGTCTCTTTAAGATGGGAGAGGAAGGTGACGTCACCTTGCTCTTCCTTGTTCCCAGCATGGGAGGGGGAGGTGGCAAGGGCTTGCATAATTAGCAGCCTGGAGTGCCGGATGTCTTGCCTCTTACTCCTGGCTGCTTTGTGTTTTCTAACGTGATCCCGGCTTGTCAAGATTAGTGCTGGGATCAAGGTGAAGAGGAGCGAAGATGAGTATTTATACGTTTTTTCATGTTTTCAATGTGGTTGATTTTCTTTAAGGCCAGGGATTCTGGCACTGAAACTGCTTACAAAAGGAACAGCAAAACCAGATAACTGAGCTTCAACACAGCAGTAACAATTGCACTACATGTTTTATACATATTAACATGTGTGTACTTTCTATATTACATTATTCTATGAGATTAGAGATAATCACTCCTTTCAGGATAATATGTTAAGAGCCACCTGGCAAAGGAGAAATTACGTTTTTTCTGTTTCAGAGAGATTGCCTATGTTATGGGTAAAGATTCCCAGGTGTTCCAGTGAATACATCTGCACAGAAACACACTCTGCTTGTTATACGACGTACTGTGCTACATCCCTCTGTAGACCAGCAAGTTCTGTTTTGTCTTTTCGGTATCACGCTGGCAATAAGTTTTATAGTTACTTTTCACTGACGATTGTGAAGGCCGCAGAACCTAAATCACTACATTTATAATTAGCATGTGTCTGAAATCTTGTACTGACTACTGTAACGATGAATATCTTATGTCATTTAATTAACTGACTACTAAGACATTTTGTATTATTATAAATTACATTCAACTGAAAGTATAACCATAGTTTGGTAAAACTTTTGCCATGTCTCGAAGTACCTCCACATCTACACAGGGCACTTCATCTGTCATGCACTAGGCACCATAATTGTGGTACATTCTTACAGAAGGGATTTCTATACCTTTGCTCTCCTATGGCTATATATCAGGGTGGTGCTTTATGAATGGACCCATTGTCTGATAGGAAGGAATTGTTGTAGGTCCTTACTTTTGAACCATATTATAGCATGTTTAACCTTTTGCAAAATTCTAATGCTTCATTAATCCTTCAGGAGATGCTAAAGAGGATTTTACAAGTTTTCCTGATAGATATATCAGACTGGATCTCTGACTAGGAAAAAGCCAGCAGCTTGATATAGGCATAATTTAAAGTTTAGGTTTTTGACAAGGTGACATATTATATATGTTTAATTCTAAAGCTATAACCACTCCTTTAGGGAAAAATGCAAGCCCCCAGGCGATCAGTTATTATCAACAAAGGTAAAGGATACAAGTAAGCCAATTTCTCAATATTGGACCCCATATTCCCAACTGGTCTTAGCTCTGGGAAACTTGTCCTTAAAGATGAGCAGCTTCTGAGACAATTATATGTCCCAAAAAGCCAAAATGGCTTTCTTTTTGTGATGCAATGATCTCCCTATGAAAAAAAAAAAATCCCCTTCACAGGAGCAGGACAAGTATCTGAATGCTGAAAGTTCATCAAAATCTGGAGAATGGGGCCTGATTTCTCTGATGCCTATACAGGCAGTCCCCGGGTTACGTACAAGATAGGGTCCGGAGGTTTGTTCTTAAGTTGAATTTGTATGTAAGTCTAAACTGTATGTTATATAATTGTAGATCCAGACAATAAAAATTTTGACAATTGGAGTTTAAACATTTTTTACTGTAATGGGACCAAGGATTATCAATAAAGCTTCATCATAGACACCTTACAGCTGATCATTGCAATCTGAGACTATAGTAAATCATTCAGAAAGCTTCACCAGAGGTCAGAGGGGTCTGTCTGTAACTATGGGTTGTCTGTAAGTCGGGTGTCCTTAAGTAGGGGACTCTGCAAGTTTTTTATTTACAGTTAGACAACTATTTAACACATATAAGTGAAGAATACACTGGTTACACATTCACATAAATCATATGGCTATGATTAGAGAGGATTTCAATTAAGACACTTAACTTCTATACCTTAAATACATGTTAAAGCGAACAAGTCAAGCTCTTTCGACTAAAGTTCAACCTGTTCGTAATTCAACCCTCTGTGGCAAGGGACATTAATAACTTAGTCTCATAATGTCTGGTGCATGATGTCACAGCAGAGGGGGCATTCTGAAGTAGGGACATTTTGGGACACACATTCTTACCCATCACGTCTCGACCCCCGAGGTGCGTTGCCCGACGAGGATTCACTAAGATCATACATCTAAATTTCCTGCTTGTGTCCCTTCCCCGCTCAGATCCGCCGGAGTTCACCATCTTCTTCCATGTAAAGTGCTTAGCTTGCGACACAATTTTGAATGTTAAATCCCAGGTTGTCCAGCGGCCACGTCCCCGATTTGGGTCGAATGAAAGTTGCCGTGATTGCGCCAAAATCCGATTGTGTGCGCCAAAAATCCCAGTTAAATTCATCGCAAAACAGAAAAAGTCAGGAACCCCGACGAAAATGCGGTCCGCGTACCCTTAATAAATGTGCCCCTTTGACTTCAATGGTAAAATGTAAACCTCTTTCGCATTACAACCAGTTTACATCTCACTTCAACATTGATTTTCTGGATGATGGACCATGAAAGAAACATGATATGCAAGGTTTTATTAGCAAAATACTGGTTGTGGTTTATTAGGTACAATTTTGCTGACAGGTTTCCTTTTATTTTTATAGTTGACAAAAGAACTTTAGGTAATTTATTTATACTATGAACAGTAAAAAGTCTTACCTTTCGAGGTTTAGTAGCTGTCATCTCATACACATCAATAGTGTAGTTAGTTCTTCTTCCATATGTATCAAATTGGATATTCCCAGTCATCCCTTGAACTTGCACCTAAAACAGTAAACATTTGGTAAATTTACTGTAAGTACACATATAATTATACAACACATAAGGAATAATAACACAATTACTGTAACATCATATAGATATATGTATATATGTATCTACTGTATATACTCGAGAATACGTTTTTCAGCACAAACTTTGCTTATACTTGGGTATATATAAAAAAAAAAATAAACTCACTAATCACCATCTACTACAGGGGGCAGGCTGGCTATCTACTACAGGGGCAGGCTGGTATATACTAGAGGGGCTGGCAGGCTATATGTTACAGAGGGCTGGCTGGCTGTATACTACAGGGGCTGGCTGGCTCTATACTACAGGAGGCTGGTGTTAAGGAGGTCGCACTGGTTTCGGACGCCATCTTGACTACTGTCCGCCATCTTAGATACAGCGGCCATGTTCCCTGACCATTGTCTAGTTAATGTCATTATTCACTGTTATTGATTTGGCAAATGTTTTCTTCTCTGTGCCCCTACATGAAGATTGCCAGTACCTATCTGCCTTTACCAGTTCAGTATTCCAGTATATCTGGTGCAGATTCCCACAAGGGGGGTAAAACTCACCCAGCCAGTACCCCACGGCCCAACAGGGAGTAGACTGGCAGACTACCCCCTTACTGGATGTTCTCCTTTTCAGTATGTGGATGACCTACTGTTTTTGTTTGCCAGGATGCATTTATTGACCTTTTCTGTGTGTGTTTTCTGTTCCAGAAGGGTTGCAAAGTTCCCAGAGACAAACTCTGGTACTGCCAGGAGAAGGTGGTCTTCCTAGGCCACTGCTTCTCAGCCACAGGCAGATACCTGACAGAGGAAAGAAAGCTGGCAGTCCAGAATATGCCCCTGCCCTGAGGCCCTAAGCCTCTTTACATGTTTCTAGGACTGGCCAGCTCCTGCAGGCCTGGGATAAGGTCTGCTGCCCCCAGCCCAATGCTGCCCCTTTCTGACTGCATTGCCTCTTCCCCATTTGCCCTTAGTCAGGAGGCAATTGATGCATTCCAGAGCCTTAAGCTGGCAAATCCTGTCTGCCCCGGCCTTAGGCACATGCCACTGAACCAGACCTTTTATTTTATTTTGCACGGAGTATCTAGGAGACAGGTGTCTTAGCCCAGGAACGTGGTGGCCTCCCCAGTGGCCCACTGTTAGGCCCGGTTAGACTCAGTCGTGAAGGGAGCCCCTCATGTGTCAGTAGCTGCAGCCAGCAATCTGCTCAGCAAGGCCAGTGAGCTGATCCTAGACCCTAGATCACTCAGTTACTGTGCAAACCCCACATACTTTGCACAGTGTCATCACCCAAGTACAGCCCAAGCATGTGAGCCAAGGCCAGACAGCTCAGACTCCAGTGTGCACTCCTGATGCCCCAGGACACACTGATAAGGTGCACAGCTCTGAATCCTTCATTCTATCGCCAGTCTTCCAGGATTCATAGTGGGAGAGAGAAGGGTGATTAACAGATGTTGAGTTTTTTTCTCATAGATGGCTCCAGGTCTCCAGGAGAAGACAGACGGTTCTACACTGGATATGCAGTGGTCAGTGGTGCACATGAGGTAGTACAAGCAGAACCACTCCCTCCACACAGGTCAGCGTTGGAGATGGAGTGACGGCACTCAGGGAAGCGCTACAGCTGGCGGAAGGTAAAAGGGCAAACATCTATACTCAAGGTATAGTTCTGGGGTCTAAACACGACTATGAACCCATATGGAAGGCTAGAGATTTCCTCACCTCTGCAGGGACCCCCTCTAAGCATGGCACGCTGGTTAAAGAGCTCATGGATGCTCTCCTACTTCCACAAGAGGTGAGGATAATAAAAGTTAAACCACACACAATTTGGTAACTCCACAAGCCAAGGGCAAGTATGTGGCCGACGGGATGGCGAAGGCAGCTGCACAGATGGAGCCCAGAGACTGTCCTGAAGTCTCAGCGGTGAGTTCTGAGCTAAAAGTTTGATCCACAGGTGTTCCAGTCCCTGGTGGCCCGAGAGTCATCAGAAGTGAAGGAAGTGTGGAGGAGAGCTGGAGCCCAGATGCCGATGGGACCTGGATGCTGGGAGAGAGGGTGTGCCTGCCAGGAGCCCTGCACCCGAAAGTAAGTCAAGTATCCCACGGACACACACACATATCCAAAATGGCCATGCTAGTGCTCATAAACCACAAGTGGTTTGCCCGGGCATTACTACCCCTGTCACTAGACTAGTGAAAGCCTTTATAGTCTGTGCCCACCACAACCCGGGTAAGGTGGTAAAGATCCCACAGAAGGTGACACCCAAGCTGCTGTATCCCTTCCAGAGACTGCAGATGGATTTTATCCAGCTACCAAAAAGTGGTACGTAGGAGTACGTGCTTGTGTGCATTGATCTCTTTCCAGGGTGGCCAGAAGCTTCTCCCATGACCAAGGCTACTGCCAAAGCTGCAGCCAAGAAGGTGGTGAGTGAGATTTTTCTGCAGGTTTGGACTTCCAGAGACCATAGAGTCCGGTCGCAGAACCCACTTCACTGGACAGGTAAAGACCTGAAACCTTGTCCCTCCTGGGTGTAGAACAGGCCCTGCACACCCCATACCCTTCCCAAGTTGGTGGTGCGTTTGAGATACTTTAAACTGCACTCTTAAGATCCAGGAGGCCATAGAAGAAACAGGGAAACCATGGCGCGAGTGCTTTCCTGCTGCCCACCATTCAGTTAGGACCACCCTTAACAGAAAGATGGGATTGTCCCTCTTTAAATGTACTTTTTGGCCGTGCACCCAGACTAAGCCCCTACTTCCCACAGACCCTATAGCTGATGGCAGGAAACCAGGTGGAACATGCCACAGTTGAGCCAGGCCTTGAAAAAGGTCAGCAAAAGTGTTTCTGATTCCTTTTTCAGATGCAGACAGAGACCTCAGGATGCATAACCTGAAGCCTGGAGACTACGGGTGGTGAAGAGACACCAAAGAGACAGTCTGGAGCCTCGCTAGGATGGTCCTTTCCAAGTCCTGCTGACCAGTGCCACGTCTGTGAAGCTAGAGGGAAGTCAGCACGCTTCCACGCTTTCTATTCCATGCTTACTTATTCTTCTTGCTAGCTGGTCTCTTCTGACTGACTGTATGCTCAGGGACACCCCAACCATGACTATCACTGTAACTATAGGACCGACCAGGGTAGGAGACTTTACCTACGGTTGGTGCAACAAGACAATGACCTTCTTTAACATTGACAGCACAGGTAACCCTGTATTAGCAGTGTCTGATGTGTACTGTATTTGTGGGGATAGGAGAGTCTGGTCAGGCCTAGAGGCTGGGAAGGTGAGTGTACGGTGATAACACTTGTGCATTCCTTCCTCGTGATCCCCAGGGATAAGGTTGATCAGACACATAAGAAAAGGTAGAGAATCCCAAAGGATTCTGATGGTCTGAGAGAGAAGCACCTAGATGACAAAGTTTACATGGATACAGTGGGAGCACCAAGGGGGGGGGGGTCCCAGATGAGTACAAGGCCCACAATCAGATATGGGCAGGTCTAGAGTCCATTATTCCCCAGATAGCTATGAGCAAAGATGTTGGCTGAGTTAACTGTTTTTATTGTAATCAACAGAGATTTGTGAATTATATCGGAGATGCTTCCCAGAACCGCATGGCTTTGGACATGACCCTTGCTGAGAAGGGAGGAGTCTGTAAGATGGTGGGAGTGGCTTGTCGCATATACATCCCAGATGACATCGCCCCCTATGGATCCATTACCCATGCACTTGGAAGGATTGGAGGACTGTCCAGGGAACTCAAGAGAAACTCTGGGGTGGACACTTTGTCCTTCACTTTGTGGTTGAGGGATTGGAAGGGTTTCCTTTAAGTGGGGGTGATATTGGGGATTGTGATTTTGCTCTTGTCACTTATTGCGTGTTGTGTGGTCCCCCTCATCAAGTCCACCATGTCCCAGATGGCCGTCCAGGCGGTAAGAACCACGACAGGAGAAGTGCCCGGAGGATGATGCTGCCTGTTTACAAACCTGTGGACTATGGGAACTCAGTGATGTGATTTGAGTGTGCAGACCTGTAACCCCTGAGTGACTGGCCTCCAGGGGATCTGGTGAAGAGGTAACAAGTCCAGCAGGTACGGGCTTAGCCTACCTGTGGGTACCTGGAGCTTGAGGAGGTCGCTCAGGATGGGGTTACAGGCCAGCAAAGCTCAAAGGGGGGAATTGTTAAGGAGGTCGCACTGGTTTCGGACACCATCTTGACTACTGTCCGTCATCTTAGATACAGCGGCCATGTTCCCTGACCATTGTCAAGTTAATGTCATTATTCAAACTTCATTTTATGTAACATGTTTGCTCGCCTGTCAGCTAATACCCTTTGACATTTAATGAGAAGCCAGTCTGTCCTTGATTATATTGTGATTCTGGAGCCCACTTATCTTATTCTTCTCAGCATTAGTATAAACAATATCTGTGTACAAGGTATCTGAGAACTGAGCACAATTAATTAATTGTTTTTCCCAGAATGTGCTGATGACCAATAGGTTTGGAGTATACTATTCACGCCTCTTTGATGATTCTTCTGTTATATATTATGCATTTTGATTATTAAAGGGAGAAGATCTTGACTAAGAGATTGACGTATGTCTTGGTCTTTATGTTCAATCATGGGTTAATTAGGACTCACCTTACAAAAGTCAAGAGGGCTGTTGGGGCCCTGCATAAAAATCCCTAACACTGGCAAGCTATATACTAGAGGGGGCTGGCTATATAGTACAGGGACTGGCTGTATACTTGGAGACTGTGACCAATGCATTTGCCACCCTCGGCTTATACTCAAGTCAATATGTTTTTCCAGATTTTTGTGTTGAAATCAGGGGTCTCGGCTTATACTCAAGTATATATATATATATATATATATATATATATATATATATATATATATATATACACTGTATACATAGAGTATTTCATACATTTTTCAACAGACAGGGATTGTAATAAAGTCAAAATCTTCATGTGTGTTGACTCTTGGGCTCCGTTTTCAAGGTCTATTAGGCATGACAATATTTTATAATAGCATCCTATATTTGTTCTATGATACATTAATTGTTTATATAATTATATACTACAAGGTGAAGCATAGATAAGCAGTCTAGCATGAAATTAAAGTGACTCCCTGGGCTGCTTGCTTTTGCCGACCAGAATGCAAATCATTAAGCTGTTGACTTTTCAATGCGTCTTAATACTGTATTTTTCAATATGTCACAACATGGTTTATATTTTTCACAGAATCTTGTCATATTGCATGCAAAATACATGACTGTAGCTTGGAGCAGTATGCCAAGTGATGAAAAATAACATCTTCTTACATTATGGATATTTCCTTCTTGACACTGTGTATTCATGTGCTATACTCAAAGCTGTAAGTTACTGTAGCTAGAGTCAGTCTCATACACTGGCAATTTGCAAAATTGGGGACTAATGTGAAATTTAATTTGCAAAAGATATTGGATTTATGTCATTGTACTTAATATAATGCAGCATTTAAAACGGGAAATATAAAACATATAACATGTCATAATGTTTATAACCCCTTACTAGGAGATCATAGTACAGGCAGTTCAGGTTTGTTCTTATGTTGAATTCGTATGCAAGTCGGATCTGTATACTTTATAATTGTCTCTGCAGGCAAAATTTTTTGGGTCTCTATGACTATTGGATTTTAAAAATGTTGGGTTGTCATAAGAACCAGGATTAACTATAAATCTTAATTGCAGACATCTTTGATAACTGTTATAGCGGTTTATTGTAGCCCAAGGCTAATGTACAGTAAATTACCAAAATCCAGAGGGTCGTTTGTAACTAGGGAGCATCTGTAAGTCGGGTATTCTTAAGTAGGGGACCGCCTGTATTATTGTGGATAAGGTTGGAAAAAAGATGCTGGTCTCTCAAGCTCCCCTTATAAATCATACATTGTAGATTCAGATGAAGGCACAAAATTCTACAACTGATGCCGATCGGCCCAAATTAGGGGAAAATTACTTCCCAAACCCAATGTGAATGTTTGAAGGGGACTCGGTAGACACATTAGATGGTCATTTGTTCCCTGCTGATTTTTATTTCATGTGTATTGGGACCTTTTAAAGCAGGACCCAATTATGCAATGAAGTGATATGAAGGACATATTACAATAGTAGCAAGGAACTAACTCACCAAGAGGAAACCAAAACCCTATGGTAGTGGTTGATGGAACAAAGAGATGATGAGGATGGTTAGTCAGGTGATAAATAAAAGGATGATGTTAGTCAGGTACCAGAACAAGCAGATGGTGAAATCATACAAGACCCTGCTTTGACTCTAACCTACTCTCAAACTTTCCTTATATCTATCGCTCAAAAGCAAATTGCTTTTGCACCCTTTTCTTGTGGGCTCTGTTTTTACAGCTTTCGCAACAACAGAAAAAGTTTGAAGTTTATACCTGTACCACAAGCCTGATTGCAGTGAGCTGAATTTTTTTTTACACATATAGTTTTTGATTTTTTTTATCTTTCACTATGCACCGCAAATGACACGTCCACTTTTTTCTTTGGGTCGGTGCAATTATGGGATTATCAAATTTATATATATTTTATAAGGTTTCAATAGGTTTATTAGGTTTTAATAAAAATTAAAACCTTTTGTACAAAAAAGTGTCATTTTGCCATATTCTAATGCTAATAATTTTTGCAGGATATGATAATCTGATCACATTTTGCTGAAAGTTTGTGTTGAAATATTACATCTGGGCGCTATTTTCTGATAAAAGGGTTCACCGCCAGGAATAACCGTGTTCATATATTGATAAATTTGGACTTTTTGAGACGCCTGCAATACCTTAGATGTTTATGATTTTGATTATAAATATATAATTAAAATATAAAATTTTATTTAAGTTCTATGGAAAGGAGGGTGATTGAAACTAAAAATATAGCACTATATTTTAGACCAGGTGCTTTAACCCTAGAGGGTATAATTGATCCTACCATTTACTGCCATACTACAGTATAGCAGTATATGGTGGATTTGCTGATAATCTCTTACAATGTGCCACCTGCACATTGTAAAAGATCTATAGCACTAACAATGCCTGGAGTCTCGTTAACATTCTGGAATGAACAATGGCGTCACAGGAAGTAATGATCACAGGCAAAATGCGTCTGTGGTTGTTACATGCCACTCTTCCAGCGGCATGTAAAGGGTTAAGACTCGTGATCGGCGTTAGCAACGATCAAGGTTGTTAACTCTTGGTATTTTCTGCAATATGCTGAGGGCTCAAGCCGTGAACACTTTTCATACACCCCTTACCACACATCAACGTACTATTATGTTGGTTGGAGGGAAGGGGTTAAACAGATTGTTACAACGAATCATTGTGTAATGAAAAGTTCTAAAATTTTCCTCTTTACTTTCTGTATGAATTACTCACAGTTTTCTAGATCTCTCTTTGCTGTCGTTCAACAGGAAGATCCAGCACTTAAATCCTGTGGATAAAACCGATCCCTGGCCATGTGATGTGCACAATCATTATAACACACACATCTAATTACTCTCTGTGATACTAATGACCTTTACAGCAGTGGGACATCTCTTGACCATGGATCAGTTTTACCCACAGGAAGGGAACAATGAAGCTTCCTGGTGCATGTCAACAAGCAGAGATCTAGAAAACTGATTGATATAGAAAACATACAAAATTGATATGGAAATTATATTAGAAAATTGTAGAACTGTTCATTACACAATACGAATTATTTGCTGAAAACTGACAACTAATTTTAAATGTAACTTTAAAACATATATAAGCAGTATCCACAAATAGACCTGGTAATCAGTTATATAAAGGGTAACACATTCCCATCCTGAAAACCACACAAACAACATAAAAGCCGGAGCGGAATTGCTGAATATTGCAATGTAAAGTATTATATTTTGTTGTGGAAGCATGGATTTCTACTCAGCTGCCCAATACTGAATGCTTGTCTCTTTCCATAAGGATCAGTCTGTGCTGTGAGTCTGAAAACACAAGACTTGCAGATTGGAGATCATCATGCTTCACAAATTCTTTTACAATCTGTTATCCTTTTATTTACTTTGCCTCTTCCAAAACATAGCCGAATAAAACTCGCATACATAAGCGGCACATCACGCTAGATCAACGTTTTTCTAATCAGTTCTTTTTTATGTGGATATAAATACATCAGAATAATTGCCTTAAATTAGTCAAGAAATCATTGCAGCAACCTTTTGTCAAGACAGATGTTGGGGAAATACCCAACAAATTCCCATAACTCCAGACACCCAACTGTACATCTGGGATGCTTATATTTTCTTTAATTGCCGCTTATTCAATGGGCATTCCTTATATAACAAACTATAGCTACACCAAGGTATAACAACAAGCCTTAATATCTACATCTTTAATGGAGTTTTTCTTCTTTAAGATATTAACGAACTATCCATGAACATTAGATTGGTGGGGACTCGAGATTCTGTCATTCAGAAATGAGATATCATGGGCAAAACACATGTGTTGATCTTACAAGCCCACCCTTCATACATACCATTCCAATCTTCACATCATCAATACATTTTAATAATCCATTATCCTATACAATATATAAGAAAGTATTGCCACAGACATCCCCAAATATGGTTGTCTTTGGCTTTATTTTGGGGACTCATTCTGCAATGTTAGAGCCTAGGCCCATTTTGGGTTATATTAATCGCTTGTAGAAGAATCTGGGGAATTTGTGTGTTCAGAATGGGGCTCCGTGTAAAAAAATCACAACATGACATTTAATGCAATGTCTTGCTCTTTCTATAAAATCTGCTAAAACAGTTAATCACATTGTGACTGTCCTTTTACACAAAGGCAACTTTCACAGATTGTGTAAAAGGTCGGTGCACGCAATCTGTGGATGAAACATTATATAATTTATTGTTATGGTCTACGGGAGACTGTAGAAACTAAGGCTGGTTACTCACGAGTGAGTTTGATCCATCAAACTTGCAGCGTATCCTGCCTGGAACTTCCAACCTGAACGATGAGCAACTAGAACTGAACTGACATGCTGAGTTCAGTTTAGGTTTCTCAGAGTTTGGGACGGATGTTCCAGCCATGGATCAAACTTGCACATGTGTACCGGGCTGATTGCTGCTATTAAGATTAATCTGGGATTAACTACCATCCTATCCCTGTGTAGCTATGTCCATGACTAAAACATCCCAATATACCCAAATATGAGCAAAAAGGTATAGCATATTTACCATCTTTAAAGCTCTCTCAATGTCTATCCCTTGGCTCCAAGGTACTGCAGGATTTGCTAGGCAGTCTCCAGCACTCCCCCGTCTCGACACATCCACTCGTTGTCTTCTTAGGTATCGAAATGCTTCTGCTATTACTAACACAGCATCATGGGTCAAAGCTGAAGTGTACTAAACCAAATATATAAAAAAATGTATGTTAAAGACAAGTAGACAGTTATAACAAAGGCAGCATTGGCCTCTTTAACCATGGAACATAACTGACAAGACCTTAGCAGTGGCAATTACACCCTTGGCACATCACTGACTAGCCTTTGCAGAAGCCAGTCATTGACTGTAGTGGTAATCTACTTTACAATTATATGACAATGATAGGGGGCTTCAGGTCACTAGGCCACCAGCCTAGGAAAGGAGAGGACAGGTACAGATGTAGCAAAACTGAGCATGACTCATATCCAGTTATAAACACTGTGGCCGTTACTCCTGGGGTTTACTCTTTTGCTGTTTGTACTGTTAGGCTAAGAAGGCGCTGAATTTTATCCGCTGCTTTCCAGTCATCAGTCTAAACACTGCTCTATTTATTGGAATGCTGGCTCTCTGCAACCCTTAGACTAGCAAGGGTTAACGTTTGCACACCTTCTGAGCCCTCCCTCACTTGGTGTACTCTTATTTAAGCCCTGTGTGCACCATCTTCCCTTGCCGGTCAAACAGTTTATCTGCTTGTTTTGTCTCTGTGCTTATTCTACTATTATCTTGTTCTTCTGGTTTATTTGCTGATATTGGCTATGTTCCCAACTATTATCCTGATTATGTGATTTTGTACTTTCCTTGCTATCCTGTGGTGACCTGGACCATCTACCTCCTCTTTGTGTTGGTTCACTGCAATGTTTAGGCTTTGTTGCAGGGAGGAAACAACCACTGGTTACTTTCCACTGTTTAGGGTGGACCCAGTAAACAGGCAGCGACAATTTGGTTGGCTCAGAATTAGGGATCACTGTTCTAGTCCATGTCCTGCACTTATATTGGCACAGAGTGGTATCTTGACCCTTTTAGATATTTCTTTGGCTTTTAAAAAATGATAAATTTCAGACATATTTACCAGAATCCACTAAAACAAAATACAATTTCCCATTGGCACCTTCAGACATCATTGACTCACACTAACATCAAAATATCATGACATTCATTAAAGATTATGGTCTCTAAGGAATGGACAATGGTTTAATGTTTTGTAGCCTTCCGAAATAATTTGTAAAATACTTCTTAGGTTAGTTATTTAATTTAATAATAATACCTGACACCAAGTACAAAATGGCAAATAACATTCCCCATTCAATTTAAACTGCACTCCTGATCAATGTGGTGTCTACTTTTAAAAATCTGTCCACCCATTGAGAAGATGCGGCCCCCAGATGTCTTTTGACACATCTATTGTTTATCTGATTTTACCTGCTAAACTGCTTGTTCCCAACTATCTTTGTTTAGGAAGCCATGAACATGACTGTGTTACAACTTTACAATTTTATACAACTGTCCAGAATGAACATACAGCATCAGAAAACTGTATAGCAGGATAAAGACATCTTTAGAAACAATAATTCTTAAATACAACAGATAAGATAGTTATAAACAAAACCCATCCCTCAAAGACATGCTGAGATCCAGACACGTAACCCTCCTTTGCCATAGATGGCAGTTAATGTTTATCTGTCCATTTAAATTACATTTTTATTCTTGATTAGTGTTGTGCAGACCTGAACCGCAAAGTTATCATTAGAAGTTTGGATCCAAGTTTGGCTCAACCTCCCCCTATCTGGGGTTAACAACTGCGAGTGGTGCTTTCACCAATTGAGGACAATAACTATAAATGCAGCCAGGAAAGTTGCCAACGGCACTAAAAGAGAACCTGTCAGCAGAAGTTTACCTCATAAACCACTACCAGTATATCATCAGGCAGCAGAATACCTTCTAGATCATGTTTTTTCATGATCCCGTATAGTTGCATCATCCACAAAATCAAATTTGAAGTGAGTATAAATTGGCTGTATAAAGTCAAGGAGGTAGAGATTTTAACCCCTTAACGCTGAAGCCACTTTTCACCTTCCTGACACGGACCATTTTTTAAAATCTGACATGTGTCTATTTAAGTGGTTATAACTTTGGAACGCTTTAACATATCCAGTTGATTTTGAGATTGTTTTTTCGTGACACATTGTACTTCATGCTGGTTGAGAAATTTAATAAATATATTTAGTATTTATTTATGAAATAAATGGAAATTTGGCAAAAATTTTGAAAAAAACAATGGGGGTCATTTACTAAGGGCCCGATTCGCGTTTTCCCGACGTGTTACCCGAATATTTCCGATTTGCGCCAATTGTACATGAATTGCCCCGGGTTTTTGGCGCACGCGATCGGATTGTGGCGCATCGGGGCCGGCATGCGCGTGACAGAAAAAACCGCATTTAAAAACCGAAAATGTGTCGCTTGGGGAGCGCTCACCTTCACCTTCTATGGGATGGTGCATTCCGGGGCGTTAAGATTATTTTCGGCGCTGCAGCGCCACCTGGTGGACGGCGGAGGAACTACCATCTTAAATCGCGAATGGGCCGGGTAAGTAAATGTGCCCCAATGTTTTCCAAATTCAAAATTTTCTACTTTTTGGAAAGTTGGTCATAGAACTAAAATAACTTGATAACTAACATTTTCCATATGTCTGCTTTAACTTGGCATCATTTTTCAAACATCTTTTCCTTTTTTTAGGATGTTAGGAGGCTTATAACTTTAGGTGCAATTTTTCAGATTTTTACGAAAATCATCAAAACCTACTTTTGGAGAGTCAATTTAGTTAGAAGTGACTTTATAAGGCCCACATGACAGAAACCCCCCACAAATGACACCATTTTAGAAACTACACCCCTCAAAATATTCAAAACAACCTTTGGGAATTTTGTTAACCCTTTGAGCGTTTCATGAGCGTGAAAGATAAATGAAAGTGAAATTAGAGAAATGTAATTTTATCTTACTATAGATTCATTTAACACTAAAATTTGCACCTTCACAATGGGTTAAAAAGGAAAATGCATTTTACAATGTTGAGGGCAATTCCTCCTGAGCATGCCAATACACATTTTGTCACTGTACCCTGCTGTACGGGCACAGGGGGGCACTTGGAATGGAAAGAGCGTTGTTTCGTTTTTGCAGGGCAAATATGGCTGAAAAAGTTTACATGTGTCAGGATGCATTTGGAGAGCCATAGTGGTACCAAAACAGAGGAAAGCCCCAACATGAGACACCATTTTGGAAAGTACACCCCTTGGAGAGTTTAGCAACGTGTAATTTGTGTATTTTCCCCAATAGGTGTTTGATTCAATTAGGCCCCAAAAGGGAAAAAAGGTGAAAATTTTCTCAAAAAAGTCACTTTTACCCCAAATTTTTGTAAGCCACAAGGGATAAAAGATGAAACAACCCCATAAATGTGTAAAACTATTTCTCCTAAGCACAGAACTGCACCACTTTTGCATATAAAGTGTTGTATGGGTGCACAGTAGGGCTCAGAAGGGAAAGTGGGGCTTTGGCCTTTTAGAAGCCAGATTTGACAATCATCCTTTACATGTGTCAGGATGCATTTGGAGAGCCCTAGTGGTACCAAAACAGAGGGGAACCCCAACAAGTGTCACCATTTTGGAAAGTGCACCCTTTGGAGAATTTAGCAAGGTGTAATATGTGTATTTTCCCCTACAGGTGTTTGCTTCAATTAGGTCCCTAAAAGGAAAAAGGTGAACATTTTCCCAAAAAAGTCACTTTTACGGCTAATTTTTGTATCCCATAAGGCATTAAAGATGAAACAACCCCAAAAAATGTGTACTAGCATTTCTCCCGAGTATAAAATTGCCCCACACATGCAAATAAAATGTTGTATGGGTACGCAGTGAAGCTCAGAAGGGAAAGAGGGGCGTTGGCCTTTTAGAAGCCAAATTTGACAGACATCCTTTACATGTGTCAGGATGCATTTAGAGAGCCGTAGTGGTACCAAAACAGAGCGGAACCCCAACAAGTATCACCATTTTGGAAAGCACACCCCTTAGAGAATTTAGCAAGGTGTAATATGTGTATTTGTCCGTAAAGGTGTTTGATTTAATTAGGACTTAAATAGATAAAAGGTGAACATTTTCTTATAAAGGTCATTTTACTCCTAATTTTATATAGCCACAAGGGATAAAAAAATGTAATAACCCCTCAAAATGTGTAAACCTATTTCTCTCGAGTGTAGAAGTACCCCACATGTGTATATAAAATGTTGTATGGGCGCACAGTAAAAGGAAAGGGGAATGTTTGCCTTTTAGAAGCCAAATTTGACAGAAATGTTTGACATGCATTTGGAGAACCCTAGTGGTATAAAACAGATAAGAATCCGAAAAGTGACCCTAATCTTTGAATGCACACCCCTTAGAGAATTTTGCAATGTGTAATATATGTATTTGCCCCTACAGGTGAATGATCCAATTAGGCCCGAATCATTAAAAAGGTGAAAATTTTCCTATAAATGTCACTTTACCCCTAATTTATGTAAGCCACAAGGGATAATATATTAAATAACCCCAAAAAAGGTGTAAACCTATTTCTCCCGAGTGTAGAAGTACCCCACATGTGCATATAAAATGCTTTATGGGCGCACAGTAGAGGAAAAGAGGGATGTTTGTCTTTTAGAGGCCAAATTTGTAAGAAATCCTTCACATGTGTCAGGATACATTTGGAGAGCCGTAGTGGTACCAAAACAGAGGAAAACCCGAAAAGTGACCCTAATTGTTGAATGTACACCCCTTGGGGAATATAGCAAGGTGTAATATGTGGTGTAGTGTAGTGTAGTGTAATGAGCATTTTGAACATATAGGTGGTTTCCAAATATGATGTGCAACGGAGTCCAAGATGGAAATTGCAATTATTTCTGGAAAGTTCAGTGCCCGTTATGTGGCGCCCCTTATGAAATAATGGGGGGTATAGGGAGCAACGGGACATAACAGTTGTTACAATTATTCATTTTACTGAAATTAATTCACAATAGGTTGGGCGTGAATTGTGAATGTGTTGCGTATAAGGAGGTAGAATATACCAAGGGACCAACTAAACTTTTGTCACTCTGGAGTTGTCGCAGGTCTCTTAGTAGTATGTAGTGTCCATCCTAACTCCTCTTTTGGAACAGACTCTTTATTGAGTCCTACCATTAGAAGCAGCAGAATTCACCGGGAAAATGCTGTCCTGGCAAAACACAGGAACATCTAAACCAGAGGTACTGGGGCCCCGTCCTTCTTGTCCCAATATTAGTTTCCTAATATCTTCCTCTTGAAAACGGAGAAATGATACGGCAGGACGTGCACATTGGAACAGCCCGTAAGAGTTGTACACCATAATCTGTACAATGTGCACGGCCAGCGCTTTTGTACCAAATCTTCGTTTTAGTAGGGAAATTATCACCAAGTGTTGCTCTTATTCACCCTAGCGATGCCCATTGTGACGAATATTGCTGCTTTTGGCTGGACCAAATCGACCAGCAAATAGCGGCAAACATGGACAGAGGGGGGCAACAAAACCCCTCTGGGCCGCAAGGCAAAATTGGTGGCTGTCAGGAACAGCCGCCACCCTGCCCCGATCACAGTGTCTATAGACATGGTGACCGGTATTACTGACGTCATAAGTAAATTCGCTGCTATCGGCTCGTCTGAATTGATGAGCCAGTAGCAGCGATAATAAACTGGGGGTGTGTGGGGGGGATGTAACCCTTCTGGTCCATGGGGCAGGATGGATGGCTGTCAGGAACAACCACCGTCTTACCCCGATCAGTGAACAGCCGCCGTCTTACCCTGACCGGTGTTGGAAAGTCACTACCTGCCGCACCGTTCTATAACAACGCTCGTTGGGAATAGGCTATACAATCTTTATTTATTTTTTAAGCAATTTAGACAAATAAGGGCTTATTTTTTGCGAGACGAGATGCACTGTAAAAAAAAACTTAATTTTAGTGGGTTTTTAGCTTATTGAAGAAATTTTATTAACTTTTTACGTGTGGAGGAAAATAAAATAATCAATTCTTGTTTTGGATTTTTAGCATTTTTTGGGGGGGTTGTTCACTGTAGCATAACAATAATATATTATCTTTATTCTACGGATCACTACGATTACGGTGATACCTCATTTATATAGTTTTATTTTTATTTGTCCAATTTTATTGAAGGAAAACTAGAATAGAAAAAATTGCATTTGTTTTAGTATTGCCATTTTTATAGCAGCATAATTATAGTATTTTTTGGTTTACGGAGCTGGTTGTAAGCTTATTTTTTGCGTGACAAGTTGCTCTTTTTAATGGTATCATTTTGGTGCTTGTAACTTTTTCGGATCACTTTTTAGAACATTTTTTGTAAAGCAATTTGATAAAAAGTTTTAATTTTTGGCAAGTTTTTTTTTTTTTTTTTTACCACGTTCACCGAGCGGGTCCAATTATGATTAGGATTTATTGTACAGATTGTTACGGACGATTTAGTGTTTTTTATACTTTATTACTTGTGTAAAGGGAAATGTGGTGTTTGGGGGGACTTTCACTTTCTTTTATTATTTATTTTTACTGTAAAAAACCTTTATTTATTTATTTTTACTTTTTTTACATTTACTGACATCTTAGCTTGAACAAGTGATCTTCTGATCACTTGTTCAAGCTATTTTACAGGTTACACAGTGCAATACAGATGTATGTACAGTGTCTTACAGCCGGGTCCTGCCAGGAGGCAGGGACCCGGCACCGAGAGGAGGATCGCGCAGCCCCGGGCACCGGCAGTCCCGGGGCTGCGATCGGAGGAGCGGACCCTCCCGGTAAGCGCCGCGGGGGGGTCCGATTCACATTTAAATAGCTTTAAATGCCTCTAACACACCGTGGTCAGCGCGACCGCGGCGTGTTAGGGGTTAACACCCGCGATCGGAGAAATCTCCGATCGCGGGTGTTAGAGGCGGGTGTCAGCTATAACATATAGCCGACACCCGCAGCTTCTGGCCCCGGCTCCTGAACGGAGAAGCCAGAAGCTTGACGTAATAGTACTGCATTTTGCGGGAACGCACCTCCCGCGATGCAGTACTATTACGTCAAATGTCGGGAAGGGGTTAACACTGAAATCAAACTCTCTTCCCCAGAAAGCCCCCTTCATTGTAATTGATGGTCCTGCACCAGGAGAAATCACTCAGTCCTGTGCATGATCAATCACATGGGAGGAGGCATTCTGAAACAGAGCTTGACTTGACTTGACTTGCATGTTAAACTCTCTGCCTCCCTGACTCTCTAAAACCAATTTACATCTCACTTCAAAATTGATTTTGTGGATGATGGAACCATGCGGGGCCATGAAAGAACCATGATCTGGAAGGTGTAGAGCTGCTAGACAACATACAGGTAATTGTTAAGTAGACAGATTTCTGATGACAGGTTCCCATTAAATTGCTGTGTTGGCATTAGCATGAGCTTCCATTTTGGGTAGGATCGTTGCTCCCCGATGACCCACACCAATTTAAATGCCGCTGGATAGTTTACCAGCAGCTTTTAAATAGTTAACACCTACACTGGTACTTGTGGGTGTTTAGCACCTGAATTTTAACCTGCATTTTTATTACTATTCTTGATATGTTTTATATAGTAAAGTATTAAGTGTATACTTCTGTGCAAAACGTTTACTTAAGATAACATCTGTGTGCTAATCTGTGTCTACACAGACAGATTTGTTTCAAAAATAATTCTACAGTAGACTACCATACCTTTAATGGTGTATTTCTTGCTTCTGGAAATTCCCTCTCATCCAGACGTACCCATCTCTGTAGAAACTGCTGGACTAGTGGGTTTTCGTTATTGACAATCTGAAATCCTGTGACGTTGGCACCACCATGCATGACCCGATCCAGTGATATGCTTGTAAATCCCTTAATTTATGCAAAATAAAATAAATGTAATTAATAATTCAGTTGGATTTTTTTGTGTTACTTCCATGTTTTATAAGTAACTAGGAAGCTCTGCAAATGCTATTATGTTATTATGGTAGAAGGCAGATGGGAGTTTAGCATAAGAGCCAGGCTGCTGTGTTTCTGAGGGACATTACTATCGGTTAACCAAGCTTTAAACTCTTTCTTGTCCACACATATAAAATCTGCTAAGCATGGTCTGCCAAGCCTAGAACTGGGTCTGAATAGGTCAATTATGCAATAAAAATTCTGGCCAGCCATCAAATGTGTTCTGTGATACAGCCTCTAACAGCCTTGTGTGTTATGTCAAGCTCCAGTCCAGCTTCTGTATTTTATTTCGATCATTTTCTCCAGCACGTTACACTCTTACTCTAGAATTGACAACTACTGCTAGAAGTGCTATATTTTTCTACGGGAACTCACTGATGACAGATTTTGTGGCCCTAATTCCTGTTAGCAATTATCAGTACATGAATATCTGCATGCTTTTTACATTTTGCATACAAATTTCTGCAGCAAGATGTGTACACATCGCTACATTCACGTTAACACCTGCTTTGTAATTGAAAGATCTGTGCAGAAAGTGACCACGGTATATATGCGCTACGGAATATGATTTTGCTATATGAATAAAGATTGTTAATAATATGTATATAAGCAGGGACGGACATAAAATAACAATTTTATACTTAGCTCTCTCCATGCCTCTGGATCAGTTGGCATCTAGTCACTGCTTGTCTCACATACATAGACTGCCTTGATGACATTGTATTTATCATATGCCAGCATTTGTGCCGATACTGCTGTGCCAGATTTATCACTGTGATTGTCGAGTCACACTTTGCACCTCCTATTATGTGATCTAGTTTACTGAGCCACATTTTGGCAAGGTCATGCACCATTTCATCATGAACGTGACAGATGATAGAGCTATTAAGTAGGGGAGTAGATCATTAATATATGGTGATAACTAGAGATGAGCGAGCACTAAAATGCTCGGGTACTCGTTATTCGAGACGAACTTTTCCCGATGCTCGTCTCGAATAACGAGCCCCATTGAAGTCAATGGGAGACTCGAGCATTTTTCAAGGGGACCAAGGCTCTGCACAGGGAAGCTTGGCCAAACACCTGGGAACCTCAGAAAAGGATGGAAACACCACGGAAATGGACAGGAAACAGCAGGGGCAGCATGCATGGATGCCTCTGAGGCTGCATAATCGCACCATTATGCCAAAATTATGGGCAACAGCATGGCCATGACAGAGTGACAGAATGAAGCTAGATAGCATCTAAAACATCCAATAATTGACCCTGACACTATAGGGGACGGCATGCAGAGGCAGCGGCAGCAGGCTAGAGAGTGGCATGGCGACATACCCTAAATGGACTCAGGCTTCAAACCAATGGGTGGCAGAGAGGAACCAAAGGAGGTGAGCAAGAAGCGCTCAAATAATATCGGTACATGATAAAAGTTTGCCAGTATATTTTGTGGATTACACAGCAGGGTGGCGACAAAGTTAACATGGAAGCCATGAAAACAACCCAAAATTCTGCCTGACACAGCTCGTTTGATAAGGGGACCATGTATGGAGGCAGTGAACTAGTAGTAGATTAAAGGTGCTGCAGTTAAAACTATGTTAGTTGGATCTTGGCATGGAGCTGGCGCTCCGCTGCCAGGCGAGCTTTCGCCAATCCAAGCCCCTGTCTCTAGGCTACTCCCCAAACAGCACTTCTAAGAACCTTTTGTATAAGATCAAGTGTAATATCGTTCTTATAAGTTTAGGATATGGCGGGTGAGGGGAATGTAAACAGATGCGCAAGAAGCGCTGAAATAATATCGGTAAATGATAAAAGTTTGCCAGTATTTTTTGTGGATTACACAGCAGGGTGGCGACAAAGTTAACAAGTTTGTTGTGGAAGCCATGAAAACAACCCAAAATTCTGCCTGACACAGCTCGTTTGATAAGGGGACCATGTATGCTTACAGTTCATGCCAGTCGCTGCACTGGCTGCCTCATCCATAAAGCTCTGTATAATGCTGCACCCCCCTACCTCTCCTCTCTTATCTCAGTCTATCGCCCAACCCGTGCTCTTAGATCCGCCAGTGATCTTAGATTAACCTCTACCCTAGTGCGGACCTCCCACTCGCGTCTCCAAGACTTCTCTAGAGCTGCACCAATTCTATGGAATGCTCTGCCCCGGACTATCAGACTAATACCTAACCTCCAAAGTTTCAAACGTGCTCTTAAAACCCATTTCTTTAGGCAAGCCTATAACACTCATTAACTGCATGAAGTTTTAACTCTTCTACTAACCCGTCCTGTGTCGTCCTCCCATCTGTTATCCAGCAACCAACAGGCACCAGACTTCTCTGCAGTCCCATTCACCCTGGACCTGGTATATAAGATGACGGCTGAGTGGTTCAAGCGACAGCAATTCCATTTATTATATTTTGTTCTATTCCCTAAGAAGAATGGCTTGACCATTAAATATTCTTTTACCTCGTGTTACCCCATCATCTTCATAAACCGTAAGCTCTGGCGAGCAGGGACCTCACTCCTGTTGTTCCATACAAATGTTGTGCTCTGTTACATTACATTTGTATTTGTTTCCTATGATTTGTAAAGCGCTACGGAATATGATGGCGCTGTATAAATAAAGATTATTATTATTATTATTATGGAGGCAGTGAACTAGTAGTAGATTAAAGGTGCTGCAGTTAAAACTATGTTAGTTGGATCTTGGGATGGAGCTGGCGCTCCGCAGCCAGGCGAGCTTTCGCCAATCCAAGCCCCTGTCTCTAGGCTACTCCCCAAACAGCACTTCTAAGAACCTTTTGTATAAGATCAAGTGTAGTAGCGTTCTTATAAGTTTGGGATATGGCGGGTGAGGGGAATGTAAACAGATGCGCAAGAAGCGCTGAAATAATATCGGTAAATGATAAAAGTTTGCCAGTATATTTTGTGGATTACACAGCAGGGTGGCGACAAAGTTAACAAGTTTGATGTGGAATGCCCTGTAATAGTTCTTGGGCGGTGTGCCTTTTATCGCCTAGGCTCAGCAGTTTGAGCACCGCCTGCTGTCGCTTAGCGACGGCACTGCTGCTGTGCCTAGAGCTAGCGACTGATGGCGCCATGCCCACGGATGGTAGTTCGGAGGAGGAGGTGGAGGAGGGGTGGGAGGAGGAGGAGGCATAGTAGGCCTTTGAGACCTGGACCGAGGTAGGCCCCGCAATCCTCGGCGTCGGCAGTATATAACCAGCCCCAGGGTCAGACTCGGTCCCAGCCTCCACCAAGTTAACCCAATGTGCCGTTAGCGATATATAGTGGCCCTGCCCGGCAGCACTCGTCCACGTGTCCGTGGTCAGGTGGACCTTGTCAGAAACGGCGTTGGTCAGGGCACGGATGATGTTGTCTGACACGTGCTGGTGCAGGGCTGGGACGGCACATCGGGAAAAGTAGTGGCGGCTGGGGACCGAATACCGAGGGGCGGCCGCCGCCATGAGGTTGCGAAAGGCCTCGGTCTCTACTAGCCTATAGGGCAGCATCTCCAGGCTAAGCAATCTGGAGATGTGGACATTAAGGGCTTGGGCGTGCGGGTGGGTTGCACTATATTTTCTTTTCCGCTCCAGCGTCTGGGGTATGGAGAGCTGAACGCTGGTGGATGCTGTGGAGGATCGTGGAGGCGACGATGGGGTTTTTGTGCCAGGGTTCTGGGCAGGGGGCTGACTATCAGCTGACACAGGGGAAGGAGCAGTGGTGTGCACGGCCGGAGGTGAACGGGCTTGGTGCCACTGATTCGGGTGTTTAGCATTCATATGCCTGCGCATACTGGTGGTAGTTAAGCTAGTAGTGGTGGAACCCCTGCTGATCCTGGTTTGGCAAAGGTTGCACACCACAGTCCGTCGGTCATCCGGTGTTTCCTTAAAGAACCTCCAGACTTCTGAAAATCTAGCCCTCGCCGCGGGAGCCCTCGCCACGGGAGCTTCACTACGTGACACATTTGGCGCTGATGCACCTGCTCTGGCCCTGCCTCTCCGTCTGGCCCCACCCCTGCCTCTTCCAACCTGTTCTGCTATAGGACTCTCCTCCTTCTCAGAAGCACTGTGTTCACCCGGCCTCTCAACCCAGCTTGGGTCTGTCACCTCATCATCCTCCGATCCCTCAGTCTGCTCCCCCCTCGGACTTCCTGCCCTGACAACAACTTCACCACTGTCTGACAACCGTGTCTCCTCATCGTCCGACACCTCTTTACACACTTCTTCCACTACGTCAAGAAGGTCATCATCACCCACAGACTGCGACTGGTGGAAAACCTGGGCATCGGAAAATTGCTCAGCAGCAACCGGACAAGTGGTTTGTGACTGTGGGAAGGGTCCAGAAAACAGTTCCTCAGAGTATGGCGGTTCAAATGCCAAATTTTCCTGGGAGGGGGCAGACTGGGGGGGAGGAGGCTGAGGTGCAGGAGCTGGAGGAGTGCCGATTTCGGTGACATGGGTGGACTGCGTGGAAGACTGACTGGTGGACAAATTGCTCGAAGCATTGTCGGCAATCCACGACATCACCTGTTCGCACTGTTCTGCCCTCAACAGTGCTATACCACGAGTCCCAGTAACTTCAGACATGATGAACCTAGGGAGTGTAGCTCTGCGGCGTTCCCCTGCTCCCTCATCAGCAGGTGATGTCTCACCCCACCCAGGACCACGGCCTCTGACCCCTGCAGTAGATGGACGCCCACGTCCCCGCCCTCGTCCTCGTCCTCTACCCCTAGCCCTCGGGTTAAACATTTTGAAAATGAAAGTTATATAACTTTAATTTTTTTTTTAACTGTTTTTTGTGTTTTTTAGTTTTTAAAACCAAACAATGCTATCCTATTGCTATGGCTATTTTCTATGAAAGCACACTGATGAGATGACGCTGAGTTATGAAAAAATAAAAGGAAAATAAAAAGGAAATGGCAGACTGTGCCTAATTGAAATCCAACCCCTAATAAATTTTCCCACTTCGGTCTTTGTGATGGATATGTGCGTCACTAAGCGCTAAACACAGCGGTCGCAAGTCTCACTCCAAATTCCTCACAATTGGCTAGTATATGCACTGCAGCAAGGACAGCCACCAGCAGATCAACCAGAAATAAAATATATATAACGCTATTGTAGGCGCAAGTAAGCCGTTTGGATTCTCCTTTGGCTATTTTCTAGCCAAGTATGAAAGCACACTGATGAGATGACGCTGAGTTATGAAAAAATAAAAGGAAAATAAAAAGGAAATGGCAGACTGTGCCTAATTGAAATCCAACCCCTAATAAATTTTCCCACTTCGGTCTTTGCGATGGATATGTGCGTCACTAAGCGCTAAACACAGCGGTCGCAAGTCTCACTCCAAATTCCTCACAATTGGCTAGTATATGCACTGCAGCAAGGACAGCCACCAGCAGATCAACCAGAAATAAAATATATATAACGCTATTGTAGGCGTAAGTAAGCCGTTTGGATTCTCCTTTGGCTATTTTCTAGCCAAGTATGAAAGCACACTGATGAGATGACGCTGAGTTATGAAAAAATAAAAGGAAAATAAAAAGGAAATGGCAGACTGTGCCTAATTGAAATCCAACCCCTAATAAATTTTCCCACTTTGGTGTTTGAGGTGGATATGTGTGTCACTAAGAGCTAAACACAACGGTAGCAAGTCCCCCTGCAAATTCCTCACAATATGGTACTAGCTGCACTACTAGTGCCAGCAAGCCCAGCCACAAGCAAACAAAAAAAAAAAAAGTATAACGTTATTGTAGCCCTAAGAAGGGCTGTTGGGTTCTTGTTGAATCACTCCTGCCTAACAGTAATCTACTAGCACCCTAACGCTGTCCCTGACCAGCAGCAGCTCTCTCCCTAGCGGCATCCAGACACAGAATGATCCGAGCAGCGCGGGCAGCGGCTAGTCTATCCCAGGGTCACCTGATCTGGCCAGCCAACCACTGCTATCGACGTGTAAGGGTACCACGTCATGCTGGGTGGAGTGCAGAGTCTCCTGGCTTGTGATTGGCTCTGTTTCTGGCCGCCAAAAAGCAAAACGGCGGGAGCTGCCATTTTCTCGAGCGGGCGAAGTATTCGTCCGAGCAACGAGCAGTTTCGAGTACGCTAATGCTCGAACGAGCATCAAGCTCGGACGAGTATGTTCGCTCATCTCTAGTGATAACACAGATCCTACAGTACAAATAAAATATATGTGCAGGATGTAGACAACCCCCAAAAGGTTACATTGGAAGGTAAAGACATCAGAAAAGAAGAACTATACCAGCAATTGCTTGCACAACCAATTATGCAAAATCTTCATAACCAATATAAAAAAGAAAATCAACCCAACAACAATAAACAAGGAGGCTACTCAAGACACAGCATAAACACAGAGCCAAAATAATGGCTTCAAGCAGCCTTAGCTCCCTATGGAAAAAGGAGCGGTGTGTGGTAAGTGCAGCTCATGCGGACATGTATCCCAAATTTTTCTGTGATAACTAAATGAGCTAACACACTTTCAATCATGTTAACCGGTGCTACATCTGTCTTTTGACTAAACAATATCATTTCAAAAAGACAATTAAATATGCCGTTTAAAATAATTAAAATTCAAAGGCAACAAACAACAATAAAGACAATGAAAAATCTCAATCACTGCCACATCACTTCCAAAAACCCAGGTTAGGAGGTATTACTTGTAAAATAACTGGTGTTCTATTAAAACTAATTTTTTGAAACCATTTCCACCCATAAAATGATAAATATATATTTTTTATATGTCCCACCATGGAACTATGAAACCTTTACATTTCTATAGTACTGAAACACCTTAAAGGGTGTTGGTCATCTCATAAAGTACCATCATATTACTAGATATCTCTGATATACCTTGTTATGTAGTGTATTATAGTTTATGTAATGATGCTATGATTCAGAGACTTATACATGTTTTGTTCCTGTCTATAATGTACCCCATCATTTGCTGGTTTCCTATAATTAATCTACTTCTGTAGGTACACTATATTACAATACCTGTTCTGGAAGATTGAATATGCAACTATGTTTGTGGCTCTAACACTTTTTACAAAGAGGCTTCCAGGAGTTAGTACGGATGTCCAACTTCTGAGAAACTTTCCAGTTCCTTGTTCTGCTCTAATGTAGCCTGAGCGACCCAGGGCAAATAGCATAACTCTATTTCCTCAATTGGTGCATATATTATAATGGGGCACATTTACTTACCTGGTCCTGTCGTGATCTCTGCTGTGCATTGTCTGACGATAATGCACATCTGCCGCAATTCACAAAGATTGTGCGCCCGATTTCCTGCATGTGTCGCCTCCCTACTCAGGTCCTACAGAGTTAACCTTCTTCTTTTTGGTGTATATAAGTGCTTGATCTTGCGACACAATTTTGAAGCTAAATCCCGCGCTCAGTCCAAATCCATCGATTGTCCAACAGCCCACCCCCCTGATCTCTGTCGTATGGAAGTAGCGCAGCTGCGCCACAATCCGATTGTATGTGCCAAAATCCCCTTCTAAGTACCTGTCCCAGCAGTGCAAATCTCAGAAAACTTTAGAATATCCAACGAAAGTGGATATTAGTAAATAAGCCCCTATGTGTCTTATTAGTACACATCTACCATCAGTAAACTGATAGTATATGTCCTATAAAGGAAAGATTGAAGCGTACCCTCCACCAGCCTGTCATCTGTAGGTAGCTTGGAGAAGGAGGGGGCTGTAGGGAGACATAGCTGACAGTTTGTAGAACTACATGCATCAGGAAGGTTGACAGATTGACACTGTACATTTTTAACACATTTTGGTAAAGGTTTATTCAGGTTAACTGCTTATTAAAAAAAACCTCTAATGGGAAAAGTGCCATTAAAGCTCTTAGTTATTTGCCTGCTAAATCTTTATACAAAAAAAAGTGTAATCGATAAAGCTATCCTATCAAGTTTAAGTCTCACAATCCATAAACGTTTGCAATCACTCCACATCTGCACAAAGAAAGTGCTTGTTTCCTAGAAAAAAATTATAATAATAAGTACAGTAAAATTTCTGCATTAGCAAGCAAGTCTTGTATTCATTAAAGATAGTTATTCGGTTTTGTTGTTTTCCTTATCCTTATCATGAATCTGGCACGCTCTGTTAGTGCTCTTGTGTTTTATTATAATTGAGGTCACCGTATGTATTATGATGAGTCTGGGCTTTAATACACAAAATGCAAAATGTTCTCAAAAATATGCCATTTTCTTGAAATCTACAGTAGAACATTACTGTGTATACTCCCCCATTGTTACCATGGATGCGGTATTAGTCCAAAGGTTTAGTATAAATTTAGATCACAACAACAGAATATGTTACCTTTTAGCTGAACACTGATTTTCTGTTCACAAAAAGCACAGATCTTTTATCATAGCAATTTTTCAGAATCCCACAAATGCTTTTGATTCTAATGCTGCCACCTGTATGACATCTTACCCATTGTAGCCACAGGCCGGTACCTTTTCTCTTCTTTATGTATGTTACACTAAACTGATTACACTTTGTAAAACACTTTTTTTTGGAAATGTAGCCCCTTAGCAGAGGTACTGGAGATTGTGACTGCAGGAATGGCTTTTTTTTATTACAGCAGCGTCTATGAATATTCACAGCAGCTGGATTGCCTGGTTACATAATCTCAGCCTACAACTGCAGCTGCACTCTGCTAGTCTCAGATTTTGGGAGAAATGTATATAAGGAAAATGCTGCCGACTAACTAACAATAAAATCATAAACCCCTTAGTACAGGCAATCTCAGGTTCTTTAGGTTTGAACTTAAGTTGAATATATTATGTAAGTTGGAATTCAACATTGACATAATTTTTTCGTCTCTATGAAAATCGGATTTTCAAAATTTTTGCCTGTAATGGGACCAAGGATTATCAATAAAGCTTCATTACAGACACCTTACAGCTGATTATTGCAGCCTGGGCCTATAGTAACATCCAGAGTGTTTCACCAGAGGTCACAGCGGGCACAGAGGTCCATCTGTAAGTCGGGTGTCCTTAAGTTGTGGACCACCTGTACAAGAATAACTAAAGTTGTATTATCTCTTGACTCAATGGGGGTAATTTACTAAGTACCTTTGTTAGACTGTTCGCCATTTTGGGGATTGCACGGCCTTGACAGGTATTTAACAGGTGTCTGCGAAGGGATGGTGTTGCAGCTATGCCGGTTTTCATGCAACACAAATTGGGGGACATGATGGTGGACAAACCGACTGATTGGGACTGAGCGCGGGATTTAACTTTCAAATAGTGTCACAAGATAATGCACTTACATGCACCAGGTAGAAGAAGGTGAACTCCGGCAGGCCTGAGCTGGGAAGCAACACATGCAGGATATCGGGCGAACAATCTGAGTGACATATCGTCAGACAATGCACATTCGTGAACTCCGTAGGACCGGGTAAGTAAATGGACCCTATTGTGCCCTATCTGCTGTAACTCCATGTGACTTGGAAGCGCTGGGTAGCAGCAACATGTTTGTCGCTTAAATTTCTGAGGCAGCATATATTCATTTTGGTTGCCATAAAGCACAAGCATCCCACTGAACTGTATAATAATAATAATAATAATAATAATAATAATAATTCTTTATTATATATAGCGCACATAGATTACGAGATTGTCAAATCAGTCCCTGTCCCCATGGGGCTCACAATCTAATCAACCTACCAGCATGTTTTGGAGTGTGGGAGGAAACCAGAGGACCTGGAGGAAATCCATGCAAACACAGAGAAAATATACAAACTCTTTGCAGATGTTGACTCTGGGCCTTGAACCCAGGACCCCAAAGATGTATGAGGGCTTGTTTTCTATGCAACAGATTGTCCTTCCTAATGATGGGGATAGCAAATTTATATAGGTTTTATAATGTTTTAATAGTATTTAAAAAATTCAAACCTTTCGTACAAAAATTCTTAATTTTGCCCTATTCTGATGTTTCCCCCCCCCCCCCCTTTAATTTTGTACTACATTGTAATTACTTTTTATTCAAACTTTTCTGTACTGCAAAATGGCAAAAAAGTGCTGATTCTGACATATGATTCTGATATATGCTATTTTTCATTATGGGGTTTACTGCTTGGAATAACCGTTTTTAGACTTTGATATATTGGGTATTTTGGGAGGCAGCGATACCTAACATGTTTATGATTTTTTTAAATTTTTATATCAATTCTAGGGAAAGTTTTATACACCTAAGTTACTGGAACCCTAACGGATCAGATCACTTCCGCCATATACTGCAATACTACTGATTTTGCACTAAATCTGTTTCAGTCTGTTACTCACAGACCATTACATTGTCCTCACCAATGACATCACTGGACCAATCACAACCAACATGCTCTGGAGTTATTTAAATGCCACTACAACATCTGAATGCAGGAAGGGGTTAATGGTCGTGTGTTCTTTCACATCATTGAGACCAGTGATTAGTTTAGCAGCTATGTAGTTTAAATTCTCAGCATTGAGACCAGTGATTGGCTATGCAGCTCTGTGCTGTTCATTCACACCATTAAGATCAGTGATTGGCTCAGCGGCCATGTGTTCTTCATTCACACCATTGAGACCAGTGATTAGCTCAGCTGCCATGTGCTCTTCATTCACACCATTGAGACCAGTGATTAGCTCAGCTGCCATGTGCTCTTCATTCACACCATTGAGACCAGTGATTAGCTCAGCTGCCATGTGCTCTTCATTCACACCATTTAGACCAGTGATTAGCTCAGCTGCCATGTGCTCTTCATTCACACCATTGAGGCCAGTGATTAGCTCAGCTGCCATGTGCTCTTCATTCACACCATTGAGACCAGTGATTAGCTCAGCTGCCATGTGCTCTTCATTCACACCATTGAGACCAGTGATTAGCTCAGCTGCCATGTGCTCTTCATTCACACCATTTAGACCAGTGATTAGCTCAGCGGCCATGTGTTCTTCATTCACACCATTGAGACCAGTGATTAGCTCAGCTGCCATGTGCTCTTCATTCACACCATTTAGACCAGTGATTAGCTCAGCTGCCATGTGCTCTTCATTCACACCATTGAGACCAGTGATTAGCTCAGCTGCCATGTGCTCTTCATTCACACCATTGAGGCCAGTGATTAGCTCAGCTGCCATGTGCTCTTCATTCACACCATTGAGACCAGTGATTAGCTCAGCTGCCATGTGCTCTTCATTCACACCATTTAGACCAGTGATTAGCTCAGCTGCCATGTGCTCTTCATTCACACCATTTAGACCAGTGATTAGCTCAGCTGCCATGTGCTCTTCATTCACACCATTGAGACCAGTGATTAGCTCAGCTGCCATGTGCTCTTCATTCAAACCATTTAGACCAGTGATTAGCTCAGCTGCCATGTGCTCTTCATTCACACCATTGAGACCAGTGATTAGCTCAGCTGCCATGTGTTCTTCATTCACACCATTGAGACCAGTGATTGGCTCAGCTGCCATGTTTTGTTCATTCACACCATTTTTTTTTTTGAAGATATAAACATGTTTATTATTGAACAGTCATCCGAATACAAAATATAGATTTAGTGGTCATACAATTAATAAATGTAACATTTCTTATACTGTCGTCAATATTACCTAAACATGTAAATGTCAACAGAATGTATTGGGAGAGAAAAATCTCCCCTTAAGGTACTTTCCCCAGTTACTCGAACTATTATGGCACTACATGTAGGTACTAAGAAAGGAAAAGAAAAAAGAGAGAAAGAGAAAGAAAAAGAAAAAGAAGAAAAATAGAGAACGAGCAGTTAAGGTAAATAGGACAGTAACTATAATGGTCTAGTCTATGTAGAGACTGCTATGTGGACCAGGTCCTATGGCCAGCAGGAGAAGACTTCTGGATTTCCGTATTTATGTAGTTGAATTTCACAGGGAAATGGACTCCTCATGATTGTAACAGAAGGTACACTTAGTAATCCATATTTAGCCACATCTCCCAGTTCCCCTTAAACTTGTTGTTTTTTATTAAACCTTGTTCCCACATATATCTTTCATAATTATAACATTCGTTCAGATTTCCTATTATTGAACCCTGGTCAACATGGCTTAAAGATTTCCATTGTTTTGCAATCATGACTCTTACGACTGCACATAGTCTACTAATTATCCATTTCTCTTTCTCAGAAAACCCCTTCATGTATATATCTAACAGGGCAACTACAGGGCACGGTGGAGTATAGATATTCCGCATTTTTGAAATTAGATCAAAGGTAAAGTTCCATATATGCATCACTCGGTCACAGCTCCACCACATATGTAGGGTTGTTGCTGTATCTGTGCACCCCCTCCAGCAATATTCATTAGAATTTTTATTAAATTTTGCGTGTTTTTGGGGAGTTAGGTACCATCTATTTCGAATCTTAAACATATTATCTATGTGGTTTGTACATAGCAAATTTCTGTTTGAGTCACCTATTGCCTTCCTCCACTGATCTTCTGAAATAGACACACCCAATTCTTTCTCCCAGCTCAGCATGTATGGAAGCTTACTCCTGTTGTATTGATAGGTAAGGTCCCTATATGCTGCCGAGGTGCCTCCTTTTGAACTGGAAGCTTTCATATATGAAATGAATCCTAGCCTGTTGCGTACTGGATCCTCTGGGAAGTCTTTTACTGACTGTAATAGGGATCTCAGTCTGGTGTATTTAAACCAGTCCGCTGCCGGTAAGCCATATTCTCGTTTCAGTTCGATGTAGGGGATATAACTTCCATTTTTCTTTAAGGCCCTAAGGTTTTTGACTCCAGCTTGTATCCATATTGACAAATCAAGATTGCCTACTATGTCTTGTATAGATATTAGGTCTATTTCAAGTAGGGAGAGTTTTATTCTATCTTTAACCCCTTAACGCTGAAGCCACTTTTCACCTTCCTGACACGGCCCATTTTTTAAAATCTGACATGTGCCTATTTAAGTGGTTATAACTTTGGAACGCTTTAACATATCCAGTTGATTTTGAGATTGTTTTTTCGTGACACATTGTACTTCATGCTGGTTGAGAAATTTAATCAATATATTTAGTATTTATTTATGAAATAAATGGAAATTTGGCAAAAATTTTGAAAAAAACAATGTTTTCCAAATTCAAAATTTTCTACTTTTTGGAAAGTTGGTCATATCACTAAAATAACTTGATAACTAACATTTTCCATATGTCTGCTTTAACTTGGCATCATTTTTCAAACATCTTTTCCTTTATTTAGGATGTTAGGAGGCTTATAACTTTAGGTGCAATTTTTCAGATTTTCACGAAAATCATCAAAACCTACTTTTGGAGGGTCAATTTAGTTAGAAGTGATTTTATAAGGCCTACATGACAGAAAACCCCCACAAATGACACCATTTTAGAAACTACACCCCTCAAAATATTCAAAACAACCTTTGGGAATTTTGTTAACCCTTTGAGCGTTTCATGAGGGTGAAAGATAAATGAAAGTGAAATTACAGAAATGTAATTTTATCTTACTATAGATTCATTGAACACTAAAATTTGCACCTTCACAATGGGTTAAAAAGGAAAATGCATTTTACAATGTTTAGGGCAATTCCTCCTGAGCATGCCATTACCCATTTTGTCACTGTACCCTGCTGTACGGGCACAGGGGGGCACTTGGAATGGAAAGAGCGTTGTTTTCGTTTTTGCAGGGCAAATATGGCTGAAAAAGTTTTCATGTGTCAGGATGCATTTGGAGAGCCATAATGGTACCAAAACAGAGGAAAGCCCCAACATGAGACACCATTTTGGAAAGTACACCCCTTGGAGAGTTTAGCAACGTGTAATTTGTGTATTTTCCCCAACAGGTGTTTGATTCAATTAGGCCCCAAAAGGGAAAAAAGGTGAAAATTTTCTCAAAAAAGTCACTTTTACCCCAAATTTTTGTAAGACACAAGGGATAAAAGATGAAACAACCCCATAAATGTGTAAAACTATTTCTCCTAAGCACAGAACTGCACCACTTTTGCATATAAAGTGTTGTATGGGTACACAGTAGGGCTCAGAAGGGAATGAGGGGCTTTGGCCTTTTAGAAGCCAGATTTGACAATCATCCTTTACATGTGTCAGGATGCATTTGGAGAGCCCTAGTGGTACCAAAACAGAGGGGAACCCCAACAAGTGTCACCATTTTGGAAAGTGCACCCTTTGGAGAATTCAGCAAGGTGTAATACGTGTATTTTCCCCTACAGGTGTTTGCTTCAATTAGGTCCCTAAAAGGAAAAAGGTGAACATTTTCCCAAAAAAGTCACTTTTACGGCTAATTTTTGTATCCCATAAGGCATTAAAGATGAAACAACCCCAAAAAATGTGTACTAGCATTTCTCCCAAGTATAAAATTGCCCCACACATGCAAATAAAATGTTGTATGGGTACGCAGTGAAGCTCAGAAGGGAAAGAGGGGCGTTGGCCTTTTAGAAGCCAAATTTGACAGACATCCTTTACATGTGTCAGGATGCATTTAGAGAGCCGTAGTAATACCAAAACAGAGCGGAACCCCAACAAGTATCACCATTTTGGAAAGCACACCCCTTAGAGAATTTAGCAAGGTGTAATATGTGTATTTGTCCGTAAAGGTGTTTGGTTTAATTAGGACTTAAATAGATAAAAGGTGAACATTTTCTTATAAAGGTCATTGTACCCCTAATTTTTTATAGCCACAAGGGATAAAAAAATGTAATAACCCCCCAAAATGTGTAAACCTATTTCTCTCAATTGTAGAAGTACCCCACACGTGTATATAAAATGTTGTATGGGTGCACAGTAAAAGGAAAGGGGAATGTTTGAATTTTAGAAGCCAAATTTGACAGAAATGTTTGATATGCATTTGGAGAACCCTAGTGGTATAAAACAGAGAAGAATCCGAAAAGTGTCCCTAATTTTTGAACGCACACCCCTTAGAGAATTTTGCAATGTGTAATATATGTATTTGCCCCTACAGGTGAATGATCCAATTAGGCCCTAAACATTAAAAAGGTGAAAATTTTCCTATAAATGTCACTTTACCGCTAATTTATGTAAGCCACAAGGGATAATATATTAAATAACCCCAAAAAAGGTGTAAAACTATTTCTCCCGAGTGTAGAAGTACCCCACATGTGCATATAAAATGCTTTATGGGCGCACAGTAGAGTAAAAGAGGGATGTTTGTCTTTTAGAGGCCAAATTTGCAAGAAATCCTTCACATGTGTCAGGATACATTTGGAGAGCCGTAGTGGTACCAAAACAGAGGAAAACCCGAAAAGTGACCCTAATTGTTGAATGTACACCCCTTGGGGAATATAGCAAGGTGTAATATGTGGTATAGTGTAATACACATGGTGAAATGAGCATTTTGAACATATAGGTGGTTTCCAAATACGATGTGCAATGGAGTCCAAGATGGAAATTGCAATTATTTCTGGAAAGTTCAGTGCCCGTTATGTGGCGCCCCTTATGAAATAATGGAGGGGTACAGGGAGCAACGGGACATAACAGTTGCTACAATTATTCATTTTGCCGAAATTAATTCACAACAGCTTGGGCGTGAATTGTGAATGTGTTGCGTATAAGGAGGTAGAATATACCAGGGGACCAACTAAACTTTTGTCACTCTGGAGGTGTCGCAGGTCTCTTAGTAGTATGTAGTGTCCATCCTAACTTCTCTTTTGGAACAGACTCTTTATTGAGTCCTACCATTAGAAGCAGCAGAATTCACCGGGAAAATGCTGTCCTAGCAAAACACAGGAACATCTAAACCAGAGATACTGGGGCCGTGTCCTTCTTGTCCCAATATTAGTTTCCTAATATCTTCCTCTTGAAAACGGAGAAATGATACGGCAGGACATGCACATTGGAACAGCTCGTAAGAGTTGTACAGCATAATCTGTACATTGTGCACGGCCAGCGCTTTTGTACCATATCTTCGTTTTAGTAGGGAAATTATAGCCAAGTGTTGCTCTTATTCACCTTAGCGATGCCCATTGTGACGAATATTGCTGCTTTTGGCTGGACCAAATCGACCAGCCAATAGCGACAAACATGGACAGAGGGGGGCAACAAAACCCCTCTGGACCGCAAAGCAAAATTGGTGGCTGTCAGGAACAGCCGCCACCCTGCCCCGATCACCGTGTCTACAGACATGGTGACCGGTATTACAGACGTCATAAGTAAATTCGCTGCTATTGGCTTGTCTGAATTGATGAGCCAATAGCAGCGATAATAAACTGGGGGTGTGTGGGGGGGACGTAACCCTTCTGGTCCATGGGGCAGGATGGATGGCTGTCAGGAACAGCCGCCATCTTACCCCGATCAGTGAACAGCCGCCGTCTTACCCTGACCGGTGTTGGAAAGTCACTACCCGCCGCACCGTTCTATAACAACGCTCGTTGGGAATAGGCTATACAATCTTTATTTATTTTTTAAGCAATTTAGACAAATAAGGGCTTATTTTTTGCGAGACGAGATGCACTGTAAAAAAACTTAATTTTAGTGGGTTTTTAGCTTATTGAAGCAATTTTATTAACTTTTTACGTGTGGAGGAAAATAAAATCATCAATTCTTGTTTTGGATTTTTAGCATTTTTTTGGGGGGGGTGTTCACTGTAGCATAACAATAATATATTATCTTTATTCTACGGATCACTACGATTACGGTGATACCTCATTTATATAGTTTTATTTTTATTTGTCCAATTTTATTGAAGGAAAACTAGAATAGAAAAAATTGCATTTGTTTTAGTATTGCCATTTTTATAGCGGCATAATTATAGTATTTTTTAGTTGACAGAGCTGGTTGTAAGCTTATTTTTTGCGTGACAAGTTGCTCTTTTTATTGGTATCATTTTGGTGCTTGTAACTTTTTCGGATCACTTTTTAGAACATTTTTTGTAAAGCAATTTGATAAAAAGTTTTAATTTTTGGCAAGTTTTTGGGGGTTTTTTTTTACCACGTTCACCGAGCGGGTCCAATTATGATTAGGATTTATTGTACAGATTGTTACGGACGCAGCGATACCAAATAAGTGGGGGTTTTTCGTGATTTAGTGGTTTTTATACTTTATTACTTGTGTAAAGGGAAATGTGGTGTTTGGGGGGACTTTCACTTTCTTTTATTATTTATTTTTATTGTAAAAAACGTTTATTTATTTATTTTTACTTTTTTTACAGGTAATGACATCTAAGCTTGAACAAGTGATCTTCTGATCACTTGTTCAAGCTTTTATACAGGTTACACAGTGCAATACAGATGTATTGCACTGTGTAATGTAAGACACTGAGCATGCTGCGCATGCCCAGTGTCTTACAGCCGGGTCCTGCCAGAAGGCAGGACCCGGCTTCCGGACGAAGATCTCGCAGCCCCGGGCACCAGCAGTCCCGGGGCTGCGATCGGAGCAGCGGACCCCCCCGGTAAGCGCCGCGGGGGGGTCCGATTCAACTTCTATTAGATTTAAATGCCTCTGACACGCCGCGGTCAGCGCGACCGCGGCGTGTTAGGGGTTAACACCCGCGATCGGAGAAATCTCCGATCGCGGGTGTTAGAGGTGGGTGTCGGCTATAATATATAGCTGACACCCGCAGCTTCTGGCCCCGGCTCCGTTCAGGAGCCGGGGCCAGAAGCTTGACGTAATAATACTGCATTTTGCGGGAACGCACCTCCCGCCATGCAGTACTATTACGTCAAATGTCGGGAAGGGGTTAAAGAGTATACAGTATTTATTCCATATATGTAGCGTTGCGCGTGTTGTTTCTAAGATGTCCCTATCTATGATTCCTAATCTTTTTTTCCCCTTTAATTCTAGAAATTGGCCCAGCAACAGAGCCTTTACTGAGCGTACATTTGCTACTTCTAATTCTATCATCATCCACCTGTCCTGTACTTCCCCTGCTGTCCACCATTTTCTGATGGGTTCTAATAATGCCGCCTCTTGATAATGTGTTATGCTAGGGAATCCTGCTCCACCCAGACTTTTTGGGCAATAGAGCACCCTTCTTGCTATTCTTGATTTTTTATACGCCCATATCCATGTAATTAGATGTTTCTCTATTTCCTTAATAACGTTTCTAGTTAGTGGGAAGGGAATACATCTAAGGTTGTACAGGATTACCGGTAGGATATTTTGCTTTACATAAAAAATTCTGTCTAATAAAGCGGTCACTATTTGTGTCGCATTTCTGCACATCAGTTTTACCTTGTCTAGCAGGAACTGACTATTGATACTTCTTGTATGTTCTATAGTCTTTCCTATTTTAATACCTAGGTATGTAAAAGTTTCTTTTGACACAATATATTTATATCTATCGGTAATTTCTTGTTCTAATCTGAGACTCCCATTTAGACCCAGGATATGGCTTTTATTCCCATTTATTTTATAGTACGAGACCTTAGAAAATTCCACAAGGGTAGTACTTAGAGCTTCAAGTGAATCTAGTGGGTCAGAGCACGAAATCACGATGTCATCAGCGTATAAGCTAATTTTATATTCCGATAGGCTGGTTTTAATACCCCTTATCTCATTATTTTGCCGAATTGAGCATGCCAGCGGCTCAATAAACAGATTAAAGAGCAGGGGTGACAATGGGCACCCCTGTCTTGTACCATTGCTCAACTCAAATTTCTTGCTAGTAAACCCCATACCAGAAACAAAGGCAGAGGGCCCACTATATAGGCTCATGACCAGCAGAATGAAAGTTTCCGGTAAGCCAACCTTTACCATAACAGCCCTCATGAAATCCCAGTGTACTCTGTCAAATGCTTTTTCAGCATCAATTGACAGTAGTACACTGGGAGTCCCCGATTTGTTTGCAATCTGCATTAGATTAATAATACGTTTAATGGAGTCTCTTGTTTGCTTACCTGGCATGAATCCTACCTGATCGGGATGGATTATAAATTCGATTACCGTTTTTAATCTTGACGCTAAGACTGCTGAAAATATTTTTGTATCTGAGTTGATGAGTGATATGGGACGATAGTTTTCACATTCTGTTTTGTCCTTCCCTTCTTTATGGATTGTAATTATTGATGCTTCTAGCATTTCTTTCAAACCTATTCCTCCCTCCCTGAATTTGTTGAAAAGATTGGTCAGGGGACCTACAAGGATATCTGTAAATTCTGAATAGAATTCATTTATTATGCCGTCGGGGCCTGGGGCCTTTGCTTTTTTTAGGGATTTCATAACTCTGAATACTTCTTCATTACTGAATCTCGCACTTAAAGTCTCCGCCTTCTCCTTATCTAATTTTAAAAGATGTAGCGTATCGAGGTATTTGTTGATATCACTCGGGTCCGGTTTCTGATAACCTTCCTCTTTCTCCAAATTATACAGACTAGTATAATAGTCTGCAAACACTGCAAGAATTTTTTGTGGATCTCTTATCACCTCCCCCGCTTTGTTTTTAATCGCATCAATCCTATTGTCCCCTGATTTCTTTGCTCTGCATTTAGTTAATGTCTTTGCTTTCTGTCCCAGTGTGTACCTTTTAACATTAAGTTTGTACAGCTCTTCCGTATATTCCCTCAGAAATGTGTTTTGTAGTTGATTACGGGCTTTATTTAAGTTGTCTAATGTAGTGGCGTGTTTGGTCTCTTTATGTGAATTTTCCAGCGCCTCGATTTTTTTAATTAAAGTTAGTCGTTCGTTATTGTCACTTTTCCACTGCCTACTGTTTAATTCTTGAAAGATCCCTCTAATGGTAGCTTTATGTGCACACCACTGAAGCGGGTTTATCTGATCCTCCTCTGTACTCTCTACTATATTTTTGATCTTGAGTCCTATTTCTTTATGATGTACTTTGAGTAATCTTATTTTCATTCTCCATCTGGGTCTGATTTGCCGAATCTGATTTATATATATTGAGATTCTAATGGGTGCATGGTCAGACCAAACCGTTGGTAAGATTACTGCTTCTTTTATACTGGATAATAAATTTGTATCTACCAAGAAGAAATCCAGACGGGAATAGCTTTGATGAACCTTAGAGAAAAACGTAAAATCTTTTTCATTCCCGTGTAGATATCTCCATACATCATGATAGTTCGATTGGTGGATTTCATCTTTAATCAGTACCCTCTTCATATTACTAGTTGTATCTAATTCTGGATCTATTATGGAATTAAAATCTCCCCCGATAATTAATCCCCCCTTTTGCTTTTCTTTGATTTTTTTAAATAGTTCTTTCGTGAATTTCTTCTGATTGCTGTTAGGGGCATAGACATTTACTAGTGTAAAAGCCTTATTATTTAGATTGCAGTTTAGTATAATAAATCTACCATCCTCATCTTGATCGATTGTATTAAATGTGAGGCGTATGCTATTATGGATTGCAATTAGAACACCACTCTTTTTCCTTTTATTGCATGCATAATAGATAGTGTTGAATTGACTGTTTTTGAATCTGTGTATGTCTTTTTGTACCAGGTGTGTCTCTTGTAAGAAAGCTATTTTACAGCGAGAAGTGATTATTTCTTTCCATGCTAAAAACCTTTTCTTTGCTGAATTCAGCCCCCTCACATTAATACTAAGAATATCAACACTCATATCTTACTGTTACTTTTTTTGTTTGTTTATTTTGCCATCCCCATTCCTATCATTCCCAACATGCCCTTCACCTAGACCTGGAATATATCCGTTCTCTCGTAAAGAGAGTAGAAGAAAAAGGGAAAAGAGAAAAAAAAAGAGAAAAAACATCCAAAATAGTTGCCATCATTATCGAAAAAGAAAAAGATAGAGAAAAGAAGAAAAAGAGAAGAAATGTTCTTTTCCAATTTTCGCAATTAACAGGAGAAGATACAGTCCTGGAGTTCCTCATCCAGGTTTTGACGTGATATTGACAGGTGTGTTAGATAGTCTGTCTGTCAATATATGGACGCTTCGGGTTTTGCGGTTATGTGTGTGCTCTAAACCATCCAAAATCCAATTTTTGCGGGACTTCAACACAAGTTGTTGGTGACTCTTCTATGGGCCATCCCCATGATTTCACTAGATGTTCAGCTTGGCTCACAGAAGAACATATATGGGTTGTACTATCATATTCAAATATTAACTTTAATGGAAAGCTCCATCTATATCGTATATTTTTGGCTTGCAGTGCCATGGTCACATTCTTAAAAGTCCCATCAAAGTCCCAGGGGAGACATCTTGTAGCACCCGGATGTCCTTGTATTTCTCTGGCACAGCTTTCCTTATCTCCATTGAGGCCAGTGATTAGCTCAGTGGTCATGTGCACAATAAACATGACCACCAGTGATCACCTTTCATCTGATTTTTAGTCATTATCTACTTCCCGGTGCCCATTTATCTAATGTTGGACCACTCATTAAATCAAGCAAGCATTAAATACGTAATGCATTCCCTTTAAGGTTACATGCTTATACAATTTATGGAAAACCCTCAACTTTAGGGAATTAGATTGGTACTGTCTCCATCTTCAAGGACTTGTCTTGAGCCAGTGCATGTAACTCTGTGGATAAAATTGCATCCTGATACCAAACAGATAACGGAAGACAGAAATAAATACCCATTATTTTCTCCATTGCTTCTCAGACAGTATATGGCCTTTAGGGAAGATGAAGGGAAGTTTTGTAGTTTAATTTGCAGAAACCACATACTGTTTTCTTGTGAACTATAAACCTAGAGAACAATTTTCCAAGGGTAGGAATCAGATAAAGGCTATTAGTGTAACTAAGCTGCATTGTTCAGGGGATTCATGATGACAGAACATGCAAAAAATATATATTTTATTTCAAGAACGCATCAGTCATTCAGCCAGGAAATGGGATGAGTCACCGAATTCATGTTCGGTCTAAAAATGAATACAATCTTTATCTGCTTTGTTTTGAGGGCAGTTAAGAGGTGTGGGGTTTGTTCTGTAGGCACACACAAATAAAGAATATGTCAACTCTTCCAGCTGCTAGGAAGAAAATTCAGCCTTGAACTATGTCTGGAATACAATATTAATAGTGAATGAAAGTTGTGTATTAGATGCTGAAAACTAACTAAGAAGAAAAGCTTCAGGTTATTGTAATGAAAATGTATTTTACTGAAAGGGAACCTGTCAGCTCCATGATCACACATAAACTAAAAATATTGTTTTTTTAAGTGCAGTGTTCTGTATCATCAATTAAATTGATGGCCTGAAAGCAGAGATAACGGGTGTGGCAATGGGATAATGGGTGTTTTCCAGTTTCATAGGTGGAGCAGGGCACTGGCCCTCAAGGTGGAGTGAAAATGGACAGCTCCATTCTGTGTGGCTGAATAACTGCAGATTTATAACCAGTACAAAGGAAATCAGTTTTGGTTATGCATTTTCGATGATAACACTTTGGATTATTATGTTCTCTAAAAAAAAAAGCTTAACATGTAACAACATATTTTAATTCAAAGTAGTAAAATAGTCATATTAACATAGCAAAATAGAAAAAATACTGTGTAATATATCTAAATTACTAACTGATATTTACCAAAATGAGAGTCAAAAATATTTAGATGCCCCAACCCAACAAAAGTATGTATACGGTACATATATAGTTAAAGTTAAATGTCTGACAGCTTATAAATATCTAAATGTTCTTCACTATTACCTATAGAAAAGCTCAGAAAATCACAGTGATGACCAGTTGCACGCTACCATATATTCTATCCAGAATAATTTTCTGAATAGTTTCATATTTTACTCCTCAGAATAGAAAACATTCTCTGGCGTCTTTTACCCTTAGGTGATCTCTGCCTTACAAATGTAAAGCATCAAAATTCTTTTCTTGAGAGCTTAGGTTCTTTCCTTTTGACCTTATGACACTTGACACAGTCACATTTACTTCAGAAATACAATAATAGCCTAAAGATCCTTTTAGACTTCCCAATGGCTTTTTATAAAATAGACTTATAGAGTCTTAATGCCTACCTAACCTTTCCACAAACGTTGTGGAAAGCAGTAGCCCAGTATGTGAGGAGTAACACCATGTCGAGGGTGCCGTGAAATGCGTCTTCATGAATATGGCGCTCTCTGTACTTCTCCGGCAGAATGCACCAAATTTTTATTAGTTCACCTTTAACATAGAGGGGCACATTTACTAACAACAGTGTAAACTGCACTAAATGCAGTTTCCCTGTGTAATGTGCAGGATTTGTTGAGGATTTCTGGCGCATGAACCTGGCGCTCCCTGCACTGCTCCGACAGAGCGCACCATTCTTTTTTGTTTGAACCTTTAACATAGGTCAAGCAACACAATTCTTTTCCTGTTAAATCTGGTGCACAGCCCCTAATTTGTGTTGCATGATGCCGAGTGCAGGCACAAAAGGGTCCCGTGCGTCACAAATGTAGCACAGGCACTTCTTAAATACCTGTGCAAACAGTTTGCACTAATAAGAACATGCTAAGTCTGGCAGAAAACTGGTGCATGGCCCTTATTAAATTTGCCCAAATTACGACTGTGCACCATGTTGCTGACACTTTAAAAATACATGTGCAAGCACTGAAAAGAACTTGCAAGGTCATTGAAAAAACTGGTGCAGGGGCTTTAAGAAATGTGGGCCATTTATCAAAGATAGATTATATACAGTTTGCCTGTGTAGTGTGCACTGCTTCACCAGAATGCACCTTTGTTTTCTGGTGCACATTCTTCATTCTGCAGAATTGTGGCACAGACAGACAGTCAGACAGAATTGTGGCGCACGATCCAATTGAGCACTAACACGCCCCTTTTGGTGCACATTTTTTCTGTCTTGTTGGACACTGCAGCTGCGACACAAAACTGGCTCAAAAACTTCTTAAATAAATGTGCACATTCTTTCTATTGCAAAGTCAGACAGAAAACTAGCGCATACACGTTAATAAATGTGGGGCAATGGCCCACATTTAATAAGGTCCTTGCGCCAGTTTTATGTTGGATTTTGCACATTCTTTTCAGGGCAAACTGCCTGTACATATATTTAAGAAGTGTCTGAGACAAATATGTGTCGCTTGCAACCTTTTTGTGGCGCGGCTGCACTATTCTTCATGCAATGAAATGGGTGTTACGGTGTTCAATCGAACAATGCGGTACATTTAGATTTAGCTTTAGAGATTTAGCTGATGTGAGCCAGTGCTCCACCGGCCTTCTCATAGAGCTTCCATGTAATTTGCCACGTCAGTAACCGCTGTCCGTTTAACTAGCAAGATGCATGTATTTGAAAGTTTAAAGGGAACCTGTCATCAGATTTACCTCATCAAACTACTAGCCCCACTTCTAGAATCCCCTCTAGTGTGAAGTTTTGAAATTTTACCCATTTATCTATAAAACAAACTAATCCAAAGTCATGTGAAAATGAGCAGAGAAGGGTCATATTTTGCTTGAGTAAGTTCAAGTTCAGAGGCTGCAAAAGGAGAGTCACTTTTGATGTCCTTATCTTCAGTACTGTTAGTATAAACTCTTACTGATGTGTGACAAATATGTACGTCACATGTCAGCTGCGGTTATACAGAGAGGACTCACATGCTAGGACTGATCACTAGGGACAGCTGCGTCAAATGCCAACCGTGTGTGGGTGCCGTCATCTTGGCTAAGATTGTTCACTGTGGCATCAGCAGAGACCGATGATCGGTCGCTATGACTGCCTTGGGGCTTCATAAGACCTGAGGCTAAATTGCTTCTGAAGATCTGTTACAATGTGCCAGTGGCACATTGTAATCAATCATTTGCAAAATCCCCTTATACTGTCATACTCTAGTATGGCAGTATATGGTAGGATCAATCAGACAACGTAGGGTTTTAAGTACCCTATGTGGTCTAAAAAATAGTTTTAAAAAAACATTTTGTACAGAAAGTTTTAATTGTTTAAATGTATTGAAACAAAATAAAACCTATATAAATTTAGTAGTATAGTATACTACTTTTAGTATAGTATAGTATGGCCGGTTTGGTCAGGGTCCAAAGCTTCTAGGGAGACCATGACCACCCAAAAACCACCCAGCAAGTTTGATTCTGCCTTATAGAGATAATAAAGAGAGGGAGCTCCGACAGGAAAATATACATGCACACCAGCTCTTGGCACATGTATACAAGAGCCCTTTTGAAACCTTTGATGGTATTTCAAATGACCACAACATTTGGGGCACCCACTCTATTTTTGGTCCTGGAACCAAAAGTATTTAGCAAATGTCAAACCGTTTAATACTACACATCTGGGAGGCTCACAATTTGTATACAGCCGAGAGCCCAAGGTGGTCTTAAACCACCCCTGTGAATCATTTACAACTAAAGGATCGCCTCCCTGGGATACATCATGCAGTGATCACAGTGATAGCTTAAAGTTATATATTCCTATGATTTTTTTTGTATGCAGTATAACAAATTATTTTGTTCAAAATATATTCTGCTTTATTGTTCACAATATGGTCCAGTTCTCAGATGGACAAATTCAATCTGACAATCTATGTACAGATCCCTATAAGACAGTAACAGCACTGCTCAATATGTGGTTATTATCATTCCCAGCGATGCACATGTTTTGACACAATTCCAGACTGTTCTATAGAGAACAGTGTGACGAGGATCTGCCAAAATACTAAAATGGCAAGTGACAGCTCTGTGACATGTCATACAGGGGAAACATCAGCTTACAGGTAAAGGATCTCTGTATTAAAGATCCGCAAGGGAAAAAAAAATATACTTCTCAGCTACACTTCCGCAACTAAGGCATTTTTAAGAAAAAGAACAGACAAAATGTTCCATTTGTCCGAATTATGTCAGCAAATAGAGGATAAATTGGCCAATTCCCTGTTTTATTGCTATTCAAAAGATTGCGCAGATACGGTACAGCGGAAGCCGACAGATTTCAATAGTGGAGCATAATGCAATATTGAAAGAATAAGGTGAAGTGTAATATTTCACATTCTGTCTTGTGTTTGCCAGATCATTTCTCAGCACTAGGGAAGGAGCCCTTCACCAGTTCTTTTCTGTACATGATTAATTCAGACATTGTCAATACACAAGCACTGCAGAGCTGGGGTGTATGTAATAATACAAGCTCTTACCAGGTTTGCAAGCATATAGTGGTAGCCTCGTGTGTGTTTGCCAAGGATTACAACCTACGAGAAAAGAAAAATAGCACAGATCAGGGATTAAGTTAGATGTCAGTCTGAAAATGTCAAAATCTTTGAAAAGGTTCTAGATTACACATACGGTATATAAGATACTAACTTCCAAGTCAGGTAGACAGGATAGCGTTACACCAGAAAATAAACTTTTCATCATTATCAAACCTCATAGTTTCTTTGTTTTACACTAGAAAAGGCTGGAAAAAGACAGGTCCATCAAGTCCAAACTATAAGTTTTGGAATGTTGATCCAGAGGAAGGCAAATAAACTCAGCAACTCCTGCTTCCCGACCCCTACATGGATAACTCACTGGATAGACATCACTTATATACACTATATGAAATGACACATATGCATGTTTTTCTCTAACATGAAAGCAGAATTAACCTTTTACATTTTAGATTCATTAGGATTACCAAGTTAAAAGTTTACATATTTGGTTCCATTGTCCTTAAACTGTATGACTTGGGTCAAATGTTTTGGATATCCTTCCAGAAGTTTCTCACAAATGTCAGTATGAATTTGGTCCCTTTCTTCCTCAGAGAGGAAAAATCCTTAAAGGGAAGCTGTCAATAGAGAATGACCTAACAAACCACTACTAGTATGTTGTCAAGCGGAGTAACTGTTTCCAGATCACTTTGAAGTTAGATGTAATTTGGGTGTATAAATAACATGATGCTGCCACTCCTGTGTTTCACAGTCTGGATGGTGTCTCAGACTTGCAAACATCTCCCTTTTCCTACAAATGTAAAAATGATCAGCCAAACTGTTCAATTTTAGTTAGGCACACTGTTAGGGTCTCTGTGATGAGGCCCCCACAGATCACAAAACGAGGAGTGCAGAGCATGGCAATTTCCGTCCGCTCCATACAGCTTAATGGAGCAGAACAGTCATGCACGGCCGTCTGCTCCATTTCTCTGATGGATAGATGAAGGGTCCGATGAAGGGTCCGATGAAGGTACGTGGGACTCCATCAGACCACTCGTTTTCATGATCTGTGGGGGTCTCAGCACTGAGACAACCACTGATCAGCAAGTTAGGCTCAATCCCATGAATAGGGCCATGCATTTGTAAATATTAATCTGGATTTTATATGTTTATTTTTTATGGCTTCTTCCTGGCAGAATGGCCTTTCAGCCCATGACCATTCAGTACTCATTTCACTCTGGATAATGACACACTTTTACCAGCTTCAGCCAGCATCTTCAAAATGCTTGTTATTGGTATGATGTCAGACTTTGCACTAGAAAGAACGTGCAAACGCAGCACAATGGGGGTCATTTACTAAGGGCCCGATTCACGTTTTCCCGACGTGTTTTCCCTGAATTGCTCCGGGATTTTGGCGCACGCGATCAGATTGTGACGCATCGGCACCGGCATGCACGCGTCGGAAATCGGGGGTGGGGTCGTGGCAGTAAAAAAAAAAACAGACGGATTTGGAAAAACCGCCGCATTTTAAAAAAAAGTGTCGCTCGACAAGTGCTTACCTTCACCCACGATAAGACGGCGAACTTCAGTGCATTCCGATGGTCTTCAGCGCAGCAGCGACACCTGGTGGACGTCAGAGGAACTGCCTTAGTGAATCCCGGCCGGACCCGAATCCACCGCAGAGAACGCGCCACTGGATCGCGAATGGACCGGGTAAGTAAATCTGCCCCAATATTCTGCACATAAAGGAACGTTCCGGTGCAGAGTCGGACTGTGTGCCACATTTATCATGCAGAGTCCGGCAGAATTGTGTTTGCTTACTCTATGTTGAAGGTGCACCAAAAAAAGTTGATGCATTCAGTCGCTCTGACAAAGTGCAGGGTGTGCCATATTCATGAAGAGCATGCTCCGCAATTCATGAATCTGGTGCACCCTGCGCACTCCACAGGCAGTGTTGGCCAGTGTGTTTCAGGTGTGCCTAAAAATACATCCATAGGTGTGCCATTAATCAGAAGCTTCCAAAGATAGGACATCATCAAATGGGTTGTGCCAAATAGTTTAAAGGCATAATTATCTTATTGTATATACATTTTTGATTCTGCAGAAAGTAATAAAAATTCCTTAAAAATTCTCCCTCTTGTTATTTTGGCACATGGCAAATAGAAATAATTTTGGTAATCCTAACTGATCTACAAGGGTACAACTACATAGTCTTCAAAACTACATCAGATTTATCATTCGCATCAGAAACTTGGATAAATAAGGAGCTGTTTAAGACTTCTATCTTACTTTTAATAAATCTGTTCCACAAAGTCTTGTGAAGCTTTCCATGATTCTCCTTCAGTTGGATTTCATGAGAACAAAACTGAAAAAATCTGAATATACCGATCTATAAAATCAGACAAAGCTACAGCAAAGAGGGTCGAAATATGTAGTCTTCATCATAAAAGGCCTCATATTATTTTAGTGTTTGTCAGTGGATAGATATTTGTATGCAGAAAAAAAACCTTAGACCAAAATAGTTACGCACATTTCTTTTATGTGTTTTTGTTGCCTCCTGTGACTGTTTTGCTAGTAACAGGATGTAAATAAGAGACTTAAGAGACTGTGAAGTAGGCTTTTCATCACGGCACAAAGGAAAAATCCTGTTTTACTGTAGTTCCATGGGGAGTAATGCACGTTATTCAGCTTTTTTGGATGCTAAGACGTGCACGTACCGTAATTACATATAATAGAGCAAAAACGCAGCCAAAGAGATTCAGATGTCCACAGCATAAAAAAAGTGAGGCCAAAGATTTATTAAGGTTCATTGTAATATGTAATAGCAGAAAAAGATGGCGGCACTCGCCGGTTCCAAAGATAGGAATGGCGTCCTTTATTAAAGAATAAACATGCAGGGAGGTAAACAAGCAAACTTTGGCAACGGGGTTGTTTGATCGCCGCAGCGCGCAAAACGGCCCCGTTGCCGAAGTTTGCTTGTTTACCTCCCTGCATGTTTATTCTTCAATAAAGGACGCCATTCCTATCTTTGGAGCCTGTGAGTGCCGTCATCTTTTTCTGCTATTGCATTGTACTCCCTTTCACACACTGACTGAGCACTACTGTGATCGCATTTGCCCTAGCACATCATCCTAAGCTGTGTGTCAAGCTGTCAATGATAGTATTGGGACTGTGCCGGCCAGATACACTCTTCTACATATACTCATTGTAATATGTATTGGGCCCAGCAATCTCCCCAGTTCACACCTGCATTACTTAGGTTCTGGTAAGGATTCCATTATTAATAGTGGAAAATAATGTAGCAGCCTGCATTTTTTCCTGCTACAATCAAACACATAAGTGGAGGGTCTATGGGAACAGACGGTAAATGAAAGACCATCCTGCCTTTTGTTTTTTGTTTCCTGTACACGTGTTTTAAAAGAGGTGTATAATGGAAATCCTGAAATAGATGTGACCTGCACCTCACCTGACTGCATTAAGGTCAGTAAAACCACTTCTCTGGAGAAAAGTGTAGGTCAGAGTAATGAAAATCAGACATTTATGCCATGCCCCTTTTTCATAGATATGTATTAAAAAAATAGAACTTTATTAAATATTTCAACAAAATGCTGAGAATTTGCCTTTTTAATTATTTCAGGTTATTGGGAGGAATAGATGTGAGATTTTTTTGCAAGCAGATAAATAGATTAATGTGCACAATCTTTCACAATTGCTGCAACAGACACATGGGGGGACATGTATCTTTATTTCTGCTAGTTAAATTGTCTCATTTTTGCAACCACTTATGTATCACCTTTTTGCGACTTATAAAGCGCAAATCATGGCCCCTGTTTTAGCATGTAAATTTACATTATTTCACATGCTTAAAATGTTTAACATTTTGCACATTAACCTGTTTTTATAAAATTATACAGTTTTGCATTTACATTTTTCTTTTAATTTATTGGTTACTCCTAAGGGTGAGGTCACACACATTTTGGTTGTGTTTTTAAATGCATTACAACAGCTGTGGAAAGGTGCCTAATTACATTACTGTTAACATTTCGTTTACATAATGCAAGGTGAATGTGATGTTAACACATGTGTTAACAATGCACTAACACGTGCGTTTTTATACGTGTCCCCTATTGATACAATGGTGGGTGGCCACTGAATAGGGAAAATCCGGAAGCACATCTGGAACCACAGCAGTGCAGCTTTGGTTTTCTGACACAGAAACAAAGGTTTTTATTTTAAACAAGGTACGAAGCCTTCTCAAAATCTTTGGGTATCTGTGCAGGGTCAAGATTTTGTCAGGATTTTTCACCAGTATTTTTAAACCAAAATAAGGAATGGTCCAAAACATGTAACAGATGCACATCGTTCAATCAAATACTGATGCAAATTCCAGATCAAATCCTGAGACACCCTAATCCAGAAATGATATATGATGTTAAAAGAGGTCTTATATCCTGCCACCTACAGTTTCCTAACGTACAGCCAGTCCACAGTCCTTCACTGATGTCCTCCATCCCTCTATGTGTAGCTGGAAGGAAGGAATTCAGGGAGTTCCTACAGAAGTAATCTGTGACTAATGGAGGACTAATTATCCACATATCTCTGTGTAATTTCCATGTATGACAATGTGCTAATTAAGAAATATTATTCACTGGTATGTCAATGGAAAAATCCAGTGATACGTGAATGGCATCTTAGTGCACGTCAATGAAGATATACGAGATATACACCAGGAGCTGTACAGACCTTCCAACAAAATCTATTAAACCAGCATTTTCCAATAATTTTGAATTCATTGTTAATATTTGCTTGCACCTTATTATTACGAAAGTAAACATTTAGAAAATGTCCTATAATACATCAGTACTAAATACAGTGGATGTAGCCGCTCAGTAATAAGAATTCAGTCTTTGCCCACTTTGTCCTCATTACAAACACACTGATCTTTCAATGACCCGTAGTAGTATAATGATTTGTAATTGTAAGATAATTCTCCGCCATCACATCCACAAGCTCTGACTTCATAAATATTAATACATATGATTTTCTCTTTGCATGCTACGGCATTCTCACCCATCGCAAAGGTCATGGATTTGCACATATCGGGGACATGTTATATGTGACTCAAGGTTATTTAACCTTATTTCATTAACACTGGGACATTAAAATACTAATAACAGACCTTCTCTGCCTATACTGATGTCAATATGTCAAATTCTACTTACAATGATAGTACGAATATGAATAATAAAGTATATATGGTGATGAGTATATCACTACGCTGTCCATGCTGCGCTTTCCGACAACTGTGGATCTAAAAGACGTCTCTTCTGGGTTACTGCACCGCTGTCAATACAATGAGGAATTATGGTGATTTATGAAAGTGGCAATGACTAATTTATAAATAGTGTCAGACAACTTCCTTGAGGACATGGAATTGGTGGGGAGGTCTGACTCATATCCAGAGATATGTGTCTGGATTCAACGCACCATCTCTCCCTTTTATAGATATGGAATGGCAAACTGGAGATATTGACAAATTTATGAATTAAATACAACAGATTGGAAAAAAAAACTACACATGAGCATTTGTATGGTAAAAAAAGGCAATAAACACAATGGGGCTCATTTACTAAGGGTCCACAGACCGCATTTTCATCAGGTTTCCTGACGATTTCCGTGTTGCGCCGCATTTAACAGGGGTTTTTTGGCGCACACGATCGGATTTTGGTGCATCCCCGCCGGCTTTCACGCGACACAAATCGGGGAGCAAGCCGTTGGACGGTCTGACAGATTCGGACAAAACGCGGGATTTATTATTGCAAATTGTGTCGCAAGACATGCACTCACATACACCGGGAAGAAGAAGGGGAACTCCGGCAGACCTCAGCAGGGAAGCGACAAATGCAGGATATCGGGCACACGATGTTGGTGAATCGCGCCGGACTTCATCTTCATTGGACCGTCCGGATCGGGGATCGCGACAGGACCGGGTAAGTAAATGTGCCCCAATATCCACACAAGAAAACTAGTAAAATGCAACATACATGATGTGTTAATCCAAATCATCTATAACAGGGTTCCCCAAACTGCGGCCCGCGGACCGTTTCGATCCGGCCCCCGACACTTGGCGCGTCAGCGCCGTGCCCTCGCGGCCTGCAACAGTCGGGCAGGAGCCTCCGTCCGGACAGGAAGCTCCTGCCCGTCACTGTATAGTGCCCGGTGCGGCCGGAAACGGCTGCTCGAGCACTATTACTGGAACGATGTGGCCGGAATACAACCCAGGCGCACATCGCTCCATGAACTAGGCTGCGCGGCCGCGCAATGACGTCATCTCAAGGCCGCGCACCCCTTCCTGCCCGGACGCGGCAAGAAGATAGAAGACTTAGGTGAGTACAGGGTTTTATTTTTTTATTAAAGGGCAGTAAAAAGATTGTGGCGACTGGGGGCTAGTATAGTTAGTTATGAGGGTTAGAATAGGAAATAATTAATTATAAGGGGCAGCATAGGAAATAATTAATTATAAGGGGCAGCATAGGAAATAATTAATTATGAGGGACAGCATAGGAAATGATTAATTATAAGGGCCAGCATAGGAAATAATTAATTATGAGGGGCAGCTTAGGAAATAATTAATTATGAGGGGCAGAATAGGAAATAATTAATTATAAGGGGAAGAATAGGAAATAATTATGAGGGGTAGAATAGGAAATAATTAATTATAAGGGGTAGCATAGGAAATAATTAATTATAAGGGGTAGCATAAGAAATAATTAATTATAAGGGGTAGAATAGGAAATAATTAATTATAAGGGGTAGAATAGGAAATAATTATAAGGGGCAGCATAGGAAATAATTAATTATAAGGGGCAGATTAGTAAATAATTAATTATGAGGGGCAGCATAGGAAATAATTAATTATGAGGGGCAGCATAGGAAATAATTAATTATGAGGGGCAGCATAGGAAATAATTAATTATGAGGGGCAGTATAGGAATAATTAATTATGAGGGGCAGCATAGGAAATAATTAATTATGAGGGGCAGTATAGGAATAATTAATTATGAGGGGCAGCATAGGAAATAATTAATGGTGCGGGTATAGGAAATAATTAATTATGAGGGGCAGTTTAGTAATTAATGGGGGGGGAGGCATATTTAATAATTAATGGAGAGAGGTCCCAGTATATTAATTAATTAATTGGGCCAATATATAAAATAGTTCACAAGGGGGTGCAGAACCGGTATATTAAATAATTAATTGAAGGGGGTTCCAGTGTATTATGGATGAGTTCACATGTACCGCTATTTATTTTTAGACTTTAGTCCGGCCCTCCAACGGTCTGAGGGGGACAGTGAGCGGCCCCCTATGTAAAAAGTTTGGGGACCCCTGATCTATAACATGTCACAAAAAAACTTAAAAGAAACGGGGAGAGTGTGGAGGTCAGGAAAGGTGTGAGATTAAAACTCAGGTTTTAATGGGATGAGGCAGTTTGTCATGGCCATGACCCACCCAGTTCAATTTAATTTGTCCTTATAAGTGTGAGCGATCTCTTGGTTGCTTAAATGAGTATTCACAGTGTCCCGAGTCTTATAAAGAACAGCAGTTAAGTTCTCCATTAGCAGAATAACCTCCACTCTTCTACATGCCTAGAGATTGACTAACAGCACCACGGCGTTGGTAGGTCTGAAAATTGAAGAATGTAGAAGTCAGTAGAGAAGAAGTGTTGAGAGGATGCTGGCTAATGCTCCAAGATGTTGGTGAGGCATTTGAAATAGTTTGTGCAGTCTCAATGGAACATGGAACTGCAGGCTATGGAAGTTTTATGTGTAACTCCTATCAGGTGGGAATACTGGGCAGTAGTACGATCAATACCAAAACAAGACAACCTTCGAGACAGGAATCACGATCTGAGGTCTCCGGGTGGAGTAGTCAGAAGGGTGTGAAATTAACAGAGGGTGTCAGATAGGGTTTGAGCCTACACAAGCTACCTGTCATATCTCACTGTGTTCAGGGGAGACGCCAGAAGCAGAGTTGTTCTTTAAAATAAGCTACTTTAAAATAACACTTCCGCAGACTTGCTCTTCAAAGACCCAGAACCAGCAGGGGTACTGATGTGAGCTGAGCAAAATTCTGCTTACAGCCTTAGGGGAGAGACATGATGTTACTTAGGATAACACTACAGTATATGCAATACTGTATTTACAAAGTTGCTTTAGGATTTGTGTGGATTTTATGCAGATATGACTGTAAAATGAGGTTCAGAGGTCAACACTTTAAATCCAATGAGTGGTATTATGTACTGCTGTGCCATTTACGGAAGAAATGAAAAGTGGAACAATGCATGACATCTCCTTCTGTAATAATCTTAAAAGCTCTTTAGTGCGCATTACACATAATAACCTATTTCACCAGATGTAAAACATAGAATTAGCCTTTCACTTTTCTAAAATAAAATAACACATTACAACGTGCATGCTTTGTATTTGAACTGCCTGATTTCCCTGAAACTGAGCCTACTCACCCTGCATGGCCGAAGCTTTTACATTTTACCAGTTGTCACTTTTGTGATTTTGACACTTTGTGATTACACTTAAAAAGAACCTGTCAGCGGAACTTGACCTAACAAGCAACTATCAGTTTGTTGTGAAGCAGCTACACACCTTCCTGATCATAATTCCTTTAATGGCTCAGCAAGAAGGCATTATTCAGAAAATTTACTATGAAGTGAGATGTAAATTGGTTGTACAGAGTTGCACTGAAAGCTATGAAGTCAAGCTCTCCTCCCAATTCACTGTAATTAACAGTTCCTGCGGACATCCATAATTGGTTCTCTGAAGTCTGGTACATGATGTTCAGCAGAGGGGGCATTTTGAGGTTGGGAGAGCTTGACTTCATCGGTAAACTCTCTCCCTCCGAGACTTAATGAAGTCATTTCACATCTCACTTCAAATTTGATTTTATGGAAAATTCCACAACATTGGGCCATGAAAGAAACATGATCTGCAAGGTATTAAGCTCCTTGACAACATACTGGTCATGGTTAATTAGGTCAATTCTTCTGACAGGTTCCCTCAAAGGGGATTTTCTGGGTCATAGATATTGGTGATCTTTCCTTAACTCCGAGACCCCCTATCAAATATCTATCTTCTCTTTGCTCAGAGTTTCAGGGACTAAAGTCAATGTCAGAACAGTTGCTTATGGAAAACCTATTATGTTAATAAGCACTTCTTTTTATACAACATCTTGTGTACAATTCGATATGTTACATTTAATCTACTGCGGAGAGCACCTTAGTAATGGAGAGCACCTCAGTAATACAGTATCCATTTAAAAATACCATAGTTTTTTTTAAATCTCTCATAGTGTCAAGATAGGGAAGAGGTGCAAGCACTTTGCTTCCCACAACCTCGGCCCCTGCCTACTTGCTCACACTGGATGACGGACAGACAAAATCTTGGTTAGGCTAATCTTATTAAAATAACAAGATGATGGTGAGGTATCAAATTCTAAGGCAAACAGAATCATCAAGGGTCCAAGCAAGGATCAGAAAACACAGCAAAAGTACAATGGAGAATGTAGAACTACAAGTCTATCCAGCACTGATTAGAGTAAGTGAGTTACAATGGAGTGCCTCGATGCTGTCCCCAAAGCTGACTGTTTGAGCCTTACACACACCCAGCTCTGAAAAGAAGCAAAATGAATACTGAACCTTCTGCAGAGCAAAACGCTTTCTTGTGATACTATCTAAGAGAAGTTCATATCGCGGGACTTCTGATGCATAGCTAATATTCTTTATGTCTAGATATAAAAGGAGACAGCAGTTTTTTATATGTTTCTTTTTCAGACCTTATTTTTGCCAGGTTACCTGCAGCAGCAGAGGATCTCCTGGTCTGTGTTGTTGAAAAGGTGACTGTGGCAACCACTCAACAGCTAAAAGTTAATGTTCTGTACTTACTGGCATGATGCCACAACAATGGGAACCAACCATATTTAAAATGCTGGAATGAAGCTGGCACAGCTATTATAAAATGGCCATACATCAATAAGAACCATAAATGACACAGAGCAAGAGATGCAATTAACGGCCCTAAGGTAACATACAAAAGTACAAAACTTTATTGATCAACAAAACTAACATAAGACACACAATTATACAATATAAAAACACTGAACCACTTATAGCAACCTTGAGGTCTAAGCCAAGACCCTAGTGCTGTTAATAGTAAATACCTGTAAGGGACCTTAGAGGCAAGCTAAGTGTATCTTAAAAAATACTTTAAAAATAAATAAACTTACATACTCACCTTCCGGTGGCCCCGATCTGCAGCGCTGCTCCCCCAATGTCCGCGCGGGTCCTCTTCTGGCTTCCGCGCCCGTCTTCTGTACATCGCGCTGGGCGCCGCCAGAGCAATGCTGGCACCCAGCGTGATGTACAGGAGACAGAAGACGGCCCCGGAAGCCAGAAGAGGACCCACGCGGACATCGGGGGAGCAGCGCTGCAGATCGGGGCCAACGGAGGGTGAGTATATAAGTTTATTTATTTTTTAAGTATTTTTTAAGATACACTTAACTTGTGACTCGTGTATAAGCCGAGGGGACGTTTTTCAGCACATTTTTTGTGCTGAAAAACTCGGCTTATACACGAGTATATACGGTAATACATTTTCATCAATAGGGCATAGCCACCCAAAAATAGTACCAATGAAAAATGCATGTCAACCCGCAAATAAGAAGCACTTACATAACAACATAAATGGAAAAAACTAATATTAAACCACTAAATTCTATAAGGCAAAACTGGCTAATGCATGCCCCTCCTTTCCTTCTGCGTCTCGCTGTATGCCGCTACAAAAAGTAACGTGGGGTGTCTCCATACTCTGGAGAAATTGCATTAACTACAGGTGATTGGTGTACCAGGCATGCTTTCCATTTCTGTTTTCCTGCGATTCTATATGTAATGTAATGCATTGTGACACAAACCCAATGAAATAAGAAAAGGAATTTTTATAATCTTTTACCTTGAGCTACAGTGTTGTTTTTCCTCCTAATTCCTTTATTTATATAGCACTCACAGATTACGCAGCGCTTCACAGAGCTTGCCAAATCAGTCCCTGTCCCCATGGGGCTCACAATCTTATTAACCTACCAGTATGTTTTTGAAGTTTGGGTGCAAACCGGAGTACCCAAAGAATGTTACCCCACTGAGGTGGATACTGGAGGATACTTAGATATTGTGGACCCAAAGTAGATGGTCTTAGACACCTTAGCACCTCATCTAGCTAACACAGTAGAATGTCCACTTTTGTTGGCTGAGTGCATGACAAAAAAAAATAAAGAACTATTTATTGAAAATCGTGTAGGTTCTGGGCAACGAAAACATTTGGGGAAGCGTAGGTTAAAATTTACCTCTTATTTTAGCTCTCTTTGCACCATGTTATCTAGTAATTGTTTCATTAGTGATTCATATACTTTTAGGGATTCAGCACATGTTTTTCAGCACACCTTGGCCTTTTCAGAAGTCAGGATGTAGCTTCGGGATTAGCTAAGTAAGGCAGAACCAATCACCCACATGAATGCTCAACTGAAGAAGATGAAAAAGTAGTTTGGTTTTGCATGAGAGAAGGCAAGAGGAGTAGAGCAAGTAAATCTATCAAATACTCATACACTGAACGCTTATGGAGGAGGCAAAAGATTGAATAGTGACATTGAACAGCGTAAAGGATTACACGGCCCCGATTTAGATCCAATACAGTACACAGTGTCTTCTTGAAAAACACATATTTCTGTGTTTCTGAATAAAGTAGTCTGGGAAATCTTTACACTTGGGTATCAGAATTAAAATTGAAGCAACTTTGCAGATAATATGGGAAAAGACAAATTTTGCAGTTGTGTAGATAGCTCCTATGTACACTGTGTTGTGGATACAGACTGAACTTTTCTACAGTCGTGTTGTAGAAAAAGTGGAAGAGGTAAGGAAGTAGGAAGTGGTTCAGGGGAGCACAGAATGAAATGCACAGAATGCACAGAAACCCACAGGTTAACAGGTCATAATGATAAAAAGTTCAAGGCAAGGGCCATTCAGCTGGTTACTTACATTGCCCCAGCACCATAGCAGCCGGAGAGAAGGCCTAGGAACCAAGCTACTGTACATTTTTACTCAGAGAGTAATATTGTTTAATTGCCAATTTTAACCTCTTTCGGACCAGGTCTTTTTCTGTTCTGCATCTGCACAAAATGGTATGTTCAAGTATAGAGAGGAGTTGGTACATGTAAATACCGACTAAACAAGAAGTATAAATGAGCAAGTGAATACGTTGAACACGTTCCAACAATGATGCAGATTAGGCAAACGTGAAAGAGTTTTATATATATGAAATAGTTAGGAATAGGATATTAAAAATGGAAGAAAATACAGTGTACCAGAGGAATTTTTACACAGGAAAAAATGAGACAACTGTACAGAAAAGATGAAAAAGTGTAAATGGCGGAATGGCAACAGGCTACAGAGTGGATGGGGCTATGGCGCTATGGGAAGGCTGTGGTGGGATGTTTATGGTAATGAGTTGTGGACATGTCTTTTGCATTAAAAATATGACTCCACTTTGCATAGTTGCTGATTTGTATGTGTTATATAATGAAAAATAATAAAAAGAACAGAATGGGTGGATTGCAGTCCAAGAACGAGGAGCTGAAGAGCTCTGAGATGTATTGATGCTGTGAGAAGTATTATGTCTATTAAGATCAACCACATAATGCCACATACAACAGTCTTGTTTTGTAATATTTTATTTATACTACTTCATTATCCTTTATTCTTCCTCAAAATCCCACAAGGGACCGGACTACGACTAGTAAGCATTACTAATAAAGGGTTTCAGAGTGTGCAGTGCTATATGCGTGTTATCACATTGCAGGCACTGGTGTGTTAGGGCCCCTATGAACTAAATATTCATGCACATGCTTTTCCCCTGCCAGATGTTCAAAACCAATCTCCTGCAATGAGCTCACTGCTCACATCCAGCGGCTCCAAGCATTAAGATCCCCGACAAGTAATGAGAGAAGAAGCTAAAGCCGTCCAGCTAAATTGTTAAGATAAACAATAGGAGATTGGAAAGAGAGGAATAAGCAAGAGAAAAGCTTCTCAGACCACAAGATCCAAGGTCAAGTAAGGGCCGCAATTTTGTTTCATCTGGAATTGCTGCATAACTGAACTGGCAGAAATAACCTCTGACTTAATGTGCCATGACTGGTTCTGTAAGGAAATAATAATACACCAGCGTTTGTTCTGCTAAAAAATGCTTTTCAGCACCAATCTAAAAACAGCCATTGATCTATTCATGAGACACAATTTATAGGTCTCCAGCATATCAAACACTGGAAAATGGGGCATGGAGCATTAGCATACATCAGCTTTAATTTCATGAAAACCAATGAAGGATATTTATTCCTACTTGCACAATCAGAAGCATAGTATTAACTGCAGAAATGCTTAGTATTCCTCTTCAGCCAGTACTACTACTCAGCAGCATCAAAACTGCACTATAATACACAGAACTGTATATATATGTGTATGATTATACAGAGAAACGGATGATTATAAAGAGATAAGTGCTGCTATATAAGGCTATTCAAGTAGCTTCCATATTGATCAGTTCATAAATGATGACCGTGTTCAAGAAAGGCAAATCCAGATGGAAATATGCAGCTTGTCCTCCAAGTATGAACATATCCCCCAAGAGTAATTCTTATCATCAAACAATCCTGTTATTATTTGGAAACAGCGAGGGAGGTTTTTTAACAATTGTGTCAAATGTTGCAATCAGCATGACTAAAGGGATGTTCCCATTGTTTGTATTATAAAAAGTTATACAACTTTCCTATATACTTTCTGTATCAATTCCTCCTGGTTTTCTAGATCTCTGCTTGCTGTCATTCTATAGAAAGCTTCTATGTTTACTTTGAGTGGAGAGAAATCTGACCATACAGAGGGTTACACAGTCTATAGAAACAGTAGGCTTGGCAGTGCAATATTTTTACAATTATTTCTTAAAGGAAACCTACCACGTGAAATAAGCTGCAAATACCGAGCACCAGCTCAAGGTGAGCTGGTGCCGGAGCTTATTTTCATTGTCATAAACCGCTGTATTGCGGTTTAAACATTTTTCAATCTTTATATTTGAAGCAGCTTCGGTGCACCAAGCGCACAGCAGTGAGCGCGCCTACATAGGAAGTGCCGGAGAGCCGGTGACGGACGCGCGCATGGGGCGCCGAAGCTGGTGCTCGGTATTTGCAGCTTACACCTACTATTTCACATGGTAGGTTTCCTTTAAATGTTGTCTAGAGAGTTTCTAGTATGTAAAGCACAGTAGTACTGGAATCCATTAGCTTTTTTCAAAAGTTTTATATATGTACTTTTCACTCTTCATAACAAATATAAAGATATGTTCAAATATAAAGAACTAGGCTCATTTTACACTACCGTTCCTTACCTCTGTTAAAAAAAGCAAAGAGTAGAGGTTTAACAGAGACTTAAAAATCCCATGTAAAGTGATTCATCCGATATGTTCTGTTTAGGCAGGGATCTGTTATCCATGCGGTTTTTGGAAGCAAACGATGACAGAGGCTGCAGTACTTTTCCTCAGTCTGAAAAAAACATTAATAATGGATCCATGGAAAACGGACCATAAGGCATTACATAAAATTTGCATTGATGTCGATGGGATTTTTAACTGATACGTTTAACCTCCATTCTTCACTTTTTTTAACGGAAGGAAGGAACAGTAGTATACATTTAGCCTTAGCTATACATAGACCCTTGTGGCTGGGTCATTTGTGTAGCGTTATAGCCAAATTAAAGTACACGTACTGACACAAGGTGGCAAAGATACTCCACGTACAGTAGATGGAAGATGCATCATGTGATGTTTTGGGGGTATGCCCCCTTCCTTAGACATGCCTGTCAAAGAAGGGAATGCTGGGAAAGTCCGAGGAATTTTTCTTTTGTCCCAGTGACAATTGGATTTTCAAAATTTTTGCTGTAATGGGACCAAGGATTATCAATAAAGCTTCATTACAGTTACTTTACAGCTGATTATTGTAGCATGGGACTATAAAAAAGCATTCAGAGACCTTCAACAGAAGTCACAGTGGGCAGAGGGGTCCGTCTTTAACTAGGGGTTGTCTGTAAGTCAGGTGTCCTTAAGTAGGGGACCGTCTGTATATTGTTTGAAGAGAATTATTATTATGTTTGAAGTAAAATGGAGTTTGCTACAAAAAAAGCAGCAGAATTAGTAGCAAATAGACAGATGTGAAAATTTTGCCATAATAACATCAACTTAAACTGATATCAACTTAATAAAATATCTCCCTATGTTATATAAAAAGTGGGCATCTCTTAATTCAGTTTGTGGCAGAATTTCCCCCTGATGTTTTACTGGAGGAAGATGTGGTAAAGGAGCTATGCGGTAACCACTACAGAAGAATATAAACTTTTCCTATTCTTGGATGACTCTGCCAATCAGTCCCTGGAGCATTCAGGGTACATAGATTTACAACCCTTTGTAATGACAGAAGTAATCAGAGTTGTTTACTCTTCCAGCTAAACAATATTCTATAATTAAGCTTTCCGTCAAACTGTGATCTTTATCAATATAGATGAGCCCTGCCACCCGACACTAGACATGTACTCTGCTGTAAAGCCTTGGGGTCAAAATCAATGGAGACCAAAACAGGAACCGTTCTAAAAAGATCTCATCTCCGCCTAGGAAGGATTCAATGTGCTATAGCGTTTGGTTATTTCCTGTATGGAAAAAAGATTTCCTAATTATTTTGTAATGAAGAGCTGCCCTAAATATAACAGCAACCAATAAATATTGATAGAAACATTGCTACATTATAGATGGAAGGAACTGTTTCAGAACATCCTGAAATATTCTGCCATGTGAACTCCTTTTCTCTGTAAATCACTATACAGTATGAGATCAAACAGTTTATTATCCTGAAGCTCAATTTCTATAGAATTACATATTTTAAATAGGTACAAATTGACCATTGGTGATACAATTGGGTTCTCTCTTATTAAAGGAAACCTACCACCACAGATTTACCTATTAAGGCAGATCTGGGGGCAGGTTCCTCTAATGTAATTTGTTTGTGCCCCAGAGCTTTAATACACTTTTAAGTTGAATTAATTTATTAGTATTCTACATTAGAGGAACCTGCCACCGGATCTACCTTACTAGGTAGATCCCTGGTGGTAGGTTTCCTTTAAAGGGAACTTGTCGCCAGATTTTACTCCATTAAACTACTAGAATGATCATGTGAGGTATGGTAAAGAGACACATTTTTTGTGAAATCTCATGCTTTTATCTATTCAAATTCAAAGTCATGTGAACTTGAGCAGAGAAGAATCATGGGCAGAGATGAGTCAAGTTTACAGGATGCTGCAGAAGTGTCATTTCAGATGCCCCTACCTTCCATTTTATAGCACCTAGAAACATGCATATTATATCATATTAAATAAATGAGAAATATCTCATCTCAATATTATGTCCTTATTAGAGATGAGCGAACATGCTCGTCCGAGCTTGATGCTCGGTCGAGCATTAGGGTACTCGAAACTGCTCGTTGCTCGGACGAATACTTCGCCCGCTCGAGAAAATGGCAGCTCCCGCCGTTTTGCTTTTTGGCGGCCAGAAACAGAGCCAATCACAAGCCAGGAGACTCTGCACTCCACCCAGCATGACGTGGTACCCTTACACGTCGATAGCAGTGGTTGGCTGGCCAGATCAGGTGACCCTGGGATAGACTAGCCGCTGCCCGCGCTGCTCGGATCATTCTGTGTCTGGATGCCGCTAGGGAGAGAGCTGCTGCTGGTCAGGGAAAGCGTTAGGCTGTTCTATTAGCTTACTGTTAGGCAGGAGTGATTCTCAAAGAACCCAACAGCCCTTCTTAGGGCTACAATAACGTTCTACTTTTTTTATTTTAATTTGCATCTAGTACCATTTTGTGAGGAATTAGCAGGGGGACTTGCTACCGTTGTGTTTAGCTCTTAGTGGCACACATATCCATAGCAAAGACCGAAGTGGGAAAATTTAGTAGGGGTTGGATTTCAATTAGGCACTAACTCAGTGTCATCTCATCTGGCATAGTAGTGTGCTTTGATACTTGGCTAGAAAATAGCCATAGGAGAATACAAAGAGCTTACTTACGCCTACAGTAGCGTTCTATATATTTGATTTCTGGTTGATCTGCTGGTGGCTGTACTTTCTGCAGTGCATGTACTAGCCAATTCTGAGCAATTTGTAGTGAGACTTGCGACTGCTGTGTTCTGCGCTTAGTGACGCACATATCCATAGCAAAGACCGAAGTGGGAAAATTTAGTAGGGGTTGGATTTCAATTAGGCACTAACTCAGTGTCATCTCATCTGGCATAGTAGTGTGCTTTGATACTTGGCTAGAAAATAGCCATAGGAGAATACAAAGAGCTTACTTACGCCTACAGTAGCGTTCTATATATTTGATTTCTGGTTGATCTGCTGGTGGCTGTACTTTCTGCAGTGCATGTACTAGCCAATTCTGAGCAATTTGTAGTGAGACTTGCGACTGCTGTGTTCTGCGCTTAGTGACGCACATATCCATAGCAAAGACCGAAGTGGGAAAATTTAGTAGGGGTTGGATTTCAATTAGGCACTAACTCAGTGTCATCTCATCTGGCATAGTAGTGTGCTTTGATACTTGGCTAGAAAATAGCCATAGGAGAATACAAAGAGCTTACTTACGCCTACAGTAGCGTTCTATATATTTGATTTCTGGTTGATCTGCTGGTGGCTGTACTTTCTGCAGTGCATGTACTAGCCAATTCTGAGCAATTTGTAGTGAGACTTGCGACTGCTGTGTTCTGCGCTTAGTGACGCACATATCCATAGCAAAGACCGAAGTGGGAAAATTTAGTAGGGGTTGGATTTCAATTAGGCACTAACTCAGTGTCATCTCATCTGGCATAGTAGTGTGCTTTGATACTTGGCTAGAAAATAGCCATAGGAGAATACAAAGAGCTTACTTACGTCTACAGTAGCGTTCTATATATTTGATTTCTGGTTGATCTGCTGGTGGCTGTACTTTCTGCAGTGCATGTACTAGCCAATTCTGAGCAATTTGTAGTGAGACTTGCGACCGCTGTGTTCTGCGCTTAGTGACGCACATATCCATAGCAAAGACCGAAGTGGGAAAATTTAGTAGGGGTTGGATTTCAATTAGGCACTAACTCAGTGTCATCTCATCTGGCATAGTAGTGTGCTTTGATACTTGGCTAGAAAATAGCCATAGGAGAATACAAAGAGCTTACTTACGCCTACAGTAGCGTTCTATATATTTGATTTCTGGTTGATCTGCTGGTGGCTGTACTTTCTGCAGTGCATGTACTAGCCAATTCTGAGCAATTTGTAGTGAGACTTGCGACTGCTGTGTTCTGCGCTTAGTGACGCACATATCCATAGCAAAGACCGAAGTGGGAAAATTTAGTAGGGGTTGGATTTCAATTAGGCACTAACTCAGTGTCATCTCATCTGGCATAGTAGTGTGCTTTGATACTTGGCTAGAAAATAGCCATAGCAATAGGATAGCATTGTTTGGTTTTAAAAACTCAAAAAAAAACAAAAAACACAAAAAAAAACCAAAAAAAGTTAAAAAAAAAAAAAAGTTATAACTCTCATTTTAAAAATGTTTAACCCGAGGGCTAGGGGTAGAGGACGAGGGCGGGGACGTGGGCGTCCAACTACTGCAGGGGTCAGAGGCCGTGGTCCTGGGCGGGGTGAGACACCACCTGCTGATGAGGGAGCAGGGGAACGCCGCAGAGCTACACTCCCTAGGTTCATGTCTGAAGTTACTGGGACTCGTGGTAGAGCACTGTTGAGGCCAGAACAGTGCGAACAGGTGATGTCGTGGATTGCTGACAATGCTTCGAGCAATTTGTCCACCACCAGTCAGTCTTCCACGCAGTCCACCCATGTCACCGAAATCGCCCCTCCTCCAGCTCCTGCACCTCAGCCTCCTCCCCCCCAGTCTGCCCCCTCCCAGGAAAATTTGGCATTTGAACCTGCATACTCTGAGGAACTGTTTTCTGGACCCTTCCCACAGTCACAAACCACTTGTCCGGTTGCTGCTGAGCAATTTTCCGATGCCCAGGTTTTCCACCAGTCACAGTCTGTGGGTGATGATGACCTTCTTGACGTAGTGGAAGTGTGTAAAGAGGTGTCCGACGATGAGGAGACACGGTTGTCAGACAGTGGGGAAGTTGTTGTCAGGGCAGGAAGTCCGAGGGGGGAGCAGACTGAGGGCTCGGAGGATGATGAGGTGACAGACCCAAGCTGGGTTGAGAGGCCGGGTGAACACAGTGCTTCTGAGACGGAGGAGAGTCCTCGACCAGAACAGGTTGGAAGAGGCAGTGGTGGGGCCAGACGGAGAGGCAGGGCCAGAGCTGGTGCATCAGCGCCAAATGTGTCAACTAGTGAAGCTCCCGTGGCGAGGGCTCTTGCGGCGAGGGCTAGATCTTCAGAAGTCTGGAGGTTCTTTAAGGAAACACCGGATGACCGACGGACTGTGGTGTGCAACATTTGCCAAACCAGGCTCAGCAGGGGTTCCACCACTACTAGCTTAACTACCACCAGTATGCGCAGGCATATGAATGCTAAACACCCCACTCAGTGGCAACAAGCCCGTTCACCTCCGGCCGTGCACACCACTGCTCCTTCCCCTGTGTCAGCTGCTAGTCAGCCCCCTGCCCAGGACCCTGCCACAAAAACCCCATCGTCGCCTCCACGATCCTCCACAGCATCCACCAGCGTTCAGCTCTCCATACCCCAGACGCTGGAGCGGAAACGCAAATATAGTGCAACCCACCCGCACGCCCAAGCCCTTAATGTGCACATCTCCAGATTGCTTAGCCTGGAGATGCTGCCCTATAGGCTAGTAGAGACCGAGGCCTTTCGCAACCTCATGGCGGCGGCCGCCCCTCGGTATTCGGTCCCCAGCCGCCACTACTTTTCCCGATGTGCCGTCCCAGCCCTGCACCAGCACGTGTCAGACAACATCATCCGTGCCCTGACCAACGCCGTTTCTGACAAGGTCCACCTGACCACGGACACGTGGACGAGTGCTGCCGGGCAGGGCCACTATATATCGCTGACGGCACATTGGGTTAACTTGGTGGAGGCTGGGACCGAGTCTGACCCTGGGGCTGCTCATATACTGCCGACGCCGAGGATTGCGGGGCCTACCTCGGTCCAGGTGTTTCAGGCCTACTATGCCTCCTCCTCCTCCCACCCCTCCTCCACCTCCTCCTCCGAACTACCATCCGTGGGCACGGCGCCATCAGTCGGTAGCTCTAGGCACAGCAGCAGTGCCGTCGCTAAGCGACAGCAGGCGGTGCTCAAACTGCTGAGCCTAGGCGACAAAAGGCACACCGCCCAAGAGCTATTACAGGGCATCACGGCGCAGACTGATCTGTGGCTGGCACCGCTGAACCTCAAGCCGGGAATGGTTGTGTGTGACAACGGCCGTAACCTGGTGGCGGCTCTGCAACTCGGCAGACTGACACATGTGCCATGCCTGGCCCATGTGTTAAATCTGATAGTTCAGCGTTTCCTCAAGACATACCCCAATCTGTCTGATTTGCTCACGAAGGTGCGCCGCATCTGTGCGCATTTCAGGAAGTCCAGCCCAAATGCTGCCACTCTCAGGGCAGCGCAGCGCCGCCTCCAACTGCCCGCTCACCGACTGTTGTGCGACGTGCCCACGAGGTGGAATTCAACACTGACCATGTTATCCAGAGTTTACCAGCAGCGCAGAGCGATTGTAGACTGCCAGATGTCAACTTCCACCAGAACTGGTAGTCAGGTCAGTCAGCTTCCTCAAGTCTACAATGAGGAGTGGACGTGGATGTCTGATATCTGTCAGGTGCTGAGTAACTTTGAGGAGTCAACACAGATGGTCAGTGGCGATGCCGCCATCATCAGCCTCACCATCCCGCTGCTTGGCCTGTTGAAAAACTCTCTGGTCAGCATGAAGTCGGAAGCTTTGCGCTCGTCACAAGAGACAGGGGAAGAATATTCCCTTGTTGATAGCCAAAGCACCCTCAGGTCTGTTTCTCAGCGCATATCGGAGGAGGTGGAGGTGGAGGAGGATGAGGAGGAAGAGGAGGAGAATGTTGGCGAGACACAAGAGGGGACCATTGTTGAGTCCTTCACTGTTCAGCGTGTATGGGCAGAAGAAGAGGAGTTGGAGGAGTTGGAGGAGGAGGAAATGGACAGTCAGGCCAGTGAGGGGAGTGAATTCTTACGCGTTGGTACTCTGGCGCATATGGCAGATTTCATGCTAGGCTGCCTATCCCGTGACCCTCGCGTTCAAAGAATTTATTCCAGCACCGATTACTGGGTGTTCACTCTCCTGGACCCACGGTACAAGCAAAATCTTCCCACTCTCATCCCTGCAGAGGAAAGGAGTGTGAGAATGCATGAATACCAGCAGGCCCTGGTGCACAAGCTGAAACAGTATTTCCCTTCTGACAGCGCTAGCGGCAGAGTGCGTAGTTCTGCGGGACAAGTAGCGAGGGAGAGTAGGCGAGCAGGCAGCTTGTCCAGCACTGGCAAGGGTACGCTTTACAAGGCTTTTGCCAGCTTTATGTCACCCCAGCAAGACACTGTCACCTGTCCCCAGTCTCGGCAGAGTAGGGCTGATCTTTACAGAAAGATGGTGAGGGAGTACGTAGCCGACCATACCATCGTCCTAAATGATCACACAGCTCCCTACAACTACTGGGTTTCAAAGCTGGACATGTGGCACGAACTGGCGCTGTACGCCTTGGAGGTTCTTGCCTGCCCTGCCGCTAGCGTCTTGTCCGAGCGGGTTTTCAGTGCAGCTGGTGGCATCATCACCGATAAGCGTACACGCCTGTCGACTGACAGCGCTGACAGGCTGACGCTTATTAAAATGAATAAAGGCTGGATTTCTCAGAATTTCCAATCTCCACCAGGTGAAGGAAGCTCAACCTGAATAATTGATCCACTCCTCCTCCTCCTCATTTTCCTCCTTCTCCTCCTCTTTGTACAGTAAAGCAGAGGAAAATGGCTATTTTTTGACAGGGCCCACTGGCTCTTGCTATAGTACTTCATGCATTTAATTTTTCTGGAGGGCCACCTACCCGGTCCTCTGTTTGAAACAATTTTTGTGAGTGCCACATACAGGCACTCAATCTATTCCATTTTTCTGGAGGGCCACCTACCCGGTCCTCTGTTTTAAAAAATTTTTGGGACTGCCACATACAGGCACTCAATCTATTCCATTTTACTGGAGGGCCACCTACCTGCTCCTCTGGTTTGAAAAATGTTTGGGACTGCCACATACAGGCACTCAATCTATTCCATTTTACTGGAGGGCCACCTACCTGCTCCTCTGGTTTGAAAAATGTTTGGGACTGCCACATACAGGCACTCAATCTATTCCATTTTACTGCAGGGCCACCTACCTGCTCCTCTGGTTTGAAACATTTTTGGGACTGCCACATACAGGCACTCAATCTATTCCATTTTACTGGAGGGCCACCTACCTGCTCCTCTGGTTTGAAAAATGTTTGGGACTGCCACATACAGGCACTCAATCTATTCCATTTTACTGCAGGGCCACCTACCTGCTCCTCTGGTTTGAAACATTTTTGGGACTGCCACATACAGGCACTCAATCTATTCCATTTTACTGGAGGGCCACCTACCTGCTCCTCTGGTTTGAAAAATGTTTGGGACTGCCACATACAGGCACTATCCAAATTAAATTGTCTCCATAGCAGCCTCCACACGTTGTCTCCATTGCTACCTCCAAAAGTCGTCCATATAGCTGCCTCCATACATCGTCCCTTTATCAAACGAGGTGTGTCAGGCAGAAATTTGGGTTGTTTTCATGGATTCCACATCAAAGTTGTTAACTTTGTCGCCACCCTGCTGTGTTATCCACAAAATATACTGGCAAACTTTTACCATTTAGGGATATTATTTCAGCGCTTCTTGCGCATCTGTTTACATTCCCCTCACCCGGCATATCCTAAACTTATAAGAACGCTACTACACTTGATCTTATACAAAAGGTTCTTAGAAGTGCTGTTTGGGGAGTAGCCTAGAGACAGGGGCTTGGATTGGCGAAAGCTCGCCTGGCAGCGGAGCGCCAGCTCCATGCGCATCATGCGCTTCTTGCGCATCTGTTTACATTCCCCTCACCCGCCATATCCTAAACTTATAAGAACGCTACTACACTTGATCTTATACAAAAGGTTCTTAGAAGTGCTGTTTGGGGAGTAGCCTAGAGACAGGGGCTTGGATTGGCGAAAGCTCGCCTGGCAGCGGAGCGCCAGCTCCATGCGCATCATGCGCTTCTTGCGCATCTGTTTACATTCCCCTCACCCGCCATATCCTAAACTTATAAGAACGCTACTACACTTGATCTTATACAAAAGGTTCTTAGAAGTGCTGTTTGGGGAGTAGCCTAGAGACAGGGGCTTGGATTGGCGAAAGCTCGCCTGGCAGCGGAGCGCCAGCTCCATGCGCATCATGCGCTTCTTGCGCATCTGTTTACATTCCCCTCACCCGCCATATCCTAAACTTATAAGAACGCTACTACACTTGATCTTATACAAAAGGTTCTTAGAAGTGCTGTTTGGGGAGTAGCCTAGAGACAGGGGCTTGGATTGGCGAAAGCTCGCCTGGCAGCGGAGCACCAGCTCCATGCGCATCATGCGCTTCTTGCGCATCTGTTTACATTCCCCTCACCCGCCATATCCTAAACTTATAAGAACGCTACTACACTTGATCTTATACAAAAGGTTCTTAGAAGTGCTGTTTGGGGAGTAGCCTAGAGACAGGGGCTTGGATTGGCGAAAGCTCGCCTGGCAGCGGAGCGCCAGCTCCATGCGCATCATGCGCTTCTTGCGCATCTGTTTACATTCCCCTCACCCGCCATATCCTAAACTTATAAGAACGCTACTACACTTGATCTTATACAAAAGGTTCTTAGAAGTGCTGTTTGGGGAGTAGCCTAGAGACAGGGGCTTGGATTGGCGAAAGCTCGCCTGGCTGCAGAGCGCCAGCTCCATCCCAAGATCCAACTAACATAGTTGCAGCACCTTTAATCTACTACTAGTTCACTGCCTCCATAATAATAATAATAATAATCTTTATTTATATAGCGTCATCATATTCTGTAGCGCTTTACAAATCATAGGAAACAAATACAAATGTAATGTAACAGAGCACAACATTTGTATGGAACAACAGGAGTGTGGTCCCTGCTCGCCAGAGCTTACGGTTTATGAAGATGATGGGGTAACACGAGGTAAAAGAATATTTAATGGTCAAGCCATTCTTCTTAGGGAATAGAAAAAAATATAATAAATGGAATTGCTGTCGCTTGAACCACTCAGCCGTCATCTTATATACCAGGTCCAGGGTGAATGGGACTGCAGAGAAGTCTGGTGCCTGTTGGTTGCTGGATAACAGATGGGAGGACGACACAGGACGGGTTAGTAGAAGAGTTAAAACTTCATGCAGTTAATGAGTGTTATAGGCTTGCCTAAAGAAATGGGTTTTAAGAGCACGTTTGAAACTTTGGAGGTTAGGTATTAGTCTGATAGTCCGGGGCAGAGCATTCCATAGAATTGGTGCAGCTCTAGAGAAGTCTTGGAGACGCGAGTGGGAGGTCCGCACTAGGGTAGAGGTTAATCTAAGATCACTGGCGGATCTAAGAGCACGGGTTGGGCGATAGACTGAGATAAGAGAGGAGAGGTAGGGGGGTGCAGCATTATACAGAGCTTTATGGATGAGGGTTATTATTATTTTAAACTGTATTCGATAGGAGACTGGCAGCCAGTGCAGCGACTGGCATGAACTGTAAGCATACATGGTCCCCTTATCAAACGAGCTGTGTCAGGCAGAATTTTGGGTTGTTTTCATGGCTTCCATGTTAACTTTGTCGCCACCCTGCTGTGTAATCCACAAAATATACTGGCAAACTTTTATCATGTACCGATATTATTTGAGCGCTTCTTGCTCACCTCCTTTGGTTCCTCTCTGACACCCATTGGTTTGAAGCCTGAGTCCAATTAGGGTATGTCGCCATGCCACTCTCTAGCCTGCTGCCGCTGCCTCTGCATGCCGTCCCCTATAGTGTCAGGGTCAATTATTGGATGTTTTAGATGCTATCTAGCTTCATTCTGTCACTCTGTCATGGCCATGCTGTTGCCCATAATTTTGGCATAATGGTGCGATTAGGCAGCCTCAGAGGCATCCATGCATGCTGCCCCTGCTGTTTCCTGTCCATTTCCGTGGTGTTTCCATCCTTTTCTGAGGTTCCCAGGTGTTAGGCCAAGCTTCCCTGTGCAGAGCCTTGGTCCCCTTGAAAAATGCTCGAGTCTCCCATTGACTTCAATGGGGTTCGTTATTCGAGACGAGCACTCGAGCATCGGGAAAAGTTCGTCTCGAATAACGAGTACCCGAGCATTTTAGTGTTCGCTCATCTCTAGTCCTTATCTTTCACCCCTGAAGGATCCAGTTCGATTTTTCAAATCTGCCATTTGTCACTATATGCGACTATTGCAACGTTAGAACACTTTAACTTACCAAGGTGATTTTCAGATAGTTTTTTTCATGACATGGGGGCAGATTTACTTACCATTCGCGATCCAGTGGCGCGTTCTCTTTTAAAATGCGGTGGATTTTCCGAATCCATCGAGGTTTTTTATGACCAAGCCCCCGATTTCCGTTGCGTGCATGCCGGCGCCGATGCGCCAAAATCCTGGGGCAATTCAGGAAAAATCGTGAATCGGGCCCTTAGTGGTATATTTTGATTGAAATGTTTGGCATTTATTGATGAAAAGATGTAAAACTTGGCGAAAATTTTGAAAAAATAACAATTTTCTGATTCCTAAATGTTATGCTCATCATACAGTTTAAACTACCAAATAGGGTACTAACTAACATTAACCATATGTCTTCTTCATGTTGGCGTAATTGTTTTTATGTTATTTTATTAGGATGTTAAGAGGCTCACAATTCGATTAGCAATTTTCCGGATTTTCATGAAAATTTAAGATTTAATTATTTTAGAGTGTCCTAAAAACTATTCAACACAGCCCTTGATAAGTTTGTTAACCATTTAAGCTTGTTAACCGTTTATTCACAGCGCCGGCCAAACATTCAACCAGTTCTGTGAATAATCCTCTGTGGCCGCTATCCGCACAGCGCTGCATCGCATAGACACAGTGAAGGAGGTGTGTCGTCCGGCCCCCGGCCAACTGCTAGGGAACTTGTACAACGATCCGACCTCTTATTTGATAAGAGGTCGGATCGTTTTAAACTAAGTATAAAAACAAAAATCTAAATAAAAATTCAATAAATATAAAGGGGCTGGGGATAGGATGAGGGGGAACTAATTTGTTGGGGGTGTTTTCCCCGGGTGACAGGTCCTCTTTAAGCATCGAACATGAAATAAAACAAGATTGGGTTTGTATACAGAATTTTCAAACTTTGACAACAAAATGTTTATTTAGCGCTAAAAGTTACATATTCGTACAGGATAAAATGAGAAAACACATCTCACATTTTGTTGTGCAGTTTCTCTCAAGTACGGTAATGCACTACATGTAAAGCACTTTGTGGGCCCATAACAGAGCGCAGAAGGGAAGGAGCATATCTTGCTCATATTTTGCATATTTCAGCAAATTTTGATGAAACAAATTTAAGGTGCTATGTGGCATTTGCTGTTCCTATAACACACCAGAACAAGGGAAACCCATAAAACTAAACCCATCAAGGCGTATAGCAACACTATTTTAGGGTGGCTATATCCCATTGATTAACTTTCTTGGCAGGAATGCAAAAACAATTCTATTCAGATTTTTTACTTTTACTTTTTTTTTTTACTACACTATATAGGTTTAGAAATGATTTTATTTTATTGTATGGGTGGTTACGGACGTGGCGATATGTTATATATGCGATTTGCATGGGGATTTTCACTTTTTTTTTAATACGTAGGAGTTTGGCCATTTATGGGACATTCAGGTTTAACACCTCCTACACTCCATCAATTTCTATGGAACTTCTGGAAAAGCTTGCAGGACAATCTCGGAAATTATAGAACAGCTTAATCCTGCCAATTACCCACCACTGAATAAAACATTTATCCACTACAGTATTCTGTATTGCTCTTCAATTTTCTCCAAAAATCTGAAAAATATAACTGATGCCCCTTTATTAACAGACCGCACAGACTAATATGTGGTGGGTTCTTCAAAGGAAGGGTCTAAGAGAATATTATGTATAGAGAATATGTCATGTGTACATTTATTATGCTTAGCATCGTGTTAACAATGCATTTGTTGACTATTGTCAGATTAGATCACAAATAAATTCTAAGAAGTTTCAATTGGTCTTGTCTTCCACTGGATCCCTGGGGGCCATTACTATAACAGAATCTGGGAAGTGGACTTTCCTGCTACTATGCAACCAGAGCTTTGTTTATGAGCAAAATCTAATACTGATTGGACAAGCACGTTCCCTATACTATACATGGAACATGATAGGGAGATAAAGAGTCATCACACAGTGTAAGTTAGATGAGATGTGGTGCCTCAAGGACAACGTAAGATATAGTGTGGAGTGCGGTATGAAAGGGAGATGCGTCACATACATACCGCTTAGGTGGCAATGAAGCCTGCATTGCTTATAAGTTATTATGGTAGTGTTTTATGTGATGCTGATATCAGGGTATGATGCATAATGTTTTATGTGTTGTTGCAGTGTCATAGGACACACAATGTTTTATGGGATATTATGATGTTGGCATAATGTTTTATGTCTCAGACCCTGAAAATGCTCCCAGCCTTGATTTACTAGTTTCTGTTTGACTCTGGATGTATTTGCTGCATGCTTGATATTATGAAAACTTCAGTTTTCCATATAGTTATTACTGGAATACAAGTACAATATTTTCAACTAACTATGGTCATCCCTCTAACAATTCATTTTGTATGACCACAAAGAAATCATGAAGCTACATTCCCATGGCTCGCCTGGACCGGATCCTGGGTGAGCACAGGGCCGGGTGGAGAAGGGAGGGGCAGTAAGCACCCTCTCCTCTCTTATCTCCATTGAAAGATAGGCGGACATTAATCTGCCCAAATATAGGACATGTCCTATATTTTGCGCACGGCCGCCTGGCTCGGTCACACCGCAACCGGATGCCATAGACCTCAATTGTGTGGCCAGATCACGCTCCCCATTGTGGTCATGTGAATGAGGCAGTATGTAAAAAGAACCATTGGGAGCTCCGGTCAGAGTAAAATATTATTATTTTTTTCTCTGTAGTACTAGACTTCAAATCGAGATTTTTTGGACGGGTCTTGTACCGTGGGTCGCTCCGAAGGGCAAATAGTGCACCACAAAAAATTGTGACAGTATGTAGGAAGCAAATCACAACGGAGTAGAAGCGGTACTGGCACTACCCTCATACACCTTAAAGGAAACCTACCACTTGTAGTGGCAGGTTTCTGATGGAAATACCGGGCACCAGCTCAGGGTGAGCTGGTGCCGGAGATTATTTTCGCTAGTGTTTTAAACCGCGGTATCGTGGTTTAAAACACTTTTTAAACGTTATAGCCGGCGCAGGCAGGTACGCGCTCGGCGCTTACTGTGCGCGCGGCTACATAGGAAGTGAATGAGAGCCGCGTGCATGGTAAGCGCCGAGCGCGTACCTGCCTGCGCCGGCTATAAAGTTTAAAAAGTGTTTTAAACCGCGATACCGCGGTTTAAAACACTAACGAAAATAAGCTCCGGCACCAGCTCACCCTGAGCTGGTGCCCGGTATTTCCATCAGAAACCTGCCACTACAAGTGGTAGGTTTCCTTTAAAGTCCTGGGCGTGATGGGACCATTTGGAGTGATAATGACTGGCGGTATACTGCAGGGACGTGAAGACCATGGGAGTGCTCAGCGCGGGAAGGCAGCAATCACGGATGAATAAAAGAGAAGAAAGATAGTCGCGGCACTCACCGATGCAGTCTTCAAATTTTATTCACAGGTATACAGGTAATACAGGACGCCGAAGTGCGGCAAGGCGACGGGCCGTTTCGCGCTGAGTAGCGCTTTCTCTAGCCTTGCCGCACTCCGGCGTCCTGTATTACCTGTATACCTGTGAATAAAATTTGAAGACTGCATCGGTGAGTGCCCCAGTATGTAGGAAGCTCCCTCTAGTGGCAGCATGTTATAATTTAATTTTCAGTCCACTGCAGGGGATTTGTGTCAGAAAGACAAAGTCTAACTGCCATAAGAGAAATTAATTCACACAAAATCTATATAGAATAAATTAAATAATAATTGAAGTTACAGATTTATTTAAAACACCAAAGAATTTGGTGTTTCCTTTACATTAGGAACAAAGGTTTGAATAAAAGCAAAACCCAACATGTAGCTTCAGGAAAGTGCACACGGTGTATCCTTACAAGCCCTGTTCCATATCTATCACTTTATGTGTGAAGCAAGGTGTTTGCACTACCTTAATTCTTTTATGCTGCTTGTAATTATTCTGATGCATTTTTTGTCCATTTCATCTCCGATAGCAGCTTTTAACTTAAATTTCATACAATAAAATTACCACTGTCCATAACTTTAATTCCATTAGTGGCTTTCTTCTGCGTAGGCTTTCAGTTTATAATAGGATTGCCTTGCCATTGTTAATACAATGTTAAAACATTGTTGAATTCTTGTTTAGCATTGGAAAAGCAATCTCCATAGAGAAATTGTGATACAAATGACCTCTTCAGCATGAGAGCGGGAAGGCTTTTACTATGTAATGGGCGTCACATAAACTTTATTAAGAATGTCTTCTGCAAATCGCACTAAGCATGCCAGGTATTACACGACGTGACCTTTCATAAGATGTTGATTTTCTTTGCAGAATTGCCTTGGATTCCAGTTATATCTAGTATTTGCAGCCAATATATACTGTACAAAGTGACAATAATAGAAGAATGCGCCTGTTTTATCACAAAGATTGTTAACATTGAGTTTTTCAATAGAACACACAAATCTGTGAAATTTCAAAAACCGTGTACCTGCTCCAAAATTGTATTTATTCGTTCTACTTCACAGTCGATTACAAATCTTTTCTCCTGACGTCTGTCCATTTCTTCTATGATGCGTTTATATTCCTGAACATCTTTTATATTCCCCACTGATCTAGCTGTCACTTGCCAGTTGTTCTGAACCGCTGCCTCCATAATGGCCTGAAGAATAGAGAATCCTGAGGAAGAGAAATGACATAATCAGGCTCTTTATTGTTAAGAATATGAAAAGAGAACTTTATAATAAAAAACATTATTGCAAAATGGTTTTCTGGAAACATATATCACGCAGGCACACAAGTCCCTCTCTGACACTTCTTGGCCGGCTATCCTCTTATTACACTGTAATCATACATACTGGCAGACAGATTTCTATAGACCGATTTCCCTCCATTATGCCGGTGATATGTTCTATTTCTAATATTTATATTTGTAAAGGCCATAAAAGTCTTTATCTTTCTTCTAGAATGGTATATTCAGGACTGGATTAGCTATAAGGGATATTCTTGAATTCAGTTTTAAATGCAAAGCTGGACAATAAGACCCAACGTGAAGGGCAACAAAGAGATTTTGAGTAACAAACTCACAGGCCCACATGTATTAAAGTGTTTCCACTGAAAAGAACTTGCAAACTGCTTGCACATGTATCCGGTGTCCGCACCAGTTTTGTGTTGCGGCTGTACTGTGTCCAACAAGACAGAAAATTGTGCATCTAAAGGTGGGTGTTACTGCTTAGTCAGACTATGCGCCACACATTTCTGTCTGTGCCACAATTCTGCAGCATGAACAAAGTGGGAAAAATGCAATTCTGACATTTTATTTTGTGTAATCACCAACAAAAACACGTTTCTAAAAGTTTGTCAATAAAATAAAAGTGAGTTTTTGCTTGTTTTTTGCAGTCCCAACTTTAGGGGCGTCAATGAGGAATGTGTCATTTTTGCAATAATTTTGTCCATGTACTGGAATACCAATAAACAACTTGCATCTTTGCCATAACAGCAAGCAAAGATTCTAACAAATGTTACATAAAACATCTGTAATAGCAAAACAGTAACACTGGATTTCGCTTAACACTTCTCCATACTCATCAAGATTCAAACAGAAAAAATGTGCACCTAAAGGGGCGTGTAAGTGCTTAGTCGGAGTCTGAGCCATATTTATTACCGTTTTGCGCCAAAATTCTGTTTGCGTCACAATTCTGCATCATGAACAATGTGCACCAAAAAAATGGTGGACACTTCCCGAGCAGTGCAGGGGGCGCCAGATTAAAGGGTATTCCCACCTGGGCATTCACATTTAATTTAATTCATTTGCCATATGTAAACATTTCTTCAATTGGATGTTATTAAAAAGAATGTAACCACACAAACATAATTTCTAATAAACGAAGTCATGAAGTCCATTAGAAACAAGGTAGCTTCCTCGGATACGACCACCCCCCACGCTAGCAGTGGTGGCCACACATGCACTATTGAGGTCTGCCTGACCACCTGGCTTCAGCGTTCATTACCACAGGATGGCTGGGGGACATACAGGAACTCCCAGACATTTCATATACAAAAACTTTTAGTTTTTTCGTGCAATCATGCCAGCACAGGGGGACGAATCCACGGACACAGTCTTGTTTCTAAGGGACCATATGACTACATTTATGACAAATTATCTTCACACAGGTAAATTTTTATTAATAACATCTAATTGAAGAAATATATATATATATATATTTCAGATTAATTAAATTAAATTTGAATGCCCAGACGAGAATACCCCTTTAACGATAAACGGGCGTCAGGTTTGATTAATCTGGCGCACTCTGCACATTTCGCAGGTAAACTGCACATAGTATAGACTAGTTTTGATAAATGTGGGTCACAAACCCAATACTATTAAGCTATTAAAAAGTACTTAAAAAACTGCAACCAATGTTGAGAAGTTTGAGGAAAAAAAAACTCTTATTAACAATTCCTAAAATCTTCCAGACACTTATTGATTAATTAATACTGTCTAAAATATGGTGTGGTCACATGACATCACACTAACAGGATATCAATAGCATTTTATAAGGCACAGTCACATGACATCAGGATGCCAGACACACTGTGAAGGAAACCGTTACATTTCAGACCACTGAACAATAAATCTCAATCCTGAATGACTGTAAGACCCCTATCACTAGCCTCAGTGAAACAGAACGTTATCAACCCAATTAAGCTGCCACCATTTCTCCTTTGATATAAGCCAGATCCATAACGGGATTATATAGGGTGAGGAACCAACCCGGTAGCATGTATATAACTGAGACTCAGACGTTGGGGTTCATGGATAGTGATAAAAGACCAGCACAGGTTAAATTTTATATTTAATCGCCTTAAGGGCACACTATGAAAACAGCACACCTCTGCCCACTCCCAGGAGGATTCACAGGACCCTCCTATGGTATTAATTCCAGAACCTTGGAATAGGGTGAATCCTTGAATCTCATGGATACCAAACCTGACCCATTTGCTACAGTCTAGCATTCTGCCTTCACAGGGAGCTGAGCAAGAAGCATCCGAGGCCGTGGTCAGCACCACCACCAGCAGAAGAAAGGCCCAGGCCCAGCCACAGCGCTCCAGACATGTTCTCTACTTCTGGCTCCTCACCATAGCCACAAGAGCGGCAACAGCTTACCGGTGGGTGTTTGCTGCAATATACAGCAAACACTCACATTGTACCTAGCTTATAAGGTGACCGCCGGAAAATACGGTCAATAGAGCACTTTCGCAAGCCTGGCAATCACTTAGGCAATCCCTTTAAAAGTCTAGGAAAGACAATTGATGGACAATAATGCAGAATCATTTAATTTATGCTATATGGCAGTTATGGCGAACCTATGGCACGGGTGCCAGAGGTGGCACTCAGAGCTCTTTCTATGGGCACTCAGGCCATCACCCAAGGACAGAGTTCATCAAACACTTCCAATCTTCCTGCAGTCCCAGGCAAATTAAGGGATGCTGCTTTCTCAGTGCTATTCGACACTTCGTTGGCTGTTTGGAACTGTGGGAAAAGTGAGGTTTTGACAGAACTGCATTATCTTTAGAGGTCATCATGCTGGACCCGACCATTGTTCCTTCATAGAGAGACCCTGGAGAGAAGCTACAATGATAATCTGAATTTGCCCTCCTTCTTTTAACTGGTGGCCTCAGACCGCCAATACAATTGAAAGATGTGAAAGAACAGGTAGCAATAAGTTACTGCTTAAAATTTCATGTTGGCACTTCACGGTAAATACGTGGATTTCGGTTGTAGTTTGGGCCCTCGGTCTCTAAAAGGTTCGCCATCACTGCTATATGGCCTCCTCTCTTCCACATCTCTATTCATCTCTATACTGACTGAAATATTCATATTAATGCTCAGGGACCCCATGGTCCTTGCTCTTTTAATCTTGGGTATAATGATACAACTGAACATACAAAGATCCAAACTGTCCAATTGTCTTAAACCTTCAGAAACTTTCAGTTTTCATAGTCGGCAATCTAGAGGCTATTCTTTACACTTTGTGGCTTATCCGGCTGGGTAAGAAAGTGAGGCAAACATGAGCTCTTGAATGCATTGTAATATAATTGCTGCTACATGCTATGGAATAATCAAAAGTAAACACAATAAACCAAAATAGCACAGGATCAGCGATTAGAGCTGCAACCATGACCCTGTACAGAAATGACTGCTGTGAGCGTATCACAATATAACAAAACTAATTGTGTTTGGATAGTATCTGCATATACCGTACTGTCGCATCTTTATTTTTCCTTCTTTATTAAAACAAGTGTAACAAGGAATTTACATGAATAGGAAATGTTTGGATTTCTTTTCCAATTAAATACTCAAGAGTTGCACCAAAAGGCATAAAATGCAAGTAAGAAGATCTAAAATCAAAATCTGTCTATTTTTATGTCAATTTTTTTTAAAATTTATTTTAAAGATTAGAAAGTGTCTATGTATTTAGGACACTGAAGGCATTTTTGTCAAATACTTTCATTTACTAAAAAACTGTTCTTAAAATTAAGTAAAATGCTGTATGTAGAGATGATATAGAATACAATCTGCAATATTTTAAAGATAAAAACTCCAAAAGCATGGTGATAGTCCTACAAATAAAAACCTAGAAAGTAGTCATAGCTAAAATTGTTTATTTACATATTGGATAGCCCCTTAAGGACCGCCAAGACTAATCTATAGCACAATTCCAATCTGCCCAAAAACAGAAAAAAGTCTTATGGTCGGGCCTAAAACATAACTTTTATTTGAGATTGTAATAAAAGGGACCAACTCACTAATCACACTCAAGAAAAAATGAAATTAAAACCTCATGTTGAGACTGCGTATTGGAGACAAAACAGGAATGTGCTAAACCCTAATATTGAACCTCTTCAACGTCTACAGTATCCCCTGATGACGCTGGTGCTCCAGCGAAACATGTTGGGGGGGGGCGGTGGGCTCCTAAGGATAATATTTTAAAGTGTCATATTGACATATTGAGAGTCTGGTATAGTGTAATCACTGTAGAGATTCACTATTAGGGTTTAGCACGTACTTGAGAACAGTTTTGTCTTAAATACATAACTAACAAGTAATAAGTAACAGCAAATTGAACAAGGGGTTTAAATTTATTTTTTTCTTGAGTGTGATTACTGAGTTGGTCACTTTTATTACAATCTCAAATAAAAGTTATGTTTTAGGCCTGACCATAAGGCTTTATTCTGTCTTTGGACAGATTGTAATTGAGCATAGCTAAAATTGGATCCAGTTCTGAAAGACTGCAAACTCACTGCTCTCATAAGTCATGGGGTAAATCTACGCCCCTCTATGTCGCAATATCAGGTTGTTGACATAAAAAAAACTAATTGTAAAAAGTATTATAAAACTTTTTTTGTAACTTTTTCATGTAGGGACCTTAAGGGAGTGATGTGTCCTCAAATGGGCAAACTTGAGTTTCTGGCTCACCAAGGATGAGAGATGCCCACCTCAGCCCAGCATACAAAAAGTCAAGACTCTTATAAGACAGAGCCATCTCTGCTATGGTCATTTATTACAAATTATGAATGGAGAGACGTAATGTAGCAATAATATTCAATATTAAAAACAAATAATAATTATGTGGAGGAACATAGTAATGGATAAGTTATTTTTGCCCAAATCAGGAGCAGTGGAGCTGTGTGGTATCTATAGAGTAGAAAATACAGCTATGTGTTTACAGGTGCGGCAGTACCCCCAACTAGCAGTGACAGGTCATGTTTGATGGGAACATTTCAGTGATTAGAGATTTGCTCCAGTGACCTGTTACTGAAATGTCTGACCATAACCTAAAATAAATACTGCACATTGTATTGGACTGATATTTTGGACCAGCGATGCTGAATCTATGTACTACTGTAAATTATTTATGGAAACAGTGAAACCTTCAGCTGAATATATTACTGAATTCATGAAAGAAATGGGTTATTTTACAGGCAGAGCTATTGAGTAAGAAAAGTTCTGGATCACAGGGATTGTCATCACTAAGTAGTTGCCTGCTGATTTGCAGAACTTTTGAATATAAAGGTTACATTTTGGGTCAGTACCACTAGTGTACAACGTTTGTTTTATTTTGCATGCACGACCAATACACCTCAGAGTTTGACAGTGACATCTGTTTCAGCACCATTCAGCACCTGCACCATCTGCTAAGAAATGTGTACATCCTCTGCTGTTTTTCAATAATTAAATTTGTATATAGTTTTACATTCAGTTTTTTTACAATATTTAAATTTTTTACTTACACTTCTTTTCACCAGTACTTAACAACTAGGACTACCGAGGCGCATGAAGCTTCTGACTTTATCCGCCAAGCTCCGAAAGAGGGAAAATACTTGAAATATCTAACCCTACATCTATGGCCAACAATTATCTTGCTTTTCAGTTTGCCGAGAAATCATTTCACAGCAGAAAGTTTTAAAATGTTGCCAGACCTTTTGAACCAGGATGACATAATGTAAATTGTATCTGTCTAGTGTGTCCATTATACCACTAGTAATATTTCTTATAGGAGGTAACTTCAAATGTAGGGTCCCAAAAAGATGATTACACATAATCTTAATAGCTTCCAATCAAACTACTCAGGAGATAACATTCCTGTTAAACACAATCTAAATGGTAAATCATCAACTCTCTGTAATCAAAGTTCCCTAAGAGAATATGCTGGTTATTATGATATTGATCCACTTGTAACCAAAACATAATAGTTTCCATTTCTATAATTCTTTTACAATCACTCTTTTCTATCAAGGTTATTCACTCTCCACTGCCCACTTATAACAAGATACTTACCTTCTCTAAGGATACTACTGTATGCATATAATTATGCTCATATGTTTACAGACATTATACCTGCCTACTGCTAGCACATCATATAATGTCAAGCTGAAATTAACTATCTTTTTACATTTTTTCATATTAACTATTACTTTCATCCTATGATATTATAAGTAACTATTATTTTAGAAATAACAGCAATAATAATTTATGCACTAAATTTCAACTCTTGCCATAGATTTAAACTACACACTCATGTTTGTTTTGTATTATTATTCCAAAACCTATATTATTTAATCTCTTTTATGTATGAATCCTAACCGCAAAGTACGTATCTTAGCTATGGCCACTCTCAATTGGTTTTGTACAAACTTTTTTTTTTTTAATGGAAAGTACATAAACATTAGACCACATTTATCACAAGATGCAGTTTGTCTGTGGATTGTATCAGAGTCATCAAAACTGGCGCAGGGTCTTCATTAATCTGACGCACCCTGAAGTGTGCACCATTTTTTTTGGTGCACATCGTTCATGCTTCAGAAATGTGGGGCAGACAGAACTGTGGGCCCACATCATTAATAAGTGAGTAGCAAACTCCAACTAAGCAGTAACACCCCCCTTTAGGTGCACATTTTTTCTGACTTGTCAGGCACAGTACAGCTGCAACACAAAACTTTATAAATACATGTGCAAAAGTCAGACAGAAAACATTATCCGGCTGCACCCTATATTAGGCTGGGGCAGGTGCACACTGTTGATGTGATTGCCATTGGTGATGGGAGATTAAGATTGAAAGTATCATTCATTATTTTTACTTTACCTGAGGCCCATGGTATCAAATGAACAAGACAACCCCTTGCTTGCTACTTAACTACTTGTACCTTCGTATACCAACTGAAGAATTAGCCTTGCACAAAAGAATTCCAGCATCGTAAAGCCCCCAAATTATATTCTTGTAACTTTTTGTGCTTAGTAATGTTTAAAAAAGTTATGCATTTTTATGCCACTATTTCTGATAAATGGACGGGAAAGTGTGCATGGTTAACTTAGAAAGCTGATGTATGCTAAATTTATGAAATGCAACTTTTTGAAAAGATACAAACATTTTTGCAATTGAAATAAGAAGTAGAGTAGCAGTAATAGAGTAGACTATTCATTAAAAAATTGGTTAGGTTCACCTCTTTCTTATTCACCATTCCCTTGCTTGATCTTCTTTTGGGGGTAAAATTCACCTTTGTTGTCTTGGCACTTTTGTCTGCAGTTCAGTCTGAGGTTGTAGGTGTTGAAATTTAGCAGTGTTATGCAAAGCTGAGACTTCCTGTTCCTGACTTCCCATGAGGCTTTGCTGCTGACTAAAATTAATGACTAAATGGGATGTAGCTGATTATGTTCACTGTCATGTCTGTTTCCTTGTGCTACACTGTAATAGACAGCGAGCCAGGAGTGAAAGTAATCATAATATTCTATACCTTCATGTCTGTAATATAAAAAAAGCCCCCTACTGACCGGTTGCAAATTCTGCATTAAAAAATTATTAAAAAAGAGGTTTCGATGTAGAACTCAATCTCAGGAGGCAACAACACTAGTGGTTGATATTTCAGTTTGATATTTCACTTGGAAACCATGAAAAATTTTAATAAGCAACATTTGTTGAACTAGTTGCATATTTCGGTGAAGCAAATTCCAAAAACTGACTTAACTGAAATTTTACTTCGTGATAACACATTCTTTGTACAAATTCTACATTACTTTCTCTAATTGCCAATCTAATCTTGGATAATGGATGAATAATTACTGTTTATGTCCTGTGAAATTAATGTCATACATTTTCTCTATGTTCCAATTCTATTTTTAGGACAAGTATAGATGCCAAATACTGTCGAGAAACTACAAGTGTGAAAACATTATTATAAGAAACCCAAAAACTTTAAACACACCAAGTTAGTTTCTATAGATAGACATGTAAGAACCATATCATTCAGCATACACTGTGAGGGGGAAATACTCCAGTGTAACAGCTTTTGTAACAGAGTTGCAATTTTAACACCCCACAGTGCCATTCCATAATTTTAAAAGTTAATTTTAAAAGGAAGGAGACAATGAATATGAAATATAAGAAGATTACCACAGTCACTGTACCTTTATCTATGAGTAATTGTGCCTGGTTTATCATGCTTGAATCTGATGGTAGATTTCCTTTAGAAAACCAATGCTACCATTCCTAAAATGACTTTGGCCAACTCCCAGGCACCCCCAACAATAAAAGAACTTACCTATACAGGAAGGTATATAAGCATTATAATTACTAGCTCAATTGTTTCTTGCAGAGGTTTTTATCTGTAATCGGCCTCTTGTGTTCTTGTCCCTGGCTTTGTTATATATCTATGTCTCTAACCTGCAGTTCTGTCTCATACTTAATTCCAGCTTAATCTGAACTCTGAACTGTAGCTGCACCTGTTATATTTAACATGTAACTTGACTCTGATGGTGGTGTGGCCTGTCTACCACTATTTCATGCCTGGTCAGCTGGTGTTTCTACACAGGGTCTCCTAGTGCACCTGGGTAAGCTACCACCAGTATAAGAACTACTTCAAAATGTAGTTGCTTTGTGACCTTGTCTCAGGGAAGTCCAGTTAAAGGGTAAAAACTGGCATCGTCACTTGGAGAACACCCTGTCGATTATGCCAAAGCCAAACAGGCCTATAGTGACATAGGGGGCTCACAACCCTCATATAATTCTGATTTTGTATTGTGATTGTATATATAATATATAATAAGGTGAAATTTCAACTGTTTGAAGGAGGAATTTCAACTGCATAAATATTTCTAGTCTCTCAAATAAAAAAATAACATATATGTCAAAATGGGAATCGAAATTGGGGAAAACTTTTTCACTAAAAGTTTGGCATTCCTCTATAAATGATGCACAAAATAGTTTAATTTGTCTAAATCATAGTGAATGCCTTCTAAAAGTTATTTTAAGGTGGCACTTTTCCCCAACTAGATTGGCAAACAAATATAATAATTTATCTAGTATCTGCTGGAGAGGGTGCGGCAAACAGGCTGACCTTCTTCATCTATGGTGGAAATGCCCACTTATCATTGATTCCTGGGCTCAAATGGTAAGCCTGCTTGTAGGACTGTGTAAGAAAAAAATACCCCCCCCCCCAGAGGCATTTCTCTTGAATATTCTTGAAAAAAATATCCTAGGAAATATCTAGGAAACAGAGAGGTATTTTTTTTCAGGCTTTGCGCAATAGCTAGGTAGTTTCAGGGTAAATGGAAAAGTGACTTTATACCCCAGATAGAGAATGTATTCAGGGGATGAATAAGTTTAGTTGTATGATCTACAGTTTTTTTTTTAATGTATGTGGTGTATGAACTATTTTGAATGATAATAAAATAAAATAAATAATGCATCTATTTTATGCTACATTTTATAAATGATACCCTGTGTGGGATTAATAAACCCCCAGGAGACAGTTATGGGTGTAGGTAAAGATTTCCACAATGAGATAGGAATGGAACATAAATCTCATGACAACGTTTTAATCATGCAAAAATAATTTTCTCAGAGAACATTTTCTTTGAAAAAGTTTCAAAAGTCGTGCATGATTTTTGTCTTGCATCCCATGTATGAAATTCTTCCTAATGCTGTTTTCCTCCGTTCTTTCCCAATCACACATCTGTCTTTTTAACATTGGATTCCTCTATTACATTGTATTCCTGCAGGTCTTCCGAAAGGTCCTTCACAAATACAATGCCTTTTTATGTTTTCTTCTACAAACCGCTATACTCCAGGGGAAAGATAAGGCAAGAAAAGCATCAAAGTTCTTTTCTACAGAGAAGAAACTACTGCAGAGGAACCATCTCAGGAGAATAATGTCAGACACCATCGCAGATCAATGCTTCTTCAACGTTAACTATTTATTTCCAATGATTTCTATGACAACTGCACAAAAAACAAGGTAAATGTGCAGTAATAACTGAGATATTATTCAAATCTGAAAAAATTATTTTAAACATTCATCTCGCTAATGAAGGAAGGGTAGATATTATAGTAAGTCTACCCATTCATATACCAATTCTATGAGTTCTGAAATTAATAATGGTATTTTTATTTTTTCTTCTTGACATGAGACAAGATATCTAATTTGTCAGGGATTGGGTCCCTTCTAAAGTTGTGATCTACATTTATCAGGTTTACCAGAGTAGCACCCCAATGTACTCAATCTAGGGATACTTAACAAAGCCATGTAACTGGTTGAAGCAACTATGCAGATATCCATATATTTTTGAAATTACAGGTATGGATAATGCCCTGTGCATAAAATGTAACTGCAGCAACACTAAATGATGACACATGGTCTGTAATTTGCCATCAACTGCACAGTGTCTATGAATAGTGTATTGTCATATGTAGGAGCAATAGAACTGCTGCTCCGATTCACTCTCATTTAGACTACTGTAACTCTCTACTAATCAGTCTTCCGTCCACTAAACTCCCTTCTCTATAATGTATTCTTAATGAAGCTGCCAGGCTTGTTTTACAGACCAAATTCTATACAGATGCCTCCAGTCTGTGCCAGTCACTGCACTGGTTGCCAGACTCCTTCTGAATACTGTTTCAGATCATAACCCTCATCCACAAAGCTCTGCATGATGCTGCACCTCCCTATCACTCTTCTTTCATCTCAGTCTATCGCCTAACCCGTGCTTTTTGATTGCCAGTGATGTTAGATTAATCTCCACCTTAATTCGAACCTCTCACTCACGTCTCCAAGAATTCTCCAGAGCTGCATTTATTTCATGGAAAGCGCTGCTCCTGACAAATACTACAATAATACACACCCTACAAAGTTTCCCCCATCTTTTTGGAAAAGCCTATCGCACTTGTTAACTGCAGGAAGTTTCCACTCTCTTTACAAACCGATCCTGTGTACTCCTGCCATCTGTAATCCACCAGACACCAAGCTTCAGACTTCTCTGCAGTTGCATTCCCCGTAGACTTTGTATATAGATGGCGACTGATGACTGGTTCAAGCAGCAGCACCTCTATTTATTATATATTGTTATATTCCCTTATAAAGAATGGCTGGACCATTATATAAGCTTCTTACCGGTTGTGTCACCCCATTCATCCTCTAAGGCTACATTCACACAATGTATGCCTGCTGTACCATAGTACGGTGGGCATACATCGGTGCTGCGGAGAGGAGCAGGAGATGAGCGCAGCTCACCTTCGCCCCTCTCCATAAGCACATACAGCACTAAGCGCCGTATTATGTAAAAAGATAGGACATGTCCTATCTTTCTACGAGCTACAGAGCGGTATGGTACTACACATGTGCTGCACCGTACTGCTCCCGAACAGGGCCGTGAACCCATAGAAGTGTATGGGGGGCATATATACGGAGTATATACGTCCCCCATATGTTCGTGTGAATGTAGCCTAACACAGTAAGCTCTTGCAAGCAGGACCCTCACTCCTTTTGTTCCATATGAATGTTTGTGCTTTGTCATGTTTTATTTTAATTGTATATATTCCCTATGATTTGTAAAGCGCTACGGAATATGATGCCTCTATATAAATAAAGATTATTATTATCCACAAGTTTATTTTTTCTTTATAGTTCTTAAATTTGTGTTTGATGCAAGTAATTGTTTATTGATTTTTTTTTTATATAATTTATATTGGTCTGGGACCCAAAAAAGTCCATCAGCGCAAGCAGACTTATTAGATAACATAATTAAGGTGGTTGAGATAAGCTGTATTAACTTGAATGATTTTAAGCCTGACTACTTTTTTGAGGATACCTCTCCCTTATATTTCTGTTCTAGAATGTTTGTTTCCTCATTTATTATGTACACTGCCAGTCTTCATCTAAGAAGACCCATAAGACCACTTTTCAATTCCATTTTTGATTAGAGTCTAGAAAAGGTTTCACACGTACAGAAAATAAAATAAATAAAAAAGATGTCCTTATTATATTTGCATAAAGCAAACTTATTGGTGCAAAAAAACCCCACAGAAATGCAGAATTCCTTTAAAAATACAATGCAAAACAGTTTCAAATCAAGTAGAAACAAGATTAAATCTTTAATACATTCTACTGTGCAAGGTTCATAAGTCTCCATAATTACTATTCCAATGATATGTATCTGTCCTGAATTACAAGATCAAAATCCATCCAACAGTTCTAAATACGTCCATTCCAAAACAGACTCCATATTAAAATAACAATTAATTGAGAGCTAACTAGAACAACAGTCTGTAATACACGGAAGATACATAAAGGATATGCCGTGGATTTGTGCTCAATGGTCGCCAATTACAGCTGTTCTATATTGACAGCGTCTCGCCAGTGTTCTTAAATATGAGTGATCTATGCCATGTTAAAGTGAGAAGACGCAGGCATTCTCTTGTCACTTCATTTTTTATATTTTTAGACTTGTTTCAGTCTTCCAAACCAGTTCCTGAGAGAGGAACTTATATGGATGGAAGGAAACTGAAGGGAAAGAGGGACTCATAAATCACATTAGTAAGCTATACAGTAGCTTAGGCACAGAGAACATTAGACAGTAGGTGCACAAGCAGATGTATTTGCAGCATATTAGCATACAAAGTGGCTTTTGGTTCTTCAAGGCTAATACGCACACTACACACACTTCTAGCAATTCCATTATGTACAACAATACAACATGAATGGGTTAAGTAAACTAATGGGAATGCATTCTATAAATCCTATTAGATATCCTTAGATTTTAGCTCATAATGCTCTGCGCTCTTACTAGTCATTGAATATGACATGATAACAAAGTACTGTCCACATTGAGGCTTCGTATTTTATAGGGAATGGCTCTACATTAAGGGCAGCTTTTAATTCCAGTCATGATTTTGCAATGAAGCTGCCTGACATTTCACAAATACTCACTTAATTGACCTGATATTTAAGGGTCTCCCAATTAAGGCTATGAACATCGGACTGCATGGCCGCACATAAGAACACCTCTGCATTAATAATTTTGCAACTCTCTAAAATGATACATTGGGAGGAATTTATTAAGACTCCAGCCTCCTAGTATATCCAGAGTGCAGTACACCACTGGAATAAAGTCTTTACTAGGTTAGACCTAGCAGAGATTTTAGAAGTAGTTTTTCAGTTGTAGTTCTTCCGGTGGAGAATATAGCAGACCAGATCATTCATGCCCCTGCCCAGCCCTGTCCGCCCCACACAATCAAGCTTTTTACACGTCTTGTCTGCCAGAAGACTGGTAGACAAGGCATGACAAATTCAATTTAATGTTTCTACTTAATGTCGATTGCAGTTTTACCATCATTTGGGAGTTTTGGATTAATAATATTTTTAGGAACATCAGAAGGTCACATCAATAAGCCCACACCCAGATTCTGATGAACACATAGATACTTAATAAGTCTTGCTAGACGTCTAGCTTGCACTTATGCTCCTCTCTATATACTGTTAAACCATACTGTACTTGTCTATATGCCTCCATATATGTTTCTTATACATGGTCTTATTAGTGTCTCATATCTTTTTAAGGGAAGATATTTCTTTTAATGCATGATGTCGGAGTTTGGGTAAGCTTCAGCAGTATAAGCACACATGGAGAATTACTAAAGTAGAAAAGAAGAAAGTTTCGTAGCTCCACAGGTCTTAGAACATAAGGTCATGCTCTGAAGTGGGAAGAAATTTCTGTTCTGGTTTATGTAAGGTTATGAGCAGAAGGAGGCAGTAGACAAGAACATACAGAATTTGAAGATGTCTGTGTTTGACCTTAGGCTATCCTGAACATTAAAGGGAGCAGTGTTATTATAAGGGATATATTAACACGGGAAGGCATTTGGTTGGCCTACAGAACTACTCAACTTTTTGGTGTTCTCCATATGATGTTCTTAAGAAAAAAAATTGAGAAATATTCCATTAGAGACTAGTTGAAGCTTCATAAATAATACTAGGTAGTTCAAACTTCTCATGAAAGAGCTGACGCAAGAAGTTGAACTTGTATAACAATTTTTGGGTTTAAAAAAGATTTCTCCTGTGCATGGCTAGTACATAGGCATTACGGCATCTGTTAGTCACTGGACAAGATGCAGCAAATTACACCATCAGTCAAAGTGATGGGTCTTATGTTACATGTGATCAGACTTGTTACTAATGCTGTCCTTGGGTAGAAACTGTGTCTACAATTCTGTCACTGTAATTCACTTTAGAGCACCCATTCACAGCCATTTGGCTTACAGCTTTCCCCCTCGTTTTCCTCACACTCATGCGTGATCAGGTAAAAACCTTATGAGATCGTAGCCGTTTTTTTTTTTCATTTCATTTTTACTCCCCACCTTCCAAAAGATATAACTATTTTTTCAGTTTACTAAGTTATATGTGCGGTTGTTTTCTGAAAAAATCAAACTGTAATTGCTAGTGGACCATGCATGCTAAGTTATGAATATACATAAATATATACAGGCAATCTGCAACATGTGTTAGCTCCTTTTTGGCTTCTATACACTAGAGCCTTTCTAAAGCAAAGGTGTGTACATATGTGCATTGTGCTGATTTGAAATGTACTTTTATTTAACAATTTTTTAGTCCTTGAAGGGTACTTGCAGTCTTAGTTTTAGGGTTGATTGCTCATGAAACATACTGCAATGCAATTGTAGTGCAGAATTTCATTATATACTGCTTCACTTTTACTTCTTCACAATTACATCTGTCAGAGCAAATAATTACCATGCCCGATGAAGCAATGGGCCACCCCCAAGTGCTATAGTCAGATTCGATCATGGCATCTAAATGGTGAGTGTCTGCTGTATGATAGAACTGTCACTCTCTCTATATAATGAGTCAGCCCACCAGCCCTCAGTAATAACAATAACAAGTTCCCTACCTACAGAATGTGTACATGTTATAGTGAAGGACAAAGAAAGGGGTTGGGGGTTTTCAGGACAAGGGCCAAAAAGGCTTCCTGCTCTTTATTTTAATATTCGAATGTTAGCTCAGTGGAATTAGACAATTTCTTATGATGAGTTTCCTTTTTAATATGCCAGTAAATCACATTATTCTTTAACATGCGATGACTAAAGGACTTAGAGTATGTTTTGTACATGATTTTTTTTAACAAATAACTTCATGACATATTAGATATGCAATATGTTGGAGGAAGCATATTAGATTAGAGATTATATTGTAATTGAAATAAAATTCTGCTGGATGGTAACACTTCCAGCCAGAGGATAGGGTTGGAAGTGGACACGGCAGAGAGGATAAAGCTTTAAGTGGACACAGTAGAGAGGATAGGGTTGGAAGTGGACACGGCAGAGAGGATAAAGCTTTAAGTGGACACAGCAGAGAGGATAGGGTTGGATGTGGACACGGCAGAGAGGATAGGGATAGAAGTAGACATGGTGCAAAGGATAGGACTGGAAGTGCGCCACAATTCTGCAGCATGAACAAAGTACATAAAAAAATGGGTGCACAGGCAGTGCAAGGTGTACCAGATTAATGGTGACTGCTCATTTTTGGGGAACTTTTTTTATGATGTATTTGAGCCAAATGTAGTAATGACTTTGAATGAAATAAGAAAGATAAATACTATGTGTAAAATAACCCTTAAATTGTAGGGTTTCCTGCATTTTTTTACTGTTTAATCAAAAATTTTTGAATAGGGAAATTGATAACAGATTCTAATCATATCGCTATACATATCCATTATTCTTTTATATGAGTTTGTTTGGGTCCCAGTTGGCTATCACTGTACCAGCTAACACAGTCAATACAATAATTCACAATATATTATTCAACCTGACAAGCAGCCTTTATATTTTAAGCAACGGCTCATTGTATTTTTTTTTACAATGCTTTAGTTTGACCAGACAATTTTCTCTGTGATATTACAATTTATGCAGCCCTAGCACTTTATTATTGCAGGTTGATGGAAGAAGTGGAAGAAATGACTGTGTGTCCTCAAGGCCCGTGTTATTAAGTTAGATCTCTCATTACTTTCCTGGATTCTTTGCTGTTCCGTTACAGAGATTATATATTTCACACTTCACAGTAATTAGGATTCTGAAGGTACAGTCAAATGAATTGCCATCCAATATTGGACAAGTATTCTCAAAGCCCAATCTGCAAGTAAACAAGCTCACAGCAATGCACTTGACTGTAACACCTGTGGGGCCTTGAAATCTCTGTAATGAAATCTTATTATGTCAGTCACCAATCGTCACCAGCCTCTACAAACTGGATGCTTACTGGGACCTCTGACTTGGTAATTGATTTTGCTGGGGCTATTTGTCATACTTTATTAGGAAACAGTTGTCAACATGTTAATACGCTACAGTTAATGGCATTCAATGAGAACAGAAAATGCTTGATATATTAGCATTTATGGAATAGCAGCAACGGAAGACAGATCTATATTAGTTTTCGTCCCACTTTCTCAGTTCCCTTTATTTCCTGGTATTCATGGACACTAGATTTGGTCCTACCTAGGCCCAAAGCTCTTATAGATATATTTTAAATCATATGTGTTACAGATTATAACTTAAAGACCATAAATTCTGGAGTTATGCCTCCGTGCAGTTTCTCGGTTGATGGTCTCATTCAATTCATAGTCTTGTGGTTTTTCCAGTTTCTCCCTTTAAAGCTCCTGTTTTCACTCCATGGTTGGACTGACTCTCTCATTCCAAATATACTTTACAGAAGAGATTATCAATGAGACCAAATTGCAAATGGGTCACTATATAGATTTCCAAAGACTCTTTTACAGCTCACATTTTAGAGTTGCACTTGTGGAGTTACAAAGTTGTTTCCTTGTTCAACACAGACATCAAACTAGTAAAATAAACCAGTAACAGATAATGTGCCACCCATTACTGCTCACAACTATACATGCAGAAGTAGCATTTGTCATTTGTGCATCATATGATATGTACTTTTACTTGTGCTTTCCACCTTTGCGAAAACCCCCTAAAGGTGTAGCATTAAGGGGTGTCCCTAAATTCCCAAGGTATTTTACTACCAAATGACTATTGATGTCACATTCATTGTACATATGACATTTGGGTCAACTCCAGGAGTTGGCACAGATGTTACCTACACAATGAACGTGACACTAGGGGACTGGGTTACACATGGTCTTTCTGCAGTATATACACAAATATAACATTTAACGTGTTGAATAATATTATAAACCATAAAATCATGTATATTAGGATGGGCCAGAAGATAAAAGCTGGTCCATTTTAGTAGTGCTCTTCCTTGTTGAATACTATTTTAAGTATTAAGTATTTTTATTTAAGTAAAATCATATATAATGGGATGGAACAGAAGCTGTAACTTGGTCCAATTTAGAAGTCCTCCTTTATTCTTTGTGTATACACTGACTATTAAAAACACTATTCCTCCTCATCACTGTGCAGTAAATATTTTGCCACATTTAATAGTCTGAATGTATGGAGCTTCTGAGCTCTGGTTAAAAAAAAAATGTCCTGTTTAAAAGTCCTGTGGAGGTCCTCTCCATGAACGCTTTCCTCTCCACAACCGGTGAGCCTGTGAAAAACAGTCCTGGGACAATATGGCAAGACTGTTAATAGGCAGGGTAGCAGATTGTGATTGAAGCCTTGTGACTGACTTTGGGGTGAGCACTGTGCCTGGCACTGTACTAAAAAGAAATGTTGTATTTGTATCACTTGTAGCCTTAGAGATAAGCATAATGTTTACTTCTATTTCCCTCCAAATGTAGCTCCTTGGTAAACTGGAAACCCCTGTAAAATCCTAACCATTGATAACTTTTAAAGCAATATACCACTGTATAAAAAATATGAACCGATTTTAGTAAACTGTCAGGCAATGCCATCATATATTATTGTTATACTTCTGTTTAAAGGAAATAGTAAATGTAAGGCAACAACGTTCTTACAAACACAACTTATCATCACTGCACTGGTTCTGGTTCTGCACTTAATGTAATGGACTCTTTGTTATCTTGATTAATTGTTCTAGCACAGTACTTGTCACATATTTCACCTACATAACATAAAAAACATGTAAACATTGTAAATGTCAATAACTGCTAAAAACATGTTTAGTGTATAATAAAATATAATAAAAATACATAGCAAATGTTCAAACCCAGCAAAATAAATACGATCTACTCTTACTGAAATCCTACAAATTTTTCAAACACTGCATTTATAATAGAAGACAGCGTTCTCGCACAACTCACAGATACAAGAGCTATTACATATCCCAACAGAGCTGCACAGCAAAGTAATTGGACCATTTGTTTTTCATATCCATCTCCCCATTGCCAGATCTTTTCATGGGCACCAATTTACTAATACCTTAAATACATTATCTGGTCTATTGTTTTTTATTTCAATGTGATGTATTATAGTGCGGCAAAAAGAATGTGCTGAAAGTTGCAGTCAGAAAGTGATTGGTATTGAATACAAACAAAGCTAAAAGCGAACTAGAGCAGGGGATCGCTGAACGGGAAGAGCTGTCACCATTTGGAAATATTGAATGGTGTTAATCAGTATTTGTACAGCTCTTCCTTCTCTTTCCATATCAGTATATTGCTGGGCTGGAAAGTGAAAACACAGGAGGAGAAACCAAAATAATATTTATATTAAATGATAATAAAACAAGATTTGTCTCATTTATATAAAGGTATTTCCTCCTTCCAACAACTATTTTTGTTGTTCATATACCCATGGTCCCTAACCCACTCCTCAGAATACATGAACCCACTCTTCAGAATACATGGGAGCGAAAAAATTGGCCATAAAAATGGACGCTAATAGACAATGAGGGAGACTTCAACGGAAAGGTTAAGGAGTTATGATTAATGTGGTTGCTTTTAGCTACTTCTATTTTATTCAAACATCAGGGGCGCAATAGAAAGATTATTCAAGTAAGCTGAATAGAAAAATATTTTACTACATAATATGGCGCAAATAATAAGAAAGCAGTTTTTTTCTTTTGTTCTTTTCTTTGTTCTAAATCAGTATTTTTTACATTTTGAATGAAAAGTATATATATTTATTTTTGTAATATATATGATTTCTTTTTTATTATTGTTTTTCTCTTTATTTTGCTATATATACTTGTATTCTTGAATGAGAAATAAAAAAAAATAGAAAGCAGTTTTATTAAGTATATGGGCACATCCCACCTGTATGCAGCATAGAACATTTGCAGTGCAAACTCACAAAGGCTGCAGTATGTCCCTGCCTCAAGGATTTTAGTGCAGATTTTAAATGAGGGATGCAGTTGGAAATCTGCAATGAAAAACACTAAAAAATGGATCAGACTCGCAGCACCTTTAACAAGGGGCACTTCACCCTATGTTATAGAACAGGTACAAGCTCTGTGGATTCGATAGTGGCTCCAGCTCTTTCAAATTCAGTTGAGCACTATGTGAGGTACATAGTCCCTCAATACCAAAAAAAACATGAAATAGGTCCTGGATACAGTATGCATTATACATCTAGGAACTATGTGTTACAAACTGAGAGAACTGTAATAACTGTATGTGTTATGTGCCAAAATTCTTACATAAATATAGCCATTCAAGGAGTCAATCTTCAACATTTGCTGCAGCAAAATTTTATCTTATTAGGAGAGCACTACAACAGATGTAATCCCGATTACAACATTTACAGTGTACAGAAACCTACAATAAAAAGTTATGGGTTACCAGAATTAATAAATAATTAGAGCTATTTTCAGATGTCCCACCATTTAGGGGGTATTCCCAGGGCCTGGACATACTAGTCAAAGGTCAATCTTTTCTTTATAAAGCAGCCATATGCCATAACCTAATTTTCCCATCAGCCCTCCTTTATATCTATCTATTTATCTATATATATATATATTACAAAGGTAACTTTTTTGAAATTTATTTTACATGTTTATATATATAAACGTATGCACAATATGCAGATTATGTGCAGGTAAGTTCCTACATACAAAAATAGTAATTATCTATTTTATATATAGCATAAAGCTCAGATAGGAAATTGAACATGTCTGTTGAAGAATTACTATCAGCCTCGAGCTATAATAATGTACAGTAGGCTGTGTAGAAAAAAAAGCCTCACCATAGTAATTTTTATACTCTCACAAAAGCAGCTGTATTGTAAATCGGCTGGGTGCTCATATGACTCCATATTACAAGGTCACACTGTTGTACTCCAAAGATGCAACAACATATTTATTGACCTTTCCAATCTTTGTTCTCTGTACATATAGAGAGGAAGCACTACACACATATATATAGTCTACACAACTATACAACTACACAGCCCTAGTGCTGAATGGAATGACTGCACAGACTTGGGAGCTGATGAGGATGATGCCACCATGTTAGCATCAGCATGACGGAGCGGTGGGTGTATCGGAAGTGTGGCGGGGGTGTTGGTTATGCCCTGGAGCGGAAGTCTGGATGAGTTCTGCTCACGGCCCCACAGTACTTCAGACTGATTAGCGAAATTATACCCCATAAAGGGGTATTCCCACAAAGACAAGTTTCTTAAACGTGCTCAGGATATCAAAATAACACATTCTCTAATTCACTGTTATTAACAAAAATACAGCATTTCACAGATATAATTCCAATCTGTCCTGGTGTACACAATTTCAGTTGCCCCTGGTTTCCGACTCTCTCTTCTCCCTGCAGGGGCCCCTCCGCCCTGCATTCAAGGATGGAGCTCTCATTGATACACAGACACGGTCTTCCTGCCGGCAGCAGCATCAAAAGGAGAAGAGGAAGCTACGGGCAGATAAGTTCTTCATCCGGAGCGGGGGGGGGCACATCAGATCTGATAGTACGTGTGTGTGTGCAGCTGACATATAGCAAGAACTGGGGAATGTCATTGTATGTAATATGAATCTCATGGGTCTCAACTTGTCTCATCTCTGATCTGTCTCATCTCTGTTTCTATGTGTCAGATACTAGTAAAATGTTCAGAATGTAAATGAAAGTGTACATAAACCTTTTACACTGATAATCTAACCACTTTATCAGCACACAGAACTAGAGGTGTCTGCTTAGAGAGTCTCCGCCCAAACTCTGGAATCTTACACTGACCATCACTGAGTTATTGGGGCTAGACAGCAATAAAACTGAGTAAAATTGTAAATTAAAGGGTTAAAATGATCTTTATTGTGTTAACATCACTAGGGGATTAAATTTGCTAATTTTCTTTTATGGTAAAACCCCTTTAATTACACTGGACGTACAAGTACATCACTGTGCTTTTAAGGATGTTTGTGTACTTAATGGTAAGACCCATGACTGTTGCTGGCACCGATAATGCGATGTAACCACGTACAAGACAGCTGTTAGACTCTAGAGACAGTAATTTTTGGAGATGGTCACAGTGTGTCGATGACACAGATGTATTGCAGTATATAATAGAAACAATCAAACCCCCTGTTGTTAAAGTACCTTAGGGGTTTGCAAATACAGTGAAAAAAAAAATTAATTCAAAATTCTAATGACCCCCTTTTTCCTAGAACTGATATAAAAAGAAACAAAAAAATCATAAACATGTTAGGCATTGCCACATCCCAGAATTCCTTTCTATCAAAATGGAAAAATAGTTATGCCCACATGTTAGAAATGCCACTTTTCCATTATTTTGGAACATATAAAAAATGTATATAAAAACTGAATACAAAGTGATCAAAAGTGGCCATTAGTGACCGGAAGGAAGGAAACAGTAGGTAGGTTACAAACTAGGCAGACAGCTCTATATTACATAGATAAAGATTTAGCAATTTTTTCCATCTCTCCTTTAAAATACTACTAAACGCAGATCGAGTACAACTTTTCATATGTAACTGATGTTAAAGAATTTGTTTAAACCAGGTTAAGAAAAAGAAAATTCTGATAAAATAAATCAAAGTACAGTGTTAAAAACCCTAAGCTTTATTTCCTTGTTGACCAAGTTCCAAGTGTAATGTTTTTTCAGTTTAATTATGTTGATTTTCCCATTGTACAACTGATTAAAAATCAACATTTCAGCAATTAATAAGCCAGCTAAAATCTGGCACACACGGCTCATAAATCCTTGTGGATGCTGCAGAAATAATTTTTTGCTTCCCCGTTCAATGATTAACAAATCAGTTACACCATGAGAGATGATGCTTTTTTTGAAAAGAGAAGTAAATGGGGATCTAATTAAATCTCTGACACAACCAAACAAAATATTTCTTTATCCAATCACTTAAAGGGATTTTCCAGGAATAAGCAAAATTAATATTCAAATGGGTCATTGAAATATAAGCTAATATGTAATTAGTTGTTATTTAAAATTTTGCTCCCCTTACAAAAAATGTTGTGGGCATATACACTGTAATGTAGGATTAAAATGCTACTGGTTATTTTATCAGCCCGTTGATTTTGTCCAGTGGAGCAGACAACATGACTGAAGATGGCAGCAGGTCACATGTCCTGCACCTGAATGCCGGGATCTCTATTTATCCCATGCCCCTAGCACTGACATCTAAGTGCGATCAGAAAATTTCTGTAAATGGAGCTGCATTTAGGAGGTTGGGAGGCAGAGAGATGCATTTATATGGGGCTTCATGTTAGGAGACTGGGGGGGCAGTAGGGATGCATTTACATGGGACTATGTTGGAAGGATTCAGGGAGTGCATTATACGTGGAACTGTATGTTGGACACTTGAATTTTAATTTTTTTTTTTTTTGCTTGTTAGTAGATTTAAAGGGTTTGTCTTGAATTTTAAAAAAAATTGTCTGCTTCCTTCCATAAGCAGGTAAAAATAGGTATTTCAGCTCAGTTACATTGAGTTTTCTACTGCACAAGCTGTAACCAGATGTGGTGCTGTTTGTGGAAGAAAGCAGCCATGCCAAATACCAAAAATAACATGTGTTCCCCATGTGTATTTTGAATGGGTCTGTATGTTGGAGGGGAGAGAGAGTTTTTACAGGGAGGGGACTGGTTGATGATGTACATGGAGGCAGGGCATAGCAGGTCATACTGATATAGGGGGATGTATCACACGTTGGTGCATGGTACACCATCAGTGTTTGACACATTCAGTATGGCCAGTATTGTGGTGAGACGATAGCCCAAAGATGCTTAGGTAATGTACAATGATGACAATTACACGCACATCATTACAGTAACAGAATATTACTGTCTGTTGTATCATCACTGAGAGCAAAGCATGAGAGGAAGGAGCTGTTACTGAGGGCTCATGGAAATTGTAGTATCCTGTGGTGGCCATCTTGGAAAAACTTTAGAAAGGAAAACATTTTGAGAATCATAAAAGCAAACTATTTAAGATCTATTTTGTGATTAATGGCACTGATTTATGTTTTATTCATATATTTATAACATTATGGGTTTTTGTAACATAAGTTCCTTTTCCAGGAATACCCATTTAAGTTATACAGGTTATTAAATACATTTAGAATTCTCACATCAGGGATAGGCCAATACTGAGATGCCATATACTGAATTTATGATATGTGAATTTATTTTGTATGTGTTTTATGTATATGAAATGTATGGTAAATATTGCACAATAAAATTGTAAGTTATATACATTCCTAAATACTGTGCCATGTTAATTTTAGATGACTACATTTTTCATAATTGATTAGCAAAGGTAAATACTGGGGTATAGAGTGCATAATACAGTGTCAAGTCACTTATAGACATCAAATATATATGTATAGATACACACACAGGGACAGATTTATCAAGCAGTCTGAAAGTCAGAACATTTCTAGTTGCCCATGGCAACCAATCACAGCTTGGATTTCATTTTACCAGTGCTCATGAATATTTTAAAGGGGAGCTGTGATTGGTTGCCTTGGGCAACTGGAAATATTCTGATTTTCAGACCGCTGGATGCTCATTTTTTGTTTATTTGATTGTAAAAAAGTGCATACATAGTGACATATAAACTGCATAAGTACCTGTAGTGCATCCACATTGGATTAAAAATGTACCTCCCCCTACAAGTATGCATCAAGTGATCCGAATGGTGTCCCGCATCTTGTAAACTCCACCACTCCTGTCCAGAAAGTCATCATCAGTGCAATAGTTAGAACAGGGGCAGGGAAGCTATACTTAATGGGTGCATCAAACAAATGTACACCGATGTTATGTAGGAAAAACTTCTAGACTTCATATTCAGCAGTTTTGATATAGGATGGTTTATAGGAAAAACTGTTGAAGCTCAGCAGTTTTTCCTATATTACATCCGCGCACACGCAATGCACTTGTTGTTTGTTCTTATTTCTGTGCTGACCCTGACTTTGCAGAAAGGCACAGTGGCATTTTCAAGATGCAGGACACCATCCGGCTTGCTTGATCCATACTTGTAGGGGGACTTACCTTATATGTCATTATGTACGCAATTTTTTACACTCAAATGTACATATATGAGATATCTGTAAATTACTTTGGATTAGGCATTCTAATTATTTATGCAAATGTATAAACACCTGGTTGGGGTCACTTGTATTTTGTTGGAATAAGATGTAGCACATGCTGAAACGTTGTCACTGGATTAACATCACCATGAATGGATTTATTTTGCAGTGACGCATGCTTTTCTACTGCACAGCTACCAGAGGTTCTGCCTGCACCTGCAGGTCTTGCGGTCTTCATGCACACAGTGGTGCCTTGGACTTTTCCAACCTGTAGCTATAACCTATAGTTATGCAGTGCCAGAATGGTGGTATGGTGGTTTGTTCTCCTGCATAAGATGGATTTGCTTATGAGCTGAAAAGGATATGTTTATTACATGATTTAATTTGTACTGGAACATTATAACCTGCTTAACAAAATTTGTTTTCAAAACACATGTGTTTTACAAACATCAGTAATGTGTATAATTATGATGGCTATCGATGCATAAAGATTAGAAAAAAAAAACTAAAAATATTCGATAATGAATTGTTTAGTCCTGGGCTGAAATAATGACTACCCTGTGTTTTATTTTCTTATTTAGATTTTATATCTTTTTTTTTTTACTTGTATTGAATCAAACAGAAAGAGTCATAAACTACCTTTGCCCTCTCCTACAGTCTACAATCCAAGAGAGTTCATAAAGTGACACCATATTTTTGTTGCTACAAGCTTTTAACTTGTATGGGAAATAAAATTAGACTGACACTGCCTGGCTTCTCACTGCTCTCTATTCTGTGGTGTTCCAAACACACAGGAAATGTTTGAAGGTTCCTGCTCAGTCTGTCGCTCAGTTGGATCAATGATGGGTCAGGGGCATCTCCAAAACTGTTCTTGCTCGTTGAGCATCACCAGTAGGTAGAGAGCAGTAAAAACGCTTTTACCCGATTCTCCCACCGCCTAGCTAACTTCTTTTTAAGCTGGCTCAGTAAGGTCTTCAGTTCTTGCCTTCTTACCTCTGTGGGCTATAAAAGGCGACTTCATCTACAGTAAGATGCCTAAGCAAAAGCTTTTTAGCTTGTTAGTGTGTTTGCTGCTTAATACTATGACTTGGCATATATTTCAGCAATAACTTGTGTCAGTAATCTGCTGCCGGCTACAGTAAATAGCATTTCTATCCAAAAAAGTGATGTGACGGGTGCAACAGAGAGAAATAGTCACAAATCATGGGCACTATATGTGGCAAGAAAACTGCTCCTCATTGGTTTTAGAGACTATGGAGAACTTCAGCAATAGCTCCAATTTACATAGTTAATGGCTCATTCCACGTGTCCTAATTATGGTAAAAATTTGATGGGGGACTGAAAGTTGCTTTAAATAAATACACCAGGAATAGATTTAACTTTACATAGGATACAAATCCCGTAAATCCTTTACTAACATTCCTTGTAATATGTTTGAGAGAAACAAGAAGTGCAAACCCCTATAGAGCTGATTATGGATGCAGAGTATGTTCTGCTGAAGTGGACAACCTTCCACATCTCATCTTTTAGCAAAGCCACACCGGTCATAATCTCGGACAGTTGTCGGACTGACCCTGTCTTACATCCAATATTTGCTCAGCACAAACATAAGGGCTGCATTTCTGCACAGAACATGAGGCTAGTTTCTGGATTTCCCTACCGAATATATGTTGGATGGGGTATTTGTCATCCTATATCCTCACTCCTAGTATTTTATTGCTTAAGACACCCGTGTTGTCAGCAACAATTCACTCATTCTACATTTAGTCAATAACTACTTAGCGAAGGCATTTGTTAAATAAAATATATCAAGATGTAACAATTTGCCTTATCATCAATCTGTGGATTTTGCGCTATCACTTGCTCTCAGTCATGTGCAGCTCGTCTTTACTATTGCGAGTGAAATAGCTAGATTTTGATTCTTGAGTTAGGAACTAGCCTTCTTGAGACATAGCACAGCGGTTTTGGTGCATTGATATTCAGCACGTGTCTTTACATTAGAAGTCACTGCAAAACATGACATGGAATCAATTCTTCCTATGAAGAAGTGAATGGCAGAATTAACATCAGGATCATGTGCCATCACTACTCTGCGCAAAAAAAACATTATTATTGATTTTATCCTTTTCATTATATGATGAATTTCTTCTTTAAAATATCTGTATTATCAGAAGCTATTGAACAGATGTCATAAATACAGAGAGGATTGATTTATTCAATGACCTGATAGTACCCACAGGGACTTGGTCTCTTACAGATTGGGGAAATAACCGGAATAAGAAGTGCTTACAGAGGTTTTGTGGTTCTTTAAAAGTGCTTAGACCATCAGTATCAGTGGGGTTGAAGCTATGTATGTCAGCAAAACCCCCACCAATAAGCTGATTGAAGTGACTGCAGTTCTGCAGCGAGCACCACAGTCTCCCCCAACAGGTCGTCATTTCATGTTAGAAATATCTATTTGTAAGAAGAGCAAAGTGACTATTAGTAGTGATTTTGCCCTGCCACAAGGTTATTGGTTATCAGGCATAGCTCTACACTAGTAGTGCCTGTCACCAATATTTAAGGGGTTGGTCACTCTCCCTCTTTTTTTTTGTAACGTGTGTGTAAGTGTGTGTGTGTGTGGGGGGGGGGGCAGGATATTAGGTAATTTACCAATATACATCTATTAATAGTTCTGCTCTGCTTTCTTGATATGTGAAGTGAAGCCTCCTGTGTTTTTCCTCATCAGCCAGACATTCCTGTCCATAAAATGGCCGCAGATGGAGGGTCATGTGTTCCCCAATTATCCGTGATCAATCGCCCTGCTAGGATCTTATGAAAGTATGAATATAAGATGAAGATCCTGGCAGGGTGATTGTTGATGAACAGATAGAGATGACATGACCATTAATCTGCTTCCATTTTGTGGGCAGGAATGTCTGGCTTATGAGGTAAAAGACAGGAGGCTTCACTCTACATAGCAAGAAAGCAGTGCCGAACTTTTAAAAGATGTAATAGATGGGGAGGCAACCTCAGTTTGCAGTAAATGGGTAAGACACTAGTCTTCTAGTTACAAGCTCAGTGTTCAGGCGCATGCCTCATATTTACCTTCAACGTGATTTCTTATGGAGGTGATACTATTTTGTGGATGTGCTTTTTGAGGAACAGGGCAATATACCCTGCATTGCACTTGAGTGTTTTTGTCTGATCGGACTTGTTTTTGGATATCCTCTGTCACATTGATCATTATACGATGACATATTTGTAAGTTGTTTTATATATTGAATAAAGTTTATATTTTTGGTTTTATCAAAGAACGTTGTAACTCCGTTTTTTGTGGTAGTACATTTGCTATGGTGGAGTAGTTCTATACTTTGAGAGTGGAAGTCTATATGCCTAGTCCCTAACTACAGTACTATGAAGATAAGGTATTTAATAATTTTTAATAGATGTATATGGGTAAATTACCTAATATCCTGCCCCCCACACTTACACACACATTATAAAAAACATGAGGTAAAGTGGCCAATCCCTTTAAGCACCGCTTATGTTACATTAAAGGACACCTGTCATCAGGTCTGTGTCACTTGTCCTGTCACCTCTACCTGTTGGAGCAGCTCACAAGGATCCCATCCCAGCCTTTATCTAGTTATTTCATACATTAATCATTGTAAAATCATCTATTCTTTATTATGTAAATGAGGCTGGTCACATGGTCAGAGGCAGTTATGTCACCCCTGTTCCCCCTCCCCTCTCCTCCCCCTGCTCATGTCTGTGTGTAATGTATAGTAAAGCATGGCTAGTGTGTGTGCTGCATCTGCTGACATGCTGCATCCTCCTAATATACAGGTGAGAGACACAGACATCAGCTACACATGAATCTGACATCTGCTGTAACATGGCTGCCTGGAGCTGCTGTATCTCTCCTATACACACACACATGCACACACAGGCTGCAGGGGGCGCCAGCACCAGGAAGCACATCATTATACAGCCTCACATCATTATACAGGCTGTCAGTCATGCACTGGGGGCGTGGCTGTACCTCCCACTCATGAATAGAGTGGACAGCTTGAATATGCTAATGCTTCATTGGACATTTCACAGGTCATTTGCATACAGCTTTAGGACCTCATTGCTTAGGTTTACAGACATGTATAGAGACAATGAAGGGATAGAGGCAATGCTCTCTAATGGCAGTTTATGAAAATATATTTAGTTTAGGGGGTTATTTTGCATGACGGGCTCTCTTTAAGAGAGCTGAGCTTGGTAATTATGCATGAACCCTTTAAAAAGCTAGGATGCAATAGTCAAACCTCTGCCATTCCAATAATAAGCCATCAATATTAAAGTACTGAATTACCTTAATAGTTAAAAGTTTTGTAAGCCCAACATTCCAGAATTCATGATTTTCAGAAGCACAGCACACAAAACACATGTAACTTTTTGAAGGTAAAAAAGTGCAAATATTTATTTGTTTGTAAATAGAAAAATTGTTAAATGTTAATTGGTGAAAAGCCAGAGACTGAGACTTAGAAAAAGAAGGGTAAAGAGAGAGATAGAGATAGTAGAGATGAAGTAGAAAGCGGCCTTTTGGAATCCTACATAGTGTGATAAGGAGAGTTGGTGTTTGTGTGGCCCATATCGTACTGAATACCTATCACTATGCCCATGCAGAAGATGTCCGCTGATGCTGACAGATCTATTAAGCCGTCTGTGTGGTCACAAGCTGGATAGTATCCGGGAATGGAATGACTGCCTCGCCCTGATATATATGTAAGCTGAAGAATCATTGCACTTCTCCTCTGTAATACCAGTGGAATAAAAATTAAGTAAAACTACGACACTATTGCTTTAAGTGGTATTCTATAAATCCCAAATCCTACTTGTGCCAATGATCTTCCTTACATCAAAAGGTGATGTAAAAAAGGAGCAACTCTTTAATTACGGTAAACTAAAAATAATCAAATAATAATAACCTTCATCAAATATTATTAAAAGTGAACAGTTGTTTGGAATTTGGCCAGTAATTCTGCTGGACGTTAGGAGGTTTTGTAAACTAGAATTGGAATCTACATTAGGCATGAACTCGAACAGACTTTAGCAAAATTTTCCAGAAATGGACTGAAGCATCCCCTTCTTTGACCACCTGGATTATTGTATTGTTCTGCCCATCTTTTACAAAAGTAATGCAAAGTCACTTTTTTGCACAACCTTGACATATGGTAAACATGTAGTCTTCATTAACTTTATTAAAGACTGAAAACTGAAGTATAAGGAATATTAAACTGACCCACTGGGGGTCATTTACTAAGGGCCCGAATCGCGTTTTTCCGGCCGGTTACCCAAATTTTTCCGTTTTGCTGCGATTTTCCCTGAATTGCCCGGGTTTTTGGTGCGCGATCGGATTGTGGCACATTGGTGCCGGCATGCACGCAACGGAAATCGGGGGCGTGGCCGTATGAAAATCCGATGGATTCGGAAAAACCGCAGCATTTTTTTAAAAAAAATGTGTCGCTTGACACATGCTTACCTTCACCCGGCCAGGCTTGGTGAACTTCAGTGCACTCTGATGGAATTCAGTGCAGCGACACCTAGTGGACATCGGGGGAACTACCTTAGTGAATTGCTGCAAAACCTGAATCCTCCACACAGAACATGCCGCTGGATAGCGACAGGACCTGGTGAGTAAATCTGCCCCACTGTGTAGGTACCTGTCCAGCAACCGTGCAACCAAAACCAGACTTGGCACTATCTGTCAGACTAGGAAGGTGGTGGGGAACTCACCCTGCGACGTTCCTGCAGGCTAAGGCCCTGCCTTAAGCAGATAAATCGCCCTGATAAGGGCGAATCCACTATCATGAACCTAACTGACGGTCCCTAAGCGACTCTACAAGATGACAGGGAAGACTACCTTAGTCTGGCAGCTGCTGGAAGGTGGAGCGGACAGGTAACCGGAATACTGATATAGACCAGTGTTCACCATGGCACACAGAATACAAACACAGGTCTAAGACAGGTCACTCCGGGAGAGACAACAACACTGAGGAACAAACCACAGATAAGACAGACAAGCAGAGTCAAACAAACCGGGTCAAAACCAAGATGGCGGCAAAGGTACAGAATCGTATAGCAAATATAATGGTCAGTAGGCAAAGCAGAAGTCAAAACTTAGAATAGTAAAGAAGATAGCAGGAGCACTAGATACACAGGTAAGACTGAAATTACCAACAAGGTATGATGGTAATAGGCAGGTATTTAATGCAGTTTCCGGACACACTGGGGCAACTGTCCATTGGGCTAGTACTGAAATGCAAGGAGCCGGGTGTGGCTCAGTTAATCCAAACACAAACACTAAGCCAGTTCACACACAAATTAACGCCATCTATTCTGACACTGTTTAGAGAACAAAATATGATTCGAAAAAAAAAATTTGACAAAATGTTGCATATGTTTTTCTTGATAATGGACTCCTACCAATTTTCCTATATATGCTTTTCCTGTTAAGAGGTAGAACAAATAAGTAAAGAATCCTTACATAACTCCACATATGTCTAGGTTTTTTTAAATTGCCAAAATCTATGAATGAAATCACTGAAATATATTTCCAAAACCCAAACTACCAAAGATATGACACTGCAAACCAGGGCCGTATTATAGGGAGGGATCCCAGGGTGCTCACCCCAAGGCTTCCACCTCTTTGAAGACAAGGCGGGCCCCAACCAGAGCTGCATGTTTCAAATAATCCTGCCAGGGACTTGCATCTGATATTGTCCCTTATACAGCAGAACAGAGCAGGCAATTACAGTCAACTCTGTTCCTCTGTATGTACATTCTGAGGAAAAAGCTCCTGCAGACGGAACGTGCCAATAATTATTTCCCCTCCTTTTTGGTAGGTGACAGCAATACCGTCTTATAGTCCGAAAAATACGGTATATGTGTTACTGCAAGTGGAGCTGTATATATACATATTTATATATATATCGTATGTGTTACTGTGGCTGGTGCTGTACATATGTTACTGGGGAGGTGTATATATTCATTACAGGGTGGCTGCATAAATATGTGTTTCTGGGGGCATCGCTGTAAGTATTTGTGTTACTGTGAGTGGCTATATATATATATATATATATATATATATATATATATATATATATGGATTACTGGGGAGCTGTATATATTACTAGAAAGATTTACTTTACTTTAGTTTTAAGTTTTTTTAGTATGCATCCTCCATTGAATACCATGTTACAGTGGTATCTGCCATAGATTCATTGCATGAAGTGTCTATGACTACAGCATGTTCAAAAGCCCTAAGCTCCATATATATATCAACACGAGTAGATGCTGCATATAACAGTCGTCTATGAGGCCATTTATATTACACAGCGAATAGAATTCTAATCAACAGAAAGAGTTACTTGTCTGTCCTCATTAGAGGACCCATTTTGGCATAGCTAATTACACTGTGTTTGGTGACCTTAATATACATGGATCAATCAGTGGTTGAGTCTTTTTATGGATTTGTGTGTTCTAATATTAGATCTTACTCTCAAATGGGTTTTCTGAGTGTCATCGACAAATCTCTTTCTTTGATGTTAACCTCTAAAAAGTCAGCTGATATATTAATCCTATGGATCACATTCAATTCTGATACTAACTTAAATAAATGTATTCTACTAATGAAATGCATCTATTGCACACTCTGCCTGGTGATGCTGGGAAACTCCAGATCTGTGTATATAACCCCCATAGAGAAATAATTAGCCCTGTCCTAGTGACCCAGCATCACACAGAGGGCATGTTCTGTCAACCTTGAGGACTCCTTTGGCAGCAGGTTATATATGGTTGCCTGGTAACAGACTAATGTATCAAGGAATGAAAAATGTCACAATTTTAAAAACAAATACATATATAGGTATCTGCATATCTCTATCTATAACTATCTGTCTATCGAGAAATAAGAGAGATAAATTTGATGTTGCCACATTCCCTTTAAATTATTACTATTTAAGTAATATCTGACTATATAAACTAAAGAATATATAGATCTATATTCTATATGCTACATTTGCTGTATTTGTAGATCAGTAATGTAGCACTATTACGTATCTATTGACGTATCCAGTTTGCTATGTGCTTGAACACACTATGCCTCTCCACTAATTGCATTAATCACCCTTACAGTAATTATCTAGTCAATACACAATTATGTAAAATGAAATGTAAAATAGTGTAAGCCTCGGTTCACATTATCTTTTTTGTATATGGTAACCATATATGTGGGGGAAGCACCCGCCGTATACACTTAGTGTATACATTGACAAATAGTGGCAGACGGAGGCATAGTTATTGCCTTTTGCCTCCCGTACCGCAAAAAAAGCAGGATGGAGAGACATAGCAAGCCACACCTGAATGACATATGAGCTTAGCAGAGGCGATAGAGGGTTACAGGGAACAGATGCAGCGTATTGCATTTTGCCCCACAGCATACGTTGCTCGGCAGGAGGGAGGACCTGGTGATGACGATGTCCATATTAGGACAGTAAGATCACTGGGGAAACACATCCTTCCATTGGCAGCAGCCAATCGCTAGCTGTTGCCAATGTACACTCTTCCTCCGGCAGGGCCCGAGCGACATATCCTACTGTGTAGGCATACATCTATGCCATATGTTGTAAGGGCGCATTGCACCCTTCTGACATTCCCTTACAAAGTATGCACAAGAAAACGTGTCGTGTTATCCTGGTTAAAATTGTTAAAATTGTTGAATATGAGGAAAGGATCTACATGTGAAATCATGTTCTAGAAGCAATTAAGCGGTAAGACATTGGTAGTGGTTGGAGAATTACATACATATGTAGAGTCAGAGCGAGGACATTAGTTAGTAATTATTGTCATTGGGATAACTTGATAATTTCTTGGGATATATAAAGTTCTTGGGTTGTATTCTGGGCATTGGCTAATGAGCTTAATAAACCTCTTTTTGGCTTAATAATCTAAGCATACAATTATTCTCATGTGATAATAGAAAAGACACAGTATATGGCTACAAATCAATGTATACTCTCAATCTTAAAGTATTATGTGACAGATTGCAAAAAGTATGTCTGAAAATTCCCAGATTCTAGAATTTTCAGAACTCTTATGGAGAAAAATAAGAACATAAATGCAGTTCAGAAACCGATGTTAAAGTGCACACTAGTCAAAGAATTCCTTTTTTACAATATTAAATGGTAAATAATGGGTAAAATTAGTCTCCTGGTCCTAGACGCCACACTTTGTTTCTTGTTGGTGTAGAAACCAGGACTTTCTGTCTGGCTCAGACCATTCCCCGAAATAGCTGATTCAGAAACCAATGCAAAAGTAAAAATGCTGGGACCAGAGATGGGCCATATAATAGGACAATGAGGAAGATTTAAGGAATAAGATACAGTTAAAATGTGGCCACGTATTGGCTACTTATTGCCTAAAATTTTCTCCATTGTCTCTTTTCATCTACACTTCAACAGTTGAGAAAATAGTATAAAGGTGCCAGAATGAATACCCTCATTGGTTTTCACAAAACAAATCACCATTCTTTGGAGGGAGGCAATTGATGGGCAGACAAAAAAGACTTGATACAACAGATTATTTAGCAAATTTTGCAATCATCCGATTAATGAAATCAAGGCTTGTGGAAATTAATGAACCTGCTGCCAAAGAAACCTCATTCAGATGTACACATGGGGTATGAAAACACAAACATTGCTGTAAGAAATCTGCTGTGTGAATATACCCTAAGGCTAGTCCTGTACATGCATACATACATACATTGTACAATTCTTTTGTTTACAAAGACTCTCACACCAAATTAACCTCACATAGACAATCCAGAGTTGATATTTTCCTGCAGTGTTACTGGACACTCACCCCCATGAAAGCTGCATAAGGCATTTGTTTTAAAGTAATTGGATTTTTTTTATTATCTTAGAACATGATGAGTTGAAAATGTAGCATACCTCCATAAATATCACTGGACAGGAGAATAATTGAGTTACAGTATGCTGCCAATGCACTGAAGCATCCAGAAGTTTAGGTGTGCTCGATTATCGTGATTCTTTATAGCTTTGGGTGTTATGCTTTTTTGGCCATGAGCCCAGAATCTTGCAGATGGCATATGGACTGAAGGAAGCTGCAGATTTTCTACACTGTTATTAATTCTTTTTAGATATAAATAATGATACGGTAGGTCAAAGTCAAACATCTCATGTGGTTATTTTCTGTCCTAAACCTGCTCTGATAAAACACCATCCCCTGCCCCCACGAAGAATATTTTATATGGCATGCAGGATCCTGGTACTTGAGGATCCTGCACACGGTTCTATCATTTGTATGAGGCTACAGTTTTACCATTTAATTCTAGCATTAGTGCTATTGGTTTGGTACATGGCCTAGGGCAGTGATGGCTAACCTATGGCACTGGTGCCAGAGGTGGCACTCAGAGCCCTTTCTGTGGGCACTCAGGCCATCACCAGAGATGAGTCCAAGTATCTTCCTGCAGTCCCAGACAGCACAGGACTTGCTGTGCACAGACGTATTTTAAAGCGACAGCTGTACCTGGGACTATTTTCTGCTTTATTGGTGTCCTCAGGTGCTGGTATCAATGAAAACTGTGACAGAGAACGGAGTATAAATCATAAATTAAATTTCAGTGTTGGCACTTTGCGATAAATAATCAGGTCTTTGTTGTAGTTTGGGCACTCGGTCTCTAAAAGGTTCGCCATCACTGGCCTAGGGATTCAAAGAGCAAAGACAGAATCCCATCATTATATACTGTTTCATCAGATCTTGTACCAAGCATATCACAATAGGATAGCAGAACCAATGCTATTGCTCTGCTGTTTGAAATAATCTCCAATCTATCTAATTGCAAGACTGCCACAACACACAATTATTCAAGAAAGCAAGATGCCCAATTTCAGTGACAAAATACTGTGCAAAGGTCCAAAAGAACATCAATTGGCCAACTATTTAAGAAAGTGACATTCAGATATACGCGTGCAGCACCGTAACCTACCTCAAGCTTGCGGTCTTGCATAGGCCCCCATACGTTCGTGTGCATGGGGCCTAAGTGTAATGAAACAGAATTCTGGTTTATTTGCTACAAAATACAAGGCCTACTGTACATTCTATGTATCACATTTTAATGTTTGAAGAAATAAAGGATGGGAGTTTACTAAAAAAGGCGTATGGCTTCTGCATCAACATGAAACAAAGCTACACCAAATTTGTGATGACATTCCGAAAAATAATTTAAAATGCAGAGACTTTTTGATAGGTGCTCGGGTTGTGTTTTGAGGATCATGTGCCGCTGCTGCCTCTGCTTTGTTTGTTCAACTCTAGACTTGATCAAGGAAGTAGTTCACTTCCAAACCACGTAGTCCCAATAAATAAATTTCCCTTGGTGCAGCACCTCTTGCAGAGTTTGTTTTTTTTTCCCTCTGCCTCCTTTTACATGTGTCTTATTTGTTGCCATCAGTTATGATCTACATGTGAAGCAGCAGCTCCCAGCTTAAAATAAATGTGCTCAATAGTATTGTTCCTATTCTGCAACACCATACAAGAGAACACCTACTTTCCCATACACAGTTTACTTTTTCTCTACACAATACTACTCTACATGGCACCGGGTGTCTCTTTATCATCTTCAGCCATCTTTAGCTAGCCTAATCCTAAGATGTTGCATTGGTAGACATAGTACAATATTATTTCTTCTGTATCTATATAACAGAACTGAAGATATTTTGAGGCATTGTGTCCTTGATGTGTAAGGACCTATAACAAATATAATAAAGTCATCCAGAATACAGGCAGTTCCCGACTTAAAGACACCCAACTTACAGATGACCACTAGTTACAGATAGACTTCTCTGCCCAATGCAGTCCCAGGCTGCAATGATCAGCTGTAAGGTTTCTGTGATGAAGGTTTATTGATAATCCTGGAAATCTGGAAAATCCAATTGTCTGAAGCAACAATTATAAAATATACCAGTTTCGACTTGCATGCCAATTTAACTTAAGAACAAACCTAAAGAACCTGTCTTGTACAAAACCAGTATCTAGTACTGCCTGTACTAGATGTCACATAAAAGGGAATATTACTAAAAGAACATAAAAGGGATATAATAGTTAAATACAACTCTAAATCTGAAGAACCGACTTTACAATGTATTATGGCCTTGATTTAGTTTTCTTTTTTATTTCTACTATAATGTTACACAAACAACAATATGTAAAATGTATGCACTATTGTAGGTGGAAAATCATTCTGCTCAAAAAAACTAATCAACTTAATTAAACAGGAGTTAAACAAAAACAGTAGGTAATTCATTGCATATGCAGTATTAATGTGGACCACAGGCGTCTAAGTGAACAGCAGGTGTTATGAAGTAAGGGTTTGGAAGCTGTGAAGAGGCTGTTTGTTGACTTATGAAGGTGGATATATTCAGGGATGCATAAACTTTAAAGAAGCAAAATCCATGGATGTGCCAGTGGTAGAAGCAAAGGCCTATATGGACATCCTTTGAAGAATCAGAATGTCATTATGACTTGATATTGGATTCCATTAACAGACAGCTGAGAATCTTCTTAAGGGTGTATTAAAAAAAATACATGGTGAGGATATAATTTGTAATTCCAAGACTGCATTTAAATGAGAAGTGATGAGGATAGGGTTTGGATCCCTGGAAAACTATATCTTATAAAATATTAATTCAGAAAAATGAAGAAACGTACCTAGCATTTTGAATGGTGCATTTGGATTGTTAAATTACTAAACTTTCGAGATGGAGGTATTTTTTATTTAGTGTAGTTATCAATATATTCAAACAATGTAAATTCAAATAGTACATATTCAAAATCTGGCATTTTTATTTATGTGATAGGTTTGCGATTTTGCAAAACTGTTAAATTCTCTGTTGGTTCCCAGAGGTCTCTATTTATTTTCTTGTAGGAAGGCTTTGAATAAATCCTTGATGGCAGGTATTAATTGTCCTCAGAGGTGTCACACCAGAAGGCCTCGTGCACATAACTGTGTTCTAGGCCGTGAGGTAGCCGCACAAACTTGTGTCTAACACATGGCTCCAAATGCATCTATTGGGCATGTTCAAGGAAAATGTGCTGGCTGCTCGCACCACTAAAAGACCTATTTCTGCCCATTTTTGTGGTCACTTCCGATGTTAGACGAGCTGTAAGCAATAGCACGCGACCCGTTGCTTGTATTGGTCAGTGATTGTTTTTGCCTTTGGTTACATACATGTAAAGCAGAACAGTGACTACTACAGCCTTGAAGATTGAAAGACTAGGGATTGCATAATGATTATTTTTAATTTTACCAAATTTTCCAGTGTTAGCCATAGCTTTTGAAATTCCAAGACAACCCCTTTAAATATGTTTGGACATTTATTTCAATTTAGACTAATGAAGTATCTTTCCAACAATATGACTGCATTTTTTTAGCTTTTTAGAATTAAAGTTTTTTAATTTTGTCATCAAATTGTACAGGTTACTGTTCTTTTTAGGACCCAAGTTGTCAAGCAATTTTGTACTAAAGCAAATGTACAAAGGAAATAATCAATGTTATGCTTCTTATTTCATTTGACATTCTTTACTATTTTAATAAGCAAGGTCTCTTATTCTGATTATTTTGTTTAAAAGTAAAGAGAGTCATGTAACTAGAGAAATAGAAAGTAATAAAATAATTCAATGAATAATTAAGAAAATAATAATAAAAACATCACACATTCACATTTGTAAAGCAGAACACAGCAAAACATGTCGATAAAAAAATGGATACAAATAAAAAGTAACTACAGATGGTATTACAATAATATAAAGTCAAACACATGTGAGAAACTTTATTGTCTTTTATGTAGTAAAAATAGCAATGAGCATATGTTGTGGAGCACGGAGAGTAAAACAATAACCCTGTCATTTACTACTGACACAATATTAATTAACACGTTTATGTGGTCCCAATTAGGGAGACATTTAGCACTGCATATTTAACCAGACACTGCCTGTATTTCATAAAACTGCATCCTGAGAAAGGAAGCCATCCTAGTGCTGAACATAACAAATGAATGGGATCCAAACCTCAGTGTGTGTCCTAGACGAAAAAAACACTACTGTGTTGAGTCAAGTTCATGGGTCATCGAGGGACTTGGAAACCTAGTCAGAATCTAGTTTTATGAAGTCTATTTATTAGGTGCAGCAATGTTCTTTATGGCAGTCACTCGAGGATTAACATAACCGCTTGATGAAACTGGGTCAATGTAATAAGTAATTATGTAGGAAGAATATTCTGATTCGTTCATTGTCTGCTTTGATGAGGAAGTAATGGTAGATCTGAAATCATTTTCCAGAAAAATTTCATGTTGCCTAACTGTACAGCCTGTAAAGGCCATTTTATGTCATAACGTTCACATTGAATTCATTTAAAACATCTGCTTCAGGAATATTAATTATAATTTGATCATTAAAAACGTGTTCCTCTTATATACTGTCTTTAATAATATTCAGCATAATTATATAATGTCAACATGTTCTACAGATCATGCAATATTCTCATAATCTATTCTGTGGTCCTACTCGCTAAAACCTTTTGAGGGTCATTTATCAATGTGTTTCAAACGAAAAACTGGCACATTTTTTTACCCCTTGCTGCGCCTCTTGCACCTTATTTATGAAGTGTGGGCACCACAATTTTGGTGGTATTCCAACATTAACGAATTGTTCTGTTTTTGGCATAAAATTGTGCCGCCGCTTGTGACTCCGCCACTTTTCCGCCACTGTTTTTTGGTTTTCTGGTTTTGTGCCACAATTTTTGGGGCACAAATAGAGCAGCTAAAAGCTGGTCTAGGGAGCTTTATTTGACCTTCATGAATGTGGAGACAATTCTTAATCTTTTAGTTTGTGCGCCAAATCTTTAAAACATTGCACCTCAAACTTAAATCACATTGAAAATTATAGTACGCTTCAAGCACCACCCCGTGCCCAAATGAACAAATAGTTGAGCCCTTCTCCACAAGTCAAATACTCCTCCAGACCTACCCAAACATAGCGTAGAGACTGTCCTTGGACCTCAATGAGTCAGTTCCACTCTATTAGTCTCTTTGACTATGATGCAGCTGTAAAGCTTATTGCTAAATGATATTAACAAACCTCAGACAAGATGGCACCCCCACAATTATATACAAATAAATGAAGAAAAAGGGATATTGAAACTGAGTTAAAAAAAAGTAATATGTTTTACTATCTGTTTTTAATAACTAAGAAAGGAAATTGGTGATACATTCCTCTTAACACTCCCAGTGATAGACTTTATTCTAAATATAATCTAATAAATTACATTTCCATATTATCACACTTTATATTCTCAGACATGTTTTACCTTTGTGCAGACTAAAATTACAACATATTGTGCCAGACTTACACCGCCGTAACGTATTTCATCCTTTTAAAGCATCAATGTCTATAGTGGAATTAACTCAGCCCTGTTCACATACATTAAAACTTGACCCTCATTTAATAGTTAGTCTTCAACAAGCTTTAAAGCTCTTACTAACCCTTGGCTCCCCTATTAGTCTCATGAAAATACATATTCAATACATGTCAGGCTGTGATTAATTCAATGTTAATATGAATGTATGCATGAGACATTCTCAATAAATGCAATGTTCCTTAGGATCTGTCAAGTTTCTAAAAAAAGGAGCTTTACATAGAAATGAAGTTCCCTATATACCCTTTGCCTTGAAGGGGATGTACTATACTGTTGTAATATTCTAGGTATGTAACTGTTCTATTATTCTGTGCCTTTCTGGTGTAGTTTCCAGCATTCTTATGGCTCCGAGGAACTTTATGAAGAAATAGTTCACAGGCAATATTGACTTCAGTATTTAAAGGGAATTTGTCACCATAATAAAGAGGAGCTGATATAATATAACTTTATGCACTTGATCTCAGCTTTTTCTCTAATGTGTTTTCACAAAAGCCGACCTATATGTTTATAATTGTGCAATGACAGTTTTTACTGTACCAGTTCAGCTGTTCTGCCAATACACAAGGAGTCCTTGCATCATAATTCTGTATGATGCAAGGATTCCCATCCTATACAATGTGTGTAGTCTGAGGGATCAGGTCAACATACAAGTTTCCACGGGATGTAAATGTTCATGTGCAGCAAGTCATGTGAGTTTTACATTAAATGTTTCCTTGACCCAAAGGCACAAAAACGCACACAAAGGTACATTAACAATGTTATTGAAAAGAAGTGTAACATCTGTACCACAAAGTTCCTCTGTCCATGGATGGCAAATTAGGTGGTATTCATTTTTGTTTGTATTTTATGTGTGTGGCTCGTGTGTGAACGTTAGCCTAGGGTTTTTCTGTGCTTGGAATGGTTGAGCCGCACACTGCTCTCTGGAGTTCTGCTCTGTCCAGCAAAGGGTTACTAGTCTGATGGACAGCTGCTCTAGACTGCTGGTGGAGGTGGGTCCAGGATCTGCTTTATATACCTGCCTTGTCCCATCAGAGCATGTTGGCTATATTATCATATCTCAGTTTGTTTCTTGCTTGTGATTTTGCTATTCTATTGCTTACTCTGGTTATTGATCTTGGCTATTGTATTATAGACTATCGCTCTTGGACTTTGATTCTGTACTGTACAGCTATCTTGTTGCGACTCTGACCTCACTTTGTTACTTGTTTATAGGTCTTTTGTGTCTGCACTGTGGCTTAGGAAGTGTCCTGTATCGTTGTCCTGTATCACCTAGATCCCGGAGGCAAGTAGGCAGGTGACAGCTTTGGGGGGCTCAGTTTAGGGCTCACTGTCCTGTCTGTCCTTCCCTGTGCTCCAAACCACAACACTTCTTACAAGATGTTTCTCAGAAATTAATACTTCATCTAAGACAATAGATGTTTACTCACATATTCAGGACATTTTATACTTTTCTGAACATATGAGTTCTAAGCTACCTATTTATTTCATGATGAATCTATAATACATAGAAAAATACCAGATGACCTCCCCTTTAATTTTGTTTAGGTTATCAGACTATTCTATGGGGACTATAAGCTGGTAATCTGAGACATTCCCACCTGTTCTGGGATGGACCACCTATGGTTCTCAATGTACATTGTACATATTGTAGTCTGATAGGCCTGTAACTGTTTACAAACAAATATGGGCGTGGAGTAGTTAAAGGACATCTACCAACCAGAATCAAGGATTGTAAACCAAGCACACTGACATACTGGTGTGCGCCCCCTCTGACAGGATCCACTCTTCTTTAAATACCCTATGCACTTTTAGGGGGGAAAAGGCTTAAGCATTATGCAAATGAGCCTGAGGGGCTCAAGGCTTCATTAACATCTATGTAGCCCGAAGCCCCCCAGGCTCATTTGCATAATTAAAATAGAATTTTTTTAAAAAACCCCAGTGCATAAGAAGCTAAGAGAAGAGCAGATCCTGCCAGGGTGGGCACATAACAGTTTGTCAGTGTACTTGGTTTGCAATCCTTGTTCGGTGGTAGATGTCCTTTAAAGAAGAATAAATTGGAATAAATTATGGAATACTGGAATAAATTATGTTTGGGTGATATAGGCATATTATTCCAATTTCTTATGCGTAAAACAGCAGAGAATGTTATCAATATTGAAATGAGATGCCACTCATACAGTAATGTCATAGGGACACTTCCTAGTTCCTACCATTTTCTTCATATACTTCTAGGGCACTGACCCCTGATATAGCATGTGACCACAGTACTGAATTGGTGGCTACAGTGGGTCAGTGATTGACGGTAGAGGTTACATTTTTATGCTGGGCCATCATCCATAAGAAAGAAAGTACACCGCCCCAGTGTTGTATCTGATAAGTGTATAACCGGGAAGGAGGGAATAAGTAAATATGATTTATTTTTGTAAATATTATTTACAATTTATTTATGATTAAATGGGTTAAGGATCAATGGATTACAATAGGTTGTATACTATTTGTCTTTAGAATGTCGGGATCGTGTTATTCTGAAAATAAAACATACTATGCTTTGCACTTAAATGTTAAAATTGTATGAATTGTTTCTTCTTCTTATAAAATAATAATACCCATTATTTGACAAACAAGTGAATAAAATTCATGTACAATTATATACCCTTTAATGTAAGGCATAATTGTAATAAGGCATAAATGTAAGGCAGAGGTCAGAATTGTAGCACATGTAAATATGCTTTACTTTATAGCAGTCAAGCCTCAGAATGTGAAGAAGCAACATTGTATGCCTTCTAGCCCTATCACTGATCGCAGAAGACTCATTTATCCCTGAATACTTGATGAGACATTGTGAATGCATTGACGTTGCATCCAGCACAAAGGCTAATTACAATTGATGGACTCTCTTCTACCACTTGCACACATGGATCATCATAGCTGAATCTATCAAGGTGCATTCACTGCTTAAACACTGCAGAAAAAAATGCAATGAAACCAAGTCAGAAATTGTTGTTGATTCAATGGCAAACACTTAATGTGACTGCCTTCATTATGCGTCCATTCTTTTGCTAAGAAAACAAACACTGTGTGTCACAAGTTTGATTGCGGTATGGTGTTTATGTAAATTATATCTTACAAAGATGAAGAAGATGTAAAACGCAGCATACAAATGGTGGAATGGAATATTGAGACTTTCTATCAGCAGGCCCCTCGGAATAGCATGAATAGCATAGCATAAATGTAAAACGCATCACTTTAGTCTGCTTTCTTTCACAGTCAAGATGCCTACCAATAATGTCCGAGGCCAAAAGAGATTAAGAGTAGGTTCAGGGGAAATAAAGACAGAAAATTGAGAGTGAAAAAGAATATGAAAAAATATGGTGGGCACTCAGCCCTTCTCACCAAGTGTGCGAAAGAGTATATTCTAGAACTGATACAGAAGAAATCCCAACAATAAATATTCTAGAGCTAATACAGAACAGATCCTGGTAATCAGAATTCCAAAACTGGTATCTCTGAGTGCCGAGATTTCTTCTTAATGAAAAGAACAGACACAGAAGACTAACCACTAGTTATGACGGTAAATAGATTATATGCATCTATGCACACCAGTAGTGGATTATGATATAGGTGGTTTGGGCGGTAGCTGGGCCCAAGGCTTCTAGGGGGCCCATGGCCACCCAAATCACCCACTAAATTTTCTACTAAGAAGGACCTTTATCCATAAAATTCTTGTACATCTGTTCCTGCTCTCAATACACATGGACACAAGAGCCATTTCCGGACCTCTAAAGGTCCTCTAAAGGTACTTAAACTGCAGACTGAAAGCCGACAGAAAGGATGCATCCTACATTCCCCAAGAAGCTTGATGCTAGTATCATTTGTAGGAAGTGACTTCCAGACTTGTAGGGGCTATAATATTCATACAACACAGGGCCCATGGAAATCTTAATCCACCCTTCATGCACACAGCAACAAGGATGCCCACGAAATTTACTGCTTATTCCATAAAATAAACTGGCCAAGTCTTTAGTTGTACATCTTTGGGCTCTGAATGAACACACAGATCTTTAAGAATCCTAGTCAATGTCAGTGTATATGAAAGGGATACCTATGTTATAGGCTACATTCGCTATAGCATAGGTGACTAGTGTGAACTAATTCCTGAATTGAGAGGAAGTGGAGCAGGTGTACCATTGCTTTATTTGCCCGTATGGGACAGCTGAAGAGAATGCAAGTACATAGCTCAGTCATCCATGGCATTCCAATTAGAATGTAGTCGCTGTATGCATATCTTTTGTTCCATTTTACTGAATTTCCAGTGTTGAGACTTCCACTAGACAATAATGACCTCTCCTATGGATTGGTGATTAGACTTCGCCATGTGAGGGGCCTTAAAACATGACAACCCTCTTCCAAATAAGATCTCAATTGGATTGCACTAAGGTTGTTAACCAAAGAGCCAAACCTAAGGTTATTCATTCAGTCACATAAGAAAGCAAATTCTGAAGTTCTAAGTGGGTTCAAGCCTGCAAAAACATAAATCTCAGATGTACTTCTCATATTTGTCACAACTCAAGATCTGATCTAGATTTGTGTCTTTCAGATGTTCCAGGTAAAAATATGGAATCATTAAGTAGACTTTTATTCATGGTTGACGAGCCAAAAAGCAATTTATCAGTAGAACACTCACTCATATAAAATCAAATAGATTTACTATTTCACTCTAACATCTTACTGAAAACATATATAATAAAACTCAGCTTTTCTCCCTCTATCAGATTCAGCTTTGTCTTGGGCAGAGAATCATAGCAGAAGCCACATTCAATGTATCTCCAGTTCACATACTCTAGAATCCTTTTCCTCCACTTTAAAATGAAATGACGCATAATAGGGATTATTTTAACCACATCGTTGATAGAAATCCATTGTCTGATGTGCATAAATCCTGCATTATGCAGATGCTTGTTTTAATGACCCCCTAACACTTTTTCCATGGTTTTACCAGGATTTACAATATGATAACATGTAGTGTAGGCGTATAAAAAGCCGCAATATGTTCCAATTATTGCCATTACCCTTGTAGCAAGCAGGTTCAATAACAATACAAAGCTGTTTTGCTGAAGGGGTTCACGTTCCTCTTTGCACACAAATGATTATGTATGCCAGAGTAACAAGCCAGTTCACTTGTCCATGTTTTCCATGCACAATGGTGGAATGTTTCCATTGTAATCCAGCACAATTCAGAGTTGCTATACCAAATATAACCTATGTGTGGACTTTTATGTTTAGTTCCTATGGGAGTTTTAGTAACAGCTCATGGCAATTTTTTATACTCAATGGGGCACATCTACTAAGGGCCATGCGCCAGTTTTCTGTCGGACTTTGCATAAAATTTATGTCTCACTCAACCCTTTTATGGCGCTGGTACACTAAGCATCCTGCCTCATAAATTCCAGAGCTAAATCGGACTGTGTGCCAGATTTAACATGCAAAGTTGACAGAATTGTGCTGCATGCCCCATTTTAAAGGTGCACCAATAAAAAGTGGTGCACTCTGTTGGAGCTGTACAGGGGGTGCCAGATTCATGAAGAACGTGTGCATTTAGTGCAGTTTGCACTGTTGTTAGTAAATGTGCCCCAATATCTAAGTTCTAATAAAATCTATGCTTTTAATGTTGCACATTTGAATTTTCTATCAATTTACTTTTCAATAAATGGAGTCTACCAGCTCTCAAATCACCCCACACAAGTCATGTGCATCTATAGAGGCATTTTTCATGACAGTCTTGATACCCCATTGCCCAGCACAGCATGCACCTAATTCAGGATGTAACACAGGCCTTGTTGTAAAATAGACACTGCTATTGACTCTAGTAGGGGACTGGAGTCAATTGTAATGAGGTTTCATGCCAGAACACTGTTTTGAAAGTGAATCCTCCATCTCCATGTCTTCGCCATTCCTCCCTTTTCGGAAAGTGGCCAGGGGTGAGTGAAAGACTCCATTGGTGCAAAACGTTTTGTGCAAATGGAGTACAAAGCTAGGCGTCAATAAAAGTATCACATTGTATGACTGTGTAAGGCACTTCATAAGCTTTTCAGACATACCTCCAATGTCTCTCAGCGATCGGTTATTTATAGAAAATAATTTTTAGTAAATTAGAGCACTGAGCACTAGGCATGTAATGTTACTTAATAATCTCAAGAAATAATTAATAAATATGTTAAGAAAACAAATATTATATCTTTGGGTTTGCTCCTAGAACATTACTCAGGTATTTATATATCTTAATGTTTTTCTTACCTCTTTCGGTGTCATATAGGTAAACAAATCTTTGCCAGTCATAATCATTGAGAAGAGATAGAATGGCTCCTTTAAGTGCCGGTCGCATCTGGATAACAAACTGTACATCTGCGTCTGTCGGGAAGCTTGGAGTGATGAATGATGTGTGAAGGGCACCGCAAAATGATGTAAGGGTGTTCATAGACATTTGATCGTAGAACCCAAAGATGGCATAGACACCACGGGAAAACTGTGAACAAACTGAGAGAATACAAACATTTCAAATGAAGAGTAAAACAGAGAATACAAAGAGAATACAATACAACAGTCCAATTTGTCAGATGAAAATGTATTTGAATTACTCGCACTTCCTCCTGATATCTCGCACTTCTGCTTAAACACATAACTAATTCCATTTCATTTTTTATTACCCGTACATCAGAAATGTCGATTTTTTTCAGTTGGAGAAAGTACTGGAATAAAATACAGTATTTAAGGATCAATCAAATGTCTAAGATGAGTTTCTCTTAAGCACCACAACAGATATTTCATGTATAGTTTAAAGAAGATTAAGTTAAGGTTTATGACCTCATTGGGACAGATTACATGTACCAATGAAAGACATGTGCAATGACCATGTGTAGATATGAAATGTTACAGAACATCTCCAGTAATAAAAAGCCCTCTCAAGGTCATTCAGGACCATCAAACAATGTATAGAAAGCCATGTGTCTTTGGGGATTTTGATCATTCTTTCTCAGAATAGTCAGAAAAATTTATAACATGATAGAACACATATTATATAAATAGCATAAGTTGGTAGAATAAAAGTCCATTGACAAAGAAAATCTATCATCAAAATCAATCTAAGACACTTACTCATAAATCTTTGCACCGTAACTGTATCAATGTTCATATATTTGTTATCCATGGCATACTTCCTTATAAAATCAACCTTTAAAAATTTAGCAAATGAGTCAAAAGGGCTCTGGGGGTGTTAGTAGAGCACCTCCATACTGTAGATTCACAGTGTGGACTTCCCCCGTCCTACTGCATGCTAATTCCTCCCCTTGAGAGCAGGGGGCAGTGTTATAGCCTTTGAAGCCCCCCAGAGCCCTTCTGGATCATTCACATAATTGTAAAAGTTGATTCCAAATGGAAGGAGACCAGGGATAATATATATAAGACTACCACAGTCATAGTGCTTGGATATATTGATAAGCGTCCCTCGTTTCCTTTAACAATGCAGTCTTTACCAATGTGGAAATGTACACTGGAGTGTACTGGAGTGCTAAAATAGAGCTAGACATTTTTACTTAGTTCACAACCAAACTGTTATTTTTGTAAATTTTCTTGGGTTACTAATCATTTGGTAACAAATGATCAGAAAACCTTGACATTTGGCTATATGGCAATTCTGTTTGCTTATAAATTCAGCACATAACTGAGGGTCATTTCCAAATATAGTGGCTGAACAAGTTAAAATTGGCACCTGGTGGACCAGTCTTCATACTCAGCACATGCTGGGAATGCTAAAAGGTTCTCACATAAAGTAATGCTGCTGGATCACTCATGTTCTGGAATTGAAATCTACCCCATGTTTGGCCTGGAGAAGACTTTACCTATAGCCCTCACCTATATTTGGTAAAGGCCATGTTAATTTTTTTACTAAATATGTGCCAGTCCCGCTTGCCTTTTTCCCCACCCTGTTGCACTCACTTTTTTTGTTTACGTGGCGCTCATGGAGCAAAAGGGGGAAAAAATTGGAATCCATAGAATTTGTCAGGAATTGCAACTTTTTCATGCCTTTTGTACAATAAATCTGGCACACAAGGCATTATATATTAGGGCCATAGTGTATAATACATAATCCAGAATGACAAAATGTATCTAAATGTCTAAACATTTTTAAAAGCCTTTATCCAAATAATTTTCAGACAACTACTAATACAGAACGTCTCATACACATGTATGGACAACTTTGGGACCTTCATCTATACAATATACAAGTTGCTTGTCAGTTTAGATAAATTATTTAGATAAATCCAAAAAGATAAATTATTTTAGTTATATTGATATATAATCAAATGTGTGATACAATAAAGATGCAGCAGCATAAACACATTCAAAAATTCATATTTTATAATTCTAGTTCTTTTCAAATGTTTGCAATTAAGATAAGAAAATGAAAAATTGGATGGAATATGAACCTCTCCTTTATCATTCGTTACATCTCTTCGACAGCAAATCTTTTGTAGGAAAATACAGATTGTATATGGAACAATAGTTACAAAGGGCTTGAGGCATATAATGCCGTGAATAACAAAGACTGATGGCCATCAAATAGGCTTGCAGAAAGCATGCTCTAAAATCTTCCCTTAAGGATTCCAGAAAGACGCAGCGGCATAGACACACGCACACACACATAAATGAATCATTTCTCTTGTACCAGGGATTGCCTGGGGACTTCTCTAAAGGTGATCATCATTCATAGTTAATAAGACCAGAACATGAAGAAAACATTTCTGCACAATCCTGGTATATGCACATGTAATATTATTAATACAACTACTATCATTACTTTTTAACCAATTTGATTTTGTCCTTTATTTGCTTAATTTCTGGGAAATCTTCTAGCAAAAACTTCAAATAAGGGAATTAACCACTTTTATAATAAAAAAATAGTTCACAAATTTTTATTTCACAATTAATTAAAAAACCAAACAAAAATCAGTTAAAAAAAGAATCATAAAAAATGGTCCCAAGATTATTGAAGGATAAGTTAGCCTCTAACAATAAGGTGGTAGATACAGTATAAAGACTGTCTCATTGGTGTCTATATGTTCCCAACACTGTAATTATCTCAACATTCAAACACTGTTTGTCAAAGTCTGTATAAAGTTATTCATAGGGAGAACATTGCCTTATTGTTTGGCTGCCGTCTTGCCCTCACCCCGACGTGCGTTTCGCCTGTTGCTTCCTCAAATAACTATCGTTATTTGTATTATGACTAATGACTTATTTGGTGGTAAATGTATAAAATTTCTTAACGAATATATAGTAGTAGTAACTCCAATAAGTCTACTGTTATCAGTGACTATATCAACCACTGAAAACTGAACAGTTTACATTCTTGATTTCTATGGGTGATTTTCCATCCCAGGTTATCCAGCCTCGTTTTTGTGGTGTGCCAGTATTTTTTTTTATTTTTCTTTTAATCGCATTGTATTTGATTCAGAGATAAGTACATGACAATTATTGGTAAATATAAGTTATACTTAACAGGTCATCCATTCAAGTAAGTAAACACTAAGTAAATGAATTCATCCAATTATTATGTGACTATATTAAGACACAAGTAATCCATAAATGAGGTTTAAATTACCAGTCAACAGGAAAATTTGTGTGACCATGGTTTTTAAGGTCTATTAGCACAAAGTTTAAAAGCTCGGAGGGTATAGCAGTCCACACAACTAATAAAGCCTCTTGTATGGCCATGTGTAGGATGGAGGAGGGGTGAGCACTGCACTGTGACTGGGTGCTATAGACCTCTATGTGGGGCTGTGATATGGCCAAAAAATTTAAGCCATATTACACCCACCATAATGGTGGTGCCATACTCATGAGCTATCAGTTTGATGTTCATATATATCAAATGTAGAATTTTACCCCTCATCAATATGCTGAACATGCAAATGATAAAAGGATCACAGACTTTGGATTCCAACATCGTGTTTCTTCACTACCTTGACATTCGCCTTCGGGGAGCATGAGAAGACATCTCTACCTATTAGATAGATAATTGCTTTTGCAGAAATATGCAAGTTTGACCAATATTAATCTAAAATATATTGCCAGTTTAGGCATGCTGTCATCTGAGCTTAAGGTAAGCCTCTGACAGCAGCTAAACTACTGAAAGAACAAAGCTTCCAAAAGATTAAAATGCAACATGCTCAATCATGTTTCCTCTAAACATCTGCTGTCAGGTAAGGTACAGTGGACTACCTACTGAGCCAGGTGGCTTGGTGGGTAGAACATAAGTACTGGACTCCTGGGTTTAACTCACATTAATGTATATTTAGCATATATTCAGTATGTAGTGTGTTCCCCTGTGTATACATATAGTCGCCTGTCATACTATAGGAAATTCTATTCAATGGGTGCCACCACAAACTACACTTGTTTCTCATTGATTTTTCAGAGACAACTCTTTTGCTGATTGATTTTTATTTTGTTTATGTATTTTTACCATTATTATCAAAAACAAAAAAATAAGAGCAAAAGAAAATTATGATTGGTAAATTGACAGTGTTTCTGTAATAGTGAGTCTTGTTGGATAAACTATTTATGTCGATTAAGACAACTTCTGTACAGCCCTGTGACATATCTTAGACTTTAGGAAGCAACTGCAATGTATGGGATTTTTACATTGAAATTTCTCTAACATAGTATTATAGCATGTAAAAATGGAAGTTAAAAAACAAGGGCATATATCAGAGTTGTCCAGAGTTAATAATAGGCGAGAGCTTTTTATTGATTAATAAGGCTATGGGGCAGATTTATTGAGCTGTCTGAAAGTCAGAATATTCCTAGGTGCTCATGGCAACCAATTACAGCTCAGCTTTCATTTTACCAGTGGTCATGAATATTTTAAAGGGGAGCTGTGATTGGTTGCCATGGGCAACTAGAAATATTCTGACATTCAGACAGCTTGAGAAATCTGCCCCTATGAGTTTAAACACTCCAACGGCTTTTATCATCAGGTCAAAACTACAGCATCAGTGCATGAACTATGAATCAGTGGCGTGCCAGCAGTTTATCGTGAAATTTGTAAGCAAGCGATTGGCCACTTAACTTCATGCTTGAAGTGGGTGGGTGGGCATGATATTAGGTAATTTACCAATATTCATTTCTAAAAAGTTCTGCACTGCTTTCCTGAAATGTAAAGTAATGCCCCCTGGTTCATAAATGTGATGCATTGTCATGTATCACATCTTAACTGTCCATAACCAATTAACCTTTCATGACCTTAAGATAGTATACATAAATACAAACGTAAGGTCCGGGAAGATAAATTGATCATAGACTGTTAAGATCATATGACCCTTCATCTAGTAAAATGTTATGGACAGAAATCACAGATGAGATAAAAGACTTTCCTGGACCGGGGGTCTTGACTTTACATTTCAGGAAAGCGGTGCAAAACATTTAATAGATGTCTATTGGTAAATTACTGAATATCCTGCCCCCCCACACTTACACACACGTTACAAGAAACATGAAGTAGTCTGGCCAGCTTTTAATAAAAAGAAGTTAAAACATGTATTGTCAAATGAACATTAGTTATAACTTCAAAGACAAATCCCTAAACTTGTAAAATGTATTTCCATATTCTGTATTAACCATTTGCATACAGTGATACAGTGATACAGTGTAGCGAGTGCAAATAAAATCAAATTATTCTTCAGGTAAAATAAATATGCTCAAAATGCTAAAAGTTTTTAAAAAATGTGGCAAAAACCCAAATTGAATAGACTGTTTATTTAGTAGGTTTTAATGTACCCCTCCTCCCCAAACTCCAGACCATCAGATTAGAAATGTGCAGAGTAAGAATTTGGTGACTCATAACATCCTAGGAAATGAAGGATCTGCAGGGTTTGAGAATAATTGTATTGGATGACATCCTGATTAGAAGCATGTTGGCTTAAGTGTTATCAGTAATTACTGCAGATATCAGCCATAGATTTCAGGAATCTGCATCATCCCAGCCACTTCCTAAATGAGACAGCCAAATTCTAATAACAAACACTATTTAAACCTTTTCCTTTAATACTAATGAATGACTTATTATCTACTCTGAGCACGCCACAGGATGCCAATTGGATTTTATTGTACCATTTAAAGGGCAAATCAACCTTTTTTTTTCTTCTTTTCTTTAAGATGGAGATAAAAGAACTAATTATCTTTGCTCTCATTTCGTTTCTAAACTTGCAACTCTATTAATATTCCATAGTGTTCATTCAAAGGGCCGGCTAAAAATGTCACTGGTGTAAATAAGCAGCACTGGGCTTTGTAATGTTTTAAATCTGATAAATGAAAGATGGCAGTAAACAATAACACATGATGATTTGCATTAGCGTTGGAGAGAAAAGGCTAAATTAGCATTAATAACATGGTCTTTAATTGCTTCAAACAGAATTTTCTATTCGAGACCTTTGGAAGGACTCCTCATTATTCAACTTTTATTACCATGAACTGATCATTCTTTTTACAGTCATAAGTAAATAATAGTGAAAATAACCAACAATTAATTGACTCCTTCCTTATGTATTGTCATGTGCCAACTAACAATCAGAGGAATCATGAAATATGATGACATGTCTCCATAGGAAGCTCAGCTGCCACACCGCAATTCAGTCAAAAGATAGGAAATGATCTATACTTCGTGGCGTGGATGTCCAGGTCTTACGTGGTGCAATCAGACACTCCATGCTCATTGCACCATGATTGGGTATTATAGGCCTCTGTGTGACCCATGATCTGGCCACAATTTGTGCAGCTAAAACACGGCCCAAAACATGGTGAATGGAACCACATGTGTACAAAATGCTGTAAGGTAAAGAAATTTTTTAATATTCTGTAGCATGACAATGACCTCCAACATATAGGCAATATTATCAAAAACTACAGCTTACATTTTCAAGCGTCACAGTCATAAGTCACGGGCTGAGCCCTCTTCATACACCCGGTGTTCGCTCCATAATGCAGCATACACCCATTCTAATACCTGTGATCTGTGGTGTTAACCATTTTGATGCCCCAGCAAAGCTACCGGGAGCATTTAAATGCCTACCTCGCATGGGCGTCTCCATATTGGTTCAGATTGCCACACCCTGTGACGTCATCGGGGGCAGTGATCCATTGCTATGACAACCGGGGTTCATGTACCCTAGGTGGTCTACATATACTGCAAAAATACTATATATACTGTATTATTTAAATAAAAACCTAAAAGTTCAAATCACCCCCCTACCTTAAAAACTGATATAAAAATAAATGAAATCCTAAACATGTTAGGCATTGTTACATCCTATAATGCCCCTTCTATTAAAATATAAAAATGGTTATTCCTGGTGGTGAAGCTTGTAGAGGTATAGCGCCCAAATGTCTGAAAAGCCACTTTTTTTGCCATTTTCAAACACTTAATTATTGTAATAAAAAGTGATTTTAAAAAATTCGCAAAAAATAACATCTTGCTCAGTCCTGTACACCAAAGTATGAAAAAGTTAGTGGCCAAAATTAAAAAAAAAATGTTTGTACAAAAGATTTACACTTTTTAAAATTTACTTAAAGATAATAAAACCTATACATTTTTAGTATCTTTATGAATGTACTGATCCCTAATCTGTAAAAACAAGGCCCAAATGTGTTTTTTCATCATTTTCACCAAAATTGGAATTCTTTTGCAGTTTCCCAGTACACGGCATGGAATATTAAATACCACCATTTTGAAGTGTAATTTGTTACACAGAAAATAAGCCATCACACAGCTCTGTACATAGAAAAATAAAAAAGTTACAGATTTTTGAATGTGGGGAGTGAAAAATAAAAACGCAAAATCGAAAAAGGGCCGCGGCGGGAAGGGGTTAAGGACCTGTTTGTATATGAATTATGCTGATTCCTGGAATACCTCTTTAACTATTTTATTTCATGTCTGTTTTACAATTAATCAATTTTTCGAATACTGTAGACTGTGTGGGCACTGCTTGCTATAAATCTGGTTTAATCTTGGCTATCCCATATGTCCTTGTTGTTACAAAACAAGTAGACCTTCAATCAATACTATTAGTATGTATCATTATGAAATTTTGTGCCATATAATAATTATTGGACTTTATATTTTCTTATCACATATTATCAATTATCATATCAATATCACATATTTTCTTAGTAAAATGTAAAGTTGTCTCCCATTTCTGGGTTACGGTAAAGCTTTTCTTCTGCTTTCCTTTGCATTCAGATCTAGTTTTCCTTGTATTTGCACTTATTCCGCTGCACTGAGTAACAGACTGCATTGCTTTTATATTACACGTCTTTTATATACAGTCATTTACGTGTTTGTAGGCTATTACATAACTTGAAACAGACATGGTGGATAAACTCTATTTACATTCCCTGGTAAACTGTGTCATTGACATGTAATAAGTAATGATGGAAATATAATTAATATTTCCCATCTTTAAGATGTATTGTCACAATTAAAGCAATTGTAAATTTAAATCGTCTTCCGCTTTGGTGCTGTTCATGATAAGTGGTTACGGGCACACTAAGCAAGGAAAATTGATGTTGTAACTCTCAGTGGGGCACCCCCATTAATCTATTGATTCACTTATCTCTTCAATTCCTCCCATTTTTTGCCACATCTTCTCAATTGCTTTTCCTGCAGTCATTGCGGCTTGCTGCTGTGAAAGCTCTTATTATACTTCTATTTCCATGGTTGTTTCTGAATTTGTTTTTTTTTACTGAAATGATATAAGTGTTCATCAAAGGCATGGATAGCATATTACAGCTATTTACTGCTTAGGTTGTAAAATCTGATGTAGATGGTGCCTCAAGCATAAAGGAAAACTTAAAACTAAAATAAAATTGGTTTATAATATGCGCTAGAGACAGAATCAAAGTTTTCTGCATGGAAACTCAGCAAAAGGGGATATCCGGATAAATGTGTATTTGAAACTATAGATGAGCGAATCCTCCATGATTCGCAGAAGGTTCATTGAATTTTTCAAAAGATTCAAGTTCAAACCAATGTTGCTCCAATAGTCCTAGAAAATGGTATATAACCCCATTCTAGTCTTCTAAAACACAGAGTTTTCATAAAAATCACATATCCGATGCAGCTAGCCGTCATTTGGAAAGCTGTATCTGAAGCAAATCAGACAAGATTCAGATTTAATTTGGTGTCCCACAAATGCTAAATCCATGCATAGATTGATAAATATATTGGATAGATAGGCGCATGATGAGCAGAGCCACGCCACAGGTACTTCACAAATAAGAGCAGCACAGGATTGGAATGAAGAAAAATGCAAGTGAACTTTTATTCCATCATTTGAGCAACGTTGTGGCTCCAATACAGGAGCCTCATGTATTGCATGTGCAGTGGATACTCTTTGTTTCATTGCAGCCACTTTGTAAGATCAGAGAAGCTCTTTTTTTAATGTGGATCCCATCTTGAAAAAAAAAACAAATGTAGATATTTTTGCTCATTTATCATACCAGAGAAACTGAAATTTCACATGATTATAAGTATTCAGACCCTTTGCTGTGTGACACTCATATTTACCTCACAGGCTGTCCATTTCCTTCTGATCCTCCTTGAAATGGTTCTACTCCTTCTTTGGAGTCCAGCTGTGTTTAATTGAACTGTTTAGACTTCATTAGGAATGGCACACACCTGTCTATGTAAAACCTCACAGCTCACAGTGCATGCCAGAGCAAATGAAAATCACGAGGTCTAAGGAACTGCCCAAGGAGATCTGAGGTAGAATTATGGCAAGAAAAAGATCTGGCCAAGGTTACAAAAGAATGGGGGTCATTTACTAAGGGCCCGGATCGCGTTTTTACAGCGATTTACCCAAATTTTTCCGTTTTGCAGCGATTTTTCCTGAATTGCCCCAGGTTTTTGGCACACGCGATCAGATTGTGGTGCAACGGCAGGCACACAACGGAAATGGGGGGGCATGGCCATATGAAAACCCGACGGATTCGGAAAAACCGACGCATTTTTAAAAAAAAAGTGTCGCTGGACACGCGCTTACCTGCACTCGGCCCAGCTTGGTGAAGTTCAGTGCATTCCAATGAACTTCAGCGCATTAGCAACACCTGGTGGACGTCGGAGGAACTACCTTAGTGAATCGCCGGAAGACCCGAATCCACCGCAGGGAACGCGCCGATGGACCTTGAATGGACCGGGTAAGTAAATCTGCCCCAATTTCTTTAACACTTATGGTTCCTAAAAGCATAATGGCCTCCATAATCCTCAAATGGAAGAAGTTTTGGACGAACACAAATCTTCCTCGCCAGCCAAACTAAGCAATAATAGGAGAAGAGGCCTGGTGACAGAGGTAAAAAAAAAACTCAAGATTACTTATGCAGAGATGCAGCAGGAAGATGGGAGAAAGTTCCACAAAATAATCTATTACTGAAGCCCTCCCACAGTCAGGGCTTTATGGCAGATTGTGTGATGGAAGCCTCTCCTAAGTGCAAGACATATGAAAGCTGCATACAGTTTGCAAAAAAACATGTGAAGGACTACTAGACTATGAGGAATTAGATTCTCTGGTCTGAAGAGGAGAATATTAAACTTTTCAGCGTTATTTCTCAGTGGTATGAGTGGAGAAAAGCATTGCTTATCTCCTGCCAAATAGAATCACAACAATGAAACAGTGGTGACAGCATCATGCTATGGGGGTGTTTTACAGCCTCAGGGATGACTGGTTGCAATTGAAGGAAAGATGAATGCAGCCAAGTACAGAGATATCCTGGATGACCTGAGTACTCTGGACCTGAGACTGGTCCGAAGTTTCTCTTTCAAACAAGACAATGAAACCAAGCACAAAGCTAAAATAACAAAGCAGTGACCTTAGAACAACTCTGTGATCATACTTGACAGGCCCAGCTGGAGCCCTGACCTAAACCCAATTGAGCATCTCTGCAGAGACTTCGAAATGGCGTCCACCAATGCACACCATCCAACCTGAGGGACATGGAGAGGATCTGCAAGGAAGAGGCAGAGGATCCCCAAATCCAGGTGTGAAAAACTTGTTGCATCCTTCCCAAGAAGACTCATGGATGTACTAGCTCAAAAGCTGCTTCTAGTCAATACTGAGCTAAGGACCTATATACTTATGTGCATGTGATATTTCAGTTTTTCTTGTTTAATAAATTAGCAAAAATATCTACATTTCTACTTTTTTGTGCCAGGATGGAGTACAGAGTGTACATTAATAAGCAAAACAAAAGCACTTTTTAGATCTTACCAATTGGCTGCAATGAAACAAAGAGTGAAAAATTTAAAGGAGTCTGAATACTTTCTGTACCCACTGTATATACAGGCAGTCCCCGACTTAAGTACACTCAATTTTCAGGTGACCCCTAGTTATTGACAGAACTCTCGGTCCACTGTGACCTCTGGTGAATCACCCTGGATGCTGATAGTTAACTGAATGTTAACCTCATGCTGCAACTATCAACTGTAAGAGTTATCAAAGATAAATGCAATGAAGCATTATTGCTAATCCTTGTTCCCATGTCAACTCCAAATTTTTAAAATCCAATTGTTAAAGCGACTCTTTGAAGTTACACTTACAAAATATTCCTGTTCCAACTTGTATATAAATTCAAGTTAAAGGGGTTGTCTGAGTTCGTAAAAAAAAAAACATTGGTGGCCAGGAGGGCGCTCCTCACGATGCCATATCTCTGGTCTGTGTCTTATTAAACAAGCAGGGGCACTTCCAGAGCTGTATAATGCAGGATGGGTGGGTGCGGTCGGCCCCATAGGCCGGCTAAAAGTTAAATGTAGTGCAGCTATCGTGCCCCTGTGAACAAACAGGGGCATGCTGGGAGAGATGGCTGCGCGGGACCACAGAGGTAAGTACATGTTTATTTTTTTAAATGGTCCTGTCTTGCCCACCAATGTTTCTTTTTTTATGCTCTTGGATAACCCCCTTTAAGAATAAACATACAGAACCTTGTGCATAGCCCTTTATATATTAGTATTAATTTGACTGACTAGCATGAATGGAGAAGGGGAACTAAAAACACCAGCGCCAGTTTATAACCCGGCAAAAAAAATCAAATATGTTAAAATATAACTTGCCCAATCCAGACAACTGCCATTGATGGAAAGGTTCTGAACTGCAATACTCACTGGATAAGTGGCCAACCTTGACAAAACTGTCTTGGCTAATTTATTTCTAGTGTTTGGATATGTTAATCCAAAGACAGTTGTTGTTTTGGTAACATATAAGAGGTATATAGCTATCTTAATTGATTTTGTAATTTTAACTCTTTCCAGTATTCCTAAACCAAGAAGAAATAGTTGATTAATAATTTGTAAGGATAAGAAATAATGGGTTTATTGTATAGATGGTAGATAAAGAAATGACCTTGTACATGTTAATACTAGCACAAGGTGTTATATATTGAACTATCGAGCACTTTCTAGGACAGCAACTTTGAAGGAGACCAAAGGTGAAGGAACATTAATCATAAAGTCTAACATGATGTGAACAGCTGAACAGTAACGGTTGCATATGGCGTTGTCAGGATGTTACTCACAGAAGGCGATTTAATGCATAGAAGCATCTCAGACGGTTAAGTTAAGCCCCTGGACATTATTAGAGACCATGGTGCAATAGGATGTAAACATGTCTCCCTCCCGGTATCATTGCTAAGGCAGTGACAAATATTACAAGCCTGCATTCTGGATAATACCATTTAACCTCTCCTATCACAGACTTTCTTCGTACTTAATACCATTTCCTATTATCTTTCTTTCTGTAAGTAGTAAAATATGATGCTATCATACACAACAGATTCAATTTCACTAAGCATTCTTTCTCCATGTAATTTTAGGGTCCATTAAGTGCATGTATATGTAAATCATAGATTCCCATATATAGTCACCACCGCTGTCCTATTATAATATAATAATAAATCACTGGAGTGTCAGACTGGGGATTCTGAATTCCCATAATTACAGAGGCTGGAATCGGTGACCTGTGAAAAGGCACAATGATCTGAGTCCCACATTCATAAACATTAAAATGTCAATGTTCCTATAATCTATGTTTCCTTCCTGCCTTTTTGTATGCTTTATTTATAACAATAGGTCACCACTTGTCAACCATCACCATATGTTTTATTGTATGGTTAGAGGGAATTTTCTATTTTCCTCTGGAATTTGGTGTAAGATATAATGTACTATTTTATAAATATAAAAAATCAGATGACAGATTAGGTTATTGATTATGATAGTAATTGCCCCATGTTTGAGTCCATTTACAGTCAGGATTGGCAGTGCTATTGGCTGGCAGTGTGACGGAAAGCTCTGTGTGCTCAGTATTTGAATATAGTCCACATCCACTCCAGCAGCTTTTGCGTCAATTAACTTTATATATTTCACATTTGTAAATACACATAGAACTTTAATAAATAGTCCATTATATCACCAGTTCGGTGGTTCCACGACAATTGGCAGCTCATATTCACACTGTGTTACATGTTTTAACAGGTTAACAAAACAAACACAGTCATTTTGGAGGCTCCTATTACTACTCCTGCTATAGGCATGATAGAATAGAAACTTGGAAACGTCTTGGAATTACCAAACTTTTGATGTAATGGACTACTTACTAGAGTTCTATTTGGGTTTGAATGTGAAATATCTGACTTTAACCATAAACTTTATAGAAGCAAAATCTGCTGGAGTGCACTTTATTATATAAACTGTATAATTCAATGCATGTGGGCAACGATTGACTACAAAAGGCTAAAATGTATTCTAACTGTAGTCACACATCACGGCTCTGTCCTATTGAAGCGAAGGGGAAAAATACAAAACTGGCTTTATCCTCTGTAAATGACAATACCAATGTCATAAATCCAAAATCCTTCATTCACCTTTTAAAAGGTGCAGCAAAAATGATATTACCAGAACTTTGGAAAGATAAAAACTCCCCAACCATGTTAACAGAACCAAGAATAATATAATTACTGGAAAAATTCTGTTGGCATATGGAACCAAAACTTTACAGACACAGGATATAAGGGATAGCTGAATCTCAACAGCTAAATCCAAAGAGTTTGGAGATAAACTAAATGAAACACCATAATAACTAATGTTTATATGATATATAAGGGATTTTGGTTCCGAATTCAGAAGTTTATGTATGTTTACAGCACTTATTTATTTCCTCCTGCATCACTTCTTATTGTTATTACAGGGATATTCTCATCTCAGCGAATAAATGTTATTGTTTGTATTATAAAAAGTCATACTATTTCCCAATATGCTTTCTGTACTATTTTTTGGGTATGGTAAAACTCAGCTTGCTGTCATTCTATGGAAAGCTTCTGTGTTTACTTCCAGTGGACAGAAATCTGACCATGGTCACAAAGGTGCACGGCTCGTTATATCACACAGCTCTGAATACTCTCTGTGTTATAATGAGCCTTGCACCTGTGTGACCATGGTCAGATTTCTGTCCACTGGAAGTAAACATAGAAGCTCTCCATAGAAGGACAGCAAGCAGAGATATAGAAAACCATAGGGAATAGGTACAGAAATCATATTGGGAAATTGTATGACTTTTTATAATACAAACAATTCATTTGTTGAAATGGGAATACCCCTTTAAGACTCTATGTGTCAAGAAAAACATCAGCAGGTTATAATATTCTTGTTGTATTCCATTTTTTCCCTCTCTCCCAAACTTTTTTTTGTGCCCCCCCTTAACCTGTTGAAAAACAAGTTCTGTGTATGATGACACCCACATAGTCAGTCATTAACATCTTTCTATTATAAAACATATATAAAGGAGTGGGGGGTTTCAAGCAAGTAGCCTAGAAAATGAATAAAAAATGTAATTTCCACGGTAAAAGACCTTATCTGTTATGTTTGACTATATTTGCCGCATAAGACCATTAGAGCATTGTTTTTCATTTGAAAACTATCACTTCCACATGGTTTCATGCAACCACTATACATTTTTCATCAAATCAATAAAAACAAAATTTTATCCAAATGAACAGGAAATAGGACACTTTTACTAGCTGTCGATAAGAGATACATTAAGATAAAATACTGCTTTTAATATCAATGCAGTGCTGTGCGTCTTCTCTGCAGATCAATCCCAGAACATCTGCGGGTGCGTAGTAATGTACCAAGGGAACGTCATCTGCCTCATTTCAGGGAATAAATGAGAAGCATCAAGAACAGAGTAATGTTTCATGAAACTGCTCTCATTTTAAAGCAGCCTCTTCCTCTTCCATAAAACAAGTCTTTTCCTATAATTTCTAGATGAAAGCTCTCATGGGACACGACTGTGAAACTTCTTTAAATATATCCTTTTACATAAGCCATGCATAAGGAATAGAGAGAACAAGGTACCTTGTACATCACACCAAGAGTGTCCTACAGACGTCAACCTATTGATTGTTGCTGAAGCTGCAGATAAACTATAGCTTATGGGAAATGTCATGAATGTGAATGAGAAAATCACTATTTTGGATTAAATGTAAATCTGAATCTGTGTGTTTCATATGCAGATCTATGACTTAAAAAAATAAAATCTGAAAAAGATTTTGCTAAATTTATTAAAAAAAATTCTGTGTGATGATACTCCCTCAGGACCTGCATTAGGCATAGCATAGCCTCAGGTAATTCAGGGTACTATTTCAAAAGAATTGTCTAAAAAGAAAATCAGCAGACAAAACTATAAAATAATAAAATAAGCTATAGTTACCTGTTATATGATCTGCCACCTCAAGGTTGTGGGTCTGGTTGCCTTTGCCTTAAAGTGATCAAGTTGTGTTGTCAATTACATAACCACAACAGTCAATCACTTTCATTAGAGGTCACACATGAATTAGTTGGTATTTTTTCCCCTCAGGGGGTAAAGTCAGTTTTCGAACGCTAAGAAGATGGCGCTGGCTGGTCCCGTTTAAAAAGAGATTTATTTGGTCAAGAATATATTAAAATATTTATAAAAAGGGCATGTGACGGCTGAGAAGTCATGTGAAAGGTGACTAGGATCCTTATATATAAGGCATCCTTCACTCCAGGCCTGGAAAACCATTTTGGCTTGCTACTTTAACAAATCATCAATTAATCTCTTAAAAATGTATACATATTTAAAACTGGGATCATAATGTTTGTGCTCTTAACTAGTGATTAGGGGACCCAGCATTGCAATTGACTTTGCTTCCAATGACATTATTGTAAAGTGAACCCCACCCAAAACAGCAGAGCCTTGTGCTGCCAGCATGCTAGTATGCTGGTGACTTTGCCAGAGGAATGTAAATAGTTAACAAGCATGATTGGTGCCAGATCCCTACTGATCATGGGCAGTAACAGCGGGTCTGGGTTGAGCCAGATCAGGACCCAAAACTATGTGGTTTGGGTCCACTCATCACTACTCTTGACTCCTAAAAGCCCCTATTAGTTCTAAGAGATGAACAAGTGTCTTCTTACCTTACCCTTCTCACTGTAAATTCAAGTTCCCTTTGCCGGTACAAAATACAATTGGACAACATTTTATTAACTTTTGTTGGGTTTTAGAACTATTTCTGTCGTAAACTGTAATTCACAACTCTGCCGTATATAAATGAGTGAGGCTGTACTGTTTTATATCCTTTCATTATAGCATACCTAATGTTTCTATAAACCTTGAATATGATAGTCCAGAGTGTATACATGGAGGACATTCCTGACCTGTAGAGTCTACCGTATCTGTAATTTCCAGTTTTCTATGAGATGTTGGTATAATAAAATCTGCTTTACCCTGTAAAGAGATGAGAGGGAAATCTGCTGCCCTAAGCAGAGTTGTAACTTAAACTGGGACCCCTATGCAAAATCTGTATTAGGTGTTACACCTGAAATGTATTGTTTATAGTAGTAGGCTCAATGTATAATGGAAGAAACACATTATGGGCACTGTATTTCCCACACTCAAAAGTTAACTTTATAGAACTTTATGACCTGTACTAATAAGAATATGCTCATTTTGGGGGAGAAAGAAACCTTTTAGCTGTACTCTCCCACTCCCTCCTTACTAGACTTGCTAAAGCTAGATGTGTCTAGAACTAAATTTCAGAGAGGAAAGAAGATAAATGAAAGTTCCAAAATCCAAAGGTTAAAATATAACATGTATGAAAATTTGAGAATTTGGACCATAATTAATGTTCTTTAGGAGAAATATAAAAACCAATGATTGTAACACAAAAATGACAAGTCATTTTCTCTAAAGAAGTCAGATGTTATTGAAATTGTATTGCTGCTTGTTGGACAAAAGACCTTTCACTGTGACAAAAGGTCTTTCATCCATAAATAATCTTTCCATGAAATCATGTTCCATGAACATTCTCAGAAAGATTATTCATCCATCGCCTGGCATCATTGAAATTGTATGATTAGGTGAAACTAGTGGGCTCTAGTTACCAACATGGGTACAAAATAATCCAATTGTCCAGCAACTCAACCAGCACAGGGATAAAATCCAATGGTTATACTATTATTGCATATTAAGACATCACAAAATCTGCAAAGCTGAATTTGAACAATTCAGTCATAGTCATAGTCATAGTCCCAGTTACCAAGATGGCCCGTAACAATGACCGTAACAGTGGAATTACTGTTAATCAGATGAAAACATTTTTCAATGGTTATACAACCTTACATTTTCTTCTGATGTCTATGGTCATCATAAATGAAGCTTCTGGATCTTCTCCTCAAAACTTGCCAAAATATCCTTCCAGATTGCATGCAGACTGAATGTACACATGTATATGCGTGTGGTATATGTATTAATGTTTCTTGATTTTATTATATTTTCATAAGAATATATTATAATTGTAGTTTTGTTTTGTTTGTTTAATTTTGTTTATGTTTATAACTTAACTAAGCTTTGTTATGCTCCGGTAATTTTTCACTTTTCTGTCTTGATGCACATCACGTATATATGTCTTAATTGTGGGTATTAATGTATAATTTGGATCTGAAATCAATTATTTAACAGGCTGAATAATCACTTAAGATATTCACATTTGAACAATCTGATCAGCAGTGTGAAACAACAATCTCATTTTTATTTGTCAAATGGCTATTAGGCATTTAGAAGCAGCCGTGCATAGAAAGGAATAAATATCAAATGAATATCACAGTTAAAAGTCAGTAGGATTTTATAAAATAAACCTGAATATCACTTATTTTTAGCTTTAATTAAATACAGGCAGTCCCCGGGTTACATACAGGTTTGTTCTTAAGTTGAATTTGTATGTAAGTCGGAACTGTATATTTTATCATTGTAATCCCAGACAGAATTTTTTTGGTCTCTGTGACAATTGGATTTTAAAAATGTTGGGTTGTCATAAGAACCAGGATTAACAATAAAGCTTCATTACAGACACCTGTGATAAATGTTACAGCTGTTTATTGTAGCCTGGGACTGAAGTACAGGAAATTACCAACATCCAGAGGTCCGTTTGTAACTAGGTGTCGTATGTAAGTCGAGTGTTCTTAAGTAGGGGACCGCCTGTAGTTTAATGTTTGTGTTTTGTGCATTTATAACAGTAACAGATGGTATTCATGTAAAAAAAAATCACGTATGTGATAAGCTGTCTATAGATTTGCTCCTCGGGAGGAATACATACATGAACACACATTTCCCATTGTAAAATTATTGTATGTATTAAAGATATTCTGTCGCCAGATTTTATCCGAGTAAACTACTAGCACCTTCAGATGGGGTATGAAAAGTCCTTTCTAGAATTCTCTCTTTTATTTTAAACCTATACTGTCTACCTATTAAAAATCCCCTTCAGAAAATTGAAAAATGAGCAGTAAAGATTAATATTTTGCCTGGGGGTGTCACTACAGGTGCCCCTATCTTTGGTTCTTTAGTACCTAGAAATAAGCTTTTGGTGTCATAGACTTTTATTTCTGTGAGATATAAGCAGCCACATAAATAGTCAGAAACAGGATCATTATCTTGCATTCCTAACTATGTTTTTGGCTGTCCATATCTGTTTTTTTCAGGTAACAGAACGAAAATCCTTATTTGATCTGAAAGATGAGATATCTAGATACTACAGAACTGAATATAGGGGCATCTCAAAAAAGGTATTTTATGGTTTTTATGTGAGTAAATTTGCATTACAAATTTAACTTTTGGGAACTGTCTACACTATGTTTGGTCTATATTTTCTCTGCATAGCGGAATTGGCCACTAGGAGGAATTAAAGGACCAGGAGAGAATACGTAGCAGTCCCGTGTATGAATAGTGACTTATTCTCATCAAAAATGTCACCGGTCGTGATGGTTTTAAAATCCTGTCATGTGGGTTATTATTGGATTTGAACCTAAGATAAGGATGAAAGATTGAGAAATTGTGGAGCTCCGGTCAATAAACACAGTATAACATTTAAACAGAGATTCCCCCACAACCTCTTAATATTGGTAAACAGGTGAGATTTTAAATAAAAGAGGGAATTCTGGGAAGGACATTTTTATGTCTCTTAGGAATGTGGACAAGATATCTTCACACAAAGCGAAATGGGGTACAAAGGCAAGAGTATAATATAACTTACTGCATCTTTTGATTTTTTCCCTATACAAGTGCTTTTTTTTAAAACCTGGAAAATCCCTTTGAGTCAACATTTAAGGTTGGTGATTTAATTAGCATGGCTTGCTACAGCACATATGGTTACCCTGGGAGCAGCACATCAGGACTTCACTTATAAGCTTAACCACTTTTTAAATCTAAATTAGGAAAAATTCCTAAAACAAAACAAAAACTCACTCAGAAATATGTGAAAAAATAGTTCCGGTTATAGAATTTCTATTTAAGTTTATTTCTACTTTTTTTTATTCTGTAGTTGATGTCTGCAATACTATCTTATCTGTCATCTTCACATGACTACTTTGCAGTGGTTGAGGGGTTAAATTGCTTACTATAATATAATAACACTACTTTTTCATTTGGGTTTTTTTCCTTGAATAAGCCGAATTTCCATCAACCTTTACTAGTCTAGATAATTGCTCCCATGGAACAACAGTCTTTTTGGATAATCGTTTCCTTGGAAAAACCTACATAAAGTACAGCGACTGAGGGTGCATGACCCACACATTTAAAAAAACACTAAAAAGAGTATTGATAATGCAATTGCCCAGAATGTTTATTTAAAGTGGTCATCTCTCAAATAACCTCTGCAAATATAAACTAGCATCTCAAACACAACAGCTGCTGTACTGGGTTATACAAACCTACTGATACATTTTTTTTATGCAGAGGCCACAGAATCTAAAATGTAACATTACATTATAATGAATGACTCACCATGTAATAGATGAGGGGCTTATGGAGAGGTAATAGGTAATACCCCTACCTACTATCTCCATTCCGCCCGGCCATGGGAAGGAGTTTTGCGGACCACTGTACCCAAGATAGGTGTGGATCCCAGAAGTGGATCTTGTGCATTTGTCATAAATAGTTAAGATGAGAATACCCCATTAACTAAAATTTCAACAAACTCAGCAGAAATTAGCAGTTCAGTGTAGAAACAGTAAAATGGTTTATGGTCATTACGTGACTTGAAGTCTTTGTTTTTAAGAACTTTTTCAAAATGGTAGCCCGCACACCGCTGTGGCTTAAATGCTTATACATCCATTAAAATAAATATTGATATAATTATTCTTATGGTTGTTTTCATTATTATCTGTTTGCACACAGTCTGTTAGACTTGCATTATTATTGAAAACTGAACTTCCATTATTATCATATACTCTGAATCCAAAAATGTTTTTAATTATTTAAAAAAAAAATTACTTATAGTGATGAGTGAACCCGGTGATGTCCTGTCCGAACTCCCTCCCCTATGTCTGGTAACACAGGTGTTTAAATAAAATGTTACACACAGGACATTAAGACCATGCTAGAATCTAAATGAATGCAATGAAGAATGTACTACATAAATATTTCACCTATGTCTGACTGTGAGTTAATTATCTGAAAGCTCCGGATGCAGGACCACCAGCACTCCTCCATGTGTAATATGAAATACGGCACTTATAAAATAATGTTATTTCTAGATATGAAGACTCTATTAAGATGTTTTTGTTAAAGTGTCTGCAGTTGTTGCGGACCAGGCATTAACACATAAACTCTTATTTACAATGTTTTAGCTTTAATGCTGGAGTATTTTTGCTACAGATTGCATTCAATAAACTATTACAGTTTCTTTGTAAACCACATTGGTCATGCAGCAAGTGAATGTATTAAGAAGAACCATCCCCAATCTTCTAAAAATGAATTTCAGCTAAATCCACTGCTGCTTTGTAGAAATTCAAAGGGAACTACATTGAAAATGGCTCAAACTAATTGCCTGCCATGCACTGCCGTTCTGCATTATCTGCCATTAAGTAAATGGTTTTCAACATTTACTGTAACTGTAAGAAAAAGATTTATTCTCAAGTAGGGAAGATTGTAAATGTATTAGCTTTTATTGTTGGAAAATTGTAACAATAATAAAACACTTTCTAAAACGTAATACCGATTCATGCTTTTCTGGCTTTAATGCGTATATGGTAAACCAGAAATGTCAAAGGTGCACCACAAAATTCACAACTGCTGTGGCCAATTATTTTTAATGTTAGTGACCTTTACAAACAGGTTATGTGTTGATAGCTTTGCTATAATTATGTTAACATAATTATTCTATATATACACTATATATCCATGTTCTGTTTAGAGAGAAGCTTTGTTTGTTTTGTAATGCCCTATAGTTCTCCCTCCCCAATCAATTTTTTTTCTAACCTAATTCTCAACACTGTAGAGTCATATGATTCAATTAGTCATTCTATTCAACCAGTCTGACTTGGCCATCACTTGGAGTGTTCCAAGACCTAGACCTATCCATTTTAAATCCTTAATACAGAATCCCTATACAGGGAACTGGACTTTTATTACAGAGAGATTGCCTGGTCTTGCGGATAGCAGCTGGCCCAGCAGGCATGAGATGATGTTGCATGACAATGAGAGAGGTGAGAGGATGGGGAGGATCAGGGTAGGTGGTGTACATTGTCAGGAAGTAGGCAGATGGTCAAGGCATGCATTGCAGGATAATTAGTCAGGAACAAGCCATGGTCATAGACATATGATATCAGATCAGAAAAAATATGCACCTTGCAGAAGGGCCAGACACACTGGGAACCTTTGCTCAGGCACTGGGGAATAGGGCAAGGAGCCAGTGAGCCCGATTGGACACATTTTTATACCTATCACTAGTAATTGTGTTTATCAGCACTAGAGAAGGTTCCTCAATTTGTAAGTAATATAAACTACTTTCGTCTTAGTTTTAATGAAAGGCTCTGCATAGCAGACTCTTATTGTAACAGTTGCCTTAAACCTAGATTAATACTTAGGAGACTGATAATGAAATTAATTTGAGATTTGGTTACCATGATTCTGATGAATTACGGGATAAAGCAGTATAAAATTGCTTGTGTGGTACATTAGTGGCCTGCCATAAATAATGATCCTGAACCTGTTTCATTCCGCTACAATTCTCTCGTTGAATTATTTATAGGGTGTTTTATACAGAGTCTCTGTGTTTATTCTTTCTTAAGTTTGCGTGGCTCTTATTTCTGTTCAGGCAAATTAAAAGCAGAGTGAGTGTTTTATATTTTATGTGATTTTTTTAGAATATTTCAACAGCATAATAAAGATTAGAGAATAGGTCAGAGAGATCTTGTGAAGTATACAATATTTCAACAGTTTTAAAGAAAAACATGATCATTACTGAACATTAAGTATGTCATACATGTACAGTATGAAATATTAGAATATAAACTCTATTGGTTGTTCATATAACAATAAGGCAACCTGTGTCCAATTCTGCATCTAATTCTTTGGGTAAATTAATCATTGGATAAAGAACTGTTCCGAGTTGCCTTATATCACAAAAAAAAGGTCGGATAAGAAAAGCAAAAGAGGGCAAGGAACCAATAGTGTAAATCCGATAAGATTCTTTAAAGTAAAGTGCTAGTATGTAAGTTCTCATCTTTTTGGATTAAGCTAATTGGCACAACATAGGAAACATTTCAATTTGGTGATCTTTGTGGCCACTGCCCATTGGGAGGTCGTCCTTGTATTCCACAGAGGTGCACATATTTAATAGGGGGAAAAATCTGCCCTCCAGTATCAATCACCTTAGTCACAATAAGAATAATGCCATACACATTTGAAACATCTTCATTGTTGCATTAAAGAGCTGTTTTTTGGTGAGCCTGTACTGGGCTCTTAACAGTACAACAAAATGAAAGCACAATTATACAATAAATGAAGAAGTTTTAAATGTTTATTGGATTATATGTGACCAGTATGAGTGACACAGGAAAGATTTTACTCACTATTAGTGTTGACTTACATGGGATATTTCAATTTTGATTACTTGTGTTGTATCTCGAATGTTGGACACAAACATCTGAATTAACTTATAAAGGAACAAACTATATACCAAATACCATTGTATTAGACTATATTAGTATGTATTAGATACCAAAGAATGCAAGGGGTGCGCAGAGCTAAAATATTTCATTGGCTTATGGAGTTTTTCTGTTTAGAAGGGAGGGGAAAAATGGCCCTAATTGTCCAGAACTATTAATAGTCTGGAATTCTGGCTTGTTGTGAAGATTTTTAAAATTGGTACACAATGCACTGGTCTTAATACATTACCCCCAATATCTCCTTTATGTGGTGAACCATGCATGGAGCACCATAATACAGTAGGTTATTTTAGGGAATTTGTTTGTACACTTTAGAATTGATAGTAACACTTTAATTTAAGTGACCCTCTGATTTTCATTCATTTTTAATGCAACATGAAATTTATACTTGTATTCTTCAACATTTGGGAACAGAAATCAGTAGATTTGCTGCAGAAGAACCATAAGCAGGGTGGGAGACAACCACAGATGTGCCCGGCATGTGCCAGGGCCCTGAACTGCTGGGGGCCTACACTGCCAAATCTCAGTCACTAGCAGCCTGGCAATGCCTGGTGAATAATAACAAATCCATGGGGGGCTATATATAATAGAGCCATGAGGGGGTTGTATATATTTAAACTATGAGGGGCTGTATATAAAAAAAAAACCTGTTACATGATAAACTAGGGAATATTTGAGGTTGGTCTCTGATTTTTAATGCTGCCACATGAGTTCACTACAAAGGGGCCCACTGAGGCTTTATTGCCCAGGGGCCTATTGAAGCCTGGACTCAGCCCAATAAGGAAGCTACTAGGTATTGTTACACAACATTTACTGCATTAGTGTTTATGGGCACTATCAATCAAATTCCTGAGTTTACAGATATTTATTTCTTGAAATATTGCAATAACCATTCACATCTTAGAATTATTTTTAAAGCCACAACATTTGTAATGTTATCTTAGCTACAGATAGTTATATAAAAGTCTTGGAAAACATAAATAAGTAAATTCTTCAGAGAAAACTATGCCTGTCAATGTTATATTGTGATATCTACAATTAATCAATGCCACATGTTTGTTTGGTTGTATAGTTTAATTTTAAAAATCATAAATAAAACCTTTAAAAAAATCTTAATGCTGGGCAGTCTGCTCCTTTTTACCTTATTTAAACCAATAGTCTCAATTCCTTGAGTGTTGACCTTTATGTTTTGTGATGCATTGTATTGAATACCCATTTACACAGCAATTGGCAGATCTTCATTTTTTGTCATGCTGTAGCTGTAAAATTAATAGACTTGAAAAAAGCTTAATACCTCTCAAAATAATAAAATGTATTTGTAGCTCACCATCCACTGATCTCACTTTCACATTGACTTAAGAAGCTGAGAAGCTGGAGTTGGGTAAAAGATTTTTCAACTGAAAACTTCCAAATGTGACATCTCTTACATAAACCTTAATAATGTATAAGGACATCAAATAAACAGATCCTTTTTTTTTTTATTTTTTTTTTTTTTTATTTTCATCAAATATCCATAATACATTGCCACATTACATAACATCTTTATATATAACTTCATACATCGGGCTCCCTAACATTGAGAGCCATCAACATGTGACAATACAGGTATCATCATATTAATATACATATTCCCTCACCCAACCCCCCACCCTCCCCACCCTATACCGATGCTGGAGATATTGGATGGCCGCTGAAATGCTCAGTGGAGTACCCTACCTAGAGGGTCTCTAGTCTCCACTGATTCCATATATCCTTAAGTCTGCTGCCCCTCCTGTAACGTTTTTCATATGCACATTCGTACGATTTTATACGTTTCACTAGATTACTCCATTCATTCACTGTTGGGGGTTTTTCATCTGACCAATGTTTGACTAATATTAGTCTTGCAAGGAAGATAATCTTTAAAGCCAAATCAGATTTTGATCTATCATCTAAGGGGATTGGGAGCAAACCCAGCACCCCAAACGTGGCCACTCGTGGGAAGGAGCATTGAAGCTGGTCCTCCAATTTCATGAAGATCTCCTCCCAATAAGAGTTGATCTTCGGGCAAAGCCAAAGCACATGTAAGATATCGGCTTGAGGGTACTTACATCTCCTGCAGTTAGAGTTTTCACTTAAGCCCGCTTTATACATTAAATATGGTGAAAAATAAATTCTATATAATATATTAAGTTGTGTACATCTGTGATTTAAGTTAATCGTTGATCTGACCACATTCTTATAAATATCACACCATTGTGCCGCTGAGATAAAGCCAACCTGATTTATCCATTTCGCTTGGCTTATATGACTAAAGTTCTGGTCAATCCTAGCCCTTAGCAGGTGATAAATTTTAGATAAATTAAGTCGTGACGCGTCTAACCCTAATAGTTCTATGAAATTACCCCCTACGTGTGACGTAAACCTATCGTGATGTGCTTCTTTAAGGACATCAAATAAACAGATCCTTAGATCTTACATCGGTACATATGGTATGCATTTTATTCATTTATGCATGTGTAACATCCATTCCAGCACGTTCTTCTGTCCACAGAAGGCAGTACAGAAAGTGACGTTGATTCTCCTTAATATTTTGTGTTTGAGTACTGTGGATAGGTTACTCCTGTTTTGGCATAGATTGAACTACACCAAGCTCCTCTGCAGCCCAGCCCTGTCCAGGAAGAGTTACTAGAGTGATGGACAGCCATTCCAGTTGGCTGTTGGGGGCCGAATCCAGGAACAATTTTACATACCTGCCCAGTTCAATTACACCTTGCTAGTTCTACTAGTCTCCTATTTTCCAGATTTCTGGTTGCTATACTTGGTTATTTTGTGTATTCAACCTCTGCTATATTTACTTGACTCTTGGCTCTGTTTGCCTCCACTTTTTATCTGTATCTGTTGCTTGTCATTGTGTGAATACAAGTCTGTCTTTAACTTCATCTTACCCATCAGTTGACAGACAAAGTAAGTTTTAATTTTAATTTGCAGGGTCTGTTAGCAGGTTCCTGGTTGTGGGTTTGTCTTGGTCAGGGCAGTTTATCTGCTGTAGGCAGGACCATAGCCCACAGGCGCAGGGCTAGCTGGCCACCACGTACCCAGTCTGCTTGAGTTTGAGCTATTTGCTGGAGAGGTATCTGACAATAGGTTAAAGCATTTTATTTACTACCATATGCATGCATTTATCACGGTGGGACCCAAAGCAAAGTTGTGTCTAGAGAGCCCTAATTTATACCGCTACTCTGAAGAAAAGAGCAAGAAATGTATTGCATTTTCATAGCATTTAACTGTATTGGCATCCTGTGATTGCTGATATAGTTAAAATAATGAAAGGAGGATTCAGTTAAGAATTGGCTGCATATTTATACTGTGTTGGGTGGCGTGATCTCTTAAACCCTAAGCAATTTTATGCATTGTGTTATAAGTGAATCTACCCCTTGATGACCATTTATCAGACTGGCCTGATTGTAATGTACATTTCCTAAGGTGAATCACTAACAGTGATGAAAAAGTCTCTAGTGTCAAAGACCTATAGGCTCCTGCAAACCCCTAATTTGATTTTCATGGTTCTAGCAGAGCTAGTTCACTTGTTTTAGAAACTTAGGACAGTATGCTATAAAATGAAGCGAAACATGCTTTAACATGATGATGAACACGATGGCCCACACTTATCAAAAACAGTGTTGAGTTTGTAGTGTGGGTGTGTGGAGTTTGCAGGATGCGCCAAATTCTGGAATTGTGGTGTACATTCTTCATGAATCTGGTGCTCCTTGCACTGCTCTAACAAAGTGCACCAACTTTTTTATGGTGCACCTTTAACATAGGGCGTGCAACACAATTCTGTCGGATAACTGCATGATATAATAAAATCATTGTACAGGCAGTCCCCGGGTTACATACAAGATAGGGTCCGGAGGTTTGTTCTTAAGTTGAATTTGTATGGAAGTCGAAACTGTATATTTTATAATTGAAGTTCTAGGCAAATTTTTTTCTTTTGTCCCAGTGACAATTGGAGTTTCAAAATTTTTGCTGTAATGGGACCAAGGATTATACATAAAGATTCATTACAGACACCTTACAACTGATCATTATAGTCTGGGACTATAGTAAAGTATCCAGAGAGCTTCACCAGAGGTCACAGTGAGCAGAGGGGTCCCTCTGTAACTATGGGTTGTCTGTAATTCGGGTGTCCTTAAGTAGGGGACCGCCTGTATAAAGCAGCATTATGGGCAATCACCTGAAATATTTATGTACTGGGAGTGACTTGTAGAAGCTGTGGCTCCTTGACCTGTGTTACTTCTGAACAATAAAGGAACATGGAACCATCTGTTTGCTCTGTTTATGTAGTGGGGGCATAATAGGTGGTTATCCTCTAAAATCCATGAGCCGCAAGGAATCCTTTTTGAGTACATTCTCCACTTCTGATATATATTTGGATAATTTGTTATGCAAGGGTCAATTGGACGCTCTGTAGGCTAATTAGACTCTACTGTCAGGTGGTTAGTCTCCACCCATCTGGCAGTAGAAAGACTGATTAGCATTTTGGATTTCAAAATTAAGGGTGCAGATTGCTCAGGAATATTGAAGACATCAGCTGCACTTTATAATAGATCCAAAGAGTTGGAGTTGGCGAAGGTGGTGAAAGGTTCGCTTCAAGAGATGTCTCTTTAATATGAACTACTGTTCTAGAAATGTCACCGCTCTGCCTTTATGATTTGGCTTCTTCTGTGTAAATTAAACATACATTCAAGGAAATAATGATTCAGATTTCAAAATGGTGGCCTTAAAGGGAATCTGTGAGCTGCAATTAGCCTAATACTTAACTGCCAGTATGCAACTTGAAACCTTTAAGATCATGTTTCTTTCAAGTAATTGTGGGGTGGCATGATCCAAAAAAATTACTTTTAAGTCCTATGAAAATTAGCTCTATAAAGTCAAGGAGGGGCAGAGTTTATTGCTGAAAGAGGTTGTATTCTGCATTAATTATCCCATAAAACAGTAATAGGCATAATTGCAATAGGTATTTGCTAGCTAGCTCTGGCTTATTTTAATATGACATTGGAACTAAGTCTTTTTTTATTTCAAATGAAGAATTACCTTAAATCTTAATTTATTTTTTGTTATTCATTTTACTATCGTCCGTCTTCTAAATTCCATCAAGAGAACAAATGTCAGAACTTTAACTTTGACTGCACTTATATTTTAAACTTAATACTCAACTGTTACAAAACAGAAATATTCTGCACAGATATAATACATTTTACAACGCTCCATAAACACTGACACATGTTCCCTTCTCACTTATTTGATGATGTACTGCTCTTTAAATTGGATGTTAAAGTTTTACAGCTCCGTTATGGTGATGAACTTCTGAAGATTAACAAGTTTCCCTGACATAGTTTCATGTACAATAGCTAACACCTGAAATGAAGCCACTTAATTATTTTATAGAAAACTATTTTATGAATCACTATTATATTTTCAGCTAATATATCTTAACGCAAAACTGAAAGAGATAGAAAAAACTACATTTGGGAAAAATGTATTATTACGCATATTTCTTGAGGTCAGAAAATCTAATGGATGAATGTGATAAAAAACATTTGTTAATCCATTTTTTTCATTTGTTTTTATTTACTCATTTTATTCTATTATTGTGTGATAATGGGGGCAGCCGTCTTTCCTAAAATTCTGTTTACAACAATAAGAGAAATGCTATATAGCAGCTAATAGACCATAGATGAGATGGCCTGCAGAAGTTTATTGATGTTTATAAGAGAGTTTGATAGAAGACATGATTTGTGCAGAGAGAAGGAAGCTGTGATCATCATCTTCTGTGAATGGTAGATACAATAATAGGGTGTTATTTGTAATTGTAATTTTATGATCTATGTTTAGACTTAGTGGCCACAGCTAAGAAATATTATTATATGTATACTTAGGATTCTAAGGATGGGTAAAACATTCCGATTTGCTGAGGAGCACCGTAAGGGCATCTGAACATGTTGCATGGCGAAAATAAGGTACGTTATGTAAAGTCTCATTAATTTTGCATTAAACCATATTGGTACAAAGTTTGCAAACTGTATTAGGCTGCATCCACAGATTTTCTGATGCAGTTTTTGAAGCCAAAAGCAAGTGTGGATACTAGGTGAGGACATATAATTCCCAATCCGCAAGTACGTAACATGTACAGATGAAGCAGTAAAATAGCTTTTAGTTGTAATCATTTGGAGATTTTGTTGATTGCCACAATGGCAGAGTCTACACGGGGCAAGCTCACAAAATATATGCTGGGTGTACATAGACTTATTCTGGAAGACAGAGGCATACATTTTGTCTCTGTCTTCACAGTCTATGTCATATAATCCAGGAAACAGGTTTGAAAGATGTGGCAGGCTGCAGGTTTCCATTCTGCTACCTCCTGCTTAGCGATCCATATGCTCAGTGGAAGCCATTAAAGTCCATGGGGGCAGATTCAGCAGTACTGCATCTCATCCTGGTCTTTGCTGAGAGTGTGCTTAGGGACAGCCCCAGTAAAGTCACTGTCCATATGAGCACAGTAATAGCACTGGGGAAACTCCCTGATCATTGTCATCAGCCAATCACTGGCTGCTGTTCATGTTCACTCCCCCTCCCACATTCAGGGGGAAGGAGGGGCCGGAGGATGATCCCAGTGTTCTTAGACACGTCTGGAGGAATCTTTACAATGTATGTTAACAACAGGATTCATCTTGAGAAAGAGAATTTGGCTAAGACTAAATAATTATTGCCAGAACATCAAGCCTGTTCAAGTCTGGTTTTAGATCTCTTGTATTGGGGCATACTTTAATAAATTACTAATAAATGGTTGAAATTATAGATAAAATATATGCTGGACTTTGGAGGCTACTTTGGAGGCTGATCCGAAAAAAGTGTTTAATTATTTGAATCATTTCATGTTTAATGCTTGTATGAATCTTCCTTGTCAGGTGCTCTAGAGATCTTTGCTTTGGTCTTTAAAAACCTTCCCTATTCATATCTACTTACAGAAGAAAGCTTATAGCTAGCACTTCTTTTCAGCAAGACAAGCACTAACACAATTACCTGAAAATCACTTGGCAGTAGACAGTAAATAAAGCAGGAACTATCTCCCCTTGTCAAAAGGAATTGATTAGGTTCTGAAGACTCTGCTTATAGAGTGTTCACACCCTTATTACTCCCATGTGAGAAGTATTATGTTCACTGTCACATCTCTCTTTCACTCCGAGAAGACTGACTTTCATCCTTGCACTTTTTGGATCGTCCAGGTATAATGTAATACAGTGGGATAATACCTGCATGTCAGGTTGCTAATTGGTTCAATTGTAGTCTATAGTGAGTTATCCCCAAAGTAATGAACACTGTCATATCTAAAGCAATATTCACCAAATATTATAGTTCTTTAGCAAGGAATTCAATATTAAAGGGAACCTGTCACCGGAAGACAATATTTAAGTGGGGATAGATTCCCACAGACCCTGTAACGTGGATAGCAGACATGGTCTTCTCATACCTTAGTGGTCTGTAGTTGTTGTAATATTCACCCCTGAAGTTTACCTGGCACCCTGCCAGCAGGTCCTACTGAAGTCCTGGAATGGCTGCATTTCAAGGTAACGTGTGTTCCCTAATTAGCATATTTCCTCAGCTCCTCTGTATTCTAGAGTGCACCTCCCACACCCTCCCTCTGCATCCCTCCCCATCTTGACATTGGTCAGCTCATTGCACGTGCGGCGGCTCGCTGCTTGCCGGCACTCACTGCGCTTGGGTCCTGTCCCTACGTAGTGTAACTAGGCAGGGTAGAGGTACGCAAACTGTACTCAAATAGTTGAATGGACAATTATCTATTGAGGAATAATTCTGCTGACACTGCCACATGCATTTTAGGCCATATTGGCATTTACAGTCAGTCATTCAGTCTTTCAAGCTTCTATCAAACATTCCCTCATAAGTTGCAAATAAACATTACAGAGTGAAAATCTACCCATAAGGCACTTAGCATTAGTAGACCCATAAAAGTATTGGGAAAAAAAGAGAATTAAGGTCAATAGCCTATTAGTTAATCTCATTCATATCTCTGCCATAAATTCAGAGTGCACTATTCTAGAGTGCACCTCCCACATCCTCCCTCTGCATCCCCCCCTCTTGACATCAGCCAAATTATTGCATAATCTATCCCTTCGCTCACTGCGCATGTCAGGCATAGGCGCAGCGGCTCGCTGCTTGACGCCACTCACTGCACATGGGTCCTGTCCCTACGTAGTGTAACTAGGCGGGGCAGAGGTACGCAAACTGCGTAGTAGAATGGACAATTATCTATTGAGGAATAATTCTGCTGACACTGCCACATGCATTTTAGGCCATATTGGCATTTACAGTCATTCATACTGCCCATACATGTTAATGATTTACATGTTAATGACGAATAGTGTTTCTAGGAATCGAGATTCTTCTTCTATGCAGTCTGCCATTGGATAGAATTTAGTTTTTTCGTTAAGGATGCAAAAGTTACACAGGGGCTTTAATAAATCTCAGCCAATAAATCACTGCACCATGGTACCATGCAGCAAAAGATAGAGTAGGGCCTATTCTTGCCCTGTTTTGCAGCATGGCTGTCTAGTTCCCTGTGTAGAGGGGATGGGTGAAATTATTACTAATGCAAATCCAAAATTTGGATCCAAAAATACATTTATTAAGAAAGCATATTGAATGGCAGTCTTAACCCCCGCCAGCATACTGCACATTAGTACTGAATATGCTAAGTGGTCCCAGCCTCTATGTAAATCTGGAGTAGTGCTCTGGTGTAAGAATAAAATTTACACCAGGTTAGAAGACTAGTAGAGACTACAGGCAGTCCCCGGGTTACATACAAGATAGATTCTGTAGGTTTGTTCTTAAGTTGAATTTGTATGTAAGTCGGAACTGTATATTTTATAATTGTAGCCCCAGTCAGAATTTTTTTGGTCTCTGTGACAATTGGATTTTAAAAATGTTGGGTTGTCATGAGAACCAGGATTAACAATAAACAGTTGTAAAAATTGCAGACACCTGTGATAACTGTTATTGCTGTGTATTGTAGCCTAGGACTAAAGTACAGTAAGTTACCAACATCCAGAGGTCCGTTTGTAACTAGGGGTCGTCTGTAAGCCGGGTGTTCTTAAGTAGGGGACCATCAGTATTTTAAATAGTCAGAAAACATGCATTATGTAAAATACGCCTCATTAACTCAACAGGGGGAATTTAATATGCAGAAACGATGTAAAAAAACTATTTCTGACATTTTTCCACCCCACATGCCATGACGGGGAGTGGGACGTCATGCCCGAACAAACCAACAGAAGTGTCAGAAATGGGTCTTTTTACATACCTTCTATTTTTTGCATGTTAAAATTCACCCTCATAGGGGTACATTTACTAAGGGTCCGAACGCTGCACTTTCGTCGGGTTTCGTGCTTATTTCGGTTTTGCGACAAATTGCCGAGGGGTTTTGGCACACACAATCGGATTGTGGCGCATCGCACCGGCTTGCATGCAACAGAAATCGGGGGGCGTGGCCGTCGGATTCGGAAAAACCACGGAATTTTAAAAATAAATTGTGTCGCAAGATCAAGCACTCACATGCACCAGGAAGAAGAAGGTGAACTCCGGCAGACCTTGGCGCACAAAGTGACACATGCAGGAACTCAGGCACACGATCTTAGTGAATCGCGGCAGACCCAAATCTTCATCGGACAACGCCCCGCGGGATCGCGACTGGGTCGGGTAAGTAAATCTGTCCTATTGTGTCAAAGTGGTTTATTTCACATAATGTTTATTTTTTGGCTATATCCAACTATTAATATAGAGACTCAATGGTGGGAATTTATCATTACAATTTGTCTTTGACTTGGTTGTCTATGTTCAATTCAATTTTTGCTTTATCTGAATTCATCAAATGAGTCTATGTATGTTGTTGTATTTTTTTTTTATTTGTTTGTTTCATAATGTTGTTTTTATTTTGTGTGTGTTTGTCGCAAAATGTTCTCTCTACGGAGCAATTGTTCTTCATAAATTTGTCAGTGGTTTTTCTCCTATTTCTACACCAGGGGTTGACTGGAGTCATTTTGTGCCAAAACCTGCGCCTAAATGAAAATTTGCGCCAGCCAGAAAAACATTCAGTTCAGTATTGTGAAAACTATTCTATGGAAAGTCACAAAACAGCATTTGTACCACAACTGTGCCAACCACTGATAAATTACCCCAAATGAACCTATGAATTTTTCCATTTCTTTACTGCTCAGCTTATAGGCATTGGTGCTTTTACTAGTGACTGATGAAGTACTGTACAGAGCTGACTATAGCTCCATAAATACCATGTGTAACAATGTCAAGCATGCACTATATTCAGAGGAAACATAATAACAAATCAACTTGAAGCATGCTACATCTGATTATCTGGCTCCATTGTACTTGAGGAAACAAACACAAGGCAATAAGAGCAAATGACCTAAAACAAGCAGGATATATTCTCATTAAGTTGTAACCACAAATAAAAAGACTTTCTTCTTCTTGAGTTATTTGGCTTTATTTCGTCTGACAACTGTCATCTAGACTTTATTCAGCATTCGGGTACATTTAAATCTTGCGAATGGCGGCAGCATAAGCAATATGTGAGCGGCTTTACAAGTCGATAGATTGATTGATGCATATGTACTAGGTGAAACTAAATCACTATTTTGTCGCTTTTATGCCTAGTGACAATGAACCTCTATGCTGTAAAATCTGTAATTTCAGGGAAAAGCATACATATGAGAGTAATTGTATACCACAAGGCAATATCAAGTGCTATGCAAACCACATTGGTTTGTAAAAAAAAAAAGAAAAAGAAAAGACAGAAAAATAGTTTTTTTATTTGATCTGCAGCTTGTAAAGTAAAGTAGGCCACATAGTGATAATAATGCGATTATTTTGGTATCTGTGTCTCTTCCTCTCTTTCAAGCATCTATCAAACATTCCCTCGTAAGTTGCAAATAAACATTACAGAGTGAAAATCTACCCATAAGGCATTTAGCATTAGCAGACCCATAAAAGTATTGGAAAAAAAGAGAATTAAGGTCAATAGCCTATTAGTTAATCCCATTCATATCTCTGCCATAAATTCATTAAAAAGAATTGAGCTGTCAGTGTTTACATCAAACAACCTCGGTCTAAGCTAACTGATGAACTCGGAAAAAGCCTTAATCAGCTTTATGTGTAGTCCTGTTAAAAGGGTTTTCTCTGGCATGAAATCGGAGGATATGGATTTATTTTTTAGTGTTCATATACAAGTCAAAAGAGGAGAAGAGATAGAAAGAAATCAAAGAAGCAAGATAATGGCAAATAATACCATCACGTTGGCTGATGACAGAACCATCTTTGGAATTTCTACAGGACAACAATTTTCATATAGGTCTTACATAATATATAATGAAATTCCAGAACACAAAGCTTGCTCGATTTTTATAACCCATGTACTGTATTAACTTACACTCTTCCAGTTGTAAGGCTAAAATATAAAGGATGACACATTTTTTAATGTTGTGTTGTAATATTTTTTTATTTAAATAAGCTGTATTATATAAACAGTCTAAGGCTGGCTAGACCCATATGTTGGTCCAATCTCACAGACTGCACACAGTGCACAGAATGGGGGCCTTGGATCATAAAGAAACAGCAATCAAGGACCAAACCTCAGCACGGACAAAGTAATAACTGTTGGAGTACCAGCGCTTTAGTCTGGCCAGCAGAAAAAGAGCAATGCATCAGATTTCTCTATGACACAAGGATCCACATCCTGTACAATGTGGGCAGTCTGTGTGACTGGAGAAACATACATGTCCATTTACATGGGATATACACTTTTGTATGCAGCTGGTCTACCTCTCAAATGTCTGACAAATTTTCAGATTTTAGTGATTTTGGATAACCTATGGGGCTGCCTTGAATGTTTGAACAGAGCAGAATGATGTGTATTAAAAGAGTCTTGTAAAAATATCCAATAATAAACTTTAATCTTTATAGGAACAAAATAACATAAATAATTTACAGTGTGAAGAGGAAAAAGAAATCAGGTAGTGTTAACTGTTCAAACACCACTGGCAAAGTTGCCAGCAGCATCAAAATTACTGTGGTCGCATGCCACTACTAGCATGCCGCAGCACCGCACACAAACATTTTTGAGAGGGTCGACGATCCCAATGATATCATCAGGGAGTCACGATCTTCCCAAAAATGGCCGCACCCAGCACTCCAGCAGGTTAGTGCTGGAACTCCACAACCACTGAGATTTATATGATGCTGGGGACTTTGCCAGCTGAATTTAAAGAGTTAACACCCACAATCAGTGCCAGCAATGGCAGGAGAACTTTGGGTCTGCTCAATACTAGTCAAGACTGATGACTATAGTTGGTGTATGAAGTCCATTGTTATTAAAGCTCAGGTGAAAAAGGGCAAAAAAAAAAATGCTTGATGAAATGTATATAGCCAACAGCTATCTTATGTGTATGAAATTCTTTATTTATTAGAAGAATCTAAAATTCAGTATTATCTTGATTATAAGCATGTTGTATTAGTGGTATAATTGTCTAAAAATTATCAGAACCCAAAAATGTTGAAAAAAAAAATGGAGGAAAGATGACAGACAAGAACCAATAGATAAATAAAGAGAACATGTCACTAACGTAAGCAGCTCCTAGCCCTACCCGAGCAGTAGCAGTGTTAAACTGCTAGCTTTATCGGAACCTTCCGTTAAAACTGGGAAAAACTCCTGTACATATCTATGTGAACGCCGGACCAAGCTTAACGTGGTCCGACATATTCATGAGGGGGCGGTAGTAGGAGATGTTGACTGACGCTTGAACCACTGCCGGCCTATGGTGTGGGAGGAACTGTAAGCTGGGTCCGGCGCTCACAGCGCTATGTACTGCAGTGTCTGCTAGCTTTGTTGAACGGGCAGGGCTAGGAGCTGCTTACTTCAGTAAGCAGGTCCTAACGGGCTTATGCAGGGTGACAGGTCCTCTTTGAACAGTAATTCTGAAAACAGTCAAACACGTTTGTAAGATGAATTATACAATGGTCCTTGATTACAAGATGTTATGAGAAGCCTAGGCTACAAATTGACTACAGTATCTTACACAAGCAATATAACTAAGAATTTATAACAACAACAATTCATTGATAATTGGAATTATGCGGTATAGTACACAATACACATTTCAAACTATTCAATTATTGTAGCCCTAGTTGAAAAAAAAAATACTGTTCCGTGATTCACTGTATTATGTGACTTAGCCTTTCACCCTGCGATTGATTTTTCATCCACTGATCATTGACATCTTAGCCTTTTGAGAAAGTAAAAAAAAAAGTTCTAGCTTGCAATTGTCAGAGACTCATCACAAGCATACTGTGCTATACACCACAACACCGGTAATGGGTCCATGATTTGTTGGCTTATCTACATGTTTCAAGTCACTACCTGGGCAGCATCAGAAAGAGGGATTACTTTGTGTATGATTCTAGCTAATTCTGCTGGGAAAAGGGAGTTAGGAAAATTTGGTAACAGGGACAGCATATTCAAAATGTAATAATATTTTTGGTCTATCGAAACAATTAGTATAAATAATAGTTGTAGCATTGTATTAATGATATTGTCATTGAGAAAAACCTAAAAGCTATAAATAAAACCTTATGGTGTTATTAATTAATGAGGATTTCCAACCAGTTAAAGAAAAAAAAAACATTCTGGTCTACTGTATCTGTATCAATAAAAACACTTTCATTAAAAGCACCTATGGGAATTTTTTCAAGATAATCCATACATTATGAACGAGCTAAGAAGTAATAATTCTAGACCAGAGGTGGGATTGCTAGTATCACTGATATCGCCGACTGAAACTAATGAAGCCATCAATAATTCACTGTTATAATCTTAAGCAAATCCAAGAAGATATTTGTCCTTCTGAAGCAGATAGCAGTTCCTGAAATCCTTTTGACCCTCTTGACTCCTCTAGGTCTGCCTGCACATTTTTTTAATTGAAAATCAATACAGAGAATGTGTGGAAAGAATCTTAATTTTAGCTGTTCCAACACTTTTTATCATCATATTGTGCCATTTTGTTGTCTCAATAGCAATGCGATCAAATGGTGGATGCATTAAATAGGTTGGACCTTTCTACACTGCAGTCACGTAATGAGTTCCTTTCAAGAAGAAAATAAGGTTTCCATGGTTGTTTTACAGCGTATTCAAGACTTTTCACTGCAGTGACTAATTAACCCTTTGCTTTACCATGGCAACAAACATTATACTGCAGTAGACATTTATTGATTTAGCATCCCCATTGCATAATATCTAACCGACAAGAAATAACTCTGATAATTCACCTGCTTGTTAATTCTATTACTTATTAAAGTTGCATTTGTAAAATACTAAGACGCCAACAAATTTACTGCCGAGATGTGTATTTTTCACACATTATGTTGAAGAGGTATGTCAGAAGAAGTAATGAAAATGGAGAGATAATGTTGTTATGTACACCCGATGGAGTGTAATTGAGAAACAGTTATTACAATGTATTAAGTAATATGAAAGAACACTCATGATGGAGTTCTACAAATGGTTTAACAAAATGTAGATGTAGGAGATGAACAACTCTTCAAAATTATTATTAGGGAAAATGATATAAAATCAGGTTGAATGTCATGCCTATCGTATTATATACTTGTATTCTTCATATTATAACAATTTTCTTTTCTAAAAAAAAAATAGGTTTCACCGATCCTCTGTATAACTTTTCCCTTGTATAACTTTTCCCTGATCCCTTCTTTAACTTTATGAATCACTAAATAACACACTGTTAAAAGTTGAAGGCGCGGATCTATGACACTCTCACATCCAATCAGTGCTGCCAAACCCAGCTGTTCACCTTTCCACTATCCACTAATATCATAACATTTTGGACTGTTAGGAGTTTAGCAATGCTACACTTTTTTCTCTTTTTCTTCTAGAACAAATGTGTGTTAAAGGGAACCTGTCACCAGGGATCTCATTTTCATTAAAGACAGGTTGCAGAAGCTTATTACACCTGCAGTGCAAATCTGCCTTTCTGCCTTTTCTAAGCATTTGCATTACAATATAATTGTGTGTTATAACTTACCTTGCATCCTGACAAAATCCTGGAGTAGTCACAAAACTGGGCTTTGGTTTGGATGCATTTCAAAAAACAACATGTGTCTTGTCTGTGTTACTCACTCCTCAGAGCTTGCCCCCCACCTTTGTGCTCCTGTACAGCTTCACCTCCTGATCCTTCACAGCCTGTTGAGATGACATCAGTGGGGGAGAGACAAGCTGTAGAGGAGCACAAAGATGGAGGGAGCCAGCTGCTCAGAAAAGTCACATATTGTTTTTTGAAATGCATCCAAACCAAAGCCCAGCCTTTGTGACTACCCCAGGATTTTGTCAGGATGCAAGAGTAAGTTATAACACACAATTATATTGTAATGCAAATGCTTAGAAGAGGCAGAGAGGCACTTTTGCACTGCAGGTGTCATGGGCTTTTACAATCTGTCTTTAGCGAAAATGAGGTCCCAGGTGACAGGTTCCCTTTAAATGAGTTTTCCCACAAACTAAAGTTAGGCCGGCGGATGGACCTGTTGATAGACCTGTAGATATGTACTTTAATACAATGGGTTGAACAATTCACTAAATTATGGAATTTAAGGTCAATGTATGTGCATCTGGTGACATCTAGCTTCTAAGGCCCTTTGATTACAGCAGCATAGACACATTAATGAAGTCACAGGGCTCTCTCTTCTGCGTTTATAAGACATGGGTTTGGTTACAAGGGAAGGTATGGCACAAGTAATGTGATCTAATTGTCTGGCAGCACAGCTACTTCTAAAATATAGAAGGGAATGAGAACAGTTTCCTGTCCTGTCCAGTAAATATAGAAAAAGAAGATCTGAAAATACTGCAGAGATTTTATTTTCACTAGAGGTTTTATCAACCCTCCTATTTACAGCAATTTCCATGGAAACTGCTGTAGGACATGACATCTAATTATGCAAATAGATGCTGTGTTACAAATACATAAATTCTAGAGTCCAAACAATATTTGTTAAAGTCCATAACTGTCTCATTTATGACCAACTGCAACAGATATTTGTACATTGAGTGCAAGTTTCATTAACTATTTAACTCATTTCCTGAAATGGCAGATATTTATCACAATATTTCATGAGATCTAACCTGCCAACGACTGCACTTTATAGCAAATATAATATGACCAGGGAGATAAAGAGGGCAGCAGTGATACAGGTTGACGGTAGGGAAATTAAAAGTGAATAATAAAACATACTAAATTGTACTACTTTGTACCTAGAGATGAGACAATCTATTTGTCTATCTTCAGATTCAGAATAAATAGAGTTTCAATATTTATATATTTTCACATTTACTTAGGACGACTCCTAAGTAATATACAATAGTAACGGAAGTGTAATGCATTAGTTAAAGTTTCCATTGATGATTTATTTTATCGTCTATTTGAACAATGCCTCATGCCTCAATTTGTAACAATTTTTTTTTGTTTTTTCGTGTATGTTTTTTACTCCCCTCAAAAAGCAATATTTTTTTAAATTTTCAATTTATTTTTTTGTGGCGCCATTTAATATTCCATGCAATGTAAATTACAAGTGCAGTAATACTGACAAAAAACAAGGGCTTACAGCTTTCTTTGTGCACTCTAAATGACACTTCACCTTTATTCTTTGGGCCAGTACGATCAGGGAGATACCTATTTATATAGATTTTATTAGGTTTCAGTAGATCTTAAATCTTTTGTATAATAAAAAAAATTGCGCCATTTTGAGAAATTCTGAGGCCAAAAACTTTTTCACACTTTGGTGTACGGTGTAATTTTTTGCGGTACATGCTAAATATTTTATTTCTAACATATATGGTGTTCACTGCCAGAAATAATATATTTTTATATTTTGATAGAATGGGCATTTTGGGATGTGGCGATAATTAACAATTTATGATTTTTACTGTTTATTTTTTATATATGTTGTAGGGAAAGAAGGGTGATTTAAAATTGTATTTTTATATATATATTTTATTCATTATTATTTTTTACTATTATTTCAGACCCCCTAGGGTAATTTAACCCTGGAGGGTCTGATCACTCATGCTTTATACTGCAGTATTACTTTAAAGCAGTATATGGTAATTTTACTGCCAATCTCTAATAGTCTGCCAGGGGACTGATTGGCCATCCAAGATGGTGAGTGTCCCGTGAGCTTTCTCCATACACCACAGTAAAAAAACAACAATGTCATAATACGTTGTGGTGTGTGAAGGGGTTAACTAAACGTAATACTATCATTCTAAATTAACTAAACTAATCCCTTTTATACTCCCCAGTGTTTTAGTGGACTAAAGGGGGTTAAATATCAATTTTAAAGCAATTAAAGCAAGATCTGGATGTACTCAATAGATATGTACTACACTTAAATCTTACCAAAAATTTGGTAAAGCGCCAGTGAAGGGAATCTAGAATGATTGACTCAACTTTCATTGAAACTGCTCCAAATGATCACCCTTAAAAAGGGGGATCCATTTGTCTAGACCATATTGTTATTCTAGATTTTCTTTTCCATCAAATATTCATCATATTGGAAATTGTACATCAAATAATCAACTTTTCAATTAACTGTTGAGAGCTTTCCTCAAAGAGAAATATCATAATTATACAGCACAATATTACCTTGTCATGTTGGGAGTTATTACATAGTTTTATTGTATATAGAGTTTGCATGAAAACCTAAAATATTTACATTTAAATTCTATGGGACTGGAATCAAAATGAGTCCCAAAATATTTCCTCCTTTAATTTTTTTTTTATATCATTCTTTATTAAACAATTGTGGCATTACCATTGTACAAATCGGTATTTTTGGAATTATAGGACACGCAGGTCCAAATAGTTTAAAGCAATACTTAAATACGTTATTTACGATGATGTGTATATTAAAGCAGAAGCCTCATTAACAATCAGTTTACTTAAACATCGCCAACATAGTATAGTATATTTGTATATTTGTAAGTATAACAGCAATGTCTAATATAAAGGTTTTTAGATAGCTATATTACTAACATAGGGGGGAAAGCTAATACAAACTAAGAAAGACAGGAAGGGGGGGTACGGGGTAGAGCTAGTTGTCAACTAGAGCTGTTTAGATGTAAAAGAAAGAGTGAGTGCACACTATTACGAAAAGGTATTAAACTCTGACGATTGCCTAAAGGTGAGCCAGGGGCCCCAGAGGGTCGTGTTGTCGGTACGGGTATTTTGTTTGGCGGCAGTTAGTTCTTCCATCCGATGCAGCAGAGTTATTTCTCTGAACCAGTCTGAAATCTGTGGGACTCTGGTTGTCTTTCACAACCTAGGGATGAGGGATCTTGCGGCAATGAGCATAAATCCCATGAGTGACCTTTTGGCTTTGGTTATTGATGAAGGGAGAATTAAAAGAAGCAGAGTCGAGGGATCATCCCCCAGCTGGTGTCCCGTCAGCTTATTGATAAGCCTACGCACTTGCGACCAGAAGGGGCGGAGCAGCTGGCATCCCCACCAAACATGAGTCATTGTACCAGGGGCCTGGTGACATCTCCAGCATAGGTCTGAACAAGTCGGGTAGATAGACCTCAGCTTAGTGGGTACCCAATACCATCGTGACAAAATTTTATAATTCGTCTCCTGGGATTTACATGAGACGGATAGTTTGTGGCACAGTTCAAACGCTTTTGCCCATTCTTCCTGTGTAAAGGACTTGTCTAACTCCCTTTCCCAGGCCTTAACGTATGGGATTTACGCTTTGCCCAAATTGTCCAGTAGCAGCCCATATATCTGTGAGATTGTGTGTGAGACTGCACCTTGGTCAGTGCACAGTAACTCAAAGGGTGTTAATTCTCTGTGCAGATTTATCTTAGGTTTAATGCCATGGTAAAAGTGTGCTAATTGATTGTATTCCCACTGTGCCCGGGGGTTACGGAGATCACTAGTAAGAATCTCCTCATATGGGATGAGGGTACTATCTCTGGTGACTGACTTAAATCGGAGAGGGCCCTGGCCTCGTATTGTGGCTAAGAAATCTGTAGACATTCCTGGAGGAAATTCTGGGTTGTCAGATATGGGTGTCAAAGGACCATCCAAGGTGAATAAGTGTGTGGAGCCCAAAGAGCGTTTCAGCGTTCTCATAACTTGAGCGGCAACATAAGGCAGCTCCTGCATTGAATGTGATGTTGTTAAATAACTACCAGACCATGGAAGTGTTGTAGCTAACTTTTCTTCTAGTTGGACCCAGAGCTTGTGTTCCCTATTATGGAACCAGTCCAATACTCTTGCTAGAGATGAGGCAAAGACATATGCCCTGAAATCTGGTAACCCCAGACCTCCCTGTTGTTTTCTGTATATCAGGGTTGCCCTAGCTATACGGGGATTGGAGGATGCCCAAAGAAACCGGTTGAGTATACTGGTGAGTTTACTAATAAAAATTTTGGGGATGGACAGCAGGATGGTCTGGAATAGAAAAAGGAGTCTGGGGAGAATTGTCATTTTAACACAACATACCCTGCCCACCCATGAAATTTTTATGGTAGTCCATTTAGCGAGATCGGCCTTAAGCGATTCCAATATCACTCCATAATTAAGTGGGTAGGTTTTGGCTAGATCCGACGGGATTTGAATCCCCAGGTAGGATATCGCCTCCCTCTTCCAAGTGAACGGATATTGGCTGCTCAGGGTCTGTGTGGTCACCGCATCCGTTCCCACCCCCATTGCAACACACTTAGAGAGATTAATCTTGTGATTGCTAAAAAAGCCGAACACATTAAGTGATTCCATTACTGCGGGGAGTGATGATAGGGGGTCAGCAAGATATAGTAGAACGTCATCCGCGAAAGCAGAGCATTTGTGAGTGGTCCCCCCGATTTTTAGTCCCTGTATGGAGGGGTTTCTATGAATTGCTATAAGCAGGTGTTCAATTACCAGCGCGTATAATAGTGGGGATAACGGACACCCCTGTCGCGTGCCGTTATTTATTATAAAATGGTCGGAGAGGAATCCATTTACCCTAATTTGAGCTCTCGGGGAGTGGTAGAGGGATTTAATGCGTGCCATCATCTCCTTTAATTTTTAAGCTCTTCTTTTTGTACTGTAAACTGTGATCATAGCAATAAACCTTATGAAACTGAGAAAAAAGAAATAGATATGTGCAGTTTTTCAGAGAGCATATAGTGGCTGTTTTAGCAAGTCCCTGTGATTCCAAAACAACAATTCTTCCATGTTTTATCAGACATCATATTCCATTGCATACTGTATGAATCACACTGCAGAGCAGCAGGGTCCAACCGCATGGGCCTTCATGTATTTCACATCTGTTGTGTAATTTCCAGTATAATAAAAGGCAAGTGACATCATTATATAAAACACACTTTAGTCTTGCACATTACTTTGCAATCCTCTTTGCCTCCTGCCATCACCCTAATACACAATTTATGGTATAGCCTGTTTGGAGAGAGAGGTGTGAGATGCTGACAGACACCTCCGGTAGATCCAATGATCAACTGTACATTCTTAAATCTAAAAAAAAAACTGTTTACTTTTTTTAAATGTACAGACAAGATCATTTTCTACCCAAGATCATGTGTCAAAGAAGAGTCACAGAATACATGAATAAGCCAGTTGATGTTGCCATATTTGCTGGATTTGGGCAGCTTATTAATAGGGCAATATACTATATACTAATGTATATTTAATATACTAAATATCTCAATACTAAATTGTAATAAAATCTTAGCTACAAATGGTTGCAAAAGGAGTGTAGTATTTAGGCCAAAAAGTTCAGTTTTGGCTTCATCTGACCTTTACCTGGAAACTATAAGCAATAATTCTGATGACTAGATTCCTTCCAGAAAGTCCAGATTTGTGGAGAACACAACTAATAGTTGTCCTGTAGACAGATTCCCCAACCTGAGCTGTTGATCTCTCTGGGCCTCTTGGGTGTTTCTCCTTATTTGGGGAATCACTAAATTGTAAAAGAATGAGCTGTTTTCTTTCATAAACACTGCTAAGCACTATGCTACAACTACCAGTTGTGTGGTATCTTCTTTGGTTTTGATGATGTTGATCTTCTTCACTGTGATGATGGTTGTTGACTCATCACAAACTTATATTTCACTGAAAAACATAGAATGGTTCTAGTGCCACCCTGAGCCAAAAATAATAAATGCCCCTCACTTTAGATGAGAACAAGGGGTTGAATACATATGTATAACACACACTTAATTCTTTTCATCCTGTAAAACATTTAAAAATCACACATCATTTTCTTTATATTATACACAAAGTGTAAAATATAAATACAGAACCTTTAATTTTGTGGCTGGAATCTTTATAAATGAGGAAACGTTCAAGGGGAATGAATGAATTTGCAACCTGCTGTATGTAAAAGTGGAAAAACCCACTTTATATGGTGCAATGCACCTGCCTAGTGTTTTCTCCATTGGGTTTGGCTTTGTCTGTATTGTATATTGAATTAGACTGCTTCGATTAGGCACATATTGCTTATCTCTAATTTTTGGCTAATTTTTGGCTAATTATTGGCTGTTGATCAGATTTTAAAGAGGACCTGTCACCCTAAAAAAAACGCACAAGGAGCTGCTTAATAAAGTATGCAGCCCATAGCGCTACCACATTTTTAGAAGTGTTAAACTGCTAGCTTTATCTGAACCCTCAGATAAAGCAAGCAGACACTGCAGCGCCATACCCTGAGAACGCCGGACCAAGCTTACAGAGGCCCGGCGTCCCCTCATGAATACACCAGAGAGTATGAGCTTGGTCCGGTGTTCTGAGGCTATGGCGCTGCAGTGTCTGCTAGCTTTAGTGGATTGTTCAGTTTATCACTGCTAAAAATGGGATAGCGCTAGGAGCTGCTTACTTTAGGATGTTTTTTAGGGTGACAGGTCCTCTTTAAATAGCAAATCTCGTCAATATTCTTGAATGACTTCACATATTAATCAATGAAAGAACACAATTTCCCGTAAACAGAGTCTATATTCTACAATTACACTACCAATCATAAGATCTTAAGCTCATTGTACTTATAAAGCTTACTGAAAAATGCCATCTCACCTAAAAACTGGTCAGACTATGGGACATGTCTCCTGTGGGAGTTGTTATTCACTTCTGCAAATTTAATAATGAAATGGGAGATGAAATTGGATATTTTCCTCCAGGAAAGCCTTATGTGAACTACTAGGAATGTTTTTTTGTGTTATGGATTTCTTAGAAGAGGTAAATAATTCATGAACAGGGTATGAATGTAGGCTTATAGAAATATTTCATGTCCAGCCTAATGGTCTAAACACCCTGTTTCATTCTCTCTGCCCAGTGGCTGTGCTCATTCTGTTCCTGTGCGCCAGCATGATAAACACTGCAGAAGGTAGGTTAGTTCAATGTGGAAGCAAATGAGCGTGCCTCCGTTAAATCCATGGCTCAGCAGTTCCATCTACTAATTACTAATGCCTTAAATTTATTTTCCAATTAACATCTAAAGAAAAGCGAAGCAAGTTGGCTGCGGTGCATAATACATATTTCTCAATGTATTGAATGTTATCAGCAGAGCAATGTCTTTTAAGATACACAGAACCAATGCTGAAAACACAATTTCCCTGCTCCGTATTAAATCTTATTGTAGCCCGTGGCACAGTCTCTTTATGGAAGAGAAGTAAATGCATACTGGAAAAAAAGTGAACTTAGAATTTCAGCAATCCAGCCCCAGTGAATAGAGCGGATACTTAAAATTGTCTGCAGGATCTGGATTGAAATTTTACAGCTTGAGAGGTAAAGTGATTACATAGAATATACCTCCACTTCAAGCAAGGTGAACAGCTAGGTGTAAAGGGAGAATTGTATGTCAAGTACACTTCATGGTGACCTTGCAGCCATGAATTATTAAATATTTCCAGTTTGAGGACATCTACATTTCACACACAGAGAAGGTCAATGTTCTGCTACAGTATGACTGACAATGTCAAACTTGTGGTCAAATAGAGACAGACTTCAAATATCAAAAATCAATCTGATGGGCAGAGTTTTCTTGAAATTATGATATATATGTTCCCCATGTAATATTCAGTATGGATGTATGTATTCGGTATTTCACATTGGGATACACCGGAAAATGTTAAAGCGGTATTCCCATTTCAGCAAATAAAAGTTATTGCTTGCATTATAAAAAGTTATACAATTTTCCAATATACTTTCTGTATCATTCCATCACATTTTCTATATCTCTGCTTGCTGTCCTTCTATAGAAAGCTTTTATGTTTACTTCCAGTGGACAGAAATATGACCATGGTCACACATGTGCACGGCTCATTAGTACCATAGACAGTAATCACCTGTGTGACCATGGTCAGATTTCTGTCCACGGAAGTAAACAAAGAAGCTTTCTATAGAAGGAAAACAAGCAGAGATGTATCTAAAAAAAAAAAACTGGTATATGTTATGAATGAAATCTGGGCCACTACTCGGCTGGTGTGTTTGATAATCTAAAATGAACAGTCCGGGACCTCCAAATACTTCTGCTATGTCTGGGACCTACAGAAGGAAAAAAAAGGTAATAAAACACTGCTCTTAAAGGGAACCTGTCATCAGAAATTGGCCTAATAAACCACTAGCAGTATGTTGTCAAGTAGCCGCTTCCAGAATATCTACTTTGAAGTGGGATGTAAATTGATTGTATGTTCCTGGTTCGGAAGGATTAGTGTAATTAAAATGGACAAAAATACTCTATTTTTTCCAAACAATCCCCCTACGCATAGCTTCTCCCTTTTTTAGCAGACTCAAAGGGATAATATCAGGATTTGTATGGGACTCTTCCAGACCCCGGATGTCACACAAAGAACTAGGAGGAGCGGGTTTATACTATGAAGCCTCTATGTTAGCCTGCATAGTGGACGCAGTTTTAAGCTCACCCTATAAGCTGTGGGTGATGTTAGAAGCCTCCTTGAACTCAACACCTTTGGGGGCGTCCCTATGGCTCTGTGCTACAACCCGTGGTTTACCCCCGGTCCACAAAACCCTATATAAAACGCTCATTGGCACCTGGGAGATGATGAGGAAACGCCACAATTTGACATCCATACCTGGCCCTATGTCACCAATATTCTTAGACCCTAGATGGACCCTGAGAGACAAGACCCCGGAATTGTTTGGACTCCCACCAAACACGGTAGTGCAAATAAGACACGCATTAGTCGATCGGGATATGCAGTCCCTGGAAGTGGTTGCCCACAGGCATGAGGGGTAGTAGATGGTTTATGGCTAAACAGTTAGGAAGTTTTATCCAGTCATTAGGCCCTACACAATCCCTTACACGGGAAATGACATTTATAGAACAGATTTTCACGAATAAAGACGCTCCTAGACACTTGATCTCTACGGTCTACGGGTGGTTGTTGAGGGAAAGGGCTAAGAAAACACCAGTCCCATATAGACAAGCATGGGAGAGAGCTCTGAACAAAACATTCTCCAAGGAGGATTGGGACAAGGCAGCTATCTTGACTCATAAACTCTCTGTATCATCACAAATTCAAGAGACAAACTTTAAAATCATGGCCAGGTGGTACCGAAACCCAACAAAGTTACACAGGATGTTCCCCTTGGTGTCTGAAGCTTGCTTGAGATATAACCGGGAGCAGGGTTCCATGCTGCATATCTGGTAGTCTTCCCCTGGGGTCCGGGACTTGTGGAGAGGGGTTTTTGCCTTATACAACAAACTATGGTCGGATACTATTACACCACTTCCAGAGCTTGGGTTGTTGTCTATGATCCCTGGTTCTATCTCAGCAGTGAAGAAAGGCTTTCTGAGACACTGCATTGCTGACGGAATTTGCTTCTTGGATAGAGGGGGCATAGACTGAACAGGAGATAACCTAGGATCAAGTGGATGAATCCTCGTACCTCTTACCCCCCCCCCCCTTCCTATTTTGCTTTCTCCCTTGGCCCTTTCCTTTTCCCCTTCCTATCGATCCCAATGTATTTCCCAGGTATATATTCGTTCTATGTGTTTATTGCGGTTAATATTATCAGTTCTGTTAATTAAAGAAATGGTCTTTCACAACATCTTTCATATGCATCTTCATATAGGGATAGCCTCTATTGCGGCACTAATACTATTTTTTCTTTTTTTTTTTTTCATAAAGCGGCTATCCATATCCATCTTAGTTGTATTATTGGTTGTATGACATTTGTCCTATGTACACTAAGATATACATGCTGATGTAGTGTATACCTGATTCACCGATACCGTTACTTTAAACCTTGTTATTTGCCAATTTCAATAAAAGTTTATTGAACAGAAATTGGTTGTATGAAGTCAAGGAGGCGGGGAGTAAAACACTGAAGTCAAGCTTGCCTGCCTTAAAATGGGTGGTAGGTGCATCTATTGGACGTGAGAATAGCCCTTTGAAGCGATAATCCTCACATCCCCGCAATCATTTAAAAACTTTCATTTCTCTAATATGCAGATTTTCTAAAGAAGCTACTGGGGCGTGGAGTAGTCGGATCTGAGGCTACGCATCGCGGCTACTCCACGCGCCTGTAGCCTCTTTGATCATTCTACCAGAAATCTTCGGCGCGCAGCTATGAGGAGCTGCGCGCCCTCGTCCTCAAAGCCTGCCATCTGCTCCGACTTTGGTGCAGTGACCACGCAGCCACGCCAAAGATTACTGGTAGGAGGATCAAAGAGGCTACTGAAGCGTAGCCCAGTAGCCTCTTTAGAAAATCTGCATATTAGAGAAATAAAAGTTTTAAAAAGATTTAGGGGACGTGAGGATTAGCCCTTAAAAGGGCTATCCTCACGTCCAATAGATGCACCTACCACCCGTTCTACCTTTATAGGTAGATCCGTGGTGGTAGGTTTCCTTTAAACTTCCTGACTTTATACAACCCATTAACATCTCACTTCAAAGTTGGTTTTCTGGGTGATGCCACCATACTGGCTCATGAAAGAAACATTATCTACAAGCTCTGTAAGGGCAGCCAGTTGGGTAATCTTTAGGAAAGCATAATACATACTTAATTTTGTGATGCTATCATTTTGTCATCAAAATGCACAATTATTCCCTATAATTAATGTTTGCAGCAACTTCTTAAGCTACCTATGCAGTAGCATATATAATAAATGGAGGTCATAAATGTGAATAGAGACAAGTTTTTCTTATTTTTATCAAATCTTTTTGATCAGTTTGTCTTTAATTCTGATTACTGTGTTGCTGATAATTCACATCTTTAATAGGAAACTGTTCCAAAATTGCCCTATATGAGCTCTGTCTGTGGCTGTGAGTCCGATGAGGGGCCGGTGCCTCCTTTTGCGATGAAGTCAACATAACACCTTGGTTTATTTTACATGCACTATACCTTTGGCGCATGCCCACTGTGGTGTGGCTACCCTGGCTTCACTTGCAGTATTGCACAGACACAGAGAGTTACAGACTAAGGTGAGTATAAATGTTTCTATTTTCAATGCGGTCATGGACAGAGACACTTAACCATAAGGACCTGTGGGTGGTTTAGTGTTTCAGATTGACTTGACCGGTTGCCATTAAAAGGTGAATCTTAAAATTTGATTTGTAATCCCAGTAGACAATGTAAATAACCACAATAGAAAGCATTTATGTTGGCAAACCAGAGTTTGATGGAATCTCCCCGAACAAGCCCTACCAAAAACTAGTAGGTATCTAAATATTAAAGCAAACCTGTCACCAGGGATGTCATTTTTAACTGGTGACAATTTCCAATAGCCTATCCTATGCTGCTTTTAAAAATTCATCTGTCAGCATTCTGAATCATTTCAGTAATTTATATAAGTTTTTTTCAGGGACTCCCCACTGCTGGCAGGGAGCCAAGTAATGTGAATTAAACTCATATAAAGTACTGAACTGATTCAGAATGCTGACAAAGGTCATCAGGATAGCAAAGGCTATTGGAACCTAACGCCAGTTAAAATTGACAATCCTGTTGACAGGTTCGCTTTAAGGCCTACCTTACAGGCCTACCTGTTGTACTAGTGTCAAATACCAATGCCGAGATTTATTAAAGACCATTAAAAGAAATCTACCATCAAAATCAAGCAGGATAAACCAGGAAACCATGGACACTTACTTACAGATTCATGCATTGTGACAATTTTCTTTTGTTTGTTATCCATGCCCTAAAATTATGCTATTGAGCCAAAGGAGCTATCATAGCTCCTCTGTGGTTTGGCTTTATAGGCTGTTACACTGTCTTACCCTCCCCCCTGCTTTCTCAGCACTTGTGAAAATGCACTTGTAATGTAAAGAAGTGACCATTGAATTGATATATATATTCTATGCCTCAGTTTAACTAATAATGGAAACTTCACTTTCCATTTATTTCATTTGTTATCTATTAATCTTTTCAAATGGAGTCTACCAAAGGTTTTGACCATACAAAGCTGCTGAAAGGTATAGGGTGAGATGGTAGCACGATTGTAAAAAAAAAAAGCACCATCTGTGCACCATAGTGTCACCAGAATCCTGGAATACAACTGCTGACAACACACACTGGGGCAGATTTACTTACCCGGTCCGTTCGCGATCCAGCGGCACGTTCTCTGCGCTGGATTCGGGTCCGGCCGGGATTCATCAATGTAGTTCCTCCACCGTCCACCAGGTGGCGCTGCTGCGCTGAAAAGCATCTGAAACATTTCTTTTTTTAAATGCGGCGGTTTTTCCAAATCCGTCGGGTTTTCGCTCGGCCACACCCCCCATTTCCGTCGCGTGCATGCCAGCGCCGATGCACCACAATCCGATCGCGTGCGCCAAAATCCCGGGGCAATACGGGGGAAATCGGCGCAAATCGGAAATATTCGGGTAACACGTCGGGAAAACGTGAATCGGGCCCTTAGTAAATGACCCCCACTATGTGTAGTTTTTGTATGGTGAAAACCGCTGGTAGACTCCTGTTAAAGGTAATCAGTGTTTTAAGGATTTTCAGTCTATTTTATTTTATTGTGAGTTAAAATAGAAAGAACAATGGATGGAATAGACCGCACCGTGCACCACAAAATACAGGACATGTCCTGTGCTTTGCCTGATTTGTGGCTTGGCAGCTCAGCTTTTAACGGAGAGGGGAGGGGAGAATTAGTGCTCACTCCCTTCTTCACACGGCCGTCTGCTATGCTCATGATCTGGTCTGGGAGTGTAACTGGCCGTGTGAATGAGGCCTTACTTTAAGACTTGCTTGAGATGTCCAGCTTGAAATTACAATGTACTTTAATGTCTACTTCTGGCCCATTAGGTTGTCTATCTTAGACGCACAATTGAAGTGTCCTTTGAGACTATGCAAACTGGACATTTAGGGATCAATTTCTCTTCAAGTGCAACCACTGGGGAAATTAAGCATTACACACTGCCCATGCAAATTGATGTATTGTGTGTCTACCAGGACAGGTCCTCCAGAGTAAGATATGTTTTGTAATTTGTAATTGCTCCACCCTAAATTAACCTTTATAAAAAGTAAAAGTGAAGAGTTGCAGAACCTTAACACAGAGCTTTATTTTGGGCTGTAATGACTACTTTTGGAGACAAATCACTTGTTTATACTTTATTTGGTTTCATTACACCGATGTATGGGTTCTAATAAATTAGAATACAATCCTACAAAAAAAAAACTTTTGCAAGGTTTTATGTTGGTTTTAGGTTTTAATGTTGATAAAATTTAGAAATTACTTTTCCATTCTGAAGCAATAGAAAAATATACCCCGTCCCAGATGTCAGTATTAAATCTCTTTATCATAGAGCCCCAAAATAATAAAGGGCGGTCAGGTGGTTATTAATGTGAATTGTTAGTTGGATTCCCCTAATAGTTATTAAGTGTAAAATTATGTCTTCATGTCTCATTCATGAGTGAATGATGCCTAGATCTGTTTTCAGGGGCCCAATTTACCAAATGAATTTGGGTAAATCAAAAAATTCACATGGCTAAGAATCATACATGAAACACATAGCTGAGGATTTTTAGTGGAGAATAACCTAAGGGCCATTATGCATTCCTTTCAGCTACGCTGATCCCAGGAGACCAGGGGCGCCCTTCACGGTGATGTGATGGGTGCTTTACTAGACTGATTGTAAAAAAAGCAAAAATAAAACTGCTGTTTTGGGAAACTGGGAACATACCGACCTACAATCAAACTATACTGCAGACTACTGTAATTCACTATATGGGGGGCAGAAGTCTTCTGACATTCTCCATACAACTGAGATACGCCTTTTCCAAGCCCACCACCCATAATTTCATACAAGTCTCTTTGGGAGGGAGTAAATCGTGAGGATTTGCAACCTCCTTTAAATCATGGGGGCCTTGACTATCAGATCCTCCACAATAATACATTGTGGATAGTGGATAAGTGTTAAACTTGACAGACCTCTTCTACAGCTAGAGCAGAATAGGGAGCAATCACATTAAATGTGTGCATTAGGAAGGGCCATAAGGCATGGTTTCCCCAAAAATGCCAAATCGACCTCTGCTTATAGCACAAGGGTGTTTAGCTGGGTACTCCCAACTTACTATGTTATGTCAAAAGCATATAGTATACCGATAGCTTTCTTTGTAATTAGCATACATTAGGAATAAAATAGGAAAGTTTCATTTGAAACCAAATATAAGATGTTAGGGATATGAAAGCAACATCAAATAAAATAAAAAATGCAGAGTTGTAAGGAGACACTTCATGCAATATTTCTTTATGTGAAACTAAGCAGGTTTATCTTGGCATATTCATTACTTTAATGTATTCTTACTTCTTGCTGTATTTATTTATTCCATATCATTTATACAACACAAACAACCCACTGTTACCCCTGTTGGGTTCAATATCAACATTTCTTCCATTTCCATACACATATAGCCTAACTATACACTATAGTAAGGCAATTAAGCTATTAACATGCTTATTAAAGTATCAGAAGAAATGAGAGTACCGGAAGAGCATACAAACTCTTTGCAGATGTTCATCCTATCATGTCTACAACTAATCTCCCAATAGTCACCCTAGTCTCACATTCATCCAGAATATGCAAACTCATGCAATGCGTTCCTACATACACTCACTCATATCTCCTCGCCATGCACTGCAAATAAAGACTACAACGTCTGACATCACTGTCTAAACCTGCCCTGCAGACTACACAACAATTGCCAACTCTTTTTGGCTGAAAGAAGCCGTTTTTGTACGTATATTTCTCAATCCACTTGTTAATCTCCCCATATCCTCAACGTTAATGAAGAAAATAGGATTTGTGCTAATTCTTTGTTAGCAATATTCCACAGCAAATAACCCTAAGGTTACATTTGTTTCTCTTGAGCTCTTTCCCCTTAATGTGACTTGCAAACAGGGCGTAATTCAAGAGCATAGCTGACTGTAAAGGTATACAGTACATACAACAGCAATTTTTGCAATGACAGTGCAGAGAGGGGATATGAGATCTGTGTGCTAATGAGCTGACACTGCAGAGGCTGAGGATGTAGTGGAAGGCACTACCACAGCACACAACACAGGTGGCTTCCTCCATACATTCCTAATAATTCACATTCATTCCTGTAAGCTGCAGTGTTAAACCTTCCCTATTATTGCAGCAATAACTCACTTAAACCATTTTCTATGTGCCTCATGCATCTACTGCATCCTGATTGTCTGTAAATGACATCAGTGTAAAGTATTGACAAAATCATGTGTCTTAATAAATAAGCGGTTCAATACAGACGAGTAGCCATCTACACTATGGAGAGGGCAGAGAATGTGTATGTGTGTATGTATGTGGGTGACTATGAATGTATATCTGTGTATGTATGTGGGTGACTATGAATGTTTATGTGTGTGACTATGGATGTTTATGTGTGTATGTATGTGACTATGAATGTTTATGTGTGTATGTATGTGTGTGACTATGAATGTTTATGTGTGTATGTATGCATACCTCCCAACCGTCCCGCTTTCAGCGTGACAGTCCCGTTTTATGGGCTCTGTCACGCTGCCACGGAAAGGGGAGAGAATGTCCCGGGCCCCGCCCACTTTTTCCGCTTTGTCCCGCCTCCTCCAGCCCCCGTAGTTTAGAACTGCAGAGCAGCCAAGGCATGGGGGCTGGTAGGAGGCGGGACCAGCCCCTGCTCCCTCCTCACATGATGTCTGCACCAATCATGTGAGGAGCGAGCTCCGCCCCCGGCTGGCCACGCCCCCTCCGCGCATCCAGGGGAGAAGATGGAATGACAGAAGGTAAGAGACTGAGGGGACAGGGGGGCAACAGGGAGAGGAGCCAGGAGGAGGATGGAGGCTACAGAAAGGACAGGGGGGCTGGGGCACAGGAGTAGGACAGGGGGGGTGCTGAAGGCTACAGGGGGGGGGCTGGAGGCTACTGGAGGAGGAAAGGGGGGCTGGGGCACAGTAAGAGGACAGGGGGGTGCTGGAGGCTACAGGGGGGGCTGGAGGCTACTGGAGGAGGACAGGGGGTGCTGGAAGCTACAGGAGGACGGGGGGGGGGGGGGCTGGAGGCCACAGCAGGACAGGGGGGGCTGGAGGCTACAGGAGGACAGGGGGGGCTGGAGGCTACAGGGGGGAGCTGGAGGCTACTGGAGGAGGAAAGAGGGTCTGGGGCACAAGAAGAGGACAGGGGGGTGCTGGAGGCTACGGGGGGGGGGGGCTTGGAGGCTACAGGAGGAGGAAAGGGGGAGCTGGGGCACAGGAAGAGGACAGGGGGGTGCTGGAGGCTACAGGGGGGGGCTGGAGGCTACTGGAGGAGGACAGGGGGTGCTGGAAGCTACAGGAGGACAGGGGGGCTGGAGGCTACAGGAGCAGGACAGGGGGGGCTGGAGGCTACAGGAGGACAGGGGGGCTGGAGGCTACAGGAGCAGGACAGGGGGGGCTGGAGGCTACAGGAGGAGGGTGCTGGTGGGCAGGAGGAGGCTCGTGGGGGACAGGAGGAGGCTGCTGGGGAACAAGAGGAGGCTGCTGCGGGACAGGAGGAGGCTGCTGGGGTACAGGAGGAGGATGCTGGAGGACAGGAGGAGGAGGCTGGAGGACAGGAGGAGGAGGCTGGGGACAGGAGGAGGAGGCTGGAGGACAGGTGGAGGAGGCTGGGGACAGGAGGAGGATGCTGGAGGACAGGAGGAGGAGGCTGGGGACAGGAGGAGGATGCTGGAGGACAGGTGGAGGAGGCTGGGGACAGGAGGAGGAGGCTGGGGACAGGAGGAGGATGCTGGAGGACAGGTGGAGGCTGAGGACAGGAGGATGCTTGAGTAGGCTGGGGGACAGAAGAAGGCTGGAGGGCAGGAGGAGGAGGCTGGGGGACAGGTGGAGGCTGCTGGGGGACAGGTGGAGGTGGGAGGAGGCTGCAGGAGGACAGGAGGATTCTGGAGGGGACTGTGGGACTGGAGGAGAGGTGGAGGATGCTGAAGGAGGAGGCTGGAGGAGGACAGGGGGGCTGGAGGCTACAGGAGGACAGGGGGGGGGGCTGGAGGCTACAGGAGGACAGGGAGGGCTGGGGCACAGGAGCAGGACAGGGGGGGCTGGAAGCTACAGGAGGACAGGAGGAGGCTGCTGGTGGGCAGGAGGAGGCTGCAGGGGGACAAGAGGAGGCTGCTGGTGGGCAGGAGGAGGCTGCAGGGGGACAGGAGGAGGCTGCAGGGGGACAGGAGGAGGCTGCTGCGGGACAGGAGGAGGATGCTGGAGGACAGGTGGAGGCTGAGGACAGGAGGATGCTTGAGTAGGCTGGCGGACAGAAGGAGGCTAAAGGGCAGGAGGAGGAGGCTGGGGGACAGGTGGAGGCTGCTGCGGGACAGGAGGAGGAGGCTGGGGGACAGGAGGAGGAGGCTGGGGGACAGGAGGATGCTTGAGGGGGAGGTCGGAGGACAGGAGGATTCTAGAGGGGACTGTGGGACTGGAGGACAGGTGGAGGATGCTGAAGGAGGAGGCTGGAGGACAGGAGGCTACAGGAGGAGGCTGGAGGACAGGGGGCTACAGGAGGAGGCTGGAGGACAGGGGGCTACAGGAGGAGGCTGGAGGACAGGGGGCTACAGGAGGAGGCTGGAGGACAGGGGGCTACAGGAGGAGGCTGGCAGACAGGGGGCTACAGGAGGAGGCTGGAGGACAGGGGGCTACAGGAGGAGGCTGGAGGACAGGGGGCTACAGGAGGAGGCTGGAGGACAGGGGGCTACAGGAGGAGGCTGGAGGACAGGGGGCCACAGGAGGAGGCTGGGGTACAGGAGGCCACAGGAGGAGGCTGGGGGACAGGGGGCTACAGGAGGAGGCTGGAGGACAGGGGGCTACAGGAGGAGGCTAGAGGACAGGGGGCTACAGGAGGAGGCTGGAGGACAGGAGGCTACAGGAGGAGGCTGGAGGACAGGAGGCTACAGGACGAGGCTGGAGGACAGGAGGCTACAGGACGAGGCTGGAGGACAGGAGGCTACAGGACGAGGCTGGAGGACAGGAGGCTACAGGAGGAGGCTGGAGGACAGGAGGCTACAGGAGGAGGCTGGAGGACAGGAGGCTACAGGACGAGGCTGGAGGACAGGAGGCTACAGGATGAGGCTGGAGGACAGGAGGCTACAGGATGAGGCTGGAGGACAGGAGGCTACAGGACGAGGCTGGAGGACAGGAGGCTACAGGACGAGGCTGGAGGACTGGAGGCTACAGGAGGGTGTGGAGGACAGGAGGCTACAGGAGGGTGTGGAGGACAGGAGACCACAGGAGGAGGATGGAGGACTGGAGGCTACAGGAGGAAACTGGAGGACTGGAGGCTACAGGAGGAAACTGGAGGACTGGAGGCTACAGGAGGAAACTGGAGGACAGGAGGATACAGGAGGAAACTGGAGGACAGGAGGATACATTATGAGGAGGATAGAGAACAGGGACCACACCATGTGAGGAGGGTTGGGGATAGGAGTACAGATAGGATTATGTGTAAGTTTGGGGAGATAAATAAAAGTGGAAAACGAAATGTCAAGGGAGGATAAAATTAAAGAGGGGTTTTACATGTTGCAGATTTGCTTTATGGGATATTATACGGGTCCATGGGGGTGGGGGGTGGCCAAAGTAAGGGGCACTTTACTATGTGGGGACCGTCAAGGTTGATATTATACTATGCTTGTGGGTGGGTGGGACAATGGGCGTGGCTTAGAAAAAGGGGGAGGGGCTTTTGTCCCTCTTTCGCTTGTCCAAAAGTTGGGAGGTATGTGTATGTGTGTGACTATGAATGTTTATGTGTGTATATATGTGTGTGCCTATGAATGTTTATGTATGTGTATGACTATGAATGTTTATGTGTGTATGTATGTGTATGACTATGAATGTTTATGTGTGTATGTATGTGTATGACTATGAATGTTTATGTGTGTATGTATGTGTGTGACTATGAATGTTTATGTGTGTATATATGTGTGTGACTATGAATGTTTATGTATGTGTATGACTATGAATGTTTATGTGTGTATGTATGTGTATGACTATGAATGTTTATGTGTGTATGTATGTGTATGACTATGAATGTTTATGTGTGTATGTATGGGTATGGCTATGAATGTTTATGTGTGTATGTATGTGTGTGACTATGAATGTTTATGTGTGTATGTATGTGTATGACTATGAATGTTTATGTGTGTATGTATGTTTATGACTATGAATGTTTATGTGTGTATGTATGGGTATGGCTATGAATGTTTATATGTGTATGTATGTGTGTGACTATGAATGTTTATGTGTGTATGTATGTGTATGACTATGAATGTGTATGCCTGTATCTATGTGTACGACTATGTGTTTGTATGTGCGTGTATGTATTGTATGATGTGTGTTTGTGCGTATTTGTGCGTGTGTAAGCATAAGTATTAGTATCTTCCTGTATTTGTGCATATATGTATTTAAGTTTGTGTCTGTATGCAGTGTATGTATATAAGTGTATAAGTAAGCATTCTACACTTTGCAGAGAGTCGTGAATGTGTATGTATGTGTGTTTATATTGCATCTATTTTTGTAGATGGGTAAGCTTCTGTATGAGGGTATGTATGTATGTGTGTATATTTATCTCTGTGTATATTTAAGTGCGCCTTCGTGTATATGTATATGTGTGTCTGAGTGTGTATATTTGTGTGAGCATTTATGTATATGTATTGGTGTCTTCCTGTACGTGTGTGTTTGAATGAGTGTTTATGCATATATATGGGGCTGTGTGAGTGAGTATATGTATTTATGTCTTCCTGTATATGTGTTTCTGTCTATATATTTTTGTGTGACTACTGTATGTATGTATTTATCATATTTATATGTTTGTATGTATAGTTGTGTGTGGATGTACTGTATATATTTGTGTGTGGGTGCATATTTAGATGTTTGTGTGTACTATTCATGTGCAATCATTTGAAACATAATAATTTGATAAATTCATTAAATTTAAGTTTTCATGCATATAATTTTATAACAATGAGCATATTATTGTACATACTGTGTCTGAATGAAATATTCAGTATATGTATGTGTGACAGGCTCCCAAGGCTTCGGCCTTGTAGGGTAACACTTTCTAGTGTTTCTGTAGCAATCCAGTCAATAGTAAGTATCTTAGTGGAAGATTTCAAGGCATCCACTAAAGTGTTAATTCCTCTATGTTATAATGTGATACCGTGTTAAGACCACTGTGGAATTCAAGGACAAACCTTTGTAGCAGCTGCATTATATACATATGGGGATTAGAGGGTTATTTATCAAGAAACAGAGAGTGTCTCCAAGACTAAAATGACATAAATTGTATCAGTTCTGCTTTCTGTGGCACCGCTGCAGGACATTTTTGGCACTCTCATCAGTTTGGAAGCAGAAGCCCTCTAAATCTTTAGAGGAGTGTTTGCCTCTAACAGGCACAAAGTGAACAAACTACATCATTCTAGCAGTCCTGTCAATCACGTCTGTGAGAGTGACCTCGCCAAGGCTGAGCAAAACCTTCTTTTTTCCTGTTTTTGTTTTTTTTTTTTTTTAAACCCAACGACAGCAATATGGCCCAAAATTAATTTATACTGATCCAATTTATGGAGTAAAATTAAAACTGATGACTTGGCACTTCACCTTTGCTGAGCACATACACTCCTTCATGTTAGGAGGCTCACTGCTGGGGACGTCGTTCATTTTTTTTTGGAATAAGGAGGTAAAAGCTTTCTGACATATGAAAAATTATTGGTTTTCATTTGATTTGACACCCTGAACATTTTTATTACTAGCACTCTGTGCTGGGACCAGGCTTGACTGATTCATTACTTGCTACTTGGCTTTCTATTTTGGTTCAGGAGGCATTTGGCATTGACTGTCAACCTAATGCCCTTTTCTTTTCTTTTTTCTAATTATTATTTGTATCTTTTATTTGTATCCGTTTCAATACAAAAACCTATAGATGTTGTCATAATTCCCACAATTCAATCTTTCATATCCCTAATTACTCTTATACACCAAAAGGTGTCAGACTGCATCGGATTCCTTGTGTAATTTCCTTTATTTCCACAAAGAAATATTGTTGATTGAAATCAATTACTGAAACCTATGTGTAAGAGCTTTGTGTATTTAGAGTTAATCCATTCATTGATATATGAGAAATGGCGTTACAAAGCCAACCTCTTGAAGGGATTACTTTGATTAAGGATTAAGGAGCAAATGTGTTTGATTGAAATGACATTCATTCAGCAAAAAAAAAGAGCAAAAGATAGTAAAATATGGAGGCGTTCAGTACTTGGGTGAACTTTAGCAGAATTTTTACAAATTTCATTAACCCATATGTAAAAGAAGCTCCTAGGGTGACGTCAGGAGTGATTTATTTTTTTTAGGATGAGGTGATTTGTTTTGTAGCTAAATTGCCATTGATAGTATTGAATGGAAATTTTAAAAAATTGCCTTTGGCATATACATTAGTTACTATGGGAACACACTGCACCAAGTAAATGTCCATTACTTTATTAATTCAGATTTTAGGGTTACACACCCCATTACCCTAGTTCAGAGCATATACCACCTGTGAAGCAGAAACAAGAAATTTGGTCCATGACTAGAAATCACAATCTGGCAACATCTGACTCTTGCTATTAGCTCTGGCACTGCAGCATAGTCAGGTCTTGGCTATGCAGTGACTCTATTCTGGTTAAAATCTTAACATACATAGATTTTACATTATAGAAACCCTCATATAAATTTGCTCCTGGGGGACTATGTTCAGCAACACTACACACATCTATTTCCCGGGCATCCTTATTATTTCATGTAGTCCACAGAAGCGAAACGAGCACTGCAGAGAAGATCTCATTAAATACTATGCAATAAAACTCTCATGTCTTGTGTATTCTTCAGAATTAGAGTATATCACAGAGTACTATGCCAGCCAATGAAATATTTTCATGCCATGACAGGGCATACAGATTGTTTATTCATGTCCAGACTTTCAAAGTGCTGCATTAGAGGCTCACATACCCAGCAATGCCTCTACTATTACATGAGATGAAAGAGATAGGAAGAGACAGGAAGACTCGGAAAAACATGGGATGGGGGGAAAGAGCAAATGAGAGAGTGCAAGACAGAGAGACAGGAAGAAGGAGGGATACAGACACAAGAGAGACAGCAATGGGGAGAGCGATGTGGGACTGAGAGACACTCTATCTTACTTTATATCACATTAAGCTAATAACGCCAATCTTATAGATGTTATTTATCATTTTCTTACACATAGATAAACGTAAATCCTGTCATTGTCATAATCCCTCCTTAAAGTCACTTTAAGTCAACAAAAGCATCAACAAATCTCTTTACATCAGCAAAATACATTGAAGTCATTGCTTGTGCTAGTACATACAGGTCATTCCCTTTAGTAAGCACTGCCTGCACTTCATTCCTGCACACCCATCACCCTGGAGAAATATTCAGGCAAATACTTACAAGCATTGGTCACAGAGAAACTGTTGGATGAGTCTAAGTGATCTACATTGTGGAACAGCTGGAAGGGCCGCTCTGTGTTATTTTGGTTGGTGTTGTGCAGCTGAACTGCAAATAAAAATGCACTGTGTTCCTGAATGGTGTTTTTCATGAAAAGTCCACCTATGCAAAAATAAAAACAGGAAAATTCAAGGCATGAAAAAGTAACATTTGTCTACGATGTGCGATGGCCACTCCTGATATGTGCGCTAGACACAATGAATGACTACATCACAAGTCCCTTTACTATACATCACTGCTGCTTTTAACTTTTAATGGTGACATGGTGTATTTCCCTTTAAGGGATGAATTTGCTCTCAGACCCAGCAGTGTTTCTTTTTGCTGTAGTGTTTCTGCCTTTCTTTTAATACGATTTGCTGACTCCAGTCCTTCTGCAGTTCCCATCAAGAAGAAGACAGTGTAAACCTATTCAGCAGTGTGCAAGATGTGACTGAAAGGAAGGCTGTATGTTTCTTTTCCTACAGCCCATTCATCTCCCTTTCCCTGCATGGATTCTTGGGGGGTTTAGGTGAGCATTGCTCTACACAACTTTTTCTGCAGTGTGCTGAATCCATAAGAAGCTCTACCTAGATCCCTGCTACTTCCATAAAAAGCTGCAGTGCCTCAACCCTTATTATGAGTACAGTATCTGTCTCTGCATTCTGTCTGATTCCTTATAGCCAGCAGACCAGGCTGCTGCATCCTATATGATGGGATCATAGCATGGTGTAATGATGCCAGTATTGTACATGACAGTACAGTGCATGAAGTTGGGCTGTAATGCAGGACACTGGGATCTAGAAAGACAAGCTGCTGCCTATACACAGTTACTACAAAGGGATCATGCAAGGCTAGAGAGATGATCTGCATCCAGTACACGGATAGAATCAGCATTCAGTCACTTACCTATATTAATAGTGTTAGGGAATCCTCCATAGGTCTCTCCTGCCAGGCTTAGCAGCAATAGGAAGACAGTCTGCAGCTCGTTTTGTCCCATTTTCCCAGCCTTAGTCTTTGCAGCACTTTGCACAGTCCCTCTTCTTACAGCAGCAACATGGACAGCTCCATTGACTGCAAGCTGCAATTCAGCCCCTTCCTCACTATAGAAAATCAAGGGGACTTTTCCCAAAGATGGTGGTGAAGAGAGAGAGAAAGGGAGTGAGGGAGAAAAAAAAGAGATGAGATGAATAAGGCTCTTCCAATTGGACCAGTAGGGGGGTTATTGATCAAACTTGATCTGACGTTGAGTTAAAGCAGCATCGTTGAGCTCAGCCTCACTGCAGCCCCTACACGACTGCAAAGCACAAGCTCTGCATTTGTCTACAAGGAGATGGAATCGATAGAAGCCTCACGTGGACCACAGGCTAACCCCTTCATTACTGAGGACAACAAAGACTAGGTGTCTCCTCTTCATCCCCAAATATAGCAGCAGCACCCCAGCAGTGAATGTGTAAGTCTAGATCCCCTGCTGCAGATATCTCTGCTCAGCCTCCATGGAAGCAAATGCACCTATTTCTACATGTAATACAATTAGTACAGGCAAGCACAACCCTTGATGTTGGCTGCCATTTACTTTATAAATATTGCATGTTTATTTTACACTAATGTGTCTAAACAAATCTGTTTAATAATATCTGCATTCTAAACAATAGCCATGAGCTATAAATTACTACTCAGCAATAGATATTATTAAAAAAAAAACTTGCATCACCTTAGGCTATGTCTGCAGCAAACTCTAGACATCCACACTCAAGACACAAAACAAGGGAATTCAGCTGCTTATGATGTATTGATCTGAATTGATTGTTTTATTGGGGGGTAAGGTGATCCACCCAGTAAACTGCATCTTATATATCAGAGGAATCAATATATTGCACTTATTTACATGATTGTGCCATTTGTGCTGCCTGAGTGAGCACTGAATCCGTAGTCCCAAGTGCTACAGGAGGGTTGTCTATACTTTCTACACACATCAAAGTTGTGATTTTACATTTTACCAACTCATAGTAGCATAGTGTATGAATTGCACAGCAGACAATTAGTAATTCAGTCACATGCTAAAGATATGCAGCGTAATATATACGCCTCCGAAATGGAATATAAAATGCTTCAAAGCTGCGTAAACCGGATACATATCGGAAATCTGTAGATGTAATAAATAAGACATAAATAGAAATGCGTTATTAAATACTGTAATGATGATCAAAGTGATGATGCATTTCATTGGACACACAGTATACAGGATAGCTGATACTGCTCCAGGATGTTTTATGCCACATTCACTCTATTGTCATTTTCTCAGTATACTCTCTCTGATCTGTGTACATAATAAATGTTTACGGCTGTTTGACATTTTAATATATGTCAAAGGCTGTAACTGAATGGAAAAGTGCACCTTTAACCCAGGTTCTGCCTAAATTGCTAGTAGTATTGATAGGGCTGATTGAATAACTAAACTCACCACATACATATGGGAATTGGCTGATCAAAATACATACTTATGTGCAACCTAACATATGCACAGACTTGTCCAGGTAGCAATGTCAGATCTATGAAGTTGGTTGCTCGTGTTGTAATTCTCTTGAACAGTTTTAGAAAATATTGTAGTTATGGTATATGGATTTAGGTCCTCAATAATAGATTGGCAGGGGCCCCGCTCTCCCACATATCAATTGTTCTCCACATCTTAATAACAGAATGTTGAATAGGAATCCAGTGGCTCCATTCTTTGTGTAGTGGCTGAACTGCATCACTTCAGATAAGAGCCTATACAAAAGGATCTGAACTGATCTGCAGTACCCTGGCCTGACCACTACACTGAGAAGTTTGACTATGCTGTCCTATTTATGTTCTGCCCTATTTATGTTCTGTTAAGAAAAACTGATATGTAACTAATGCACTTGCAGTAGTTAGGCTGCCACATATTTGCAGGCAGTTAACCTGTTACATCATACAGTTCAAGTGAACTGAATGAAATTTCACCAAATCCCATGCATATTCGTCAAGTAATACCCACAGCATAAAGTAACTGCATGGCATACCTGTGTCTTTCCACTTCCGATTCATGGTTTCAAGGCAATTGGAAACCCTTGTTGATTTCTGCATGTGATATGCTGCAAAATCATCCAATATTTAGCATCAAATGTCATGAAATGCACTGCTTTGTATGTGTGTAGCCCTAACAGGGTTTTCTCACAAACAATGCTTATCATTGGTGATACCAAACCCATTAAAACCCTGTTCTGATCCAGGTTTGAGTACCAAACCCAGACTGCCCACCAGTGAAACCCGCGATGCGTGGCAGCATCATTTAAATCACTGCGGCCATGAATACGCTTTCACTTACACGCCAACAGCGACACAAGCCTTGATTCATTTTGGTGAGGATTTGAGCGATCATTCCCAAAATGGTGGTACGTAGAACAATAGTGACTGCACACTTGAGGAGGGTGGTGCTCAATGTAGGATTCTCAATCCACGTTCAATCATATACGGAGAACATGGCACACACCAATTCTGAATTTTTCAAATGATTTTTATTTCAGTGATTCTATCACATAGCAAAGCCTTCACCATAGTATAAAGAATTTTTTAAAGAGTAATTTTTCACAGATCTTCAATATTTAGTACGACGTTTCGGTCATCACGACCTTTGTCAAGTAGGATCTGACCTAGGGTGGAAAAACATGCAGTAAATACAAGGCTAAAGTATGCTATCTAGGGGGGAGGGGAGAGGGTATAGTGCAAATATATACATATATACAAGACGTCCTTTGTAAGAGACATATAAACATCTTGGTATGTAGGTACTGAGATCCATATCATTGGTAACATTGGCAAGATACAAAAAATGAAATGGTGAGAGAGAGAGGTATAGGGTAGCATTTGTGGAGAGGGATCTAGGTATGCAAAAGCGATATGTGGTGGGGTCGATGGGGCAGCGAATCGAGGAGAAAATAGGCTGTAATACTTACATGAGAAATCTGTAATAGGGGGGAGTGGTGAGGCCACCAGTGTGTGTGGCCGCGAGGCGGTTAAAATAGCGTGTGCGCGTCACCGGAAGTGCACTGCGCATGACCGGAAGTGACGTCCGGGACATCGCAGCGCAAAACCGGAAGTGACGTCCGGGTTGCTGTAGCAACGGAACGCTGTGTGGGGACAGGAGCGCCGGCACATCGCGCACCCTGCAGAAATGTAGGGTGCGATGTGTCGCATCTGGCGGACAGGGGGAGTATATATTGGAAAGGAGGAGTATATATTGGAAAAAAGAGGAAGAGCTGTAGGGGAACATTAGATTGAGTAGAGAGTAAGTTATATGTGATAAAGTTGTTGCATGGATAGTGGTGAAGTATCAGCCTAAGATTAGGTCTAATGATTGGGTGTACTATGTGTGGTAATTACCATCCTGGGAGAGAGAGAAGAGCGATGCAGATTCTATGCTGTTATTTTTTCTGTAAGAGAAGGGAAATAACATAAGTTAAAGTAAATCACATCCATGTAGCATAGAAACATACAAATATGAAAATACATAAGACAATTAGGAGAAGGTCCGGTCATAAGCCCTATTCAGGCCCAATGGTTCGATTGTCTGCAAGGTGTGGATCCAGTAGGATTCACGATTACGCAAGAACGCTATCCTGTTGCCCCCTCTGCGGGGGGTTTCCACCTGTTCGATTATCTGGAAGCGTAATTGAGAGGGGTGGTGGTGGCATTTGATAAAATGCGCTGGAACTGGTAATAAAGTTTGATTTGTCCGTATCGTTGATTTGTGCTTACTAATCCTGTCCTTTATGGGATTTACAGTTTCTCCCACGTATAGGAGCCCACATGGACATTTAAGGAGGTAGACCACGAAACGTGAATTACAGGTGAAGTACCCTTGGATAGGGTACCGTTGTCCGGTCCTGGGATGGCAGAAGGATTCCCCACGAATGATGGAAGAACATTGACTACAATTAAGGCAGGGGAATGTGCCTTTTTTAGGGGTGGATAGAAATATTTGCTTAGTTTTTTGAAAGCTTCCTATGTCAGCCCGTACTAGCCTATCCCTCAAATTCTTTGTGCGTTTATAGCACATGAGGGGGGGAGATCGAACAGGTGGAAACCCCCTGCAGAGGGGGCAACAGGATAGCGTTCTTGCGTAATCGTGAATCCTACTGGATCCACACCTTGCAGACAATCGAACCATTGGGCCTGAATAGGGCTTATGACCGGACCTTCTCCTAATTGTCTTATGTATTTTCATATTTGTATGTTTCTATGCTACATGGATGTGATTTACTTTAACTTATGTTATTTCCCTTCTCTTACAGAAAAAATAACAGCATAGAATCTGCATCGCTCTTCTCTCTCTCCCAGGATGGTAATTACCACACATAGTACACCCAATCATTAGACCTAATCTTAGGCTGATACTTCACCACTATCCATGCAACAACTTTATCACATATAACTTACTCTCTACTCAATCTAATGTTCCCCTACAGCTCTTCCTCTTTTTTCCAATATATACTCCTCCTTTCCAATATATACTCCCCCTGTCCGCCAGATGCGACACATCGCACCCTACATTTCTGCAGGGTGCGCGATGTGCCGGCGCTCCTGTCCCCACACAGCGTTCCGTTGCTACAGCAACCCGGACGTCACTTCCGGTTTTGCGCTGCGATGTCCCGGACGTCACTTCCGGTCATGCGCAGTGCACTTCCAGTGACGCGCACACGCTATTTTAACCGCCTCGCGGCCACACACACTGGCGGCCTCACCACTCCCCCCTATTACAGATTTCTCATGTAAGTATTACAGCCTATTTTCTCCTCGATTCGCTGCCCCATCGACCCCACCACATATCGCTTTTGCATACCTAGATCCCTCTCCACAAATGCTACCCTATACCTCTCTCTCTCACCATTTCATTTTTTGTATCTTGCCAATGTTACCAATGATATGGATCTCAGTACCTACATACCAAGATGTTTATATGTCTCTTACAAAGGACGTCCTGTATATATGTATATATTTGCACTATACCCTCTCCCTTCCCCCCTAGATAGCATACTTTAGCCTTGTATTTACTGCATGTTTTTCCACCCTAGGTCAGATCCTACTTGACAAAGGTCGTGATGACCGAAACGTCGTACTAAATATTGAAGATCTGTGAAAAATTACTCTTTAAAAAATTCTTTATACTATGGTGAAGGCTTTGCTATGTGATAGAATCACTGAAATAAAAATCATTTGAAAAATTCAGAATTGGTGTGTGCCATCCCAAAATGGTGGTGTCCTGATCGTGCTTGTTAACGGTGTGGGGAGCTTGAGTCATACCCGTATCCCCAACTGAGCCCCTAATGAACTTTGCAGGTCAGGTCCTCTCATCATCCGTCTCACCAAACAAGGTATATGTGATTCCTGAGGGTCTCCCAGTGGGACCATAAAGGGGTATTCTCGTCTCAGCATTCACATTTAATTTAACTAATCTGTCACATATATACATTTTTTCAATTAGATGTTATTTAAAAAAAAATTACCTGTGTGAAGATAATTTCTCATAAATGTAGTCATATAGTCCCTTAGAATCAAGACTATGTCCCTGTATATGACCACCTCTGCTGGAGGGATTGCACAATGAAACAAAAGGTTTTTGTATATATAATGTCAGGGAGTTACTGCAGGTCCCACAGCCGTCCTGCGGTAATGATTGCTGAATCCAGGTGGTCAGACAGGACTCGATAGCGCATCTCTGGCCATTGTTGGCAAAATGTGAGGTGGTCGTATCCGAGGAAGCTATCTCGTTTCTAAGGGACCACATGGCTACATTTATGAGAAATTATCTTCACACAGGAACATTTTTTTTAATAACATCCAATTGAAGAAATGTTTACATATGGCAAATGAAGTAAATTAAATGTGAATGCCCAGATGGGAATACCCCTTTAACTTTAAAACGTGACTCCAAAAATATATAAATTTTTTTTCACAAAATAATTTTTTACTTTCATTTCCAATATCCAGCATGTCTTTGCCATCCTTATCTCCACTCTCACTGCTGTTCATGTCAGTGAGTCATAGAGTGTTTACACAAAAGATACAGGACACTTTTACAGATGGGATGGGCAGCTAATTTTATTCATGGGAGGGGCTTCTAAGTGGTGCTTCTATGTTTAGCTAGCAGGAAAGCCTTGTGTCTGTGCAGTCCTTCTTAGGCTACATTCACACACATGTATGGGGGACGTATATACGGCCGACATATATACGGCCAATATACGTTCCTCATACACTTCTATGGCCTCACGATCCTGTACGGGAGCGGTACGGTGCCGCACATGTGCCCAGTACCGCTCCATAGCCCGTAGAAAGATAGGACATGTCCTATGCAATGTGCTTTATATGCCTATGGAGAGGGGCGGGGGTGAGCTGCATTCATCCCCTGCTCCTATCCGCAGCGCCGATGTATGCCTGCCATACATTGTGTGAATGTAGCCTTAGTCTGTGATTCTACAGAACTTTCACTATCTCTCTCGCCTCCACCTACCCTCAGCCTTTCATCTCTGACACTTTCTTTACAGCAGGGAAACCATAGTACTCATACAGTGCAGACTATACACATCATGTAAGTATTTCAGTGCTGATTTCTACTACTAATTCCATATTTCATGCTCTTCTACTTAATAAAAGCTACCAGGCTAGTTGCTATGTAGGTTCTGTAAGAAGACTCTCTACAGGCTCAGTGTAATTACTTTTTGGATTTTTGTTGGATTCTCATCTACGGTCCATCATGAGAGAGCACAAAGAATCATGGAAGCTATGGGCAGCTGATAATTGCCTTGGAGCTGGGGCAAACAGAAAAAGAGGTTACACTCCACCTACTTATCAGATGCTGAGGAAAATTTCTGACAAGTAGCTTCAGTACAGGAAAATGCCACAACTCTGGAAAGAAAAAGGTGAGAATCATAATATCTGCATCATTCTGTAATCATGCTAAACTTTAAACAAACATGGAGGTCTATACTAAGGGATTAGAATATAAAATGTATAAATATTTATGTGATGCTCTCTATGGGGATCTGAGTATGGTTTACTGTTTAAAGGAAACCTGTCACTTTAAAATTAGCCTTCTAACCCACAAATAGCTTAGAACAGCTCAGGATGAGCTGATGCCGGACCATAACTTGAATAGAAGCTGTATTCCTGGAAAAAGTGTTTGTAGCGGTATTTAAAATCCACTTTCGGTGCACCACGATATTGGTGTTCGCTACATGCTTGCGACCGTTTGTGCGCATAATTCTGTCATGCTGTAGCGCCGGTGACATCACCGAGCTCTCGGGCACACTTGCGCATGAGCACCAACACCTTTTGTCGTGACCAGCTTCCAGTACTGCTGTGCGAACGACGCTGAAGCCTCGTAGTATCGCGAGGCTACGGTGAGAAGACAGTGTGCTTGCCAAATAGTAGACAGGAACGACGCTGACGCAACGAACGGTCACACGCACCAATATCGTGGTGCACCGAAGGTGGATTTTATATACCGCTACAAACACTTTTTCCAGGAATACAGCGGTTTCTGCTTCTATTCAAGATATGGTCCGGCATCAGCTCATTCTGAGCTGTTGCAAGATATTTGTGGGTTAGAAGGCTAACTTTAAAGTGGTAGATTTCCTTTAAGGGGTTATGTGGGACCAGTGCTGGTGTTTTACATTGGAGATTTACTTGTTATATAATATAAACTCTGGTGAAGATTTATCAACGTGGCACACATTAAACCAGTGCTCAGTATAATCAATCTTTAACTATATCACAATTATTACTTTCTCTGATGCTGGATAAACTGGAGTAGATAAGATTAACGTATTTTTTTTTGTATTTTTCACCATCTATTAGCTGGTATAGTTTGCTCAGCTAAAATAATTAATTTTGTGGTGCATAGACTTTGCCCTTGAGGCCACATTTACAATTCACGAGGCCACGGTCCTTTCTTTTACACATCGTAAAAAAGTAGTAATCGTAAAATAGTCTAAAACCCATAATAAATTTGGCGCAAGGTGTTTCAAATTCATTTTTTACTCCACAATTTTGGTGCAGACAGTATGATGTATTAATGTATATTTTTATTATTTTGCATAGTGTATGCTTTTTCTATTTTTGGTGTATTTTACAATCAATGCACACACAACAGACATATACTAGAGACTGATGAGACAAGTAGAGAGCTAACAACACACACATATCATACAATCTTAGTACAACACATACAAATGAGTGCATAAAAAGTAGGTACAGCACAGAATGTATATGTACAACATAGTTCATGTCGTTCATACCCTTAAATCACACTGAAATACTTATCACAGGAAGCCAAATACTCGATTGAAATGAAACTTACCCTGCTTGTGAAGCTCCACCCACTCTGCTCAGGAAACCCCACATCAGTCTGAACATTTTTAGCAATATTAATGTTGAAAGAACAGCTTTAACCATCTTTAGTCCTTTTTCGCCAAACTGGGTGCACAGGCTATATGTCTGCTCCTGCTCTTGACCATTTGTTTCTTTAGGATAACCACCAGGTGCTCTACCTCCTAATTCCACTACTTACCAACAGCACTAATGTCTATAGTCTGGACAGGTTGAAATATAAATGCAAAAATTATGCAGGACATCATATTATCTTGGAACCAAATGTTCAATAAACATAAGTTCTATAAATTGCATCACAATGCTGGAGAGTGCTGTGATTTATTGAATCAATTTTTCATGAAAACTAGAGAAATAGGAATCTAAATGAATATGTGCAAATAGTCTATAAATTGTATTGGGAGCTGGCACTCATCTCATTTGTAAGATAATATTTCTGACCTGCATTTCTTTGAAAAGTCACTGTCAAGAATTTGATAGACATCTTGTAATGAAGGCTTTAGGAATGGACAGGTGACACAGATCCTTATGCTAAACCCACTTCTCAGCCATTCCTTCCTATTGTGCCACTTACCCTTGGTAGTGGGTAGACAACTAGAAGACATTTTCTCCCTGCACAAAAGTGGGAGATCAAGATCAAACAGGGAGATGAAGACAAACAAACACAGAGCTGGATCGCAACAAAGAGGGCAAATGCAGTACAAAATTACAAAGAAGCTAGGTATTCTGAAAACAGGCTGAAGAACAGGATTCCAGAATAGAGAAATCAAAGAAGCACAATGCCATCACAAAAGCCCAAAGTCAAGTTAGCAAGAGCCTGCTACAAACAGAGAATATGGAATGCAGTCAACAAACTGTGAGGAAAGACTGGAGCAGCGGATTAACTTTGGATGGATTGGAGCAGAACTGCAGGGTGGTGGCAATGAACTCAACCACCACTTAACCACTGTTCAGGATAAAACATTAAGACAAAATCATGGTTTCAGCCACACTCTATGTTTAGAGGATGACATGGATTTTAGCTGGCAGCGGGTGAGCTCCAGCCCAGGGCACCTCTTATTGTCACTGAATGCCCCTGTTTGTATGCAGAGGTTCAGCTGTAACATCACTTCTTCTGCTGCACACTAAAGCCTAGACTGCAGTCAGGCTGTAGAGGGCGCTGCCATTGCCATATCATCACTTAATATCTGTATACAAACAGAGATTGGCAGAGGCAGGTGCTGCTGCACTACATTAAATCACTGGAGATAGACAATTTTAGCTAGTCTCTTATTTTTATAACCCCTGGAGCAGAGGCTTAGGTAGTGGATCAATATGGGAGAGGGGGGGGGGGGATAAAACGTATCCAAGTTGACCCCCAACCCTTTCAAGGAGGCATTGTTTTCTAGTTAACACCTTGGAAAACATATTTGCATGCTTCCCAGAATTCTCTAGTGGAGTATCAATGACTTTAGGTCTCCACACCCCTATAAAGTATCCTTAATTGGCAAACTCTCCATAAGGAGACCCAACCAGCTCAAAACAGCGCTGTCTACAGTTGGGAGTGTGTTCAAAAGGTAGCAAAAGGAGGCATTGTTTTCTATTTAACACCTCAGAGAACATATTTGCATACTTCCCAGGACCCCCATCCGTGGTGAACCCCCATCAGAGTCTTTACATTTTCAATTACAGTGCTGTCCATGATGACAGCAATGAAAGGAAAACTTTCAATTTATATCCACCAACATGACTTTTACATTACTGTTACTAAGCTTAATAAATCTGCCCCACTGAGTTCCACCATGGAGAGACTCTCAATACATAAAGCACCTAAAAACTATAGATGTATAGATACTTTTTTCAACTACTGAATATGAAAAAAGAAAAAAAAAACAAGCACGGAGAAAGAGGAAGGAGAAAAAGACAAAAACAGATTAGGGGCCAAACCACAGTGAAAATTTTCATTCCTTTTATCCAAAGGCCTCTCCTTTAGTAGTATACCTAGAGAATTTGATTCCTAGACATTAACCAATTTATAAGAAAATGAACACTCAAAATACATTTTAAATTACAGGAACAAAAAGAAAAAAGACACCCAGAAACACCAATAGCCCCATCTTTAGAACCACGTCCATGAAAAATCAAAAACAAATCCCGTTTCTACCCCTTACAAGATCAAGGACACCACATTAAGGTCTATTATGATTCAATCATAGACGACTTTAGAAAACTACTGAAACTATTTGAATAATGGTGCCTAGACAGAAACTCCAGCAAAAATCAAAACCTAAAACGAAAGCTCTAAAGGACCTCCGAAAAAAACAGGGATCTGGTATTTAGATCTGCAGATAAAGGAGGAAGATTGGTTATAATCACCTTCCAATACAGTTGAATAACAACAGCCATAGTGGCTGTTACGGGGCCTGGGCGGCACAAGGGCCTGAAATGAACAGCCAAGACCAAGTTCATAAACACTATTTTCTCATGCCCTCCTTGTACAGTAAAACGGGCCCCTATGCAGTGCCTCTGTCCACCCACCTCATCTGTAGCCGCCTGAGCCGGCCTCTTCATTTGTAGCCCCTCTGCCTGCCCACTTCTTTTGCCGCTAACCACCCCGACAGCTCCAACAGCTGCCACATGGCCTGTCCATCTCATCTGCGGCCAGCACCGCCTGTTATATTCTCAGCTATCCGCGGCCAGCCTACTCCTTCTGCGACTTCCCAGCCACACAGGCCCACATGCTGCCACAGCCACTTGCAAGCCAAAGACACAGCCATCCCCCCACTGACATGATGCCATGCCACAGCCAGCCTCCTAACCGACCCACCCCAATGCACATCAGCCAGTCTGCAAGAAATGCAAGTAAGTCCCTATATATTAATTTAGGTATGTATGCTGTATGTGTGTATTTTCTGTACAATATGTGCTGTATGTATGTGTGTATATGCTGTATGTATGTGTGCATTGGCTGTACAGTTTATACTGTATGTATGTGTGTATATTTGCTGTATATATGTGTATGTGTTTATATGCTGTATATATGGTATGTATGTGTGTATATACTGCATGTATACGCAATATGTGTGTAAACGCTGTATAAACTGTGTGCATGTGTATATGCTGTATATACTGTGTGTGTGGTTATATGCAGTATGTAGACACATGCATATAAATATATATTTATATGCATATGGTGTATGTGCATGTATCTGCTGTATATACTGGGTGTATATGTGAATGCTGTATCTATATGCATTATGTGTGTATACAGTGTATATACTGTATGTATGTGTGTATATGCTGTATACTGTATGCTCAGTATGTACGTATATGGTGTTTTTATACTGCATGTGTGTGTATACACAGTGGGTATATACCGTATGTAAAATAATTTGTTGTACTGTATGCGCTTTATATGTATGTATATAAATAGTATGTATGCAAATTTGATGCATATATACTGTATGTATATACAGAATGAGTTTGTATATACTGTATGTATTAGTGTACAAATGTATATATGAGTACATAAATGTGTGCATGAGTGTATACCTATGTATGTATGTTTATACAAGTATGTAAAAGTGAGTGTAGAATGTTATGTGTGTGTATTTAAGTGTATAAATGTGATTGTATAAACGTGTGTGTAAGTGTAAATATATTTTTTAAGGGCATCCTACTATAAGACAATACAAGAAAACCCAACCCCAATACTAGAAAAAGAGAACAAAGGATTATTGACAAAGTGATGAAACAGAAAACCATCACCAAGGGAGAGCTCAAATTTCTGCAAAAATTCACAAAAATGAGAAAAATCCACCAGGCAGACCCATAATCTTGGGTATAGGCTAGCAACCTCTCCCATTTTTAGACCTCTACCTCCAAAGTTACAGTTTAAAACTACCCAGTTACTTAAGGGCTCAGATCATCTAATAAGAGACCTCACTAATACCACTTTACCAGCTAATATTTCATTTGTAACCATGGATATCAGCTCCTTTAGTTGAATATCAAATACAATAGGAGAATCCACTGTATAGAGCTTTTTCTGCATAACACTTTAATAACAGTGAATTTAAAAAAAAACTACTCATCACACTTTATAGTCCTAGAAAATAACTTCATTACACACGGTACCAATCTATACCTACAACAACGAGGGACAGCCACGGGCACACGAATGGCAACATCATATGCCAACCTTTTTATGGACATCTTTGAATCTCAATTCATTATGTCTTAACTAGAGATGAGCGAGCACTAAAATGCTCGGGTACTCGTTATTCGAGACGAACTTTTCCCGATGCTCGAGTGCTCGTTTCGAGTAACGAGCCCCATTGAAGTCAATGGGAGACTCGAGCATTTTTCAAGGGGACCAAGGCTCTGCACAGGGAAGCTTGGCCAAACACCTGGGAACCTCAGAAAAGGATGGAAACACCACAGAAATGGACAGGAAACAGCAGGGGCAGCATGCATGGATGCCTCTGAGGCTGCTTAATCGCACCATTATGCCAAAATTATGGGCAACAGCATGGCCATGACAGAGTGACCGAATGAGGCTAGATAGCATCTAAAACATCCAATAATTGACCCTGACACTATAGGGGATGGCATGCAGAGGCAGCGGCAGCGGCAGCAGCGGCAGGCTAGAGAGTGTCATGGCAACATACCCTAAATGGACTCAGGCTTCAAACCAATGGGTGGCAGAGAGGAACCAAAGGAGGTGAGCAAGAAGCGCTCAAATAATATCGGTACATGATAAAAGTTTGCCAGTATATTTTGTGGATTACACAGCAGGGTGGCGACAATGTTAACATGGAAGCCATGAAAACAACCCAAAATTCTGCCTGACACAGCTCGTTTGATAAGGGGACCATGTATGGAGGCAGTGAACTAGTAGTAGATTAAAGGTGCTGCAGTTAAAACTATGTTAGTTGGACCTTGGCATGGAGCTGGCGCTCCGCTGCCAGGCAAGCTTTCGCCAATCCAAGCCCCTGTCTCTAGGCTACTCCCCAAACAGCACTTCTAAGAACCTTTTGTATAAGATCAAGTGTAGTAGCGTTCTTATAAGTTTGGGATATGGCGGGTGAGGGGAATGTAAACAGATGCGCAAGAAGCGCTGAAATAATATCGGTAAATGAGAAAAGTTTGCCAGTATATTTTGTGGATTACACAGCAGGGTGGCGACAAAGTTAACAAGTTTGATGTGGAATGCCCTGTAATAGCTCTTGGGCGGTGTGCCTTTTATCGCCTAGGCTCAGCAGTTTGAGCACCGCCTGCTGTCGCTTAGCGACGGCACTGCTGCTGTGCCTAGAGCTACCGACTGATGGCGCCATGCCCACGGATGGTAATTCGGAGGAGGAGGAGGAGGTGGAGGAGGGGTGGGAGGAGGAAGAGGTATAGTAGGCCTTTTTTAGACCTGGACCGAGGTAGGCCCCGCAATCCTCTGCGTCGGCAGTATATGACCAGCCCCAGGGTCAGACTCGGTCCCAGCCTGCACCAAGTTAAGTGTAGTAGCGTTCTTATAAGTTTGGGATATGGCGGGTGAAGGGAATGTAAACAGATGCGCAAGAAGCGCATGATGCGCATGGAGCTGGCGCTCCGCTGCCAGGCGAGCTTTCGCCAATCCAAGCCCCTGTCTCTAGGCTACTCCCCAAACAGCACTTCTAAGAACCTTTTGTATAAGATCAAGTGTAGTAGCGTTCTTATAAGTTTGGGATATGGCGGTGAGGGGAATGTAAACAGATGCGCAAGAAGCGCATGATGCGCATGGAGCTGGCGCTCCGCTGCCAGGCGAGCTTTCGCCAATCCAAGCCCCTGTCTCTAGGCTACTCCCCAAACAGCACTTCTAAGAACCTTTTGTATAAGATCAAGTGTAGTAGCGTTCTTATAAGTTTGGGATATGGCGGTGAGGGGAATGTAAACAGATGCGCAAGAAGCGCATGATGCGCATGGAGCTGGCGCTCCGCTGCCAGGCGAGCTTTCGCCAATCCAAGCCCCTGTCTCTAGGCTACTCCCCAAACAGCACTCCTAAGAACCTTTTGTATAAGATCAAGTGTAGTAGCGTTCTTATAAGTTTAGGATATGGCGGGTGAGGGGAATGTAAACAGATGCGCAAGAAGCGCATGATGCGCATGGAGCTGGCGCTCCGCTGCCAGGCGAGCTTTCGCCAATCCAAGCCCCTGTCTCTAGGCTACTCCCCAAACAGCACTTCTAAGAACCTTTTGTATAAGATCAAGTGTAGTAGCGTTCTTATAAGTTTAGGATATGGCGGGTGAGGGGAATGTAAACAGATGCGCAAGAAGCGCTGAAATAATATCCGTAAATGGTAAAAGTTTGCCAGTGTATTTTGTGGATAACACAGCAGGGTGGCGACAAGGTTAACAACTTTGATGTGGAATCCATGAAAACAACCCAAATTTCGGCCTGACACACCTCGTTTGATAAAGGGACGATGTATGGAGGCAGCTATATAAACGACTTTTGGAGGTAGCAATGGAGACAACGTGTGGAGGCTGCTATGGAGACAATTCAATTTGGATAGTGCCTGTATGTGGCAGTCCAAAAAAGTTTTCAAACCAGAGGAGCAGGTAGGTGGCCCTCCAGAAAAATGGAATAGATTGAGTGCCTGTATGTGGCAGTCCAAAAAAGTTTTCAAACCAGAGGAGCAGGTAGGTGGCCCTCCAGAAAAATGGAATAGATTGAGTGCCTGTATGTGGCAGTCCAAAAAAGTTTTCAAACCAGAGGAGCAGGTAGGTGGCCCTCCAGAAAAATGGAATAGATTGAGTGCCTGTATGTGGCAGTCCAAAAAATTGTTTAAAACAGAGGACCGGGTCGGTGGCCCTCCAGAAAAATTAAATGCATAAAGTACTATAGGTAGAGCCAGTGGGCCCTGTCAAAAAATAGCCAGTTTCCTCTGCTTTACTGTACAAAGAGCAGGAGAAGGAGGAAAATGAGGAGGAGGAGGAGGAGTGGATAAATTATTCAGGTTGAGCTTCCTTCACCTGCTGGAGATTGGAAATTAGGAGAAATCCATGCTTTATTCATCTTGATAAGCGTCAGCCTGTCAGCGCTGTCAGTCGACAGGCGTGTACGCTTATCGGTGATGATGCCACCAGCTGCACTGAAAACCCGCTCGGACAAGACGCTAGCGGCAGGGCAGGCAAGAACCTCCAAGGCGTACAGCGCCAGTTCGTGCCACATGTCCAGCTTTGAAACCCAGTAGTTGTAGGGAGCTGTGTGATCATTTAGGACGATGGTATGGTCAGCTACGTACTCCCTCACCATCTTTCTGTAAAGATCAGCCCTACTCTGCCGAGACTGGGGACAGGTGACAGTGTCTTGCTGGGGTGACATAAAGCTGGCAAAAGCCTTGTAAAGCGTACCCTTGCCAGTGCTGGACAAGCTGCCTGCTCGCCTACTCTCCCTCGCTACTTGTCCCGCAGCACTACGCACTCTGCCGCTAGCGCTGTCAGAAGGGAAATACTGTTTCAGCTTGTGCACCAGGGCCTGCTGGTATTCATGCATTCTCACACTCCTTTCCTCTCCAGGGATGAGAGTGGAAAGATTTTGCTTGTACCGTGGGTCCAGGAGAGTGAACACCCAGTAATCGGTGCTGGAATAAATTCTTTGAACGCGAGGGTCACGGGATAGGCAGCCTAGCATGAAATCTGCCATATGCGCCAGAGTACCAACGCGTAAGAATTCGCTCCCCTCACTGGCCTGACTGTCCATTTCCTCCTCCTCCAACTCCTCCAATTCCTCTTCTTCTGCCCATACACGCTCAACAGTGAAGGACTCAACAATGGTCCCCTCTTGTGTCTCGCCAACATTCTCCTCCTCTTCCTCCTCCACCTCCACCTCCTCCGATATGCGCTGAGAAACAGACCTAAGGGTGCTTTGGCTATCAACAAGGGAATCTTCTTCCCCCGTCTCTTGTGAGGAGCGCAAAGCTTCCGACTTCATGCTGACCAGAGAGTTTTTCAACAGGCCAAGCAGCGGGATGGTGAGGCTGATGATGGCGGCATCGCCACTGACCATCTGTGTTGACTCCTCAAAGTTACTCAGCACCTGACAGATATCAGACATCCACGTCCACTCCTCATTGTAGACTTGAGGAAGCTGACTGACCTGACTACCAGTTCTGGTGGAAGTTGACATCTGGCAGTCTACAATCGCTCGGCGCTGCTGGTAAACTCTGGATAACATGGTCAGTGTTGAATTCCACCTCGTGGGCACGTCGCACAACAGTCGGTGAGCGGGCAGTTGGAGGCGGCGCTGCGCTGCCCTGAGAGTGGCAGCATCTGTGCTGGACTTCCTGAAATGCGCACAGATGCGGCGCACCTTCGTGAGCAAATCAGACAGATTGGGGTATGTCTTGAGGAAACGCTGAACTATCAGATTTAACACATAGGCCAGGCATGGCACATGTGTCAGTCTGCCGAGTTGCAGAGCCGCCACCAGGTTACGGCCGTTGTCACACACAACCATGCCTGGCTTCAGGTTCAGCGGTGCCAGCCACAGATCAGTCTGCGCCGTGATGCCCTGTAATAGTTCTTGGGCGGTGTGCCTTTTATCGCCTAGGCTCAGCAGTTTGAGCACCGCCTGCTGTCGCTTAGCGACGGCACTGCTGCTGTGCCTAGAGCTACCGACTGATGGCGCCATGCCGACGGATGGTCGTTCGGAGGAGGAGGTGGAGGAGGGGTGGGAGGAGGAGGAGGCATAGTAGGCCTGAAACACCTGGACCGAGGTAGGCCCCGCAATCCTCGGCGTCGGCAGTATATGACCAGCCGCAGGGTCACACTCGGTCCCAGCCTCCACCAAGTTAACCCAATGTGCCGTCAGAGATATATAGTGGCCCTGCCCGGCAGCACTCGTCCACGTGTCCGTGGTCAGGTGGACCTTGTCAGAAACGGCGTTGGTCAGGGCACGGATTATGTTGTCTGACACGTGCTGGTGCAGGGCTGGGACGGCACATCGGGAAAAGTAGTGGCGGCTGGGGACCGAATACCGAGGGGCGGCCGCCGCCATGAGGCTGCGAAAGGCCTCGGTCTCTACTAGCCTATAGGGCAGCATCTCCAGGCTTAGCAATCTGGAGATGTGCACATTAAGGGCTTGGGCGTGCGGGTGGGTTGCACTATATTTGCGTTTCCGCTCCAGCGTCTGGGGTATGGAGAGCTGAACGCTGGTGGATGCTGTGGAGGATCGTGGAGGCGACGATGGGGTTTTTGTGGCAGGGTCCTGGGCAGGGGGCTGACTATCAGCTGACACAGGGGAAGGAGCAGTGGTGTGCACGGCCGGAGGTGAACGCGCTTGTTGCCACTGAGTGGGGTGTTTAGCATTCATATGCCTGCGCATACTGGTGGTAGTTAAGCTAGTAGTGGTGGAACCCCTGCTGATCCTGGTTTGGCAAATGTGGCACACCACAGTCCGTCGGTCATCCGGTGTTTCCTTAAAGAACCTCCAGACTTCTGAAAATCTAGCCCTCGCCGCAGGAGCCCTTGCCACGGGAGCTTCACTAGTTGACACATTTGGCGCTGATGCACCAGCTCTGGCCCTGCCTCTCCGTCTGGCCCCACCACTGCCTCTTCCAACCTGTTCTGGTCGAGGACTCTCCTCCGTCTCAGAAGCACTGTGTTCACCCGGCCTCTCAACCCAGCTTGGGTCTGTCACCTCATCATCCTCCGATCCCTCAGTCTGCTCCCCCCTCGGACTTCCTGCCCTGACAACAACTTCCCCACTGTCTGACAACCGTGTCTCCTCATCGTCGGACACCTCTTTACACACTTCTTCCAGTACGTCAACAAGGTCATCATCACCCACAGACTGCGACTGGTGGAAAACCTGGGCATCGGAAAATTGCTCATCAGCAACCGGACAAGTGGTTTGTGACTGTGGGAATGGTCCAGAAAACAGTTCCTCAGAGTATGCCGGTTCAAATGGCAAATTTTGCTGGGAGGGGGCAGACTGGGGGGGAGGAGGCTGAGGTGCAGGAGCTGGAGGAGTGCCGATTTCGGTGACATGGGTGGACTGTGTGGAAGACTGACTGGTGGACAAATTGCTCGAAGCATTGTCGGCAATCCACGACATCACCTGTTCGCACTGTTCTGGCCTCAACAGTGCTCTACCACGATTCCCAGTAACTTCAGACATGAACCTAGGGAGTGTAGCTCTGCGGCGTTCCCCTGCTCCCTCATAAGCAGGTGGTGTCTCACCCCGCCCAGGACCACGGCCTCTGACCCCTGCAGTAGTTGGACGCCCACGTCCCCGCCCTCGTCCTCTACCCCTAGTCCTCGGGTTAAACATTTTGAAAATGAGAGTTATAACTTGAATTTTTTTTTTGTTTTTTTTTTTGTTTTGTTTTTTTTTGTGTTTTTTAGTTTTTAAAACCAAACGATGCTATCCTATTGCTATGGCTATTTTATAGCCAAGTATGAAAGCACACTGCTATGCCAGATGAGATGACGCTGAGTTATGAAAAAAATAAACGTAAAATAAAAAAGGAAATGGCAGACTGTGCCTAATTGAAATACAACCCCGGGCCCTAATAAATTTTCCCACTTCGGTCTTTGCGATGGATATGTGCGTCACTAAAACACAGTGGTCGCAAGTCTGACTCCAAATTGCTCACAATTTACTAGTAGATGCACTGCAACAACTACAGCCACCAGCAGATCAACCAGAAATCAAATATATATAACGCTACTGTAGGCGTAATTAAGCCGTTTGTATTCTCCTATGGCTATTTTCTAGCCAAGTATTACAGCACACTACTATGCCAGATGAGATGACGCTGAGTTATGAAAAAAATAAACGTAAAATAAAAAAGGAAATGGCAGACTGTGCCTAATTGAAATACAACCCCGGGCCCTAATAAATTTTCCCACTTCGGTCTTTGCGATGGATATGTGCGTCACTAAAACACAGTGGTCGCAAGTCTGACTCCAAATTGCTCACAATTTCCTAGTAGATGCACTGCAACAACTACAGCCACCAGCAGATCAACCAGAAATCAAATATATATAACGCTACTGTAGGCGTAATTAAGCCGTTTGTATTCTCCTATGGCTATTTTCTAGCCAAGTATTACAGCACACTACTATGCCAGATGAGATGACGCTGAGTTATGAAAAAAATAAACGTAAAATAAAAAAGGAAATGGCAGACTGTGCCTAATTGAAATACAACCCCGGGCCCTAATAAATTTTCCCACTTCGGTCTTTGCGATGGATATGTGCGTCACTAAAACACAGTGGTCGCAAGTCTGACTCCAAATTGCTCACAATTTACTAGTAGATGCACTGCAACAACTACAGCCACCAGCAGATCAACCAGAAAACAAATATATATAACGCTACTGTAGGCGTAATTAAGCCGTTTGTATTCTCCTATGGCTATTTTCTAGCCAAGTATTACAGCACACTACTATGCCAGATGAGATGACACTGAGTTATTAAAACAATAAACGTAAAATAAAAAGAAACTGGCAGACTGTGCCTAATTCTACTCAAACCCCTAATAAATTTTCCCACTTTGGTGTTTGAGGTGGATATGTGTGTCACTAAGAGCTAAACACAACGGTAGCAAGTCCCCCTGCTAATTCCTCACAATATGGTACTAGCTGCAAATAAAAAAAAAAAAAAATTATAACGTTATTGTAGCCCTAAGAAGGGCTGTTGGGTTCTTTTAGAATCACTCCTGCCTAACAGTAAGCTAATAGAACACCCTAACGCTTTCCCTGACCAGCAGCAGCTCTCTCCCTAGCGGCATCCAGACAGAGAATGATCCGAGCAGCGCGGGCAGCGGCTAGTCTATCCCAGGGTCACCTGATCTGGCCAGCCAACCACTGCTATCTACGTGTAAGGGTACCACGTCATGCTGGGTGGAGTGCAGAGTCTCCTGGCTTGTGATTGGCTCTGTTTCTGGCCGCCAAAAAGCAAAACGGCGGGAGCTGCCATTTTCTCGAGCGGGCGAAATACTCGTCCGAGCAACGAGCAGTTACGAGTACACTAATGCTCGATCGAGCATCAAGCTCGGACGAGTATGTTCGCTCATCTCTAGTCTTAACACCACTACAGGAGTCATATTCACACATATCGCAGGTATATAGAAGACCTGTTCTACATCTGTACAGGGTCAATGATAGGAGCCAAACTCTTTCTGGAACAACTTAACAGAAACCCTTGGGGGATAATGTTCATGATTTCATGATGTTGATGATTTCAACTGTACCTAAATCACATACCTTGATTTGGAAATACAAAATACAGAGGGACAGATCATCACCTCCACCTTCTTTAAAAAGGTAAGCAAACCTTAGCAACCTCTATTCCCCCACTCCTTCCGGTTTGCGTTTCACTTCGAGTTTGGGACCATGATCAAATTCCATTTAGATGCCGAAAAGGTGTGGTACTGTGTATATATCAGTACTGGTGAAACCTATACCAAGACTTCTGGGGGAGTAAAGTCCACCTTTCATTATATAGTATCACACCACTCAAATTTAACTATGGAAACCGATCACAGAGTAACTCAATGTTATATTCAATGTATTTTGTTCTGTTTGATCTTATTTAGTTTTTTACCAACCCAATAACCATGTTTTTAAGGTAACTCACCACCTACATAATAACTGTGTTTTTAATGTTACTCGCCACCTACATACAGCAACCTTTTACCTCTATTAGTCTCATGAATCATAATGTACAATTGGAATATATATGATTATTATTATTAATTCTTGAGCTCTAAGCTTTATGTGTGTACATACTAAAAACCCGAACAGTATTTACCAACCTGTATTTTACATACGTATATATTAGACATATTCTATATTATATTTTAACTCTGAATGTGAATATGCCTAAACACATCAGTGTCTATCTTACACACTGTATGAGAGTTATGGATTTCTGAATTTATGATTAACTTTTATATCTTGTATATTTAAAAAAATTCTGACCTCTGTACATCATGTGAAATTCCCTCTTTTATGTTCACCATTTTTAGAATATATATGTCAACACCTTTGTATCCTCACAAAGTTATGGGACTTATTTTGTATTCCCCTAGACCAGATGAAGCCCCCAGTGCCGAGGAGCGAAACACGTTGTGTTTTTTATATATTCCCTTTTGCTAACCAATAAAAACTTAAAAAGAAACCCAAGTGGTCTGCTCCATCAAATCTTCCTTTTTTAAGGGATTGAGTATGTATTTATCCCATACATCATCTTTTGTTGATATATATCCCTGCATCTTCTAACCATCTTCCTCCTTATGTGGACATTATCCTAGGGAGACAACAAGGCTGCAACACTATAAACTTTCTTACATTGATGAGCACAACTCAACAAGGTGAGTGGAAATAACCCACGGTTCAATACCCAAACCATACCATGGTGATATTGTGCCAGGCCACGCTGTTCTCTCTGGTTTTTTCTGTCCTTTTTCAAGATCTTTATCCTAAGCTGTGCCCATATATACAAGATAGGGATAATAGTACTAAGCTGTGTCCATATATACAGCATAGGTATTAGTACTAGGCTATGGTCTAGTGTAGGATATGTGCAGTAGTGCTTTATTATAGTCTAATGAAGGATAGGTCTAGGAGTGGTATGGTCTAGAGCAGGATAGGTGTAGTAGTGCTGTGCTATGGTCTAGTACAGGAAAAGAATTCCAAAGAAGACATAGACAGAAAACAAACAGAAATAGACAGCAACAGAAATTAGACAGGCAGACACACATACACATTGACATAAAAAACACGTACTTACCTCACACATGAGCTCTGTCTCCCCTCAGCAGAGCTGCGTGAAAAGGACCTTTGGAATACTCACTCTCACAGGTCCTGAAATGTAAAAACAAATACATGTGCGTGGGGAGTTGGCCATAGAAAGCATAGCAAGGCTGAGCTAGTCCCTGCATACAACTCTATCCGTGTCCTAGGGAAAGTTGGGGAGTGGGGCCCCCAATGGCCTAAAGACGCCAACCCCTTTGCCCTCTGGTAGCAAAGCCTCTTCCCTGGAGTCCTCATTTTGAAAAAAACTTAATCAAATACAACCTCTTTAGAGTTGACATATCATCATCACCTCCACCACCTCTAGCCCTCTTGTTTCCAAGCTATCTTCTAAAGTTTCTACAACCAATACCATATTTTAATGAATTAATTAGTTTGCACAGCTACTGTACTAAAAAGAAAGTGCGTGGACTGTGGATCAATGTTGCACCACTTAAGTAAATTATTTCTGGAGGTGCATATTTGGCTGAACTAAAACTCAAAAGTCAGAAAAGATTAAAAGAAACTGGACAAAACATTAATATTTTTCTACAATCAGGGTCAGGTACTTTATTTCTCAAGTATGTAATTGTCTACAAGAACCCCAACCCTTTTAGGATCAGGAATATGATGGTGAAAACCTAAACCTCTGTTCACACTATCTGTCAATGCAGAGATTCATAATAATTATTAATAATTTTGTCAATACTGTGGCCCACAGATACAAATAGTGTGTGATTTTTCAAGAAATGAACACTCACTGACCCTTAATGAATGGTTGCTGTCGACAACAGTAGTTATTTTTTCAACATTTTTATGATTCTGTCACAAAGGTTTTAAAACCTTTATATCATGGTAACATAGTAATTAAGTCAGAAAAAGACATCAGTTCATCAAGTCCAACCTATTAATTATACATTATACAGTGTTGATCCACAGAAAGGCAAAAAAACCCTGCAAGGTTGATGTCAATTGGCCCAATGCAAGGAACAATTCCTTCCCGACCCCTAATATGGTGGTGTAATAGTTATAGTAATAGTACATCCTTGCAGGAAGATATTTCCAGCACCGGGACACTATATAACGTCCAGCTTCTGGCACCGCCTCACAAACAGAGCCAGCACCAGAAGCAGCGGTTGTTGGCTGTATGTTACAACGGACTCTAACACCCAAAATCAGAGCCAGCTCCGATTGCGAGTGTTAACCCCTTACACACCAAGCATCAAGCATGACCACAGCATGTAAGGATATAGGGATCCTATAGGGATCAGACCCTCAGTGCCGCTTACTAGGGTATTCAATCCTCTTCTGGGAAGCCCCAGGGTCTGCCAAGTGCCCCGTGGCTGCCTGATGTCTCTGGCAGTCAGACCCCCTCCGGGTCTGACTGCAAACTGTGGCATGTGTGAGCATCATAAAATATGTGGAATCTTAAAGGAAACCTACCATTTAGAATGGCAGGGGTAAGCTGTAAGTACCGAGCACCAGCTTAGGGTGAGCTGGTGCCGGTACTTACTTTCGTTAGTGTTATAAACCGCGGTATCGCGGTTTTAACACTTTTTAAACTTTAGAGCAGAAGAGACTTCGGCGCTGCTTGCGCACGATCGTGCACGAGCCTACATAGGAAATAGTGGAGATGTTGCGCGCGCACGGTCGCACGCAGCGCCAAAGCCCCTTCTTTAAAAAGTGTTAAAACCGCGATACCACGGTTTATAACACTAACGAAAGTAAGTACCGGCACCAGCTCACCCTGAGCTGGTGCTCGGTACTTACAGCTTACCCCTACCATTCTAAATGGTAGGTTTCCTTTAAAAAACATGCTAACATAAAGCAGACATTTGGGAAATGTAAATTATCAATTAATTTGGGTTCTACAACTATCTGCTTCAAAAGCAAAAAATTACTTTTGAATGTTTGATATTTGAAAATAAAGAATTTTTTTTAATTTTTGCCAAATTTCTGGGGTTTTTTTATAACTAAACACAAAAAATATCATCCAAATTTTTTAAATAATTTTAAGTACAATGTGTCATTAGAAAAAAAATCTCAAAATCCCCTTGATATGTTAAAGCGCTCCTAAGCTATAACCACTTATAGTGACGTAGGGCATACTTGAAAAATGGGGCCGTATCCTAGAGGCTAAAATAGGCCTGAACGGGTTAAATTGTTACTTAGCCGCAATCTACAATTTGTCCCGGTTTTTGTCCGACTTTGCTTGTCTGTCTTCTCTATTGTCTCTCAGTGTTTTGTCATCTTTCCTGTGCACCCATTGACATGTATGGGTTGTAGAGCTGAAGTCCATAACCATTGGGGTTTGTTTGTGAGGCTTGTTAGGTAGGTTGTGTTATGTCTGAGTTTAGGGCCTGTACCCCATTCTCTACCTTGACAGACACATAATAAAAACTTTATTTTTGTTGAATTAAAAATAGTCACTAAGTCTTGCCACTTTAACATAAAATAATATTAGTTATTAGGTGCAATAATGCTCACATGGTAAGGTATGTATTTTGGCTTTGTCTTATAATATGAATCAATGCTCTGTTGTCTCCTGGCTGAGCTTATATATTTGTCATACTGCTGGCTGCCTACCTTAATTCTCTTTGAGGCACACTAGATCCCTAAATGATACTGTATTGTTACAGCTACATTTGGGTATCTCTAAATATCTGGATGGTGATATCCGGACTGATGTCTAGTCATTCAAGCTTCAGTTTTCTTTAAGCCTGTAACCCAATAACAGCTTCCTAACCTTGGACCAAGTGCATTCCTATGACCCAACACATTTCTATTATTGTTTTATCCACATATTTTGCAGGGCAAGAACATTTAGAGAGTAGATGACACCGACAATGCTGCAATTGATAAATTCTTTTACGTCTGTTTTGGCCCTTTTCTGGATTTCTGCTATTAATGATAGGCTGAAATCATTGATATTGAGATGTCTCACAATGAGGTTAAATTCTTCCTTATTTAGTGTGGATGTAAGCTGCTCAACATCAATGTACCGCAGCCACAGGGATATGTGTTGGTTCCATCTGCTCATCATTTCATGGCTCTACTGTATGTGCTATATGTGGTAAATTGTGATCACTACCTACAAAAACAACAAAACCAAGTTTGGAAAAACATTCAATATTTCCTTCATTAAATCCTCAATAATTGAACACAGTGAAAAGAAACACAATATTCATGGGGTGACAAGTACAACACATAGAGGGACACAAAAAACCACAAAGACAAGGGCAAGATAAACAATCGGGAGCCATAATTTAGTATTCATACAATTATCCAAAGTGGTCAACCAACTAGATTGGAAGAACTACTGCAAAATGTTAACATATATGTTTTCACTGTAACATATTTAGTGCCTATTAAGGGAACTGCATGCCCATATAGTAAAAGAGCATGCAGTAGAACGGGTAATCTATTGAGACTTATAGCAAAAGTGGCTGCAAGTAGTGCACCATATCTACCAGGATGACAGATACCCCAATGCAAGTTTCAAAACACTGACTTCATCAAGCCTATGAACAAGGCATGCCATTTAATCTGCATGCTGCCTTTCCTCATTTACCAGCACCTTAATGGCACCATTTAAGTACATTTGGTATATAAATTTAGTACACCCATGGATGGGAGGGGGATTCTATGGTTCGCTATGGGGCACATCCTTTTCTAGTTTTGCGCCCGAAAATGAGTGTGCCGGTGGCTGGTGCTTGAGCTCTCGTACACTTGCACTTAGTAACTGGAATAACCACATCCCTTCAATCAGGCTTAAACCTATAAACAGGGGAGTTACTCTTTGTCATTGTTCAATAAAATGTTGATGTATTTAGTTAACAAAATTCATAATTTGTATAAACCAAACACAACCTAAAAGCATATGGCCACTGCATATGTTTACGCTTGTAGCAAATTTTTAATTTACCGGTAAATCTATTTGGAAATGGTCACATACACTGCTGCTGGATACCATAAAATACTGCTGGAGGAAAAAGAATTTTTATAGGACAGGAAATAAGACATTGAAAAATTTGCTGGAACGTAATGTAAATAAATAGAAATTAAACAAACTCAGTGTATGGCTGCGCAGGTAGAGAGATTATAGAATGACCAGAAAAAATTTGAAGTGGCCCACAACGAGTGTATTCTGAAGTTCAAGGCCAAAAAAAGAATAAAATGCAAAATCAGCACTAAATATAAGACATCTATTACAAACTCATACATTCGGGACAGGAACACGGCGCACAATGCACGGGCAGTCTCAAGTGTACCTGCAGCTTTTATGTAATGTCGGAGGAGAGCCCAGTACAGTTTGCTCCGTTGGATGAAAGCCAGATAAATATATCAAATATAAAAGGGCTTGCGAAATGCAGATCATGTTACTTGCTCCACTAGCAAAGAGCCAACAGAAAAATACTAAATTTCCTCTTTTCTTTTTAAATGTATACTTATCATTTCTTTTACATTTTTTAGAAAGTATTGAACAGATTTGTGAGTGTCAGTGAAATTTTCCCACTTATTTTAATTAGAAGAGCACCAGAAAATAATGCCCTGTCCAACTTTGTACTGGATTTTGTAGCAGCTTAGTACAAAGCTTAGGAGACTGGAGCTCAGCTAGTGTGGATCACCAACATGCCAGAAGAAAATTAAAGAGAATGTATCATCATTGTGACTCATGATTAAAACCAGATTAAAATGTATCACTGGTATCTAATCTTTTTCTTGTTTTATTGCACATTTTTATTCTATTTCCTGTTAACTATCATGGTGGTTGCCATCTTGCCTGGTACTTACTCAGGTTCTAGTAACAACATTTAGTGATATACTGTACAGAAGCCTCATGGCCATTGTCAGAAATGAGCATTAGGTCTATGGAGAGTTTTCTAGACGTGCTCTGTGCAAATAGGAGATGGAGATGATCTGATACATAGGGGGTCATTTACTAAGGGCCCGATTCGCATTTTCCCGACGTGTTACCCGAATATTTCCGATTTGCGCCGCTTGTACATGAATTGCCCCGGGTTTTTGGCGCACGCGATCGGATTGTGGCGCATCGGGGCCGGCATGCGCGCGACAGAAATCGGGGGGGCGTGGCCGAACGAAAACCCGACGTATTCGGAAAAACCGCCGCATTTAAAAACCGAAAATGTGTCGCTTGGGGAGCGCTCACCTTCACCTTCTATGGGATGGTGCATTCCGGGGCGTTAAGATTATTTTCGGCGCTGCAGCGCCACCTGGTGGACGGCGGAGGAACTACCATCTTAAATCCCAGCCGGACCCGAATCCTGTGCAGAGAACGCGCCGCTGGATCGCGAATGGGCCGGGTAAGTAAATGTGCCCCATAGAGTGAAATTTGCAGGGTTTAAATACTTTTCATTGTAGAATCTCTCATGAAAGCTTTTTTGATAGATGATCAAAAATGTAAAAAAATATATATGTTTACCATAAATAATTTCTGTGACAAATTCCTTTTTAATGTAACAAAACTTTTTTTTCTTGTTGGACTTCACTTACAGAATAACTTCATCCAACCCTCCCCTAGGCCAAAGTAAATTAGTCTTGAATATCACGTTATTGAATTTGTGCCCCTTTGAACCCCTTAGCAAAGCATAACAGAGTAGAATGTCATGGTGTGGTCCAGGAGGAGTGGAGAGCCTCTCCACACATACTGGGTGTTTGCTGCACTTGAAAACTCCTATTTGCCAACTCATGTGATTGGTGCTGGCTATGCCGCAGTGAAATAAGATCACGTCACTTGAATTATGGTGGCCCACAGACAACGCCATCTTGGATTTAATTGTTGACCAAACACATCATTGTAAGGTGTTGATCGGTTGCTATGACAGCTGGGACCCTCACCGAGGATTTCTATCATAGCAGGATCGGTATTACCTGTAGGGCTAACACAGATTCAGTAAATTTCTAATATACTTCAATACTGTCCTATGGCAGTATATTTTGTCAGTGATCAGACCATCTAGGTTTTCAGTACCCTAAGAAATTTATTAAACAGTTAAAAAAAAATAATAGTAAAAAATACCGAAATCACCCAATTCCATAGAACAGAAATAAAAATTAACAAATATAAACATCCCTGCATGTTTTATCAAAGTAAATGTGCTATAACCCGTATTTTGCTATTACAATGAGCAGAACATGTCTCCCCCTCCTTCTTTATCTCTCCTCCCTCTGCCTATGGCATCTAGCAGCAGCAGGAAGTGCAGAGAAGGGAGACCTGCTCTGCTCATTGTAACAACCAGTGAAAAGACATCAACACCTGCCAGAGTTGCTCAGACTTATAAGCATAATTTTAAAAAATTCTTTTGGAAGGAAGAATGCCATGGATAACAAATTTAAGAAGATAAGCATAGTCATGATGCCTGGCTCTATGAGTAAGTGCCCCTGGTTTATCATGATGGAGTTTTATTTATAACATATACCCTACATTTTTTAAAGGGGTTTGTCCATAAAAGAAAATTCTCAAATTTTTATCCCCTAGTGATGTTTACACAATAAAGATTATTTTTAACCCCTTACTTTACAGTTTATTGCTGTTTTAGCTCAGTGCTGGTCAGTGTAAAATTCCAGGGTGTGGGCAGACACTTCATGGTCCCTCTAGTGCTATGAAATGTTGTGTGGTGACAGTGCACTTAAATTATCATGATTCAAGGTCTAAATACACTTTTATTTAACTTCTGAACATTCTACTAGTATCTGACACATAGAAAAAAAGAGATGAGACAGATCCGAGATAAGAGATGCTTAGATCCATTAGATGGATATAAAACGCAATGGGGAAGATTTATCAGAAGTGTCTGAGGTAAAATTTTTCGAGTTGCTCATGAGAACCAATCAAAGATCAGCTTTCATTTTCCCATAGCAGTCTGCATTGTCTGCATTAAGGTTCTCAAACTCTGTCCCCTTGAAATGAGTGCAGAATGGGCAGGAAAGCTGGTACCGGTTTGACGGGAAGCTTTCCTGTCTCATAAACGCAATTCTGAATAACGCTTAAAAACAGTCTAAAGATGGAGCTATAGCAACTTTGTGAGTTTACCAGAGCCCCTCAATGCTGCAGATTCACAAGCTGTTACAATGAGAAGAGCATATCTTACCCAACCTCCTGCTCTCTTTCTCTTCCCTCTGCCTCTGTAATCTAGCAGCAACAGGAAGTGCAGGGGGAACCTGCTCTGATCATGTTAACAGCCTGTGAAGCTGCAGGACTGAGTTTATCATGCTTGATTTAGATTTTTTAAATTAACTTTTACTTTATGATACAATATGAATCATTAGAAAATTATATGTACAAAGGTTTCAGTATATTCTGTAATATACCAGGAGCTGCACAGTATGTTGTGGGAGTCTCTGGCATTTCTTAACAAGGAACATGGAAATTCTGACTACCAGTTTGGACCCTAGGTTACTGTAAATTCTTGCCAAATTGCCCCTTTTAGAGCTTTAAAAAATAAGTTTCCCCATATCCCTGCAACCCACATCCAACTTTGCAGAGATTTAGTTTTTCTTTCAAAAACACATCCAAATGTCTATGGTTCAAAGGGGGATTTCATTAAAAAGCATAGAGGTGAATGGATTGCTGTAAATCCCTTCTTTTTATATTTCTTTCCAGTTGGGGGGGTCTATCGTAGAGAAAGGAATCTGGATGTCTGAATTCTCACATAGCCAGTGATTAACAAAGATCCCTCTGCAGTGTTTACCATGGATAACAAAGCCGGCTATTAACACATTACTTGCATTGGTGCTACACCACAGGGGTGCCATTGTATGTCTCTATAAACACACCCTGGTCTTTTCTCATATGCAGTCTGAGAATTTGTACACACAAGGTTGAAGGGGTGATGCAGTATTTTATTAATAGTTCAGTTATTTTAGTCTGTGATAGTTATTTTTATCACTAAACACAAAAATCAACCCTGTCACCATGTCAGTAGTATGTAACGTAGCAGAGGAAGCTGAGGAAATCCATATGTAGTTTTTTTAAGGAAAAATAAATATTGCTAGGTGGAGAAGTCATGAGGGCGATCCTATCGGTGACTAATCCTCTGTCGAACGGTCATGGCAATCTCCTTGAAGAGCAGATATATACGGTAACTATATAAAATATAACAAGAAGAAAGTCCAAGCAGCACAAACCTTCAGAGAAAAAGAAAATTGGGTGCAGGCAACCCAGGACCGGGCCTCAGGTCCTCCAGTAATAGTATAAAGAAAGCGGGCAGCACTCCGTTGTAGATAAAAGTAAAAAAGTGTCTTTATTCCATAGTGAGCAACTGTGACAGCGACGTTTCGGCTCTGCAAGAGCCTTTCTCAAGCCATTCAAACAGTGAAATGGTGGCCATATTTAAATGCAACAGGTGATCACATGACAAATTGGGATACTCCCACCATTTTTGTATAACTGTGATATAATGCTTATTACATAGTCAAATTACATATCGTGAACATTAAACATAGTGCACAATGTAAAATACATGTATATGTATGTGATAGACGTTAAAATTGTGTTATATATAACAAACAGCTTTATTAGTGACACAGATTAGTCCAGCCATTGGTCTTGTCTGTGTAAAGGTGCTCAAGTGCTTCTGTGTTGACAGCAATGCTTCCCAGCTGTTTCCACGTGTCGACCTTCCCTGATCAGCAACAATGTTCTCCGATACATATAAAAAAATTTTTTTGAAAAAAAATTTTTTGGAAAAAATTTTTTTGAAAAAAGAAAAAAAATTTTTTTTAAAAAAAGGAAGAAAAAATTTTTTTTTTTTTTTTTTTTTTTTTGAAAAAAGGAAGAAAAAAGGAAGAAAAATGCTCCATGGAACGCAAGCTGAGCGCCAAAATGTGCGCATAAAAAATATGTCGCACGGTGGGACACACACTATGCGCCTGGTTCTGCGCATGTGTATTATGCCCCAGCAAGAGCGTCTGGTGCTATGGAAACCATACTTCACACCCAGATTGGTTCCAAATTGAGGTTGATATCCAGAAATTTATTCGTAGTATTAAATTGAAACACTTTTTTCACACACAAACTTTCACACCAGGACAGAGGTCGTCTGAACTTAATCTCAGACAGTTCCAATTACGTAACAAAAGTACATTCATTCCTGACATTGAAATGCCACATATTGAGGCTTTTGCTTCTGCTGTTCAAATGGATATAGCAACACTACGTGACACCACTAAAGACATGCCACTGAGTCACCCAAATTTAACCAGTGGTGAGGTCTCTGCTATGTGTGAGCTGGCCCGTGACGGCGACATCACCGTCAAATCGGCTGATAAGGGCGGTGCTGTCGTCGTCATGGATACCAGCTCGTATGTAGCGGAGATCAACCGACAACTGGCTGACTCCAAAGTATACCAAAAAATTTCATGTGATCCCAAATTCTCTCTCATAAGGAAACTCAGATCCATTTTAGATGAAGCATTAGCACATCAGATTATTGATGATGATATGCATAGATTTCTGCTTATTGAAAACCCTGTCACACCGGTGTTATATACATTACCAAAAATTCATAAAGATCTACTACATCCACCGGGTAGACCAATTGTCTCCGGCACCAATTCTATTTTCTCTAATGTTGCAACTTTTTTGGACAGGGCACTCAATGACCTATCAACCTCAGGCGCTTCATTCATACGAGACACCACTGATTTTATCAATAAGCTGAATAATGTTGATATTACTTCTTTTGATAACATCCTACTTGTTTCCTTTGATGTGGTATCTCTATATACTTCTATTGATCATCAGAGAGGTTTGAATGCAGTTGACAAATTATTGAAGACTAAGATGTTTACCCCTAACGCGCAAGATTTTGTTCTCAGATTGTTGGAATTTGTCCTTACGAACAATTATTTTCTCTTTGGAGATGATTTCTTTGTACAACGCATGGGGGTTGCCATGGGTGCCAACATGGCACCAACCTATGCAAACATTGTAATGAGGGTACTGGAGGAAGATGTCGTCTATGCCTCCCCACTTTTTCGGTTTTGCCTAAGGTGGTGGAGGTACATAGACGACGTCTTCCTCCTGTGGACAGGCACTAAACAACAACTAGAATTGTTTCATGATTTTGTGAACACCATTGATGAGTCAATTAAATTCACGGTAGTTTCCTCTGAAACGCAACTACAGTTCTTGGATGTCACAGTATCCATCAGTAACAACACACTCGAGACTGATATATTCACGAAGCCAACGGACAGGAATACTCTGGTCCGCTACGAGAGTAGCCATCCCCGCAAAACTATCAACTCGTTGCCCTATAGTCAATTGTTAAGAGTAATAAGAATTACCAGTGAACCACAAAAACTTCAGACAAACTTACAGACAATGACTGACAAATTCAGGAAACGAGGTTACCCTAAGCACATCATTGAGATGAACCTACATAAAGCAAACACCAAGAATAGGGGGGAGCTACTTTCTACAAATAGCACACAAAAACGACAAGATAGAATACCTTTTGTTACCACCTATAATACCCAGAGCCATAACATCGCTAGAATAATCAATAAACATTGGTCTAAACTAACAGGTTGCAATAAAAGTGCGCCTGAATTCCAAGTTCCACCATTAATGTCCTACAGGAATGCTCAAAAGGTCAAGGATAGAATAGTTAGAGCAGACATTGGTCCACGCAGAAGCAGCATACAACCAGGCATACTGGGCAAACTTAAGAAGGGTTGTTTTCCATGTTGCAAGTGTATCAATTGCAAATATATGACTAAAGGTTCCTTTTTCGAACATAAAGGCAAACGTTATGACATTAAACATTACCTGACATGTGATAGCTCTTTTGTGATCTATATTTTAAGTTGCCCATGTGGGCTATTATATGTGGGAGAAACGACACTTGAATTTAAGACGCGCCTCAACCAACACAGATACACGATACGATCCAACCGCAAAGATCTCCCGGTACCGAAACACTTTTCAGAAGCTGGACATCTAGAGAAACATCTCAGTTTCCGTCTCATTGATCACGTGCCACTTCCTAGACGTGGTGGTGATAGAGTAGCTATTCTAAAAAAGCGTGAGTTACATTGGATCTATACCCTTGACACACTGAGACCACAGGGTCTCAATGTGGATTTTAAACTTTGGTCCCTATGATCCTGTTGATCCAGCTGTAGTTCCTTTTCTATAGTCCATCATCAGAGTAGCAATGAGTAACTTTCTGTGATATAACAATTTTGACATTATATGTCTTTTTTTTCTTCTTTTAGAATATGAGCCTATCCCAGATGTCTCCTCGTGGAAGCCTCCCTACACAACTCCTAAAATATTCTTTTGTCATTTGGTGCTTCAAGAGCGCAAATCGATGCGCCGTTCATGCAATTGTCAAGTGCTATGGTAAACGTATTTCCATCCATTTCCCTATATTTTGTATATTGTTGTTCTTTCATAGGTTACGGTTGGTGTGTCTAGCCAGGGACCACACTGTCTTTTATACAAGTACAGTCAAAAACTTAGGGGATTGATGATGCCGTCTGCCCCGTTTATTATTAGGGGTATATTCAGCAAGGTCGTCCCTTATATTTGCGAGTTATACAATCGTTGGTGAATCAATATCAACGTGCATCCAACATGGTTGTTATCACAGCCAATTGGTCCTGATTTATGGCTGACACATCGTGGACTTTTCCTTTATGTAAATTGCATGAATATTGCATTCCAGAATTATCTATGTTGTATCTGATAATTTTTCATTTTTTGGTTTCCATAGCACCAGACGCTCTTGCTGGGGCATAATACACATGCGCAGAACCAGGCGCATAGTGTGTGTCCCACCGTGCGACATATTTTTTATGCGCACATTTTGGCGCTCAGCTTGCGTTCCATGGAGCATTTTTCTTCCTTTTTTCTTCCTTTTTTCAAAAAAAAAAAAAAAAAAAAAAAAAAATTTTTTTCTTCCTTTTTTTAAAAAAAATTTTTTTTCTTTTTTCAAAAAAATTTTTTCAAAAAAATTTTTTTTCAAAAATTTTTTTTTATATGTATCGGAGAACATTGTTGCTGATCAGGGAAGGTCGACACGTGGAAACAGCTGGGAAGCATTGCTGTCAACACAGAAGCACTTGAGCACCTTTACACAGACAAGACCAATGGCTGGACTAATCTGTGTCACTAATAAAGCTGTTTGTTATATATAACACAATTTTAACGTCTATCACATACATATACATGTATTTTACATTGTGCACTATGTTTAATGTTCACGATATGTAATTTGACTATGTAATAAGCATTATATCACAGTTATACAAAAATGGTGGGAGTATCCCAATTTGTCATGTGATCACCTGTTGCATTTAAATATGGCCACCATTTCACTGTTTGAATGGCTTGAGAAAGGCTCTTGCAGAGCCGAAACGTCGCTGTCACAGTTGCTCACTATGGAATAAAGACACTTTTTTACTTTTATCTACAACGGAGTGCTGCCCGCTTTCTTTATACTATATAAAATATAAGTTATACTATTTCTCATGTTCTATAACATGCTGCCCACAGATTACACCAACGCCTGACCTGTTGTAAAAATAACTGTATTACTTTCTCAGTTATACAATATTAGTTTCCCATTATCAGTGGTTTAGTGTCTCAAATTGCCCTGTAGTATTTTTAAAATTTACAAATTTACAAAATTTACAAACAGTAAATAACTAGTCCCTTGTTCCTTCTGACCCCTGCATGCTGTGGCAGTTAAATCCAGCGTAGTACACCCCAGCTTCATTGCACAAGCACCATAGGTACAGCACATGCACAATGAAGCCAGGGCAGGATCTTCCAGTGTGGCTCCATTATGTCTCATTGGACTCAAATCAGTAAGTATAATTTTTTTTTTATATATTTCTTAATCTACAGCCATCAAACAGGTCGACTTGGAACCTTAAACCACAGCACCATAAGGACCTGTAGTTGGTTTACTGTCACAAATCAAGCTGACTTCTTTAATTCCCTCTAAATAAACATATTTTTAAAAACTGCTATTAGAAAGCAGTGTAACCATCCCTAAATTGGTCCTCTTCATAGTAGAAAAAACGTACCGTATATACTCGAGTATAAGCCAACCCGAGTATAAGTCGAGACCCCTAATTTTAACACAAAAAACTGGAAAAACCTAGAATCGAGTATAAGCTGAGGGTGGGAAATGCATTGGTCACAGGCTACCCAGTATATACCCAGCCAGCCCCTTTAGTATAAAACCTGCCAGCCCCTTGTAGTATATAGCCAGCCAACTAGTCCCTGTATGATTTAGCCAGCCAGCCAGCCAGTCCCTGTAGTATATAGCCAACAAGCCCCACTAGTATATAGCCTGCCAGCCCCTGTAGTATATAGCCTGCCAACCCCTGTAGTATATAGCCTGCCAGCCCCCTTTAGTATATAGCCTGTGATCCCCCTGTAGTATATAGCCAATCAGCCCCTGTACTATATAGCCATCCTGCCAGCTCCTGTGGTATATAGCCTGCCAGCCACTGTAGTATATGTACATCCTGCAAGTCCCTGACCCCTCCTATCCCTAGTATAACGCCTGCAGCCCCTGCCCCCAATATAATACCTGTAGGAAAAAAAAACAGTGTACTTACCTTCCGACGCTCCCCCCCCGACAGGTCTTTCTATACAGTGATGCTCCAGCAAGACTCCGTGTCCCCGCGCGATCCGTCACACGAACCATAACGTCAGCTGCTCGCTGACATCATAGTGTGTGCTAATGCTGGCACACAAAGTCGCATGTCAGCGAGCAGCTGATGCCACGATCCCTGAGACGGACAGCGCGGGGACATGGAGCCGATGCCGGAGCCGATGCCGGAGCATCGCTGTATAGCAGAGGACCTGCTGGGGAAGGGGGGGGGGGCGTCGGAAGGTGAGTACACAGTTTTTTTTTTTTCTTGACTCGCTTATAAGCCAGGGTGAGGTTATTAGCACAATTTTTGTGCTGAAAAACTCGGCTAATACTCGAGAATATTTGGTAAGTGGATTTAGCGGATATAAACATACAATCAGCCATATATTATATGTAAGGAATAGTAAAATTTGAAGTAAAAATTTAGTACATGTCATCTGGCTATGCACAATACATTCTAAATCCATTCATGGCAGCTTGAAAGCTAATATTTTGAGTTCTGTCTATCATGGCAACCCCTTTAGACCTAAAGGAATCTGAGTAGGGATTTTTCTTTCTTTTTACCACATTAATGCTATGATCACATCATCTAAGGGGTTCAAAGTATTTTCCTGGCTGTAAATATTGATAATGTTTTCTATAGTTTTATAGCTTTATTTTTTTTATAACAGAATAACCCCAAGGTTACTGCAGATCAGGATGTTGCAGATCTGCTGCTAAATCAAATACAATTATGGGATGTCTCATGATAAAGACATAGTTTTGCCCTTATACAAATCCCTGGTCAGACCACACATGGAATGTTGTGTACAGTTTTGGGCACCAGTGTATAAAAAGGAGATAGTAGAACTGGAACAAGTGCAAAGGAGAGCAAACAAGATTATTAGGGAATGGGGGGGGGGGGGAGGCTAGAATACACTGACAGATTAAAAAACTTGGGGTTATTCTGTTAAGAAAAAATATGGCTGAGGGGAGACCTCATTACAAGGTACAAATACCTGAAGGGACAGTACAAGGATCTCTACAAAGATCTTTTTATACCTCGGCCTGTGACCAGGACAAGGGGGCATCCTCTACGCCTAGAGGAGAGGCGATTCTACCATCAACATAGACAAAGGTTCTTTACTGTAAGAGCAGTGAGACTGTGGAACTCTCTGCCGCAGGAGGTTGTTATGGCGGACTCATGATCAGGAGGGGCCTGGATGACTTTCTCGAGAGCAAAAATATCACTGGTTATGGGGAAAAACGTTTATTTAATTCTTAAAGGTTGGACTTGATGGACTTTTACAGCATTATGTGCTAAAATACTATGATATCCCATTCCTAGGATTGATCACTTATATTTTTTAGCTTTGAAAACAACTCAAATCTGCCAGAATCTGAATTATTTCCTGCAATTAGAACCGAGTGCTGTTTAGTAGTTGTAAAACAACAGTGAAGTGTTCAAAATCTGGTGCACTGCTTGCATAATTTAGTAATAATATCTATTAGGTTTATCGTAGTCATAGAGAACATGGGTTGAATTCAAATCATCATTTCCATTAATTCAGATCAGTCATGCATATACAATTGCAATACAGGCAGTCCCTGGGTTACGTACAAGATCAGTTCTGTCGGTTTGTTCTTAAGTTGAATTTGTATGTAAGTCGAAACTGTATATTTTATAATTGTAACCCCAGCAGAAATTTTTTTGGTCTCTGTGACAAATTTAAAAAATTTAAAAAATGTGGGGTTGTCATAAGAACCAGCATTAACAATAAATGTTAATTGCAGACACCTTTGATAACTGTTATAGATGATTATTGTAGCTTCGGGCAAAAGTACAGTGAATTACCAACATCCAGAGGTCTGTTTATAACTAGGTGTCGTCTGTAAGTCGGGTGTTCTTAAGTAGGGGACCGCCTGTACTGATATTAATATATGGATGATGATTTAATCATCACAATTTCCCTTTAAAGATATTGAATTTAGGAAGAAAACAACAAATGTTATCAATGGTTTTGTTGTTTTTTACTTTACTCATTTACACTATAAATCTATTCACATTTCCATTAAACACTAACAGAACTGTGTATATGTTAATGCTTCCATTCCTCCTTCAAATCTCCAAAAGCTTACTAATAGTCAGTCTGTAGTAAATCTTCACCACATTTATTCGGTTAGTTGACAGAGCTATATCAGTGATCACCCTTGAGCAGAGTATGGGATGAGATATCTGTTCACAGTACCTTCATAACTTAGTGGCAAAAATAATAAAAAAGCATGCTATGATATTCTATATATATAAAAAGACACAGACGTCTGGCAGGAAGCTGATAAACCATTAACAAGAAGCCAATGGAAGTATAACAGATAAAGCCTAACTGATCAAAACAGAAGATAAGGGTTTAAAGGGACTCTGTAAGTAATATTGACCACGCAAAGCTGAAGACAGCTAAAGGTAGCAGCTCTAGAGATCTATGTAGCCACACCTTTGTATCTGTTTGTATTCAGAACAAGTCCATGAAAAATGCATTAACATTCCAGGATTGTAGCTGGATTTGGAGCACTGTTGCATAACCCCTCCTCCTGAATGACTGCTATAGTATTCAAACAGAAGCTGCTACAGCAGTGACTCATAGCAAAGGAAAAGGGTTGTGCAGCAGTACATTGGAGAGATGATACCAGTGCACCAAACTGATCCAAATCAGGCTAAAACACCTGGAATATAAATGCATTTTCCACAGTGCTGCTGCTACTAACAACACACACAAAATGTATGGTTAAACATAAGCTGTACATAAGGAATCCATGGGGGTGAAAGGGACTATATTTAATGAATCCATAGGGGGTGAGGGGGCTTACATAAAATAACCATGACAGGGCTGTATGGTATGATAAATGTCACGATCAGAGGTAGTGGAACCTCTGTACCACTGTGGGCGATGACGTAAGCCGACACCTGGGACCGGAGTCTAAGTGGTACCCGGTTTTTACCAGAGCCCACCGCAAAGCGAGTTGTGGCAGCGTGGTACCACCAAGTTGTTACACAGGCGCGACTTTGCCCACGGTGGTGGCCAAGGCGTAGTGCAGAATCGTGAAGCAAACTCGTGGTCAGGGACAGGCAGGAGGTCAAGACAGGCAGCAGAGGTTCGGAGTCGGGGACATAGCAATAGGTCAGGACAGGCAGCACGGAATTGGAGTCAGGAACGGAATCGAGGTCACAATGGGAAATCTGAATAATCTGGAATACAGCTTTCTCTCAGGCATGGAACCACAAAGATCCGGCAGGGTCCTAGGAAGATGCTTGGCATATATAGGTAGTCAGATGGCCAGCGCTGATTAGTAGTGCGCTGGCCCTTTAAATCTTAAACGACCGGCGCACGTGCCCTAGGAGACGGGGACACACGCACTGAGGAGACCATCGCTGGAGCACGGCAGAGTGAGTGAGACTGCGGGTGAGAGGGGGCACACGGAGGCACATGGGTTGCAGAAGCACCCGTGACAATAAACTAGGGACTATTTTATGGAAAAGAAGAAGTTTCAGAATTTTTAATGTCTCCATGTCAAAGGGGCCCATTGAGGAGCTGTCGCCCAGTGGCCTATCGAAGCCTGGAGCCGACCCGATTTTTACCATACATGCGCTTCTTAGATTTTCCCTCTTTTCCCTTTTCAAAGTAGAGCATAGAATTTACATTTTACAGTCATCTGAAGAAATTTGCAAAATGTTGCTGAGGCTTAGACATAAATGAATTAGTAAACAAGCAAGAATCCTGTGCACCTCTCAAAGACATAATCCATTTTATTCAGACACAAATGGAGAGAGCTTTCTTTAGAAGTGCATCACCATTGCTTTAAAGTTGATGAAACATTTAATATTCTGCATGTGAATGTGCATCTACACAAGACGAAATGCTCTCGCTAATCTTCTTAGAGTTGTCACATTGCATTAAATGGTCAAATCCACCGATCTGGAATAGCAGTCAAAGGTTGTTTATGTCTGACCCAGACTAATGAAAGGCCCTACTATACATAGCCTGGAGATAAATTGCGAGTTTGGCTTGAACTACAGCCAGTTGTAGAACAGTCAATGAAACAGGGTGATTGGGATGTAGCTCTAAGTAAAGATTCCCAGCAGATCTGCGGCCTGTCATTATATTTATAGTGTGAGATTGCATTGAACTTCTTTGTGTCCAGAAACTGAGGAACAATTCGCTCTATGACCTAATATATCCCACCTTTCTGCACGACTGGTAAATCTTATTATGGTTACATCACTCATATATATTTTGACAAAGGTTAATAGAATGATAACTCTTAAGGGAAAAGTCAAAATGTTGGCAACCCTAAGAAGTAATAACAATGTGTTATCTAGATGGTTATCCCTTTTAACTGTTATGATTGTACAATCTTCAGGTTTCTACAAAACAAAAGGTGATGAAGTAAATACTACAGGATTCAGCTCTCAGTAGATCATTCTGTGCACCAAAGGTATAAGGGTTCTTCTTTGGATTGGTTTTAAAGAAAATCTGCCATCAAATTCCAGCATGATAAACCAGGGACACTTACTCATAGATCCAGGAACTGTGACTGTAGTAATCTTATATTCGTTATCCATGGCCTCCTTTCTTCTAAAATCAGCTTCTAAAATGATGCTATTGAACCAGAAAGGTTTGGTGGGCATTACCAGTTCCCCATGTAGCTTCACAGGCTGTTACGCTGTCTCCCTCTCCCCCTGCTCACTCAGCTTTTCTCTCTCATTATGTGAGATTACTGCAGGCAGAGGGAACAGTGTGACAGCCTGTGAAGTTACAGAACAGAGGAGCTCTTGTAATGACCCTAGTGCCCTACATAAAAAAGGGGCATGGTGTCACAAAAAAATTCAATGCACCAAAAATAATGCTTATGGACCAGAATTACAGAAGTAGGTTTCTATCTTAAAATTTACTATTTATTATCCATTAATTGAAAAGCCCACCTGTGTGAATGGAGGGCTCTATGAGCTGCATGGGAGACGGCACTCTATCCCTCATGACACCTCATGTTCCTTCTGATGAGACAAATACTGTTGATAGAAGTGCAATAATGGAGACTGGGGACAGTTTCTTTTTGGAGAATCCTTGTAAGGGCAGGAGCTATTATGGGTCTTAAAGGCTAAGTGTGTAGACACATGCACCGATCCCCACCGATCCCCACTGGCCTCAAGAGTCCATCATCAGGGATACCAGATCTATATTTTTTGGATACTATGGTAAGATCTACCCTTATTTCTTCTAAGCATTGAATATGATGTGATATGACATAATATGTGGATCTGTAACTAAGAGTGATTATATTGGTAACCCCACAGGTTTGTATTGCTTGGATGAGCATACTATCATTTCTATTTATATTATGAATTGTATTGTATTGTGAATTGTTTTTACGTAATGGATAAGAAATAGTAAGTTTTAAACTGCGCTCGTAACTGCTGACATTATACTATAATCTAAATGAGGCAGTGACCCGCTGGGGTCTATCTTTTGTCGAATCTTTCAACTCCCTACTGGTTTCTGTCTTAACCTAAGCCAACTAATAGGTGATACATGTGTGAAACTACACCAGATTTCTCACCCAGCATCAAAAACTTTACACTAACTGTACCCTATGAAGCTTTTGATAATTGTGCGTTACTTTGTAACAAGTATACAAATGTGGGAGATTTATCAAAACTGTCACACATTAGGCCAGTGAAGAGTTAGACTAGACAGTCTTATGCTGCATCAGATTCATCACTGTGTCTGGCATATTTTATGACTGTACTTTGCACCATCTATTAGATGTAGCTTACGTGTGAATGGTGTACCAACATTTTGGTGCAGTTGCATTATTTAGGCACACAGACTTTTCCCCCTGTAGCCACCGTTACCAACGACACACGCTTTTGTTGCATTTGTTGGAAAAATGCATAAAAATGGTTGAAGACAGTAATATAAATCTCACCTCATCAGTTTAACTGCAATTTAGGGTGTGTTGACCCTTTTTTGTTTAAAAACTAGGGAGGTCCTTTAAGCTTTTTTACATGCAAGTGAAAAAAGTTCATGTCCAGATCGGAAAGCACACGGCTCAAAATGTAATACTGATTAATGAATCAATTCACGCTACCATGTATGTAATGGACTGTCTGTTTGCTCTGTTAAAAAAGATTACATGTCCCAGGGATGCAAAAAGGGTGAAAACTGCAGTATTTGGCTGCTGAGAATTGTCCATGTGTTTATAGGCTGTCCTTTATAGGTCTTAGGGCTATTAGTGAGGTTTGACTTAATTTCAAATTGATTTGGATCAAAGCAAAGTTTTTGTGTGAGTTTAACACATTCATATTCTTGTGCTTTTTTGATGATAAAAAAGAAACTCAAAAAGGCTCCAATATATATAATGAATGGATTTCTGGTAGAAACATCCCCCTACAGTAGCAATAAGACAACCCCTGAATAATGTATAAGTTTTATTGTGCCCTGCACTATACATGTTTCCAACGTGTCTACTGTAATGGAAAGAAAATGGAAAATACAAGGCCTGTGTTCCGTTAAATCCTCAATTAACTATGAGACTGCAGTGCAGAAGTTCAGCAAAATCAATTAGCTGCTCAACACATTGGCATTTATTTCTCCAACCTCCACTAGTAAATATCACCAATAACTGTGACTGCCGCGTCCACAGTGGATCCTGAATGAGGTAACACTTGCTCTGTCCACATATTTCTCCATTTCAGGGTTCCCTCTAATCAGATTATTTTAAAACAGGACTGGAAACTGAAGAGTGAAATCAATAAATACATTTCTCTGCAGGCAGAGTTTGAATTACTTATTTGACTCTTGTGTCAAGCATGAAAAATAGCTCAAACACTTCTCAAATCCACTGACAGAATGTTTCTGGTGGGCTGCTTCACTTATCATCACACAGATAGCATGAAAAAACATCAAACCATTGTGCAGAGACTGATGAACTATCCTTATAACATCAATAAAATGTTACTGCCATCCACACAAAAGTGGCCAGCCGACTAATCTGTGGGATGAAGAGATGTTACATTTAGTCACAATAGTGGAACATACAAATATTAATAACGTAAATATGATCAAAAATATCCCTTCCATATTAACAGCTTTTATTGAAAAGATGTTCATTGCACGACAAATGGTAAATATTCATTACAAAAATACATATATATAGGACCGTGCAAAGGATTCACAGCCAATTTGCATCTGGTTGGCTTCCGTTTTTTCATAGATCTTCATAAATTATAGTCTATGGGTGTTCCATGAAAAACTGTTCTGACTAAAACATGCTCTACTTTTGACAGTATGGATGCATGGCCCTTAAAAATAATTGAGTAATTAAAAAGTAACGAGGCCAAAATATTAAGACATGATCGTTGTGCTTCTGTCTTAATAATCGGGGCACCCGGTGTGCAACAAGAGGATCCAAACTCTTAGTATTTTCAGCAAAACTAGCGGAATTGAAATCTACACCAGGACAGTCATAGGGGATCATTTACTAAGGGCCCAAATCGTGTTTTTACGTCGGGTTACCCGAATTTTAGTGTTTTGCGCCGATTTTCCCTGAATTGCCCCAGGAAATTTGGCGCACGCAATCGGATTGTGGCGCATCGGCGCCAGCATGCACATGACAGAAATGGGGGGGTTGTCGGAAAACCCATCGGATTCGGAGAAACTGCCGTATTTTTTTAAAAAAATGTGGGGCTTGACACGTGCTTACCTGCATCCGGGCTGGCTTGGTGAACTTCAGTGAACTCCGACGGAATTCAGCGCAGCGACACCAAGTAGACATCGGGGGAACTACCTTAGTGAATCGCCGGAAGACCCGAATCCTCCACAGAGAACGCGCCGCTGGATCGCGAATGGACCGGGTAAGTAAATATGCCCCATAGTGTACATGTGAGCTATAAACTGCACCAGTTTTGGTCCAGCCCACACCTTAACCACACAGCACTGGGTTATTTTATAAGTTGAACATGTTCCACAAAAAGGTGCAAATTCCAAGGTTTTGCAAATGTTTCATGCCATACATGCAAAAAAAAAAAAAACAATTAGGTCATAGGTCTATTGTATTTAGTGCAGTCATGTACAATCCAATAAATGGAGGGCACAATGCCATTTATACTGTTGTGGACATGAGCCTTTAGGCAGTTATGGAAAAAATGCTCGAAAGTAAGTATTTTCTAAAAATAGTAGTGTTTATAGACTCTAATGACACAGCCACGGTAATTAAGAACTATCTTCAACATAACAAGAGAATAAGAAGTTTGGAAAGTTATATTATGGCTCCCATGGAACCCTTTTCTCAACATCATCAAGGCCTTGGACTACACAGAGAGACTTATACATTTAAGCAAGCCGAGCAGGTTAGTTCTCCAAAAGGTTTAAAACCACCTCCTTGGCATGTTCTTTCCTACGTTGCTGTGTGTCCCTTAGAAACAAGCTAGTTGTGCTTGGATATGGCTAACCCCATACCCTGGCAGTGGTGGCCAGACATGCTCTATTGAGGTCTACCCGACCACCTCTATACAGTGTTCATTATCACAGGACAGCTGTGGGACATGCCATGTTCTGTCCATTTCATATGCAAAAACAACTTGTTTTTTTGTGGAATCACTCCTTCCACACATCTACCTGACTTGGGCGCTCGGTGGAAGAAGAAATTTTCTGATGAGATCCATACTGTAATAAATGCTGCTGCTGCTGCCAAACTTCAGCTTCCAGCACCACTCGCGAACTCCAGGAAGCCTATAAATCGTGGGCATCAGCTTTTTTGTTCTTTATTCTTTGTTCAGAAATTTCATATCAGTATAAAAGCATTCAAAAGATAGGACACATTTCAGCCCATCAAGCCTTTCTCATCTAGATAAAATGTTGACTCAAAAATTGCATCAGAGAGAGTGCATCAATACAGCAATAACTAAAATAGTGTAAAGGATATGAGTGGATTCTCACCTGGTGGCACAATTAAATGTGCATGTAATCAAACATACTCAGAGGACCATTTTATAGCAATAAATAGTGAACGGTGTGAAGGAAAATAAAGCACTGAAAAAATAAAAACATTAAAAGGTTATATGGAATCTATTATCTCATTTAACCCATGTGGGTGCAAAGAGTTAAGTCTAAAGATCCAATAGGATTCTCTTTTATCCTATTTTTGCTCTCTTTTTTTTTGGAATCTGCTCTATTGGGATAATGTCTATTATTAAAAAAACCCTTTCATGTTCTAGATGCAGATGCTTTGATAGGCTTTGCTTAAGAAAATTACTTTTTGTTTTATGTCTGTGGCCATTCATACGTACTCTTAACCCCTTCCCGACATTTGACGTAATAGTACTGCATGGTGGGAGGTGCGTTCCCGCAAAATGCAGTACTATTACGTCAAACTTCTGGCCCCGGCTCCTGAACGGAGCCGGGGCCAGAAGCTGCGGATGTCGGCTATAGATTATAGCTGACAACTGCCTCTAACACCCGCGATCAGAGATTTCTCCGATCGCGGGTGTTAACTCCGATTGCAGCCCCGGGACTGCGTGATCCTCCTCTGTGAGCTGGGTCCGTGCCTTCTGGCAGGACCCGGCTGTAGCACACTGAGCATGCGCATCTGTATTACACTGTATTACACTGTGTAATGTGAAGAAGAGCTTGGATCAGTTGATCGCTTCTTCAAGCTAACCTGTAAAAGTAAATAAAAAAAGTTAAAAACATTTAAAACATTTTTTAATAAAAAAATGAAATAAAGTTAAAGTCCCCTAAACACAAATATTCCCTATACGCATGCAATAAAGTGAAAAAAACACATAAATCGCCAAAAAAAAAACACATATTCGGTATCGCCGCATCCGTAACAATCCGTACAATAACTCAGAAACATTATTGGACCTGCTTGCTGAACGCCGTAAAAACAAAACCCGAAAAACACGCCAAAAATGTACATTTTTCATAAAATCTCTACACAAAAATGTTCTAAAAAGTGATCAAAAAAGTTATGTGCGCCAAAATGGTACCACTGAAAAGAACAACTCAACATGTAAAAAATAAACCCTAGACTAGCTCTGTCAACCAAAATAGATGGCGATGCAAAAACAAATGAGATTTCCTCTATATTAGTTTTCATCCCGTAAAATTGTAAAAATAAATGAAAAACTATATAAATGAAGTATCACCGTAATCGTAGTGATCTGTAGAATAAAGATAATATAGTATTTTTAGTGTACGGTGTACGACCTCAAAAAAATATGAAAAGAAAGTACCAAAATTGACAATTTTCTTTTCACCCATACATTCAAGAGTTAATAAAATTTCATCAATAAGCTAATGACCCACTAAAATGAAGTATTTGTAAAGTGCATCTCATGTTGCAAAAAATAAGCCCTTATATGTCCAAATTGCCAAAAAAATAAAGATTGTATAGCCAATAAAAAGTGACAATGCATAATCTGCTCTGAATGGCGCAGCTTCCCTTCGATGCCCTGTTGTGTGCACCTACTGCAGGTTACCACCACATATGGGGTATTGTTATACGCGGGAGGGATTGGGTATCAAATTTTGTGGAGCGTTTTGGTATTTTATCCACTGAAAATTGTTAAATTTTTTGAAAAACACATTCATTTAGCCAAAAAAATTTTACTTTCAAAATTGCATCTGATTTTGTTTAATCCCTGTAAAACAATTAAAGGGTTAACAAACTTCATAAAAGTTGTTTGACGTCCGTTGAGGGGTATAGTTTCTATAATGGGGTAATTTATGGGGTTTATTTAGGTCTCTAAAAGTGACTTGAAACCTGAGCAGGTCCCTCAATAGCAGGATTTTGCGTTTTTTATGAAAATGTGAAAAATCGCACCTAACGTTCAAAGTCTCATAACATCCTACAAAAATAAGAGTATGCATAAAAAATCCATGTCCACATAAAGTAGACATTCGGTGAATGTTAGATAGTAAGTATTTTTGCGGTGATGACTATGTACGGAAAAAGTAGAACATTTTGAAGTTCGAAAATCAAGAATTTTTCCAAATTTTCACCAAATATCTGATTTTCTCATAAATAAATGCAAAACATACCACCAAAGTTTTTCAACTAACATGAAGTACAAAGTGTCACGAGAAAACAATTTTAAAATCACTTGGATATGTTAAAGCATTCCGAAGTTATAACCACTTATAGTGACACAAGGCAGATTTTAAAAAATGGGCCATGTCAGGAAGGTGAAAAGTGGCTTCAGTGTTAAAGTTTGAATAGTATGACCTACCTATTCAAGACCACACACAATTCACCAGATAAAGCATCCTCCTATAGTAAGCATCCTCCCCGAGAATTCTATCTCACCCATGTAGTGGTAATTCCAAAACCCAAGAGTAACCCTTTATTGGTTAAAAACTATTGCCTTATTTCCCTCCTCAATCTTGACTTTGCAACAATTTGCCAGTGTCTCCGGACTGAGAGTTAACTTAGATAAGTCTGAAGCCTTTTTTTTAAAAATCTCTACACAGGAGTGGAAAAACTTGTCATGTAGCTTTGGATTTCAAAATAGAGAACAATGGTGCACAATTACTTACCTGTCCCTGGCGCATTCCCCGATGTGCATTGTCCGACTGGAATGCACTGTGCCCCGATTCACTAACATTGTTCACCCGATAACCTGCATGTGCCACTTCCGAGATCAGGTCTGCCGGACCATCCTGCGCTCAGTCCAAATACGTCCGACAGCCCCCCCCCCCCCCATTTCTGTTGCATGAAAGCCAGCTCCTCTACACCAAAATCTGATTGTGTGCGACACAATCCCCTTCTAAAGAACTGTCCCAATGGCGCAAATCCCGAAAACATCGCGGAGTCCGACGGAAATGCGATCCGCATACTCTTAGTAAATAAGCCCCAACCATATTTGCCTAGAAAATGAACTTTTTCCCCAAAACACATTTCAACTTTGCTGCAGGCCTGCCTTAAAAGGAGCAGATAACATCGTTTCAGGGATTGCTCCGTTAACACAGGTGTGGGTGTTGATGAGGATGGAGATCAATCTGTCATGATTAAGTAAGAAACACACCACTGGACACTTCAAAAGGAGGCTGTTTCTTGGTATTATTGTTTCTCTTCTGTTAACCAAGGTTATCTCTAAAGAAACACATGCAGTCATCATTGCACTGCACAAAACTGGCCTAACAGGGAAGAGTATCACAGCTATAAAGATTTCACCTCCTCAGTCAACAATCTATTGCATCATCAAGGAATTCAAGGAGAGAGGTTCCTTTGTTGCCAAAAGGGCTCCAGGGTGCCCAAGAAGGACCAGCAAGCACCAGGACCGTCTCTTAAAAGTGTTTCAGCTTTGGAATCGGGCTACCAGCAGTGCAGAGCTTGCTCAGGAAAGGTGTGAGTGCATCTGCACGCACTGTGAGGCGGAGACTCTTGGAGCAAGGCCTGGTGTCAAGGAGGGCAGCAAAGAAGCCACTTCTCTCCAGAAAAAACATCAGGAACAGACTGATATTCTGCAAAAGGTACAGGGAGTGGACTCCTGAGGACTGGGGTGAAGTCATTTTCTCTGATGAATTCCCTTTCCGATTGTTTGGAACATCTGGAAAACAGCTTGTTCGAAGAAGATAAGGTGAGCGATACCACCAGTCTTGTCTCATGCCAACTGTAAAGCATCCTGCAACCATTCGTGTGTGGGGTTGCTTCTCAGCCAAGGGAATCGGCTTTCTCACAGTCTTGCCTAAAAACACATCCATGAATAAAGAATGGGACCAGAATGTCCTCCAAGAGCAACTTCTCCCAACCGTCCAAGAGCAGTTTGGTGATCAACAATGCCTTTTCCAGCATGATGGAGCACCTTGCCATAAAGCAAAGGTGATAACTAAATGGCTCAGGGAACAAAACATAGAGAATTAGGGTCCATGGCCTGGAAACTCCCCAAATCTTATTCCCATTGAAAACTTGTGGTCAATCATCAAGAGACAGGTGGACAAACAAAAACCAACAAATTGTGACAAAATGCAAGCATTGATTGTGCAGGAATGGACGGCTATCAGTCAGGATTTGGTCCAGAAGTTGATTGAAAGCTGCCAGGGAGAATTGCAGAGGTCCTGAAAAAGAAGGGTCAACACTGCAAATATTGACTTGCTGCAGTAACTCATTCAATAATAGCTTTCGTTACTCATACTATGATTGTACTTGTTTTTCTATATGTGATAAAACATCTGACAAACACACATAAAAGCCAGAGGGCAACAGATCATGTGAAAATATAATATTTGTGTCATTCTCTGTAGCTCTCAAATCACCCCTTTTTTGTTTTCCTTTTTTGTTTTCCAGTGATCTATCATTTTCGAGAAAACTTATTTTCAAGTTAAACTAACTGCAGTACACAAAACATTTTATGTAACCGTATGCAAGGACACCTTTCATATATATTGCATTATCATACCCTTAGCTGTCAGATTATGGGATTCAAATTTTAACAAATGGATTTGAAATGATAATTTTTAATACTTCATGTTTGTACTGGCAAACAGCAATGAAATTAAAACATTCTAGGTATGCATGATCATTACTTAAAACTGCCTAAAAAGCTATAAAAACTACAGTTTAAAATGTAGGCATTTTAACATATGATCATCTAAAAATATATTGTTTGTAATATAATTTCTAACTGCATTAACGTTGTATCATCCCCTAACATTGAAGTATATGGTGTAGTCTCTTCAGATTCTGTAACCTTTGATGAATTCACCTGTAATCTCAGGGGCACATTTTATGGCCCATATCTAACATTAATCTTAACTACTGAAACATAGAACATTTACTGTAATGTTAAACCGTTCTATTCCATAAATGTGCTGGTCAGTCATCCAAATAATAATGTGGTTGGGTGCTATGCTGATTGATCTGGAATTTGTTCATTATATTTTTTTATTTTCATTGGTTTATACTTTTTTGTAGCACTACTGTAAATGGTTAAAAAAAAGTTAATATGTCTAAAATGCAACTCTTATATTTTTTTTCACAAATCAGTAGCCATTGTGATGCAGAACAACATTGTCTTGATTACTTGGGTCCAGTGTGTCTCTGCTATAATGTGATGCCGCACATAATAGCATAGGGACCCCCCATAAAGAGGTCACCGTGAAGTGGTTGATGGGTTTATACAATTTGATCAAAATGTAACTAAGAACCTCGAGTTCATTATATAATGTAGCCTAGCGGCAGTAGATCATTGTGTGATGTGTGGATGTGCGGTCCAGTTCTTTTTCTCTCCCGTCTCTGCTATCATCCTCAGTTTTGCCTATAATTGAAGTAGTTGTCTCCCCTGGCTGTACAGATTATCCCTTTGATACTGTAGCTTGCATAAATATAGGATTCAGATACAATTTTACAGAGGGGAGGGGCTACAGCTCCCTGTTAATAAGTGAGAGATCAGGGTCTTTATCACAATGTATTGCTGATTTGGCTTTGTTATCATCCTGATATGTAGTATCATATGAGTAGAATCTTTACAACAATGCTTTACTGCTTGTTATGGGTTCCAAGCGAAAAAGTCACACTTTGTGGAGCGACCTGGCGGTACTACGTTGTAGCAAGTCCAACCCGCTTTGTGGCGTGCTGTGGTAAAAACCAGGTGCCACTTAGACTCTGCTTCCAGGTGTTCACTTACGTCATTGTCCATGGTGGTCCAGTGGGTCCACTACCCCTGGTGCCTGACAGTAATTTCCGGCCATGGATCCCACCAAGGTTCCGCTACCTGATCTGGCTGATCTTACCACCATTGTGGTCCAGCAGTCCCAGCAAATTGCCAGGCAGGGTCAGCAACTTGGACAAGTCACTGCCATATTGCAGTAAATTGATGGCTACTCAGCAGCAACGTCTAGTTCCTGCTGCTTCTCGTGCTACTCCAGTTCATCTTACATCTGTGGAACCCAAGCAGAGACACTCCTTGCCATCCAAGTATGATAGAGACCCCAAGTTGTGCAGGGGCTTTATCACTCCACTCGCTGCACATTTAACTTCACTGAACGATCCAAAGTGGCTTTCATCGTCCCCCTCCTCTCTAGGAAGGCCCTAGCATGGGCTACTCTCCTTTGGGACAGGAAAGACCTGGATATAGCTGATATTTCCTCCTTCATCGCTGAGATCCGGTCCATCTTTGCATTACTGAACCTGTGTCAAGGGGATTCATCTGTCAGGGACTACGTGGTTCATTTCCGTACTCTCACTTCAGAGTTAACTTGGAACGAAGCAGCTCAGGTCGCAACCTTTAAAAAGGGACTGTCAGAACAGATTAAAGACGCACTGTCTTGCACGTGACTTGCCGTCTACACTTAGTGGTCTCATCTCTCTGGCCACTCAGATTAACATTCGGTTTCCAGCATCTGGAATGAGTGCAAATCTGGACCCAGTGTCTGCCATTTCTGTCTTCTGTCTTCTAAAGACCTTATCAGCCACCGGCCGTTTTGGCTACAGTGCAATCAATGCAGGTGGGTAAAGCTCGTCTGAAGACTCAAGAGCGTACAAGACAAAGACAGGAGAACCTTTGCCTCTATTGTGCCAGCCTTCTTGAGAAGCCGCTGTCATCTCCTCTGTCAGTGGGAAAATCATCTGCAAACAGGTCCGGTACCGCACCAAGCCCCTGTCTCTGCAAATCGGGGCATTGCACAAGGAGAGACAGTTTTTTTATGTGCTACCCTGGTCCACATCTTCTATCCTGCTGGGTCTTCAATGGTTGCAGCGCCAAGCATCCCTGCTCAGCTAGAAGATGAGGAAGGTTCTCCGCTGGGGACCGGAGTGTCAGTCTTGCTGTTTGGTGGTACCTCATCCTGTGTCCTTCACAGTCTCCTCGGTGTCCACCAAGCCACTGGTGTTTCTCCGTGCTTCATACCAAGACTTTGCGGATGTCTTTTCAGAAAAGCAAGAGGAGACTCTGCCACAACACCAACTCTATGGCTGCCCAACAGACTTGATACTGGGCACGTCTCCTCCACGTGATTAAGTGTATCCCCTATCTGTTCCCGAAACCACAGTCATGTTGGCCTATGTGAAGGAGAACATGCAGAGATACTTTATATGCAAGTCTTCTCCTGCTGGTGCTGGATTATTCTTCGTGGCCAAGAAGGATGGTTTCCTCCTTCCATGCATCAATTACTGTAGCCTCAATAAAGTTAAGGTGAAAAACCACTACCCCCTTCCTCTGATCACTGAAATTTTTGATCGCTTATGTGGTCCGAAACTTTTCACCAAGTTGGACCTGTAGGGGGGCTATAAGCTCATCCGCATCTGTGAAGGTTAAGAATGGAAGACGGCCTTTAATACTCGAGATGGGCACTTCGAGTACCTTGTCATGCCGTTTGGACTCTGTAATGCACCACCAGTGTTCCAGGAGTTTGTCAATGACATTTTCAGAGACTTACTGTATACCTGTGTGGTGGTCTATCTAGATATCCTGGTAATTTCCACGGACTTTGAGTCCCATGTACAGAAAGTTCTCAGGCGCCTAGGGGCCACCCTCGGCATCAGCCAAGGCTGTTGCTCTTTCTTGTGCCTCGGATGTCATTGGGAAAGAACCGGCTCCTAGGCATGTCATTCCTCCTGAGCGACTAGTTTTGCGGCTCCAGTGGACATTGCTCACATGTGGCTGGGCACCCTGGGGTGCAATGCTCTGTCGCCCTTATTTCCCCTTTCTACTGGTAGCCTGATCCGGTCAAGGATGTACAAGATTTTGTGGGCTCCTCCACTTTTTGTGCCCGAAACAAGCCATCTCGTCTCAAGCCCGCCAGTCTTCTTCTCCCGTTGCGGATACCCAGCTGCCTGTGGGCTTTGTCTTGGACCGTGGGGTGCAGTTTGTTTCCAGTTTCTGTGATAACTGTGCGGTCAACTTCAAGTGAAACTGGACTTCTCATCTGCCTACCATCCGCAGTTCAATGGACAAGTTGAGAGGATTAATCAGACCCAGGTTGCTATCTCCAACATTTTGTATGTGCCTGACAGGACGACTGCTACCATGGGCTGAATTCTCCTATGACTCTCTGGACTTCGAATCTGCCGGCTCCGTTCCATTTTTCATTGAGTATGGACGCCTCTCCCTCTTGCTGAGAGCTCTGATGTTCCTGCAGAGGATGAAATTGGTCCAAGATCTCAGATCCATCAGGGAGAAAACACGTCAGTCTTTGGTCTTTGGTCAGCATCCACCCGCAACAAAACCCACGTAGACAAGAAGCTCAGGTCTCCTCCAGTTTTTTTCCTAGGTGAAAAAGTATGGCTGTCTTCTAGGTATGTCCGTTTGAATGTTTTATTGCATGATTAATTATTTATGGAATAATGGTTTTAATGAAGTTACTGTTTTCTAATTAACACCTCCAAAAACAGTTGCCATATTTGGAGCCATTGGAGCCTATGAAGCCATAAAAATACCATTTAAATACCATGTACTTTACAATATGGCCCCATCTATTGTATACCAAATCAAATTATACAGCTAACGCATGTTAGACATGGAAAAGACAGATAATTTTATGAACATCTGGATTTTAGTTAAACTATATTTATCATAGGCCCTTCAAGATTATCCTTCATCTTTAAGGATGACACACCTACTGTTAAACTGAGTACATCATCAACCCCTTAGTTATCAGCCTATTTTGGGTCTTAATGACCCATTCATTTTTTTAAAAATTTTCCCTTGTCACATGCCAAGAGCGATACATTTTTATTTTTCCATCGATGTAGCCAATTTAGGACTTATGTTTTGTGGGATGATTTGTAGATTTCAATGACATAGTTGGCAAGTAAATGAAACTTATTGATAAGATTTTATTAACTGTTTCTGTGGTAAAATGTTAATAAGGGGTTTAACTTAACAGCATGCAGAATTAATGCTATCTTTATTTTCCGAATCAATACAATTAAGAAGATGGCAAATAATGTTTTTCTTTTTAGTTTTTCAAACTTTGCATACATTTTTTTTTTAAATTACATTAAATTTGTTTCTATGTCAGTCCCTTTCAAGTCCCATGTAGTTTACACTGATGGGCAGCCTATTAGACACCTCATCTGAATGAGGGGACCTAAAAGCTTATCTCCATAGCAGAGCCAAAGACTTAGAAAGGCCTCTGGGTACCCTAGAAACTATTGACTTCTGCAATCAGGATCCTCTAAATACTGGTTGCTGGACACTGGCTGCAGAGTACAGAGCTTATGAGCTCCACCCAGGGCTGCCTTGCTGGGAGCTGACTGATGGTATCTATCCCTTAAAAGTTGGGTGGTTTTGTTCTTCAGCTCTGTGTTAGGCTGTTGGTTGATGATGCAGGGCTAGCCAGCCAGCTGCTGGGGGCAACTCCAGGTATTCCCAGGACGCAAATTCCCAGGATGCAACTCATTCAAGGCAGGTTATGTGTTTCTTCTGAGAAAGTTCACATAAGTTCAATTTGTTTACCCCACTGGCTTTTACATAGGTATTAGCAAAATTCTTACTGTACACAAGTATAAGTATTTGTTTCTATTTGGACTTAGAATCTAATTTCCAAATTAATCTACCTCTATGTTTTTGGAGTGTGGTAGAAAACTGCAGAAGGGAGAACAAGAAGAACAAAGAAAACTACATTGATATCTACCTCTTTGTTAGCTTTCAACTCATAGCACAAATAATGCAGTCTACGCTGATGACCTCTTCACCCACTTAGCCCCACTATCCTGAAAGTTACTAACTATAACCCATCAAGTTGCATTTTCTGAAAGCTTTTGTTGATGCAACAGATTTGATTTTATGATTTGCCACATTTTTATAGTGAAATAACTATCTGCTGTACATTGAAAAGCTTTCCACTTGAAATGTAGTGGCATGAGCCAAACTTTTAGTTAAAGAAAATCTACCATTTTATTTCATGAATTATGAACCGAACATACCTTGAGAATGCTGTAGCTACACTGATCCAGGCACATATCTTGTTTAATCCCTGTGTGAGTGATTTTGCTGAAAAAACAATTATAAAATTCAGGACCTTTGGAAAGCTGAATCCACATGACACACATTATACACAGAGCTTTCTGAACAGCAAAGACAGGACTAATCAACCTGAGCTGGATCACTCATATACAGCACCTGCGGGATGGTGTAGCAATCGATTATTCTGCCTGGCAGGAAGAACACTGATTGCATCATTCTCTGCTGCAGTGCATAACTAATGTGAAAGGAAAAGTGCCGAGCCCAGGCTCAGAAGTGACAGAGCTTCATTATCATAATTTTATAATTGTTTCAGCAAAACCTCTCAGCACTGGGATTAAACCAGATATGATTCTGCATCAGTGTAGCTACAGCATTCTCAAGGCATGTTTTGTTCATTATGCATCAAATAAAATGGTAGGTTTCCTTTAAATTAGTCATAGGGGCACATTTACTTACCAAGTCGCGATCCCCGATCTGTACTCCAACGATGATGCACTGTGCCGCCATCCACATAGATCCTGCGCCCGATATGCTGGATGTGTCGCACCCCGTTCAGGTCCACCAGAGTTCACCTTCTTCTTCCTGGTGCATGTAAGTACATTGTCTTGCCACACAATTTAAAAGTTAAATCCCGCACTTAGTCGGAATCAGTCAGATCGTCCGCCAGCCCGTCCCCCCAATTTGTCACATGAAAGCCAGCGTCGATGTGTCAAGTTCCGATCGCATGCGACACAAACACCTTTTAAATGCGCTGCAAAGTGCGGTCCGCCGACCTTTAGTACATTTAGCCCCATAATCTTGGCAAATGAGAATGATTTTTCTTGAGGTTCCAAGATATCATTTAAGTGTTTTGAGCAAATCATTATAAAAAAAAAAGTTAATCTTTTTTACATACACTTACTTTAACATTGTTGTTTTAGACATTTGCCGTGGTCAAAACAATTTATATCACCTTCTTTGTGAGAGCTTTAAATTTCGACAGGAACTATTGTTTTAAGCTTATAAAACGACTGACTTTTGCTTCTTCTCTGCTTGCAGAGTATTAGGACAATGAAGCCATCAGAATTCTCGTGTTAAAGCCCATTCCTTTCCATTAGAGTAATAACAAGATGTTTCCATGACCTTGTTTGTTGCTGGTTAAAGTCTAGTACTTGGCTCAATGTCTGTCTGTATCTTCTCTGAACTTTTACTTATCTGGATTTACTTCAAAGTTGTTGTTTTTGCTCAATCTGCTCTTTTGGATTGACTTGTCTACAACTTATTTTATTATAGTTTAGTTACTTTTATGTTCTTTGGGTCCTTCCCGGTAAAATCTCATCTCTCTAGTCCTGGGTATACTGTCCTGGTCATTTTTTTGTAGCGTGAGACCAAAAGCCAAAATGGAAACCTAGGTCTTTTACTGCCAAGACTGACAAATTCTGCTAGGGGCAATAGTGAACACCAATAGCCTTCAATTCAGCCACACATAACGATATTGGATTTTAGGTAGCTTATTCAGCTGTGGGGCTTTATCCTTCCAGTTTCAATATAGACTTAATAGTTCAAATAGCATTTTAAGTTAGAATTTTACTTTACAGCAATTGAACCAGACAATTTTATACAGTTATTATGTTAAACTAGAAGGAGGTAACTAATCCTATACCTTCCATTTATGAGTGAAGAAAGAGGCATGTTGAGGCACAATCTACTTTTTTGGTGATGTGATTTGAAAATGTGTGAAGACGTGTGCCCAATTTTTGTGCCCAAGGCTAAGAAGCAGCAACATTTATTAAAACAATTCTACAAAATGTTACATATTAAACAAGCTAGAGAATTAAAAGAACTTAAAATATATTTTTCCTTTTCATTTTATCAAAGCTGAGAAAATGTTGAAGCATTGCAAAAAAAATTAAAGTAAAAAAATGTGGAAAATATTGTATATATACTGTCATATTTAAATGAATTAAACTAAAAAAAGGCCATATAAAGAAGTCCAATGCACTGTAAATATTTAGAATTGTAGCTGATAGAGGGCAACGTGGTGCAGCATGTATATCATTTGGGGGTAAAAGTGATACAATCATGATTTTATCATACTAGGCAGTACAGTATAATTTCTCAATGAGGATAAAAATATTGCTTGACGGGCTCTGTCAGATGTGTTTTATGGGTTTATTTATACAGATATCTATAAATATGTAATGTAGTGTCTGTGGCTTAAAGCAAACACAAGCTGCTATTTTAGCAGAGGAGATGTAAGTAAAAGTACCGTAAACATAAAAACACAAAAACATATTGTTTGCTAAGTTATATAAAAAAGATGTATTTCTTGTGATTTGTTCCTTTATCATTATCAGAACAGGTAATAAAAGCTGATATAGTTTCAATAAAAACTGTATATTATTGCATCTAATGTAAAGTTTTTATTGTATTTTTGAATGTACACTATTCCAAAAAAATAAAGGGAACACTCAAATAACACATCTTAAATCTGAATGAATGAAATATTCTCATTGAGTTGACTGTGCTGACAACAAAATCACAAAAAAATCATCAATGGAAATCAGATTTGTTAGCCAATGGTGGCCTGGAATTGGAGTCACCCACAAAATCAATGTGAATGTCAAAATGAGGTTCATTATTGTGTTGGGCTTCCATGTGTTCCTGATGAGGTGGCAGATGTTCTCCTGAGGGATCTCCTCCTAGACCTGGGCTAAGGCTTCGGCCAACTCCTGGACAGTTTGTGGTCGAGACATTAAGTCTCAGATGTACTCAATAAGATTCAGGTCTGGGGAACGAGCAGGCCAGTCCATAGCTTCAATGCCTTCATCTTGCAGGAACTGCTAACACACTCTAGCCACATGAGGTCTAGCATTGTCCTGCATTAGGAGGAACCTATGGAGAACCGCACCAGCATATGGTCTCACAAGAGGTCTGAGGATCTCATCTCAGTTCCTAATGGTAGTCAGGCTACCTCTGGTGAGCACTTGGAGGGCTGTGCATCCCTACAAAAAAGTGCGACCCCACAGCATTACTGACTAGAGATGAGCGAGCACTAAAATGCTCGGGTACTCGTTATTCGAGACGAACTTTTCCCGATGCTCGAGTGCTCGTTTCGAGTAACGAGCCCCATTGAAGTCAATGGGAGACTCGAGCATTTTTCAAGGGGACCAAGGCTCTGCACAGGGAAGCTTGGCCAAACACCTGGGAACCTCAGAAAAGGATGGAAACACCACGGAAATGGACAGGAAACAGCAGGGGCAGCATGCATGGATGCCTCTGAGGCTGCTTAATCGCACCATTATGCCAAAATTATGGGCAACAGCATGGCCATGACAGAGTGACCGAATGAGGCTAGATAGCATCTAAAACATCCAATAATTGACCCTGACAATATAGGGGACGGCATGCAGAGGCAGCGGCAGCGGCAGCAGCGGCAGGCTAGAGAGTGTCATGGCAACATACCCTAAATGGACTCAGGCTTCAAACCAATGGGTGGCAGAGAGGAACCAAAGGAGGTGAGCAAGAAGCGCTCAAATAATATCGGTACATGATAAAAGTTTGCCAGTATATTTTGTGGATTACACAGCAGGGTGGCGACAAAGTTAACATGGAAGCCATGAAAACAATCCAAAATTCTGCCTGACACAGCTCGTTTGATAAGGGGACCATGTATGGAGGCAGTGAACTAGTAGTAGATTAAAGATGCTGCAGTTAAAACTATGTTAGTTGGATCTTGGCATGGAGCTGGCGCTCCGCTGCCAGGCGAGCTTTCGCCAATCCAAGCCCCTGTCTCTAGGCTACTCCCCAAACAGCACTTCTAAGAACCTTTTGTATAAGATCAAGTGTAGTAGCGTTCTTATAAGTTTGGGATATGGCGGGTGAGGGGAATGTAAACATCTGCGCAAGAAGCGCTGAAATAATATCCGTAAATGAAAAAAGTTTTCCAGTATATTTTGTGGCTTACACAGCACGGTGGCGACAAAGTTAACAAGTTTGATGTGGAATGCCCTGTAATAGCTCTTGGGCGGTGTGCCTTTTATCACCTAGGCTCAGCAGTTTGAGCACCGCCTGCTGTCGCTTAGCGACGGCACTGCTGCTGTGCCTAGAGCTACCGACTGATGGCGCCATGCCCACGGATGGTAATTCGGAGGAGGAGGAGGTGGAGGAGGGGTGGGAGGAGGAGGAGGCATAGTAGGCCTGAAACATCTGGACCGAGGTAGGCCCCGCAATCCTCTGCGTCGGCAGTATATGACCAGCCCCAGGGTCAGACTCGGTCCCAGCCTGCACCAAGTTAAGTGTAGTAGCGTTCTTATAAGTTTGGAATATGGCGGGTGAGGGGAATGTAAACAGATGCGCAAGAAGCGCTGAAATAATATCCGTAAATGGTAAAAGTTTGCCAGTATATTTTGAGGATTACACAGCAGGGTGGCGACAAAGTTAACAAGTTTGTTGTGGAAGCCATGAAAACAACCCAAAATTCTGCCTGACACAGCACGTTTGATAAGGCGGCCATGTATGGAGGCAGTGAACTAGTAGTAGATTAAAGGTGCTGCAGTTAAAACTATGTTAGTTGGTTCTTGGCATGGAGCTGGCGCTCCGCTGCCAGGCGAGCTTTCGCCAATCCAAGCCCCTGTCTCTAGGCTACTCCCCAAACAGCACTTCTAAGAACCTTTTGTATAAGATCAAGTGTAGTAGCGTTCTTATAAGTTTAGGATATGGCGGGTGAGGGGAATGTAAACAGATGCGCAAGAAGCGCTGAAATAATATCCGTAAATGGTAAAAGTTTGCCAGTGTATTTTGTGGATAACACAGCAGGGTGGCGACAAAGTTAACAACTTTGATGTGGAATCCATGAAAACAACCCAAATTTCGGCCTGACACACCTCGTTTGATAAAGGGATGATGTATGGAGGCAGCTATATGGACGACTTTTGGAGGTAGCAATGGAGACAACGTGTGGAGGCTGCTATGGAGACAATTCAATTTGGATAGTGCCTGTATGTGGCAGTCCAAAAAAGTTTTCAAACCAGAGAAGCAGGTAGGTGGCCCTCCAGAAAAATGGAATAGATTGAGTGCCTGTATGTGGCAGTCCAAAAAAGTTTTCAAACCAGAGGAGCAGGTAGGTGGCCCTCCAGAAAAATGGAATAGATTGAGTGCCTGTATGTGGCAGTCCAAAAAAGTTTTCAAACCAGAGGAGCAGGTAGGTGGCCCTCCAGAAAAATGGAATAGATTGAGTGCCTGTATGTGGCAGTCCAAAAAAGTTTTCAAACCAGAGGAGCAGGTAGGTGGCCCTCCAGAAAAATGGAATAGATTGAGTGCCTGTATGTGGCAGTCCAAAAAAGTTTTCAAACCAGAGGAGCAGGTAGGTGGCCCTCCAGAAAAATGGAATAGATTGAGTGCCTGTATGTGGCAGTCCAAAAAAGTTTTCAAACCAGAGGAGCAGGTAGGTGGCCCTCCAGAAAAATGGAATAGATTGAGTGCCTGTATGTGGCAGTCCAAAAAAGTTTTCAAACCAGAGGAGCAGGTAGGTGGCCCTCCAGAAAAATGGAATAGATTGAGTGCCTGTATGTGGCAGTCCAAAAAAGTTTTCAAACCAGAGGAGCAGGTAGGTGGCCCTCCAGAAAAATGGAATAGATTGAGTGCCTGTATGTGGCAGTCCAAAAAAGTTTTCAAACCAGAGGAGCAGGTAGGTGGCCCTCCAGAAAAATTGAATAGATTGAGTGCCTGTATGTGGCACTCCCAAAAATTGTTTAAAACAGAGGACCGGGTCGGTGGCCCTCCATAAAAATTAAATGCATAAAGTACTATAGCTATAGCCAGTGGGCCCTGTCAAAAAATAGCCAGTTTCCTCTGCTTTACTGTACAAAGAGGAGGAGAAGGAGGAAAATGAGGAGGAGGAGGAGTGGATAAATTATTCAGGTTGAGCTTCCTTCACCTGGTGGAGATTGGAAATTAGGAGAAATCCAGGCTTTATTCATCTTGATAAGCGTCAGCCTGTCAGCGCTGTCAGTCGACAGGCGTGTACGCTTATCGGTGATGATGCCACCAGCTGCACTGAAATCCGCTCGGACAAGACGCTAGCGGCAGGGCAGGCAAGAACCTCCAAGGCGTACAGCGCCAGTTCGTGCCACATGTCCAGCTTTGAAACCCAGTAGTTGTAGGGAGCTGTGTGATCATTTAGGACGATGGTATGGTCAGCTACGTACTCCCTCACCATCTTTCTGTAAAGATCAGCCCTACTCTGCCGAGACTGGGGACAGGTGACAGTGTCTTGCTGGGGTGACATAAAGCTGGCAAAAGCCTTGTAAAGCGTACCCTTGCCAGTGCTGGACAAGCTGCCTGCTCGCCTACTCTCCCTCGCTACTTGTCCCGCAGAACTACGCACTCTGCCGCTAGCGCTGTCAGAAGGGAAATACTGTTTCAGCTTGTGCACCAGGGCCTGCTGGTATTCATGCATTCTCACACCCCTTTCCTCTCCAGGGATGAGAGTGGAAAGATTTTGCTTGTACCGTGGGTCCAGGAGAGTGAACACCCAGTAATCGGTGCTGGAATAAATTCTTTGAACGCGAGGGTCACGGGATAGGCAGCCTAGCATGAAATCTGCCATATGCGCCAGAGTACCAACGCGTAAGAATTCACTCCCCTCACTGGCCTGACTGTCCATTTCCTCCTGCTCCAACTCCTCCAACTCCTCTTCTTCTGCCCATACACGCTGAACAGTGGAGGACTCAACAATGGTCCCCTCTTGTGTCTCGCCAACATTCTCCTCCTCTTCCTCCTCATCCTCCTCCACCTCCACCTCCTCCGATATGCGCTGAGAAACAGACCTAAGGGTGCTTTGGCTATCAACAAGGGAATCTTCTTCCCCCGTCTCTTGTGAGGAGCGCAAAGCTTCCGACTTCATGCTGACCAGAGAGTTTTTCAACAGGCCAAGCAGCGGGATGGTGAGGCTGATGATGGCGGCATCGCCACTGACCATCTGTGTTGACTCCTCAAAGTTACTCAGCACCTGACAGATATCAGACATCCACGTCCACTCCTCATTGTAGACTTGAGGAAGCTGACTGACCTGACTACCAGTTCTGGTGGAAGTTGACATCTGGCAGTCTACAATCGCTCGGCGCTGCTGGTAATCTCTGGATAACATGGTCAGTGTTGAATTCCACCTCGTGGGCACGTCGCACAACAGTCGGTGAGCGGGCAGTTGGAGGCGGCGCTGCGCTGCCCTGAGAGTGGCAGCATCTGTGCTGGACTTCCTGAAATGCGCACAGATGCGGCGCACCTTCGTGAGCAAATCAGACAGATTGGGGTATGTCTTGAGGAAACGCTGAACTATCAGATTTAACACATGGGCCAGGCATGGCACATGTGTCAGTCTGCCGAGTTGCAGAGCCGCCACCAGGTTACGGCCGTTGTCACACACAACCATGCCTGGCTTCAGGTTCAGCGGTGCCAGCCACAGATCAGTCTGCGCCGTGATGCCCTGTAATAGTTCTTGGGCGGTGTGCCTTTTATCGCCTAGGCTCAGCAGTTTGAGCACCGCCTGCTGTCGCTTAGCGACGGCACTGCTGCTGTGCCTAGAGCTACCGACTGATGGCGCCATGCCCACGGATGGTCGTTCGGAGGAGGAGGTGGAGGAGGGGTGGGAGGAGGAGGAGGCATAGTAGGCCTGAAACACCTGGACCGAGGTAGGCCCCGCAATCCTCGGCGTCGGCAGTATATGACCAGCCGCAGGGTCAGACTCGGTCCCAGCCTCCACCAAGTTAACCCAATGTGCCGTCAGCGATATATAGTGGCCCTGCCCGGCAGCACTCGTCCACGTGTCCGTGGTCAGGTGGACCTTGTCAGAAACGGCGTTGGTCAGGGCACGGATTATGTTGTCTGACACGTGCTGGTGCAGGGCTGGGACGGCACATCGGGAAAAGTAGTGGCGGCTGGGGACCGAATACCGAGGGGCGGCCGCCGCCATGAGGCTGCGAAAGGCCTCGGTCTCTACTAGCCTATAGGGCAGCATCTCCAGGCTTAGCAATCTGGAGATGTGCACATTAAGGGCTTGGGCGTGCGGGTGGGTTGCACTATATTTGCGTTTCCGCTCCAGCGTCTGGGGTATGGAGAGCTGAACGCTGGTGGATGCTGTGGAGGATCGTGGAGGCGACGATGGGGTTTTTGTGGCAGGGTCCTGGGCAGGGGGCTGACTATCAGCTGACACAGGGGAAGGAGCAGTGGTGTGCACGGCCGGAGGTGAACGCGCTTGTTGCCACTGAGTGGGGTGTTTAGCATTCATATGCCTGCGCATACTGGTGGTAGTTAAGCTATTAGTGGTGGAACCCCTGCTGATCCTGGTTTGGCAAATGTGGCACACCACAGTCCGTCGGTCATCCGGTGTTTCCTTAAAGAACCTCCAGACTTCTGAAAATCTAGCCCTCGCCGCAGGAGCCCTCGCCACGGGAGCTTCACTAGTTGACACATTTGACGCTGATGCACCAGCTCTGGCCCTGCCTCTCCGTCTGGCCCCACCACTGCCTCTTCCAACCTGTTCTGGTCGAGGACTCTCCTCCGTCTCAGAAGCACTGTGTTCACCCGGCCTCTCAACCCAGCTTGGGTCTGTCACCTCATCATCCTCCGATCCCTCAGTCTGCTCCCCCCTCGGACTTCCTGCCCTGACAACAACTTCACCACTGTCTGACAACCGTGTCTCCTCATCGTCGGACACCTCTTTACACACTTCTTCCACTACGTCAAGAAGGTCATCATCACCCACAGACTGCGACTGGTGGAAAACCTGGGCATCGGAAAATTGCTCAGCAGCAACCGGACAAGTGGTTTGTGACTGTGGGAAGGGTCCAGAAAACAGTTCCTCAGAGTATGCCGGTTCAAATGCCAAATTTTCCTGGGAGGGGGCAGACTGGGGGGGAGGAGGCTGAGGTGCAGGAGCTGGAGGAGTGCCGATTTCGGTGACATGGGTGGACTGCGTGGAAGACTGACTGGTGGACAAATTGCTCGAAGCATTGTCGGCAATCCACGACATCACCTGTTCGCACTGTTCTGGCCTCAACAGTGCTCTACCACGAGTCCCAGTAACTTCAGACATGAACCTAGGGAGTGTAGCTCTGCGGCGTTCCCCTGCTCCCTCATCAGCAGGTGGTGTCTCACCCCGCCCAGGACCACGGCCTCTGACCCCTGCAGTAGTTGGACGCCCACGTCCCCGCCCTCGTCCTCTACCCCTAGCCCTCGGGTTAAACATTTTGAAAATGAAAGTTATAACTTTAATTTTTTTTAAACTTTTTTTTGTTTTGTTTTTTTGTGTTTTTTAGTTTTTAAAACCAAACGATGCTATCCTATTGCTATGGCTATTTTCTAGCCAAGTATGAAAGCACACTGCTATGCCAGATGAGATGACACTGAGTTATTAAAAAAATAAACATAAAATAAAAAAGGAAATGGCAGACTGTGCCTAATTGAAATCCAACCCCGGGCCCTAATAAATTTTCCCACTTCGGTCTTTGCGATGGATATGTGCGTCACTAAGCGCAAAACACAGTGGTCGCAAGTCTCACTCCAAATTGCTCCCAATTTGCTAGTAGATGCACTGCAGCAAGGACAGCCACCAGCAGATCAACCAGAAATCAAATATATATAACGCTACTGTAGGCGTAAGTAAGCCGTTTGGATTCTCCTATGGCTATTTTCTAGCCAAGTATTAAAGCACACTACTATGCCAGATGAGATGACGCTGAGTTATGAAAAAAATAAACGTAAAATAAAAAAGGAAATGGCAGACTGTGCCTAATTGAAATCCAACCCCGGGCCCTAATAAATTTTCCCACTTCGGTCTTTGCGATGGATATGTGCGTCACTAAGCGCAAAACACAGTGGTCGCAAGTCTCACTCCAAATTGCTCACAATTTGCTAGTAGATGCACTGCAGCAACTACAGCCACCAGCAGATCAACCAGAAATCAAATATATATAACGCTACTGTAGGCGTAAGTAAGCCGTTTGGATTCTCCTATGGCTATTTTCTAGCCAAGTATTAAAGCACACTACTATGCAAGATGAGATGACACTGAGTTATTAAAAAAATAAACGTAAAATAAAAAGAAACTGGCAGACTGTGCCTAATTGAAATCAAACCCCTAATAAATTTTCCCACTTTGGTGTTTGAGGTGGATATGTGTGTCACTAAGAGCTAAACACAACGGTAGCAAGTCCCCCTGCTAATTCCTCACAATATGGTACTAGCTGCACTACTAGTGCCAGCAAGCCCAGCCACAAGCAAATAAAAAAAAAAAAGTATAACGTTATTGTAGCCCTAAGAAGGGCTGTTGGGTTGTTGTAGAATCACTCCTGCCTAACAGTAAGCTAATAGAACACCCTAACGCTTTCCCTGACCAGCAGCAGCTCTCTCCCTAGCGGCATCCAGACAGAGAATGATCCGAGCAGCGCGGGCAGCGGCTAGTCTATCCCAGGGTCACCTGATCTGGCCAGCCAACCACTGCTATCGACGTGTAAGGGTACCACGTCATGCTGGGTGGAGTGCAGAGTCTCCTGGCTTGTGATTGGCTCTGTTTCTGGCCGCCAAAAAGCAAAACGGCGGGAGCTGCCATTTTCTCGAGCGGGCGAAATACTCGTCCGAGCAACAAGCAGTTACGAGTACGCTAATGCTCGATCGAGCATCAAGCTCGGACGAGTATGTTCGCTCATCTCTATTACTGACCCACTGACAAAACGGTCATGATGAAGGATGTCATTACATCAAATTTGGATCAGGCTGTAGTGTGTTTTTCCACTTTAATTTTGGGGTGAATCCAAATCCAGCTCTCCATTGGTTAATATATTTGATATTCATTGATTCTTTTTTGGGTAATTTTGTTGGCAGCACATTCGTCTTTGAACAGAACAAAGTTTTCAATGAGAATATTTCATTCATTCAAATCTAGGAAGTCTTATTAGAGTGTTCCTTTTATTATTTTTTGAGCAGTGTACTTGTCTACAATTTCGCTATTCTCAGGGATTTTTGTGTCAGAATGGTCAGGGTTACTACCTGATCTGTTTGTTTATGTTGTTTTTATATTTGAAATTACTAGCTTCTTAGAACTCTTAACGCTATCTCAGTCTTGACTGCCACCAAGGGAACTTTGAAGAGCAAGGGACATTCCAGTATATGATTGGTCTTCCCTCTTAGCAGAATTTTCTTATAATTCTCTAGACTCTGAATCCACCGGTGCTGCTCCCTTCTTCATTGCCTACGGACAACTTCTACGCCCACCTCTTCCTCTTGCTGTTTTTGCTATAGAAGAACTGGTGCAAGATCTTAAGTCCATCTGGGAGCAAACTCGCCATTTTCTGCTTCAGGCATCCACCTGAATCAAAACGCAGGCCGACAGGAAAGTAGGTTTCCTCCAGTCTTCTCTCCTGGAGATAAAGTTTGGCTGTCCACCAAGTATGTCTGTCTGAAGATCCCCCGCTATAAACTTGGTTGTTGTTTCTGGGCCCATTCGAGGTACTAAGGTGCATCAATCCCGTGCATACAAACTTCGTCTTCCTCCCACCATGCACATCTCAAGTTCCTTTCATGTCTCCCTCCTTAAACCGGTCATCTTGAATCATTTATCCCAGCAAATAGCTCCTCTTGCTTCTGTGGCTGATCCCACCAATGTCTTTGAAGTCAAAGAGGTCCTGGACATGGAGTTGGTAAGAGGGAGATGCTACTTTCTTATTGACTTGATGGGGAGCCCGAGGACAACATCCTGGACTGTGCTCTGCTGCACAGGTTCCTTCAGTCTAAGAAGAGGCCGAAGGGGGGTGGTACTGTCACGGGTGCCCCTGCGACCCATATCCCAGGTCGCAGGTGTATCCATGTGCCTTCCTGTGCCCCCGGAGCCCGTCTGCAAGAGAACTCAGCTCTCCTGGCTCCAGCGACAGTCTCCACGGCTCCCGCAGTCCAGTGCGCGTGTCCCCATCTGCGAGGACATGTGCGGCTCGCAAAGATTTAACCCATTCACGACCCGTGATATAATAGGATGTCACGGGTCGCCCGCGGGTGCATGGAGAGGGCTCACGCGCTGAGCCCTCTCCATAGCCGGTAAGTCTTCGCTGCATATTGCGGATCTTCCGGCTCATCTTCCGGTTTCTTCTTTCTGGCCTGTGGCTCTGCCTTCTCACCCCGGCCCTCTTCCTGCACAGGAAGGGGAGAAGAAGCCAGAGGTGATTATAGAGTTTTTTTTTATTCAAGAGGGCTCTGTTGTGGACATTTCATTATTAGGGGGTATCTCTGCTGTGCAGATTCTGTAAAGGGGGACCCCTTGTGTTGACATGTAAAGGGGAGCTTTGCTGTGGACATTTCATTAATGAGGTGTTGCTACTGCAAGACATTTTATTAGAGTAGTGGTTACATTTCCCCACTACACTCAAGTCAATAACTTTTGCCAGTTTTTTTGTGGTAAAATTTGGACCCTTGGCTTATACGCATGTATTTACAGTATGAGGAAGGAGTTCAGCTGCAGAGAGCACAGTGGCCGGGCCAGGGGTAGCAGTCCACATCACCTACACTGTCTGGGAGATCTAGTCTAGACGGTAGTCGGCATGGATGGTTTAATGCAGTTAGGGAATGTGATTGGCATTCCTTCATAGATGGGTTATAAGAGCACTTTTGAAGCTTATCATTAAATAACTTTTATGAGCAGTACAAGATTAAGGAGAAGTCTTCTCCGATCCAACCAGATATGATGCCACTAAGTCATCAGGTGTTTGTAGGTGATTTAAATGATGTGTAACCATTTGTTTTTAACTTTTACCATGAGTAAGGCTTAGGAAGAAGCCAAAACGTGTAGGTGGCTCGCCTACATTCACATTGCACAACTTTTTTAATAAAAGTCATTTTTAATGGATGTGCCACGTCTATTCCCCTTTCTTTCTGGATTCGTTTGGATTTAAAAGCCAGCAAGACGCGGAGCACTCCGAAATAAGCCTCCACTACCTCAAGACCGCCTCATGCAAACATGGGTATGTGAGACAATTTTTTCTTTTTCTCTGCACATTAAGCAGAAGTACTTAAGTTTTAACAACTCAACACATGTATTTTGGATGCTGGGATAGGTCCCAGTCCTGTGAATAGTCCTGGGCCTTTGGGACACTTAATCCGCCACTGCTGGATGGCATATCAGTGAATTTTGGAAGAGGGGCCATGTATAAATCTGGAATTTTTAAATGTTTACACTATATTGTTTTTCCCAGTATTGTGTATGTTTTTTAAATCTTGCAGCAGTAGCTGTTATCATGTCTATAACCCTCTTGTTGTCATAGGAAACCCTCTTTTTAAACAGTCTATCCTTAGTTCTCATGTTGATATGATATATGTTGTTATGAATCTCCTTAATGTTGTGAAGATTCTCCTCAATGCCTCTAGTTCTCCCCTATTTTCTGACTTTAACCCCTTCCCATCGCAGACCTTTTTCATTCTTGCATTTTCATTTTTCACTCCCCACCTTCAAAAATCTCTAACTTTTTTATTTTGCCATGTACACAGCTTTGTGATTATCAGGGTTTGGGGTCAGTGGACCGTCTGGACCACTCTGGGAGATGGTACTAGCCGACACCTGGGCCCAGAATCTAAGTGGTACCCACGGCCGATTCTAGCATATTTGCTGCCTGAGGCGAATATTAAAATGCTGCCCCCCCCCCGCTCCCTGTTAAGTAAATCCTTAAACTTTACTAACAATTAACATCCCACAGACAGCGCACTAACACTGTGTGACTGACTACAGGATCTGAGAGGCATTAGTGGCATCTAGTACCTTATAGATGGCAATCTCTTCCATCAGGAGGACTTTATTCCGGGTTCTCCAATCCATGATGTATCACTGCTGAATTCACGGCCAGATATCTTCAGCTCCGTGCAGCATCTCCATCCAGCTTCCCTAAAAATACCACAGTCACTTACAGTATAAAGTCTCCTGAACAACACTGTGCTCCTAAATAATATATACCCCTCACAACACAACTGACCTCACTCTTCCCACATATAACACATCCCTTTATTATATATATTTGTACTGTAATTATAGCATGCTAAGCACCAATCAATATGCAACACCCCCAATTTATTATTACAGACCCCCCCCCCAACATTTGGTTTACATGATGCAAAGTAATCTGTATCCTATAACTAATAAATATATAGCACCCCCTAATGCAGTGATTTTCAACCTTTTTTGAGCCGCGGCACACTTTTTATACTTAGAAAATCCTGGGGCACACCACCAACCAAAATAGCACAAAATGACACTAAAACAGTCATAAAAGGCCTCCCTTTACTTAAAAAAAAACCCTAGCGGCCTCCCTTTACTAATAAAAACCTCTAGCGGCCTCCCTTTACTAATTAAAAGACCCTAGCGGCCTCCCTTTACTAATTAAGAGCCCCTAGAGGCCCCCCTTTACTAATTAAAAGGCCCTAGAGGCCCCCCTTTACTAATTAAAAGGCCCTAGAGGCCCCCCTTTACTAATTAAAAGGTCCTAGAGGCCCCCCTTTGCTAATTAAAAGGCCCTAGAGGCCCCCTTTGCTAATTAAAAGGCCCTAGAGGCCCCCCTTTGCTAATTAAAAGGCCCTAGAGGCCTCCCTTTGCTAATTAAAAGGCCCTAGAGGCCTCCCTTTGCTAATTAAAAGGCCCTAGAGCAGTGGTGGCGAACCTATGGCACGGGTGCCAGAGGTGGCACTCTGAGCCATTTCTGTGGGCACTGAGACCATCACCCCAGGACAGAGTTCACCAAATAGGACCAAATCCACCAGGTCCCAGGCAACTTAAGAGAAGCTGTTTTCAGCGCTATTTTAAAGCAACACTTCATTGGCTGTTAGGAACTGCTGGAAAAGTGAGAAGGTGTTGAAATGAACTGCAATATCTTTGGAGGTCCTCCTGCTGGACCAACCATTTTTCCTCTGCAGAGAGACCCTGGAGAGAAGCTACAACGAGAGTCTGAATTTGCTCTCCTTCTTTAAACTGTATTGGCTGCCTCAGGGGGGCGATACAATTGAAAGATGTGAAAGAACAGGTAGCAATAAGTTACTACTTAAAATGCCAAATTGGCACTTCCCGGGAAAATAAGTGGATTTTGGTTGTAATTTGGGCACTCTGTCTCCGAAAGGTTCGCCATCACTGCCCCAGAGGCCTCCCTTAACTAATAAAAAGCCCCAGCCTCCCTTTACTAATAAGAAAAAGACCCTAGCTGCCTTCCTATACTTACCCTTGATGTCTTCTTCCGTGTACCTTCACTCCTAATGGCGATCCGGCCACCTTCTGTAGCTTCCGCACCGCGCGCCTCTGGTCATGTGACTTACGCGACCTGACGTCAGGTCGTGTCAGTCACGTGACATGGGCCGCACAGTGCAGGAGCTACAGAAGATGGGCGGATCGCCGACGCGGGGCTTGTAGGTAAGTATGGGAGCAGAAACACCATAGTTCGGGGAACTTTACCCGCGGCACACTCAACCATGTGGCACACAGGTTGAAAATCACTGCCCTAATGAATATATATATATATACATAATAAATTTATTTTTATATATCCCTGCTCTCATATATTTAAAGGCCTCGTTATTCACCACCCAATTAAATTATATACAGCTCCCATATACAGATCCCCTACAGCTTAAATAAAATCTTGCCCCACATATACAGTCCCCTCCCAGCTAAGTAATATATTGTACCCGGTATACAGCCCCCCAGCTTAGTAATATACTGTATCCCATATACAGCCCCCCAGCTCAGTGATATATAATATATAGCATCCCCCCCAGTATAAAATAATTATGGCCCCAAAAAATATATATAGCATCCCCCCAGTAGAAAATAATTATAGCCCCAAATCCCCAAATAAAATATAGCACCCCCCCCTAGTATAAAATAATTATGGCCCCAAATAATATATATAGCATCCCCCCCTAGTATAAACTAATTATGGCCCCAAATAATACATATAGCATCCCCCCAGTATAAAATAATTATAGCCCCAAATCCCCAAATAAAATATAGCATCCCCCCTAGTATAAAATAATTATGGCCCCAAATAATATATATAGCATCCCCCCCCTAGTATAAAATAATTATGGCCCCAAATAATATATATAGCATCCCCCCCCAGTATAAAATAATTATGGCCCCAAATAATATATATAGCACCCCCCCCAGTATAAAATAATTATGGCCCCAAATAATATATATGGCATCATCCCCCCCTAGTATAAAATAATTATGGCCCCATATGATATCTATAGCGTTCCCCCCCCCCCAGTAATAAACGTTTTCTAGCCCTATATAGTACCCCCCCCCCAGTATAACATGAAACCTCCCCACATTTAATTAAAGTACATGAAAAATAATAAAATCATACTCACCTGCAGGCAGCTGCTCCCTCGGCGCGCCGCCCCGGTCTTCACGCGGCTCTTCTGTGAGCCGCAGCTTCGCACAGTGACACAGGCGCGTGACGTCATGACGCCTGTGTCACTGCTTAGAACGGAGCGACGCAGCAGCCGGAAAGGCGCTGCGTCGCTCCGCATATAAAACGCGCCTGTGTCTTAAAGAGACAGGCGCGATTTATTTAGCTGGTGGGCGATTCGCCCACTTTAGAGCGGCAAATTTCGCCGCCCTTTACAGGGACCCGCATTCTGCCGTCTGAAGCGAGATTTTCATCTTGCCTCATGGCAGATGCGGCCCTGGTGGTACCTGCTCTTCACGAGAGCCCGACGCAAAGCGGGATGTTCTTACTGCAGCAGGGAGCCACCGGGTCGGAGGCAGCCAAGGTATAAGTCCAGGCTCGAGGTCAGGCACAGGCTGGCAGTCAAGTAGTGCACTGGCCCTTTAAATCTTTGAGTGCTGGCAGGCGCGCCCTAGTGAGCAGGGAGGCACACGGTCTAGCCGGGATGGGAGCAAGAGCGTGGAGATGTGAGTGTGGGTCTGGGGGTGGAGCGCCACTGAGAGGGGCACAGGTGTGCCCGTGATCTGTGGCATGGATCGCAGGGGCACCCGTGACATTGATGACTTGCACTTCAAAATGGTGGTATTTAATATTCCATACCATTTACTGGTAAGCGGGAAAAAAATTCCAAATGCAGTGAAATTGGTGAAAAAACGCATTTGCACCGTTTTCTTGGATTTTATGGATTTAACTGTATGTCCCAAATGACATGTCTAATTTATTCTTTGGGTCAGTACGATTACGGGGATACCAAATTTGTAGAGGTTTTATAATGTTTTCATTTTGTCATATTCTAGCACTAATAACTTTTTCATACTTTGGTATACAGAGCCGTTAGAGGTGCCATTGTTTCCAAATTTTGATGCCATTTTCAATGCTGCCATTTTTTAAGACTGTACGACCTTTTGACCATTTTTTGTAGAATTTTTTATATTTTTAAAAATGGCTTTGGGCGCTATTTTCCATTACAGGGTTAAACGCAGTGAAAAAACTTAATTATATTCTGATAGATCTGGCCATACCTAATGTGTTTATGATTTTTACTGTTTATTTATATTTATATCAGTTCAAAGGAAAGGGGGATAGGAATTTTCAGGTTTTTTTATTATCTTTTTTAAAAAAAAAATTTATTTTTACTATTTTTCAGACTCCCTAGGGTACTTTAACCTTGTGTTGTCTGATCGGTCCTATCATATACTGCCAGCTTTGCCGGCGGCGATCAGCGGGTTAATACCTGTGATCTGTGATAGCACCAACTGTGGGTGTTACCGGTAAGCCTTTGCTGCAATATGCAGCAAAGACTTACCTGCTATAGAGAGAGTGCAGCTTGTGAGTCCTCTCCATGCAACCGCACCCAAAATGTGACGTACTATTACTGCACATGTCGGTAAGGGGTTAAATAAAACTTGATGTTACCAATATTTTGTCTCTATGATCAATACTAACCACTGGGGCTTTCATTTACCATTGTAATAAAGTAGAGTTTCTGGATGTAGCAGTCTTCCATGATTTCAATTCTTTACATCAATACTAAAACTTCTATAAAACTGTTGACAGTAACAGCTTTTTAGAATTCCACAGTAGTCATTATAAAAAAAATGGTCCACAAATATTCCTATCGGAATATACAAATGTATTAGAAGGAATTGTACCAACAATTCAGATTTTGTAGAACAAATTAAGATCTTAAAGGGGTATTCCCATCTGGACATGTTGTCCCTTAGAAACGAGATAGCTTCCTCGGATACGACCACCTCGCATTTTGGCAGCGGAGGTCAGACATGCGCTATTGAGTCCAGTCTGACCACCTGGATTCAGCAATCATTACCACAGGACGGCTGTGGGACCTGCAGTAACTCCCGGACATTTCATATACAAAATCATTTGGTTTTTTCGTGCAATCCCTCCAGCAGAGGTGGTCATATACATGGAGTCAGTCTTGTTTCTAAGGGACCATATGACTACATTTATGAAAAATTATCTTCACACAGGAACATTTTTTTAATAACATCTTATTGAAGAAATGTTTATACATGGAAGATTAATGAAACTGAATGTGAATGTCCAGATGAGAATACCCCTTTAACCCCTTCCCGACGCGCGCCGTACTAGTACGGCGCGCGCCGGGTCCCGGTGCATGGAGAGGGCTCGCGGGCCGAGCCCTCTCCATAGCCGGTAAGTCTTTGCTGCATATTGCAGCAAAGGCTTACCGGTAACACCCGCGATCGGTGCTAGCACCGATCGCGGGTGCTTTCACCGCGATCACCTCCGGCAATGCTGCCGGAGGCTTCAAAAAGATGGCGCCGCATGGGCGCCGCCATCTTGGCGCGGATCTTCGCTCCCCGATGACGTCACGGGGAGCGGTGATCCGCTGCCATGACAGCATCGGGCCTCACGAAGGCCCGAAGCTGTCTCGTTTTAACCTATTCATTACAATGTGCTATCAGCACATTGTAATGAATGAGGAGTAAAATCCCCATATACTGCCATATTGCAGTATGGCAGTATATGGTAGGATCGATCAGACAACCTAGGGTTAAAGTACCCTAGGGAGTCTGAAAAATAGTTAAAGTAAAAGTAAAAAAAAGTTTAAAAAAAAAAAATTATATTAAAAAAACCTAAAAATTCAAATCACCCCCCTTTCCCTAGAACTGATATTAATATTAATAAACAGTAAAAATCATAAACACATTAGGTATCACCGCGTCCGAAAATGTCCGATCTATCAAAATATAATAACGGTTTTTCACTGCGTTTAACCCCGTAACGGAAAATAGCGTCCAAAGTCAAAAATGACATTTTTTTGCCATTTTGGAAAATATAAAAAAATTAATAAAAAGTGATCAAAAGGTAGCACAGTCCTAACAATGATAGCAATGAAAACGCCATCAAAAGTCGCAAAAAATGACACCACCCACAGCTTCGTACACCAAAGTATGAAAAAGTTATTAGCGCCAGAAGATGACAAAATCAAAAAAAAAAATTTTGTACAGGAGGTTTTAATTTTTTTAAATGTATGAAAACATTATAAAACCTGTACAAATGTGGTATCCCTGTGATCGTAGCAACCCAAAGAATAAAGTAGACCTGTCATTTGGGGCACACAGTGAAAGCTGTAAAATCCAAGCCCACAAGAAAACGTTGCAAATGTGTTTTTTCACCATTTTCACTGCATTTGGAATTTTTTTCCCGCTTCCCAGTACGCGCCATGGAACATTAAATACCGTCACTACGAAGTGCAATTTGTTACGCAAAAAATAAGCCATAACAGAGCTCTTTATGTGGAAAAATAAAAAAGTTATAGATTTTTGAAGGTGGGGTGTGAAAAATGGAAGTGAAAAAACTAAAAAAGGCCAAGTCGTTAAGGGGTTAAGCAAACATTTTCTGCAAAAAGGATACTCTAAATCACTGGTAGAAGCATCACGTCAGGTCAAATAAGAAGACCGCTGAAAGCTCCTAGCTCACTAAAGTTTTGGGTTTTTACCGCTACAACCATTCCAGATGAAAATGTTGTGCCACAATCGTAAACAGACGGAGAGAATTCTCTTCCACAGTTACTAAAGAGACTTTGGTGATTAAATTGTTTCTCAACTATGGCTTTGACTATATAATCTATCTAATAAAATGTACCTGGGGATTCAATATATAGGATACATAACACAAACATTGCCTTGCTGGTTCAATAAACATTGGAGTACTATAGAGAGTACATTTCCATTGCACAGCATGTACCAGAATGTTTCCGTACATCATAATAATAGACTGCAGGATTTCCAGGCAACACTGATAGAGCAAATAGGTACATCAGTCCCTTAGAGGTTACATTTTCAAGCAGAGGGAGATGTATTAGATCTTTAAGTTACAGTGCCCAGTGCCTTTGGAGTTAAATGAGAGCCTAGAAGAAATAACCTAACACTCTCAATTATTTTTGCATTGGTAACAAATATATCTCTGTATTCCCCACATCTAAAATATCCTTGTTTCCCATTGTTACTATTGTTTTTATGTTTTCTAGCTAATTTGTTCTCATATTAATTTTTTTTATAGTTTAATTTAATATTACTCGCTTTAACAGTTGTTTACTATACTTACTGCATTTCTCAATCCCCCTGTAACTGGTAATAATCTCATTTAGTTCAATGGGTGAAGTAATATTCCGTCATCACTGATCTATCTATGCTGGATAATGCTGGTCCTTTCAGTAATTTCAAAATGGTCCTTTATAAGATTATTCTTCTATATAAGATTGTTTTTATTGGTTAGTAGGTATGATTTTTACTGGTTTATTTGTAATCACATGTTCACATAATCATGAATTACATATACATTACCCATGCCAAACCTGATGAAGGGGGTTAACTTGAAACACATTATTGGGATTTTTTAAATATGTATTTTATTTGAACATTTTTTCATTATAGTTTAGTCTGTTTTTTTATGGACTATGACTACATGATTCTTGTTTCCACCAACCCCATCTAGACGATGGACTCTGTTTGTTTTTCTCTCCTTTTTGCTTTATTGTACATGACAAGCAATCAATATGCTCTAGGAAGAAGCAAAATATTTATCGAGGCAAAATTCATAGACACACAAAAACCGGATCAATAAATGCTTGAATTTGTAACTTATTATTATTTTGAGGAAAGAGTGGCGTTCCAGCACTTAGACCCCACCATCTTACATTTCTTACCTAGTAAATAATATATTGCTTGAAAACCCCCTTTAATGTGATGTATTACTCATGGATTCCTATTTGCTCAGAACTTGTTTATTTGGTATATTTAGGATTGAATATTTATGCTTGAAAATAGCTCCAGTGAGGAAGTGAAATGTCTCACCTGTACCATGAATAAAATCACAGAATATTTCCAGGAGTGCTGCTTCTCTGCATCTGTTTGGGATTTGACTTTATACACCTGGGAGTTTGGTATACCTGAGACCTGAATACTAATTGGGAATCTGATCCCTGCTACTAATTGTGCTGCTCTGCAGCTTGTGTTTTTTAGGCTACGCTGAAGTTTAGATGAGTCCTTACCTTGCGTAAGAGCCTATGTGGAGAAGCTTTTCAAAACAACACAAATTTTCATATGACAGGAAGTTTCTCTATGTGTATTTGTGTGACCACCCAGTTTTTGTGGAATGAACTGCATCTCTTTAGGTACCTTGTATACCTAGTGTAATATTGGATTGGTTTCATGAGATATTGGATTCCTTAACAAAAATTGACCTCAATTATGTTTACATATCTTTATGATTGTATCCTGTGTGGAAGCGTCAGATTACATGTAGAATAAAATAATCCCTAACAACGCAATAGTCATAAAGTATGAGTAACAGCTGGCAGAAAAACATTTCCATCTTTGCTTAACTTTTTACATAATTATGTTTTTGTTTATGGTTAAATCATTTATATAAAATCTTTAAATTCACCATATTTGATTAGCTACAAAGTGATCCACAGTTTACCTTAATTTATCAAGCTTGACAGAAGGTTAATTCTGTATACATTTATATTTTTACGGGTGTGTGCAAAGCACAAAAACTACCAAATGTTAAGAATAAAAATACTTAAAAACTGAAGGTGAAAGCAAATTTGGTATTAAGATGTTGTTGTGACAATTGCTGACTCAGCAATTAGTTTCCCAGCTTCATTTAGTATGTGGGAAACTGTGTAGAGATAGGTTTGGTATACTTCTGTGCACTTGACACTTTTATCACGAGCTTCAGTTCCCTTCTGTATCTTTGCTCCAGAGACTCACAGACAGCAGAAAGTAGGTTAACCAGTCTGCACGGATTCATCAAACAATATCAGATATTTCATGAAATTTGGAATAGGCTCTCCATACCACATTAAAATCACTTTTGAGTATTGTCATGTACACCAATGTACCGCATGAAGCAACAAGTGAAATAAAATAAAAGGTTAACACTTTAAGATCCCTCCAGTGCCTACATGAAAATTTTCATCCCCCGTCGCTGCAGTCATTGAAGCCATGTTTTTTTTTATAAATAGTTTAGAATTTTACATTTTAAATCATAACTATTCATTACAAGATCTCATTGCTATGAATAGAACTATAGCAGTTATATATAAGCCATACCATAAACACTGAAGATGATGGTAAGCACTGTATTATGTCTGTAGACAGCTCCATTAAGTTGTAATTTCTTGAAATCAATGGAGCAATTTTATTGTTCTGGTTCTGTTTTTGGGAGATTGTAGCTCTGATGCCACATGCTTCTTGGTGGGTATCTGTATGGGACCTTGTACATAAGGTCAGTTCTTTGCATAAACCTTGCAGTTGGCAGAATAGATGACGTTAATTTGTGTGTGAACTGTGCCCTATTGTGAGTCTTTGGATTAACTGAGCCACACCCTGCTCATTGCATTTCAGTCCTGCCCAGCAAGGGCTACTAACCTGATAGACAGTTGCCCCAGTGTGCTGCTGGAGGCGTGTCCAGGAACGGCCTTATATACCTGCCTATTCCCATCATACCTTGCTGGTTATTTTAAGTTTTACCTGTGTATCTAGTGCTCTTGCTATCTTGTTTGGTATCCTGTGTTTTGTATCCGATTCTGTACCTTTGCAGCCATCTTGGTTTTGACCCGGTTTTTTTGTCTCTGCTTGTCTGCCTGTATTTGTTGTTTGTCCGTCAGTATCGTTTACCTTGTAGTGTTGTCCAGCTTTCCCTGTCTCAGACCTGTGTTAGTATTCTGTGCACCAGTGTGAACACTGGTCTATTCCTGTATTCCAGTTACAAAGTAAGTCTTCCTAGTCATATTGTAGGGTCGCTCAAAGACCATCAGTTAGGTTCCTGATAGTGGTTTCATCCTTATCAGGGTGGTTTATCTGCTTTAGGCAGGGACTTAGCCCACAGGGATGTCGTAGGGTGAGTTTGCCACCACTTACCTAGTCTGAAAGCTAGCGCCAAGCCTGGTTGTGGTTTCGCGGTTTGCTGGACAGGTATTGACAACCAGATTATTTTTTTCCATTCTTGATGATTTTTCTTAATTACACTTCGAAAATGCACATGTTCCTACAGACAAATACAACATTTTTATACAATTGGTTACACACACACAAACATATATATTACTAACACAGCTATTTATAATAATAATAATAATATTTACAAAATCCACAACAACCAACCTTCCATTTGACAAAGAGTGTAAGGAAAAATTATATATACAAAATGAGAAATGAAAAGTTTTTGAAGTCAATGTACAGTATTTTTCAGACTATAAGGCGCACTGGAGTATAAGGCGCACCATCAATAAATTCCTGCTAAAACGTCTAGGTTCATATATAAGGCTCACTTGATTCTAAGGATGAATGACCAGCAGGTGGCAGACCTGTGCACAGTTCAAGGCAGCTGTTGTCAGTACGGTTCATATATAGTGCGCACTGGACTATAAGGCGCACCTTGATTTCTGAGAAAATCAAAGGATTTTTTTATGCGCCTTATAGTCCGAAAAATATGGTAATTTTATATTTATATTCAATTGTTCTCTTTTTTTCTCTTATATTTGGATTTTTTTTTTTTTTGGAATTTTCACTCACCTAGCAAAGTAAGATACACATGTTTCCTGCATGTGCGAAATCATCATACATGGTAGATCAATTAGATAACTTAAGGAGTAACCGTCTGGCATCTTCTAGCTAATCATTTTAGCGTCTATGTTTCTAAGCGATATAGATCTGTGCAACGCCATCTGCATCAGGTCCTTATCTTTAGTTCGGTATTAATATTATATTTTCTCCTGCCATTTAATCTGATTCCCTATCTCTACTGTACATCACCTTTGTAGTCTCCAGAAAGTAAGATAATAACACCTTTCCATAGCTCCTATATAGCCCAATGGGGAAACCTTTCCGCCTTGGGGATGAGCACCTTGAACAGGTGCCCACTGTCTCTTCTAGTTATAAACAGCCACCAAAGCCACCTTTCACCTTCCTGACACGGCCCATTTTTTCAAATCTGCCCTGTGTCTCTATAACTGGTTATAACTTTTAAACACTTTAACATATCCAGGTGATCTTGAAATTGTTTTCTCATGACGCATTGTACTCCATGTTAGTTAAAAAATTTGGTGATATGTTTTGCGCTTATTTATGAAAAAAAACGGATATTTGGTGAAATTTTAGAAAAATTCTCAATTTCTGAAATTCTAATTTTCTACTTTTTTGACACAGTCATAACAGCAAAATTATTTGATACATTACATTCACCGAATGTCTGCTTTATGTTGAAATGTTTTTTTATGTGTCCTCTCGTTTTTGCAGGTTGTTATGAGATTTTTCACATTTTCATAGAAAAACGCAAAATCATACTTTTGAGGGACCTGCTCTCATTTTAGGTCACTTTCATTGCCTAAATAATAGTAATACCCCTTAAATTACGCCAATAGAGAAACTACATCCCTAACCATATGTAAAACAAGTTTTTACAAAGCCTTTAATTCTTTTACATGGGTTAAAACCAAATTGTGTGCATTTTTAAACTTACCTTTTCTTTTTAAATAAATGCATTTTTCAAAAAATGTACACATTCTAAGTGGATAAAATAACAAAATGCTCCACAAAGTTTGATACCCAATTTCTCCCAAGTATAACAATACCCCATATGTGGTCGTAAACTGCTGTATGGGCACACACCAGTGTTTGAGGGGAAGCTGCGCCATTCAAAATAGTTTGCATTGTCACTTTTTAAGGGCTACACATTCCTTATTTTTTTGGCAATTTGGACACATAGTGGGTCCTCTGATTCCCATTCCACATTATGTCATTAGACTTTTCAAAAATCAAGGGGGCTGCCTTTCCAGGTAGCTAAGAATCAATGTTTTACTCATACCATCCTGGAAAACGTATTTGTATATTTTGCAGTGTTTTTGTCAGGGATTTTGTCATGGATTTTCCATCTGAAAGCCATTGGCCTTTCTAATATGGATTTTGTCAAGGTGCTTTACATCCATGTGCTTGACATGGTTGTGTGATCATACCTTTACAATCACACCAAAAATAACCTTACATGGATTAAACAGTAAGCTTTATTACCTTGACTTTTTCCTAGCAGAAAAGTTTTCACAAATAGTATTTGTTCCAAGTGCTTTATTTTTATATTCATGTAAATTGTGCTGTTATGTGCTAGTCTCACATGGTATAACAGTGTTATACCCTGGAGAAAGTGCCTGTTTAATGTGTCAATAACTGTCATTGAATTTCGACGCTACGCAAGCTCCCTGCATGCTGTATTAGTCGACGGTTGCAATTGCTTGATGATTGTATTTCAGCTGAACAAATTCAATCATTACGTTACTTAAACAAGGTATCAAGCCCATATTAGTAAAGTAATGAGATTAAAACACATTTTAGTAATGATCAGACTTGATAAATGCATAAATCATAAAGTCATGTAGTTAAAGGGAACCTGTCACCACATTTTTCACAAATACAGCTAGTGCCAGGTTCCCAAAGAACCCTGACACCCTTCTTCTAGCTAAATATTTTTTTCCCTCAGATCCCCATATAATCCACTGTATAACCCTGCCTTGTATATATGCAAATCTTTAGCCTGCTAAGATTTGCAAACTGTACCTCATGTATGAATCTGGTTACATGAAGTGACAGCATGCCTCCATGGAGGCATGGGGAGGAGCACAAGTCCATGCGGACATGCTGTGATTTCATGTAATTAGATACATACATGAGGTATGCTCATGTTTGCTCATCTTAGGAGGCTAAAAGACCTTAGATCATTTTTGTGTCATCACTTTTTACTTTCTATTTAAAACATAAGAAACATTTCATTCAATATGTGGGTCGGATGTTATAGAGAAGGAGGTACTGAGCAGATAAATATTTAATTTTGAGGGAAAGCATACAGTATAATTTTATTATATTCATTTGAAGGGAATGTGTCACCGAAATAATAAAATTAAATATGTAGAGATGTAAACTACTTTCTATTCATTAAGGATGATGAGGCTTTTATTTTGCCCCTATCGTGTGAAAAATTAAAAATCATAGATTTATTAAAAATGTATACCATTGCTGGCCAAATGTATGATGATTAGGGAGAGCTAAGAGTACTTCTTCTGAAAACTGTAGAGCAAATTTTGAAAACAGATGATACAGGCAGTCCCCTGGTTACATACAAGATAGGGTCCGGAGGTTTGTTCTTAAGTTTAATTTGTATGTAAGTCGAAACTATATATTTTAAATTTGTAGATCCAGACAAAAAGAAAATTTGGCCCCAGTGACAATTGGAGTTTAAACATTTTTTGCTGTAATGGGACCAAGGATTATCAATAAAGCTTCATAGCTTTACAGCTGATCATTGCAGACTGGGACTATAGTAAAGCATCCAGAAAGCTTCACCAGAGGTCAGAGGGGTCTGTCTGTAATTATGGGTTGTCTGTAAATCGGGTGTCCATAAGTAGGGGACAGAATAAAATCTGTACAGATTTTATTAAAAAACTGTATTTTAGAGGGGATTATATACCAATTTTAAAGGCCAGTTTGACTCAAGCCCAAACTGAAACTTTTGAAAAATTTACAAAGCTTCTACAAATTGAATCTTCACTGAATCACTCATCTCAATTGATTAACTGTTGTAAGATATAAGGCAGTTTTCAGTAAATTTTCACACCCTCTCTTTATGCAGGTAGCATACTCCCAACAAATTGATTACCAATTTATCAGTCAAGTGGAGAGAGAACCTATCAGGGTATCTCTCATACAAGGCAATGGCTATTTTGCACTACATGTGCCTCATCCAGCCACCCAGGTGTTCTATTGGTCAGCTGGTGGGGAAAATATTGTATTAGTTTTTTATTCTGACGGAATGGGATAAGGGTACTTATACGCACATGGGTTTGTTACTCGCATACTCTATGATTTTGGTGAATTTGCTGCCCAAACCTACAGCAGCAAAACTCAGCAGCTTTGTTTTTCTGTCTGGTAAATTTGCTAGATACAAATTCACTGTGTAGAAATAAAGATTGTTCACGTCTCTTATGTTAAGCTTATTCACTGTGGGTATGTCGAGAGTAAGATTGGTAATAAAACCTAACTTTTATTAATACATACTGATAAAAGGATAGAGACAACTAAATTATATACGTGTTAAAAACATTAGAGATCAGATCCCGGCTTCAGATAATTGTATGTCAATGCCTATAGGGATCTGAAGGATGTAGATGGGAGGCTGAGGCAGCTATCTAATGAGACGGAGACACTAGCCTGTACCTGTGCTGTTTAGGCACTAAACTCGCTAGGCTAGTCTGATATATTCTCTACCTAAAGCTAGCACTCCTCATGATAGTGTTATGATCCGACGCGTTTCCTGGAGAGAAGGAGAAAAGGGTGTAGAGGCAGACGGCGACGTAGGGACATCACAGGGAGAAACACCGCATCCCCCAATATGTTGTGAATCCTGTTGCTAGGGGACACATTTGTCATAGAAAACTCACAAAGGACAGGTTTTCATTGAGCCCCTTAGGGTCAACTGAGTCCAGGGTAAAGATCCATTTGGTCTCTTTTTGTTGAATTAGCCTGTCCCAGTTTCCCCCCCGTTTTGGTGGTCTCACTTTTTCTATGACTTGGAACCGTAGCAGTTTCGGATTGCTATTTCACAATAGCTGATCCCTGATGAATGTAATCAGGAAACGCGTCGGATCATAACACTATCATGAGGAGTGCTAGCTTTAGGTAGAGAATATATCAGACTAGCCTAGCGAGTTTAGTGCCTAAACAGCACAGGTACAGGCTAGTGTCTCCGTCTCATTAGATAGCTGCCTCAGCCTCCCATCTACATCCTTCAGATCCCTATAGGCATTGACATACAATTATCTGAAGCCGGGATCTGATCTCTAATGTTTTTAACACGTATATAATTTAGTTGTCTCTATCCTTTTATCAGTATGTATTAATAAAAGTTAGGTTTTATTACCAATCTTACTCTCGACATACCCACAGTGAATAAAATTTGCTAGATACACTAAGTAATTAAAGTGTAAAAATTTTTTTTTGAATGAATAATCATATATTAAAAATTTCAAACATAAAACAGTGCACATGTATACACATCACTGGCACAACTTAGTGGGGGACATACACCAAAGTTATAAATAGATAACAAACACATTAGTATAAAAATATGTGGAAATACATCAGCAATTCTTCAAGAGAGGTGACAATAGTGAATAATACTATTAATTACACATTCACAGGCCTGCCAAATACTAGCTGGGTTAAAATAAATAATGTACTATGTTAGCAAAATCACTATCCAGTAGTAGCAGTGCTCATGTTGTTTTGCTCATGGCACACCCACCATCCCCAAAATACGTTTCAGCTACCAAGCCTTTATCTGAGGGTGATGTCATATTAACCTGGGATAGTTTTTAAAGGTGATATCCACCAATCGTTGAGATATTACCAAGTGATCAAGGTTAAATATTAAAAAGAAACCGTTACCTGTTATCGGCACATGCGAACAAGCAGAAAAAAAGCTCAGAGACTTGGAAGTGATGTACCGCCCTGGTGTTTGCATGCATGACAGAGTAACCATGGTCATGAGATGCCGGCACGTCTGCCATTACACCCATGCAAGCGCACCTGGTGCGACAGACACAGAGAGCACCTGGTAAGTGTGTAGCATGTAGAAGATCATGGAATACCCCCAAAATATTAGATGTTATTGAATAGAGAGTACAATTCATAAATTTGCCATATCCATACCATATACAAAAATTGTCATATGCTGACAAAATAATATGAAAAAATAATATGTGACTGATAGACTGATAATGCTTTGTACTAAAAATGTGTCCATGCAAATAATGGATTATCTAAAGTGCATGAAGTGTTATGGATATATAAAATTGATTACATGTAAAAATTATTTTAACCAAAAATTCTTTATGAGAAAACATTATCCAATGGTTGATCAAGCAGGGAACAACACACAGGCTAACAGCAAACGGAATCCAGAATACCAAACAAAACTGTAAGAATTAAATAAGCAAGCTAAAAACAAACAAAGATAAATACAAACAAAACTAAAAAGAAGAGGGATGCAGAAAAACTACTAACACTTTTCATCATGAAACATACCAGTGATCAGACACTCATTAAAAACTAAAGGTTGCATGGTCTTCATATGGCAAATCCATTTAGTTTCTAATTGTTGTCATTTCTTCCTTAGAGAACCACTTTGTAAATCCATCTTGACAATGTTGATTCCATGAAAACATAGAAAGCTAGAGTTACATGAGTAATGTAGGAAAAAATGGCAATGGAATGGTTTTTAAATTCTCATCCCCGTCAGTTGCCGTAAGGGTAGCATTTGTAATTCCATTAAAATGTTCTCTTAATAGAGTTTTGATAAATTTATGGGCATGAGCACACAGACCGCATAATAAATCACACCTATGGTTGAACATATGATAGGCTAAGTTATATTTTAAGTAGTTGTGCGAGAAGAGTCAGTAAAAGATGTACAGTTGTCGATATAAGTACAAGCAATACAATTTCCACATGACATTCAGTCCCATATAGGCTTAGGTGCTCCAAAAAGCAGCTAAGTAGGTTGGCGGGATAAAAGCTATGTGCCAAGAGATCATGCAGGGTTTTATTGAAAGAGTTGAAAAAATGAGACAAGATTTGTGATATAATTGGATCCACAAGTAAAATAGGCCAATTTTTCTGGAGGCATGTCAACATGTCAGACTACTGATTGTGAAAAGTGGTGACAAATCTAATTGTATTGTTTCCTGTTGTCTCGGGCCATGGTTGTAATAGAGTACTTTGTGGGGCCTCCATTATGCCTTTTAAATGCAACTGATGAATATAATATTTATTATTAAAAAATTACAGCATTCCTGTTTCCTTTTGGAAAAAAGCATTACTTTACTTTTTTGATAAGGATGTCTAGAAATTCTATTTGGTTTGGATCTAATTTCCAAAAGAGTTTAATATTGACATCACTGTCATTTAAAGAATTTATAAACTCATTAAATTGCGTTTAGATGTCGTCAATGAACTGTGCCCAAAACATTACATGCTACAAAGGGGGATAGATATTCCTTAGACCACTTACAATGGCCAGGCTTAAATTACCTACATTATTTTTCAAAAAGTTGCACTCACGCAACCAAAGGAGCCCTTTGGCCATAAAATATAAAATTTTAAAGATCTTAATTCAGATCTATTTTGGACTGATACAATTGTGCATGTGAATAGTGACAATTAAAACAATGGTGGTGGTAGTGGCTATTATGTATTTAATGAGTTAGTATTTGTTACAGGTCTCTGGAATACAGTGTGTATTCGAGAATGATATGTTTTGTCCTTACATCATTTATCCTGATGCTGGGTTGTAATTATTATCTCACATCTAGACTTCGTGGGTACACACTTCTATTTCCTTGTCCCACAACTAGGTGTTATAGTCATACGATGATCATTGCTTTCGTCCCACACTCAAACCTATACGCACATACTTTTTTCTTAGGTAGTATTCAGGGATCTGACTCACTTTCCTGCCTGTAAGTATAATTATTATTATTATTATTTCCTAATACGTCTAGTCTAGTTGTCGCTGCAGTTCAACCCTAGATTACTCACTGAATGCTACTATATCACACCACTTCACTAAAAGAAATGCATTAGATCAATCAGCCCCCCCCCATCATGTTTCGCCATTTTTAATGGATGCCATTTAATTTTGGTAACCAATTAGACGAATCACGTAAATAAGAGGGCAAGAGCTCAACAAGTGGTTTGAGAAACCAATCAATGTACTTACAAATATTGTCTGTTAGATTCCCGCTACCAGAAATAATCTGTGATGATTTCCTCATTTACTCCGGTGTTTTAAGATCTGTTTGTGAATGGCACTGAAGGAGGATAAAGGATTGTATGTCAGTTTTCCAACATTGGTGTTGGTGGTTTGCGTTTCTTTCGTACATGACCTTAGGCCATAAAACCACATTACCTCCTAGTGAGATAATCCTAACAATAGTTTGTTCTTTCTCTTGTACTGTTAGGTTGATTAGATTGTAAGCCCCATGGGGACAGAGACCAATTTGGCATGCTTTGTGCAGCACGGCGTAATCTGTAGGCGCTATATAAATGAAGAATTATTATTGATGTATGAATAGTTACATCCCTAGTTCTCTTTTTGCATTATATTAGATAGCTTTTTTTGGAGTGTCAATATAAGAGAGGAGATTTAAATTTTATCACTGTCCAATCATGCACGTGTCTGCCTGTCAAGTTATCCATTGGACTGTGAGTGTATAATGTATATAGAGAGATACTGCTGCAAAATATTTACAGTGTTTAAAAAATGGAAATGGAAGTATAAAAAATGGAAAAAGTCCTGATTATTGGAATGTGGCTAAATACATATGCTGTATATATTTGTCATGTATTTGGCAGTTCCGTTACTAAAAATTTTTTAAATAGATGGCTAATGCTTTTGTCTATTCCTTTGATGTACGCACCGAGTCAGCGAATTATTATCGAAGCCATTGTAACCTTTCATCAAACACTTTTAAAAACATAAAAATATTCCACAAACAAACATGCTCAGCATCAGCAACACAATTCTCCATTGTATGCAGAAGAGAAGAGACTGGAGGGTTTATTTGTATTCATTAGAGATTTTTTTTTATCATTTGGCTCAAAGCAGAATGATGCAAACATCCATTAAATGCCATTAGTTCTCTTTTTTGTTAGGGGATCATTACACATGAACAGCTAAGATATGTTATAACATTAAATGAAATAGAAGCAGTAATTATGGGTATAAATCCTGAGCTCCATTGTGCTTGAACAGTCAAATGTGGATGGAGTGACGAGCCAATAAAAAAATAAAGCCGTGAATTATCCAGGCCAGAGATGGGAGACTTGTAATGGACGGTTCAGCACTTTTTTGCACTTAAAATAAAATGTGGATTAAAATGAGAGATACATTGCTGACTATAATGGTAAAAAAGAAACTTTCTCCGTTAAAAGCACATTTAAAATTGAAAAATGTGCTTGTTTTAAATAGCAAAGAATAAGATATTGAGAAACTTGAAACCAAAGTATTGTTTGTAAAGATAATGCCCAGCACTAAAGATAAACGAAGTCCCAAAATTCACTTCATGGCTGATTTTTGTTGCCAGATTTGTTCCAATCAAAATAATTTTGTTACATATAAAAAGTGCTCTGAAAAGCTCTACATTATACTCTGAGATATTCTATGACTGTATCCAACCCATATCAAGCTCTATTGCCAAGGCAATTATAAGGCCAATGCAAATGGCCATTTATATCTCATTTTGCTCTTCCACCTGAATAATAATAATAATAATAATAATAATGGAAATACCGTATATACCCGAGTATAAACCGACCCAAGCATAAGCCGAGGCCCCTAATTCTACCACAAAAACCTGGTAAAACCTATATATTTTTTACTCGAGTATAAGCCGAGTTTGGGTTTTCAGCACATTTTTTTGTGCTTAAAAACTAGGCTTGTACTCGATAATAATGGAAATATAACATATAAATAGAATAGATATAAAATTTGACATAATATATTATTAGATTATTAGATTTCTACCATTGTATTTTACATGTCTCTCTTCTTCTTGCTGCTGCATACTGCTCTTATTTTGAAATAAATATTAATGCAGGCTGATGACAAAACAGAAGAAGGATGGACTGTATTAACATGTCCCATATCTTGGTCTGGATTCAAGTTATTCACTGACTATTTTTGTTTTTGTTTTTAGATTTTGTGCATGCACAGTTTTACCCATTTGGTTTTATTTGGTGACACCAACTGTTTATGTACTGTGCTACCTAATGTTCACACGCTGCAATACGTAGCACTAGTAGCCGTATAGGATGCAACCAGGCACTTTGTTGAAGGTGCCATTTGACCCCGATACTATACAAACACAAAGTAAGATCTTATACCATTCACCTAATGTGATCTATGGTGATGTCCCAATGTTATTACATATAATAATGTGATTTTATGTTCAATTTTATGATACACAAAACAATTGTTAGTGATGTGCAATTTTATGCAATAAACACATGTTGACTAAAAGCAGCAAGCAGTGCATGGTATACATTTGAAATGTATCCAATTTTTTAAATATACCGAGGGGCACACTGTATTACTAGAGCAAACTTCCCACTAGGGTTTTGTCCAATAGGTTGAGAGTGCAATCTATAGATTCAAAACAGAAGAAAGATTTCTACTTTATTTTTACATTAAATATAAGTGGATGGAGGGGAATTTCTTTGTATCCATCATTTAATTTTACTGTAGCTTCATAATTTGAAATTAAAAAAAAGACAAAGATCCAATCTGATGAAAATGTAGTTGAAAACTTAACCTTTAATTCCTCCAATAAAAATACTAATTTAAACCTAAATCCTGATCAGCAAAATTATAATAAGAACCTGACCCAAAGGCATTTGTAATTCCCAGCCAATTCTGCCAACCTCAACATTCGTCCAAGGTCCAAGATCATTTAGACGTATTCACCAAGTATAGTTGGGACAAGATGCAGATATTCTTTCATGAAATAACACAGACAAATTTTGAGATACTTAAACGAGGCCCGAAAGGTCTTCCCATTGTGACTTGTCATCAAATTATACAATAGTGAGTTACGCTTGTGATTCTCTATAGTTCTAAGCCTCTGTGTTTATCTTTTCTTTCTTTTATTCATACTGTGGGACTGTTTGCACACTTGAAGGATGTGGGCAGAAGAAAACAGTTATATTGTGGGCAGGGCTTCAGGCTATATAGCGGGGGGGGGGTCAGGGGCTGCAGGCTATATAGTGGGGGGGGGTCAGGGTATGCAGGCTATATACTGGGGGGGGGGCAGAAGCTGGCATGCTATATACTACATGGGGGAAAGGTCATATACTACAGGGGCTGGCTATATACTGGGGGGCCTGTGACCAATGCATTTCCCACCCTTGGCTTATACTCGGGTTAATAGGCTTTCCCAGTTTTTTGTGTTAAAATTAGGGGTCTCTGCATTTACTCAGGTCGGCTTATACTCGAGTATATACGTAGGATCTATTGGCACCAAATAATAGGCTGGTAACAGTTCTTTTACTTCAACAGTGTAAGTAATGACCAGTATAGAGAGATACTGCCCAGAGAGTAAGAGTGTAAGGAGGTCAGAAATAAAATGTAACCATTGATCCCACAGATAAACTTAGATTCAGTACAGGCATACCTTAATATTCTTAAATCATGTTAAAAGACAAATGTATAAAGTTTTTCATAGGATAATATTAACCTCCTACTCGGCCTTATTGTACTTTAGAATCTTTTGCATTAAAGGGGCTTGCCCACGAAAGAAAGTTCTGAAATTTCAATCCCCTAGTAAGATAATAATAACCTTTAACACCTTTTTTCAAAATTGTGATCAGCTTTTTGTTGTCTGCTGCTGCTCCTGTCCCTCCATTAGCTTAGTGTAAAATTCTGATGCGTGGGCGTGGCCTAGCTGAGCAGTAACATGGAGGTGACTGGTGGAGGAGGAGGCAGTGCAAAAACCTTACAACATCATCCTATTGTTTCTGTATACACCTACAAGTCTTTCTGCTGGACACCCCTATTATATTAGGACAATGATGGCGAACCTATGGCACGGATGGGATGCCAGAGATGGCACTCAGAGCACTTTCAATGGGCTTCCAGGCTGTCTCCCCAGGACAGAGTTTACTAGACAGGACTCAAATCTTCCTGCAATCCCAGACATCTTGAGATTCTGCTCTTAATGCCCTTTTAAGGTGACAAATTCTTGACTGTTTAGAACTGCAGCAATAGTGAGAAGGGCCGGTTTATGTCCCTGCTGTCCAAAAGATTCTTCCTGTACAGAGAGAACCTGGAGAGAAGCTACAATGATGTCTGAATTTACCCTTCTGCTTTCATCTCACGCACACATCACCACCACTCTATCATACACACTAAAGAGCATCTCACCCACACATCACCGCCACCACTCCATCACACACACTGCAGAGCATCTCATCCACATAACACTGCCACCACTCCAACATACTCTCTGCTGTGCATCTCTTCCACAACTCCATCATACAAACTGCAGAGCATCTCATTCACATATTCTCTGCAGAGCATCTCACCTGCACATCACCACCATGCAGAGCATCTCCCCCATATAATCACCAGCACTACAACACACACCCTGCAGAGCATCTCACCCATACATCAAAGTAGCACTGGGCATTACTGGCACCATGTGCCACTCTCCTTCGCAGCAGGGGTGGCACAATGTGCTTTTCCTTTATGAAACGAGATTACCCAAGGCATCCTCACAGAAAACAGGAAGGGATCAGCAGGATAGAAGCAGGAGTCTATGAACGATTATTGCACACATCTACCTCCATAGAGCACAAACTCTAGGAGAAGATGGGTGTGGGGATGGAAGTATGGAGGTGCAGAGGGAGGGGCAGGGGCTTCACTAGGTCAAAAGATCCGGGACTTATGCCCGGATCTCCAGGACATCTGCCCAGCTGCCCAGAAGATTCCTTCCCTCTCTCATCACAATCTGTGTCCTCAGGACCAAGATCGCGATGAGAACGAGTGCAGGCACTACTTTCCCCTGTAAGGACCTAGCCTCCGGGACTCCCAGAGGCTGAAGGACCGGTGATGATGTCATAATCACATGACCTTCCGGGGAAAGCAGTGCACAGAGCTGCATCAGTGAGGTGAGGGGGGAGACATGATAGGGAAAGGGAAGAACATGGGGGGCTGTGTGGGCACATTACTTACTGGAGATCTGTGTGGGGCACATTACTTACTGGGGGGCTGTGTGGGGCACATTACTTACTGGGGGGCTTTGTAGGGCACATTACTTACTGGGGGACTGTGTGGGGGACATTACTTACTGGGGGGCTGTGTGGGGCACATTACTTACTGGGGGGCTTTGTAGGGCACATTACTTACTGGGGGACTGTGTGGGGGACATTACTTACTGGGGAGTTGTGTGAGGCACATTACTTACTGGGGGGCTGTGTGGTCACATTACTTACTGGGGGGCTGTGTGGGGCACATTACTTACTGGGGGGCTGTGTGGGGGACATTACTTACTGTGGATATGTGGGGGCTATGTCATTAACTATGGACAGAGCGGAGAAGGCAGAAGCGGTAATATAAACTGCATCTCCATTCTCCCTAGGGTCTTTGGGAGTCACTGCTAGTGCAGGAGCTATGAAAAACAGGTTAAATTACAAAGTATGTTATTTTTCTTTTATGAATGCAATTAAAAATTTTTGCCTTTGTGAGAATACTTCTTCAAGTACTATCCCTCATAATCTCACTGGGCAGTGCTTCCCCTGGGGAGGTGTGCACTGGTGGTGATTGGCTAAGGTCCAGTCAAGTGTCAAAAGAGTCCTCTGAATAGTGTCTTTGCCCAGGGAGACCTTAGTGTTTTTGCCAGGTAGCAGAAAGGGATGCCGGAACAAAGTGGTAACACTACCTAGTACCAGTCGGCTATATTATAGATATTGATAGGTCAAATAAAGTAACTTTGTTGAGATTGTGATAGCTGGTAATGGCCAACTGAAATATAAGATGTAAGAAGCAAGCTTTCGGGACAGCTTAGGTCCCTTCATTAGGCATGGTATAACAGGCTTTCTGAAGTGATACAGATTTTATATATATACAATGAACAGAGAAGCAATGCAAATAACGTAAACAAAAAGACAATAGCAATAGCATAGTTGAAACACCAGGTCCTTAACCCCTACGGGACACAGCATCTTTTGGCCTAAAGGACGCAGCCCCATTTTTCAAATCTGGCCTGTGTCACTATAAGTGGTTATAGCGTGGGAACGCTGTGAGATATCCAGGGGATTTTGAGATTGTTTTCTCGTGACATATTGTACTTCAAATTCGTTTAAAAATTTGGATGAAATCTTTTGCGTTTAGTTATGAAAAAAAACAAAATTTGGCAAAAATTTTGAAAAATTCTTTATTTTCAACGTTCTAAATTCTCTACTTTTGATTCAGAAAGTCATAGCACCCAAATAAATTCATAACTTACATTTCCCAAATGTCTGCTTTATGTTGGCATGGTTTTTTAAGATTCCACATATTTTACTAGAATGTTATGAGGCTCAGAATTTGGGTGCCATTTTTCACATTTTTTGTAAAATCGCCAAAACCTGTATTTAGATGGACCTGCTCAACTTCTAATTGACACTGAGAGGCCTAAATAATAGCGAGACTCGTAAATTACCCCATTGTGGAAACTACACCCCTCAACATATGAAAAACCACTTTTAAGAAGTTTGTTAACCCTTTACGTGTTTTATAGGGGTTAAAACAAAATGGAGGTGGAGTCTGCAAATTGTAATATTTTTTCACAATACACTCATTTTGGGTGGAAAATTTTACATTTCTAATGGATAAAATGAAAAAAGGCTCCACAAAGTTTGATACGCAATTTCTCCCGAGTACACCGATACCCTACATGTGGTGGTAACCTGCTGTATGGGCGCACGGCCGGGCATAGAAGGGAAGGAGGCGCCATTCAAATCAGATTTGCTATGTCACATTGTACAGGCTATAATTTTTTTCTTTTTTTTATTGTGCACCTATAGGGGCTTATTTCTTTTGCCACATGAGATGCACTTTTCTAATACATAATTTTGGGGCATCTATAGCTAATTGGTGAGATTTAATTAACTCTTTGTTGGTGGAGGAAATGAAAATCATCAATTTTTAGGAAAATTTTTATGTGTTTTTTTTTTTTGGCCGTTAACCATACCATGAAAATAGTATATTATTTTTATTCTTTGGGTCGCCACGTTTATGAAAATACTTCATTTATATATATTTTTTTATTTTTTCCCATTTTTTACTGTATAAAAAGTAATTTGGCAAAATTGTTGTTAATTTTAGCATCACCGTCTTTCATATGCATAACTTTTTTATTTTTCACCTCAAAAATCTGTTTAAGGGCTTATTTTTTGCAAGAATGATAGCTCTTTTTAGTGGTCTTATTTTAGATTGCGTAACTTTTTAAAATCACTTTTTTAGAGCATTTTTAAAGGGCATTAATAAAAAATCATCTTTAGCAGAGAGAGTTTTTTTAGGTTGTTTTTTACGGGGTTCACTTTGCGGATCTAATAACGATTCTGTTTTATTATACAGATTGTTACGGACGCAGGGATACCAAATATGTGGGGGTTTTGTGTATTTTATTCAATTGTACTGAATAAAAACTAATTTGGAGAAAATCTTATTCATTTTAGCATCACCATCTTTTTATATGCATAACTTTTTTATTTTTTGGCAGATAAATCTTGTTAGGGGCTTATTTTTTGCGAGAACAGTTGTTCTTTTTAGTGGGCTTATTTTGGAGTGCATAACATTTTTTAAATCACTTTTTAGAGCATTTTTTATAGGGTATTAATTAAAAATTATCTTTTTTCGGAATGTTTTTTGCGTTTTTTTCCTCCGGCGTTTACCGTGCGGGTCCAGTAACGATTCTGTTTTATTATGCAGATTGTTACGGACGCGGCAATACCAAATATGCGGGTTTTTTTTGTGTTTTTATGTTTTTTATACTTTATTAAGTTTTTTTATGGGAAAGTGACATTTTAGGGGCTTATATTTTTATGTATTAATTTTTTATTTATTATAATGTGTAGTGTTAACTGTTTTTGCATATTTTTACTTATACATACTTGAACTTAAACCAGTGATGCTCTGATCACTGGTTTAAGTTCAATACACTGCTCTACAATACTATTTTATTGTAGAGCAGTGTAATCTGTCTGGCATGCTTGCGCATGCTCAGACAGTTTACAGCCAGACCCGGAAGGGGTCTGGCTGCCATGGAGACCGGGCAGCTCCGGGGCACATGCCAGTCCTCGGAGCTGCCCGGAAGAGGATCGGATCCCCCGGTAAGCGGCACGGGGGATCCGATCCACAGCGCTAACACCGTTACACGCCGCGGTCATGTTTGACCGCGGCGTGTAAGGGGTTAACACCCGCGATCGGAGCCGGCTCCGATCGCGGGTGTTAGCGCAGGCTGTCAGCTGTACTAGACAGCTGACAGCCGCTGCTTCTGGTACCGGCTCCGTTCGTGAGCCGGTGCCAGAAGCAGGACGTTATAGAACGTCCCCGTGCGCTAAGTATCTAGCCCCGGGGACGTACTATAACGTCCAGGTGCGCCTAGGGGTTAATTGGATGACTTGGGCAGTTTGAATGTTTTATTGCCTCCAAGTTAATGACTCTGGGGTCTCTGATGACCTCACTATCTCAGGATAACATTTGTTAGATGTTGTAGCAGGTCATGAACCCCTTTGGTAGATTGAGTCCTGTGTGGAGGGTGTCAAAGAGGTTAATAAATTTCTATTCCCAAAATTTGTCTCTCATTTTGTGACGGGAAATTGCCCTTTAATACTAGAACTTTCATATCCAGGGTATCATGGCCAGGACTGCAGAAGTATTTTGCCACTGGTAGATGTTTCTGCTTACATTTTGTGTGGAGATGAGACCTTATCCGGGCTTTTAGTTTTTGTCCCGTCTTTCCTATTTTGTGCACACAATCAGGTAGACCACATTAGAAGTGGAACATGAGAATGTCCCCGGTATGTTATATTCCTGCTGTGTGTTGGGGTTCTGCATCTTGTCTGTGGTCAAAATCAAAAATCAGGTTTTGCAGCTCCTGACATTACAGGGGAAAGTCCCTTTTTGTATGTTAGATGGTAGGGAGCTCCTGACCACAATATTCCTCAGGTTTGAGGATTGCCTGTAGCACAGCACTGGAGGGTATGGAAACATTGTCTTTAGGCGGTCATCTTTATGGAATATGTGGTTGAGGTTATTCTTCATATTTCTAAATGTGGATTAAAAGTCACAACCAGTGGAATATGATTGTTGTTTACCTTTTTTTTTGTTCTGGAGAAGATGGCTCCTGGGTATCCTGGTGGCTCTACTGATTTCATCAGCATAGGATGGCATCCCTGATTTAGAAATCTTTTCCTCTTCCTTGGGTTTTGGATAAGATACAGCGATCCCACTTTCTACAAGAAAAAAAATGATTTCTAAAAAAAAAAAATTAATATAGCAAAAAAAATGCTAATTGAAAGCAAATAGTATCTTGAAATATCTCATACTACTTACATTCTACTCTGATCTGCATTTTCTCATGACCACAGTAGTGTCAACATAGCCAAAATTATTATGAAGTAATTATTAAACAGTTGGTAGGATCATCATTTAATTTATCATTGCCCTTTAATCCCTTTATTTATATCAACAAAAATATTGAAAACTTTATGCAAAAGTGATGCAAAACACAGTAGAAATGGAACTTGGCTGAATGGCTTTGATAAGCCGCCAGATACCATCTCTATGTATCATAGCAACTAAGAAAGTTGGTTTTGTTTTCTACATTTCACATTAATACTGTTACACACCTGTGGTCATCATCTGCAAAGAAAATAATTACAAAGCCATCTGGAATTAAATTTAATAAAGTTAATTTTATTCAAAACCGTTTGGCAATAGTTGTGAATATTTCTGTAAACTCATATTATTTGGTTTGTCTTCTTCTATACTTCATGTGCATATGGAAAACACAAAGTATTATTCCAATGTTACAATAGGCACAATTACATTTTCCAGTAAATATTCTATATCTAATAACAGTTATTCAAATACATAGTCAAGGAATGTGTTCTTTGTGAAAATTGAATATGCATCAATTTTCGGTAATATTTTTCATCTATGAATTAATTGTTCATTTTCATTCGTCTAAAATAACATCTTCCCACAATAAAAATATATATACAAATTTTTTAACATTTTTTGCAGGAAGCTCAAGTGCATGCTATAAGCTATAAAAACATTTTAAAAATTGTTAGGCCGCAAACAACCGACCTGTGGTTTGTGAGGACAGCTCACATGAGGGCTTGTTAACTTCAGGACAAATTGTACTTTTTCGTGGCACCATTTAATATTTCTTGCACTCTAGGCTATCCTTGTAGCCACTTGCCCTTTGATAATGTCACTGATTGCCATTGCTTACTCCTTACACGGCAGGTTTCAGCTGTATAACAAAGTTGGCACCTGCCTCTAACTGTTGCGGTTAGTTCTGGCACCGATAGTGGCAGTTAACCTTGGATGGCCAATCTGTGCCCACCAACAGTGCTGTTAGGTGCCACCTTTGGATTCAACCACAGCACTTAAAAATTCTCAAGTTGCAACCCTCTAGTGATGTTTACACAGCAAAGATAATTTTTATCCCATTCCTTTACAATTTTTCCTTTACAGTTTTATTGCTCTTTTTAAGGGTGTTTCATTTAGGGTACATTTTCATTTTACTTCTGTATATTCACACATAGAAAGAGAGGTGAGACAGATCATAGATGATGAAATCCATGAGACACATATTACATCTTCACAGCTGTACTATTACAGGCATAACATACAAAGATCTGCTATATCTCACCTACAACACTGTCAGATCTTATGTGCCTCCCCTTCCTTCCTGGATCTTATCTGTCTGTAGCGTTACTCTCCTCACGAGCTGCCTGTCGACAGGGAGTAAGTGTGTGTCTGTGTGAGCTTGTTCTGAAATGCAATGGTGGGTGCTCACTGAAGTGTCAAACAGAAGAGCAAGATGGCTGCTAACCCTTAACTCAGAAGAGTTCTTGTATGAGCTCTCTGCATACAAACCCAGCAGAGAGGTGATTAACATTAGATAAAGAAATGGTAATTTGCCCCTTTGACTACGCAGTCCAAACACCCTCCATAATGTATTTTCATATCTGTTATAATTATCCACAGCTCCTATCACCCTTTATTCTACCACTGGAACAGAAGTGTCTACTACTTTTACGTCTACCACATTGAGGGTGGGTGACTATAATCTATTTTTTGCTATCCCTTATGAATTTATTTAATTTAATTAATCTATTTACTGCTGTTCCTTATGAATTTATGTATTGCTACTACCTTAGACAATATTTATATAGTTGGGTCTATCAAAGTATAAGACACCCAATATAATAACTTGAATTAAAGAGAAAAGACGGATGTCTATGAAATTTTTCAATGCAAATAACAATTTTATTTAATTACAGAAGACAAATGTATTTTTAAAAACATTTAAAAAGCACAATTCTGTGCTGCACATGCCCCACTATCACAAATGGTAGATAAATCTGCTAAGGATATAGTAGGTAAATGGAGATATAGGTCATTGAGGCTAAAGTTAAAATGGACATAAGTAGAAATGAAAGACCAAGGTGAGCATCAAGCATATAGCCTATAGAAAGTCACAATTTACCTCAATGTCTAGATCCTCCAGCTTGGGGATAGAAGGGGCAAGAAACAGTCCCCACGCGTTCTGCCTGTCTGGGCAGGCTTCCTCAGGGGTAATGTGCAGAAAGGAAGTTCAGGGAATATATAGGGTACTCACCCCCAGAGTCTAACACTCAGCAGCTGTGTCCAGTGAGTGCCTGCGTGTGGCGTACGTTTCAGCTGGCCGGATGTGACGCAATGCGTTCCACCCGGTCAGTAAGACGGAAATGGCAATACATCACTTCCGGGGTTTGCGATCCACGATATTTAGGCGCTGCTGCGCCACAAAATCAATACATTCACACAGATACAAAGTGCACGCGCATAGGCGGTATAGCAATAAGTGAACAAGCGCCGAAAGCATTATAAGCCCTGCAATACCCTAGGGCTGGAAAAAAGTGCCTAAGTGCAATAGAACAATAAAGAATTTTTTGTTTAAAAAGTACAGGATATTGAACCAGCTGCCATAAGAGGGTCAGACTCTGAGGGTGAGTAAGAAACATAGAATAGATACCATATACAAATCTTATCAACATAATCAACTTACAAATATATTAGTTAAACACAATGGGGCAGATTTATCAAGTGTCTGAAAGTCAGAATATTTCCAGTTGCCCATGGCAACCAATCACAGCTCCCCTTTAAAATATTCATGAGCACTGGTGAAATGAAAGCTGAGCTGTGATTGGTTGCCATGGGCAACTGGAAATATTCTGACTTTCAGACTGCTTGATAAATCTGCCCCAATGTGTTGGAATTGGCTAAGATAGATAAATAGTGTGCATAATAATCAACAGTGATGAACAATATAGGTAATATAATTTTTGTAGTTTTAGGACTCAAAAGGTCAGAACCGTAAGGAGTTAGAGCGCTTAGTACCACAATATTTAAAATTTAAGACACATGGCAAAGTGAGAAATATGGACGAGAAGAGAAAAACCATATCCATGAAGATATCAGCTGATGCACATTCTTGGGGAAGTTTGAACCCAGGAGTGCAGCCTTCAATGCGGACAGATGATAAACAAGGTATCGAGGAAGTCGAGGGTTTCCGGATCAGGTGGAGTAATAAATTCATAACGTACAGGGTCATAACCATCTAAAAAGAGTGTTCCAAAAGAAATTGTAAAGTTAGTAAGTGATGGATATGTGGAAAACCTAGTAAACATAAAAAACAGGAGGAAGAACATATAGAAGCAAGCCGACTACACGGCGGTGACCCGAGGAATATCAAGTTCACCGCCGCGTAGTACAGCTGGCACCAATGTAGAAGAAGGTCCATTGAAAAATATATATCTAAATCATAAGAGGACCAGTGTGTAATAGAGTCATGAGCAAAAGATGAGGAGGATGATTCCTGTGAACAAGCTCCAAAAGGAGGAAGGAGAAGAGTGGGAGGAGTAGGGGAAGAGAGGAAAAGGGGTGGGGGGGGGGAAAGGGGGAAGGAGGGGGAGACTGGGGGGAAAGGGGAGGGGAAAAAGGGGGGGGAGGGGGAGGAGGGGGGAGAGTTGGAAGGGGAAGAATAGAAAGGAGAGAGTGAGTGAGAAAATGGACAGGTGAGTAAGTGAGAAATAGGAGACGATAAACCCTTACATAGATAGAAATTGTATATCTAATCCTTATAAAAACCCGCATATAGGAGGTCTTCGTTTAATCCCGAGGGGGCCAGTGAATTGAGTTGATAAATCCACTTAGATTCTATTCGGAGAAGCTCTTTAGTCCGATTCCCCCCCCCGTGGGTTCCAGTGTAACCTCTCCATTCCACAAACCCGAAGACTGTGGTTTTTGCCCCGGTGTACCTGATGGAAATGGGCAGCCACCGATGAGAGGGTCTTACCTTTCATGAGGTCATTGGCGGCCGTTGTGATGGAAGAGAGGTGCTGTTGTGTTCGTTTTCGCAGTTCTTGTCCCGTCTGTCCAACGTAAATCATGGGGCAGGAGCATGTGAGCAAGTAGACCACTTCTTTGGTCCTGCAATTTATATAGTCGTAAAGCCTATGTGATGATTGGTTGTTAGGATGAACAAAGGTATTTAGGATCCGTGGGCAGACTGAGCAGTCCCCACAGGGGAATGAACCCTTTAGGCGTTGACCCCTAGTGAGCGATGTGGTAGGTCTCTGAAAGTGACTGGAAGTGAGTACATCTTTAAGATTCCATGCCCTTCAACCTCGGTTTATCTGAAATATGAACATGTAATCTTTTGTCACTCAGCAAAATATCCCAGTTATTTTCCAAGATGTGGTAGATATCCAACCACTGATTGTTAAATGTAGTGATCAGGCAGGGTTTGGATTCAGTGTTCCGTACCTGAGGTTCCAGCAGGGTCTTGCGGTCACTGTCCCTGGCCCTGATAAATGCCTTGGAGATAACCTTCTTCGGGTATCCCCGTGCTTGGAATCTTTCAGTTAGGTCTTTTGCATGTGTACGGAAATCCATGTCATCACAGCAATTTCGACGGACACGGAGGAATTGTCCCACTGGAATGCTCGTTCTTAAGTGTTTGGGGTGAAAACTGGCAAAAGACAGAAGGTTGTTGGTAGCGGTCGGTTTCCTAAACAGTGATGTTACCAGACGGGTCCCATTCTTACCAATCTTCAAATCCAGAAATTCAACAGAGGTTTCAGAGGTATGAGCCGTGAGTTTAATTTTCCAGGGATTAGAGTTCAGACATCTGAAGAAATCTTGAAATTCATCAGTCGTTCCCTGCCAAACCAGAAGCACATCAACAATATACCTATGCCATCCCACCACATGAGCCCGGAACGCAGCCAATTGGTACACAATGCGCTCCTCCCACCACCCCAAAAATAGGTTGGCGTAGGCCGGAGCGCATCGTGCACCCATGGCGGTTCCTGAAACCTGTTTGAAGTATGATCTATCAAATATAAAATAATTTTGGTGGAGGATTAAGGCTAATAGGTCTAAAATGAATGAGTCGTGTCGTCGATCGAGTGATCCTTCTTTGTTGAGAAAGTATTTCACAGACTCCAGACCTACCTGATGGCCAATAATGGTGTAGAGGGATTCAACATCAAGTGTGATTAGTAGTGTGTAGTGTCACGGACATACGCAGGGAGTTTGAGGACCATCGGCTGTAGAAAGAAAGAAATCAACATATGAGCAGAGTTTTTCATTCAGTCCCCCGATTCCATCACAAAACACTCCGAACTTTAAACTTTTCCCAGCTATACAAATCTTCTTTGAGCGGGTAACGGCGGATATCAAAAAGTTGAGGGACGATAAGAACAGAATGGAGAATCTAACCAAACAGGAACGGCGAGCTTTGACGGGTTTACGTAACAACAAGAACTTCCTAATAAAGGAAGCAGACAAGGGGGGTAACATCGTGATTTGGCCTGTTGAATTATATATCAAGAAAGCGAAACGACAACTTGATAACAAAGATTTTTATGTTCAGCTTCCTTCTGACCCAACGCAGGTATTTAAGAACAAAATTGACCGCACACTTAAAGCGGCACTGGACTGCGGCATCATCAACAAAAAAGAAAATAAATTTCTGACGGTGGACAACCCAAAAATACCGACCTTTTATATGTTGCCCAAGATTCATAAGTCCCTACAAGAGCCTCCAGGTAGGCCAATAGTATCTGGAATCGGGGGACTGAATGAAAAACTCTGCTCATATGTTGATTTCTTTCTTTCTACAGCCGATGGTCCTCAAACTCCCTGCGTATGTCCGTAACACTACACACTTGATACAACAGATCGAAAACCTGACCATCCCGCCAATGCACTACTAATCACACTTGATGTGGAATCCCTCTACACCATTATTGGCCATCAGGTAGGTCTGGAGTCTGGGGAATACTTTCTCAACAAAGAAGGATCACTCGATCAACGACATGACTCATTCATTTTAGACCTATTAGCCTTAATCCTCCACCAAAATTATTTTATATTTGATAGGTCATACCTCAAACAGGTGTCAGGAACCGCCATGGGTGCACGGTGCGCTCCGGCCTACGCCAACCTATTTTTGGGGTGGTGGGAGGAGCGCATCGTGTACCAATTGGCTGCGTTCCGGGCTCATGTGGTGGGATGGCATAGGTATATTGATGATGTGCTTCTGGTTTGGCAGGGAACGACTGATGAATTTCAAGATTTCTTCAGATGTCTGAACTCTAATCCCTGGAAAATTAAACTCACGGCTCATACCTCTAAAACCTGTTGAATTTCTGGATTTGAAGATTGGTAAGAATGGGACCCGTCTGGTAACATCACTGTTTAGGAAACCGACCGCTACCAACAACCTTCTGTCTTTTGCCAGTTTTCACCCCAAACACTTAAGAACGAGCATTCCAGTGGGACAATTCCTCCGTGTCCGTCGAAATTGCTGTGATGACATGGATTTCCGTACACATGCAAAAGACCTAACTGAAACATTCCAAGCACTGGGATACCCGAAGAAGGTTATCTCCAAGGCATTTATCAGGGCCAGGGACAGTGACCGCAAGACCCTGCTGGAACCTCAGGTACGGAACACTGAATCCAAACCCTGCCTGATCACTACATTTAACAATCAGTGGTTGGATATCTACCACATCTTGGAAAATAACTGGGATATTTTGCTGAGTGACAAAAGATTACATGTTCATATTTCAGATAAACCGAGGTTGATCTCTAGAAGGGCACGGAATCTTAAAGATGTACTCACTTCCAGTCACTTTCAGAGACCTACCACATCGCTCGCTAGGGGTCAACGCCTAAAGGGTTCATTCCCCTGTGGGGACTGCTCGGTCTGCCCACGGATCCTAAAGACCAGTACCTTTGTTCATCCTAACAACCAATCATCACATAGGCTTTACGACTATATAAATTGCAGGACCAAAGAAGTGGTCTACTTGCTCACATGCTCCTGCCCCATGATTTACGTTGGACAGACGGGACAAGAACTGCGAAAACGAACACAACAGCACCTCTCTTCCATCACAACGGCCGCCAATGACCTCATGAAAGGTAAGACCCTCTCATCGGTGGCTGCCTATTTCCATCAGGTATACCGGGGCAAAAACCACAGTCTTCGGGTTTGTGGAATGGAGAGGTTACACTGGAACCCACGGGGGGGGGGGGGGAAATCGGACTAAAGAGCTTCTCCGAATAGAATCTAAGTGGATTTATCAACTCAATTCACTGGCCCCCTCGGGATTAAACGAAGACCTCCTATATGCGGGTTTTTATAAGGATTAGATATACAATTTCTATCTATGTAAGGGTTTATCGTCTCCTATTTCTCACTTACTCACCTGTCCATTTTCTCACTCACTCACTCACTTTCTATTCTTCCCCTTCCAACTCTCCCCCCTCCCCCCCCCCTTTTTTCCCCCTCCCCTTTCCCCCCAATCTCCCCCTCCTTCCCCCTTTCCCCCCCCCCCCACCCCTTTTCCTCTCTTCCCCTACTCCTCCCCCTCTTCTCCTTCCTCCTTTTGGAGCTTGTTCACAGGAATCATCCTCATCATCTTTTGCTCATCACTCTATTACACACTGGTCCTCTTATGATTTAGATATATATTTTTCAATGGACCTTCTTCTACATTGGTGCCAGCTGTACTACGCGGCGGTGAACTTGATATTCCTCGGGTCACCGCCATGTAGTCGGCTTGCTTCTATATGTTCTTCCTCACGTTTTTTATGTTCACTAGGTTTTCTACATATCCATCACTTACTAACTTTACAATTTCTTCTGGAACACTCTTTTTAGATGGTTATGACCCTGTACGTTATGAATTTATTACTCCACCTGATCCGGAAACCCTCGACTTCCTCGATACCTTGTTTATCATCTGTCCGCATTGGAGGCTCCACTCCTGGGTTCAAACTTCCCCAAGAATGTGCATCAGCTGATATCTTCATGGATATGGTTTTTCTCTTCTCGTCCATATTTCTCACTTTGCCATGTGTCTTAAATTTTAAATTTTAAATTTTAAATATTGTGGTACTAAGCGCTCTAACTCCTTACGGTTCTGACCTTTTGAGTCCTAAAACTACAAAAATTATATTATCTATATTGTTCATCACTGTTGATTCTTATGCACACTATTTATCTATCTTAGCCAATTCCAACACATTGTGTTTAACTAATATATTTGTAAGTTGATTATATTGATAAGATTTGTATATGGTATCTATTCTATGTTGCTTACTCACCCTCAGAGTCTGACCCTCTTATGGCAGCTGGTTCAATATCCTGTACTTTTTAAACAAAAAATTCTTTATTGTTCTATTGCACTTAGGCACTTTTTTCCAGCCCTAGGGTATTGCAGGGCTTATAATGCTTTCGGCGCTTGTTCACTTATTGCTATACCGCCTATGCGCATGCACTTTGTATCTGTGTGAATGTGTTGATTTTGTGGCGCAGCAGCGCCTAATTTGTCGCAGCAGCGCCTAAATAACGTGGATCGCAAACCCCGGAAGTGACGTATTGCCACTTCCGTCTTACTGACCGGGTGGAACACATTGCGTCACATCCGGCCAGCTGAAACGCACGCCACACGCAGGCACTCACTGGACACAGCTGCTGAGTGTTAGACTCTGGGGGTGAGTACCCTATATATTCCCTGAACTTCCTTTCTGCACATTACCCCTGAGGAAGCCTGCCCAGACAGGCGGAATGCGTGGGGTCTGTTTCTTGCCCCTTCTATCCCCAAGCTGGAGGATCTAGACATTGAGGTAAATTGTGACTTTCTATAGGCTATATGCTTGATGCTCACCTTGGTTTTTCATTTCTACTTATGTCCACTTTAACTTTAGCCTCAATGACCTATATCTCCATTTACCTACTATATCCTTAGCAGATTTATCTACCATTTGTGATAGTGGGGCATGTGCAGCACAGAAATATTGCTACTACCTATGAATGTATATCAACCCGAAACTGAATGCAATCTCTTTATTGCCACTTCTAATCTTATGCATTATCACTATATTTTTTCTTCATATCTTAACTACGTGGCTATACTTACTTTTATATATACTTAAATTTATTTTTATATATATTTTTATCGTTATATAAATTTTTATTGGTATATGAATTAATGTCATGCTTTACCCTTATATCATTTCTAACTATTTATTTATATTCACTATCCTAAAAGACGCACTTTATACCAGATTTTAAATACTATGTATTTATTGCACTGTTGTTCTTATACAATTTTATGTGAAATATTCTTCCAGAATATAATATCGGCCCTGGTGAAGGGAACGGTTCGTTCCCAAAACGCGTAGTCCACCCTGTACAAGTTTTTTGAAAATAAAAATCTGAATCCACTAAGCAGCGCATCACAAGACCTTATCGTTTTTGCATCTCTCCCCTAACATTAGATAAGAAGGCTTTCTTTTCCATCAATTTTATATTGTGGTATAAAGGAGTTATTCTAAAAATGACAAAATAAATTATTTTTGTCAGTATACACAGCTAGAATTGTATTCATCATGCCTGTAGAATTGTATTTAGTGTAGCTGCTGTATTCATTTGATGCTTCAAAGCTACTCTACAGTAGCTTATTTATATATCACTTTGCAAACTGTACTATTCACATGCTCAACATTTAGGGAAACTGCCTTGTTAATCCAGGAGAACAGAAAAAGTACAGCTTTTTAAATAAACTGAAACACTGATTTAAGCTACATGCACAATGCCGCTACATACACACGGCAGCGCAGTTAGAGGAGGCGGAGGTGAGCGCCGCTCACCCCCGCCCCTCACCATAGGAAGTCATGGCGCACGGCGCATGGCGCATTTCCTATCTTTTCCCGGGCTATGGAGCGGTACGGTGCCACACGTGTGCTGCACCGTACCGCTGCTGTACCATGCCGTGAGCCCATAGAAGTGTATGGTGGACGTATATCGGCCGTATATACGTCCCCCATACATGTGTGTGAATGTAGCCTTATGAGTAAGATATCTACTTATTGTACTAATAAGCTGGAATCAGCACCAGTGTGTACCAGCATCAATCAATCACCAGTGTGTCTTTCTCCTGTGTGTTGATTCTCCAAACTGCTTGTTCCTTATCTGGACACCCTCAAATATAGGGCTAAATCACGGCATACAAGATCCTATTCCAACCATAGTGACATCCATAAATTACCATCAATTGACATTAAGGGCTCTTTCACGTTGGCTTTCTTTTTCACCTCTGTGGTTTAATGATTTCCACGGATGCCTCATAGAGCCATTGATTTCTATTAGTGTTTTCACATTGGCTTGTATTACACTGATCTGTTGTCCGTGGAAAATATTATAAAAATAGTCCTACTTTTTTCCCAAATGTGGAACATGGAAGGCATTCGAAGTCTATGGGTCCTCAAAAAAAACAAACAAAAAAAACAATTGAAACATCCCGGTGTGATGTGTTCAAACTAATGTTAAACTTTCAGGTTTTTTTTGCAGACACAGAGACAAAACAGAAGAAAAACAGACACAACAGAGACAAAATGCAACGGATGCGCAACTGAAGCTGAACACCAATGCCAATGTGAAAGAGCCCTAGTTTGCTACTGTAGTGGATTTGAATATAATAATTTAATTCTAATATTTCTATAAAGGCATGATGAGTGTCATGCATCCTCTGGACAAGACATCACAGAGCTCATGGAAAACGTTGCTTTTATCCATTTCACATGACTTGCTGAGACCTGTTTGGTTTCCCTTACAGCTGTTCTTTGACAAATCATCCAAATTAGATGCGGCACTCGCTATGACTTTCCTAAGTGAGTTCATTTTGAAAATGTGGTATCTGAAGCAAGTAGGCTGGCAGCCCCTAGAGGGCTAGATAGAACCTTATCATCCTGCCTAGACTAAAGCTTTGTGAAACATAAAAATATACATTTTTCAGTTCTTCCATTAAAAGACTTTATATAAACAAACTAAATCTCAACCCTTCTGAGATGAACCACATCTGTAAGCAAACCAAATACATGCCATGAAAAATCTGCCAATATTATGCATTTGTGTAGGTGAAATATTGGTGAATGTTTAATGAAGTAACATAATTGGAAAGGGAAAATATTAAATATTTAGCATGGATCCAGTAGTTCAATAGGAAATCTACAACCACATAAACCTGTTGTGGTTCCTGGTAATGATCGCTGTTTTCAAGACACTTATTTGTTTTTCAGCGAAATCCACTGTTACTGTTTTGCTATTACAGATGCTTTATGTAACATTTGTTAGAATCTTTGCTTGCTGTTATGGCAAAGATGCAAGTTGTTTATTGGTATTTTTTACAAGACAGTCCAAAAAATTACACATTCCTCATTGGCACTGCAAAAAACAAGCAAAAACTCACTTTTATTTTATTTATTTTATTGATAAACTTTTAGAAACGTGTTTTTGTGGGTGATTACACCAAAAAAATTGTCATAATTGCATTTTTCCTACTTCGTTCATGCTGCAGAATTGTGGCACAAACAGAATTGTACAAAGATAGGTGGGGTGACACACACCAAATGATAAGGTTTCCCACATCTGAGTAGATAATTGTATAAAGTCAGACAAGAGAAAGCAGATGCAAAGGGATATCAATCTTTATTGAGCATACAAAAGGACTATTAAAAACATTTAAAAACCCATTTGGGTAAACAACACAAACTCCCCTTGAAGAGTCGTAAATATATTAAGGAACCAATTTTGTAAATGCACAAAAGAATAAGAGAGTAATGGAGATGCCCACTCCCCTTATTTTCACGGTAATGTAACCAATTTGTTTTTTCACACACGGCTGTTTATAGGAATTACCAGGGACTGAACAGTATCATGTACCATTGAATTAATACAGAGGGCACTTGCCTGTGTGGTAGACACAACGGAGGTGGACACAACGGGGGGATGTATTGGCACACTTGCGCAAAAATTCTGGTAGTTTTGCACCTAAAACACTAGATATATTCTGACTTTCAGACAGCTTGATAAATCTGCCCAATTATTGGTTTTCTCTTCCTGGCTTCAGTGATTTTTCACTCACCCCTTAAAGAACCATTGTTTTCTACTGGCTTTTTCATACTTCAGTTTGGATAACGTAGAATGTAGAACCTGTCCTTTATATGTTCACCAACAACATTGGATTAGTGGAAAAAAATTGGAGTGTGAAAAAGCCCAATGAAAAGAATGGTTCAGTAAAGCATCAGAGAAAAATCACTGGAGCCAGTAAGAGAAAAACAACTTTATGTGTCCATAAGCCAGAAGTAAGTACTTACCTCTACCATTAAACTCTTTTCTATGCCACAGTCACTTTGATTGAAGCATCTATGTAGTTAGTGACTGCCTTTGATCTTCTAGCCAGATCCATGCTCACTTCTGAATTACCCTCCGTAGGGTATAAAGCTGCCCTGCTATGACAACGGCACAGCCAGAAAAGGAAAGGATTTATTTGGCGATTACGTATACATAACTGTACATATTTCTTTATTGATAGCATGGACCTGTTTGGTTCATGTTTTGTAAAATGTGTTTGATGACTTATTTGTTTATTTCCAATATGTATCCTCACATTCATTACCCATACACATGCTCTACTGATAAAAGTTTGCGATTAGTTACTTTCACTTTTGCAAAGATGCAGTGATATTTAGTAGTTGTTTAAGATTTTTGGAGCAAGATTTTTATTTTAGTTACTCTTCCGCATTATGTATAAGTAGTAGATAAATAAAAAAAATAAAACAAAGAGAAATAAAACAAAGACTCCTAGTTTTATATCAAAAATCTGACTTGCTGACAACACTAAAGGATAAATGCCACATTTGCAATTGTTTCTCTGATGCCTGACCTTTAAGTAAATATAGTCGGTGTGTAAAGACATGCAAACTGTTTGGCTTTCTGACAGCACCTAGGAAAATGTTTATTTTTGCAAAAGGTCAGTTTTCACCAATTAATAGAAAAACACACAGGTAGATCGAGGTGAATCATAAAACTTCATTGCATATTTATATTTACTCATAGAGACTTGTGACATTTACAGTAATACAAAAAGGAATTCTTACAACAGGAAATGTTCTAAAAGTAAAAGAAAAATAGTATTACAGGAATTAGAGTTCACATAAAGCCTTAAAATTGCTTTATCATAACTAAAGAACAAAAAACTATTTATGGTGCCACAGATATAAAAATAAAACAAAAATGTTATAGTGTGAAAAGGATTATGGATGTTTTACATCAACCTAACAGTCAGCCTGTAATGGTCCAGAGACGACACATTGAGGTGTATGGAGAGTTTTCCAGGTCTACTCTGTGCAGAGACAGACAAAGATGGTAAGTGACTTGATCTTTGATCTTGGGTGAGTAATGACGGGTCAGTGGTGTTGAAATGCATGTTTTTCTCACTATTTGACATGAAATCAGAATAACCCTTTCCCTTTTTAGATAAATTAGGATTACCAGGATTATTTATTGCTAAAAAAGATAAAAAAAAACAAGCGCTTCCTGGTGCGATAAATTTGGGGTAACCCTGTTGAGTTTTTACTAATAAAATAGTGCGCCCACCTTGCGTGGTTGTGCGTATAGGCACAACACTATTGAAGCATGCATCGGGTGCTGCCTAGTCCACGCCGGCACAGGATTACCGGATACCAAAGTGCATCAGATCTCAGAGAGGCAGGAACTCACCTCCGTCCTCGCGGGTATAGAAGAAAATTGGGACTTTTTGAAGGCACTCTCCGATCCAAAAATAGTCAGCTTGAGATAAACTATTATATTTTTTATTGGTAAAACCAAAATTTTAAAAAGTAACAAAGAAGATAAAATGAAATAAAATAAGACAACAGGTTTTGCGTCCTTTACACTGGACGCTTCGTCAGGTCTGAATAGCTACTGCCAGCACCATGATATATATGTGTCTATACAAGAAGTGATGTCATCAGGGGAATGAACCTTAACTAATGCATAATTTTATACATATAAGAACCACCCAAAATACCGGCCTTTTATAGTATTAGATACAATAATTGTAATAGCAGAGGATATAAATTTCAATGTACTGAGCCTCCGATAGAAACTGTGAGGCATGTCGAGGCTGTAAAATGGAACGCAGAGTGACTACTCGTCGGAACGCAAGGTTCCGGAAGTGGTTGTGGATGAGCCGATCATGTGTTCAGAGTCAGGTGACCCGTGCTTCCTTCACCTATTTGGATACAAGATCGCTAACGGGTACATATAAAAAAACAACACGATCTAACCGGGGAGCTACGAGCGACCAGGTAAATCAAGGAAAGTGATGGAGTTTGCTTGATGCAAAAAGATATCCCCCAATCGTTTTCACAAAGGTATCTAGTAAAAGCGTTTGCATCATCAACTGAACCTGTCCATATTAGGATCAGGTCGTCTATATAGCGATGATAGAAATGTATAAATTGTCTATATGGGTGGTCAGATAGTATATACTTTGTTTTGAAGGCCCCCATAAATAAATTTGCGTACCGATAGCAGTCTCGCACTTCTGGTGAAACAGGGAGGTGTTATAAACAAAAAAATTGTTCTCCAATACCAGAGTAAAGAGTTGAAGAAGTAGGGACTTAAAGTTGGTAGTCAGGGATGGATCATCATCAAGGTACAATTTGATACACTCAATACCTATTTTGCGCTGTATGTTTGAGTAAAGGGCTGTAACGTGTAGTGCAGTGATGGGCAACCTTTTGAGCTTGGTGTGTCAAAATTCGAAAAAAAACTGAGCAAAACTCGGGTGCTGTGTCACCTTTAGAAAAAAACCTAATTTTTTAATAACATGTCCAGCAGCGGCCTCCCCTTATTAATAACATGTCCAGCAGCAGCCTCCCCTTATTAATAACATGTCCTGCAGCGGGCTCCCCTTATTAATAACATGTCCAGCAGCGGCCTCCCCTTATTAATAACATGTCCAGAAGCAGCCTCCCCTTATTAATAACATGTCCTGCAGCGGCCTCCCCTTATTAATAACATGTCCTGCAGCGGGCTTCCCCTTATTAATAACATGTCCTGCAGCGGCCTCCCTTCCCTAATAAAATACCCCAGCGGCCTCCCTTTACTATTAAAATGCCCCTAGCGGCCTTCCTTCCCTAATAAAATGCCCCAGCGGCCTCCCTTTACTACTAAATTACCCCTAGTGGCCTCCCTTTACTACTAAAATACCCCTAGCCGCCTCCCTTTATTACTAAAATACCCCTAGCCGCCTCATTTTACTACTAAAATACCCCTAGCTGCCTCACTTTACTACAAAAAATACCCCTAGCCGCCTCCCAGTGATGTCGTCTTCCCTGTAGCTTTACTGCAGTCGGCTCGGCACCTCCAGGTTGCACCGCGTGCCTCAGGTCATGTGACTGAAGTGACCTGATGTCAGGTCGCCTCAGTCACGTGACGAGCAGCGCACATTGCAGCCTGGAGGAGCTGCAGACGGTGGGCGGACCAACGTGGTGCCGGACAGGTAATTAGGGGGCAGAAACACAGGGACGGGACATTTACACAGGGACAGCACATTACACAGGGAGGGGAGGCGGATCGCGGGCGCTGACACGCGTGTCATAGGTTCGTCTTCACTGGTCTAGTGTAAGAAACGAGAAAGCAGCTGGTAAGTCTAAACTATGTAGTTCAGTGATCAATTGATCGGAATCTTTGAGGTAGCTAGGCAATTTTACAACATATGGCTGAAGATGTAAATCCACATAATGGGAAATATTGCATGTAGCTGACCCCATACTGCTATGATGGGACGTCCAGGTGGTGCTTCAGTGCCTTTATGAATCTTAGGGAGAAAATAAAAGTGGGACATGGATGGAAAAGGAGCAAAGAGAAATTTATATTCCTCTTTTGTGATCTAATACTATAAAAGACCGGTATTTCGGGTGGTTATTATACACTCACCGGCCACTTTATTAGGTACACCTGTCCAACTGCTTGTTAACACTTAATTTCTAATCAGCCAATAACATGGCGGCAACTCAGTGCATTTAGGCATGTAGACATGGTCAAGACAATCTCCTGCAGTTCAAACCGAGCATCAGTATGGGGAAGAAAGGTGATTTGAGTGCCTTTGAACGTGGCATGGTTGTTGGTGCCAGAAGGGCTGGTCTGAGTATTTCAGAAACTGCTGATCTACTGGGATTTTCACGCACAACCATCTCTAGGGTTTACAGAGAATGGTCCGAAAAAAAAAACATCCAGTCAGTGGCAGTTCTGTGGGCGTAAATGCCTTGTTGATGCCAGAGGTCAGAGGAGAATGGGCAGACTGGTTCAAGCTGATAGAAAGGCAACAGTGACTCAAATCGCCACCCGTTACAACCAAGGTAGGCAGAAGAGCATCTCTGAACGCACAGTACGTCGAACTTCGAGGCAGATGGGCTACAGCAGCAGTAGACCACACCGGGGGCCACTCCTTTCAGCTAAGAACAGGAAACTGAGGCTACAATTTGCAGAAACTCATCGAAATTGGACAGTAGAAGATTGGAAAAACGTTGCCTGGTCTGATGAGTCTCGATTTCTGCTGCAACATTCGGATGGTAAGGTCAGAATTTGGCGTCAACAACATGAAAGCATGGATCCATCCTGCCTTGTATCAACGATTCAGGCTGGTGGTGGTGGTGTCATGGTGTGGGGAATATTTTCTTGGCACTCTTTGGGCCCCTTGGTACCAATTGAGCATCATTGCAACGCCACAGCCTACCTGAGTATTGTTGCTGACCATGTCCATCCCTTTATGACCACAATTTACCCAACATCTGATGGCTACTTTCAGCAGGATAATGCGCCATGTCATAAAGCTGGAATCATCTCAGACTGGTTTCTTGAACATGACAATGAGATCACTGTACTCAAATGGCCTCCACAGTCACCAGATCTCAATCCGATAGAGCATCTTTGGGAAGTGGTGGAACGGGAGATTCGCATCAAGGATGTGCAGCCGACAAATCTGCGCCAACTGTGTGATGCCATCATGTCAATATGGACCAAAATCTCTGAGGAATGCTTCCAGCACCTTGTTGAATCTATGATGTAATTTTTTGTAACTTTTGCTGATGTTTCCACATGTATCTCACAATAGTTGGTAGCAATTTCTCCTGATATAACTGAGCCATGTTTGTAGGCTGCCTTGCTCACACATGCCTTTAGAGCTTTGCCCATAAATCTCCAAAAGGTTTAACTTAGATCAGAGCTTTGTGATGGCCATTTAAAAACAGTGACTTTGTTATCCTTAACCCGTTAACAACCTGGCCCTTTTTCAATTTTTTTTTTTCAATCTAACTTTTTAAATTTTTCAATGTAGAGAGCTTTGTGAAGGCTTTTTTTCTGCATAACAAATTGCACTTCATAGTGTTAGTATTTAATATGTACTGGGAAAAAAATTCCAAATGCAGTTAAATTGGTGAAAAAATGCATTTATGCCATTTTCTTGTGGTCTTGGATTTTGCAGCTTTCACTGTCGGTCCGATCACAGGGATAACAAATTTGAATAGGTTTTATAATGTTTTATTTTGCCATCTTCTGGTGCTAATAATTTTTTCATATTTTGGTTTATGGAGCTGTGGATGGTGTAATTTTTTGTAACTTTTGCTGATGTTTTCAATGCTTCTATTTGTAGGACTGTACGACCGTTTGATCACTTTTTATAGAATTTTTTATATTTTTCAAAATGGCAAAAAAGTGCCATTTTCGACTTTAGGCGCTATTTTCCATTACAGGATTAAACACAGTGAAAAACAGTTATTATATTTCAATAGAATGGGGATTTTTGGACGCAACAATACCTAATGAGTTTATGATTTTTAATGTTTATTTATATTAATATTAGTTCTAGGGAAAGGAGGGTGATTTGAATTTTTAAGTTCTTTTAATATAATTTTTAACTTTTTTTGTTTTTTTTCATATTAAATTTTTATTTAGTTTTCAAATAAAATTTTTACAAACAGCGCTCTACAGGAGCGTCTAGAAAACAAACATAATATAACAGTTACTACTGAGTCGAAACCCAGTATCAGACATTTAACAGCAATAACAAGGTCTTGACTACCTCACAAATAAAGGGTGAGGCGCACTCGTAACAATTGGTTTAACAAGATTGCGTGAGAAGAAGAAGAAAAAAAAGGGGATGGGAAATAGAGAGAGGTAAGAGGGTTAGGTAAGAGTAAAGAAAGAAAGGAGAGGCATGGGTCAGAGGGGGAGGGGAAGGCTAGGTCCCCCCATTCTCCCCAGCTCAGCAACCTTTTATGATCAGATCTCCTCAGACACCTCTGGGGCACCAGGCATCAGAGCATTGTAGGCCGATGAGGATTTAAAGACAAACCAGTGTTGCCAAGTCTTCCTTTACCGAGTCGCTCTCTTAGGATCAGCAGACTCTCCATCCGACTAATCTCCTCCACCCTCCCTAACCACTGGAAGACTGTAGGTGGTTCAGTAGATAACCAGCAGGCTGGTATACATGATTTAGCCATGTTCAATAAATTTAGAACCAGCGAACGCCTATATGTGGCAAGGGAAACCTCGTTATGATGTATCAAGACCCAGGCGGGGTTGTTTTGTAATGCTTTACCTGTCACCTCGCGAACCACCTCAAGGATGGGATCCCAATAAGAGGAGCGCCTAGGACACTCCCAGAAAATATGTAGGAGTGTTCCCTCTCCCCCCCCCCCCACATCGCCAGCAACATGAGGGGGCCTCTGGATACATTTTGTGTAAGATGTGTGGGACTCTATACCATCTCGTGAGAATCTTATAATTGGTTTCTTGGTAGAGTGTGCTTATAGTTGTTTTGTGGGCCATGACCATCACTTTCTCACGCTGTTCTTAACTTTTTTTGTTTTAACTATTTTTTAGACCCCCTAGGGCAGTGATGGCGAACCTATGGCACGGGTGCCAGAGGTGGCACTCAGAGCCCTTTCTGTGGGCACTCAGGCCATCAGCCCAGGCCAGAGTTCACCAAACAGGTTTAAATCCATTGACTGTTTGGAACTGCATGAAAAGTGAGAAGGTGTTGTGAAAGAACTGCATTATCTTTGGAGGTCATCCTGCTGGACCCACCATTCTTCCTAAACAGAGAGACCCTGGAGAGAAGCTACAATAATAGTCTGAATTTGCCCACTTTGCTTCAACTGTATGGGTGGCCTCAAGGGGCCGATACAATTAAAGAAGTGAAAGCACAGGTAACAGTAAGTTACTGCTTAAAATGGCACATTGGCACATCAGGGTAAATAAGTGGGTTTTGGTTGCAGTTTGGGCACTCGGTCTCTAAAAGGTTCGCCATCACTGCCCTAGGGTACTTTAACCCTAGGTTGTCTGATTCATCCTACCATATACTGCAATACTACAGTTAGAAGCCTCCTGCAAAGCTGATGGATGGGATAACAGCCGTGATCGGTGTTACCAGTAAGTCTTTGCTACAATATGCAGCAAAGACGTACTGGTTATGGAGAGGGCTAAGCTCGTGAGCCCTCTCCAAGCACCTGCAGATGATGGGCGCTGTAATATTACTGCGTTCGTTGTTAAGGGGTTAACCTACATTGTAATTAGTTTGGCAGTAAATTTCAGGTTATTCTCCATTTGAAAGACCCATTTGCGCAAACTTTTTAAAATTTAAATCTGACATTTCTAGTACAAGGACATAACAGCAAAAAGTTCTTGTCCAAATATACTCACTCCCATCCTTAACCCATTAGACAGGGAGTAGTCCAAGAATAGTTTGTCCATAGCGTCTATAGGGTGCCCACAATTTTGCCACAAAATGTTCTTTCCTTATTATACCATCTATTTTGTGAAGTCCACCAGTCTCTTCTGCAGCAAGACAACCCCACAACATTAATCTGTTTTTTTTTAATGTTTCTTTTGGAGTAATGGATTATTTTTGGAAGAGTGTCCTTTCAGCCTGTAGCGATACAGGACTTATTTCACTGTGGATAACTACACACTCTTACCAGCTTCAGCTAGCATCTTCACAAAGTCTTTTGCTTTTGTTCTTGTGTTGATATGCAGATTTTGGACCAAAATCTCTGGGACACAGAGCCATCTCCTTACTGAGTGATATGATGGATGGACATTGCAATCTTGTTTTAAATTTTCTGGATGTGCACATTTATATACTGTAGTTTGCATTGATATATTTTTTTATACTTCTAAGTGCCTGTCTAGCATCTCATGTAGATGGTTACAAGTGAGTGTTTGCATTGACTGCATGAACAGCTAATCTATGGCAAAAACATTAATTACATCTTTCTAAATATATCCCATTTAATCAGATTTTTTTGTAGGCTAAGCTAATTATCCCACTTCACGCCAACAAAATAAATTAGTAAAGTTAGCAAATTACATGCTACAATGATTATTTCAAAGATTTGGAGTAAAGTGAATATTTGATTACATTACTATACAACAATAACTGGTGTATAATTTTACAGGGTGCATTTGCAAAGTTAGAAGTAGTTACCGTTTGAGCATTAAATATTAAAAGTTTCATAATATACAGCATAGTCTTCTATAAGTACATATCATCACATTATATTTTACACTTCTGCAAATGTTTAACGTTTTTCTATCACTAGATGATCACAGTCCTGGGGATAATCTTCTAAAAAATAACAGATCAATGTCCAACAGGGTATTCAGAGGCAATCTTTTTAAACTCATATGCAGATAAGAGTAAGACTTTAAGGGAACCTGTCACCACATTATCACAAATACAGCTAATAACAGGTTCCTATGGAGCCCTATTAACTACCTGACACTATTTTATTAGGCAAAAAATTGTTTCCTTTACATCTTATATTCCCTTGAATCAGAGGGGGCATGTCTTGTCTGGCTGGCTCCTATCACCTACTCTTCCCCATGCCTTATACCTCCTTACTATTCAGCAGTTCATGTCATATGACCAGGGTGATGTCATCAAAGGTCCTGTACCCTTTACATTTCAAAATTTACCCCATGTATCTTTTTGATGACATGATATCTCAGCAGCCTCTGAGGACTTCTATTCCTCTCCATTCTGTATGAAGGCTGCTTTGATACGTACTGTACAGATACAGTACATACAATACATAGAGTACAGTGCGGGTAAAGTTTGCTAATATTAGAAAGCTAACGGACCTGAGATAATGTTACTCTGGTCACATGACATGAATGTAACACAAGGCTGTCAATCAAAATAATGGGGTGTGGTTTACTGGCAGCCCAGGAGACAGGAAGTCAGCAAAGTTAGTTTGGATATCAGTAAAACGTCTGTAATTAAGGTACATTGCCCCACTGGCAGCTCATTTTCGGTGATATGGGAAGGACTTGTAATCCATTATCAGCAGACATTATTGGTTTAGAGGGTAAAATTGTGGTGACAGGTCTTCTTTTATCTTCATTACTATTTAAAGTTTAAGGTGTCTTGTATTATAACGTGCCTAAAGTTACAGTCTCTCATTGATGTTAACACAGCATTCAGTATTTCTTGTATTCACTGTATATGTATGTTAGTACCATTTGTAAATATAGCGCTATATAAATATATCCTTGTATACCAGGGGTGTCCTCCAGTTCCTCCGGTTTCCTCCCACACTCCAAAACTTACTGGTGGGTTGATTAGATTGTGAGCCCCATGGGGACTGGGACCAATTTGGCAAGTTCTGTGCAGCGCTGCGTAATCTGTGTGCACTATATAAATAAAGAATTATTAATTATAAAACTTGTCTGTCTGCAGTACAGGGTTTGTTCTATCTAGGCTAGCTATCTGGCATTAGTCAAAAACAGGAACTCTAAACACTGAGCGCCGCCATCACTATCCCAGAACAGACCCCAGAGGAAGCCAATTTTACTAGTGAAACATGTCGGGGGGCTAATTCCCCTTAGATAGCTAGCCCAGATAGAACTAACCGTGTACTGCAGACAGTTGTGTTAGAATTATATACTATATACTCTTACTTGGAATGGAATATAGTTCCAGCAAAGCAGTACTGATGTTTAATACCCAGTCATATGTGGTTTGAGGAAGCGGATCTGGGATAAGTCCTAGATCTGTATGCTGGCCTCTTGGGGCTACAGCGATATATTTATATAGTGCTATATGTATAGAGACGGTACTTTGCAGAACTTAAACATTACTTTATCAAGATCCTGATGTATATGGCATTATCTCATCAGGGAAAACCTGTGGCTAAAAAAGATGTTCAGTAGTAAAATAGATAATGTACAGTGATATTCATGGCTAGATCTTCCTGGTTGCCATAAATGTAGATATAAGTGCTGCAAAGCATGTGATTAGATTGATAGTAACAATACCTTTACATCATTTGTTACACAAAAGACTTACAGAGTAAAGTCACACATCAATTGTAACTAGAGATGAGCAGGTTGGTCAAATTTTTGGTTCAATAGGTTTTTCTGAATTCTATAAAAAATGTTGATTTAGGCTCTGTACTTTGGGCCTCACTTTAACTTCAATGGGTTTGTGTTAAGGTTAGACGGGACCTGGATTTTAACAGCCAAAAATATAATATGGGGCTTATAAAGGGCAAGATTGCTGAAAATGGTGGAAATAACAGGGAAGTTATAAAAAAAGAGAAAAAAAAACCCAATTGACACTCTTATGCACTGTTGGCTGTGAAGACATCGCTTGGAGACAAACGCTGTGTTGCTACAGTTTAGTATCATCAAAGAAGAAATGGTGTTCTCCAGCAAACCCATTAAAAACATTTAAATTTTATTCCATACAGTTTACAAACATGATAGTGTGCACAATGTCAAAAAATAGTTAACGTGTTTCAGACGGAGAACCGTCCTTAGTCGTAACCTAATACATAGTAAAAGCAGCATGTTTATACTAAAAACGATATGACGAAACACGTTGACGTGTTCCATAATTCTTTTCTTAAATTTATGAAAAGTGCAGCCAATGTATTGTACATTGCAGATGTTACAAGTGATGAGATAGATGACATGAGTGGTATTACAATTTGTGAATCTATTAATGGGGTGTTGTGAGTGATTAGAACACAAAGAGAAAGGTACTACTATGTATGTAATGGCACATGCCACATCTTTTTTCACCACATGGATAATTGCTTTTATTCTGTAACCAAGTGTGAACAGAGGCAGACTCTGAAGAAAAGACATTAGGAGACGATCTGTTGCCTAGTGTTGTGGCTCTCTTGGCTCAAATTTGCAATCATTACTTAGAATTTGGGCAGTGATATTGTCTTGTTTCAGAATGGGCAAATTATTGCGTATGATACAGACAATTTTATTATATTCTGTACTGTACGTGGTACTAAATGTGACTTGATTTTTGTAAAAAGTTGGACTTAGAAATAGAGTTAGTGTTGGAAATATTAAAAAAATCATTTTCCCGGGATTTTTTTGGATACAATGTAATATTGTCAATGTAATATTGGTCTATTACCAAAGATATAAAACTATGTGCACACCACAGCTAATGCCCTTTGATCGTCATTCAAAATACAAACTTAAAGGGGTTTTCCCATGAAAGAAAGTTCTCAAGTTTTAATCCGCTAGTGTTGTTTACACAATAAAGATCCTTTTTAACCCCTTAATTTGCATATTTTACTTATTTTTAATGTTGTTTTTTTAGTTCTATCACTTCCTAGACAGTTCAGTTTAAGAATTCAGAGTGAGGCCAGGGACTCTCTAAGCAGCCAATACATGATTCCTCTGTGCTATACGTTGCAGTGTTGCAGTTGCAGCTGACACATAGAAAAAGAGAGATGAGACAGATCAGAGATCCAGAAAAGATCCATGAGATGGTTATAAAAACACAATAAAAACTCTCAGCTCTGCTCATTCATCTAATCAATAAATCACAGAGTCAACCCTGCTTATCTGTATGTAGCTTATAGAGTAAGCCTCTGCACACTGCGGCTTGCCAGCAGGAAGTGCCTGTGTCTGAGCTGATCTTGTAATGCAGAAGGGGAAAGGATCTGAAAGGATCTAAGATTCTATCTGGTATTGCCTATACAATAAAGGGATATTATAAACATAGTTACACATTTAAAGTATTTAGCCATGAGTGTGGCCAAAGAACAGAAAATTTACATGCCACGCTGCAAGCTACATCTTCTACACTTCTGAACCCTACTGAACGACACTATAAAAGGCAATTGATCTGTAGATGCCAATCAGATGAAATATGTTGCAATTTTATTTCTCTGTAAGATTGCACCCTGCTGTGACAGAGGAATTTATGGACAGGATATGCAAATGGATTATATAGAGAGTGAATCACTAATGAAACTGCTACCTATGAAGTATCAGGCAATTTTACCTTTGTGCGCTGTAATAGTAACATGTTAATACAAATCAGGACATGTCTTTGGTGAAAGGTCAGTTCTGACAATGACAAACTATTGTGCAGTGTTGAACAGGCATTTATCACCACCATTTATACTAGCAAACAAGGATTGCTTGTAATTGTTTTATCTGCCTTTGTTGATCTCACTATACTCAACAGAGTTTCAGACAGATGACAGAAATTGATACAGAAAGGATTGCCATTTTTCTACTTCATAAAAGAATGTATAATGGGTATGGGATCCCATTACACACATAAAAGTTAGTTATGGATATGGGCATTCATCACTTGACTTGGAACATAACCGCTGTTTCATTCTTCTTTGAGCCAAACAGTCCCTGTAAATGACACAAAACAAGTAGCACTACATGCTGCTCTTGGATTTCAACAAATCAGACAAATAAAAAGAGCAAAGCTTTTATATGCTTTTAATGGGAATTCTGATGCAAGCCAACACTTCAGGAGTGATATATAAAATACACTGCTTCTAGATTACCATAAGGACTGTTGCATTTATTGATTCAAAGTCTAATATTTCTTTCCTGATCAGAGCAGAGGCCTTATTCAGATGGCTATATTTGATCCATGAAATAAATACAGTGTGCTGATCAAATTTCCCACCCAAAATAATGCACTACCGTCACTAGAGATGCGTGAATCATTCGAGAATGGCTTCACTGAAACCTTGCCAAATTATCTGTAATATCTGATTGAGCCTGAATCTATTTAGCCTGAAGTAATCTTGGTTCAACTGTAGTCAAATCATGATTATTAACTACTGTATATAACAGAGCAAATAGTTGTTTGCGTGATAGGTAATTAGGTAATTGATCAATAATCAGCTGTTATACTATACAGTACCAAAATAACACAGGATAGTTGGTATCGTATCAGTTGCCTAAAAATAATAGAGGAGCTGCTCTCATTGAAGTATATCATCCCTTTGGTCATCCCTTATTCTGTTACAAAATGTGGGCTACCAGTAGTTTTTCATTTTAGATTCTCTCATATGTCAAGATTGTTCATATTTGAAGAATGCGATAACAGCTCTTGATAAACGGTCATTAATGTGTTATTAAGTTTACCATTCACCATTAACCACAAGTAATTGACTGTTGAGAACATAACTGTACTTTTTGTTTCCATGGTCCAAGTGCATAACTTTACATTTATCTACATTAAACCTCATCAGCCATTTCTTTGTCCACTCCTCAAGCTTCCACAAATCTTTGTAATGCTAAACTATTGGCCTCAGTATTATTTACTTTACAGAGTTTCGTATAATCTGCAAATATTGAAACTCTACTACTCTATGAGATCATCAATAAAAATATTAAAAGGAAATGGCCCCGATACTGACCCCTGTGGCACCCACATCTGAGATTGTGCCATTAGCAAGCTAATTGCTTACCCAAATCCACAGATTTTTCCCTAGTCCCAGCAGTATCATTTTATGCATAAAAATACAAAAAGTACACCTAAATATGAATAATGTTTACTGTGCAGCAGACCAAGGTAGCACAAGGTAGACCAAGGTATGCCATATCTCACTTTGTAGAAACATGTGTAGATAAATACCCATATATAGAGCCTATTGCTATAGGAAATTTCGCCTTCTGTAGTAATGTGTTAACTCAATATAGACAATAACACCCCTGCCGTTTACCTGCACTGGCCCGACAGTTTGTGGTGCATCTTTAACATAAGGCATGCAACAGACTTTGCATTTTAAATCAGGCTCATGGTCCGACTGATCGTCGTAGCGCCCCCTAATTTGTGTTGCATGGTGCCTAGTGCAGCTGCGCCACAAATAGTCGCATGCAACACATTTGTGGTGCAAACACTTTTTAAATACCTGTGCATGCAGTTTACACCTAAAAGAATGTGCAAAGTCCCTCAGAAAACTGTCACAAAGCCCTTAGTAACCAATCCCTCATAAACCCATGCTGATGCTAGGTTATAAGTAGAAATGGGCGAATTTTAAAAAAATTTGATTTGCCGAGTTTGCAGAATTTTCGGACAAAATTGAATCGAATCATGGCGAATCATGTTAAAAAAACAGGTATTTCTAGGCTGCAGAGAGCCTGTAGAGTGTTATAAAACGTTGTGCCATGCTCAAATATGCATAGGGAGCGTGGTTTGTTATTCAAACAAGAGGCTGTCGGTAGTAATTTTGCATTGACCTCACTGATCATTTTGCCCTTCTTTTCATCTGTCAGTGTCAAACAGGAGTTGATCCAAAACAGAGATGACCAATAAATGGGATATTTGCATGCCATCTGTTTCCGGATCCCCTTCTGCTTTTGGCTATTAATCCTGAAGCTTTTCATTCCTTCTGACAGATGGAATGAAGGGGAAAACCAAACATAGCGGCAACGTCATAGAGTGGTGGAGGGTGAAAACAGCATTATGGAAATCACAGGGTGTTCTAGGTAGACAGTGGTCAGTTGGCAGCAGCATGAGTAGACTGCAGAGTGGCACAATGAAAAATTATGGAGGTGGCAGCAACATCGTAGGCCACAGAGTGGAACAATTACAGAGTGTGGAGGTGGCGACAGCAGCATGAGGTCAGAGAGTGGGACAATGACAAATTCTGAAGGTGGCAGCAACATGGTAGGCCACAATGTGGCACAACAACAGAGTGTGGAGGTGGCGGCAGCAGCAGCAGGAGGCCAAAGAGTGGCACAATGACAAATTCTGGAGGTGGCAGCAACATAGTAGGCCACAGAGTGGCACAATGACAAAGTGTGGAGCCAGCAGCAGCAGCAGGAGGTCAAAGAGTGGCACAATGACAGAGTGTGTAGGTGGATGACAATTCCAGTCCCTGGTAAAGATGGTGGGAGTCAGATGGAGCATCTGGCAGCAGATTTGTGGCAGTATCAGAATAGTGGCTGAGGCAGGTAGTTAGAATCCAGACTCATTTTTCAACATCTGGGGGAGTCGTCATGGCTGATCTAATCTGAGGCATTGGTGTTTTGAAATTCTGGTCCATCCACGCCTGATTCATCTTGACATTCTCTCCACATTATAGGTGGACAAGCAGGTTCTCCTAGGGGTGACATGGCCCCCGCCACACAGGACACCTTCTCTACTGCAAACTCTGCAAGTTGCGGCCACACATAAAGTTTACCTGTCAGTCTACCTGTCTACCTGTGGTGGTAGAGTACTGTCCAAGTAGGCCACCACCTGCTGGTGCACCACCTGCTGGTGCAGTCCCTTAAGGACTCCTGACTTAAGCTGCTGCTGATGGAGATGCTACTGCTCCTACCCCCCCATCTCCCCACAGCAGCCAAGGCAGTAGTACGTGAGTGATGACTGCCAGGAATCCCCTGGTAAGACCTGACAGAGGATGGCCAACAGCGCACATTGCAAGTGGCCAACTGTCTGCACAGTATGACAGTTATTCCTCCCTCTTGGCAGCTGGAAAAAAGGCACTCATTTTGGACCAGTAGCAAGGTCATCCCTATGCCAGATGTTGACTATTCGGCTGTCACTAGTTAGGCATAGCAGCATGCTTCGGGCCATCTGACTCTGAGGGACTCCCGACCTTCATCTCCACTGTATACTGCCACGGTACTTCTGGGTCATCTGCCTCGATTTCTACCTCCTCTGGATGCTCCTGCTCCTCTTCTCCTGTCACCTGAGTAGAAAAGTCACTAATTTCACCAGACTCTGCTCGTGCTCCAATGTCTTCATCCTCCTCCAGTTCAGCCCCCACAGTTCTCATGTGGCCATGAGATGTAGTCGGGACTTCGCCAGTGCCCTGACCAGACAGATTTTGCATCATTTGTTCCAGGACATAAAGCAGGGGAATGACGTTATTCATCCCGTAGTCATGGCGACTGACAAATAACGTGGCTTCTTCAAAGGGCCTGAGCAAACGACAGGTGTCACACATGAGCTGCCAGTGGCTGACATCAAAGTTGTACAGGGGAGTACTCCTATCCGCTTGCATCATCAAAAAGTCCCTAAAGGCTTTTCTCTGTTCATACAGGCGGTCTAACATATGGAGGCTGGAATTCCAGCGGGTGGAAACATGGCATATGTTGGTGGAGGCTGTTCTGCCTCTGCAACTCGAAGAGGGTGGGCTTGGCTTTGTAAGAATGGATGAAGTGCATGCACAGTTTCCTGGGCATTTTTAGAATGTTTTGTAGATGGGTGGAAGATTTCAGGAGCCATTTGGGAACCAGATTGAACACGTGCGCCATGCAGGGTGCATGGACCATCCCTTCTCGGTGCAGCGCGGACACCATGTTCCTCCCATTGTCTGTCACCATGGTTCCGATTTTTAGTTGTTGCGGAGAAAGCCACACATTGATTTCTTCTTGTATGACATTCACCCAGGCAAACCAGGTGTAGAATTAGACCACCATATCTGAGACATGTTTCTCCCAAGCCATTGGATGGTGACACTGCATGTGTTGATGCAGGGCCGTGGTGCCAACGTTAGCTTCCTGGCCATGCTTCACTTTCTCCATGCAGATTATACATATACACACGCTCGGCTCCTCTGGTGTCTTTACAAAAAACTGACACACCGCGAGTAGGTAATTTTACCGTCAACACTCTATGACTACTAATGCCCCTGTGCCACTGCTTACTTGGACCTGCAAAGCGGGTTTTTTACCCCGCGGCCATTTGGCTCCCATCCTCGCACTGCTGCTACCCTGCTGACTCACAGCCACAGTAGCGATTTGCTACCTGGCCATGCCAACTAAGCGTTGTATCTGACAAACCCACACACTCTTGGCTGGGGTTGTCAGATGTCATTTGGGAGGACGTGGATGATGTAGTCAATGAACCCACACACTCTTCTCTTGGCTGGGGTTGTCAGATGTCATTTCGGAGGACGTGGATGACCTTTGGGTTGTTCATCAACACACTGACACTAGATGACACCGGCAGTTCTGACCTCACAGAGGCACAGATCTTTTCATATCAACTTTAGCAACAAAAAAAATAGAAATTTGGGGAATACAGAACCTCAAAAACTGACACCCTGGACTTTGAGCAAAAATCACTCCATCAGCTACTGAGTACAAGCAGCTAGACTCTAGAGACAGCACATGCAGTATGAAATGACGGGATTGCAAATGTACGTCTATTTTTATAGGGCTGTGACATCACATACGCCTGCCATTCACTGATTGGCTTAAATGTCTGCACATGTGATCCAGGGTGTTCCTTTCTTCTTCCCAGAGTTCTCTGCCCCATGTAACATGTTGTGCTCACGGCCTTTTGGCTAATTGAGGGAAATGAACAGGACAGAGGCTGGTTGAGTAAGGTGAGGGCCGCTGACCCGCACCTGGGCCATGCCAACTAAGGGTTGTATCTGACAAACCCACACACTATTGGCTGTGGTTGTCAGATGTCATTTGGGAGGACGTGGATGACCTAGTCAACCAATCGAGAACCTTTGGGTTGTTCATCAACACACTGCCACTAGATGACACTGGCAGTTCTGGCCTCACAGAGGCACGGATCTTTTCATATCAACTTTAGAGACAGCACATGCAGTATGAAATGAAGGGTAAATGGGCGTCTGTTTATATAGGGCTGTGACATCACATAAGCCTGCCGTTCACTGATTGGCTTGCATGTCTGCACATGTGATCCAGGGTGTTCCTTTCCTCTTCCCAGAGTTCTCTGCCCCATGTAACATGTTGTGCTCACGGCCTTTTGGCTGTCACCTTATGGCTTTTCACCGTAAGCTTTGGATTCATGCAGAATCTACAGTGATATACCCCGGAATAGCATCTCTACAAACCCCTAAAATATTTTCCCCTCAACAGATGTTAGACTTAAAGGTCTGTTGTTTCCAGGATCACTTTTTGATCATTTTTTCATAATTATTGGCACCACATTTGCTATGCGGCAATACTGTGGAACAGAACCTGTCCTTAAAGAAAATACCACCAGGATCAAGGACTGTAAGCCAAGCACACTGATGCCCCTTTGGCAGGATTTATTTTTCTTTAAGCTTCTTATCCCCTTGTTTTTAAGAATAAAAACCATTAAACCTATTGAGCTCGGAGCCCCTAAGGCTAATTTGCTTAATTTTAAAATCCTTTTTAAAGAAGCTAAAAGATTAGCAGATCCTGCTAGTTTACAATCCTTGATCCTGGTGGTAGACATCCTTTAAGGAATCTTCATAATTTATGCATATATTTCAGCCCCCCCCCCCCAACCTGTAATTTTGATATTCTGTCTGTTGGTTAGGATATGGTCCAAAAGTTCCCCCACTTTTGTTGGCTCCAGGACTAGTTTTGACAGGTAATTGTCTTTTATGACTGGAGCAATCTGAGTATGGCACAGGTATTTGTTACAACATGCATACACTGTATCTATTATATACATCTTTGAAACAATATTTATTGCATGTTTATGTATGAATTCTAGTGATGTAGACATTAGAACTAGTATCTTTATATATGCAGGTGAATGCCATGTGATTTCCACTCCAATTCATTCTAGCTGTTGGCTCATGTAAGGCTGATACACTTACCATGAGATTAGAAGTGATGTTTTCATTGCTGCCGCTTGAATAAAGTGACACACAGCAGGGCACATTTACTAAGAACAGTGCGAACTACACTTTGTTTGCAGGGGGCACCAGATCCAGGATTCCTTGTGCATGTTCTTCATGAAGAATAGAGTGCACCCTTTTTTTTCTGGTGTACCTTTAACATAGCATGTGCAACACATTTCTGTCGGAATTTGCATGATGATTGTGGTCCGGTATAATTTGTATATATACCGGTATTTATAATGCCTTTTCTTAAAAATTTGGATCCTGAAAGTCAGCCCCGGTGGAAGGTCTAATGTTTTTTTTTTCTTGGGTCCCAAGGAAGGAATATCCTTCACTGGATCGGTCAAGGGCTGCGACTCTTCTACATTTAAAGAGTGATTAAGAGAGCTGTGCCTGCAAGCACAAACTCCAAAAAATATAACCTAAAAATGTTAACTTAAAAATATCCACCGTGAATAATCTTGCACCAAAAGGCACTTTTCCTCCGTAGTTCATTTCACACTCTAGAGAATGTTATTCAACCTGATATGTAATAGTGGCATACTATAAAAGATCATTTGAAAAATCCCAATACACTACAGTAGAAATGCTGTATTTGGCAGGTTCAATCAGACCCCATAAGTTTCAAGTACCCTAGGGGATAAACAAAATGTGAAAAATGTAAAACATTTATGGAAACCTAAAAGCTTAAATCAACTCCCTTTCCTTAGAACTGATTACAAAATAAAATAAAAAGATGTTAGGTATTGCAGCTTCCCAATATGTCTGATCTATAAAATATAAAAACAGTTATTCCCACGATAAACACCCTTAACAGAAGATAGCACCCAAATGTAAGAATAGACACTTTTTTACCATTGAACAAATGGTCACAAGGTCCCAGAAATTATAACAATGAAAATGCCATCTCGTTCCTCAAAAGTACGGTAACACCTTACAAAGTTCCATACACATATATATGAAAAAGGTATTGGCCTCAATCTGGTTTTGTACAAAAGATTGAACATCTTTTTAAATTTACTAAAACATAATAAAAACTATATGATGGGTCTGTCATATTTCTGGTCATACAGACCCAAAGAATAAGAGAAAGGTGTATATGGTTTATAATCTGAATATTTCATGTTTTATAAATGTCATTTTTATCTGTTCTATTTGGATGACTTTTCATACATTTTATTAACCCATTTCCGTAACTTCATCAGAGATTGTTTTCTCACATCAAGAATAAGCCGGCTAATTATATTACCATAACTTAGAGGCGCTGTACAGAAAACTTGTCCCACAAGCAGCTAACTATTTATTTTGCTCGCTCTACAGCAAATTCTCTTGGGGAGATGATAACATCTAACATGAAATAGTGTTTTGAAAATTAATATAATGCAATTATTTATATATTTCATTTTATATTTTAATCTATTTCTTCTGGTTTTTACACTTCAAAGCCTTACACTTTCCTATTTCTGTTCAGAACATCAGCATGATTTGCTCCCAGGTACAATAATTTATTATCAATGCCATTTCTCCAAGAGGGATATTGTTCTACAACTTTCCAGTAATATAACCTGATCATAAAGTATAATTGTTTCTGAAGTGTTCATTACCAATATTGTTATAGGAGAGAAAGACAAATTAAAATGAAATCAGGGATCTCAGTATGATATTTAATTAAATTTTACTCATTAATTAAAAATGTATTTACTCTTTTATTTAAGTACCTCTGGAAATATTGCCAAGTTCCATACAAACTACATCTCGTATAGACTAAGATGAAGTTACAATAATCAGTGTATTCCAGTACATTTAAAATATGTTTTTTATATTGAAATCAATATCAGAGATCTTGGGAAGCAGTTGGCCCTGCAGTCTGCGTAGTTGCCAGGCTTTGAAACTACAGGTTGTTACTCCGATATTCCTCTCCCAGACACTACACAGAGCCAACTTCTAGATCCGTTCTCGGAGTTTTGCCAACCAGCATCTGGTCAATGAAGGGCTATGGTGATTTTATTGGCCAAACCAGAGAATAATCATCAATATCTGATACTCGCCCCAGCACTTAACAACTGTTTGGGTTCCATGCTAAGCGGGCTTATCAGAGAGCAGTTGGCCCAGTAGTGGAAAAACGAAATCCATCTCATCAATCCAGTGTATCATTACTTTGGTGCATGGAAAAGAAATAAAAATCCTACGATACAGCATAAAAACAAAAGCACTCCAGCATGTCCACGGAAATATAGGCTAAAATTTTCTTCTTTATTCAAGTCATACAAAATCCACAGCAGGCAACACATAGATATGGACATAGCATATATAACGACATGTTTCACACTTAATTATGCCCTTTAGACTGTGTAGTAGACTGTGTAGTTGCCAGGTACTGAAATTGCAGGTGGCTGCTCCAAAACTCCCTCCCAGACACTACATACAGCCAAGCACTAGATCCATTCTCTCACCTGTTTTGTTGACCCACACCTTCTAGTCACTGCATGGGTCAGGTGATTTTGAAGGGCTAATCAGACAACAAACCAACACCATCTAAGCCAATCAATTGAAAAGGTTTTTAGTTTTAAATAAAATGTTACTTGTTTTAAATAGTATTTTAATTAGATTACTATTTTATAAAACTTATTAGATGAAGTCTGGTAGCAATATTAATATAGTTGTGTCAAGACAGAAAAAGGCGTGCAGGGGTGCTGAGCTAGCACATAACCCGATTCTGTACCTAATTGCCTCATCTACTAATCTCTTTATGTGCTTAGAACAGATCACAAACGCGGTACAGACAGACAAGAGTGTTGGCATGATAACCAGGTCAAACCAACGTGGCAGCAAGGTACAGAGTAGTCAAAGACGTAGCAAGAGTCAGGTACACAGTATTTAGCAAAGAAATAGAACAGAAAGATGAGTAGAGACAGAGCAAATATTTAAAGGAGTTTGGTTGTCCTTCACTCAACCCACAGCTGAGAGGTACACTGAGCTCATAGATACCATCCATTTTTCCATAAAACACACACTCAGATCAGCCGAAGAAACTGACTCTGCAAGGCAGCTGTCAATCACAGCTCAGGGCAGAACATCCCTGAGTGTGGTTCAGAGGCTCAAATCTCTGCAGCATGGACCATACAGAGAGTTATGACAGTTTGATAAACAAGTACACAATGCTTTGTAGTTTAGGGTCTCCACATCACAGTAGGCTACTTTCACACAATTATTATTTTTCTTCTGGCCGCAAACTAAGGCTCTCCTGCCACGTGTCATTCAAATGTTATCAGTTTTTGTGGAACAGGCTGGTACATAATTGTGTTATCTTGCAACTGATCCTTAAATACGGATGGCACACAGATGAAAACTGTTTCAACTGTACATTTCACAGTCCCATAAACTCTATGGGAGAGCAATGCAATGGACCTGTGCATTATTTGGTCCAGGAACAACAGGTTGTGTGTCAGAGCTTGCAGCTGCTCTCACATGTACATAGGACTCCCCTGCCACAAAGACATGTATAAATCAAAAAAAAAAAAAAAGAAAAAAAACCGAAAACAGAGGGCAGCGCCTTCCAGAAAAGAAGAAATATAACCAGCCCTAAATAGGGGTGCTCAGCCTGGTGACGTCTTGTCTTATGGCCAAATACCCAGGGCACGGGGTGCTCGAATGACCGATGGTCTCTCTGTATGGATATGTTGGATCCTGACATGATTTTGCAGCCACTCGCCAAAAAGTTCCTAAAGGTTTCAGAAAATAGGAACTTGGAATCACTATGCATATACACTCACCGGCCACTTTATTAGGTACACCATGCTAGTAACGGGTTGGACCCCCTCTTGCCTTCAGAACTGCCTCAATTCTTCGTGGCATAGATTCAACAAGGTGCTGGAAGCATTCGTCAGAGATTTTGGTCCATATTGACATGATGGCATCACAGAGTTGCCGCAGATTTGTCGGCTGCACATCCATGATGCGAATCTCCCGTTCCACCACATCCCAAAGATGCTCTATTGGATTGAGATCTGGTGACTGTGGAAGCCATTTGAGTACAGTGAACTCATTGTCATGTTCAAGAAACCAGTCTGAGATGATTCCAGCTTTATGACATGGCGCATTATCCTGCTGAAAGTAGCCATCAGATGTTGGGTACATTGTGGTCATAAAGGGATGGACATGGTCAGCAGCAATACTCAGGTAGGCTGTGGCGTTGCAACGATGCTCATATACATACATATATAAGTATACTATAAAAAAGATAATAAAAGTCCTTACTGACATGTTTCGGGTATAACACCCTTAATCAAAATACAGGACAGAAATTCAAATTCATTTCTGTCCTTCATTTTGAGAAAGGGTGTTATACCCGAAATGCATCAGTGAGGACTTTTAGTATCTTTGTTGTCTAAAGTATCATAGTATCATAGTATATAAGGCTGGAAGGAGACGCAAGTCCTTCAAGTCCAACCTTTAAGAATTAAATAAATGTTTTATCCCCATAACCCGTGATATTTTTGCTCTCCAGAAAGGCATCCAGGCCTCTCTTGAACATGTACATAGAGTCCGCCATAACAACCTCGTGCGGCAGAGAGTTCCATAGTCTCACTGCTCTTACAGTAAAGAACCTTTGTCTATGTTGATGGTAGAATCGCCTCTCCTCTAGGCGTAGAGGATGCCCCCTTGTCCTGGTCACAGGCCGAGGTATAAAAAGATCTTTGGAGAGATCCTTGTACTGTCCGTTCAGGTATTTGTACATTGTAATGAGGTCTCCCCTCAGTCGTCTTTTTTCTAAACTGAATAATCCCAAATTTTTTAATCTGTCAGTGTATTCTAGTTCCCCCATTCCCCTAATAATCCTGGTTGCTCTCCTCTGCACCCGTTCCAGCTCTAATATATCCTTTTTATACACTGGTGCCCAAAACTGTACACAATATTCCATGTGTGGTCTGACCAGGGATTTGTATAAGGGCAAAACTATGTCTTTATCATGAGAATCTATTCCTCTCTTGATACATCCCATTATTTTATTTGCTTTAGCAGCAGCCTCCTGGCTCTGGTCACTAAAATTAAGTTTACCATCCACCAATACCCCCAAGTCCTTTTCAGCTTCAGTTTTACTAAGTAATTGACCGTTTAGAACATAATTATACTTTTTGTTTCCATGGCCCAAGTGCATAACTTTACAGTTATCTACATTAAACCTAATCAACCATTTCTTTGCCCACTCCTCAAGCTTCCACAAATCCCTCTGTAATGCTAGACTATCGACCTCAGTATTTATTACTTTACACAGCTTAGTATCATCTGCAAATATTGAAACTTGACTGTGTAAACCCACTACAAGGTCATTAATAAAAATATTAAAAAGAAGTGGTCCCAATACTGACCCCTGTGGCACTCCACTGGTAACATCAACCCAATCTGAGAATGTGCCATTAATGATGACCCTCTGTTTTCTATCACTAAGCCAATTACTTACCCAAATACACAGATTTTCTCCTATTCCCAGCAGTCTCATTTTATATACCAACCTTTTATGTGGCACGGTGTCAAATGCCTTTGAGAAGTCCAGATATACAACATCCACAGCGTCCCCCAGATCCAGTCTTGAACTTACCTCCTCGTAGAAACCAATCAGATTAGTCTGACAGGACCGATCTCTCATAAACCCATGCTGACGCTGGCTTATAAGGTTGTGCACAGTGAGATACTCCAAGATAGCATCTCTGATAAACCCCTCAAATATTTTCCCCACCACAGCAGTTAGACTCACGGGTCTGTAGTTTCCAGGATCGCTATTTGATCCTTTTTTGTATATTGGTACCACATTTGCTATGCGCCATTCCTGTGGAACATAACCAGTCCTAAGTGAATCTTCAAATATTAAAAATAACGGTCTGTCTATCACCGTACATAATTCATGCAGAACCCGGGGGTGTATGCCATCTGGCCCAGGTGATTTATCTATCTTAGTGGTTGCGAGGCGGCGCCGTACCTCTTCCTGGGTTAAACTGTTGACATTATAAAAAGAATTAACATTATTCCTCATTGTGTCTTCCACCAGGGGATTTTCCTGGGTAAAGACAGTTGAGAATGTGACATTCAGTAGATTGGCCCTTTCCTCATCTCCGTCCACCATGACCCCCATGTTATTTCTAAGGGGACCCACACTCTCTGTTTTTAGTTTCTTATCATTTATATACTTGAAAAATAATTTGGGATTATTTTTGCTCTCCCTGGCAATATTTCTCTCAGTCTCTATTTTTGCGGCCTTTATCTGCTTTTTACAGGATTTATTTTTCTCTCTATAATCCTGTAATGCCTCATCACTACCTTCACGTTTTAGCACCTTAAACGCTTTATCTTTCTCGCTTATTGCTTTCCTTACACGACTAGTTAGCCACATAGGGTTTTTCTTGTTCCTTTTATGCTTTTTCCCATAAGGTATGTGTTTCTCACAGGACTTTTTCAGAATATATGAGAAAAAGTCCCATTTTTTGGGGGGGGGCTTTTGTCTTTGAGAACATTATCTTAGTCTATGCCTTTAAGGTCTTCCCTTAGTTGCTGAAAATTTGCCCTCCTGAAGTTTAGAGTGTTGGTTGCCCCTTCACTAGCGCTCTTAGTAAAGCGTAATACAAAATCAATGATATTATGATCACTATTCCCCAGGTTCCCCCCAACCTGTAGTTTTGATATCCTATCAGGTCTGTTGGTAAGGATAAGGTCCAGCAGTGCCCCCCCTCTTGTTGGCTCCTGGACTAGTTGCGACAGGTAATTGTCTTTTGTTGTTGACAAGAACCTGCTGCCTTTAAAGGACCTGCAGGTTTCTGCCCCCCAGGTCAATATCTGGGTAATTGAAGTCTCCCATGATAAGTACTTCACCATGCTTTGAAGCCGCATCCATTTCACTTATCAGCATTTCCTCTGCTGCCTCCATTATATTTGGAGCCTTATAACAAACCCCTAGTAATATTTTATTATTCTTTTTCCCTCCCCTTATCTCCACCCATAGGGACTCTACATTTGCATTTGCATTACTGATGTCATCTCGCAGGACGGGCTTGAGGCAAGAATTCACATATAAACAAACCCCTCCCCCTTTTTTATTTATACGATCCTTTCTAAAAAGACTATAACCATCTATAGTAACAGCCCAGTCATAGCTACTGTCCAGCCATGTCTCGCTGATACCCACTATATCATATTTTTGCTCCAACATCAAGAGTTCCAGTTCCTCCATTTTGTTTGTGAGGCTTCTGGCATTTGTGTACATACACTTTATATGGTTTTCCCTGTCCGTATTCCTTTTGTCCTTATTCCCCAATCTCATTCCAGCCCCCCTTCCTCCCCCATGGACTATGACTCTTCCCAGCTCTCTATCTACACTGTCTATTTGCTCTGCACAACTACACGTTGCCCTCCCCCCAGGTCTCTAGTTTAAACACTCCTCCAACCTTCTAGCCATTTTTTCCCCTAAAACAGCGGCCCCCTCCCCATTGAGGTGCAGCCCATCCCTACTGTAGAGCCTGTAGCCAATAGAAAAGTCAGTCCAGTTCTCCATGAACCCAAAACCCTCCTTCCTACACCAACTTTTGAGCCACTTATTTACCTCCTTGATCTCCCGCTGCCTTTCTGGTGTGGCACGTGGTACAGGCAGTATTTCGGAGAAAATTACCTTTGAGGTCCTTGCCCTGAACTTATGGCCTAAATCTCTGAAATCATTTTTAAGGACCTTCCACCTACCTCTTACTTTGTCATTAGTGCCAATGTGGACCATGACCGCTGGTTCCTCACCAGCCCCTCCCAGTAATCCGTCAACCCGATCCGCAACATGCCGAACCCGAGCACCCGGCAAACAACACACTGTTCGGTATGCACGGTCTTTGTGACAGATTGCCCTGTGTGTTCCCCTAATAATGGAATCTCCCTCTACCAGCACCCGTCTGACCTTGCCTGTGCTCCCATTACCCTTCTTACTGGAGCACACATTCCCCTGGTTGCTAGCGGCCACGTCTTTCTGCAGCATTGCTACCCCAGAGCTGATATCCCCCTCATCCGCCAGCCTGGCAAACTTATTGGGTTGCGCCAGATCAGTGGTTGTCTTCTTTCAGCAAATTTTCAATATGCTTTCTGTAACAATTCTTCGCTGTTTTATCCCCATTCTATCTCTGCTTGCTGACGTTCAAAATGATGCCCCATTGTTAACATCCTGTGGAAAGAAATCTGTCCATAGAAATAAGATGTCACACAGGTGCACAGTCACTTTAACACACAGATGTGATTACTCTAGAGAACAGTGAAAAATCAATACACAACAAATTATTTGATGAAAGTGGACCCATACTTTAAGACTTACCATTGTCTTTTCTAGGTATACTTCATAAATTGATATATATATACCTGTACACACACTTTATTTAATTGAGCAAATCTTTAGTTAGATATTTCCTTGCCTCTGGCGAATTTCAGGGTAATACCTTCTCACCCATGTCTCCACATAACCCAATTATCCTATAAAGTGTATTCAATTTTTATCTTGGCATATACTGGACATGCACATAAGACATAAACACTACATTCAAAGAACATGAAGGATGTTTCAGAAAATGGGCATTGCTGGCATTGCTGGCATGTGAAAGCAGCATTGACTTGTGTTCTTCCTATGCTGCTTGGTAATTGGCATGGGCCTGTTCAGGTCAGCAGCTCAATTAACGAAGGCAGCTTCAACACATCACATATATGTTATATACATATTATGCTGTACAATGTGCAGCATAATATGTATAGATTGATGCACATCCTCCATTCTTTAGTGTCAGGATGGTTGACTGGGCCCCCTAATGGTGGGCTACCACTGTAGTTATGCTCCTGACTCCCAGTTAGAAGGTGAACAGAGGAACCCTGTGAATGGAGCACTAGTGCGTCTGTGGCCTGTGCTCAATTTTAATTGTAACATATCCCGATTTTCTATGCATAGAGACAAGTTACTTTTGGGAAAACACTTTAAGTTAAGTGGATTACAATAGTGGAATTCTAAAATGTCTTAATACAGTATGTACCTACAATTTTACATTTAGTACAGAAGCAGGGCATCATGTAGCGAGGAAGAGGCAAACCATGAAACATCTATTAGATTCCATCTCATTAGATAAAATGCTAAACTAAGTATTTTATTCTGGCAAAATCAATTTCACTTTTCAATTATATTTTATGCAAACTGCAGAGCAGATCTCTTTGATATTCTTTTTATAGAATCAACTTGTTTGTGATAAGCACATTGGTTGAAATTTGGGTTCATCCAAATATTAGAGGAAAATCTGGGACCCAGACTTTGGCACAAATGTGAAGCAATGGAGAAAACATACACCTTTCCTCTTACTGCAGTCAAAATTCAGTTACTGCAAATTGTGACAATTTCAAGTTTAAATTCTGTTAACGCAGCATTGCACTCACTACCAACTTATTCAAATGCACAACTAAGTTGTGTGGGATCCATGCCTTGTTTATCATATTGAACATGAGGATGTCCATGTTAGCTGCACAATCTACCTCCTGGTACTACATGCCATACCTGATGGTAGTGAAGGTTGAAGAGAGTTTAACATGGCATTACACATTGTGGCCATGCTCACTCTCCCTTTCCAGGTGGTGCAGATTTCCCTGTTGTGTTGGGAACTTTATCTTCTTTCTCCCCTCTCTGTCACCGTGCTTTCAATGACACATGGTAATGACTCCAGAAGTGCACCACTAGAGTGTGATTGTACTCCCTCGGTTTTGTCTTATACTCTACTAGTGATTCCTCCACTGATCGCTTTGACTTGGCCCCCTTTTGCTTGCTCTGCCAGCTGCCTTGGGCTTCCTGACCACCACCTCTTTGTTCAAAATATCATTGTTTTTCGCCCATATAGGGTCTAGAACCTCATCGTCCCCCCTTGCTTCTTCTACCACCAAGCCCACACCACTGCCCTCCTTCTCCACCTGCACTTCAGAGAAAACCACAGCAGTTGATAGTTGGGGTTAGTCACAGCCATTAGCAGTTGGGGTGTGCAGAGTGTGCTAGATTCAGGATTTCTGGTGCAACTATAGAATCTGGTGCCATTTGAACAGTGCACAATTTTAAATTTTTTAATGCTCCTTTAACATGTGCCGGACAACACATTTCTGTCAAACTTTGCATGTTAAATCTGGCACATTGTCCTACTGAGCACCTGAATGCCCCTTCAGTGCAGAAATTTGTGCCGCACGAAGAATAGTGCAGCTGCGCCACAAAACAGTTCAGTTCAACAAAAATGTAGTGTGACACCTGTAAAAGCAGTATGCACTGAATAGAATGTGCAAAGTCTACCCGAATACTGGCACAAGGCCCTTCGAGTGTGCCCCTCTATGCCTGGGAAAGGGGCAGTTGGATGGGCCACAGAATCCCAGCCAGGAAAGTCATCATACAGCATGACTAACTGCTCCACGACTTTTGTCTGAGATGGCTTTGCTGTTTTGAAAGGGGTGAGGTGGAGGGCTCTGCACTTTGAACAGAGGTTGAGGTAGGGAAAGATAATCCAATGGAAGTTGAGGCACTGTGTGCCATGTATTTTACCAATGCCTATACTGTGACCAGTATACACTGCACACCCTGGTGCCTGCTTGCACCAGAGAAATTTGGAGCAGACAGAGACTGAACAAGTCCTTTGCCCTGCAGCACCAGCTACACCTCCACCAGCAGCATCACAGTCATGTCCCTTAATTTCTGCTTTCCTCATTATAAAAGATCGGCAGTACTGTTTGAGGATATAGGTGAAACAAGGAATAACAATGGCACTTCAACGTAGCACTGAAGGATGCACATTAATCTACAGCGTAATATAACACTGATGCAAATACTTGTAAAACTGGTAGAGTGAAATAAAAGTCATGCAAATAGGTCAAAGACTGATGGGAGTATTTGCATCATTGTTGACTTACACTAAGACTGGTGGTGTAAGTTAACAGTGATGCAAATAAATTTAAAACTGTCTGGAACTGCACTATAGCAGTATATCACTAGATTAATGCCAATGTTGGGAAGGAAATAAAGTACTTACCACACATCCACACATACAATGATCTATTGCGGCTAGACTACATTTACAGATTTGAGGTTCTTAGTTACATTGTAATCAAATTGCATAAGCCCACTATCCACTCCTGGCTGAACTCATTCTAGTAGGTTTGCTATTAGCTACAGCATCACAAGGCATCCACCAACGCTGCAACACAGCACCACCAAGGACTAAAAACCAGTTGACCCCAGCACCCATACTCAGAGGCGTAGCTTAATGACATTCTTCACAGTACCCTAAAAAGAGCATATATTTCAGATTTCCACCTGTCCCTCATTACGGGAAGTCTCTGCCTGGCTGACCAACACTATGAAGAGATGTAACCTCTCCCTTGCTCTCTCTCTTGTCTCTTGCTCTTATACAAGGTCACATGTCCCACTTGGCCAATCACATCCATGTCCACAGAGGACATACCTGTTGCTGCTAAGGGGCTGCTTGCTGGTTGATTGGCTGCTCGGTTTGCTATATTTTCGGCAAACACAAAACTGAAGCTCAAACATTGGTGGCTGTTTGGCTTTAGGGGTTGTGGGTGCCGAATCCAACAAATTTAGTACAGACCTGAATTTTGCAGTCCATAAATAATCATGTGTCACATTCTTAGCTTCTGTTTATAGTGTTGCTCCTCAAAAACCTTATGCATCTATACACAGTATATGAGACCACAGGAGATGATTTATAGTATATGTTGTATTTGTCAGCAGGTGCTATTTGTTTATTGAGATGAGACTTCAGTCCTTTAAAATAAGGTAATTGACACAGAAATGAGCAGTATTACTTGGAAAATTGTATCTTTTCATTTCTCCTAGATGGCCTATAAAATGTCACTGTATGCAAAATAGCCCTCACCGGACATATAAATGACTGGAGTGAGAGATGCACATGTGTAAAGTAATATAACCACAATCAGAATGGGCAAAAAAACTTTCATTTTATATGAACAATGTGATGTTGTATAAAAGAGACCATTTAGTGGCATCTGTGCTGAGACAAATCAATACTTCATTTATAAGAAAATAGAGCTTTGTTTATTACAGGAAGAGCCTTCATTTCATCTAAGTAAATAAATTAACCCTTTATCCCTGTATATTCTGGGGTTAAATAACAAAGTAATTTTGTTCTGTTTTTCTTCTTCACGTTATAAGAGCTGCAGCTTTTTGATTTTTAGCAGCGCAGCCACATGAGACCTTAATTTTTGTAAGATGAGTTGTATTTTTAATCTCTTTTTAAGATTATTAAAACATCAATTCTACTGTAACATGTATGCCAGTTCGTGCTTCAGCGCCATCCTTTGTAGCACATCCTCTGCCAAACTTTATGAACAGACTTTTTTGTACTTATTTTGTGTTCTGTCCAGGGGCGTAACTAGGAGAGGCTAGGTCACATAGTAGACTTTTGAATGGGCCCCCCTTTGCCTGGCAGTCTTCTTATCCCATGGGGGTTGATAGCATATTTCTCTTGTAGTAACTACAGACCACATGGGGAAAGTAGAGAGAAGGTAGAGATGAGAAATTTTGAATCCTGCTGTCCACTACAGAGTTCCCTCTGTACTGTAGATGATTTCACTGTTATATAACTATTATGATGTACAAAATGTAGCATAATATGTATCTAGCGCTGCACATTCACCATTCTTTCGTGTGTCAGGTTGGATGATGGGGCCCCCTGACACTGTGGGCCCCATAACAGCCGCTATGGCCTCAGTAGTTACCACAGTAGTTAAGCCCCTGTTTCTGTCATGCACTAGTCTGAACCCTGTCCTACTTCATACCTAGCTGTCATAATTGAATTCTACCACACCTGTCTCTCTTCTGCTGATTCTGTTTTGGTCTGCAAATGGTTTTCAGTATTTGGTAACTATAACAGTATAACTTTAGTATGACTACAGCAACATTTAATTTAGTGACCCTTATTACAGCATTGTTTAGGTGGATTAATTATTATGAGAATGTTATAGTTCAAATCATTATAGATACCATTTTCTATATTATTTTCTATAAAATTTCCTTACATTACAATTTATGGTTTTTTTTTTACTTAACAAAATGTGACACCCACTGAAATCACCACTGATCACTGCTAAGACCAATCACTGTTGTTAACCTAGCCTTACTCACTCTCGGTGTCGTCATCAGGGAGCATCAATGTATCCCCATGACAGACTGGACTCTGTACACATACTCCAGAAATTGTCATTTCTGATGATCACTTGCAATAGCAAATACAACATATACTGAAAACATTGCTTTGTAGTAAATGGTAGGAATGATTAGACCCCCTAGGGTTAAAGTACTCAATCACAGTGAAAAAAGAAAAAAGTAAATCAAACCTAAAAGTTCAAATCAACACCTTTCCCTTAGAACTGACATAAATTTCACAAAAAAATATATATATAAACGTTAGGTATTTCCCCATCCCAAAAGTCTATCAAATATGATAACAGTTATTCTCAGTGGTGAACCCTGCAAAGTCTGAATCACCTTTTTATCGCCATTTTTCTGGCAGCAACCATGGCTATTAAGTCTTTAATAGCTGCTGGCAAAGTCACTAGTGGCATTTAATTATCACTCACGGGGTGGCAGTAATGTAAGTGCTGTTGCTAACTTTACCAGAGGCATTTAAACAGTTAACTCATACTATCGGTGCCAGTTACTTGGGGGTGTCGAGTCCATATTTTGTACCTGGACCATAATGCATTTTTAAAATTTTAATGGGTCCACTCATCACTGGTGAAGGGCCATCTGTGTAGTTGTGTGGACCATATACTTTATGTTTTATTACCATTGGGGGGATCCCACATTGTTGTGCAGGGACCCAGGGAACCCATGCTAAAGTCTGCATAAAAAGGTTTACTGCTGATCACTGAGCAAGTAAGAAATATTAGAAAAATAAGGTGTATTTCGTGAACTGAAATGTAAATGTGGATTGAAATCCATATATAACTCTAATTGACATATTTTTATTCTAAGAGATAACCTGTCAGGGTTCTGGGTCTGTGGACCCTCTGTGTGCCCCCCTGCGGGAGGTGATACTAGCCGACACCTGGGACCGGAGTCTAAGTGGCACCTGGTCTTCACCAGAGCGGGATGGTCTTGCTGCGGCGGGGTGCCACCAGGTCGTCCACAGGTGCGACTAGCCTGCGGTGGCTGCCAAGGTAGTAATGCAGGGCATAGTTCCTCAAACACGGAGCGGAATTCAGCCAGAAAGGTAGTATGGGTAACCGTGACTGGATTGTTTCTGTCCCAAAGAGGGGTAGCCCAGGGCAGAGCTTTCCTGGAAAGGAGGCTGAGGATAAATGTTACCTTGGAGCGTTTGGTAACAAACTGAGAATGCATCAGCTCTAGATGCAGCGCACACTGTGTAATGAAGACCCTGTACAGTTTGGGGTCGCCATCGTATTTATCAGGTATAGAAAGTCTGAGCCTTGGTCCTGGTGCTGGTGGATAAGCCGGGATGACAGTAGAAGTCGCAGGGGTAGTCGCACGAACTGCCACAGGAGCCTGATGCTGGGAGTCAAGCAGCTGTTGAAGGGCGGTGGCAACTTGGCCTAGGATTTCTCCTTGAGAAGCAATCTGGCAGGCGAAAACGCCAGAAATATCAGGCAGTAACCGACATGGCTCCTTGGCGGGGTCCATGGCCGGATCTTACTTTCAGGGTTCTGGGTCTGTGGACCTTCTTGACCACAACGGGAGGTGGTACTAGCCGACACCTGGGACCAGAGTCTAAGTGGCATCTGGTCTTCACCAGAGCTTGGCGCAAAGCGTGATGGTCTTGCTGCGGCGGGGTGCAACCAGGTCGTTCCACAGCTGCAACTAGCCTGCGGTGGCAGTCAAGGTAGTAATGCAGGGCACAGTCCGAGCCCGGGTATGACAGCGGAAAACAGCGCTGGAGGGGGCACTGGAACTCACAGCAGGAACACAGGAGCAGGAACACGGAACAGGAATGCAGGAACACTGGAACACAGCAACACAGGGACAGGTTCACGGGAACACAGGAGCAGGAACACAGGAGCACAGGAACACTGGAATGCAGGAGGGCTTTCACTTCACATGGAATGGCTTGAAGATCCGGCTAGGAATGATGGGAACTGCCAGATTATATAGCAAACCCAGAAGTGGCCAGCGCCAATCACCTTTTAAAACTACGAGTGCCGGCGTGCGCGCGCCCTAGGGAGCAGGAATGCGCATGGGCTCTAGGCTGGACGGGAGCAGGAGCGTGGAGGGGTAAGTCCGGAGCCAGGGCAGCACCACAGAGAGGGGCATGGGTGTGCCCACTATCCATGTCACGGATCGTGGACACACCCATGCCCCTCTCCGTGGGGCACCCGTGACATAACCCTCATAAAAAATCTATTCTCTTCCCATTTAAAAAAAAATTCAATTTCAAAAATCTGTCTGGGTTTTATTTTATAAGTGTTCTCTGCCCCTCTACCCTTCAATCAAACTTAACATATTCCTAAGATTTTTATTTCCTTATTATCGCTCATTGAAAGATAGTGTTCTACAACTATCGATTCATTTAAACATCTTCACCAATATTGTATAGAAAGGGCTGATCATCCTTACATTTACTCATTATTGTTTTCTTTGGCAAAATTTTGTTAGGGCAAACAAAACATCCTTGCATGCCCCTTTTATACCTCACTTTATACCCAAAATACATACAGAGTAATGTATGCAACACTATTCTTTTAATCACAGCAATCATGAGTCAACAACAGAGAGATAACTACAGTGGCAGCAGCCATAGCAGCTGCTATGGGGTCCACAGTGTCAGGGGGCCCTGGCATCTGGGATATTTCATGTGAATAAGCCGATTTGAGATGTGTATATGATGTATGTCTATGAATATGGTGTGTAATATAAATATATATATATATTTATAAGTATGTATGTTTTTAAGGGATAAGTGGGGCTCTGTTCAGAAGTTCACTATGGGGTCCTGCCTCTCCTAGTTATGCCACTTGTTTACAAACATGGAAGTCAAAAGCCTCTGTTCAGAACAATTGGTAGCCCTTATGTGAAACATTATATTCCCTGTACTAATTTTATTTGAAATACCCTATACATACAGTATTGTAATGAAAGTGTCCAACAACAGCGCAACCACAAGAAGGTTTAGGGCTACCTGGCAGACTGGGTAAGTTGTGGCGAACTCACTCTGTGACGTTTCCTGTGGGCTACAGCAGATAAGCCACCCTGATAAGGACAAACCCACTATCAGGAACCTAACAGTCCCTCGGTGACTTTAAAAGGTGGCCGGGAAGACTTACTTCATCTGTGACCTGCTAGATGGTGGAGTAGACGGGAAACAGGAAAACTGAGATAGACCAGTGTTCCCATAAAACACAGAAAACTAACCAGTCTGAAACAGAGAAAGCGGGATGACACCGTGAGATACACAACACTGATGAACAAACAACAGACACAGACAGACAAGCAGAGTCAAAACCAAGATAGCAGCAAAAATACAGAATCATATATCAAGAGAATGGTCAGTAAGCGTAGCAGAGGTCAAATATACAGAAAAGCAAACAACAAAATAGCAGAAGCACTAGAGAGCAGAGAAAAGACTGAATAACCAGCACCCTCTGAAAGAACTGGGCAGAATATAAAGGGAGCAATGGACACTGCCTCCCGAAGATCAGAAAGGATCTGACAACTTCAAGAACAGAGGATGACGTTTGCACAGATGTTACAAAGTATGTGTTAAGTTGAACTGGATTTCAGCAGGTACAGAAATTAGGGTTTGTCCACTTCAATAACTTTTAAGGCTTGTGCTTCATTTTTGTTGTATTTTATTACATACGTCTGGCTCCAATATTTGTTATAGTTGTTGTGATGTGTTATGACTGGGTTTCTTGTAAATAAATATAAATATTATTTTTTTTATTTATAAATACTGGTTAACAACTCTAACATTAGCACATTAAGGTTAATTAAAAGACACATTTTGTGATCTACCTAAATAAATGCAAATACGCTGGATGCATACCCTCATACATATGTGTGGTGATCTAGAACAGTGTGGCAGTCACCTGCTGGGAAAATAGAAATCAGTTGTTCAGCCCTGTGGCATATCTAAATATTCCTCAGCAGGTGGAAAGGGTTATTTCAGCTGCAACTGTGATACAATGAACGGCAGATACATTTGAGTAATTTTTCTTGGCAACAATAATGTAACAGAAGTCTTCTATGATTTAACAATTACACATACAGCATTGAGAATAAACCTTTCATGTAATATGGGTGGCTCCTGATTCACTTCTCCATTGGTATTCTTGCAGATAACCATTCTGTAGCACAGCCAAGGACAATAGTTAAATATTTAGTATCCTAAATAAGTATGCTTTGAACAAATGCTTGACTATTATTATTCCAACCAGGCGGGTTTGTCTGATGTAAAACTGCATCCGAGAACCAGGCTCTAAAGCATAGGTTATGTCATGTTGTCAAACACCAAATAATTGAGTACTCCTAATGCTCTTCTTGACAGAAGGTGGAACATATCAAAGTTGGAAGTAAAAGGTGGCAATGGATAAATTCATGAAATTATCTATTATTTAGTTAAGTGGTGATGCCAGAGCACAGATAGAGTCACCTTTCCTTTAGAATAAAATATATAAACAGCAGTGCACTGAAATAATGATGCAAAGTTCACTCTGTAGCTATGGAGAGCAAGACTAATACATCATTGCTGAAACATGTTTGATATACATTTACTAATGGGTATTGCAGTAGGGTAAGGTGTACTGTACTTAAACCATATACAAAGCATGGCTACCTAAACTCCAACAGTGCCCAATTCCTTTACACATTGAGGCACATTTACTAACAATAGTGCAAACTGCACTAAAGGCAGTTTGCTTGTGTAGTGCGCAGAAGGTGCCAGATTCAGGACTCCGACTGGGTGCACATTTAACATGGGTATGCAACACACAACAACAAATTCTGTTGGACTTTGAATCTGGCACCCGGTCCGACTGAGCACCGGAACGCACCTTAATTTGTGTTGCATAATGACTAGTGCTGCCGCACCACTAAAGGTCGTGTGCGACACAACTGTGGCGCGGTTACTTCTTAAAGTCCGAAAGAAAACTGGTGCACGGCCTTGAGTAAATGTGCGCCATTGTGCATTTCCTGGTGATGAAGCTGGCATAACAGTTGGCTGAAATGCATCTGAGACGATCTGGTGAAGCTGAATAGCACCTAGCGCTATAGGCTGATACCTTTTGGGTTAAATACCTTCCAAGGCGGTGTCTGGAATACATCATTTCAAAAGGGTATCCATATACATCCATTGCTTCTAAATCCCTACTTCTGACTTTCAGTCTCAATTCTCAATTCATACTTACATTACTTGGGCCTAAACAATGTGATTACTGTACTAACCAAGATGGATTTTTTCCATTTTACGCCTTTCACACCCCCAAAAATGTATAGAGCTGTATGTGGACTTATTTTTTGCATAAAACAATTGTACTTCCTGGTGGCGGTATTTTATAATCTATGCTGTGCACTGGGGAACTGGAAAACAAATTCCAAATTGACAAGAAAATGCATTTACACCAATTTCTTGTGGGCTTTGTTTTTACAGATTTACTGGCACTCTATTTACTTAATTCTTGCGAAAATCATACTGATGCCAAATTTTTATAGGTTTTATAAGCTTTTAATCGATTTACATCTTAATAAATTTTGTACAGTGTAAGCTGTCATTTTTTGTAGGACGAGTTGACGTTTAAAATTTATAAAATATATAAAAAAAAGTATTGGACATTTGGACATATATTTTTAAATGTTTTATTATTTTTTTTTGTTTACTGTATTTCTAGATCCCCTAGGATACTTGAACTCTAGGGGGTCTGATCACTTAAACAATATACTTCAATACTACTCTATTGGTTAGGGTCCTGGCTGTTATAGCAACTGGCCAGTTTAATCTGATGACATCACAGGGGGTGCCAGTCTGATCAAAGATGGCAATGCCATGCAACATCGTCACTTAAGTGCCATGGCAAAAACCTGCTGTATATGAGTAGGCTTAGTCTGTGAGCCCACTCCATACATGTTAAATGGCAAAAATTGGATGTACAGCCTGTATTTAGGGGTCACACAGAGTGTAAAAAGAAAGAAATTGTGTTATCATACATTGCATGTTGAGACCCCTCGGGTTAAAAAGATTTAAATCCCCTCTATCCCTAGAACATATTAATAATTAAAAAAAATCAACATGTTAGGCATGTTCACGTCACAGAATGCACAATCTTTTCAAATATAAAAATACGCATTCTAATACGCAATAGAAAAAGAGTCTGAATCAGCATTTTTTCTCCATTTTGCCTCCCATAAAAATCGTTCAAAAGGTCAAACAGGGGAATCTCCCCTGATTGTTAGAGATGGACGAAAAAAACTATTTTTTTTCCCCTTTTTTTTTTTTGCTCCCCCACGAGCACAACATGTTACATGGGGAAGAGAACTCTGGGAAGAAGAAAGGAACACCCTCGATCACATGTGCAGACATATAAGCCCATCAGCGACCGACAGGCTTATGTGATGTCACAGCCCTGTAAAAACAGATGGCCATCCCATAAAGTTGATATCAAGAAATCTGTGTCAAATCCACAAAGTTGCTGGAGTGATTTCTTCTCAAAGTCCAGGGTGTCAGTTTTTGGGGTTCTATATTCCCCAAATTTCAATTCTTTTTTGTTTCTAAAGTTGATATCAAGAAATCCGTGTCAAATCCACATAGTTGGTAGAGTAAATTTTTCTCAAAGTCCAGGGTGTCAGTTTTTGGGGAACTGTATTCCCCAAATTTCAATTATTTTTTGTTGATATCAAGAAATCCATGTCAAATCAACATAGTTGATGAACCAATATGTCAGACAGAGAAGTAACAGATGGAGCAGGCACAGGTCACAACACGGTAAGGGGATGTCGCAGCAGGGATGACTCTATGAGGCCAGAACTGCTTGTGTCATCTCGCGACAGTGTGTTGATAAAGAATCCAAAGGTTCTCGATTGGTTGACTAGGTCATCCATTTCCTCCCAAATTACATCTGACAACCCCAGCCAAGAGTCTGTGGATTTGTTAGATACAACCCTTAGTTGGCATGGTCCAGGAGCAGGTCAGCGGCCCTAACCTGTCCTCAACCAGTCTCTGTCCTTTTCATTTCTGTAAGCCAGAGATCTACTAGGTGGTCTGGGCTCAGTGCCACTATACAGCAAGGATAAACTCTGTGAGGACAGTCAGAAGCTGCTTGGCAGTGAAGAGGTGGGGCAGACATCCGCTGCTTTGTGCAGTAAATGGGAGAGATGTGGAGATTGGCACAGGAGGTTATTTTGCACTTGCAAGTAGTCTGGGTGTTCCTGCTGAGACGATGTGGCAGTTTTTTTGTTAAGACACCAGAGGAACCGAGCATGTGTGTATATAGAATCTGCCAGTCAAGACTCCAGCACCTCTGCCAAAGGGAGCCGTTTGTCTTTGACATCATCTCCCGGTGCAGATGCTCCTGCTTCTCGCTACGCAGTTGTTGAACGAGTCGATTACAAAGAGACAACTGTATGCGTCCAGCCATCCTAAGGTGCAGAAGCTGACCGTGCTCCTGTCCAAGTTGTTGGTTATGCAGTCCTTCCCTTTCCAAGACTCTGCATCCTTCAGAGAACTAATGGCTTGTGCTGAACTAAGGTGAAGAGGTTCAAGCTGAAATTTATTTTCCAAAATGGCAGTACCAGCCCTTCACAAATATGCAGAACAGAAGGTGGGCCAGTACTTGAGCTTATGTTTTTTTTCCAAGGTGCACGGCAGCGTGGACGTGTAGAGCTGTAACTATGGTCAGGGCCAGTACATGTCCTTTACAGCCCACTGGGTGAAGGTGGTTCCCGCCCAGCCACACCAACAACTTGAACGGGAGATGTCGTTTTCTCCTCCGCGTTGCCAAACTGCTGCCCCGGCGCCAAAGTCTGCCTCCTCCTCCACCTCCTCAGCCTCCACAAGTCTAACTACTGCTCCATCATACCAGATGTGTAGGACACAGCGGTTTAACCCAGAAAGCAATGTGTGGCTTTCTCTGTGATAACTAAAAATTGGAACCAGGGTGACAGACAATGGGAAGAACATGGTGTCCATCGCGGAGAGATGGGGGCTAGGTGCAGTAGCAGCTCCATCAGCAGCAGCTTAAGTCTGGAGTCCTTAATGAGCAGCTTCATTTACCCGCCTAGTGAGGAGGGTAGATGCCACCAGCAGCAGGACATGGAGCAGACCCTGCTCCAGTAGGTGGTGGCCTACTTGGACAGCACTCTACCACCCCAGGTAGAGGACCTCCTGGATTACTGGGGTTTACAAACTTGATGTGTGAATGCAACTTGCAGAGTTTGCAGTAGAGAAGCTGTGGAGAAGGCTGTCTCATTTTAACCCATTCATTATAATGTGCTAATTGCACATTGTAATGAATGAGGAAGAAAATCCCCATATACTGCCATACTGTAGTATTTCAGTATATGGTAGGATCGATCAGACAACCTAGGATTAGTAAGAAAAATAGTAAAAATAAAAATAAAATAAGTTAAAACAAAAAAATTATAAAAAACATAAAAACTCAAATCAACTCCCTTTCACTAAAAGTCATATAAATATAAATAGACAGTAAAAACCATAAACACATTAGGTATCGCTGCGTCGGAAAATTACCGATCTATCAAAATATAAGAACGGTTTTTCACTAAGTTTAACCCTGCAACGGAAAATAGCGCCCAAAGTCAAGATGGCAGTTTTTTGTGATTTTGAAAAATATAAAAATATTCTATAAAAAGTGATCAAACGGTCATACAGTTCTAAAGAATTGAAAACATCATAAAAAGTTGCAAAAATGACACCACCCACAGCTCTGTACACCAAAGTATGAAAAAGTTATTAGAGCCAGAAGATGGCAAAATCGAAAAAAAAAAAAAAATTTAATTTTTGTAAATGTATGAAAACATTATAAAACCTATACAAATTTGGTATCCCCACGATTTTTCCAACTCAGAGAATAGTAGACACGTCATTTGGGGTGCACAGTTAAAGCCGTAAAATCCAAGCCCACAAGAATATGGCTTAAATGCATTTTTTCATCATTTTCACTGCATTTGGAATTTTTTTTCTGCTTTCCAATACACGGCATAGAATATTCAATACCATAACTATGAAGTGCAATTTGTTATGCAGAAACAAGCCATCACACAGCTTGTTATGTGTAAAAATAAAAAAAGTTACAGATTTTTGAAGGTGGGGAGTGAAAAGTGAAAAATGGAAGTGAAAAAACAAAAAAGGCCCAGGTCGTTAAGGGGTTAATAAATTTGGGCCAGGGTCTGTAAGAAAATGGCACTACTATGTTTTTTAATTTTATTTGGATTTTCCTTGCTTTCCTGGACAGTACATGGAATATTAAATTGTTACATTAGGGAGTTCAAGCCAAACCAATAAGCATCTTTAACCCCTTAACGCTCTGCGCCGTAGCTCTACGGCGCAGAGGTATAAGGGAAGTATGAAGAGGGCTCACGGGCTGAGTCCTCTTCATACAGAGGTGGGGGTTTTTGCATTTTGCACCAAACCCCCACCGCTAATAACCGCGGTCAGTGCTTGCACCGATCGCGGCTATTAACCCTCTCAACGCCGCCGGCAAAGTCGCTGGCGGCGTTTAAAAGACGGCGGCGCGCGGGCGCCGCCATCTTTTTTCCGATCGCCGCGCCCCCGAATGTCATCGGGGGGCAGCGATCAGATATCATGGTAGCCTCGGGTCTTCGTTTGACACGAGGCTACATGGCTTATGCAGGTTCGTTACAATGAGCCAGTGGCTCATTGTAATGTATGACCTGCAAAAATGCCATATATTGCAATACTGTAGTATTGCAGTATATGGTAGGAGCAATCTGACCATCTAGGGTTAATGTACCCTAGATGGTCTAAAAAATAGTGAAAAAAAAAGAAAAAAAAAAGTTAAAAAAATAAAAAAAATTAATAAAATATTAAAAGTTCAAATCACCCCCCTTTCCCTAGAACGGATATAAAACATAATAAACAGTAAAAATCACAAACATATTAGGTATCGCCGCGTCCCAAAATGCCCGATCTATCAAAATATAAAAACGGTTACGGGCGGCGGTGACCTCCGAGGCAGGAAATGGCGCCCAAATGTCCGAAATGCGACTTTTACACCTTTTTACATAACATAAAAAATGAAATAAAAAATGATCAAAATGTCGCACATACCTCAAAATGGCAGCAATGAAAACGGCGCCTTATTTCGCAAAAAATGACCCCTCAAACATCTCCGTGCGCCAAAGTATGAAAAAGTTATTAGCGTCAGAAGATGGCAAAAAATTTTTTTCTTTTTTGTACACATTCGTTTAATTTTTGAAAATGTATTAAGACACAATAAAACTTAAATAAATTTGGTATCACCGCGATTGCACCGAACCAAAGAATAAAGTAGGCGTGTTATTTGGAGCGAAGATTGAAAGTCGTAAAAACTGAGCCCACAAGAACGTGCGTTTTTTTTTCAATTTTTCCACATTTGGAATTTTTTTCAGCTTCACAGTACACGGCATGTTAAAATAAGTAACATCACGGGAAAGTAAAATTTGTTACCCACAAAATAAGCCCTCACACAGGTCTGTACACGGAAAAATGAAAAAGTTATGGATTTTTGAAGTTGGAGAGCGAGAAATGAGCCGAAAAACCCTGCGTCCTTAAGGGGTTAAAATCTAATATAATATCTAGAGATGAGCGAGCACTAAAATGCTCGGGTACTCGTTATTCAAGACGAACTTTTCCCGATGCTCGAGTGCTCGTCTCGAATAACGAGCCCCATTGAAGTCAATGGGAGACTCAAGCATTTTTCAAGGGGACCAAGGCTCTGCACAGGGAAGCTTGGCCAAACACCTGGGAACCTCAGAAAAGGATGAAAACACCACGGAAATGGACAGGAAACAGCAGGGGCAGCATGCATGGATGCCTCTGAGGCTGCTTAATCGCACCATTATGCCAAAATTATGGGCAACAGCATGGCCATGACAGAGTGACAGAATGAGGCTAGATAGCATCTAAAACATGCAATAATTGACCCTGACACTATAGGGGACGTCATGCAGAGGCAGCGGCAGCAGTGGCAGGCTAGAGAGTCTCATGGCGACATACCCTAAATGGACTCAGGTTTCACCAAAGGAGGTGAAATGATTTCCTATGTGAACAAAAGGTTGACGGTATATTTAGTCGATAACACAGCATGGTGGCGACATAGTGACCAAATTCCATAACGTATTTGGTGAAACACCCGAAAAATGAGCCTGACACAGCTCTTTTGATAAAGGGACGACATGTGGAGGCAGCCATGGAGACGACTTCCATGATTAAGAGCGACAGTATGGGGCATTCATATTGCGCTGCTATGATTGCAACTTCAGGTCTCCAGCATTGCGGCGACAGATGGGCCGAGTTCCACTATGTATCTGGTGAAACACCTGAAAATTCTGCCTGACACAGCTCGTTTGATAAGGGGATGATGTGCTGCATATCCTCTCGTGCTCCAGCGTCTGGGGTATAGAGAGTTGAAATGAGACATTGGTGGACGCTGTGGAGGATCGTGGAGGCAAAATGGACAGGAAACAGCAGGGGCAGCATGCATGGATGCCTCTGAGGCTGCCTAATCTTGGGATGGAGCTGGCGGTCCACTGCCAGGCGAGCTTTCGCCTGTCCAAGCCCCTGTCTCTCGGCTCCTCCCCACCCAAAATGGGCCTGGGGGCCAGAAGCGTTTACTTTGAAAAAATTATAATTTTCAAATCAGGCCGGGTCGTTTGAATATTTCACCTAGGAATAATGGAATAGCATAGTGGTTCTATTTTTAATTGTTTTTACGGAAATGGTTCCATGATTAAGAGCGACAGTATGGGGTATTGCGCTGCTATGATTGCAACTTCAGGTCTCCAGCATGGCGGCGACAGATGGGCCGAGTTCCACTATGTATCTGGTGAAACACCTGAAAATTCTGCCTGACACAGCTCGTTTGATAAGGGGACGATGTATGGAGGCAGTGAACTAGTAGTAGATTAAAGGTGCTGCAGTTAAAACTATGTTAGTTGGATCTTGAGATGGAGCTGGCGCTCCGCTGCCAGGCGAGCGTTCGCCAATCCAAGCCCCTGTCTCTAGGCTACTCCCCAAACAGCACTTCTAAGAACCTTTTGTATAAGATCAAGTGTAGTAGCGTTCTTATAAGTTTAGGATATGGCGGGTGAGGGGAATGTAAACAGATGCGCAAGAAGCGCTGAAATAATATTGGTAAATGATAAAAGTTTGCCAGTATATTTTGTGGATTACACAGCAGGGTGGCGACAAAGTTAACAAGTTTGATGTGGAAGCCATGAAAAGAACCCAAAATTCTGCCTGACATAGTTTGTTTGATAAGGAGACAATGTATGGAGGCAGCTATATGGATGACTTTTGGAGGCAGCTATGGCGATGACGTGTGGAGGTAGCAATGGAGACAACGTGTGGAGCCAGCTAAAAAGACGACATGTGGAGGCTGCTATGGAGACAATTTAATTTGGATAGTGCCTGTATGTGGCAGTCCAAAAAAGTTTTCAAACCAGAGGAGCAGGTAGGTGGTCCTCCAGAAAAATTAAATAAATTGAGTGCCTGTATGTGGCAGTCCAAAAAAGTTTTCAAACCAGAGGAGCAGGTAGGTCTGCCGAGTTGCAGAGCCGCCACCAGGTTACGGCCGTTGTCACACACAACCATGCCTGGCTTCAGGTTCAGCGGTGCCAGCCACAGATCAGTCTGCGCCGTGATGCCCTGTAATAGCTCTTGGGCGGTGTGCCTTTTATCGCCTAGGCTCAGCAGTTTGAGCACCGCCTGCTGTCGCTTAGCGATGGCACTGCTGCTGTGCCTAGAGCTACCGACAGATGCCCACGGATGGTAATTCGAAGGAGGAGAAGGTGGAGGAGTGGTGGGAGGAGGAGGAGGCATAGAAGGCCTTTGAGACCTGGACCGAGGTAGGCCCCGCAATCCTCGGCGTCGGCAGTATATGAGCAGCCCCAGGGTCAGACTCGGTCCCAGCCTCCACCAAGTTAACCCAATGTGCCGTCAGCGATATATAGTGGCCCTGCCCGGCAGCACTCGTACACGTGTCCGTGGTCAGGTGGACCTTGTCAGAAACGGCGTTGGTCAGGGCACGCATGATGTTCTCTGACACGTGCTTGTGCAGGGCTGGGACGGCACATCGGGAAAAGTAGTGGCGGCTGGGGACCGAATACCGAGGGGCGGTATATTTTAAAAGGCCTCGGTCTCTACCAGCCTATAGGGCAGCATCTCCAGGCTAAGCAACTTGGAGATGTGGACGTTGAGGGCTTGGGCGTGTGGGTGGGTTACGCTATACTTCCTTTTGCGCTCCAGCGTCTGGGGTATGGAGAGCTGAACGCTGGTGGATGCTGTGGAGGATCGTGGAGGCGAAGATGGGGTTTTCGCACGGGAGGTGTTTGGGCCGTGGTCCTGGGCAGGGGGCTGACTAGCAGATGACACAGGGGAAGGAGCAGTGGTGTGCCCGGCCGGAGGTGAACGGGCTTGGTGCCATTGAGTGGGGTGTTTAGCATTCATATGCCTGCGCATACTGGTGGTAGTTAAGCTAGTAGTGGTGGAACCCCTGCTGATCCTGGTTGCACACCACAGTCCGTCGGTCATCCGGTGTTTCTTTAAAGAACCTCCAGACTTCTGAAAATCTAGCCCTCGCCACGGGAGCTTGACTAAGGGCAACATTTGGCGCTGATGCACCAGCTCTGGCCCTGCCTCTCCGTCTGGCCCCACCACTGCCTCTTCCAACCTGTTCTGCTATAGGACTCGCCTCCGTCTCAGAAGCACTGTGTTCACCCGGCCTATCAACCCAGCTTGGGTCTGTCACCTCATCATCCTCCGATCCCTCAGTCTGCTCCCCCCTCGGACTTCCTGCCCTGACAACAACTTCACCACTGTCTTACAACCGTGTCTCCTCATCGTCTGACACCTCTTTACACACTTCTTCCACTACGTCAATAATGTCATCATCACCCACAGACTGCGACTGGTGGAAAACCTGGGCATCGGAAAATTGCTCAGCAGCAACCGGACAAGTGGTTTGTGACTGTGGGAAGGGTCCAGAAAACAGTTCCTCAGAGTATGCCGGTTCAAATGCCAAATTTTGCTGGGAGGGGGCAGACTGGGGGGAAGGAGGCTGAGGTGGAGGAGCTGGAGGAGTGCTGATTTCGGTGACATGGGTGGACTGCGTGGAAGACTGACTGGTGGACAAATGGCTAGAAGCATTGTCCGCAATCCACGACATCACCTCTTCGCACTGTTCTGGCCTCAACAGTGCTCTACCACGAGTCCCAGTAACTTGAGACATGATGAACCTAGGGAGTGTAGCTCTGCGGCGTTCCCCTGCTCCCTCATCAGCAGGTGGTGTCTCACCCCGCCCAGGACCACGGCCTCTGACCCCTGCAGTAGTCGGACGCCCACGTCCACGCCCTCGTCCTCTACCCCTAGCCCTCGGGTTAAACATTTTCCAAATTAAAGTGTAAACTTTTAAATTTTTTTTTTGTATTTTTTTATTTTTTTTTAACAAAACGATGCTATCCTATTGCTTTGGCTAGTTTCTTACCTACACTGACAATTTACAAAAAAAGGCCAGAGAACCGGCCTCACTAAGACCCATTAGTCATATATGTGGGGGTATTTTTATTCCCCATAAAACTTATAACCTTTATTTGTTTATTTAAAAAAAGTTTTTATGTTTTTTTGATGACAATTATAAAGAGAGAAAACCATTAAAAATCTACAAGCAGGGACTTGTTTCGAGGCACCCCTGAGGACGCCACGCAGTGGCGAAACATGTCGGGGGGGCTTTAGTGTTCTGTTAGGTTTTAGATAGCAGCAGGAGGACTAGAAATAATGGCAATAAATGTGTGATTGTGGCTGTGTGAGTGGCATGGGAATCCTAATACCTAAAGTATGACAGTGTGAATTGGACCGATAGATGTCTTTGGAGAATATAGTGAGATAGAAAGAGCACTAGTTGAGTGAGATCTATAGATACATTCACGCACGGGTCACTTTGCAACAGTGATACAAGCCACGTTTATCTGACCAGTACGTCTGGCAATTATGGTCAACTAGTGCATCATTTGGAAAAAGGGTAGAAGTTTTTTCTACCAAAGATCCATATAGTGGTGGGAACAGAACTTCTCACTATACTCCATACAGCAATAATACTATGGTCCCATGCTCACAAAACATACCACACCTGAGTCGCAAATGAAAACACATTCCTATGAATTCCTATGAGTCCCTGCTTGTAGATTTTTAATGGTTTTCTCTCTTTATAATTGTCATCAAAAAAACATAAAAACTTTTTTTAAATAAACAAATAAAGGTTATAAGTTTTATGGGGAATAAAAATACCCCCACATATATGACTAATGGGTCTTAGTGAGGCCGGTTCTCTGGCCTTTTTTTGTAAATTATAATTTTTGATGTGGACCCAGTCCAACTTCCATCCACGATCTACCTTTTGGTATTTTTGTTAACCTACACTGACAGCACACAACTGGATTTTGTGCTGTGCCTGATGACTTTGAGCTATAAAATGAAATAAAGGTAAAAAAAAAAATAAATCAGCAGACTCTGCCTAATTCTAATCAAACCCCTAATAAATTGTCCCACTTCAGTGTTTGAGGTGGATATGCATGTCACTAAGAGCTAAACACAACGGTCGCAGGTCTCCCAGCAAATTCCTCACAATATGGTACTAGCTGCACTACTAATGCCAGCAAGCCCAGCCACAAGCAAACAAAAAAAAAGGAAAATATAACGCTATTGTAGGCCTAAGTAAGCCGTTGGGGTTCTCCTATGGCTATTTTGTAGCCTACACTGAAAGCACACTGCTTTGCAAGATGAGTTTGAGCTATAAAATGAAATAAAGGTAAAAAAAAAAAAAAAATCAGCAGACTCTGCCTAATTCTAATCAAACCCCTAATAAATTGTCCCACTTTGGTGTTTGAGGTGGATATGTGTGTCACTAAGAGCTAAACACAACGGTAGCAAGTCCCCCTGCAAATTCCTCACAATATGGTACTAGCTGCACTACTAGTGCCAGCAAGCCCAGCCACAAGCAAATAAAAAAAAAAAAAATGTATAACGTTATTGTAGCCCTAAGAAGGGCTGTTGGGTTCTTGTAGAATCACTCCTGCCTAACACTATTCTAATAGAACACCCTAACGCTTTCCCTGACCAGCAGCAGCTCTCTCCCTAGCGGCATCCAGACACAGAATGATCCGAGCAGCGCGGGCAGGGGCTAGTCTATTCCAGGGTCACCTGATCAGGCCAGCCAACCACTGCTATCGACGTGTAAGGGTACCACGTCATGCTGGGTGGAGTGCAGAGTCTCCTGGCTTGTGATTGGCTCTGTTTCTGGCCACTAAAAAGCAAAGCGGCGGGAGATGCCATTTTCTCGAGCGGGCGAAGTATTCGTCCGAGCAACAAGCAGTTTCAAGTACGCTAATGCTCGAACGAGCATCAAGCTCGGACGAGTATGTTCGCTCATCTCTAATAATATCTAAATAGTTATTTATTTTTGCTTATGTGGCATATACTGTAATGATGACAGAAAAAATGGTGCTTACCCTTTATTTCATCCTGTACATTTCTCCCACTGCCGAAGATGGCTGCTCTCTGAGCTGGTCACATGTCCACATCACATGTTCTGCACAACTTCCAGGGTAAGTCATGTGATCATCACTATGTTAGGTTGTAGCTGGTTTGCTCTCAGTAGGTTTGTTATTATGGAAGGGGCGGGACTTATCACGATTTTGGAGTGAATCTATTAACAAGGACCAGAGAAGATTAAGATATCTCAGTTCATGGAGGAGAGAAGCGAATTCAACATGTCCCCTCCATATATCTCTGAACTCGTCAGGTAATACCACCCCACAAATATTATCTGCTCCTCTTAGGACCTTCAGCTTCACTCTACTATCATCAGCTCTTCTCCCATCCGTATCCAGGACTTCTCCCGTGCTTCCTCCATACTCGGGAACTCTCTACCAAAATGTGTCAGACTGTCCCCCACTTTCCAAACCTTCAAACGTAATCTGAAAACCTTCCTGTTCAGGATCACCTATAATGCACATTAACTGCTCTGCTTCCTCACCTCATGTCTCTATTTCCCCCACCATATTGATTGTGAGCCCTCACAGAGAGGGTCCTCCCCCTTTTTGTCTCCAGATCACTGTAGTTTTGTATTTCGTATTTGCGCTTTGTCTTAATGTAATGTATGTGAACCGCTTAATGATTGTACAGCACCATGGACAGGACTGAATGTACAAGAGTAATATCATTTATTTGGGAAAATCATGTTAGTAGGGCCAAGAGGAATATATTTCCATGGGATTTCATTTTACATAAGACTGCATTTTAATGCTGGAAGGACAAGCGGTATGTATTTACATGGGACTGCATGTTAGGGGCTGATGGGATGTATTTACATATTACTTCATTTAACACTGAAAAGACAGGAGGAATGTTTTTTCATGGGACTGCATGTTAGGGGCTGGTGGGATGTATTTACATAGGAATGCATTTTTAGCGCTGGAGGACAGCAGGGGCGTATTTAAATGGGAAAAGCAGTCAAGAGACAACAACCAAAAAATTACCAGTTATTAAATTGGGTGAAGCACGCAGCTCAGGGTCCTGGTGTGTAGGATCCAAAGTCCAATATAGAAAGGAAAAGGCCACAGCATCCAATATGATGAAAAAGGTGATAAACCTTTATTCACACAGGCATGAAAAAACTGCATATTGGGCCTGGAATGGCCTCTCTACTATATACATTCTGCACATGCATGGCCCCAAAATTACACGTATTCACAATCGTAAATGCATGAGCCCCAACACATAGGGGCAGATTTATCCATCAGTCTGAAAGTCAGAATATTTCTAGTTGCCCATGACAACCAATCACAGCTCCCCTTTAAAATATTCATGAGCACTGGTAAAATGAAAGCTGAGCTGTGATTGGTTGCCATGGGCAACTGGAAATATTCTGACTTTCAGACTGATTGATAAATCTGCCCCATAGTGTGTATCACATTGTACAGCTGGGTAAGTTGTAAATGCGTCTCCCGTGGATGGCTTCTCTGGTGGGGCCTGGTGTAGAATTGCGCTATAATCTTAGTCAGAAAAATACAGGTTATAGCTAGTGCAAAGGTGTGGAGGTGGTATAAGGGGGGAAATAATAGCAATTCCTGGCAGTTCACACAGAATTGCAATTATTTCAAGGCTTGTATGCTAAAAAACTGGGGTGCAAGCCTTGATAAATGCCCCAGATGTTCAGCTTATAATCAGCTGTCTTTGCAAAAGCTATATCATACTGGTAGAAAATCTGTATACATAAAAATACATGCACACAAGCATACATCCACATATTGAGATCCCTATGCACTTTACACATACATACACAATATAAAAAAAACACATATGCATGTTTTTCTGACATTAAATCAGAATAACCCTTTCCCATTGTAGGGCAATTAGGATTACCAAAATTATTTTTATTTTGAAAATACCAGAATAATGAGAGAGAGAATTTATAATGCATTTTTATTACTTTCTACAAATGTAAAAGTTGAAAGACTAACCTTTCAACTATTTGGGAAAGCCTGTATGTTGATGTGATGTCTTTGGAAGCTTCTGATCTATTGGCAACATTTAAGTTTATTGGTGGCACACCTGTGGATGTATTTTAAGGCACACTCGAAACACACTGAACTAGTTTTATAAAAAGTTTGATACACTGATATAGAAACATATCTTGTTTAATTGCTGAGCTGTGTGGTTTTGCTGAAAAAATAATGATAAAATTCAGGATAATGAGGTTCTGTCGATCCTATATTTGACAGGGTACATATCCTTTTGCACTGCTCAGGAGAATGATGTAATCACTGACAGGCAGAAGTAATCAATTGCTGCACCAACCCTGCATCTGCTGTGAATGAATGATCCAGCTCAAGTCTGGACAGTTTAGAAAGCTCCATGTTATGTGTTTATGTGGTAAGCTGCATGCAACTCAGAATGATCCAGCTCAAGGTCCTGAATTTTATAATAGTTTTCTTTTTAGCAAAACAACTCAGCTCAGGAATTAAACAAGATGTAGCTACAGCATTCTCAAGGTATGTTCGGTTCATAATGCATGAAATCAAACAGTAGATTTCCTTTAATCCTATTCTTTATAGTCATAAAGACACCAAGTGGAACATAACTTTACTACCATATTGCTAATATATAACCCCTCTATATGTTCTTAGACACGTACAACCCCCTGAAAATTATGTAAAACTCACCCCCTGCATAACACAAATCCCCAAGATAAGATAGATGATGGGATGATACGAAGATTCTAAAACATTTAGGTATATATATATATTGAAGGATGTGTGTATCAAGTTGTATTATAGTTATCATGTGAGAAATATTTTTCTTAAATAGACTTCTTTACCCAGTAATTTTTATTGTTGATATTTTTGCAAATTGTAACTTTCAGTCACTGCTGCACATAGAAGGAGAACAGTGGCGCCTGCAGAGAGCAGTAAAAAAATGTGAATTGTTTTGTGATCCCTGAGTTGATTTTAATTTTTTCACACCAATAACTATTAGCTCCATAAATGATTCAAGGCCTCTCTCAAAAAACACCACTTTTTTTGTCAAAATGCTATGTTTGAAATGTTCTACAAAAATACAGAGTTGTCTTGACAACAGTAGCTAGTAGTAGACTGTCTTTTAGGAATAACCAGTGGAATATTTACAAAAAAAGGTAAGTTTGTATACCTAGATATACACTACAATATATGTTCACAAAAAAAAATCATAGACTCTGGTAGAGTCTGGTGGCTGGTAAAAAAACAAGAATAAAAAGCGTATTTTCATATATTTAATTTAAGAAGGCAGTTTAATTCAAATATACTGTATATATAGCAGTTTATCTAGTGTTGAATCAAAATGGAAAATGCAAAAAGATGAAATACAAATCAGGAAAAGTGCACTTATTCCCAGGACCTGGAGCCCAAAGAGGTTACAAGTACTATTTTACTTTTGGATATGAATATTTAGTTAGATACAAATATATATTCATTCAAATTTGGAAACTGTATAACTGTATCTTGGGACTAGGGTAAAATCTCTGTATTTGGGTAAGCAATTATCTTATTGATAAGGTTAGTTGTTAGTGGGAAATTCTCACATTGGGGTAACGTTACCAGTGGGGTGCCACAAGGGGTCAGTATTGGGGACACTTCTATTTAATATTTTTATCAATGACCTCTTAGAGTTTTACAAAGTAGAGTTTCTATATTTGTAGATCATACTAAGCTTTGTAAAGTAATTAATGCAGAGGAAAATAGTATAGCATTACAAAGGGATTTGTGGAAACTGGAGGCGTGGGATGACAAATAGCAGATGAGGTTTAACATAGATAAATGAAAGGTTATGCACTTGGGTAGAGGAAATGAAAGTATAATTATGTTTAAAACAATACATTTCTTGGTATAACTGATGGAGAAAAAGACTTGGGGATATTGGTGGACAGTAAACTCAATTTAAGTTACCAGTGGGGTGCCACAGGGCTCACTATTGTCCTCCTCACTTTTTAACATTTTTATTAATTACCTTAACGCAGGGTATTTTCGCTCATTTCTTGTTCTCCATCTTCAAAAATCCATTGCTTTTTTCCATGTACAGAGCTGTGTGAGGGCTTATTTTGTTTGTAACAAATTTTACTTTCCTGTGATATTATTTATTATTCCCTGCCATGTAGTGGGAATCCAGAAAAAAATTGTGGAATTTTTTTTTTAAAAAAAGCATGTGCTTTCAACTCTTCGCTCCAAATAACACCTATACATTATTCTTTGGTTTGCTTCGATCATGGTGATACCACATTTATACAGGTTTTATTGCGTTTTAATACATTTTCAAAAATTAAACGAATGTGTACAAAAAAATTAAAATTTTGCCATCTTCTGACGCTAATAACTTTTTCATACTTTGGGGTACAGAGCTGTGTGAGGTGTCATTTTTTTGGTTTTCATTGCTACCATTTTGAGGACTGTGCAACATTTTGATAATTTTTAATGACATTTTTTATGTCATGTAAAAAGGTGTAAAAGTCGCGTTTTGTACATTTGGGCACCATTTTCTGCTCCGGTGGTCACCGCCATAACCGTTTTTATATTTTGATAGATTGGGCATTTTGGGATGCGGTGATACCTAATGTGTTTGTGATTTTTACTGTTTATTATATTTTATATCAGTTCTAGGGAAAGGGGGGTGATATGAACTTTTAATATTTTATTAATCTTTTACATTTTTAAACTTTTTTTTTCGTTCCTACCATATACTGCAGTACAACTCTATCGCACTATATGGCATTTTTGCAGGTCATTCATTACAATGAGCCACTAACTCTTTGTAATGAATATGCAGAAGCCATTCAGCCTCAGGTCTCACAAAGATCCGAGGCTACCATGGCAACCAATCGCCGCCCCTGATGACATCTGGGGGAGCGACGACTGGAGGTAAGACGGCGGCTCACATGCGCCGCCATGCTTTCACTGCCGGCGGTGACTTTGCCGGCGGAAATCAACAGGTTAACACCATCGATCGGTGCAAGCACTGGCCGCGGGTGTTAGCGATGGATCTTTGCTGCGATATGCAGCAAAGCCCATCTCTGTATGAAGAAGGCTCAGCCAGTGAGTCCTCTTCATACACCCTTCATAGCTCTGTGGCGGATATATCCGTCACGGAGCTTGAAGTGGTTAACACAGTAAATTTAAATATTTGCAGATGATACTAATCTTTGTAAAGTAATTACAAGGCGGATGGTATAACATTACAGAGGGATTTGTGAAAGCTGGCAGAATGGGCAGAGAAATAGCTAATGGTGCTTAATGTAGATAGATGTAAGGATATAGACCTGGGGCAAACAAAAAGTACAATTATGTTCCAAACACTAAACAGTCAATTATTTGGTAAAACTGCAGCTGTAAAACACTTTGGGGTGTTGGTGGATGGTAAACTTAATTTTAGTGACCAGAGCCAGGCAGCAATTAAGGAATAAAGCAAATAAAATTATGGGATGTATCAAGAGAGGAATAGATTCTCATGACAAGGACATAGTTTTAACCTCCTGGGCACCAATGTATAAAAAGGACATACTAGAACTGGAACGGGTACAGATCAACCAATATTATTAGGGGAATGGGGAGACTAGAATACATTGATAGATACTAAACTTAGGGTTATTTAAGTTAGTGGAGGCATCCTCTACGCATAGAGGAGAGGCGGTTCTACCATCACCATAGACAGGGTTTCTTTACTATCAAAATTTGTGAACAAAAATGGGGAAACATTCAAAGTTCAGTTCCTCATATCTATAGTTACATATATAGTATATTAGAAAGGCTTAAATGGTTCCTCAATCCCCACATAGACACCAGCCTTTAGATTTACTGAATCAGATATCGGTTCCATAGTCTCACTGCTTTTACAGTAAAGAAACCCTATGTTGCCTGTTGTATCCCAATCTAAAATTAAAAGGCAAGGCACAATATTTAACTGAGATAAACTTTATTATTTCTGTTTATCAACACATTGAAAACAGCAACAGGTGTGAATCAGATGGAAAGTTACCCTCGAAAAATACCTGGAATAGTGCAATAAATGACAGACATTTAAATGCTCATGATGATTTCTTTAGCAGCTATGGGCTAAATGGAGTGACTGGCATCATGAAGTAAAAAATAACTGATGGTACATGTATATGTCTGAAAAAGATCCAAAACTCAACATTATCCCCTTAAGAACGCAGGGTTTTTTCGCTCATTTCTCGCTCTCTACCTTCAAAAATCCATAACTTTTTCATTTTTATGTGTACAGACCTGTGTGAGGGCTTATTTTGTGCGTAACAAATTTTACTTTCCCGTAATGTTATTTATTTTAACATGCCATGTATTGCAAAGCTGAAAAAAAAAATTCCAAATGTGGAAAAATTGAAAAAAAACCGCACGTGGTCACATTTTTGTGGGCAGTTTTTACGACTTTGACTCTGCACTCCAAATAAAACCTCAGCTTTATTCTTTGGTTCGGTGCGATCGCGGTGATACCAAATTTATACAGGTTTTATTGTGTTTTAATACATTTTCAAAAATTTAAAGAATGTGTACAAAAAAGAAAAACATTTTTTTGCCATCTTCTGAAGCTAATAACTTTTTCATACTTTGGAGCACGGAGCTGTGTGAGGTGTAATTTTTTGCGAAATGAGCCCACCTTTACATTGCTACCATTTTTAGGTCTGCGCGACATTTTGATAATTTTGTAGTCATTTTTTATGTGATGTAAAAAGGTGTAAAAGTCGCATTTCGGAAATTTGGGCGCCATTTCCCGTCACCGCCGGCCGTAACCGTTTTTATATTTTGATAGATCGGGCATTTTGGGACGCGGCGATACCTAATGTGTCTGTGATTTTTACTGTTTATTATGTTTTATTTCAGTTCTAGGGAAAGGGGGGTGATTAGAATTTTTAATATTTTATAAATTTTTTTTATTTTTTAAACTTTTTTTTTCCCACTATTAGACCATCTAGGGTACATTAACCCTAGATGGTCAGATCGCTCCTACCATATACTGCAATACTACCGTATTGCAATATATGGCATTTTTGCAGCTCATTCATTACAATGAACTACTGGCTCATTGGAACGAATCTGCAGATGACAGCCTCGGATCAAACGAAGACCCGAGGCTACCATGGCAACTGATCGCCGCCCCCCGATGACGTTCGGGGGTGTGGCGATCGCAATAAAGATGGTGGCGCCCACCGGCGGCAACGAAAGGGTTAATAGCCGCGATCGGTGCAAGCACCAACCGTGGTTATTAGCGGTGGGGGTTTGCTGCAATATGCAACAACCCCCACCTCTGTATGAAGAGGCCCTTTTCATACATTCCCTGTACCTCTGCGCCGTAGAGCTACGGCGCAGAGCGTTAAGGGGTTATAGTTGATTTTATAAAAAGTAAGACTCATCACTGGTAATAGCACCCAGGAATAGATGGTAGTGCTTTCCCGACACATGTTTCGGCTGTAACTAGCCTTCACTGTTTGCTTCACTGTTGAGGTTTTTAACTTGTTCTTAGACAGAAATAATAAAGTTTATTTCAGTTAAATATTGTCCCTTGGCTTTCATTTTCCCTAGATTGGGATACATTAGGCAATATAGAGTTTCTTTACTGTAAGAGACTGTGAGACTATGGAACTGTCGCAGGAGGTTGTTATGGCGGATTCTTTGTACATGTTCAAGAGAGGCCTGGATGGCTTTCTGGAGAGGAAAAATATCACTGGTTATGGGGAAAAAACATTTGCTTAAACTTATAGGACTTGATGGTCTTTTCCCAACCTCATATACTATGATGCCAAACTTCTTTAAAGAGGACCTGTCACCCAAAATTTCAGCACTAGGAGCTGCTTACTAAAGTAAGTGGCTCCTAGTGCTTGAACAAATGCCGCAGTGTTAGAAGGATAACGCTACCGGAAACCTCTTGAAACGCTATCTAACACTGTGGCGGGGTACAGTGTAATCAATCCGGAGAAGAAGCAGCGCCTCGGACTGCCCCCTCATGAATACGTGGGACCGTTTTGCAAACGGTCCGACGATTACACTGTACCCCACCACAGTGTTAGATAGCGTTACCGGAGGTTTACAGTAACGCTATCACTCTGACACTGGATTAAGCACAAGGAGCTGCTTATTTTAATAAGCAGCTCCTAGTGCCGAAATTATGGGTGACAGGTCCTCTTTAAAGGACATCTACCACCAGAAAGACTGTATGCAAATGAGCCTGAGGGGCTCCAGGCTCCATAAACACCTATAAAGTCTGTAGCCCCTCAGGCTCATTTGCATACAGTCTTTCATCCTGGTGGTAGATGTCCTTTAATACAAATGATATTCTCTAATGTATTTCCATTGAGACGGAATCCTTCACAAGACCAGTTTTGTTTAGAATTGTTAAAAACCTGGGTCTGTCAGCAGGCCTGTGATTACAGCTTACGGTGCCTTATTTGCCCACTAAAGGCCCATACTCGACAATGATGTTTGGTTGGAATCAACAAAGAAGATAGTGTTATTCAGCAATTGTAATCACTTCACTCCTAAAGACGATTTCATGTGCTGAGAAATTAGCACGTTAGTAGCTCATCTGCAGTTCTTGGGAACTAGCAGCTACACAGGACAGAGCCAGACTTCTCGCCAAATGTCGTAACCCACCAATCTAATATTGTTGCTATTGCAACATCCCCCCACCGGGGCCTAGCCCTTTGCGGTGAGGCCTGGAGACAGCCGGGGCCCGCGGTACCGGAGTGGCTGGCGGTTGCGGCCTAAGCACGCTGTTGTCACGGTGCTTGGTACGGGGGAACCGGAGGGCTGTCCTACAGCCTGGCAGGTCTCCAGCAGGGTGGTGTTGGCAAGAAATGATGAGGGAGCGGCTGCTATAGCGGATCTCCCTGGGGCAACCCCTTAATGTCCCGAGTGTGAGTCTCTGGGTGATGGACAGGGTGCCGGTGATGAAGGCAGCCGTATTAGCAGGGACCAGACGGAGACAGAAGTTGAAGAAAACAACTTACAGTTCTTTATTTGAACCGCAGGAACCGCAGCAAACGTGCCTTTAACAGGTAGATGGGGTGCCGAGATGTGAGTTGGAGGGAGCCTCAGGAGATAGTTCACCAGCCTGGATGTAGAGGGCAGGCTGGGAGGCAGCTGTGTCCTGGTAGGAAGCTTCAGCTTGTCCTGCAGGGCTTCAGGTATCACCTTTAAAGGTAAGATGATACCCCTTTTCCTCACTACACTAACTCTAGTCTAATGCTCCACTCTTCAGAGGCAGGGGCTAGGCTCTTCCTGCTCTGGTATGGGCTAGACAGAGATTACTCACGCACTCACTGATTCTCCTAGGATTCCACACTAGAATAATAATCCAGAACATTCCTGGCCAGGGAGTTTTATTACCTCCCTTTTGTCAGGTGGTGGCTGCTCCTCCAATCACATCTCAGCTTACAGAGCACAGGATGTAACACATATCATTGGATAACAGCATCTTGCATTATACAAAATACTTAACCTCTGCCTTGCCAGGCAGGATTAACCACTGCAATATCCCTATGTCCTATCAGAACCATGTTGTGTAATGGGATTACATGCAGGTGGGACGTATTCGCAAACCCTACCTCGCCATTGCATCGGCGAGGGTGTTGCACTATATCCTATGGATAGCTCATATCTGAATGTTGGACAACCATTACATTTTAAGTGGTCACTGAATATCTTCTGACAATTAGTTGCTAGCTTGCTATCCATTGACCATGTGTGATGAATGGTAAACATACAGACAATACATCATATGGACCACATAATATTATCACATTCATATGATCTCTATTTTGTATTAGGTTTTATGTTGCTATTAGCGCTGCTACAAAAATGCCTTTCCAGGCGTAGTGTCTTACTGACTTTTTCTAAAATAACTGAGCCCAAATAGTTAAAATGATCTATTTATTGTCAGGGAACATTCCTTAGCCAAGATCAAGGACTAGAGCTGTGGAAGGAGCCACTTGTGCGTCAGAGGCAGTTATGCCCATGACAAATAGTATTCTTTTGATTTACTATCCAATTCATGTGAAAAATAGGCCTTCCCGGATGATGTATTAGACTTTCCTGCAGGTTACTGTAGCTGCCTTGCGTGGTCCTGGAGCACTACCCAATTTTCTGTTTTAGTTTCCAATGAATTTATAATTGTAACAAGCTTTGTGTTTAACACCATGATTGTTTTTCTCACTAATAATTAAGATGACATCATTATTAACATTAGATCACTGAAAGACATACAAGTTCCAATAGATATTTCCTATCCTGCAGTATCAGCTGTTATTCCCTGAAAGAGGTTCATTCGTTTTTATTAAGAAATGGGAGGGGATGTACAGTGTTTATCCAGCTGCAGTAGTAAAATGAATGAACAGGGACCTGCAATGCATTGCAATGGCTCCGTTGTATGACCACTGAATAGAACTGCAGAGCTGTATATTAACTTATCTGCAGTGCTCACTCTTGTAAACTAGCAATTAAACTTTATATTGCCTGTCTTAAACCAAATATGTTCTTACATTCAGATTTATACCTTGGTTTAACAATGGCACTAAATGAATTACACAAAACTCAATAACTAAGCCCAATAATAGCAATGTGTTATTCTTCAAGAGAAATTAATTTTTTACAAAGTCTTATAAGACACACTGAGACAATAGAAGGTGATTTAAGGAGAAACTGTCACTCTCAATAACCCAGCCTTTCTGTTTATTGCACGGACATTAAAGGGTTTGGTAACTTGATGGTTTTTTTAATGTGATGGTGCTATTTATCTCATCAGCTCCCATTACTGTCTACAAATGGCAGCAGATGAAGAGTCATGTGATCTCTACATGTCAATGACCAATCTACCTTCAGGACCTTATAATAGTATTCATCATAACAAGATTAAGGCCCTGTTAGGATCACATGACCATCCAGCACCTGATATTTTAAGGTCAAGTATTGTAGCTCATGAAGTAAAAGACATTTCTGAAGCAGGGGTTTTACTTTAAATATCATGAAAGTGTTCAAAACTTTTAATAGATGTGTATTGATAAGTAACCTTACCACACGTTCCAGAAACATGAAGTTAAGTGGTCATCCTATATAAAGGAGTTGTCCATTTTTTATTTAGTAAATTACTTCATTGGGGGTCATTTACTAAGGGCCCGATTCGCGTTTTCCGGACGTGTTACCTGAATATTTCCTATTTGTGGCGATTTTCCCTGTATTGCCCCGGGATTTAGGCGTACGCCATCGTGTGCCATGCATGTGATGGAAATCGGGGGTGTGGCCGAATGAAAACCCGACAGATTCGGAAAAACTGCCGCATTTTAAAAAAAAAAAGTGTTACGGGACTCGCTCTTACCTTCACCAGGAATAGGCCGGTGAACTTCAGTGCATTCCGGCGGGCCTCGGCGGACTTCAGCACAGCAGCGCCACCTGGTTGATGTCGGAGGAACTACTTAGTGAATCCCGGCCGGACCCGAATCCACTGCAGAGAACACGCCGCTGGATCGCGAATGGACCGGGTAAGTAAATCTGCCCCATTGTGTTCCCTTATTAAGAATGGACCATTATAAAATCTCTTATACCTCTTGTGTCACCCCTTCATCCTCATAGACTGTAAGCTCTTGTGAGCAAGGCCCTCACTCCAGTTGTGCCATAAGACTGCCTTTAGTCTGTAAATGTCTTATTTTATGTGTATATGTCCACCACTATTTGTAAAGTGCTATGGAATATGATGGCACTGTATAAATAAAATATTAATACATTTTGTCCCTCGGTCTCACATCTCTTGCAGTGTGGCAACCCGGGATCTTGTTGACTCCTCCAGCTGTGTTGGAAGTTGTGATGGTCACATCAAGAAAAAGGTATGAGCACTACTTGCTTCTGCCTACCCATGACTTCCAAACTTGGCTAAAAAATAGTGCTCTTACTGTAACTTCAACAACGGGGACCTTCGCGAGATGATGTAATGTGGAAGAAAGCCAGTGAGCACCAAGGTAAAAATAGCAGGTTAAACCCTTGGTGGATGATAGACTAAAATTACCTCTGTACAAAATGATTTTTATGCCATGTATTCGATTCAAGAAGTGTTTTAAGATTGCAGTACACATGTATGTATATAGGAAAGGCTCCTGTCATGAGGCTCTGGACTTTACAGGACCTAAATTAATTACTAAATGATTTCAGCTAAATAATCAAGCATGATTTGTTTTATATTCCAGAAATAAACTCAGAATAAATCATTTTAACCAAGTGGGTGCCATGCTTAACTGGAAAATGTGTTTATTTATTTAAAGAACAAAATGTAACCATGGTAACCGTGTGGAACAGAAGAATCCTTGCGGCTTTCTTTTAACATTTATCTGAAGATTGACTTTCTAAATAAATGAGACTCTGGAGCTTAATCTAACCCAAACTGTTTCATTCAATACCATGACAGTCCTTAATTAACAAGGCTTTCCATAATTTCCATAAAGCACTTACTCAATTTTTCCAATATTATTGTCTGTGGTCTATCTGCAATGTGTTGCTCAATGCCGGCCTGACCATTGAAAAGGTTTATTTATGGTGCATGCAAGAAAAATAATCAGTGTTGTGTATTGATCAAAAATTCAATGAATCAAAGAGGTTGTTAAATAAACCTAATGCTAATGTAAGGATAAAAGTCACATTTCTTATTAAAGAAAGAGAAAGTACCAAAGTAAATGTATGTAAAATTAGGGCATTAATTAATCCATATTTGGATTATGTATTTTTGCCCCAAATCGAATCATGTTAAGTCCTAGCCCTTTCTTGTGGCTTGGGGGCAGCCAGGGCCCAAAATACCGGAGTGGCTGTCTTGCACGGCCTTGGGGATGCTGTGGTCACAGTGCTCGGTATGGGGACTGGAGGGTTTACCTACAGCCTGGCAGGTCTCCAGCATGTGGTGTGTGCAAGAAATATTGTGGGAGAGGCTGATGCAATGGTTTCTCCCTGGGGCAACCCCTGAGGTGTAAGTAGGATGAATCCCTGGGTGACTGATAAGGAGCCCATGATGGTAAGCAGCCCTATTCAGGGATTAGATGGGATTAGCTGGTCCGCAGGAAGGTTGTTCAAACCCGGTAGTAGCTTCAGACTGGGCTAATAGAGATGGAGCTGAGTCCAGATGGTAGATCTCGTCTTCTGACTAACCCTAATGTGTCATGCAGCTTGCCTTAAAACTTCTGCTTCCTGGTATTAAGGAGCTGACTTGTGCTCAAAAATGGAGTTTCTCACTCTTTTTTCTCACTCTCTTTCTCATAGCCTGACACCATGTGCTCTTGCTCACCAGGGGTTTATATACTCTCTTGGTGAGGTGGTAGCACTCTCAAATCAGCTTCCACCAGGCAGTGGCTACAGCTGCAATTACAAAGTTCTCGACTACTTAGAGACCTTCTAGAGTCTCCCTATCTGCTCCTCACATGGAGAGGGTGCTATGTACCAGCTTGACTTTGCATTGGCGGGGTGTTGCAGATGTTATATCAATTAATAGATACTTAACATGTTGATTTTATGGCTTGAGTCAAAATGTAAAAACAATACAAATGATATTTTCTGTACATATTTTTTTTAATTTAACATTTTTAAGGGAACCTGTGTCCAGAGACCCTCTTTTAGTCTCATCAATGTCCCCACAGAAACTAAACAGCATATCCCCAAACAGTTTGTATAAAAGTTCTGCCATTTTACTTAAAACTATAAAATTAGATTAAGGCTTACCTGCCTCCCTGACAGCTTGTTTCCTAGGTCCCCAGGGTGTGTTAAGCAAGGAGAAGAGTTCTCCCGCCCCCTCATCTCTGGAAAATGCTTGTCATCAGGCACTGTAAGAAAAAACAAAGCCACCCTCCTCCCTTTCATTCCTTGCCTCCTTTTCTTCCTCTTTTCGCTAACCGCAGAAAGCGAATATCGTGCTTGTGTGGTCACCACCTTCTCCTGGATATGTGCAGATACATAGGAGACAGCTGGCTATCTGCGCATGCCAGAGGCATGATGTGGTGCATGCTCAGATAGCAGTAAAGACATGTGATACAAACTATTTGACATCCCTCTTGACACCATTTTAGAAATGTAACCTACTAAGGTAACCCTTGTATATACATAAAGACGAAAAATTTCTCCTATAATTGCAAGTACCTCAATCAATAAAAAAGCGACGGCGCAAGGGGAACAGAATGGCAAAGTCCGACAAAAAACATAAAATCCAAACAGCAAATAAGTATGTTCCTCTGCTTCTACGTCCTCCATTTTTAGCCGATGGCAAGGAATTTGAGAAGAGACACAGTACCTTTCCAGTTTAAGATCGTAAATCTTGAGTAGGGATAATGTCCTATTGCAATCTTGTTGTCCTAAGGCGGCATTTCCTCTGGGTGTTTGATGGTCTCGGGGCTAGCTCCTGTGTTGTTCCTGGATCTTCTGGCTGGGAAATCCAGCCTCCATACCGTTAGTTCCGCCTTTTTTCCGTCCCCGCCGGCTTGTTACTCAGGATGAAAAACAGTAGAATCGCAATAGTGCAACAGGTTTCAAAATACTTTTAAAGTTATTTTATTTTCCATCAGAATACTGTAACATGAATGTATAAAAAGGCCTTATATATAAAAAGCACGCTCAGTTGATTCTGCTAGACGAGCTTCGCCTGAATGGCTTCTTCCGGGGCTTACTGGTCAGCTCTCCCAGGGAGGGGCAGTGGAACATACTTATTTGCCATTGTATATACATATGTTATAATAAATCATATCATAGATGTCATCTAGGAAGCAGAGGAACATACTTATTTGCCCTTGTATATACATATGTTATAATGAATCATATCATAGATGTCATTATCAAATATCTAACAAACACTAGCTCTTGGGTTGGCAGAAGGGTCTATTCTTATAAAATGGTACCTCTTCAAAATATACAAGAAGGACCTTAAAATGCTCACAATAATGTTGTTTGGTGACGGAATGGTGTTCTGGAGAGGTTCAACATGTAGACCAAAAAGTGGACACTCATTATAAAAACGGTCATTAATATCAGATTTGAGGCTTCGTTCTCTGTGTACTGGGTGAAACAAGTCACTGCTGCTCAGCTCCAATTCAAATAAATGAACAATAACTTAGACTATTTGTAAGCTACTGAGAACAGCGGATCAATGGGGGCGCTGGGTGTGACAGCCCCATCAATCTGAAATTGATGACATATTCTTAGGGTATTATAAGTTTGGAAAACTTTCAAATATTTTAGCCCCGGTTAAAATAAAAACAGTATGTGCAGGGAAATGTTCACATTACTTAGAATAAGCTATGAGCCACCTTACATATGGGACCCTAGAAAGCATCCAGAATTTGTGCCTAAACAGTATAACAAATAATATTGTATTTCGCAGTTGATATTGTTGATATACACTGCAGTGATATGAAAGCAAATAATTCAATAATATCTTCTGTTTAATGAAAATTGTTGAGCAGCATTCACAAGGATTCTTAGAAGTTTTTTTATTTTTCTTTGTATAAAATATGCACCTTTAGTATGAATCATGAAAAATACTATTATATCAGTCTGGTGTATATGATATTCTAGGCTTCCTTTGTTTATTATACTGAAACATTAATATTTAAATATGCTAAAAAAGGTGTTTGGAAAGAAGACTATGTCCTTAACGAACATCTTTGACAGATGAAAAGCAGTAAATTAAAATGGAAGCTACGTTATAAAAAAATAAGAGCAATTTTCATATGTTGATGCAGAACTGTTCATTTCCAAGAATTGATGAGTCCTTGTTCTCAGTAAAAATATCTAAATATGTTTTGAGTAATTGGTATCTGATACTAAGGACATTCTTAAAGAAACAGCTCATTATAGGTTTACTGCCTGCATTCCTCTGCTGCAGGTCTTTAGAACCATGCTGTTTGCCAGTTTTCCTGAAGTAACTAGAATTTCCAAAAGAAATCTATGTTAACAAAGAAACACTTCATTTTTATTTTAGTGTTGAGCTTTGTGCGGACTTCTCATTAGTGTAATTTTTGACTACTTGCAATTATTTGATATGTTTGTTTTGTGTTTTGATAAGTTGCCAAATACAGCTCTTGGTTCTCACTTGTGGACTCAAAGACTTTCTGGGGTTGATTTATCATATGTTTGCGGTCACACTCCCCCAAGTGACGATGGACATATCAATAGGCTTAGGCCATATGACCAAAGTTTGCTGGTTTTTCAAAAGAACACAGGCAAGGGGCAGAAATGCCCGCCAGTGCCCACCTCTTCCACTGACCACCCCTCTTTGACCCCTCCATGCCCACATGGCCTAGCGGTGGCGTAGATGCTATTGTAGTCACAAATTCTTGCACTATAGAGGAATTAGCAATTACAGGCGGTCCTCTACTTAAGAACACCCGACTTACAGATGACACCATGTTACAAATAGACCTCTGGTTGTGGGTAATTCACTATACAGTTCTGACAAATTCAATTAAGAACAAACCTACAGAACTATGTAACCTGAGGACTGCCTGTATTTTATTGCTTCTACGAAAGAAAGCTAGAAGCAGTGATAAATCTCCTCCAAATGTGAATTCTGAAGATGCCCAACAGTATGCTTGGCAATTTCCTACACTCCAGTTGCATGAAATGGCTTGGCATGGTTCCATGCTCATGCTGTAGCTCCATCAATAAGGTAGAACAGGATCTCCATTCTTGTAATCAGTGCTGGTCCAAAAAAGTAGGAACAAATATCCTGTTAGGGGATGACAAATTAACTTGAAACAAACAATTTTAAGGCTTTGACTGCTACATTAGAATGGTTGCACAGGCAGATGAGCCGCTACTGTGCCTTATAATATATTGACGAGCAAGAACCTTTATGATATGGGACTAAAATTGGGGGACGAAATAACACCTTTTCCCTTTGCAGCAGATTGACAGGTATTTATAATTTCACCCCACATTCTTCTGTATTAATACATAGTATACACTCATGTTATAAATGAGATTTATATTTTTACACTTAAATTTTCAACACTGAACATTATTTGATATTTTTCAGGTCCTGTACACAGTATCCAATTTTTTATCTTGAGTAGTTCCAGAGCTAAAATAGCGAAGAGCCGACCTATAGAGCTTCAAGATCGGACAAGTTCAGCAAAGCCGAACCTCAAAATTATGTTCAGGGTGAGATCCAAGGACTGAATCGCCACTGATTAACACATGTGGGTGTTAACTATTTACATGCTGCCAGCAGAGCTGCTGGCAGAACATTAAAGGGTGATGATGCCCGTACAACGCCATTTTCCCGGGGATTGTTACTTCCTTTGCCGTCATCAGGGTACAACAACTCTGGGAAAATGGTGGTTCAGCGCAGTCACATAAGCGGTGTGCACATGCCATCTTTGTTTAAATGTCCCCAGTGGCTTTGCCAGAGGCATTTGAAGAGCTTACACCTGTGATTGGTGTTAAATGGGGGGGTTCGGGCCTAACCCACAATGTTAGGCACAGATCCAAAAATTATGGATTCGAGCTCATTACTAAAAAAATGAATCAATGCAATTTCTTTTTTTAGATGTACAGAAATGTACATCTGTAGAACATAAGAGATCATAAAGCACAATTGACTTATAGAAGCTTAGAAAAAGAGCGTATGAAAAAGACATTGCGCTATTTACAGCATTATCTATAAATTCCATTCCTACTTATTTCTCCTTAGGTCTGTAAGCTTTATATCACTTTGGAGCTTCTATAAGCAGCTGTTGTTAACAGCATATGTTGAACACTCTAATACATCATTTCATTTATTGCCAAGGAGACCAAGCAAGAGAGAAGTTTCAATGTGTAGCAGTGAAACTTTTGTGTGGGCTGAGTTGTGTTTAATGAGTCAAAGTTTCTTTAACTCTTTTAGTGAGAGATGTTCAGAGTATTATATTTATATCTTTTAATAAGTATTGTGGTTTTAACTGGATTTTTAGGATATGTAAATTTAACTCCTTAACAACTTGAAATTTTTTCACTTTTGGCTTTCCTTACTTTACAAAAGCTATAACTTTTCTTATTTTTCTGTTTACAGGAACGTTTGGGGGTTTGCTATCTGCAGGACAAATAGTACTTCCAAGTGTTTAACCCCTCAACATTTAGGTTCTTTTAATTATTTCCATTTTCTGGTTTTCTGCTTAACAAATTGCACTTTGTAGTGATGGTATATAATATTAAATGCCATGTACTGGAAAGCCAGAATAGAAATGTAAAAAAATGCATTTGTGCCATTTTTTGTGGGCTTGTTTTTTACAGCTTTCAATGCCCAGAAACTAGACAGCCATGGTGTTATAAAGATCCAATGCTGTCATGAAGACAGATCGTTGCTCCCCGATGACATCACGGGGTGTGAAACGTCGCTAAAAGGAATCTTGTGATCTGCTGTTACATTATATGATTCTTTAAGATTTTGTGGTGGAACTGTAAACAATATGATAATGAATTAAAAGAAAATCGTTCTTCTCTACTATATACTGGGGCTGAGCACCCGACGCAAACACCATCCGCATTTCATTAGGAGTGCGGTACCCTTGTTTCTTAGGAGAAAAAGGCCAGTCCAGTGGCTCTCAGTGGCATGGCTTTTTTTCAAGCAATTTTTTAAAAAACAAAACAAGCACGTCACTTGCATGTTGTGCCACCAGAAGAAGAAGAAGACAGCAGCATCTAAGTATATGACAAAGCAACCAGCAAACAGTGAATGACACAAAAAAAACATGGAAAAACCTGAAATTCCCTCTGCTGGTTTGGCTAACTAAACCTCTACCAACACCTCCAGAGTGACAAGGCTACCTGTCTTTCCACAAAGGCAGCATGTGGCACCCCCATCACCAAGCCTGTGAACACTATACAAGGGAACCCTTCAGCTTTCTATGCCCCTAAACAATGGAGAAAATGTTTAACACTTCTCACCCATGAGCCCTGGCCCTGACTTGAACAGTTGCAAACTTGCTGGCCTTTGAAGAGCATCCATTGCAAACAAATTTAAAAATCTTAAGGCAGTGGCTGTGCCAAAATACCTCAAACCACCGCTACTTTTCTGGGCAGGCCATACTTGCCTGCACCATGTTGTGGAGGAAATCAGATGTGCTCTAAGCATTGTCATTAGTCATGAGGTGCTTATCACAAATGATACGTGGAAAAATACGAATGTAGTGGTAGGTGGTCTTGAGGTAGGAGGTGATCTAGCACCCACCCAGGATCACCAAACACCAGTCCTTGCCAGTGGCGTAACTAGAAGAGGCTGGGCCGCTTGGCAAACTTCTGCATGGGGCCCCCTTTCCCTGAAAAAATATATACATATTTGTACAAACATATTTATACAATTACAGTTTGTGTGAATAGCGTTCTTGGAAATACAGACACAGAGGGGGGGCGGAGTTTGGGGGGGCTGGCCAGAGTGACACAGAGGGAGGCCCCTCCCCCCAACAAGCCTGGTCAAAGTCGCACCCTCTGTGGCTGCAATTGATACACCCTTTCTTCTCGCCTTTTCCTCTGCTTTCTTTACTCCAACCTCCTCATCTAGTGAGCGTTGGGTCTGCAACACACCAGTTTCAGCACAGCCATGGAGAAATGGCAGCAGGCATGCTAAATCTCATCTGTCCGAGCATAATAGCTACCCAAAGTTTTGAAAAATTCCCTGCCGACCCCATAGTAACTCCCTGGATTGAATGAAACTTTTGTCAAAAACAGAAAAACTGGAACTTAAAAAAAAAACTTTTTGGGAAAAAACGTACTTTGTGGAAGAAAAAACTATTTTGGAAAACAGAACCTTTTGTGTATTTCAGCATTCACACCCTGCTGCTGCTCACCTATCTGTAATGCAGAGGAATTTTTGCCAAACCAACCCACCTCGTATGTATCATACCAATTTTGCATATGTTGGAAAGAGTGTGAGAGCAGCAGCAGGTAATAGTTGTATTCCAGCTCCAGAATGCCCTGTTGAGTTGAAGTAGTGACCAACAGTACCCCCAACAACAGGTCCTGTGCATAACCTTACAACCTAACATCATTATGGGTTTATGAGGGATCGGTCCACTCCTGTCAGATTAATCTAATCAGCTTCTACAAGGAGGCAAGACTGTACTTTGGGGGGAGTGTTGGATGTTGTGTAACTAGACTTTTCCAAGGCATTTGATACAGTACTGCATAAAAGGTTGGTACATAAAATGAGATTGCTGGGACTAGGGAAATCTGTGTATTTGGGTAAGCAAATTGCCAAGTGATAAAAAACAGAGGGTCATCATTAATGGCACATTGTCAGATTGGGTTTAATTAATGACCTCATAGAGAGTTTACAAAGTAGAATTTCAATATTTACAGATGATACTAAGCTCTGTAAAGCCTGGGCTGACAAATGGCTGATGAGGTTTAAAGAACATAAATGTAAGGTTATGCATATATTTATGTGTTAAATGATACATTTTTTTGTAAAAGTGATGGAAAAAACGACTTGGCTGTATTGATGTATAGCAAACTTAATTTTAGTGATTAGAGCCTAGCGTCTGCTGCTAAAGCAAATAAAATTATGGGATGTATAAAGAGAGGAATAGATTCTTATCATAACAACATAGTTTTGCCCATATACAAATTGCTGGGCAGACCACACATGGAATATCGTGTACAGCTTTGAGTACCAGTGTATAAAAAGGACATAGTAAAACTGGAATAGGTGCAGAGGAGAGCATACAAGATTATTAGGGGAATGGGGGGACTAGACTACAATGACATATTACTAAACTTGGAGTTACAAAAAGAAAGTCCAAGCAGCACAAACCTTCAGAGAAAAAGAAAATTGGGTGCAGGCAACCCAGGACCGGGCCTCAGGTCCTCCAGTAGTAGTATAAAGAAAGCGGGCAGCACTCCGTTGTAGATAAAAGTAAAAAAGTGTCTTTATTCCATAGTGAGCAACTGTGACAGCGACGTTTCGGCTCTGCAAGAGCCTTTCTCAAGCCATTCAAACAGTGAAATGGTGGCCATATTTAAATACAACAGGTGATCACATGACAAATTGGGATACTCCCACCATTTTTGTATAACTGTGATATAATGCTTATTACATAGTCAAATTACATATCGTGAACATTAAACATAGTGCACAATGTAAAATACATGTATATGTATGTGATAGACGTTAAAATTGTGTTATATATAACAAACAGCTTTATTAGTGACACAGATTAGTCCAGCCATTGGTCTTGTCTGTGTAAAGGTGCTCAAGTGCTTCTGTGTTGACAGCAATGCTTCCCAGCTGTTTCCACGTGTCGACCTTCCCTGATCAGCAACAATGTTCTCCGATACATATAAAAAAATTTTTTTGAAAAAAAATTTTTTTGAAAAAATTTTTTTGAAAAAAGAAAAAAAATTTTTTTTAAAAAAAGGGAAGAAAAAAATTTTTTTGAAAAAAGGAAGAAAAAAGGAAGAAAAATGCTCCATGGAACGCAAGCTGAGCGCCAAAATGTGCGCATAAAAGATATGTCGCACGGTGGGACACACACTATGCGCCTGGTTCTGCGCATGTGTATTATGCCCCAGCAAGAGCGTCTGGTGCTATGGAAACCAAAAAATGAAAAATTATCAGATACAACATAGATAATTCTGGAATGCAATATTCATGCAATTTACATAAAGGAAAAGTCCACGATGTGTCAGCCATAAATCAGGACCAATTGGCTGTGATAACAACCATGTTGGATGCACGTTGATATTGATTCACCAACGATTGTATAACTCGCAAATATAAGGGACGACCTTGCTGAATATACCCCTAATAATAAACGGGGCAGACGGCATCATCAATCCCCTAAGTTTTTGACTGTACTTGTATAAAAGACAGTGTGGTCCCTGGCTAGACACACCAACCGTAACCTATGAAAGAACAACAATATACAAAATATAGGGAAATGGATGGAAATACGTTTACCATAGCACTTGACAATTGCATGAACGGCGCATCGATTTGCGCTCTTGAAGCACCAAATGACAAAAGAATATTTTAGGAGTTGTGTAGGGAGGCTTCCACGAGGAGACATCTGGGATAGGCTCATATTCTAAAAGAAGAAAAAAAAGACATATAATGTCAAAAATTGTTATATCACAGAAAGTTACTCATTGCTACTCTGATGATGGACTATAGAAAAGGAACTACAGCTGGATCAACAGGATCATAGGGACCAAAGTTTAAAATCCACATTGAGACCCTGTGGTCTCAGTGTGTCAAGAGTATAGATCCAATGTAACTCACGCTTTTTTAGAATAGCTACTCTATCACCACCACGTCTAGGAAGTGGCACGTGATCAATGAGACGGAAACTGAGATGTTTCTCTAGATGTCCAGCTTCTGAAAAGTGTTTCGGTACCGGGAGATCTTTGCGGTTGGATCGTATCGTGTATCTGTGTTGGTTGAGGCGCGTCTTAAATTCAAGTGTCGTTTCTCCCACATATAATAGCCCACATGGGTAACTTAAAATATAGATCACAAAAGAGCTATCACATGTCAGGTAATGTTTAATGTCATAACGTTTGCCTTTATGTTCGAAAAAGGAACCTTTAGTCATATATTTGCAATTGATACACTTGCAACATGGAAAACAACCCTTCTTAAGTTTGCCCAGTATGCCTGGTTGTATGCTGCTTCTGCGTGGACCAATGTCTGCTCTAACTATTCTATCCTTGACCTTTTGAGCATTCCTGTAGGACATTAATGGTGGAACTTGGAATTCAGGCGCAATTTTATTGCAACCTGTTAGTTTAGACCAATGTTTATTGATTATTCTAGCGATGTTATGGCTCTGGGTATTATAGGTGGTAACAAAAGGTATTCTATCTTGTCGTTTTTGTGTGCTATTTGTAGAAAGTAGCTCCCCCCTATTCTTGGTGTTTGCTTTACGTAGGTTCATCTCAATGATGTGCTTAGGGTAACCTCGTTTCCTGAATTTGTCAGTCATTGTCTGTAAGTTTGTCTGAAGTTTTTGTGGTTCACTGGTAATTCTTATTACTCTTAACAATTGACTATAGGGCAACGAGTTGATAGTTTTGCGTGGATGGCTACTCTCGTAGCGGACCAGAGTATTCCTGTCCGTTGGCTTCGTGAATATATCAGTCTCAAGTGTGTTGTTACTGATGGATACTGTGACATCCAAGAACTGTAGTTGCGTTTCAGAGGAAACTACCGTGAATTTAATTGACTCATCAATGGTGTTCACAAAATCATGAAACAATTCTAGTTGTTGTTTAGTGCCTTGGAGTTATTTATCTTAGAAAAAAGATGAGGGGAGACCTCATTACAATGTACAAATACCTGAATGCAGTTGAATGTAAGAGACGCCGCGTTTCATGGACGAATTGTCCTCTTCTTCAGGTCCAATAACAGTATACACTAAAAAACATGTTAAATGGGACAGAGAAATAAAAATTAAATAACTGGGTGGAACCCATGAATTCACAAACAAATGATGGCTATGTATGCTAGAATATATATTTTAAACAGTTTTAAAATAGAACATACAAAAACATGTCAAGCAATAAATATCAGTTGCTAAAAATATAGAGTAAAAATATACATAGAATATAAAATACATATACAAATTATGTGGCTGACAATATGGGGTAGTAGTTGGGAAAGGGCGAGGGTGGTTGGGCTTACCTTGGTGCAGAGATGGATGGAGAGAGTATGGGGGGTTTGATAAAGCAATAGAAAGGGGGTTAAATGGAAATTACCTTAGAGAATGTGTAAGCCGATGCAAGGGGCAAAGGCAACAGGACACATATTATTGATCGGAGGTGCTGCCAATCTGCATGAAAAAGGGAGATTGTCTTGACCATGTCTACATGCCTAAATGCACTGAGTTGCCGCCATGTGATTGGTTGATTAGAAATTAAGTGTTAACGAGCAGTTGGACAGGTGTACCTAATAAAGTGGCCGGTGAGTGTATAAAGCAACACAAAAATAAATCCTGCCCGGCTAGGCACAGCCTAATACAATATCAGATCCTAGCTATACGGGTATCAGGCTGCCTGGCACACGCTCCTCGTCAGCTCTCCAGGTAGGGCCTCTCTTACTGCTTCTGGCCTGCAGAACAGGCTCTAACGAGGCCTGTGACCCGCACCTGTGGGCTCTACAGAAACCCAGGACCGGAGCCCGGATGGAGTAGGAGTCCCACTACCAGCCTACCCCTACTCCATAGTAAGCAGGCCCAGTACGGACATTACAAAGGTGTCTATGCTAGCTAGGCCAACATGGACCAAACAGACTATTCCTGCTTACTATATGTCTGCATTAACCCTTGGGTTACTGCAGACAAATCCAGGACTTTTACCACCTGCATTTTATCTGCCTGTAAGACACATAGCGGTCTTCCCACACAACACCTCTCACTTTCTCACAGATGAAAAAGAGAAACAATGTTCAGAGGAGTGTTGGAATGAATAGGGTTATTGTAGTTAGCTGGACGGACAAATGGATTTTAATACAAATTATCGAAATGAAAAATTAATAAGAAATATGAATACAGTTAATTGACAATTACAACCGAATGGATTGATACATACCATATATACACATACAAATGCAGTAAGATAGTTGTATAATAAAGATGAATTAATACAGAATATGCATATAAATAAACCCATTAGAATATATATGATACTTATAGTTAATATATAATAAATTACAAAGGTAAAAATTATACTGCTTATTTCGAAAAGGTGGTGACTAAGGATAACTGCTAAAGGACAATAAAATTAATATATGAACATCTAGATAAATACATATACCATAACAAAATATAAGGAATAAAATATACAGTATATAAAGGGAAGCAAATGAAAATGTATAAATACCATATGAGTACCATGAACAGTATATATGAGTATTACACAAAGTCTTATAAAAGTATTATACATAGCCTGCTATTGTGCTGTATCTGGTGTCCATACTCAAGTCTAGATCTTTTTTCGTCGTATTCTTGAGGTGGTATTCATTCAAACCCTTTCCAGGGACTCGGTGAAGCCATTCGGATGTAGTGTATTAAGCTTGAAGATCCAGAAGTTTTCCTGTTTGATCACCTGGGTCTATTGGGTGAGTTCTAGGAATTTGCTCAATGGGGATCAGGGAGAGGATACACAAGTCCCTATCATAGTGGGAGAGGCAGTGTCTTGAGACGCTAGGAGAAAGCCTGACTTGACCTCACCATTAGTAATTTTGCTGAACTTAAGGGGGCCTATCAATGCGAAGCAATGGAATGCAAAACCTGCAAGATCCTAACACACAGGTCCACCACTTTCTCCTCTAATACCACCAAAGAGACCTTCCCCATCAATTAATTTATCAACTGCAGTTTAGATTATGGTGTCTATCTCCTTGAATGCCCTTGTGCTTTGCATTACGTTGGGCGTACATCACAGACGAAACAACCACAGAAGTAAGGTAAAACACATTATAAAAGAGAGGCTTGAGGCTTTATGCATTTTGATTGGGATGTAAATGTTATTAATAATAATCTTAAAGTATATTTCAGTAAAAAAAAATGCAGCTACTATCCTTGCTCTATTGGATGGTAGAAGTATAGAAATGTAGGTACCTATAATACAGTATGAGGGTGTAGATGAAATTAGTTACTGGCCCTGTGTCATAGCAGCATATCAGTATAAACATGCAATTCTTCAGACTGCCCTGAAAGCGGCAATAATTCCTGAGTGACCTTAACTGCAGTAGAATTCTCTCCATAGCTCTGTCCTGACCATAAAATAATAGAAATGTTATTAGTTCTGTCAGGGATCCAGTGAATATTGCAATTAACCCCTTAAGGACCAGGCCCTTTTTCGTTTTTGCGTCTTTATTTTTCACACCCCACCTTCAAAAATCTATAACTTTTTTATTTTTCCATGTAGAGAGCTGTGTGATGGCTTGTTTTCTGTGTAACAAATTGCACTTCATAGTGATGGCATTTAATTGTCTATGCCATATACTGGGAAGCAGGAAAAAAATTCTGAATGCAGTGAAAATGGTGAAAAAACGCATTTGCGCCGTTTTCTTGTGGGCGTGGATTTTACGTCTTTCACTGTGCGCTCCAAATGACATGTCTAATTTATTCATTGGGTCAATACGATCACAGGGATACCAAATTTGTGTAGGTTTTATAATGTTTTCATACATTTACAAAAATTAAAACCTCCTGTACAAAAAAAAAATTCTTCATTTTGCCGTCTTCTTGCGCTAATAACGTTTTCATACTTTGGTGTATGGAGCTGTGGGTGGTGTCATTTTTTGCGACTTTTGATGACGTTTTCAATGCTTTTATTTTTTAAATTGTACGACCTTTTGATCACTTTTTATTGAATTGTTTATATTTTTCAAAATGGCAAAAAAATGCCATTTGCGACTTTGAGCACTATTGTCCGTTACGGGGTTAAACGCAGTAAAAAAACATTCTTATATTTTGATAGATTGGGCATTTTTGGACGCGGCGATACCTAATGTGTTTATGATTTTTACTGTTTATTTATATTTATATCAGTTCCAGGGAAATGGGGGTGATTTGAATTTTTAGGTTTTTTTACCCCATGCGCAATAAAACGTACAGGTATGTCTTATTGCGCTATGGGGTTAAGAAACACACGGATGCACTATGGTATTACTGCGTGCTATTCAATGACAGGAGCACCTTTAGGATATAGGTATTACTGCATGCTATTCAATGACTGGAGCACCATTAGGATATAGGTATTACTGCATGCTATTCAATGACAGGAGCACCTTTAGGATATAGGTATTACTGCGTGCTATTCAATGACAGGAGCACCTTTGGGATATAGGTATTACTGCGTGCTATTCAATGACAGGAGCACCTTTGGGATATAGGTATTACTGCATGCTATTCAATGACTGGAGCACCATTAGGATATAGGTATTACTGCATGCTATTCAATGACAGGAGCACCTTTAGGATATAGGTATTACTGCGTGCTATTCAATGACAGGAGCACCTTTGGGATATAGGTATTACTGCGTGCTATTCAATGACAGGAGCACCTTTAGGATATAGGTATTACTGCATGCTATTCAATGACAGGAGCACCTTTAGGATATAGGTATTACTGCATGCTATTCAATGACTGGAGCTCCTTTAGGATATAGGTATTACTGCGTGCTATTCAATGACAGGAGCACCATTAGGATATAGGTATTACTGCGTGCTAATTAATGACAGGAGCACCATTAGGATATAGGTATTACTGCGTGCTAATTAATGACAGGAGCACCATTAGGATATAGGTATTACTGCGTGCTATTCAATGACAGGAGCACCTTTAGGATATTAGGATATAGGTATTACTGCGTGCTATTCAATGACAGGAGCACCTTTAGGATATAGGTATTACTGCGTGCTATTCAATGACAGGAGCACCATTAGGATATAGGTATTACTGAGTGCTATTCAATGACAGGAGCACCTTTGGGATATAGGTATTACTGCGTGCTATTCAATGACAGGAGCACCATTAGGATATAGGTATTACTGCATGCTATTCAATTACTGGAGCACCTTTAGGATATAGGTATTACTGCGTGCTATTCAATTACTGGAGCACCTTTAGGATATAGGTATTACTGCGTGCTATTCAATGACAGGAGCACCATTAGGATATAGGTATTACTGCGTGCTATTCAATGACAGGAGCACCTTTAGGATATAGGTATTACTGCATGCTATTCAATTACTGGAGCACCTTTAGGATATAGGTATTACTGCATGCTATTCAATGACAGGAGCACCATTAGGATATAGGTATTACTGCGTGCTATTCAATTACTGGAGCACCATTAGGATATAGGTATTGCTGCACGACAGCAACACTTTTAGGACTTAACCAAAAAAAACCTCAATAGCACTGAGTAAGTAGAGTAACCTATACTTCATAGGGTGCACATAATTAGTCTTTATTCATCACATCAGTCATACACAATTACCAGAAAAAAACACCCCGTTAAAAGAGATACACGTTGAAAAAAAACAAAAAAACAGACAGTGTGATAATATCTGGACTAGGAGTTATCATTAGAGATGTGCGAATCGATTCTAATGAATTTACAATTTTTTTTTTGTTCCCTTTATTAGCAAAATGTCCGCAAGCACCATGTGTTACATGGGGCAGAGAAGTCTGGGAAGTAGAAAGGAACACGGCGGTACTGTTTTTCACTGTATGGGGGTAGAATTCCTCACTGTGTGGCGGTAGTATCCCTCACTGTGTGGCGGTAGTATCCCTCACTGTATGGGAGTACTGTTCCTCACTATATGGGGGTAGTGTCCCTCACTGTGTGGCAGTAGTGTCCCTCACTGTGTGGCAGTAGTGTCCCTCACTGTGTGGCAGTAGTGTCCCTCACTGTGTGGGGGTAGTGTTCCTCACTGTGTGTGGGGGGTCGTTCCTCACTGTATGCCGGTAGTGTTCCTCACTGTATGGGGGTACTGTTCCTCACTGTATGCCGGTAGTGTTCCTCACTGTATGGCAGTAGTGTTCCTCACTGTGTGGCTGTATTCCTCACTGTATGGTGGTAGTGTTCCTCACTGTGTGGTGGTAGTGTTCCTCACTGTATGGCTGTATTCTTCATTGTATGGTGGTAGTGTTCCTCACTGTATGGGGGTAGTGTCCCTCACTGTATGGGGGTAGTGTCCCTCACTGTTTGGTGGTAGTGTTCCTCACTGTATGGGGGTAGTGTTCCTCACTGTATGGGGGTAGTGTTCCTCACTGTATGCCGGTAGTGTTCCTCACTGTATGCCGGTAGTGTTCCTCACTGTATGGCAATAGGCATACCAAATTTGTATGGTTTTTATAATGTTTTCATACATTTACAAATTAAAACCTCCTGTACAAAAAAGGATTTATTTTGTCATTTTCTGGTGCTAATAACTTTTATTATATTGGTGTACAGGGTTGTGGGTGGTGTCATTCTTTTGCGAACTTTGACAATGTTTTCATAGCTATCACTTTAAAGACTATGATCTTTTGATCACTTTTTATTGAATTTTTTTTATTTTTCAAAATTCAAAAAAAGTACCATTTTGGACTTCAGGCGCTATTTTCCGTGAGCAATAACTAATGTTTTTATGATTTTTACCGTTTATTTTAATATCAGTTCTAGGAAAAGGAGGGTGATCAGCAATATGCTGATCAAAAACTTACCGGCTATGGAGAGGGCTCAGCCCATGAGCCCTCTCTATGCACCCGTTACCTCACATGCCGTGATTCGTTAAGATTCGATTCAAATCTAATTTTCTGTGAAAATTCTGCAAACTGGGTCAAATCAAATTTAGATAAATTTGCCAATCTCTAGTTATCATATATCAAATCTATAACAAGGTAATGGTAACACATAATAAATATCAGAGCAGAAATTAAACATTTTTAGGGGAACACAGAAGGTTAAATACACATAGTCACATAGTCTAGTTCAATACTCTAAATCACCCCAAATTATTTTGACACAGCTATGACACAACCATAATACCAACCAATGGCCATACTTCAGAAGTCCAGTACCACACTGTCCTTCTGCCAGCGTCACAGATCCAGCGCCACCTTCCAAACGATGCAGGAAGTGAGGTAGGGATCAACTTCCTGTCATGCGCACAAACATCCCAAGCATCGTGGTGGCCATCTTGGAATTGGGCAAAATTGCCCTATCCTCATAAATCGCCATTTTAACATATCCTTTATACCAAACACGATTAATTTATTTTAAAGTGGTAAACCAGGTTGACTCTTGTTGATACAAGACACTTATAGCTGAAACTATATCATTTCGCTATGTGAAAGTTCATATTATTATATCACCATTCCAAGAATAGATGGTGCAAACAGTAAATACATAATATACAAAAAGGTGTTAGAATATAAAAAAGTGCTATGAGCCTAAAGTGCATTGTGCAAAAAAAAAAAAAAAATCAAAAAATACAAATTATTATTTTTCTTTTTTTTCCTCCCATTTTCTTTCTTTTTTTTTTCCTTCCTTCCCCCTTTTTGACTTTTTCCTCTCCCCTCCCATCTCTTTTTCTTTCCCTTATGTATAAAATATAGTTAAAGGGATATTGGTCCAATAGTAGTGTAAGTGACGAATTCTACTATGGTTCACTCCTCTCATACAGCAAACAAAAAAGTGCTACAAAAGTGAGACAAGACACACATCAAAACAAACACACAAATGACAGTATATAATGTAGACATAAACATCCACTGTAATATAAAGTGTATACAGCAACATACGAAACAAAAAGATTAGTACTACAGCAAAAGGTCTCTTTTAAATTTAGTATCCTTTTAAGAATAGTATAATTTCAGATGCCTTTTTTTTATTATCCAAACAACTACTAGAGTCAATCCAACGCCCTTTCTCAGATATAAGCCATCAAAACCTATAACCTACAAAATGAATACAATATCACAATTATGGTCCAATAAATAATCACAATCAGGGCCGGATTAAGGTTGGTGGGGGCCCCTGGGCGCAAAATCTGGTGGAGGCCCCCACTGAGTGCAGCGTGCATACACGTCCTCCTGCTCACTATCCACTATCCCCGCAGTAACACAGCTACATACAGCCGCCTCGCCCCCAGTAACACAGCTATATACAGCCCAGCCGCCTTGCTCCCAGTAACACAGCTACATACAGCCGCCTCACTCCCAGTAACACAGCTACATACAGCCGCCTCACCCCCAGTAACACAGCTACATACAGCCGCCTCGCTCCCAGTAACACAGCTACATACAGCTGCCTCCCCCCAGTAACACAGCTACATACAGCCGCCGCGCTCCCAGTAACACAGCTACATACAGCCGCCTCACTCCCAGTAACACAGCTACATACAGCCGCCTCACCCCCAGTAACACAGCTACATACAGCCGCCTCACCCCCAGTAACACAGCTACATACAGCCGCCTCACCCCCAGTAACACAGCTACATACAGCTGCCTCGCTCCCAGTAACACAGCTACATACAGCCGCCTCGCTCCCAGTAACACAGCTACATACAGCCGCCTCGCTCCCAGTAACACAGCTACATACAGCCGCCTCGCTCTCAGTAACACAGCTACATACAGCCGCCTCACTCCCAGTAACACAGCTACATACAGCCGCCTCACCCCCAGTAACACAGCTACATACAGCCGCCTCACCCCCAGTAACACAGCTACATACAGCCGCCTCGCTCCCAGTAACACAGCTACATACAGCCGCCTCGCCCCCAGTAACACAGCTACATACAGCCGCCTCGCCCCCAGTAACACAGCTACATACAGCCGCCTCACCCCCAGTAACACAGCTACATACAGCCGCCTCGCCCCCAGTAACACAGCTACATACAGCCGCCTCACCCCCAGTAACACAGCTACATACAGCCGCCTCACCCCCAGTAACACAGCTACATACAGCCGCCTCGTCCCTAGTAACACAGCTACATACAGCCGCCTCACCCCCAGTAACACATCTATAGACAGCCGCCTCACCCCCAGTAACACATCGTATCTACCTTCACCCCTACCAGATATGCAGTCCCATTTAACATACACCTCAGCCCGTACCAGACATGCAGTCCGCAGTTTATACAATTACACACATTTATACACTGATATATACACACTTTTATATACACACAAAGTTCTACACTCATATGCTTGCATATATATACAAGTATACACACACATTTATGTAAATACAGAGTATACACAAACTCATACAGTATATATACACATCACACATACGGCATACACATATATATATATATATATATATATATATATACACACTTACAGTATACACTGACCATATATACATATACATGCAGTATAAAAACACCATATACACACATATACATACATATACATACAGCAAATACAGACACATTCAGTATATACAGCATTTTCACACACATATGGGAAATACACACACACACATTCAGTATACAGAACATATACATACATACCATATACACAGCATATAAACATACATCATATATACATATATGCATATATTTAAATGTGCACATATTTATGCTTATACAAATATATGCGTGTATAAATACAGTAGATGCATATATACACAGTAGATGCATATATACACAGTATTTACATATATAGACAGTAGATGCATATATACACAGTATATAAATATATACACTTTATATACACAGTAGATGCATATATACACAGATACACAGTATATACATATATACACAGATACACAGTATATACATATATACACTTTAGATACACAGTATATACATATATACACTTTAGATACACAGTATATACATATATACACTTTAGATACACAGTATATACATATATACACTTTAGATACACAGTATATACATATATACACATATACACAGTATATACATATATACACACAGATAAATAAATATGTAATGTATACTTACCCTTTTAGGGTGTTCGGCTGTCCCGTCAGGAGGGTGTTCGGGCGGGGGGAGCTGAGGACGGCTGCTTGTTCCAGCTGGCATCGGGGGCCTTGCGAAGGATGACTGCTTCATAGCTCCCAACCGTCCCGATTTTGACGGGACTTTCCCGTTTTTCTTACCTCTGCCCCGCGAAACGGGCAGCTGTCAGATTGTCACGGATTTTCCCCCCAGGTCCCGCTGTGTCCCGGTGCTGTGTCCCCATAGTAAATACTTTGAAAGTCTGAACTCACAGTACAGAATGGCTTCTACAGACATCGGGAGGGAATCCTTTTCAGAGAAGTGTCGGCTTAGCGGAGAGCAGGGACCACGTCATCAGCTTCAGATCAGCATCTGTCCATATATGGTCACTGCATCTCCTAGGGTTCCCCAGAGCAGACATCGGGAGGGAATCCTTTTCAGAGAAGTGTCGGGCTTAGCGCAGAGCAGGGACCACGTCATCAGCTTCAGATCAGCATCTGTCCATATATGGTCACTGCATCTCCTAGGGTTCCCCAGAGCAGACATCGGGCAGGGAAGCCTTTTCAGAGAAGTGTCGGCTTAGCGGAGAGCAGGGACCACGTCATCAGCTTCAGATCTCTGTCCATATATGGTCACTGCATCTCCTAGGGTTCCCCAGAGCAGACATCGGGCAGGGAAGCCTTTTCAGAGAAGTGTCGGGCTTAGCGAGAGAGCAGGGACCACGTCATCAGCTTCAGATCAGATCTGTCCATATATGGTCTCCAGGGCTTCCCCAGACACAAGCTCTTTATATAATTAAATTAAATAAAGTTTTGCCCAGGCTGAGATTCAAACCTGGGACCCTCTGCACTGGAGACAGGAGCTTAACTAACTGAGCTATAAGCCCAGTGATACAGAGGTGAGGATTTCTGGTAAGTAAGAAGTGTTATCTGCCATGTACACTGTGATACAGACTAATGCACTGATATATAGAGAGGGATCTTCTCAGAGGTTATTATTGTAATTATTGAGACTATTATTATTATTATTATTATTATAAATTTTATTATTTTTATTATTATGGAGATGATTATTAATAATGGTAAAAATAATAATAATCATCTCAATAATAATAATAATAGTCTCAATAATTACAATAATCTCTGAGAAGATGTGTATCAGTAGCAGTCATAGTTCTTAGTTACCAAAATTCTACACCTGGATAATCACTGAGATTATAGCTCAGTTGGTTGGGGCACTGTGACATTATTGTACATGGACACTGCAGGTTCTGGGTTCTAATCCCAATGAGGATAATATATATATATTTTTTTTATTGACATAATTTTTATTATTATAATATGGCTAAACTTTGGGGCATGGCCAGGGAGTGATTGGGGGTGTGGCTTAGGGGAATCGCCGCGGCATTTTGTCCCTCTTTCCCTTTCACAAATGTTGGGAGGTATGCTGCTTGTTGGGGGGGGGGGGGTTGAACGGAGGGCGGCTTCGTGACCCGGCGCCGGGGGGGGGGGGGGATATGGGGTCCTTCAGGGCCCTGGACCGTTGTCAACTGCATGTTCCACGGCGGGGAGAATGTTCCCGCCGGGGGGGGGGGAGTGCGGACAGCGGAGGACGGCTGAATGCTCAGGCGGGGGGGAGTGGTGGGACCGGAGGACTGCTGAATGTCCCGGGTGGGGGGCGGGGGTGCGTGGAGCGGAGAACGGCTAAATGTTGCATGGGGGGGGGGGGCGGCGAGCGGAGGACGGCTGAATGTTCCGGCGGGGGGGAGGGGGTTGTTGAGCAGAGGACGGCTGAATGTTCCGGGGGGGGGGGCTGGTGCGCGGGGAGCGGAGGACGGCTGAATGTTCCGGTGCGGGGTTTGCGGAGGACGGCTGAATGTTCCGGCGGGGGGGGGGGGGTGCGCGGGGAGCGGAGGACGCTTGAATGTAACGGGGCGGGGAGGAGTGGAGGAGTGGGAGATGCGGAGGATGACTGCCTGTTCGGGCAGGAGGGGGGTGGCGGCGGGGGGATGCAGGGTAAGGCTGCGGGATGGGCGGCCAGGGGGAGGACGGCTCGGACATGCAGCTGAAGGGCGGGGAGGCGGTAACTTGTGCCGGGGGGCGGACAGGTGGGCGGGCAAGCCATGCAAGGGGATATCCGTGGAGGTGGTGACGTGTGCCGAGGGCGGACGACTAAGGGAGGCGGCGGGTGAGGAGTCAGGGACCGGGGTACGCGATATGGTGGGGGCCCCCTGGGGGGGCAAGATGATGGGGGCCCCGGCCCTGATCACAATATATAATATATCCATGGCACAGTAAAAAAAAAATAGCGCATCAGAGCCCACCTCAATTTTATCGTGACTTGCAGAAATTCAACATAAATCAATCCTAACCCAGATTGCATATTAGGCCATCTTATTCAATCCTCTTGGAGTTACTGTGCATAGCACTGATCCATTTCATTTCCCATTGAGCCAGGGCTTTTTTAGATCCCCGCCTCTACACCCCAAAAAGACTTTGTGGACGTCTCTGAATTTCAGATTTCACCAATTGTCATTATGGTAGTCGCGAAAGTGACTCCGTATTGTTTTCAGTTTTTGGATTTGTTGTGGATCCTCAATGCCTCGTTCCTGATATCCCTAGCATGCTCAAGGATTCTCACTCTCAGTTCACAGAATGTTAGTCCAATATATATCAGGCCACATGGGCATTGGGCATAATAGATTACATTAGAGGTTCTGCACGTGATATGGTGCACATTTTTATACTCATTTGTCTGAATCTGTAAACATATTGCATCATTCCATTAGGGAGCAAGCACTCCAATCCCAGCATTGTATTGAACCCCATCTGGGACCTCTACAGTGGAAAATGTATTTGGAAGTGTCAGCCACATAGTGACTAGTAGTGACTAGTTGGTCACGCAGATTGGATGATCTATGAGTGGAATCACTTTATTAATATCTCTGTTCGTGTGTAATAGGGGCCACAACCTTTGTAATATGACTCGCATCGCCCCCAACTGTACATGATATTTGGTGAGTAATCTTACCTGGTCATCACATCTTTTTTTAGATTTTGTCTGAAAGATTTTGTCTGAAGGAGTGTTGCTTTTGGAGTTTCTTTGGCTATCTCATAACCCAAACTGATTTTCTTGGTTCTATAGCCCCTCGCCGGGTGGTGCAGCGTCAATTCATGTGATTGTTGTTCAAAGGCCTCCAAGGAAGAGCAAATCCTTCTAGTTCTCAAATATTGACCAGTAGGTATTGCTTTGATGACCTGCGATGGGTGAGATGATTTAGCACTTAGAAGGGAATTCACAGTGGTTTGCTTCCTATGAATCTCAGTGTTAATAGATCCATCTCTGCCTTTATAAATCCCCAAGTGCAAAAAGTCAATTGAATGAGATTGAAATTGGATGAGACCCAAATGTTCATCACCCGAAACACGAAACCTTCAATAAATGGTTGAAGGTTTGACACCTAACCCTGTCAGATAAACAAGATGTCATCTATAAAGCGCATCCATAATAGGACCATACCATCATTCCCAGCTGGCAGGACGAGGTGCCTTTCCCAAAAAACCAAAAAGAGTGCGCCCCCATAGCCACGCAACGCATTTGTAAAAAATAATGGTGCTTGAAAAGAAAAAAATTGTGATATAAAATAAACTCCAAAAGTGTCAAGATAAACTCAATCAGGTCAACATCCAAATTTGTAGCTCTCAAAAAATATTGAGTGGCATGTAATCCCTGCTCATAATCGATTCAGGTGTAAAGTGACTCGATAATCCTTTTCATCTAGGATAATGGTATCCAATCAATTTAAAACCTCAGTGGAATCCCTCAAATATGAGGGCAATGTTTCCACTAGAGGCTTTGAATAATAGTCCACAAATTTCGCAATGGGTTCACAAAGGCTACCATTCTCTGAGACGATTGGACGTCCCGGGTGGTCCTCTGTGTTTTTGTGGACCTTCGGTAGTAAATACAAAGTGGCCACTCTAGGATTATCCAGAGTCAAACCATCAAAGACTGTCTTCGGGATAAAGTTCATTTCAAACGCCTTTAACAGGATATCATCCAATTCCACTTTATAGCGACTCAATGGTGTACAGTCCAATTTTCTGTAACAATTGACATCATTAAGTTGGCAAAATGCTATTCACACCTTTAGGATATAAGTGTTATTGCATGCTATTCACTGATAGAGGCACCTTTAGGATTTTTCTGGAGCTGAAGACTTTACAGGGATAGAACCTTCAATCTTGGTAGATAATGCAGTAAATGCTAATAATCCTGTCTGGTCTTGCTGGTATTGCTGTATTGTCCTCTATAAGAGCCAAGAATATGCATCCGCTATAGTAGCCTATCAGTAGCTTAATGCAGTTCTTCAGAGTATTCTAAAAACGCCAATTATTTCAGATGTTCACCTGTCCCTAGTAACAGCAGCTTCCTATCGTTACCTAAGTGCGGGTCTGTAGTTTCCAGGATCGCTATTTGATCCTTTTTTGTATATTGGTACCACATTTGCTATGCGCCATTCCTGTGGAACATAACCAGTCCTCAATGAATCTTCAAATATTAAAAATAACGGTCTGTCTATCACCGTACATAATTCATGCAGAACCCGGGGGTGTATGCCATCTGGCCCAGGTGATTTATCTATCTTAGTGGTTGCGAGGCGCCGCCGTACCTCTTCCTGGGTTAAACTGTTGACATTATAAAAAGAATTAACATTATTCCTCATTGTGTCTTCCACCAGGGGATTTTCCTGGGTAAAGACAGTTGAGAAGGCACCATTCAGTAGATTGGCCCTTTCCTCATCTCCTTCCACCATGACCCCCATGTTATTTCTAAGGGGACCCACACTCTCTGTTTTTAGTTTCTTATCATTTATATACTTGAAAAATAATTTGGGATTATTCTTGCTCTCCCTGGCAATATTTCTCTCAGTCTCTATTTTTGCGGCCTTTATCTGCTTTTTACAGGATTTATTTTTCTCTCTATAATCCTGTAATGCCTCATCGCTACCTTCACATTTCAGCACCTTAAACGCTTTATCTTTCTCGCTTATTGCTTTCCTTACAAGACTAGTTAGCCACATAGGCTTTTTCTTGTTCCTTTTATGCTTTTTCCCATAAGGTATGTGTTTCTCACAGGACTTTTTCAGAATATATGAGAAAAAGTCCCATTTTTTGGGGGGGCTTTTGTCTTTGAGAGCATTATCCCAGTCTATGCCTTTAAGGTCTTCCCTTAGTTGATGAAAATTTGCCCTCCTGAAGTCTAGAGTGTTGGTTGCCCCTTCACTAACGTGCTTAGTAAAGCGTAATACAAAATCAATGATATTATGATCACTATTCCCCAGGTTCCCCCCAACCTGTAGTTTTGATACCCTATCAGGTCTGTTGGTAAGGATAAGGTCCAGCAGTGCCCCCCCTCTTGTTTGCTCCAGGACTAGTTGCAACAGGTAATTGTCTTTTGTTGTTGACCTTTGAAGGACCTGCAGGTTTCTGCCCCCCAGTCAATATCTGGGTAATTGGAGTCCCCCATGATAAGTACTTCACCATGCTTTGAAGCCGCATCCATTTCACTTATCAGCATTTCCTCTGCTGCCTCCATTATATTTGGATTGGAGCCTTATAACAAACCCCTAGTAATATTTTATTATTCTTTTTCCCTCCTCTTATCTCCACCCATAGGGACTCCACATTTGCGTTACTGATGTCATCTCGCAAGACGGGCTTGAGGCAAGAATTCACATATAAACAAACCCCTCCCCCTTTTTTATTTATACGATCCTTTCTAAAAAGACTATAACCATCTATAGTAACAGCCCAGTCATAGCTACTGTCCAGCCATGTCTCGCTGATACCCACTATATCATATTTCCGTTCCAACATCAAGAGTTCCAGTTCCTCCATTTTGTTTGTGAGGCTTCTGGCATTTGTGTACATACACTTTATATGGTTTTCCCTGTCCTTATTCCTTTTGTCCTTATTCCCCAATCTCATTCCAGCCCCCCTTCCTCCCCCATGGACTATGACTCTTCCCAGCTCTCTATGTACACCGTCTATTTGCCCTGCACAAGTGTAGTTGCCCTCCCCCCAGGTCTCTAGTTTAAACACTCCTCCAACCTTCTAGCCATTTTTTCCCCTAAAACAGCGGCCCCCTCCCCATTGAGGTGCAGCCCATCCCTACTGTAGAGCCTGTAGCCGACAGAAAAGTCAGCCCAGTTCTCCATGAACCCAAACCCCTCCTTCCTACACCAACTTTTGAGCCACTTATTTACCTCCTTGATCTCCCGCTGCCTTTCTGGTGTGGCACGTGGTACAGGCAGTATTTCGGAGAAAATTACCTTTGAGGTCCTTGCCCGGAGCTTATGGCCTAAATCTCTGAAATCTTTTTTAAGGACCTTCCACCTACCTGTTACTTTGTCATTAGTGCCAATGTGGACCATGACCGCTGGTTCCTCACCAGCCCCTCCCAGTAATCCGTCAACCCGATCCGCAACATTCCGAACCCGAGCACCTGGCAAACATACACTTTTGTTCATAATGATCTAAAGTTAATTAGAGGGCCACACCTCTTCAATAAAAATGGGTTAGGAGGAGAAATCCATCAGGAAAAATTAAAGAAATCGTTTTTTCAGGAAAAAATCTGTTTACTTTCAAGTGAAAATTTGAAATGCAACATGGCAGATTTTATTTGTTGACAAATTATAACAAATTAAATGAATAACCAACATTTATTATGGTTGAAATTGGTTTTTAACTTTGGTATAGTATAGTACAGGCATCTAAATTAGATGGTTCGCATTACATTAAAACCATGGACAAAATAGTAAATTAGTTTACTTACTGTGCTCCTGCATCTTTCCTATGTTGTTCTATGTTCCTATGTACTAACAGCTTGGCCAGTTGTGCAGGGAGTCACAGGACCCTTTTTGGTCAATCATTGGGATCATTGAGATGCCCCTTGTTACAAGAAGGACATTGGATAGCTGTATAGAGTCCCGCTAAAGGGGAACTTCTGCTAGAGCTTTAAATGATGAACACCAGAAGACACATTTAATGGAAGTCTAAAGGATCGTATTATAGTTTATAAGGGCCATTTAGGCACAGTTTATAAGATATTTACACAGTAAAGTGAAATGTAAACCAAGGTGAGTTGATTGCTCTTTTAGAGGATATGAAGCATGATAAGCCTGGGACACTTAGTCATAAATCCAGGACACTTGTGACTGAAGTAATCTTCTTATTTAAAACATTTAAAATTATGCTAATGAATCAGAAGGGCTACCCACACCCCTCTGTTATCTGTGTTACACTGTGCAGCAACACATCTCAGTCCCACCCTACCCCTTGCACTTCCTGTAATCTCAGTAGTAGTGAGCACACAGTGGGAGGGGGTAAGTGATTCTTCACACTAACAGCCTGTGTGGGTACACAACAGAGGGCCTAAGGTAGCCCTTTTGGTTTATTAGCATCATTTTAAAACTTTACCACAGTCACAGTGCCTGGATCTAAGAGCCCCTGGTTTTTTTAATGGATGATTTTGATGGTAGATTTCCTTTCAAATAATCTTCATTATGTAAAGTAAAAAATGAATAGTGAATTGTTTTAGTTATAGTAATAGTCATACATTGTGTTGTTAAGTCAAAATTAAATCAGTCAAATTATTTACAAATCTGTTCTATCATAAAAGTTTAGCAATTTTTCCTTCCAAATGTTTAATCCATAAATAAGAACTAAAACACTTTAAGTTGGAAAATGTCATACACATTATGACTGTCCGAAGAGAGTAATTTTTTTTCGTCTATTCACCATTTGGATTATCATTAACTTACAATTTCCTGTCTCTAAAGGTATTTGAGTGCCCTGTGACTTCTCCTTCTGGAGCGAACACTTTAAAAGGAAAAACAACATCAGGAGGGAGGTGATGCATTAAAAGATAAGCTGCGGCCTGTCTTCCTAGTCTGTATTTTGTATTAATGCAGTTTCCGAGTGCCATCAAAAGAAGTGAATGTTTGTTCCTGAAATATGAATGTAGTTTGGGTTCAGGATTTGTGATAGGAAGCTCAGTGCTGAAATCCTCTAGGTACTGATAAGCGGGCCCAGACGAAAGCAGCGTGTTCTCTAACGCAAATTGAAAGGGATTTCTCTATACATTGTTAATTCAGACCTTGATCTTGTTTTAAATATTAGCACAATCTTGCACTTCTTCAGAGCTGCCCTGAAATCTGCTGACATATGTTAAAATCTTGCAAGTGTGGCGTTCTTTTGACCTACCACTGTAATTTACGTTTTCCTTTAATAATGTATTAACCTTAAAAAAATGTACTCACTGTAATTCACTTACTTTACAGAAGATATGTTAGAAAAAAACATAGCATGCCATGCTTCATAGACAACATCCTTTCAGGGAAATCTTATCTCTGCTCCCTGTAGCAGGCCAGACTAGGATGATTGAATGTGTGCCCAATTGTTGCTCAACAAGTGGACACTTGCTTAACCCCTTAACGCTGAAGCCACTTTTCACCTTCCTGACACAGCCCATTTTTTCAAATCTGCCCTGTGTCACTACAAGTGGTTATAACTTCGGAACGCTTTAACATATCCAAGTGATTTTAAAATTGTTTTCTCGTGACTTCATGTTAGTTGAAAAATTTTGGTGTTATGTTTTGCATTTATTTATGAGAAAATCAGATGTTTGGTGAAAATTTGGAAAAATTCTTGATTTTCGAACTTCAAAATGTTTTACTTTTTCCATACATAGTCATAACCGCAAAAAAATGTAATAACTAACATTCACTAAATGTCTAATTTATGTGGACATGGTTTTTTATGCATACTCTTATTTTTGTAGGATGTTATGGGCCTTTGAACGTTAGGTGCGATTTTTCACGTTTTCATAAAAAACGCAAAATCCTGCTATTGAGGGACCTGCTCAGGTTTTAAATCACTTTGAGAGGCCTAAATAAAAATAAAACCCCATAAATTACTCCATTATAGAAACTACACCCCTCAATGTACGTAAAACAACTTTTATGAAGTTTGTTAACCCTTTAATTGTTTTACAGGGGTTAAAACAAAATCGGATACAATTTTGAAAGTAAACTTTTTTGGCTAAATGAATGTGTTTTTCAAAAAATTTACAAATTCTCAGTGGATAAAATACCAAAACGCTCCACAAAATTTGATACCCAATCCCTCCCGCGTATAACAATACCCCATATGTGGTGGTAACCTGCTGTATGGGCACACGCCAGGGCATCGAAGGGAAGCTGCGCCATTCAGAGCAGATTATGCATTGTCACTTTTTATTGGCTATACAATCTTTATATTTTTGGCAATTTGGACATATAAGGGCTTATTTTTTGCGACATGAGATGCACTTTACAAATAATTCAGTTTCGTGGGTCATTAACTTATTGATGAGATTTTATTAACTCTTGAATGTATGGGTGAAAAGAAAATTGTCAATTTTGGTTTACTTTTTTTTCGTATTTTTTTTGGGTCGTACACCGTTCACTAAAAATACTATATTATCTTTATTCTATAGGTGATTACGATTATGGTGATACCTCATTTATACAGTTTTTCATTTATTTTTACAATTTTACTGGATAAAAACTAATATAGAGGAAATCTTATTTGTTTTTGCATCTCCATCTTTTCGGAGACGTAACTTTAATATTTTTTGGTTGACAGAGCTAGTTTTGGGCTTATTTTTTACGAGTTGAGTTGTTCTTTTCAGTGGTACCATTTTGGCACACATAACTTTTTTTGATAACTTTTTAGAACATTTTTGTGTAGAGATTTTATGAAAAATGTACATTTTTGGCGTATTTTACGGGTTTTGTTTTTACCGAGCGGGTCCAATAATGTTTCTGAGTTATTGTACGGATTTTTACGGACGCGGTGATACCAAATATGTGGGGTTTTTTGGCGATTTTGTGTTTTTTCACTTTATTTCATGTGTATAGGGAATATTTGTGTTTAGGGGACTTTAACTTTATTTAATTAATTATTTTTATTAAAAAATTATTTTATGTAGTGTTTTTAACATTTTTTATTAACTTTTACAGGTTAGCTTGAACAAGTGATCCACTGATCACTTGTTCAAGCTCTTCTTCACATTACACAGTGTAATACAGATGTATTACACTGTGTAATGTAACACACTGAGCATGCTGCGCATGCTCAGTGTGTTACAGTCGGGTCCTGCCAGAAGGCACGGACCCGGCTCACAGAAGAGGATCGCGCAGCCCCGGGCACCGGCAGTCCCGGGGCTGCGATCGGAGCAGCGGACCCCCCCGGTAAGCGCCGCGGGGGGGTCCGATTCTTCTCAAATGCCCCTAGCACACTGCGGTCAGCGCGACCGCGGCGTGTCAGGGGTTAACACCCGCGATCGGAGAGATCTCCGATCGCGGGTGTTAGAGGCGGGTGTCGGCTATAATATATAGCCGACACCAGCAGCTTCTGGCGCAGGCTCCGTTCTGGAGCCGGCGCCAGAAGCATGACGTACTATTACCGCATTTTGCGGGAACGCACCTCCCGCCATGCAGTAATAGTACGTCAAATGTCGGGAAGGGCTTAAAGAGGACCTGTCACCAGTATTTTACTACCCTTACTAACAACGCCTGCTGATAAAGAGTTACAAGTCCTCCCTATTTTACCTAAAATAGTTGTCAGTGAGTCACTGTACCTTAATTACAGAAGTTTTTCTGATATGCAAAATAGCTGGCTGTGACTCTTCTCTATTTCAGGCTGGCAGAGAATCCCAGCTCTGCCTCCTTGTACTTAGGGACTGTCTGCTAATATTCAACTACAGACATATAAAGCACTATTTAAAATGAATGTGTCATTTTACACGGTGCCATGTGTTACATTCATGTCATGCGCCCAGAGTGTCAACATCCTTTAGCAGGCAGATCCTTTAGCCTTCTAAAAATAGCAAACTGCAGACCATGGAGGTCCATAGAGGCTGCTGTGACTTCATGTGATCACATACAGTACAGTATAGGTGCTATTGTTAAGAAGCTGAAGGCCCTGAGATCGTGTCACCCTGGTCACATGACATAAAGTACTGAATAGTAAGAAGGCATAAGGCGTCGGGAGAAGTAGATGGGATAGCCCTGCCGAGCAGAACACACCCTCTCTGATGCCAGGTAATATCAGATAAAAGTTGATTTATGTGGATGCAAGGGAAACAATTCTTAGCTAAAAGAAGGGTGTCAGATAGTTAATTGGGCTCTATAGGAACCTGTCACTGGCTGTATATTTGCAAATGTGGTGACAGATTCCCTTTAAGATTTAACAGTTATCATTCTTTAGTAGCTTGTTATAATTAGAGATGAGCGAACATACTCGTCCGAGCTTGATGCTCGTTCGAGCATTAGCGTACTCGAAACTGCTCGTTGCTCGGACGAATACTTCGCCCGCTCGAGAAAATGGCAGCTCCCGCCGTTTTGCTTTTTGGCGGCCAGAAACAGAGCCAATCACAAGCCAGGAGACTCTGCACTCCACCCAGCATGACGTGGTACCCTTACACGTCGATAGCAGTGGTTGGCTGGCCAGATCAGGTGACCCTGGGATAGACTAGCCGCTGCCCGCGCTGCTCGGATCATTCTGTGTCTGGATGCCGCTAGGGAGAGAGCTGCTGCTGGTCAGGGAAAGCGTTAGGGTGTTCTATTAGAATAGTGTTAGGCAGGAGTGATTCAACAAGAACCCAACAGCCCTTCTTAGGGCTACAATAACACTATATATTTTTTTTTTTTTGTTTGCTTGTGGCTGGGCTTGCTGGCACTAGTAGTGCAGCTAGTACCATATTGTGAGGAATTTGCAGGGGGACTTGCTACCGTTGTGTTTAGCTCTTAGTGACACACATATCCACCTCAAACACCAAAGTGGGAAAATTTATTAGGGGTTTGATTTCAATTAGGCACAGTCTGCCATTTACTTTTTATTTTACGTTTATTTTTTCATAACTCAGCGTCATCTCATCAGTGTGCTTTCATACTTGGCTAGAAAATAGCCATAGGAGAATCCAAACGGCTTACTTACGCCTACAGTAGCGTTATATATATTTGATTTCTGGTTGATCTGCTGGTGGCTGTCCTTGCTGCAGTGCATCTACTAGCAAATTGTGAGCAATTTGTAGTGAGAGTTGCGACCGCTGTGTTTTGCGCTTAGTGACGCACATATCCATCGCAAAGACCGAAGTGGGAAAATTTATTAGGGGTTGGATTTCAATTAGGCACAGTCTGGCAGTTTCTTTTTATTTTACGTTTATTTTTTCATAACTCAGCGTCATCTCATCAGTGTGCTTTCATACTTGGCTAGAAAATAGCCATAGGAGAATCCAAACGGCTTACTTACGCCTACAGTAGCGTTATATATATTTGATTTGAAATTGAAACAAAGAAATAGGGATGCCCAAAGTATATAACAATTTATAGATATTTATTGAAAAATAAAGTGCATATATTTAAAAACAATTAAAAAAGCACAGATTGTGCAAAAACAGACCAGTGAGTCCCGTGCCTAATTCATATCGGCTATACACATCATCAACAATATATAGTGGTAATAAAAAGTGTATACATAGATACTAAATATGCAATCCACTAGTGTGGTATAAATTTCATAGGTTGTATAGTAAGTTACATCATAATTACCTATATAGCATAGATATAAGAGCCGGGCACCGGGACCTGGAGAAGTCCCCACGCGTTTCGCCTGTTAACCAGGCTTCCTCAGGGGTGCCAGAGTATGTGAGATCAATCATTATATAGTCCTGCTGCCCCCGGACGTCCGGCACGGACCAATCACCCACTGCGGTTCAGGAGTGCGGCGTGCGTGCCACAGACCGGAAGTGTGTGGGTCACGTGCACAGCTCGGACCGGAAGGGAAAACAAAAGTGTATGCGGGTTGAAGCGCATGCGCAGGTGGCATGACAGACACGAAGGTCTTGTCATGTACTTATGGTAAGATTCATTCACTCCAAATAATCGCATGTGCATATTAATATACCTGCGGAAAACACAAATAATGACAAAAAATCCCTAAAGCAGGGTGACACGTTGTGATAAGCTATCCAAGTGCTAATGAAAGGTGTTTTAAGGATAAAAAATGGGTAAGTATTATGAAAGTGCCTGAGTGCATAGACTTGAATAAAGTGCAATATAAAGTGCAAAAGTGCAAACACAAGGGTTAGGGAATCATAGTATAGAGCCACAGCAGGGATCCGTGCCGGACGCTAGAGGCAAACAGGAAATAAGATTAATATATTATATATTTGATTTCTGGTTGATCTGCTGGTTGCTGTCCTTGCTGCAGTGCATCTACTAGCAAATTGTGAGCAATTTGTAGTGAGAGTTGCGACTGCTGTGTTTTGCGCTTAGTGACGCACATATCCATCGCAAAGACCGAAGTGGGAAAATTTATTAGGGGTTGGATTTCAATTAGGCACAGTCTGGCAGTTTCTTTTTATTTTACGTTTATTTTTTCATAACTCAGCGTCATCTCATCAGTGTGCTTTCATACTTGGCTAGAAAATAGCCATAGGAGAATCCAAACGGCTTACTTACGCCTACAGTAGCGTTATATATATTTGATTTCTGGTTGATCTGCTGGTGGCTGTCCTTGCTGCAGTGCATCTACTAGCAAATTGTGAGCAATTTGTAGTGAGACTTGCGACCGCTGTGTTTTGCGCTTAGTGACGCACATATTCATCGCAAAGACCGAAGTGGGAAAATTTATTAGGGGTTGGATTTCAATTAGGCACAGTCTGCCATTTCCTTTTTATTTTACGTTTATTTTTTCATAACTCAGCGTCATCTCATCTGGCATAGCAGTGTGCTTTCATACTTGGCTAGAAAATAGCCATAGCAATAGGATAGCATTGTTTGGTTTTAAAAACTAAAAAACACAAAAAAAACCTAAAAAACGAAAAAAAACACAAAAAAAAGTAAAAAAAAAATTAAAGTTATAACTTTCATTTCAAAATGTTTAACCCAAGGGCTAGGGGTAGAGGACGAGGGCGGGGACGTGGGCGTCCAACTACTGCAGGAATCAGAGGCCGTGGTCCTGGGCGGGGTGAGACACCACCTGCTGATGAGGGAGCAGGGGAACGCCGCAGAGCTACACTCCCTAGGTTCATGTCTGAAGTTACTGGGACTCGTGGTAGAGCACTGTTGAGGCCAGAACAGTGTGAACAGGTGATGTCGTGGATTGCCGACAATGCTTCGAGCAATTTGTCCACCAGTCAGTCTTCCACGCAGTCCACCCATGTCACCGAAATCGGCACTCCTCCAGCTCCTGCACCTCAGCCTCCTCCCCCCCAGTCTGCCCCCTCCCAGGAAAATTTGGCATTTGAACCGGCATACTCTGAGGAACTGTTTTCTGGACCCTTCCCACAGTCACAAACCACTTGTCCGGTTGCTGCTGAGCAATTTTCCGATGCCCAGGTTTTCCACCAGTCGCAGTCTGTGGGTGATGATGACCTTCTTGACGTAGTGGAAGAAGTGTGTAAAGAGGTGTCCGACGATGAGGAGACACGGTTGTCAGACAGTGGGTAAGTTGTTGTCAGGGCAGGAAGTCCGAGGGGGGAGCAGACTGAGGGATCGGAGGATGATGAGGTGACAGACCCAAGCTGGGTTGATAGGCCGGGTGAACACAGTGCTTCTGAGACGGAGGAGAGTCCTCGACCAGAACAGGTTGGAAGAGGCAGTGGTGGGGCCAGACGGAGAGGCAGGGCCAGACCTGGTGCATCAGCGCCAAATGTGTCAACTAGTGAAGCTCCCGTGGCGAGGGCTCCTGCGGCGAGGGCTAGATTTTCAGAAGTCTGGAGGTTCTTTAAGGAAACACCGGATGACCGACGGACTGTGGTGTGCAACATTTGCCAAACCAGGATCAGCAGGGGTTCCACCACTAATAGCTTAACTACCACCAGTATGCGCAGGCATATGAATGCTAAACACCCCACTCAGTGGCAACAAGCGCGTTCACCTCCGGCCGTGCACACCACTGCTCCTTCCCCTGTGTCAGCTGATAGTCAGCCCCCTGCCCAGGACCCTGCCACAAAAACCCCATCGTCGCCTCCACGATCCTCCACAGCATCCACCAGCGTTCAGCTCTCCATACCCCAGACGCTGGAGCGGAAACGCAAATATAGTGCAACCCACCCGCACGCCCAAGCCCTTAATGTCCACATCTCCAGATTGCTCAGCCTGGAGATGCTGCCCTATAGGCTAGTAGAGACCGAGGCCTTTCGCAACCTCATGGCGGCGGCCGCCCCTCGGTATTCGGTCCCCAGCCGCCACTACTTTTCCCGATGTGCCGTCCCAGCCCTGCACCAGCACGTGTCAGACAACATCATCCGTGCCCTGACCAACGCCGTTTCTGACAAGGTCCACCTGACCACGGACACGTGGACGAGTGCTGCCGGGCAGGGCCACTATATATCGCTGACGGCACATTGGGTTAACTTGGTGGAGGCTGGGACCGAGTCTGACCCTGCGGCTGGTCATATACTGCCGACGCCAAGGATTGCGGGGCCTACCTCGGTCCAGGTGTTTCAGGCCTACTATGCCTCCTCCTCCTCCCACCCCTCCTCCACCTCCTCCTCCGAACTACCATCCGTGGGCATGGCGCCATCAGTCGGTAGCTCTAGGCACAGCAGCAGTGCCGTCGCTAAGCGACAGCAGGCGGTGCTCAAACTGCTGAGCCTAGGCGATAAAAGGCACACCGCCCAAGAACTATTACAGGGCATCACGGCGCAGACTGATCTGTGGCTGGCACCGCTGAACCTGAAGCCAGGCATGGTTGTGTGTGACAACGGCCGTAACCTGGTGGCGGCTCTGCAACTCGGCAGACTGACACATGTGCCATGCCTGGCCCATGTGTTAAATCTGATAGTTCAGCGTTTCCTCAAGACATACCCCAATCTGTCTGATTTGCTCACGAAGGTGCGCTGCATCTGTGCGCATTTCAGGAAGTCCAGCACAGATGCTGCCACTCTCAGGGCAGCGCAGCGCCGCCTCCAACTGCCCGCTTACCGACTGTTGTGCGACGTGCCCACGAGGTGGAATTCAACACTGACCATGTTATCCAGAGTTTACCAGCAGCGCAGAGCGATTGTAGACTGCCAGATGTCAACTTCCACCAGAACTGGTAGTCAGGTCAGTCAGCTTCCTCAAGTCTACAATGAGGAGTGGACGTGGATGTCTGATATCTGTCAGGTGCTGAGTAACTTTGAGGAGTCAACACAGATGGTCAGTGGCGATGCCGCCATCATCAGCCTCACCATCCCGCTACTTGGCCTGTTGAAAAAATCTCTGATCAGCATGAAGTCGGAAGCTTTGCGCTCGTCACAAGAGACGGGGGAAGAAGATTCCCTTGTTGATAGCCAAAGCACCCTTAGGTCTGTTTCTCAGCGCATATCGGAGGAGGTGGAGGTGGAGGAGGATGAGGAGGAAGAGGAGGAGAATGTTGGCGAGACACAAGAGGGGACCATTGTTGAGTCCTACACTGTTGAGCGTGTATGGGCAGAAGAAGAGGAGTTGGAGGAGTTGGAGGAGGAGGAAATGGACAGTCAGGCCAGTGAGGGGAGTGAATTCTTACGCGTTGGTACTCTGGCGCATATGGCAGATTTCATGCTAGGCTGCCTATCCCGTGACCCTCGCGTTCAAAGAATTTATTCCAGCACCGATTACTGGGTGTTCACTCTCCTGGACCCACGGTACAAGCAAAATCTTTCCACTCTCATCCCTGGAGAGGAAAGGAGTGTGAGAATGCATGAATACCAGCAGGCCCTGGTGCACAAGCTGAAACAGTATTTCCCTTCTGACAGCGCTAGCGGCAGAGTGCGTAGTTCTGCGGGACAAGTAGCGAGGGAGAGTAGGCGAGCAGGCAGCTTGTCCAGCACTGGCAAGGGTACGCTTTACAAGGCTTTTGCCAGCTTTATGTCACCCCAGCAAGACACTGTCACCTGTCCCCAGTCTCGGCAGAGTAGGGCTGATCTTTACAGAAAGATGGTGAGGGAGTACGTAGCTGACCATACCATCGTCCTAAATGATCACACAGCTCCCTACAACTACTGGGTTTCAAAGCTGGACATGTGGCACGAACTGGCGCTCTACGCCTTGGAGGTTCTTGCCTGCCCTGCCGCTAGCGTCTTGTCAGAGCGGGTTTTTAGTGCAGCTGGTGGCATCATCACCGATAAGCGTACACGCCTGTCGACTGACAGCGCTGACAGGCTGACGCTTATCAAGATGAATAAAGCATGGATTTCTCCTAATTTCAAATCTCCAGCAGGTGAAGGAAGCTCAACCTGAATAATTTATCCACTCCTCCTCCTCCTCATTTTCCTCCTTCTCCTCCTCTTTCTACAGTAAAGCAGAGGAAACTGGCTGTTTTTTGACAGGGCCCACTGGCTCTAGGTATAGTACTTTATGCATTTAATTTTTCTGGAGGGCCACCGACACGGTCCTCTGTTTTAAACAATTTTTGGGAGTGCCACATACAGGCACTCAATCTATTCCATTTTTCTGGAGGGCCACCTTTCCGGTCCTCTGTTTTAAACAATTTTTTGGGACTGCCACATACAGGCACTCAATCTATTCCATTTTTCTGGAGGGCCACCTACCTGCTCCTCTGGTTTAAAAACTTTTTTGGACTGCCACATACAGGCACTCAATCTATTTGCAGATGATACTAAGCTGTGTAAAGTAATAAATACTGAGGTCGATAGTTTAGCATTACAGAGGGATTTGTGGAAGCTTGAGGGATGGGCAGAGAAATGGTTGATGAGGTTTAATGTAGATAAATGTAAAGTTATGCACTTGGGCCATGGAAACAAAAAGTATAATTATGTTCTAAACGGTCAATTACTTAGTAAAACTGAAGCGGAAAAGGACTTGGGCGTATTGGTGGATGGTAAACTTAATTTTAGTGACCAGAGCCAGGCGGCTGCTGCTAAAGCAAATAAAATAATGGGATGTATCAAGAGAGGAATAGATTCTCATGATAAAGACATAGTTCTGCCCTTATACAAATCCCTGGTCAGACCACACATGGAATATTGTGTACAGTTTTGGGCACCAGTATATAAAAAGGATATAGTAGAGCTGGAACGGGTGCAGAGGAGAGCAACCAGGATTATTAGGGGAATGGGGGGACTAGAATACAATGACAGATTACAAAATTTGGGATTATTCAGTTTAGAAAAAAGACGACTGAGGGGAGACCTCATTACAATGTACAAATACCTGAACGGACAGTACAAGGATCTCTCCAAAGATCTTTTTATACCTCGGCCTGTGACCAGGACAAGGGGGCATCCTCTACGCCTAGAGGAGAGGCGATTCTACCATCACCATAGACAAAGGTTCTTTACTGTAAGAGCAGTGAGACTATGGAACTCTCTGCCGCAGGAGGTTGTTATGGCCGACTCTATGTACATGTTCAAGAGAGGCCTGGATGACTTTCTGGAGAGAAAAAATATTGCGGGTTATGGGGATAAAACATTTATTTAATTCTTGAAGGTTGGACTTGATGGACTTGCGTCTCCTTCCAGCCTTATATACTATGATACTATGATACTATTCCATTTTTCTGGAGGGCCACCTACCTGCTCCTCTGGTTTAAAAACTTTTTTGGACTGCCACATACAGGCACTCAATCTATTCCATTTTTCTGGAGGGCCACCTACCTGCTCCTCTGGTTTGAAAACTTTTTTGGACTGCCACATACAGGCACTCAATCTATTCCATTTTTCTGGAGGGCCACCTACCTGCTCCTCTGGTTTGAAAAATTTTTTGGACTGCCACATACAGGCACTCAATCTATTCCATTTTTCTGGAGGGCCACCTACCTGCTCCTCTGGTTTGAAAAATTTTTTGGACTGCCACATACAGGCACTATCCAAATTGAATTGTCTCCATAGCAGCCTCCACACGTTGTCTCCATTGCTACCTCCAAAAGTCGTCCATATAGCTGCCTCCATACATCGTCCCTTTATCAAACGAGGTTTGTCAGGCCGAAATTTGGGTTGTTTTCATGGATTCCACATCAAAGTTGTTAACTTTGTCGCCACCCTGCTGTGTTATCCACAAAATACACTGGCAAACTTTTACCATTTACGGATATTATTTCAGCGCTTCTTGCGCATCTGTTTACATTCCCCTCACCCGCCATATCCTAAACTTATAAGAACGCTACTACACTTGATCTTATACAAAAGGTTCTTAGAAGTGCTGTTTGGGGAGTAGCCTAGAGACAGGGGCTTGGATTGGCGAAAGCTCGCCTAGCAGCGGAGCGCCAGCTCCATGCGCATCATGCGCTTCTTGCGCATCTGTTTACATTCCCCTCACCCGCCATATCCCAAACTTATAAGAACGCTACTACACTTAACTTGGTGCAGGCTGGGACCGAGTCTGACCCTGGGGCTGGTCATATACTGCCGACGCAGAGGATTGCGGGGCCTACCTCGGTCCAGGTCTCAAAGGCCTACTATACCTCCAAATCCTCCCACCCCTCCTCCACCTCCTCCTCCTCCGAATTACCATCCGTGGGCATGGCGCCATCAGTCGGTAGCTCTAGGCACAGCAGCAGTGCCGTTGCTTAGCGACAGCAGGCGGTGCTCAAACTGCTGAGCCTAGGTGATAAAAGGCACACCGCCCAAGAGCTATTGCAGGGCATTCCACATCAAACTTGTTAACTTTGTCGCCACCCTGCTGTGTAAGCCACAAAATATACTGGAAAACTTTTTTCATTTACGGATATTATTTCAGCGCTTCTTGCGCAGATGTTTACATTCCCCTCACCCGCCATATCCCAAACTTATAAGAACGCTACTACACTTGATCTTATCCGAAAGGTTCTTAGAAGTGCTGTTTGGGGAGTAGCCTAGAGACAGGGGCTTGGATTGGCGAAAGCTCGCCTGGCAGCGGAGCGCCAGCTCCATGCCAAGAACCAACTAACATAGTTTTAACTGCAGCACCTTTAATCTACTACTAGTTCACTGCCTCCATACATCGTCCCCTTATCAAACGAGCTGTGTCAGGCAGAATTTTGGATTGTTTTCATGGCTTCCATGTTAACTTTGTCGCCACCCTGCTGTGTAATCTACAAAATATACTGGCAAACTTTTATCATGTACCAATATTATTTGAGCGCTTCTTGCTCACCTCCTTTGGTTCCTCTCTGCTACCCATTGGTTTGAAGCCTGAGTCCATTTAGGGTATGTCGCCATGCCACTCTCTAGCCTTCCGCTGCTGCCGCTGCCTCTGCATGCCGTCCCCTATAGTGTCAGGGTCAATTATTGGATGTTTTAGATGCTATCTAGCTTCATTCTGTCACTCTGTCATGGCCATGCTGTTGCCCATAATTTTGGCATAATGGTGCGATTAAGCAGCCTCAGAGGCATCCATGCATGCTGCCCCTGCTGTTTCCTGTCCATTTCCGTGGTGTTTCCATCCTTTTCTGAGGTTCCCAGGTGTTTGGCCAAGCTTCCCTGTGCAGAGCCTTGGTCCCCTTGAAAAATGCTCGAGTCTCCCATTGACTTCAATGGGGCTCGTTACTCGAAACGAGCACTCGAGCATCGGGAAAAGTTCGTCTCGAATAACGAGTACCCGAGCATTTTAGTGCTCGCTCATCTCTACTCTGGACAGATTTCTTTCTAAACAACAATCTATTACCTATCGGCGGTCAAGGAATCTGAAGGACCAATTAGTCAAGAGTTATGATAGGGACCAGATGCCTAATAGGCTGTTTGGCTCCAAGGGGCCCAAATGGGGGTTCAGGGTTTGTGGGTCATGAGTGGCTTGCCCAAATGTTGAAACAGCTACATCATTTTGGGATGCATCTCAATGGCAAAAATATACCATAACTCACTCCATTAGTTGCACCACTGTAGGTGTTATCTATCTGGCTCCTTCTCCCTATGGCTTATCTTATGTAGGTCTCACCTCAAGGGAACTCCGAAGAAGGATTAAAGAACATGTTTTGGGTATAGAGGCAGCTAAGGACAAAGAATTTGACAGAAATCCGAAGACCCTTCCACAACACTTCAAACAATATCACAACTGTGACGGCTGTCTTAAAGGTAAGGGACATTGATAGGGTTTTTTTTGATTGATAGGGTTCTTTTTGATATTAGAGGAAGTAACTGGAAACGTAACATATTGCTTTTTTATAATTATTATTCCCTTCCCCAAGTCTTGTTTTCACACACTTTCAATTTCATAATTATAATAGGCATTAAAAAAATAATTATATTTTCACTTTCCACATGTGTCACTGTGTTTTCACTGCATGGGGTTTTCACTACATGTCACTTTGTCACTCACTGCACTGATATATATATTGCATTGTAAATTTGAGATTAGGGGTTAGGTATGCAACACTTTACTATGGTTACTGTATGCTGTGTACCTGCAATCTTTAGTTCTTGTGACACAGTTTACCTGCCCTGTATATTCCTCTGTAGGCCGAGATCTTGCGATACACGACTTGTATGGCAATTTCCGTGTATTTTCCGCAGGACCGTGATCTCGCAATATCTGAGATCTTACATGTCATTGTAGTCTCCACTATCCATCTAATTGCCGCAATAACTGGTGTAATGCGGTAGCTGTGTCCCGCATCATAGTCATAGTCATCATAAGTCCGCAACACATATGTTATCTGTTACACTAATTAGTTATTATTTTGTGATTGGGCGGCCATGATTTAAAAGTGTTCAGTTCTGTTTGCAAGGCAGTCAACCAGACAAAGCCATTTCTGGGCAAAACATGTGTCGGGGGTTGGTGCCCTCTGCCTGTGGTCTTTATATGTTTTTACTGATGTATATTCCCTTATGGTTGTTCCCTCCTTTTGGATACAATCTTGGTATTCATTAGTATCTCTGATAACTTGGGGTTAGGTAGGGTTGGGGTACCCGTTTCTACTGGAGGCATTAGCTTTACCATTACTATACCAGGATGGAATTTGGCCCTTGTCTGTCTTAGCACTTTATTTTATATAAGGGTACATCAATTTTAATAGGTTTACACCCAGGCAAAGTGCAACCTTTTTATCTGATTGTTGCTCTATATTATGCTTATCATTTTTTATTAGTAATATATAATAAATGTATCTACTTTAACCACTGTGGTTTTATGTATGTTATTACTTATTTTGATAAGTATGGTTTATTGTATTTGAGGTGACCCAACATTGTCACCTCTATAAACCCATTTCGGTGTCACATCTTCCTGTCCTATGGTATGAAAGCACAAGCTGTAGACATTAGAAAAATGTATATGTACCTTGCTTCAATATACTATTCATGCAAAATATAGGGCAGTTTTGGGGGAATTACAAGGAAACAGGCATCTTGCATCCAAACATATGCAATCATCTTTCTAACCAATCTATACTGTTTACTTTTAAAAGTTTACTGAAAGTATAGCAAACATATGGCATAAAAATAATTTATCCTAAAGTGGATCCCTGGATCAATGTTATAGGGTATTAACTGCGTCTTTTATATTGTGGTCTCCAAGAAATATTTATATTAGTTGTCACCATTATACAATCTAAAATTTTGAACAATAAAGTAATGCTATGATAACATTTTAAGAATTTGTGAAAATGGTTGAGTAATATTTTATTATCCTGGCCACTTGCTTATGTACATACTGGATGTATACAGTAGATGCTGCACACTAACACCAATTATTAAACCACCTATTATTAGTGCTACTTATAGCAGGCATCACATACCGTAGGATGCCCCTCTGAACCTCCAAATGTGGTTACTAAAGGGTTAATGGCCAGGATTGAAATGATCTACAATTCTTCTACAATGTAGACTGAAATAATTCACAGTTATGGGTTAAATATCTTTATAAATATATTAAATTCTAATTAAATTCAAGTTCTCGCCTCATGGTAACAGAAAAGACAATAAAGTGCATGAACCTTTTTATACATCATAAAACTCAACCATTTACCATGCACAGCAATAAAACACATTGTACCCTGAAACAGGAGGAATAAAGTACAGCTATCCTGCAAATTAATTGTTCATGTTACACTACATTTCATATGCAAAAAAAAATAAAAACTTAGATTATCTCATTAATAGTTTAAGATAGAAAAAATAACTGTTTTATGTAATACTACATTTAAAGGACATCTTGCCAAGGATAAAGGATTGTAAACCAAACACACAGACATACTGGTGTGTGCTCCCTCTAACCGAATCTGCTCTTCTTTTATGCCCTATTTTTTTTTTCTTTAACAATAAAGGGTTTTTAAAATGATACAAATAAGACTGAGGGGCTCCAGGCTCCACATGTGTTAATGGAGCCTGGAGACTCGCAGGCTCATTTTCTTAACTGTTGAATAACTGGTTTTATATTTTAATAGATCTGGATTTTTGTGATGCTGTGATACTCACATGTTTATGGTTTTATTTGTTTAGTTTAAATACATTCTATGGAAAGGGGGTGATTTGAAGTTTTAAGGTTTTTAAAAAATTTTTTAAAGCTTTTTTAATTTTTTAATTATTACTTTTTGAGGTCCTCTTGGGTGTTTGAATGCTAAGGGGTCTGATCCCTCATGCAATGTACTTCAGTACAACTGTATTGCAATATAATGTGAATACACAGATCTTTTATTACAGCCTGCCACATGAGCCTCCCAGAGGCTCCCAGCTGTCATGGCAACCAATCAGTAACCTCTGATGATGTTGTGGGGGTTGCTGATTGGCAGTAATATGGCTGAGCCTGCATGAAGCTGCTGGTTATGTGAAATTATTGGCTTAACTAGTTAACTGCCACAACTGTTGCCAGCACTGAGTGTAACAGTTAGCTCCAGTTGTCTGCTCTATAATATAGCAGATACCTGGCCTGTACGGAGAGGGAACAGCCTATAAGCCTTCTCCAGATAGCCCTATCCTCCTTATGACATATATTTACAATATGCAGTCCTTAAGTGGTTAAGGCAATAACTTATAATATAATAAAAAGCTGAAAGGATATATGTCCCAAGAAAATAATTAATTTTAACTGTTAAACCCTTCCTCCCTTCAACTGGTGGCGAGAGGTGGCACTGGCTGACAAGCCTACATTTTGCAATTCACTCAAAATACAATGTGACAAGACAAAGTTCTCATAAATTATCTGTATATGTTAAAGCATTTAAAAGTTATAACCACTTAAAGTGACACATGTCAGATTCTAACTATAGGGCCGTGTCAGGAATGTGAAACTTGGCTTTGGGGGCAGGTGGATTGAGACATATTAAGATGGACTGTTAACACTTCATGAATTCACAATGATTGGTTGATGGGAAACAGGAAATCGTCTGGATATGTGGGCAATCTTATAAAGTGTCTTACACAATACTGATTTTACTTGAAGGGTGATAAAGTAGCTGGTAGACCCACAATATTCTGGAAACCCTAATATTATAGGCAAATAAAATTTGTATACAGGTTCACTTTAAATAAATAGATAATTAATTATAGATATTCTATAAGTGAATTAACTATACATATAGTTACTATGGAGGAGAGTAGATGCATGGTGTGAGAGCTCCTGAACCACCTAGGGCCGCAACCAGCATTAATAGCAAAACCCATCAGCTTTCTACCCCAACTCAAGGGCCCCAAGAAGAGGAAGACAGTAAGGACTCCTCTGGCCCCCTCATTTTGAGCTACCCCGAGAGGCATCAGCCACTACCTTACCAGCTTGGTAGCTGTTGCCGCATCAGCTCCTGACATGGTGGCTCCCTGCGGGATGCCAGATACCTCACGAGCCAATCGCTCACCGTAGGACAACATCCATCTGGATCCTGAGACATCGCTTCCCCTGCTGATCCCTGAACAGGAGGAGAACTCCAGTGAGATGCCACAAGTCCCGACTCATTTCTACAAGGTGGCTCCCACGGGTGACAGCGCTCCCAATATGGCCACCGACAGGCGGCAGCCCAAGATGGCGACACGCTGTCCTGACGTGGCGGTCCTAGGAACCTGGCTGTCCGCACCCATCATGGTCCACATGGTGGTACCCGACATCCACAATGCCCCTGTGGCCTTTCTGGTTGCAGCGGGTGAAGTAGGGATACCCTCCACAACAGCAACCCAGCAACTCTCTCCGGCGATCCCCACCTGGAATCCAAGATGGCCGCCAGCTACATGACCCTGGAAGAGGGAGGACAAAACCAGGTGTCAGACCATCACAGGCCTGCGGGCTTCCACAGCAAGAGAGGCTCACAACCTCCAGGTGCCTCAGGCAATTGTCCCCCAGGTAGCCCAGCCATGTACAGGTGGGGCCTCGGGTAGCAGATGACCCAAGGAGCCCTCTGCATGCAAGCCATCCAGTTCCACAAGCCCAGGAGAGAAGGGAGCATGGCCTGCTCAAGAGGTAAGAGTGCATGGGGAAGGGGTAGCCAGAGCCCGGCAGTCGGCAGAGCTCAGGTCTCCATCGGGAGCCTGCTTAGACCAGCTGGGGGCTTCTTCCTCGGGCCTCAACCATTGGCCGCTGCCTTGTTGGACCCTCATCGGCCCAGTAGCCTCCCCTACAAGGTTACCTCCTACAATGGTGGGACCGAACCCCGACTTATCCGCAAATCCCTCGTACAAAGGGCAACAGCACGTCACCTGGACCCTATGCAGTGGTCCAAAGCAAAAGGGCTGTGATCTTCCTTGTTCTCTGAGCCCTTCCTCACCGGCCTTCTTCGCTACCCAAACCTCCGAGATGGCCCTATCTCCACAATCATCAGTATCCAGCCCGGTGGGCTCTCCTTATCCCTCTGCCTTCATGTATCTAACTTTTGAATCTCAACAAGTTTCTCTTCTCATCCAAATAATAGCAGGGCTAGCTGAACTATGCAATGTCAAAGCTCAGTTGAAAGCAATCCCTACTAGGGAGGACATTGAATGTTATGTATCCCGTTTGGAACAGTCCTACAGCGTCGAATTGGCAGTGCTAAGAGAAGAGGTCCAGCGAGAACAGAATGGAATAGAGGCTACTGAAGCGCTACAGACCACGCTGCAGGCCCAAGTTTCTGTTCATTCCACAGTGCTATCTCACCATGCCTACCAGATCCAATATCTTGTGGATCAATTGGATGACTGCAGGAGATGGTTGAATACTCTAAGTTGCATGGGGTGCTCTGGTCTATATTCAATTCCATATTGGAAGTCCCAGAGGACTCACCTGTCCAGCTAGATAGAGCTCATAGGGCTCTCTAGGCCCGTCCTTCTGCTCCGGACCCCCCACGAGATGTTATTTGCCGGGTACACCGGTATCAGCTAAAAGACATTATCCTGAATAAAGTTCGTTCTCGCGAACATATCACCTACCAAGGGTCACAACTCCAGTTACTCCAGAATTTATCCAGACTAAAGCTCCTCAAACTAAAGGCCCTAAAACCTCTGTTGGACTCTCTTCGTCAACGAGGCATCTCTTACACTTGAGGCTTCCCGTTCTGCCTCCAAATTCGCCACTCTGCAGCCACTTTAGACATACGACATCTGGATGACCTTCCATCAGTAGTAGCAGCTCTTAATATACCATTGCCAGATTTACCAGCATGGCCACAACTGCCTAAACCTCAGAATCTGGGGAACCCCCCAAGACCCCAACAGGCTGGTGAGCTGGGAACAATCTGGAGGGCCTAAGAAGGAGGAGGTGTCAAAATGATGCACCATAGGGCGGTAGCAGCTGGGGAATGAATGATGGGGTATACAGACTCCCCATTGAAAAGTATCCGTTACTATGATTAAAGAGTAACCCTCATTTCAGATGATTTTTTAGATTTATTGTATTGGGAGGGGGCAGTTGTGAATATATTTCTTTTATACTTCATTAACAAGTTCTCCTTACTTTGTAAAATAACAGGCTATGCCCCCTAGTTACAATGTTACTTCTAAATTGCTAGGGAGAATCTGTCTACATGATTGAAGACAGATCTTTCTCTTCCCTCCTGGTTTCTACACAACTGTGAGTGTTAACCCTTCCTGCACTCTCCCTAGCTGCATTATTCTTTAAGCATAATTTTAAAACATCAAGCTGAAAGGGAAGGGGTTAATCCTCACTACCAGAGTTGTTTAACCAAACACAATTTACATGCTGAAAATTTGTTAATAAAGGGTATTAAAAAATAAATACACAAAATAAAACATTATTTCAAATGACAGTTACGCTTTACTGTTCTTAATGTTTTCAGTTATAATATGCTGGGTTCTATTTATGTGTTCATTTGGATCAATGCTTCGATACATGTGGCGGCCCTTAGGTTGAACCTCCTCGGTAGTCTACTTCCCGCATGGGGTTGTGCACTCAGCTGGCCTGTGTGTACGTTACTTCTTACCTCGGAACATCCCTCAGGTCACTCTTTTGGCCTTCTGTTTCCTGTTATATTTTCTTCTTTTCTTTTTCTATTAGTCTCCCTCCTTCCTGGTTCGTCTCTTCCCTCCCAAAACTCCCAACCCCTTCCTTATCCCCACCTCTAGAGGACTTCCTCACGGAATAGAAATCCAAGTTCCCGCCCCCCATGGCATCCATTAAGCTCACTTCCCTGAATGCCTGAGGGTTTAATGTCCCTTCGAAAAGATCCCAAATTCTTCAGGGCATGCATAGACAGGGTGTGAAAATTCTTTTCCTACAGGAGACACACCTGGTTCCATAGTGCTAACGTGGACACACGCTCCAATGGAGTCTCCATAGCTGTTCACCGTTCTCTCCCACATGTTGTGCTAGATGAGTTGATGTATGATGCAGGTAGATATGCCTTTATAAAAATACTAATTTTTTACCAGATCTTCACCTTTGCGAACCTGTATCTGCCCAATCGATTTCGGAGCTTTCTGTCCGCGGCCCTCTCTAGGTTGGGCATGGGTTTTTAATTCTTGGGAAGGGTCCTAGCACTGCACAACCATCCTATGGCTAAAGTCAGAGCCAATGGTTTATTATTCAACTCTATATAGATAAGAAATGATACCCGACAGGGGAGCCCTCTTTCCCCACTTCTCTATGTAATTGTGATGAAGGTCTGGCTAATGCTATTAGGAATAACCCAAATATACACAGCATCCAGGTGGGTCAGGGACATTATAAAGCGGCACTATTCGCGGATGACCTTCTGCTCTATATCTCCCAGCCAAGGATCTCCCTTCCCTCCATGCTCAAGGAATTCAAGTCATATGGTTCGCTGAGGAACTTTAAGATTAATTACAGCAAGTCAGAGGCTTTAAATATCTCATTATCACCCAAAGACACTCAGCACATCAAGAGCACATCGTTGGCGTCACATATCAATTAAATATCTTGGAATTCAGGTGCAAACAGATCTTTCTAAACTGTACTCTCTCAATTATTGACTCCTGCTGGATCGTACTCTGAAGGACCTAACCTCTTACAATAGACAACAACTGTCATGGTTTGGGCGAATTAATGTAGTGAAAATGGATATCCTCCCTTGCTTCCTCTAAATCTTTCAGGGATCCCTAATCATTCCCCCACCTTCATTTTTCAAATCCATCTGATCGGTTATCTTGCGTTGTATTTGGGGCACAACCCGCCCCCGGATAGGATGGGGGGGTTTTGATTAGGCCAAAACTAGCTGGGGGGGAGAAGGGGCAGGATTACTAAATCTTAAAATATGTAACCAGGCATCTATTTTGGTCCGGTTGCTCGAATGGCACTTTCACCTACATAACAAACAATGGGTAAGCCTAGAACAATATATCTCTCTGATTCCCATATGTAACCTCCCTTAGGTGTCTCCCAAACATGTAGAAATTGAACCCCAAACACAATTTCTTGCCAATACCTCGAGTCTTTGGAGATCTCTCATCAAGTGTGGGATTCTCTCGCGTCCTTATAGCCCTCCTTACATTTTTATTTCACAATCCGGATTTAATCCGGCCTCTAAAACACCAGAGCCAGCTCTCCTCTCTATCCTTCTGGGAAACAAAAAAATTGTCTCTTAAGATTTGCCCTGATAGCAACATGCACTGTCATCCCGCGTAGATGGCGCTCTACTATTCCCCCTTCCATCTCTGAATGGGCTCAAGAACTGATGCATATACATTGGTTGGAGGAATTAATGGCGGAAACCCTCGGCACTACAGAGAAATGTATAAAGCTGTGGCAACCATGACTAGATTTCCGAGAGTCACAGAGCTTCAAAGAAATCTTGAGCATAGATCTCGAGATAACCTCAATTACTACCACACCTCTTCAGACAACTGTCCTCTCCTTACCCAACCCATTACCATCCCAATGTTCTTTCCTTACCCTAACCCTCCCCTGTTTGTGATGTCTTTATACTTGCTTGTACCTTGCTCAATGCAATGTTTTATTATGTTTGACCTTGTGCTGATGCTTCTAATCGTTCTCTTTTTTTGTTGGTATCTAGAGATGAGCGAACACACTTGTCCGAGCTTGATGCTCGTTCGAGCATTAGCGTACTCGCAACTGCTCCTTGCTCAGACAAATATTTCACCAGCTCGAGAAAATGGCATCTCCTGCCGTTTCATTTTTGGCGGCCAGAAACAGAGCCAATCACAAGCCAGGAGACTCTGCACTCCACCCAGCATGACGTGGTACACTTACACGTCGATAGCAGTGGTTGGCTGGCCTGATCAGGTGACCCTGGAATAGATTAGCCGTTAGGGAGAGAGCTGCTGCTGCTGCAGGGATAGCGTTAGGGTGTTATATTAGCTTACTGTTAGGCAGGAGTGAGTCTACAAGAACCCAACAGCTCTTGTTAGAGGTAGAATATTTTTTTTTCTTTGCTTGTGGCTGGGCTTGCTGGCACTAGTAGTGCAGCTAGTACCATATTGTGACGAATTTGCAGGGAGACTTGCGAACGTTATATTTAGCTCTTAATGACACACATATCCATCTCAAACACCTAAGTGGGACAATTTATTAGTGGTTTGATTGAATTAGGCACAGTCTGCCGATTTTTATTTTTTTTTTCAAAACCTAAAGAGACAGGCACACCACAAAATCCAGTTGTATGCTGTCAGTGTAGGTTAGAAACTAGGCATACAAGAACCCAACCGGCTTTCTTAGGGCTACAATAGCATTATATATATTTTGTTAATTTGCTTGTGGCTGGCCTTGCTGGCACTAGTAGTGCAGCAAGTACCATATTGTGACGAAATTGCAGGGAGACTTGCGAACGTTATATTTAGCTCTTAATGACACACATATCCATCTCAAACACCTAAGTGGGACAATTTATTAGTGGTTTGATTGAATTAGGCACAGTCTACCGATTTTTTTTTTTTTCAAAACTTAAAGTGACAGGCACACCACAAAATCCAGTTGTATGCTGTCAGTGTAGGTTAGAAACTAGCCATAGCAATCATCATCATCATTTGTGGTTGCTGTGTGATTTCTTCTAATTGTTTTGTTAAAAAAAAAAACACACAAAAAAAACCACACAAAAAAAATGTACAGTTTACAGTTTAATTTTGAAAATGTTGAACCTGAGGGCTAGGGGTAGGGGTAGAGGACGTGGCCTCCAACTACTGCCGGGGTCAGAGGCCGTGGTCCTGGGCGGGTGAGACACAAACTGCTGATGAGGGAGCAGGGGAACGCCGCAGAGCTACACTCCCTAGGTTCATGTCTCAAGTTACTGGGACTCGTGGTAGAGCAGTGTGAACAGGTGATGTTGTGGATTGCGGACAATGATTCTAGCCATTTGTCCACCAGTCAGTCTTACATGCAGTCCACCCATGTCACCGAAATCAGCACTCCTCCAGCTCCTCCAACGCAGCCTCCTTCCCCGATGCCCAGGTTTTCCACCGGTCGCAGTCTGTGGGTGAAGATGACATTGTTGACGTAGTGGAAGAAGTGTGTAAAGAGGTGTCGGACGATGAGGAGACACGGTGGTGAGACAATGGTGAAGTTGTTGTCAGGGCAGGAAGTCCGAGGGGGGAGAAGACTGAGGGATCGGAGGATGATGAGGTAACAGACCCAAGCTGGGTTGATACGCCGGGTGAACACAGTGCTTCTGAGACGGAGGCGAGTCCCAGCCCTGCATCAGCACGTGTCAGACAACATCATCTGTGCCCTGACCAACGCCGTTTCTGACAAGGTTCACCTGACCATGAACACGTGGACGAGTGCTGCCGGGCAGGGCCACTAAATACTGCTGACGGCACATTGGGTTAACTTGGTGGGGGCTGGGACCGAGTCTGAGCCTGGGGCTGGTCATATACTGCCGATACCGAGGATTGCGGGGCCTACCTCGGTCCAGGTCTCTCAGGCCTACTATGCCTCCTCCTCCTCCCACCCCTCCTCCACCTCCTCCTCCGAATTACCATCCCTGGGCATGGCGCCATCACTCGGTAGCTCTAGGCATAGCAGCAGGCGTTGCTCAAACTGCCCAAAAGCTATTACAGGGCACCACGGCGCAGACTGATCTGTGGCTGGCACCGCTGAACCTGAAGCCAGGCATGGTTGTGTGTGACAACGGCCATAACCTTGTGGCGGCTCTGCAACTCGGCAGACTGACACATGTGTCATGCCTGGCCCATGTGTTAAATATCATAGTTCAGCGGTTCCTCAAGACATACCCCAATCTGTCTGATTTGCTCATGAAGGTGCGCCGCATCTGTGCGCATTTCAGGAGGTTCAGCACAGATGCTGCCACTCTCAGGACAGCGCAGCGCCACCTCCAACTGCCCGCTCACCGACTGTTGTGCGACGTGCCCACGAGGTGGAATTCAACATTAACCATGTTATCCAGAGTTTACCAGCAGCGCAGAGTGATTGTAGACTGCCAGATGTCAACTTCCACCAGAACTGGTAGTCAGGTCAGTCAGCTTCCTCAAGTCTACAATGAGGAGTGGACGTGGATATCTGATATCTGTCAGGTGCTGAGTAACTTTGAGGAGTCAACACAGATGGTCAGTGGCGATGCCGCCATCATCAGCCTCACCATCCCGCTGCTTGGCCTGTTGAAAAACTCTCTGGTCAGCATGAAGTTAGAAGCTTAGAAGAGACAAGGGAAGAAGATTCCCTTGTTGATAGCCAAAGCACCCTCAGGTCTGTTTCTCAGCGCATATCAGAGGAGGTGGAGGAGGATGAGGAGGAGAATGTTAGCGAGGCAGAAGAGGGGAGCATTGTTCAGTCCTTCACTGTTCAGCGTGTATGGGCAGAAGAAGAGGACCCTCACGTTCAAAGAATTTATTCCAGCACCGATTACTGGGTATTCACTCTCCTGGACCCACAGAAATCTTTCCACTCTCATCCCTGGAGAGGAAAGGAGTGTGAGAATGCATGAATACCAGCAGGCCCTGGTGCACAAGCTGAAACAGTATTTCCCTTCTGACAGCGCTAGCGACAGAGGGCGTACTTCTGCGTGACAAGTAGCGAGGGAGAGTAGGCGAGCAGGCAGCTTGTCCAGCACTGGCAAGGGTACGCTTTACAAGGCCTTTGCCAGTTTTATGTCATCCCAGCAAGACACTGTCACCTGTCCCCAGTCTCGGCAGAGTAGGGCTGATCTTTACAGAAAGATGGTGAGGGAGTACATAGCTGACCATACCATCGTCCTAAATGATCACATAGCTCCCTACAACTACTGGGTTTCAAAGCTGGACATGTGGCACGAACTTGCGCTGTATGCCTTGGAGGTTCTTGCATGCCCTGCCACTAGCGTGTTGTCCGAGCGGGTTTTCAGTGCAGCTGGTGGCATTATCACCGATAAGCGTACACTCCTGTTGACTGACAACGCTGACAGGCTGACGCTTATCAAGATGAATAAAGCCTGGATTTCTCAGGATTTCCATTCTCCACCAGGTGAAAGAAGCTCAACCTGAATAATTTATGCACTCCTCCTCATCATTTTCCTCCTTCTCCTCCTCTTTGTACACTAAAGCAGAGGAAACTGGCTATTTTTTGCCAGGGCCAACTGGCTCTAGCTATAGTACTCTATGTATTTATTTTTTCTGGAGAGCCACCTACCCGGTCCTCTGTTTTAAACAATTTTTGGGAGTGCCACATACAGGCACTCAATCTATTTAATTTTTCTGGAGGACCACCTACCTGCTCCTCTGGTTTGAAAACTTTTTTGGACTGCCACATACAGGCACTATCCAAATTTAATTGTCTCCATAGCAGCCTCTACACGTCGTCTTTATAGCTGCCTCCACACGTTGTCTTCATTGCTACCTCCACACATCATCTCCATAGCTGCCTCCCAAAGTTGTCCATATAGCTGCCTCCATACATCGTCCCCTTAGCAAACGAACTGTGTCAGGCAGAATATTGGGTTGTTTTCATGGCTTCCACAAACTTGTTAACTTTGTCGCCACCCTGCTGTGTAATCCACAAAATATACTGGCAAACTTTTATCATTTACCGATATTATTTCAGCGCATCTATTTTACATTCCCCTCACCTGCCAAAACCAAAACTTATAAGAACAGTACTACACTTGATCTTTTACAAAAGGTTCTTAGAAGTGCTGTTTGTAGCCCCTGCCTGCTTTGAAAATTATAATTTTTTCAAAGTAAACGCTTCTGGCCCCCAGGCCCATTTTGGGTGGGGAGGAGCCAAGAGACAGGGGCTTGGACAGGCGAAAGCTCGGCTGGCAGCGGAACGCCAGCTTCATCCCAAGATCCAACTAACATAGTTTTAACTGCAACACCTTTAATCTATTACTACTTTACTGCCTTCATACTTTGTCCCCTTAGCAAACGAGCTGTGTCAGGCTGAATTTTGGGTTGTTTTCATGGCTTCCACATCAAACTTGTTAACTTTGTCGCCCCCCTGCTGTGTTATCCACAAAATATACTGGCAAACTTTTATCATTTACCGATATTATTTCAGCGCTTCTTGCGCATCTGTTTACATTCCCCTCACCCGCCATAACCAAGCCAATTACATATAAGAACAGTACTACACTTGATCTTATACAAAAGGTTCTTAGAAGTGCTGTTTGTAGCCCCCGCCTACTTTGAAAATTTTAATTTTTCAAAGTAAACGCTTCTGGCCCCCAGGCCCATTTTGGGTGGGGAGGAGCCGAGAGACAGGGGCTTGGACAGGCGAAAGCTCGGCTGGCAGCGGACCGCCAGCTCCATCCCAAGATAAGGCACCCCCAGAGGCATCCATGCATACCTCCCCTGCTGTTTCCTGTCCATTTCGCCTCCACGATCCTCCACAGCATCCACCAATGTCTCCATGCGCAACTTTCAACTGTCTATACCCCAGACGCTGGAGCGTGAGAAGATATACAGCACATCATCCCCTTATCAAACGAGCTGTGTCAGGCAGAATTTTCAGGTGTTTCACCAGATACATAGTGGAACTCGGCCCATCTGTCGCCGCCATGCTGGAGACCTGAAGTTTCAATCATAGCAGTGCAATATGGATGCCCCATACTGTCACTCTTAATCATGGAAGTCGTCTCCATGGCTGCCTCCACATGTCGTCCCCTTATCAAACGAGCTGTGTCAGGCTCATTTTTCGGGTGTTTCACCAGATACGTTATAGAACTTGGCCACTATGTCGCCACCATGCTGTGTTATCAAACACTGTGTGCACAAACGCCTCATCAACCCACCGGGACGTCCAATTGTCTCTGGTACTGACAGTCTCTGCGATATGTAAATTGATTGACTATCATCTACGTCCTTTGGTTGAGACCTTGCCATCCTATCTCAAGGATACCACGGATGCCCTAAGAAAATTTGAAGGTATACACCTTGACCCACACATGTTTTTTGTTACGTGTGATGTTGAATCCTTATATAAATCCATTCGACACACTGATGGTATAGCAGCAACCAGGTTTTTCTTGGAAACCTCTAACATAGATCTTGATTTTGCAGCTCTTCTGGTATCATTATTGGAGTTCGCACACATAACCTTTTTCTTTTTAGGGATCTACTCTACCTACAGCTCCAGGGAACGGTGATGGGGGCGGCATGTGCCCCCTCATATGCCAATTTGTTCCTGGGGCTATGGGAGAGGGAGGTGTTTATAACTAATCCTTCGAAGTTTGTGAACAATGTACATTTATACGCTAGGTACATTGATGATGTGATCATGGTGTGGCAAGGATCGGAATATGAACTGCACAAATTCATACAGCATTTGAATACCAATGAGAAGAACATCAGACTAACAATTAAGGTGGGAAGAAAGAATATTGAATTTTTGGATATTCTATTTGATGTTGATGATGAGGGAAATGTTGTGTCTAATGTATTTAGGAAGGAGACATCAAGTAATGCATTACTTCACGCAAGCTCCTCTCATCCTCCCAATCTTGTAGACGGCATACCAATTGGACAATTCCTTAGAATAAGAAGACTTTGCTCCAACAAAGCGAATTTTGAGAACCAGGCCACTGATTTGCGACAGAGGTTCCAGGAACGGGGCTACTCAAATCGATCTATTGAAAGCGGGAGTACCCACAACAGTCCATCCTGTTGTAATGCGTTCGGATCTTGTGGGCCGAAATGGGGGTGTCGTCCTTGTGGTGACTGTGTGGCATATGTGAATGTTGAAACTTCCACTGTTTTCTTCGATTCCACCAGACAAAAACAATATAGGATCACACACACGATAACCTGCATGACGATCGGGGTAATCTACTTCGCCACATGTCCCTGTGACCTCATCTACATAGGGCTGACATCTCGTGAACTCCGACGCAGAATTCGAGAACACGTTTTGGGTATTGAGGCAGCCAGAAATGAAATGGATCTGAATAAACTGAAGACTATTCCCCGTCATCACCAATGCGATGGATCCAAACATAAGGTGAGGGGGATAGATCGGGTCTTGATAGATGCCAGGGGTGGTAATTGGAGGAAGGTGTTGGCCCAGAGAGAGACCAAATGGATTTATCTCTTGAATACGGTTACCCCGCATGGTCTAAATGAAAATCTGAGCTTCACACCATTCCTATAACTTTCCTTGCTTTTCTTATTAGGATTTCCTTCCAAGTGTAGGTTTTAAATCATGTTTTTAATCAATTTTCTTCTTTTCTTTTGTACATTTGAACTTGTGCCTTTCACTTATTATTTTCTTTCCACAGCAAAAACTTTGGACCATTTCTTTCATCAGCTCCAGGACCATTTTTCATTCCACTGGCCTAAGGATCAGCCTTATACAGTCTTCATTTCCCCTTCACCCCCATTCACTTTCACGAGTGTTTCACTGGGTTTTGCACAGCACTGTTTGTTCACGTTTTTCATCCCTGTACATTTCATTGAATTATTGTTCCTTTTTTCACTGTTGTCCTGCGCTCTTTTGGTATTTGATGTATGCATTTTGCAGCGCTTAATATCATCACTAATACTGTATTTAGTATTTTTAATACTGTAAACTCGTTATGTGTATTATAAGCCTGTTATGTCCATTTCATGTATCTATTGTATGCAGCTTGAGGACTATCTGCACTTTACAAAATCAGTATACTAGTACTTTTTCACTCTATTGTTAGGGCATCTTTGCAATCATGGCTTTGCATACATTATTTATTACACCCTTTTTGCACTTTAAACATCATAATATTAGGATTATACAGTTGTTAGTATAACTTTACAATTATGTCTCATGCACTTTTTTGATTCTATTTTATGAATTGTTATGAATATGCACTCTGCACTTTTTTACATTGACTGCTAGGACAGTTATATTTTTGATTCTATTTATGAGCATTTCACATGCACCATGCACTGTTTTCTTAGCTAGGGGCTATTCTTCAATTTTATTGTCGCATGGACTGATTTATCCAGCGACACTCTTTCCTGCAGCGCATCTGGATAGCTAACTAGCGAGCTTGAGATCCCGCTTTCATTACTCACGGTGCAGCATTGATCGCTTGATCTAGCGACACTTTTCTCCGGCGAGTGCGCGATCTCGCGAGAGTTGGTGTCTGCGCAGTAACGCCCTCTGGCAGTAACTTGGCGTCCTCTCATCGGCTGACACGCCGTTCTGACCGTGCAGGTGAAGAATGTATTATTCAGGTACGCCCATGTATTTGATCTCTATACGTTCCATCTGAGTCCACAGTTTTGGTCCCCTTTGATTGGTCCTTCAGCTAGTTAAATAAGCACAAGTTCCTCCTTCCTGCACTCCCCTTGATAAAGCACCTAGTGCGAAACACGTGTCGGGGCATTCCTCTGCTGGTTACTATTGGGTATGGTATTTGTTACTGTCATAGTCATATCATTTTGTATGTTTTATCATTGACTGTCTATTAGCCTTGCATTACAGTGCATTGATGCTCTATGACAGCTTGTATGACTGTCTCACCTACCTTGAGGCTTTTGTCCAGCCATCTACTTCACTATGCAGAGTTTTAAACATATGTTACTTGTCCAGTAATTGTATTTATTGTTAATTTATTTGGCATATTACAAATAAAGTATTTTCTTGTTGCTAAATCATTTCTCTGGGTGATGTATCACTTGTGATCAAGCTTTTGGTGCATGCTGTGTTATCGACTAAATATACCGTCAACCTTTTGTTCACATAGGAAATCATTTCAGGGCTTCTTGCTCACCTCCTTTGGTTCCTCTCTGCCGCCTTAAACATGAAAATACTGATACATACAGTGCTACACGTTATCCTCGCCAAAAGGAATTTTAAAAATTGATTTGAAGCCTGAGTCCATTTGGGGTATGTCGCCATGCCACTCTCTAGCCTGCCGCTGCTGCCACTGCTGCCTCTGCATGCCGTCCCCTATAGTGTCAGGGTCAATTATTGCATGTTTTAGATGCTATCTAGCCTCATTCGGTCACTTTGTCATCGCCATGCTGTTGCTCATAATTTTGGCATAATGGTACGATTAAGCAGCCTCAGAGGCATCCATGCATGCTGCCCCTGCTGTTTCCTGTCCATTTCCGTGATGCTTCCATCATTTTCTGAGGTTTCCATGTGTTTGGCCAAGCTTCCCTGTGCAGACCCTTGGTCCCCTTGAAAAATGCTCGAGTCTCTCATTGACTTCAATGGGGTTCGTTATTCGAGACGAGCACTCGAGCATCCGAAAAAGTTCATCTCGAATAACGAGCACCCGAGCATTTTAGTGCTCGCTCATCTCTATTGGTATCCCATTCTGCTCCTTCTGCCCGGAGTTTAAGGGCTAGGGGAACATAATCTGTCTAAAGCTGTGCCTTAAATAGTACCCTCTCAAATGTACCTGATAATATGTCATATCCTCAGAGGCCAGATGGACTTGATGTCCATGAATCCAATCTATCATATTGTGCAGCCCCTGCAGTGCTTCTTGGATACTTCTAGATACCTGTTCATACCGATCTCTCCTGATATGACGGACACATGCTCATTGTTTATTATTTGAAACATTTATTGTATACCAACGACCAACTGAGGCTGTGTTGTACAAGTTTTATGCTACTCACTGTTTTTTCCTTTCCCTTTTGCATTGTTACATGTTGTACATGTTTTTACTATGTTAAAACCTTTAATAAATTGATTGAAGTATAGTATTAGTTGCTGGTCCTAGTAACAGCAATTTCACCTACTTAAACACCCTTAAAACTACTTTCCGTGCCCTAGATGATTGGGGGGAAGTGGCCACATTTAATTTCCATTACACCACAATGGAAAATTAGCAGCCCAATCCTGCTTTGTCTTGCCAACTTAAACTGGTAAAGGTTTTGTTCTCTTCGATTTTACCTCTTTGGTAATGTAACACTCATTGGAACTCTTCACAATCTCCATGGTAAAATTAGCAGTCTAAAGGGCAGTAGCTAAGAAGTTTTTGGGACGTGGATTGAATTTTTTTTTTATCACAGAGCAATGTCAGTACTGGCTTTCCTGGTTGTCATGGAAGGTGTTGATACACTGAAAGTAGTGGAAAGATGTAGCACAACGGGGGTCATTTACCAAGGGCCTGAATTGCGTTTTTTCGTCGGCTTTCCAGAAAATTACAGTTTTGCGCCAAATTGCCCCGGGTTTTTGGTGCACGCAATCGGATTGTGGTGCATTGGCGCCGGCATGCATGCAACGGAAATCGGGGGGGCATGGCTGGCGGAAAACCCAATGGATTCGGAAAATCCGCCGTATTTAAAAAAATAAATGTGTCGCTCGGCACACGCTTACCTGCACCCACGATAGGATGGTGAACTCCCAGCGACACCTGGTGGACATCGGGCGCACTACCTTAGTGAATTGCCGGAAGACCCGAATTCTCAACGGAGAACGCGCCGCTGGATCGCGAATGGACCGGGTAAGTAAATCTGCCCCATTATATCAACATATCAATTTGCAGCATTTAGTTCCATATTATGTTTTCAGTAGCTTGAAACCAGAGAATATGATGAATGGAATCTATTTTACATATTCTATGGAGGTTGGTTATTTTCACACACAGCTTCCTACAATGTCATATTTTTTAAAAATATATTTTTATTGAGAAACAAAAGGTATATAAAGAATACTTGACAATAGGCTTATCAGAGTTGCAGACACACAGGTCTGTTTGCAGAGGCATCAGGTGGTATCTTCTAGGTGGCATCACGTTTACACGATATAATAACCAACAACAATGAAATACGGCGAGAACTATATGTATTGTTGCTGCAGTGCAAAACATTTTTATTTGAAATGGGAACAGTGCTGTACAATTTTTTTTTTAAAAAGTTTATTTCAAATATTCTTCAAAACGTGGTACATATAAATGTTTTCTCAATATATACTTTTTGGACTGAAATGAAAGGCAGTAGTGCTATTAAATGTTTTTTCAGTAAACATATAAAAGCACTAAGCAATCATATTTGGCTGAATAAGATTTTTTTCATCATTGTATATTATTGTGTGCAATTTATAAAAGAGAAACAAAAATGTTTGAAAATTGTACATGTGGCTTGCCCATCCCTTAAAGCCCCTTTTGGCAAAAATAGTTTTTTATTACAACAAGATTTCAGCAACATTGAAATCTAAAATACAAAAGGTCTCCAAGAAGCTTTTTAGAACAATTTTTTAACAGCAGGATTTTCTAGGAAATTACTTTATTTCCCATCTATCACAAGGTTGTACAAAGTGCATGTCCAAACTATAAGTAGTTACAACTTTAGACATGCACTTTTAAAAAGTCGCTAGTGCTTAAATGCTAAAAAAAAAAATTCACACGTCAATACTAATAACTTTCCTGGAGTCTAAGTTGGATTTTTCTTGTATTCTCCAGTAATATATTTGCAAAAAAATACCACAGTAGTGAATGACAATCTCATTTCTACATCCAAGCCATCCTATCTAAATTGGGGAAAAAAGAAAAAAAACAGACAAAAAAAGGATATACTTGAAATACAGACCATTTGTTACAAACTAAGCAGAATAAGATAAATGTTCACAACACTCCCTTAACACAATATTAAAAATGATGTCAATACTCTAATACACAGTATGTGACCCTCTCTTTACATTTCCTAAATTTTTACAGCGCAGTTTCTTTACCTGTGTTGACCCTGTGGGAAGTAATAATTTAAATGCTTGATATATTATTGAATTGCAGAAAGCATAGATCTTGAAAACGATGAGGAACCAAAATTGAGAATTGATTGGAAAAATCTCACCTTTGCTAAACTGATGGAATATATTAAACAATGGGGCTTATTTACTAAGGTTCCCGTGGCTGCATTTCCATCAGGTTTTCCGACTTTTCGTGGATTGCGCTGCCGGGACAGGGATTTAGAAGGGCATTGTGTCACACGCGATCGGATTTTGGCTGGCTTTCATGCGACACAAATCGGGGGCGGGCGTCGGACAATCCGACGGATTCGGACAAACCACAGTATTTAACTTCAAATTGTGTCGCAAGACAATTCACTTACATGCACCTGGAAGAAGAAGGTGAAATCCGGCGGACCTGAGCGGGGAGGGACACATGCAGGATATTGGGCACACAATGTAAGTCAATCGTGGCACAGTGCACTCTCGTCAGACACTCCGGATCGTGGAACGCGCAGGACCGGGGAAGTAAATGTGCTCCAATATGTTACAACAAGAGTCTAAGTCTAAAATAGCGCAAAAGCGTAGTTCTCTTAGTGTTAGGTAATCTATCTTCAATTTGTAAAAGTGAAGACACTGATCACAGGTGGTGCAGAAGGTTTCCAAAAAGTCCTCCAAGGCTGTCTTTTTTTCTGGAGAGTGGAGGGCAAAATACACATCCGGCTTGAGTGTAAAAAGTGTGTCCTTAGCAGTAGGAGAGGTTCACCTGCAAAAGTATGTGCATTAGTGGGTTAGGGAGTCACTGCGGGGCCAGGGTGTGGCAAGAATCACTTGAATCTGTGCACATTGAAAGTTTACTGTTCGAAGTCTTCATGACTTATGGAGTATTACTTCTTTATCTCCAGCAGCCTGGAAAGTTCAGACTTTAAGAAGGAAGTTTGTGGAGATCTCCTAGGCTGTACATTATTGACCCAGCCCTGATCATCCATAACATGGTCTGCTTGAAAGACTGCTAAGCAGAGAAAGTTTCGATCCAAGGCCTTTTGGGGGACTTTAAATTGATTCCATTGACTTTAATAGGAAATGAGGCCATGTATCTGGTCACCATATTTCTCACCGCACCATGAACACCAGATGTAAAAAGTAGAACAGACTCTTTTTTGATGTTTTTGTGGCATGGTCTTTCCATAGAAGTCTAAATGCAACCCAGAAACACATTTTCAATTACTGCCTGAACTGAGCATTCCAGTACAATGTACTATTCAAATTAATTCTTTCAAGGGAGGGTGTTTTGTTCTTCCATCCAATTGGCTTCTGAGAACAAAGACTTTGCCATCCAAGCTTGTGTAATGCTACACAATGTACTGAATGGATATGGATGGAGAACAATCTTTTCCCTCCTTACCAATTATTGGACTGTGCGTCAGTGCATAATACGTGGCTTGTTTATTGACTACGTTTTGACCACAGCGTGCAGATGAATTATTTAAGTATCAGTTGCTAATTTAGGTGACCATTGGGTGTATATTCATTTTCCCATTGTTTAAAGTGTTTATTATTTACATATAAATGTATGTTTTAGTTACCTTATATTTATTCCAAATGTAGGTTTTAAAACTACTTTGCCATTGTTTGAAATTGCTTTGCATCTTGACAACATTATGGAATTTGTCATGATAGGCAAGTCCTACAGCTACAGTCCTACAGCTCGGGCCAACCTTGTGTAATGACATGTTCCACATCCAAGTGACGGGTTAACTCTAAACTGCAAGGTGATGCTTTCAATTGTGCTAAACTAGTGCAATTAATTTTAACTTCTCCATGAACCTTTGTAGTTAAAGGAATGGACACATGCTTCAGACAGGGGCATTGATCCATTAAAAAGTACCGCATTTAATGCAGCAGGGTGCTGTCTGAAAAAAAAATGTCTGTCACTGTTGTGGTCATGAAGCCTTACTCTCTCTTAGTTATATGGAGAAAGTAAAAACCAGGATTGTCACAATGCGCTGCTCAGTAGACAAACGTATTTATTGTTGAAATGGAACAACGCGATTAAGGAGCAAACAGCTCCTCACATGGCGGCAACTCAGTGCATTTAGGCATGTAGACATGGTCAAGACAATCTCCTGCAGTTCAAACCGAGCATCAGTATGGGGAAGAAAGGAGATTTGAGTGCCTTTGAACGTGGCATGGTTGTTGGTGCCAGAAGGGCTGGTCTGAGTATTTCAGAAACTGCTGATCTACTGGGATTTTCACGCACAACCATCTCTAGGGTTTACAGAGAATGGTCCAAAAAAGAAAAAAACATCCAGTGAGCGGCAGTTCTGTGGGCAGAAATGCCTTGTTGATGCCAGAGGTCAGAGGAGAATGGGCAGACTGGTTCGAGCTGATAGAAAGGCAACAGTGACTCAAATCGCCACCCGTTACAACCAAGGTAGGCAGAAGAGCATCTCTGAATGCACAGTACGTCGAACTTTGAGGCAGATGAGCTACAGCAGCAGAAGACCACACCGGATGCCACTCCTTTCAGCTAAGAACAGGAAACTGAGGCTACAATTTGCACAAGCTCATCGAAATTGGACAGTAGAAGATTGGAAAAACATTGCCTGGTCTGATGAGTCTCGATTTCTGCTGCGACATTCGGATGGTAGGGTCAGAATTTGGCATCAACAACATGAAAACATGGATCCATCCTGCCCTGTATCAACGGTTCAGGCTGGTGGTGGTGGTGTCATGGTGTGGGGAATATTTTCTTGGCACTCTTTGGGCCCCTTGGTACCAATTGAGCATCGTTGCAACGCCACATCCTACCTGAGTATTGCTGCTGACCATGTCCATCCCTTTATGACCACAATGTACCCAACATCTGATGGCTACTTTCAGCAGGATAATGTGCCATGTCATAAAGCTGGAATCATCTCAGACTGGTTTCTTGAACATGACAATGAGTTCACTGTACTCAAATGGCCTCCACAGTCACCAGATCTCAATCCAATAGAGCATCTTTGGGATGTGGTGGAACGGGAGATTCGCATCATGGATGTGCAGCCGACAAATCTGCGGCAACTGTGTGATGCCATCATGTCAATATGGACCAAAATCTCTGAGGAATGCTTCCAGCACCTTGTTGAATCTATGCCACGAAGAATTGAGGCAGTTCTGAAGGCAAAAGGGGGTCCAAGACGTTACTAGCATGGTGTACCTAATAAAGTGGCCGGTGAGTGTATATGTACAAGTAACAAAAGAGAACAATAATGATACAAAATAGGTAATGACCAGAGTATATGTTGTTGTCAGCATTTACAGTTTCATCTTAGGTTTGTTCCGTTCTATAAAGAACATCAGTTTTTGTATTAAACTATAGTGGTAACTATGTTACAAGAGCGGGAGGAGAGGGAAATGGAGCCTTGTGGGGGACACTGATCAGAAGGATGTAGATATCTCATAAAGCAGATCGGGAGCCAAACGTCATAGTTGTTATGTATCTGTGTGAATGATATAGTTGTCAGAATAGTAGCTGTTACTGGAGGAATGTAGATAGATCGATGTACAGGCAGTCCCCAGGTTACCTACAGGATAGGTTCTGTAGCTTTGTTCTTAAACTGAATTTGTATGCAAGTCGGAACAGCATATTTTAGAAATTTTTGTTGCTCCAGCCAAATATTTTGATTTGATTTTTAAAAATGTTTGGATGTCATAAGAACCAGGATTAACAACTGTAACAGCTGTTTATTGCTACCTAGGACCAACATCCAGAGGTCTGTTTGTAACTAGGGGTCATCTGTAGGTCGGATGTTCTTCAGTAGGGAACTGCCTGTATAGTACTTACACCAAAGGTCCGGAACGTTGGAGGATCGCTGTGTTTGGCGTCCTGTTCAGCTTGCCGGGCACCTGCGTTGGGAATCAGATCCCGACTTTTTTATTACAGGTCATTAATTGTTCTTACTATTTTTACCATATGTCATACGTTTTTACCATTCATTTCAGTTACTAAACATTTGTTCATTACACTTTATGTATTATGATATCATTCAACACTGAGATATGCCCCCTTCTGGTAGTCTCATACATGTCCTGCTGTATTAAAATGACTATTACTTTCATATGAAATGTATCTGTTTTATACTGATTTTTATAGTATATATTTTTGTATTGTGTTAAAGCGATTTGTTTTTTTATTGCAAAAGTGCATTATATTATAAGTGGAACTGAGGAAGGGAGCTGTTCGCTCCCGAAAATGCGTTGTCCCATTTAATCAATAAATACGCTTGTCTTCGGTGCAGCACATTGTGACAATTATGGTTTTTACTTTCTCCATACAATTTACCGCTTTCCGGTCCAAGTTGGCTCACCCATCCTGCTGTTCTATTACCCTATCACCTGACGTTGGCTCACTACGTTATATTTGCGCTGCACGTTTTTTTATGTGCTTATATATTAGCTATACTCTCCCTTTATTAAGCCTTGTCAGTTTATCCCAGGCAACTACATTATCCCTAAGGTCCTAAAGTCTGTATATAAAGGTTATCACAGATACCTACTGGTTAATAGGTCATGAAGTTTTATTTATTTGTGTTTCCTGGTTGGACTATAGTACAAGCACTGCTGGCCTCTTGTGTCACCCGTTCTTCCTCATAGATTGTAAGTTCTTGTTAGCATGGCATTTATTCCCATTGCTTGAATGCATGATATAATTACTACACTACTACACTGTAATGTATAATTTGCCTGTCTATATATTCTGTGAATTGTTAACTGCAATTGAATATGTTGGAGCTATATAAATAATCATTATAAATTAAATTTGTGGACATTTCCAGTAAAATAACACAAGATTAGTTCACCCCGTCACATAACTAAATGTTTGAATCCCATATTGCTGTGTACCAATTGTTATACAGACAGCACAAACATTTCCCTTATCTATATTCCCCAAATGTAGACACTGTGCAGGAGCAAGATGTGCATCTGTTAGAATAAAACTGCAGCCAAGTGTATACATCACTGGTCTTTATGGCAGATGCCAGAACAAAAACATGTCTCACTGGTGACTCACTGTTCCCAGAATCTTGTACTGAGACATTGTACTATAGAAAAATCCATTATTAAGATGCCTTCTCTAAAGAGCAGAAATTACCGTGTGCCATGTACAATTTTTTTACAAGGGCTCCAATACAGGCTTTGTGCCTTTAGTTGCTCTTCTACAACATATGTTGGTTGAATATCAACGGTGCCCATTGCATACATTGCTCCACATGACAATTTGCAGTGATTAATTGGCCTGGCTACAGTCGCTAGTCAGTGGCTTCAATCAGACCCTGAACAATATTGTGTGAAGAGGTTTCCTGTCTCATTACGAATTGCTCATGACCTCTAAATTACCTTATTGAAACTGCAGATATAAATACCGTATATTTCGGCGTATAAGACGACTTTTGAAGACAGAAAAATCTTCTGTCTTCTCTGGGGTCGTCTTATACGCCGGTAATCCCGACCGCCCGCCGTGTATTCACGGCAGCGGTTGGGTCCCGGTGCATGGAGAGGGCTCACGGGCTGAGCCCTCTCCATAGCCGGTAAGTCTTTGCTAGCACCGATCGCGAGTGTTTTCACAGCGATGGCTGCCGGCAGCCTCAAAAAGACATCGGGGCGCATACTCACCCTCCGTTGGCCCCGATGTCTGCGCGGCTCGTCTTCAGTCTTCCGCGCCGTCTTCTTTCTTCTGCTGGGCGCCGCCATGTTTTTCCCAGCAGCGGCACATCATACTAGGCGCCTGCCGGGGAAGATCAATGGCGGCGCCCAGCAGAAGAAAGAAGATGGCGCGGAACACTGAAGACGAGCTGCGCGGACATCGGGGGAGCAGCGCAGCACATCGGGGCCACCAGAGGGTGAGTATATAAGTTTTTTTTTTTTTTATGCTGGGCTGGGCTGTATACTACTGGGGGCTGTGCTGTATACTACTGGGGGCTGTGCTGTATACTACTGGGGGCAGTGCTGTATACTACTGGGGGCAGTGCTGTATACTACTGGGGGCTGTGCTGTATACTACTGGGGGCTCTGCTGTAATGGTAATGTTGTTGTTGTATGCCTTATGTTTAAGAGCGACAGTTTTCCTGCTATATACCTGCATGTCATAAGAATTTAAATTAAAAAAAGGACCATGTTAAATTCAAATCTGTTTTTTTTTTAATTTTTACCGGTGTTTCGTATGCGTTGGAAAAGGGGTAGTCTTATTCTTAAACTCTATATTTTAAACAGGAAAGTAGGGGGGTCGTCTTATACACCAGGTCGTCTTATACGCCGGAATATACGGTATGCATATTGATAAAGTCTAGGAGGAAATAATTCACATACAATTATAGAAACCAGTAATGTCATCAAGTCAGAGATCACAAGACCTTCAATATGAAATCACAGTGACTTAGCGGTTATCATTACCCCTGCGGTGGTGGGGACCTGGGTTCAAGTCCCAGGGTAAACATCTGCAAACAGTTTGTATGTTCTCTCCATTTTTGCGTGGGTTTCCTCTGGTTTCCTTCCACACTCCAAAACATACTGGTAGGTTGATTTGATTGTGAACACCATTGGGGACAAGAACTGATGTGACAAGCTCTGTGTAGTTCTGCGTAATCTGTGTGCACTATATAAATAAAGGAATTATTAAAGCCAACACTTTGGGGATATTTATCAACTGGCAGCGATTGATGTTAACCTTGCCTTACATGTCATGCCGAATATACTAAATGGCTTTAATGCTGTCCAAAAAACACATTTCATCTATATTTATACTGTCACCTGATACTATGTATCATACTGATACTATGTACCATATTTATGATTTTATTTGAGGCCATGTCAAGGCTATATCTAGTGCAACAACTTTATTATGCCAGTACAAGCCTTGAAAAGTGCCCCCTATGTCCTATTTTCTACCTATAGACCTAAATCTTGCAGATATTCTTCAGGGAATGTAGGGCTACATTCTCGAGTGTAAGCTGACGCATGTATAAGCCAAGGTACCTAATTTTAACACAAAAAAAATGGAAAAAACTATTGACTCAAGTATAAGCCGAGGGTAGGAAATGAATTGGTCCCAGCCTGCACCCAGTATACAGCCAGCCAGTGCATGCCTCCCAGTATACAACCTGCAGTCCCTGCCCCCAGTATACAGCCTGTAGCCCCTGCCCCCAGAATATAGCCTGCAGCCCCTACACCCCTATATATAGCCACTGCCCCCAGTATACAGCCTGCAGCCCCTGCCCCCAGTATACAGCCAACAACCCCCTGTCCTTAGTATTCAGCCTGCAGCCCCCCTGTCCCTAGTAAACAGCCTGCAGCCCCCTGTCCCTAGCATACAGCCTTCAGCCCCCAGTATACATTCTCTGCCCAGCCTATAAGGGAAAAAAAAGTGTACTCACCTTCCAACACCCCCCAGGAGGTCCTCTTCTGTCCAACGATGTTCCAACTCCCTCTCACAGTGCGGTACTGCCACTTGAGCTGTGACATCAGCAGCTCACTGACGTTCTAGTGTGTGCGCCACCTTCGGTGAGTACACTTTTTTTATACCCAGCTTATACTCGAGTCAACTCAATTTTCAGGTGGAGTTAGTTAAGCGGGTAGTGAATTAGCAATTTTGTTTCCCACTGCAGATAAAGAAGAGGGGGAAACACCATATGTAACTACATGTAAATGTCTAACCTTCTGGGACACATTAAGATTTCCTTCTATTTTTACAATTGTTATGTAAGATGAAATAGGGAAGAGTGGATCGTTAAGGATTTTTACATAAACATTTATTTATCATCTATTGAATCCTTTTAAGACTATATCAACTTCAGTGTATTCATTTTCATTTTTTACTTTCAGCCGAAGTTCATTTTTGAAATTTACAGAGCCAAAATGTGGGCTTGCGATCTGTGGGACTTCTCAGTGTCACCAAGGCATCAATTATTATTCTATGCAATGAACTATGAAGCTGGAAAAAAAAACCCTAAGCATGGATTTTACTAAAGCAGATAACAGCAGGTGAGGACCCTCTGTATGCACCCTAGATGGCATAATAACAAATATACATGTATCATATATATATATATATATTAGAGATGAGCGAGCACTAATATGCTCGAGTGCTCGTTACTCGAGTCGAACTTTTCCCAATGCACGAGTGCTCGTATCGAATAATGAACCCTATTGAAGTCAATGGGAGTCTCGAGCATTTTTCAAGGGGACCAAGGTTCTGCAATAAAATGTGTCATTTTATTGAGAAATAAGGAAGTCAGTCCTGTTTGTCCATTTTTTAATTCAATGGAATATTTGTGGAACTTCAAAAAGGAGAATGACCCGTGTTAAACATCTGCAATGTGTTCTTCACAGATAATGTTCTTCACATACTATTGTGAAGAACACCTTCCTGAACTCATGTCTTCTGATAAGTTAGCAGATGTATGGAAACATCTGCAATGTGTTAATCACTGTGTTCTTCACTTTGTTTTCTGTGTTCACTGTTTTCACTGTGTTCTTCACTATTCTTCACTGTCTTTCCTTAAGTGAAAGCTCGTTATCGAGCAGGCGAAATACTAGTCTGAGCAACGAGCCATTTCGAGTACGCTAATACTCAAATGAGCATCAAGCTCGGACGAGTATACTCGCTCATCTCTAATATTATATATATGTATGTGTATAGTCTCCAACTACCTATTGTCAGCCAAGTCAAAACACAACTACTCTGCTCTCCTTACTTTGTTCAAGAACCCTTAGAGTACTGTATGACTCTGTCTTATCCTTTATGTCTTACATGCAGGTCCATCTCTCACCTCTCATCCTTCCTCAATCTGGAGTCTACAAAATTGCTAGCCCATGCCCTAATCATCTTGCGCTACTGCAATATTGTTCTCTGGGGTCTCCCAGCTAACTCTCTAATGTCCCTCCAATCTTTCCTTAACTCTGCTGCCCACCTATTCCATCTCTCTCCTTGCTACTCCTATCTGCTAGTCTCTCCACAGGTTACCCATTTCACAATAATTCTATATGTTACCTCCATATATTTCTAAACAAATTAGTCAATAGCGCCTCATGTGTAATCTCTGTTCCTCATAAAACCTTCTGCTTCACTTTATTATCATCCGCTATTCTCACAATGGTCTTCGGGAATTCTGCTGTGCATCACATATACTATGGCATTCTCTACCAAAACTGTCCTCTACTTTTCAAACTTTACCTGAAGACTCAACTGTTGACTATTGACTACAATATGCAACAACTGCACTGCTCTGATCCCCCACCTTGTGTCTCCATCAACCCTCCCATATAGATTGTGAGCACTCATGGACAGGATCCTCCTTCCACTTGTTTCAGATCTCTGCAGTATTTCAATATTGTACTTATTATTATGTCTTAAAAGGACCACCAGGATCAAGGATTGTAAATCAAGCACACTGACATACAGGTGTGTACCTCCTCTGGCAGAATCTGCTCTTATATTACATCATTTTGCAAATGTGGGGTGTTAGGATAGGTGTTATTGGAGCCTGGAACCCATCAGGCTCATTTCATAATTTTTTACACCATTTTTCTTAAAAACAAAGGGCATAAAAAATGAAAGAGGAGCAGATCCTGCAAGATGGGCCGCATGCCAGTATGCCAGTACACAACAAGTTTAAGTTGCATTACAATATAATTGTGTGTTACCTTGCTGCCTGACAGAATCATATGTGTAGCCCCAGGGGTTAGGCTTTGGTTTGGATGCGTTTCAAAAAAACAACATGTGACTTGTCTCTGCTGCAGACTGCTCAGCTCTTGGCACCCACCTTTGTGCTTCTGAACAGCTCCTCCCTCCCCCACAGATGTCAGTTCACCTGGCTCTGAGCTCTGAGAAGGAGCAGGAGGGAAAAGCTCTACAGGAGCACAAAGGTGGGGGCCAAGAGCTGAGGATTGAGTAGCACAGACAAGTCACATTTTTTTTTTAAATGCATCCAAACCAAACCACAACCCCTGGGACTACATAGAGAATTGTCAGGGTGCAAGGTAACACAAAATTAAACTATAACGTACAATTATATTGTAATGCAAATGCTTAGAGAAGGCAGAAAAGCAGATTTGCAATGCAGCTGTAATAGGCTTCTGCAACCAGTCTTTAGTGATAATGAGGTCCCTGGTGACAGGTTCCCTTTAACACATATCTAGTGAAGCTTTGGTTAGCCCTGAGCTGATGGCAATATTAATTCAGATGATAATATCCAGCAAATTTATTGTTCAGCACTTTCACAATATTTGTAGTTTTGTTTTCTTTTTGAAACAAAAACAATTAAGTAATTATACAGGCAGTCTCCTACTTAAGAACACCGGACTTACAGATGACCCCTAGTTACAAACAGACCTGTGGATTTTGGTAATTTATTGTACTTTAGCCTTAGGCTACTATAAACAGTTAGAACAGTTATCAAATATGTCTGCAGTTGAGCTTTGTTGTTAATCCTGATTCTTATGATTCCAACATTTTTAAAATCTAATTGTCACCGAGACCAAAAAAAAAATTCTGTCTGGGGTTACAATTATAAAGCATACAGTTCCGACTTACATACAACTTCAACTTAAGAGCAAACATACAGAACCTATCTTGTACATGACCCGGGGACTGCCTGTATTTATGCATGAAGCTGGTTCTAATACATCTAAAATGTTCTGTGCAACAAAATCCTGCTGAATATTGGAGCAAAAACAACATAGTCAAACTTTGTTTTCTTACATTATTGAAAACAGTCTCAGGAACCTAACGCCATAAATATGTAGGTTATTTTACAATTCCTTCTCATGTGACCTCATAAGTCATACATATGTCATTGTTCAGAATGTAGATATATGAAAATAACTGAAGATTTAAAATGGTCAAGCACACTGGAAATACACATCTTCTAAATGAAAACCCAATAACCTTTATTGTATTTGAGATGGCTCTAAGCTACGCTTGCCTACATGAGAGCTAAAATTAAAGCAGTGACATTTAATTTAAATACAACTTCATAAAAGGTGACAAAAAGTGTAAAAAAAATAAGCAAAAAACTGCCTAAATTGACATTTTTTAATCAAACATCACACAAAAAAATTATAGAAATCACAATCAAAACACACAAAAAAATGTATAGTTTCAAAAGTAATTTCTCCCCAAAAGTGTTTTATTATGCAGAGGAAGCTATTTTTTAAAAAAAAAATTTATATACGGTATACACTCACCGGCCACTTTATTAGGTACACCATGCTAGTAACGGGTTGGACCCCCTTTTGCCTTCAGAACTGCCTCAATTCTTTGTGGCATAGATTCAACAAGGTGCTGGAAGCATTCCTCAGAGATTTTGGTCCATATTGACATGATGGCATCACACAGTTGCCGCAGATTTGTCGGCTGCACATCCATGATGCGAATCTCCCGTTCCACCACATCCCAAAGATGCTCTATTGGATTGAGATCTGGTGACTATGGAGGCCATTTGAGTAAAGTGAACTCATTGTCATGTTCAAGAAACCAGTCTGAGATGATTCCAGCTTTATGACATGGCGCATTATCCTGCTGAAAGTAGCCATCAGATGTTGGGTACATTGTGGTCATAAAGGGATGGACATGGTCAGCAACAATACTCAGGTAGGCTGTGGCATTGCAACGATGCTCAATTGGTACCAAGGGGCCCAAAGAGTGCCAAGAAAATATTCCCCACACCATGACACCACCACCACCAGCCTGAACCGTTGATACAAGGCAGGATGGATCCATGCTTTCATGTTGTTGACGCCAAACTCTGACCCTACCATCCGAATGTCGCAGCAGAAATCGAGACTCATCAGACCAGGCAACGTTTTTCCAATCTTCTACTGTCCAATTTCGATGAGCTTGTGCAAAATGTAGCCTCAGTTTCCTGTTCTTAGCTGAAAGGAGTGGCACCCAGTGTGGTCTTCTGCTGTTGTAGCCCATCTGCCTCAAAGTTCGACGTACTGTACGTTCAGAGATGCTCTTCTGCCTACCTTGGTTGTAACGGGTGGTGATTTGAGTCACTGTTGCCTTTCTATCAGCTCGAACCAGTCTGCCCATTCTCCTCTGACCTCTGGCATCAACAAGGCATTTCCGCCCACAGAACTGCCGCTGACTGGATGTTTTTTCTTTTTCGGACCATTCTCTGTAAACCCTAGAGATGGTTGTGCGTGAAAATCCCAGTAGATCAGCAGTTTCTGAAATACTCAGACCAGCCCTTCTGGCACCAACAACCATGCCACGTTCAAAGGCACTCAAATCACCTTTCTTTCCCATACTGATGCTCGGTTTGAACTGCAGGAGATTGTCTTGACCATGTCTACATGCCTAAATGCAGTGAGTTGCCGTCATGTGATTGGCTGATTAGAAATTAAGTGTTAACGAGCAGTTGGACAGGTGTACCTAATAAAGTGGCCAGTGAGTGTATAACTATCTATCTATATCTATATATATATATATATATATATATATATATATATATATATATATACACATTTGGTGCTGCTGTATGTGTATTGAACCAGGAAAAAAAAATATTATTTGGGTTCAGCGATAAAGGCAAAACATTTTTATTAAAAGAACAGCATCAAATTAAAATATGCTACATAGGAAGGGTTAATAAAAGTTCACATGTAGGATACACAAAACTCAAAATTGTGCTATTAAAAGATACATTTTGTCCTGAAAAAACAAGACCCCATACAGCCATAGTGACAGAAAAATATAGAGGATATAGAAAAACTGAAAATTGACCTGAGCATTAATCTTGAAAACAGATGTGGAGATAAGGGGTTAAAAACTGCATGAGTATTATCATGAATTGACATGGTTTACAGAAGTGTTTTCCAGATGCAGGCCAGTCCATGACATCAATGTGCTCGAAACATGCATAGAGTTCTGAATTGTCTTGCTGTATATAAATGCATCCTAGGACTGATAGGTAAACCATGTAAATTAAAAAATCATGTGTCACTATATTGCATTGAGCATATTCCACATCCCATAATTCATGCCCTATTATGCGTTCAGATGCAGTAAAATTATATTCCATAGAGACAGGCTATTGCTTTTATAGAGACACAACAGAAAATCAGCCGGAGTGATTGGGATCTTTCCAGTGCAGGTTTCATCTTCATAGCTCAGCTGAGAATCCTTAGCTGCTGTCTTCGGTCCTAAAAATTTGTTTCTCTTGTTCCCCCAGCTGCAGATCATGAAACAGAGAGAACGGCGAGGAGGTAGCTTCCCCTCTTTTAGCAGAATTTATAGTTTTATATTGGAGAGGCATACACACATAAGCAGTTTTATGTTCCCAGACTTGGCTTTGAGACACTGGCAGGGCTTAGAGATGCATGTCCCTAAGGAAATGAGCTTGTTGGAAATGCTTAAGTGTGTTTATCTGGCATATGGCCATCCTCTCCTTCCTTATTCTGATCTTTATCATTCGAGACTATGACATAAATGTGTAAAGCTGTAATTTAGAAAATTTCACTCCATATGCCAAGGGTATTCTGTGCAAAAAGCCATGTGAAATATAAGGCAAAACAACATTTACTTCCCTAAATGATAATGGGCACAGGAGCCATTACACTCTCACACAACAGTCTTAGGAAATGATGTCCTTTATCACAAATTCCAAATTCCATACGCAAAAATGTCTCAGTAAGTGGAGGGTATTTGATTCTGGTTATCGTTTTTTTTGTTCTTCTGTTAATTCTAGTAAATACATATGGTAAAACACTTAGTGGCAAAAGAACGGTAGGGTATGTGACAAGCACATGATTGTCAGTACTCAAATAAAAAACATCATGGAGTGGTTCCAGGTTGGATGTTTCCCTGTGGTTAATCTTCTTTTCACAAACTTTGTCCTTTTTCATTAGAACCTTTGTTAAAGAGATATTGCTGCCAAAACCTTTGCTAAATATTGTGCACACTGTTTAACACATCACTTACAGCAAAAAATGAAAGTTTGCAATTCAACAAACTGCCCAAATCAGTAGTGCCAACTTACCTATCTGCAGTCTACTTCTATAAATGTGCAGTTGTCTCTTAGAGGCTGGTTGGAGATCTAGTTGCGATGTCCCCCACCCACCCTTCTTCAGAGAGACACTTCATCGACCTTGTGCCTATCTTGTAAGAAAACAAAATGTATTTAAGATGTAAATTAAGAGTGAATAGGATATAAGGAGGAAAGGAGCAGGATGATAAGAGCCAAAGAAAGCATTTTTCTTTGATAAGGTGTGTTACAAGATTTTTTTGTAGTTCAGGAAAGCCTTTGCAGCAACAAACGCCTTTAAGGCCATACAATTCTGGGCTGACTAGACTTCAGGTTGACTAGATTGTGAGCCTCCTTAGGGGAAAGTTCTGCGCAGCACTCCAGAATATTTTGGTGCTATATAAAGTAATTAATATTAATTATTATTAGTTCCATGTAGAAAAAATCATGACTGTCAAGAAGTTTTGTTTTCAATGTGTTCAGTTGCACAACTGGTAATTAATACCTAATGGCTGTGTGTGGAATACGAGCCCCATATCAATGGCCTAACCCAATCAAATACAGTATATACCATGCATTTATAAACCAGATCTGGTGCAACAACTATGAGGGATAAAACATGTATTAATTTATTGGTATGCACTAAAAAACACTTAAAAAGCACAAGAACAATCTAATGTGCTCAGACAACTGTGAACTAGTTGGCTGAAAACTCAACCCTGCTATAGTCTGAATCAGACAAATAAGATACACACTGGCAACAGGTCAATGACAATATACAAACGCTGAGAAAATGTACATAAACTGCTCAATATTACCACCATGTGTATTATAGGGAGAGGCTAACACCTCACACACATCGATCCTGCCTCGTGGCTTCGTCAGGAGTAATGTGCCATACCGGATGGAGGAAATATAACCAGCAGCTGTGTAAGCAACCCTCCAATGGGATGTGTGCCGGGAACTACGATGAATCAGGAACCGCATCATCACCGCACGTGCAGTGACCCACTTCTCCTGTCTCTTATGTGGGATCACTGCGCGTGCGTGGTTGCAACCTGGAAGCACCTCATCACCAAGGAAACCGGACATGGCATAGGATGATAGAGGTAAGTATGAAGTAGATTATTCAGTTTGGCAGCCTGCAATAAAGAGTCCATATAGTGACTCGTAGAATGAATTGAGTCATTCATTGAAGAAATATACATAGCTGGTGCACTCATCTTTTTCTTGATTTGTGGATCTTGGTGTTGTCTATGAGTGGTGTTACATCCTCCACTATGTCCATAGAATCAGACACACGATCCTGGTAGTAAAGTGGATCCTTATTCATGAGTTATCAGGGCTGAAAAAATATAATAATAAGCCCCAAGGGCTGGAAGATAATGTACCCTAATATATGCCTCAGTGGTGTGTGTCATTCTATATGTTCAAGTAGGTATGTATTTCCTAGAGTGAAAAAATGTCCTAGTGTGTCCATGTGTACAGTGCGTCCTACCTATGAGTAGATTGCATTGCCCACATGAAAGTCATAAACTATTGCGAATCTATAGATGTCATCTGTAAGAATGTAAATGATGAAAGTGTACCTTAAGATAAAATACTGTGAATCTATCGATATCATCTGTATGAATGTGAGTGATGCAAACATACCTCAGCACTATACGAATTATGAACCAAGTAAGGAAGTGTCCTGAAACTGAACTGTGCATTTAAAAAAAAAATACATTTTTGTTGCCTTTTATCCCCCTTCCCTTTACCATCTGCGTTGATGTTGTCCTGGATTCTTTGTTTATAGAAGCCGGTGAAAAGGAGTTCTTCATTGAGACCTCGAGGTGTCATGGACTGTAGCTTGTGTATCCAATGCTATTCTCTCTGTAGTAATTTGGTTTTTACTTCTCCTCCTTTGATGTTCCTTTGGATCCTGTGAAGTCCAAATATTTTTAGATTTCTGCACTTACTGTGATGGAAATCTATAAAATATGTATCCACTTCAGTCAAAGTTTTGTCCTCAGTCAGATTTCGATGGACAGTGTTGATCAAGGAGATGTGTTGTAGAATACATTATCAGAGTTCCTGAGTTGTTTGTCCTATAAAAACTTTTGGACAGGAACATACTATGGCATAAACACTTTGTTCTACAATTTATATATTGATTACGTTAGTATTCTATACCTATCTTGAGATGCCATATATTGGCAAATATTGCAGTTTTCACATACATAACTGCCTTTGATCTTAAATTCTCCTATTGTGCTGCTGACTGGACGTACTTTGTGTTAATTGGTCCTTTAAAGTTGCACAACTGGATTATCGGAGGTGTTGTTGATCGGCATCTGAGTTACTCTCTTTGAGAGTACAGAAAAAGATCTGGTTACAGAAGCTATACATGTATCTGGACAGATCTATTTTTTGAAGGTTTTCGGAGGTAATAGCTATTATATTATGGAAGCTATTGTGAAATGGAGACATATTGGCATGATGTAAATTTGGGTCAATGGAACGGTAGATGAGCCAAAACAATGGACCATAATACAAATGGAAAAATACATTTGCAATATGCTTGTCTGAAGCTTCTCTGAAAGTCTCAACCAACCTGAAAGTTTCCATCTACTCAAGTGCCAAATATAGAATTTGAGTATATACTTGAGTATAAGCCGAGTTTTTCAGCACACAAAATGTGCAGAAAAAACGGAACTCAGCTTACACTTGAGTCAAGAAAAAAACAAAACGTGTAACCATCTTTCGTTGCCCCGGCAGGTCCTTTTCCATACACCACGGCTAAGGCATCAGCTCCGTGTCCCCACACTATGCCTCGCAGGAATCGTGATATCAGCCGCACGCTGACACTCTAATGTGTGTACCGGGATCGGCACACACTATGATGTCAGCGAGCAGCTGACATCACGCATCCTGCGACAGACCGCCAAGGAACACGGAGCTAATGCTGGAGGCGCTAAGGATAGAAGAGGACCTGCCGGGGTAAGGGGGGCCTCGGAAGGTAAATACACTGTTTGTTTTTTTCCTACAGGCTTCATATTGGGGCAGGGGCTGCAGGCTATATACTAGGGGGGGTGCTGGCAAGCTATATATGACAGGGGGCTGGCAGGCTATATACTGGGGGAGTCTGGCAGGCTATATACTAGGGGGGCTGGCAGGCTATATACTAGGGGGGCTGGCAGGCTATATACTACAGGGGCAGGCAGGCTATATACTGGGGGGGCTGTTACCAATGCATTTCCCACCCTCGGATTCATACTCAAGTCAATAGATTTTTTCAGTTTTTTTGTGTATAAATTAAGGGTCATCGGCTTATACTCGGGTCGGCTTATAGTCGAGTATATATACGGTAGATTATGTAACAATTGTTTTAATTTATTATACTATACTTATGAAACCTAAAGTAATCAGTAAATAAGACTAAATAGATACTTCTAAACCAAGCAAAATGATAACAAGTGAACACGTATACTATAATTATATTAATCCTTTTAATGTCTTTGTGTATATTTAAGATGTAATCAATATATTTCTGTGTCTTTTATGTCAGCTGATGCTTTTCTTAGTTGTGCAAACAAGAGATAATTCGCTGGATTAAAAGACCTATGGGCCGTCAATCACCAGAGCGTTCTCATGTTAGGACAGGCAAAGTCAAATTATTTTTAAATCAGGACAGAATTTATTAGCCGTGAGTAAACAGTCTGGCGAGATATGTAACAACATGATAAAACTGAACACAGATTACATCCACCGGCGATCTGCTGAAACTTACAGCTAAGTAAACCGGTTTAAAATAAAACATACTTAATCTTAATTAAGTCTAATTCAGTCTTCTAATGTAAAAGTTTATTTTGGTTTAGTGTTAATCCTTTTGAGTATTTTTTTTTAGAAAACTAGTTATAAAGGGCCGATAAAGGTTACCCTAAAAATGAGTGGCATACTGTTATACAACCAACTTGTAGTCAGCAGGACTTTAACCTGCGGGATCCCTTCATAACTGGATGGAAATAGCACTAAAGACAGGTTACAGAAGCCCATTACATTTGCAGTACACATATGCCTTTCTGCTTTCTTTCTGCATTTAATATAATATAATTGTATGTTATAACTTACATTGCATTCTGACAGAAACCTCTGTGTAGTCCTAGGGGCTGGGCTTTGGTTTGGATGCATTCCAAAAAACACCATGTGACTTGTCTGTGCTGCAGATTGCTCAGTTCTTTTCCCCCAACTTTGTGCTCCTGTACAGCTCCTCCCTCTCCCATTGATGTCAGCTGACCAGGCTGTGACCTCTGTTCCTGTGAGTGAAGGAGCAGGAGGGAGGAGCAGTACGGGAGGATTCTGTCAGGGTACAAGGAAAGTTATCACACAATTATATTGTAATGCAAATACTCAGAGAAAGCAGAAAGGCAGATTTGCACTGTGATGTGTGATGGGCTTCTGCAACCTGTCTTTACTGTCCCTGGTGACAGGTTCCCTTCAAAATTCCTTTCTCCAAGCGGCTACATGGAGAAAAAGTGACTTTTATTATTAGTGCAGACCCTTGTTGAGTGGAATAAAATGGAGGCCCTGTGAACAATAAAGGATGTGTACCCCTGTCCAGTCTCCTCTTTTCCTTCCTACTTCTCTGCCTTAGTTTCTGATGCTGGCTTTATTTGCTGGCATTAGGACCCAGAGCAGTCCCTTAGACAGAATATTGGAGAAGCCAAGCAATGAGTATATATGTCCTCACTGCACAACATTGACCGCGGTGGTGGCCAAGGTGAGGTACAGAATCGGCAGGCAGAATCAGAGTCGTGGTCAGGCAGAAGGTCAGGACAGGCGGCAGAGAACCAACGTCAGGAATGGAAACAAAGGTCATAACGGATAATCACAGAATAAAGCTTTCTCTCAAGCTATGATGCACAAAGATCCAGCAGGGGTTACAGGAAGAGGCCGGCTATTTATCAGGTCACCATCCAGCTAGCGCCAATAAGCGGCATGCTGGCCCTTTAAATATCACAGAGCTTGCAGACCACAGAAGATGCTGCTGGAGCACGGATGGGTAAGCCTGCCTGAAGACTCTGCGCACTCACAGAGGCACACGTGTGCACCTGTGACCTGAGACAATGCCAGGAGCAACCGTGACACTCATGTCCCCTCTCACTCCTGACATTGCACTGCCCTGGGTCCTAATGCCAGCACACACATCTAGCATCAGAAGCCAGTTCTGAGCAGGGGATACCATGAGCAGCCTGCCCTCCTGCACCAAAGAGTGCTACCATCACTAATGACAGCACTCATTGGTCTCTGTGGGAAGCAGCATACAAGCCGCAACCCAAGGGCCGTGGGTTGTGCAACCCGGTTCTAAAGGAATCAGACCACACTAGTTTTTATACTCTATTAGTATGAGCTTGTATAGAACTTCTGATCATTTAACAGTAAATATTTATTCAAGACCATTTGTAACATTATTTCTGTTGCAGAAGAATGGAAATCAGGTGAACACCAGAAGCCCCCATATAAAATGGAATTCTTTATTTTTCTTATCCGTAAGAAAAATAAAGAATTCCATTTCATATGAGAACTTCCGGTGTGGCCTGATTTCCATTCTTTTGGTATTTCCACTCCAGCTGTTTTGGCACTCCAGACTTGAGGACACCCACTAGGCATTCACCCTAAACAAAGACTTTGCTTACACTAGGGTTGTGCTAAGGATGAGCACAAACACATTTGTGAGCTTCTTTGATTATTAATCATTTAGAAAAATATACCCGACATACTCAGCCTCTACTTTCCTTTTCCTCTATTTTTTGATAGATATTTTTTTCATTGCTAGACACTAGAGTAATAAATATAGATAATCAAGATGTTTGTTTTCATCTAAATGAATAACATGTTTTGAGATGTCTTGTGTGACTGTGTATTTAAATGTTACATTTGAAGGTTCACTCTAAAGAAAAAGCTGACTGTTTGGGAAATATTCTCTTAATAAAACCTTTTCTGTAAATGCATAGTGTGAGGTTTCTAATGCAGTAATGAGCCATAGCTCAGGCCTGAATACCCACAGAGTTGTTCCCTGTAGTATAGATGAATGAACTATTTTGGACAGCTTTCACTTAGCAAAATATTCCCATTGAATGGTTTTGTTTATAGAAGCGCAGTGTGACGCAGGGTCCTGATGGACTCTATTAAACTGCAGAGACATCACAACTTCTTTCTAAGTAAATAGAGACAAGAAGGCACAATACTTAGAAAAAGGATAAGCAGATTAGATTATACTGGAGAAGGCCATGAGGAAGAGATCATTTACAGCAAAGTGCAGACCTGTGATAGAATAATGTACTATTCACAGGTAGGAGCAGAGTAATGCACCTAAGTAGCAGAGAAGGGAAACATGAGCATTTCTGGAAAATAGTCCATTTTCTTTTTTGAAGAGGACATGCAAATCAACAAAGAAAACACTTTTCTGAAAGGCACAGTTTATCTCAATTATCCTTTACCTCTGTCCTCCCAACAGGTCCTGCTTCTCTTCTTGTTCATGGCAAAGATAAAGACTATAAGAGTCCTGTATATATAGTATAAAAAGGTCTCTCAGTTTCACGTGTGGGTTAGCCTTCAGGTGAGCTCACTCACATAGCTGCAACATCACGGAGGTTTGCCTCCTTTCTCAGGCTAGGATGGAGCCACGCATCCGAAAAGTTGCAGCTGTGTGCGTGGGCTCACCTGAACGCTAACGCACATGTGAAACTGTGAGACCTTTTTATGTTATATATACATGACTTTATGGACTTTGTGCAAAATGTTACCAGAATTTATTTGTATATGATATGAAAATGAAAATAAAGGTATATATTCTTGCAAAGAGAGGAGAGGTGTATGTCTATGTTTAATGAAACAAAGCAACGGAACATTGGGGAAATATGTTAACATACATTCAAAGGCTCACAACGTAAGGCTATATTCACACTGCCGTTGCCCGCCCGTACCGTACCGTAGCGGGCAACGGCAGTGTACGGGGAGAGGAGGTGAGCGCAGCTCACCCCCGCCCCTCTCCATAGCAACCTATGGCGCACGGCACCGTATTACGGGAAAAGATAAATCAGGTCCTATCTTTTTCCCGGGTACGGAACGGTACGGTGCCGCACGTGTGCTGCACTGTACCGCTCCCGTAGGGTGCCGTGCGCCCATAGAAGTGTATGGGGGACGTATATCGCCGTATATACGTCCCCCATACGTTCGTGTGAATATAGCCTCAGACTGTATCAAAGTGTACAAAGATAAAGACTAGGCAGCAGATCACTGGGCACTTCAGAATTGGCTCGGTGGGGAACCAGTGAAACACATATTGCTTATTGCTGAATTTTGTTTAATTTTAAAAGTTAGACTCCAGTCCAACAATTTTTTTTTACACATTAACTGTGTAATAGAAAAATGTGTTCATTGCTGTCAGAAGTTAACATTTGCTATTGACTTTAAGCAGGCTGCAGACAACAGTGTTCAGTCTGTAGAAAAGGATCCGTATGTTGGTCCAATCTCAAGGACTCAACATGTTGCACGAAACTGGAATCTGTGAATCTTACAGAAATAGGTTACAAGGACTCCCTGCCTTCCAGTCTACCTAAAGAACCCATACTGTACAAATTCTTACAAATCAGAATGGATTTAATAGACAGGAATAATAAAGGCATGATAGAACTCATAGAAATTAGAGACCACTTCTACATGATATATTTCAAGTTGATAATGCTTGGTGTAGATGGTATACTCCTTTTAAATCTCTGTCCATTTTTTTCAACACTTTTCCTAACTCGGAAAAAAGTGAACAAAAATAAAAAGCTGTTGTGTAATAGTACAGCATGTTAATATATTTCTGAAACACATTGGGACTAATCAAATAACACCTAGTGTTATAGATAAAAACGGTGCAGTTTATGTGTGGCAAAATAAAACATAGGAGAATGCATCTTATGTAATTTGTTGCCTTGGAGACTGGAAGGAGATCATTTTATTCTAATAATGTATGTTTTACGAATAATGGAGAAAAGTATTGGCGATATCCTGTGCAATATCCTATGTAGTGTATATTTTAGCAATTTTCATTAAACAGAAACACTATTAAATTTTTAGTATTTCATTTAAAGAGATAATTATATATGAAACAATTCATGTAATAAAAATCTATGTTTCTGCACAGCATTGTTGGGTATATTTGGGTATACAGAAGTATTGATCCTTAACCATCTTTTTGGCTGGAGAAAAAAAAAGATATGCGTTAAACAAGCAAAGCAACTTTTCTTAAAGGGGTTGTCTGACTCTTCTCAAAATTCAGCAGGTGGGCTAAGGAGGTATTTTTAACAAAAAATAACACAGCTGTACTCGCCCCCACCATCTCTCCTGGCCTGCCCCAGTTTTCTTACAGGGGCCGGCCACGCCCACCTGTCCCCCATATCTCAGCATATGATACAGTGCTAGGAAAGGTGCCGGGTGGGCCTGGCCGGCCATATGGTGCAAGACATTTTATTACTGCAAATTATGAATTCTATGACAAACTGCTTGATAAATCTACTCTTATGTGTCTGTTGGAGTGCTTATTAGAGGTTTTGAAATATTAACATGTAATAGCCAGCTACTATAGGATACAGTACTTTTTAAAATTAAATTTGGATATTAATATTAAATTTAAAAAATCTTAAACCTCAAAAAAGCCTAAGAAAATATGGTTAGCAAGAAAAGGTGACACCTTTATATCATATTCAGTATAAGGTTTGCATAGAAAGATGACACATATATTACATATATATGTTTATGCAGAATAGCATTAAATTAAATAAAACACACAGATTTTAGACATATGCTATAAATTAAAAAAAAAAAAGGTTCAAGCTATCCCTGTTTCATTAAATTAGTTAATCCTATCTAGTTTCCACTATCAAGACACATTCAGAATCATTATTGTAATGTCTCAGATTTCTTCCCAGTTTTGACTATGTAGCCATCACAAATATTCAGAAAGAACATTGGCTTTGAGGCTAATCAGAATTCATTGAAAGTCACAGGACTGTCAGTGTGAGTGACATGTTGACAATACTACATTACTGCACATCGCTTTTTAATTTTCTTGTAATCAGTATGCAGAGGAACGCAGTTCAAATAGCTTTTTATATCCTCCGCAGATAGTTGACAGGACCTATGATCCCACAAAGTGACGTGAATTGTGTCGATCTGGTTTCCATTTGAAGTTAAAACATGGAATTAAAATAGCAGTTTGACATCTCTATATTTTATGAGTCATATAAAACGGTGCATTTATGTGAAGGGAGGGGCATGACACAACATTAACACTCTCTCAAAAATCTCTTACTTCCTTCAGCAAAAAAATGTCAATAAGTATCAGTTTAGTAACAAAACTCTCATAATGAACAGCAATGATAAAAGCTATATTTTATGTGAGACAAATATACAACGTATGAACAAATGCATTTAGAATAATGGGAAAAAATATTTAGGGAGTAGAAAATCTTGCCTGGGGTATATGTGACATTTCTGGTGCCTCAGTAGGATGGGTACCTCCTATGGAGCACCACTTCCAATAACAGGGAAGCTGTTCTTATGCTCTCATACCATGGCATCCCGAGAACACTGATATAGTTTGAGGCATGTGTAGAGGATAAAGGTCAGCATACTGCTTCTCCAATAGAGAGATCCACTCACGGTCCAGCCAGTATCCACTGCACACTTCTTTATTTAGTAAATTACCGTAACAGAGAAATAACAAGGTCTACGCGTTTCTAGCGGGTCAACCGCTTTTAATCATGACTGATACATAAAAGATACATTACAAACACAGCACATTTAAAATCCCTGCCGGGAGGGGAAAACTCCAACCTAAGGTTGCATGTCACTTCCCGTTCGTTGATAAATATTCATGAGTGGGTGGTATATTCCATGGAAGACAGATAAATCTCATACGAGTGAGCGGATACAATTTATAAATAAATAAATAAATATCTGTGTACATACAACAGAGGGGATTGTTTCCTATTCATGGCTTTAATAACTGTAACACGAAAAATGTAATTTATTTGATTTATTGCACATCTTGCAATTTAATATATGTCGGCCAGACAATGCGTAAATTTAAAACCCGATTTATGGAGCACTTACAAGAAGTAACCGAGAAGCCTTTTGGATTTTCCATTTTGAAACACGCTTCCCGTTAGGCTTAAACTTAAAGAAGGAAATAATGTATCATTACCACCATACCCACTAATTCTTATCTGTTTTGTAACTGTCTTAGATATTAGGAACACTGTTGCTTTCCTTTCATTCCAAGACTTTCAAGCACATACCAACAATATTTGTAACATATTTAAATGTTTACTAATAATGTGTCTTGCTCTGTCTTGTACGATCTTATTCACATTAAGTTGATTTTTCTAGTGTAAACATGTTTTTAATATATTCCCTCTCTGTTCTTTGCAGATAATTCTTGGGGGACACGTTGCACCGCGACGGGTTTTACAGGGTCCTTCAGCCGGCTTTTATTTGCCGCACTCAATACATTTGACCCGCCTCTCCCGGCGTGGGGCTGCGCTGCTCCTCAACATTGTTTGTTATATTGTTTTTCAATTATCACACTGATCCCCTCTGTTGTATGTACACAGATATTTATTTATTTATAAATTGTATCCCCTCATTAATTGTACGAGACTTACCTGTCTTCCACGGATTATACCATCCACTCATGAATATTTATCAACGAACGGGAAGTGACAAGCAACCTCGGGGTGGAGTTTTCCCCTTCCGGCAGGGATTTTAAATGTGCTGTGTTTGTAATGTATCTTTTATGTATCAGTCATGATTAAGAGCGGTTGACCCGCTAGAAACGCGTAGACCTTGTTATTTCTCTGTTACGGGGATTTACTAAATAAAGAAGTGTGCATCGGATACTGGCTGGATCGTGAGTGGATCTCTCTATTGGAGCTTTAGATACCTCAGCAGCAAGGTGCCTTTTCCGTCACACGAGGCATTGTGCTTGGAGGGTGAGCTCATATCTTTTCTTCTATGTTACAGCATACTGCTTCTCCCCAATTCCTTGAACTAGTCCAGGAGAATCAGTTGCATTGATGTGTGGGTCTCCATAATATCTAGGGTCACAAGGAATTAAATTAATGTGTTGAAAGCAAATCCAGGCTCAAAGTTTCAAGCATCTTTTTACCTGTGAACAAAGCTGCTGTAACATCCGTGCCAGCGTTGTCTCCTGTCCAATGAAGGTGGCTTAGAAAGTGTTCATTCTTTTCTGTGTTTTTTTGTGTGTATGTATTGTAGCTAATCTTGCTTCTGTGTTTGGACCGATTGAGCCACAGCCAGCCTGAAGACGAGCTCTGTCCAGCAGGGGTTACTTAAGTTACAGATGGCTGATCCAGTCGACTGCTGTGAATGGTGTCTTGGAACTGCTTTACATACCTGCCCAGTCCCATTGCACTGATTCTACTGGTTCCCATTGATGGCTCTAATACTCATTTCATACTTGTTCCTTGTGATCTTATGCTATTAATTGCTATTCTTTGTATCTGACCTCTGCTACATGTACTCAATCTCTCTGTGGTGATATAATTCTGTGCCTTCATTGTCATAATTGTTTTGACCAAATCCGCTTTTTTTCTGTCTGTTGTTTGTTTTGCTGTGAACAAGTGCAAATAGTGGTCTATATCTGTCATCTTATTACCTCTTTCCTAAACCATCCAGCAGATGCCAGAGGAAGAAAGATTTCCATGTCACATCACAGGGTCTCTAAGTGTCTGTTAGTTAAGTTTATTACAGCGGGTTGACCCTTATCAGGGCAGTTTATCTGCTTTAGACAGTCTGACAGCTTGTGCCAATATATTATTCTAAGCACATATTGTGGTACCCATGTGATCAGGTCTGCGACCAAGGGAGAGCAGGTGCTAAGCCATTGGCCCAACATATTGTGAGCACAGAGAATATATTTTTCCTCGAGTTGTACATGCACTTACAAGACACTTCATAATCTAAATACAAATATTTACCTCCCCTCCAGATCTGTCATATCCAAGCAGTAGAGAGAGGGGTCGTGTGATCAAAATATGAAAAAAAAATATTTATATATGATATAAATAACTATATACATACGTGGAGCCCTGAGGGAGTCGCAACAAGTGGGGCTTAACCTCCCACTGCCTGAAATACTTTGCTCATGGGATTAACAAGCAAATTGGTAACTATGTCAATCAGGAAAGGAGCAACTAAGAATGTTATCCCTTAGGCTGTGCCATCTAACTTGTTTATGTACAATAAATTTGATAGGATATTATTTACTGACCTTGAATTTTGGATTTTGATAACTATTGTTATACTCAAGTGGCATGCAGTATTCAGATCTTCCCTTTTCGGCAGTGTGTGATATATGGGCTTATCAGGGTCCCATAAACGGGTCTATGTTAACATGTACTTTGGTACATTTTAGGTGGTTTTATTGTTGAGTATCTTTGGTGTGGTGTATTTATAGATATGATAAAATAAAGTGTTCCTGGGTCTCATTCTTTTCTGTAGCTTTGAAAGAGGGAATACACAGAACTCTCTATGGGAGCATAGTAGGTAGGCCATGTTTGGTCTCAAAAGACGCCGAAAAGCGCCGTACAGGTCTGATGGGAACAGAATCATAATCCTATGACCTTTCATTGAGAAGTTACAACTTATCCAAGTTCATGGGTCTGGTTTCTTAGAGCCACCCATGGGTGTGAGAGTTGTGCCTCGAATATAGGAATTGTACCCCTTCTGTCCATTGTTCTTCTCCTGGGAGATATTACTACCATAAGATTACAATAGAGCAAATAGAATCTTCAAGTGTGGGCCATCTCATCTCCATTGGTTCCACAAAGACTTTCACTGAATTGCTTAGACTGGTAATATTCTGCTTGTAATTTACACTTTGCTAAAGGGGTATTCCCATGTCAGCAAATTAATGTTGTTGTATGTATTATAAAAAGTTATACAACTTTCCAATATACTTTCTGTATCAATTCCTCATGGCTTTCTAGATCTCTGCTTGCTATTATTCTATAGAAAGCTTATATACAAAGCTTATACTTTGAGTGGACAAAAATCTGACCATGGTCACACAGCTGCAGAGATCGTTAGTATCACAGAGAGTAATCAGAGCTGTGTGATATAAAAGCAGTGCACCTGTGTGACCATGGTCTGATTTCTGTCCACTCAGTCTCAGGGTGCATTGTGAATACATTTATAGCAACGTTAAGGCTGCCTCCATGTAAAAATTGCAACAGATTTACATCCCATGGTGCAACAAACTAAATTAGGATGAAAAGTTCTACGGTGAAAGTATGGCCAAGTAATTTGCTGACGTGTAAAGCACATAAGTTCTTAGAGCACACATATTTTTGCTAAACCTTCCTTTAAAATTAATAATAATAAATTAAATGTTAACAATTTCTTTCTTTTCATCTTAACATTTCTTCAAAATTGGTTTACTTTAAACTGTAAAGACAGTTTTAGTCCAAAATTGCTTTAATGAGTCTAATAACAAAGATATTCTTTGGCCTTTGTGATCCCCAATGCTAATGTGACACATGCTAAAATACATGAGTAGTTGAAAATGAAATTAGAAGCAACAATTCAAGAAAAATGTTGAAATCCATCAAGACTGGTAATTATTTTCTTGAGTTCTGGAGACTTTGTAAAGGTGTTAACATGAAGCAAATAAATTATGTGAAATACTGTACAATGTCACCACTTACTGATTTCATTTGAAACATTATAACAAATTTGAGAGCCATAAAACCAAAAAATAAAATGTATTCCCTATCCGCTTGATTTGATCCGTCTGATTGCTGATGTTCCTGCTACTGGAACTTCTTATGAATGAAAAATTGGATCCTGTGTACTTTAATGAAATAAGGGTTGCCCAAGCTGACTGCTGCTCCATTCTTCTTTATTGGAGTACCAGAGGCAGACTAGTGCTATATACATCTCAGTGGAACTGCGATTGGTGTAGGTCGCAGTTAATAATCTATGATTTATTACTTATCATATTAATAGGAGATAAAACGTACTTTGAGAGGCTCCTGTGTCTTGATGGCTGGACAGATAGAATTTAGCAGAGATTTCACGATGAAAAGCAAATTAAGATGGTGAGAGAATGATTAGAATCAGATTAAGTGCAGAAGGAAGTGATTTGATCTGATGAGATACATTAGAAATAGTGATGAGTTGGTTGGGTTAAATTCCGGTTTGACAGGTTTGTCTGAATACCGTGACTACAGCACAAACTTAATAAGACTATGAAGGGCAATGGGGGCTTTGGTAAAGTACTACATATACAAAATAATTTAACATTAAAAGGGTTTTCCCACGAATGCATGTTAGGCCCTATCGCAGCGCTCGGCGATCTCCGTCAGCTCCACAGACATGGTCATGTGCTGTCATCTGCTCCATTAAACTGAGAAGAAGCAGGGGCGTGGCCTAGACACTGATGAGAGCAGACGTGTGAGCCTGCAGCTCCATCTTCTCACCTCACATTGCGGACTACCACCACCACCATCCGCCGCCTGATGGGTCAGAGGAGACCTAAGAAGCAACAGAGCACCCCCTCTGCAACTCCGGTACCTGTGTCGGGAGGCGGCATGGAACAGTTCCTGACCTGTGCCATCCGGTCGGGACGCAGGCCAGCGCCATCTTTCCCGCCACGCGTCGCGGACCTCCAACCCTCCGCAGCGAGCCGCGGTAGGCCGGATTCATCAACGGGGGCGGTGGTACGCTCCCGATCCTCGCCGGCGGCCCACCGACACCCTCCGCTACTGCAGGTGGAGACGCAGACAACTCCACAAGCCCGGGACACCAGGCCCCTGGAAGCGCTGGCCGACAAGCCGGAGGCCCTGGAAGGCCTGACAGGCCGCGGAGTAGAGTGGCCGCCACCGCCGCCGCTCCCGCCTCCCTCAGCCCCTCTCCCCCAGCAGCGACTGGGAAAACCAGGTGAGAGGGCTCCCTCAGCTAATGGCGCAACACCCACAAAGCAGCCTCCCCAAAGCCCCACCATATGCAGTGGGCCGGAGCATAAGGGGGATCAGTCCCTGGCAAGGGGTGCACAACCCTCCCCTACCACTATGAGCCAAACAGGGATATGGGAGGAAGAAGATTCAGAGGAGGATCTGGGGGCAACCCCATCTATGTCCCAGTTTGCACACTTTACTCTAGAGATGGGAGCCACCTCGTCAATTCCTCCAATGCCACCTGCTGACAATGGCAACCAACTCCCTGATTCTATTATTCAGTTTATGCATACTCTTCCAACGAAGAAGGACTTTCAACAATTAATAGCAGAGGTGGTGGAAATGTGTCGCGCTGAGATATCTGCGGTCCGACAAGATTTACATCATATTGGTGCTAGAGTTGAAACTCTGGAAGGGGACCATGATATTACCAGACAATATGTATCCCAATTGCAAACCACAGTAACTGGGCACTCAGAGGCCATGAGGAGTATGCAGCGACACCTGGAGGATTTGGACAATCGAGGGAGACACAATAATGTGCGAGTCAGGGGTCTACCCGAAACCGTACTAGACCCGGAGGTCCCACAGGCCCTAGAACACATTTTTAACAAGCTACTGGGCAACACAGCGACGAAAAAAAATTAAATTAGACCGCGCACACAGAGCACTTCGCCCTAAAGGACTTTCCTCTCATCCAAGGGATGTCATATGCTGTATACATGACTTTGCACTAAAGGAGGCAGTAATGGCCAAAGCACGGATGGCTAAAGATTTAGAATTTGAGGGCACTCGTGTAAAATTATACCAAGACCTATCATGGATCACACTGCAGAAGAGGAGACACCTGCGCCCCCTCCTGGCCGTTCTTCGCGAAACACATTTGCCATACAGATGGGGATACCCGTTTGCCTTGACGGTTAGGAAAGATGGGACCTCAGCGAGTCTACAATCCTTTAAAGATTTACCCCGTTTTTGCAAGGACTTAGGAATTACAGAACCCCAGCTAACTGATTGGGAGGTGGAGCTCCCTCCCCCGTCGCCATCTCCGGCTTGGCAGCCAGTACGCCAGAAGAAGAGGCGCCCGCGGGGGACTGGCTCCCCACCGGAGCACTCCCCAACAGCTCATTCGGAGGGCTAAGTGATATCATTGATGGCTGTGACATGTGTTACTATACAACTCTATACTTGTCTTTTTTCCTGTACTGTTAGATTTTATATTGAAAGTTTCAACTATATGGTGGTGGATCAGCATGAATAGAGGTTTCCTCTTTATCTTAGGCGTTAACATTGTGAGGGGGGGATGGGGGGCTGGCGGTCGCCTCTGATCTTGTTGGGTAATGGTTCTCCCCCCACTTCTTGGGAATTGGGTCACTGTCGTTTCCCCTTATGGGACACTGTTAGTCCGTTATGGGACATTTGACCCTTGGAAAAGTTCCCGGAATATCTAATGACGTATGATAGATCGCTCCATACTCCCCAGGCTGGCCCGGTGAGTAACGGTTGGTGCCAATTACATCTTCACATTATGGTGAGTAAGCATGACCTTAGCATTGAAAGTAATCCTATGTATTTATGGTTAACTGTGTCACGTTTAATGTAAAAGGCCTTAACTCCAATGTTAAGCGCCGTCTGCTATTAAGAGAACTTCGGCTACTACTTCGGCTACACTTCGACCAAGCAGGGAATTTCAACTTCGCCAGCCATTACTTTCCACAGGCCTACATGGCAAATCATGACCGTAAAAGGGCGGGGGTGACAATATTACTATCAAATGCATGCCCAGTGACAGTATCCAAACAACACTTAGATCCGCAGGGGAGGTATGTTATCTTAGAGGGGACCTTGAGGGGAAACCCAATCATACTATGCAATATTTATGCACCTAATGCAGCCCAAATCCCTTTCCTACGGAGAATGTTACACAAAATACAAGTGCTCCCGGCGGCTGCTGTAATAATAGGAGGAGATTTCACTATGATCTTCTCAACAACGGCAGATCGTTTGACTTTGACAGGTGGTCCGGCTACCACAGCATAAGAACGAATGGCCAGAGAATTCCGTAAGCTTATTAGACTCCACTCCCTATATGATCTCTGGAGAATTGATCACCCAGGCGAGCGCTCCTTTTCCTTTTTCTCACACCCTCACAAATGCCACACACGTATTGATTATTTCTTTGGAAATATCACAGCTTTACGGCTGATGGGTTCGGCGGAAATGGGCTCTATCTCCTGGTCTGATCATGCACCAGTCTCTGTAGCCCTTACGCGCTCTCTGCAAACCTCTAAAGTCAGTAGATGGAGACTGAAAGAATCACTGATTAAAGACCCTGTCTTGAGAGAACAGATTAGAGCAGCCATCCATACCTTTCATGAAAGAGAGGAGCATTCTCCACTCTCAGAAGCGGCATTATGGGAAGCGCATAAAGTTGTAGTACGAGGAGAGTGTATGGCGGTTTCCTCTAGACTGAAAAAAAACAGCCTCAGAATACTACCAAAAAATTCTGCTCACAATTAGGGACCTGGAGGCTAAAATGTTATCTTCCCCGAGCACGACCCACTTACAAGCGCTAGTGGCAGCGCGAGCCAAATTACGGGATTATGCCTATAAAAAAATAGAAAAGCTACTTACGTTCACTAAGCAGCGATATTACGAGAAAGGCAATAAAGCCCACACACTGTTAGCACGACTATTATCAGAAAGACACACCAATGGCACTCCCCAAGCTATAAAAGACGTAGGAGGAAACCTGAGGTACCACCCTCAAGAGATTGCAAACCTTTTTAAGGCCTACTATACCAAGCTATATGCGTTGCCGAGTGGACTCCCACAAGACGCAAATGTAAGACGTGACTTATTAGACGCGTATTTGTCTTCCTGTCAATTACCGAAGCTATCTGGAGAGGCAGTAGCCAGTCTTAATGCCCCTATTTCTTTAGAAGAGTTAGCTGAAGTTATTAAGGCACTTCCCGCAGGTAAATCCCCGGGGCCGGATGGGCTTACTTATTTGTACTATAAAGTCTATCTAGATGACTTAGCCCCTTCTATGCTAACATTGTTCAATGCTTTCCTAGAGGGTTCCTCGCCTATACGTGACACGCTGTCATCCTATATCTCATTGATTCCTAAACCAGGGAAAGACCCAACTGATTGCGGCAACTATAGACCTATTGCATTGCTCAATTCTGACCTGAAGATTTTTACCCGCATCCTGGCTAACAGGCTTAATGAATGGCTCCCACAACTAATTAGTAAAGATCAAGTGGACTTCGTCCCTTGGAGACAGGGATCGGATAACACAAGACGTACCATTGATCTAATTGATGTGATAAATGCAGAGTCCAGATCTGCATTGCTTCTTAGCCTGGACGCGGAGAAAGCATTTGACAGGTTAGATTGGTCATTTATGTTCACTGCACTGCAGGCTTATGGTATAAAGGGAAAGTTTTTAAGAGCAATACTTGGGTTATATAGTGTTCCCACTGCAGTTGTCCGCTTCCCTCATGCAATGTTGGACCCTATTACTATACACAATGGCACTAGACAGGGGTGTCCCCTTTCCCAGCTACTATTCACCTTGTGTATAGAGCCCCTAGCAGCGAAAATTAGGCTTAATCCAGATATACGAGGAGTATTGGTAAGAGATAAGGAGTTCAAAATATCACTATTCGCTGACGATGTCTTATTGACTTTAACATCCCCCCATACCTCCCTCCCGGTACTGCATGCGACCATTCAGGAATATGGTAGATTGGCTGGGTATAAGGTGAATACGGCGAAAACAGAGGCTTTGCCCCTGAACATACCCCCCACGGACCTATCCCTTTTACAACAGAATTACCAATTCCAGTGGAAGACGAACTCACTGAAATATCTGGGGGTACAACTTATGACTTCCTACTCATCGTTGTATGGTGCAAATTATCCATCCCTATTTAAGGACTTACGGGCTATGCTAACTAAGTGGAAAGGGCATCATATTTCCCTGCTTGGTCGAATAGCTGCAATTAAGATGACATGGATCCCGAAGCTCTTGTATTACTTTAGGACTCTACCGGTTAGAGTGCCACAGAAAGAACTTAAGGCTCTACAAGGAGCTATTTTAAATTTCATTTGGGATAATAGACGACACAGAATGCCTAAATCGGTCATGCTTGCTCCCAAGGCCCGGGGGGGTCTAGCGGTCCCACATATTGTAAACTATTACTGGGCAACGCAACTACGATACTTACCCTATTGGACAGCCTCAGCAGCATACACCAAATGGGTTGAGATCGAGAAGCTCTGGCTGGCTCCTGTGCACCCAAATTCCTGCTTATGGGGGCCTAACCCTGCCATACCCTGGGGGGGGGTGCTGGGTGATTAGAACAGGTCAAAAACTGTGGTGGAATCACCATCATCAAATGATATACAGTGTCTGAGCTGGTAAGACTATTGCATCTGTGTTATTGCCAGTGCATAGACTGTATGATTTATGTTCTGCTAGTTCCTTGCTTACTTGTCACGTGTTTACCCCTGTGTTTATATCACAGATATAGGATACCTCTGGTTATTGGTGTCCGAATGTGTATTTATAACCTGGGCTGTTTTTGTCTTTTTGGCTTTATCACTTATGGATGGGTGATATTTTAAGTTAAGTGAAATAATTGTTATGAGTTTTAAATGTTCACTGCCATGCTGGTAGATATTCTCAAATTACAGTGAACCGTAGGATACACATACTTGAGTTGGTTAATCGATTGTTGCTTATCTTTACTTGGCAATAGCAGGTAAAAATGTGGCTACAAGCTGACAGCTTTAACTCAACACCCCATCACTTATTCTGCTGGCTGCCTGGAGCTTCTGGACCACCACCTCTCTGTCCGAACTATCACTACCTTCCACCCATATAGGGTCTAAGACCTCATTATCACCATTTCCTTCTTCTTCGGAAGTTAGGTTTAATTATTATCGTAGGTCTCTTCTGATGGCCCACCATCTATATCCTAATCCTCCTACAAGTTCTTGGATATCTTGCAACTCTATGTCTCGTGAAGGGGCTGGTGGATGGGCCACAGATTCTTAACTGGGAAAGTCATCATGATGGACTGTTCATGACTTTTGTCTGAAACAGCTTTGCTGTTTTGAAGAGGGATGCTCTGCACTGTCAATAGAGGCTGAGCATGGCAAAGATAATCCCATGGAAGTTGAGGCACTTTGCACCATGTAATTGACCAATGTCTCAACCTTGTGTGGCCTTTTGGGGCCTACCACGATATGCTATACAAGCTGGCACCAGCATCCACCACATGATCTTGAAGCAGGCAGAGATGGAACATCATCTCTCCCTGCAAAACCATCACCACCAGTAGCAGCACCACCAACATGTCCCTGTCCCTTAATTCAACACTGACACAAATACTTGTAAAACAAGTAGTGTAAAGTAAAGCTGATGCAAATAGGTCAAAGACTGGTATTTTAACTTTATATCGGATGATGCCAGAACTGAATAACTATACTTTGACAATGCCTTTTAGATTTTGATGGAATGGAAAACCATGATGTAACAGCACCTCTAAGATTTTGATGGAACAGCAAACTATAATGCTACAGTGCCTTTAAGATTTTTTGATGGAATGACAAACTATAATGAGGCAGCACCTTTTAGATGTTGAAGGAACTGTAAACCATAATGCTACGGCACCTTTAAGATTTTAATGCCACTGTAAACCATGTGAAAGCGCCCATAAGATTTTGATGCAATGACAAACTATAAGGCAAGAGCACCTTTAAGATTTTGATGGAATGGCAAACTATACCGAGATTGTGCCTTTAAGAAAATGCTGGATGATGCTGTAAATGCTGATAAGGACAAGTCTGGTTCTACACTATAGAAGCTTACCAATACCTTAATGCAGTTCTTCACAGTACCAAAAACAGGCCTCCTGTCTCTACTTAAGTGCCCTGAAGAGGGCAATCATTGGTATTTGTGAAATCTGTGTGACTGACCTTATGAAGAGCAGAAAGTTCTCCTTAGCTCAGTCTCCTGTCTGTAAAGGCATTTGGACATGTGATCCTGTTTTTATACAGCAGAATCATATGTCCCGTCTGGCCAATCACAGTCTGTGGTTTCTAAGGGGCTTCAAGCTAATTGATTGACTGACTCATTACTAATTACAACGTTTCTTGTATTTACTTGTGCTATTCATTTATGCAAAGTTTGCTGAAAATGTGATGGCCATTTAACAACGCATTAGGAAGGTACATGAGATACAAAGACATCTGAGCATTCATGAATTCTCCATATGTTCTTTCTTCCTTCCATTCCCCACACTATTGACACTATACATGGCAGACAGCAACCACTGGTTGAAAAGGTGAGATCAAATAGGGAGAGCTAAATAAAATAAAATATTATTCTGTCCTAAACTAGGATAGACATGTTTTAAATCCATCTTAGGCTTGACTAACTTTATGTTGTACTATATAGTGTTCCGTTTTTTCAAAGGCAAAGAACAATGAAAAGAGCAACCAAAGACATTAACGTTCATGGAGTTTCCTTTTGTTTGTTTGTTTTCATGCTACCCTTTCTTGTCTAGGGTTTTTATTATGGAATTTACAGCATATACTCAAACCAAAATGAAAGTAAAGCGATAATTCAAGGGTTTAGATTTTGTTGTAAGTCTAATTTCATGCATAAGCAATTGAGATTCTTACATAATTAGCAATATAAATAAGGATATGATCTTAGACGCAGATGGCAAAAGCAAAAACATTTAATTGAATGGAATTTTTCATAGAGGATACTAACTGCACACAAAACCTGAATAAACATTTTACCGGATTTATGAGATAAACATCAAGTCTGACAACAAGATGTACATCAAGTGCAGTGGCAGGCAGGGAAACATTAAGATCCACAATTGCTGCATTATATAATGAATCACAATGAGTTCCACTCCAATACTTATTTTTAAATGTGTTGTTGAATGTGAGGAGTTTTCTTGGGTCAGAAGTTTGCAAGTAAATTATAAGCACAATATAATATAATGTATATGTTTTACATAACCTAAGATCGGACAGACAGATTCTAATATAGCTAGCATCACTGGAGTTCCCAATAATCAGTTTACTTCTACTGTTCTAAATATGTTCAAGGCATGACATGTTTTTTTTTTGTTATCACTTACTCATAGATCCAGGCATAGTCATGGTGATAATCTTCTTAAATTTGTTGACCATAGCCTATTTACTTCTAAAATTGACTTTTATAATTATGTTAATGAGCCAGAAGGGCTCTGGTGGGTGCTTCCAGTGCCCCTTAGTGCTTTAACTTCACTGGTTGTTATAATTTTAAGGGTTGGGATCCACATGCACTTCCTGCTGTTTCTAGATTACACAGGTAGAGGGGGAGGGAGATAGCAGGGGAAGGGTGAGATATGTTCTGGTCATTGTAACAAATGAAAATACATCACTGAGCGGCTCTCGAAATACCCTCCTAGAGCCCCTCAGACTCATTCATTAAATTTTAAATGTATATTTTAAAAGGAAGGAGGCCATGGATAATAAATATAAGAAGATTACCACGGCCTGTATCATAGCGCAAGTAACCCTGTTTATTCATGCTTGATTTCATTTAAACTTTAAATTGTTGCATTTTTTTCTCTACCACTGCCATGTATATCTATGAATTTATTACACCATTAAACTTGTTGTTATGTTGCTATGTTATAGTCAGATCTAATCTGGTTCTACAGTCCATGGATGTAGTAAATCCTGAAAGCAAACATTGGGCTCTATGCATCAAGACTTGCCAGAACTATAAAGTGGTTTCACACACTCACAAATTCTGGTTTGGGTCTCAAAAGCCTGAATGTCAGTCATGATTACCTTTTTTTTTGTTTTCTACATAAGGGCTTAAAGATAAATTTTCTGTTTTAAAAATGGCGGCTTTTTCATGCCTTGCAAGCCAGAAAACTGAAGCAGAAGGAAAGATACATCAGCGCCCGAGTTTTATTCTCTTATACCAGAAAGAGAGACTTCACTTGGAGAGATTTCGTGTTCTAATATTTTACCTGTGACAAGGCTGAATATTGTTCTAAAGGGCTACTTAATGCATAATGATTTGCTATTGGGGCAACAATGGGATAAATAATAAGGGCAATAAAAGGGGCTATTATGTAGGAGAATGACTGGACAGAGTAGAGAGGATAGAAAATATCTATGCTATATAAGCTGAGATAGTCTAAAGAAAGGGACTCTTTCCTCCCTGGTGATAAGTACTGTCTAAATCAGTTCTATCCTGCTGTTAAGGTAAATATATATATATATATATATATATATATATATATATATATATCACACACTCACCGGCCACTTTATTAGGTACACCATGCTAGTAACGGGTTGGACCCCCTTTTGCCTTCAGAACTGCCTCAATTCTTTGTGGCATAGATTCAACAAGGTGCTGGAAGCATTCCTCAGAGATTTTGGTCCATATTGATATGATGGCATCACACAGTTGCCGCAGATTTGTCGGCTGCACATCCATGATGCGAATCTCCCGTTCCACCACATCCCAAAGATGCTCTATTGGATTGAGATCTGGTGACTGTGGAGGCCATTTGAGTACAGTAAACTCATTGTCATGTTCAAGAAACCAGTCTGAGATTATTCCAGCTTTATGACATGGCACATTATCCTGCTGAAAGTAGCCATCAGATGTTGGGTACATTGTGGTCAGAAAGGGATGGACATGGTCAGCAACAATACGCAGGTAGGCTGTGGCGTTGCAACGATGCTCAATTGGTACCAAGGGGCCCAAAGAGTGCCAGGAAAATATTCCCCACACCATGACACCACCACCACCAGCCTGAACCGTTGATACAAGGCAGGATGGATCCATGCTTTCATGTTGTTGATGCCAAATTCTGACCCTACCATCCGAATGTTGCAGCAGAAATCGAGACTCATCAGACCAGGCAACGTTTTTCCAATCTTGTACAAATTGTAGTCTCAGTTTCCTGTTCTTAGATGAAAGGAGTGGCATCCGGTGTGGTCTTCTGCTGCTGTAGCCCATCTGCCTCAAAGTTTGACGTACTGTGCGTTCAGAGATGCTCTTCTGCCTACCTTGGTTTTAACGGGTGGTGATTTGAGTCACTGTTGCCTTTCTATCAAGGCATTTCCGCCCACAGAACTGCCGCTCACTGGATGTTTTTTCTTTTTTGGACCATTCTCTGTAAACCCTAGAGATGGTTGTGCGTGAAAATCCCAGTAGATCAGCAGTTTCTGAAATACTCAGACCAGCCCTTCTGGCACCAACAACCACGCCACGTTCAAAGGCACTCAAATCACCTTTCTTCCCCATACTGATACTCGGTTTGAACTGCAGGAGATTGTCTTGACCATGTCTACATGCCTAAATGCACTGAGTTGCCGCCATGTGATTGGCTGATTAGAAATTAAGTGTTAATGAGCAGTTGGACAGGTGTACCTAATAAAGTGGCCGGTGAGTGTATATATATATGTATGAATCAAAAAAATAGAGCAGCACAGTCCTTAGAAATAAAGAGATGGATGCTATCCTACACTCTCACCAGCCAGAGTCCAATAGTTATCCAAATGAAAAAACAGCAGCACTCCAATACATTTGTATTCACTATTTGGACTGCTGCCGTTTTTTCATTTGGATATATACATACATATAAACTTTACTACATTCATACAGCAAAAAATGTGTTTTTCCTAAACATTCACATGAAAAGCACTTAAGATGGGAAGCCTCGGCAAACCATTTACTATCCCACTATAATATTATTCTGAATATCTTGACACAAGCCCATTGCTATACAATGCAATCCTTTTTATACAAATCTCACAATACCATTTTTCAAGTTTTTTTTGGTATCTTTGTCATCTAAAATTCCTTATGGGAGAACATCCCTGTTTAAAACTGGAAATGAAAAGGGCAACTTCCATTCATCAACAGAACTAATACTCACTAATTATTAGGTTCATTACAATATTTAATTAAACGGTTCAGTGCATTGTAATGTCTATTAGCATATTGTAATAACACATATGTGAAATAATATGTTAGGCCATAGCTTCTATTTTGGTGCATTTATCGTGCTAAAAGAATTCTTCTGGAGATACTATAATGACTTCCATATAGTGAATTACCATTGATGACACTATTATTGACATAAGTTTAAAAAATATATATTTATACATGAATTGTTATTATAAAATGCATGAAATAATTCACAATTTTGTAGTATTTTATTTAAAAAAATTAATATAGGCAAATCATTTCTAAGAATTTTTGTTTAGGGGAATCATTTTTATTTTATTTCATTGTTTTTGTTATTGTCTGCATATTAACATTGCTATATCAAATATTACATAATAGATCTAGATAATAGATCTTGGAAAAAAAATTTACAAAATTTATTTATTAAATTTATTAAATTAAATTCCATTTTTGAAAATATGCTTCTATGTCTAGCTATTGAGGTTATAAAGATATAATGGTGCATACTGGTATGTATTTGATTCCTCATTTAGAAATTCCACCTAAACTTTAGATGAACACACTCCGGCTCAGTCCTGTACCTAGATAGGGAAATTATATTTGCTTGATAAGAAATTGGATCATAACCATTTGAAGGAGTTTTCCCATCTCAGGTATATCTGTGATAGATGAGGTTTTGGTACGGCTTTGTAGCCCAGAACAGGTACGTGTCTGTAAGTTTGTTCTTAAGTTGAATTTTTATGTCAGCTGGAACAAGTATATTATGTATGTATAACGCTCAACCATAATTTTTTGGCTGCTTTGACAATTTGATTTTCTCAATTTTGAGTTGTCAAGGGGAAAGTATTAACAATAAAGCTTCATTGCAGAGACTTTTGATAACTCTTACAGATGTTCCTGTATGTTACCGCCATCCAGAGAGTTGTCTGTAAGTTGGGTGTCCTTGAGTCGGGGATTGCCTGTTCAGGCAGTCCCCGGGTTACATACAAGATAGGGTCTGTAGTTTTGTTCTTAAGTTGAATTTGTATGTAAGTCAGAACTGTATATTTTATCATTGTAATCCCAGCCAGAACTTTTTTGGTCTCTGTGACAATTGGATTTTAAAAATGTTGGGTTGTCATAAGAATGAATATTAACTCTAAAGTTTCATTACAGACATCTTTGATAACTGTTACAGCTGATTATTGTAGCCTAGGACTAAAGTACAATAAATTACCAATATCCAGAGGTCCGTTTGTAACTTAGGGTCGTATGTAAGTCAAGTGTTCTTAAGTAGGGGACTGCCTGTATATACAACCCTAAAAAGCCGTGAAAAATAACCAATACTTGTGGCAATGAACAAAGTACTATACATAGATGTTCAAAGAAGTGGATGTATGTATTAAATGATGTATTATTCAGCCCAGAAGCATTTAAAAGTAAGATTCTAAATAGGCAATAGAAAAATATAATATTTTTTCATTACTGTATGACATAGTGATCTAGTAGTGATCTAGTACCATGGAATTAATCACACTTCTTATTAATAGATAACAAAATAAAAAAAATATTATAGGAGAAGTATCTTTGGATTGATAGCAGTAATGAAACATAAAAGAGTCAGGAAATAGCCAGGAGTCATCAGAAGAAAGTCAAAATGAAAGTCTAGGAGCAGACATAGGACAATAGAAGAACTAGACATTACAATAAAAGTAGCAGAATAGGTAAGAGAAGCCACCTCTATCTCCGGGCCATAAGAGAAAGGTATGTCTGAGAATGTGTACTGTATTTGGGCTAATGAGCGCCTCAGAACAATTGACAAGCAACAGTGCTCAAAACTAATAAACTAAAATTAACGATTATTGTCATACTGGGAGAATCAGGAGAATTAGAGAGCAATTACCATAAAGGAACATTGGGATGTACCCAACAAAAGAAATTAACACAATGGAGGAAATTTATCAACTTGCACTTGAAATGCTGTGTGACTTTACTGAAGGTTTTAGACCAATTTTAAGCTGTTTTCCATCTTTTACCAAAAAGGGTTTTTTTTCTTGGTAAAAGGAGGTTTGTCAATGTCAGAAATAACCTGTGCACCAGAAAATTCAACATTGTGGCAAAGCAAACTAAACCATCTAATAGGAGGTGCAAAGTCGGACTTTATACTTCACCAGATTAATCCTCCAGCATCAGACAGATTAATCTGTAGCAGCATTAAACTGGCTAGTTCTACCCTGCACTGGTCTAAAGACCAACAAATTAATACATGTCCCTCAATAAGTTATTTTCCAAGAAAAGACAGAGGATAGTTATACTTGGTACAGTAATTGGAGTGCATGTATATACTTACTGAAAATAGTGAAAAGTGTTGCTTGGCACACTTCCCTTTATTACAGAGGATAAACTTATCCTAAGAGGATTCCTTCTTAAAGACTCCTTCATCCATGTTAAACCATTATTTTATCACTCCAAAAATTTTCATTTGTGAAAACTGTTGTGGCTGGTATTATTGAATATGGTTGTTATACATGGTATTACATCTCCACCTTATTCATGGTGTGAGCTGAGCTACCCTACTAAACACAGTAGATGCATTCTCATCTGGAAAAAAAATAATCTCAGTACCTCTAAGTACACCTTTGTTCTTTGTGTGAGAATCCCAGTGCCTGAACTAACTTGAAATAAAAAAATACTTCACAGTATTACAAATTAATTTATATTATAATGTGCTCATATTTCATCTTTGAACATTTTTGATAAAATTACCACCAATTGACCGATTGCATGATTGATCCAACTGGTAATAAGGCCAAACTGTCCTATAAATATGTGTCCAACTATAATTTAGATGGAACCTGACAGAACATATTGACCTAATACGCCACTACCAGTATGTTTGTATGTTGTCAAACAGATAAACATGTTCCAGATTGTGTTTCTTTCATGTTACATTAAGGTAGCATCATCCAGAAAATCAACATTGAAATGAGATGTCAGCTGGTTCAATGAAGTCAAGGAAGCTGTGTTTTTTGTTGTAAAAATCAAGATCTCTACACCTCAAAATGTCCCCTCTACCTTTATAGACATCATTCACTAGACTTCTGGAGAGCCACTTATTTATATTACTGGACACAAGGCCGTGAAACATAGCGAGGGGGGCATTCTGAGGCAGGAAGAGCTTGACTTCAGAGCTAACAAAAGCACGCTAGATGAGATGGCACCACTCACTATCCAAACTTGTCTCCTTCAGCAGTGCTCCAGGATTGCCGAACGTCTGTGGAGAAAATCACGCACATCTGCAGACTTTACGCTTCAAATTTGTGCTAAAAACCTATAACTCTGCCCTTCACCTTGCTAAACAGGTCTCTTTTACCATAATAATATACTCTCTCTATCAACCTCTAAAGGCTTTTTGATACTCTTCACTCCTTACTAACACCAAAGGTGCAGCCACCTGTCACAGACCTTGGGGCTGAAGATTTGGCCACCTACTTTAAAGATAAAATTGATTGAATTTGTCAAGAAATAATTGCTCAATTCACTTACCCCACTAATTCTCTTCCCTTCAGCACCTAATTTTGTTCACTCTCTTCATTTGAGAGGAAGAAGTACCCAGGCTCCTTTCCTCTGCTCGACCCACCACCTGTGTCAGTGACCCCATCCCCTCACATCTGGTACAGTCTCTCCCAGCAGCAGTCACTTCTCACCTCACTAAAATCTTCAACCTCTCTCTCTTCTGGGGTTATTCCTTCTTTCAAGCATGCTGTTGTTACCCCATTACTAAAGAAACCTTCCATGGACCCATTGAGTGCTACTTACTACCGACCAGTTTCTAACCTCCTTTTCATCTCCAAAGTCGTGGAACGCCTGGTCTATTCTTGACCAACCCGCTATCTCTCAGCTAACTCCCTCCTTGACCCTCTACAATCTGGTTTCCGCTCTATGTATTCCACTGAAACTGCTCTTTCTAAAGTCTCCAATGATCTCCTCACTGCTAAATCCAAAGGTGACTATTCGCTCCTCATTCTTCTGGATCAATCGGCAGTGTTCAATACTGTAGATCACCAGCTCCTCCTCAGGATTCTTCTCTCCATTGCCCTAAAGGACACTGCACTTTCTTGGTTTTCTTCCTATCTCTCTGACTGCATTTTCAGTGTCTCCTTTTCTGGAGATGTTTATCTTCTCATCTTCCTCTCAGTGTTTCTCAGGGCTCAGTCTTAGCTCATCTTCCCTTTTCCCTCTATACTGCCCCCATTGCACAAATCATCAGCTGATTTGGTTTCCAGTATGCTCTCTATGCTGATTGTACCCAGCTATATACTTCTGCACGTAACATCAACCCTGTCTTAATCCAGAACACTAGTGAATGTCTTTCTGCCATCTTTAACATCATGTCCTCTCTCTTCTTAAAACTTTATCTTACCAAGACTGAACTTCTTGTCTTTCCACCATGTTCTAAACGACCCAACCATGATTTCTTCATCTCGGTCTGTGGGATCACTATAACATCAAGGCAGTAGGCCTGCTGTCTTGGGGTTGTGCTGGTCTCTGACCTCTCCTTTTCACCATCTATTCAATTTCTTGTCACAAGCATCTCAGAAACATCTCCAGAATCTGACCATTTCTGACAATTGAAACTTTTAAAATCCTGTTGACCTGATTCACTCTCAACTAGACTACTGTAACTCTCTACTAATTGGTCTTCAACTCACAAACTCTCTCCTCTACATTCTATTCATAACGCAGCAGCCAGGCTTGTCTTTCAGGCTGGTCTTTCAGTGCCAATCACTGCACTGGCTGCATGTTTCTTTCCGTGTTCACTTTAAAATAATAGTCATAGTCTATTGCCCGACCCGTGCTCTTCGATCTGCCAGTGATATTAGATTAATCTCTACCTTAATTCGAACCTCTCATGCACGTCTCCAGGATTCCTCCTGAGTTGCAGCAATTCTCTGGAATGCCCTTCCCCAGACTCTCAAACTAATACCCACCCTCCAAAATTTCAAACATGCTATTAAAATCCATCTCTTTAGGTAAGCCTATCATACTCTCTAACTGCATGAAATGTCAACTCTCCCTTTAATAATCCTAAATCTTATCTCCCGTCTGTTATCCGGCAAACACCAGATATATACCAAGTTCCAGGCTTTTCTGCAGTCACTTTCACCATTAACTTTGTAAATAAGATGGCAGCTGATGGCTGGTTCAAGCAGCAGAATTTTTATTTATTAAATTATTTTATATTGTTCCCTTATGTCAACCCCTTCAACCTCATAGATTAGGCTCTTTCGAGCAGGGCCTTCACTCCTATTGTTCCATATGAATGTTTTTACTCTTTGATGCAATATTATATTTGTATATGTCCCCTATGATCTGTAAAGTGCTTTGGAATTTGATGGCACAATATAAATAAAGATTATTATTACTACCTCCATGACTTTACGCTTTGAATTTTAAATTTTCTGGATGATGTTGCCACTCCTGGGCCATGGAGGAAACATGATGTAGAAGGTGTCAATCTGACAACATACTGTTAGTGAGTTCTTTGGTCATTTTCTGCCAACAGGTTCCCTTTAACTGACATTTGCCTATAGACCTGAATTTAGCAAAACAAATTTTTAATAGAAATTTTTGACTTACAATGCAACCACTCAGTTGTCACACCAACAGATGCGAGGAATGAAACCCTGTTATCTTGAAAAGTTATTAATCTCTTGACTATATATAGCATACATGGATATGATCACCCAAGAGGTTGAAGATATATCTGTATAGCCAGTTCAGTAAATTTCATATGTAAGTGTACATATTTAAGATGGATAATACAGATCATTACTGCTAATCGTGAATACTGAAAAAGAACAATAAAATCTGGTTATGATGCTATTTTGAGCATAAAAAAAGAAAGAAAAAATAAAGTGGTCTAGATGAAAGATTTATCAGGATAACAGTGACATTCTGAACAGGCAAGATAACTTTGAAATATTTGGCCTGTAAAAACATCCGAATATCCATCAGAAGAAGAAGCAGCTAGCCTGGTGATTCCTTCCTGCAGCAGATGCGGTAAAGCAGTGGTTTGGAAGATAGACTGCAGGCAGGCGATTCATTAACATGAGATACAAAACAAATATATTCTTTTATAAAAGGATGTGCTTCTGTTAACTCCATAATTTTCTGTTTGTATAAGCTGCATACATCACAGCCACTGCAGCAATCTCTCTTTCCACACTTGGGTTCACAATAGGCAGACAGCGGGGAATTATGCTCCAAAGAGATTAACTGGAGACTCAAAAACAATACTTAACTCACAGCAAGACATTCAGATGTGCCACGCTGCATTGAGCGTAAAAAGCTGCCATAGTTCAAGAGCTACGGCATTCATTTTCCTTACGCATATGCATTTGGCAGCAGAAGTGAAACATTAACCCCTTTATCCAAGTCTGTCTTACAGTATGAGAAAAAAAAATGGGACTTAGCTATAACTTTGTAACATGGAACCAATGAGAAAAATAACTCAGTTTGATAAATTGTACTGACTTTAGGAGATCTGTAGTAATAGAACCATGGACCTAACACGAAAGGGTGCACACAGTGTTGATATACCCATGCCTAACAGCCCCACAGGTCCATAAGGTCTATTTTAACTTTGCAAAGAGACCTGTAAATAAGAAATATGTTATAGTTCGAGACCTGGTACCAATTGGGTCTCAGTAGCTTCAAGTTACACTTCTGGTTGGAACTGCTTTCATGCAAAGGAAATATCTGTCATAATACACAATAAACCTGTGGACATTTGATGAGAACTGATAACTCCTGTTTCCTTATACATTACGGGTTCCCGTCGACTTATAGCCAATGTATGTGTTTCATGTGTATTTGCATTGCCCAAAAGATCTGTTGTAGTGCTATTCCAGTAATGTTACATTGTCACCAGAAAATGGTGGAGTTCAAAGACTGATCACCCCACCAATCACAAGATCAGGGCTTCCTTTTCCTAAACTGAAGTGACAAATAAGTATGTCTACCATGTCTTCCTTCATCCCCCAAGGAACTGCCAGATATCTAAGAACTGCTCTCATGGCTTATATTTTTATGGAATGAGTTATACTTTTTATTGGAATCATTGTGAGAAAAATTTGTCTTTTTGATCACTTTCTATTGCATTTTTGGTTGCAATATTTTGTTTGGTTGGGTGCACAAAAATCCAAAATTTTTTAACAGTGTTTTCATTTTGTTGTACTGTTTGTTACAGAAGTGGGGATACCCCTTGCATGTGCGATTGTGTGGTGATTTTTCCTTTTTTTATTATATGTGGGAGGTTTATCATTTATGTGGCATTTAGGGGACTTTTTTTATTTTATTTTTTATTTTATTTTTTTGCTTGTATATATTTGTTTCACTATTTTTACACTATTTTATTGTCCCACTCATCATTAGTTTCAAATGGGTATAATGTGTGGGGAGAGGGGAAAAGGGGGAGTGCCAGGCAGGTGGCAGTTTTGGAGCCAAGCGTTCCTGCACTTATAAACAAACAGGCACATGACACAGACGAACAGCAGTGAGGGACACCAAGAGCTTCGGGGAAGGTAAGTACAAGATTATTTTTGTTACAGCCCCCCCGGCCAACTCTAGATTTTTTTAATAAACTCGGACAAACCCTTTGTTAGATAGTTCAATTATATAATGCAATATCAATGTGGTAAATATTTGCCCCAGTAACCGCTTTCTTAAATAAAATAATAATAACAGTAAAAAAAATCTTTATAAAGTGTCATCATTTTCCATAGTGCTTTACAGGAAATAGGGGGGCATATACAAATAAAAAAAGACATCACAGATTAAAAACATAGTCGAAACAAAAGGAGGGAAGGCCCTGATCGCCAGAACTTACAGTCTATGAGGATAAGGGGGTGACACAAGACATAAAAGAGCTTGCATAACGGTCCAGCCAAGGCAACAGAATAAAAATAATTTAATAAAAATGCTGCTGCTTGAACCAGTCAATAACCACAGATATATTAGAAGAAAACATGCTTAGAATACTGCTATTGGAGCCAGCCTTTAGTTTTCTGTATCTTTACATAATATTTGGCTAAATGAACCATTATTATCTGCAAATGTTTTGTGTACGAGGTAAAGTCTTTTGCATCTTTTTAAAAAGCCTTTACAGAAATGAATGGTTAAGGTCATGTTGCCAACAGGGAATTTTTTCAAGTAAACTTTGCTTATAAGTTAAATAATAAATGAAAGAAAATAAAATAAACATGCCGGCTATTTAAAAATGCATCTCTGCAGGCAAAATGATAATATTGCTGAATGTGCATAGCTTTGTATTGGCTTCCTGTGGCTCATACACATGGGGTGCTGCTTCTAAAATAAATTTTAGAATTGCTCACCCAGTCTATTATTAATCAGGATGTGCTGCTCTCTGGAGATAGGCCACCAGGAGAAACTCTCTGGAAATCATTTTAGGTGGACTGTTGGAGAGATGCTTTAGAATTAGACTACATTGCAGAAATTTGCCGAGTTATGGTTTTATACCAATTACAGTAACTGTATAGGGAATACTGAGCAATCTGAAGCCTAAAAATTGTACACAACACTACAAAACTTTACAAAACATTTGTAAAATGATGCCCACATTTTTGGGTGAAGAAATTAAAAAAAATTTAAAGTGCCGAACATTAAACTGTTATTAATGCAGATAGGTTTTCCTGATGTTATATTAGCAAAGACTCTCTCCACTTTGTCATTAACACTTGCATTACCACTGTAGATATTTATTTTTACTACAAACTGTATTGGATTATTTTTTTTTCTGTAATCTAATTAAAGCACAGTAAGATTAAAAAAATTAATTAAATATATATTTCAATCATTTTATTAGGATTTTAAAGATTTTCCTTATAATTACATCAGCAAAAAATAAAACACATACCAATAACGAATACAACAGCTATATATAAAATAGTACATTAACGGTAGGTGACCTCAAGGGGACAGAGAAGTATGTCAGGAAAGGCTTCAGTGATACGTATTATAATGATGTTAATGTGCTCCTCAGCTCTCGGTCCGGGTGGGAGCAATTGTGTAGAGTCATAGACTGACGACCAGTGTATGAGGGTGGCCATACCTATGCATCCATCAGTATGGATCTCAAGAGGACGAGAGCTGATCACCCATAGGAGAAACGGAATGTGGAATGGAGGTAGCAAACACTGCCTCAGTCTCTGAACTCTACCATTGCAATGCTATCTAAAAAAATTAATTAAATATATAGACTTACGCAGAGGATATAACAAAAAAAGTCAAGATGGTGGAATATCTTACGAAACACATTGGATCGAAAAACTAAAAATATATTTGTCAAATATTTTTCAAAAATTAGGGGGAAACTTAAGAATCTTAAATGGGAACCCCCATTATTTATTTCAGATTAAGATCACCCAGGAAAAATTACACTGATTTGACCTTGTTTTTTTTCATTTTTGGTGACAGGTTGTGCCGTAATCGCCAAAAATCAAATGTGTGCAAAAACATTGAAAAGAAGATATTTTGATAAATACACATCAGATCCAAAATCTGAAAATAGACATATGTTATATTTTCTAAAAGCTATCCAATGTTACCATAGTCTTGAACTTAATGTAGAGCATTCAATATTTGAAAACTATTTAGGCAACAAACCCAGTCCACATCTTCAGCTCGGAGAAGACTCAAGTTCATCAGTGTAAGAGACAGAGGAGTCACATTGTACCAGCACCCTGAAGGGAACATAAAACTACCCATAATTTTCTGTTTTCAGATCATAGATCTGCCTCCTATTAACTTTGCTGACACTTGCATATACACTTGAGGCTCAAGTCATTTATAATTTAATGGGGGCAGTGGCAATGCATGTCTGAAGAAGAGCCATGTCCTGGATCAAAAAACGTTGCTACTGCAACCACTAAATTATACTTTAGTGCATTTTTTTTTTAGCCTCAAGTGTATATGTGAGCAGTGGACAAAACATATCTACTGAGCTAGAACTGCATTTTCAACTTTCCTAGCCCACAATATGGAGAAAGGTTAGGACGTCTTTCTTGAGAAGATCATCACTTACCTCATTCATATCAATCAATTATATTGTGACAGGCGAGGGTCAATTTTGCTGTCAAGAGAACTATATTCTATGTAAAAGTATTATACCAGGTTTGCCCCATTTTGCCTCTCACTCGGGTCCCCTGAGACCACTGGTTTTCTACGCAGGATTCCTTTAACGCTGTAATTGCTAAATTATGTACAATGGTTTTCTAAAATATAAAACTCCTTTAAATCTTCTTTCCCAAAATGATTTTATCACCAAAATACAGAAGAAACTATTTTTACTCATGTATTTAATGAATTTATTTTACCAATTTGTTCTTTGGTGCTACGAATATAGGGAATTTTGGTCAATATCAGTGTCAGATAGCTTCACAGAAGAATTTGGCTAATAATTGACTTGGATTTTTCAGTGAAAGTAATTGATTGAGTTAGATTGTTGATATTTTTAGCATCAACCATTTGCTTTATTGCTCAGTTGCCCCTGATGATACAGAAACCAATGGAGAAAAGTACAGAGGGACACTTTAACAGAGACTTTATATAAGTATCCGGTTTGGGTTCTAGTTATATTCTTTTCATAGTAAGCACCATTGTGATGGTAAACACTAGGGTCTCTTAAGATTACAAATAGGGAAAAAGTTTTTTGGGGGGTTTGCCTTCACAGACCCAGAATGTTACCGATCGCTTAAAACCTAGTCTTTTAGCTATATAGACAGCATTTCTATATGATTACTTTGAATATTATAGTGAAATGTAATCACAATTGAATAATTATTTTGGTACACGAAGATGTGGAAGATGGGAAGTCTTCATCCATATAATTTTATCAACTTATTTAGTGTTACCTATTTAGCCTCTTATCACTAACGCTTGTTTTCAGCTCAATGACCAGACTCAATTTTTTGAATATGACAAGTGTCACAATGATTGATTACAACTTTGGAATGCTTTAACATATCCAGGTAATTTTGAGATTGTTTTCTCGATACACAATTTACTTCATGTTAGTTGTAAAATTTAAGAGATGTTTACGTAAGTTTTATGTTTCATTCTGAAAAAAATGAAAATTTGGCAAAATTTGGGGAAGATTCTTCATTTTCAAAGTTTGAAATTTTCTGCTTTCCAGGCAGATAGTTATTTAGCTTCTTGGGTAGTTTAGATTTTTAGAATTAGTTTTTTTTATTTAACTTTTGCACTCTTGGACTTGAACAAGCGTTCATCTGATTGCTTGTTCAAGCCCTTACACTGCAATACACTTATATTGCAGTGTACAATGTAAGTAACCGAGCATTCTGCGCATGCATAGTTACCTACAGCCGGGTCCTCCAGTAGGCGCAACCTAGCGTAAAGAGGAGATGGCAGCCTCAGGGCACACGCCGGACCCCAGGGCAATCGCAAGATGGATGGGATCTCCCGGTAAGTTCACCGAGTAAACTTGATCCACGGGGGACACACTTACACGCCATAAGGGGTTAAACATCCGGGATCTGAGTTTTTCTGAACCTGGGTGTTAGTGCCGGGTCTAGGCTGTGATGTCAAAGCCCGACACAGGCACTAGCGAGACCGATGTCCCGCAATCTTCTTCTGACACGCCACTGAAGAAAGGCATCAAGTCAGGAGTGGTGCCCTTAATTACCGGCGTAGAAAGCCAATAGGGAGGTCAGTAAGGGTTAACATCATTGGTGAGATTGTCCTATCAGTTCCTATATGTATGGGGCCTTATAGACTACTGTAAATTCCAGATTAGTTAGCCTTCAATATACTTTTGAAGAGACTGTAGAACCAGCACAAAACCAAAGCAAAAATGGCAGAACCTGATGATTTGGGGTTTCTTAAAATCTCCAGTGCGACAAATTTCACATAGGTGTATTTAATATATGAAGATTTGTAACATCCTGTCACTCTTCAGAATGAAAGAACTACAAATGGGACATAACATTGTGCTTGTTATCACTAATCATCTCTTTGCCACGTTGCCATAATTGACCCATTGAAGCCTTGCTGATGTAACACATGAAGTCAGCAGCTGCTATAACCTTTATAAAAGGGAAGGAGAAATTAATTGAGCCTGCAAAGCGGTACAGAAACTAGCAATATCAAGTGAAGCAGGAAGTTTAAGTCGGAGCTGCTTGCGTATCTCCTTGGTGCAGCAGACAGCTGTGCTTGATAACTCATATGCATTCAAGGCAGGCAACTGTGAATCCAACTTCGTACAGGAGAAAGTCATGGTTCAATGCATCTTCAGCAAGGCGCAGGCTAAAAGTTAAGTAAATGCAAAGTTACATTAAATTGTATTGACTTGTTTGATATTTACATAGAAAAAGAACAATCTGACCTGAAGTTTCAGCTGAGATAATCACAGAGTATCTTCTAGAATGGCGCACATAATGTATTTTGGAATGGTTTAACTGAGTGTAATCCAGTTCTCTTGCAGTTTCCATCATTTATGTGACTGCTCAATCCCCAGTAGTCTTATTGACAATGAAAAAAAAGATAAATGCCACTGACAAATAGTCCCATCTCTAAATGTAATCCAAAATTCTAAAATAAGTAAATGCAAGAAGCATACAAATGAAGAGCTTTTTACTTTTCATGGCTAGATATATATAGTCTCTTTCTCTACATATATATTTATATTTTCTGGAAAGATGAATGGTGCGAGTGATACCATAAATACTAGTCCTTAATAGTACAGCTACACCATGTCATTACATAACTACATGTATTGAAAAGTTTGGAGTACACAGCACCAGTGACTTTATTTTCACTTCAGATAAGCAACTTCAAACTTTTCTGCTCCTAATTTGTCCAGTTTGAAATAGTCACACTGAAGAGAATAATAAAAGCAACACAATTGAGGAATAAGAACTGTGCTGGAGAGTACAGGTGGTCCCCTACTTAAGAACACCCGACTTACAGACGACCCCTAGTTACAAACGGACCCCTGGATGTTGGTTATTTACTCTACTTTAGCCTTAGGCTACAATAAACAGTTCTAACACTTATCAAAGGTGTCTGCAATTAAGTTTAACTGTTATTCATGGATCTTATGACAATCCAACAGTTTTAAAATCCAATTGTCATGGAGACCAAAAATATTTTGGCTGGGAGTACAATTATAAAATATACAGTTCCGACTTACATACAAATTCAACAAATCTACAGAACCTATCTTGTACGTAACCCGGGGACTGCCTGTATATCTAATATACCCAGCATATAACTACATATACCACCATACAAGTACCAATATTACCACCACTGTGGCAGTGGCCACATTCTGAAAATATATTTGATTTCAGAATGTTAAAAGTGGTTTCCATGCAAGATATATGATGATACATTTTAAAGTGGACCAGAAATCAATATAATAAACTACTAACAGAACATTTTAAGCAGATTAACACCTTCTAGATCATGGTCCATCATGGTGGCAAAATTAAGAAAAGTGACATTTAAGTTTTGTATAAAATCAGAGAGGAAGAGAGCTCAATGCTTAAAGGGGTATTCCCATCATAACTATTTATGGCAAATCCACAGGATAAGTCTTGGGAATGGTGGTCCACTTACCTCGTTCTCATGGCTGGAATGAATAGAAAGAGTGCCATGCAAGTGGAACCATTCAGCTCCTTTGGAGCTCGCATTGTATAGTCTCTGCTCTTATCGACTCTCTCATGGACCTCCATTCCTGCTCTAGCTGGCTCAGCATATCTCCTGGAATCTGAATGACATCTGGTAGAAAAAGTAATAATCTAACTTGTAATGAAATTAATATATTTTTCCCCCTGAAAAACGCTCATTTTAATAGGTGAAGTGAACTAATTTTTAGTGTTGTAATCAAAATTTTGCAATGTAAAAAACAGATTCCACGGTCCCAAAAATCTTGAATTAAAATCAATTCATACATTCCCAAGCCAAAAATTCTTCACCATTTTATAATGGTGTGAACAAGTTCAAATATGGCATGATCAATAGGAAGGTGCAAGGCTCTTTTTATGAACTTTTCCTCATTGGTATCAAGTGTGGCTGAAATATTTTCATCAATTTTAAGAAGTTGTAATTTGGAATTTACAAATTGATTCTAAAAATTTAGCAATTCCAGTATTCATTTTCCTGCTCGCTGTGGTCATGGCCCTTTGCAGAATGTAGCTCCATTCCGTTGGAATGTATGAGCCCTTCTCAACTTCTCTTTTCCTTTTCCTGACACAGGTTACAGCACAATTCTATGTTGGGCAAGGATTGGCATATAATTGTTCCGGGGTGCTGGAGCTCTTGGTATATCTGGCGCAATGTACTGGGCAGGGAGACCGATGCTCTAACTCATGAAAAATCCCTTGAAATACATTAATACTATGCATATAGCTCATGATATAGCTGTATCCATATACAATAAAACTTGTTCTAAAACATACAAAATCGAAATGGTTTACATCCTATCTGACGAAAATAACACAATTCTGAAATTACCTTTACTTCTATAAGCCAAAAGAACTTACTTTTCTTACATTATATAAAGAGTATTGCATGTTAGATACTGTTCTAGAAATGAGGGTTCTGTTCTATTCATTTAGCCACGTCACAGTCTGTTATCTTGCACACTCTGGTTGATCCTGCAAACTCTGTTCAGTCCCTAATCTCCTATAATTCATTTTCTCTCCATCTGTGCTCTTCCTCTTGTGAATTTTACACCCAGTGTGAATTGCAATGTTATTTAGGCAGTGTTATATAGACAAACAAATTTAAGGGAAAAAAAAGTTAGATACAATCACAAAAATGGAACTTGCAAAAGTCACAAAAACAAGCATGTTTTTAAATACTGTCAATAAATGGATAAGAATTGAAACATTTTCTCTAGAACAAAAACATGTAAACACTTCACATCAGTAACTGGTATTTAAAATAATTTTAAAGGATACTTATAGTAACGTGCTGTGGTGATCTTATTGTACCCATTGAATGGCATCCTATGCTGCCAGTCTCATTGGTCAACAGGCACCATGTATTTGGCAGTATAGTAGCACTCATTGAAATACAATCTGTAAGCATTATTTTAAACAATGGAAAACATATGTTAATAAGGGGTAACTCTAAAACTAATGGCTAGAATAAACAGAATGCCAAGCACTTTTGGAGTCATTCTCGTAAGTGCTCTTATTCAAATATATTCTCCCTGCACAGGGCACATAGGTACACAAATTAGATGGGAAGAAGGGAGCAGAGTCAGCCTTAGCAAAGAGGGATGTATGTGGGCCAGTTGTCCAGGATACCTAGTCTCACAGGGGCCCCCTGCCAGTGGACTTCCCTAGAAATAAGTTTTATTGTTGGTAAAATTCCACTAGGTTGAAAAAAAGTGCTGTAGGTGAGTTATAGGGCAATATGTAAAACTTGTGTCAGCTTCCTCTCTGCAGAAGATTAGTAAATGTGTGCTTACAGTTCTCCTGCACACCATGTAAATGTATGTCTAGGCGCAGATGAGTTGGTAATGTATTTTCTGTATGGGTGTACTGTAAATGGGGGTCCAGACCAGACAACCTGGTGATAAATCCCCCTCCCACCATTGTATTGCTGAGATTTTGTTTTCTTTTTGTAACTGTGGTATGAGTGGTACTATGAAGAGCAATTATGGAATTGGATAAGATAATTGTGGTTGTCACTATTGGGGTATGCAAGAATCTGATTTTAAGGAAATTTAAAAAAAATAGTGGCCTAAACTGTCTAGCTATTAACACCTCTGAAACTATGGTGAGCATTACTACTGTTTGGATAGCTATGAGGAGCACTAGTGTTATGTAGGGTTGTGAAAGTGCTATTACTGAATGTGACTGCTGTTAATAAAATATTTTTATTTTGGGGCCCAACTTTTACTATTGCCCAATGCCACAATTTTTCTAACAACCCTAGGTGGGAGGTGAATTGATTTTGTTCATTTTATCTATGCATTCATTAAGTTTGGTCAAAGTTAATAGCCATTCATGTTAGCAGAAGTTTAAACCAAAATCACATTGGATTTCAACATGCTTCATAGTGGCAGCTAGATTTCCCTGGTGTTTTTTATGTCACAATGGTTTCTATGGTTTTTCTGTTATAGATGTTTGGGGGTCAAATTAACATTACATTTTAAAAGTAAAAATTAATTGGCCTTTTTAACAACAAATAATAATCCTCTGTAAAAATCACATACAACAACAACAACAACAACAACCACTTATAGCATGTAGAGTATTGCATGTAATTTTCTCTAGATTTCCTACGCAAGAAAGTCAACTGCTTCAATAAATGAACTTATAACTTGGATCTGCAGTACATTTCGTTATTGCTTCTTGGCATATATTGCTGCTTGGCATCACTTTCACCTTTAAATGCAATATTCCTTTAATTGTTGTTCATCCCTGTGGACCCTGAGAGCTATGCAGGACTATTTACTGCCGACTACTTATTTATATTATAGCCCTTCAGCAGGCCTGTCTGGAACTTAAGCTTTTAAGGTCAGGATTCTCATAACTCTAAAAGGAGACAATGGTTGTAATGAGTTTAAGATGTTACGAGTGAGTAGAAAATGTATTTCGGAGCTTATAAATATTCATAAGCATATCCTAAAGTTAATGTGCCAATAGAAACAAACAGCCACAGTATCTCATATTTACTGGGGGTTATTAAATAGGAGATCATTGTCTTTGGTTTTGTAATTGCATTACTGTAAATAACCTCTTCTATTAAACAAGAGCGATAACTACTTGCTATGTTACGTCTAAAAAGTCTTAAAAGTACATATATAGCTGGAAGATGCTTAATATTTTAATATCTGCATTTATTCATTACAATGCAATCTAGTTGATTCTTCATATGAGAATATCATCGGCAAATGCCTAATAGAACTATATTTGTACTATTCAGTCAATCTTCTATGGGAGCAGTGCTAAGTTGGAAAAATATTGCTCAAAAAATTGAGTGGAAATCTTTAACATCACAATATAGTCCCAATAACTTTAGTGATATCAATTGGTTCCAGCATAAGCATTTCTGAATTATCTTTACATTTTTTTGGTGCAGAGAAAGTAAGAACAAGAGCACTGGAGAAGTATCTGCAAGAAAGTCCCCAGATAGGTTTTGTAGGTAGAAACTGAAAAGCATGGACATTGGATATGAAACAACTATAGTCAGATGGATTTCATTATGTTCTCCATAACTTGCTGAACCACAACAATTTTGACAATGCTTTATGTCTATGTTTATGTCTAGACCTTATAGTCCCTTGCAATGGAGGACTAGGAGGTATCCCACTGTATGCATATACAATGGCATACCTCGTCTTGCTCCTCCCCTCATTCTTAGCCAGTTATTGGCTGCTGAGGAGGTTCAGGGTGTTTCCCAGTGATGTAACCGTCCTTATATGTTATGCTCTGAGCAGATCAGGGATTCATGCAATAATCTCCGTCTCTCCCCGTAGGCTTCCTTGGTCTGCACTCAGCAGGAGGAAGCAGGATGAAAAGATGTCTCTTTCTGTGTCTTTCCATACTGCGTTTCCCACATTTTATGATCCATTCTGTGCAAATAAAAGGCCAAAAGGATGCCTCTGTTTTCCAGTATATATTTATGGATATGCTCAGCTTTTATGCCAAGAGCTTTCCTGGAGTATACAGTACATTAAGAATATCCAAAAACTATTTTTAAAATATTTTGTAAAGATGCAAACCATGCACACATTTCTACTTACTTTTCAAAACTGAATTGCGTCCCGTAAAACTGCTAAAAATGCAACATTTGCAAGTAATCCCCCCCAAAAAATAAAAAGTAACAATTCTGAAACTTGCTGCAATGTCCAGTATTTGATATTGTGAAATTTAAGACGAGCAGGGATATTAGTTATTCAACTAATGCCATAACAAAAAAAATTAAATAATAAGAACAACAGTTTATTTCCCCACATAGCCAAAAAATCTTCTTTTTTTAATTTAATCAAATAAAAAAGCCATATGAATAATATTGATTTAAGGCACATGTAAAAACTAGAGATGAGCGAGCACTAAAATGCTCGGGTACTCGTTATTCGAGACGAACTTTTCCCGATGCTCGAGTGCTCGTTTCGAGTAACGAGCCCCATTGAAGTCAATGGGAGACTCGAGCATTTTTCAAGGGGACCAAGGCTCTGCACAGGGAAGCTTGGCCAAACACCTGGGAACCTCAGAAAAGGATGGAAACACCACGGAAATGGACAGGAAACAGCAGGGGCAGCATGCATGGATGCCTCTGAGGCTGCTTAAATGCACCATTATGCCAAAATTATGGCCAACAGCATGGCCATGACAGAGTGACAGAATGAAGCTAGATAGCATCTAAAACATCCAATAATTGACCCTGACACTATAGGGGACGGCATGCAGAGGCAGCGGCAGCAGCGGAAGGCTAGAGAGTGGCATGGCGACATACCCTAAATGGACTCAGGCTTCAAACCAATGGGTAGCAGAGAGGAACCAAAGGAGGTGAGCAAGAAGCGCTCAAATAATATTGGTACATGATAAAAGTTTGCCAGTATATTTTGTGGATTACACAGCAGGGTGGCGACAAAGTTAACATGGAAGCCATGAAAACAATCCAAAATTCTGCCTGACACAGCTCGTTTGATAAGGGGACGATGTATGGAGGCAGTGAACTAGTAGTAGATTAAAGGTGCTGCAGTTAAAACTATGTTAGTTGGTTCTTGGCATGGAGCTGGCGCTCCGCTGCCAGGCGAGCTTTCGCCAATCCAAGCCCCTGTCTCTAGGCTACTCCCCAAACAGCACTTCTAAGAACCTTTCGGATAAGATCAAGTGTAGTAGCGTTCTTATAAGTTTGGGATATGGCGGGTGAGGGGAATGTAAACATCTGCGCAAGAAGCGCTGAAATAATATCCGTAAATGAAAAAAGTTTTCCAGTATATTTTGTGGCTTACACAGCAGGGTGGCGACAAAGTTAACAAGTTTGATGTGGAATGCCCTGCAATAGCTCTTGGGCGGTGTGCCTTTTATCACCTAGGCTCAGCAGTTTGAGCACCGCCTGCTGTCGCTAAGCAACGGCACTGCTGCTGTGCCTAGAGCTACCGACTGATGGCGCCATGCCCACGGATGGTAATTCGGAGGAGGAGGAGGTGGAGGAGGGGTGGGAGGATTTGGAGGTATAGTAGGCCTTTGAGACCTGGACCGAGGTAGGCCCCGCAATCCTCTGCGTCGGCAGTATATGACCAGCCCCAGGGTCAGACTCGGTCCCAGCCTGCACCAAGTTAAGTGTAGTAGCGTTCTTATAAGTTTGGGATATGGCGGGTGAGGGGAATGTAAACAGATGCGCAAGAAGCGCATGATGCGCATGGAGCTGGCGCTCCGCTGCTAGGCGAGCTTTCGCCAATCCAAGCCCCTTGTCTCTAGGCTACTCCCCAAACAGCACTTCTAAGAACCTTTTGTATAAGATCAAGTGTAGTAGCGTTCTTATAAGTTTAGGATATGGCGGGTGAGGGGAATGTAAACAGATGCGCAAGAAGCGCTGAAATAATATCCGTAAATGGTAAAAGTTTGCCAGTGTATTTTGTGGATAACACAGCAGGGTGGCGACAAAGTTAACAACTTTGATGTGGAATCCATGAAAACAACCCAAATTTCGGCCTGACAAACCTCGTTTGATAAAGGGACGATGTATGGAGGCAGCTATATGGACGACTTTTGGAGGTAGCAATGGAGACAACGTGTGGAGGCTGCTATGGAGACAATTCAATTTGGATAGTGCCTGTATGTGGCAGTCCAAAAAATGTTTCAAACCAGAGGAGCAGGTAGGTGGCCCTCCAGAAAAATGGAATAGATTGAGTGCCTGTATGTGGCAGTCCAAAAAATTTTTTAAACCAGAGGAGCAGGTAGGTGGCCCTCCAGAAAAATGGAATAGATTGAGTGCCTGTATGTGGCAGTCCCAAAAAATTGTTTAAAACAGAGGACCGGAAAGGTGGCCCTCCAGAAAAATTGAATAGATTGAGTGCCTGTATGTGGCACTCCCAAAAATTGTTTAAAACAGAGGACCGTGTCGGTGGCCCTCCAGAAAAATTAAATGCATAAAGTACTATACCTAGAGCCAGTGGGCCCTGTCAAAAAACAGCCAGTTTCCTCTGCTTTACTGTAGAAAGAGGAGGAGAAGGAGGAAAATGAGGAGGAGGAGGAGTGGATAAATTATTCAGGTTGAGCTTCCTTCACCTGCTGGAGATTTGAAATTAGGAGAAATCCATGCTTTATTCATCTTGATAAGCGTCAGCCTGTCAGCGCTGTCAGTCGACAGGCGTGTACGCTTATCGGTGATGATGCCACCAGCTGCACTGAAAACCCGCTCTGACAAGACGCTAGCGGCAGGGCAGGCAAGAACCTCCAAGGCGTAGAGCGCCAGTTCGTGCCACATGTCCAGCTTTGAAACCCAGTAGTTGTAGGGAGCTGTGTGATCATTTAGGACGATGGTATGGTCAGCTACGTACTCCCTCACCATCTTTCTGTAAAGATCAGCCCTACTCTGCCGAGACTGGGGACAGGTGACAGTGTCTTGCTGGGGTGACATAAAGCTGGCAAAAGCCTTGTAAAGCGTACCCTTGCCAGTGCTGGACAAGCTGCCTGCTCGCCTACTCTCCCTCGCTACTTGTCCCGCAGAACTACGCACTCTGCCGCTAGCGCTGTCAGAAGGGAAATACTGTTTCAGCTTGTGCACCAGGGCCTGCTGGTATTCATGCATTCTCACACTCCTTTCCTCTCCAGGGATGAGAGTGGAAAGATTTTGCTTGTACCGTGGGTCCAGGAGAGTGAACACCCAGTAATCGGTGCTGGAATAAATTCTTTGAACGCGAGGGTCACGGGATAGGCAGCCTAGCATGAAATCTGCCATATGCGCCAGAGTACCAACGCGTAAGAATTCACTCCCCTCACTGGCCTGACTGTCCATTTCCTCCTCCTCCAACTCCTCTTCTTCTGCCCATACACGCTCAACAGTGTAGGACTCAACAATGGTCCCCTCTTGTGTCTCGCCAACATTCTCCTCCTCTTCCTCCTCATCCTCCTCCACCTCCACCTCCTCCGATATGCGCTGAGAAACAGACCTAAGGGTGCTTTGGCTATCAACAAGGGAATCTTCTTCCCCTGTCTCTTGTGAGGAGCGCAAAGCTTCCGACTTCATGCTGACCAGAGAGTTTTTCAACAGGCCAAGCAGCGGGATGGTGAGGCTGATGATGGCGGCATCGCCACTGACCATCTGTGTTGACTCCTCAAAGTTACTCAGCACCTGACAGATATCAGACATCCACGTCCACTCCTCATTGTAGACTTGAGGAAGCTGACTGACCTGACTACCAGTTCTGGTGGAAGTTGACATCTGGCAGTCTACAATCGCTCGGCGCTGCTGGTAAACTCTGGATAACATGGTCAGTGTTGAATTCCACCTCGTGGGCACGTCGCACAACAGTCGGTGAGCGGGCAGTTGGAGGCGGCGCTGCGCTGCCCTGAGAGTGGCAGCATCTGTGCTGGACTTCCTGAAATGCGCACAGATGCGGCGCACCTTCGTGAGCAAATCAGACAGATTGGGGTATGTCTTGAGGAAACGCTGAACTATCAGATTTAACACATGGGCCAGGCATGGCACATGTGTCAGTCTGCCGAGTTGCAGAGCCGCCACCAGGTTACGGCCGTTGTCACACACAACCATGCCTGGCTTCAGGTTCAGCGGTGCCAGCCACAGATCAGTCTGCGCCGTGATGCCCTGTAATAGTTCTTGGGCGGTGTGCCTTTTATCGCCTAGGCTCAGCAGTTTGAGCACCGCCTGCTGTCGCTTAGCGACGGCACTGCTGCTGTGCCTAGAGCTACCGACTGATGGCGCCATGCCCACGGATGGTCGTTCGGAGGAGGAGGTGGAGGAGGGGTGGGAGGAGGAGGAGGCATAGTAGGCCTCAAACACCTGGACCGAGGTAGGCCCCGCAATCCTCGGCGTCGGCAGTATATGACCAGCCGCAGGGTCACACTCGGTCCCAGCCTCCACCAAGTTAACCCAATGTGCCGTCAGAGATATATAGTGGCCCTGCCCGGCAGCACTCGTCCACGTGTCCGTGGTCAGGTGGACCTTGTCAGAAACGGCGTTGGTCAGGGCACGGATTATGTTGTCTGACACGTGCTGGTGCAGGGCTGGGACGGCACATCGGGAAAAGTAGTGGCGGCTGGGGACCGAATACCGAGGGGCGGCCGCCGCCATGAGGCTGCGAAAGGCCTCGGTCTCTACTAGCCTATAGGGCAGCATCTCCAGGCTTAGCAATCTGGAGATGTGCACATTAAGGGCTTGGGCGTGCGGGTGGGTTGCACTATATTTGCGTTTCCGCTCCAGCGTCTGGGGTATGGAGAGCTGAACGCTGGTGGATGCTGTGGAGGATCGTGGAGGTGACGATGGGGTTTTTGTGGCAGGGTCCTGGGCAGGGGGCTGACTATCAGCTGACACAGGGGAAGGAGCAGTGGTGTGCACGGCCAGAGGTGAACGCGCTTGTTGCCACTGAGTGGGGTGTTTAGCATTCATATGCCTGCGCATACTGGTGGTAGTTAAGCTAGTAGTGGTGGAACCCCTGCTGATCCTGGTTTGGCAAATGTGGCACACCACAGTCCGTCGGTCATCCGGTGTTTCCTTAAAGAACCTCCAGACTTCTGAAAATCTAGCCCTCGCCGCAGGAGCCCTCGCCACGGGAGCTTCACTAGTTGACACATTTGGCGCTGATGCACCAGGTCTGGCCCTGCCTCTCCGTCTGGCCCCACCACTGCCTCTTCCAACCTGTTCTGGTCGAGGACTCTCCTCCGTCTCAGAAGCACTGTGTTCACCCGGCCTCTCAACCCAGCTTGGGTCTGTCACCTCATCATCCTCCGATCCCTCAGTCTGCTCCCCCCTCGGACTTCCTGCCCTGACAACAACTTCCCCACTGTCTGACAACCGTGTCTCCTCATCGTTGGACACCTCTTTACACACTTCTTCCAGTACGTCAACAAGGTCATCATCACCCACAGACTGCGACTGGTGGAAAACCTGGGCATCGGAAAATTGCTCATCAGCAACCGGACAAGTGGTTTGTGACTGTGGGAAGGGTCCAGAAAACAGTTCCTCAGAGTATGCCGGTTCAAATGGCAAATTTTGCTGGGAGGGGGCAGACTGGGGGGGAGGAGGCTGAGGTGCAGGAGCTGGAGGAGTGCCGATTTCGGTGACATGGGTGGACTGCGTGGAAGACTGACTGGTGGACAAATTGCTCGAAGCATTGTCGGCAATCCACGACATCACCTGTTCGCACTGTTCTGGCCTCAACAGTGCTCTACCACGATTCCCAGTAACTTCAGACATGAACCTAGGGAGTGTAGCTCTGCGGCGTTCCCCTGCTCCCTCATAAGCAGGTGGTGTCTCACCCCGCCCAGGACCACGGCCTCTGACCCCTGCAGTAGTTGGACGCCCACGTCCCCGCCCTCGTCCTCTACCCCTAGCCCTCGGGTTAAACATTTTGAAAATGAGAGTTATAACTTGTATTTTTTTTTTACCTTTTTTTTTTTTTTGTTTTTTTTTTGTGTTTTTTAGTTTTTAAAACCAAACGATGCTATCCTATTGCTATGGCTATTTTCTAGCCAAGTATTACAGCACACTACTATGCCAGATGAGATGACGCTGAGTTATGAAAATAATAAACGTAAAATAAAAAAGGAAATGGCAGACTGTGCCTAATTGAAATACAACCCCGGGCCCTAATAAATTTTCCCACTTCAGTCTTTGCGATGGATATGTGCGTCACTAAAACACAGTGGTCGCAAGTCTGACTCCAAATTGCTCCCAATTTGATAGTAGATGCACTGCAGCAAGTACAGCCACCAGCAGATCAACCAGAAATCAAATATATATAACGCTACTGTAGGCGTAATTAAGACGTTTGTATTCTCCTATGGCTATTTTCTAGCCAAGTATTACAGCACACTACTATGCCAGATGAGATGACGCTGAGTTATGAAAAAAATAAACGTAAAATAAAAAGAAACTGGCAGACTGTGCCTAATTGAAATACAACCCCGGGCCCTAATAAATTTTCCCACTTCGGTCTTTGCGATGGATATGTGCGTCACTAAAACACAGTGGTCACAAGTCTGACTCCAAATTGCTCCCAATTTGATAGTAGATGCACTGCAGCAAGTACAGCCACCAGCAGATCAACCAGAAATCAAATATATATAACGCTACTGTAGGCGTAATTAAGACGTTTGTATTCTCCTATGGCTATTTTCTAGCCAAGTATTACAGCACACTACTATGCCAGATGAGATGACGCTGAGTTATGAAAAAAATAAACGTAAAATAAAAAGAAACTGGCAGACTGTGCCTAATTGAAATACAACCCCGGGCCCTAATAAATTTTCCCACTTCGGTCTTTGCGATGGATATGTGCGTCACTAAAACACAGTGGTCGCAAGTCTGACTCCAAATTGCTCCCAATTTGATAGTAGATGCACTGCAGCAAGTACAGCCACCAGCAGATCAACCAGAAATCAAATATATATAACGCTACTGTAGGCGTAATTAAGACGTTTGTATTCTCCTATGGCTATTTTCTAGCCAAGTATTACAGCACACTACTATGCCAGATGAGATGACGCTGAGTTATGAAAAAAATAAACGTAAAATAAAAAGAAACTGGCAGACTGTGCCTAATTGAAATACAACCCCGGGCCCTAATAAATTTTCCCACTTCGGTCTTTGCGATGGATATGTGCGTCACTAAAACACAGTGGTCGCAAGTCTGACTCCAAATTGCTCCCAATTTGATAGTAGATGCACTGCAGCAAGTACAGCCACCAGCAGATCAACCAGAAATCAAATATATATAACGCTACTGTAGGCGTAATTAAGACGTTTGTATTCTCCTATGGCTATTTTCTAGCCAAGTATTACAGCACACTACTATGCCAGATGAGATGACGCTGAGTTATGAAAAAAATAAACGTAAAATAAAAAGAAACTGGCAGACTGTGCCTAATTCTACTCAAACCCCTAATAAATTTTCCCACTTTGGTGTTTGAGGTGGATATGTGTGTCACTAAGAGCTAAACACAACGGTAGCAAGTCCCCCTGCTAATTCCTCACAATATGGTACTAGCTGCAAATAAAAAAAAAAAAAAAATTATAACGTTATTGTAGCCCTAAGAAGGGCTGTTGGGTTCTTTTAGAATCACTCCTGCCTAACAGTAAGCTAATAGAACACCCTAACGCTTTCCCTGAGCAGCAGCAGCTCTCTCCCTAGCGGCATCCAGACAGAGAATGATCCGAGCAGCGCGGGCAGCGGCTAGTCTATCCCAGGGTCACCTGATCTGGCCAGCCAACCACTGCTATCTACGTGTAAGGGTACCACGTCATGCTGGGTGGAGTGCAGAGTCTCCTGGCTTGTGATTGGCTCTGTTTCTGGCCGCCAAAAAGCAAAACGGCGGGAGCTGCCAATTTCTCGAGCGGGCGAAATACTCGTCCGAGCAACGAGCAGTTACGAGTACGCTAATGCTCGATCGAGCATCAAGCTCGGACGAGTATGTTCGCTCATCTCTAGTAAAAACGTATTGCCATTTAACATAAGCACATCATAAGCACAACATAAAAGAACTATCTAAATTAGGTATTGTCAGAATAATATCGACCCCCAGAATGAAGGTAACATGTTTTTATTTTCATATACACCGAGAAAGATTTAGTCAATAAATTAAAGGCAGCCCAGCTATAGAAATACAACTCTTGTATCTTTAAAAAAAACATGTAACAAGAGTCAAATCACTGCAAAAATAAAGAATCACTTTTAGAACTCAACATGAAAAAAAGAAAGGATTGTCATATCCTAAGGACCAAGCTAGTGGGGTTACAGAAATTACATAAATTTTTACATAGATAAATAGATTTTGAACTGATCATTTTCCATAATAACTTATTTCAACATATTGTAGCGCCCAGCACAACGGCATGTACTGAAAACGGCCGTGAAATAGAATATAAAATTGCTCTTTCGGCAGATGACAAAAGGGAAGTAATGATTTGATTTAACATATGTTTTTATTAACAGAAAGGTGTAAAGTCTGTAGGAATAATTGCTAGTTTGTCAGCCGAATCCCTGTAGCCTCTGGTAGAGGTTCTTGTCATCATATTAGATGATTTCTGATGTCAGCACAGGGTGATTTACTGAATAAATGTACGATAATGCTGCATATCATTAATGGATATTAGCATAGACTAGTATTAGAAATCTGAAAATAGGAAACACATACTACATGATAGTCTAAGGTCTGCAGACTATATATGCAGTATGCAACATCCCTATTTTGTGTGTGTGTATTTGTATATTTTACTGTGGTGACATGCCATAATCCTGACAAAAAAAGTGTAAGAAATAGAAAGGCACTCACCCAGCTGTTTTCTTCCTATAATCATAGTATAGGAGGATGGAAAAGTCCATCAAGTCCAACCTTTAAGAATTAAACAAATGTTTTATCCCCATAACCCGTGATATTTTTTCTCTCCAGAAAGGCATCCAGGCCTCTCTTGAACATGTACATAGAGTTCACCATAACAACCTCCTGCGGCAGAGAGTTCCATAGTCTCACTGCTCTTACAGTAAAGAATCCCCATTTATCCCGATAGTAGAACCACCTCTTCTATGGGCATAGTGGATGCCCCTTTGTTCTGGTCACAGGACAAGGGATAAAAAGGTCTTTGGAGAGATCCTTGTACTGCCTGTTCAGGTAAAGTGTACATAGTAATGAGGTCTCCCCCCAGCAGTCTTTTTTTCTAAACTGAATGACCCAAAATTTTGTAATCTGTCATTGTGTTCCATATTCCATGTGTGGTCTGACCAGAGATTTGTATTTTTTATCATGAGAATCTATTCCTCTCTTGATACAACCCATAGTTTTATTTGCTTTAGCAGCAACTGCCTGGCTCTGGTCACTAAAATTAAGTAATTCATCCACCAATACCCCCTTCCCCCCCACAAATCTTTTTCAGCTGTAGTTTTATCAAGTACTTGACTGTTTAGAACATTATAATTGTACTTTTTGTTTCCATGGTCCAAGTGCATAACTTTACATTTGTCTGCATTAAACCTCATCAGTAGAGATGAGCGAACATACTCGTCCGAGCTTGATGCTCGATCGAGCATTAGCGTACTCGTAACTGCTCGTTGCTCGGACGAGTATTTCGCCCGCTCGAGAAAATGGCAGCTCCCGCCGTTTTGCTTTTTGGCGGCCAGAAACAGAGCCAATCACAAGCCAGGACACTCTGCACTCCACCCAGCATGACGTGGTACCCTTACACGTAGATAGCAGTGTTTGGCTGGCCAGATCAGGTGACCCTGGGATAGACTAGCCGCTGCCCGCGCTGCTCGGATCATTCTCTGTCTGGATGCCGCTAGGGAGAGAGCTGCTGCTGGTCAGGGAAAGCGTTAGGGTGTTCTATTAGCTTACTGTTAGGCAGAAGTGATTCTACAACAACCCAACAGCACTTCTTAGGGCTACAATAACGTTATACTTTTTTTTTTTATTTGCTTGTGGCTGGGCTTGCTGGCACTAGTAGTGCAGCTAGTACCATATTGTGAGGAATTAGCAGGGGGACTTGCTACCGTTGTGTTTAGCTCTTAGTGACACACATATCCACCTCAAACACCAAAGTGGGAAAATTTATTAGGGGGTTGATTTCAATTAGGCACAGTCTGCCAGTTTCTTTTTATTTTACGTTTATTTTTTTCATAACTCAGCGTCATCTCATCTGGCATAGTAGTGTGCTTTAATACTTGGCTAGAAAATAGCCATAGGAGAATCCAAACGGCTTACTTACGCCTACAGTAGCGTTATATATATTTGATTTCTGGTTGATCTGCTGGTGGCTGTAGTTGCTGCAGTGCATCTACTAGCAAATTGTGAGCAATTTGGAGTGAGACTTGCGACCGCTGTGTTTTGCGCTTAGTGACGCACATATCCATCGCAAAGACCGAAGTGGGAAAATTTATTAGGGCCCGGGGTAGGATTTCAATTAGGCACAGTCTGCCATTTCCTTTTTTATTTTACGTTTATTTTTTTCATAACTCAGCGTCATCTCATCTGGCATAGTAGTGTGCTTTAATACTTGGCTAGAAAATAGCCATAGGAGAATCCAAACGGCTTACTTACGCCTACAGTAGCGTTATATATATTTGATTTCTGGTTGATCTGCTGGTGGCTGTAGTTGCTGCAGTGCATCTACTAGCAAATTGGGAGCAATTTGTAGTGAGACTTGCGACCGCTGTGTTTTGCGCTTAGTGACGCACATATCCATCGCAAAGACCGAAGTGGGAAAATTTATTAGGGCCCGGGGTTGGATTTCAATTAGGCACAGTCTGCCATTTCCTTTTTTATTTTACGTTTATTTTTTTCATAACTCAGCGTCATCTCATCTGGCATAGTAGTGTGCTTTAATACTTGGCTAGAAAATAGCCATAGGAGAATCCAAACGGCTTACTTACGCCTACAGTAGCGTTATATATATTTGATTTCTGGTTGATCTGCTGGTGGCTGTAGTTGCTGCAGTACATCTACTAGCAAATTGGGAGCAATTTGGAGTGAGACTTGCGACCACTGTGTTTTGCGCTTAGTGACGCACATATCCATCGCAAAGACCGAAGTGGGAAAATTTATTAGGGCCCGGGGTTGTATTTCAATTAGGCACAGTCTGCCATTTCCTTTTTTATTTTACGTTTATTTTTTTCATAACTCAGTGTCATCTCATCTGGCATAGCAGTGTGCTTTCATACTTGGCTAGAAAATAGCCATAGCAATAGGATAGCATCGTTAGGTTTTAAAAACTAAAAAACACACAAAAAAAAAAAACACAAAAAAAAGTTAAAAAAAAAATTAAAGTTATAACTCTCATTTTCAAAATGATTAACCCGAGGGCTAGGGGTAGAGGACGAGGGCGGGGACGTGGGCGTCCAACTACTGCAGGGGTCAGAGGCCGTGGTCCTGGGCGGGGTGAGACACCACCTGCTTATGAGGGAGCAGGGGAACGCCGCAGAGCTACACTCCCTAGGTTCATGTCTGAAGTTACTGGGACTCGTGGTAGAGCACTGTTGAGGCCAGAACAGTGCGAACAGGTGATGTCGTGGATTGCCGACAATGCTTCGAGCAATTTGTCCACCAATCAGTCTTCCACGCAGTCCACCCATGTCACCGAAATCGGCACTCCTCCAGCTCCTGCACCTCAGCCTCCTCCCCCCCAGTCTGCCCCCTCCCAGCAAAATTTGCCATTTGAACCGGCATACTCTGAGGAACTGTTTTCTGGACCCTTCCTACAGTCACAAACCACTTGTCCGGTTGCTGATGAGCAATTTTCCGATGCCCAGGTTTTCCACCAGTCGCAGTCTGTGGGTGATGATGACCTTGTTGACGTACTGGAAGAAGTGTGTAAAGAGGTGTCCGACGATGAGGAGACACGGTTGTCAGACAGTGGGGAAGTTGTTGTCAGGGCAGGAAGTCCGAGGGGGGAGCAGACTGAGGGATCGGAGGATGATGAGGTGACAGACCCAAGCTGGGTTGAGAGGCCGGGTGAACACAGTGCTTCTGAGACGGAGGAGAGTCCTCGACCAGAACAGGTTGGAAGAGGCAGTGGTGGGGCCAGACGGAGAGGCAGGGCCAGACCTGGTGCATCAGCGCCAAATGTGTCAACTAGTGAAGCTCCCGTGGCGAGGGCTCCTGCGGCGAGGGCTAGATTTTCAGAAGTCTGGAGGTTCTTTAAGGAAACACCGGATGACCGACGGACTGTGGTGTGCCACATTTGCCAAACCAGGATCAGCAGGGGTTCCACCACTACTAGCTTAACTACCACCAGTATGCGCAGGCATATGAATGCTAAACACCCCACTCAGTGGCAACAAGCGCGTTCACCTCTGGCCGTGCACACCACTGCTCCTTCCCCTGTGTCAGCTGATAGTCAGCCCCCTGCCCAGGACCCTGCCACAAAAACCCCATCGTCGCCTCCACGATCCTCCACAGCATCCACCAGCGTTCAGCTCTCCATACCCCAGACGCTGGAGCGGAAACGCAAATATAGTGCAACCCACCCGCACGCCCAAGCCCTTAATGTGCACATCTCCAGATTGCTAAGCCTGGAGATGCTGCCCTATAGGCTAGTAGAGACCGAGACCTTTCGCAGCCTCATGGCGGCGGCCGCCCCTCGGTATTCGGTCCCCAGCCGCCACTACTTTTCCCGATGTGCCGTCCCAGCCCTGCACCAGCACGTGTCAGACAACATAATCCGTGCCCTGACCAACGCCGTTTCTGACAAGGTCCACCTGACCACGGACACGTGGACGAGTGCTGCCGGGCAGGGCCACTATATATCGCTGACGGCACATTGGGTTAACTTGGTGGAGGCTGGGACCGAGTCTGACCCTGCGGCTGGTCATATACTGCCGACGCCGAGGATTCCGGGGCCTACCTCGGTCCAGGTGTTTCAGGCCTACTATGCCTCCTCCTCCTCCCACCCCTCCTCCACCTCCTCCTCCGAACGACCATCCGTGGGCATGGCGCCATCAGTCGGTAGCTCTAGGCACAGCAGCAGTGCCGTCGCTAAGCGACAGCAGGCGGTGCTCAAACTGCTGAGCCTAGGCGATAAAAGGCACACCGCCCAAGAACTATTACAGGGCATCACGGCGCAGACTGATCTGTGGCTGGCACCGCTGAACCTGAAGCCAGGCATGGTTGTGTGTGACAACGGCCGTAACCTGGTGGCGGCTCTGCAACTCGGCAGACTGACACATGTGCCATGCCTGGCCCATTTGTTAAATCTGATAGTTCAGCGTTTCCTCAAGACATACCCCAATCTGTCTGATTTGCTCACGAAGGTGCGCCGCATCTGTGCGCATTTCAGGAAGTCCAGCACAGATGCTGCCACTCTCAGGGCAGCGCAGCGCCGCCTCCAACTGCCCGCTCACCGAATGTTGTGCGACGTGCCCACGAGGTGGAATTCAACACTGACCATGTTATCCAGAGTTTACCAGCAGCGCCAAGCGATTGTAGACTGCCAGATATCAACTTCCACCAGAACTGGTAGTCAGGTCAGTCAGCTTCCTCAAGTCTACAATGAGGAGTGGACGTGGATGTCTGATATCTGTCAGGTGCTGAGTAACTTTGAGGAGTCAACACAGATGGTCAGTGGCGATGCCGCCATCATCAGCCTCACCATCCCGCTGCTTGGCCTGTTGAAAAACTCTCTGGTCAGCATGAAGTCGGAAGCTTTGCGCTCCTCACAAGAGACGGGGGAAGAAGATTCCCTTGTTGATAGCCAAAGCACCCTTAGGTCTGTTTCTCAGCGCATATCGGAGGAGGTGGAGGAGGATGAGGAGGAAGAGGAGGAGAATGTTGGCGAGACACAAGAGGGGACCATTGTTGAGTCCTTCACTGTTGAGCGTGTATGGGCAGAAGAAGAGGAGTTGGAGGAGGAGGAAATGGACAGTCAGGCCAGTGAGGGGAGTGAATTCTTACGCGTTGGTACTCTGGCGCATATGGCAGATTTCATGCTAGGCTGCCTATCCTGTGACCCTCGCGTTCAAAGAATTTATTCCAGCACCGATTACTGGGTGTTCACTCTCCTGGACCCACGGTACAAGCAAAATCTTTCCACTCTCATCCCTGGAGAGGAAAGGAGTGTGAGAATGCATGAATACCAGCAGGCCCTGGTGCACAAGCTGAAACAGTATTTCCCTTCTGACAGCGCTAGCAGCAGAGTGCGTAGTTCTGCGGGACAAGTAGCGAGGGAGAGTAGGCGAGCAGGCAGCTTGTCCAGCACTGGCAAGGGTACGCTTTACAAGGCTTTTGCCAGCTTTATGTCACCCCAGCAAGACACTGTCACCTGTCCCCAGTCTCGGCAGAGTAGGGCTGATCTTTACAGAAAGATGGTGAGGGAATACATAGCTGACCATACCATCGTCCTAAATGATCACACAGCTCCCTACAACTACTGGGTTTCAAAGCTGGACATGTGGCACGAACTGGCGCTGTACGCCTTGGAGGTTCTTGCCTGCCCTGCCGCTAGCGTCTTGTCCGAGCGGGTTTTCAGTGCAGCTGGTGGCATCATCACCGATAAGCGTACACGCCTGTCGACTGACAGCGCTGACAGGCTGACGCTTATCAAGATGAATAAAGCCTGGATTTCTCCTAATTTCCAATCTCCACCAGGTGAAGGAAGCTCAACCTGAATAATTTATCCACTCCTCCTCCTCCTCATTTTCCTCCTTCTCCTCCTCTTTGTACAGTAAAGCAGAGGAAACTGGCTATTTTTTGACAGGGCCCACTGGCTCTAGCTATAGTACTTTATGCATTTAATTTTTCTGGAGGGCCACCGACCCGGTCCTCTGTTTTAAACAATTTTTGGGAGTGCCACATACAGGCACTCAATCTATTCAATTTTTCTGGAGGGCCACCTACCTGCTCCTCTGGTTTGAAAACTTTTTTGGACTGCCACATACAGGCACTCAATGTATTCCATTTTTCTGGAGGGCCACCTACCTGCTCCTCTGGTTTGAAAACTTTTTTGGACTGCCACATACAGGCACTCAATGTATTCCATTTTTCTGGAGGGCCACCTACCTGCTCCTCTGGTTTGAAAACTTTTTTGGACTGCCACATACAGGCACTCAATCTATTCCATTTCTCTGGAGGGCCACCTACCTGCTCCTCTGGTTTGAAAACTTTTTTGGACTGCCACATACAGGCACTCAATCTATTCCATTTTTCTGGAGGGCCACCTACCTGCTCCTCTGGTTTGAAAACTTTTTTGGACTGCCACATACAGGCACTATCCAAATTGAATTGTCTCCATAGCAGCCTCCACACGTTGTCTCCATTGCTACCTCCAAAAGTCGTCCATATAGCTGCCTCCATACATCATCCCTTTATCAAACGAGGTGTGTCAGGCCGAAATTTGGGTTGTTTTCATGGATTCCACATCAAAGTTGTTAACTTTGTCGCCACCCTGCTGTGTTATCCACAAAATACACTGGCAAACTTTTAACATTTACGGGTATTATTTCAGCGCTTCTTGCGCATCTGTTTACATTCCCCTCACCCGCCATATCCTAAACTTTTAAGAACGCTACTACACTTGATCTTATACAAAAGGTTCTTAGAAGTGCTGTTTGGGGAGTAGCCTAGAGACAGGGGCTTGGATTGGCGAAAGCTCGCCTGGCAGCGGAGCGCCAGCTCCATGCCAAGAACCAACTAACATAGTTTTAACTGCAGCACCTTTAATCTACTACTAGTTCACTGCCTCCATACATGGCCGCCTTATCAAACGTGCTGTGTCAGGCAGAATTTTGGGTTGTTTTCATGGCTTCCACAACAAACTTGTTAACTTTGTCGCCACCCTGCTGTGTAATCCTCAAAATATACTGGCAAACATTTACCATTTACGGATATTATTTCAGCGCTTCTTGCGCAGATGTTTACATTGCCCTCACCCGCCATATCCCAAACTTATAAGAACGCTACTACACTTGATCTTATACAAAAGGTTCTTAGAAGTGCTGTTTGGGGAGTAGCCTAGAGACAGGGGCTTGGATTGCCGAAAGCTCGCCTGGCAGCGGAGCGCCAGCTCCATGCCAAGATCCAACTAACATAGTTTTAACTGCAGCACCTTTAATCTACTACTAGTTCACTGCCTCCATACATGGTCCCCTTATCAAACGAGCTGTGTCTGGCAGAATTTTGGGTTGTTTTCATGGCTTCCACATCAAACTTGTTAACTTTGTCGCCACCCTGCTGTGTAATCCACAAAATATACTGGCAAACTTTTATCATGTACCGATATTATTTGAGCGCTTCTTGCTCACCTCCTTTGGTTCCTCTCTGCCACCCATTGGTTTGAAGCCTGAGTCCATTTAGGGTATGTCGCCATGCCACTCTCTAGCCTGTCGCTGCTGCCGCTGCCTCTGCATGCCGTCCCCTATAGTGTCAGGGTCAATTATTGGATGTTTTAGATGCTATCTAGCTTCATTCTGTCACTCTGTCATGGCCATGCTGTTGCCCATAATTTTGGCATAATGGTGCATTTAAGCAGCCTCAGAGGCATCCATGCATGCTGCCCCTGCTGTTTCCTGTCCATTTCCGTGGTGTTTCCATGCTTTTCTGAGGTTCCCAGGTGTTTGGCCAAGCTTGCCTGTGCAGAGCCTTGGTCCCCTTGAAAAATGCTCGAGTCTCCCATTGACTTCAATGGGGCTCGTTACTCGAAACGAGCACTCGAGCATCGGGAAAAGTTCGTCTCGAATAACGAGTACCCGAGCATTTTAGTGCTCGCTCATCTCTACTCATCAGCCATTTCTCCACCCATTCCTCCAGCTTCCACAAAACCCTCTGTAGTGCTATGCTACTTTATACAGCTTAGTGTCATCTGCAAAAATTGAAACTTGACTGTGTAAACCCACTAAAAGGTCAATAATAAAAATATTAAAAAGAAGTGAGCCCAATACTGACCCTTGTGGCACTCTACTGGTAATGTCAACCCAATCTGAGAATGTGCCATTAATGACAACCCTTAGTTTTCTATTGCTAAGCCAACCTTTTATGTGGTACAAATGCCTCGGAAAAGTCCAGGTATATAACATCTGCAGCCTCCTCCAGGTCCAGTCTGGAACTTGCCTCTTCATAGAAGCCAATCAGATTAGTCTGCAGGACCTATCCCTCATAAATCCATGTTGATGCTTGGTTATAAGGTATGTACAGTGAGATACTCCAGGATAACAAACCCCTCAAATATTTTCCCAACCAACACAAGTTAGACTCACAGGTCTGTAGTTTCCAGGATCGCTTTCTGATCCGTGCTTGTACATTGCCACGACATTTGCTATGCGTCAATCTTGTGGAACACAACCAGTCCTCAAGGAATCTTCAAATATTAAAAATAATGGTCCTTACAAATATGACGGCATACAAATAACTTGCAGGGTAGAAGGAGATGTGCCGAGGTGCATAAAACAAGCCACCACTGTTTTGCGTATTATCACGGGTGCTCCCGCGATCCCTGTCTTGGACTGTGTGCCCCAACTGTAGCCCGCCGTCTCTCTTACCTCTCCCGGATCCTGCTCTTCCCCGGACCGCCGTGCGCGCGCGTCCACGCCTCCTAGGGCGCACTCGGCAGCTGGCGAAAATTTAAAGGGCCATTGCACCCCGCTAATTGGTGCACTGGCTGAAAACCTCCACTTTATAATCCGGCACCTCCCTTCCTGCTCTGCCGGATCTTTGTACCTAATAGCCCAAGCGATTGTTCCTGCGTTCCTGTGTATTCCTGCGTGTTCCTGCTCCTGTGTTGCCGTGTTACCCGAGTTCCTCCGTGTTTCTGTGTTACGTGTGCCTGTGTTCCCATTCCCACCTGCCTGCACCTCCCGTTGTTGACCCCGGACTTGGACTTGACCTTGCATCTCTGCAGCCTGCCCTGACCCTGTGCCTGGACCTGACCACAAGATTGTCTTCCTCTATGGTACCTTGACCTCGCCTGCTACCAGGGGCTAGTCGCACCTGGGAACGGCCTGGTGGTATCCTGCCGCAGCAAGTCCAACCCACTTTGCAGCGGGCTCGGGTGAAAACCAGGAGCCACTTAGACTCTGGTCCCAGGTGTCGGCTAATTCCATCTCCCATGGTGGTCCAGAGGATCCACTGATCCTGACACGCATTTAACATATGAGTACTGGTAATCCTTTAAAGTATTTTTAAATGTTTTTAAAAATTAATTCTTAGACAATTCATTTACAATTTAAGAATACAATTTTAAAGGGTCCTAACATGATATAAATATATTCAAGTAGCTCCCAATTCTATCATTTGCTATCCTAATTAGAAAATATGACCACAATAAAATGATAATCTGTATTAGGATGCACAGTGAAATGTTTAAATTATATACAGTGTTATTGCAGTTATTACTCTTACAATAATTTTCTTCATATAAGACCATAATCTTGAATTGTGGTGTGTGAATGTTAAAGAATAAAAGTCTCAATTAAATATAGAAGATGAAAATACTATGGATAAAAAGTGGAAAAAAGTTGAAAAAATGCAGTACACAATCACTATATTAATAGTATTTCTCACAAATACAGCTAGTGACAGGTTCCCATAGACCCCTGACACCCTTCTTTTAACAAAAAATTGTTCCCCTCAGACTCCCATATAATCAACATAATTTTACCTGGTATCTATAGATATCTATAGCAAGTCGGAGGAGGTGGGGAGGCTGCCTTCGTCAGGCTGAATCCAGCAGCTCTTCCCCATCCATTCTCAGCATTCATGTTATGTGACCAGGGTGACATCATCTCAGGTCCTTTAGCCTACATAGAGGAATGGAGAGGATTAAAAGTCCATACAGACATGCAGTGAAATTATGTGATGAGATATGTGAATGTTGTACAGTTTGCTAATGTTAGGAGGCTAAAGGCCCTGAGATAATGTCCCCCTGGTCACATGACAGTGCTGCTGAAAGTAAAGAAGGATTGGGGAGGAGCTACTGGATTCAGCCTGAGCAGGCCCCCCGTCATGCTCTAGAAATCCCTTCATACCATGTAAAATTGTAAAGTTGATTATAATGGGAACTGTGAGAAACATTTTTTAAGCTAAATGCAGGGTGTCTATGGAATCTATTAGCTGTATTTGTGTAAATGTGATGACAGGTTCCCTTTAATGCACAAATTAAATGGGTTGGCTTATTTATTGGAATAATGCCGAAAAAGCTATACATTTGAAAGTACTTGTTTTTATTCCTCACACCATTTCTGCAATTGAAGGTAGTCTGTTTAACATACTTTTATACAGGCTATCAGAACTTTGGAGGTCAGTCCACAAGTATAATGAGCAATGGGTTGTGGAGCCACTGCACCACCTAAGAAGTTGGACATAGACATACTCCCAAAGGTGTTGTGGCAGTTGGTGCTTTAATTGATCCTACAAGACACATCAGGGAATTACTTCTTAGAGTAGTCATAGTGTTGTTGAGCGCTCACTCAGACAAGTCAAGAGATGCCAGTTCCAGAGGTCAAGTAATGAGACATTTGAAGCAACAATTTAATGTTGAATCATGATCAAGAAAGAGCCAAAATGTAGGACCGGCAGAATATGTTAATTGTCAGGGTTGTCACGGAAGAAGAGCAAAAGTTCAGATGTACCAACCAAAGTCAGGAACACTGGAGTCAAATAGCATGCTTAATCAGGATAGTGATCAGTATGGAAAGAGCAAACTGACCCTTAAAATCACTAAGAGTGTCACACACCCTAAGGCTGCATTCACACGTTTGCAAATGGCAGCCGTGAGTTAGTGACAAAATCGGCAGTTAGCTCACAGCCACCATAGAGATGCATGGCACTGTGTCTGAGACATGTGGCACAGCTTGATTTGCTGTCTGGTTTCACCGTCCTGGTCCTAGTGCAAAATCTGTAACAGAACTCCCAACACCTTTAAGTGAATTTCTTTTAATGGCATTTACTAATTTGAAAGAGGGACTATTACTCCATAGAGTTGAATCACTGATTACAACATACAAAATGAAATATACCAGCTTTGTTGTGGATATTCATTTATTGTAGTAAAAGGTGTTTCCCATGATTTATTGTGAGTAAATTTCCTTCTGATCCATATTTATTTGACTAAAGGAAGGATTTAATGCTGGGTTCATACAAGGAAATTTATTATTCATGTAATCTAAATTGAGTGCATGAGTCCAAAAGTCAAAATAGCATCAGATCATCAAAATTATGTCAAATCAATGCACTTGTTAGAGACAACAGAACATACTGTGCCTTTATTGGTTGGATATGGGAACATATTGCATGTAAAGCGCATTGTAAACAAACTTACTAGCCATCTAGTGATGCACACAATAGAGAAGATCATCACCAAATGCTTTCCCAACTGCTTGTTTATTTGCTTTGACAGAGACTGGACGCTCTATAAAGCTGTTAGAAGAAAATAACACCTACTGTATTTTCCGGTTTTGTCCTATAATCATGTCCTCCCTTGGCATCAACTGCTTACGGAGAAAATCCACAAAGGAACTCCTTCAAGTTATCAAATGTTTTAAATGATGAAAATTTTTTTATTCTTCACTGTCATGATTTTTTTATGGGTAGAAACAAACAGTAGAATGGCACTCACCGCAGTTCTTCCTTAATTCATTCCGCTTTATTAGTGATACTCACGATATACATGGCGTGACAAAAACATGCAGGGGGAGGGATGGACGCAGGGACTCACAAAAATGTAGGGTACATGACAGCTGTTTCGCGCAGCAGCGCTTCGCCTGACTTGCCCGGGCTACATTTTTGTGAGTCCCTGCGTCCATCCCTCCCCCTGCATGTTTTTGTCACGCCATGTATATCGGGAGTATCACTAATAAAGCGTAATGAATTAAGGTAGAACTGCGGTGAGTGCCATTCTACTGTTTGTTTCTACCTGGAAAAATTCAATGCATTTACTGAATCAGAGCACCACCCATCCTTCCATCAGTCTGATGTAGCCCGTATATATATCCGGCTAACTTACATGATGAACATTCATTACACGAAGTAGTGCCATCCCACTTTCCTCCTACCCCCTTTTTAATATGATTTTTTTATAACTATTTTTTTTTAGCAGATGAGGTGCATTGCATGCATGTTCCCCTCAAGCAAAAGTCATTTAATGATGTGATGGGTTGGGAAGTACAGAGCATTCAGCCATCATGGATACACCACAAAGGGGGTCATTAGTTTCTCTGCTTTAATTGTTTTCAAAAGTTCTACAAGTTTTCTTTGACAGGGAGATGTCGTAGTTGTGATTTGGTGACATTGGGTAAAGCCATCCACATAATTCTGCTCTGTGCTTACTTTAACTTTAAAGAGCTTCTTTGATTTTATACTTATTTCACTATATTATTATCATTATTGTTATCATTTTCTCATTTAAGGTTTCTATTGAGTAGCAATGTTACACAGGAAGTAAATTGTGTAGGAGATTGGTTAGGGATTGACTTTGCTGGAGGTCACACATCTTTTCTATCAATACCAGGCAAACAGAAGCTGGTAGGTTTAAGCTGACTCAAGGTCAGGGTTATCGTGAAAGGTTGCAAGAAAATAAACAAAAAACATTAACAAAACAAGTCCGCACTGACTACACAGAGTACAGTCCTGACTAACAGCTGAAGGAAGGGCCTCTCCCTGCCAGCTAACAAACACAACTTGTAGTGACCTCACTTGCATGTGGCTCTCACGTAGACAGGCCCTGTGTCTCCAGGTAGAAAGATAATTGCCCACAATACTTTCCTTAAAGTAACCTGCTCAGGGTGTCCCTGGGAATCATTCCTCAAAGTATTTTGCCTCTAGGTCCTCATTTAGTACCTTTTTTGTCCCATAGCAACCATGGTTCCAGCTCTCAAAAATCTACAATCCGCAAGATGGAGGGGTGGGACTTTCTCCTGTCACCTCATTACAAGCACCTGATGCTGACCAATGAGACCAGATCTATCCATCGATCTATCTATCTATCTAAGTCCAAAAAATAGGCAGCACTCCAAGGTTGTAGTCAAAAACGTGAGGGTGAAGCTTTATTCCATGGCAACGTTTCGGTGGTTTAATCCACCTTTATCAAGCATAACAGGTGGATTAAACCACCGAAACGTTGCCATGGAATAAAGCTTCACCCTCACGTTTTTGACTACAACCTTGGAGTGCTGCCTATTTTTTGGACTTATTTACAAAAGACCGTTTGCCACGGAACTTACGGCTTTGCACCACCTTACCATTTAAACCAGTAGTGCTGCTCCGGATTTTTCTTTTTCTTTTTTTCTATCTATCTATCTATCTATCTATCTATCTATCTATCTATCTATCATATCAGCACATGAGGAGATACCATGAAGACTTGGAGAGTCTCTCCTGCCATTTCCTGCTGTGGAGTGTGAGGTGATGGGGGAGGAGGATTGTGACCGATCTGCAATTTCTGTCTGTGTCGAATATTTGTTTATATACAATGTAGGGAAAGCTGAGGGAGAGATAAGCGTAACTGTTTGGTTATTTCATTAGTTAGTGCTCCTGGAAGCACATAACTAAGTGCTGGAGCACTGAGCTCTGAGGTAATCAGCTGTGCGCAGGGAAAGGGGGGTGTCTCTACCTCCTTAGTTAACCCTCAGTGAAGATGGAATGTGTTTAGCAACAGCAATATCAGGAGTCACTAACACACTAACAACAGGGGGAGGCTGAAGAATACAAGAGGAAGGAGCAAGATTTGGGTAACTAACGCAATTGCAAAAGGGCTAAAAATTACCTACCCTACAACATATCAAAAGATTTTTGAAATGATGGTTACACTTTAAGTACCATCCCTCTGATTTAACTTAATTAGGCAGCAGGTGAGCCTCTGGTCTGCTACCTCACCGGAGCAGAACCTTAGAGAAATATACCTCCCCTCCACAACCTGCCCTACACAAGAGCCACAGTGGCAATTTAAAAAAGTAAGAATAAAGAAAAAACTTCTGTTGGCTAGAGTGAGAACATTCATCCATTTACTGTAGAAACAAGAGTTCTTTCAGTGTATCAGATAAAATAAAGTGAAGAACATAAGAGTGACAATCTAGTAAATATGGCACATAGGGACCTAAAGATGAGAAGTTTAAGAAGGAGAAAAGTAAAGAAGAGAAGAAAGAAGAGGGGTGTTAAATGAAGAGCACGGTAGGATGTGGGTATTGTCTATTTTTTATAGTTGGTGTAATTTGATGGTAATCGACTGCAGCATATTTTTCCTTTTTTTGCCTTATTTCAAATAAGATGAAATTACTTTTGTAAAATGGAAGTTATGTAAATAGACAGCTGTGTAACTCTACGATACAATACACCTTTCTATATTTCCTTGGTTGTTGCATGTAAAATCATAAATTTCTTAAGGGCCTTGGTTGGCACTTAGGAGGATCCACTTTAAGGAATGTTGTACTGGCTGTGCACTTGGGCATAATTTGTGACATTTCCTAAAGAGAATTTTTCAAATAAAAAGCATTGCAAGATTTAACAGAAAAAAAAACATAAAGAAATATTGGGCACTAAAAAGCAACTCCAAAAGAGAACACACCAGCCAACATAGAGAACATACTAAAATAAATGACCCCCAATTAGTGATGAGCAGGCCTGATAAAGTTGAAAATGCTGTTCAGGCCTGGTTTCAGTATCTGAAGATCTGTGATAGGTGCTCTTAACCCGTTAAATGCGGTTGGCAAAACCACCGGCTTCATTTAAATCTTAGAGGTGCGTGGGGACCATTATAGGTGGGGGAATGTTATGTTATTGGGGGATGTTATCAGATATGCTAGTCACATTGATTTAAATTGCCACTGATGGCTTTGTAGGAAACATTGAAAGAGTTTACTAGGACCCCTTACTAGGTTTCTTTGGGCCCTCCTCACCCACACTTGTCATTTCGTGGCACTCATCACCCCACACTGGACCCCCTATATTTCAGTTTGCATTGGGTCCCCATCCTTCCCTCTTCCCCCCTCTTCTTCTTTGTCTACTTCACATCACATCCCCATTCACGATAATTCACTCCCGGATTTCCTTTTAATATCCTTCTCTTGCACAATTTGGGTTTCCCCTACACCATGTTTTACTGTGTCCACCTGTGCTTTATACTATATTCGCCTTGTCGATATCTATTCATATTATATGATACTTGTTTTACTTTTGTTTTTTTTTTCTATTATCCCCTTCAGGGACGTTTTCACTTGCCATTGGTCTTTTTGCCCTCGGGCAATACGTATGATATGTGGTTTGTTAATCAATAACTCTCTATTTTCGCCGTTGATGCATATTTCACACCACGTTTTATATATATATTTTTTTCATTTGTGCCTATTTAATATATTTTCCACTATACTCGCGACAACACTATGTCCACAACTTATTGGCACCCTTTTGGTGCATTCTATTTCTAATAATATGGTCTTTGTATATATTGACTCATACTTAGTTTTGCATATTTTGTAATTACTTACCCCATATTGTTCGTTCATCATTTTCTATGCCGATGATTTCTTTTTACTCACTGTTTAAATATATCATCATCCCAATATTGTAGAATACAGCTATTGGTGTATCATCAGGGGCGTTTCTCCATTATTGTCATACACACCTCCTCCGGAAGTCAGTTCCGTCCCGGAGCGCAATTGGAACGCATCTGGAACGCATCACGTGACATCCTTGCGACACTTCCGGCTGCCGGACCGGAAGTGGGCGGATTCTCTTTCGGCGTCTGTGCCTCGGCAGAGCAGACACACACCATTTAAGCGTGCGAGCTAGACTCGCATGGTATCCCCTGAGGAAGCCCGCTTGATGGGTGATACGCGTGGGGCATCTGCAATCTCCCTCTCCCCCAGGTCCGACTCCCAGTGGTAATGTAGCTATTTTTGTTTATACATTACTGCCTGTCTACTTGTAGGTATTTACCACTTGTAGCACTACACTCTGCACTTTAATACTGTACTGGGAGCCCAGACTCAATTGTTACAGCTTCATCTTGTTTATCTGTACCGATTTTTCTATATGAATTACTGGGCACAGGGGGATCTCTTGTCTGTCTTACCCTTAATGGGATTTTTAACTGGTTTTCACTTGTATTTGTTCACCCAAAAAAGATTTATATACTTTTTCATATCACATCCACTTTCTTCCTTTTTTGCATTTATAGTTTCTATTGGATGTGTTCATTTTGCTCTCATCATTACCCCACTTTATTTTGTTTGAAACATTTAACCCCTTCCCGACATTTGACGTAATAGTACTGCATCGCGGGAGGTGCGTTCCCGCAAAATGCAGTACTATTATGTCATGCTTCTGGCCCCGGCTCCTGAACGGAGCCGGGGCCAGAAGCTGCGGGTGTCAGCTATATATTATAGCCGACACCTGCCTCTAACACCCGCGATCGGAGATTTCTCCGATCGCGGGTGTTAACCCCTAACACGCTGCGGTCGCGCTGACCGCGGCATGTTAGGGGGAATTTAAAGTGAATCGGACCCCCCCCCCCCCGCGCGGTTCCGATCGCAACCCCGGGACTGCCGGTGCCTGGGGCTGCGCGATCTCCTTCCTGTAGCCGGGTCCGTGCCTTCTGACAGGACCCGGCTGTAACACGCTGAGCATGCGCAGCATGCGCAGCATGCTCAGTGTGTTACATTACACAGTGTAACACATCTGTATTACACTGTGTAATGTGAAGAATAGCTTGAACAAGCGATCAGTGGATCGCTTCTTCAAGCTTACCGGTAAAAGCAAATAAAAAAAAGTTAAAAACATTGAATAAAAACATGTTTGAATAAAAAGAATTAATTAAATAAAGTTAAAGTCCCCTAAACACAAATATTCCCTATACATATGCAATAAAGTGAGAAAAACACAAAATCGCCAAAAACCCCCACATATTTGGTATCATCGCCTCCGTAACAATCCGTACAATAACTCAGAAACGTTATTGGACCCGCTCGGTGAACGCTGTAAAAATAAAACCCGAAAAACACGCCAAAAATGTACATTTTTCATAAAATCTCTGAACAAAAATCTTCTAAAAAGTGATCAAAAAAAGTTGTGTGTGCCAAAATGGTACCACTGAAAAGAACAACTCAACACGCAAAAAATAAGCCCTAAACTAGCTCTGTCAACCAAAAACTATTATAGTTACGTCTCCGAAAAGATGGCGATGCAAGAACAAATGAGATTTCCTCTATATTAGTTTTTATCCAGTAAAATTGTAAAAATAAATGAAAAACTATATAAATGAGGTATCACTGTAATCGTAGTGATCTGTAGAATAAAGATAATATAGTATTTTTAATGTACGGTGTACGACCCCCAAAAATTACAAAAAGAAAGGAAACCAAAATTGACAATTTTCTTTTCACCCATACATTCAAGAGTTAATAAAACCTCATCAATTAGCTAATGACCCACTAAAATGAAGTATTTGTAAAGTGCATCTCATGTCGCAGAAAATAAGCTCTTATATGTCCAAATTGCCCAAAAAATAAAGATTGTATAGCCAATAAAAAGTTACAATGCATAATCTGCTCTGAATGGAGCAGCTTCCCTTCGATGCCCTGGTGTGTGACCATACAGCAGGTTACCACCACATATGGGGTATTGTTATATGCAGGAGGGATAGGGTATCAAATTTTGTGGAGCGTTTTAGTATTATCCACCGAAAATTTGTACATTTTTTGAAAAACACATTAATTTAGCCCAAAAAATGTCCCTTTCAAAATTGCATCCGATTTTGTTTTAAGCCCTGTAAAACAATTAAAGGGTTAACAAACTTCATAAAAGTTGTTTTACGTACGTTTAGGGGTATAGTTTCTATAATGGGGTAATTTATGGGGTTTTACTTTTATTTAGGTCTCTTAAAGTGACTTGAAACCTGAACAGGTCCCTCAATAGCAGGATTTTGCGTTTTTTATGAAAATGTGAAAAATTGCACCTAAAGTTCAAAGCCCCATAACATCCTACAAAAATAAGACTATGCATATAAAAACCATGTCCACATAAAGAAGACATTTGGTGAATGTTAGTTATTAAGTATTTTTGCGGTTATGACTATGTATGGAAAAAGTAGAACATTTTGAAGTTCGAAAATCAAGAATTTTTCCAAATTTTCACCAAATATCTGATTTTCTCATAAATAAATGCAAAACATACCACCAAAATTTTTCAACTAACATGAAGTACAATGTGTCACAAGAAAACAATTTTAAAATCACTTGGATATGTTAAAGCGTTCCGAAGTTATGACCACTTATAGTAACACAGGGCAGATTTGAAATAATAGGCCATCTCAGGAAGGTGAAAAGTGGCTTCAGCGTTCAGGGGTTAAAGAGTTTACATCAAATATCTGATTGAATTTTGGGTCTTCTCAATACTACCCCAAAGTATTTTGTATATTTATTTGTTGTTTCTATTGAGGAAGTTATAAAATATTTTAATTGTTGTCAGGGGCGTTCCTAGGGTGGTAAAAGATCCGTGAAACGGGCCCCAATGCATGTGTATCACACTGTCAGTAATACTCACTTCTGTACATAGCCCCTTCACATTTGGTTATGCCAATAACAACTTTACTGATGGTATATACAGCTACAGCAACCACAGGAGAAATCCCTACTTGTTATATGCACAACTGCTGGTGACATGTTCTCTATCTTCTCCATTAGGCCCAGCATCACCAGGTCTCCTCTTTAGCCACATTTCTTTCCTGTGGAGTTCACCACACAGACATCTTATGTCCTTCATTGTCCCAAAATTTTGGTTCTCTGAAGGCGCGTTCACATTGCACTTGCAGTTAAAAATGCATCAATTAGTTTTGAGGTGGTTTTAGGTGCAGTTTTGTTATTTTAACAGGTGAATTACATTTGTGGAACAGGTTTCCCATTGAAACTCAAATTCACCCATTTCACCTGTTAAATTAACAAAACTGCACCTAAAACCAGCTGTTGGAATTTCAGCCTCTATATGTTAGACCGCCTGTATGACCAGAGAAAATCCATTAATGATTTTTTTGTTGATGCAAGCGGACAGGAGTACTCCCATGTGTAACTTTGATGTCAGCCACTGGCAGCTCATGCGTGACACCTGCCGTTTGCTCAGGCCTTTTGAAGAGGCCATGTTACTTGTCAGTCACCAGGACTGCGGGATGAATAACGTCATTCCACTGCTTCATGTCCTGGAACTGATGCTGCAAAATCTGTCTGGTCAGGGCACTGGAGAAGTGGAGACTAAATCTCATGAGTTCTGAACTGAAGGAGGAGCAGGACATTGGAGCACAAGTAGTGTCTGGTGAAATCAGACAAAAGAGGAGAAGCAGGAGCATCTGTTTTAAAAGCATGTCTAATTTTCAATGGAGTGATGATTTATGTTGGGTACCATGTGATGTGTCTTCCCTTTATACTACCATTCCCCACAATCTAGCCATCCCAGTGGTAGCCCATCACATGGGAAAATACAGCAATTATTCTGCTGAGTTACAAAACTTTATTCTTGATGTGCTGAGGTTCTTTTGTCTCACAATTTCTTTTCCTTTTTTTTACAGGTACAGGGTTGTCCAATGGGGGCGAAATTTTCCCCCTTATTGGCCAACCTATATATGGCATGGTCGGAGGAATTTCACATTTTTTCAGACTCTAACCCCTTCGCTGATTCTATAAAATGGTATGGCAGATATATAGATGATTGTATCCTTGTATGGTCTGCAGAAACATCTAACATCCCCACATTTATACAATACATCAATAATTACAGCCTAGATCTTAAGTTTACTTATCAGAATCATAATGCAACTATTGATTTTTTGGACATTACACTCACTGACTTTTATTCAGTTTCCAGGTGCCTATTCAGAAAACCAACTTCAGGGAACACTACTCTCTCATGCCAAGGCAAATACATCAGAGCATGACGTTATTGCTCCACGTTTCATACGTATATTGCTAAAACCGAAATATTGGATAACCGTTTTAAAAACACGGGCTATAACACTCACACTTTAGAAAAAGCCAAAAACATAGTGTCCACAAAACCATGCACTGAATATCTTTTTTTCACAAAAAAAGAGGGCACAACAGTCTTTTTCAAACAAAATTGTGTTCAGTGCCACTTACAGTGAGGATTCATACTGAATCATTTACCCTTACTGTATCAAGATGCTATTGTAAAACAAATATTATCCAATGGAGTACAATTCGTCACTAAACAAGCTACTACCATTGGCAAAATTGTATCGCCTAATATGTATTCCAGTGTCAGTAACATCAACACAGACACTTGGTTACATTTGAAAGGCAATTTTAAATGTGGCCAACACAGATGCAATTCTTGTAAATACATGCAAAAAACTGCTACTTTTCAGAGTTATAACACATCCAATCCAAAGATTTTCAATATTAACAAATATGTCAACTGTGATAGCCGTCATGTGGTATATCTAATCTGTTGTACCCATTGTCACCTACAGTATGTAGATTGTACAGTCAGAAAGTTTAAATCCCATTTATATGAGCAAGTTAATGATGCTAGTAAAACATTTTCCCGAAACCGGTCTAATGTAGCCAAACACTTTAACCCCTTAACGCTCTGCGCCGTAGCTCTACGGCGCAGAGGTATAAGGGATGTATGAAGAGGGCTCACGGGCTGAGTCCTCTTCATACAGAGGTGGGGGTTTTTGCATATTTCACAAAACCCCCACCGCTAATAACCGCGGTCGGTGCTTGCACCGATCGCGGCTATTAACCCCTTCAACGCCGGCGGCAAAGTCGCCGGCGGCGTTTAAAAGACGGCGGCGCGTGGGCGCCGCCATCTTTTTTCCGATCGCCACGCCCCCGAACGTCATCGGGGGGCGGCGATCGGTTGCCATGGTAGCCTCGTGTCTTCTTTTGACACGAGGCTATCTGGCAGCTGCAGATTCGTTACAATGAGCCAGTGGCTCATTGTAATGAATGTGCTGCAAAAATGCCATATATTGCAATACAGAAGTATTGCAGTATATGGTAGCAGCGATCTGACCATCTAGGGTTAATGTACCCTAGATGGTCTAAAAGATAGTGAAAAAAAAAATAAAAAAAAAAGTTTAAAAAATAAAAAAAATTAATAAAATATTAAAAGTTCAAATCACCCCCCTTTCCCTAGAACGGATATAAAACATAATAAACAGTAAAAATCACAGACATATTAGGTATCGCCGCGTCCCAAAATGCCCGATCTATCAAAATATAAAAACGGTTACAGACGGCGGTGACCTCCGAGGCGGGAAATGGCGCCCAAATGTCCGAAATGCGACTTTTACACCTTTTTACATAACATAAAAAATGAAATAAAAAATGATCAAAATGTCGCACAGACCTCAAAATGGTAGCAATGAAAACGTCGCCTCATTTCGCAAAAAATGACCCCTCACACATCTCTGTGCGCCAAAGTATGAAAAAGTTATTAGCGTCAGAAGATGGCAAAAATTTTTTTTTCTTTTTTGTACACATTCGTTTAATTTTTGAAAATGTATTAAAACACAATAAAACCTATATAAATTTGGTATCACCGCGATCGCACCGAACCAAAGAATAAAGTAGGCATATTATTTGGAGCGAAGAGTGAAAGTAGTAAAAACTGAGCCCACAAGAACGTGACGCACGTGCGGTTTTTTTTCAATTTTTCCACATTTGGAATTTTTTTTCAGCTTCGCAGTACACGGCATGTTAAAATAAATAACATTACGGGAAAGTAAAATTTGTTACGCACAAAATAAGCCCTCACACAGGTCTGTACACGTAAAAATGGAAAAGTTATGGATTTTTGAAGTTGGAGAGCGAGAAATGAGCCGGAAAACCCTCCGTCCTTAAGGGGTTAAATTTGCTCATAATGGCTCTTTTTCACATATGTCAGCTATCATCATTGAAAGGGTATCTGCACCTAAACGTGGAAGAGATTGGTGTAAAACTTTACTTACCAGGGTAGCTTTCTGGATTCGTACATTGGATACCAGCCATCCTCATGGCTTGAATTTGAGATCCAATCTCATGCATTTTTATTAGTTTTTCCGTGGTCAATTAAAATCAAACCAAACTATATTAGAATTATATTTTTGTTTAGTTTAGTCTTTCTTATTGTTGTAGTAATTCTTTTCCTTTTCTTCATGTGCTGATTTCTCTAACACGTCATTTCCTGTTCTCTTCCCCCATAGGTGCTTCCTTACCTGTTAAATGCTTTCTGCTTCCACACGTGTATACGCCACTATGACTAAGGATTAGTTTACGAAACGCATCAATGGCTACTTTATTTTTCGCCCATGTGCACATGCCTTTTTTTAAATGTTTCCTTATATTTTTTAAATATTATATTTTTGTATTTTCGCTGGAGTTTCTGAACCTTTTTTGTACAAGCATCTGTAGAAAGTAGAAGACAAGGCAGATGACCCAGAATCACCATGGCAGTATACAGTGGAGATGGAGCCGCGAATCCCTCAGAGTCACTTGAGCAGATGGCCCTCAGCATGCTTCGTTGCCTAACTAGTGACAGCCAAATACTGAACATCCGGCAAAGGGGTGACATTTGGCTCTCCACCCTATTGGTCCCTTGCTACCCGTCAAAAATGGGTTACTTTTTTCAAGCTGTTAAGATGGAGGAACAACTGGTGTACTATAGAGAAATACTGAAAAGACAGTTGGCCACTGCCAATGTGCGCCATTGTCCATCCTCTGTCAGGTCTGACCGGGGGATTACTGGCAGTCACGCTCACATATATACTGCCAAGGCTGCTGTAGGGAGATGGGGGAGGGTAGGAGCAGAGGGTAGCCACCATCTGCAGCAGCAGCAGGACATGGAGCAAACCCTGCAAAAGCAGATGTTGGCATACTTGGACTGCAGTTTACCACCCCAGGTAGAGGATCCCCTGGACTACTAGGCAGCCAAGCTTGATGTGTGGCTGCAACTTGCGGAGTTTGCAGTAGAGAAGCTGTCCTGCCCGGCCAGTAGTGTGGCACCAGAGCTTGTGTTCAGTGCGCCGGGGGCCATCATTACCCCAAGGAGAATCTGCTTGTCCACCAGTAATGTGGACAGACTGACCTTTGTCAAGATGAATCAGGCTTGGATTGGCCAGGATTTCAACACACCAATGCATTATGCATGAGATCAGATAAGCCATGACGCCTCCCCCAAATGTTGAGAAATGAGCCTGGATTATAACTACCTGCCTCAGCCACTATTCTGATTCTGCCATCCACCTGATGCCACACATCTGCTGTCAATTGCTCCATATGCCTCCCACCATCTTTACCAGGGACTGGAATTGTCACCCACCTCCACACTCTTTCATTGTGCCACTCTGTTGCCTCCTGCTGCTGCTGCAACATTTACACTCTGTCATTCTGCCACTATACGGCCTACCATGTTGCCACCATTTCTTTTTATGGAGTTGATACAAAGGACTGCAATGCTGCACCTTAATTAAAAAAAATTAAATGTAAAATACAATTTACTATTTACAGTAGTCAATCAACTTAAAATAATACTCTACAAATAATTATTTTCAAAGCATTGAACTCTTTGCTGTCCTGCCACATGTCAAGGGGCTCAGCTACCCGACCTGCCACACTAAAGGCTGGGGGATGTGTACGGTTCTATACATATAATTTTGCCCACTGATGAGGATAATGGGGCTTATATACTAAGGGTCCCGGGGCCGCATTTCCGTCGGGTCGCCCGACGTTTTCGGGGATTGCCCTGCTGGGACAGGTATTTAGTAGGTGATTGTGCTGCACGCGATCGGGTTTAGTCGCAATCATGTCGGCTTACATGCAACACATCAGGGGCAGAACGTGGACAATCCGACGGATTCGGACAAACCACGGAATTTAACTTAAAAATTGTGTTGCAAGCCATGCACTTACATACACCAGGAAGAAGAAGGTGAACTCCGTCGGACCTGAGCGGGGAAAGAACATATGCAAGATATCGGGCGCACAATCTTCTTGAATCGCGGCACAGTTCATTGTCATCAGACAATGCACTCTCGGGATCTCCTCCAGACAGGGTAAGTAAATGTGCCCCAATATGTATATAACACAGCACATCTTCCACAGTGTACAGCTGAGGTGGCCGCTCAGATAATAAATTTTGTGTGAGGGGACAGTAGGACGAAAGAACTAGGAATCTCTTCCTGCCTTCTACATCCATTGTGTGGTCAGCAGCTACTGGGATGCATAATGCCAGATCTGTGGCCTTTAGTAACCCCCTAGGCTAAGAAGACTGCCTGACAGTGAGTATATATATATATATATATATATGTATATGTAGGTGTATAAATGTGTGGATATGTATGTATGTATGTGTGTATATGCGATGTGTATCTTCTGTATGTTGTATATCCTCTGTATGTGTTTATATATGTGATGTGTATGTGCTCTGTTTAAAGCCTTCTAGAGGTCAACCCAATTTTGGTTTGGGCTATGGCTAAATTAAACCTCTAGCCTAGGTGTAGGGAACCCATGGCTTGTGAGCCAGATGTGGTTCTTTTGATGGCTGCATCTGGCTCGCAGACGTGACTAATAGCAATCGGCACTGTGTACATCTAAGACACACACAGCAATGATCACTGGATGCAGGCAGGGATATTACCACTGCCTGCATCTACACTACTAATAACCTTGGTTTCATAAGATCATAACATGCATTTACTCATAGATGTTTTCCTTTATAAGGAAATACTTCTATCTTCTACTCTACTATATGGGAGATTATCACCACATAAAGTATATAAACAGCGCTTGCCAAAAATTTCTGCAGCTCTTTTGATGTTGCCGTAGGTTTTTTGGCAGCCTTCCACTTTGTCTTTTCATACTTTTTTGAAGGATTTACAGTTCTTGGTAATGTCACTGTTGGTAATGTCATTTTTTCTACCTCACTCGTATTCTCATTGTTTTGGAAATTTGTAAGACTGATACCTTTAAAGAATTATTTGTCTGTGATGTCTGCAAGCTGTTTGCAATCCATATCTTTTACTATAAATTAACTAATAAAATATCAGGAAAAGCTTTCTAGAACAGCTGAACTTTGTATGAGGTTAAACAGACTGTTTCCACTTGATAACACAAGTTTAAAATACTTATGCAGCCAAGTAATTATATATATTTTTTTATTTTTGTGTGATCTCTCTTAATGATTTGAATATTTTTGATTGATTGAATTTTGTATTATAGGTGGTATTAAAGATGAAAAAAATATATTGGTCCTCTTTGTATTCTATGTAGATTAATTAATGAATTTTAGACTTTGAATGCAGCACAAGTTGTATGGTGAAGTTGGACCCCCATACATTTTATAGTCACCTATATCACCTATTTAGTGCAATAAAAGTGATGATTTGGATATTTTGTTACAACTGAAAAACTAAAGCGGAGTCACAGAAGAAGCAGAAACTGTGCACAAGAGTTAAATTTCTAATTTAGTTTGTAAAAAAGACCATATAATATGGAAATTTATTTAAATAGGTCTCAATGTTTTTGAGCTTCCTGCATTGTCTAAGGTTTTATCTTAACTTCCAAAATTGTGGTAAAAAGAACTCTTTGAAATAAAGTGCACAAAACTTTTCCAGTTCTTGCAGGTGTTTGTGATTTTCTAGTTAACGTGTTCAGCTTCTGTCTATTGCCTCCGCAGATGCTGCATTCATGCTTGAATTTGCTATTGAGGTGTCAATTATACTTTCTTTCATAAGCTGGAAGCAGACAACATCATGGAGTTTGGATGACTACCCAAGCTGCCAAAAGCTGCCAGCTCTTTAATGGAAATGATTTCTGACTTATGTGCCCTTGTAATGGTTCTCTACCTCCTAAATTACAGTCTTGTTTGGAAAGCAGGAGTCCAAGATGCCAAAACTACGTAAACCAAGACTTTAGAACTCAGATGACTTCTTAAAAGTTTATTGCAATATAAATAAAAAATGTTGAGACAATAGATCTCACTGGTTCCCTATCAGTCCATCCATCCCAGTCTGTGATTCTACAGAACATTCTGTCTCTCCTCTGCTTGTTCTGCCCCCCCCCACCTTGTTATTGGCAGTATCAGCTCTTTGCATAAAAGCTATAAACACTTAGTGCTCACACAGCACAGACAGACTTCATGTGCTTATAATTTATTTTGCTTATTACATGTTCCCTGTCCCTCCATGTGATGGAAGATACCGGGCTGCTCACCATATACATCCTGTATGTTCACTGTGCAGTGTTCAGTGGATTTACTTGTGGGAAACTAAATAGATTTAATGCTAAATTACTTTGAGAGAAAACACAAAGTATAATGGGATCTGTGGACAAACTAACTGGCCTCAGCCTGAGGGCATAGACTGACAGATATTAGTCTCCATCTACTTCACCTCTGGTGAGAAAGAATTTTGTCACACACTTTTAGAACATAAGATGCCATGACTTTGGAAAGAAAAAGATTAGCAGCACAAAGTAGGTATAGTTCTGTTTGTTTTCAAAAGTGGAATCACACATAATTATTTGGTAAAATCACCATAGCTTTACAGTTACGCTTTAAGCTATCTCCGCTGCAGGCAAGCATTGGTACAACTATTTCTTAATTATATTCATGTATGTGACTTTGTATATGTGCACTTGGTTCGGAAGTTACTGTTGAGAGCAGTGGTTTCACTCTTGGTTCAAGCTTGGGATTATGCGCCATTGTACTTGGAGCAGTGGTTCCATGCTTAGTCCCAAAGTTATCGCTGGGAGCAGTGGTTCCACAATTATAGCTCACAAGTGGAGAAATAAATGTTGGGGGAACAGAGTTTAAAGAAATCTTTTGTAGGCAGATATCAGATCCTGGTTGAAGTTTTAATTCTCCTTATGCAATATTTTATAATAATTGGGCTCCACATTGCAGTTTAACCTGTTACAATAATCAGTATCCTAATGCAGAACTTCTTTTCTTTCTTCATAGCCTATGCCACTGCTAAGGAACTACTCATTTCATTTCCATTTACTATTTTCAATTCTATGTTCATTTATTCTACAGTGAAAAATTATATCCCCAAATGTTTATCCAATGTTTATCCAGCTTGTTCTAAAACCCAAAAGCTACATTTAACACTATATGGACAATGGGATAACAACACCATCAAATCTACATCAGGAATGAAATTTAGGTGTTACAATGTCACAGCCCAGATCTCAGCCATTAAGAGCGTGGGGCGTAAATGAATGCCCAAAAACTTCAATGAACTAAAGAGAGGGATTAAATTTGTGCAGAACAATGTGCAAAGAGATTAAAGCCTGCTCCTGACGCTAATAAAAAAACTTCGGCTTGGGAACGAGGAGGTAAGTATATGTTTATTTTTTTAGTATGTTTTTATTTTTTATGCAGCCCCCCCGGCCATGCTACTTTTTTTAATATCTCTTGGACAACCCCTTCAAATACCTTCCCTTCTTTGATAAACTTGATGGTTCATTCATGGATGACACTCTCATATTCACACACTGTTTCCTAATTTTGTTAAATACACAATGACATCATTGACTCTGCTGTGTGTTCTTGTTCATTTGAAGTTGTATCAAGCTAATTTTCATTTCCTTTTAAGGACCATGATTTTTTTATTGTGCTGTACAAAAACATAGGCTTCAAAGAGGGCGGACATTCTTGTTCCGATGACTGTTAATGTAATTGAAAATCCATTTTTGTGGGCATGAAAATTTGCCCTTTATCAACAATCCTCTGCACAGCAGTGGCATAGTAAATTATTCACAGACGTGAATGACAGACATGTTTATAAAGCTGTTCAGAAGCCAATTAGGGAACGCCTGCACTTTCACTAATATATGAGTCATGTACTCATTGTTGTGACCAAACAAACATGCTTGCAGAGGACAGCTCATCCTAATCATGTTGCTTCCAAATTGAGTATTCCATTTATTATGTAATCATAAAATCATTGTTACTATGACTGATTCAATTTGAATAGTATTCCTTGGGGACATATATTGTTCAATGAACTCAAAATGATTATGATTATTTGGCCTTTAGCTGTAGCTGGATGAAGTCAGCAAGCAGACATGGCAGTGTGCCCACAGCTATACCTAATGAGAGTAAGTACATCTGCAACATTTCAGTAGGGAAATCCTATAGCAGTGGCGGATTGCCCTATTTTCTTTTTATCTCTGTTCAAAAGATAAATTCTATTAAAGTCTTACTTGTGTAAATTAACCACTTCCTTACTAGGCCCTTTTATATTGCTCTGTTTACAGAGCCATATGAAGGCGTGTTGTCTTGGGACAAATTTTATTCATTGGTGGCACCATTTTATATTCTGTATAGTCTACAAATAAGATAGAAAAAAAATTTGATAGAATTGACAAAAAACACTTTTGCCCCATTCCCCTATGGATTTTGTTTTTACAGCTTTTCCTGTGCATTACAAATGACACATCACTTTTCTTCTTTGGGTCAGTTTGATTACAGAGAGTCAACCTAGTCAAAAGCCTCTTACTAAGCTAAACCAGTTTCCTGCACTCTAACGATAAGTTACAAACACATCAAAACAGCATGAGCTACAGTATTCTTAAAGAATAGATATACTGGTTTTCCTTTTATCCTACATCATGCATTTAGAATTTCTGAAAAATTCATGCTGGATGTCAACCCTTTAATTACTTGGCCATTTTGCACCTTCCTGATACGATCAAATTTTTCAAAACTCATGTGTGGTTATAAATTTGAAACACTAACATATCCAGGTGATTTTGAGATTGTTTTCTCATGACACATTGTACTTCATGATAGTTGAAAACTTTGGGTGATATGTTTTATGTTTAATAATGAAAAAACAGATATTTGCAAAAAATTTTTAAAATTCTTGATTTTTGAAATTCAAAACTTTTGACTTTTCTGACACAGTCATAACACAAAAATAACTTGACAACTAATATTTACTGTAGTTCGGCTTTATTTTGGAATAGTTTTATGTTATAGGATGTCATGAGAACTAAAACTTTTGGTGTAATTTTTCACATTTCCATAAAAAGGTAGAATAATTCTCTTTGAGAGGCCTAAATTATAGTAAAACCCCCAAAATTACCCAAGTATATGACAGTGCTAAAAACCTGCAATACATCAGTTAAAAAAAGTAAAAAAAGTTTTAAATAAAAATAAACAGATAAATTAATCAAAAAGCCTCAAAAGCCCTGTAACATATTACACTTGCATGTAATACAAATACAAAAAGTGAAAATAGCCATACAAACCCCAGAGTATTACCATGTCCAAAATCATTATTATACCCACACAATGAATGCCATAAATAAATAAAAGACCCACCAAAAATTACAATTTTTACATATATTGTTCTACAAAAAATGCTATAAAAAAATTATCAAAAAACTTTGTGTAAAGCACAACATATCCTGCAAAAAACAAGCTCTAATTTAGCTATATAGACAAAAATTCAATGAGTTATGCTAATTGGAAAATGGTAATGCAAAAATTGTAGATTTTTTCCTCTTGTGAGGTTTTGTTGTACAAAACTAGTAAAACGTAAGCAAAAATATAGAAATTTGGTTTTGTGGTAATCGTACTGACCCTTTGAATAATTTTAACATAATACTTGGAATACTGGAATTTTTTACAACCCCCCCCCACAAAAAAAGTTAATATATTTTTAGCAATAGGGCATAGCCACCCGAAAATAGTACCACTGAAAAATGCATCTCATTTTTCAAAAAATTTGTCAATTTTTTTCTTTTTGTAAATAAACGCAAAAAGTCTAATAAACTCTTGAATGTGTAGAGGAAAAGAAAATCATCAATTACGGTTTTGTATTTTTATGATTTTTTATGGCCATTCACTATGCCACAAAAATATGTTATCTTTATTTTATAGATCACTATGATTATATGATAACTCATTTATATTATTTTTTAAAAAATATTTTTACAATTTTACAGAAGAAAAACTAATATAGAGAAAATCTCATTTGTTTTTTATCACCATCTGGGAGGCATAACTTATTTTTCTTTAAACAGAGCTGTTTGTTGGGTTTTTTTGGAATTTATTGGCTTTGGAGCCATTGCCAGTATGAAATAGTATGGCAGGGGTCGGGAAATTACCTCGGCCGGTCAATGTATTTCTATATTTTCCAGAGATATCAAATTTATATTATTTTATTAAAGAGAACCCAGAGGTCACATTAAACTTCACTGGTATGGCCTGCTCTGTGTTGCAATTCTGGACTTTTAATTGTTAAGCTTCGCCCAGTGGGGTAGATTACGGTGGACCGCTACATCACCAGGAATCTCCCCTCCGATAGAGGTTGCATGGGCGGTGCATTAGCGTCTCTGCGGTGACGTCCAATGCCTCCTACCGTACCAAGGGGAGTTACCTGGTGATATAGCAGATGTTAATAAACAAATAAATGGAGGATACGTGGTTGCAGTTTAGTAGTGGTGATGTTTCGGACTGAAAAATAGAATTTTTATTGATAGGGAGTGAATGCTGTGTTTAGAGTTTGTTTTTTACAAACACGCTCCTATGTATGTTACAAATGATCCCTGAATGTCTTAAGAGGGAACTGATCCACTAGACTTGTATTTACAAAATTTTGGGCTTAACGGGATTTGTCCACATAATATTTTAATGTTATCAATAAAGCTTTGAATTTAATATACTTAGAAACAGGCAGATTTGCAAATAAGATAATTATAAAACATAAACTTCAGTATTAAATTGTTATTTTTTAGATTTTATTTAAAAGTTGGAATATCCTACAGAGAGAGAGAGAGAGAGCTAGCAGTTTAAGTAAAGCAGAAGTAAAACCCGTTGACAGGTTCCCTCTAATTCTTTTTATTTAAAAAAAAAAGAATACAACCTTTTGATCACTTTGTTTCAAATATTTATAGGTTTCAATGTTAAAATTAGCAAATCAGAATTTTTTATTTTTTCCATATATATATATATATATATCTATATATACACTCACCGGCCACTTTATTAGGTACACCATGCTAGTAACGGGTTGGACCCCCTTTTGCCTTCAGAACTGCCTCAATTCTTCGTGGCATAGATTCAACAAGGTGCTGGAAGCATTCCTCAGAGATTTTGGTCCATATTGACATGATGGCATCACACAGTTGCCGCAGATTTGTCGGCTGCACATCCATGATGCGAATCTCGCGTTCCACCACATCCCAAAGATGCTCTATTGGATTGAGATCTGGTGACTGTGGAGACCATTTGAGTACAGTATATACTGTATACTGTATATATATGTATACACTCACTTTATTAGGTACACCTGCTCGTTAACACTTAATTTCTAATCAGCCAATCACATGGCGGCAACTCAGTGCATTTAGGCATGTAGACATGGTCAAGACAATATCCTGCAGTTCAAACCGAGGATCAGTATGGGGAAGAAAGGTGATTTGAGTGCCTTTGAACGTGGCATGGTTGTTGGTGCCAGAAGGGCTGGTCTGAGTATTTCAGAAACTGCTGATCCATCCTGCCTTGTATCAACGGTTCAGGCTGGTGGTGGTGGTGTCATGGTGTGGGGAATATTTTCTTGGCACTCTTTGGGCCCCTTGGTACCAATTGAGCATCGTTGCAACGTCGCAGCCTACCTGAGTGTTGTTGCTGATCATGTCCATCCCTTTATGACCACAATGTACCCAACATCTGATGGCTACTTTCAGCAGGATAATGCGCCATGTCATAAAACTGGAATCATCTCAGACTGATTTCTTGAACATGACAATGAGTTCACTGTACTCAAATGGCCTCCACAGTCACCAGATCTCAATCCAATAGAGCATCTTTGGGATGTGGTGGAACGGGAGATTCGCATCATGGATGTGCAGCCGACAAATCTGCGGCAACTGTGTGATGCCATCATGTCAATATGGACGAAAATCCCTGAGGAATGCTTCCAGCACCTTGTTGAATCTATGCCATGAAGAATTGTTCTGAAGGCAAAAGGGGGTCCAACCAGTTACTAGCATGGTGTACCTAATAAAGTGGCCGGTGAGTGTATATATATATATATATATATATATATATATATATATATATATATATATATATATACAGATGATATACAGATGAAGCTGATTGAGATGCTCTTGACTGTCATGACAGCCGCTCAAAGCCAGTGAATGATGTAGCAGGTTAAGGAGCAGGCATCTAGTGTGGCAGTTAATGGGAGGTGACTGATGACACAGAAACAACAGACACTTGCCCTCTCCATACAGCCATTACCACACTGCAACAGATATAGTTGTAAGGAACTGGTAAATCTAGTGTATACCACATATTTAAGAATATTATATATATTTATAATAAATGATAGTTATTACTTACCGTATATACTCGACTATAAGCCGACCCAAGTATAAGCCGAGGCCCCTAATTTTACCACAAAAACCTTGTAAAACCTATATTTTTTTACTCGAGTATAAGCCGAGGTTGGTTTTTCAGCACATTTTTTTGTGCTGAAAAACTAGGCTTATGCTTGAGTATATATGGTACATTTCTACCTTTCCACCTAATAAAACATGGCGTGACTCTAAAGTATTTACCTCCAAACCATTGTAATATTTTTGTCTTTTATGGGTCAGTACATGAATTCATTATCTACAGCGCAGAAAGAGAAACTAAGTGAACTATTAAATATAATCACCTGTCAGACTTCAGCGTGGTAGCAATCACTTACACCAAATGTTTCTGTCTCTGCAAGTAGCTTGTAGTAAGTTAAAACAAAAGTTTGTCCCAGCTTAGACATGTAGACTTTAAGACTTTGTTATCATGACATTGATTTGAAATTGTGTAATGAGAAATTGTATTAAATGTTAGTTGTCACTAGAACAACCTTTAACAAAGCATTTATGGGACACTTGCCAAGTTCTGTTGAGTATTTTTGTAAAGCAGTATCCTCATTTACATCACAAATATGGCAGCTAAGATTTCAATAGGAAATTGCACCTCTTTAGACACAGCCTATCTACTCACAGAATATTCATAGAAACCTACAGGAAGTTGGTTCTAGACCATGGTTGCTTACCTGTAAGCCAATCAGCGACGGGCAGGCTTATATGATGTCACACAGACTATAAAATCTCGGCACTTCACACTGTATGGGCTGCCTGTAGCGTCCAGCTGCTTCTACTTCTACTGTGCTGTAATGATTTTTGCTCCAAGGGTCTCTGTTTTGGGGGATCTGTATACCCCAAAAAGCAGTTCTTTTTTGTTTCTGAAGTGAAGAGAAAAAAATCAGTGAGAAATCCACATACTTTCTGTAGTGATTTCCGCTCCAATCCTAGGGAGTCCGTTCTTGTGCTTCTGTATACCACAAATAGCAGTTCTTTTTGATGCTGAAGTGAATAGGAAGAAATCATTGTGAAACCCACATACTTCCTGTAGTGATTTCTGCTTCAATTCCAGGGTGTCAGTTCTTGTGCTTCTGTATACCACAAATAGCAGTTATTTTTTGTTGCTGAAGTGAATAGGAAGAAATCAACGTGGAATCCACATACTTTCTGTAATGATTTCTGCTCCAATCCCAGGGTGTCCGTTTTGGGGGATCTGTTTACCCCAAATAGCAGTTCTTTTTTGTTTCTGAAGTGAATAGGAAAAATCTGTGTGAAATCCAAATATTTTCTGTAGTGATTTCTGATTCAATCCCAGGGTGTCTGTTTTGGGGGATCTGTTTACCCCAAATAGCAGTTCCTTTCAGTTTCTGAAATGAAGAGGAAGAAATCAGTGTAAAATCCACATACTTTCTGTAGTGATTTCTGCTCCAATCCCAAGATGTTCATTTTGGGGGATCTGTATACCCCAAATAACTGTTCTTTTTTGTTCCTGAAGTGAAGTGGAAGAAATCAGTGTAAAATCCACATACTTTCTGTAGTGATTTTCACCCCAATTACAGGGTGTCCATTGTGGGGTATCTTTATAATGCAAATTCCAATACTTTTTTGTTGCTAAAGTTAAGAGCAAAAAATAAGTGTCAAATCCACGTAGTTGATTAACAACTATGTCAGACAGAAAGGTGGCAGGTGGAGCAGGCAGAGGTTGCAGCACAGTAAGGGGACATCGCAGCAGGACTGACTCTGTGAGGCCAAAACTGCCATTGTCATCTAGCGGTAATGTGTTGATCAACAACCCAAAGGTTGTTGATTGGTTGACTAGGTTACCCAATTCCTCAAATATAACATCTGACAACCCCAGCCAAGAGTCTGTGGGTTTGTTAGATACAAAAATTACTTGGCAGGTCAGCGGCCCTCACCTGTTCTCAACCAGCCTCTGTCCTATTCATTTCCCTCAGCCAGATAGCACATGGGAGCTGGGTGTAGCAAGGGATTCATCATCGTCGGGGGAAGAGAGTGTCAGCTTGCATGTCAGGCAGCGGAGCAGGCAGCAAGTCGCTAATGTGGCCGTGAGTCAGCAGGGTCAGCAGTGTGAGCACGGGAGCCAAACGTCCGCGGGGTACAAACCCCGCTTTGGAGGTCCAAATAAGCAGTGGAACAGGGGCTAAGCAAGGCAGCGGCGTTAGTAGTCACGCAGCGCAGAGTGTTGGCAGTCAAATCACCACCTCGGCGGTGTGGTTGTTTTTTTTTAAGACACCAGAGGAGCCAAGCATGTGTATATGTAGAATCTGCAAGTAAAAAATAAAGCGTGGCCAGGGATTTAACGTTGGCACCACGGCCCTGCATCAACACATGCAGCGTCACCATCCAATGAGGTCCATCCTGCTGCCGCAGCAACAGCGTAGTGGCACACATGCCATTTAAGCCAGTCAGGCTCCAGCAACTGTTAATGAGCAACTTCCTTCACCCACCTCGTGAGGAGGTTAGCCGCCAACAGCAGCAGCAGCAGGACATGGAGCTGACCCTGCACCTGCAGGTGGTGGCCTACGTGGACAACACTTTACCACCTCAGGTAGAGGATCCCATGGACTACTGGGCAGCCAAACTTGATGCGTGGCCGCAACCATTGGAGATTGCAGTATAGAGGCTGTCCTGCCCGGTCCGGTAGTGTGGCATCAGAGCGGGCGTTCAGTGTGGTGGGGGCCATCCTTACCCGAAGGAGAACCTGCTTGTCCACCCATAATGTGGAGAGACTGACCTTTGTCAAGATGAATCAGGCTTGGATTGTACTGGATTTCAACTCACCAATGCCTTATGCATCAGATTATCTCAGCCATGACCCCTCCCCCAAACGTTGAGAGATGAGTCTGGGTTCTAACTACCTGCCTCAGCCACTATTCTGATGCTGCCACCCGCCTGATGCCACACATCTGCTGCCAGTTTCTCCATCTGCCTCCTACCATCTTTACCAGGGACTGTAATTGTCCGCCACCTCCACACTAAACCATTGTGCCCCTCTGTGTGCTCCTGCTACTGTTAACACCACCTCCACACTATATCATTGTGCCTCTCTGTGGGCTCCTGCTGCTGCTGATGTCACCTCCACAATATATCATTGTGCCACTCTGTGGCCTACCATTTTGCCGCCCCCTCCACATCTCTGACCTCATGCTGCTGGTGCCACCTTTGCAGTTCTTTTTTGGCAAAGACCTGATATTTCCAGGAAAACTAATGTATTATGCATGTGGCGTCTCTAACCTTCAAATTCAAATTTAAATGGAAAATTTCAACTTCGAATTCATTTCAATCTCGGTCATTGTGCCACAATGTGGCCTCCTCTGCTGTGGGCTCCTGTTGCTGCTGCTGCCACCACCTCCATACTCTAACATTGTGCCACTCTGTGGCTTTACCTATTGCTGCCACCATGTTGCTGCCACCTGTGGGCTCCTGCTGCTGCCGCCACTTCCACACTCTTATCATTGTGCCAATTTGTGGCCTTCTGCTGCTGCTGCCGCCGCCACCTCTGCGCTCTGTCATTGTGCCACTTTGCAGCCTACTTATGCTGCTGCCAACTGACCCCCTGGAACACCCTGTGATTTTCATAATGCTGTTTTCACCCTCCACCGCTCTATGACGTTGCCACTATGTTTAGTTTCCCCCTTCATTTCATCTGTCAGAAGGAATGAAAAGCCTCAGGATTCATAGCCAAAAGCAAAAGTGGATACAGAATCCAGAGGACATGCAAATAGCTAGAGATGAGCGAGCACTAAAATGCTAGGGTGCTCGTTATTCAAGACAAACTTTTCCCAATGCTTGAGTGTTCGTCTTGAATAACGAACCCCATTGAAGTCAATGGGAGACTCAAGCATTTTTTTAAGGGGACCAAGGGTCTGCACAGGGAAGCTTGGCCAAAACACCTGGAAACCTCAGAAAATGATGGAAACACCACGGAAATGGACAGGAAACAGCAGGGGCAGCATGCATGGATGCCTCTGAGGCTGCTTAATCGCACCATTATGCCAAAATTATGGGCAACAGCATGGCGATGACAGAGTGACCGAATGAGGCTAGATAGCATCTAAAACATCCAATAATTGACCATGACACGGCATGCAGCGGCAGCAGCGGCAGGCTAGAGAGTGGCATGGCGACATACCCCAAATGGACTCAGGCTTCAAACCAATTTAAAAAATTCCTTTTGGCGAGGATAACGTGTAGCACTGTATGTATCAGTATTTTGCGTGGTTAAGGCGGCAGAGAGGAACCAAAGGAGGTGAGCAAGAAGCGCTGAAATGATTTTCTATTTGAACAAAAGGTTGACAGTATATTTAGTCAATAACACAGCATGGTGGCGACATAGTGACCAAGTTCCATAACGTATCTGGTGAAACACCCGAAAAATGAGCCTGACACAGCTCTTTTGATAAGGGGACCACATGTGGAGGCAGCCATGGAGACGACTTCCATGATTAAGAGTGACAGTATGAAACTTCAGGTCTCCAGCATGGTTGCGACAGATGGCCCGAGTTCCATTATGTATCTGGTGAAACACCTGAAAATTCTGCCTGACACAGCTCGTTTGATAAGGGGATGATTTGCTGTATATCCTCTCGTGCTCCAGCGTCTGGTGTATAGACAGTTGAAAGTTGCGCATGGAGACATTGGTGGACGCTGTGGAGGATCGTGGAGGCAAAATGGACAGGAAACAGCAGGGGCAGTATGCATGGATGCCTCTGAAGCTGCCTCATCTTGGGATGGAGCTGGCGGTCCGCTGCCAGACGAGCTTTCGCTTGTCCAAGCCCCTTTCTCTCGGCTCCTCCCCACCCAAAATGGACCTGGGGGCCAGAAGCGTTTACTTTGAAAAAAGTATAATTTTCAAAGCTGGCGGGGGCTACAAACAGCACTTCTAAGAACCTTTTGTATAAGATCAAGTGTAGTACTGTTCTTATAAGTAATTGGCTTGGTTATGGTGGGTGAGGGGAATGTAAACACATGTGCAAGAAGCGCTGAAATAATATCGGTAAATGATAAAAGTTTGCCAGTATATTTTGTGGATAACACAGCAGGGTGGCGACAAAGTTAACAAGTTTGATATGGAAGCCATTAAAACAACCCAAAATTCTGCCTGACACAGCTTGTTTGCTAAGGGGCAATGTATGGAGGCAGCTATATGGACGACTTTGGGAGGCAGCTATGGAGACGATGTGTGGAGGTAGCAATGGAAATAACGTGTGGAGGCAGCTATAAAGACGACGTGTGGAGGCTGCTATGGAGACAATTTAATTTGGATAGTGCCTGTATGTGGCAGTCCAAAAAAGTTTTCAAACCAGAGGACCGGGTAAGTGGCCCTCCAGAAAAATTAAATACATAGAGTACTATACCTAGAGCCAGTTGGCCCTGGCAAAAAATAGCCAGTTTCCTCTGCTTTAGTGTACAAAGAGGAGGAGAAGGAGGAAAATGAGGAGGAGGAGTGCATACATTATTCAGGTTGAGCTTCTTTCACCTGGTGGAGAATGGAAATCCTGAGAAATCCAGGCTTTATTCATCTTGGTAAGCGTCAGCCTGTCAGCGCTGTCAGTCGACAGGCATGTACGCTTATCGGTGATGATGCCACCAGCTGCACTGAAAACCCGCTCAGACAACACGCTAGCGGCAGGGCAGGCAAGAACCTCCAAGGCGTACAGCGCCAGTTCGTGCCACATGTCCAGCTTTGAAACCCAGTAGTTGTAGGGAGCTGTGTGATCATTTAGGACGATGACATGGTCAGCTAGGTACTCCCTCACCATCAACCCTACTCTGCCGAGACTGGGGACAGGTGACAGTGTCTTGCTGGGGTGACATAAAACTGGCAAAGGCCTTGTAAAGCGTACCCCTGCCAGTGCTGGACAAGCTGCCTGCTCGCCTACTATCCCTCGCTAATTGTCCCGCAGAAGTACAGCCTCTGCTGCTAGCGCTGTCAGAAGGGAAAAACTGCTTAAGCTTGTGCACCAGGGCCTGCTGGTATTCATGCATTCTCACACTCCTTTCCTCTCCAGGGATGAAAGTGGAAAAATTTTGCTTGTACCGTGGGTCCAGGAGAGTGAATACCCAGTAATCGGTGCTGGAATAAATTCTTTGTATGCGAGGGTCACGGGATAGGCAGCCTAGCATGAAGTCTGCCATATGCACCAGAGTCCCAACGCGCAAGAATTCAATCCCCTCACTGACCTGACTGTCCATTTCCTCCTCCTCCAACTCCTCTTCTTCTGCCCATACACGCTGAACAGTGAAGGACTGAGCAATGCTCCCCTCTTCTGTCTCGCCAACATTCTCCTCCTCTTCCTCCTCATCCTCCTCCGATATGTACTGAGAAACAGACCTGAGGGTGTTTTGGCTATCAACAAGGGAATCTTCTTCCCCCGTCTCTTGTGATGAGCGCAAAGCTTCCGACTTCATGCTGACCAGAGAGTTTTTCAACAGACCAAGCAGCAGGATGGTGAGGCTGATGATGGCGGCATCGCCGCTGAACATCTGTGTTGACTTCTCAAAGTTACTCAGCACCTGACAGATATCAGACATCCACGTCCACTCCTCATTGTAGACTTGAGCAAACTGACTGACCTGACTAGCAGTTCTGGTGGAAGTTGACATCTGGCAGTCTACAATCGCTCTGCACTGCTGGTAAACTCTGGATAACATGGTTAATGTTGAATTCCACCTCGTGGTCACGTCGCACAACAGTCGGTGAGCGGGCAGTTGGAGGCGGCGCTGCGCTGCCCTGAGAGTGGCAGCATCTGTGCAGGACTTCCTGAAATGTGCACAGATGCGGCGCACCTTCGTGAGCAAATCAGACAGATTGGGGTATGTCTTGAGGAACCGCTGAACTATGAGATTTAACACATGGGCCAGGGGTGGCACATGTGTCAGTCTGCCGAGTTGCAGAGCCGCCACCAGGTTACGGCCGTTGTCACACACAACCATGCCTGGCTTCAGGTTCAGTGGTGCCCGCCACGGATCAGTCTGCGCCGTGATGCCCTGTAATAGCTCTTGGGCTGTGTGCCTTTAATCGCCTAGGCTCAGCAGTTTGAGCACCGCCTGCTGTCGCTTAGCGACGGCACTGCTGCTGTGCCTAGAGCTACCGACTGATGGCGCCATGCCCACGGATGGTAATTCAGAGGAGGAGGTGGAGGAGGGGTTGGAAGAAGGAGGAGGCATAGTAGGCCTGAGAGACCTGGACCGAGGTAGGCCCCGCAATCCTCGGCGTCGGCAGTATATGACCAGCCCCAGGGTCAGACCCGGTCCCAGCCTCCACCAAGTAAACCCAATGTGCCGTCAGCGATATATAGTGGCCCTGCCCGGCAACACTCGTCCACGTGTCCATGGTCAGGTGTACCTTGTCAGAAACGGCAATGGTCAGGGCACGGATGATGTTGTCTGATACGTGCTGGTGCAGGGCTGGGACGGCACATCGGGAAAAGTAGTGGCGGCTGGGGACCGAATACCGAGGGGCGGCCGCGTAATGAGGTTTCGAAAGGCCTCGGTCTCTACCAGCCTATAGGGCAGCATCTCCAGGCTAAGTAGTTTGGAGATGTGGACGTTGAGGGCTTTGGCGTGTGGGTGGGTTGCACTGTGCTTCCTCTTGCATTCCAGCGTCTGGGGTATGGAGAGCTGAACGCTGCCCATGGAGACATTGGTGGATGCTGTGGAGGATCGAGGAGGCGAAGGTGTGTTTTTCGCACGGGAGGTGTTTGGGCTGGGGTCCTGGGCAGGGGGCTGACTAGCAGAGGGAGCAGGTGACACAGGGGAAGGAGCAGTGGTGTGCCCGGCCGGAGGTGAACGGCCTTGGTTCCATTGAGAGGGGTGTTTAGCATTTATATGCCTGCGCATACTGGTGGTGGTTAAACTGGTAGTGGTGGAACCCCTGCTGATCCTGGTGGGGAACAGGTTGCACACCACAGTCCGTCGGTCATCCAGTGTTTCTTTAAAGAACCTCCAGACTTCCGAAAATCTAGCCCTCGCCACGGGAGCTTCACTACGTGAAACATTTGACGCTGATGCACCAGCTCTGGCCCTGCCTCTCCGTCTGGCCCCACCACTGCCTCTTCCAACCTGTTCTCGTCGAGGACTCACCTCCGTCTCAGAAGCACTGTGTTCACCCGGCCTATCAACCCAGCTTGGGTCCATCACCGCATCATCCTCCGATCCCTCAGTCTGCCCCCCCCTCGGACTTCCTGCCCTGACAACAACTTCACCACTGTCTGACAACTGTGTCTCCTCATCGTCCCACACCTCTTTACACATTTCTTACACTACGTCAACAATGTCGTCATCATCACCCACAGACTGCGACTGGTGGAAAAACCTGGGCATCAGAAAAGAGCTCAGCAGCAACCGGACAAGTGGTTTGTGACTCTGGGAAGGGTCCAGAAAACAGTTCCTCAGAGTATCCCGGCTCAAATGCCAAATTTTCCTGGGAGGGGGCAGACTTGGGGGAAGGAGGTTGAGGTGGAGGAGCTGGAGGATCGCTCACTTGGGTAACATTGGTGGACTGCGTGGAAGACTGACTGGTAGACAAATTACTTGAAGCATTGTCCGCAATCCACGACATCACCTGTTCGCACTGTTCTGGCCTCAACAGTGCTCTACCACGAGTCCCAGTAACTTCAGACATGAACCTAGGGAGTTTAGCTCTGCGGCGTCCCCCTGCTCCCTCATCAGCAGGTGGTGTCTCACCCCGCCCAGGACCACAGCCTTTGACCCCTGCAGTAGTTGGATGCCCACACCCTCGTCCTCTACCCCTAGCCCTCGGGTTCAACATTTTCAAAATTAAAGTGTAAACTGTACATTTTTTTTGTGTTTTTTTTGTGTTTTTGTTTTTTTTTAACAAAACGATGCTATCCTATTGTTATGGCTAGTTTCTAACCTACACTGACAGCACACAACAGGATTTTGTGCTGTGCCTGATGATTTTTAGTTTTGAAAAAAAAAAAAGAAAAGAAAAAGCAGACTGTGCCTAATTCAATCAAACCCCTAATAAATTGTCCCACTTAGGTGTTTGAGATGGATATGTGTGTCACTAAGAGCTAAATAGAACGTTCGCAAGTCTCCCTGCAAATTCGTCACAATATGGTACTAGCTGCAATACTAGTGCCAGCAAGCCCAGCCACAAGCAAAGAAAAAAAAAATATTCTAGCCCTAACAAGGGCTGTTGGGTTCTTGTAGACTCACTCCTGCCTAACAGTAAGCTAATATAATACCCTAACGCTATCCCTGCAGCAGCAGCAGCTCTCTCCCTAATCCAGACAGAGAATGATGCGAGCAGCGCGGGCAGGGGCTAGTCTATTCCAGGGTCACCTGATCAGGCCAGCCAACCACGTCATGCTGGGTGGAGTGCAGAGTCTCCTGGCTTGTGATTGGCGGGAGATGCTATTTTCTCGAGCTGGTGAAGTGTGTTCGCTCATCTCTACAAATATCCCATTTACTGGCCATCTCTGTTTTGAATTCACTCCTGTTTGTTTTTGGCTTTAGCAATACTGATGATGGATTATTGACCGATTGAAAGCTGACACTGAAGGACGAAATGAAGGGCAAAATGAGCAGTGACGTCAATGCAGAATTACGACACCCTCTGAACTCTTTTGGGGGGTTTCTACATGTATCCGCGTTTAACAGAACAGATTCTGTCGTAATCTATGGAATCAACTAATGTCAGTGTAAAAAGAGTGCACTCTTTGATGTTATTGTGGGATCTTGGCCCTCAGCTCAGTCCTTTCGAGCTTGCACAGATGTTACCTTGTCAGGCTGCGTTCCTGCTTCGCTTATTTGGTGTAAGTTGTGTACTGTACCGCCAATGGAGACAGACCACAATAGAAGACCAAGCAGTCTACTACTAATAACTATTTTTAGCATATTTTAAAATTACTGCAGAAAACAGAAAAAGATATTTAATGGAGGCAAAATCATGATCTGTAAATCATCCAAGGTGGCTAAGCAGCCTTTGCTTTATGACATTTTTACAATAGGGGCCTTAACTGTGGATTTTCTGCTTGGAGCCCACATTGAAAAGTTTTAGGCAATATAAATATATCCAATTTTTCAAAATTCTATTTACACATTTCAGATAACCTGCAAGAATTTTAAGAATTGTACAATCCATAGAAAGTTCTATTCTGTTATAGATGGCTCTTACAAAGCATGAAATCCCATGGTCCCTCCATCCTGCATTGCAATCTGTATGAATTTTCATAGCTTATCAAATAAATTTGACAAATATATTTTTCTTTCCCCCTGGATTATGTAGTTTTGGCATCTGTTCAGTTTCACATGTTCAAACTCAGAGTCTCGTTCCTACTGTGCAATCAGGGATTCATTATGAGGACTATACACAGGTATACAAACAAGGCTATGATAGCTCACACTGTGAAGAAGTTATTGATTTGATCAATATGTGCTGTTTCAGCGACTCTTCATTATTTCACAGTCTGGCTGGTGGCTTACATAACTATTTGTCCTTTGAAAGCAAAAACAGTAGCACAGCGGCACGCAACATTGAGTGAATTCTCGCAAAGTGCGTCTGACCTTAGCTAGATAGAACATCGCTGTCTAGCATCAACAGAAACAGCAGTGCTTGAAAAGACATCAGAAGGCCGCACAACAATCAGTCACATTAACATCGTCTCTGCTCTTTTTAGGTTTCGCTCAGCTTAAACACTTACTGAAGCGTTCAACAAATCTGTGTTGTTTGGGATCCTTATAACATTGAGATCTAAGCATATTTCTCATTTTTAGCCATCATGTGACAGGGCAAAGCAGAATATGTCGCCTCCCATGGATAGATCATGTTGAGGCTTCATTATACAGTTTTGTAGTTTCTTAAAGGTATTGTATAAACAAAAATTGGCAAACAATGTGAAATGAAAAGTATTCAGCAACTATTGCTTTTGGATTTCATGTTTACTGAAAAGATGGAATGGAGGACTGTAGATAAATATATAAAGACACATTGGATTTGGAATTTTTGGCTGTGTTAAAGCATGGATATATGTTTGGATAAAAACAGCAATACTTTTTTCAAAGTTGCTTTATACAAAATATGATTTCTGGCACATGCTGTCCCGTAAATCCCATAGCGGTCCTATTTGCCCTATTCTGTATGTTGCAACTCAGGGAAAGATAAAATGCCTTTTAACCTTTTACATAGCAACATCAGTAATCCTGTATGGAGATGAAACATGGGCTGAGCTTGATCTGTGTTGTGTTAACCTTTAACATACCATGATCAAACCTTAATGTGCTTAATATAAAGCACATTGGTCACATCTAAGACATCATGTTTCATTCCCTCCACCAATATCCAGGAGTTCACTTATGCTTTAATCCAGGTCTTGGAGGAAGTTCTTCAGTAGAACAACTGCTACACTATAATCAATCTCAGGCATTACAGGCACATGAAGGCCACACACACGACTCATTTGTTTGTCAGTTTGGAAAGCTGCTTGGGACTCCAGGCAACTTGTAGGCGGGTGGTCATCCAAACCATAGATAAGGACCTTCAGCCCTGCAATCATCATACTCAGAAGGTCCTCCAAAAGTCCTTAACCTGCAAAATTAAAAGCCTGACAGAATAGAATCCCCTTTTCCATATGGTACCATATGTAAATGGTAAATGAGCCAGATGTAGAGATCACCAGGTTGGTTGAAAATCAGGTTTGATGGGTGCATCTGAATTTTGCAACAAAATTTGGTTCCAGACCATACTTTGGGTTGAACTTTGATCTGAACAAGCACCCCATTGAAGTCAGTAAGGACCTGGATTTTAAAACCCCAAAATGGCTACAAAATTTGGCTAGCTAGGGTTACAGAGCTAAAAAATGGTGGGAATAACAATGCAGTTGCCCTGCACACAATAGACTTGAAAGCACTTGAAATACTAACATAACATTCAAAAAATAAACACAGAAATACTAAAAATAATATAGTAAAAAAAGTATGTCAAAACAGTTAAAGGCACTCTATGTAACACATGCAAGGCATAAAGGGCAAGCTCTGGCCAAGTGTCCAATGTTTTCGCCCAGAAATTGCTGATTGATGCAGTAAATGCTAATAATCCTGTATGGTCTTTGCAAGTATTACTGTGTAATATTCTACAATCAACATGAACATCCCTGAAACTCTTCAGAGTGCCCTAATAAGGGAAAAATTTTCAGATTTACACCTGTCCCTAAGCTATACAACTGAAAATGACCATTGCTGCTTTTTTAGAAGTCCTTCCATGCTGACTGCCCTATAGTCGCATGTCCAGACAGTCAATCACATGAATATTTACAAAGGACATGCCTGTGGTTGCTATGGGACTGGAAGCTAGTTTATTAACTGCTTCAGCCATCAATCAAGCAGCTCGGCACTATTTCTATATCACAGACCTATATACCAAAGAGCAGCGCTTGATATCTGAGTTTGTAAGAGCCAATACAGCCAAATTCAGTACGGACCCGAATTATGAGCTTTGGGTTTTCTCATCACTAGACATATGAATTAAGCCCTAAAACTTCAAAATTAATAGAAAATAAATAAAAGAAACATATGTATTAACTGCATAGTGGATTAAACAAATGAAAGCTGTTAGGAGGGGTATAGAAGGCAATCCAATGTTCCAATCTTAAGAAGATATTTAATTCTGCATTCCTAATGAGAACATAAGTAGAAGAAAAAGTTTCTAAACAATGTTTTCTTGGCATGCCAATATACTTATCATGTGCTTCATTCTGCTTAGGATCACGGTCTTGTTACAACACACATTTCTTTTATCAGGAACAGAAAATAATTTACATGTTAATTTTCCTGAATACTTTGTTGAAATAAGTAAATTAATAAATTATCTGGCAGCACTAAGTAACGCAGTAATATATTTGCATTTCAAAACAAATTAACTCAATGGCAGAATTTCCTGGATCAGACACAGGGATTACAATATTGAAACATCCCCAAACTTCTGTAGCTCTTCTTGTTGTTCTCTTTACAACCTTTCTTCATCTTTTAATTATCAAGTAAGCGGAAAGGGAAAAGGAAATTACTTAGGTATTCCGGAGAAGCTCGATTAAAGCCACTTTTCAGTTATTTGATTAGAAATTGACTTCTAAACAATTTATTAAACTTACAACTCGGTACATGACAGGAAAGAAAAAAAATACTTTGTTAACCCTAACAGCAAAATAACATTTATAAAACATAAAAGGGGTATTGTAACAATAAGGATGAATTCACATGGGCTTTCAGGGGCCGCATATATATGGCGACATATATACGTCGCATATACATCCCCCATAGGCTGGCAATGGGTGCGCGGTGCCGTATGGGAGCGGTACGGTGCCACACGTGCGGCACCGTACTGTTCCGTAGCCATGAAAAGATAGAACATGTCCTATCTTTTCTTAGCATATGGTGCCGTGCTCGATATATCCCTATGGAGAGGGGGGAGCAGCGCTCACCTCCTCCTCCTCTCCCTGGCACGCTAAGGTACAGCGAGCAACGGCAGGGTTAATGCTCCCCTTAATGTTATTGTTTGCATGATGAAAAATAAATTTTTTCAATATACTTTCGGTATCAATTCCTCATGGTTTCCCGGAGCTCTGCTTGCTTTCCTTCTATGTAAAGCTTCATTGTTTTTTTCCAGTGGACAGTAATCTGACCATGTTCACACAGGTGCACGGCTGGTTAATTTCAGTAATTAGAGCTGTGTGCTATAACGAGCCATGGACATGTGTGTCCATGGTGAGATTTATGTCCACTGTATATAGAATATTTAACCCCTTAAGGATGTAGCCATTTTGTAGCTTAATGGGGTTATCCAATAATTGGTATAGTTTGTGTAAGAAAAAGTTATACAATTTTTCTATTGACTTTTTCAATTCCTCAAAATTTTCATAGGTGCACGGCTCATTATATCTCACAGCTCTGATTACTCTCTGTGATACTAACGAGCTGCGCACCTGTGTGACCATGGACAAGTTTCTACCCACTGGAAGTAAACATAGAAGCTTTCTATAGCAGGAAATCAAGCAGAGATCTAGAAAACAGTGAAGAATTGATATAGAAAAAATAATGGAAAATTGTATAACTTTTCATTACACAAACCATATCAATTATTTGCTGAAAGTAGACAACCCCTTTAAGGCTCAGCCCCATTTTTTATTATGACATGCGTTGCTTTATATAGTTATAACTTTTGAACACTGTTACCTATTTATGCAATTATGACATTTTTTTCCCCACATGTTGTACTCCATTTTAGAAATACATTTTGGCTGATAAGTTTTGAGTTTGTTTTAAAAAAAAAAAAGAAAAAATGATTCATTTTTTTAAAAATTTGACATTTTCGAAATTATCGGCCGATTTACAACCAACAAAAGTTGCTAAATAACAATTCCCCTATATTTACTTTACATTTTTAAAAATTTTTAAAAATGTCAAATATCACTTTTCCGTATTTTTAGAATTGACTATTTTGGGGATAATTACGGATTTGAATGAAATTTTTAATATTTAGCATTAAACCCCCCTATAATCAACCCATTTTCAAATCTGCACCACTTAAACTATCAGAAACAGCTTTTAGGAAGATTGTTAACCCCCTGAGATTACTTCATAGTAATTAAATAAAAATCAAGGTGAAATGTAGAATGGTCAAATTTTGTTGAAAATTCATTTAGCCCTAAAATTTACACATTTCCAAAAGATAAAAACAGAAAACCCATCTTACAATTTGTTATGCAATTTCTCCACAGTACAGAGACCCCCCACATGTGGCCGTTCCTTGTTTTATGGGCACACTGCGAGGCACAGGAGGGGAGGAGCGACCTGCAGCTGCCAGGATTTTAGTTTTCTTATTGGCACCGATTTGTAGGCTATAAAATTTTAGCTTTTTCATTATTTTTTTTTTGCGTGATGAGTTGCTTTTTCCAGTGTTACCATTTTGGGGTTGGTTTCCCCTATTGTTGAAAATTTATGAACTTTTTTTTTGAGGGCTAAGAGTAGAAAAGCATCAATTCTGTAATGGATTTTTTACTTCTTTTTTTTGGTGTTCACTGTAAAGCCTAATAATCATTTTATCTTTATTCTATGGGTCAATATGATTATGGGTTTGCCACATTTGAATATTTTTTCTTATGTTTTACTAAATTTGCCAAATAAAACCCTAATGTGAGGAAAAATCTATCATTTGTTCATTGCCGTTTTCCAAGTGGCATAACATTTTTACCTTTTTGGCTACAGAGCTGGTTGATGGCTTGTTTTTTGCGAGACATGTGGTACTTTGCAACATCATTGTGAAGTACATATGTTTTTTTGATCACTTTTTATTGCATTTTTTGTGGGATTAAATGGGTAAAACCCATAATTTTTGGCAGGTTTTTAACTTTTTTTTTTACGGCATTCATTGTCCGCGTTCAATAATAATCTGATTTCATTCTTCGGGTTGTTACGGACCTGGTGATACTATATATGTGGGGTTTGTGTTATGATTTTGACTATGATGTAACATGTGTTACATGTCTCTTTATATGTTATGGGCATTTTTATTGATTTATGACTATTTTTTATTGAATAATAATTTTTTTTCAATTTTTTTACCAGTTCCACCATGCTCATGATAATACTCTGAAATACTCATGTATTGCAGGGTATTATCTATGTCAACGTATGCAGGTGTCATAGACGCTATCAGCGATTGGCACCCCCCGAAGACGGCGGGGGGGGGTCGATTGTGGGAATGAGAAAATATGTTGGAATATTGTATAACTTTCATTATACAAACAATAACATTTATTTGGTGAAATGGGGATACCCCTTTAACATATTTATGACTCGATCATTAATTGGAGGGGTTTATCTGGCCTAAAAATATTGATGACATCTTTTAAGGAAAGGTCCTCAATATTGGATTAGTCAGAGTCCAACAGCCATCACCCATCAACCTTTATCAATATCTGTTTAGTTTTTAGTTAAAAAGTTATAAACAGTACGGCAAGTCTAAGGTTTCCATTCACATATAGAGATATACAAACATTTCTCAAGTTTTCAAAAAGTATTATGTATTACAGTTCTATAAAAACACAGCAGTGTATGGAAACAAGGCACAGGCATGCCACACTAATACACAATGCAGCACTGTGAATTAGCCCTTAGACTTGAGGCTCCAAAATGGAAATACTAAACTTCCTCTTCTATATCCTCACTTAGCAATATTCCATTATTTCTGGTGAAAGTCATTATAAAAGAGCTATTTTATTATTCAGCAAATAGTTGTTCTACTTCTCATATATTCTTTGAAGAATTCACATAACAATATAAGCAACATTTTAGTAGTTTATAGAGAGCATTATTTCATTGGCTGATAAATAGCACAAGACAGAATTTCTATTGTTTTAGAAATAGATCTGGAAAATGAAATTTATTCCTTCAGAGAGGGACTTTAAACTTTCAGTATAAGCTTCATTTTAACATTTGACAATAGAAAAAGCAGATTCCATACAATGCTTCCAGAAAAAGATTTGAAGTAAATTTTCATATTCAATATTTATTTTGTTTTGGGTTTAACCCCTTCCCGCACCATGACATTGTGGAACATCATTGTGAGCTTGTACTTCTCGCACCATGGAATTCTCCAACGTGATGGAGATTGCACAGGCTCACAAGCAGAGCCCATGTGATCCATGCAGGAGGCTGGCTGTATATGACAGCCGAGACTCTGCACAGACAATCAAGAGCCTGATAGTGGTGATTCCAACGATGACTACAGCACCTAAAGGGCTAAGACTTTCCTCTCCCCCGGCTTTCAGTACCCCAGCACAGGGTAAGGGTGTGATGATTGTCCCCACGGCAACCATGGCATCCAATGAAGAACCCAAAAGTTGCCCAGTCTGATCGCCTGCAGGGTCCTGCCATGGGCAGTACCGAGTTGTGCAGGTGTCAGCCTATACATGTGCTAAATGGTATAATCCACTGCCATAGATCAGCATGAAAAACATTGGGGCTCATTTACTTACCCAGTCCTGCAGCACGTTCTCCGACGAGGAATCGGGTCTTCCGGCGATTCACTATGGTCATGTGCCCGATGTCCACCAGGTGTCGCTGCTGCGTCGAGGTCCGCTGGAGTTCACCATCCTATTCCTGGTGCATGTAAGTGTGTGTCAAGCGACACTTTTTTTTAAAAATAGAGCGATTTTTCTGAATCCGTCGGGGTTTGCGATGGCCACATCCCCCGTTTTTCATCGCATGCAAGCCGGCACTGATACGACACAATCCGATCGTGTGCACCAAAAACCTGGGACAATTCAGCGCAAAACGGTAAAATTCGGAAAACCGGCGGAAAAATGCGATTCGGACCCTTAGTAAATGTGCCCCATTATCTTTTATTGCAGTTAACTCACAAATTCTTTGTTGAAAATTGCAATCCATAAACATCTGCATGCAGTATGCCAGTCAATAAATGCCCGAACTTGGGTTTCACTCCTTTGCTTCGTCTGGGGCATGATGCAATTATTACAACACTGTGAGTGATGTCTAAGCGGATAATAGACTGCTCCATATTTACCTAAATCTAATTTTTAGGCCACATGCACATGAAAGGGTTTTAAGCTAGTCCTTTTTTCAGTGGCTAGTACACAGTTCCATTATGTTCTATGGTTTCATAACCACTACTGTGGATTCCATGGTCCTGTGCAGGTGCAGTCGCAAAACACAAAATAAATAATGCCCAATAGAAAAGCTGCAAAGGTCAGCAAAACATTCACTAAAAAGTAAGAAAACAAGAATAATTCATCAGGCCTGTTGCTTAAATTTAATGCTTTGAGTAATAGTCAGATTTTTAACCTTACAAAGAAGCAGTACATCAGTTTATAGTCAAGCAAAGGATGTCTTGGAGAAATAAATATTCTACAGGTGAGTGATTAAATACTATGATCTTGACTTTCCAGTATCCTCTGCAAATTGGATGCTCAGGGTCCCTATAGGGGCTTTCCATGCATGGGCCACCCATGCTAGCTAAAGGTCCCAAGGATACTTTTCGGCTTTCATGTGTGCTCACACTCCCCAACAGGTGGGGCTCTAAGTGGTGCGTACACATGAAATGTCTCATATTGATTCCACATTGGGGGTGACAGTATCATTTAAGATAAGCAAGAAGTCAGGCTCCCTCAGCTACCCCCCGGCTACTTGGATTACTCTGAAATAGGCGAGAGACATAATCAGTATCAATGGTTCAACAGGCCCGTGGGTACACACCACCACGCCAGTCCTTTACATGCTAGGGGCACATGTGGAATTTTTTAGGCCCAATGGTTTCTCCCACGCGGCTTCCTTTGACTGTGGTGAGAATCACAAGACCACTCCCACAAGCTACTTTTGCCTCCCCTCCTTGTATGGAAAGATATTGGCGCCCCATTTATATGGATAATACCATGTACCTCTCGGAGACAAGCGGTGATTGTTATGTACTTGTTGTATTCGTTTTTATTTGCTACTACTAGAACATTACTTGTTATATATGTTACTTGCTTACTTGTTTATTGAAATTCAATAAAATGATTAAACTATAAAAAAATGGTGGGCCAGTATTCAGTAATCTAACGCACCCTGCAGTTCACACTACTTTTGATAAATTTGGCCCGTTGTATCAAGTATGACATCTACAGTGTCAGTATATCGTGAACAAAAAATATTGTGAAGTAGAAATTTGAAAAATATTGCTTTAACATTAAAAATACATTAAAATAAAAGTTAAAGGGGTTGTTAAGTTTCTGAAAAAAGATAGATGGTTTTTGTAAAGAAAACCTTTATTCTTTATTTCCTGTGGATAAAAACTGGTCCATGGTCATGTAATGTCACACAGCTGCAAGGCTCATTACAGGAATCTTTTTTTACTTGGACGTGTCCAAATATATTTGTTAAAGCAGTTTTTCAATATAATATAATGTGCTATCAGAAATGAGTGGGTTGGTTGAAATTTGGGTTTGTCATGTTCAGGACCTGAACTCTGACCCCGATTTTAACTTGTTTTTTGAACTGCATCCAAACCAAAGCCCAGCCTCTGAGACTACCCCAGGTGTCAGGATGCAAGAGTAAGTTATAACACACAATTATATTGTAATGCAAATGCTTAGAAAAGGCAGAGAGGCATTTTTACACTACAGGTGTCATGGGCTTTTACAATCTGTCTTTAGTGAAAATGAGGTCCCTGGTGACAGGTTCCCTTCAAATATAGGTCATTGATGAATAAAATTCCAGCACCAAAAATGGCATGCAAACTAAATGCTATTTACTGACAGGAGCACCTTTACAATCAAGGAATTACTGAACAATATTTAACAACTACAGCACTTTTATCACCTACGTATTAGTGTGCACTGCTACTGACACCATTCAAAGATAAGAGCAACTTTACAATCCAAATATTACTGCACGCTAAGAGGAGCCCTTTATGATCAACTTATTACTGTGCTCTATTCACTATAAAGAACAGTTTTATGACCCATGTTCTACTGCTCATTATTGTCCAAGAATAGCACTATATAGTCTACATATTACTGAAAGCTATTCACAATGAAGAACACTTTAAAGATCCATTTATGATTGCAAACTATTTAAAATTAAGATCACTTCTAAGATCCATCTGTAACTGCACACTATTCACTGACAAGAGCAACTTTATAACCAAGGTATTATTAGTGATGATTTATGACTTTTCTGAAAATGAAAAATGCTATACAGAGACTGAGGACAAGTCTGTGGTCGCTAAGGGGCTGTAAACGGCTTGATTGGCTGCTTCAAACACGGACCTGTATTACCTAATTAAGGTAAATAACTTCTATACTTCTGTATGCTCTCCATCCTTGAAAAAGTATCCATACCTAAGACATTTAGCATATCCTGGCCAATGCCTTTGAAGTGTAACCTCTGCAGATTCAGCTTACATTTTTGGAACATTGACTTTGTATAATTCACACCATCTGGGCCCAACAACTAAAATATATGTGTAATGTGAAATACAGTCACGTTTCATTAGACAACTTCCAAATAGTAGGGACACATGCTAAATCTACATCATTATGACTGGATGGAAGACTGTTCTGAAATTGAATCCACTCAGATTCTAGGCATTTGACCAATGCCAGCATTTTACCACATAATGTAGCATTTTTACAATGTCTTAAAAATGTAAATGTTTTAATATGTATCATACTAGGCTTACTTGCTTCTTGATCTATTAAGAACCCTGAATTCTATAGTTGGTTTCTATTCTGTAAAAAAAATATCACAAAGAATCTTACTTATTTAATTTTGCAATTACGAAGACTAAACGGAGCTCTGTGTTTACTTTTTTTTTTATAAAATATTTGTAAATGTGGTCTATTATTATGTACACAGGGAGAGAAAGTAGGATGAAATGTGAACATTTTCGGCCCTTATACATAGCCCTCATATATCTAAAATAGGATAGATTTTAAAATTCTAACCATCTTCTATAGCTGAGATTAATATTTGCTTGGGTAAAAACTCTGCAGTTAATTTTAAAAGTCAACATTAATACATAGTTTATGGAGAGATGGTTTCATTCACCTGATGTTGGTTTTCAGATTACCTGGGAGGGGGAACTCAGAGGAACTCCGGGTGGCCCCGTTGGGAGAGAGTGAGAAAAGAAGAAAGAAAGAGCGGAGGAGCGCAGCCTCGTGTGATACAGTTACTGTAATTCAATTTTGTGCACTAACGTATCAGCAGACTCTCACCTGGTGACTGGTTAGATATAGCATGTCATATATTGTAAATAGGAAAATCAGAGCAGCCGGTCCCGATGAACCACGCTTCTCGACAGGACCAGGATCCTGGGAGCGTGTATACAATGGTGCTAGGCAGGTCCCGAGGGATGGAGGAGTTGTAGACCGGCGCTTCTATTTGCAGTAATGTAACGCACAACTCTATGCGTTTCAATAATGATCTTTTATTCATAAAAAAATGATGCCTGATGAAGGCTCCGGTCCGGAGCAGAAACGCGTCGCGATTTTTTTATGAATAAAAGATCATTATTGAAACGCATAGAGTTGTGCGTTACATTACTGCAAATAGAAGCGCCGGTCTACAACTCCTCCATCCCTCGGGACCTGCCTAGCACCACTGATGTTGGTTTTGTAATTAATAACCATAAGGAACAAAATATGATAACTTTTCTATAATCAGTTTACAATAACTAGGAAATCTTTCTTCTAGAGAAAGTGCTTCTGACGCTTAGATTAAAGGTCCGAAAGAGGCTATATAAAGGGGCAGGGGCAATTATATAGAGAGCAAAAATATACTGCAAGTGAATTTTGCATTATTAAATAAAATAATGTGGGCAATTTATTACAATTCCATAGGGTACAAGACTAATGCGGCTGCAATTTACCCTTAGAGGTCACATGACATTTCTGGACATAATTAATTATTCAATGCAATATACTGTACCAGGAAGCTGAAAAAAAAATCCAAATGCAGTCAAATTGATGAAAAATCACAAAAATGTAAGTAATTTCGGTCAATTCAATCACAAAGAGACCACATTTATGCAGATTTGTTAATGAGCTGTGTAAGATGTCACTTTTGTAGGACCCACAGAAATTCTCATTGATACTATTATCAGGGAATTGGGAACAATTTTTTTAATCACTTTTCATCAATTTTTTTTTATGGGTGGCAAAATGTTAAAAAGGGACATTAGATGTTTTTTTTTCCCTGTTACAGTATATGGGATAATTACATTTATATTTTGATAGACAGGGTATTTTGGGAAGCAGACATTTAGTATGTAATTGGTTTATGATTTTATTTGTTACTTGAGTTCAAGGGAAAGTGGTGATTTGATTGTTAACATTTTGAAATAATTTAGATTTTTACTTTTTAACTGATTTTTTTTCAGGTCTTTTAGGGTGATATTTTAAACATGCTTCCTCCAGCAGACTGTAGAAGATGGGGCTGAATGATAGACTTGGACCAAGCAGCCTAGGACCATCATAGAAAGAGAATGGTGCTGGCAAATACCAGCAGGTGTTTGCTGTATAATACAGCGGATACCTGTCCTGTATGCTGATGGCTCAGCCACAGTGCATCCAAAGGTTAAAGTAATAAGCAGAGATAATTCCAATTGCACCAGAATCAGTGGAGCCACACCTATCATAAGTTTATGTGAAAAGAATTGAAATAACATTAGAAAATAAGAAGGACATTCAGAGGGATGTGGGTCACAAAAAAAAGCTTGATTTTCATATCTTTATGGATCAATAGCAAAAAAAACATATAAAATGCATATACCATATCACGTACTGAACTAATTCCCACCATAATCATTATTCATTCTTAAATTCGTGTTCAGAGAATATATTTTAACAACCTACTACAGAATTGGGATAAATCTGTAGCCAGGGGCCAACTGGGAACTTAAAGTTTCATTCGAAAAAATTGTGGCCCTATAAAGTCAGTGGAGTAAAAAAAGTTGGAGAGTCATCGGACATGGTTGGAGTGCAAAACAGGAATAACTTTTTTCAGGCAGGCGGCTAAAGACATAGGTGAAAGTAGTATGTAATAGTCCCATAGCCGCACTCCAAGTGTTGGTGCTCTAGAAGGGTTCCTACCCTATATATGATAAAGGCAAATCTAGGCACTCTTCAGGTGAAAAGGCCGACCTGTGCTCAATGAACTGCGCTGCCCGACTGTAGGAAGGAAGTATAAATGCAAAAGGTCACACTTCTGTTGGGTTGTGTCCCCAAAAGGAGAGAGGGCCTGCGATCCACATAGGTGGTAATGTAAACAGCAGATAATGCAGCAAAGGCTTACCGGTAACACCAGCAATCAGAGCGAGTACCAATCACGAGTGTTAACCCGCTGATTGCCGCTGACAAAGCTTCCGTCGGTCAGCGCGACCGCAGCATCTAACGTGCCTCTGGGGGGTCTTTCCCTCACAATGCCCCCCGCCCTGAACCATTTTAGGGGGATGCCGATTGCTGCTATGGCATCTCTGGGGTCAGATCGGGACCCAGAGATGCCTGCAGGCATTGCCAGTAAGATGGCGTCTGTGACATCTTACTGGCACAGTGCCAGCCTATGCAAATGCCCATAAGCCCCATGACATATAAAGAGACATATAATCCAAAAAAAGTCTAAATCATAATAAAAACCCCACATATATAGTATCACAGCATGCGTAACAACTGGTAGAATAAAACTGAATCATTATTGAACCCGTACGATGAACATCGTTAAAAAAAAAACTGTTAAAAACCCACCAAAAATTATAATTTTTACCTATTCAATCTTACAAAAAAATAAAAAGTGATAATAAAAACATATGTACCCCAGAAAGATACTGGTGCAAAGTACATCATGTCCCGCAAAAAAACAAGCTATCAACCAGCTCCGTAGCCAAAAAAGTAAAAATGTTATGCCACTTGGAAGATGGCAATGCAAAAATTATAGATTTTTCACCACATTACGGTTTTATTTGACAAATTTAATAAAATATAAGAAAAATTATTCATGTCAGGGATCCCTGTAATCGTATTGACCCATAGAATAAAGATAACATGATTATTAGGCTAAATAGTGAACATGAAAAAAAAAGGAAAAAATCCAGTACATAATTGATGCTTTTCTACTCCTGCCCTCAAAAACAAGTTCCTAAATTTTCAACAATAGGTGTTACCAACCCCAAAATAACAACACTGGAAAAAGCATCTCATCGCGCAAAAAAAATGCTGTCACATGGCCCTAATAACAAGAAAGCGAAAATTTTATAGCCTACAAAAGGAGGCAACGAGAAAACTAAAATCCTGGCAACTGCAGGGCGCTTCTTCCGTTCTACGCCTCGCCGTGCACCCATAATATAAGTAACATCAACATGTGGGAGGTCCCTGTAATCGGGAGAAATTGCAGAACAAATTTTATGGTGGGTTTTCTCTTTTAATCTTTTGGAAATGTGTAAATTTTAGGGCTAAATAAACGCATAAGCGGCACAATTTGACCATTCTAAATGTCACCTCCATTTTGATTCAATTACTATGAAGATCTCAAGGGGTTAACAATCTTCCTAAAAGCTGTTTCTGATAGCTTGAGGGGTGCAGATTTGAAAATGGGTTGGTTATATAGGGGGTTTTGATGCCAAATATGTAAAATTTCATTCATAACTGTATTTATACCTAAAAAGGTCAATTCTGAAAATACAGAAAATCAATATTCGATTTGTAAGCCGCGTGACATAAAAAAAAATATCCAGACATTTCAAAAATTATGAAAATGTAAATTAGAAATGTTATTCAACATTAAATTTTTTTCTTTTTTTGGAAAATAAAACGCAAAACTTATTAGAGATGAGCGAACATGCTCGTCCGAGCTTGATGCTCGGTCGAGCATTAGGGTACTCGAAACTGCTCGTTGCTCGGACGAATACTTCGCCCGCTCGAGAAAATGGCAGCTCCCGCCGTTTTGCTTTTTGGCGGCCAGAAACAGAGCCAATCACAAGCCAGGAGACTCTGCACTCCACCCAGCATGACGTGGTACCCTTACACGTCGATAGCAGTGGTTGGCTGGCCAGATCAGGTGACCCTGGGATAGACTAGCCGCTGCCCGCGCTGCTCGGATCATTCTGTGTCTGGATGCCGCTAGGGAGAGAGCTGCTGCTGGTCAGGGAAAGCGTTAGGGTGTTCTATTAGCTTACTGTTAGGCAGGAGTGATTCTCAAAGAACCCAACAGCCCTTCTTAGGGCTACAATAACGTTCTACTTTTTTTATTTTAATTTGCATCTAGTACCATTTTGTGAGGAATTAGCAGGGGGACTTGCTACCGTTGTGTTTAGCTCTTAGTGGCACACATATCCATAGCAAAGACCGAAGTGGGAAAATTTAGTAGGGGTTGGATTTCAATTAGGCACTAACTCAGTGTCATCTCATCTGGCATAGTAGTGTGCTTTGATACTTGGCTAGAAAATAGCCATAGGAGAATACAAAGAGCTTACTTACGCATACAGTAGCGTTCTATATATTTGATTTCTGGTTGATCTGCTGGTGGCTGTACTTTCTGCAGTGCATGTACTAGCCAATTCTGAGCAATTTGTAGTGAGACTTGCGACCGCTGTGTTCTGCGCTTAGTGACGCACATATCCATAGCAAAGACCGAAGTGGGAAAATTTAGTAGGGGTTGGATTTCAATTAGGCACTAACTCAGTGTCATCTCATCTGGCATAGTAGTGTGCTTTGATACTTGGCTAGAAAATAGCCATAGGAGAATACAAAGAGCTTACTTACGCATACAGTAGCGTTCTATATATTTGATTTCTGGTTGATCTGCTGGTGGCTGTACTTTCTGCAGTGCATGTACTAGCCAATTCTGAGCAATTTGTAGTGAGACTTGCGACCGCTGTGTTCTGCGCTTAGTGACGCACATATCCATAGCAAAGACCGAAGTGGGAAAATTTAGTAGGGGTTGGATTTCAATTAGGCACTAACTCAGTGTCATCTCATCTGGCATAGTAGTGTGCTTTGATACTTGGCTAGAAAATAGCCATAGGAGAATACAAAGAGCTTACTTACGCATACAGTAGCGTTCTATATATTTGATTTCTGGTTGATCTGCTGGTGGCTGTACTTTCTGCAGTGCATGTACTAGCCAATTCTGAGCAATTTGTAGTGAGACTTGCGACCGCTGTGTTCTGCGCTTAGTGACGCACATATCCATAGCAAAGACCGAAGTGGGAAAATTTAGTAGGGGTTGGATTTCAATTAGGCACTAACTCAGTGTCATCTCATCTGGCATAGTAGTGTGCTTTGATACTTGGCTAGAAAATAGCCATAGGAGAATACAAAGAGCTTACTTACGCATACAGTAGCGTTCTATATATTTGATTTCTGGTTGATCTGCTGGTGGCTGTACTTTCTGCAGTGCATGTACTAGCCAATTCTGAGCAATTTGTAGTGAGACTTGCGACCGCTGTGTTCTGCGCTTAGTGACGCACATATCCATAGCAAAGACCGAAGTGGGAAAATTTAGTAGGGGTTGGATTTCAATTAGGCACTAACTCAGTGTCATCTCATCTGGCATAGTAGTGTGCTTTGATACTTGGCTAGAAAATAGCCATAGGAGAATACAAAGAGCTTACTTACGCATACAGTAGCGTTCTATATATTTGATTTCTGGTTGATCTGCTGGTGGCTGTACTTTCTGCAGTGCATGTACTAGCCAATTCTGAGCAATTTGTAGTGAGACTTGCGACCGCTGTGTTCTGCGCTTAGTGACGCACATATCCATAGCAAAGACCGAAGTGGGAAAATTTAGTAGGGGTTGGATTTCAATTAGGCACTAACTCAGTGTCATCTCATCTGGCATAGTAGTGTGCTTTGATACTTGGCTAGAAAATAGCCATAGGAGAATACAAAGAGCTTACTTACGCATACAGTAGCGTTCTATATATTTGATTTCTGGTTGATCTGCTGGTGGCTGTACTTTCTGCAGTGCATGTACTAGCCAATTCTGAGCAATTTGTAGTGAGACTTGCGACCGCTGTGTTCTGCGCTTAGTGACGCACATATCCATAGCAAAGACCGAAGTGGGAAAATTTAGTAGGGGTTGGATTTCAATTAGGCACTAACTCAGTGTCATCTCATCTGGCATAGTAGTGTGCTTTGATACTTGGCTAGAAAATAGCCATAGGAGAATACAAAGAGCTTACTTACGCATACAGTAGCGTTCTATATATTTGATTTCTGGTTGATCTGCTGGTGGCTGTACTTTCTGCAGTGCATGTACTAGCCAATTCTGAGCAATTTGTAGTGAGACTTGCGACCGCTGTGTTCTGCGCTTAGTGACGCACATATCCATAGCAAAGACCGAAGTGGGAAAATTTAGTAGGGGTTGGATTTCAATTAGGCACTAACTCAGTGTCATCTCATCTGGCATAGTAGTGTGCTTTGATACTTGGCTAGAAAATAGCCATAGGAGAATACAAAGAGCTTACTTACGCATACAGTAGCGTTCTATATATTTGATTTCTGGTTGATCTGCTGGTGGCTGTACTTTCTGCAGTGCATGTACTAGCCAATTCTGAGCAATTTGTAGTGAGACTTGCGACCGCTGTGTTCTGCGCTTAGTGACGCACATATCCATAGCAAAGACCGAAGTGGGAAAATTTAGTAGGGGTTGGATTTCAATTAGGCACTAACTCAGTGTCATCTCATCTGGCATAGTAGTGTGCTTTGATACTTGGCTAGAAAATAGCCATAGGAGAATACAAAGAGCTTACTTACGCATACAGTAGCGTTCTATATATTTGATTTCTGGTTGATCTGCTGGTGGCTGTACTTTCTGCAGTGCATGTACTAGCCAATTCTGAGCAATTTGTAGTGAGACTTGCGACCGCTGTGTTCTGCGCTTAGTGACGCACATATCCATAGCAAAGACCGAAGTGGGAAAATTTAGTAGGGGTTGGATTTCAATTAGGCACTAACTCAGTGTCATCTCATCTGGCATAGTAGTGTGCTTTGATACTTGGCTAGAAAATAGCCATAGGAGAATACAAAGAGCTTACTTACGCATACAGTAGCGTTCTATATATTTGATTTCTGGTTGATCTGCTGGTGGCTGTACTTTCTGCAGTGCATGTACTAGCCAATTCTGAGCAATTTGTAGTGAGACTTGCGACCGCTGTGTTCTGCGCTTAGTGACGCACATATCCATAGCAAAGACCGAAGTGGGAAAATTTAGTAGGGGTTGGATTTCAATTAGGCACTAACTCAGTGTCATCTCATCTGGCATAGTAGTGTGCTTTGATACTTGGCTAGAAAATAGCCATAGGAGAATACAAAGAGCTTACTTACGCATACAGTAGCGTTCTATATATTTGATTTCTGGTTGATCTGCTGGTGGCTGTACTTTCTGCAGTGCATGTACTAGCCAATTCTGAGCAATTTGTAGTGAGACTTGCGACCGCTGTGTTCTGCGCTTAGTGACGCACATATCCATAGCAAAGACCGAAGTGGGAAAATTTAGTAGGGGTTGGATTTCAATTAGGCACTAACTCAGTGTCATCTCATCTGGCATAGTAGTGTGCTTTGATACTTGGCTAGAAAATAGCCATAGGAGAATACAAAGAGCTTACTTACGCATACAGTAGCGTTCTATATATTTGATTTCTGGTTGATCTGCTGGTGGCTGTACTTTCTGCAGTGCATGTACTAGCCAATTCTGAGCAATTTGTAGTGAGACTTGCGACCGCTGTGTTCTGCGCTTAGTGACGCACATATCCATAGCAAAGACCGAAGTGGGAAAATTTAGTAGGGGTTGGATTTCAATTAGGCACTAACTCAGTGTCATCTCATCTGGCATAGTAGTGTGCTTTGATACTTGGCTAGAAAATAGCCATAGGAGAATACAAAGAGCTTACTTACGCATACAGTAGCGTTCTATATATTTGATTTCTGGTTGATCTGCTGGTGGCTGTACTTTCTGCAGTGCATGTACTAGCCAATTCTGAGCAATTTGTAGTGAGACTTGCGACCGCTGTGTTCTGCGCTTAGTGACGCACATATCCATAGCAAAGACCGAAGTGGGAAAATTTAGTAGGGGTTGGATTTCAATTAGGCACTAACTCAGTGTCATCTCATCTGGCATAGTAGTGTGCTTTGATACTTGGCTAGAAAATAGCCATAGCAATAGGATAGCATTGTTTGGTTTTAAAAACTCAAAAAAAAACAAAAAACACAAAAAAAAAAAAAAAACACAAAAAAAACCAAAAAAAAGTAAAAAAAAAAATAAAGTTATAACTCTCATTTTAAAAATGTTTAACCCGAGGGCTAGGGGTAGAGGACGAGGGCGGGGACGTGGGCGTCCAACTACTGCAGGGGTCAGAGGCCGTGGTCCTGGGCGGGGTGAGACACCACCTGCTGATGAGGGAGCAGGGGAACGCCGCAGAGCTACACTCCCTAGGTTCATGTCTGAAGTTACTGGGACTCGTGGTAGAGCACTGTTGAGGCCAGAACAGTGCGAACAGGTGATGTCGTGGATTGCTGACAATGCTTCGAGCAATTTGTCCACCACCAGTCAGTCTTCCACGCAGTCCACCCATGTCACCGAAATCGCCACTCCTCCAGCTCCTGCACCTCAGCCTCCTCCCCCCCAGTCTGCCCCCTCCCAGGAAAATTTGGCATTTGAACCGGCATACTCTGAGGAACTGTTTTCTGGACCCTTCCCACAGTCACAAACCACTTGTCCGGTTGCTGCTGAGCAATTTTCCGATGCCCAGGTTTTCCAACAGTCACAGTCTGTGGGTGATGATGACCTTCTTGACGTAGTGGAAGTGTGTAAAGAGGTGTCCGACGATGAGGAGACACGGTTGTCAGACAGTGGGGAAGTTGTTGTCAGGGCAGGAAGTCCGAGGGGGGAGCAGACTGAGGGATCGGAGGATGATGAGGTGACAGACCCAAGCTGGGTTGAGAGGCCGGGTGAACACAGTGCTTCTGAGACGGAGGAGAGTCCTCGACCAGAACAGGTTGGAAGAGGCAGTGGTGGGGCCAGACGGAGAGGCAGGGCCAGAGCTGGTGCATCAGCGCCAAATGTGTCAACTAGTGAAGCTCCCGTGGCGAGGGCTCCTGCGGCGAGGGCTAGATCTTCAGAAGTCTGGAGGTTCTTTAAGGAAACACCGGATGACCGACGGACTGTGGTGTGCAACATTTGCCAAACCAGGCTCAGCAGGGGTTCCACCACTACTAGCTTAACTACCACCAGTATGCGCAGGCATATGAATGCTAAACACCCCACTCAGTGGCAACAAGCCCGTTCACCTCCGGCCGTGCACACCACTGCTCCTTCCCCTGTGTCAGCTGCTAGTCAGCCCCCTGCCCAGGACCCTGCCACAAAAACCCCATCGTCGCCTCCACGATCCTCCACAGCATCCACCAGCGTTCAGCTCTCCATACCCCAGACGCTGGAGCGGAAACGCAAATATAGTGCAACCCACCCGCACGCCCAAGCCCTTAATGTGCACATCTCCAGATTGCTTAGCCTGGAGATGCTGCCCTATAGGCTAGTAGAGACCGAGGCCTTTCGCAACCTCATGGCGGCGGCCGCCCCTCGGTATTCGGTCCCCAGCCGCCACTACTTTTCCCGATGTGCCGTCCCAGCCCTGCACCAGCACGTGTCAGACAACATCATCCGTGCCCTGACCAACGCCGTTTCTGACAAGGTCCACCTGACCACGGACACGTGGACGAGTGCTGCCGGGCAGGGCCACTATATATCGCTGACGGCACATTGGGTTAACTTGGTGGAGGCTGGGACCGAGTCTGACACTGGGGCTGCTCATATACTGCCGACGCCGAGGATTGCGGGGCCTACCTCGGTCCAGGTGTTTCAGGCCTACTATGCCTCCTCCTCCTCCCACCCCTCCTCCACCTCCTCCTCCGAACTACCATCCGTGGGCACGGCGCCATCAGTCGGTAGCTCTAGGCACAGCAGCAGTGCCGTCGCTAAGCGACAGCAGGCGGTGCTCAAACTGCTGAGCCTAGGCGACAAAAGGCACACCGCCCAAGAGCTATTACAGGGCATCACGGCGCAGACTGATCTGTGGCTGGCACCGCTGAACCTCAAGCCGGGAATGGTTGTGTGTGACAACGGCCGTAACCTGGTGGCGGCTCTGCAACTCGGCAGACTGACACATGTGCCATGCCTGGCCCATGTGTTAAATCTGATAGTTCAGCGTTTCCTCAAGACATACCCCAATCTGTCTGATTTGCTCACGAAGGTGCGCCGCATCTGTGCGCATTTCAGGAAGTCCAGCCCAGATGCTGCCACTCTCAGGGCAGCGCAGCGCCGCCTCCAACTGCCCGCTCACCGACTGTTGTGCGACGTGCCCACGAGGTGGAATTCAACACTGACCATGTTATCCAGAGTTTACCAGCAGCGCAGAGCGATTGTAGACTGCCAGATGTCAACTTCCACCAGAACTGGTAGTCAGGTCAGTCAGCTTCCTCAAGTCTACAATGAGGAGTGGACGTGGATGTCTGATATCTGTCAGGTGCTGAGTAACTTTGAGGAGTCAACACAGATGGTCAGTGGCGATGCCGCCATCATCAGCCTCACCATCCCGCTGCTTGGCCTGTTGAAAAACTCTCTGGTCAGCATGAAGTCGGAAGCTTTGCGCTCGTCACAAGAGACAGGGGAAGAATATTCCCTTGTTGATAGCCAAAGCACCCTCAGGTCTGTTTCTCAGCGCATATCGGAGGAGGTGGAGGTGGAGGAGGATGAGGAGGAAGAGGAGGAGAATGTTGGTGAGACACAAGAGGGGACCATTGTTGAGTCCTTTACTGTTCAGCGTGTATGGGCAGAAGAAGAGGAGTTGGAGGAGTTGGAGGAGGAGGAAATGGACAGTCAGGCCAGTGAGGGGAGTGAATTCTTACGCGTTGGTACTCTGGCGCATATGGCAGATTTCATGCTAGGCTGCCTATCCCGTGACCCTCGCGTTCAAAGAATTTATTCCAGCACCGATTACTGGGTGTTCACTCTCCTGGACCCACGGTACAAGCAAAATCTTTCCACTCTCATCCCTGCAGAGGAAAGGAGTGTGAGAATGCATGAATACCAGCAGGCCCTGGTGCACAAGCTGAAACAGTATTTCCCTTCTGACAGCGCTAGCGGCAGAGTGCGTAGTTCTGCGGGACAAGTAGCGAGGGAGAGTAGGCGAGCAGGCAGCTTGTCCAGCACTGGCAAGGGTACGCTTTACAAGGCTTTTGCCAGCTTTATGTCACCCCAGCAAGACACTGTCACCTGTCCCCAGTCTCGGCAGAGTAGGGCTGATCTTTACAGAAAGATGGTGAGGGAGTACGTAGCTGACCATACCATCGTCCTAAATGATCACACAGCTCCCTACAACTACTGGGTTTCAAAGCTGGACATGTGGCACGAACTGGCGCTGTACGCCTTGGAGGTTCTTGCCTGCCCTGCCGCTAGCGTCTTGTCCGAGCGGGTTTTCAGTGCAGCTGGTGGCATCATCACCGATAAGCGTACACGCCTGTCGACTGACAGCGCTGACAGGCTGACGCTTATTAAGATGAATAAAGCCTGGATTTCTCATAATTTCCAATCTCCACCAGGTGAAGGAAGCTCAACCTGAATAATTGATCCACTCCTCCTCCTCCTCATTTTCCTCCTTCTCCTCCTCTTTGTACAGTAAAGCAGAGGAAAATGGCTATTTTTTGACAGGGCCCACTGGCTCTTGCTATAGTACTTCATGCATTTAATTTTTCTGGAGGGCCACCTACCCGGTCCTCTGTTTGAAACAATTTTTGTGAGTGCCACATACAGGCACTCAATCTATTCCATTTTACTGCAGGGCCACCTACCTGCTCCTCTGGTTTGAAACATTTTTGTGACTGCCACATACAGGCACTCAATCTATTCCATTTTACTGGAGGGCCACCTACCTGCTCCTCTGGTTTGAAAAATTTTTGGGACTGCCACATACAGGCACTCAATCTATTCCATTTTACTGCAGGGCCACCTACCTGCTCCTCTGGTTTGAAACATTTTTGGGACTGCCACATACAGGCACTCAATCTATTCCATTTTACTGGAGGGCCACCTACCTGCTCCTCTGGTTTGAAAAATGTTTGGGACTGCCACATACAGGCACTATCCAAATTAAATTGTCTCCATAGCAGCCTCCACACGTTGTCTCCATTGCTACCTCCAAAAGTCGTCCATATAGCTGCCTCCATACATCGTCCCTTTATCAAACGAGGTGTGTCAGGCAGAAATTTGGGTTGTTTTCATGGATTCCACATCAAAGTTGTTAACTTTGTCGCCACCCTGCTGTGTTATCCACAAAATATACTGGCAAACTTTTACCATTTAGGGATATTATTTCAGCGCTTCTTGCGCATCTGTTTACATTCCCCTCACCCGGCATATCCTAAACTTATAAGAACGCTACTACACTTGATCTTATACAAAAGGTTCTTAGAAGTGCTGTTTGGGGAGTAGCCTAGAGACAGGGGCTTGAATTGGCGAAAGCTCGCCTGGCAGCGGAGCGCCAGCTCCATGCGCATCATGCGCTTCTTGCGCATCTGTTTACATTCCCCTCACCCGGCATATCCTAAACTTATAAGAACGCTACTACACTTGATCTTATACAAAAGGTTCTTAGAAGTGCTGTTTGGGGAGTAGCCTAGAGACAGGGGCTTGAATTGGCGAAAGCTCGCCTGGCAGCGGAGCGCCAGCTCCATGCGCATCATGCGCTTCTTGCGCATCTGTTTACATTCCCCTCACCCGGCATATCCTAAACTTATAAGAACGCTACTACACTTGATCTTATACAAAAGGTTCTTAGAAGTGCTGTTTGGGGAGTAGCCTAGAGACAGGGGCTTGAATTGGCGAAAGCTCGCCTGGCAGCGGAGCGCCAGCTCCATGCGCATCATGCGCTTCTTGCGCATCTGTTTACATTCCCCTCACCCGCCATATCCCAAACTTATAAGAACGCTACTACACTTAACTTGGTGCAGGCTGGGACCGAGTCTGACCCTGGGGCTGGTCATATACTGCCGACGCAGAGAATTGCGGGGCCTACCTCGGTCCAGGTCTCAAAGGCCTACTATACCTCCTCCCACCCCTCCTCCACCTCCTCCTCCTCCGAATTACCATCCGTGGGCATGGCGCCATCAGTCGGTAGCTCTAGGCACAGCAGCAGTGCCGTCGCTAAGCGACAGCAGGCGGTGCTGAAACTGCTGAGCCTAGGCGATAAAAGGCACACCGCCCAAGAGCTATTACAGGGCATTCCACATCAAAGTTGTTAACTTTGTCGCCACCCTGCTGTGTAATCCACAAAATATACTTGCAAACTTTTACCATTTAGGGATATTATTTCAGCGCTTCTTGCGCATCTGTTTACATTCCCCTCACCCGCCATATCCTAAACTTATAAGAACGCTACTACACTTGATCTTATACAAAAGGTTCTTAGAAGTGCTGTTTGGGGAGTAGCCTAGAGACAGGGGCTTGGATTGGCAAAAGCTCGCCTGGCTGCAGAGCGCCAGCTCCATCCCAAGATCCAACTAACATAGTTGCAGCACCTTTAATCTACTACTAGTTCACTGCCTCCATAATAATAATAATAATAATCTTTATTTATATAGCGTCATCATATTCTGTAGCGCTTTACAAATCATAGGAAACAAATACAAATGTAATGTAACAGAGCACAACATTTGTATGGAACAACAGGAGTGAGGTCCCTGCTCGCCAGAGCTTACGGTTTATGAAGATGATGGGGTAACACGAGGTAAAAGAATATTTAATGGTCAAGCCATTCTTCTTAGGGAATAGAAAAAAATATAATAAATGGAATTGCTGTCGCTTGAACCACTCAGCCGTCATCTTATATACCAGGTCCAGGGTGAATGGGACTGCAGAGAAGTCTGGTGCCTGTTGGTTGCTGGATAACAGATGGGAGGACGACACAGGACGGGTTAGTAGAAGAGTTAAAACTTCATGCAGTTAATGAGTGTTATAGGCTTGCCTAAAGAAATGGGTTTTAAGAGCACGTTTGAAACTTTGGAGGTTAGGTATTAGTCTGATAGTCCAGGGCAGAGCATTCCATAGAATTGGTGCAGCTCTAGAGAAGTCTTGGAGACGCGAGTGGGAGGTCCGCACTAGGGTAGAGGTTAATCTAAGATCACTGGCGGATCTAAGAGCACGGGTTGGGCGATAGACTGAGATAAGAGAGGAGAGGTAGGGGGGTGCAGCATTATACAGAGCTTTATGGATGAGGGTTATTATTATTTTAAACTGTATTCGAAAGGAGACTGGCAGCCAGTGCAGCGACTGGCATGAACTGTAAGCATACATGGTCCCCTTATCAAACGAGCTGTGTCAGGCAGAATTTTGGGTTGTTTTCATGGCTTCCATGTTAACTTTGTCGCCACCCTGCTGTGTAATCCACAAAATATACTGGCAAACTTTTATCATGTACCGATATTATTTGAGCGCTTCTTGCTCACCTCCTTTGGTTCCTCTCTGACACCCATTGGTTTGAAGCCTGAGTCCAATTAGGGTATGTCGCCATGCCACTCTCTAGCCTGCTGCCGCTGCCTCTGCCTCTGCATGCCGTCCCCTATAGTGTCAGGGTCAATTATTGGATGTTTTACATGCTATCTAGCTTCATTCTGTCACTCTGTCATGGCCATGCTGTTGCCCATAATTTCGGCATAATGGTGCGATTAAGCAGCCTCAGAGGCATCCATGCATGCTGCCCCTGCTGTTTCCTGTCCATTTCCGTGGTGTTTCCATCCTTTTCTGAGGTTCCCAGGTGTTTGGCCAAGCTTCCCTGTGCAGAGCCTTGGTCCCCTTGAAAAATGCTCGAGTCTCCCATTGACTTCAATGGGGTTCGTTATTCGAGACGAGCACTCGAGCATCGGGAAAAGTTCGTCTCGAATAACGAGTACCCGAGCATTTTAGTGTTCGCTCATCTCTACTTATCATCCAACATTTACCACTAAAATAAAGTACAACATGTGGGGAAAAAAAAATCTCAGAATCGTGTTCAAAAGTTATAACCATATAAAGAGACGCAAGTCAGAATCCAAAAAAATCGGGCTGAGCCTTAAGCTACAAAATGGCTGCGTCCTTAAGGGGTTAAGGTGTGAACACAAAACAAAACAGACAAAGAAACACAATAAGGCGAGGTAAACAATCTGTGTCGGCAACAGCTAATAACAAAACCAAAATCACAATCCAAATAGAATAGTCAATACATAGGCAAGAAATGAGAAGCCAGAGAATACAAGAGAAGCTAGTGAACACAGCAAGATAGCAGTTTGACCAGCAAGGAGTCAAAGCTAAACTGGACACTTATAGGGAACTAGGCCCTGCCTCAGGTGTAAGGATCAAGCAACTACAGGTCCACAGAGTTAATTAACTCTTGCAAGACAGAATCAGTGAGGGGTGTAGCACACATCAGGTCAGACAACCACTAGAACCTAGTTCAGACTGCAGGATGACGAAACTCAGCGTATCTTAATCCTACCAGCATGGACGGAGAAGACAGCAGGCGCAGACGTGACTGCTGACCACTGCCAGTGTGTATATGTGTAGCCAGAGGAGAAGGAGCACAGACATTCTAAGGTTAAAAATGCTAATTAATGACAATTTGGCCCATTTCTTTTTTTTATAAAATTATGTTTCTATGACAATTTGAAAAACATATAATTCTGCCTGGCATAACAGAGTGTCTGCAATGTGTGTGTGAGCAAATATGTTTCTCACTATGGAAATTATAATAGCATTCTGTGGGTGTAAATCATATACCACTGAATTGCCTCAAATCTTACCAATGAGTCACGACGTGTTTGTGCTGTAAGTAGTGAAGGCCTACACTAAGAAAGTTGTTTTTCTCCTACAAACTGTACTGGTACATTAACCCTGCAAATTCTGTACATTGTAAAGAAATACAGTGAAAGAAACTGTCACTGTATGATCATGATGTTTTCATATATTAGTTTCCACAAATAATAATTTTTTTTATTTATATTTAACCACACACTTTCTGTATCCGTTTACATTAGATTTTAAGAAAACTTCTTACTGTCGTTAAATAGAAACCTTCATTGTCCACTTTAATGGACATGTGGTGGACATACTGGATCATCACAAATAATTTGTTTTCGACAATGGCATCCTTCATTGTGTCCACCCATACATTAGCCAGTAATTACAGGCGGTCCCCTACTTAAGAACACTCGACTTACATACGACCCATAGTTACAAACGGACCTCTGGATATTGGTAATTTCTTGTACTTTAGTCCCAGCCTACAAAAATCAGCTGAAACAGTTATCAAAGGTGTCTGTAATGAAGCTTTAGTGTTAATATTGATTCTTATGACAACCCAACATTTTTAAAATCCAATTGTCACAGAGACCAAAAAAGTTCTGGCTGGGATTACAATGATAAAATATACAGTTCCGACTTACATACAAACTCAACTTAAGAACAAACCTACAGACCCTATCTTGTATGTAACCCGGGGACTGCCTGTATATAAAAGTTTTGAAATGACATAAGCAGGTTTACGGAAAAATCACAAAAGATTAATATAGAAAAGGTATCTGAATTATTATACAGTACACAACATGAAACTGATTTGCTGCAGATATTGATAGTAATATTCCTCTAAGACCAGACAACATTTGATGGTCTTGGGCACAAGAGGAAAGCATAAGAATAATAATAGAATAAGAGTAGATCCCATTGTTTCCTACATCGAACTGCCATCACAGATTTCTCCTTACACCTGACAAATAGAGAAATGACTACAAGCTTTGATTTTCTATTCAGTCTATCCTTTAGACCAGAGGAACACAACCTTTTTCAGTCCTAGGGCCACATTCTCATACCGCTGTTCCCCAAGCTGCTTTATAGAGATTCCTGAGGATCATGTGATGATGACATCACACATGACATCATCACAGGTCCTTTAACCAGCCGGCTGTAAGGTCCAGCAGCACTAACTGTATATAATTGTATGCATTATAAAAGGTGTATATATAATTGTTTGCATTATAAAAGCTGTAAATTACGGCACACAATTACAATTTGTGAATTTTACTGTATACCCCTCACATAACTTTCTCGCAGATATGTCAGGGCTGGGCTCAGTAGGAGAGAAGTTTCTGTCATTCATCAGATACATTGAGGTGAAATTATTAAGGATTGTGTAATTTGACCCTGCCAGCACACTGCACAGGCCTCTAAAGTATCTAAATTTTTACCAGGTTGGACTTTGCAGAGATTTCAGATGTAGCCTCCAGCAGTTTGCTGATGGAGATTATACAGTACACATACCCAGCTCTACAACTAGTCACACCCTAATAGTCATGCCCTAAGGTGGGTGCAGGGTGGAAAACCAACAAGAATGCTGGAAATGGGGCATTTTACATGCCTTATCTGCCAGAAAACTTGTGGACATGGCATATTAATTTCCCCCCAATATATTTGGGACCTGAAGGTGGTATTAATTATAGCGAACTTAGAAAAATATCGATTAGCAATCTAATATCTAGAGATTTGTATCCTTCATTAAATGTAGATGATTCTTAATTTGTTGTTTCATATGCAGGCTTATGAAATATACTTATTTAATAAGCTTGTGTTGGCTGACAATTAAATGATTTGTGTTAACAACAATTATTTTATCTTTCAAAATAATGTACAATATATAAAAGATTGTTCATTGCTGGTCATCAGTTTTTTTTCGGTATTTTGCTTATTTATTTACTAAGGGTCATCGGAATTTGGAAATTTTCGTGATTTGCGCCGCTGTGACAGCTATTTAGAAGGTGGATTGTGTCGGGGCGGGCCGTCAGACAATCCAACTGATTCGGACTGAGCATGGGATTTAATATTCAAATTGTTTCGCAACCTACGCACTTACATGCGTAGAAGGTGAAGTCCGGCAGACCTGTGCAGGGAAGCGACACATGCAGGATTTCGGGCGCACGATCTTTGTGAATTGCGGCACAGTGTATTGTCTTCAGACAATTAATTTTGGTTCCTCTCTGTCGGCCAGGTAGCTAAATATGCCCTATTATCTTCTTATGTAAATGAGAATCTTTAATGGATGCAAGTTCTCATTTATTTTCCAGTGGTAAATAACATGCAAAGGTACAGGAAAAATTGCTATTCCTTCAAAGACAAGTTTCTTATGTACTCAGCAAAACAACACATTCTCTAATTCACTATTATTAACAAAAATACAGCATTTCACGTATATAAGTTCAGCCTGTCTGTACACAATTTCAGTTGCCCCTAGATCCGACCCTATAACTTCATACTTAGGGTCAGACGCCAGCTTGGATTTTTGTGTGAGATTGTGCAGATGAGATTTCTGTGTCTTGTGCCTTTAGCCAGGCCTCCTGCATGGAGCTGAGAGACACATACACTGATTCACTTCCTGGCATGTGAGAAGAGACGAGCTGCAAACTACAAGCTACAAGGACATAAGTGATCCGGGGGAAGGGGTATGCAGGCACAGATTTCTGAGAACACAGATGTAGCAGTGCTGTGTGTGTAAAAGGCATTTAATGGATCTCATGAATCTCTGATCTGTGTCATCTCTCTTTCTATGTGTCAGTGTGTTAGTTCCATGTCAAAAGCCTGATGAAGGTGTATATACACCTGTACCCTGATAATCTAACCACATTGTCACCCCACATAACTAGATGGATAATACAGTAAAGTGTCTGCTTAGAGAGGCCCCACCCACACCCTGGAATTTTACACTGAGCAGTCAAGGGAGAGATAGGAGCTAAAACAGCAATAAAACTGAGTAAAATTGTAAAGTAAGGGGTTAAAATGATCTTTATTGTGTTAACATCACTAGGGGATTAAAATGTGAGAATTTTCTTTCGTCGGAAAACCTCTTTAACTGTCAGTAAATATGTAAATTAACAAGGCTTACAACCAAAGTAAAAGTACATAAGAATAGATTATATTAAATAAATACATTTCGTAACAAGTCCTTCATCAATTTAGAACTGTCAATCTGTGGAAAAGCCTGCCTCAGGCGCTGGTCACAGCAGGGACAGCGGAGAGCTTCAAGAAGGGTCTAGATGCCTTTTTACACCTAAATAACATGGATTGTTATGCTATATAGAATTGTTTCCCCTTAGTCCCTTCCTCATCCAATCCCTACCCTTCCTTGGTTGAACTTGATGGACAAGTGTCTTTTTTCAACCGTATAAACTCTGAAATTTCAAAGTAGTTTAGGTTTGAAAAAGAAGCAGGTCCATCAAGTTCTACCTATTAGTCATGGAAAATTGGTCCTGAGGAAGCCTAAAAAACCTACAGGCCTGATGACCATTGACTCTTTTTGACCCCAATACAACAATCAGAATAACTACAAATCAACATAAAATTACAGGGGTATTCCAGGAATCAGCATAATTCATATTGAAATGGTTACTTAACATTTAAGCTAATATGTAATCAGTTATTTAAAATGTTGCTCTCCTTAGCAGAAAAATGCTGTGGAAATACATTGTGATGAGGAATTAAAATGCTACTGGTGCTTTAATCAGTGCGTTGATTTTCTCCACGCGGAGCAGACACAGGACAGAAGATGGCCGCTGGTCACATGTCTACATAACATGTTCTGCTCCTGCCAGAGCAGGTTATGTTATCACAACTATGTTTAGCTGTAGTCAATTAGTTGCAGTGCATCCTGTATGGCCAGTGTTGTGCAGGTGTCAGCAGTTACACATCATTACTATAGTAACAGAGCAAGACAGTCTGTCACTGGGAGCAGAGCGTAAAAAGGAGGAGAAGTTACTGAAAACTAAAGGATCATGGAAGTTGTAGATTCCAGTGGCGGCCATCTTGGTGATAACTCTACTCACTTTAACGAGGCCATAAAATGTTGTGAATCATAAAATCAAACTATTTAACCCCTTAATCACCACCCTATCGGGATTCTACGGCGGTCATTATGGGTACTTCTTCTGACACGACGCCTTCCTAAAGCGGCGCGTCAGAAGAACATTTCAGGACATCGGGCTATGTCGGTTCTGGTGTCGGGCTGTGATATCACAGGCCAGACCCGGCACTAACACCCGGATCGGAAAAACTCAGATTCCGGGTGTTTAACACCTTACACGCCGTGGTCAAGCATGGCCACGGAACGTAAGTGTCACCACCATGGATCGGAACCCCCCATTCCCTGGTGTGCTTACTGGGGGATACAATCCCATAATCCATAATCTCCCCAGATACACATGAAATGCAAATAAAGTATATAAAACACAAAAAACATACATATTTGGTATCACCACGTCCATATTAATCTGTACAATAAATCTAAATTAATATTGAATCCACTCAGGTAATGACGTAAAAAAAACCACAAACTTCCACAATATACAATTTTTCATCAAACAACATCACAAAAAATGTTCTAAAAAGTGATTAAAAAAAAGTTACGTTCCTTAATATGATACGACTGAAAAGAACAACTCTTTACACAAAAAATTACCCTCAACCAGATATGACAACAGAAAAATACAGAAGTTATGGCCCTGAAAATTTGTCAATAGTAAAAACAATGCGATTTTCTCCAATATTGGTTTTGCTCAGTAAAATTAAGCAAAGATAAGAAAAACTATATAAAATGATCACCGCAATCGTAGTGAACCAGAGAATAAAGATAAAAAAATGTTTTTATGTTTGGTGAGCGGGGAAAAAAGTGCTAAAAGTCCAAAATAAAAATTGATAATTTTGTTTGTGTCCCCCTTGAAATAGTTAATAAAACCTCACGAATAAGCTTAAAAACCCCAAAAATAATTATCTATACATTGTATCTCATCCCCCAAATAATAAGCCTCATATGTTCGCATTAACAAAAAAATTTAAATTTATAGCTTGTAAAATGTGACAATACAAATCTGCTGTAAATGGTGCAGCTTCTATTCTATGCCCGGACGTGTGCAGAGCATTTCATCATTTAATTTATTATGAAACTGTCAGTTTTGGCCTAAATCAATTTATTTTCCCAAAAAATTCAAAAGTTTCTTAATTGCACTTCCATATTGTTCTAACCCATGTGAAACACTTAAAGGGTTAAAAGACTCAATAGAAGTTGTTTTACATATGTTGAGGGAAGAAGTTTCTATAGTGGGGTAATTTACGGGGTTTTACTATTTAGGCCTTTCAAAGTCACTTGAAAACTGAGTTGTCCCTCAAAAAGTGAATTTTGGGGATTTTCATGAAAAAGAGAAAATAATAATAGTGATAAAATAACCTAAAAATTCAAATCAAAAATTAAAAAAAATTGATCAAAACGTTGTACATTCCTTAAAATGATAGCATTGAAAACGCCATTAAAAGTTGCACAAAAACACCCAAATTCCGTACACCAAAGTATGAAATAGTTAATGGTGCCAGAAGATGGCAAAAAAAAAAAAAAAATTTGTATAGGAGGTTTTAATTTTTGTAAATGTATGAAAACATTATGAAACCTATACAAATTTGGTATCCCCGTCATTGCACCGGCCCGGTAGACATGTCATTTTGGGTGAACAGTGAAAGCTGTAAAATCCAAGCGCACTAAAAAATGGCACAAATGCGTTTTTTCACCATTTTCACTGCATTTGGAACTTTTTTCCAACTTCCCAGTACATGACGTGGAATATTAAATATAATTGATATGAAGTGCAATTTGTTACGTAGAAACAAGCCATCACAGAGCTCTTTATGTTACAGATTTTTGAAAGTGGGGAGTGAAAAATGGAAATGAAAAAACAAAAAAGGGCCAGGTCATTAAGGGGTTAAAAATGAAAATGTCCCCAGATGTCTTTATCAGCTCATGGTGGACATATAAAATTAAAACTAACACAAAATATTAATAAATATTTAGAAATAAACATTAAAAAGAGAAATAATTAGTTGCCCTGTTTGCCCGTGACTATATAATTTACCGTATATATATATATCAAAATGCTTGTCACGTACTAGGGAATTAATTCATTACTGTATATTACAAAAAATCAGTTTCTTTAGATTTTGTCACTTTAACTCAAAAAACCTGAAAGATAAAAAAAGGTTCTTTAACATTTTTTTTTTTACTTTTAAATATCCCAAGTTCTAACTTCGGTTAGAATTTCAGGAAAAATTTGATTTGTCACAATGCCGAAGTTTATGCTGATTCGCGGGAACTAAGTTGTTTTTTTTCCCTCATGTTTCTGCTAAATGGGAGCGAGAACAACGTGTTACATGGGGCAGAGAACTCTGGGAAGGAGAAAGGAACACCCCCGATGACATCTGCAGACCTGTAAGCCAATCAGGTCACACAGCCCTATAAAACCAGCCATTTTCTATCTCAGCACTTCACACTTCATGTTGTAGCGTCCAGCTGCTGCTATTGTACTGTGCGATTCTTGCTGCAATCCCTCGCTGTTCTCTAAGGGGGTTCTCTATCCCTGGTTGTTCTTTAAGGGGGATCTGTATACCCCAAATAGCAGTTCTATTTAGTGACAAAATCGAATAGGAAGAAATCTGTTTGACATTCATGCATCTGCAGTAGTGAGCTGTCAGTTGTGGGTTATCTGTATAACGCACATTGCCATACCTTTTTGGGGGCTCTAGTTTACAGGGAGATTTACGTGTGAAATCCACATAGTTTCCTGGCTCCTGCTGCTGCTCCTTTGGATGCCACCAACACACTATATCATTGTGCCACTCTGCGGCTCTTTCTGCTTCTGATGCCACCTTCACACTATATCATTCTGCCACTCTGCAGCTCCTGCTGCTTCTGATGCCACCTTCACACTATATCATTGTGTCACTCTGCGGGCTCCTGCTGCTGCTACTGATGCCACCAACGCACTATATCATTGTGTCACTCTGCAGGCTCCTGCTGCTTCTGATGCCACCTTCACACTATATCATTGTGCCACTCTGTGGCTTTCCCTGTTGCTGCCACCATGTTTCTGACACCTGTGGACTCCTGCTGCTGCTTCTTCTGTCGCCACCTCCACACTCTTATCATTGTGCCACTTTGTGGCCTACCATGTTTCCGCCACCTCCATAATTTGTCATTGTGCCACTCTGCAGCCTACTCATGCTGCTACCAACTGACCGCTGTCTCCCTGGAACACCCTGTGATTTCCATAATGCTGTTTTCACCCTCCATCACTCTATGACGTTGCAACTATGTTTGGTTTTCCCCTTCATTTCATCTGTCAGAAGGATGAAAAGCTTCAGGATTGATAGCCAAAAGCAGGAGTAGATACAGAACACAGAGGACATGCAAGTATCCCATTTGCTGCTCATCTCTATTCTGGATCAACTCCTGTTTGTTTTTGGCTTTAGCAATACTGATGGATTATTGGACGATTGAAAGAGGACACTGACGCGTGAAAAAAAAGGCAAAATGATCAGTGACGTCAATGCAAAATTACTGCCGACATCCTCTGCACTCTTTTGGGGGGCTTCCACATGTATCCGCGTTTAACAGAACAGGTTCTGTCGTAATCTATGGAATCATCTGATGTCAGTGTAAAAAAGAGTGCACTCTTTGATGTTATAGTATGATCTTGGGCCTCAGCTCGGTCCTTTCGAGCTGGCACAGACGATACCTTGTCAGACTGCGTTCCAGCTTTGCTTATTTGGGGAAGTTGGCCTATGTAAGTGCACATGGAAGTTAAGAGTGAGCGATTCTAAGAGCCGCGGCTGTCATGTGCGTGTCATACTAAAACGCAGCATTGTTTGAAGACCAAACCATGCTCCCTATGCATATTTAAGCATGGCACAACGTTCTACAGCACCCTACAGGCTCTTTGCAGCCAGGAAATGCCTGTTTTTTAACGCGATTCATTTTGATTTGATCTGGGTCGAATCAAATTTTTTCGAAAAATTTGGTGAATCGGGACGAAACGAATTTTAACAAATTCACCCATCTCTAATCAAAATGTATCACAAAACAGATCAATGAGATCAATGGTGTTACTTGTCAAACTATTTACAATCAAACTTCTGATTTCTTTCAAATATGACTGTACAGATAAGAAAGTTAGTACAAATCTTAGACTTCTGTCACTAGCTAATGATAATATATTGTATGCTTGTTGACACCCCATTCCCAGCAGGCCATATTTGCTCCACAGGCTATCAAATTATTAACATCTGTTGAATTGCTCAATGTCTAATTATAACAATCACATCAAGCCATTAATGTTTTCAGAATTTCATAAACTATAGAAATACTAAATTTACAACATTATATAGCAATGGCAAATACAAACATGTTTGGCAAATTTTCATCTTCTAACCTAATAGGCTACATTCACGCGATCGTAGTGCCGTACATACTTCCCACATATGCAAGCAATGGGCACACGGAGCGATGCGGTACCACACACGGTACTGCTCTGTACATGGGGAAAAGATATGTTAAGGCACCGTGCATCACTATGGAGAGGGGAGGAGTCACCACTCCTCCTCTCCATGGTGCCGGATGTATGCCTGCCACAAGTTATTTGGAGCAGTTGTTATGTAAGTATCTTACAGCTGATCCATTAAATATCTTCAGATCAAGACAGATAAGGGAAGAATTCCTAATTGGTAAGCTTCTAGTTATATCTTCCAGTTCTTTTCAAGGCTAAATGGTCACTTTTAGCGTCAGTTTAAACTTTGTTTAGATTTAAACTTTGTTTAGATTTATTGTCTATTGGTATTGTATTAGAGTCGGCAATACTTCTAGAGGAATACTCTAGAAGAGTTAGCGATAATAATGTTTTTTTTTTTACATCGTCCATGTCGGGGTTGTAGAAGCCACGAGGTGAGTTGAGCCTCTTGCCTAAGGCAGCATCAAGGATGTCGTTACCTGCTACAAATCACAACTTGGCTTTTAACAATAATGTTTGTTCAAACCAGATGTCATTAGGAGTATGACACAATGCATGGAGAACCCAGGTACTTAAAAAATTTAACCTGCTATTTTACTACTGCATAGGGTGGAGGGGATACCGTTCAATAGCTTGCTCAGGCAGCAGAAATTTTAGGTTCACCCTAAACCATGTGCTTCATTTGCTAGAGATTAGTGATTTATCCAAAATGATTGCAGCTGAAGTCTTATCTAAATTTTCTCAAAGATAAGAAATCAATTCTGTTATAGAGAATACACTGGGATATTAAAAACACAACAAGCACAGAATGGTATCAAATAAGAAAATACCTCAGGATTCCCATGTTGCTCCAGATCTGCCATTACTGTAGCCTTAGGATATGATAATGACTACCTAAAGCTGCCATCTGCAGTCATTCACTGGTCTCAATGGTCACATGAGGCCAGTGATTCACAACAGTAGTCACATGGGAGTCTTGGAATTTGTGCAGGACCTCTAGTAACACCTAAAAGGAACATCAAAGGAGTATGTTGTTAGTACAAGTAATTTCGTTTTTTTTACAGCTTGTCAGCCAAAAAGTTATTGTCCATGTGGGGATTTTTGACAAGGTGTTCAGCTTTCAAAACATGAAGACCAATCTTCTCACAGGTTCTTGATCTTTACTAGAGATGAGCGAGCACTAAAATGCTTGAATGCTCGTTACCCGAGTCAAACTTTTTCCGATGCTCGAGTGCTCGTTTCGAATAACGAACCCCATTGAAGTCAATGGGAGACTCAAGCATTTTTCAAGGGGACCAAGGCTCTGCACAGGGAAGCTTGGCCAAAAACCTAGAAACCTCAGAAAATTATGGAAACACCACAGAAATGGACAGGAAACAGCAGGGACAGCATGCATGGATGCCTCTGAGGCTGCCTAATCGCACCATTATGCCAAAGTTCTGGGCAACAGCATGGCGATGACAGAGTGACCGAGTGAGGCTGCTATGGAGACAATTACATTTGGATAGTGCCTGTATGTGGCAGTCCAAAAAAGTTTTCAAAACAGAGGACCTGGTAGGTGGCCCACCAGAAAAATTAAATGGATAGAGTACCTGTATGTGGCAGTCCAAAAAAGTTTTCAAAACAGAGGATCGGGTAGGTGGCCCACCAGAAAAATTAAATAAATATCGCCTAGGCTCAGCAGTTTGAGCACCGCCTGCTGTCGCTTAGCGACGGCACTGCTGCTGTGCCTTGAGCTACCGACTGATGGTGCCATGCCCACGGATGGTAATTCGGAGGAGGAGGTGGAGGAGGGGTGGGAGGAGGAGGAGGCATAGTAGGCCTGAGAGACCATGACTGAGGTAGGCCCATCAATCCTCGGTGTCGGCAGTATTTCAGTGGCCCCGGGTCAGACTCGGTCCCAGCCTCCACAAAGTTAACCCAATGTGCCATCAGCGATATATAGTGGCCCTGCTCGGCAGTACTCGTCCACGTGTCCGTGGTTAGGTGGACCTTGTCAGAAATGGCGTTGGTCATGGCACGGATGATGTTGTCTGACACGTGCTGGTGCAGGGCTGGGAAGGCACATCGGGAAAAGTAGTGGCGGCTGGGGACCGAATACCGAGGGGCGTCCGCCGCCATGAGGTTGTGAAAGGCCTTGGTCTCTACCAGCCTATAGGGCAGCATCTCCAGGCTCAGAAATTTGAAGATGTAGATGTTGAGGGCTTGGGCTTGTGGGTGGGTGGAACTGTATTTCCTCTTGCTCTCCAGCGTCTGGGGTATAGACAGCTGAACTCTGCTCATGGAGACATTGGTGGATGCTGTGGAGGATCGTGGAGGCGAAGGTGTGGTTTTCGAGCGGGAGGTGTTTGTGCCGGGGTCGTGGGCAGGGGGCTGACTAGCAGAAGCAGCACATGAAACAGGGGAAGGAGCAGTGGTGTGCCCGGCCAGAGGTGAACGGCCTTGTTTCCATTGAGTGGGGTGTTTAGCATTCATATGCCTGCGCATACTGGTGGTGGTTAAGCTAGTATTGGTGAAACCGCTGCTGATCCTGGTGTGGCACAGGTTGCACACCACAGTCCGTCGGTCATCTGCTGCTTCATTAAAGAACCTCAAGACTTCAGAAAATCTAGCCGTCACCACGGGAGCTTCACTATGTGAAACATTTGGCCTGGCCTCTCCGTCTCGCCCCACCACTGCCTCTTACAACCTGTTCTTGTATAGGACTCGCCCCCATCTCAGAAGCACTGTCATCACCCGGCCTATCAACTTATCTTGGGTCTGTCACTTCATCATCCTCCGATCCCTCAGTCAGCTCCCCCATCAGACTTCCTGCCCTCACAACAACTTCACCACTGTCTGACAACCGTGTCTCCTCATCGTCCAACACTTCTTTAAAAACCTTTTTCCACTACGTCAACAATGTCATCATGACCCACAGACCGCGACCGTTGGAAAACCTGGGCATCGGGAAAGAGCTCAGCAGCAAACTGACAAGTGGTTTGTGACTCTGGGAAGGGTCCAGAAAACAGTTCCTCAGAGTATCCCGGCTCAAATGCCAAATTTTCCTGGGAGGGGGCAGACTTGGGGGAAGGAGGTTGAGGTGGAGGAGCTGGAGGAGTGCTCACTTGTGTAACATTGGTGGACTGCGTGGAAGACTGACTGGTAGACAAATTACTTGAAGCATTGTCCGCAATCCACGACATCACCTGTTCACACTGTTCTGGCCCCAACATTGCTCTACCACGAGCCCCAGTAAGTTGAGACATGAAGCTAGGGAGTGTAGCTCTGTGGCGTTCCCCTGTGTTTCACCCCGCCCAGAACCATGACCTCTGATCCTGCAGTAATTGGATGCCCACGCCCTCGTCCTCTACTCTTAGCCCCCGAGTTAAACATTTTCAAAATTAAAGTCTATTTTATAGACACAACAGAAATTTAAACTGTAATTTTTTATATATATACACTCACCGGCCACTATATTAGGTATACCATGCTAGTAACGGGTTGGACCCCCTTTTGCCTTCAGAACTGCCTCAATTCTTCATGGCATAGATTCAACAAGGTGCTGGAAGCATTCCTCAGAGATTTTGGTCCATATTGACATGGTGGCATCACACAGTTGGCACAGATTTGTCGGCTGCACATCCATGATGCGAATCTCCCGTTCCACCACATCCCAAAGATGCTCTATTGGATTGAGATCTGGTGACTGTGGAGGCCATTTGACTACAGTGAACTCATTGTTATGTTCAAGAAACCAGTCTGAGATGATTCCAGCTTTATGACATAGCGCATTATCCTGCTGAAAGTAGCCATCAGATGTTGGGTCTATTGTGGTCATAAAGGGATGGATATGGTCAGCAACAATACTCAGGTAGGCTGTGGCATTGCAACAATGCTCAATTGGTACCAAGGAGCCCAAAGCGTGCCAAGAAAATATTCCCCACACCATGACACCACCACCACCAGCCTGAACCGTTGATACAAGACAGGATGGATCCATGCTTTCATGTTGTTGACGCCAAATTCTGACCCTACCATCCGAATGTCGCAGCAGAAATCGAGACTCATCAGACCAGGCAACGTTTTTCCAATCTTCTACTGTCCAATTTCAATGAGCTTGTGCAAATTGTAGCCTCAGTTTCCTGTTTTTAGCTGAAAGGAGTGGCACCCAGTGTGGTCTTCTGCTGCTGTAGCCCATATGCCTCAAAGTTCGACGTACTGTGCTTTCAGAGATGCTCTTCTGCCTATATTGGTTGTAACGGGTGGCGATTTGTGTCACTGTTGCCTTTCTATCAGCTCAAACCAGTCTGCCCATTCTCCTCTGACCTCTGGCATCAAGAAGGCATTTCCGCCCACAGAACTGCCGCACACTGGATGTTTTTTCTTTTTCGGACCATTCTCTGTAAACCCTAGAGATGATTGTGTGTGAAAATCCCAGTAGATCAGCAGTTTCTGAAATACTCAGACCAGCCCTTCTGGCACCAACAACCATGCCACGTTCAAAGGCACTCAAATCACCTTTCTTCCCCATACTGATGCTCGGTTTGAACTGCAGGAGATTGTCTTGACCATGTCTACATGCCAACATGTGATTGGCTGATTAGAAATTAAGTGTTAACGAGCAGTTGGACAGGTGTAACTAATAAAGTGGCCGGTATATATATATATACATATATAAAACGTGCAGAAGAAATCATACAGCAACCTCAGAAGATGATTGCTAAGGCTAGTTTCTATCCAACACTGACAGCACACAAAAAATTTTGTGCTGTGACTGTCACTTTAACTTTTGAAAGACGCTAATGTAGCCCTAACAAGGGCTGTTGGGTTCTTGGAGAATCACTCCTGCCTAACAGTAATCTACCAGAACACCCTAACGCTATCCCTAACCAGCAGCAGCTCTATCCCTAATGGCATCCAGACAGAAAATGATACGAGCAGCGCGGGCAGGGGCTAGCATATTCCAGGGTCACCTGGAACCAACCAATGCTTTCGACATGTAAGTGTACCACGTGATGCTGGGTGTAATGCAGAGTCTCCTGGCATTTGATTGGCTCTGTTTCTGGCCGCCAAAAATCTAAACGCAGCGAGATGCCATTTTCTTGAACTGGCGAAATACTTGTCCGAGCAACGAGCAGTTGCAAGTATGCTAAGCATCAAGCTCGGACGAGTATGCTCGCTTATCTCTAATCCTTACCCATACCTGCCAAGTTCTTACACCTATTTAAAAGTGCATTTACTTAACTGCATCTCCTCTCAGGTCCCTCTCCCGCCCCAGTCACTACAGGCCTCCATATCCGTAATCCCCAAGCCTGGCAAAGACCATACCATTTGCTCCAACTACCGGCCAATATCCATCATTAACATGGACATAAAGATACTTTCCAAACTTATGGCCAATCGACTGGGACCGTTGCTTCCAGCTATCATACACAATGACCAGGTCGGTTTCATCCAGGGAAGAGAAGCCCGCGATAACACTAACAAAACCCTGCTCCTCATTTCTAAGGCCAAGTCAACCAGGCAGCAGATGTGTTTGTTCTCGGTGGACGCAGAGAAGGCATTTGACCGTGTGCACTGGGGTTTCCTTTGGGCTTCGTTGAGACAATTGGGCATAGGTCCCCGTTTCCTGGGCTTGGTGCAGGCACTTTACTCTGCCCCCACGGCCCAGGTTAGAACCAACGGCATTATGTCGGACTCCTTCAGCATTAAAAACGGCACCAGGCAGGGCTGTCCGTTGTCTCCTCTCTTATATGTTATAGTCATGGAACATCTGGCTGTCGCCCTTCGTCGAAACCCCAGTGTACACGGTCTCCAGGTGGGATCTCGACAGTATAAGATGGCACTATACGCTGACGACCTTCTCCTCTATGTTTCCCAGCCCAGAATCACCCTCCCTAATGTCCTGGAAGAATTTAGGAAATTTGGTTCCCTTAGTAATTTTAAGGTCAACCTCTCCAAATCAGAAATCTTGAATGTCTCCCTCCCAGGGACTGAGGGGCTCCACCTGGCCTCTCAATTTCCCTTTAAATGGAAAAACTCTCATATTTGCTATTTGGGAATTAATATCTCGGCGGACCTATCATCACTGTATGCCCTAAATTACAAACCACTCCTGGACCGAACGGTTAGAGACCTCGGCCAACACCAAAGCCGCCACCTTTCCTGGTTCGGCCGCATAAATGTTCTTAAAATGGACACTATGCCCCGACTCCTGTATCTATATCAGACGCTACCGATCCGACCCCCGAGCTCCTTTTTTACGACTTTACGTACGGCCTTTCGGAGGTTTGTCTGGGGTGGCGGTTCTAGCCGCATAAGCTTCTCTGTATTGACACGTACAAAAGCCAGGGGGGGGGGGTGGGACTTCCCGATCCAAGGTTATATCATACGGCGGCTATTATTCAAAGACTGGTTGACTGGACGTATAACGCTGACTCTAAACAGTGGGTTGAATTGGAACTTGATTTAACCTACCCCACGTTACGTTATCTTCCCTGGATCCCAGCTGATTCTAGACCCTCGGACTTTAATCACTCTCTATTTTCCCCATACTTTTTCTTTGCATGGGACAGACTGATGAACATGAATACCCTGCTTAGGATGAGAGGCCCGCTAACCCCACTATTTCACAATCCTGCCTTCCCACCTGGCGTGGGCAGGCAGAGGTTTCTCTGTTGGGAGGCTTCTTCCGACGTTCGCCTGGGTCAGATTGTCGAGGGCAATGCCGTCCCCCCCCTGGGGTCCTTGCGGGCCTCCCATCCTGACTCCTCACTGTCCTGGCTAGAGCACAGGCAACTGACATCCTACGTAATGGCTGACCCAGAACACACCTCATTTGGATCGTCCCCCACGGCCCTGGAAGCATTATTTAGATTGTCCTCTCCACCATCACATGTACTTTCCACCATATACAGCTTATTGTTGGAAAATGCCACTCCTGATAGGCCAAATTACATTGGTGCATGGGAGGAAGCCCTCTCCGTCGAAATTACAGATGCTGAGTTAGACAAGGCCTTCCTATTCTCGCACAAGATGCCGCTGCCCTGCAGCGCTCAAGAGAAGAACTATAAAATATTGTCCAGATGGTATAGATGCCCCTCTCGGCTCCACAGAATTTTCCCCGAAGTCTCTGATGTGTGCTGGCGCTGCGGTGCGGAGGTGGGTACCTTACTCCATATCTGGTGGAGCTGTACAGCCCTTCAACCATTCTGGAACAAAATCTTTGACACTTATCACCAGGTCACTGGCAAGACAGCCACCCCTTCTCCTCAGATAGCTTTACTCTCGATTATTCCTGGTACTATCTCCTCCATCAAGAAGGGTCTCCTTCGTCACTTTTTGACTGCAGCCCGGTCAGTAATTCCCAGGCATTGGAAAAGCCCACAACCTCCTACGATAGTGGAGTGGGTTCAGGAGCTCGGTTTTATCCGGAGGATGGAGGAACTGGTGGCCAACGATTCAGTAGACCCTAATAAGACAAACACAACTTGGGCCTCATGGGATGCTTTTCTGGACTCTCAGGGATTCCATGATCTCCTCCTGTCATAAACGAAACGTATAGTAGCTCCCACTACGTTCAAGAATCTATCCCTTATGTATGTGTCCCCCCTCTTTCCTCCCCTTTCTTACCCCTCCCCCCAATTCCCCTTTTCTTTATATTCGTGTGAGTGTTTTTATATTTATCTTTTGTTAACTTGTTTATGTTATAATAGTTACTTTGCCCGAGATGGCAATGGGGAGCTTCACTCTTTGCTGATTTACCCTTTGACTCTCATCCCCATATGAGCGCATCGTTGTTGCATCTGACCCTGCGTGGTCGAGATTATTATGCCATCTCCTGTTTGTACTGATTTTTGTAACCTTTCTCCAATAAATGTTGATTATACCTAAAAGTGCATTTACATGACTATATTAAAAATCTTCAGTAGATCTGTTTTCTTGAACCACTTTAATTTTAGGCAACAAATAAATGCACAACATTTATAAATCAGGACAAAAAGAAGCAACACAGTTGTCTTGCTATTCCTCAGCTTGGCATTGTTCCATAGATGTTCTTCTCACTCTCTATTCCGTATTCTATCTTCAATATTAAGCTTGTTATTGTGTATTAGTGTCACATTCTCAATTTTAGTGTTACTGCTATAAAGTTGTAGTTGACAATTTCTGGTTTATTTCTTTTCGTGTACCCAAATTAGTTACCAGTTTTTTGTTTTGCCCCATCATTAAAGCTGCCAGTCTGATTTAGGTATATAATCAGTCTTCATCTGCTGCTTCACTTTACAAGTTCCAGCTCTTCACTTCCATATCCTACAGAAATTAATTTGAAATCTTATTTTCGACCTTGAAAAAAACTCATCATTACTTGCAATGCATTTTCTGGAGTAAATTTAGCATTTTTTTACTTTACTGCTAGATATTCTGTATAAAATCACTGAAAGCTAAATTGGGATATTGCCCAGATGCATAAATGCTAAAAAAAAGTAGGGTTCTCTATTACAGAAAATTATTGTTTCCTGTAGCTTGATAAATGTATGAAAAAAAACCCTAAGTGTAAACAGTGGTGTGAAAGAGCTTACGGGCTGACCTCTCTCAATACACAGTAGGTGTCAGCTATATAACACAGCTGACACCGACTTGTAACTGCAACAAACTGTACTTTCACCGATTGCAGCATTTTTACCTGTTAAGACTTGTTCTATGTCGGAACCTAACCACTCTACTAGTGATCACTGCCATCTTGGATATCCACTGTAATATATTGTATGAGGGATCAGACTCTCCAGGGTTAAAGTACCCCATGGGGTCGGAAATATTAGTAAATATATACAGTATATATGTATAAAAATAATTTTAAAAAGTAAAAGTTTTAATCACCCCCTTTTCCCTGGAACACATGTAAAAATAAACAAACAGTAAAAATAGTAAACGTGTTGGGTATGATCAAGTCCCAAAATGGCCACTCAATCAAAATATAAAAACCGTTATTCCTGGCCATGAACAATGTATTGGAAAATAGTGGCCAAATGTCCACATTCCCACTTTTTTGCCATTTTTCCCATCTATAAATATATTAATTAAAAATTATCAAATGGTCCCAAATTGATATAAATAAGAACATCAGTGTGGCCCACAAAAAATGACATCTTACATAGGTCCGTAAACCAAAGTATGAAAAAGCTACTGGACCCAAAGTATAAAAAGCTACTGGCTTCAGAATTTGACAAAATAGTATTTTGAAACTTAGCATGCTAAGGGGAGGAAGGGAAGGGGGAAGGGAGGATTCCTTCACATTTGCCCTAACGTCTAAGCACCCAATTCAAATACACAGTCACACATCTAATTCCCTAATAGATCTGCCATTGTGAACTGCTGATTCTAAAAACATTCACACAGTAGCCCCCCTGACATGTTTCGCCACGTGGAGTGGCATCGTTAGGGGTACCGGGGCTATAATGCAGCACATGGCATTCTATCCTTTATAAACTCTTTGATCTGACGTGGTGACGGGGGCAGTGCCCGTTGTACAATCACCAAAGAGGAGGCTCGGCTCTATATGCCAATTCTCTAGGAGGTGTGGAGTGACGTAATCTTAGAAAATAGTTTGCGCATGTCAGCGAACTTATAGCCAGAGTTGTTGTCAGAGTATATTCTCTGCGCATGTCCGAAGCCTTGGTCAGAGCTGCTGTCAAAGGCTCAGTGCGCATGTCTAGGGACTTAGACAAGGCTACGGTCAAAGCCGTTGTTATAGACTGAGTGCGCATGCCTCCAGACTTCGCCGATATTTTGCATAGTAGGTTTCTTGCGCGGAGTAAGGGACTTTAGCGATCCCTGTTTACAGCGCATGTCTGGAAACTTAGAAGTAATCGTTCTCCTTCCCCGGCCAACGGACTCAGAGGTAGGTCTATAACCAGGGCCCATGTAGATTAAGTTTTATAAATTGCATCACCTCCATGTATCTGTTAACAAAAAGTATATAACAGAAGATCAAAGTATAAGTGTGCCTATGATTTTGGTCAAGTCCTAACAGAAAATGTTATTTATTTGTATAAGGAATAAATACTATCAATGTCAGGTTATGCATACTAGATAATGAATTGTATGGTCAAAAGTATTGTATGGTCACAGGAAAGCTGCAAAATTGAAGCCCTCATTCAAACCTTTCAGGCTCAGAGTTCCTAACCTATAAATCCATTTGGCTTCCAGTTGTAGAAATCTGCGATCTCCCCGTCTAATGCCCATCCGCAGACAGTCGATGCCCCAAAAACATAACTGTTCAAGATCGCCCTTATGTACAGATCTCATATGTTTGGAGAAGGATGCGTCCTTATTGGTTCTGACAGTGCTGATGTGAGGACATCCTCTTCATCAACTCCTGCACTGTTTTCCCTACATATAACTTTGGGCATCGGCATTGTACCATGTAGATCACGCCAGGTGTCTTACAGTTAATGTAGTGTCTAATTTGGTACATTTGTTTGTTTTCTGAGTCCGAGAATTCTCTTCTCCTTGGCATATATTTGCAAAAGGAACAGGTCCCACACAGGTAGGAGCCTGTCACGCATGGTGGTAACCGTGTAGAATGGGTCGTTCTTCTCTCAGTTTGGTGACTATGTATGAGCAGGTCTTTGATGTTTTTCTCCCTTCGGTATGTTATTGATGGTCGCGCTGTGATGGCTGTTCGTATATCCTCATCAGCGGTCTATAGGGGCCAATATTTTTGGAATACCTCCAGTACTTGTCGGGTGTATCCATCAAAGGTTCCTATACATTTTATTGGTCCCTGTGTATCTCGTTTCTCATAAATTCTCAAAAGGTCCTCTCGGTTCAATATCTTTGCCCTTTGATAGGCCCTATGTAAGGCCTTTTTCGGGTAGCCTCTCATCAGGAAGCGTTTGTAAAGGTCGTGGCATTCCTTTTCGAAGTCTGACTCAGTCGAGCAGTTCCTCCTTGCTTGGAGGTACTGTCCAACTGGGATGCCCCTTTTTAATGGGGTTGGGTGCCAGCTCTGCCAGCTTAGTAGGTTGTTTGTAGAAGTTTCTTTTCTGTGAATTGAAGTTTGTATACGGCCCTCTTCGTCAATCATAATGTTTAAATCCAGAAAGCAAATGTGCTCGTGATAAATCATGAGGTGAAGTGCATACCTATTTCATTGTTATTGAGGTGATAAACAAATTCTTTAAAAGTGTCTTGGTCACCCTCCCAAAGGATCAGGATATCATCAATATACCTTCCCCAAAAAATAATGTGTTTTGTGATTCCCACCACCCTAAAAAAATATTTGCATAAGTGGGTGTGCATATGGTGCCCATGGCGGTGCCGCTCACCTGATGGTAAAAGGCACCACCAAGAGGAAATAATTGTGGCTTATGAGAAACTGTAACAATGAGATCAGGAAAGTATTGTGCTTTCTGTACTGTATGGCTTTTATGCTTAGAAAGAAGTTGACTGCATGTAGCCCTAATGGATGCTGTATATTGCTATAAAGGGCCTCCACGTCTAAGGTGGCCAAGTAAGTATTTTTGGGTACCGTTATCTCCTGCAATCTAGTGATTACATCCTTTGTGTCATGTAGGTAGGAGGGTAAAGAGGTGACAAATGGCCGTAGTAACTTATCGATGTACTCACTTATACCCTGGGTAAAGCAGCCTGTGTCTGAGACAATTGGCCTTCCAGGTATCGGTTTCACTTGTTTATGCACTTTTGGCAGGGCATAAAAAGTGGGTCTCGTTGGCTTATTGAGGTATTTAAATTCATCTTTTGAGATCATATTTTCCTCAAGTGCACACATTAGTATGTTTGACAGTTCATGGACAAACCTATCAGTGGGATCCCTTTCCAATATCTTATAGGTGTTTCTGTCATCTAGTAAACGTTTGACCATATTTACATATTCATCTCTGTCCAACAGCACTATGCTCCCCCCCCTTATCTGAGGGTTTAAATATCACCTCCTCCAAGGCAATAAGTTCTTCCAACGCTCCCTGTTCATCCCTCGTGAGGTTGGAGTCAATAATTTATTTGTTAGGTTTTATCCTTTCACGGTTCCTAGTTACCATGTTTACAAACGCCTCTATAAGTGGGTACTGTGAGAAGAGGGGTGTGTTTTTGCTTTTAGGTTTTAAGTTTGTTAATGGGGGAGTAACATCGTTCGGTGTTACTAGATTCTCCAATTCCACCCCCGACAGGAGTTGCTCAACCCTTTCGTTGTTAAGATCCGAATTTTATTCGGAGTGTGCATAATGCTTGCACAAGGCTAACTTCCTGGCGAAAAGATTCACATTAGAGATGAGCGAACATACTCGTCCGAGCTTGATGCTCGTTCGAGCATTAGCGTACTCGAAACTGCTCATTGCTCGGACGAGTATTTCGCCAGCTCGAGAAAATGGCATCTCCCTCCGTTGTGATTTTTGGCGGCCAGAAACAGAGCCAATCACAAGCCAGGAGACTCTGCACTCCACCCAGCATGACGTGGTACCACATCGATAGCAGTGGTTGGCTGGCCTGATCAGGTGACCCTGGAATAGACTAGCCCCTGCCCGCGCTGCTCGGATCATTCTCTGTCTGGATGCCGCTAGGGAGAGAGCTGCTGCTGGTCAGGGAAAGCGTTAGGGTGTTCTATTAGAATAGTGTTAGGCAGGAGTGATTCTACAAGAACCCAACAGCCCTTCTTAGGGCTACAATAACGTTATATATTTACTTTTTTTTGGTTTGCTTGTGGGTGGGCTTGCTGCCACTAGTAGTGCAGCTAGTACCATATTGTGAGGAATTTGCAGGGAGACTTGCAACCGTTGTGTTTAGCTCTTAGTGACACACATATCCACCTCAAACACCGAAGTGGGACAATTTATTAGGGGTTTGATTTGAATTAGGCACAGTCTTCTGATTTATTTTTTTTTACGTTTATTTCTTTTTATAACTCAAACTAATCTGGCAAAGCAGTGTGCTTTCAGTGTAGGCTAGAAAATAGCCATAGGAGAACCCCAATGGCTTATTTAGGCCTACAATAGCGTTATATTTAACTTTTTTTTGGTTTGCTTGTGGCTGGGCTTGCTGCCACTAGTGGTGCAGCTAGTACCATATTGTGAGGAATTTGCAGGGAGACTTGCAACCGTTGTGTTTAGCTCTTAGTGACACACATATCCACCTCAAACACCGAAGTGGGACAATTTATTAGGGGTTTGATTTGAATTAGGAACAGTCTTCTAATTTATTTTTTTTTTTACGTTTATTTTCTTTTATAACAAAAAAGTCATCAGGCACAGCACAAAATCCAGTTGTGTGCTGTCAGTGTAGGTTAGAAACTAGCCATAGCAATAGGATAGCATCGTTTTGTTTAAAAAAAAAAAAAAAAAAAAAACACAAAAAAACAAAAAAATTTTAAAGTTTACACTTTATTTTGAAAATGTTTAACCCAAGAGCTAGGGGTAGAGGACAAGGGCATGGACGTGGGAATCCAACTACTGCAGGGGTCAGAGGCCGTGGTCCTGGGCGGGGTGAGTCACCACCTGCTGATGAGAGAGCAGTGGAATGCCGCAGAGCTACACTCCCTAGGTTCATCATGTCTCAAGTTACTGGGACTCGTGGTAGAGCACTGTTGAGGCCAGAACAGTGCGAAGAGGTGATGTCGTGGATTGCGGACAATACTTCTAGCCATTTGTCCACCAGTCAGTCTTCCACGCAGTCCACCCATGTCACCGAAATCAGCACTCCTCCAGCTCCTCCACCCCAGTCTTCCCCCTCCCAGCAAAATTTGGCATTTGAACCGGCATACTCTGAGGAACTGTTTTCTGGACCCCTTCCCACAGTCAGAAACCACTTGTCCGGTTGCTGCTGAGCTATTTTCCGATGCCCAGGTTTTCCACCGGTCGCAGTCTGTGGGTGATGATGACATTATTGACGTAGTGGAAGAAGTGTGTAAAGAGGTGTCGGACGATGAGGAGACATGGTTGTCAAACAGTGGGGAAGTTGTTGTCAGGGCAGGAAGTCCGAGGGGGGAGCTGACTGAGGGATCGGAGGATGATGAGGTGACAGACCCAAGCTGGGTTGATAGGCCGGGTGAACACAGTGCTTCTGAGACGGAGGCGAGTCCTCGACGAGTACAGGTTGGAAGAGGCAGTGGTGGGGCCAGATGGAGAGGCAGGGACAGAGCTGGTGGATCAGCGCCAAATGTTTCACGTAGTCAAGCTCCCGTGGCGAGGGCTAGATTTTCAGAAGTCTGGAGGTTCTTTAAAGAAACACCGGATGACCGACGGACTGTGGTGTGCAACCTGTGCCAAACCAGGATCAGCGGGGGTTCCACCACTACTAGCTTAACTATGCGCAGGCATATGAATGCTAAATACCCCACTCAGTGGCACCAAGCCCGTTCACCTCCGGCCGGGCACACCACTGCTCCTTCCCCTGTGTCATCTGCTAGTCAGCCCCCTGCCCAGGACTCCGGCCCAAACACCTCCCGTGCGTAAACCCCATCTTCGCCTCCACGATCATCCACAGCATCCACCAGCGTTCAGCTCTCCATACCCCAGACGTTGGAGCGCAAAAGGAAGTATAGTGCAACCCACCCACACGCCCAAGCCCTCAACGTCCACATCTACAAACTGCTTAGCCTGGAGATGCTGCCCTATAGGCTGGTAGAGACGGAGGCCTTTTGAAACCTTATTGCAGCGGCCGCCCCTCGGTATTCGGTCCCCACCTGCCACTACTTTTCCCGATGTGCCGTCCCAGCCCTGCACAAGCACGTGTCAGACAACATCATCCGTGCCCTGACCAACGCCGTTTCTGACAAGATCCACCTGACCACGAACACGTGGACAAGTGCTGCAGGGCAGGGCCACTATATATTGCTGACGGCACATTGGGTTAACTTGGTGGATGCTGGGACCGAGTCTGACCCTGGGGCTGGTCATGTACTGCCAACGCCGAGGATTGCGGGGCCTACCTCGGTCCAGGTCACAAAGGCCTACTATGCCTCCTCCTCCTCCCACCCCTCCTCCACCTCCTCCTCCGCATTACCATCCGTGGGCATGGCGCCATCAGTCGGTAGCTCTAGGCACAGCAGCAGTGCCATCGCTAAGCGACAGCAGGCGGTGCTCAAACTGCTGAGCCTAGGCGATAAAAGGCACACCGCCCAAGAGCTATTACAGGGCTTCACGGCGCAGACTGATCTGTGGCTGGCACCGCTGAAGCTGAAGCCAGGCATGGTTGTGTGTGTAAACGGCCGTAACCTGGTGGCGGCTCTGCAACTCGGCAGACTGACACATGTGTCATGCCTGGCCCATGTGTTAAATCTCATAGTTCAGCGGTTCCTCAAGACATACCCTAATCTGTCTGATTTGCTCACGAAGGTGCGCCGCATCTGTGCGCATTTCAGAAAGTCCAACACAGATGCTGCCACTCTCAGGGCAGCGCAGCGCCGCCTCCAACTGCCCGCTCACCGACTGTTGTGGGACGTGCCCAGGAGGTGGAATCCAACATTAACCCCTTAACGCTCTGCGCCGTAGGTATCACTGGCCTCTTCATACAAAGGTGGGGGTTTTTGCATTTTGCATAAAACCCCCACCGCTAATAACCGCGGTCGGTGCTTGTACTGATCACGGCTATTAACCATGTGATTGCCGCCGGCAAAGTCATCTTTAATGCGATCGCCGCGCCCCGAACGTCATCGGGGGGCGGCGATTGGTTGCCATGGTAGCCTCGGGTCTTCTTTTGACACGAGGCTACATGGCATCTGCAAATTCGTTACAATGAGCCAGTGGCTCATTGTAATGAATGTGCTGCAAAAATGCCATATATTGCAATACTGTGGTATTGCAGTATATGGTAGGAGCAATCTGACCATCTAGGGTTAATGTACCCTAGATGGTCTAAAAAATAGTGCAAAAAAAAGAAAAAAAAAAGTTTAAAAAATAAAAAAAATTTATGAAATATTAAAAATTCAAATCACCCCCCTTTCCCTAGAACGGATATAAAACATAATAAACAGTAAAAATCACAAACATATTAGGTATCGACGCGTCCCAAAATGCCCGATCTATCAAAATATAAAAACGGTTACGGCCGGCGGTGACCTGCGAGGCGGGAAATGGCGCCCAAATGTCTGAGATGCGACTTTTACACCTTTTTACATAACATAAAAAATGAAATAAAAAATGATCAAAATATCGCACAGACTTCAAAATGGTAGCAATGAAAACGTCGCCTAATTTCGCAAAAAATGACCCCTCACTCATCTCCGTGCGCCAAAGTATGAAAAAGTTATTAGCGTCAGAAGATGGCAAAATTTTTTTTTTCTTTTTTGTACACATTCGTTTAATTTTTGAAAATGTATTAAAACACAATAAAACCTGTGTAAATTTGGTATCACCGCGATCGCACCAAACCAAAGAATAAAGTAGTTGTGTTATTTGGAGCAAAGAGTGAAAGTCATAAAAACTGAGCCCACAAGAACGTGATGCACGTGCGTTTTTTTTTTCAATTTTTCCACATTTGGAATTTTTTTCAGCTTCGCAGTACACGGCATGTTAAAATAAATAAAATTACGGGAAAGTAAAATTTGTTACGCACAAAATAAGCCCTAACACAGGTCTGTACACGTAAAAATGAAAAAGTTATGGATTTTTGAAGTTGGAGAGCGAGAAATGAGCCGAAAAACCCTGCGTCCTTAAGGGGTTAACCATGTTATCCAGAGTTCACCAGCAGCACAGAGCAATTGTAGACTGCCAGATGTCAACTTCCACCAGAACTGGTAGTCAGGGTAACTTTGAGGAGTCAACACAGATGGTCAGTGGCGATGCCGCCATCATCAGCCTCACCATCCCGCTGCTTGGCCTGTTGAAAAACTCTGGTCAGCATGAAGTCGGAAGCTTTGCGCTCGTCACAAGAGACGGGGGAAGAAGATTCCCTTGTTGATAGCCAAAGCACCCTCAGGTCTGTTTCTCAGCGCATATCGGAGGAGGTGGAGGAGGAGAATGTTGGCGAGACAGAACAGGGGACCATTGTTCAGTCCTTCACTGTTCAGCGTGTATGGGCAGAAGAAGAGGAGTTGGAGGAGTTGGAGGAGGAGGAAATGGACAGTCAGGCCAGTGAGGGCAGTGAATTCTTGCGCGTTGGTACTCTGGCACATATGGCAGATTTCATGCTAGGCTGCCTATCCCGTGACCCTCGCGTTCAAAGAATTTATTCCAGCACCGATCACTGGGTATTCACTCTCTTGGACCCAAGGTACAATCAAAATCTTTCCACTCTCATCCCTGGAGAGGAAAGGAGTGTGAGAATGCATGAATACCAGCAGGCCCTGGTGCACAAGCTGAAACACTATTTCCCTTCTGACAGCGCTAGCGGCAGAGGGCGTACTTCTGCGGGACAAGTAGCGAGGGAGAGTAGGCGAGCAGGCAGCTTGTCCAGCACTGGCAGGGGTACGCTTTACAAGGCCATTGCCAGTTTTATGTCACCCCAGCAAGACACTGTCACCTGTCCCCAGTCTCGGCATAGTAGGGCTGATCTTTACAGAAAGATGGTGAGGGAGTACGTAGCTGACCATACCATAGTCCTAAATGATCACACAGCTCCCTACAACTACTGGGTTTCAAAGCTGGACATGTGGCACGAACTGGCGCTGTATGCCTTGGAGGTTCTTGCCTGCCCTGCCGCTAGCGTGTTGTCTGAGCAGGTTTTCAGTGCAGCTGGCGGCATCATCACCGATAAGCTTACACGCGTGTCGACTTACAGCGCTGACAGGCTGACGCTTATCAAGATGAATAAAGCCTGGATTTCTCAGGATTTCCATTCTCCACCAGGTGAAGGAAGCTCAACCTGAATAATTTATACACTTTTCCTCCTCATTTTTCTCCTTCTCCTCCTCTTTGTACACTAAAGCATAGGAAACTGGCTAATTTTTGCAAGGGCCAACTGGCTCTCGCTATAATACTCTATGTATTTCAGTTTTCTGGAGGGCCACCTACCCAGTCCTCTGTTTGAAACAATTTTTGGGAGTGCCACATACAGGCACTCAATCTATTTAATTTTTCTGGAGGACCACCTACCTTCTCCTCTGGTTTGAGAACTTTTTTGCATTGCCACATACAGGCCCTACCCAAATTAAATTGTCTCCATAGCAGCCTCCACACGTCGTCTTTTTAGCTGCCTCCACACGTTGTCTCCATTGCTACCTCCACACGTCATCTCCATAGCTGCCTCCAAAAGTCGTCCATATAGCTGCCTCCATACATTGTCCCCTTATCAAACAAGCTGTGTCAGGCAGAATTTTGGGTTGTTTTCATGGCTTCCACATCAAACTTGTTAACTTTGTGTTATCCCCAAAATATACTGGCAAACTTTTATCATTTACCGATATTATTTCAGCGCTTCTTGTGCATCTGTTTACATTTCGCTCACCCGCCATAACCCAAACTTATAAGAACACTACTACACTTGATCTTATACAAAAGGTTCTTAGAAGTGCTGTTTGGGGAGGAGCCGAGAGACAAGGGCTTGGACAGGCGAAAGCTCGCCTGGCAGCGGACCGCCAGCTCCATCTCAAGATCCAACTAACATAGTTTTAACTGCAGCACCTTTAATTTACTACTACTACCTTACTGCCTCCATACATCGTCCCCTTATCAAACGAGCTGTGTCAGGCAGAATTTTGGGTTGTTTTCATGGCTTCCACATCAAACTTGTTAACTTTGTCGCCACCCTGCTGTGTTATCCACAAAATATACTGGCAAACTTTTATCATTTACCGATATTATTTCAGTGCTTCTTGCGCATCTGTTTACATTTCGCTCACCCGACATATCCCAAACTTATAAGAACACTACTACACTTGATTTTATACAAAAGGTTCTTAGAAGTGCTTTGGGGAGGAGCCGAGAGACAGGGGTTTGGACAGGCGAAAGCTCACCTGGCAGCGGACCGCCAGCTCTATCCCAAGATCCAACTAACATAGTTTTAACTGCAGCACCTTTAATCTACTACTACTTTACTGCCTCCATACATCATGCCCTTATCAAACCAGCTGTGTCAGGCAGAATTTTCGGGTGTTTCACCAGATACATAATGGAACTCGGCGCATCTGTCGCCGCCATGCTGGAGACCTGAAGTTGCAATCATAGCAGCGCAATATGGATGCCGCATACTGTCGCTCTTAATCACGGAACCATTTACGAAAAAACTATTAAAAATAGAACCGCTATGCTATTCCATTATTCTTAGGTGAAATATTCAAACGACCCTGCCTGCTTTGAAAATTATAATTTTTTCAAAGTAAACGCTTCTGGCCCCCAGGCCCATTTTGGGTGGGGAGGAGCCGAGAGACAGGGGCTTGGACAGGCGAAAGCTCGCCTGGCAGCGCACCGCCAGCTCCATCCCAAGATTAGGCAGCCTAAGAGGCATCCATGCATGCTGCCCCTGCTGTTTCCTGTCCATTTTGCCTCCACAATCCTCCACAGCGTCCACCAAGGTCTCCATCCGCAACTTTCAACTCTCTATACCCCAGACGCTGGAGCGCGAGAGGATATATAGCACATTAACCCTCTTATCAAACGAGCTGTGTCAGGCAGAATTTTCAGGTGTTTCACCAGATACATAATGGAACTCATTATGCGCATCTGTTGCCGCCATGCTGGAGACCTGAAGTTTCAATTATAGAAGCAATATGGATGCCCCATACTGTCACTCTTAATCATGGAAGTCGTATCCATGATTACCTCCACATGTCGTCCCCTTATCAAACGAGCTGTGTCAGGCTCATTTTTCGGTTGTTTCAGCAGATACGTTATGGAACTTGGTCACTATGTCGCCACCATGCTGTGTTATCGACTAAATATACCGTCAACCTTTTGTACACATAGGAAATCATTTCAGCGTTCTTGCTCACCTCCTTTGGTTCCTCTCTGCCACCCATTGGTTTGAACCCTGAGTCCATTTAGGGTATGTTGCCATGAGACTCTCTAGCCTGCCACTGCTGCCACTGCCTCTGCATGCCGTCTTCTATAGTGTCAGGGTCAATTATTGGATGTTTTAGATGCTATCTAGCCTCATTCGGTCACTGTGTCATAGCCATGCTGTTGCCCATAATTTTGGCATAATGGTGCGATTAAGCAGCCTCAGAGGCATCCATGCATGCTGCCCCTGCTGTTTCCTGTCCATTTACGTGGTGTTTACATCATTTTCTGAGGTTTCCAGGTGTTTGGCCAAGCTTCCCTGTGCAGACCCTTGGTCCCCTTGAAAAATGCTCGAGTCTCCCATTGACTTTAATATGGCTCATTATTCGAGACAAGCACTCGAGCATCGGGAATAGTTCATCTCGAATAACGAGCACCCGAGCATCTTAGTGCTCGCTCATCTCTAATAATTATTTGAAAATCATGAAGTGTGATTTTCTAGATTTTGTTATATTTGGTCTCTCACAGTTAAAGTGTATCTACAATGAAATGACAGAGCTCTCCATTTCTTTAGATGTGAAATTTACTAAATTGGCCTGTAATCAAATAATTATTTCCCCTACTGTATACTGCATAACTTGCTGTGACTGGATAACTCTTTTTAAGTTGAAATATTTACTTATTGTATTTGGTAGGATGTATTGGTTTAGAGGTGGTATATTATTATTCCCAGGCAGCAGGAGCTGTTATAAAAATATGATATGCTTACTGCTCTGCTACAATTTGGTCTAGCATAGTTACCCCTAGGAAAAAAAGGGATTATAGGCCTACACACCTTTCCAGGTGCTTTGCATTGAAATAGTTACTTACCTGGAAGTAAAGTAACTATTTCCCATAGGTGGTGTACATTGTGAGTGAGTTTTTGTAGTATGTGAACACGGCCCTCTGTATTTGCATTGAAATAGCAACATGGTAAAAAAAAACACCCAAACTTATTTGGCAATAGTTCTACTGTCACTGGTGGTCCCGCGACCCACATCGCGCCGCCAGCGCATCTCACCCGTCCTGGCTCGTTCCCCTCCGCTGTGCGCGCGCGTCCCAAGCGATTATTCCTGCGTTCCTGTGTGTTCCTGCGTATTCCTGTGTGTTCCCGCTCCTGAGTCCTGTGTTGCCGTGTTACCCGAGTTCCTCCGTGTTGCTGTGTTTCGTGTGCCTGTGTTCCCGTTCCCACCTGCCTGGACCTCCCGTTGCTGACCCCAGACTTGGACTTGACGTTGCATCTCTGCCGCCTGCCCTCACCCTGTGCCTGGACCTGACTATGAGATTGTCATCCGCTAAGGTACCTCAACCTCGGCTGCCACCGCAGGCTGGTCGCACCTGTGGAACGACCCGGTGGTATCCTGCCGCAGCAAGTCCAACCAGCTTTGCGGCGGGCTCTGGTGAAAACCAGGTGCCGCTTGGGCTCCGGTCTCAGGTGTCGGCTAGTTCCATCTCCTGCGGTGGTCCAGAGGATCCACTGATCCTGACATCTACTATGTATTGATTTATAATTCTTATTTTATTTTTAAATAATTTCTATCTGACCCTTTGAGAGGTTTTATGTAGCCTATAATCATCATAACATTTTTTATTGTTAAAGTAGCATTAATGGGGTTGACCATTTTTTTTAACATAAGTTGTCAATGTGCCTTTACTACCTTGTAGATAATCCTTGAATGTTCATAGAGTGATTAAGTGGTCCAGTTACTTATTTATGTACTCTGCAGACTCCCCATGCTTCTTTCTTTACACCTCTGAGCTCTACTGAAGAGGAGGAGCTGCAGCAGCAGAATTATAACTCATCCTGCTCCCATCCCACCAGTCTCTGTTAGTGTGGACAGACTGTGAGAAGAGACACACAGAGGGTTACACTATTATGGACAACCAAACCTTATAGGAAATGTCAGAGTCCTGATCCAGTGGTTGATTGAGATCAATTCCCTGACATCCAAACAAAACAGATCAGTAGGGGAGAAGTCTGAGTGGAGGAAGAATTGTCCATTTCAGCTAATTTAACTGTTAGCAACCTAGAGCAATTCAATTTAATCATCCAGGAATTAAATAAAGTGCTCACAACCACAACATGGTGACAACCATTGTCCAAACTGTATGGACAGGGTATGCTAAAGCTGAATAGTCACAGATGATATAGTGTTATGCTCAAATGCCTCCATGACATATCATATAAAAAAAGAAGACTAATGACCAAATGAGAATTTATTCTTCAAAGACTGATATCTCTTTTTCAATCTGCATGAATCTTTCTAAAACACTACAGCAACCTTATTTCTTGCTTTATAAATAAAATATAATCGTACTGATAAACATCAAACAAGTTAATCAAAATCATTTCAAGTTACTACAAAACAATTGTCTCTATTAGAAATTATATGCAATTATACTATAACAACTGATAATAGTTGACATTGTTATTTTAAGGTGAAGCGCCTAAGAAATGGAAAGTAACATTAAAAAGGGCACTAAAGGGGCAGCTTGAGAGTGATGCAGGTCATAGTATTTACGAGTTACTTACCAGCCACTATCATGGTAATATAAATTACAGTTTACCATTTTTGGTGCCCTTTACTTGTACATAAATAAATGACTAAAAGTCTGAAAAAAAAGTTAAAATTTATTTTATTTGTAAATGGATATAAGAAGAAATGAAATTCCATGCATACCGTGCATTCTTCTAAAATTCATGACATTGTAAGATCCTCTAAAATGCTTGTCTTCTATTAACAAGCAAGAGACACATGAGCAGTGTTTCAAAGTCAAAACTTCATACTGCGCAGTAAAGCTCTTAAGTAATCCTTCTTTAGAAGTTTTATCAAGGACATCTGCATGAGATTACAGTGGTCCTTAAGCTCATATGGTTAGAGGGAAGACTCTACAAACAAGCTGCACTAAGGGACTTGAGTAATCTACTTCCTCCTACACTGATACAAATAATGTCATTTTGCATTTTCTTGAGTCCCATTGTCACGCAGCTACTTGAAATCCTTTGATACATGTTTTCTGAGAACTTGCGTTTGTCTTTCTGCCTTTAATCCTTTTCTGTATTGTTGTGTAAATGTTAATTTTATGTGGCTGCTGATACCATTTTAATAACTTCTGCAGAGAGCTGAGCTTCACCAGGACAAAGCTAAAACTAGGCAGAACATTTGTTCAGTCCCCAATGTGTTTCATGTATAATCTTACCAAGTTGGAGTTGTTGGAATTTAATGAAACTGAATATATGCAAATGTAAAAATGGGAAATGTGAGCAATTACAATATTAGAGCAAAGAAGATAAGTTTATTGTGGGAAAACTGAACAATTAAAAAGTGACTCATGGTAACAGGAAGCATATTTGTCTAAGATATGTCCAGGACACATTGCTAACTTGTCACTTCTAGGAGTAACTGACTGTTGAATGCAATGGCTCCACAGGTCATCACACTAGCAGTTGGGGCAGTGGGTTTCTCTGAAGCAAACATAACATTAGACCTTGAAACCAAACAGTAGGCTTCCAGTCTAAAGCAGTCTATGTTTCTCAGTCTATGGAAAATGCTCGTTTTTGTTTGTAGATATAAATATATATAAATATATATAAATAATCCTCTCTAGTGGTGGTGTTTCTGGCCAAAACATGTTCAAAGTCTGTTTGTAACCATTGCTGGCAACAACGCCAACCAACAAGGTCAGAAACCAACCACCATTATAATAATAATGTTCAGTTAGGATAGTAGCCCTGGGGCCAAGGCTAAATTGTCTAATTTCCCTAAGTGTCACATTCTTATTTAATTTTTGATTACATTTACCTCTCTTCAGTACTCCAAACTTACGCTATATTTATCAAGAAAACACAGACTTTTTTTTAAAGTAGGACTCGTGATGTGCGTCTATTCAAAAAGTCACACATTTTGACACAAACCTCCTCCAGTAACTTTCTGGCAGAGGAAATAGTTTATAACTGGTTGCAGAAAAATTAGCAACTTTTCAAACAGATACAAATATTGAAACCCATGCAACAGCTCTGGGACTAAAGATGAGTGTGGGCCCACCAAGATGGCATTTAGATGATTCTTCAACACCAATTTTATAAAACACACAAAAAAAAGGTTTGGAAAGCCACAGAGAACATTAAAACAATTCAGCTGCACCAGCTAAGAAAAAATCGGGTGCTCAACCTTCAGGTTTGTTAAATCCTATCAAATATAAAAATCAAAAAGTGGTGGCACTCCAAGTTCTTGTGAAAAAGGAATTCTTTTATTCCAAAAGTGCTACGTTTCAGCTCCCATATTTGGAGCCTTTCTCAAGCTTGGGCTTCGGATTGAGAAAGGCTCCAAATATGGGAGCTGAAACGTAGCACAAAGTTGCACATTAGAGGTGCCCGCGGATATGTAGAATCTGCTTCTAGGAATAGGTATCTTACCCTCTATACATTTTTGGCAATGTTTATCTGTTCTCTTTGCAACTGAATGAATGACATAAGATATAAGTGGAGCTGAATTTTTCAAAAACAGGCAATTTCTTTCCAAATAATGGGAATAGCTTTGAATATTTATGAAGAATTGGGTCTATCAAATCTGACTTATAAATATACAGTGGTAAATCATGAGAAGAAAAAAAATTGTAAATGTAAACCGGACCATATTTGAGAAAATACTGAAATAATATATTACAAAATGAATCAACTCAAACTATTTTTCTGTAAAATGTGATATTTTTACTTTGACTGGAAAGGCATTTAGGCCCCTCAATATTACTTCCACAAAGCAACAAACATTACAATATCCAATGGCAGTGAGTTCTATAGTCTCACTGCTTTAAGAATAAAAAAATCCTGTCTGTAATGATGGAGAAATAATAATGGAGGATGACACCTTGGTAAAGATCAAAGCTGTTAAAAGATAATTAACAAGATCTCTACTCCATGTCCATTCATGTATTTGAAATAGATTATCGGTTAAAATGACCATTCTTTGTTTTGGTTAAAAGTTTCCATTTATATCACCAGTTGTTCTTTGTGCATGTTGCCCTTTAGTCAGTTATCCTTTACATTTTTCTAGTAAGATGGTTATAATGACCCCATTAAAAAATCCATGAGCTCATCTCATAGGAGGCATATAGAGGGTACAACTTCACCTAATCTTCCATCTACAATACTAAATCTACAAAACTGTTCTCTACCAGTGCCAAGACAAGTGGATCCTATAGACTAGATGAAACTCTAGACTATAGAAATATATTCAAAGTTATTATTCAACCTCCAGTAGACTTTTCCAACTTTTGTCTGTTAAAAGCTATGTGCATGTATAGGGTGCTCTAAGCTTTCAAGCCGACCCGAGCATAAGCCGAGGCCCCTAATTTTACCACAAAAAACTGGGAAAATCTATTGACTCGAGTATAAGCCGGGGGTGGGAAATGCATTGGTCACAGTCTCCCCAGTATATAGCCTGCCAGCCCCTGCCCCAGTGTATATAGCCTGACAGGCCTTGCCCCAGTGTATAGCCACCCAACCCCCCCTTCCTGTTGTGCAGCACAACAATACCATTGCAGCGAACGGATCGCACAGAAGATCTACGGGGGCCGCCGGAAAGGTGACTTTTGATTTATTTTTTGACTCGAGTTTAAGCCGAGTTTTGGGTTCTCAGCACATTTTTTCGTGCTAAAAAGCTAGGCTTATACTCGAGTACATAAGGTACCTTTTCTGTTCTGTTTTCTGATCATTTAAGAGAAAATTCTGCTTCTATCTTAGTGGTATCAGCTTCTTAAACTTGGAGTTGGACCAAGCTCGAGTTGGCACTCATTTTCTTCTTTCTCTGGCACCCTGCCCCACCCAGTAACACCCCTTTTAACTATGAATGCTACTGCCGTCCCCATGAAAGAAGGTAAACAAAATATATCAGTTCTCCAACAGGGACAGCCAAGCTCAATATGACTATGTGTAAATTACTAGTAATTTGGGAGCTGGGAGTGATTAAATGTTACAAAAATAATATTTTTTTGGAGTATCCCCAACTGAATATTTGAAGTCACTAGCTGCTAATATATGCATTAGCGAAAGTTTCTTAATTTTGTCAAGATCATCGTAGGTCTCCTTCTGCACTAAAGATATCATGAGCCCTTTGCACCATGGATTAGGGTCAATACTTAACTTAGAGGATAGAAAAATTTAAATTAAGGACTGTATGCCAATCTTTGGTGCCTTTTTTTTTCCTCACCATGTGAAGCATATCGGATTTGATACCACCAGAGATTAATAAATCAAGGTTAACTAAGAACCTTGAGTATTTTTTGATAATGTAGTTTAACAGCAATAGATCCTTGTGTTATGTGAGGATGTGCGGTTCAGGTCCTACTCTCTCCAAATGTTGGGCTTTTTAATTCTGTTCCTTCATTCTTTTAATAGTTTTTTTCTGGCACCAGCACTCTGCCCCATTTGACCCAGGTGCTTTTAACTCACAGGAGACTACATAAAGTGGCTGCCTATTTGCTCTCAGCTAGTTTCTGAAATGGTGAGCATTCAAGACCTGTTCACATATGGTCAGCATTCAAGATCTGTTGACATGGTGTGGTATTGCATGGCGTCTACTGTTTCTGTAGTGTGGTGCTGGAGGGAACCCGGGGCCCAGAGCCATGGGGGCTTGGTTTGCCAGTATGGGTGTGAGGCTGCTGGGTCTCGATCCCTCCTGGCACTGTGTTGTGGAAACGGTGGGCACCATGTGACACAATAAAACATGGTCACTGTGAAGTGGGCTTTTGCAATTTGATCAAAATGTAACTAGGAACCTTGAGTTTGTTTTGTTACTGTAGCCTAGCAGCAATAGATTATTATGTGATGCATCGATTTGCAGGCCAGGTCTTTTTCTCTACTAATGTTGTTATATCAATATATCTAAGTACACAATTTTCTTTAGGTCATTAAAGGAAATAAATCTTTGTTTCCAATGTGTTTTTATAAGTACCAGTTTACTTTAATGTACTCTATTTTTGCCACATGCAGGAATGTCAGTGTGAGGGAATGTGTTAAAGAAAAGAAAAAAACATTGAATCCAAGATTTATAGCTAATCTACTTTATAGAGAGACAATTGTAGGGAACAAATGACTGTCATATTCATGGGAGCGTATTCTTCAAGAGGATATTTCCTGCTGTAACAACAGAAATAATCTCCTGAAACTATTTAACTCAACAGGATTTTCTTAAACAACTTCACTTCAAAGGAACCCAGCAGAAAGACATTGTAAGAAGAAAGAGTGGAAAGTTAATAGTGATGATACGGAGCCTGCTGATAAAAAGTAATTTTTGATTTATTTAATCGACAGATACAAGTAGAAAATGTCCCAGGGGTTTAATGCAGAAATTATATGTTAATGTAAATGACTGATGCAGGAAAAGTCTGTGCCTTGTAAAGATCATCATTTTGATATAGGAATATTTTGAGATACAGAATTATTCTTCGTCAAATCGGATACTGCCGGCAAAGACTTTAGAAAAAGACATGTTGCTAAGCCTTTTTACAAGAATAATGTTTTTGTATGACATCTAATTGCGTTTGTCACCTTCCGCTGTCCTTCTTTGGTTGGCACAGTAATTGGTCCACACTGTATAGAAGTACCTTCTGCTGCATTCCTAGGGACCAGCTTGGCAGTAAAGACCAATAGAGCTGTAACCCTCTGTCCCCTATTGGGAAGAGATTAGCAGCTGAATCACATGAAGCCTGGATGCCCTTAGAACTTCTCACCGTGTTACATATTTTTCTGTAAATACTAAAGTTACATAAACATACTGTATTGTAAGGATGAGCATTCATATATTATTTCTATTTTATTTGGGGATAAAAATGATGTGGATATGTAGACTTCTACACATTTGTACACCTGGATCATCTTGAGCACCACATTCTTTAGCCAAATTTCATATTTGTAATTATCTTATGGTACATTACACATAAAGGTCAATGTTGGCAAATCAAAAAGTTAATAATCCTGATTACACTTGGCTTCTAATTTTGCTTTTATTCTGTACACAAAGATGAATTTCCTCTTAGAGATACCAACTTTCAGTTGAATACATGTCATATGCGTTTGGCTATAGTTCTAAATTCAATAATATTCACCAAAAATATTGTAATATTGCTTAACTGAATTAAACAAAGTAAACAAGTGGAAATCACATTACATTCTGACACATTGGGGTCATTTACCAAAGGCCCAAATCGCTTTTTTTTGCCGGGTTTCCCGTATTTTTCCAATTTGCTTAATTTTTCCCTGAATTTCCCAGGGTTTTTGGCGCACGTGATCGGATTGTGGTGCATCAGCGCCGACATGCACGTGACGGAAATCAGGGGGCGTGGCCGGGAAAACCTGTATTTTTTAAAAAAAAAGTGCCGATTGACACGTGCTTACCTGCACCCAGCAACGGATGATGAACTCCAGCGGACTTCAGTGCAGCAGCGACACCTAGTGGACATCGGGCGCACTACCTTAGTGAATCTCCGGAAGACCCGAATCCTCGACAGAGAACGCACCGCTGGATCGCGACAGAACTGGGTAAGTAAATCTGCCCCATTATTTTTATTTCTGACTAAAAGATACATTTCAGTATGCAATGGATCTAAAAAAACACAACCAGAATATTTCCATCCCATAACGGTCTGGGTATGATGAGCGAATCTTTTTGTCGTTTTGTAGATTCGGCACTCATCTGCAGAATCAAATCCAATTTTTTTTCTTTGGATGAACTGATGTTGCTCCAATTGTCCTGGTATAGTCCTCTAAAACACTGATAATTTTTTTTTATAATTGTTTTACTGTATTTTTAGGCCCACTAGAGTACTTTCATTGTATTGTAATGTCACTGGATCTGAAAAAGAGCCTGCCAACGTTTGCCATAGCAATCAGAGCACCCTCTGATGATGAAATGGAAATCAGTGGCAGGATCAGATATGGAGGCGCCATGCCATGTTAGTTGTATAATGCAGCGAACGCCTAAGTTTGGAGCGGATTAAACCCGTGAGTCCACTCCATATAACCTTGACAGACATGTAAAGTTAAGTCACTTGTTGTTAAAGTGTTAAAAATAGGCATTTTAGAAGACTACACAGGTTTATTTACCAAATTCAAGAATAATGAGAGCAACATTGGTTCTGACCATTTTGATCTCTACCTAATGTTTTAAGAAAAATCATCAAAGCTTTAACAATTTGAATCTTGAATAATTTGCTCATATCTAGTTAAAATTTGCATGATTGGACTGCTAAAAGCAGGGGTTCAAATTACAATATAACAACATTGGTTAAATGATGAGGCTTTTGGAGACAGGGTTAGGATTGGGCAATAAAGGTTTTATTCAAACAATTCAGTATATGTTTTAAATCCTGGCATGTACCACCGGGAATCTGCCTCCGTTACAAAACCTTAAAGGGCACCTACCACCACAATTCTACCTATAAAGGTAAACGGGTGGTAGGCAGCGCAGAACGCAGGGTATTCGGACGAGGGTGTGCAACTATGAGGAGCTGGTAGGTGAACGAACGAGGCTACTGGGGCGTGGAGTACCCGCGACGTGTAGCCTCATGTCCGGCTACTCCACCCCCCAGTAGCTGCTTAAGAAAATTAGCATATACAAGCAATAAGGTTTACAAAAGGATAGCCGGGACATGAGGATTAACCCAAAAAAGGGCCATCCACCTACCACCCGATCTACCTTTATAGGTAGAATCGTGGTGGTAGGTCCCCTTTAAATACCCACTGATAGTATCTTACACTAAACTGTAACTCCTTATGAAGTCCTTGTCAGTAATTGGCTGCTGTCCTGAATTATGAGAGACACATTTTGACAACTACAGTGTTGAACTTCAGGGAATAAAGGTGATGGGGGTATTTAAGGACCTACTTGCTTTTGACATCAGAGCAGTTTGTCTTTTTTAAAGTTAGTCTTTTAGATTTATGTTATTCTGTCAGCTATGTCCAGTTAGAGATTCTTTTAAAACTTTTTGCATTATTTTTACATTCTACAGTATCTGTGGTAGTACAATGAACAGCATGCTTAGATTCATTTTATGTTTCAATGACTTGTTTTACAATTCTCTTCATTAATCCTAAATTTTCCTATATTGGCTATGCCATGGCTCCTGCTAAAATGTGAATTATAGTTAACAATTTCTCTAATCAACTTGCCATTAGATTGCTAATTTAACAATACCAACCATGGAACTGATACCTGTTATATTTGCTGCTGGACCATGCCTAGAACTTGGCACATTTTTCTGTTTACTCTTCTGCTTCCAAAGATATTACCATCTGTCTGACACAATTCCATTTGTGGATCTGGATCGCTGATGATAGTGGTAACTTGCGCCAATACTGGTGGTTTTGACTATTGCAATGTGATATGTGGATTGTGTGCCTAATTTTCATTTTCTTCTCAGTTTACCACGTACTCCAGTGCTAAAAATGAAAATTATACTTATTTTGGGATTGGATACATTTATTTAAATGCTGTGCATAAGAAGTATCATATAATAATCCTCCATATGTATTATTTGATTTAAGGTTACATGAGCACCGCTGCTTTATCCAAATTGCTTAAACATTGAAATGTAGGAAATGTTGATTTTAAATTATACATATTACAAACATAAAAACTACAATTTTGTGTATATATAGTATTAATAATGAAAAAACCCAGTGCATCGGCAACAAATGTGATAATGTGCTTTTCACAAGTAGTTTATTATATTGTGCTTTTCCTGCAGTCATAAGAAATAAAACCTGTAAAATACATAACTATGGCAGGATGAAACTAACTGCTCAGACATTCCCCCTCTACTCTGGACGACTTCACTCTGTCTACTGGACAATACAGAGGATAGTGATGAAATCTATTGTCATCCCGCAGAAAAAGCCTAATAATACTCTAATCTGAATGGCTGGTTTCTACTGGTTGTCACAGAGATGTAATCCAACCCAACATGTCAACCTACCAAATACAGAATGTGTTTGTAAATTGCTGGCTGTTCCTCCATATTGGCCAGATTGTTCTATTATTATTTAAAGAAATTACCCAGTAAAAAACATTGCTGCTTAAATACAGAAATGTGTTTGAGTATATAAAAAAAACTTGAAACATTCTTTTGTTGGCATGTATCTCGCCAACCCCTTCATGTTCACCTTGGTGCCGTTTGAAGAAATGCACCAATCCAAGGTATAATCGAAATACCAATCCAGCATAATAACTGACCTCTGAAGGATATAGTGATGTTTTTTTTATTAAAGGAAATCTACCATTTGCTTTTATGCATTATTAACCCACCATACCTTGAGAATTCCTATAGCTTCACTGATGCAGAAACATCAGTTTCAATCCCTGATCTGAGTGGTTTTGCTGAAAAAAACAATTATAAAAATATGATAATGCTGCTCTGTTGCCTCTGTGGTATTTTTCCTCTTACCTTAATTATGAACTGCTTCAACCTTGTCCCGTCCACCATAAGCCTAGAATAGCTGCTGCCTGAGTCATCCAGTTCAGGTTGATTAGTCTTGTCTGGATAGTTCAGGAAACTCTGTGTGTAATGAGTTTATATGGATACACAGATTTCCCAAGGTCCTGAATTTTATAATTGTTTTTTGAGCAGAACCACTCAGCTTAGGGATTAAACAAGATATGTTTCTGCATCAGTGTATCTGAAGCATTCTCACAATGCATGAAAACAAATGGTACATTTTCTTTAAGGGGGTTGCGCCACATTTTATTGTTATCCTCTATCCACAAGAACGAGAATACCTATCTCCCTTATCTTTGACAAAATAGCCTGCTTCATTCAATACTGTGGTAATATTGGAAATTGACAAGTAAAATCTCCAACTCTCTCATAGTCAGTGAATAAGAATGTCAGAGATAACCGACTGCTGTGCTTGGCAATTTCTGCCTCTCCTTGTCCTGCCCTCCATCATTTAGTGAGAAAGGGACACCAATTCTCATGATCAATGGAGATCCCAGTAATCGGGACACAACCTATGGATAGGGAATAACAATAAATCTTAGTGTAAACCCTCTAACACATATTAAAACTTTGCTGTATTCAAGAAGCAACATACCTTTAAAGATCAGGAGTTGTGAAACTTATTAAAGCTTATTACAAGCATTAAAACATTGAATATTTGCATAAGAATGAACTTGCAATAGGTTTTGGGTGGATTGTTTAGGATATAAATATAGTAGGCTCATTACTATGATTATTTTTGCATTTTAGATGTTACCAAAATAAAGTACAGGTTCCCGACTATGTAATATGATGGCGCTATACAGTATAAATAAAAGATTGTTATTATTATTAAATCTGCCTCCTCACACTGGTAAAATCATTTCCCAAACTTTTTCTGCCTTAGTCTATACTGGCTCCGCCCATCATCACTTGGTTCCGTCCATCTCGGGATGTGTGAAATGGTGAGAAGATCTGCACATTCCCACACAGTGCTCACTGCTAAATTCACCATGCGGTGAGAGGGACAGCACTGTATGTAACCTGGGGACTACCTGTAAATGTTTTTGGCTGTGTTGTCTAACATTCTAGCAGACCAGTTACCATAATATGCTTCATATGACTATATAGCCACAAAATACAGCATGATGGCCAGCCGTATGAACATGTCTATTTGAGTAAACAAATGTATTTTCGTTAAAGGACATCTACCACCAGGATGAAGGACTGTATACAAGTGAGCCTGACGGGCTCTGGTTCCATTAACACCTATGGAGCCTGGAGCCAGGCTCATTTGCATACAGTCCTTTATTCTGGTTGTAGAAGCCCTTTAATATAAAATGGTTCAGCATCTTTTCCTCTAATTCTATGTTGCATTATTTAGCTGTTGTTATGGTCAGAAGTTTGTGAAACAAGGGGAACTATGACATGCAATGGTTAATAAAAAAATGTAATAACAAAGAAAAAGACTAATAAAACACTTCAAAAACAGGAATGATGAAATCTGTTTTTGACTTGTGAATTATTCATTTGAATATAAGTTGCAAATCCAAACATAAATATATATGTAAAGGAATGATTTACCACAGACAACTTCTTGAAAATGTTTTAGAATAAACGTCACATTAAATTAGCAAATTTCCTGTAAATTTTTTGTGACCTCGAAAAGCAAAACCTAAGGTCTTACAGCCCCAAATAAATGATCATAAAGTAAAACTATTGACATTTCAACAGAAGTAAAAATTGCTGTGTCATTTTGATGGCTTTATCCTAAAAACATTTTAACACTTAGTAACGTCAGACAAATAATATGGTCTTCCACTGCCTGGTTTTCTACTGAGTGGAGATAAACGTAGATTAATATATCAACCTAAGTTTAATGGTTTCTTTCTGAAGAGAAAGGAGGAAAAGGGATTATTCAATAACAGTACTTCTTTCCAGTTGAGTTATTCCTGTTAATAGAAAGTTTGAAGTCTGGAGACTTTGATAAGCACTACCTTTTTTGAGCGAATACGTTGCAAGGAGACAGAAGCTGACATATTGAAAATTGTCTGTTCAACACATTTCAGCTTAGATTTTTAAAAATGTTTACTTTGCAGTGAACTTTCTAGAATTCCCCTTTCTAGAATTACATTAGAAATCTACATTAACACTTTGGGGGATATTTATCAGGACCTCTGTGGCGCAGAGGCCCTGAAATAATCGCAAATGCTAGCTTATTGCTAGCTTTTGCGATTATTTTCCCCAATCCGCCACCTTCACGCCAGTGGGGCGTGAAGGGGGGGGCACGGCCGGCCGAGTGGAGGGCGTGGCCGGACGGGAGTGGGCCGGCGCGGAGTGTTACATGAAAAGTTGCCCTGCCTGGCGTAGGATAAACGCTGTGCTGCTGGCGGCCCGATACATCAAGAGACAGAAGCCTCTTGATGTATCGGGCTGCGAATTTGCACGAGCGCCAGTGTATGATAAATCTCCCCCTTTATGTCCAAGAAATGTCAACCGCAGTATGACATTAGGACCAACTTCTGAAAATCTTGTAGGGCCTCTGTGTCACCACACCTGATCAAATCCTCCATTAGCAGGAGGTACTTTTAAGTCCAGTAAAGTGCTAGGTGCGACCTCAATGTATTGGATTTTGCTTTATCAGAGCAATCTATAATCGCTAGATTTTTCTCAAACAATTCCTTGATTACCATGATCAGGGCTGCATCTGCCATGAGGTGGGATAAAGTTCCTGCCTCAGGTGGCAAATGCCCGAAGCACTGACTTGCCAATAGCTGACAAGTATGTACTATCAGGAAAATAATTTGCATCTGTGTCTTCAAGATAGCAATGTAAATAATGTACAGAGCAGCACAGCACTGGCTCGGTCAGTTTGCATGGCTCTGTATGACACAGGCCGAAGTGATGACCACATTTTTAGCATATATTTAACAAGATTCACCTACCTACTAAAACTCTGGGACGCAGGGCCGGATTAAAGGAGGGGCTCATGGGGCTCAAGCCCCGGGGCCCCCACCACTTTCACTTTTTAAGGGGCCCCCACCAGTCTCCAACAGAGTTGCTGAGTCGCTGACTGTTTCTGTGTACAATGTGCAACAGCCCGTGGCCGCCCGCAACGCACAGAGGGGTCTACTGAGACACAGCTGCCTTCGCTGGGGGAAATCGCCGAGATCGCCATTTTCTACAGGGGACTGTAGGCTAAAGTCTACAGGGGTCTTAACCCTTAATCCCTTAATCCGGCCCTGCTGGGACATGTATAGTGATAAAACTTTGGAGGGCTCTATGTGTATATACTATGGTGGCTGTATATATATAGATATATATGAAGACCATGGGGGCTGTGTGTGTGCATATATATAAATATATATGTATATACACTCACCGGCCACTTTATTAGGTACACCATGCTAGTAACGGGTTGGACCCCCTTTTGCCTTCAGAACTGCCTCAAGGTGCTGGAAGCATTCCTCAGAGATTTTGGTCCATATTGACATGATGGCATCACACAGTTGCCGCAGATTTGTCGGCTGAACATCCATGATGTGAATCTCCCGTTCCACCACATGCCAAAGATGCTCTATTGGATTGAGATCTGGTGACTGTGGAGGCCATTTGAGTACAGTGAACTCATTGTCATGTTCAAGAAACCAGTCTGAGATGATTCCAGCTTTATGACATGGCGCATTATCCTGCTGAAAGTAGCCATCAGATGTTGGGTACATTGTGGTCACAAAGGGATGGACATGGTCAGCAACAATACTCAGGTAGGCTGTGGCATTGCAACGATGCTCAATTGGTACCAAGGGGCCCAAAGAGTGCCAAGAAAATATTCCCCACACCATGACACCACCACCACCAGCCTGAACCGTTGATAAAATGCAGGATGGATCTATGCTTTCATGTTGTTGACGCCAAATTCTGACCCTACCATCCGAATGTCGCAGCAGAAATCGAGACTCATCAGACCAGGCAACGTTTTTCCAATCTTCTACTGTCCAATTTCGATGAGCTTGTGCAAATTGTAGCCTCAGTTTCCTGTTCTTAGCTGAAAGGAGTGGCACCCGGTGTGGTCTTCTGCTGCTGTAGCCCATCTGCCTCAAAGTTCGACGTACTGTGCATTCAGAGATGCTCTTCTGCCTACCTTGGTTGTAACGGGTGGCGATTTGAGTCACTGTTGCCTTTCTATCAGCTCTGCCCATTCTCCTCTGACCTCTGGGATCAACAAGGCATTTCCGCCCACAGAACTGCCGCTAACTGGATGTTTTTTCTTTTTCGGACCATTCTCTGTAAACCCTAGAGATGGTTGTGCGTGAAAATCCCAGTAGATCACCAGTTTCTGAAATACTCAGACCAGCCCTTCTGGCACCAACAACCATGCCACGTTCAAAGGCACTCAAATCACCTTTCTTCCCCATACTGATGCTCGGTTTGAACTGCAGGAGATTGTCTTGACCATGTCTATATGCCTAAATGCACTGAGTTGCCGCCATGTGATTGGCTGATTAGAAATTAAGTGTTAACGAGCAGATGGACAGGTGTACCTAATAAAGTGGCCGGTGAGTGTATATATATATATAAATATATATGCTCAATAACATAAAGGAAAAACACTAATAACACATTCTGGATGTGAATGAATGAAATATTCTCGTTGAATACTTTGTTCTGTACAAAGTTGAATTTGCTGACAACAAAATCATCAATTAACCAATTGTGGCTTGGATTTGGAGTCACCCACAAAATTAAAGTGGAAAAACACACTACAGGATGATCTAACTTTGATGCAATGTATGTAGACAAGACAAAATGAAGCTTAGCATTGTGTGTGGCCTCTATGTTCCTATATGAACTCCCTACAATGCCTAGACATTCTACTGATGAGGTTGCAGATGGTCTCCAGACCTGGACTAAAGCATTGACCACAGTCTGTGGTGCAATGTGACATTGGTGGATGGAGCGAGACATGATGTCCCAGTTGTGCCAAATCGGATAGAGGTCTGGGAATATGAAGGCCAGTCCATAGCTTCAATTACTTCATCTATAAGAAACTGCTGATACACTCCAGCCACACGAGGTTTAGCATTGTCCTGTACTAAGAGGAACCCAGGGCTGGCCACACCATCATATGGTCTCATAAAAGGGTCTGAGGATCTCAACTCAGCAAATAATGGCAATAAGGCTACCTCTGGCAAGCACATGGAGGGCTGTGTGGCCCTCCAAAGTTATGCCGCCCCACTCCATTACTGACCCACCGCCAAACCGTTCAAGTTGAATGATGTTGCAGGAAGCAGATTGCTTCCCATTGCATCTACAGACTCCATCATGTCTGTCAGATGTGCTCAGTGTGAACCTGCTTTAATCTGTTAAGAGCATAGGGTGCCAGTGGCGAATTTGCCAATCCTGGTGTTTTCTGGAAAATGCCAAATGCCCAGCACGGTGTTGGGCTGTTAGCACAACCCCCATCTGTGGACATTGACCCTCATATCATCATCATGGAGTCGGTTTCTGTTTTTACAGGCACGCACATTTGTGGCCTGCTGGAGGTAATTTTGCAGAGATCTGGCAGTGCTCCTTCTGTTCCTCCTTGCACAAAGGCATAGGTACCAGTTCTCCTGGTTGTTGCCCTCCTACGGCCTCCACCATGTCTCCTGGTGTATTGGCCTGTTTCCTGGTAGTGCTTCCAGCCTCTGAACACTACGCTGACAGACACAGCAAACCATCTTGCGACAATCCACTTTTATGGGTTGTGGAGTATGTCTCATTCTACCACAAGTGTGAAAGCCCCACCAATATTCAAAATTGACCAACGCAGCCAGACTGCATAGGGCCTGCGAATTGGTCTGTGGTCCACACCTGCAGAACCACTGTTTTTGCAACAGCATGTGAAATTAACTATGCATTATGTCTACTGCATAATTATAAAACTAGTGGGCTATTTCTACTTTGGAGGGCTGTTTCTAAACAATGGGGGCTGTACAGTATATACCTAAACTAAAGGGTCTGTTTATGGGGTACTGTATATAATTTTATGGGGGGTATGTTAATACAGTAAAAGTAGAGGGGGCTGTATATAAAATAATTCAATATGAGAACTGTATACAAAATCAGAGGTGGGAATACATATTAGTAGGGACCTGTGCAACAATAAAAGAAGGGTAAAATAATTAGTGGATACAATTAATTAAATGAGGCTTCCCTCACATAATATATTTGGAAATGTATATTACTAAAACACCTCACCAAACAGATATTAGTTTTGTAAGATATAACATGTGTTGTGCAAAGTTAATATTTTTTAATAATTTTAAGGGCCAAAACAGGTGTGAAATATTGACATTACACTATTAGTGATGGTGATTTTTAGGGGTTCAGTGTGGAGATGTGCTGCATGGAGCTGAAAATATTTGGCGGTAAAATTAACAGTGATAAGTGATGACCAGAAGAAGTCATAATGAAGTCCTCTTCCTGATGAAGCAGATCAGCACCTGCAAGGTACTAGATGGTGATGTTGGGAAGTTCTCAGTATTTTCTGATGAGGATGTAGCTACTATTTTTTGCCTGTAAATTCAGTGGGCCAAATATTGCATGGGATCAAGGTATAGGGGGTGGAGAAAGGCAATTTAACCTTCACTATGTGTTCTATGGAATGTGACCTTTGGTAGAATAAAGGATCAGTTTGACGAATTTATTGACCACTTTGAGATATAGAGACTAGAGATGAGCGAACACTAAAATGCTCGGGTACTCGTTATTCGAGACGAACTTTTCCCGATGCTCGAGTGCTCGTCTCGAATAACGAACCCCATTGAAGTCAATGGGAGACTCGAGCATTTTTCAAGGGGACCAAGGCTCTGCACAGGGAAGCTTGGCCAAACACCTGGGAACCTCAGAAAAGGATGGAAACACCACGGAAATGGACAGGAAACAGCAGGGGCAGCATGCATGGATGCCTCTGAGGCTGCTTAATCGCACCATTATGCCGAAATTATGGGCAACAGCATGGCCATGACAGAGTGACAGAATGAAGCTAGATAGCATGTAAAACATCCAATAATTGACCCTGACACTATAGGGGACGGCATGCAGAGGCAGAGGCAGCGGCAGCAGGCTAGAGAGTGGCATGGCGACATACCCTAATTGGACTCAGGCTTCAAACCAATGGGTGTCAGAGAGGAACCAAAGGAGGTGAGCAAGAAGCGCTCAAATAATATCGGTACATGATAAAAGTTTGCCAGTATATTTTGTGGATTACACAGCAGGGTGGCGACAAAGTTAACATGGAAGCCATGAAAACAACCCAAAATTCTGCCTGACACAGCTCGTTTGATAAGGGGACCATGTATGCTTACAGTTCATGCCAGTCGCTGCACTGGCTGCCAGTCTCCTTTCGAATACAGTTTAAAATAATAATAACCCTCATCCATAAAGCTCTGTATAATGCTGCACCCCCCTACCTCTCCTCTCTTATCTCAGTCTATCGCCCAACCCGTGCTCTTAGATCCGCCAGTGATCTTAGATTAACCTCTACCCTAGTGCGGACCTCCCACTCGCGTCTCCAAGACTTCTCTAGAGCTGCACCAATTCTATGGAATGCTCTGCCCTGGACTATCAGACTAATACCTAACCTCCAAAGTTTCAAACGTGCTCTTAAAACCCATTTCTTTAGGCAAGCCTATAACACTCATTAACTGCATGAAGTTTTAACTCTTCTACTAACCCGTCCTGTGTCGTCCTCCCATCTGTTATCCAGCAACCAACAGGCACCAGACTTCTCTGCAGTCCCATTCACCCTGGACCTGGTATATAAGATGACGGCTGAGTGGTTCAAGCGACAGCAATTCCATTTATTATATTTTTTTCTATTCCCTAAGAAGAATGGCTTGACCATTAAATATTCTTTTACCTCGTGTTACCCCATCATCTTCATAAACCGTAAGCTCTGGCGAGCAGGGACCTCACTCCTGTTGTTCCATACAAATGTTGTGCTCTGTTACATTACATTTGTATTTGTTTCCTATGATTTGTAAAGCGCTACAGAATATGATGACGCTATATAAATAAAGATTATTATTATTATTATTATGGAGGCAGTGAACTAGTAGTAGATTAAAGGTGCTGCAACTATGTTAGTTGGATCTTGGGATGGAGCTGGCGCTCTGCAGCCAGGCGAGCTTTTGCCAATCCAAGCCCCTGTCTCTAGGCTACTCCCCAAACAGCACTTCTAAGAACCTTTTGTATAAGATCAAGTGTAGTAGCGTTCTTATAAGTTTAGGATATGGCGGGTGAGGGGAATGTAAACAGATGCGCAAGAAGCGCTGAAATAATATCCCTAAATGGTAAAAGTTTGCAAGTATATTTTGTGGATTACACAGCAGGGTGGCGACAAAGTTAACAACTTTGATGTGGAATGCCCTGTAATAGCTCTTGGGCGGTGTGCCTTTTATCGCCTAGGCTCAGCAGTTTCAGCACCGCCTGCTGTCGCTTAGCGACGGCACTGCTGCTGTGCCTAGAGCTACCGACTGATGGCGCCATGCCCACGGATGGTAATTCGGAGGAGGAGGAGGTGGAGGAGGGGTGGGAGGAGGTATAGTAGGCCTTTGAGACCTGGACCGAGGTAGGCCCCGCAATTCTCTGCGTCGGCAGTATATGACCAGCCCCAGGGTCAGACTCGGTCCCAGCCTGCACCAAGTTAAGTGTAGTAGCGTTCTTATAAGTTTGGGATATGGCGGGTGAGAGGAATGTAAACAGATGCGCAAGAAGCGCATGATGCGCATGGAGCTGGCGCTCCGCTGCCAGGCGAGCTTTCGCCAATTCAAGCCCCTGTCTCTAGGCTACTCCCCAAACAGCACTTCTAAGAACCTTTTGTATAAGATCAAGTGTAGTAGCGTTCTTATAAGTTTAGGATATGCCGGGTGAGGGGAATGTAAACAGATGCGCAAGAAGCGCTGAAATAATATCCCTAAATGGTAAAAGTTTGCCAGTATATTTTGTGGATAACACAGCAGGGTGGCGACAAAGTTAACAACTTTGATGTGGAATCCATGAAAACAACCCAAATTTCTGCCTGACACACCTCGTTTGATAAAGGGACGATGTATGGAGGCAGCTATATGGACGACTTTTGGAGGTAGCAATGGAGACAACGTGTGGAGGCTGCTATGGAGACAATTTAATTTGGATAGTGCCTGTATGTGGCAGTCCCAAACATTTTTCAAACCAGAGGAGCAGGTAGGTGGCCCTCCAGTAAAATGGAATAGATTGAGTGCCTGTATGTGGCAGTCCCAAAAATGTTTCAAACCAGAGGAGCAGGTAGGTGGCCCTGCAGTAAAATGGAATAGATTGAGTGCCTGTATGTGGCAGTCCCAAAAATTTTTCAAACCAGAGGAGCAGGTAGGTGGCCCTCCAGTAAAATGGAATAGATTGAGTGCCTGTATGTGGCAGTCCCAAAAATGTTTCAAACCAGAGGAGCAGGTAGGTGGCCCTGCAGTAAAATGGAATAGATTGAGTGCCTGTATGTGGCAGTCCCAAAAATGTTTCAAACCAGAGGAGCAGGTAGGTGGCCCTGCAGTAAAATGGAATAGATTGAGTGCCTGTATGTGGCACTCACAAAAATTGTTTCAAACAGAGGACCGGGTAGGTGGCCCTCCAGAAAAATTAAATGCATGAAGTACTATAGCAAGAGCCAGTGGGCCCTGTCAAAAAATAGCCATTTTCCTCTGCTTTACTGTACAAAGAGGAGGAGAAGGAGGAAAATGAGGAGGAGGAGGAGTGGATCAATTATTCAGGTTGAGCTTCCTTCACCTGGTGGAGATTGGAAATTCTGAGAAATCCAGCCTTTATTCATTTTAATAAGCGTCAGCCTGTCAGCGCTGTCAGTCGACAGGCGTGTACGCTTATCGGTGATGATGCCACCAGCTGCACTGAAAACCCGCTCGGACAAGACGCTAGCGGCAGGGCAGGCAAGAACCTCCAAGGCGTACAGCGCCAGTTCGTGCCACATGTCCAGCTTTGAAACCCAGTAGTTGTAGGGAGCTGTGTGATCATTTAGGACGATGGTATGGTCAGCTACGTACTCCCTCACCATCTTTCTGTAAAGATCAGCCCTACTCTGCCGAGACTGGGGACAGGTGACAGTGTCTTGCTGGGGTGACATAAAGCTGGCAAAAGCCTTGTAAAGCGTACCCTTGCCAGTGCTGGACAAGCTGCCTGCTCGCCTACTCTCCCTCGCTACTTGTCCCGCAGAACTACGCACTCTGCCGCTAGCGCTGTCAGAAGGGAAATACTGTTTCAGCTTGTGCACCAGGGCCTGCTGGTATTCATGCATTCTCACACTCCTTTCCTCTGCAGGGATGAGAGTGGAAAGATTTTGCTTGTACCGTGGGTCCAGGAGAGTGAACACCCAGTAATCGGTGCTGGAATAAATTCTTTGAACGCGAGGGTCACGGGATAGGCAGCCTAGCATGAAATCTGCCATATGCGCCAGAGTACCAACGCGTAAGAATTCACTCCCCTCACTGGCCTGACTGTCCATTTCCTCCTCCTCCAACTCCTCTTCTTCTGCCCATACACGCTGAACAGTAAAGGACTCAACAATGGTCCCCTCTTGTGTCTCACCAACATTCTCCTCCTCTTCCTCCTCATCCTCCTCCACCTCCACCTCCTCCGATATGCGCTGAGAAACAGACCTGAGGGTGCTTTGGCTATCAACAAGGGAATATTCTTCCCCTGTCTCTTGTGACGAGCGCAAAGCTTCCGACTTCATGCTGACCAGAGAGTTTTTCAACAGGCCAAGCAGCGGGATGGTGAGGCTGATGATGGCGGCATCGCCACTGACCATCTGTGTTGACTCCTCAAAGTTACTCAGCACCTGACAGATATCAGACATCCACGTCCACTCCTCATTGTAGACTTGAGGAAGCTGACTGACCTGACTACCAGTTCTGGTGGAAGTTGACATCTGGCAGTCTACAATCGCTCTGCGCTGCTGGTAAACTCTGGATAACATGGTCAGTGTTGAATTCCACCTCGTGGGCACGTCGCACAACAGTCGGTGAGCGGGCAGTTGGAGGCGGCGCTGCGCTGCCCTGAGAGTGGCAGCATCTGGGCTGGACTTCCTGAAATGCGCACAGATGCGGCGCACCTTCGTGAGCAAATCAGACAGATTGGGGTATGTCTTGAGGAAACGCTGAACTATCAGATTTAACACATGGGCCAGGCATGGCACATGTGTCAGTCTGCCGAGTTGCAGAGCCGCCACCAGGTTACGGCCGTTGTCACACACAACCAATCCCGGCTTGAGGTTCAGCGGTGCCAGCCACAGATCAGTCTGCGCCGTGATGCCCTGTAATAGCTCTTGGGCGGTGTGCCTTTTGTCGCCTAGGCTCAGCAGTTTGAGCACCGCCTGCTGTCGCTTAGCGACGGCACTGCTGCTGTGCCTAGAGCTACCGACTGATGGCGCCGTGCCCACGGATGGTAGTTCGGAGGAGGAGGTGGAGGAGGGGTGGGAGGAGGAGGAGGCATAGTAGGCCTGAAACACCTGGACCGAGGTAGGCCCCGCAATCCTCGGCGTCGGCAGTATATGAGCAGCCCCAGTGTCAGACTCGGTCCCAGCCTCCACCAAGTTAACCCAATGTGCCGTCAGCGATATATAGTGGCCCTGCCCGGCAGCACTCGTCCACGTGTCCGTGGTCAGGTGGACCTTGTCAGAAACGGCGTTGGTCAGGGCACGGATGATGTTGTCTGACACGTGCTGGTGCAGGGCTGGGACGGCACATCGGGAAAAGTAGTGGCGGCTGGGGACCGAATACCGAGGGGCGGCCGCCGCCATGAGGTTGCGAAAGGCCTCGGTCTCTACTAGCCTATAGGGCAGCATCTCCAGGCTAAGCAATCTGGAGATGTGCACATTAAGGGCTTGGGCGTGCGGGTGGGTTGCACTATATTTGCGTTTCCGCTCCAGCGTCTGGGGTATGGAGAGCTGAACGCTGGTGGATGCTGTGGAGGATCGTGGAGGCGACGATGGGGTTTTTGTGGCAGGGTCCTGGGCAGGGGGCTGACTAGCAGCTGACACAGGGGAAGGAGCAGTGGTGTGCACGGCCGGAGGTGAACGGGCTTGTTGCCACTGAGTGGGGTGTTTAGCATTCATATGCCTGCGCATACTGGTGGTAGTTAAGCTAGTAGTGGTGGAACCCCTGCTGAGCCTGGTTTGGCAAATGTTGCACACCACAGTCCGTCGGTCATCCGGTGTTTCCTTAAAGAACCTCCAGACTTCTGAAGATCTAGCCCTCGCCGCAGGAGCCCTCGCCACGGGAGCTTCACTAGTTGACACATTTGGCGCTGATGCACCAGCTCTGGCCCTGCCTCTCCGTCTGGCCCCACCACTGCCTCTTCCAACCTGTTCTGGTCGAGGACTCTCCTCCGTCTCAGAAGCACTGTGTTCACCCGGCCTCTCAACCCAGCTTGGGTCTGTCACCTCATCATCCTCCGATCCCTCAGTCTGCTCCCCCCTCGGACTTCCTGCCCTGACAACAACTTCCCCACTGTCTGACAACCGTGTCTCCTCATCGTCGGACACCTCTTTACACACTTCCACTACGTCAAGAAGGTCATCATCACCCACAGACTGTGACTGTTGGAAAACCTGGGCATCGGAAAATTGCTCAGCAGCAACCGGACAAGTGGTTTGTGACTGTGGGAAGGGTCCAGAAAACAGTTCCTCAGAGTATGCCGGTTCAAATGCCAAATTTTCCTGGGAGGGGGCAGACTGGGGGGGAGGAGGCTGAGGTGCAGGAGCTGGAGGAGTGGCGATTTCGGTGACATGGGTGGACTGCGTGGAAGACTGACTGGTGGTGGACAAATTGCTCGAAGCATTGTCAGCAATCCACGACATCACCTGTTCGCACTGTTCTGGCCTCAACAGTGCTCTACCACGAGTCCCAGTAACTTCAGACATGAACCTAGGGAGTGTAGCTCTGCGGCGTTCCCCTGCTCCCTCATCAGCAGGTGGTGTCTCACCCCGCCCAGGACCACGGCCTCTGACCCCTGCAGTAGTTGGACGCCCACGTCCCCGCCCTCGTCCTCTACCCCTAGCCCTCGGGTTAAACATTTTTAAAATGAGAGTTATAACTTTATTTTTTTTTTTACTTTTTTTTTGTTTTTTTTTGTGTTTTTTTTTTTTTTGTGTTTTTTGTTTTTTTTTGAGTTTTTAAAACCAAACAATGCTATCCCATTGCTATGGCTATTTTCTAGCCAAGTATCAAAGCACACTACTATGCCAGATGAGATGACACTGAGTTAGTGCCTAATTGAAATCCAACCCCTACTAAATTTTCCCACTTCGGTCTTTGCTATGGATATGTGCGTCACTAAGCGCAGAACACAGCGGTCGCAAGTCTCACTACAAATTGCTCAGAATTGGCTAGTACATGCACTGCAGAAAGTACAGCCACCAGCAGATCAACCAGAAATCAAATATATAGAACGCTACTGTATGCGTAAGTAAGCTCTTTGTATTCTCCTATGGCTATTTTCTAGCCAAGTATCAAAGCACACTACTATGCCAGATGAGATGACACTGAGTTAGTGCCTAATTGAAATCCAACCCCTACTAAATTTTCCCACTTCGGTCTTTGCTATGGATATGTGCGTCACTAAGCGCAGAACACAGCGGTCGCAAGTCTCACTACAAATTGCTCAGAATTGGCTAGTACATGCACTGCAGAAAGTACAGCCACCAGCAGATCAACCAGAAATCAAATATATAGAACGCTACTGTATGCGTAAGTAAGCTCTTTGTATTCTCCTATGGCTATTTTCTAGCCAAGTATCAAAGCACACTACTATGCCAGATGAGATGACACTGAGTTAGTGCCTAATTGAAATCCAACCCCTACTAAATTTTCCCACTTCGGTCTTTGCTATGGATATGTGCGTCACTAAGCGCAGAACACAGCGGTCGCAAGTCTCACTACAAATTGCTCAGAATTGGCTAGTACATGCACTGCAGAAAGTACAGCCACCAGCAGATCAACCAGAAATCAAATATATAGAACGCTACTGTATGCGTAAGTAAGCTCTTTGTATTCTCCTATGGCTATTTTCTAGCCAAGTATCAAAGCACACTACTATGCCAGATGAGATGACACTGAGTTAGTGCCTAATTGAAATCCAACCCCTACAAAATTTTCCCACTTCGGTCTTTGCTATGGATATGTGCGTCACTAAGCGCAGAACACAGCGGTCGCAAGTCTCACTACAAATTGCTCAGAATTGGCTAGTACATGCACTGCAGAAAGTACAGCCACCAGCAGATCAACCAGAAATCAAATATATAGAACGCTACTGTATGCGTAAGTAAGCTCTTTGTATTCTCCTATGGCTATTTTCTAGCCAAGTATCAAAGCACACTACTATGCCAGATGAGATGACACTGAGTTAGTGCCTAATTGAAATCCAACCCCTACTAAATTTTCCCACTTCGGTCTTTGCTATGGATATGTGTGCCACTAAGAGCTAAACACAACGGTAGCAAGTCCCCCTGCTAATTCCTCACAAAATGGTACTAGATGCAAATTAAAATAAAAAAAGTAGAACGTTATTGTAGCCCTAAGAAGGGCTGTTGGGTTCTTTGAGAATCACTCCTGCCTAACAGTAAGCTAATAGAACACCCTAACGCTTTCCCTGACCAGCAGCAGCTCTCTCCCTAGCGGCATCCAGACACAGAATGATCCGAGCAGCGCGGGCAGCGGCTAGTCTATCCCAGGGTCACCTGATCTGGCCAGCCAACCACTGCTATCGACGTGTAAGGGTACCACGTCATGCTGGGTGGAGTGCAGAGTCTCCTGGCTTGTGATTGGCTCTGTTTCTGGCCGCCAAAAAGCAAAACGGCGGGAGCTGCCATTTTCTCGAGCGGGCGAAGTATTCGTCCGAGCAACGAGCAGTTTCGAGTACCCTAATGCTCGACCGAGCATCAAGCTCGGACGAGCATGTTCGCTCATCTCTAATAGAGACATTTGACACCTTGGGGTACATGTAATTTTTGAAGGCAATTGGAGTGTAGAGTTTTATACATATCTCTTCAATATTAATTATCCAACTGGATGAGCAATATATTAAATGTATAGTGTTATTGGAGTCTTCATCCACCCCACTTTAGTCCATGTTCACACAGACACACTAAACAGTGGTGTCTTATCTTCAATCATATTCTTGTATTTGCAATGATCAAAAAAGGTTTATACATACATTTTAATCATAAATATCTTCCCCATCACTTTGGGTAACAAAATTGGTACTGGACTTGAAAGTGCTGAGAAAAATTGGAGATTACATGTTGATAACGATTACAAAGAAGGTGACTGTAAATTTAGGAATTCGGACTACGATTGAATGATGGATAAATTGCAAGGCAAACTGATCAAACTAGACAGACAATGAGGTAGAATACGTGAATTAGTCAATTATAAATGAGACTTTCTGAGAGGTGGGTTAGCTGCAATCTGTTCTTTATTGCATGTAATACTGGAATAATTATGAAAATCTAAGTTAATAACACAGGGTGGTATAAAAGAGAATGTTAAAATAACATTTAGGAGGATAAAAGCAAAGTGTTATTTGGAAAACTATCTGTCAATTAGATGGATATGTTTAAAGGGATTTCCATGGGGATGAATTATATTAGGAACTGAAATAGCACATTGAAATGAAAATGAATGTTAGTTTTATGCACGAGTAACAAGAACTGCACAATGAGAAGGAATCAAATGGTCCAAATGAAGGAAGCAAACCAAAATCATGTTTACAAAATCTATAATAGTCAGGTAGTTATCATAAAAAAGTTACTCCTGCAGGACCAGGCTCTACATGGATCGAAAAAAAAATAATCAAAAGAGTTGTCCAAGAACCAATGATCATCTGTAGAAAGAAACAGAAAGACCTTAGCAATGTCCTCTGGAACATCACTGTGTCTTTCTGCTGCTCTGTGCAGCAGTCACATTTTGATGATATAATTTAGAAATAAAAGGAGAGGAGCGTGGAGTACTTGGCATGTATTATTTTTTTATTACAAAATAAAAGGAGGGATGAGAGTGGCCACAAATGAATGGCAGTTGCAGGGTACCACAATTATAGAGGGAAAATGAAAGGGGTACCTACACTAAGAGACAAGCCACAATAAGACTAGGAGATAAGAGGGGGGCCACAATAAAGGCAGGGAGATGGGCAAGGCCAAACTATCAAAGGAGAGATTGCATGTGCTGCCGTCTGATCCTTTACACTAATGGAGCGACGAGGGGTCGGTTGGACCCCTCGTTTTTGTAATGTGCTGGGGTCCCGAAACCAGTTAATGACCAATGTTGGTACCACATGTCAAAAACAAACAATTTCAGTGCAAACAAACAGAGTGACATGTTAAGGGTACCGACTCAATATATAGTTTTTGAACTAATCAAAGCTCTATATGCTGTGAAATGGCTAAATAAATGAAAAGATGTCAAAATATGTCACATACATCCCTGAAGAAGCCACAGGGCTAGGTGGCGCAACGCGTAGGGAGCTAGCCCCCCCTCCTGTTATCCCGGTGATATAATTTCATATATTGAGCTGGTACCTTTAACATGTCACTCTGTTTGTTTGCACTACCCAAAATGGTAGAAAAATGGTAGCTTGGCCCGGGAAAAAACTACACCTTAGCCAACTCCGTACTTCTAAGTATGAAAAAGTTATGGGAGTCAAAATATGGTAAAGGTAATAATTTTGTAAAGTTGTAAAACCTATAAAACTTAAATAAATTTAGTGTCCCTGTGATCGTACCAAAACAAAGAATTTATTAAAGATGCTATTTGGAGTGTACAGTGAAAGACGTAAAAACAGAACCCACAAGAAAATGGCGAAAATGCGGTTTCTTGTCAATTTTACCGCATTTTGAATTTAATTTTCACTTCCCAGTACAAGGGATGGAATATAAAAAGCCATCACTAGGAAGTACAATTTGTTATGCAGAAAACAAGCTCTCACACAGCATTATACAAGGAAAAATAAAAAATTATTGAAGTTTTAAAGTGGGGAGCGATAAACAGGAAGTAAAATGGAAAAAGCCCATCAGTGGTAAGGGGTTAATATGCCCCCTACACCTCATGATGAAAAGTTAAAAAATTCTCTGTGATAAAGGTTTGTGGTACCTGAAGCCATGCTCACACATGGCATCTTGGTAACGTTTGGAAACACAATCCAAAGGCTCTACACATGATAATATATTTTGGCAACATGTTTCCGACACGTTAACGGAAAGTGAATGCAATCTTACCACAACATGCAATCTCAGCTGGAGCCTTTGGATTGTGTTTCAAAAGGGGCTCTACAAACATGTCATGGCACCTGAAAAGTATTCTGTCGCTCAATGACGCTCCTTCCCTTCTGTGCCCCGCCATATGCCCTGACAGTGGGTTACATCCACATATGGGGTATCCTCTTACTCGGAAAAAACTGTACAAAACTGTACAATATATTCCTAGATAAATTTTCTACTTTTATTCAGTTTATGTGGGTAAAATGTGGGGCTAAATGAATGTAGTAATGATAAATATCAGGGAATTCCGAATCAAACCTTTATTTAGTTCGAATTTCTATAAAATACTTAAAGGTTTAACAAGCTTCCTACCTGCTATTTTGAATAGCATAGAACATACATAAACCGGGGTGATATGTGGTGGGTTTCTATTAACAGAGCTTCCACTACCCCTATAGAAATAAAATGGTCCCTAAAATAATCTAAAAATTCTAAATCCGAACAAGACAGAAAAAGGTTGCCTAGTTGGCTAACTCACTATTTAAGTCAAGAAAAATACATCCATAAATCGATAAGAAATCCAGCAGAATGTACCAGTATCATAAGTAAAATGTAACTTTTAATAATTACTGATAAAATAAGTTCCCAGTGAACCACAATAGTATACACATCAACCATATAGTCAGCAAAAACACATCAGAAAGGGAGCTCGTTCAGACCTCCAATAAATCTCATCTGACACGGTCCCCAGTAATACCTCACCATGCCTTAGTGCATTCCTGTATAGCATATGACACGGTGCATCATCTCAAAACCAAGGACCAACATTAATCAGGACAGTAAGGAATAATAGGGTGGATTTGACCAGTCTTCGATGCTCTGTCTCCTGGTTGAGCGGTACTGGTCCGGAGGTTCAGGATCTATTAAGCCCTACAATCACTTTGTATCCTGACCCCGCAATATTGCTCCCGCCCTGACAAGGACGGTCCCAGTACTGTCCCTTTCAGACCCTGTTAGTCCCTAATATGTAATACCTACGCGTTTCGTATGTCGTGTGACGCACTCATCAGGGGAATAAAGTAATGTAGACATTTAAATGAAAAGAACAGACAGAATGAGACTTTCCCAAAGAGGGTACATGCAGAAGAAAACCCCCACTCAAAATTGCTCTAGAATTATATGAAGCAACCAAAATTTAGCATCTCATTTAGACCTTTCGGGGCCACCGTGTCCAGCAGAAATATGCACTTTGTTTCTTGCTGTAGGACTAGCTTGTCCCAATTTCCCCCCCTTTCCGGTCTATTGATTACTTGGATGCAATGCAAACAGATCTTACTGGCATCACCATTATGGACTAAGTTCACATGGCGGGCAAGCGGTGTGTCCCTACCATGAGCTATATCGCCTAGGTGTGCTCCAATTCTTCTCCTAAACTCACAGATTGTTTTGCCCACATACTCCATTCTACATTCACAGACTACTCTATAGATTACTCCTACAGATTTACAGTTAATGTACTGTTTAATCATGTAGGACTTACCAGTGACTGATGATGTGAAGGACTTGCATCTCTTCATATAGGGACAGGTTACACACCCACTGCACCCAAAATTACCTGTGACATTCAGGTATGCAGCCATACTTAGCATCAAGACTGCATAGCCCACTACATTACTTTATTCCCCTGATGAGTGCGTCGAAACGCGTAGGGATTACATATTAGGGACTAACAGGGTCTGAAAGGGACAGTACTGGGACCGTCCTTGTCAGGGCGGGAGCAATATTGCGGGGTCAGGATACAAAGCGATTGTAGGGCTTAATAGGTCCTGTACCTCCGGACCAGTACCGCTCAACCAGGAGACGGAGCATCGAAGACTGGTGAGATCCACCCTATTATTCCTTACTGTCTGGATTAATGTTGGTCCGTGGTTTTGAGATGATGCACCATGTCATATGCTATACAGGAATGCACTAAGGCATGGTGAGGTATTACTGGGGACCGTGTCAGACGAGACTTATTGGAGGTCTGAACGAGCTCCCTTTCTGATGTGTTTTTGCTGACTATATGGTTGATGTGTATACTATTGTGGTTCACTGGGAACTTATTTTATCAGTAATTATTAAAAGTTCCGTTTTACTTATGGTACTGGTACATTCTGCTGGATTTCTTTCTTCTAAAATAATCTATTCTAATACTTGAAAAATTGTGAGAATGCTGTTCGATTTGTGATCTTTCTAGAGTAGTAATAAAACAAAAGGACACTTCTAAAATGACTATCAGTTTGAAAAACAGAACATATTGAAGTTTGAAAATAGCTAATTTTTCCATGTTTATCAAATTCAACTATTTTCATAAATAAATGTTAAATATGTCAACCAAAATTTCCCACCATTTTGAAGGAAAAACAAACTCAAAAACACTTGGGTAAGTTAAAGCCTTCTAAAGTTATAACCTGATAAAGTTAAACATGCTAGTTTTGAAAAACAGACCTTGGTCATCAAGGCGCAAATGAGCCTGTTCACTAAGGGGTTAAAGTATATGGGTAATATTATGGGTGGGTGCCCCACACTTTGCTTTGACCTTACTTTAAATTTAGTGTTATTTTGCCGATTACAGTTGATAACTTATTGCTCATCCCAATTGTATTTTGGTATTACATTGCATTACTACTGTTCGTTCAAAAATACTCCAGGGACTGGGGAGTTTGTGGAAAACAAGTGCTGAGATCTTTAAATTTAATAGCCCTTGTGTGCACTAACTCCACTTTGTAACAGTAGAATGCATAAAACTAAAAAACTATTTGGCAATGCTGTATGATGTGACACTCAGCAGAACTGTAACTTAATTCAAAATCAATCAATTGCCCTTCATGCTTTTATTTGTAGATTTGTAGCAGAAATAAATATAACCTGGAAATTTTTATCAAGACTAATTTTTGATTCATTTAGATGGCCTAAAGCCAAAAGGTATATGTCCTATTATGACTATGACTCAGGGGGAGGCAATTGTTGACTTAAGTGAAATAACATTTGAATACCATTGAGTGATTATTTTATCAAATTTTAACATAGCCTCACTAGACTAGGTAATAAAACTATTCTCAAGCAATTGCAAACAAAAGAAGACATTAAGTATCTTCCCTCTTTCTATAAACTGCTTATTGACTTTTTTATGAAATAAGAACTGATCCAATTTTATTTGAACACAAAGGAAAAATAAAGAATTATTACAAAGAAAAAGAGTTTTAGTCAAGTTTCCTAATTGGCATTTCAGTAATACTTGGACTGAAGCTATTCTGACTTGCACAGACCTTCATTGTGAAAGAATGGAGGAGAGAGGAGAAATATGCTTTGTGTGAAAGTCAGGCAGAATTACAGAGATCTGTGAGATACTGCTCTGGGGAGTCTGGGATACGAGCTGTCAGTTGTAGAATTTATTAAATCTGACTTGAGTATAATTTCAAGAAGGCTTTGCATTATCCGAATACTCAGGTGACTATGAATAGAACATCCATGGAATTCCAATTTTTTTATTTGGTTGTGTCCAGTTTGTTACATGAGAAAAGTGTACCCTCTCAGGTTTGGAAAGATACACCAATATTTTAAGACCACAGAAACAATCATACATTATCCTAGTGACAGGTAGGAAAGTAATTTTTAGCACCTACCAAAAAAAGGAAAAATATAAATAAATGTCTGTATCACATTCACAGTTTTCTCGTAAAATATCCCTTTCTGAAGGTTACCCAACAATAAAATAATTACAGGTTACCCCCTGGTGTGACCCCATAGTGATCAAATTAAATTTATGTGAATCCCTGCTATATATGGACATGTCTATTTTGGTTAATGTTTGCATCCACTGGCACCCCAAAAAAAAAATTTGAACAATTTTAGGATGTATTTTACTTGTAGTATGTATTCAACTATACCAAATTGCTGTTATGCCAGAAATTAGAATAACAAACGGTCAGAGTCATTATCCTGAAATTGGTACCAATGAAAACTTCAACTTAGTCCATAAAAAAATGCCTCTTAAATTTGAATATTCTTTTGGATGTCATATTATGCATTGTTTCAATGGATAGCACATGGTCCGTGGCCCACATTTATCAAAACTAGTTCAGTCTATACTATGTGCAGTTTGCCTTTGGAGTGTGCAGGGTGTACCAGATCAAAACTGGCGCCCGGTTTCTACTAATCTGGTGCATTTTCTTTAAGTTTTTGGTGCACTTTGTTCATGCTGCAGAATTGTGTCGCAGACAGAATTGTGGCGCATATCGGTAATAAATGTAGAGCAAACTCTGACTAAGCACTAACACACCCCTTAGGTGCACATTTTCCCTGTCTTGTCGGACACAGTGCAGCCGCGGCACAAAACTGGTGCAGAGATAATAAATACTTATAAATACATGTGCAAGCGGTTTGCTTGTTCTATTCAGTGTAAAGTCAAACAGAAAACTGGCGTAAACACTTTAATAAATTTTAGAGCAGGTCCTGCCTGAATTTTCAGCTCAGACAGTCTTTTCTATTGTTATCAGTACATGAGCAGACTGACCCAAACAATGATATATGGATCAAAAACAATGGATCAGGAGTCAGTTGTTTTTAGCTCCTTGTGATTGCACACAGGAATAGAAAATTTACAAAATGTTTAAGTACAATTAAGGGTATTAACTAGAGATGAGCGAACACTAAAATGCTCGGGTACTCGTTATTCGAGACGAACTTTTCCCGATGCTCGAGTGCTCGTCTCGAATAACGAACCCCATTGAAGTCAATGGGAGACTCGAGCATTTTTCAAGGGGACCAAGGCTCTGCACAGGGAAGCTTGGCCAAACACCTGGGAACCTCAGAAAAGGATGGAAACACCACGGAAATGGACAGGAAACAGCAGGGGCAGCATGCATGGATGCCTCTGAGGCTGCTTAATCGCACCATTATGCCGAAATTATGGGCAACAGCATGGCCATGACAGAGTGACAGAATGAAGCTAGATAGCATGTAAAACATCCAATAATTGACCCTGACACTATAGGGGACGGCATGCAGAGGCAGAGGCAGCGGCAGCAGGCTAGAGAGTGGCATGGCGACATACCCTAATTGGACTCAGGCTTCAAACCAATGGGTGTCAGAGAGGAACCAAAGGAGGTGAGCAAGAAGCGCTCAAATAATATCGGTACATGATAAAAGTTTGCAAGTATATTTTGTGGATTACACAGCAGGGTGGCGACAAAGTTAACAACTTTGATGTGAAATGCCCTGTAATAGCTCTTGGGCGGTGTGCCTTTTATCGCCTAGGCTCAGCAGTTTCAGCACCGCCTGCTGTCGCTTAGCGACGGCACTGCTGCTGTGCCTAGAGCTACCGACTGATGGCGCCATGCCCACGGATGGTAATTCGGAGGAGGAGGAGGTGGAGGAGGGGTGGGAGGAGGTATAGTAGGCCTTTGAGACCTGGACCGAGGTAGGCCCCGCAATTCTCTGCGTCGGCAGTATATGACCAGCCCCAGGGTCAGACTCGGTCCCAGCCTGCACCAAGTTAAGTGTAGTAGCGTTCTTATAAGTTTGGGATATGGCGGGTGAGGGGAATGTAAACAGATGCGCAAGAAGCGCATGATGCGCATGGAGCTGGCGCTCCGCTGCCAGGCGAGCTTTCGCCAATTCAAGCCCCTGTCTCTAGGCTACTCCCCAAACAGCACTTCTAAGAACCTTTTGTATAAGATCAAGTGTAGTAGCGTTCTTATAAGTTTAGGATATGCCGGGTGAGGGGAATGTAAACAGATGCGCAAGAAGCGCATGATGCGCATGGAGCTGGCGCTCCGCTGCCAGGCGAGCTTTCGCCAATTCAAGCCCCTGTCTCTAGGCTACTCCCCAAACAGCACTTCTAAGAACCTTTTGTATAAGATCAAGTGTAGTAGCGTTCTTATAAGTTTAGGATATGCCGGGTGAGGGGAATGTAAACAGATGCGCAAGAAGCGCATGATGCGCATGGAGCTGGCGCTCCGCTGCCAGGCGAGCTTTCGCCAATTCAAGCCCCTGTCTCTAGGCTACTCCCCAAACAGCACTTCTAAGAACCTTTTGTATAAGATCAAGTGTAGTAGCGTTCTTATAAGTTTAGGATATGCCGGGTGAGGGGAATGTAAACAGATGCGCAAGAAGCGCTGAAATAATATCCCTAAATGGTAAAAGTTTGCCAGTATATTTTGTGGATAACACAGCAGGGTGGCGACAAAGTTAACAACTTTGATGTGGAATCCATGAAAACAACCCAAATTTCTGCCTGACACACCTCGTTTGATAAAGGGACGATGTATGGAGGCAGCTATATGGACGACTTTTGGAGGCAGCAATGGAGACAACGTGTGGAGGCTGCTATGGAGACAATTTAATTTGGATAGTGCCTGTATGTGGCAGTCCCAAACATTTTTCAAACCAGAGGAGCAGGTAGGTGGCCCTGCAGTAAAATGGAATAGATTGAGTGCCTGTATGTGGCAGTCCCAAAAATGTTTCAAACCAGAGGAGCAGGTAGGTGGCCCTGCAGTAAAATGGAATAGATTGAGTGCCTGTATGTGGCAGTCCCAAAAATTTTTCAAACCAGAGGAGCAGGTAGGTGGCCCTCCAGTAAAATGGAATAGATTGAGTGCCTGTATGTGGCAGTCCCAAAAATGTTTCAAACCAGAGGAGCAGGTAGGTGGCCCTGCAGTAAAATGGAATAGATTGAGTGCCTGTATGTGGCAGTCCCAAAAATTTTTCAAACCAGAGGAGCAGGTAGGTGGCCCTCCAGTAAAATGGAATAGATTGAGTGCCTGTATGTGGCAGTCCCAAAAATGTTTCAAACCAGAGGAGCAGGTAGGTGGCCCTGCAGTAAAATGGAATAGATTGAGTGCCTGTATGTGGCAGTCCCAAAAATTTTTCAAACCAGAGGAGCAGGTAGGTGGCCCTCCAGTAAAATGGAATAGATTGAGTGCCTGTATGTGGCAGTCCCAAAAATGTTTCAAACCAGAGGAGCAGGTAGGTGGCCCTGCAGTAAAATGGAATAGATTGAGTGCCTGTATGTGGCACTCACAAAAATTGTTTCAAACAGAGGACCGGGTAGGTGGCCCTCCAGAAAAATTAAATGCATGAAGTACTATAGCAAGAGCCAATGGGCCCTGTCAAAAAATAGCCATTTTCCTCTGCTTTACTGTACAAAGAGGAGGAGAAGGAGGAAAATGAGGAGGAGGAGGAGTGGATCAATTATTCAGGTTGAGCTTCCTTCACCTGGTGGAGATTGGAAATTCTGAGAAATCCAGCCTTTATTCATTTTAATAAGCGTCAGCCTGTCAGCGCTGTCAGTCGACAGGCGTGTACGCTTATCGGTGATGATGCCACCAGCTGCACTGAAAACCCGCTCGGACAAGACGCTAGCGGCAGGGCAGGCAAGAACCTCCAAGGCGTACAGCGCCAGTTCGTGCCACATGTCCAGCTTTGAAACCCAGTAGTTGTAGGGAGCTGTGTGATCATTTAGGACGATGGTATGGTCAGCTACGTACTCCCTCACCATCTTTCTGTAAAGATCAGCCCTACTCTGCCGAGACTGGGGACAGGTGACAGTGTCTTGCTGGGGTGACATAAAGCTGGCAAAAGCCTTGTAAAGCGTACCCTTGCCAGTGCTGGACAAGCTGCCTGCTCGCCTACTCTCCCTCGCTACTTGTCCCGCAGAACTACGCACTCTGCCGCTAGCGCTGTCAGAAGGGAAATACTGTTTCAGCTTGTGCACCAGGGCCTGCTGGTATTCATGCATTCTCACACTCCTTTCCTCTGCAGGGATGAGAGTGGAAAGATTTTGCTTGTACCGTGGGTCCAGGAGAGTGAACACCCAGTAATCGGTGCTGGAATAAATTCTTTGAACGCGAGGGTCACGGGATAGGCAGCCTAGCATGAAATCTGCCATATGCGCCAGAGTACCAACGCGTAAGAATTCACTCCCCTCACTGGCCTGACTGTCCATTTCCTCCTCCTCCAACTCCTCCAACTCCTCTTCTTCTGCCCATACACGCTGAACAGTAAAGGACTCAACAATGGTCCCCTCTTGTGTCTCACCAACATTCTCCTCCTCTTCCTCCTCATCCTCCTCCACCTCCACCTCCTCCGATATGCGCTGAGAAACAGACCTGAGGGTGCTTTGGCTATCAACAAGGGAATATTCTTCCCCTGTCTCTTGTGACGAGCGCAAAGCTTCCGACTTCATGCTGACCAGAGAGTTTTTCAACAGGCCAAGCAGCGGGATGGTGAGGCTGATGATGGCGGCATCGCCACTGACCATCTGTGTTGACTCCTCAAAGTTACTCAGCACCTGACAGATATCAGACATCCACGTCCACTCCTCATTGTAGACTTGAGGAAGCTGACTGACCTGACTACCAGTTCTGGTGGAAGTTGACATCTGGCAGTCTACAATCGCTCTGCGCTGCTGGTAAACTCTGGATAACATGGTCAGTGTTGAATTCCACCTCGTGGGCACATCGCACAACAGTCGGTGAGCGGGCAGTTGGAGGCGGCGCTGCGCTGCCCTGAGAGTGGCAGCATCTGGGCTGGACTTCCTGAAATGCGCACAGATGCGGCGCACCTTCGTGAGCAAATCAGACAGATTGGGGCATGTGTCAGTCTGCCGAGTTGCAGAGCCGCCACCAGGTTACGGCCGTTGTCACACACAACCATTCCCGGCTTGAGGTTCAGCGGTGCCAGCCACAGATCAGTCTGCGCCGTGATGCCCTGTAATAGCTCTTGGGCGGTGTGCCTTTTGTCGCCTAGGCTCAGCAGTTTGAGCACCGCCTGCTGTCGCTTAGCGACGGCACTGCTGCTGTGCCTAGAGCTACCGACTGATGGCGCCGTGCCCACGGATGGTAGTTCGGAGGAGGAGGTGGAGGAGGGGTGGGAGGAGGAGGAGGCATAGTAGGCCTGAAACACCTGGACCGAGGTAGGCCCCGCAATCCTCGGCGTCGGCAGTATATGAGCAGCCCCAGTGTCAGACTCGGTCCCAGCCTCCACCAAGTTAACCCAATGTGCCGTCAGCGATATATAGTGGCCCTGCCCGGCAGCACTCGTCCACGTGTCCGTGGTCAGGTGGACCTTGTCAGAAACGGCGTTGGTCAGGGCACGGATGATGTTGTCTGACACGTGCTGGTGCAGGGCTGGGACGGCACATTGGGAAAAGTAGTGGCGGCTGGGGACCGAATACCGAGGGGCGGCCGCCGCCATGAGGTTGCGAAAGGCCTCGGTCTCTACTAGCCTATAGGGCAGCATCTCCAGGCTAAGCAATCTGGAGATGTGCACATTAAGGGCTTGGGCGTGCGGGTGGGTTGCACTATATTTGCGTTTCCGCTCCAGCGTCTGGGGTATGGAGAGCTGAACGCTGGTGGATGCTGTGGAGGATCGTGGAGGCGACGATGGGGTTTTTGTGGCAGGGTCCTGGGCAGGGGGCTGACTAGCAGCTGACACAGGGGAAGGAGCAGTGGTGTGCACGGCCGGAGGTGAACGGGCTTGTTGCCACTGAGTGGGGTGTTTAGCATTCATATGCCTGCGCATACTGGTGGTAGTTAAGCTAGTAGTGGTGGAACCCCTGCTGAGCCTGGTTTGGCAAATGTTGCACACCACAGTCCGTCGGTCATCCGGTGTTTCCTTAAAGAACCTCCAGACTTCTGAAGATCTAGCCCTCGCCGCAGGAGCCCTCGCCACGGGAGCTTCACTAGTTGACACATTTGGCGCTGATGCACCAGCTCTGGCCCTGCCTCTCCGTCTGGCCCCACCACTGCCTCTTCCAACCTGTTCTGGTCGAGGACTCTCCTCCGTCTCAGAAGCACTGTGTTCACCCGGCCTCTCAACCCAGCTTGGGTCTGTCACCTCATCATCCTCCGATCCCTCAGTCTGCTCCCCCCTCGGACTTCCTGCCCTGACAACAACTTCCCCACTGTCTGACAACCGTGTCTCCTCATCGTCGGACACCTCTTTACACACTTCCACTACGTCAAGAAGGTCATCATCACCCACAGACTGTGACTGTTGGAAAACCTGGGCATCGGAAAATTGCTCAGCAGCAACCGGACAAGTGGTTTGTGACTGTGGGAAGGGTCCAGAAAACAGTTCCTCAGAGTATGCCGGTTCAAATGCCAAATTTTCCTGGGAGGGGGCAGACTGGGGGGGAGGAGGCTGAGGTGCAGGAGCTGGAGGAGTGGCGATTTCGGTGACATGGGTGGACTGCGTGGAAGACTGACTGGTGGTGGACAAATTGCTCGAAGCATTGTCAGCAATCCACGACATCACCTGTTCGCACTGTTCTGGCCTCAACAGTGCTCTACCACGAGTCCCAGTAACTTCAGACATGAACCTAGGGAGTGTAGCTCTGCGGCGTTCCCCTGCTCCCTCATCAGCAGGTGGTGTCTCACCCCGCCCAGGACCACGGCCTCTGACCCCTGCAGTAGTTGGACGCCCACGTCCCCGCCCTCGTCCTCTACCCCTAGCCCTCGGGTTAAACATTTTTAAAATGAGAGTTATAACTTTATTTTTTTTTTTACTTTTTTTTGTTTTTTTTTGTGTTTTTTTTTTTTTTTTGTGTTTTTTGTTTTTTTTTGAGTTTTTAAAACCAAACAATGCTATCCTATTGCTATGGCTATTTTCTAGCCAAGTATCAAAGCACACTACTATGCCAGATGAGATGACACTGAGTTAGTGCCTAATTGAAATCCAACCCCTACTAAATTTTCCCACTTCGGTCTTTGCTATGGATATGTGCGTCACTAAGCGCAGAACACAGCGGTCGCAAGTCTCACTACAAATTGCTCAGAATTGGCTAGTACATGCACTGCAGAAAGTACAGCCACCAGCAGATCAACCAGAAATCAAATATATAGAACGCTACTGTATGCGTAAGTAAGCTCTTTGTATTCTCCTATGGCTATTTTCTAGCCAAGTATCAAAGCACACTACTATGCCAGATGAGATGACACTGAGTTAGTGCCTAATTGAAATCCAACCCCTACTAAATTTTCCCACTTCGGTCTTTGCTATGGATATGTGCGTCACTAAGCGCAGAACACAGCGGTCGCAAGTCTCACTACAAATTGCTCAGAATTGGCTAGTACATGCACTGCAGAAAGTACAGCCACCAGCAGATCAACCAGAAATCAAATATATAGAACGCTACTGTATGCGTAAGTAAGCTCTTTGTATTCTCCTATGGCTATTTTCTAGCCAAGTATCAAAGCACACTACTATGCCAGATGAGATGACACTGAGTTAGTGCCTAATTGAAATCCAACCCCTACTAAATTTTCCCACTTCGGTCTTTGCTATGGATATGTGCGTCACTAAGCGCAGAACACAGCGGTCGCAAGTCTCACTACAAATTGCTCAGAATTGGCTAGTACATGCACTGCAGAAAGTACAGCCACCAGCAGATCAACCAGAAATCAAATATATAGAACGCTACTGTATGCGTAAGTAAGCTCTTTGTATTCTCCTATGGCTATTTTCTAGCCAAGTATCAAAGCACACTACTATGCCAGATGAGATGACACTGAGTTAGTGCCTAATTGAAATCCAACCCCTACTAAATTTTCCCACTTCGGTCTTTGCTATGGATATGTGCGTCACTAAGCGCAGAACACAGCGGTCGCAAGTCTCACTACAAATTGCTCAGAATTGGCTAGTACATGCACTGCAGAAAGTACAGCCACCAGCAGATCAACCAGAAATCAAATATATAGAACGCTACTGTATGCGTAAGTAAGCTCTTTGTATTCTCCTATGGCTATTTTCTAGCCAAGTATCAAAGCACACTACTATGCCAGATGAGATGACACTGAGTTAGTGCCTAATTGAAATCCAACCCCTACTAAATTTTCCCACTTCGGTCTTTGCTATGGATATGTGTGCCACTAAGAGCTAAACACAACGGTAGCAAGTCCCCCTGCAAATTCCTCACAATATGGTACTAGCTGCAAATAATAAAAAAAAAAAATGTATAACGTTATTGTAGCCCTAAGAAGGGCTGTTGGGTTCTTGTTGGAGAATCACTCCTGCCTAACAGTAAGCTAATAGAACAGCCTAACGCTTTCCCTGACCAGCAGCAGCTCTCTCCCTAGCGGCATCCAGACAGAGAATGATCCGAGCAGCGCGGGCAGCGGCTAGTCTATCCCAGGGTCACCTGATCTGGCCAGCCAACCACTGCTATCTACGTGTAAGGGTACCACGTCATGCTGGGTGGAGTGCAGAGTCTCCTGGCTTGTGATTGGCTCTGTTTCTGGCCGCCAAAAAGCAAAACGGCGGGAGCTGCCATTTTCTCGAGCGGGCGAAGTATTCGTCCGAGCAACGAGCAGTTTCGAGTACCCTAATGCTCGACCGAGCATCAAGCTCGGACGAGCATGTTCGCTCATCTCTAGTATTAACCCTTAAAAGTAGTGCTTTGGGTAACTGTCCTACACTTTACCAGTCACAGTCTGCACTGTTGGCAGCAGGTCACAGAGTCCTGTGAAGGAGGTGGCAACTCGCCTAGCAGACCAGGGAGTGCCCACCCATCTAGTGCCCAAGATTGCTACAAGCAGCTACAATTTAGACCGGTTGATTTCAGCAAACAGCCTGTGTTAAAGTGACTCACTGCTGTGCAGCAGCTTCTGTGCTGCATACCGAGTGGTAACCAGTGCTCTCCCAGATCGATTACTACCGATTACCACTGTGAGTCCAGTGAAGGAGGTGGCAGCGTACTACCTCCCAGATCAATCAGACAGGTCAGTTCTGTACTGGCCAATCAATCTGATTTGTGGAAGAAGGTGGAAACTTTTGCACACTGATCAGCACAGCCATTCTAGTCTTGAACATTGTGTAGAACAGAGGGTTACCTTGTCTGTCTCTTGTCCATCTAGAAATTGACAGTTGGCCCCTTTGCAGGTATCTGACTAGTTTTGTTGCTTCTTTCAGTTTTTTTTTTTTTTTTTTTTGCATGCAGCAGCTGCAGTTTCCTCATCCCTAGTCACTGTCCCTATTCCTGTTCTGGATCCTTCCCTCCGCTTCCTGTGTCAGTGCAGTGATTTTGAGTACGCTATGGTCTTTGAGCTCCCCTGTGAGCACCAGGTGCTGATCCATAACATATTTTACTATTCAGCATCTGTCTTTTTCATACAGGAATCAGGGACAGATTTTATGGTATAAAAAATATATAAGCGTCCCTCTGAGGCAGACTTGGTGGAGGTTTACCCTAGATGTTCTTGAGATAAAACCTTGAAACAATCCCTATGTAGGCTGTCCTGCAATCAGAAATCTGCGTTCTAGGAATACACCCAGTGGATTCAGTAGTTCATTACTAGTGGATATGACTGGAATGGTGCAAACGGATGTACTTTGTCCACACCTGCTTTTTAGTTGAAGAATGTTTATTAAGACAATATGTATTTTGGAGGTAGACCTCCTCCTGCATTAAATCCAGAGGTAGCCAGAGATATGTGCATTATGGGGTTTTGCAGAAACTGAGCTGTGCTTTTTGATGTTCTGCAGCAGCTGAGGTGTGTATTGTGCACAGATGTGGAGTAAGTAAGCCAACATTCTGACTTCAACTCTGACTCCTCAATTTCCCTAGCTTTGACTTCAACTCCAGCACTACCCAAACGGTCACCAACTCCTCCTCTAAAATCCTGTAAAGTATTCCTGCCATATCTGCTCTGCAAAAGTCCAATGTTGCTCCTTCCCTTCAATTTCCTATTCCACTTCCTGCTCATAACAAAAGTGTTGCTACTCATGCCTATTAGCATAATTTTGAAAGTTGATTTTAGAAGGAGGATGTGGATAACAAATATAAGCATATTACAACAATGATGGTGCCTAGATCTAAGTATTCTGGTTTATCATGCTTGATTTTGATGGTAGATTTCCTTTAAATAATTATGATACATATTGTTATGTCAGGGTCGGGCCAATCCCGCCTTACACTCTTCTCTCAGACACTCCAAATTAGTTGAGCATGCGTGCACATTTGGATAAGAAAAGACAGAAGACTGAAGTTCCGTTTTATCTTAGGTTCATGCTCTTAACTTGCCGAACAGAAAAGAGAGATGAACTGTGTTTATTTCCTGATTACATAGCTTCTTATACCCATAGGAAAAGGTGTGGTTACATACATTAAAATCATTATAATTGGTTATAGCTAAGCATATATGTCTGGCCCCCGACCCCTGCTGATGGGTCCTCAAAACTAGGCCTTGGTTGCTATGCCAGGGGAATTTCCAGTCACCGTTGTCTACAGTAAATTGACCACTAGTCTGGATGCTGATGCTATTCTTAACAAACATCTGCTTTTCCATCTTCTGCTTTCCATCACAAGACTTGAGTTCTGCTGACAGTTGCATGTCTGGTTAAAACTGATGTAAGGGAAAAGCTCTGTATTTCATAACGAACAGTGTACAAAAATATAGGGCAAAGGGCACATGTATACAATCATAAAGCATATAATTATTATGGACACATAATCATTACTTTGGCCTTCACAATTCCCCCCTAAATACTGAGCTTTTCCCTACACTTCGCTGCAATTCGTTTTTCCTATAGGCTGTCCATGTGGTGGGAGAGGGGAGTGGATTGCTTCACTGAGTCGTTGACCCAACGTGCCCTTGTGACACCTGGATCGATTTCCCAGCACTAACCTTACTAACACATGGAGTCCTCCTTCTTTCCCTTACACTAAAGCTTCCACTATTGGGGAGGGGGCTAAGTATTCCGAGATCACAATGGTAGGTAGGTCATCTATCGGGGAAGAATTTGGGTGTTCCAGAACTGGAACATCAGGCTGTTCTGACAGAACTGAGATCTCAGGCAAATCGGGCAGATTTCTATTCCTCATGGACATATAACAAACAAACTATTTATCGATATTCGGAAAAACTCCTTTAGCCTTGTTATTCGCAATTTTCTTGGCCAACCTCTTGTATAATGGTATATAACAACATAAGAGAAATAGAGCCAGGATGAACATCCCGAGTAGTACCAATCCTATCTGTTGGAAAAGGCCTTCCACCCTCCTGCCCAGCTAGTAAACCATGCTGCCCAGGAGGTATCTACCCCTGCATTTTCCTTCATCTCAGTTGCCAATGCTGTAATTTTCTTTATTGCTATCAGTGTCTTACCACCAGCACCTGAATTCTGAGGGATGTAAGTGCAACAGTCTTCTCCTATCATTCCACACACTCCACCTTTTTCTGCGAGTATCATATCTAGGGTCATTCTATTTTGCAAAGTCATTCTAGTATTGGGGCCCAGTTCTTCCACAATACTGGTGAAAGCATCTCTACTATAATTTACAAACCGCTGCTCATTATAGTAAACGTAATTTATCCAGTCCACATTTTTATTGATTTGCACTTGGGGAATTATGGAAGCAAATCCGGCTGCAATCTGATCCTGAGCCTTGTATCGGTCTGGGACCCCCCTTGGGACACCAATACTATCTATGTAAACATCAGGGTCTTGTCCGTAATCAGTGTTACTTAGTGACCTTTTTATCTTTACCTGTTCATTTTTATGAGTCGGATCCCAGGGTAACATCAAGAAAGGCAGGACTAATTTAACTAGGGCACATTGACCCCTCCATGATTGGGGGAGGCGGTTCCTCAGCTTACCATTCCCACAAAGCCAGAAGACATCATAAAGGAAAGAAGTATGGTCGGACAATAAATCTGGGTCTATGGTGACAATCTCTTAGCAGAAACCTTTTTCAAACATCCCTAGGGGAGTTTTGGCATTAGTGATGTCAGAGGATACACAGGTATAGTTCCCCTGCTCAACCCAGATTTCACCTGGGGGTCTTACCTTAGACTTAACATGAACTAAAGGTAGATATTCCTAACAATCAGAGGTATTCTGGCCCTTTAAAAGTTTCATCAAACAGGCCAGTTTATCTATATGTGGGATCACATAGGGGTGGGTGGTTAGATGAGGATTCGCCCCTGCACAAGCTATGCATCCGACTGACATGTTGTGTGCCTTTACAGTATACCTTACCCATTCTAACCATAAGTTCTTTCTTGGGACAACTTGAGTTTCCATAGAGAAAACCTCTTCCCATTTTAACCCGGGAACTGGTATTACCTCGCTTACTACTTTCTGTAATTCTTGATCTGCTCCTGCTACGTAGTTCACTGGGGCACTTGTGGGTCTCAATTTAGCGTCTCGCAATTCAAACATCCCAAGCTTCCCATTTAGCGTCCCCCTATGGCATCCTAGCACATATTTCCCTAAATCTCCTGGGGAAGGCATTGTAATGCTTATGAACAAAGGAAGACAGTTGCCTGGGTGTTTACATGATCTAGTCGGGACTCCCCCCAGATACAGAGACATCCGGTCAAGGAGGGATTTGCCATGTTTGTCTGTCCTTGCCAACCCTTCTTGGGGTCTATATCCCCACTTTTTCCCTGTGTTCCACCCTACATCTGACCATGAGTTACAGTTCTCATTCCCGGGACGGGTTACACAGATGTAGAACTGTGCTTCGCCCTTGTACTGTTATGATGGATCCCATCTAATGTCCTCTGTCCCTCGACAATCTACAACATCACAAAAATCAAAGAAATACTCTTCATACGGGGCCGTGGTATGTACCCAAAAAGTTGTAATTTGGCAGTTATCTGTGATTATTAAACAACTCAAACAGAAAAGGATATAGAGCTTCATTTTGTCTTCCCCTTGCAGTGTGATGCGTGTATCCAGGTGGGTTTCCCTTCAAGTTTCACCACTGTAGGCGTTACCAGGACCACTGTGTAAGGTCCTTCGAATCTGGGTTGGAAGCAATCTTTCCTGATATGCTTCTTCACATACACTTGATCACCTGGTTGGAAGTTGTGAACTACGTCACCTGATGATTCTGAAAGAGAAGCAACAACTGCAGCATGCAAATTAGTTAATTCCTTGGACAATTCAATTACATATTGTACAGTCTTATCATGACTTTCAGACAATTCCTGCTTACTTATCACGGGAAAAATTGGTGGTTTGCCAAACAAAATCTCATAGGGGGTGAGACCATGTTTAGCCTGGGCAGTGTGTCGGACATGATACAGAGCAATGGGGAGCAATTCTGGCCAGGGGAGGGGACTATCCTGGGTCATTTTGAGCAATTTGTTCTTTAGGGTACCATTCATCCTCTCTACCTTCCCTGAGCTCTGTGGGTGGTATGGTGTGTGTAGGCCCAAATCTACTCCCAACATATTCCATAATTCTCTGAATATCTGAGAAGAAAAAGCAGGGCCCTGGTCTGACTCTATGACTTGTGGTACTCCAAATCTGCAAACTGTCTCAGTGATCAGTTTCTTTGCTGTAGTTTTTGATGTCATGTTAGCTACTGGGTACGCCTCTGGCCATCCGGAGAACATGGCTACTACTACGAGTACATATTCGTGTTTTCCCTCCTTGGGTAGCTGGATGTGGTCCACTTGGATCCTTTGAAATGGGTATTCTGGTTTGGCAAGGTGTTGCTGGGGTACCTTTGCTGTAGGGGCGGGATTGCAAGTGGCGCATACGGTACAGGCCTGATTGTATGCAGCAATGGCAGGTCTGATTCCTGGGGCGTAATAGATTCTCTGGATGCAGGCATAGGCTTGGTTCTTTCCCCGATGTGTGGCTCCCTTGGTGTATCTATATAAACGTTGTCATCTAGGTGCTTCTCTTCATTGACCTTCAGAATCCTTTGGGATTCTCTACCTTTTCTTATGTGTCTGATCAACCTTATCCCTGGGGATCACGAGGAAGGAATGCACAAATCTTATCACCGTACACTAACCTTCCCAGCCTCTAGGCCTGACCTGACTCTCCTATCCCCACAAATCCAGTACACATCAGACACGGCTAATACAGGGTTACCTGTGCTGTCAATATTAAAGAAGGTCATTGTCTTGTTGCACCAACCGTAGGTAAAGTCTCCTACCCTGGGGGCATCGTGGTCAGCCCTACAAATACAGTGATAGTCATGGTTGGGGTGTCCCTGAGCATACAGTCAGTCAGAAGAGACCAGCTAGCAAGAAGAATAAGTAAGTTTGCAATAGAAAGCGTGGAAGCGTGCTGACTTCCCTCTAGCTTCACAGACGTGGCACTGGTCAGCAGGACTTGGAAAGGACCATCGTAGCAAGGCTCCAGATTCTCTCCCTGGTGTCTCTTTACCACCACGTAGTCTCCAGGCTCCAGGTTATACATCCTGAGGTCTCTGTCTGGATCTGAAAAAGGAATCAGAAACACTTTTGCCGACCTTTTCCAAGGCCTGGCTCAGCTGTGTGGCATATTCCACCTGGTTTCCTGCCATCAGCTCTAGGGTCTATGGGAAGTAGGGGCCTAGTCTGGGTGCGCAGCCAAAAAGTACTTCAAAGGGGAACAATCCTATCTTTCTGTTGGGTGTGGTCCTAACTGAATGGTGGGCAGCAGGAAAGCACTCGCCTGTTCTACACCCAGGAGGGACAATGTTTCAGGTCTTTACCTGTCCAGTGAAGTGGGTTCTGCGACTGGGCTCTATGGTCTCTGGAAGTCCAAACCTGCAGAAAAATCTCACTCACCAACTTCTTGGCTGCGGCTCTGGCAATAGCCTTGGTCATGGCAGAAGCTTCTGGCCACCCTGGAAAGAGATCAATGCACACAGGCACGTATTCCTACGTACCACTTTTTTGGTAGCTGGATAAAATCCATCTGCAGTCTTTGGAAGGGATACAGCGGCTTGGGTGTCACCTTCTGTGGGGTCTTTACCACATTACCCGGGTTGTGGCGGGCACAGACTATAAAGGCTTTCACTAGTCTAGTGACGGGGGTAGTAATGCCGGGGCAAACCACTTGCGGTTTATGAGCACTAGCATGGCCATTTTGGATATGTGTGTGTTTCCGTGGGCTACTTGACTTACTGTCGGGTGCAGGGCTCCTGGCAGGCACACCCTCTCTCCCAGCATCCAGGTCCCATCGTCATCTGGGCTCCAGCTTTCCTCCACACTTCCTTCACTTCTGATGACTCTCGGGCCACCAGGGACTGGAACACCTGTGGATCAAACTTTTAGCTCAGAACTCACCACTGAGACTTCAGGACAGTCTCTGGGCTCCATCTGTGCAGCTGCCTTCACCATCCCGTCAGCCACATACTTGCCCTTGGCTTGTAGAGTTAGCAAATTGTGTGTGCTTTTGCTTTTACTATCCCCACCTCTTTTGGAAGTAAGGGAGCATCCATGAGCTCTTTAATCAGCGTGCCATGCTTAAAGGGGGTCCCTGCAGAGGTGAGGAAATCTCTAGCCTTCCATAAGGGTTCATAGTCGTGTTTAGACCCCAGGACTATACCTTGAGTATAGATGTTTGCCCTTTACCTTCCACCAGCTGTAGCGCTTCCCAGAGTGCCGTCACTGCACCTCCTGCGCTGACCTGTGTGGAGGGAGTGGTTCTGCTTGTACTACCTCATGTGCGCCACTGACCACTGTATATCCAGTGTAGAACCGTCTGTCTTCTCCTGCAGACCTGGAGCCATCTATGAGAAAAAACTCAACATCTGGGTTAATCACCCTTCTCCCCCCCTCTATGAATCCTGGAAGACTGGCGACAGAACGAAGGATTCAGGGCTGTGCACCTTATCAGTGTATCCTGGGGCATCAGGAGTGCACACTGGAGTCTGAGCTGTAATTCCTTTCTTCAGATGTTTGGGCTGTACTTGGGTGAGGACACTGTGCAAGGTATGTGGGGTTTGCACTGAAACTGAGTGATCTAGGGTCTAGGATCAGCTCACTGGCCTTGCTGAGCAGATTGCTGGCTGCAGCTACTGACACATGAGGGGCTCCCCTCATGACTGAGTCTAACCGGGCCTAATAGTGGGCCACTGGGGAGGCCACCATATTCCTGGGCTAAAACATCTATGGCATGGACTGGATACTCAGTGCAAAATAAAATAAAATGTCTGGTTCAGTGGCATGTGCCTAGGGCCGGGGCAGACAGGATTTGCCAGCTTAAGGCTATAGAATACATCAATTGCCTCCTGAGTAAGGGCAAATGGGGAAGAGGCAATTCAGTTTATCAAGGGGCAGCATTGGGCTGGAGGCAGCAGACCTTATCCCAGGCCTGCAGGAGCTGGCCAGTCCTAAAAACATGTAAAGAGGCTCAGGGCCTCCGGGCAGGGGCACATTCTGGACTGCCAGCTTTCTTCCCTCTGTCAGATATCTGCCTGTGGCTGAGAAGCAGTGGCCTAGGAAGACCACCTTCTCCTGGCAGTACTGGAGTTTATCTCTGGAAACTTTTCAACCCTTCTGGAACAGAAAACACATAAGGTCAATAAATGCATCCTGGCAAACAAAAACAGTAGGTCATCCGCATACTGAAAAGGAGAACATCCAGTAAGGGGCTAGTCTGTCAGTCTACTCCCTGTAGGGCCGTGGGGTATTGGCTGGGTGAGTTTTACCCCCCTTGTGGGAATCTACATCAGTACTGGATTACTACACTGGTAAAGGCAAATAGGTACTGGCAATTTTCATGCAGGGGCACAGAGAGAAGAACATTTGCCAAATCAATAACAGTGAATAATTTGTCACTCTCGGGGACTGCTGCCAGTGTGGGACACTCATTAGCAGCTTGGAGATCATAAACCATCCTACATGTATGTTGTTCTTTCTGGGTCTTTTTCTTGACTGTGAATGGGTTAAAATCATCACTGGGCTAGCAGGGGAGGGTTTGACAATAAGAGATGCTGTCTGGGGGGGGGGATGTACTTGCTGACGTCCTCGTTAGTTACCTATATTAGAATATAGCCACTCACTTTAGTCACTTCAGTAATGTCTCCTCCCAGCAAGTGGAAGCACGGCCCCTTGAGCTGGGCTCGTCCGGAATCGAAACTTTTGTCAGTCATACTTTGGTGTGGTCTGTGAAACACTAGTCTCTGTTTCCCTCTGTCTTTCAATCACAGTTCCCTCTATCGCCCCCCCCTCCTTGTAAACTTGCACTTGCAAAGTCACTGATCGCTTCAAGACCAGTTCTCAAACACAGATTGCAAGCAGCTATGGAGAAATTTAGCCATCAAGAAATAAAATCTCTTTTTCTCAAATTCTCTACACATCAAAATCTCTGAAATGTCCCTTATCACCTGTCTCTTTCTCAACGGGCACTCTGAAGAATTCCTGTCACTCTGTCCTGGTGTCCGTCTGTCAAAGTCAGAGGCTCTAAGTGTCTATTTAAAAATCTAATCAAGTTTTTTTTTTTTTTTTTTTCCTCTCACCGTCCTTTTAATTCTAATTCTTCTAATTCTTATCATGACTCCGCCCATTCCAGGTTTTATAAACCACACACTCTACAGGTCCACCCTTCCGGACCGGGTTGTCCGCCATTATAGGGCTGTGGCTGGGCACATGGCACTGTCGCCATTTTAGTTCCGCATTTCACATCTCTTTCTAAAAGGTTCACATATCCATATAGCACTTCCGCTTTTGTTGAACAATCATCTCCCTGCACGTCTGACCATCATTCAACTTGCAATGCTCTGACCACTCTGTAGAGAGCCTGAGCAGCTTCCAATATGCCCTTATCTTCTAACACACCTCTGCTTGTGGTTAGAATTTGCTTCCACACTGAAGGCTGCAGCCTTCCCTTTGAGGGCATATCAACATACTAGTACAACCTCACACAATTATTAACATACTTTTTTTCCTTCCCTTTTTTCAACAAGCCTGACTGCAGTCTCTGCCCCCTCGGGGAGGGTATGCACTTTCTTAAACACACCTAACATCATGTTCTAACAAGGTACACGTTAGTGTAGCTATTCACTCAACGCAGGGGCCCCGGCTCACCGTTGTGTATCAAGAAAATAACAAACGTCCCTAACCTACCAGAACCTCTGACTACACATCCGTTAGAACCATTAATAGTTCATAAACCGTGCTTCCCTCGGTACCTTAATCAGCCGGTCTCCTAGTGAGCCATGCTATCTTCTTTCCGGTCTCTAACCCTAGACCACCTTAATTCCCTCCCCCCGTATAAAATAATAAAAACAATGAAACAATAAAAACAATCCGGACACGTAACCAGTGCCCAATATCCCCAGAACAGAGGATGTCAATCTGTACTATTCTCAGTCCGCAAACTTCCTCCCCAGCTTCTACAGAAGGGGGGCAGAGACTCTATATGTCACAATGAAGCCCTTTACTTTCACTTTCCACCCAAAGGTCTGACTCAGTGCCTGAGAGAATGAGGCGTGGTGATTATTCAGTGACACACCATAGGGAAGTGTCACTATACATCAGTTCTGAACCATCCCAGCGATCACCGTAAAGAAAAATGAGTCTCACCACTCAGACAATCAGCCCTTAGACCCGAAAAGTATCAGAAGCTACTAACTTATTCCACACCAATGATCACAGGGAAGTCCAACACATATATAATATGCATCAACTTACCGTGATTCAGTGAGGCCGCGGTCCTCTATTGGTGTGGACAAGCGTTCGTCCTCCGTCCTCTGGTTCGGGTCCTCGGGTGCACGGTATCAGCGGGATGGCCCCACGTTGGGCGCCAGCTGTCAGGGTCGGGCCAATCCCGCCTTACACTCTTCTCTCAGACACTCCAAATTAGTTGAGCATGCGTGCACATTTGGATAAGAAAAGACAGAAGACTGAAGTTCCGTTTTATCTTAGGTTCATGCTCTTAACTTGCCGAACAGAAAAGAGAGATGAACTGTGTTTATTTCCTGATTACATAGCTTCTTATACCCATAGGAAAAGGTGTGGTTACATACATTAAAATCATTATAATTGGTTATAGCTAAGCATATATGTCTGGCCCCCGACCCCTGCTGATGGGTCCTCAAAACTAGGCCTTGGTTGCTATGCCAGGGGAATTTCCAGTCACCGTTGTCTACAGTAAATTGACCACTAGTCTGGATGCTGATGCTATTCTTAACAAACATCTGCTTTTCCATCTTCTGCTTTCCATCACAAGACTTGAGTTCTGCTGACAGTTGCATGTCTGGTTAAAACTGATGTAAGGGAAAAGCTCTGTATTTCATAACGAACAGTGTACAAAAATATAGGGCAAAGGGCACATGTATACAATCATAAAGCATATAATTATTATGGACACATAATCATTACTTTGGCCTTCACAGTTACATAATGTTACATATTGAAACATTACACAATCCCCTTTGAAATCAATGTGCCATACTTTCAGCTGTTTTGAAACTAGAATTTTTAAAATCAAAATTCTCATTAAAAGGAAAAGTTTAAAAAAATCAATAGAAGATTATAAAAACATAAAACAATAAAAAAAAAATGACAATGAGTTCCTGGTGACTCCACTATAGGTTCAAAACAATAGTACAAATGCGGAGAAACCACTAAAACATAGCTGTTAATTAGTCTGAATAAAATAAAGGGGTCAGCCTTAAGTAAATATATACCAATAAAAACATAACCCGACACAGAGCTGTATATCAAAAGACCTCTGAATATAAATTTCATGTATCAATCAAAAATGATGGATCAAATATATTCTGGTAATCTTGTACCTTGTAGTTGTTAGGGAAATTAACCATAGAAGTGCAACACCCCTGCCAATGCATAGACAGTCTGGTAGTTGCAAATAGCGCCCCCTCCAGGTGAGGAGCTGTTAGGGGGAGGGGGTTAATGAACCCTCTAGGAAGTTTCTAGGAATATTGTGTAATTGCAGCCGTAGCTACTGCCCGGTAAAGCAACAGTTAACATTGTGATCTGTGACTGTCCAATTAGGTTCTTGTAAAGCAAGCTGGAATCTGATTGGAGGAGTGCTACCACCTAATCAGGGAGTATATAAACCCATGCTGGGTGAGAGCACATGGTCTTGGATTGCAGTCAGTAGATAGAGAAGCAGACCCAATGGAGGCCACTGCCTGATTCCTGAGGGGTAGTCAGGAGACTTAAGTATCAGAGCATAGACCCCCATCTGGACTCCATCTCTACTGGCCCAGCCTGCAGTTCCTACCTGGCTGAGAGTAACCTTCCTGCGGAGCAGCTATCTCCCACCACCTCACCAGTTTGCTGAAATAAGCTGTTCATCATTTTTGGCCTTTGCCTGCTGTTCAATAGAGAACTCTAAGTTGATTTGCACATGGTTACCTTCGTCTAATCCCTGGATCATAGCTGCTTACCACCATGGGCTTCCTCATCCATCACCCAGGGATTCATCCTACACACACATCAGGGGTTACTCCAGGGAGAAAGCAATACATCAGCCTCTCCCTCCTTATTTGTCATACACACCGCCTGCTGGAGACCTGCAAGGCTGTAGGTCAGCCCTCCGGTCCCTATACCAAGCACCGTGACTACAGCGTGCCCAAGGCCGAACTTGCCAGCCACTCCGGTATTCTGGGCCCCCATTGCCTCCAGGCCACCAAGAATGAGTAGAATGAGTAGAATTTAATATGGTACACAGAGCAAAAGGTGCATGCATCTCAACATGGCATGTTTCACCGGTAACAAAAGGCTCATCAGGGGAAATATATGACCAAGAACGCCAAAGTTAATCATGTAGTCATGAAATCAATATGAATTAGTTCAAGAATACCTGATGTGTGCAGAGATTCTTGTGGGGATATAGGTTCCTTGCAGAGTTCAAAAAGGGACATACCGGGTAAGTTGGTTTTTATTTGTATATATTTGCATAAGGGGACCCCCCTTTATTTTATTCAGACTAATGTAAAGCTATGTTTTAGTGCCTTCTCCAAATTTTTACTATTGCTTTGTAGAAAAAAATAAGGAAGTCTACTGCACTAGAATTCTGTCATTCTGGAGTTTGTCAAATCTACGATATCGGCCAGTGTTAGAAAAGAACCGTCTTCTTGCCATCAAAGTGACAACATTTTGATGCTAGAAACTATGAAACAAACATGCAAAACAACAGTGCAAGATAACACTGCATTCTATTTGAGGCTAGCTCACAAAATTACTAGCTATTGTTTCATCCTGAAAACCATACTGATAAAATGCCCCCACAAAAAGGTTTCATTTGCAGATTGTAAACGCTTATCTGATGCACTTATTTTAGGCCACACACAACTCTGAGGGAAATTCTTATATTGGTATGTTTATTTTCTAAGGAAACAAGTTCACATGACAAATAGAATTTCTTTCAGCGTTATGATTATTTTCAAAGCCTGAGCATGATCTTGACAACCATTGGGACATACTTCCCTTGCACATAGGTCACATAAGTATAAGAGAACCAATTTAATTGGTTCAGGACCAGGGTAATCTCCATCTTCATCATTTATCGCTAGGCTGCATTTTTTAGACTATATTAGGAGCTTTTTTTGCACATGTTATTTTAATGGTTATAACTTTATTTTATGAACTTGCTATGTGATCTTGTTGTGTTTTTTTCGAGGGAGATATAAGATTCTTATTTTATTATTTTTATGGTCTCAATTTTTAATTAAATAAAATTTTAGGCATTGAATTTTGAGTATCCAATAGCAGCAACCAAGAAAAATGGTGTTTTATTGGCATGGGTTTTATGTGTCCATTTTCTTTTCTGTAGAAAAGGGTAGTGGACCTATTTTCCATTCTCTTACACCGTTAGGTCTACAGACTAGACATCATCTCAATATTATGAAAGTATATGTAAAAGTATGATAGACATTGGAGCACATTTACCTACCTGTCCGCTGAAGTTAACAGAAAGTGCATTGTCCAACTCCAATGCACTAAGAACGTGCGCCCAATATCCTTCATGTGTCGCTCTGTCAGGTCCAACGGAGTTCACAATCTTTTTACTGGTGCATGTAAGTGCTTGGGCTTGCGACAAAATTTAAATGTTAAATCTTGCGCTCAGTCCAAATCAGTCAGACCGTCCAACAGCACGCCCCCCGATTTGCATCACATAGAAGCCAACGGAACTGCACCAAAAAATGATCACGTGCACCAAAATGTCAAAAGTGAGCAGTGCACCCCTTAGTAAATGAGCTCCATTATCTTATAGTATGATAGTATTCAGTATAGTTTAGGTTGTAGGATATGTTGTTAAGATTCACAATCACAGAGTCTGTAGTTTTAAAAAAATACACTGTTATTTGCAGAGCTGCAGTACTGATGGACACCCTGGAAGAACTCAAGTGATCCCAAGATCGAGGGAAGGGGTGGTGGAGGGGGTTTAACAGCTACATGGCACATGGTGTGCTAGTGCTTGGTGAAAACACTACCCTAAGCTAATGCAAGACATACCTTGAGGTTTTATCCTACTGATATATCCAGCGTTCGGACAATTCTACATCATGTCTTGCTTGTTGGAGAATTGTTCTATAACATGTAGCAGTTAGTGGTCCAGGCTATCGCTAGTACCCACTCTGATGCCTGCTATGGCCCCCTATACACTTTTAAGTGGTGCATAGCCAGGAATTACAACTATTTCAAGGTTTGTATACCAAAAATCTGGCGTAAAAACTTAGATAAATTCCCCAAGGAGTCCAAGTTACGATGGATTCTGTAAGAGAAGTATCCACACCGATGTCATATTCCAGTAACTGATTATAGATATATATTTTTTTAAAACCAAATTTGCTTAGCAATAAGCTACATGACACACATCTCTTTGTCATCAGCTAACCTATTCCCATATTTCTTTAAAGCATGTCCCATATTTCTTTCCCCTTACAACCACAGCACCATAAATATTTCATATGTGTACACACATTACAAAGCAGTGTAGCTGTAAAGGAACAATTCAATGTTTGATCAGAAAAATGCTGAATAGTTATGTCACTCTATCTTATTATAAATTACGCTCCAGAAAATAGTAGAAATCTTAATATATATTTGATTTTCCCTTTGAATAGTTGTGTTCTGTCTCTATCTATTATTATCATTTTCTTGATGCTACTCAACAATCTTTGTCAAAGGCAATGAATATTTACCATCCGCGGCAAGGATGAATCTGGATCACACAGAAATTACTCCTTGCAAAGAGTTTATGTAAAAAAAAGTAATGAAATTTAATGTAGAAATAAAACAAATTGAGACCTGAGGTATAACCGGCCGTGACTTTAGCAGAAATCTCCACCAGGTCAGACATGGTGTAAGCAGGTCCAACCTGGTGGAGATTGCGACCGTATCTGCTAAGAGGGCAAGGGGGATGTTAAAGTTAAAAAGCATGTTTTAATAAATGTCCCCCAATGTGCTTAGAAATACATATCACTAATCTTATCTCAACCAGAAAGCTTTTCTTTTTGTCAATACTGTGTCAGGATCTTTCATAGCTACAGAAGATGCAAAAGGTGCTTTTTTCAAAGCTTATCTATCCCCAGCTATGAGTAATGGATTTTCCTATGATGCCCCATAATTCCTGTTACCAAGTCAGTTATAAGTTGCTTGCAAACAATGCTGCATCCACAGTATGACCACGGTGTGACCAACATAGCCTATCACTGACCTTGTGATCAATAAATTCACGTTCACCCAAGTGGACACCTTTACATCGCTCTCCTATATCCAGCTCTGAAAGTAGACAGTTCAATCTGAATCAATGAGGTCACTTTATTAAATCATCCGCAATTAATCAATAATGATCCAATGTGTATGGGACACGTTACACACCCTTTTTCATACAGCACATGCTCATGGTAAATTTAAAACAAGCAAATAAAAGGCAATCAACAATTAACCCTTGAAACTGATGGCTTATTCTGGTTTTGCACCAGTGTTCTTTGCTCCCCTTCTTTCAAAAGCAATAACTTGTTTTTAGTTCCATTCAAGAGCAAGGGGGTGATTAGAAGTGATTAGGATTTTCTCTGAGTTTCCCATCATTTAAGTGCCCCATGTGACTTTTTCAGCAAGATTCAATAGACTATGTCCAAATGAATAAGACATTGTCTATATAAAGAAGCCATAATGGAATATACTTCTTCACCAAAGACAATCCTATCCTCCCAGCAGCCGAGGTACAGATTCGCATGCACACAGGCTACCCATTGCAGTACCTTGGCTTGGGAGGAAGAAGACATCTCTGAAAAGAAAGAAATTATGATTCAAGATAAATTTGAGTAGTTCATGGACAAATTAATTGAGAACATGATATGATCCCCTGACCAAGAGGAAATATCCAGCCGCCTATTCACAAAAAACAACAACAGCTCTGTTTTGTGCGGCTCCTAGTGTGTACACCGGTCTAATAATTAGGGCTCTGATGCCCCATCCAGCAAACATCTTTAAACAGATGACCGGAGTCAGAGATAGCAATCAAACTTTCTTTATATCAAAAAATGTGAAAAGACATAAAACACATGTACATCACCAAGTCTTCGGCGAACTGTACCAATTGTCCATTAGGTAGTTGCACACTAGGAGATCATGGCCTTACACTGAGCCGCCAACGCCTGTATAGTCTTGTGTAAGTTTCGGAGGTGAGGAAGGAGGACACACCTCCGAAACGTCACACAAGACTATACGGGCGTTGGCGGCGCAGGGTAAGGCCATGATCTCCTAGTGTGCAACTACCTAATGGACAATTGGCACATTTTGCCGAAGACTTGGTGATGTACATGTGTTTTATGTCTTTTCACATTTTTTGATATAAAGAAAGTTTGATTGCTATCTCTGACTCCGGTCATCTGTTTAAAGAAATATCCAGCCGCCTATACACCCTTATCATGGGGTATGGAGGAGTAGGGCATCTCTACGTCCAAGGAAGCCAGATAGTGTCCAGGTTCCACCTGTAAACCATGTAGCTTGGATAGAACTGCCATTGTGTCTATTACATAGAATGGAAGGGACAGTACAAGGGGTCTCAAAACCTGTTCCAAATACTCACCGCACCCCTGCTTTAAAATTATTATCAGGGGGCGACACAATCGGGCGAATTCCCTGTGAATATCCCCTGAGAGGGGGAAAGCCCTTATGGATCTTGGGTATAGCATAAAACGTAGCTATTTCAGGATTTTTTTTGGACACAAGATGTTGTACTCAGTTTTAGATCTAAGCTTCTTCTACAAAGCTTCTCCCAAAATGATCTTTAACTCCCCTTTAAAATTTCCAGTGGGGTTTATAAATTTGTCATCAATTATAAGCAAATTTAGGGGGTCATTTATCATTAGTAAGGAGGTATGTGCATATATTGCTTTTTTATATTTCCGGGTTTTGACCTGTTTATTTATTTAAGAGGTTCATATATTAGGCAGCTAAATCTGTGGGTTTTTTGCAACTTTTTATTCAAAAGTTTCACAAAAGTCTCTGCAACTTTTCTGCAATCCCTTCTAAAGTTTTTCCTACTCATGGTCTGGACTGAAGTTTATTTGCAACTTTTTAACCAGGATTTGCAACACTGAAAGATTTTTGCACGTCTAACTTTCCTAGGTGAGAGGAAAAGTTGCAAATTTTGGCACAAATATGGAAATGCACTCAAAAAGTCGAAAAAGAAAAAAGAAAAAATAGAAAAACATTATTTTATTTTTTTTCAACCGGAAGCGCAATATATAACCAGCCTTTTTTACTTACAATTTTCCAATAGCATTCCCACAATGGAGCTCACTTAATTATTTTCTTAAACCCATTAGCATCTTCTGTACTTACACTATTGCCCCAACAAACTTCCACATAATGAAATGAGATTATTACTGCTGACTGGTAGAACAAGTAATCTTACATTACACATCAGAGGACCTTAAAGCATAGCTATAAAGCTATAGTGATTTTACCAAATTATTATACGTGATTCCCTCTTTAAAAACAAACAGAGTGACACCTACTTTGTGCTAATCGTCCTTTTCTTTCCAAAGTTCTGGCATATTCTGTTCTGAAAGTGTTTGACAAGAATCTTTCTAACCAGAGGTGAAGTGGGCGGAAACTAATGTCTTTCAGTCTATGCCCTCAGGCCGAAACCAGCTAGCTTGCCCACAGATCCCATTATGACTTGTGTTCTCTCTCAAATTAATTTAGCATTGAATCCATTTAGTTTTCCACAAGTAAATCCAGTGAACACTGCACAGTGCACATACACAATGTATATGGTGACAGCCTGGCAGCTTCCATCACATGGAGGAGCAGGAAATATGTAATAAGTGGTAGAAATCATTAGTACACATGTTACAGAACCAAAGTTTACCAAGTACAGATTCATAGGGCTTATCGGCACATGTAGAGTAGGCAGCCATTGCAGCACTGTGGTAATCTGAGGGGAATGGAAAGGAAACAAAGATAACAAATATAATAGGCAAATAGGCAAAGGTAACAAAGATAATAGGCAAAGTTGTTTTACATCCCAAGAGCTATTCATTTGTTGTAAAAAAAAAAAAAAAACACCTTTACAGTTACTCTTTAAAGGGAACCTGTCATCAGAAATTGGCCTACTAAACTATCACAAGTATGTTGCCAACAGGCTGAACAGCTTCTCTATAATGTTTATTTCATGGCCCTGCTTGGTGTCATCATCCAGAAAATCAACTCTGAAATCAGGTGTTAACTGGCTGTATAAAGTCAGGGTGGAGAATTTAACACTAAATTAACACCACCTCCTAACACCACCTCCCCTGTAATTAACATCATACTATAGACTTCAGGAGCCCAAGTTAATGATGTCCCTGAGTGCAGAACCATCAATTTAAGTTAAGAGGGAATTCTGAGCCAGGGAAAGCTTGACTTCATTCTTAAACTCTCCTCCTCCTTGACTTCATAAAACCAATTTACAACATGATCTAGAAGCTGCTAAACTGCTTAATAACATACTGATAGTGGTTTATTAGACCAATTTCTGATCAAGGGTTCGCTTTAAAGATTAAGAAAAAACAGGTTTTTATGAAACCTTTTTGTATAGTTTATCAGAATTCATTTGACAGATTAAAAAAAGGTTCCAATGTTCGAATTGTGCATCTCCTATTGACAGCAACTTGTAAGACTTCAAGAAACTAAGTACTTGTAAAGTAGACACAGGGTGGCAGACAGCTAATGCAGACAGTGGGTCCTGATGCTAAACCCACTTCCCAGCTTTCCCTTCCTATTGCCCGGCCCCCCTAGGTAGGAGCTAGATAACTAGAATATGATCGCTCCTTGTGCACACGGAACATGCCAAACAAATTACAAAAAAAAAGCAACAGACCAACCGGGTCAAACCAGGAGCAAACAGTAACAAAATCACAATTTAAATAGAGAAGTAAGGAATTTTAGGCCAGAGATCGGATACCTTGAGTTTAGAAAATACAAGAGCAGAGCTATTGTGAACTAGACTTGACAGAAGTTTGAACAGCAAGTTGTAGCCTGTTCTGGACACTTATAGAGAGCCTAGGCCCTACCACAGATGATAATCATAGGCACACAGAGCCAACTCAAGACATAGGCAGAGTGAAGGGTGTGGCAGATAGGTCAATCAGCCACTAGAGCCCAGTTTAGACTACCAGGTGAGACAATAAGAACAAAACTCAATTGGAGACATGTATCTTTATTTAGACCTGTTTTTTATCATCTTTTTACACTTTTTTTTATTTTTTGGTACTTAAGGTGTATTTTTTTACTACACCAGGCTCTTAAGAAGTTAATCAGTATGTGTGTGTCTGTTGCAGTGTTCCTAAATGTATCTTTGAGCAAATTAGAGACTTTTTATGTGCAAAATGAAGTACAACTGACCCATGCTTAAAGGGAAGCTGTCATCAGCAATTGGCAGAATAAACAAAAGTATATTGTCAAACAGCGTAACACCTTCTAGTTTTTGTTTCTTATATGGCACAGGCTGGTGGCATCAACCTGAAAATCAACTTTGTATAAAGTCAAAGAGGTGGAGGAAGAGTTTAACACTGAAATCAAGGTAAGGAGCTCTGAACGCCTTGTCTTCTGTGATTAACATTTCAGGAGATCTAGTTAGTGATGTCTCTAGATGCAGGACCATTAATTACAGTGAAAAGGGCTTTCTGAGGAAGAGAGAACTTGACTTCAGTGTTAAAATTTCCACCTCCCTGACTTTATATTCATCAATTAACATTTCACTTCAAAGATGATTTTCTGGACGATAACCCCAAACTGGGTCATGAAAGCAACACAATCTGGGAGGTGTTCAGCTGCTTCTTAACATATGGATACTGGTTTATTACAGACAAAAAAAAAAAGATGTATCACAACAGCAAATTTACAAAGATGCATAGCACTGCTAAAGTATTCTGACTTAGGCCAACTTTAAAAAAAATAAATAAATAAATGTGCCCCAATGTCTGCCCCAACACTGACCCATCATTACATCACTACTGATAATAGATGATGTCACCGATTCTCCCCTACCTGCACAATGACCTCCATATAAATAACACTGACCTATCATTGCACCACTACTGAAAATAGATGATGTCACAGCTTATCTACACCCAGGGCCAAGTCTAGGCTTTTTGCTGCAGTGGGGGCTATATATATATATATATATATATATATATATCCCACTGTAATGATATATATAGCCCCCTATAATAGTGATATACACTCACCGGCCACTTTATTAGGTACTCCTGTCCAACTGCTCGTTAACACTTAATTTCTAATCAGCCAATCACATGGCGGCAACTCAGTGCATTTAGGCATGTAGAGATGGTCAAGACAATCTCCTGCAGTTCAAACCGAGCATCAGTATGGGGAAGAAAGGTGATTTGAGTGCCTTTGAACGTGGCATGGTTGTTGGTGCCAGAAGGGCTGGTCTGAGTACTTCAGAAACTGGTGATATACTGGGATTTTCACGCACAACCATCTCTAGGGTTTACAGAGAATGGTCCGAAAAAGAAAAAACATCCAGTGAGCGGCAGTTCTGTGGGCGGAAATGCCTTGTTGATGCCAGAGGTCAGAGGAGAATGGGCAGACTGGTTCGAGCTGATAGAAAGGCAACAGTGACTCAAATCGCCACCCGTTACTACCAAGGTACGAAGAAGAGCATCTCTGAACGCACAGTACGTCGAACTTTGAGCCAGATGGACTACAGCAGCAGAAGACCACACCGGGTGCCACTCCTTTCAGCTAAGAACAGGAAACTGAGGCTACAATTTGCACAAGCTCATCGGATTTGGACAGTAGAAGATTGGAAAAACGTTGCCTGGTCTGATGAGTCGTTGCTGCGACATTCGGATGGTAGGGTCAGAATTTGGCGTCAACAACATGAAAGCATGGATCCATCCTGCCTTGTATCAACGGTTCAGGTTGGGGGTAGTGGTGTCATGGTGTGAGGAAATGGGAACTTTATCCCGCCTCATGTCAGATACAGCCCTCCCTAGTCAGCTCAATGATGCCTATGGTATTAAATGTTCTTAGGTGAGATGGCACCCCCACCCCCCATATTCATTAAAATCAGAAAACGGAGACAGATCCAAAAAAAAGTGATATATTTGGGCAAAAAGACTTATTCCATTTCAAATCAACAATTTAACAAATTAAAACATTTTGAAAAAATTCCTAAGCATTTAGAAACATTTGTGCAGAAATAATAAATCCTTATTTGATAATATAGTTTACATGATTGATATTGGTTACACCCATTTAATATTATTATTGAATATCATATTATGTGCCATCTATCCATGCAGCAGAAATTGATGCCATGAATTATGTCATCCAATTTTCAAAGTGAGCTGACAAGGAACAAGATTACTTACTTCAAATTAAACTATCCGGTGCTTTATTGTGGAGAACAGGTGGTTTAGTAAATCTGCTGCTCTTGGGTTTTCTTCTTAGCTAAAGTGCTTAAATCATGTTTGATCTTTGACAACCATAGTATTTGCTGAGATCATAAATTATTGAGGATGGCAGAGTGTTTGCACCCAGACCAATGAATCCTTTTAGTAGGCAACACTCAGATTGCCATAGATCAGTAAAGCAATGGAAGGCAGCATATTATGATTCAGAAGCAAGCAATAATATATGTTAAATTCTTCAGCAGAGTAATATAGAAAGATAAATATGCCTGATTACTCCATTTCTCACGCACAAATACCTAGAGAAATATACATATACCTTATATACACACAATTACAGTCTAATAGTAAAGAAACTAGACTCATAGATCTAAGCACTGTTTTATGTTTATTTTAGTATAAATTTTTCACCAATACAAATCCATATTACTTATTATACAATACATTGCATTAATGCAGATGTCATCCATATTGCTTATTATATTTATATCCAGTCACTGTGATTATCTTTGTTATCCATGTCCTTCTAAAAGCAACTTTCAAAATTATGCTAATGAGCCCGAAGGGCTGTGGGGACCATAACAAGAACCCCTCCTGCTCCCTCAGTTCTTCAGCCCCCTCTATGTGTACAGTGGCGGCAGAGGAAGTGCTATGCACAGTGTAACAGTCTACACTACACTAACACTACAGCATGGTAACATCTCCATAGTTCTTCAGACCTATAAGCATTATTTTATAATTGGACAAGAAAAAGAGGCCATGCACAACAAATATAAGAAGATAACCACAGTCATACTGCCTGGTTCTATGAGTAAGTTTATCATGCTACATTTTGATGCTAGATATCCTTTAAGACAAAATAGCAAGATAATGCATGATTTATCAGGTCACATAATTAAATGAGTTTTAAAGGAACCCGTCACCTGATTTTACCTCATTAACTGGTTATGGACGAATGATGATGTAGATCATCATAATTAGCAGGCCATTGCCACAATAGGCTGCTGATCGTACTGGCACCTTATTGCATAAGGGATCAAGGTATCCCCAGTGTAAGTTTTTAAAAAAAAATAATATGAATATTATTTATTAATACAATTAATATTTATAATATTTATATAATTGTATAAATATTATTATATATGATGTATATATATATATATATATATATATATATATATATATATATATATATATATATATATATATGCCACAAAAATCATCAATTTCCCATGCTTAATATTTTGTATTTTGTGCTAAAAAAAAATAAAAACCCCTCCCCCTACAAAATTGATATTGTTGCACCTATGTGACCTTATATATGATGTATATATATATATGTCACAAAAATCATCAATTTCCCTTGTTTAATATTAAATATTTTGTATTGTGTGCTAAAAAAATACCCCCCCCCCCCAACAAAATTTATATTGTTGCATCTATGTGACCTTGGTCAAGCACACAGGTATTACATTATTATGGGTGAAACAGCAAAAAAGAAATGAGTACAGCTCACCCATCCATAGCGGCAATGTCTACTGCATCAAGTGTGAACGGTGCCCGGAATCCAGAGGAACAGAGAGTCCTGTGTCGGCTCAGGCTTACTTTTGATATGTAAGCTTACATCCACTTTTTTCTATTTTTGTACATTTCTCTAAATCTTTTTAACGATGTTTAATAAAGAAAATGGATTTTTTTAACTCTCCACGAATGAGTGCTGGATCTCTTCACCTGTGATTACATTATTATACCTGTATTGTTAATGTTATAAAAATGAAAATTAAAAACTAACTCAAATCGCACTTTTAGTGGTTCCTACTTCCAAAAACAAATGTATCAAAAAGTCAGATGTACCCTGTAATAAATTATGGGTTATGGGAAATTGCCTTTTCCTTATAAAGTAATTAACACCTATCTAACCTATCTACCAGGCAAATGCCCAAACTCCCCCCCCCCCCCCCCGTCTGTGATTTTCCTATCCCATCAATAGAAAATGGTAATTGCTACAGACTTTCATCTGTCCCATGAATAGAAATGATAATTGATTCAGACTTTGGGACAGCTATATGGCAGAATAATACTTCAAAGAAAACATGGTCATAAATCAAATATTTCAATTTCTGGTCAACAAATTTGTGGTCAGCATCCTCTGCTAATCCTGGAGTGTCAAGCACCAATATAGCTATTAGACCATTGGGCCAACATTTCAAAATGGTGTTTGCATTGTTGGATTTGTTAATTTTATGCTGGGAAATGTGCTAGGCAGATCTTCACCATAGGAAACCCATGGAAGAAGATATGGCATTATTAGAAAATATGTCCACAACTTTCCACCTTGATTCCGGTGTAGCCACGCCCCTCTCACATGACAAAGGGGGCAGATTAGGAGGTTATTCAAAAGCAGCATACCAGCATCCATTCATTGTCAGTTTCAGGAGATGCAACGAGTTTGTAGAGCTGTCCAGGCTTTTTCCATGGGTTCTCCACCAAGGATCTCTATGCCAATCCAATTAGTAAGAGGTCTGTTTTTCTTAATTGTATCCCTTTTTATTTAACTGTTTTGCTTTATGTATATTTGTTTATTTCACCATTTTTGCAACCTTTTAGCATTGTGCCTTTTTGCGTATTAGATTGTCATTTAATAAGTTTTTTCTTGAGTTCTACACGCTCCCATAAATCTGTAGAGGTGAATTGTCACTGTGTTACCTTGTGAGTGTCGGTGTGCTAGTAGTAAGCTATAAGCAGTGTGTGTCCAGGAGAACTGTACGACACCTAGAAGAGTGTGTATCTGGGTGTTTGTCTGCAGTCCTGGAGTGGGCATCTCTAATTGCGAGTGGTGGCAGCTGCAGTGCAGAGTAGCTCTGTGCAGTAGTGGTCAATAGGCACAGAAGTGGTAGCTGTGTGTGCGTGGTGTAGTGTTTGGGATTTGGATGCGTTTGGTTTCCCTGACAAGAATTAGTTTGACTGGTTGTGCTGAGCGCTTGGGAGTAGAAATTAGCATAAGTGGGCAAAGCGTAAGAGCCGATTAGTGAGGTTTCCTTGCTAAAATAGAAAAACATAACAAAACCCTTACATGTTTTGTGTCTCCTTAATCATACTAAGCTATAAAATAATTTTTTCATGTTTATTATAATGTACTGCATAACAGTTTTAATTAAAAAACAGTTGGCAAAACAACTATTTTAATCTGTTCTGTGACTTTGAATCATCGTGGTATTTTTACTATAAAAATGAATAAATGAAAATAAAACTCTTACTGTAATAAACAAGCCCTCATATGACGATGGCAGATAAAAAATAAAAAGGTTTTGATGTTTGGAATTTGAGCAGGGTAAAACAATTTTAAAAAAGCTCTGTGTCCTGAAGGTCCTGAAGGCCATTTAAGGCCTTCAGGCAAGATATGAAGTGTCCTTTCTAGAATTCCCTCTTTTATGTGAAATCTCACCCCTTTAGCTAAAAATATAAATATCCAGAGAGATATCTTTCAGATCACAACAGGTTTGTTTGTAGTTCTGTGAGATAACAACAGCTAAAAAATATTTGGGAACTGGATCTTTAACTAAAGCTTGCATTTCCAACTATGTTTTTAACTGCATGTATAACTGCTTCTGTACATCAGAGAACTATCGGCCTGTGATCTGAAAGATGAGATTCTTAACTTTAATACAAAAGCAGCAGAATGTTTCTAGGTGCTATAAAACTGAAGATAGGGACATCAGAAATGACTCTCCCATGAAGCTACTAAACTTAACTCATCTCTGACAAATATGACTCATGTCTCTGCTAATTTGCAGATGACTTCAGAAGAGATTTTTTTTTATAGTTAAATGGACAAAATTTGACATAAAAGATGGAATTTTATAAAGGATGTTTCTTTTTCAAGCATGTCTTCATAACCCAAATACTTCTTTAAAAAACTTATTGTGAAGCATTCGTTGCTGCTTAATACTAACCCATATCTAATCACCCCTTCATCTGCAAACTATTCTAATGCTGAGTTCCATTCTTGCCTAATCTACTACCTCTCCTCTACCTTTCCACCCCATCACAATCTGGTTTAAAGGGATCTTTAAATTCAACAATAACTCTAATAACAAATTCCCATAGCATAATACTAGCTTGTGCCCAGGCTGTTTTTATTTAAAAAATGCATAGTTCCTATCCCCAAAAAATGAAGTGTGCAAGCCTACCTTAATCTAATTGTAACTATTCTCTACTCATTGTTCTGGCATACTTCATTCATTACAATGTGCAAATCGCACATTGTAATGAATGGATTAAAAACAGACAGCCTCGGGTCTTCTTGAGCACAGATTTCCGCTCCCTGATGACGTTGGGGGGAGGGGGAGGCGGTGATCGTATCCAAGATGGTGGTGCCCACACAGCGCTAGGATTCAAACAACAGCACCAATCGCAGTTATTATCGGTGGGTTTTTGCAGCAGTATTCAGCAAACACCCTCCTTGTATGGTGAACCCTCTCAATACACCAGCAGCCGGCATGGGTTAAGGATGCTATTCTCTTGGTTATCTTCCGATCTCTCTGGTCCCACTTTTAGTGAATAATTTGATGATGCCTTCTTTTCTCCTACTTACTTGCTCTGAAATTTGCAAACCGTATAAAATGAACAGAGTTGAACTGGAATACAGATATAACTGGATACAGAGGAGAACAACCAATCTTATGGGTGGATTAACTAAAAGACAGCTAAGGGAGACCCTCATATATCTAAATTGTCAGTATCATGGACCTTTACAATAATCTTTTAAGACGTAGGTCAGTGGACAAGACAAGGGGCATGCTCTACACCTAGAGGAGAAGCAATTCTACCATCACCATAGACATGGATTCTTTACTGTAAGAGCAGTGAGACTATGGATCTCCCAGCTGCAGGTGGTTGTAATGGCGGATACTTTGTACATGTTCAAGAGAGGTCTGGGTATTTTCAAGAGCTAAAATATCAAAGGTTATTAGAACAAAAAATTGTAAATTATTGATATTGATCCAGGGACTTATTCTGACTGCCATATTATAGTCAGGAAAGACTTTTTACCTACTATGGGCCAATTGGTGTAAAAAATGTATACTTTGGATTTGATGGACCTGTGTCCTTTTGCAACCTTATTTACTATGATACTATAACACCATGATGGAAATTCCTAAAGAGCCATTTCCATCATCTACTGTGATGGCACATCACCAAGATAACAAATTGCATTCAGGACAGAAGCAGCATGTATAGTATCCGGGACCCATGCCAAAGCAGAGAATGATGGGAATTAAGATTTTCTCAAATTTTACTCTGTGCATGCATACTATTATTGTCAATTACTGCAGAATAGCTGTATTTGAATAAATTACTCTGATAATTGCTATTTTACCAGTGGATAGTCAGAAGTGGTTTTAATGTATTGGCTAGTGTCGTGGCAGTCATACCCCACTGATTAGAAAGGAATGGCATTTCTTACCATTATGCCATGATTTGTTGTATGGACATCCTAGTTTACTTAGAATTCATTAAAATTTAATTGAACTCAGAAATGATCTTATAGGTCAAACCATTTAAAAAACTGTTTTACAAAAATGTAAAAACATAGCCTTTGCTTAACTTTTCAGGTGACCGTTTTTTAACAAAAGGAGATTTTCCAATTCATGTTCAGCTATTAATGCAGCTACTCTGCAATTACACTTATGTTGAGCTTAAAATGGCTGGTTCTTCATTTAGAACACTCACATAATTGCAGTAAGTGTTAATGCCAGGGAACGTCAATGTTTGATTTTTCAGAACTCTACCTTAATGTGCGCTTTATTACCCTGTGATGATTGCAGATACTTAGCTTCATGCACTACATAGTAATTAAACACTTTTAAGAAACACATCAAAATAAGAAGACAGTTAACACTTGGAAAAACACATGCAATTACTCATAAGCTGGAGACATCTTATTTTAAAAATGGCCAGAACTTTAACTTTTTATTTAAAAAAAAAAAACGTTGTTTGCAATGTACTTCTTTTATCTAGCTTAAGACTCACTTTTGCCAGGCTTTTTGTGCACCAAGATAGGTGCCTTTTAATCCGTCACACTTTGTAGATCTTGAAAATTGGAAAGGTGAATAATGCATGGGAATTGGTAATGCATGGTGCAACAACTTTTTTTAGATGCATTTTCTATAGACACGTGTCACAGACTTCTATGTGTCTAAGTTTTTATCGCTATTCCTTTGCCGAAAGAAACACTTTGATGTTGCTCTCTGTGCATATAGCAGGATAGCTTTGTCTCTTATCTGTAGTTGTAGTGATCCGGTTTCCTAACAGTTCATGCATCTCAGCTTTTGATCATGATCAACTTTCTGGCCCACATTTACTGAAAACAGTGCAAACTACACTGCGCTATGTGTAGTTTGCCTGTGTAATGTGCAGAGGGCACCACAGTCCCAATTTGTGGCGCCCATTCTTCATGAATCGGGTGCACCTTGCACAGCTCCAACAGAGTACACCACATTGTTTTAGTGCACCTTTAACATGGGTTGTGCAACACCCATCTGTTGGACTTTGCATGATAAATGTGGCGTACAGTCCAACTGAGCACCGAAACGCCCATTTCAGTTCAGAATTTTGTGTCACATCGGGTATAGTACAGTGTGCACCACAAATGTGTCTTGGACACTTCTCAAATACACGTGCAAGCAGTTTGCACATGAAATATTGTGTAAAGTCTGACAGAAAATTGGCACAGGGGCTTTAGTAAATCTGGGCCTCTGTGTTTCTCTGTGAACCTCATGGTGCATCACAGACTCTCTAGCTCCTCGGCAGCTTCCAAGCCCTTTTTCTGTAGACATAACAGGGGGAATTTATCAGTGCTTCTACGCCAGTTTCTGGCACTGCAAGAAACTGTGATGATTTTTGTGGCTATACCACCTCGGCGTCATGTGGACAGGGGTGCAACCGTCAGGGAAGTGGGTTTTCACGAGGTGTTCCTGCCACCTGTATTTATTGGAGGTTGTAATACATTGGCTTTACAACACATAAGCTAATAAAAAGGATATCTGAACACATAACTGCAGCCACAAAAAACTATAATGCAATTAAATATGTCTGGGTTATCGAAACACATAATGGTAAAATAGGTTTTCAGATCATAGTTCCCCGACCAGCAAGAGGTTGAGATTGTACACAAAGCATATTGGATTCTGATGTTACAAACTCACTCTCCTTTTGGTTTTAACCATAGAAACAATCTAATGTATCTTAATTAATTCATGCATTTACTCTTTTATAAATTCTTTACTTATGCCTATATGTACATATGATCTTTCATTCATCACATTGGCCAAAAAGACACTCGTCACATGGAGACACTGCTTCTGTTTACATGATACAATGCTTAAATATGCTCCTATATCATTATGCCAGGCTGTGACTTACGACCCATACTGTTCCAAAATGGGTCATAAATGTGCTATAGTGACCTCCCTACATGTTTTTAGAGTTTATTTCAATCAAGTAGATTTTTAATCTATTCCATTTACACCTGATTGCTGAATATATTTTATATCTGTTTCTGCCTTGTGCATGCAATGGATGCCATCAATGAGAGGAGTCGTGGCCAGAGTATGAATTCCCCCCATATATCTACACTGTAGGGGAGAGCTGTTTATTCTTTGTGTCAACTCAGCATAGACTACACTTCATGCAACTAATATACATTATTTTTATAACTCATTTCTAGGTAAATTTTTCTTTTACTGATGTAAACTACTTTATCAGTGATCTGCCTCTTTTTAGCCTCCATGTTACGATGTAACATTCTACATTTTAGTGTGATTCTGTATTGTTAATAATACATTTAAAGAAAATCTACCATCAAAATCAAGCATGAATAAAAGGGGCACAAAGAAATTTTTTTTTTTAATTTTACAAACACATGAGTAAATACATACATTTTGTTGATTCTTGACTATGCAAAAGAGTGAATTTATCAGGTTATTTTACTAACTAAATGATATATAATTTATAAAAAGACAATAGTGGAATTTGTATTTCTATTCCCTCCCAAATTTACAAAACAATAATCAAAATGATCTACAGCAAGTACCCAAAAATTGTGTTATTAAAAAAAAAAATCTACCTTTTAGAAAAAAAAATATTTGTTATCCACGATCTCCTTCCTTCTAAAACAACTTGGTGCCGACCCAGTCCTTATTTACAGTTGGAGAATTCAACTCTATCTGCATCCTTCCAACACAGATATAGTTGTCAAGTAGAAATCAATAAAGATACAGAGAGCTATGAACTCTCCACATCATTATCTCTAATACTATGTGCTGCTGGCACAATATAACAACATTATCGCCTGTGAACTGTTGTGTACAGCAGCAGAGAAGAGGAGAGGAGCTACTAGGGAATGTGGAAAGGAGAGTATGTGATGTTTGTTTTTTAACTACATTACAAAGATGAGAGGGGGCCACACTAAGAGGGGGAGATGAGAGAGGCCCACAACAAAAGGGGAGATAAGAGGGGCCACAAAAAGGGGGGACTTAGAAGGGGCCTAGAAGATGAGTAGGGCCAACAAGATAGGTGGTCCACAATGAGATGGGGAGATGAGAGTGGGTCAGAAAAAAGATAAGGAAATACCAGGGGGGCCATAATAAGAGGAGGAGATTAGGGCTATAAAATGAGGGAGAGATTAGTGCAGGAACAAAAGAAAATGCCTTCAAATGTCTTTCATCGGTGGATAGTCGGGGACGAGTAAAAAAGAATTGTAAACACAATGCTGGATTTTCTTTAACACAAGTTTGCAACGGCAACAGAGTTTGCAGCATGTAGCACCTCCCTGTCCTATGCACCGCTTTGAATAAAAAAGAAGATTCTCTTATTTGGGTGAGTGCCGCCATTCTTTGTCTCTTCCTATTTGTGTGAACATTTTTATCATTCAGTGCATGATATTCACCGAGAAGAGAACTTTTATGATCCACGTATTACTGCATACTATTCACTGACAGGAGCAACTTTACAATCAAGGTATGTTTGATGATAATTTGTGATTTATGGAGCTGAATACTATACAGAGACAGGACCTTCAAGATCTTGCTTGATAATGCATTAGATAGTAATATTCCTGCCTGCTCAAACATTGACTTATATGGGTTCCTTGCATCATGCATCCACGGTTTTTATTGGAAAATATTGTGCACCAGCCCACATTATATTTTTTTTAGTTTCTGACAGGCTATTTACCTGAAGCAAAGATTATCTCTGAGCCAAACTTAGCAGAACAGAGCAGCAATCCAGATACCATGGTTGTGGTCATAAACAACAAATAGAATTATAAAGAAAATGTACATTTAGAAAATAATTGTAAAATAAAAATGTAAAAATAACATAGGCGAGGAGACACATTTCCCTTTAGAGTTTTGTGGTGATCTTAGTCTGGTTCAAGAAAACCACAGAGGTCTGGTTTTTGCTGTTGTAATAAAAATGCCAAAGCCCTCAATTAAACCTAAAGTTAACATTTCTTTAACTATAATATTATATAATATGTCACAACCATAAAACCATTTCATTTTCTTTAGCAACATGCAATTTTCATTAGCATTCCATTGACCATTGTACAACACAAATATTTCAAAGTAATTACCGTTCTACAGCAGTAATATCCCGATAACCAAAAGGCAAACAAACTGACGAAAATTACACTAATTTACATTTTTCATTATTTATAGTTGTTTATTATAAGAACACTTAGAATGTGCCTGTATTAATTTGTAGAGGCAGAGGCACAGCTTACTTTCGAAACTCCTCATTTTGGGGAATAAGAAGAGAGCTTTCTCTTCTTTACAATTTTTCAGACCAGAAATTGTGTAAAAACCTAAGATACTAAATTAATGAAATCTGGCTCAGCATGGAGCACAAATGGAAGGCACAGGCCACCTGTTGTTATTTAAGCTATTTGCTAGAAGAAGTTTAATGAAGAAAAAAATTCAGGAAATATAGCAGATATCACAGCTGGTCTAAAATGGTTAAAATGGACCATAAGGCCTGGTTCAGCCAGCACAGCTTATACACAGTTTTTGGAGTAGGTTTTTTATAGGATTAATTCCAAAAACAAGGTTGAATAGAATTCTGGGTTCATGCATGGAATGTTTCTTTTTTTATGTAGTGTTTTTAGCCAACTGATACTGTGCTTTTTTATTGGGTAAATAAAGTAACATTGAAACTGCATTCCTTATTCTAGACTTGGGAAAAGGACAAAAGTTGGAATCACTGGGGGTTGGCTGCTATGAAAGTAACAGATGGTAACCCATTGTAAAAGATGCGATTTGTTGATCATAGTCGTGGATTTTGGTTGTGCTAGCGCAGCTTAACTAACATAGTACAAGGAGACAATCTTTTTTATGTTGGGTGGACTAGGACTTTCTGATGGTGGCCTTACAGAGCTAGAGGACAATATGATGACTAGAATTTGGGGATTATTTGAGAACCCGCAGGCAACTGTCAGGATTAATGTCCTTATCTCCCATACCTGTAATATCTGTAACGGGACTAGAAAGTGCTGCCCCCTTCCCTCCCTTATGGGCCCTTGGGAAGGAATATCTGCTGGCATCAATTAGGTCTAATGCTGAGATCTGTGGGGTCTGAATTGGTTCCTTTCTCTTTAAATACTCAGTGTTCCTTTTCTATATCATGGACCCCACTAAATTGCTATCCCCAGTGCTTGAGACTATTCAGGTTTATAGGGCATTTAGCAACTATAAAATTAATATTTATAAAAGTGTGGTGATGGGCATCAATCTGGACCCCCCTGGTTCTTGCCTCCCTACGCTCTAAGTTCTCTTTTAGTGGGACCACCCAGTCCTTGAAATATTTAGAGGTCTATGTTCCTGCTGATCTTATTCAAACATTTGCTCTGAATTATGCCCACTATCTTGACTTGATCAAAGTTGACTTTGTAGGGTGGGGTCGAGGTTATATTTCCTGATTGGGACATATCAGTAGCTTAAAAGATGAATGCTATACCCAGATTGTTATACCCATTTCACCACCCCTTGTGCCTCCCCACTTGTCTTCATTAAATAAGTCTGGGTCTCATCCCACCCTCGCATAGCCAAATCGGTCCTCGTTCGGAAAAATACTTGTGGAGGTTCTGGATCTCCGTGGCTGCAGGGCTTATTATATTGCTGCTGTTGCTTCTAGACTAGATTGGTTTCACCATCGTAACTTGTGGGTTCAGCTGGAGTCAGCTTTGTCCCCATGGCCTCTCTCCACTCTACCCTGGCACCCACCTGCATCTTATGAACTCCTGGACTTACCCTATGTAGCCTCTAAATCCTTGGCAGCCCTGCATTCCTTGACTGCTTGGTGATTGTAGAAATATAGGATGCATTAATAAAGAATGTAATATATCCTCTGCAAATATATCCTCTGCTATATCTTGTAAAAGTAAAAATGGTTTTCAACATATCTATCAACAAAATAATTTCTACACATCAAAATTCCAGTCACTGACATGAAAACAAATGGGATAAATAATAACGATAATTAAGAAACCCACGTAAGTGCCCAGCAGTGCTTGATTCTATGCTGCCAGAAGTTATAATTAATTTCTTTAGGAACTGATTGCATCGTCCACAGTTATTAATGTCAAGGTGTTTTTGGCTCTACAAATAATGTTTGCCCCAAGCTCTCTGCACGTATAAAAACCCAACTGTGATGGTTGATGGTATCTGAAGCCTTCATTCATAAATCATAAAAAAAATACATGAGTACTGGACATAAAGTAACTTGTGGTGAATGCTTACAATGTGAAATATAATAAATGTAGGTTGTCTGGAATCAATATTTTTTTCTTTCATGGGTCAAAGAAAACCACACACGTATATATACACACTCACACTAGAAATTAAGAAAAGGTGGGTCCCCATCTGGCATATTATACTACATATACATATTACAAATAATATTACATTTACTATATTTTTATAGAGTTTTATTTACCAATAAATAGAGGACATCAACCAAATGTCCAAAGCACCCAGACTTCTATAAGAATGAGTAACAGACCATATTGAGGGTGTAACAAAAACAATCCTCTGGTAACAAAATCGCGCCAATAGTACCACCAGATACTAGAAGACAACCCTACATAAAAAAGACACAACAAGGAGGGGTGACAATGAAGGGAGGCGCATCAGTAGACATTCCAGAGATAGCACTGAAGAGCAGGATTAAACACAAAGGAGATCATTAGTCAACGGCTTGAGGAAACCTACTACTACAAGTCTGCCAGTTGAACAGTAAATGCAGTAGGGCCCAGTAAGGGGTTGGAGTGTCAAAGCCCTAGCAGACCAAAAGACACAAGTTGACATAATAGAGGGCTGCTAGTCAGAGCTTCTGACCATGGGATTCTCGAGGTTGGACCCTAAATAGAACCTATGACCTTGGACAGAAAACCTCCCATTATACAATAAATATTAAATATAAAAGTGCAATACCCCTTATACTTATGAAGTTACTTAACGATAGACCATGTAAATTGGTGTTGGATAGAGATACTTATGTTACATTTGGTAAGATAAATATGGTCACCGGTTCTCCTATACCATGCATCTAGATTTATGAAAGCAGAGGAATCAACCCTCCAGGGTCTAAGTCAGCATCAAATATTGACATATAAAACATATAAAAGACATATAAAAGGTCTAAAACAGCTTTGTAGTCAACCCAGGTTCCAAGCATATTATGGAATATTAGTGGTTGCAATAACCAAGTTGCCAGTCATATTTGCACACTCATCAGCATCAGCACTTTCAATACAGCGAAATCAAGGCTATTTACTTTATTCACCGGGTCATTTATTGAAATGTATGTGCACCATCATGGTTCAGCTACTGTTATGTAAAATATACCTATTCTGTAGAGTCCACTTGCAGGTTATGCAGAGGATGTGACCCACACAAAAAGGTCCATGACCTTGAACATGGACCGGGGTAAAACATTAGGGAATTCAGCTGTGAGAAGAATAACACTAAAGACATCCCTGATGACATTGCAGTCATTATAACACAGTTGGCTTTATAAACATGACAGGTTTACATGTGTACTAATACAGCAAGAGACATATCTTTACTGGGGATTGACTTAAAGGTGAACTATGGCAGATCAGGTGGTCTTTCAGGAATCCTAATGTTATTGTAATTTATTATAAAAAAAATGTTTAGGTGAAGTGAATAGTGAATTAGGTTCTGGAAGGATGGCATCTAGTATAGATAAAACCATAAAAACCTAATGGATTTAAGTGTATGGGGTCTGTCAAAAATTTCAATTGTCATACATTTTATAAAAAGTAGGAGGGGAAACTTTAATGCACATGCGGGGATGGTCTGAGAGGGATTGGGAGGGGAACAAAATCTACATGTAAGGTGCCCCTACATTGGAGATGGCAGACCTGTAAGACTCTACATCTTTATTATCTAAAGCATGAACTACCTAATGTACCTCTCAAATTGAGAGGAGGAAGTAAGGCAAAAAATAATAAGTCCAAAAAGCCTCAGACGAAGGCTCATTCCGAGCCGAAACGCGCATCGGGGTGGCAGTCATCCCGGACATCGTGACCACCATCACCTCTACTTGGTAAGGACAGGCTCTATCACTGCTGTATGTTTCTAGCAACCTTTGTTTTTCACTAACATTTGGCCATTAACATTTAACACTGATATGTACATCGATGGACTAAATACTGCTAATTGCCTTATGTTTGTTGAGGCCAATCCTCCCTCCCTTTTGGTTACACTACACTGTCCTTATGTCTGGGTATGCCTGCCTTCTTCCACTGTACACCATCTGACAACCCTATTATACATAATACAATGATTTTTTAACCCTTTAATTGCATATTCTTTGTTATTTGAATGCAAAAATAAAGTTTATTTAACTTTCATCTCCTTTTGGACTTATTATTTTTGCCTTACTTCCTCCTCTCAATTTGAGAGGTACATTAGGTAGTTCATGCTTTGTATTCTTCCTGTGAGGCATTTGCTTAGGTGTGACAACCTTTACTGGACCTATAATTAAATATAGATACCCCCTTCCAGACTTATATACTGGTCCTTTCATTTATCCTGTCTTCAATATTGGCTTTATTTATCTTTATTATATAGTAGTCACCTAAAAAGTTTGCATAACCCTAAAAGTAGTCAAGAGAAAACATATTTGCATATTTCCTGTAATTCACCAATGGAGCGACAAGGCAATGGAGTTTCCTTAAGAAGTTTTATTACTTTCAAATCATACAAAATGATGGACCAACTTATGCAGTGTTTTCTGTATAGGGAGAACATAAAATGATAATCATTTAAAGAGATATATTAAACAGTTTCTTCTGTCCCTTGTACTATTATTTATTCTCTTCCGACTGAAATGAATACATGTATACGTCATACATGTTTTATACTCAGTATGTTCTTTGGTAACTCAATCATTATTTACAGATGGGTTGCAGAACATTATAAACTCATCGAAATTTTATGGCCCAGAAAATGATAAAACTAATTATTTTAATAACTGATTAAAGCCTACAAAAGTGTATCCCACGTTCAATCAAGTCTGATGCATATTGTTTGAGATATTCTGTTCCAGCTTGTCCTCATTCAGAAATCTACTGTGAATGCTGTAGGCAAAGCTGCAATCAAGCAGTTGTGATTTATTAATACTAAGCCCCAAGATAATATTTTGTAAATAATGAGCATCTAATATCATGTATAATTTCTGACATCTGTTACCCAAAATCTGCTTACTTTTTATCCTCGGAAATAGGATGCATGCAAAGCATTCACAAAGGATTTAGATACCAAACTCAAACAGAACCCCAGTGAAAACAGCCTGTTTAGAAAGCTTGCTCCGCACTTTTAACTACTCATGTGTTTTATTAGGGATTGACAAGGAACACAAAATATAATGAGGAAGTAAATCTGCAATGCCGCTGAGGTGAGTAATTATATTTTAAACATTTTCCTTCCCATATGTGAATTTGCTGGTAATAAAAAGAACACACCCAGAAACTTTATTAGGAAAGCTAATCAGCTAGTGAGTATTCTAGGCCTCCTGCAATAAATAAAGATGAAACCGCATAAACTAAGATACAAATCTTCAAAGTGGCTGCTTTTCAGGCTCTCATAAAAGCAAAACTGTTTTTAAATAAAGTAGCTGTAAAACAAATTGCTGTATGGTTAGTCCCTGACCTTACAAATTATACCTTTTTGAGATTACAAGCCCTTTAGTTAAAGGACAACTATTCAGACCCCATATGAAGTCTAGGATCTTGTAATAACCCATGGCATCTTCTAACCATGGAGCCCTCCTTCCCCACATTACAGAAAGCCACAGTAGTTGCGTTTCGTAGATTTCTTCCAATGGTCCACCTTCTATACCATCATCCTTCAATGCAAATTCTTAAAAAAATTGGAACTATGTCTGAGGCAGAAGCTGGTGAATGGGCCATATAATCATATCCAGGAGAGTCATCATACAGCATGAGTGACTGCTCCATGACTTTTGCTGTTCTGAAAAATGGCTTTGTACTTTCAACAGGGGTTGAGCATGACAAAGTTAATCACATGGAAGTTGAGGCATTAATCTGCCATGTAGTTGACCAATGCCTCAAATTTGTGTGGCCTATGCTGCACACCCGGGTGCCGGCTTGAACCAGAGGAATTCGTAAAAGGCAGAGATGAAACACATCCTCTCCCTACGGCACCAGCTCATCACCACTTGCAGAAGCAGCACCATGGCCATGTCCCTGTCCCTTAATTCCTGCTTTTCTAATTTTAAAACACATGCAGTACTGTCTGAGGATTTATTTGTAATAATAACAATGACACTACAAGTTAATACTATATGAGGATATAAATAAAATTAGTACTTTAACTAACATTGTAAACTGGAGTGTAGTACTATATGATGCAAATAGTGCAAAGACTGGTAGCAATCAGCCCTCCTTGGATTCAGGCCTGCATCCCTGTGATTCCTCTATCCTAATAACTCTTCTTATACAGATTATATCCCATTGACTAGCATGTGGAAGATATCTTATTGGTTGGAAACACCCTGGAGGTAGTTATAAACTGGCCACCTTACTTTTTGTATCCCCTCTACGCAATGTTCTCTTTTCCTGTTTCCATCTACTGCCTCCAAACAGCCTTTACAAGGTGTCATAAATAATTTTCCATTGTTAACCAAATCAAAAGAAGTTAATGAAGATAATGCTAGAACTTTCTCCTTTGTTAGGTTAATGCATATAGACCCGAACATATAAAAATATTATAAAATATATTTCAACACCTCCTTGTGACCTCCTTATACCAGCTAGCCAGTCACAGCCATTCTCAAACTGGGCATGGCTATGGGCGCTAATGGGCTGCAACTGGTGATTGTCATTCTCAACCACCATTGATCCCTGTGCTGGTCTGGTCGGGAAGGGCACAAAACATACTGCCTCCTCTCACATAAAACACACTCTTCGATACAGATATGACCCGACGCATTTCTAGTGATAACAACTTTCATCATTGGATAATAGTTGGTATTAAAGTACAGATGCAAGCAGTGTAATCTCCCGTTGGTGCCGGGTCTGGAAGATGCCAGGGACTTAAATTCTATACTCCTATACTGTAACCAATCCCAGCCTCACACTGGCACACTCCTCCAGCAAATTCCTACACCCACCCCTTCAAGATGGTGGAGGACATGACTTTAAACTATGTCAGAGACCTCTCTGGTAATGTGACCAGAGAAGCTCTAGCGTCACACATTATGAGACAACTCCTCTCTATGACAGGAGCGTCTCATTGCTACGGTAAATGGGAACCTAAAGAATCAAGAACTCAGCGTAACCATTCAGATTTGAAGCCTGAAAGCACTCAACTACCCGCAGTGGCAGATAAGGTACATATTGATTTGTTCCTTGAACTAAAAATAATTCCTTTATGTATATATCGCTCGCAGATTATGCAGCACTACACAGTGCTTTCCACATCAGTCTAATGACTACTGAAGAGCCTACAAGGCTTTGACCATCAGATATCTAATAACCGGTCTCCACAAGAAAATCAGACACTTTTATCTCTTAAGAAGCAGAACAATTTTGTTTAATTAAGCCATCAGATAAGGGTAATAACATTGTTTTGCAAACTCACAAATATTAGGTCATAATGTGAGAATGCATCTTACATGACACCCAGTGTTGCTGCCCCCATGCGGTTTAATTTAACCACCAAGTTCACTAAAGAACTTGAGGCCATTTTGTCAGATGTCCTTACTAAGAAGTTGATTAGTAAGGAGTAACTTAAAGGAAACCTACCACTTGAAGTGGCAGGTATAAGAGGGAACTAACGAGCACCAGCTCAGGGTGAGCTGGTGCCAGAGCTTATTTTTGTTAGTGTTTTAAACCGCAGTATCACGGTTTAAAACACTTTTTAAACTTTATGGCCAAAGCTGCTTCGGCGCAGGGAGGTACGCACTCGGCGCACCATGCGCGCGACCGTGCACGCGGCTACATAGGAAGTGAAGGAGAGCCGTGCGCACGGTCGCGCGCATGATGCGCCGAGCGCGTACCTCCCTGTGCCGAAGCTGCTTCGGCCATAAAGTTTAAAAAGTCTTTTAAACCGCGATACTAATAAAACTAAGCTCCGGCACCAGCTCACCCTGAGCTGGTGCTCGGTAGTTCCCTCTTATACCTGCCACTTCAAGTGGCAGGTTTCCTTTAAGCTCCTACTACCCCAGTTTCCTGTCTTGGCATCCTTTCACGGTTTACCCATCATCTCTGGCATCAATAACTTGACCCAGAATGTGAGTGTGTATGCCGATAAGGTTTCATGACCCTTTGTGACAAGTCTCGCCTCTTACACATGGGAAATAATGGATGTTTTGAACTAGGGGATATCTTTGGAGCCTGGTAAGTTATTCCTGAGCCTGGATGTTGAGCCATTACATTCCTCCATCCAACATAAACTAGGTTTGCGAGCAATGGGCCTCTGTCTTGAATTCTGAGGTGTCCAATTTAGGGGGGGCGTAGACTTTGCAGGGGATGATTGGTTTGAGTGGTGGGCAAGCATGCTTACTTGGGGAGGAGTATAGATTTTAAATACCCAGCATTTTCCAAACCACAGCGCCACTAGTATCAATGTGGCAGTGGGATCCTTCACTACTTGGATCTGTAAAAGTAGGAATGGTAAAAGTAAGCCGGTTGTTTTCACTATAAATACAATGGGTCACATCGAAGAGTATGTGAAAGGAAGCAGTATGTTTTGTGCCCCTAGCACAGACTAGCACAGGGATCAGTACAACTAGTTAGGGATCTAAGGGTGAGCACGTGCTTCTTTTTTTTTTTTTTTTCAACTTACGTTTTTTATTTTTCAGAAAAAATAATAGTACAAACAGTCATGCACAAGCAGCGAATCACAGTATTACTGGGTTGGTATAAGCATATACCACTTATTAATACATAGACAAATGATTAGGTCACGCAGGACCTCTTACTGGTGGTGTATGAATCAAATCGGAAAGACAGATTAAAATGGCTAAGTAATTGGCAGGAGAGTAAGGGGCAAAGTCCCCTGTCCAGAGGAAAAAGGAATTAAATCATTTGTTCGATCCCTTTCTCACCTGCTGTAATACCTTATGTGAGAACAATATAGAGAAACTAAATAAAAAGGAACCATAAGTACAACACATTAACATGTTAAATGCAGAAACAAAACAAAACATATCATATCCATGGATCTCTTTCCTAAGTGGGGAATCTTATAGTTAAGATAGTAGGTTTAGTATAGTTAAGTATAGTAGGTTTTCTCCGATAGTGTCCCAAGGTGACCATACTTTAAAGTACTGGTGTGTATTTTCATGCAGCGAAGCAGTCATATATTCTAGTGTGCGTATATGCCTAATGCGAGAGTAGAGATCTAACAGAGATGGTGGTGTGGGATATCTCGAGTGCAGTGAGATCAGGGTCTTTGCGGCGCACAATATATGGAGAAGCAATTTTATTTGTGGTTTCCCCATCTCAGGGCGTGGAAGCCCCAGTAAAAATACAACGGGGTCACTAGCCAAACTTATCTCCAGTACCCTTTCTATCACTATTCGGACCCTCTCCCAGAATTGTTGAATAGCTGTACATTCCCAGAAGACATGGTATAAGGTGGCTCCTGGGGTATCACATCTCCAGCAAACATCTGGAATGTTAGGGTCCATTTTGTGTAAAAGCGCCGGGGTATGATACCAGTGCATCAGAATTTTATATTGGTTCTCTTTGTAAATCGTGGATAGAGAGCCTTTCGGGGCCATATCCCATATCTTTCTCCATTCCAATGCCGAGAGTGTTCTACCCAGCCAGTCTTCCCACTTGGTCATGTACGCATGATTACCAGAGTCTGGGTAAATCTGGGCCATTAGCAGCATATATAAATCTGAGATAAGCCCTTTAGAGGCTGAGCCTCTAAGACAGATACGTTCAAATTCTATGAGATCTGGTATTGTGGAAGAGCCCAGTATAGAAACACAGTATTGTTAAAACTGTGGGTACGTTTTTGCGGCTGGGGCGAATTGATCTAATGCACTACTAAGATCTGATAGCTTAAGGAGGTTCTTGGTAGTCGGGTGAGCTAGGTCTTTAATCTGGAAAATTTTCATCGGTTTCCAGAAATTCACGAAGTCAGGTTTGAGACTTTGGGGTAGACCTGGTGTATAGAGAAATGGAGTAAGAGGTGACTTCAGGGTGGCTAAAGAATATCGCATGCGACACCTCCGCCATATGTCCCTGGTAAACGCCATGGGGCCTAAAAGAGAATATGTGGGTACTTCTGATGGTGGCCCCCATATTAATGCTGTGGGATGAGCAGGAGCTAGCCAAATCTTCTCGATTTCTGTCCACTTATTGAAGGACGCCAATGAAGTCCAGGAAACTATGTGTCTTAAATGGGTTGCATAATAATAAATCGTTATATCGGGGAGCCCCAAACCCCCCGTGACTTAGGTGCCGTTAAGACGGTTTTTGAGATCCTATGCCTCTTGGAATTCCATATAAAATCCAAAAACATCGATTGAATGCATCTCAAAGTACTAACCGGGACCCTCACTGAAAGTGTTTCGAAGTGGTATAAAAATCTGGGGAGTATCGACATTTTTACTGCTGCTATTTTACCTAGCATAGAAAGGTTTATAGTACGCCAGCTTTGTAACTGCCTCTTCACATCCTGAATTAAGGGGGGGGGGGGGAGTTTTCCTTGTATAAGGAGGAATAAGATGGGGTCAGTTTAATCCCTAGGTATTTTATGGAAGTCAAGTTCCATGTATAATGAAAATTGTCTTTCAAAGATTGTAATAATGTAGGGGATAAATTCACTGGCAGCGCTTCCGATTTGGTCTGATTAATTTTATATCCAGAGATGTTGCTATATTCCTCAATTGTTGCGTTCAAATTCGGGAGCGATATGAGGGGATCAGTGAGGGTAAGTAGCACGTCATCAGTGAACAAAGCTATCTTGAACTGTTTGTCCCTCACCTCAATGCCCTTAATATCTGAATTATTTCTGATATATGCCGCTAGGGGTTCTATACTTAGGACATACACTCACCGGCCACTTTCTTAGGTACACCATGCTAGTAATGGGTTGGATCCCCTTTTGCCTTCAGAACTGCCTCAATTCTTCGTGGCATAGATTCAACAAGGTGCTGGAAGCATTCCTCAGGGATTTTCGTCCATATTGACATGATGGCATCACACAGTTGCCGCAGATTTGTCGGCTGCACATCCATGATGCAAATCTCCCGTCCCACCACATCCCAAAGATACTCTATTGGATTGAGATCTGGTGACTGTGAAGGCCATTTGAGTACAGTGAACTCATTGTCATGTTCAAGAAACCAGTCTGAGATGATTCCAGCTTTATGACATGGCGCATTATCCTGCTGAAAGTAGCCTTCAGATATTGGGTACATTGTGGTCATAAAGGGATGGGCATGGTCAGCAACAATACTCAGGTAGGCTGTGGCATTGCAACGATGCTCAATTGGTACCAAGGGGCCCAAAGAGTGCCAAGAAAATATTCCCCACACCATGACACCACCACCACCAGCCTGAACCATTGATACAAGGCAGGATGGATCCATGCTTTCATGTTGTTGACGACAAATTCTGACCCTACCATCCGAATGTCGCAGCACAAATCGAGACTCGATGAGCTTGTGCAAATTGTAGCCTCAGTTTCCTGTTCTTAGCTGAAAGGAGTGGCACCCGGTGTGGTCTTCTGCTGCTGTAGCCCATCTGCCTCAAAGTTCGACGTACTGTGCGTTCAGAAATGCTCTTCTGCCTACCTTGGTTGTAACGGGTGGCGATTTGAGTCACTGTTGCCTTTCTATAAGCTCGAACCAGTCGGCCCATTCTCCTCTGACCCCTGGCATCAACAAGGCATTTCCGCCCACATAACTGCCGCTCACTGGATGTTTTTTCTTTTTCGGATCATTCTCTGTAAACCCTAGAGATGGTTGTGCGTGAAAATCCCAGTAGATCAGCAGTTTCTGAAATACTCAGACCAGCCCTTCTGGCACCAACAACCATGCCACGTTCAAAGGCACTCAAATCACCTTTCTTCCCCATACTGATGCTCGGTTTGAACTGCAGGAGATTGTCTTGACCATGTCTACATGCCTAAATGCACTGAGTCGCCGCCATGTGATTGGCTGATTAGAAATTAAGTGTTAACGAGCAGTTGGACAGGTGTACCTAATAAAGTGGCCGGTGAGTGTATAATAAGGGGGACAGTGGACAGCCCTGACACGTGCCATTATTGATCATTAGGGAATTCGAATGAGCGTGTGGCAATCTAATTTGTGCTGTAGGAAAGGAATATAAATTAGACAGGGCGTTTAGAAATGGTCTGCGAAAACCAAAGTGAGTTAATGTCCGGAACATGTAGTGCCAATTTAAACAGTCGAATGCTTTTTCAGCATCTAAACTCAACACCAAGGCTTCTGTTTTTGTTTTCTGCACCAGATCTATCAGATCAATGGTGCGGCGAGTGTTATCGCCTGCTTGTCTGTACCGGACAAAACCCACCTGGTCCTTATGTATCAAGTGTGGGAGCCAGTCGCTTAATCTATTAGCAAGGAGTTTGGTAAAAATCTTAAGGTCTGCATTCAACAAACTAATAGGCCTATAGCTAGAGCATTCTGAGGGGTCTTTTCCTTGCTTAGGGAGGACCGTAATATGTGAAGCCAACATTGTTTGAGGGATTGCTTCACCTTTAAGAAATTTGTTGAACAATTCCACCATGTGAGGTAAGAGGAGTGGCAAAAAAGTCTTATAATAGAGATATGTAAATCCATCCGGGCCTGGGGTCTTATTCCCCGGTAAATCCTTTACCACATCCTCTGTCTCCTCTGGCGTTATTACCCCATTTAAGTGGGTTAGGGCTTCAGCGTTTAAACGGGGAAGGGAACATTGAGAGAGATATTGATCTAATTTTATCTGTCTTTCAGGGGAGGAGGAGGGGAGCGTGGATGGCAATGAGTAGAGACTGGAGTAGTAAGAGTGAAAAAGCTCAGCAATCTTGGTGGGGTGGTAGTGTAGGGTGCCATTCCTATCTTTGATGTGGTGCGGTGTCTGGTTAACCGTCTTATTTCACAACTGGTGAGCTAGCATAGTGTGTGCTTTATTCCCAAATTCATAAAACCTACGTTTGGAGAATTTAAGCATTCGTTCAACATCTAATAGGTCTAATTCTCTTATTCTCGATCTGAGCACTAGAATTTTCCTTAGTAGAGAATGTGTGGGGTAAGACACATACTCCCTTTCCGCTTGACGTAGTTGCTGTTTGAATCTTGAATAATGCAAAAGTCTATCTCTCTTTAACTTGGAAGCTAATGATATTGCCTCTCCCCTAAAGACCGTTTTATGTGCCTCCCATAAGATTGGTACTGAAGGTGCTGTCAAGGTGTTCTCTTTAAAATAGTTAACCAGGACTGTCCACAGAGCTTCCCTAGAGGGTATGGACGTTAGAAGGGTGTCATTTGGTGAATTTGGTCAATGTGGTGTTTTGGAGAAGGCATCCTCCAATTGCATATCAATGAGAACCGGGGCATGATCGGACCAGGTAATGTGGCCTATAGTTGCCAGATGCACGGCTTTCAAGGCAGGGTAATTACCAAAAAAGTAGTCTATCCTAGAGTGAGTCCTATGAGGCTGGGAGTAGAAGGTGTATTCTTTAGCGGTTGGATTATTTACCCGCCATAAGTCATACAGGGAGTGCTTACGGATTAATTGACGGAAACGTAGCGCAAGTGATTTCACACTTTGTGGCACTGGACGTGCTGGATGGGGCAGGCGGTCTACGTTATCTGAAAAAATAGCGTTAAAATCCCCTCCTATTAAAAGTATTTCACTCTGTACCGAACACAATTTGGAAAGGATTTTAGCAAGAAAGGGCATCTGGCGATTGTTGGGAGCATAAATATTACATAAGGTTACATTGATATCATATATAGTACCTCTAAGAATAATGAAACGGCCTTGGGGGTCAATCACGTTATCCAAAATTTGGAAGGGACAGAGGCTAGATATTAGTATGGCTACTCCCGCTTTCTTTTTTGTGGGTGCAGGAGCCATATAGGCAGTTGGGAACCAATGTTTAGCAAATTGGAAGGACCCTGCCGCTGTGTGATGCGTCTCCTGGAGAAAAACTATGTCAGTCTTAGCATTTCTTAGTTCTTTAAGTGCAAGGCGCCTCTTCACATCAGAGTTAAGGCCTTTCACGTTCAAAGAGAGAACCTTAACCATTATCAAAGTGGTGAGGCCTGTGAGCTTTGTAAATGAAAAGTAGAGCAGATGGAAACTCGGCTATAGGGTCTCCCGGGGGAACCAAGCCGAATACAGTTTCCACTCTACGCCTAATGGCGGTGGAGAACAACCTATAGAGGGATCCATGGATATACCTTTGAATTAAATTACAACTTTCAAATGAGAACAACAACAGAACCAAAAATGTGTATAGCGAGGGAGGCCTATTGCCGATCTCGCTGTAAATCCTCCTTAAAACAGTCACAAACCATAGGGGGATTATCGGCTCCTCAACAGAGGGGCGAAGACTGTCAGGAGGACTCATTCCTGGGGGAATAATCGTAACCAGTTGTCGACATACTACAGAGTAACCAGGCATTAAACGCTGAGTGTCACCCGGGCCTTGTAGTAAGGGCTTATAAGGGCCATCTGGGTAGAGGGGAAGTTAAGAAAAGTAGGGAAGTGGACATTGGCTGGTAAACATTTACAGGAGATCCCGTTACAAAATACATCAAGCCCCACAGGCATTTGAAATATAACAATATTAACAGATTAATGTATAACAGATATATCAGCAAACCACAAATGTCACTGTTAATACTTATCGCCCCGTTGGAGGTCTGCGACTCTGATCTGGGGCCTTTTGCTTCTTCTTAGGCGGACGGGACGGCTGCCAGGTTGGGGGCAACAATGTTGTCGTTGGTTGTTGAGGCCAATCAGGGAGATCAGGCGGGTTGAGCTGGAAAACCTCACAAAAGGTCTGGAGGTCCTCTGGAAATCGGAGGGTGGCAGAGTATCCATCTCTTCTAGCCGTTAAGCTGAAGGAGAACCCCCAACGATACGGTATCTCTTTGTCTCGTAGCACGTCTAGCAGAGGTTTAATGGCTCGGCGCTGTTGAAGCGTAATCCAGGAGAGGTCCTGGTACAATTGGAGCCGAGAACCAAGAAAGGAGACTGATTTTAGTTGTCAAGAGCGTTTCATAATTTCCTCTTTAATTTCGAAATCTGTAATATGGCAAATAACGTCCCTAGGGGGGGCCGCTTGTTTTCGGGCGGAGCGCCCTGTGAGCTCTGTCCATTTTTAACGGTGTCTCAGGAGGTCTATCCAGAATCATATTAAACAGACGTTGTAGGTAGCCTTGTACATCCTCCTCTCCTTGTTGTTCCGGAATGCCCAGTACTCTAATATTGTGTCGACGCCCTCTATTATCAAGATCTTCTATATGTCTTTTCAGGTCTCTGATAGTTGAAGCTTGCTCAGTCACTTGTTGTAAGGTCGAGACCACCGCACGAGCAGCGTTATGATCATCTTCCAGCATATCCACTCTTTGCGCCACCTGCTGTACATCTATGTGAACTGCAGCGATCTCTTGTCTGCAGGTTTCTTTGACTTCATCAATCAGCTCTCTAAAGTCCTTTTTTGTGGGCATTTGCTGGATATAAAGCCAAAGCGGATCCTGGAGAGGAGGGGACGACTGAGATAAGAAAGGTACATGTAAAGGCGATAGTACTTGAGGCGTAGATGGTGGACTACAGCTCTGGTGTATAGCAGAAGGCAGTCTTGGCGAATGCGGTAGCAAGTCCGCAGGGGGACCCCATAGTGAGTCAGTATTGTGCATCTCCACAGCAAGTGCAACCCCTGAGGAGTTCTTCCCATTCTCTTCCTGTGACAGGGATGGTGAGGGTGGCATAGAGGGCTGGCGTGTTGGTGAGGCCCAAGTCACAGTTGGCATGTTCACCCCCATGCCCTCTTCTGCAAACACAGGGCCTGGTGTTGGGGGTGTGAGAGAAGGGGCAGGGGACCTCCGATGGTGTGGGATTCCCCCCTGGGTTATGGCTGGCCGGGGATCAGGCTGAACTCCTGAGGGCAACTCAGGAGAACAGTCCTCTTTCCCCACAGGGCCTCTGGTGGTGGTATCTGACCCATCTGCCTGCAGAGGAGTTATGGAAGGTCATGGTGAGTGTCCTCCCACTGTACCTGGGGTTAACAGGGCTTCGCTGTATGAAACGCATGGCAAGCGCTGCTGCAGGGGAGAGGCGGAGGATGTCGACTCACCACGCGTAGTGACGGGCGCCATCTTGGATCGCGCTGCCAGGGCTTCCACCGCTCTTTTCTTGAAGAAATCCGCCGCAGAATGCGGCGGTGCTGGTCTCTCCTGGCTCCTTGAGAGGCGTGTCGCCTGTCCCCGCCGTCCTCCCATGTGTGGGTAGGTGATGGCCCGCTTATTTTAGCTTGATTTGGCCCGGGTAGCAGAGCGCTCAGCGAGGCACGTCTGCACCAGTTAACATCCGGTCACGCCCCCCCCCCCCCCCCCCCGAGCACATGCTTCTAATCATCCTCATTGCATACACATACTTGCCATCTACTGTATGGCTTGTGAAGAACAAGAGTGAACCAGCCCTAACACATTCTTCTTTCTCTCTGCTTTTATATGGTAAATGGCAAGACACATGAAATATTGGGTGTTGATTTTGAGAATTTTATTGCAGCTGTAAATAAAAGTTATGTTTTATTATCAGTCATACATACCTCTGTACAAATTTATCCAGTGAATTTGATAATACATCAATACTTGGAAAGAACAGACAGGATTATTAGCATTCACTACAGGGGTGCCTAATCTTTATGGATTCAAGACTGCAATGTCACACAGCTAAACTTCAAGGGGCCACACTAATAACCAATACCCTAAATCCACCAAAAACGAAATGACGCCACAAATGGCACCCCCGAGTACAATAACTAAAACAGACCCCTGAGCAGACTACAAATACAGAGCACAAACCAGAGGAAAAATACTGCAGACCCCCCTGGAGCAGACAAATAAAATAGGAGACTTCCAAAGAAGACTTATAACAAAAGGAGACCCCAAAAGCAGACCTATTATACATATGTCCGGGGGGTTCCTACTGTTATATGTCTGCTCTAGAGTGTCTTATTAATAATATTGGGAACCCTCAGAGCAGACTTATAATACTGGAGATCTCCAAAGCAGACTAGAATATTGAAGATCTCTGGATGTATTGTAGTCTGAGAAGGAGGGCCGTGGTGAGTGCTCAGTGGTAGAAGAAGCAAGGTGTAATGATGAGGTCCTAGACCCTGATGGAAGGTAGTGATAGTTTGGGTGAAGAGGTGGTAGTTAGGGTGTCTCTGGCAGGTGGAAGAACAAGCGAAAGAGGGTCAGGGCACAACAGGCAGCCTGTCGCCTAGCTTGTTTCAACGCCTCCACCACTGACAGCACTACTGTCGCCATCACCATGCCTGTCCACACTATCCGTTCATCCATCCCACAAATAATGGAGAAGCTTAAGTTTGGCCAGTCACAAGCACAAGCTGTGGTCAAATTTCCTATTCAGGCTGGTGGAGACAGCCCACTGTAAAGATCTGATGGTGGCAATTGTCCTACAATGTGGATAAAATTAGATATGCACTGCACATTAGTCGTGAGTTGCACATCACAACTGACATGTGTACTAGTAAGAACAGGCAGGAATGTTACATCTCCTTCACTGCCCACTGGGTGAATATAGTGGTGACTGGTCCCAAAGCACAGGTGATCTCGCTCACTTTCTGCCCCCACCTAGGATTGACAACATCATTCGTTACCTCCAGCTGCATCCTTCATCTACACTGATTCCTACTTGACTCAGGGCAGTCATGGATGCGCTTAAACTCATCTGTCTAAGTGAAATACCACATACTGCCTGGGAGATGTGGAATGGGATGTAGGAGCAGATTGATGAGTGGTTGTTTATGCGGAACCTCAAGCCCAGTAAGGTGGTGTGCGACAAATGCTAGAACCTTGTAGCAGCTTTAGACTGATCCGAGTCGACTCACGTTCCATGTATTTTGGATGTGTTCAATTTGGTGGTGCAAAAGGTTCCTGATCAACTATACATACCTTCCAGGGCTGTTTGCATTTTTGGCATTCAGAAAATGCTGCAGCTTGCACTACAGAAGAACGTTGGCTTGCCTATCTACCACCTAATATTTTATATACCAACTAGGTGGAATTCAACTCATATGGAAAGAGTGTGTCAGCAGCAGGCAATTGTACAATTCCAGCTCTAGAATTCTCAGGTGCGTCGAAGTAGTGAACAGCAGCACTTCACCACCAATGAATTGGCCTCCATGAAAGACATTTTTTTAGTGCTGCACTGCTTTCAATATGCCACCAATATGGTCAGCACCAATTATGCTATTGTCAATTCTACCATCCCTACCTTTTGCATGCTTGTAAAAGCTCTTCAGTCCATGACTGAGGAACAAATGGTGGCAGGCGAAGAAGAAGAGGAGGAACAGGAGCAGGAGGATCAGGAAGAGGAGGAGGAGTTAGATGACACCCAGAGCAGCTCACTGGCATCCCTGGAGTATGGCTGGAGAGTTGAGGAGGAGGAGACATCTCCCACCAAAGACAGCTTGTCCTTGACTCTGGCCAGCCTGACCCACATGAGCTTATTTATGCTCCACTGTCTGATCACTGACTTCCGTGTTTCTTGGATACTTAACAGTGCTTTACACTGGGTTTCAACCCTGTTGGATCTTTGCTACAAGGATAGCATAGCATCCTTTATTCCAAGACTAGAGCGCAAGACTAAAATGAGAGAGTTCAAGCACAGTGCTGAGTGGCAGAATGAGGAGGAAAAGAAGAAGGAACACCAGCAAAGTGAGCAAGGCCACAATGTTTACTTCTCATCAACCATCATCAGATGTGAAAGTAGTACCAGGAGGCAGAATGTGACTCATTTGATGGAGGATTATCTTTCAAAATGTATACTTGCACTGCAGGATGGGTTCTTCACGCTACAATTTCTTGGTGGGAAAGTCAAACTTGAGTGTTGTCAGAGCCAATGTTCCCTCTACAGCTAACATCGACATCCTAATGATCATATGATGAACCAGGGATAGATGACACACAACTTTGTTTTTCCAGTGTCTGAATAGGTTCTGCATTTCCAAACTTCAACTGTAAATTTTTGAATTCCTCATTCATGAAACAACTTCAATTTTTCAATTCCACATTCCAGGAACTTCAATTTCAAATTTTTTTAATTCCACTATTCTGGAACTTCAACTTGAAATCTGTTTTTCAATTTTTTTTCAAAAACTCCGTATTTCAGGAACTTAAAATTTTGATAGATGTGCAGCACCTTATTTTAAGGGAAAAGTTGGGTGCTGCACATTCTCACCTGACACACTGCTGTCCATACCTTTTGCCTGCCTGCTTCCTAAGTATTCAAATTACATATTACAGCCTGTGTTTGGCAAATGCCCATTTGGGGGCCAAAACATCAAGTTTGTATATTATACATTTTTATTGGTTAAATGTTGATAGTCCATATTACCTGAATTTTAAATGCAGTTATAAAAAGGGCTTGTGGTTTTCCCATTTTTTCTTTAACTGCAGAGAGAATAACTGGGTCGGAACACCCATAGCCCCTTAAACCACAGTAAAAGGAAGGGTTTGTGGTTTTCCCATAGCTTCTTTTACTGAAAAGATAATATTCTTTGATACATCTTTTTTAAATACATTTTTATTATTTTTGCTTTATTTTTTATGTTATGCTATTATTTTAAGTAATATTCCTATTCCATTGGGGGCAGGTCAGCTGCCCTGCTATTTCCGCCATTTATCAGGCCTATATTCCTTACTACACCTATTTTACAACCATTTTTGGGTGTTAACATCTGGGTCCCTATTGACTTCAATGTGGTTTGTGTTCAGTTAAAATTTTGACCTAAAGACTCAAGATTTGGATTAACCTGTCAGAAGTTCTTTGGAGATGAGCTTCTTAGCAAGACACTAGCTTTAGATAGGCTACCATAATCCTCTGTAAAAATTAAACAAAATAAGCAACAGACCAATTTTATTTACCACTTGTTTGTCATGGACCTTAAAGTATATCTCTCAATAAACAAATTATTCTTTTGGGGGTCTGCTCTCAGTAAAATAGTGTATAGAATTGCAATAAAAAACTGTAAGGTCTAAAAGTATGCATAATTTATTATGGCGCTCTTAGGACATGCTATGATTACTATCAAAGCAAATTATTTTATACAATAATCCTGCATCCAAGTATTCAAATTGTAGGGGTTTGTGGTAAAATTACGAAATTTAGCAATAACTAGTGGTTTCAAGCTCTTTTGGTAGTTGCCTTTACATTCCTAATCAGAGGCAGCCACCCTTCATAGTACAAAGCCTCATTTGCAAATGTTAATTAAATTTACAACATGGGCAGTGACAAGATGGCTGAAACAATGGAAACTCACAATCTTTACTTTACTACTCACAGAAAAGCCAGGGAGGCTAGCTCTACCATCCTTCCAAATCTTGAATAAGTGGAACTTCAAAAAACCAATTATATCACATCAATTACCCTTTTCCTGGACATAGATCTTTCTTGTCTGGTATGGGGTGGAAGGTAACGAGGTACTCAGTGATTATCGGGTAATGGAGCAATTGCTCCACCTCCCTATCCAGAGTTATGACTTTTAAAAACAACTCACCTAAAAAATGTGCCTCACCAAGGGTGTGGTAGATTTCACATTAGCATATGAACATCTCATTCTCTGTGATGTCACAAGCTGGGAGAAAAACCAACCATCCATAAATTATGGGGCTATGCTAATGCCCAGCATGAGTCTTCTGAAGAAGCCATTCATTGGGTAGACTGGTCAGATTTTTTTCTAGAGTAACCTCCCAACTGGATAAGTCTGCTATTTCTGTATTAAGTTTATTTGTTTCTTATTTCCTTTTATTTTTCTACTGTTTGTGTATGTGTTGTATGTATATTGTTTTGTAACATTTTTATCTGTCAATTGTATGTTTTTATGTGTGCACTGTACTTTCATATATTGAATTTTAAAATGTATTAATTTTCTGTTTGTAGCATCAGAGAATTTAAGTTTCTGAAGAGAAAGGATAACCAGAATTCATTTTTAGTAATTGTATAGAGAAGTGCATCATTTTTAATCTGTAACTGAGTTTCTAAATTCTCGAGGGACTGTAGACAGGCACCCATTTGCCCTCTCATTTATAATATTAACAGGAGAAAGATTTGGCAGTGATTTGAGTGAGTGCACCAGGGCTAACAGAGTAAGGTTTAGAGTAAAGGCTCAATCTTGGTAGTTGGGTCTGCTTTATGTGGTAAATATGAGGCTCTTTAGCATAGGTGCACCCTGTGATGTCACTTTAGAGTGGGAGCTTGTCACAGTTCTCCTCCCTGGAACTTTTGTAACTTGCTCTATGCTGTCCTCTCTTCTGCTTCATTGGTAATCAACATTGGTAAATTAAAATGTATTACATTTTAAATTTGATATAGGCTGCTGTATAATATCATACAAATTTAATAACAAAAATGCAAAGTAGAGTATTAGAACAAAGCATTTATAGGTAAAAAGATATCAACAATGTCCAGACCTAGTACAGGCAGTCCCCGGGTTACGTACAAGATAGGGACTGGGGGTTTGTTCTTAAGTTGAATTTGTATGTAAGTCGAAACTGTATATTTTATAATTGAAGTTCTAGACATTTTTTTTTTTTTGCCCTGGTGACAATTGGAGTTTCAAATTTTTTGCTGTAATTGGACCAAGGATTATCAATAAAGCTTCATTACAGACTCCTTACAGCTGATCATTGCAGTCTGGGACTATAGTAAAGCATCCAGAGAGCTTCACCAGAGGTCATAGGGGGCAGAGGGGTCCGTCTGTAACTATGGGTTGTCTGTAAGTCGGGTGTCCTTAAGTAGGGGACCGCCTGTAATAACACATTTGTGGATATCCTAAGGTTTCCATTAAACATCTGACACAAGATGTAACAATTTGTATTTACACATTTGTTTTCAATTCAAATAATGAGTTGAAAAACCAAAAGAACTTGATATATGATAAATTAGGACATTGTTTCAGGACTGAGACAAATTAATTCATTCCCATTATTTTACATTGGATTACATTGTAATAAATATGCCCATCCACATAGTGAAATATACTTAGAAGAATGCTATCATAGCCAGTGGACCACATATTCATTGTTTGCCTAAGAATCATTCTTAGCAGCTGGTTCTGCCTATATCAAAAGAATATTAATATTCCCTCAATTTATAGTTTCTAGTATGACCAAACGAAAATTAAAACAATCCAACATTTTTTTACATTTGCACCAGTCTATAACTGAAAGAACATTTCAAGAAGTATTCACTGGAGACACCATTTATAAATAACTACCTGTTAGTGAGTTTCTTGCACATTATTGTCCCTGCAAGCACAGTGAACAGACGGAATGAGAAGGCGACGGAAAGGCCATTCCAAAGCAAACAAGTTAATTTCAAAAGGTAATTCAAAGTTGAGCTTCAATGTGACCTATAGTGTATCCCTATAAGCTATGAATATGTTATTTCAGGACCACGGGGACTGAGTCCATTAAACGAAAGTCACCCAGTGCACTCTCTCGTATACTGTATAAGACAAACCTCATCTCTAGAATTCATAATAGTCAATAACACAGCATGCACAATATAGGATATATGGATAAATATCAGTTTGATTATGGAGCTTTTTCACATAGAATAAGGGCAAGTATAAGTGCTCTAAATATTTAATGCAGGAGCTCACTCTTATGTTTTCAAGGACCATTATGCCCTGTCTACGTGCACATCTGCTGTGATGTTAAATGGCGTTTGACACAAATGTAAGGCCATCAGATGGAGCATGCCATCCTGGGAATTGATGTATAAGACGACCATCGCTCTGCAATCACTGTATTTTTTATTTTTTAACTGGCGGCAGCCCATACAATTTTTACACAGTTACAAGAAACACAATGTGAATGAACCCTTTCAGCAATTTTTTATGGCATATACTTGAGTCAAGAGCTTGCTCAGAAGAAATTACTGCAGAGGCCACAGGAATCTATGACATTTCTATGTTCATGAATAAACTACAATGTTTGTCAACTAAATATTAGCAAATCGATTTGTTGATTTTTAAATTCAATTCAAATCTTCCATTTACAGACACCACATAGAAACCAAATTTTTTATTTGAAAACGACGGCTGACATTCATCCGATAGCTGAAGGAAAGGAGAAAATGAAATAATCTGTAAAAATTACTACACATTAACACAAGATAGGGGGTTTATATGGCAATTTCCAGTAAAATTGGAGCCAAATTTGTCAAAGCTTTAGCAATGTAAGATTCCCTCACCTTTCACTCCAAACATTGAATTTACCATAGTGAAAAGTGATGATGGACCTTTAAAGTGGGTATTCAGGCTTTTCACATTAATGGTCTATCTGTATCTGTAGAGTCATTAATTTTTATATCAGGTTACAGAGAGGTTCATACTTAGAACACAGATAAGACAGCACATATTTCCTTTGCTTGTTAGAATATGTAGGTTATATTGTAACTGTAAAGAGCTGGCTACATGATCAGCTACTATGTACAGTATTCAGTGATTATATTATGATACATGACATCGATGGTAAATATGGAAACAATCAGTATCTAAAGGTCAACCAGTAGCTGTTACACTGCCTCACCCTCTTTCCTGTTTTATCTGCACCTCACCCCTCCATCTGCCTGCTGTAATCTCACTTAGTTGGAGGGGGAGTGCTCTTGCACAGTTGTAACAGCCTGTGAAGCTACAGCATGTAAGGGCTCTGGTAATGCCCCTATCTCACCTCTGGCTCATTAGTATATTTTTAGAAGTTGATTTTAGAAGGTGTCTGGATATATGAGTAAATGCCTCTGGTTTACATGGTTGATTTTGATGATAGATTTCCTTTATGGATAACATAATCTCCAATATTGGCTTTTGTCCCTATAATTCTTATGTCCAATGGATTGCACAAATCCTTATGCGGCTATGCTATATAGCAAAGAGTTAAAGGAAACCTACCACTTCTGATGGTAGGTAGGAGATGTAAACACCGGGCACCAGCTCAGGGTGAGCTGGTGCCGGAGCTTACCTTAGCGAGTGTTTTAAACCGCTATATCGCGGTTTAAACACATTTTGATTTACCTCTCCGAGGTAGCTTCGGCGCTGTGCGCGGCCATGCACGCGTGACGCCTCCGGCACTCCGTATGGAGGCGCGCGCGCGCACGGCCGCGCGCAGCGCCGAAGCTACCTCGGAGAAGTAAATCAAAATGTGTTTAAACCGCGATATAGCGGTTTAAAACACTCGCTAAGGTAAGCTCCGGCACCAGCTCACCCTGAGCTGGTGCCCGGTGTTTACATCTCCTACCTACCATCAGAAGTGGTAGGTTTCCTTTAAATAGAACCCTTGTTTGAATTGGGTGTCTGTGTGCCTACAGTATGTACCCCAGGAGGAAGTGAATACGTTTTCTGATGCCTATGGAAAATGTAATCAAAATGTTATATAGTGGTAAAAATCTGAGCCCAAGTCCAAAACAATTTCTCTGTTATGAAAAGTGCTATAGATGCCCACAAATGTGATTTCATCCCTCTGCCGTTGAATTTCTTAAAGCATTTTAAAGCTAATTCATTTTGAAAGGTACTTTAGTAGGTCATATCTGAAGGAGTTTAGATATATCCTTTTTTCAGTCTGTGGATCTTCCAGAAACACATTTGAAACAAATCCATATGTGAAAGTTACAGAGTTAATGTACTGGAAAGTATACATTGCATTTCAAGGAGATTTTCAATGAACTAGTTCAATTTGCTGATAAATCGTGTTGTGCTCAGTCAGAAGTAACACAAGAAGAAAAAAACGAAACTACTGGAACAAAACATTAACTATTTCAGATGTCCATATAAAATTAATATAAAAAAAGAAGATCTCAAAATAAAATGAAGGATTGTCATGACATTGTTGTGTAGTTAATGCTATTTACACACGATTAGATTACCCCACACAAATAGAAGGAGCTTGTCCTTAAACTTTTTATCCTGTCTGTAAATACTGTTTTAGAGCAAAATGTTCTTTCTTGAAATCAGCTGGGAGCTTGTTATAAAGTAACCATACCTACAGCAAGAACAAAAGAAAAAAACAATAGAAGCTTGTATGTGAAAGTCGACTATTTGTATTCCAAGTGCTTGCAGGACTTCAGCAGCAGATGTGAGAAGTTTTACCAACCCTACTAAAATTTCTTTCCTGAATGGACATGTTGTACATTGTAGCTATGAACCTTAATGTGAAAATTACTAAGGTGGCCAACATATAATTGTGTGATTTAAAGTTGTTCCTGTTCACTATGCAGAAATAACCAGCTGGAAATGTTAGAGTCATGTTATGTAGAATTTGTGCAGATAACATGAAAGTGGATGGGAATTAAATGTAATATTGCTTAAAAAATATTTTATTGGAACAAGAAACATCCGGAAAATTACATAAATACATTAAAGGTGACCTGTCACCAGGTTAAAAAAAGCCCTTCAGCATTTTGTAGGTAGTAACAAGTAGTATTTGAAGAGTATTGTGACAAACATATGTTGGTTGAAAATCATCAGAGAAGGTTTTTTAGAAATTTGGATTGCCGTTTGTTATTTAAAATACAAGGGATGAATAAAAAGGTATTGCTTCAAAATCCTTGAGGAGTGCCAAGTTTTCCTTGACATCCTGTTGCATGACTTGAGCCAAGGAGAATAGAAGAGAGGGAACACAACAGCGCTCATAGGATAATAACATTTGGTTCAGGGTATATGACGTGATTGAAGATTGCTCACCTGGTACGTCACTCTTGTGTTGACGTGTGGGACAATGGTTGGTGCAGCCAGTGTCTTTGGGTACTCCAATCACAAGATGCTAAGTTGGCTGGAGTCAAGGAATAGATTCAAGGAAATCAAGGACGGCAGGCGCATTACAGGGCCAGATACACTGAAGCAACTCCAGCACTATCTCCACAACTTGATCTTTTATTCACTTGAAAAAGGGGACCCCAGAACCATGTTGTGAATACTTGGGCTATCTTAATTTAAATAAAATAAATTTTTTGGGGAGAAATTATCTGGTCCTGTCGTGCCGTCCTTGATTTCCTTGAATCTATGACTTGAGCCAAGTCACCAATCTTCATATAAGCTTCGAAAAAGTCAGTAAGGCATGCATCTATTTTAACTCCAGTCATCAAAAGGTGAAAGCAGGAGAAGTTTCATCTAGGACAGATCATTGACATCATGATGTTATAGGCTGAGCTTGTCCTACTATATAATAGAATCTATGTTTAAGAATCTGTAGATGTATATTAGATATTAGCCAAAAACTGTCTAAAATGCTCTGCATTTATTAAGGGTTTTAGATAGTGTTGGGGAAGATCGACATGCCCCAATGAGGATTGGGTGCAGTAGGTTGTAATGCATGTAAATATTTTGGCTGACTAGAGGCTTTTGGAAATGTAAGCCCCAAAAATCTATAGAATGTCAATTGTCCAATCCCTTAGGGTATCAAACGTGAAATCCATGGGCTTATCTACAGTGGTAAACACCGCACCATTATAAACACTATGCTGCACATTGTACAGCACAATATGTTTATAACATGTATGTGATTTATATATACTGTATATGTGTGTGTATCTGTCATGCATATGTGCTGTATATGTGTATGGTATGTATATATGTTATACATCTGTATATGGCATTGCATGTGTGTATATGTGATGTGCAAATACTGTATATGTGTGTGTATGAGTGAAGAACTATATATTTATGTATAAAGGTATAGAAATGTGTGTGTGTGTATATATGTATACACATATGTATAAGGCATATGTAATAAGTATATTTTTCAAAGTGGGAAGGGTGGCCCCATTTAGAAAAGTACGAAAGAAACATTTAAGGTTAAAACTAGAATGTCTTGTTCCTCTGATTTTGTAATCTATCTGGTGGATTGTTCATGCAGGAAACAATATGTCGGCCGGACTATACAGTCCCTTAGGATGAGACTAAATGGTCCCCGGCATAAGACCAAAATAGGCTTCTTAAAACAAAGCTTATCAAAGCACATTTTTTCGGAACACGAGGGTGATTTTAGTTGTGTCACGATAACTCCGATAGAACAGATAGACATAAAAACCAACAATCGCTTAAAAACCTTGAACCGGAGAGAATCCTATTGGATTTTTAAGCTGGATACACTTGCTCCTAATGGCCTGAATGAAGTGATTGAATCTGTCTGAGACTTACCTGTATCATCTATGTCTTCCTCCTCTCCTCCTCTCTGCTCAGGTTGGTGTGAACGATTGAGCTACGTTCTTGAACATGAAACGCCTTTCTTAACATGTCCCCACTTGCGATCCGTAGCCGAAGCAGATCAGAATGGGGTTGGAGGTTATGGCCGGCCGCATGATCAAACTGGTTGAGCATTTTAGAAGAAGTATCATATATTTCTCATTTTAATAATCTATAGTGTTTCAGCCATTCGATAATATATTGCGGATTGTTTATTATTATCTTATTATGATGGAAATTTTTTTAATAATGAACGGAAACGTACCAATATGTGTCTTTTATAGGTCCTGTCTTTTATATGTATACTTATATGTATTTACAATTTGATAATCATTTGGCAGGTAAATTAGTCTTTATTTATTGATGTATTTATTCAATGTGGTATACACTAATTGTTTTATTTTGCAAAAATTCCTCTCCCTATGTTTTACGGTACCGTACTGAACCCTGACCTCCGGTCCATCACGTGACTATGATCACGTCACTTCCGGGGTCCCGGTATTATGGTCATGTATTTTAAGCTCTGTCACTATCTGTTATGTTATGCCTGATGAAGGCTCCGGTCCGGAGCAGAAACGTGTCGCAATAACCTTTTATCAATAAAGAAACCGAACTGGTTAACACACTGTGTTGTGTGAACTAATACGAAAAAAAAGCGCCGGTCCACAGTTCTGTTATCCCTCGGGACCTATCTAGCTCTATTGACCTCATGATGTTATAGGCTGAGCTTGTCCTACTATATAATAGAATCTATGTTTAACAATCTGTAGATGTATATTAGATATTAGCCAAAACTGTCTAAAATGCTCTGCATTTATTAAGGGTTTTAGATAGTGTTGGGGAAGATCGACATGCCCCAATGAGGATTGGGTGCAGTAGGTTGTAATGCATGTAAATATTTTGGCTGACTAGAGGTTTTTGGAAACGTAAGCCCCAAAAATCTATAGAATGTCAATTGTCCAATCCCTTAGGGTATCAAACGTGAAATCCATGGGCTTATCTACAGTGGTAAACACCGCACCATTATAAACACTATGCTGCACATTGTACAGCACAATATGTTTATAACATGTATGTGATTTATATATAATGTATATGTGTGTGTATCTGTCATGCATATGTGCTGTATATGTGTATGGTATGTATATATGTTATATATCTGTATATGGCATTGCATGTGTGTATATGTGATGTGCATATACTGTATATGTGTGTGTATGAGTGAAGAACTATATGTTTATGTATAAAGGTATAGAAATGTGTGTGTATATATGTATACATAAATGTATAAGGCATATGTAATAAGTATATTTTTCAAAGTCGGAAGGGGGGCCCCATTTACAAGTCTGCTATGGGGCCCTGCCTCTCCTAGTTACTTCCCTGGTCAAATCCTATTAGCTATCAAAACAGTGGCACTGTCAACAACATATCTTTTCTATTTTATACCCTTGGAACTATAAATTATGGTTTGTTTTTTAAACAATTCAAGAAAATGCCATTAAATAGCGAATAAGTCTACAATATAATTATGATGCAAGATTTCCAAATAGTGAGACAATTGGAGGTTTAAGTGTCCCATGGGCTGTTCACATGACTAGGGACCCCCCCCTCCCAAGCGTCCAAACCAACATGTGCCCAGATGTTAGGACTTAAGTATTACTCTATATCCTCTAAATCCTAAATCCTGTACTTGTCATAAAAGTAATTTAATGATGAACTTCAAACATGCTCTTATAACCCATCCACCCTGACTACTGTTCAGACCACATCTCTCAGACAGTGTAGGAGATGTGGACTGCTTCTCATGTCTAGCCTGGTATCTGTGCACTCAGCAGCTGAAGTCTCTCTCATACTATAAATACTTATGTACTGTATAAGCCAAGGGTCCTACATTTTAACGACACCACTGCGCCATAGTGATGCGTCCGGGCAAGAAGAGGAGAAGACTGAGCCACTGGACTGGGGAGAAAAAGACGAAGGTAAGTATAGATTTGGTTTTTTTTAGACTGATGTAGGACCTAATTCATAGTATTATCGCTGCTAAATACAGATCATACAGCACTGGTCAGATGCATCACACTCTACTTTATCCAGGTCTAATGACCAAATCTCCTCAATTTCTGGCACTGGTTTTATAAGCACATGTGTATGGTATCAATCTAACATATATGTATCTCATTAAAGGAGGCTCACCACCTCCACCAAAATTTATAAGCTGCTGACTTCATATTGTAGGCAGGGGCGGACTGGGAATTTAAAGTGGCCCTGGAAAAAAATGTAAAAGTGGCCCCATTCTGTGGGCGTCGTCAAAACAAGTAGGCATGGCCATGTTACATGGGTGGAGTTCCTAAACTCTACACAAACTGTTTATAGATGGTCTAAAACAACATGTACAGCCCAGCGAAAGAGACTCACACTGCCTCCCTTAAACAGGAATAAAGCTTCTAAAAGAGCACAACTTAATACTGACTTATATATACAAAGAAAAAAAAACTACTACAAAACCTTCTCCGATAAACAAGAATGTAACTACTATAATATTGCTCATAAGTGAGTGAGAGAAGAGTGTTGGGAAATCTGCTGGGGAAAGGAGCAGAGACAGCCTCCATCACAGGCCTCAGGTGTGTCCTCTACACCTCCATCCAGGCACAGGAGGACATCTCTGGAGCGGCAAACAATCCTGGGGAACCTGCAGAAACCTGTGCTGATCCGGCCAGAGAGAACCAGGTCTGGGAGTGGAGGTAACAAGACTGTGAGGTCTGTGGAGGCCTAGATGAGACCAGCAGGGAGGCCTCAAGCTGCCACAAGCGCTGTCACTGGCAGGAAAGTAGGACCCAGTCCCCAACATGGACATTGTACCCCCCCCCCCCAGTAGTGACAGCCGCAGCGTGCCAGAGCCCAGCAGCGGCACAGAGGGCCGGACCCAGCAGCAAGTCTTTACCCTCAGCATGTAACCAACCTGCAGCCTCTCCCAGTCCTGCGGCTGAGCATGCACCTGAGCTCCAGCTGGCCGACCAGATCCCAGCACTCGTAAAAACACTGGAGAAGCTTAAGAAGAAAAACTGCTGCTACAGAAAAAAATAGACTCTGCTTATAAAATGAAAACCGCAAACCCTGAACGACACCAACTGCTCGACAAAAAACTGGCTACACTGGCTAAAGACCTCACTGATAACGTCACCAAGACGGAGGCCATACTGGATCAGATGGGACCCCTGGCCGAGACATACAGGAACAAGGAGCGATTCCAGGCTCAAAGACATCATGGAGGATCATCATATCCTGTACCGGAGACCTGCGCTAATGGCGTCCAGCAGTCCTATGCAAAACCCGTACTGCAGCCGGCGACTTTCCCCTATAAGGAAGGAGAACTATACAGGAAAGACTTTTCCAGGAATCAGCAGCCACTTACAGAGGCACCACAAGTCCCAGCAACCTGCAATCTGCAAAGGGATCACAGCCGACCCTCTGAAGTTACTAGAGCAGAGCAAACACCATATGTCCCAGCATTCAGCGTGCAACATAGACATCTGCCTGATGGTAGCGGTGGAGAACAAGCACCACAAGTCCCAGATGATGGCTCACTGAAGAAGGACTGTGCACCTGATCCTGAAGGTAACACTGTGGCATCTGAGCAGGATCATCAGGACTCTGCTGTGACTGATTGTACTGACATTGATGGGACTTCAGTGCCTGATATTGCTGATACATCAGTGCCTAATGCTGTTTCTAATATCTGTGATGCTGCCCCCAATGTTGGTGATAATGCTGATGCATCTGCATCTATTCCTGATAATAATGTTGATACCATTGTGTATGATAATGTTCCAACAGGGGAAGGGCAGTCAGTGTGGGATGTTGCCATAGAGCAGGCAGAGCATTGTATAGAGGCTGAGAACATAGAGGCTGTGAACATAGAGGGGGTAGTACAGTCTGATGCTCAGGACTTCCCCCCTCTAGTTGCTGAGGTAGCAGAACCTAAGAGTGCAGGAGCCCAGCATCCCCTGCGGAGCCCCCAGACACAGCAGGGTTCTGGCCCTCACCAGTCCTCTTCTGGCAACGCCTGGAGCCGGGTGCACCATATTTTTCATCTGGCTCACATTACACCGGTTAGGCGTTTAAGAGGAGGAATGTGGTGAGATGTAGGCACAGAGGAGCCAAGAAGGACCTACCTGACAGGTGGTTTGTGGTCAGATTGCTATTGTGTGACCAGGTGGGTTTTTCGACAAGTGACATTTTGGCAGTAATTAACCTCCCTGACCGCCAGGGATATGATGTGAGTTTTAAGTTGATGTGCAACCTGGACTGGTTGTGGGCCATCTTCCCCAGGTTTACAGATGCAGAGGGGTGGAATAATTCCAGTTTCATCCCCATTTCTAAACTTGGTACTGTCACTGTCACAGTCATCTTCTGGAATGAGTCTGTTCCCCAGCAGGATATTGTCATCTGGCTCAAGAGACACTGTGACCTGATGTCAGAGCTCACCAAGACCCGGGATAAAGACAGGATCTGGACAGGAGGGTGAAAGGTCCTGGTGAAGTTAAGACAATATAACAACATAACCCAGCATCTGCCCAACTCCTTCTTCATTGGCCGGGAGAAGGGAGTGTGCTTCTATCCAGGTCAGCCCCATAGATGCTTCGAATGCGGTAGAGTCAGTCACATCGCCAATAACTGCTCTATGGACAAGTGCAGCCTGTGTGGGGATATTGGTCATGTGAGTGCGGACTGCCAGAACATCAGATGTAACCTGTGCGGTGAGATCGGGCATGCCCACAGGGATTGTCCTAATGCCTGGCACAACATCTGTAAGACCTTCCCTGATGAAGACCTATTGGCAGGGACAGATGACCTGGGGGAGGAGGAGGCCTCGCTTTTAGGGTCAGATCAGGCTGCGCAAGAACCTCAGCAGGTCCAAAAGTCAAGTGATGCTATACCAACACCAGACCAGCCTCAGACCCAAATCATGGAGGGAGATATGGAAATTGTCCAGCAGGTTGCACCACCATCAGAGCTCATTCCCTCTCCAGCCACAACATCTGATAATAAGAGGAGGAAAAAAGATAAGTCCACCCGTAAGCCTGAGGGTGAGTGGACCACAGTACGCAAGTCATCTAAGATCAGAGTGGATAGTGGAACAGACATGACCATGACAGTGAATAGATTCAGTGTCCTCTCAGAGTCAGACGCAGAGGAGGAACTAGAGAAGGAATTGCAGAGGATGGTGGCAGAGTATGATGAGGATCCCGATGGTGACCCCCCCCTCAAATTTTAATATGTGGACGTTGGTGCACCTTAGCACGCGGAGCAATTCTATTTCCACCAATAATTACTTCCCTTTCCTTCCAGTGTCGAATCATTTTTATCACAAGAAACATATCAATTAAAATGGGTAAATCCTTAGATCATAGTGGACAAAAGTAATAAAGATGTTTTTGAAATCATTTTTCTGGGGTGGCAGGCTGCCTTTGAAATTATTAGGATTGATTTACATTGTGAGATTATGGATTGTCCCAATGTAGAATATGGATTGACTAAATAATAACAGATAACTGAAACTTTAACTCCAATTATTGAATATAACCCAGATATATATAAAAGAGAAACCATCATTGTTGTAGGGCAGGTAATTTTAAGCCCTTTTGCAATTGGATTAGTTCCCCGAATCTTGCTCCTTCCTCTTGTATTCTGCAGACTTCCCCCTGTTGTTGGTGACTCCTCATATGGCTGTTGGTAGGCACATTCCGTCTTCACTAAGGAGAGACATCCCCCTCTCTAATCATCTGTTTACCTCATGGTTAAGGGCCCCAGCACTCATGTGCTGCCAGGAGCACTGACTAATGTAGTAACAAAACAACTACACTTATCTCTCCTTCAGTTTTCCCTACACGTCTATATAAACAAATAATCCACACAGACACAAGATGCAGAGCAATCACAATCCCCCTCCCCTATTACCTCATATTCAACAGCAGGAAATGGCAGGACTCTCCAAGTCTTCAAGCTGCCCCCTCATGTGCGGTGCTGAAGTTTTACTTAGATATGTAGATAGATAGCTAGATAGATATTAAATCATTTGATATGAGATATTAGATAGATAGATATGAAATCATACGATATGAGATATTAGATAGATAGATATGAAATCATACGATATGAGATATTAGATAGATAGATATGAAATCATACGATATGAGATATTAGATAGATAGATATGAAATCATACGATATGAGATATTAGATAGATAGATTTCTCAGAATGACTGTTGCTCAGAATAACTATTTATTATTTTTTTCCATATCAGATTTGTTTCCAGTAAATTATTCATAATATTTAATTTGAGGTGCCATATTTGGACACCTTACAGCCCATGATGTTCTAGATAACATTAAAACTATTTGTTTAGGATTTGGTTTTACAAACAGAAAGAAGATCAGCATGGAAGCAATAGAAAGAAATGTCAAATAACACAAGAAGAGTTGAAGCCTTTTTTGTGCTTGGGCTAGGGCAGCCCGACCAGAGATGATCCGGTCTTTTCAGCATACTCTGCCATCTCATCCAGATCTATTAGTCCCCTCAAATTTTACTTCAGAGAGCTATGAGACCTGAGCCCAATGCATTATAGGCTTAGGTCGCTGATCCATAGAAGATAAAGCAGAGCTACAGACATTAAAGGAAAGGTTTACATCTCCTATCATAAACCAGTTATTTGGCTTGCAAAAATAGATATATGGACAATAAGGACTACTGCAACTAACAATCAACTGTAAAATATATAGTAAAAATATTATTGTAATAAATGGCTTTTTGTAAGGAGAGTATGCTGTGGGGAAATTACTATACTTTACAGAAATCATCACTGCAGGTGATCTACGATGAGTGTAGCATTAGGTATATCCAAACGAAAAAGGGGGGAGGTAGACGTGGCTTTTATTTAAAAGAATTGTGCACAATTCTTTTAATGTGAGAAAAATAAAAGCTAATTTTTTTATCGGATGTGCCACGTCTACCTCCCCCTTTTTTCGTTTGGATTTACAAGCCAGCAAGACGTCGAGCACTCCCAAAAAGCCTTCCACCACCTCAAGATCGCCTCAACATGGGTATGTGAGACAACTTTTTCTCTATATATAGCATTAGGTATAGTTGCAGACTGTTGAAAAGGCAATCTTGTGATCTGAACATAATACTGTGTGCGTGGTCTACAACATTCATTTTTTTTGTGCACAATTGTGTTGGACATTGCATGATAAATGTGGCGTACAGTCCCACTGTGCACTGGAACGTCCCTTTCAGTACAGAATTTTGTGTTGCATTGGGTATAGTGCAGCTGCGCTACAAATATGTCGAGGGCACTTTGTAAATACATGTGCAAGAAGTTTGCACTGAAAAGAATGGGCAAAGTCAGAGAAAAAACAGCTGCGGGGGCTTTAATAAATGTTGGCCAATAAGGGTCACAACAAATTAGTTAGGTTTTTTGTAGACAGCCTTTAAAGTGGTTTCCCCGCTTTCCCAGAAAAATGGAGCACATGGATAGAATGGTACAGCTGCAGCACTAGTTTAGTAATGTCCACAGTCCTCTCAGCACTATAACCATTCATTCAGTATAAGGAACTGAAACCCATCCTCTTTTAAGTGATCATGAAACTACAATTCAATGCACTTCTGATGAATGGGAACACAATGGTTCAGGGTTAAAACAAGTGCTGCGAGCAATTGATTGTTAGGATTTGTGGAGGAAGCATTACTGTATAATAAGTAAAGGTCAATTATAATACTACCATTATATAAAAATAACCAAAATCTGCTAAGAATCCTAAATGAAAGGTTAGGTACAGACAATGCCAAGACCCCAAATCAAGAGAAAAACTGCAATCCACAAAGTAGACATACATCCTCACAATTTCGAATAAAATCTATATCACTTTTATATAATTTCATTACAAATTCAACAAATACTACAAACAATGAGTGATACAAGTCTTGCTCCTCCTACAGGTCAATATACAAGTCAGGTCTCCGATTAGTTCCATACTCTATACACTATTAATATGCTCTTTGGTTTCTTGCCTCTTTGTCCTCAAGATGCAGATTTGGCATTAGGCACAGAGCTGTAAGTTACTATTATGTATTTAAGCTCCAAGCGCTTCATATACATTGGGGAGATTTTTGTAAGACTCTTAGAATCGGGCACAGTCCCTTCTCGGTTTTACCTGTTTATACTAGGTCTGACCAAGCAAAGATTTCTGCCATAGTAAGACTACAGTAAATGCGCTGGGCATTTACGCCACTTTGCCTATGGAAGATGCTGAAAACTGATTGCGATGGCGAGATTCATGTGAATTCTTAAAGGGATAACATCTCCTCCATTGCGTAAAAGATCTTAATTGCATTTTCCCCTTCATGTTCTTTCTTCAGTTTACATCTCTGCCTTATTACTACCTTCTTTTACAGCCTTGTATTTTCATTCATAAATTTTGGATTACTTACGACTTTTAGAATAAATCTTATAGTATTAACCCCTTAAGGACGGAGGGTTTTTCGCCTCATTTCTCGCTCTCCAACTTCAAAAATCCATAACTTTTTCATTTTTCCGTGTACAGACCTGTGTGAGGGCTTATTTTGTGCGTAACAAATTTTACTTTCCCGTAATGATATTTATTTTAACATGCCATGTACTGCAAAGCTGAAAAAAAATTCCAAATGTGGAAAAATTGAAAAAAAACCGCACGTGCGTCACGTTCTTGTGGGCTCAGTTTTTACGACTTTCACTCTTCGCTCCAAATAACACGCCTACTTTATTCTTTGGTTCGGTTCGATCGCGGTGATACCAAATTTATACAGGTTTTATTGTGTTTTAATACATTTTCAAAAATTAAACGAATGTGTACAAAAAAGAAAAAAATTTTTTTGCCATCTTCTGACGCTAATAACTTTTTCATACTTTGGCGCACGGAGATGTGTGAGGGGTCATTTTTTGCGAAATGAGGCGACGTTTTCATTGCTACCATTTTGAGGTCTGTGCGACATTTTGATCATTTTTTATTTCATTTTTTATGTTATGTAAAAAGGTGTAAAAGTCGCATTTCGGACATTTGGGCGCCATTTCCCGCCTCGGAGGTCACCGCCGGCCGTAACCGTTTTTATATTTTGATAGATCGGGCATTTTGGGACGCGGCGATACCTAATATGTCTGTGATTTTTACTGTTTGTTATGTTTTATATCCGTTCTAGGGAAAGGGGGGTGATTTGAACTTTTAATATTTTATTAATTTTTTTTATTTTTTAAACTTTTTTTTTTCTTTTTTTTTTCACTATCTTTTAGACCATCTAGGGTACATTAACCCTAGATAGTCAGATCGCTGCTACCATATACTGCAATACTTCTGTATTGCAATATATGGCATTTTTGCAGCACATTCATTACAATGAGCCACTGGCTCATTGTAACGAATATGCAGCTGCCAGATAGCCTCGTGTCAAAAGAAGACACGAGGCTACCATAGCAACTGATCGCCGCCCCCCGATGACGTTCGGGGGCGTGGCGATCGAAAAAAAGATGGCGGCGCCCACGCGCCGCCGTCTTTTAAACGCCGCCGGCGACTTTGCCGGCGGCGTTTAGGGGGTTAATAGCCGCGATCGGTGCAAGCACCGACCGCGGTTATTAGCGGTGGGGGTTTTGTGCAAAATGCAAAAACCCCCACCTTTGTATGAAGAGGACTCAGCCCGTGAGCCCTCTTCATACATCCCTTATACCTCTGCGCCGTAGAGCTACGGCGCAGAGCGTTAAGGGGTTAAAGAATCTGACTGGTTCTCTAGAGGTTTTCCCTGAAACTTTATAGTTTTTCTTTATAAGTAATTCATCTGAATGACAGATACTTTAGAAGTGAGCATTAGTGTTGTTGTTCAGCTCAAAGACATATTATCATTGCATTGCTTGAGATTGGATTATCTTCTCAAGTATTAGAAGGGAATTTCAGCATGCCAATTCATTCAAGTACTGCTCATACAACATCCATGATGCTAAGTAAGCCATAATGAGTCTGAAAGTCATAGAGGCAGCAGCGGCTGAAAGAAAACACAATTTACTTTTCTTATAGCTGATAAATAGTAGATAACAAACTGAATATAAAAAAGTCACTACTAACAATAAAAAAAAAATGGATGGACTAAAATCAATGGAGATGTGCTTAATAAAAGTCATGAACAGTAGAGAGCAGACAGCTCTATTCCCAGTGTGGTGGTGAAATTACATTACTGAAAAACTGTATAAGCTGCAGTGGCTAAGTTCAGCCACTACACTGAGAATGGAGCTGCCTGCTTCCTGTTCCATTCTCTGTTTATCAGGAAAGCTTATCTGTGGCGGTACTGGGTTTGGACATCCACCAATCTGATATTGCGGACCTACTCTAAAGATCCCAATGTTAATTTTAGCCTACAACCCACCTTAAAATTAAAATCAGACCACAATCTACTAGTTATTAATTCAGAAATCCAGGTCAATGTACAGGGTTCACTTACTTTCTATTACAATTGTACATGCCTCGAATGGTGAAGATTTTCCTGAAAGCAGGAAGACGTAACTGTCCGTAGATTAACATTTAGGTTTTTTTTTTTCTGAAATGTATTAATATTTGCATGGAACCAATGTAATTCTTCAAATGCAAATCTTGCTCCGCAGACCGCAGGATATGTCTTACTGGTAAGTAACAGTAATAATATATTTCTAGCTAAATCAGCGTTGGAGTGTGGATGATTTTTAATCAAGCATAAAGTATAGTCCATAAAAATCATACAACATTTCTGGGAGCATATTTTACTTTTTGCAATTCAAGTATAACATATTTCAAAGCATTGTTAACCAGTTCTACACTCAACAAGGGTATGCTCAATTTAACAGCATATAACAGTAAGAGTGCTCTTACTTCCACAAAATGCACATGCAGAAATAATGTAACAGATAATGGGAGGTGGAATGCCTAATATGTATAATACCCTCATAGATATGAGCTAACTAGAATAACATGAATCAAGACAAATCTGATGAGACAGGTAAGGGATAAAACACAGACTGGATTGTTATCATTATTCTTTTTTTGCATTTTATTAAAGAAAAATTATGGCAATTTTTCTATGGCAATAGAAATAAGCAGACCTCAATTTTAAACTCTGGTCCAGGGATTGGGTGCATTCCGCATGACCCGGAAATATTGCCAGACTGGCGGCCTGCAATTGATGCCCCTACCTACTAGCCATAGCTGTTATTGGTCAGGGGGCAAAACCCCCAGCCTGAACTTGAAAAGAAATCCCACTCATCTGTATTGCTCCATCCGCTTGTAGCTTTGGTTTCATAATTGCCATCATGGTAGTATTAGTGGTACTGCTATATAGGGCCCGGTCACAGAGCTAGGAAATCAACACCTTTCCCTTGCACTGTAACTTAACGTCAGCATATTTCTCTATTCCTGTGTTTCTGTTGGTCAGATATATCTCAGTGTTTCATGTATGGGGTTGTACCATCACAAACATAAGCTTTTTTAACACAAAATATATTACAAAGTCACTAGTGGCAATTAAATCACTATGGCTGCACGTGGCCATTTTGGGGAGGATGATCACTCCTGGGTGGCATCCCTGATAAACCCACGTGAGCATGTTCTGATGCCACAAACATCATAGTATTGGGTACATGCACTGACTTCATGTTTGTAGAGCAGTGATGGCTAACCTATGACAAGCGTGTCAGTGCTGACACACGTAGCCATTTTCACTGACACGCGGCTGCCTGAGAGTTAAGTTTCATCCTACATGATCAGGTGCAGTAGCCGGGAGGCTGAGAGATTGCACTGAGCTTCCAGCACTCCCCCCTCCTCCTCCTCCCCCGGGCCGACCACTCCCCATGTGTGAGCTGTGCCTAGTGTCTCCAGTCAGCACAGGTATCAGCACAGAGCACAGCAGGAGAGGTGACCCGGCCATACACCCAGGAGGCTCCTCTGCAGCTCCTGATAGTTGTGGTGGGGGTAGGATGGCAACACAGTCAGAGGCCACATTGCTGCTGCCTTGTGTGATGTCCCAGCAGCTGCCACCTCTACACTGACCAGCTCCAGAACAGGGATGAGGGAGGACAACCACTCCCATCATACAGTGAGTAAGGTCAGTGCACTGTATGATAGAAGACAGTCATCAGGGCTTGTGTGTCAGTTTTGTGACGTACAAGCCCTGAAATAATCGCAACGCCTTGCAAATCGCCAGACATTGCGATTATTTTGCTCCGTACACCTTCTCCATGCCAAGAGGGCATGAAGGAAATGCGGACAGCGGTGCCTGCGCCCTCGCTATAACCTGTGAACTTTCATGACTGAAAGTTTGCAGGTTACTAAGCATTTCCACACCTGTCTGATTGTATGGCAGTACATGGTAGGATCAATCAGACAATCCACGGTTAAAGTACCCTAGTTAAATAGTACACATATTTCTTATTTAAACTATAAATATCACAAAAATATGTTTTTTTGTCAAGGTGACACACCACCCGAGTTATGCTTGGTTTTTTGGCGAATTTTGACACACCAAGCTCAAAAGGTTGCCCATCACTGTTGTAGAGGATGATTGGACTTGAAGTCCTTTTGAAGCAAGGGGCTGTCATCTTTTTCCATTGTTGCAAGGCCATTTCTATTAAAAGACAAAAACTATTATAAAATAAACAATCTTCAAAGATTGTAAAGTAAAAGTTGTGGCACAGCAAGCGGTAGGACAAAGGTTTTATAAGTTATATTGCAATTCTACACCAGACCTGTAAATTGTATGGACAAGCCGCCCACTGGATTCATCCGGAGGTTGAGCCCGGATGTATTCAGCCCAGCAGGGTGGCAGGGGCCTTTATCATACGTGAGTGCATGTAGAGGCGGTGTGTAATAAACTGACCCCATGTTTGCATCAGCCTATTGCAAGTCATAGGCAGTAAAAATATTGCTACTTTTCTATGCATTTTTAGAATAATTTTCCATAGTTATTTTACTTCTATATATATTTTGCTCATTTTACCATGTGACCATCCAAATAAATTAGTGTATGAACTGTCTCTTGATATTCCCTTTAGAAAACTATGTCCTGCACTCTATAACATTAATTTGCTACTAACAGCTTTTTGCTTCTTCTTTTCAACATATTTTCTTCGAATAAAATATACAATCAAAATGTAAGGAAATTAAGTAGGGGAGCTAGCGCCAAATGAATATTTATTTGGTTCTGTTGCTTGTAGCACATAGCATCAATGTATTCTACAGAGCTTTGCGGGTATTGACATCTCACTCTAAATCTAAAGTCGCAATCAACTCAAATCCATTTCCTACACCTGGTGGGGACTGTAGTGTTTTTTACAACAATTTGTGAAAATGGTGCTATCTGCCATTAGCAAGAGAGTTAAAGAATTATTTGGTGCTATCTCACCTACTGATTATTTCTTAATGATGCTTTTGTTATTTGTGCATTTACTTGAATTTACTCGCATTTCCTTTGTCAAATTTAACCCCAGGATCCAATTGTGTAAGGTAACTATGCTACCTTAAAATAAGATGTGTGAGCAGAACATGTTCTAAATTGTGTGCAAAGAAAGCCATATGATTATTCTTTGTATAGGTATGAGTTTATCATGGGGTTTACCTTGAGGCTAATTATATTCAATGGGGGGATGTTTCATTAGGCAGGCCGCTTGTGCCAGTTTTTAAGACCTAGAAGCTTTTTAACCTACAATATTTACCTGTATGAGGCCATGAAGAGTGGGTAATAAACACAAAACCACATATAGAGACATAAGACACACCTATAGTTTGATTTTATAAGACACATACATGGGAAAAAAATTATATTTGAGGATGCATATACAAGGACACAATCTCAAGACAAGCATGTGTTTGAAACACATTTGGGGGATTTATCCAAAATGTCTTCTAGTTGCCTATGGCAACCAATCAGACCGATGGAAGCTGAGCTCCGATTGGTTGCCAGAAGCAACTAGAGCAGTTTTGTCCTCAGACACTTTTGATAAATATTCTATTTATTCATTGTAACCTGGATGATGTCAACAAATTAGCCTTTTATATGAAATATCCGTCTTGTGTCATCAAACTGATGTATTTGGGAAGAATGTATAAAAAGGTAATATTTTTCAGACAAATTATCCAACACCTGTATTTTGACTGTACCATAGTTAATTAGTAATTCCTGGATTTGTTCTAGACATTTTGGACATTTGTGTGCACACAATTTAATGGGCAATTAGAGATTTGATGCTGCGGCATATCCACTTTACTTTGATTAGAAACTACCATCTGATTTATAAATTAGCAATCTTTGTTTTACTGCCTTCTGGTCATTCATAAGTGGAATTATGTGCAGGATAATTCAGATCTGCTAATCCTTTTTAATGAAATGGTTGTGCCTCTTGATTAACTGTATGTTTCTCAAGAACTAATATACACATGATTTTTTTTCATTTATTAGACTGATAATTTTTGTTTGAAACAACAAAAGCACTGCAAAAAAGTGATAAATTAGAAGGAAAAAAAAATGGTGAATTAGTTCTCCCCGCTAATTCAGTTTCCATCTAGCCCTCCATGACAGCCCACTTGGAGGATGCCCCTTAACCTCTGTAGGGACAGGAAGAAGAGAGGTTAAAGGCCTCCCAATAACTACACCGGTGGAAGATACAACACAAATTTATTTCGTAGATATTAAAATAAAAGAATACTAGGGAGGGAATATATAGGCCTAGATGGAAACCGAATTACTGGTATGTACTAATTCACTGTTTCCATAGCGTGCTCCCACTTGGAGATCTACAAAATAAGAGTGTTTAGGGTGGGACCACCTTTGAAAACCACATAAGTCAAAACGATAGTGTTTGACAAAGGTAGAGGGTGAAGCCCAAGTGGCCGCCTTGCAGATCTGTTCTAGGGAGGCGCCTCTTCTTTCAGCCCAAGAAGCCGACATGGCCCGAGTAGAGTGAGCCTTCAGGTTAGTAAGAACCTCTTTCCCTTGCTCTATATAGTAGGTGGTGATAGATATTCTCAGTCATCTTGCAATTGATGTCTTGGAAGCTTTCTTCCCCTTTTTCTTCCCCTGGAACTGAACAAACAGATTATGGTCTGTGTGCCAGGAGTCTGTGGCATATAAATAAGCTAAGTCAGAACGCCTTACATCAAAACAATGCCATGAGGATTCAATGCTTGAAGAGTGATCTCTGGGTCTCTTTGGAATTTGGATACCACTTTGGGGGTGAAGCTTGGATCTAAAGTAAGAATGATCCGGTCAGAAAGAATACGCATATACGGCTCTCTGATGGAGATAGGCAGAAGTTCTCCCAACCTCCTGGCAGTAGTAACTGCTATAAGGAGGGTGGTTTTAAGAGTTATATTCTTAATGCTAGCACCCTCTAAGAGCTTGAATGGAGACCTGGAAAGGGCGACTAGGACTAAGGTGAGATACCAGGTTGGAACCCGCTTAAGGATCTGGGGTCTGATCCTAGAAGCGGCTAAAATAAATATCTTGACCCACCTGTGATCCGCAAGAGGATGATCGAAAAAAGCACGGAGGACCAAAACCTGGACCTTCAGGGTGCTGGTAGATAACCCTAGCTCCAGGCCCTTCTGCAGGAAGTCCAGAACCTGAAAAATATTTGGGTTAGCCTGAGAGGGGGGTTGTCCCCGCAAAAAGCCAGAAACCTTTTCCATATCTTGAGGTATATGGTTAAGGTAACCCTTTTCCTATTTACCTTGAGAGTAGCTACAATGGCCCGGGAGAGGCCATGAGATCTCAAGAATTCGGACTCAGGATCCGAGCTGCTAGCTGAAGCTTCCCTGGGTGTAGATGGAGTATGGATCCCTGGTACAGGAGGTCCTCCCGTAGAGGCAGTATTATCGGCTGTTGTAGGGCCTCAAAGATGTTAGCAGCCGATATTAGCTTTTCTTTTGCCAGTTGGAGCAGATAAAGATAACCCTTGCCTGATCCATGAAGATCTTTTTGAAGACCTTGCAAGAAGGGAAAGAAACATGTGCCATGTCAAAACTATACAATCTTTATTATAGTATACAAAAAACTAAATAATATACACCAGACAAAACACATAAAAACATCTAAAAAAGAAGAACTCCTAAAGGCAAAGCCCAAGGGAGTGTAAGGGCATATGATAAAGCCCACCAAACAACCTACCCAGCCCCAACCCCTGAAGCTGTCCAGCTATACAGAATGCAATTTACCAAATGACGGAAAAAATGGAAAGATGCCTGACACAATAAAAAAAAAGTATAGATGTAATAATAAGTCCTGAAGATGGCTGCACAATAAGCCTCAAATTGCCAACATAATAGTCCAAAGCATAAAAACCAGACAATATAATAACTCTAATGGCTATAGTCGAGCCAGGGCAAAGGCATGATGACCAATAATAAGCAAAGCCAGACAAGCCAATATATGTCAATATAAAGAGTATAATTAGAGATGAGCGAACATGCTCGTCCGAGCTTGATGCTCGGTCGAGCATTAGGGTACTCGAAACTGCTCGTTGCTCGGACGAATACTTCGCCCGCTCGAGAAAATGGCAGCTCCCGCCGTTTTGCTTTTTGGCGGCCAGAAACAGAGCCAATCACAAGCCAGGAGACTCTGCACTCCACCCAGCATGACGTGGTACCCTTACACGTCGATAGCAGTGGTTGGCTGGCCAGATCAGGTGACCCTGGGATAGACTAGCCGCTGCCCGCGCTGCTCGGATCATTCTGTGTCTGGATGCCGCTAGGGAGAGAGCTGCTGCTGGTCAGGGAAAGCGTTAGGGTGTTCTATTAGCTTACTGTTAGGCAGGAGTGATTCTCAAAGAACCCAACAGCCCTTCTTAGGGCTACAATAACGTTCTACTTTTTTTATTTTAATTTGCATCTAGTACCATTTTGTGAGGAATTAGCAGGGGGACTTGCTACCGTTGTGTTTAGCTCTTAGTGGCACACATATCCATAGCAAAGACCGAAGTGGGAAAATTTAGTAGGGGTTGGATTTCAATTAGGCACTAACTCAGTGTCATCTCATCTGGCATAGTAGTGTGCTTTGATACTTGGCTAGAAAATAGCCATAGGAGAATACAAAGAGCTTACTTACGCATACAGTAGCGTTCTATATATTTGATTTCTGGTTGATCTGCTGGTGGCTGTACTTTCTGCAGTGCATGTACTAGCCAATTCTGAGCAATTTGTAGTGAGACTTGCGACCGCTGTGTTCTGCGCTTAGTGACGCACATATCCATAGCAAAGACCGAAGTGGGAAAATTTAGTAGGGGTTGGATTTCAATTAGGCACTAACTCAGTGTCATCTCATCTGGCATAGTAGTGTGCTTTGATACTTGGCTAGAAAATAGCCATAGGAGAATACAAAGAGCTTACTTACGCATACAGTAGCGTTCTATATATTTGATTTCTGGTTGATCTGCTGGTGGCTGTACTTTCTGCAGTGCATGTACTAGCCAATTCTGAGCAATTTGTAGTGAGACTTGCGACCGCTGTGTTCTGCGCTTAGTGACGCACATATCCATAGCAAAGACCGAAGTGGGAAAATTTAGTAGGGGTTGGATTTCAATTAGGCACTAACTCAGTGTCATCTCATCTGGCATAGTAGTGTGCTTTGATACTTGGCTAGAAAATAGCCATAGGAGAATACAAAGAGCTTACTTACGCATACAGTAGCGTTCTATATATTTGATTTCTGGTTGATCTGCTGGTGGCTGTACTTTCTGCAGTGCATGTACTAGCCAATTCTGAGCAATTTGTAGTGAGACTTGCGACCGCTGTGTTCTGCGCTTAGTGACGCACATATCCATAGCAAAGACCGAAGTGGGAAAATTTAGTAGGGGTTGGATTTCAATTAGGCACTAACTCAGTGTCATCTCATCTGGCATAGTAGTGTGCTTTGATACTTGGCTAGAAAATAGCCATAGGAGAATACAAAGAGCTTACTTACGCATACAGTAGCGTTCTATATATTTGATTTCTGGTTGATCTGCTGGTGGCTGTACTTTCTGCAGTGCATGTACTAGCCAATTCTGAGCAATTTGTAGTGAGACTTGCGACCGCTGTGTTCTGCGCTTAGTGACGCACATATCCATAGCAAAGACCGAAGTGGGAAAATTTAGTAGGGGTTGGATTTCAATTAGGCACTAACTCAGTGTCATCTCATCTGGCATAGTAGTGTGCTTTGATACTTGGCTAGAAAATAGCCATAGGAGAATACAAAGAGCTTACTTACGCATACAGTAGCGTTCTATATATTTGATTTCTGGTTGATCTGCTGGTGGCTGTACTTTCTGCAGTGCATGTACTAGCCAATTCTGAGCAATTTGTAGTGAGACTTGCGACCGCTGTGTTCTGCGCTTAGTGACGCACATATCCATAGCAAAGACCGAAGTGGGAAAATTTAGTAGGGGTTGGATTTCAATTAGGCACTAACTCAGTGTCATCTCATCTGGCATAGTAGTGTGCTTTGATACTTGGCTAGAAAATAGCCATAGGAGAATACAAAGAGCTTACTTACGCATACAGTAGCGTTCTATATATTTGATTTCTGGTTGATCTGCTGGTGGCTGTACTTTCTGCAGTGCATGTACTAGCCAATTCTGAGCAATTTGTAGTGAGACTTGCGACCGCTGTGTTCTGCGCTTAGTGACGCACATATCCATAGCAAAGACCGAAGTGGGAAAATTTAGTAGGGGTTGGATTTCAATTAGGCACTAACTCAGTGTCATCTCATCTGGCATAGTAGTGTGCTTTGATACTTGGCTAGAAAATAGCCATAGGAGAATACAAAGAGCTTACTTACGCATACAGTAGCGTTCTATATATTTGATTTCTGGTTGATCTGCTGGTGGCTGTACTTTCTGCAGTGCATGTACTAGCCAATTCTGAGCAATTTGTAGTGAGACTTGCGACCGCTGTGTTCTGCGCTTAGTGACGCACATATCCATAGCAAAGACCGAAGTGGGAAAATTTAGTAGGGGTTGGATTTCAATTAGGCACTAACTCAGTGTCATCTCATCTGGCATAGTAGTGTGCTTTGATACTTGGCTAGAAAATAGCCATAGGAGAATACAAAGAGCTTACTTACGCATACAGTAGCGTTCTATATATTTGATTTCTGGTTGATCTGCTGGTGGCTGTACTTTCTGCAGTGCATGTACTAGCCAATTCTGAGCAATTTGTAGTGAGACTTGCGACCGCTGTGTTCTGCGCTTAGTGACGCACATATCCATAGCAAAGACCGAAGTGGGAAAATTTAGTAGGGGTTGGATTTCAATTAGGCACTAACTCAGTGTCATCTCATCTGGCATAGTAGTGTGCTTTGATACTTGGCTAGAAAATAGCCATAGGAGAATACAAAGAGCTTACTTACGCATACAGTAGCGTTCTATATATTTGATTTCTGGTTGATCTGCTGGTGGCTGTACTTTCTGCAGTGCATGTACTAGCCAATTCTGAGCAATTTGTAGTGAGACTTGCGACCGCTGTGTTCTGCGCTTAGTGACGCACATATCCATAGCAAAGACCGAAGTGGGAAAATTTAGTAGGGGTTGGATTTCAATTAGGCACTAACTCAGTGTCATCTCATCTGGCATAGTAGTGTGCTTTGATACTTGGCTAGAAAATAGCCATAGGAGAATACAAAGAGCTTACTTACGCATACAGTAGCGTTCTATATATTTGATTTCTGGTTGATCTGCTGGTGGCTGTACTTTCTGCAGTGCATGTACTAGCCAATTCTGAGCAATTTGTAGTGAGACTTGCGACCGCTGTGTTCTGCGCTTAGTGACGCACATATCCATAGCAAAGACCGAAGTGGGAAAATTTAGTAGGGGTTGGATTTCAATTAGGCACTAACTCAGTGTCATCTCATCTGGCATAGTAGTGTGCTTTGATACTTGGCTAGAAAATAGCCATAGGAGAATACAAAGAGCTTACTTACGCATACAGTAGCGTTCTATATATTTGATTTCTGGTTGATCTGCTGGTGGCTGTACTTTCTGCAGTGCATGTACTAGCCAATTCTGAGCAATTTGTAGTGAGACTTGCGACCGCTGTGTTCTGCGCTTAGTGACGCACATATCCATAGCAAAGACCGAAGTGGGAAAATTTAGTAGGGGTTGGATTTCAATTAGGCACTAACTCAGTGTCATCTCATCTGGCATAGTAGTGTGCTTTGATACTTGGCTAGAAAATAGCCATAGCAATAGGATAGCATTGTTTGGTTTTAAAAACTCAAAAAAAAACAAAAAACACAAAAAAAAAAAAAAAACACAAAAAAAAACAAAAAAAAGTAAAAAAAAAAATAAAGTTATAACTCTCATTTTAAAAATGTTTAACCCGAGGGCTAGGGGTAGAGGACGAGGGCGGGGACGTGGGCGTCAAACTACTGCAGGGGTCAGGGGTCAGAGGCCGTGGTCCTGGGCGGGGTGAGACACCACCTGCTGATGAGGGAGCAGGGGAACGCCGCAGAGCTACACTCCCTAGGTTCATGTCTGAAGTTACTGGGACTCGTGGTAGAGCACTGTTGAGGCCAGAACAGTGCGAACAGGTGATGTCGTGGATTGCTGACAATGCTTCGAGCAATTTGTCCACCACCAGTCAGTCTTCCACGCAGTCCACCCATGTCACCGAAATCGCCACTCCTCCAGCTCCTGCACCTCAGCCTCCTCCCCCCCAGTCTGCCCCCTCCCAGGAAAATTTGGCATTTGAACCGGCATACTCTGAGGAACTGTTTTCTGGACCCTTCCCACAGTCACAAACCACTTGTCCGGTTGCTGCTGAGCAATTTTCCGATGCCCAGGTTTTCCAACAGTCACAGTCTGTGGGTGATGATGACCTTCTTGACGTAGTGGAAGTGTGTAAAGAGGTGTCCGACGATGAGGAGACACGGTTGTCAGACAGTGGGGAAGTTGTTGTCAGGGCAGGAAGTCCGAGGGGGGAGCAGACTGAGGGATCGGAGGATGATGAGGTGACAGACCCAAGCTGGGTTGAGAGGCCGGGTGAACACAGTGCTTCTGAGACGGAGGAGAGTCCTCGACCAGAACAGGTTGGAAGAGGCAGTGGTGGGGCCAGACGGAGAGGCAGGGCCAGAGCTGGTGCATCAGCGCCAAATGTGTCAACTAGTGAAGCTCCCGTGGCGAGGGCTCCTGCGGCGAGGGCTAGATCTTCAGAAGTCTGGAGGTTCTTTAAGGAAACACCGGATGACCGACGGACTGTGGTGTGCAACATTTGCCAAACCAGGCTCAGCAGGGGTTCCACCACTACTAGCTTAACTACCACCAGTATGCGCAGGCATATGAATGCTAAACACCCCACTCAGTGGCAACAAGCCCGTTCACCTCCGGCCGTGCACACCACTGCTCCTTCCCCTGTGTCAGCTGCTAGTCAGCCCCCTGCCCAGGACCCTGCCACAAAAACCCCATCGTCGCCTCCACGATCCTCCACAGCATCCACCAGCGTTCAGCTCTCCATACCCCAGACGCTGGAGCGGAAACGCAAATATAGTGCAACCCACCCGCACGCCCAAGCCCTTAATGTGCACATCTCCAGATTGCTTAGCCTGGAGATGCTGCCCTATAGGCTAGTAGAGACCGAGGCCTTTCGCAACCTCATGGCGGCGGCCGCCCCTCGGTATTCGGTCCCCAGCCGCCACTACTTTTCCCGATGTGCCGTCCCAGCCCTGCACCAGCACGTGTCAGACAACATCATCCGTGCCCTGACCAACGCCGTTTCTGACAAGGTCCACCTGACCACGGACACGTGGACGAGTGCTGCCGGGCAGGGCCACTATATATCGCTGACGGCACATTGGGTTAACTTGGTGGAGGCTGGGACCGAGTCTGACACTGGGGCTGCTCATATACTGCCGACGCCGAGGATTGCGGGGCCTACCTCGGTCCAGGTGTTTCAGGCCTACTATGCCTCCTCCTCCTCCCACCCCTCCTCCACCTCCTCCTCCGAACTACCATCCGTGGGCACGGCGCCATCAGTCGGTAGCTCTAGGCACAGCAGCAGTGCCGTCGCTAAGCGACAGCAGGCGGTGCTCAAACTGCTGAGCCTAGGCGACAAAAGGCACACCGCCCAATGGAAAATGGCTATTTTTTGACAGGGCCCACTGGCTCTTGCTATAGTACTTCATGCATTTAATTTTTCTGGAGGGCCACCTACCCGGTCCTCTGTTTGAAACAATTTTTGTGAGTGCCACATACAGGCACTCAATCTATTCCATTTTACTGCAGGGCCACCTACCTGCTCCTCTGGTTTGAAACATTTTTGGGACTGCCACATACAGGCACTCAATCTATTCCATTTTACTGGAGGGCCACCTACCTGCTCCTCTGGTTTGAAAAATTTTTGGGACTGCCACATACAGGCACTCAATCTATTCCATTTTACTGCAGGGCCACCTACCTGCTCCTCTGGTTTGAAACATTTTTGGGACTGCCACATACAGGCACTCAATCTATTCCATTTTACTGCAGGGCCACCTACCTGCTCCTCTGGTTTGAAACATTTTTGGGACTGCCACATACAGGCACTCAATCTATTCCATTTTACTGGAGGGCCACCTACCTGCTCCTCTGGTTTGAAAAATTTTTGGGACTGCCACATACAGGCACTCAATCTATTCCATTTTACTGCAGGGCCACCTACCTGCTCCTCTGGTTTGAAACATTTTTGGGACTGCCACATACAGGCACTCAATCTATTCCATTTTACTGGAGGGCCACCTACCTGCTCCTCTGGTTTGAAAAATTTTTGGGACTGCCACATACAGGCACTCAATCTATTCCATTTTACTGCAGGGCCACCTACCTGCTCCTCTGGTTTGAAACATTTTTGGGACTGCCACATACAGGCACTCAATCTATTCCATTTTACTGGAGGGCCACCTACCTGCTCCTCTGGTTTGAAAAATGTTTGGGACTGCCACATACAGGCACTATCCAAATTAAATTGTCTCCATAGCAGCCTCCACACGTTGTCTCCATTGCTACCTCCAAAAGTCGTCCATATAGCTGCCTCCATACATCGTCCCTTTATCAAACGAGGTGTGTCAGGCAGAAATTTGGGTTGTTTTCATGGATTCCACATCAAAGTTGTTAACTTTGTCGCCACCCTGCTGTGTTATCCACAAAATATACTGGCAAACTTTTACCATTTAGGGATATTATTTCAGCGCTTCTTGCGCATCTGTTTACATTCCCCTCACCCGGCATATCCTAAACTTATAAGAACGCTACTACACTTGATCTTATACAAAAGGTTCTTAGAAGTGCTGTTTGGGGAGTAGCCTAGAGACAGGGGCTTGAATTGGCGAAAGCTCGCCTGGCAGCGGAGCGCCAGCTCCATGCGCATCATGCGCTTCTTGCGCATCTGTTTACATTCCCCTCACCCGGCATATCCTAAACTTATAAGAACGCTACTACACTTGATCTTATACAAAAGGTTCTTAGAAGTGCTGTTTGGGGAGTAGCCTAGAGACAGGGGCTTGAATTGGCGAAAGCTCGCCTGGCAGCGGAGCGCCAGCTCCATGCGCATCATGCGCTTCTTGCGCATCTGTTTACATTCCCCTCACCCGCCATATCCCAAACTTATAAGAACGCTACTACACTTAACTTGGTGCAGGCTGGGACCGAGTCTGACCCTGGGGCTGGTCATATACTGCCGACGGTAACACAGCTACATACAGCCGCCTCATCCCCAGGAACACAGCTACATACAGCCGCCTCATCCCCAGTAACACAGCTACATACAGCCGCCTCACCCCCAGTAACACAGCTACATACAGCCGCCTCATCCCCAGTAACACAGCTACATACAGCCGCCTCATCCCCAGTAACACAGCTACATACAGAGAATTGCGGGGCCTACCTCGGTCCAGGTCTCAAAGGCCTACTATACCTCCTCCCACCCCTCCTCCACCTCCTCCTCCTCCGAATTACCATCCGTGGGCATGGCGCCATCAGTCGGTAGCTCTAGGCACAGCAGCAGTGCCGTCGCTAAGCGACAGCAGGCGGTGCTGAAACTGCTGAGCCTAGGCGATAAAAGGCACACCGCCCAAGAGCTATTACAGGGCATTCCACATCAAAGTTGTTAACTTTGTCGCCACCCTGCTGTGTAATCCACAAAATATACTTGCAAACTTTTACCATTTAGGGATATTATTTCAGCGCTTCTTGCGCATCTGTTTACATTCCCCTCACCCGCCATATCCTAAACTTATAAGAACGCTACTACACTTGATCTTATACAAAAGGTTCTTAGAAGTGCTGTTTGGGGAGTAGCCTAGAGACAGGGGCTTGGATTGGCAAAAGCTCGCCTGGCTGCAGAGCGCCAGCTCCATCCCAAGATCCAACTAACATAGTTGCAGCACCTTTAATCTACTACTAGTTCACTGCCTCCATAATAATAATAATAATAATAATCTTTATTTATATAGCGTCATCATATTCTGTAGCGCTTTACAAATCATAGGAAACAAATACAAATGTAATGTAACAGAGCACAACATTTGTATGGAACAACAGGAGTGAGGTCCCTGCTCGCCAGAGCTTACGGTTTATGAATATGATGGGGTAACACGAGGTAAAAGAATATTTAATGGTCAAGCCATTCTTCTTAGGGAATAGAAAAAAATATAATAAATGGAATTGCTGTCGCTTGAACCACTCAGCCGTCATCTTATATACCAGGTCCAGGGTGAATGGGACTGCAGAGAAGTCTGGTGCCTGTTGGTTGCTGGATAACAGATGGGAGGACGACACAGGACGGGTTAGTAGAAGAGTTAAAACTTCATGCAGTTAATGAGTGTTATAGGCTTGCCTAAAGAAATGGGTTTTAAGAGCACGTTTGAAACTTTGGAGGTTAGGTATTAGTCTGATAGTCCAGGGCAGAGCATTCCATAGAATTGGTGCAGCTCTAGAGAAGTCTTGGAGACGCGAGTGGGAGGTCCGCACTAGGGTAGAGGTTAATCTAAGATCACTGCCGGATCTAAGAGCACGGGTTGGGCGATAGACTGAGATAAGAGAGGAGAGGTAGGGGGGTGCAGCATTATACAGAGCTTTATGGATGAGGGTTATTATTATTTTAAACTGTATTCGAAAGGAGACTGGCAGCCAGTGCAGCGACTGGCATGAACTGTAAGCATACATGGTCCCCTTATCAAACGAGCTGTGTCAGGCAGAATTTTGGGTTGTTTTCATGGCTTCCATGTTAACTTTGTCGCCACCCTGCTGTGTAATCCACAAAATATACTGGCAAACTTTTATCATGTACCGATATTATTTGAGCGCTTCTTGCTCACCTCCTTTGGTTCCTCTCTGACACCCATTGGTTTGAAGCCTGAGTCCAATTAGGGTATGTCGCCATGCCACTCTCTAGCCTGCTGCCGCTGCCTCTGCCTCTGCATGCCGTCCCCTATAGTGTCAGGGTCAATTATTGGATGTTTTACATGCTATCTAGCTTCATTCTGTCACTCTGTCATGGCCATGCTGTTGCCCATAATTTCGGCATAATGGTGCGATTAAGCAGCCTCAGAGGCATCCATGCATGCTGCCCCTGCTGTTTCCTGTCCATTTCCGTGGTGTTTCCATCCTTTTCTGAGGTTCCCAGGTGTTTGGCCAAGCTTCCCTGTGCAGAGCCTTGGTCCCCTTGAAAAATGCTCGAGTCTCCCATTGACTTCAATGGGGTTCGTTATTCGAGACGAGCACTCGAGCATCGGGAAAAGTTCGTCTCGAATAACGAGTACCCGAGCATTTTAGTGTTCACTCATCTCTAAGTATAATACCTGTCACTATAATTACCATGTGAATTGGACAGAGGGGGTAGGGCTGGATAAGCCCCACGCATATCACCACCAACTGTGGCTTCCTCAGGGAAGGACTTTTTGAGGACCCTTGCAATAAAGGGAATAGGGAGAAAGGCGTAAGAGAGAGGTTGGTTCCATGGGACTGAAGGTATCCAGGTGCTCTCTCATCTCGTTTGCCTCCAAAGAGTAGTAGAGAAGGCATGACAGAGAGAGGATGTTCTTCTGCCCAGGAGAAAATGGTGCACACTAAGGAGGAAAGGACCTTGTTCCCTCCTGTTTTCTCAGGATATGGCTTTGGTGTTGTCCGACAAGATGTGGACGTGGCGATCTGTTAGGTGAAGGGTATTTGCCTTCAGGGATTCCCAGATTACCCTTAACTCCTGGTAGTTTGACGGCTTCCTTGACTGGGAAGGGGTCCAGGATCCCTGTACGAAGTGCTCCCCAAACTACACTACTTGCTTCGGTCATGATGGTGACACAGGGGAGGCAGTGCCAAGGAACTCCTTTCCCCAGGTTTTCCACCTTTAGCCACCATTGGAGGTCCCTTTTCACAGAGGACCGGATGGTGACCTTTTTGTCCAGGCCTGAAGACCTTCTGTTCCACAACCGGAGGATCCAAATCTGCAGGACACGAGAGTGCCTCTGGCTCCAGGCTACCGATGGAAGGCAGGCAGGAAGAAGGCCCAGGATTTTCATCGCCCCCCAAACAGATATGGAAGCTTATGTTGCTTGCTTTTTCCTGAGGGAGGAAAGACATCTGATAAGCAGAATTCAACAATACTCCAAGAAATTTCTTGTGGGTAGAAGGTGTTAAATCTGAATTATGTGTGTTGACTAACCACCCCAGACCTGAGAGTTTCTTTAAGGTAAGATCTCTTGTGACAATTAGATATGGTTTGTCTTTACCCACTATAAGAAGATCGTCTAAATATGGAACGATGGAGACATTCTGTAGCCTCAGGAAGGCCGCAACCTCCAGCATAACCTTTGTAAAAATTCTCGGAGCTGAGGAAATACCAAAGAGAAGGGCACAAAACTGAAAATGAAGAGTAGAACCCTCTGGAGAGAGGACTGAGAATCTGGGAAATCTTTGAGATGAGGGGTAAATTGGGACAAGATAGTAAGCATCATGGAACAGTTGAGAGTAGAAACCCAACCTTTCTTGCTCATGAGGAGCTGGAATCAGCACACCCGAGTGGTTGAGGGATGAGACTTCCTGCTAGATAAGAGAATGAGTAGAGGGAGAGGCAGAAGATAGAGGAGGAACAAATCTGGATAATGTTCAGGACCCAAGGGTTTAATGTAATATTCGACCACTGAGGTGCAAATCCTAGGAGTTGACCCCCCCACCCTGGCGTCCGCCCTACTTGCCTCCAGTATTATCAGATGGGTTGGCAAAGAGGAAGCCCCTTCCCCTTTCTCCTTTAGGGTTGCTCCAGCAACCCTTTTTACTTTTTTTACCACAAAAGGAATCCTTGGGATGCTTGTGGGGACGGAAGGAAGCTTTCTTAGTAACCGGCCTGTTCTCAGGAAACCCCTTCTTCTTATTGGAAGCCTTCTCTAGAATGGTGTCCAACTCTGGACCAAAGAGAAAGCTTCAAAGGATTTGGAGCGTATGTCCCCTCCCCAATGCTTCAGCCACACGGCCATTCTTGTGGCGTTGGTTAGGGTGCCCTCTTTAGCTTCAAACCGAATACCCTTGGTGGAGGCATCTGCTAGGAAAGCACTGGTGGATTTCAACAGGGGGATAATTTCAAGGAGAGCCACTCTGGGAGTTGCCTCCCGGGTTGTGAGACTCTAGTTCCTTCAGCAAGAAAAAGAGCATTCTTGCTACTGAAGTGGCGGACAATTGAACTTACGGCTGAGCATGGAAGTCTTCCAGTCTTTTTAAGAAGAGCATCAGAGCACCTGTCCAGGGGATCCTTGAGCTGCACCAAATCATCAAATCACCATTTTCTTGACTATTAATTTAATCAACTGGACATCCACCTTAGGGAAGGAGTCCCAAAGAGACAACTCCTAAAATTCTTAGAAATTATGATCTTCTTCTTGGGATCCTTCCATTCCTCTGTGGTCAACCCCTTTAAGGTATCATTCACTGGAAAGACCCATTGCTTCTTGGCCCTGAGGCCGCCGGACAGCTCGTCTTCCCGAGTACCAGACATAGAAAGTCTTTAATTTTAAGGGTCTCATGTATACCCTTCAGGAGATTATCTAGCTCATCAACATGAAAAGGGTGACAGGATTCTAGCTTCTGACCTACCTCTTGAGAATCCTGCTCCTCCGTGTCAGCAGAAGAACATGAAGGGGCCTCTGAATCACAGTCCTCTTCATCAGAGGAAGAAATGACCGCCAGTCTGGGTTTTTCTTGGAGGGGAATCTTTCTGCATTGCCAAAGCGGCAGATAAAACCAACTTTTCTTTGATAATGGATTTATTTTGTCCATGAACAACGTCTTTTCCTCACACATAAAATTCTTAATATAGGATCTGCATATAGATTTCTTATATGAGTCAGGCATGGAATGAAGACACATATTACATTTTCTAGCAGCGGTCCTACTCTTCTCAGATCGGTCAGACTTGCAAGTTTTTTCAGATCTTTCCGATCTGTCTTCTTTACCTTTCCCCTAAGGGGGGAGGTAAGGAAGATACTAACTTGGGGTTCTAATAAATTGAGTGAAATACATTAGAACAATCTGTACAGCACCACTTACATGAACAGACGAATGGAGGAGGCCCAAGTCTGCCTCATTGGCCATAATGAGTCCGGGACGGCAAGCAATGTACTAAGCGTGCACGTCTATAGAACTCAGATCAACTAGACTACCAGCTATATGAGGTTAAATACCTTATTGGGGAGCCCATCCCCCATACAGTTGGCCTCCATTGACGCTCAGCAGCGCTTCTGTCAAGGTCCGACATCACTTCCATTCAGGTCGCAACCGGAAGTCGTCACGGAGTGCAAAGGATGCTTGGGAACGGAGCCCGGCGGAGTCGCGCATCCTCCATAGGCCACAACTTGCATTGCCACTGGAGTGGACGGAACGCCAGATTGACTGGGGACCAGGGAAGGACAAAGTGACCGAGGACCCGATCCATAGGGGAACTACGACCTCCGGAGGCTAGCATAACTCCAGGTAAGCCTGCAACGTCCCTCCCCCCACTTGACCTGACCCCTGTAGAGACAGGAAGAAAACTGGCGGGAGGTTGTGGGAGGGAGGCCTTCAACCTCTCTTCTTCCTGTCAATACAGAGGTCAAGGGGCATCCTCCAAGTGGGCCGTCATGGAAGGATGTTATGGAAATCTCCAATTCATCATACACATCCCATGCTTACCCCAAATAAGAAAAGAAGGCAGAGTTGCATCCTAGACCTAAGGAACAATAAAGTATTAAAATCGATAGACTATAGGGATAACCAGGAAGGCAGACTAGGGTCTCATTGAATTATTTGCTGCCTCGTCACGTGACTTGGGGTGCCATTGTATGGGTCAATTTATTTAGCCACTCAAACTTGTGCTCACCTCTCACTCAGGACACAAATTGAGCATAAATCCCACCACGTACGGTTCCACACTCTAAGTATAAAATTTCTGCCACCACTTATTGAATTTACATTGGGACCAATCAGTATCCCACTCTACATATGCTCTTGCCTCTCCAGGAGACACCTAATAGACCACGAAACATAAATGCTCGGCACTCTAGCACCACTCTTTTGAATGCTATGAATTGGCAGAGCATACATGGACCAAAATTAAAGTGAAAAGCTTTAATACAGGGAGTTCAGGGCTTTCAAAAGGATGCTTAAAAGTTACAAAATTAAAATGACACACAACTAGGCAAAACAGTTCAACAAAAACAGAGAAGAATAACAGAAACTTACAAAATTACAGTAAATCCTTAATACCTGAAGGTGGGAGAAATATGGAACACCCCAGCTTGTTCATAGAGTGACACACCAGCCTCCATAGAGTGAAGCCTTTATACTCGCATAATACAAAGTTTTATACGTTTTGTGGAGGAGTAGGTGTTGCATGCAGGAGCAGGCATTGCGTGTAGGTGTTCTGTGTTGTACCAGTTCAGAAGCCGGACTTGGATTATAATAGGTACATGGGAGGGGTGGATTTGTCAGAAAAGGTACTTCAGCCATATAACGCCATGCAGAAGTCGAGGGTGTGGTACAAGAAGCTGCCGTGCACATCATGCAGATGGCATTGTATAATGCTTACGTGTTACATCGATGAGCAGGCCAGAGAGGAACTTTCCTTGATTTTCATGAGGTGGGAGGTGGCAGTTGATTTTTAGAGACCAGGAATTGGGGAGTGCTTGCATGTCTGAAAGCTTGGGGCGTTTATCCACAGTGGCATGAATTGGGCTGAATACATGTCTTCCTACTATGACACATTTGAGAAAACAATGCAATTTTTACATTGCCCCCTTCACTTTGTATTACATGTGGGCCAGCATCTCAGGGGTTAAAATTTTCATACAACCATAGATAAATTCTTTTAAGGGTGCCCTTTCCGAAAATAGAGTCACTACTTAGGGGTTTATTTTGCACTGGTACCTCAGGGGCACCCCAACAGCAGTCTAGTGACAAGGGTGCTCCAAAAGCAAAATTTCACTCCTTCCCTACTCAGTCCTGCTGTGTGCCCAGCCTTTCAATTATTGGCACATGCGTGGTATTTCTGTATTCGGGACAACCCCTGGAATGATTTTTTGGGTGTTTGTCTAAAGTGGCATGAGTGGGGCACAGTATGAGTGGGAAATTTTTGAGATTTTGGGGATTAAAATGCTCACCACAGCCCTAGATAAATTCTTTGAGCGGTGTTGTTTCCTAAATGGTGACAACTTTGGGGGTCTTCTATTGTACTGTTACTTCAGGGGCTCTTCAAGTACACTGTGGCAACACAAAACATTTGTAGCCAAATTGGCCTTCCAAAAACTCAATAGCACAGGTTCTGTTTTAGACATTGCTGTGCGACAAAGCAGCAGTTGACATCCACATGTCTGGTATTGCCATACTCGGAAGAAGCATGGACAAGATTTGGAGATTTATATTTACCTCAAATTCCTTCTGAATGTGTCCATTTTAGGGCTAAATAAGAATAATATTATTAAAAAATGTAAATTTCAAAATTTTCAATCCATTTTTGTTTACTTCCAGAGAAAGCATTAAAGGGTTAAAAGACTTCACAAATGCTGATTTGAATATTCTATAGTACATAAGCCTTTACAGGACACTTCCAAACTGAATTGCTCACCAAAAATTTAGCATTTTATCAATCTCTTGAAAAGTTGCTACCAAATTCCTAAATTGTTGAATTTGTACCCCCGGAAAAAGAAACTGAACACCCTAATGATACAACTAACATAAACTACAATGTCTCATGAGAAAACAATCTCAACATCACAGGGATATCTGTTATGTCCACAGGAAGAGACACTGTTCAAATTTAAAAAAAAAAGGACTGAGCCTTAACTTACAAACAGGCTGCGTCCTTAACCTCTTAACGCTCAGCGTCCGATATATCGGACGCTGAGCGCAGTGACTTAGCGCTCAGCGTCCGATATATCGGACGCTGAGCTGATGCCGGTTCAGCTCAAGATCTGAGCCGAACCGGCATCGGGAAAGACGGGGTGCCGGCTGTGACTGATAGCCGGCACCCCAGTGTAACACCCGCGATCGGAGTTGTCTCCGATCGCGGGTGCTTAACCCGTTAAATGCCGCGGTCAGCGCGACCGCGGCATCTAACATGTATCTGGGGGATCTTTCCCCCACGATCGGCCCCCCCGAACCGTTTTCGGGGGGCGCCGATCGTTGCTATAGTAACTCTGGGGTCCGATCTGGACCCCAGAGTTACCTGCAAGAATTGCCAGTAAGATGGCGTCTGTGACGTCATCTTACTGGCACAGTGCCAGCCTATGCAAGTGCATAGGCTGACACTGATAATACTCTGCAATACATCAGTATTGCAGAATATTATCATGAAGAAGCAATCAGAAGATTACTTGTTCATGTCCCATGGTATAAAAGTGAAAAAGTAAAAAAAAAAGTTATTCAATAAAAAAATAAAGTCATAAATCACTAAAAATGCCCCAAACCCCCAAAACATATAAAGAGACATATAACTCAAAAAAAAGTCTAAATCATAAGACAAACCCCACATATATAGTATCACCGCGTCCGTTACAACCCGTAGAATAAAAGTAAATCATTATTGAACCCGCACGATAAACGCCGTAAAAAAAAACTGTTATAAACCCTCCAAAAATTATGATTTTTACCTTTTCAATCCCACAAAAAATGCTATAAAATGTGATCAAAAAACCATATGTACTGCGACATGATACTGGTGCAAAGTACAACATGTCCCGCAAAAAACAAGCCATCAACCAGCTCCGTAGCCAAAAAAGTAGCAAAGTTATGCCACTTGGAAGACGGCAATACATAAATGATAGATTTTTCCCCACATTAGGGTTTTGTTTGACAAATTTAGTAAAACGTAAGAAAATATATTCATGTCTGGTATCCCCGTAATCGTATCAACCCATAGAATAAAGATAACAGGATTATTAGTCTATACGGTGAACACCAAAAAAAAAAGAAGTAAAAAATCCAGTACAGAATTGATGCTTTTCTACTCCTGTCCTCAAAAAAAGTTCCTAAATTTTCAACAATAGGTGATACAAACCCCAAAATGGTAACATTGGAAAAAGCATCTCATCCCGCAAAAAAAATGGCATCACATGGCCCCAATAACGAAAAAGCGAAAATTTTATAGCCTTCAAAAGGGGCCAATGAGGAAACTAAAATCCTGGCAGCTGCAGCGCCCTCCTTCCCTTCTGCACCTCGCTGTGCCCCCATAACACAAGTCACAGCCACATGCGGGGGGTCTTTGTACTCAGGAGAAATTGCAGAACAAATTGTATGGTGGGTTTTCTCTTTTTATCTTTTGGAAATGTGTAAATTTTAGTGCTAAATGAACGTATAAGGGAACAATATGACCATTCTAAATTTCACCTCCATTTTGATTCAATTACTATGAAGATCTCAAGGGGTTAACAATCTTCATAAAAGCTGTTTCTGATAGCTTGAGGGGTGCAGATTTGAAAATGGGTTGGTTATATAGGGGGTTTTGATGCTAAATATGTAAAATTTCATTCCAAACTGTATTTATCCCCAAAATAGTCAATTCTGAAAATCCGGAAAAGCGATATTCTATTTGCAAGCCGCGTGACATCAAAATAAATTATCCAGACATTTCAGAAATTATGAAAATGTAAAGTAGACAAATGGGAAATGTTATTCAGCAACTTATTTAGGTGGTAAATCTATCTGCCTGAAAATGCAATGATTTTGAATTTCGAAAATGGCAAATTTTTCCAAAAATTTATCATATTTTCTTTTTTTTTGTAAATAAACGCAAAACTTATCAGCCAAAATTTACCACTAAAATGAAGTACAACATGTGGGGAAAAAACAATCTCAGAATCGCTTTGATAAGTAACAGTGTTCAAAAGTTATAACCATATAAAGCGAAGCAAGTCAGAATCCAAAAAATCGGGCTGAGCCTTAAGCTACAAAATGGCTGCGTCCTTAAGGGGTTAAGGAGTTAAATAGAAAACAATGCCTCGTTTTGATACCTTGAAAGGACAGGAGACTACTGCTACTAGGAAGAAATAGACCACTGTTAACACAGAACAATGTTAATCAGTGCCTCGTCACCTCCACCTTGTTAATCCCTTCCCATGTGGGTGCATGGGCTCATGGGCATATTGCAGAAAAGACTTACTGGTAACACCCACGATCGGGGAGTGGCTATCCGTTGCCATTAAAGCATTGGAGGCTGTGTCATCAGCCATAATGAGGCTGAGGCTGTCTCATTTTAACCCATTCATTACAAGGTGTGATTTGCACTTTGTAATGAATGAGGAAAATTCCCATATACTGCCATACTGTAGTATGGCAGTATACGGCAGGATCAATCAAGCAACCTAGAGTTAAAGTACCCTAGGGAGTCTGAAAAATAGTAAAAATAATAAAACTAAAAATTCAAATCACCTCCCTAGATGTCATATAAATAAACTGTAAAAATCAAACACATTAGGTATCGCCACGTCCAAAAATGCCATATCTATCAAAATATGATAACAGTTTTTTCACTGCGTTTAACCCCGTAAAGGATAATAGTGTCCAAAGTCATAAATGGCACTTTTTAAAAATATTTTAAAAATTCAATTAAAAGAGAATAAAAGGTTATATAGTCCTAAAAATGGTAGCAATTAAAACCTTATCGAAGGTTAGAAAAAATTATTAGAGGTAGAAGATGGCAAAAATCTAAAAAAAAAAATTTGTACAGGAGGTTTTAATTTTTGTAAATAAATGAAATTTTTATAAAACCTATACAAATACGGTATCTCCATGATCGCACTGACCCAAAGAATAAAGTTGACATGTCATTTGGGGCACAAAGTGAAGGCCGTAAAATCCAAGCCCACAAGAATAAGTTGCAAATGCAGTTTTTCACCATGTTCACTGCATTTGGAATTTTTTTCCCGCTTCCCAGTACACAGCACAGAATATTAAATAATATCACTATGAAGTGATATAATAACTGTCACAGAGCTCCTTATGTGTAAAAATAAAATAGTTATAGATTTTTGAAAACTGGAGAGTGAAAAATGGAAATGAAAAAACAAAAAAGGGCCAGGTCATTAAGGGGTTAACGGAGGATGATGCCTGCACAGACATTACACTGATGCTTAACTATAAACATATTTATTTTTTCAGAAATTACTACTGCGGGTTGAATTTTGAAATATACTTTATGATAGAAAAATGCTTCTCTGCCTTTATATCTGCTACTTTTCCTATAATGAGCAGAGTTTTGGCAGCCTTATCCTGGTCATACACAACAGACAAAGACAGAAGAATAAAGAAGAACTCTTTACATGGTTTTTGGATTGCAAGGGTTGTGAAAAAAACTTTTTTGTCACAAAAACCCACCAACTGAAGAGCACAATTTAACACATGATAAGATAAATTAGACAATCCCAAAACTTTGAGCCTGTTATTTTAATTCTTTCAAAGATCCACAATAAAGATAAATTCACCCCCCCCTCCCCGTCCAGCTGTATATTTGATAGAAAGTGTTAACCCCTTACACATCAAACCCCCTCTGGATGGCGCTTCTTCCATTCTGTGCCCAACAATGCACCCATACAGAAGTTTACCACAACATATGGGGTATCGGTACACTCACGAGAAAGTGGGTATCAAACTTTTTCGAGCTGTTTGTCTTTTTATCAATTCTGAATGTTTAATTTTCCACTGAAAATGAATGTATTGTCCAAAAATATTACAATTTGTAGACCATACCTCTTAAAAGTGCTTTTTAATATGTTGAGGGGGTGTAGTTTCCATAATTTAATTTAAAAAGTTATGCTAATATTTAGGCCTGTCAGAGTCAATTGAGAGCTGAGCAGGTCCTTCTAAATACAGTACATGCTTTGGCAATTATCTAAAACATTTCAAAAATGGCACCCAAAATGTTAAGCCTCATAACACTCTAGTAAAGTATGTCAAATGTTATTAAAACATTGGGGTGCAATGACTTCATAAGTGCTTCAAAATCAGCTTTAAAAGTAGAGAATTTAGAACACAAAAGATATCATCCTAACTAGAGATGAGCGAGTATACTCGTCCGAGCTTGATGCTCGTTCGAGTATTAAGGTACTCGAATGGCTCGTTGCTCGGACGAGTATTTCCCCTGCTCGAGATCGAGCATTTAATTAAAAATACACAGTGAAGAACAGTGAGGAATAGAATAAAAACAGTGAACACAGGATCATTTAAGTGAAAAACGAAGTAAAAAACACAGTGAAGAATAGATTACAGATGTTCGGCACATCTGCTTACCTGTCGGAAGATACGCGCGGAACAAAATAGTATGTGAAGAACAATATATATGTGTGAAGAACACATTGAAGAACACGGGGAGCAGCACCATAGAGACATCGGGGGAACGGGCAGCAGCATGGAGACATCGGGGGAACGGGCAGCAGCATGGAGACATCGGGGGAACGGCCAGCAGCATGGAGACATCGGGGGAACGGGCAGCAGCATGGAGACATCGGGGGAACGGGCAGCAGCATGGAGACATCGGGGGAACGGGCAGCAGCATGGAGACATCGGGGGAACGGGCAGCAGCATGGAGACATCGGGGGAACGGGCAGCAGCATGGAGACATCGGGGGAACGGGCAGCAGCATGGAGACATCAGGGGAACGGGCAGCAGCCTGGAGACATCGGGGGAACGGGCAGCAGCCTGGAGACATCGGGGGAACGGGCAGCAGCCTGGAGACATCGGGGGAACGGGCAGCAGCCTGGAGACATCGGGGAACGGGCAGCAGCATGGAGACATCGGGGGAACGGGCAGCAGCATGGAGACATCGGGGGAACGGGCAGCAGCATGGAGACATCGGGGGAACGGGCAGCCGCATGGAGACATCGGGGGAACGGGCAGCAGCATGGAGACATCGGGGAAACAGGCAGCGCGGAGACATCGGGGGAACGGGCAGCGCGGATACATCGGGGCTGGGGCAGCGCGGATACATCGGGGCTGGGGCAGCGCGGATACATCGGGGCTGGGGCAGCGCGGATACATCGGGGCTGGGGCAGCGCGGATACATCGGGGCAGCACGGAGACACTCGGGGAGGGGCAGCATGGAGACACCGGGGAGCGGCAGCACGGATCCCAACAAGTAAGCAGATGTGCCGAACATCTGCAATCTATTCTTCACTGTGTTTTTCACAGCGTTTTTCACTTAAATGATCCTGTGTTCACTGTTTTTATTCTATTCTTCACTGTTCTTCACATCTGCTGACTTGTCGGGAGATAATATACGCGCGGAACAGTGAAGAATAGCTTATGAGAAGACATTCTTTTTCAATTAAATAACACATTTTATTCCCGAACCATGGTCCCTTTGAAAAATGCTCGAGTCTCCCATTGACTTCAATGGGGTTCGTTATTCGAGACGAGCACTCGAGCATCAGGAAAAGTTCGTCTCGAATAACGAGCACTCAAGCATTTTAGTGCTCGCTCATCTCTAATCCTAACTAATTTGAAGTGCAATGCATCACTAGAACAGAATCTCAAAATCCCTGGATATGTTAAAGCATTCCAAAACTATAACCTCTTACAGTGACACAGGGCAGGTTGGAAAAATAAGGCTGTGTCCTTGAGGCCAAAATACCCTTAATCCTGAAAGGGTTAAATGAGGGGGAAAAAAAACCTAAAGAAACAAACAGAAAAAGTCACAGACTATAGATAAATGACTCCCAATGAGTCCTACTTTGGTAACTTGTTTTGTATTGCCTGCATTTGCTGTTTTCTGTAATCTAGTGCTCTTTTCCCAGTAATAGACACATATAACATTGTGATGGTGTATTGATTCCTACACTAGTATATTATTAATTGCCTAGAGTGTCATTTATTTTCCATTAGATTACATTTACATTTTGATAAATTCAGTAAATTGCAAAGGTTTTTATATGTTACCCCAGAGTACAATTAAATGTTTGCACTAAAAAATTCAAGCTTTAGGCAAATTGTGCAATATGTGAGACTCGTTGTATGGACTACATGTCAGGATACAACACAAATCTGAAATTCATAATATTAATTAGCAAAATTATGGATGTTAGTGGTGAAAATCCCATTCTGAGTAAATGAAGAAAGGTGCAGGGTAGGAGACTGGACTGTAACAAAGAACTGCAGCAACAAATAGGATGTTAAATTAGTTTCAAGAGATTGCAGTGGTGCATGAAATTATTTCTTGCTGCAAAGACTCTTCCCCTGTGGAAATACAGAGCTTAAATGGCAGTAAGAGAGCATGTGGGATTGCTAAAAGGCATTTTTTGATTTAAGAATCTTCCGCGTACACACACCATATGTATGTTCGGGCTGTGCAAATGAATGTGTTCCTCAGCTTGTTTTATTAAAAGTCCTATTAATTGACAGCCTGTAAATCATTGTGTTACCAGCAAAGCTTTATTACGCAGCTAGGTACAGTAGTCTGAAATGTGGATGGAAGAAGTCATTACGGAGTGTCAGTCAGAAATTGTTACTAATTCATGGAAATCAAAAATTCTCAAAAGGAATGTTAATTGTGACTTGATACTACACCACAAAAGGCAGCTAAGACAAGAAAATTAGAGCTTAACACCCTATCACACAAGAGATTAAGAAAGTGAGGAATAAAGGGGTATTCTGACTATTGGAATTTAGTGCTTATATAAAGAATGTGTGATAAATATTTTATTGAGACCCCTTGCTGGTCATTAGAAATTAGATTAGCAGTTCCACTCACAAGAATGCAAGAATCATAATTCCTGTATTTATATAGCGCACAGAGATTACACAGCACCGCACAAAGTATGTCACATTGGTCCCTGTCCCCATGGGGCTTACAATCTGTTTTGGAGTGTAGTAGTAAACCCATGCAAACACGGAGAGAACATACAAACTCTTTGCAGATGTTGACCTGGGTGGGATTTGAACTTAGGACCCCAGTGCTGCAAGGCAGAAGTGCTACCCACTCAGCCACCGTGCTTCCCGTAGAAGTGAAAAGAAGCTTGAATAGTATAGTGGTCGAGCATCCACTCTGACACTCCCATCACCGCCTACGATCTGACATGATGGTATTGTACTTGGCTATATTAATCAGTTCTATAGACTTTGTACATGGAGGAAGCATGGATATTTATCTGTTGCTTTAGTATTTCAGATACAACAAGTTATCCCCAGATAAAGTAAACAGGAAGCCTTGTACCTCAACAGGTAACTTGAGAGGTCCCTCTTTATGGCACTGATGGAAGTAGGCAAGTACTGTGTTTGTATGCCATTGAGATGAATCAAGCAGCCTGACGCATGTGTGACCAGCTACTCTATTCATTTGGGGGAACAAAAGAGTTTCAATATTGGTACCACCTAAAAATAAGCAAGTTTCCCCATGTCCAGTGGATAGGGAATAACTTGTTGTGACCATTTAAGCTTTTCCTTATTGCAGTCATGCAATACAAAGGAATGGAGTGTTCTAGTGATAAGGATGTTACATATGGCAGACATTTTTAACTATTTAACTATACATTTTGCATATGATATTAGGGTTGTTGTAACAGGTGTGGATCTTCTTCCTTAATTCTTGGAAAAGGATTGGAAAGTTATTGTGAGCTGCAAGAGAAGACAATAGTATACATGAAAGTAGTAGAGAACATTAATCAGTTCCAAAGGGGCTGGAAAAAAATTATCTTAAATAGTATGCAAGAGCTATAGTTTAAGTGAAGCAAAAATGGCATAAAATGTCACAATGCTCAAATCCAATACTATTCTTCTATGACAGTAAAAAAAATAAAACATCAACCAAAACAAATTTGGTGGGTGAAAGTGAGCAACTCCCCAGCAGCTCTGCAAATCTCCAGCAGGTGCTGCAACGTACCATGAGAGGGTCATGCCATTCATGACCTCTAAACCAATAGTCATCCACAAGTGTCTCACTAGTGTTACATAACCACAGATTTTAATTCCATTAATGTAAGATTACAACCCAATTCTTGACATTTCATTGTTCACAAAAGACACTTAAGTTCTTTTACTGAAAAGAAAAAAAAACGTATTTACATCCAATAGCAACACTAAAGTAAATAAGTGAATTAATTGAACAGGATCCATCGCTTGAATTAGGTTTTAATAGACTTTTACTCATTCTGCCTGTGATTATCCATGTAAATAAAATTCTAATATCCTGCAATATTCAAGGTGGCCATATTAGCTTGACACTCTTTACTCTGTACATTATACAATATTAAAATTTACCTCATTCGGTCTGAAGGTGGTGTCTCCCCAAAAACGTTAAGTCATGCAGTTCACATTGCTGCCCGTAGTGGTCTAGTGAGTATACGTCTCTGCCCAAGGTCTGAAGACAGCGTGAGTGTCTATACTATATTGAATAAATCTACGCTAACTATGCAAGAAGGAAACATGTTGTTATAGTGATACCCTCGAATATAATAATAAAAAGCCACTATTATTGTTACTACAAGGTTATGAAGATTACCGTATTCTCATTGCCTTTTACAAAAGTACGATGACTGGTACAACCGAACTGTAAACATTGAACATTTAATAAATTTGAAGAAGGTTACTTTGCTTATGGTCTATTATTGGACACTATTCATGGATGCGTTTTTATGAGTTTATGGAGATCCTCTAGTCGTAGACCAATTGTCTGCTTACTTCCTCCACAAATCTTTGTCTATTGTTATATTACAAATTATCTGCATCTTTACCCGTTCAAGGACTGTTGACCAAGCATGTATAGAAAATAATTACAAAACATAAAAGAAAAGAGTTCCCTTTAACAAGTAGTTATGATGGAGTCTGCAATTTTTTTCTATTTTAAAAGTTTAAAAAGTATTTTCAAGTGAAATGATTTAGGCAATTATTGAGTTAATCTTTAGCCTCCTGCCCTCCTCTCTCTGCTGTGTACATATAGGAGATAGGATTTTCATTCCTAGAAAATATTGCACTTGATAACTCAGCTCTATACAGTCTGTCTAGTGACTGTCTTTAAATACTTAAAAGGATTGTCCACTTTAGGTAATTTACCAATGTACATCAATTAAATTAAGTGTCCATGATTAGCCAGTGCATTGTCTACCTTCCAGCACCTTAAAAACTTATTCATGAATACCATCATAGGGTCCTGGAAGATTGGTCATGGACTATTCGGATCACATAATCCCCCATTTGCTGCCATTTTATGGACAGGAATGCTGACCAATAAGACATTTCTAAGCCAGGGGCTTGAGGTTACATTTCAGGAAAGTGGTGAAGAATAGAGATGAGCGAGTATACTCGTCCGAGTATACTGCTCGGTCGAGTATTAGCATACTCGGACCGGCTCGTTACTCGGACGAGTATCTCGCCGGCTCGAGATCGAGCAGTAAATTAATAAAATAAATTGAATAAAAGTATTTTTATTGAAATAACACTATTCTTCACTTTGCAGGTGTTCGCGCGTGTCTCCCGCTAAGTTAGGAGATGTGCACGAACATCTGGAATGTGAAGAATAGTGTTATTTCAATGTGTTCTGCACTTAAATGGTCCTGTATTCACTGTTTTTAATGTTTTAATTCTATTCTTCACATTGCAGGTGTGCGCGCGTGTCTCCCGATAGGTTCGGAGATACGCCCGCACATCTGCAAAGTGAAGAATACTGTTATATCAATGTGTTCTGCACTTAAATGGTCCTGTATTCACTGTTTTTAATGTTTTAATTCTATTCTTCACTTTGCAGCTGTGCGCGCGTATCTCCGAACCTATCGGGAGACACGCGCGCACACCTGCAATGTGAAGAATAGAATTAAAACATTAAAAACAGTGAAAACACGAACATTTAAGGGCAGAACACATTGATATAACACTATTCTTCACTTTGCAGATGTGCGGGCGTATCTCCGAACCTATCGGGAGACACGCGCGCACACCTGCAATGTGAAGAATAGAATTAAAACATTAAAAACAGTGAATACAGGACCATTTAAGTGCAGAACACATTGATATAACACTATTCTTCACTTTGCAGATGTGCGGGCGTATCTCCGAACCTATCGGGAGACACGCGCGCACACCTGCAATGTGAAGAATAGAATTAAAACATTAAAAACAGTGAATACAGGACCATTTAAGTGCAGAACACATTGATATAACACTATTCTTCACTTTGCAGATGTGCGGGCGTATCTCCGAACCTATCGGGAGACACGCGCGCACACCTGCAATGTGAAGAATAGAATTAAAACATTAACAGTTGCTGCCTGGGGCAGTGTACAGGATTCCTTATATATCTGCCCAGTTCTGATTGCAGGTGGCTTGGTATTGTGTCCTTTTACTTGTCCAATTGCTAATGCTTTGCTATTATCTGACCTCTGCTACATTTATTCAACCATTGTCCTACTATACGATTTTGTGCCTCGCAGTCATCTTGAATTAGATTTGATTCTGGCAGACTTTTCTTGTCTATATAATATTTGTTGTTCATTTGTGTCTTATCTATCCTGGTGTAACCAAGTCTCTGATTTTGGTTACCTGTTTGCTCCACCATTCAACAGCTGCTGGACTAAGTAATTTTTTCCTAGAAGGGTCTCTCAGGGTCTATCAGAAAGTTCCTGCTCGTGGGTTCACCAGTATCAGGACAGTTTATCTGCTGGAGGCAGTTCCTTAGTCTGCAGGGAATTTTCAGGGTGCCACCACTTTCCTAGTCTGACAGTATTCTCCGAGTCTGGTTGTGGTTGCACTGTTTGCTGGACAGGTTAATTTCATAGTAAATTACTTATTACCCTGCCCCAACACATTACAAAAAATTAAAAAGTAAAGGGGCCAACCCCTTTCAGCCATTGGAAACTTTATCACAATCTTTATCACTCAATTGTCAGAACTGAGAGAAAGCTGATTTACATAAACTGCTTAAAGGCAGGGAGAAAGGCAAGGAATATTTTTTTCCTGTAAGTAAATTATACTATTATACGTTAGCACTATTGATTTATGTTAACTTTGCTAAAAGTTTAGGTACACTTTAAATAAAATTCGGATCCACACAAGGGTATTGTAACAAACTTTAGAATAAAAGTATGGACTATCACACCAAAGAATATACATTTTCAAGGATTAAATAGCTTTTTTTTTAACTTTTGCTAGACAGAAAGCAGAAAAAGCCTTTGTCCCAAGTGATCTTAAAAAAGAATCTCAAACACAAGAAACAAGCCAATGTGAGATCTGAATGAATGGATCAATTTTACATGTACTGAATTAGAAAACAGACTAATCCTTAGCACCTCCTGGCTTTTCATATTCATATTTTATTCACAATTTTTGGCTCAATGCACATCTTCAGAGCAACCATGGGAGAGCACTGATGAACATAAGGTCAGTCAACTTCAATTTATAGATTAGCACAGTTAGATGTATCCAGAGATTCTCTCGCCATGTTAAGCATTTCCGATTTCTGTGTTTAATTCCAGTCGAAATCCTTTCAATCGTAACATGCAAATGTAAACACAGACATTGGCAAATGATATCCCTGCTCAGAGGCAAAGAGATTGGAGGAACAGCATGTTTTTTTGTATTTCTATGTGAAAATAAAATATGATGGAGTACTAATGAAACAGACCATTATGACTAAAGCATAAATAGCACAAACTGTAGCACTTTTACAAGCATCAGCACAAAGAGGTCAAAGGTAATAAGGAGTCAATTAACCACTCCAATTTAAGGAATAAAAAAGAAACTTTTCACTTAACATAGGATAAAAATGAATAAAAATTAAAATAAAAAAACAGGGTAGAGACCACCTAATTAGGATTTTGCCTTCCTTAGGATTGCAAGCAGAACTTGTTGGGCCTCTAATTGTTTTCCACCTTATGATCCATGTAATTTAGTTGCGGTCACAGCACTATAATATATTTTGAAAGCTCTGTGCTTCAACTCAAAGTGTCTAAAGGGTTGTTGTTGTAGCTTTCAATTTGCTATGCACTTCTTCTATGTACCAGACTAATATAAAACCAGAAGGTCACCATATGGATCTTTACATTTCAGAATAAATGCCCACCCTTTTTTGATTATTTGGCGACTTCCCATAGATAAGAAGTTATTGAAGTTATATTATTATAATATATTTCAGTCCTATTCATACTATATCCTCAGAGACTTGGAGTTCATATTTTCTGCTGCTAATACCTAATTCCACTGCTTAGAAAGTGAATTTAACCTCTCCTAATATGTCCCCCCACGTGGTAAACACTGTCTTCCTTTCTTCAAATCTGGGTTCCAAAGTTTCTGTCATTTCTGCTAGAATTTTACCACTGGATGGTTCCGCTCGTAGACGAGACCCTATACTGTAGACCCTAGGCAATGATACAACTGTGATGCTATCACAGTGATACCACATTTTAAGATAAATCTCAAACTATGAAGCATTTACTAAAATAGATTATCAGAGCTGTTACTTTATTACATGTTCTATGTAGATGCTGAAGTTTCTTGTATCTTGTTATTTTGGGAGCTAACTGCATACTATATTATTTGAATTCCCCAACTTTACCACTGTGTATATCCAAGCTCTAACCCATCTCTATCTTTCATCATCCACTGGTATTGTTCCATCTTCCTTTGAACACGCACCTGTCACATCCATCTTAAAGAAGCCTTCTCTGGACCCATCTGAAATTTCCCTGACCAAAGTCTCTAATGACTTATTGTATGCCAAGGCAAAATACCCCTACTTTGCTCTCCGCTTTCTTGATCAGTCTGTTTGCCTTTGACTCTTTTGATCCTTCCCTCCTACTGCAGATGCTATGTTCCCTTGGTATCACTGACATGGCCCTTTCCTGGATCTAGTTATGTGCATCCCTCATACTCTGGAGCTCTCTACCAAAATGTGTCAGACTGTCCTCGACCTTCAAACATAACCTGAAACCTACAATAGACAATAACGGCACTGTTCTGCTCCTTCGCTTTGTATCTCTATCTACCCTGACATGTAGATTGAGGGAACACACAGGCAGAGTCCTCCTTCCAATTTTTTGTACTTGTATTTGTTCTTGTCTTAATGTAAAGTATGGAACTCCCTATATATTGTTCAGCAATATAGAATTAATGTTCCTCTATAAATTAATAATGTTAACATGCTCTGGGTATAGTTGATATATTTTCAAAGAGCAGATGTAAGCTATACCTCCTCACCACCATGGAAGTAAATTATGGAAAAGGGACTGTTCCTTAAGGGATTACCTATGTCAATGAAGAGCTGCTATTTGCATAAAAATGTGCCTTTGGCTGGCATGTCCTTGTAGAACTGCTCTGTCTCCTGTTAGTCGGCGGATGAAGAATTGCAGCTCCTTGAATCCAGGCTGTGCACTCATGGTCTATATCTTTGTTTACAGTGACAAGATATATTGCCTTTTGAAGCGCATATTGCGAGTTATTTACTAAAATTGTCATAGTTTACCTTTTCAACTCCACAGGTGTATGGTCTGACTTTTTTATATGAGTGGGTGCTGACAGTTTAAAGAGCATTGGACTGACAAATAGGGCAGGTAGATGCCATTCATAAATGCTAATACACACAACTTGATGTGTGAAATGTGCCCGTGGATGATTTGAAGGAGTTGTCCATTACAACCAAATAAACCTCAATCCATAGGATAGGTGCTCACTTCCAGAACACAGAGCTTCTTGATGATGGGACCACTACCATTCATGAAAATTCCAAGCAGACAGTCATGCATGGGCACGGTAGATCTATTCTATGCTGCAGTAGACCGCATGGTACCAAACTTACCTACCTCCATTCATGCCATAAAGGTGAATAGAGAAGCTTTCAACCTGCTTGAAAGGCTGTTCATATGGGTTTTCATCTGCCCCCATTCATGGGAACCTTAAGGACAACCACAGTTAATAAATGTACACGTTCTTGGGTATAAGGGCTAACTTTGAGCCACTGGGCATACCCTTAAGGATCCGGCCATCACAGTGTTTCCTCACTAATGCATTTGAAGTCAGCCTGTTGGGCCATGTTTAGGGCATTAAAATGCCCAAATTGGTTATCTGATTAACTAGCAGAATGGGAATACTTTAAGTAGATAGATGTTAAGCACTTTGTGATGTGAAATTTGCAACAGGCTAGGGATCCTACCCTGTAGATTTAGTAGACAATAAAGGTTGAACACCACGTGATATCAAATGCAGTTAGGCCCCCCTGAGTCTTTGTCAAACACACTTATAATGTAAGTAAAGATGTGGTCTGTATGGTGCTCCTGCATGCTATGAATGCATAGCGTAATGGGAATAGTTTAATTTACTCCGGTAAATTAGACTTATAGATACAGAGCAGAATGAATAATTAAGCAGTACCATCACTGTAAGCTAAACCTTTTGAAAACATCAAAAACTTAGGGGCAAGTAAATATACCTGAAGGATACATGTGTCATATTTCTCTCGCTGCTTGCTTGCACACTGTGGGAGAAGAGACAATAGACCAATTTTTACACTTTTGCCCTTTCCAGCCTATATTAAAGAGTTGAAACATACAATTGCATGACAAGCCCACTTTGAAGTCATACAGCCAGGTTAATTTTGGCATCACTTCTTCAAAAATAGGGGGGAAAACAGGATTCAACAGAATTTTTGATGCATGCTACAACAGAAAAGTGTTGTACACACTTTTATAAATCTCCCCCATTGTGCTGCATTCACTCAATTTCAACTACACCACATCAACAGTATATGGTAATTACAGAATTATTAACAATGGATTGTTTCTCATTTCGAAGAATGATATTTTTCCTATATAAACGATCGGCTACGGTTCAGATAAATTATGAATAGTGCGACTTTGTTCTGCAAGTGATATAGTAAATGCTTTTATATCATAAGGTGTTTACAAAAGTTCTGTAAAAGCTGGATACTTCCATTCATTCACTACAAGAGTGTTCTTCAGAGTCGAGATTTCCCACAGCTCTTCATTGTAGAGAAGTACGCATCAGGCTTTTATATTCATGCTGCATGCAATTACTTCATACACAAATATTCTAGTAGTCAAGGTAACAAGGGGACTGAAATCACATTGCCGAGGAGGCAAACATGTACAATGTGCAGAAATGTAACATTGCTGTCCACTTGTATGGAGCCTACACACTCATGCTCATTGAACAATTCGGTAATAGCAACAGTATGCCTCGACAAATTGCCTTCAATAGGCTTTCATCAGTAATTGGCAAAATAAAGGTAACTTTTATCAGGATGAAGACTATAGAGACACTGCTAATGGGTTTATCAGACTGACAGCTTCAGCTATGTATAGTAGTGCTGGATTCTGGCAGACTATGCCTTTGTGTAACTATTCCTCATAATGTCATTGCGATAAAAGAAGGTAGTGTAGGACTACGTTATTAAGACAATACAAATTGCCTGGTTTTGTATGTTGGCAGAAGCAAAATTTGTATTTTATTAGGCAAATGAATAGAATAGAATAGCAATGATATAACAAAATAGCAAAATTCACCTGAAACAAACTATATGACATAATGACATAATGACATATATGACATAATTTACTTACCCGTCCCGTCAGGATCCCCACCGTGCATTGTCCGACGAGGATTCAGGCCTGCCACAATTCACTAAGATCGTACGTCCAATTTCCTGCATGTGTCGCTTCCCCGCTGAGGTCTGCCGGAGTTCACCTTCTTCTTCCTGGGGTATGTGAGTGCTGATCTTGCGACATAATTTGCTTTTTAAATTACGCGGTTTGACCAAATCAGAGGGGTTGTCTGACATCCACGCGGGAAATTCAGCACAAAAAACGACCCTTAGTAAATGTGCCCCAATATCTGCAGAGTCTAAATGCATATACCTGGAAAAGGGATTGTTAAATTGTACAGCCCATAGAAGTGAATTATAGTTTACCATAATATATTCCAAATTCACAAGAAAATGTTAAAAAAAAGAGTTCATTATAATTGGATGCTGTAGGCAACATGGCCACCAACATGTCCAATGACAGATCATCTTTACAATGGGGTCATTTATCATACGCCGGCGCTCATGCTCGAGCAACTGGCATGGCTGGATATATCAAGAGGCTTCGGTGTCTACCTGGCATAAAAATAAATGCAGCCGGAGAATTTTCACAATAAGAATCTTATTAAAAATCTTATTAAAAATCTTATTAAAAATATGGCCCCAGGAAGGTTTTTTTTTGTGAATGAGCCCATAATGAGAGTATGGGGGCAGTTATCTTTTATCTTCCTAAAGGGTAAAAAGACACTCCCCAGGGAAAATTAAAGGTTTACAGACCCTTGGCCATTATTAACTAATTCCCAAATACATACATACTAAGGACAATGGGGGAGATTTATAACAATTGTCTGCAAGCAAGTTTCTTGTGGCAACTGCTCAGAGCTCAGATTTCATTTTCACACAGATGTTTCTGAAATCAAAGCTGAGCACTGATTGGTTACCATAAGCAACTCTCATACAGTTGTGATACGTTCCCCCCATATCTTTTAAAGGGTGACAAAGAATGGGAGCACCCATGTCTCACGCATAAAGGATGTGTTCAAGACGTCCCGGCTGTGAAGTGAAGTTATAAGAGTATAAAATAAACTAAAAATTATTCTGTGTCAATTTACAGACAGAACCAAGTTGGAATACTCTAATTCTAAAAATCTGTATGAGGGAAAAAACAATAATGCACTTGGCAGTGGTATTGTAAGTAAATCAATATGAACATATCATATTTGCCAACTTCAGTAGCTACATACTCTATAATTACTGCACATCAGTATCGCAATCTTTTCGGAGACATAACTTTAGCATTTTTCAGTTGATAGAGCTGGTTTGGGGCTTATTTTGTGTTGTCCTTTTCAGTAGTACCATTTTGGCCCACTTAACTTTTTTTATCACGTTTTTGGGATCAATGAAAAATTTATATTTTTGGCCAGTTTTTCAAGGTTTATTTTTAAATACTCAGTAATTAAAGTTGGGTCTAGCCTGGAGGCAGGGCCCAGATTCCAGAACACATTGTGCAGCCCCAGGGCACATGTCGGACCCATTGGAAAATAGGATCCCCCACCCTGGGTTTTATGGTTGACTGCAGTGTGTAACGAGGTTAACACCGGCGATCAGTGTTACAGGCGGGTGTCAGCTGTAACATTAAACCGACACCTACAGCTTCTGGCAACTCGACCTGTGCCATACTATTATGTTCTCCATTAGGAAGGGGTTAATATAGCCAGGCCAGGGTATATTACCACACTGTTTACTACAAATTTGAGCTATATTTTTACAGATATCAACGTTAGAAGGCTTCTGTAATGAATTATAAGATGCTCTTGTTAATGGTGTCTGTTATAGTCGGATGAATAAGAAATTCATAGTCTCTTACATAGGACTGATAACAGAAGAAAAAATAATAACTGTTTAGAGGTTCAGAAAATAGATTTGATCTTGCTCAATTGCAGTTTGTTTCTTGCATTCTGTTTCTCCTGTGTCAATGCTGTGCTAGTGAGGAAGGAGCATGTTCACTCAGAAATGTGTGAAATATTACTGTATTTTGAATACAAGTACTAACAACGAGGTCGTATCTATAACAGCAAGTTAGTCCAAAGAGATCTCACTCAGTCTACTCCCCATTATTGTAAATTCTATTAGACCTCTAGTAGACTATTAATATCACAAATGCACATCTTAACTTCAGGGGCGCTACAGTTGATGAACGGTCACAACACGGCACAGGAGAAACAGAAAGCAATGTAAAAATTATGTTCAGTAATCATATAAGAGCAGGGAAATATTTTATTTTTCTTGCCAGCATTAGTTAAATAATTGATAATGTAAAGGCTTACTTCACACAGCATAGAGTATGGTGGGATCAAGGAAATCCTGATATAAGAGTTGGAGTCTTATTACTGGTTACTGAAGAAAATACTTTATCAGATAGATGAAGTAGACCTAAAATTGTGAAGGCTGTTATGTATGCACTGGGATAGCTTAAAGAATAACTGGTGTTCAAATGGGATGAGTGGACGCAAATGGTAAAATTCAGGTTTGTACTTAACATTGCCGGCTCTGGTAACAGAACTGATCTGTTACTGGGGGCGTGGTCCTTGTCTGGACTCGGTACTGGAACCAGGGCCTGAATAGGCCAGCAGAAAAATGTTTATCAAGTAAATGTTTACATTACCTTGTTAGAATAACTTGTAGTTACATCTTGGTGTTCTAGGGCTTGAACGTGGTAGCATCATTTCCTACCAGCTACATTTTCTAAATGAGCCTAATAAGCTTAGAAGTTTCAGAATACAGTATAAAGTAATCTACCTGTATTCATAGATCTAGAGAGTCTCCAGGTAAGCCGGATGTGATCATCTGCAGGTGGTGGTGCGCTCTACTTCTGCGGTATTCTACATGTATTCATTTTCAATTAACAAAACAACAATTTCAGAGAACAAGGACACATAGGTAGTCCCTCACTAGGACTGGAACTGCAAGTGTACAAAATTCTACTTATAATGACCTTCTATAAAGCTGTCCTCAACAGGAAGCCCCCACAAAAGACATATCCCTCCTCCTGATCCCAATCTGTTGTCTTTCACTTTGGCAAACAAGATGCCTGCTTTGCACTGATGAGAACCAAAAGTTTGAAACCAGCCTTCAGCAGATGAGCATCTTTTCCCAAAAAGATTGATCCCAAATCAAGTTATAAGGCATTGTCTAGTAGGAAGCGGTCTTCCAAGAGGCTAAACCATAAGCAGAGCTTTCCTTTTTCCATGTATGTAACTGTATATGAAAATCCCTCTACTATCCTACGAAAGGATGATGCTACTATGATATCTCTTTAATTGTTGATTAAAACCTTAAGACGCACATTTAATTAAGCATAGGTCTTGGAGATTTTGCTAAAAATGCTTCTCTCAGCTCGGAAGCTCATCAAATTGATCCAACAAACTTCAGTTAAACATGTGGTTTTTGTCTGCTGCAGTTTCAGTATGTAATAGAGGTGAAGCTCTCAACCACACAACTTTAGCTTTGTCTCCTCCATCTGTGACTTCAGCACAAAACAGCTGTCACTGCACATGTTCAACATAAGAAATCATTTTTCAATATTTTACATTAAAATTGAAATAAATTGAAATAAAAAAGATAGTTTAGAAGAAACGGTAAATCAATTTATTATACATATATAATAAGTCATATTTTTGCAAGTCTCAGCTTGTAATCTGTTGGAACTAGGTCTGTTTGTACAAATAAAACATCTCTGCTATCCACTGAAGATAGATGACCTTGTAATCAAATGTTAGGCCGGAGACAGTAAATTATGCAAATCTAGCAGATTTTACATTTTCTTGGTGTGAGTTTTGTATAGTATGAGTGGCAGTACAATAATTACTTCTCATTAGACTGAACGGAGCAGAGATGAAGAAAGGCAGACGTGTAGAAGGATGCAAGCACTGACATGATGAAAGAACATCTATTAAGAAAAAAATGTCTGCTTGTAATGGGATAGAAAGCTGTGCAAGCCTACTTCCACCTGATTGAAGTGCCAGTTCCTTGCATACTTCAGTCACCAGCAAGTCTTTTGAAGCTTTCACAATTATTTTATCTATACACCTCATCTCACAGTTCACATAACCTACATGATATAGAGAACTTAGATCAAGAGGTGGAGATGCAGCTACAGAAAAAAAACCATCAGATTCAGATTGTCTGTCCACAGCCCAAAACTACTTACTGTATGTTCTTAAACAGAGAGAATATTCCTGGGACCATAAATGAATGATGCTGCAATACCCGAGGAGCAGGAAAGATGTTTTTTTTAATTTTTTTCAAGAAAATGACAAAATGAAATCAGATATACTGTATACAGCAGTTTATAAATAGTAAATTCTTGGACATACATATTTCATACATGACTTGTTGCAGGGCAAATAGTGGAAATAAAATATTTTCTATGAGTTGCATTACACCATTTGAGGTTCCTATGTTCCCTGCTGTTGTAAAGTATATTCTGATATATAATGTATAATGCGGAGAACATTTTATTTCTGCTTATAAATATTTCATGTGCATCTACATCCTCTTCTTGTTTATACCCATTTGACAGCCTTTATAGCATGTGCACCGTATGATGTGTGGTACAAATCATGATGATCCCAGGATTATTCTTCCTCTTCGCTGGATAAAAATATCCCACCACATAATCTGGGAAAATATGTTTTGTGTAAATGTCCACATTCATTTTTTATCATCTAGGATTAGCTGCTTTATGTAAAGGTTACACAACAATTTACCCATTGGCCTTCATGGACTTTCACCTAGTTCTTACTGAGAAGATTCAATTGAAATCATAAGTCATGTTACAAATTCTGAAAGGTTTTTTTTTCCTCCATGGGAATAACTTTCTGTAGAAGCTAAATGTAGGGCCTCCAAAATAACAGTGTCACAGGAAGACAGACCTAGATAGACACATATTGCACTCCTCCAGTGTCTAACAATAGACAGGAAATACTAAGAGATACCACCTAAGCGAATCACAGGACAGAATCATGTCCTGCTTGAGACAGTGACTGTTTTCTGTGTGTCAAGAGACATTAGAAAGAGGATTACTGTAAAGATCAGGGCAGTGTATGGACCTGAACATCTATCAGTGAGTAATGTTTTGCATTTGTTATAGGCCCTATTTTAAGCTTTTAAAAGCATATTTCTATCTTTTGAATAAATCAGTAGTTCAGGGTGAATACAGGCAGTCCCCGGGTTACATACAAGATAGGTTCTGTAGGTTTGTTCTTAAGTTGAGTTTGTATGTAAGTCGGAACTGTATACTTTATTATTGTAACCCCAGTCAAAATTTTTTGGTCTCTGTGACAATTTGATTTTAAAAATGTTGGATTGTCGTAAGAACCAGGATTAACAATAAATCTTAATTACAGGCACCATTGATAACTGTTAAAAATGTTTATTGTAGCCTAGGACTAAAGTACAGTAAATTACCAAAATCCAGAGGTCCATTTGTAACTAGGGGTCATATGTAAGTCAGATGTTCTTAAGTAGGGGACCGCCTGTACATGGTTTCTGATTATTATATGATTTTACATTTCCAGTGGCTCTAATCTCTTTATATTCTATGTTTCATCTGCTTCTATCTGGGAGCTGGTGGGTAGAGTTCAGCTTCTGCCTGTGACTCAGCTGACACCTACCTAAGCATCTTCCCTTCTTACTAGCAGGAGGAAATTCAGCAGGATTAAGCAGCAGATTCGGTAGCAGCGAGCATGATAAGAGCCAAAGTAAGAAGAAAAAGAAGGACTTTGCGTTGATAAGTATATATGAAAGTTTCCTGTATTCTTTTGCACTTTTCATTATTTCAAAGTTTATTAAAATTTAAGGGGCCAGTTAAAAAATACAGTATATACTGTTTGAAATATACACAATTTGTGTATAAAGTTGAACCCATCCACTCAATCCATACACTTACCTGTGGGTTTATCTGGCCTGAAATCTAGAGAATGAAGGGCAGTGAAGTTTCCATACTCTAAATCAGTGATGGCAAACCTTTTGGAGACAGAGTGCCCAAGCTACAACCAAAACCCACCTGTATGTCGCAAAGTGCCAACATGACAATTTAAGCAGTAACTTACTGATCCCTTGCTGTATCACAGGTTTTAATCGTGTTGGTGTCCTTAGTTCACCAATACAATAGAAAGATGATGGAGAAATTTGGATTGAAGCTTCCCTTCAGGGTCCCCTGAAGAGGAAGAATCAGGGGATCCAGAGCAGGAGCTCTAATGACAATCCATCTCTATCCACACCTTCTGGCTACTCCTGTAGTCCTGGGAGCCAAGGCTCTCACTTTAAAATGTTGCTGAGCATGGCACGTCCTGGGCTGTCTTGGACCACAGGAGGAAGCCCTGAGTCCTATCTGGCAAACTGTGTTGGGGTGAAGGCCTGGGTGCCCACAGAAAGGGCTCTGAGTGCCACCTCTGGCACCCGTGCCATAGGTTTGCCACCACTGCTCTAAATCATAGTGTTAGTTCTAACTGATTAAAACCTAAAAGGAGTTACATTAGAGCACATATACTAAACTCTATGCACCAGTTTTCTGGTGGACTGCTTGCACAGATATTTAAGAAGTGTCAGCACACATATGTGTTGCACAAAACGCTTTTGTGTCACGGCTGCACTATTCTTCATGCGACACAAATTTCTTCACTGAAGGGAGAGTTCCGGTGCTCAGCCGGACCGTGCACCAGATTTAACATGCAAAGTCTGAGAGAAGTGAGTTGCACGACCCATGTTAAAGGACCAAAAAAAAAGTGGTACACTCTTTCGGAGCTGTGCAGGGGGCGCCAGATTCACAAATCCTGAAATCTGGCGCCCTCTGCCCACTACACAGGCATAGTGCAGTTTTTACTGTTTTAGTAAATGTGTTCGAAAACCTTGACTGCTTTCCTCTTAAAACAGTAGAACACTCACTTTGTCAATACTCACTGAATATTTGTTTCCAGTACTGACACACAGCTCGCACTGTTTTTTGAAATCCATATTTTTCTTATCCAATATAACCCCTTTATTCCCAGTCACCACAATATTAAAGAAAGAAGACAGCGAGACATGAGGTCATTTCAGTTATTCCTTTTGGACTCTATTTTAAGTAAAACTACATATTGCTGAGGTGGGGGAGCTGTAAAACAATAACCCTCCTATACTCTGTCTATTCACCTTTACATCATTTGTAAATATTACATTTTTACCAGTTTTGTAGAACAGTGAAGAAGTAAATATTAATACAATAATGACATTCTGACATGTAAGAGACATCAGTGGAAATTATGCAAAATTTAAGAAAAATCTGAAGTCTGTTAAATCCATTGTGGTCAGACTAGATATCTCTTTGCAGTTTGTATTTTTGAGAACAGAGTCCCAAATTGTAGCATTCTACTCATATCATTGCTGTTCCCAGCAGATTCTTGTCTACATCAAACGACCCACAGAACTTCACACACTTGGCAGTGTCAGTGCAGGAAAAATGAGTTTCTTCGTACATGAGCTGAGTTTTACATCTGTGGAAGATTCTTCTTTCATCAAAAAGAACAGAACTATGGAAAAAAAAAGACAACCCAATTCATAGCAAACAGCAGCGTTTGTGGTGATTGTATATGGGAAAAATATAGAGCTCGTCATCACATATACGAAATAACACAGATAAAGCATATTAAAAGTCAATGTCACATACAATTTAATTGGTTTTCCAAATTCATATGAAGACAGTCTACGCTGTATTATTATCATCAGATGAATGGGGTTGGACTCCCACCAGTTAGCTATTTAAAGCCGGTGAGTAAGACAAGAACACACTTTATTTTATTTCTCTTACTAAAACTAGGCTGGGTCTTTGAGTCTCTGGGGATATATTTACTGAAAACTAGAGTGTATCAGCAACCATATTTATAAAGAAATTAACATAATTCCCCATGAGTTTTTTTTTTTTTTAAATACAGGATCGTCCTTCTAAAATGTGTTCTTTTTTATTTTTTACCTTTTTTATAGGTACATGGTTAAAGCCCTGGATTTGTCTGCAGTAACCCAAGGGTTAATGCAGACATGCGGTGGGCAGGAGTAGTCAGTTTGGTCTATGTTGGCCTAGATAGCATAGACACCTTTGTAATGTCCGTACTGGGCCTGCTTATTATGGAGTAGGGGTAGGCTGGTAGTGGGACTCCTACTCCATACGGGCTTCGGTCCTGCGTTTCTGTATAGCCCACAGGTGCGGGTCTCATTAGAGTCTGCTTTAGCCTGCAAGCTGGTTTGAGTTCAAACAGCAAAGGTAACCGAGTGCCTCCTGATATTCTGCTGGCCAAAACCATGTGCCTGGCAGCCAGGTACATGTATAGTTAGGTGCTGTTTTTGTATTAGGCAGTACCCAGCCTGGCAGGGTTTATTTTATATGTGCCTATGCCAAGGCTGAATGTATGTCTTGACAAAGAAGTGTGAATAAAACACTTGATTTGGACTTTAACTCTTTGTGTGTCCCTGCTCCCTGCACCACTACAAGGCATCTACCAGAGCAATTCTCTACACTATTTAGTGGAGTATTAGGGGAAAAAAGAAAACTGCTAGACTGGCACTGTCTCCAATGTGTGAACACAACTGGAGGAGAAAACTTTTATCTAAATGAGTTCTGGTCTGGACCTTTGGTTAGTTGAGGAGGGGTGTTGTGGTTAATGGTTTACATGGTCCATGGTATTTCAAAGAAAAAGAAATTTGCGCACTCAACACTAAAATCCAAATGCTTAATTCAGGCCATGCGGGACACAAGAGCAAGCCAAGCACAAAGGCTATGGACTGTTTCACACTGCTTGTACTTCCCGCAGGCTCACTGGCCTTAAGGAAGCATTTGGATTTCAGTGGTGAGTGCACAAATCTCTTGTTCTCTTTGAAATATTTAGCGAGGTATCCCTACACACCCTAGTACTGCTTATGGAGTTTTTGCTTTAAAGGGGTTTGCCCACGAAATAAAATTCTTAAATTTCAATCTCCTAGTGATGTTATAATTTTTAACCCTTTACTTTACAATTATGCTCAGTCTTATTGCTGTTTTAGCTCCCATCACACAGTTATGGTAAGTGTAAAATTTCAGTATGTGGGCAGAGACTCTCTAAACAGACACTTCATGATTCCTTGGTGCTATGAGATGCTGTGTGCTGTGCTATGTGTTTAGATTATTAGGGTACAGGTTTATATACACTTTCATTTACCTTCTGAACATTGTACTAGTATCTGACACATAGAAAGAGATGAGAACGATCAGACATGAGATGATGAGAGCCATGAGATGCATATTACAAACAATGACAGATAAACAACGTATCTGTCTGTAGCTTGCAGCTCTAATCTCAATGCTGCTGTTGTTTTTCATCAGGACGTCAGTGTGCATCAGTGTGAACTCGTCCTGGAATGCATGGGGGAGGGGGCTAGAGGCAGAAAGTAGATAAAAGCTCAGCTCCACAGCGTCAGACAAGATGTCAGCCAACTGAAATTGTAAACACCAGGACTGATAGAGACAGTTAATAACAGTGAATTAGAGAATGTGTTATTTTGTTATCCTGAGTATAATTAAGAAACTTGTCTTCATGGGGATACCTTTATAAGGTTACCATGCCTTGACTTTAATTTCTTTTGCTCAATTGTTTGTGGGATCCATTCCTATCCCTGGGAAGGATATTTAAACCAGACTATAACCTTGTTTGTTGCTAGATATTTTCTACTATTTGGCCAGCTGTTTGTCAGTAGATTTTTGCTTAACTTGCGTGGAACCTGGATTTTCCATGTTCTCATGGTCCTTACTGAGACTGGCAGGAATTTTTAAAGCTTGGGAGCATCCTGCACCAGTAGAGATAATTCCCCAACAGTACATAATATACAAATAGTGTTCCCAAATCAATTTTGGTTCTAACAACCTACTGTTATGGTTATGAATAAGGCCAATCACTCACGCCTTTTTCCATGAACTGGGCATTTGGGTTGTGTAGGGGGAAAATTTTACATTTCTGGTCACATATGCCTTGTTTGCCAGAAAACTGGCATGCAACCTATGAAAAATTTCAACTTCCAAGGAGGTGGAAGAGCCATGAAATGTTATAGAATGTATTTATCCTCTCGGTAAGCCTAACACGTGTAGTCACTGAAATGGACTGTTGACATCACATCCTAGTAGGTATAATGTCAGTAACATTACAGTTTTCAGTGGAATAAGACATTTGTTATTGAACGTTCAAAAATTACAAGAAAACTAAGTTTTTTGAAGCATAAAAGTTGGCTTGCTGTTTATTCATACATTGCGTTTCTGCCGAAGATATGAGGATCCTCTCTTTAGCTTGACGGTACTTGCTTTCATTCTGAGCACTGCCAGGCATAGGAAAGTTTTGTCTTAACTAAAGAAGAGATCATTGGAGGATGAACTGAACTCATTTTGAAATAAAATTAGAAGCACAACCCCAGAGCTCAGTAAAATAATTCAAGCATTAAATGAGCCCTTACATGTTTACAGCAACGAAGACTAAAAAATATGTCATTTGTCACTTTGTTATATATCTGCTGCCCTGAATCTAGCGTGACTTGCAGGGAACATGAAGGACACATAGAAGATTTGGCAAATCTTGCAGATGTGACACGATCATTAAGAAAGGTAAACGAAAGATAAGGTAAAACTATAACTGGCAAAATAATCTTACAGTACATTTAAAGATGTATATAGAGAGGCTACTGGAAATGTAGTAAGTGCATTATTAAATCTTTATACTGTTGAATAGAGTAAAAGGTTGGAAAGTTAATTAACATATTCTAAAACAATGAAGAACATCTAGGTTTTTTTTTAAGTATAAACAGAATTCAGCTTACTAAAGCTGTTGAATACAGAGTTATATAACTTTATAGTCATTCATTTATGAATAGACGAAAAATGCTATGGGTTGGTGCACGTAGTGTACCAGTTCACCACGGTGCGGGAGACAAGAATGGCGAGAGATTCAAGTGTATTTCTAAAAACCATATATAAGGTAGAAAAGTCAGGTTCTCACCTTGTGGAGTGATCGATTATAGCGTGTGTATCGCACGTGAGAGCTGCTGCCAACGGGATGGTCAGGTCCGAGCATATAGCAGATGTCGGACTCGGCGGAGGAAGCGTAGAACCACGAGATGCTGGAGGAATGGTCCCGTTTTGTTGGAGGCGCTGCTGTCGGAGTGGAATGAGTGTGTACACTCGATAGAATGTAAAACTTCTTTATTTGTTGAGAGACACTACGCGTTTCGGCCCCGGACCGGGGCCTTCGTCAGGTGCAGTAATATATATTACTGCACCTGACGAAGGCCCCGGTCCGGGGCCGAAACGCGTAGTGTCTCTCAACAAATAAAGAAGTTTTACATTCTATCGAGTGTACACACTCATTCCACTCCGACAGCAGCGCCTCCAACAAAACGGGACCATTCCTCCAGCATCTCGTGGTTCTACGCATTCATTTATGAATGATAATGTATATTTTCAGCAGTGTTCTGTCTCCAATTATTTTGCTTCTAGTTTCCTGAACAAATTCCAGACTCCCAGTACTTCTAGCTATGCTGATCAACCAATAGTAGATTATTTCCCAAAAGAAACAATAAGGATCTTACAATTAAAATACATAAACAAAGAGGCTGTTTTTGAATCTTCAGTTGGTCCCGTCTAACTCAGGGGAGCGTACCATTTTACTGTTAAATGCGTCTAAAGCATTTGACACACTGGAATGGGATTATATATGGCTAACCTTAGAAGCCATGGGGTTTGGCGATAGATTTATAGCGCTAGTAAAAATATTATAAAATGACGCCTCTGCAAGGATTCTAGTTAACGGGGAGATCTCAAGGGAGTTGAAATTGAGCAGAGGCTCTAGACAGGGCTGTCCATTGTCTCCCCTGTTGTTCGCTATTGCCTTAGAACCACTGGCTTGCAGGATTGGTCAGTCACGGGATATACTGGGTTTTATGTATGGTGAGATTTTTCGAATTCGGGAAGCGGTCTGGACTTATAATAAATTGGCAGAAATCTGCCTGTCTTCCAGTAGATCCTTTAGGTAGTTTCATGCCCAGGGATATAGAAATTTGGGGATTTGATGACTCTGTAGAATATTGTTAAGGATATCACACTGGTCTTGGACGCCATCTTACATACTGTCAGACATTTTAAAGACTCAGTATTCATTTCACATAAATATCACTAAAGTTTGGGTGGGGTTTGTTCCTCAGCACACAAAGACTTAGTGCTTGCTAGCACCACCTAGAGGAAGGTATCCAGGTGAACATCTGGGCATTTTGTTTATGTGAAGAAAGCCAATGGTTCTACATTCCTTTGTGTGCTTACATCCAATAGTGTTGAATTTAAAGGGTCAAACCACCCAATAGTATTGCCCGCTTGTGTACTTGCACGCCCCTTTCAGAGTGTGTTTTATGACTTTCCAGATAAGAGTTTTAGTGCCAAAGAGAATAAAGCAGTCTTGAGCTAATCTTCAGAAAGGACAGTGTGTCTTTCCTGGTTTACTCCATTCCAAGCTGGAATAAAGACTCTATAATTTGAAAGTCACCTTTACAATGTTGAGCCCCAGATATAAATCTCTAAGAATTGGCGTCCCTTGGGTGGCCAAACTTTTATGGACATCTGACCATCGAGGTGACCTCCGCAAGAGTCCAGACGGCCAGTGACGGGAACTGACAATGAGCGCTCGTCGGGGGTCATCTCCTTGTGTGATAATATGTACTTTGCCTTAAATGTCCATAAATAAGAGTATGTTCACTATGATTGTGGCAAAGGATTCCTTGTTAGGTGATTGACAGAGACTGGACGGTGCCTATGTATGTTGTAGAAAAAGGTCTGCAGTGCCCTCTTGTGAATTGTTGATGTAGTTCAGAGAGTTTGTGATGGTGTTGAGATTTTTGTTCATGTAAGCGCTGAGAGAATCTGGAAGTTTGCAGAGACAAATTCTGGCCAAATTTACGACCATTCCTTCGGGATTGGGATCGGCCCCGTGATGCAGTAGTGACAGTAGAGACAGTAGGGACACTGACGGGAATTTTACAGTTGAGCGTTAACTCCTTGATTTCTGAAACATTGTGTGAAGGTCTCTAATTTGTACTTACTGATAGGTAGCGGGGTAGTCTGGAGCTGTATTTACGGAGGATATCTATAGCCCTTGAACAAAATCAGATATTCCACAGATTCCACAAAATGGGTAGTGAGCAAAGTAAGACTGTAGCTGGACACTGCAGACCTAAAAAGGCAACTGACATAGTGTCACACAAGAAAGGTAAAGAGTGGGTAAAAGGAAGTTATGAGGTATTGAAGTTTTTGGGTATGTTAGATGATCCCCTGAGTGTGCAAAGGTAGGAGACAGCACTTGATGAAAATGGCGGCTGGCTCAAAGACAAAAGGTGGCACACCCAGGCAGAAGGTTGGCTTGATGTAAGTAGAGAGTTAATAACAAAGGGTTTGACAAAAGTGGATGGGGTTGATTACTGGAGACTTAGACCAGTGACTACGGGCGGACCAGGACAGAGTGACAGGAATCCTTCAGAGTGCCCATTGAAGAAAGAGACAGGCGATAAGGGACATTTCAAAGTTTTTGATGTGGAAAGAATTTGAGAAAAAGAGATTTAATTATATTTTCCTTGGAGTGAAAGATGGCCCCTGGATTGCAGACTCCACTCCTTTTATCTGGTGGTTAGAGAAGATGACACGCTCTACCATCCTTCAGTGGGGGCCATCTTAAGACAGTTTATTTTTCAGTGGCGGCCATCTTAAGTTATATTACCTTCAAGTCCCTGAAAGTTAATTGCCTATGACTCTACACTGTAGGCAGCTATAAAGGCTGGTTGTAGGATAGCAGCTGAGTCACCCTTGAGGCATCCTGGCGGATGTTTGAGATAAAATGCAAGCAGGTGAATATTTTCACCAATTTCAAACATTTGCTAAGGGTCTTGAGTGTGCAACGCTGTTTGTTTATTTTAAAACTTATTTGATTCTGACAATTGCAAAAAAATTACTATTATTACTAGAAAAAGTATTGCAATGTCTCTGGTACCTGCTTTCTGGATTTGAAAGAGTTAATCAGGGTCAGATCTGTGGGCAGCTGTGCAGCTGGGCTCTGTCTTATCTGTGTCTGTGAGAAGTGGCCTTGAAGCACACAGAAAGCATCTGTGTTGAGTGGGGGCGACAGAGCTGACAGCCTAAAAGACTTAAAGGAATTTGCTTGTGATAAGAATACAAAAAGACAGTATGATGTGACGTCCTCCTGTTTACCCCACGAACAGACTAAGCAAGAACAAGCCTCCCAACTATATTACAGAGCCTATGACTGACTTTTGTTCCTTTTTGATTAAAAACCAACACAAGTGTACCTGACTTCTGTTTGAGACGTTGGAGTCTGGCCAGAACTTTATAAAGAGCACAGAACACTAAACTAGAGATGGTTGAGAGAATCCTATATGTCTAGATGAGGTAAAGCGGAGACCGGTGTTAGCAGACTAGAGACGTATCTGGCAGACTCGTGACAGAAAGCCAGGAAGAACAGAGACTAGTTTCACAGACCGCGCCAAAGTGAGACTGAGAGAAAGTTGGGTTCCGCTGACAGCCCGACCCAAGTGGGCGTTACGGGGAGGAGACATTGCTGAAGTGGCTTCCCACACTCTAGGAAACGTAGACGGCCCCAACAGGGCGGGACAAGGGGGGTGGTAATGGACAAGGATGTCAGCAACAACAATGAACGGCCCCCCAAATAGAGTTAGTGCCTTTCATTGTAGAACTGATGTGTGACTCTCCCCTGCTAGCCTGATGATGATTATAACCCATTCCCAGTCAAGGAAAAGACCCAGAAAGAACAGCTGGATACATGTAGGATGGTCCATGATCTCCAAGTTGCCAATGAGTGTACTGAAGCCCAATGGTCCCTAGTCCACACTGGAAGCAGTCCCCGGGAGTCACATATTATTCACTGTTATTGATTTGGCAAATATTCTCCTCTCTGTGCCCCTACATGAAGATTACCAGTACCTATTTGCCTTTACCAGTGTAGTATTCCAGTATGCCTGGTGCAGATTCCCACAAGGGGGGTAAAACTCACCCAGCCAGTACTCCATACTACACGGCCCTATAGGGAGTAGACTGGAAGACTAGCCCCGTACTGGATGTTCTCCTTTTCAGTATGCGGAGGACCTACTGTTTTGTTTGCCAGGATGCATTTATTGACCTTATGTGTTTTCTGTTCCAGAAGGGTTGCAAAGTTTCCGGAGACAAACTCCAGTATTGCTAGGAGAAGGTGGTCTTCCTAGGCCACTGTCTCTCAGCCACAGGCAGACACCTTACAGAGGAAAGAAAGCTGGCAGTCCAGAATATGCCCCTACCTCGAGGCCCTAAGTCCCTTCGCATGTTCTTGGGCCTAGTCAGCTATTGCAGGCCTTGGATAAGATCTGCTGCCCCTTTCTAACTGAATTGCCTCTTCCCCATTTGCCTTTAGTCAGGAGGCAATTGATGCATTCTATAGCCTTAAGGTGGCAAATCCTGTCTGCCCCGACCATAGGCACATCCCACTGGATAAAACTTTTGGTTTATTTTGCACCGAGTATCTAGGCCACAGGTGTATTAGCCCAGGAATGGGGTGGAATCCCCAGTGGCCCACTATTAGGCCCAGTTAGACTCAGTCATGAGGGGAGCCCCTCATGTGTCAGTAGTTGCAGCCAGCAATCTGCTCAGCAAGGCCAGTGAGTTGATCCTAGACCCTAGATCACTCAGTTACTGTGCAAACCCACATACCTTGCACAGTGTCCTCACCCAAGTACAGCCCAAGCATCTGAGCAAAGGCCACACAGCTCAGCCTCCAGTGTGCACTCCTGATGCCCCATCACACTGATAAGGTGCACAGCTCTAAATCCTTCATTCTGTCACCAGTCTTCCAGGATTCAGAGAGGGGGGAGAGAAGCGTAATTAACCCAGATGTTGAGTTTTTTCTCATAGATGGCTCCAGGTCTGCAGGAGAAGACAGACAGTTCTACACTGGATATACAGTGGTCAGTGTCACACATGAGGTAGTACAAGCAGAACCACTCTCTCCACACAGGTCAGTGCAGGAGGTGTTCCAGTCCCTGGTGGCCCGAGAGTCATCAGAAGTGAAGGGAGTGTGGAGGAAAGCTGGAACCCAGATGCCGATGGGACCTGGATGCTGGGAGAGAGGGTGTGTCTGCCCAGAGCCCTGCACCCGACAGTAAGTCAAGTAGCCCACGGACACACACACATATCCAAAATGGCCATGCTAGTGCTCATAAACCGCAAGTGGTTTGCCCCGGGCATTACTACCCCCGTCACTAGACTAGTGAAAGCCTTTATAGTCTGTGCCTGCCACAGCCCGGGTAAGCTGGTAAAGACCCCACAGAAGGTGACACCCTTCCAGAGACTGCAGACAGATTTTATCCAGCTACCAAAAAGTGGTACGTAGGAATACGTGTGTGTGTGCATTGATCTCTTTCCAGGGTGGCCAGAAGCTTTTCCCATGACCAAGGCTACTGCCAGAGCTGCAGCCAAGAAGTTGGTGAGTGAGATTTTTCTGCAGGTTTGGACTTCCAGAAACCATAGAGTCCGGTCGCAGAACCCACTTCACTGGACAGATCCACACAGAGACCTCAGGATGCATAACCTGAAGCCTGGAAACTATGTGGTGGTAAAGAGACACCCCAGAGAGAGAGTCTGGAGCCTTGCTTCGACGGTCCTTTCCACGTTCTGCTGACCAGCACCACGTCTGTTAAGCTAGAGGGAAAGATTTGTGAATTATATTGGAGATGCTTTCCAAAACCACATGGCTTTGGACAAGAACCTTGCTGAGAAGGGAGGAGTCTGTAAAATGGTGGGAGCGGCTTGTTGCATGTACATCCTGGATGACATCGCTCCCTATGGATCCATTAGCCATGCTCGTGAAAAGATTGAAGGACTGTCCAGGGAACTCAAGAGAAACTCTGGGGTGGACACTTTGCCTTTTACTTTGTAGTTGGGGGATTGGAAGGGTTTCCTTTAAGTGGGGGTGATATTGGGGATTGTGATTTTGCTCTCGTCACTTATTGCGTGTTGTGTGGTCCCCCTCATCAAGTCCAACATGTCCCAGATGGCCGTCCAGGTGGTAAGAGCCATGACAGGAGAAGTCCCGGTGTGGAGGATACCGTCTTGTTGAAGAAACAGCCTGTTAATAAACCCATAAACTATGGAAACACAATTATGTAATTTGAGTATGCAGGCCTGTAACCCCCGAGTGACTGGCATCCAGGGGATCTGGTGAAGAGTTAACAAGTCCAGCAGGTAAGGGTTTAGCCTACCTGTGGGTACCTGGAGTTTGAGGAGGTCACCCTGGACTAAGTTACAGGCCATGCAAGACTAAAAAGGGGGGAAATGTTAAGGATATCACACTGGTCTTGGATGCCATCTTACATACTGTGAGACATTTTAAAGACTCAGTATTCATTTCACATAAATTTCACTAAAGTTTGGGTGGGGTTTGTTCCTCAGCACACAAAGACTTAGTGCTCGCTAGCACCACCTAGAGGAAGGTATCCAGGTGAACATCTGGGCATTTTGTTTATGTGAAGACAGCCAATGGTTCTACATTCCTTTGTTTGCTTACATCCAATAGTGTTGAATTTCAAGGGTCAAACCACCCAGTATTGACCGCTTGTGTACTTGCACGCCCCTTTCAGAGTGTGTTTTATGACTTTCCAGATAAGAGTTTTAGTGCCAAAGAGAATAAAGCAGTGTTTAGCTAATCTTCAGAAAGGACAGTGTGTCTTTCCTGGTTTACTCCATTCCAAGCTGGAATAAAGACTCTATAATTTGAAAGTCACCTTTACAATGTTAGGGGTTTGAGCCCCAGATATAAATCTCTAAGAATACCTAGGGATAAAAATTTCTGCAGACATACTCAGATTCACCTAGCTCAATATTACACCATTATTAGGGCATATACTACCACAAAAAACGGAGTTACAACGAACGTTCTTTAGTAAAACCATAAAATCAATATCTTTATTTAATGCATAAAATAAATAATAAAAAATGCGTATTTAATTATTAGGGCATATTAGAAAGAAAATCAAAATGTGGAAAAAATTACCTATTAATATGCTGGGTAGAATCGCCTTGATTAAAAAATGCAGCTACTCCCGAAAATTCTGTATATACTTGCCGCATCCCCTGTATGGATCCCTCAGAGGACTTTTAAGATAATTGAAAGTCTTTTCAGGGAGCTGGTATGGAGGGGAAGACAATCCCATATTAAGAACCAACAAAAATTGTGTGGTGTCGCACCTTCTATCCTATGAGCTGTCCACAACGGTCCTAGATGGATCCAGCAAACATCCACTATTAGATAGTCCAGTAGAAGAATAATTCTTTTAATGACCGGAGCTCAAATAACAAAATGACGATCCGTGCACGGTTCCTCCTTGTTTGTGTGTCAAACACAAGGGATCACTTTCAGTGAAAATATTTGCGGTTTCTGGTCTGAATGGTGACTTATCGCTGAAAGTGATCCCTTGTGTTTGACACACAAACAAGGAGGAACCGTGCACGGATCGTCATTTTGTTATTTGAGCTCCGGTCATTAAAAGAATTATTCTTCTACTGAACCCCATATTAAGCTGGAGATCCTGATGCTACCCTTAGAAAAGGAAGGTTATGGCCTGCCAGATATGCCATGCTAGGACATTACGGACTTGATGAGGCCACAACGAAGCTTAATATATTGGAAATTTTGGAAACTGGCATATGGGATGGGCAAAACAGAAAGAAATCTTCTCCAACTTTATCTCTCATGTCTCAGGTGTGGAGAGAGATTAAATCTCTCTGGAAATTGGTAGACTTACTTCCATTTACCCCTATATGGAGGAACCAGAACTTGGGGATCCCTGGGGTTTCGGCTTCTCCATGGATTGCAAGGGGAGTAATATATTTCCATCAAATAATTAGCAGTGGTAGGATGAAGTCCTTCCTTGCAATTCAGGAAGAATTTGGGATCGCTCAGGATGGCTGTTATTTTTCGTATTTACAAATGGCCCACTGGTGGTCTACCGCTAATAAGACATTAATTGACTGGGATAGAATACCACCAGTGATAAATGTAATCTGGGCTTCAATTAATAAAAAAATCAACAACAAAAAACTTTATAACATGTTGGTAATACAAAGACACCACAGGTACTCCAATAGAGTGGCGGGAAAATGGGCGGAGGAAGTGGGGATATTGGAGGACCAGACGTGGTTAAAATCTTGTAGAGATATTTGCAAAATACTTAAAATCCCTTCACATTGACTGGCCCAATTATCCATTCTCCAAAGAACATACTATACACCAAAAAAAATCTAAACATTTTCTGGAGAAACAGTCTGTTGCAAAAGGTGCGGTAGGGAAAATGCTGATGATGTACATATTCTTTGGTTTTGTCCATCTATTGAAAGTTTTTAGAAAGAAATTATTAAAGTTATTGGGTGGTGTTGTGATATCCAAATACCTTTGAATTTTAAAGTATGTGAGTTGATTCTCCTGACCAGGGGAAGTTTGTAGCAAAAAAATTATTGTTTCTCGCTAGATTCTGTATTATAAAAAAATGGACCTCATTGGATCCGCCTTCATCTGCTCTTTGGAAGCAAATAACTAATAAGACAATTTTGTCAAAGGGTTGTGGAAAAAGTGGAAGGGGTTCAAAATCTAAACCAGGGTTTTTGAAGTTATGGTCTAAATGGCTCAAGCTGTTTTTTTCACCAGAAGAGAAAAGGGTGCTGGGGTACCCAGCTGAATTGGTGTAGCTGGGGCATGGGCAAGTGGGGAGGGAGAGTTTTTTGTTTGTCTTGTCTTGTCTGTTTTTGTTTGTGTTTCCTTTCTTTTTTTTTCTTTTTTCTTTTTGTTAAGGTTGTCGACTTATTAAGGTTTAACAAGTGTAACTGAAAATATTTGTCGAGGGTGGAGGGTGGGTGGTAGAGGGATCAAAGGTATTATTTTATACACTTCATGTTGTATTGGTATCTTGTCTATATATGTATTTATGAATATTTTTGTACCTTATACTTTTGATAATAAAAAAAAAAAAAAAAACATACAAGATAAGTCAAGATAAATGCTAGGGAGGTCCAAATAGTGAGCACAAGGGAAATGGCAGGCAAACCTTGCATGAGATGTCAAAGTCCTGGTCCAGAAGCTAACTGGACAAGTTCTTTTTTGATAGGGGCTAATGTGTTGTCACTGGACAACCCCTTTAACCATTAGCAACCCAGAGCAAAATCAACAGTAGACAGATGTGGTGGAAATCAATTAAGCCAGTTAGGATTGAAATAAAGGAGTGTTCAGACTAGTAAGGAAAGAACAGATTCACTGCATCTTAGCTCTCATTAAAATAGATTTGTAACTCTTGCCACTGCAGGGGAAGTTTGTGCCTGAAGCAAAATCTGACTTCTCTAGTTTTTGGTCACTTTACTAGCAAGGGCAGGTTTAGAAATAGCTGCTATAGGATCATGGCGCTGGTTTTTGCAAAAGATGTACAGTATTTATCATGACAGTCAAAGAAGATGAAATGTTTCCAACACTGCTACCTACCTTTAATTTAAAGGTTTTATGGGGGGGCTAAAATGTTAATTACACATCGATAGAACGGGTCCAGAATATCAGATTGTATTATACCTGCCACTCCAACAGATCAACTGTTCTCAGAAGCTGATAAACAGAGAATGTAACTGGAAAAATGACAACCCCTGTCATAGGCAGGTAGACATGGTCAAGACAATCTCCTGCAGTTCAAACCGAGCATCAGTATGGAGAAGAAAGGTGATTTGAGTGCCTTTGAACGTGGCATGGTTGCTGGTGCCAGAAGGGCTGGTCTGAGTATTTCAGAAACTGCTGATCTACTGGGATTTTCACGCACAACCATCTCTAGGGTTTACAGAGAATGGTCCGAAAAAGAAAAAACATCCAGTGAGCGGCAGTTCTGTGGGCGGAAATGCCTTGTTGATGCCAGAGGTCAGAGGAGAATGGGCAGACTGGTTCGAGCTGATAGAAAGGCAACAGTGACTCAAATCGCCACCCGTTACAACCAAGGTAGGCAGAAGAGCATCTCTGAACGCACAGTACGTCGAACTGTAAGGCAGATGGGCTACAGCAGCAGAAGACCACACTGGGTGCCACTCCTTTCAGCTAAGAACAGGAAACTGAGGCTACAATTTGCACAAGCTCATCGAAATTGGACGAAGATTGGAAAAAACGTTGCCTGGTCTGTTGAGTCTCGATTTCTGCTGCGACATTCGGATGGTAGGGTCAGAATTTGGTGTCAACAACATGAAAGCATGGATCCATTGTACCTTGTATCAACGGTTCAGGCTGCTGGTGGTGGTGTCATGGTGTGGGGAATATTTTCTTGGCACTCTTTGGGCCCCTTGGTACCTATTGAGCATCGTTGCAACGCCACAGCCTACCTGAGTATTGTTGCTGACCATGTCCATCCCTTTATGACCACAATGTACCCAACACCTGATGGCTACTTTCAGCAGGATAATGCACCATGTCATAAAGCTGGAATCATCTCAGACTGGTTTCTTGAACATGACAATGAGTTCACTGTACTCAAATGGCCTCCACAGTCACCAGATCTCAATCCAATAGAGCATCTTTGGGATGTGGTGGAACGGGAGATTCGCATCATGGATGTGCAGCCGACAAATCTGCGGCAACTGTGTGATGCCATCATGTCAATGGACCAAAATCTCTGAGGAATGCTTCCAGCACCTTGTTGAATCTATGCCACGAAGAATTGAGGCAGTTCTGAAGGCAAAAGGGGGTCCAACCCGTTACTAGCATGGTGTACCTAATAAAGTGGCCGGTGAGTGTATATGGCATGAGTTACTGGTTTTCTACTATTTTTTAAGGTCTTAATTACCTTATATGATAGTCCCTTCATTTTGAAGAAGGCGCTTTCAGGATCCAGGCTGCCAATTCTAGAAACCCTGGGTTCTGATGCAGGACTGGTCCCTGATGTAGAAGGTCTGGCCTCTCGGGAAGAATGAATGGAAGGTCCACTGCTAACTTCTGAAGAATTGGGAACCAACTCTTCTTCGGCCAGAAGGGTGCGACCAGGATAAGACTGGCTGGAGTGATCAACAGCTTCTGCAGCACCTTGCTTACCAACGGAATTGGGGGAAAGGCATATACCAGATCTTGGCTCCAGACTGTGAGAACGCATCCAGCCCCCAAGGGGCCTCTCTTGGATTTAGTGAGTAGAACTTCTCTACCTTGCAGTTGTCCCTTGAGGCAAACAGATCAATGGCTGGTAATCCCCATCTTGAAATGATCTCCTGAAAGACCTCCTCGTTCAGACTCCACTCGTGTGGAAGGATCTGAGATCTGCTGAGATAATCTGCCACTACATTTTCTGAGCCCTTCAGATGGATGGCTGAAATTGAGCGAAGATTCTCTTCCGCCCATGAGAATATTTTCTGGGATATCTTTAGCAGTTCCCTGGATCTGGTTCCGCCCTGCCTTTTTAGAACCGTAGTGGTATTGTCTGACATTATTTTTATGTGATGCCCTTTCAAGTCGTCGGTGCAGGCTTCCAGTGTCTCCAGGACTGCTCTCAATTCTCTTTCGTTTGAAGAGACTTGTTTTCTCTCCCGGGACCAACGACCCTGAACATATTTTCCTGGCAGGAGAGCTTCCCAACCGGAACTGCTGGCATCCGTCTGAATCTGGATCAATGGCCACTGTAGATCTTTTATTTTATATAAAAGTAAAAAACATAACAATACAAACCAAACATAATATACAATATATACAATATCTTACCTGCTGGTCCAGCCCCATTCATACCTAGCAAAAACAATAACTTACAATACACCAAAATGAATAAACACCAAATACCACAACCCCCACCCAACCGATTATTACATCCTAAACCAAACCAATAAACAATGACAAACCACACCCACAAATAAACAAAAATGACCATAAATATACATAAACCCACCCTACACCCTCTAATAACAAACCACCCCACACAGATCACATCCCAAACCCATTTTTTTTTTAAATATAATTAAAAAAAAACACATAATACATAATACACATACATGGCCACTGTATCCATTCCACTCCTCTTTGAAGGTTCCTGGGACTCTTCCACCAATCTAATGACTTTTTTACTTTTGGAGGAATTACCAGTGACCAGTGCAAATGGTGGTGATTTCGGTCCCACTTTGAAAGGATCCAGGATTGTAAGGTCCTTGAGTGGTTTTGGCACCAGGCCACACTCTGGATACATGATGTCATAGTCCCCAGCAGACTCATCGCTGTCCAAACAGACACTGACTTCCTCTTCTGGAAATTTCTGATCTTCCCAAGAAGCTTGCCCGCTTTCTCCTGTGGTAGATAGGAGGTTTGTGTTAAAGAGTTCAGGGATACCCCTAAAAATTCTTTTATGTGACTTGGGGTCAAGTCCGATTTTTCTAGATTTATGATCCATCCCAGGGATTGCAATATCTCTATTGTTGTCTTCTTCTGACTCTCCATGTGACTTACCGAGTCTCCGATCAACAGGAAGTCGTCTAGGTAAGGTACCACGAAGATGTCTTCTGTTCGAAGATATTTCACTACCTCCGCCATGACCTTGGTGAAGATCCGAGGAGCTGAAGAAAGACCAAAGGGTAATGCGGTAAACTGAAAATGAAACTCCCCTGAGGGTGACAACACTGCAAACCGTAAGTATCTCTGTGACTCTGGATGAATGGGTACATGGTAGTATGCATCCTTGAGGTCCAAGGTGCATAAAACTGCATTGTGAGATATTAAAGGGGTGGCAGACTTCACCAACTTGATTTTGAATTTGGCGTATGCTACCCATTTGTTCAAAAATTTCAGGTTTGTGATTAATCTGAAGGTTCCATTTGTTTTTTTTTTTTTATCAGGAATAAGGGAGAACAATGATCCATACCTTTTTCTTCTTGGAGGACTGGACTGATCACGTTCAGCTTCAGCAGACCGGAAACTTCTTCCCAAAGAAGACCTGTTAGTTTGTCTGAGGATTGCCTGGATAGAACAAATCGGTGAGGGGGTGGTGACACAAACTCTATAAAATAACCATCCTTGATTATTGAGAGCACCCACCTGTTTGAAGTAATATTCCCATTGGGGGTGAAAATTTTTCAATCTTCCCCCCCCCCACTCTGGCGTCATTGCCGTTTTTCTTGCTTATTTGTGGAACTGAAGAGGAACTGTTTGCTTCTTCCTCCTCTGGATGTATTCCCAAATCCTTGTCTCCATGTTTGTATGCCCTTAAATCTCTGCTGATCTCTGGTTGAGCGAAAGCCATGAAAAAACAGTTTCTTTGTCTGTTGCTTCGCTTCCGGAAACCCTTTCTTACTGTCAGCTGTTTTATCCAGGATATCATCCAGCTCTGTGCCAAACAAAAACTCCCCAGAAAAAGGAATCCTACACAACTTAGCCTTAGAACGCACATCTCCTGACCACTGCTTAAGCCAAAGTGCTCTTCTGGTTGCATTAAGCCAAAGTGCTCTTCTGGTTGCTTCCCTTGCGGAAAAACAAATAGTCTCTGCCGATGCGTCAGCTAGAAAGGCTGCTGCTGACTTCAATAGCGGGATGGAATCTAGAATCTCTTCCCTAGACATACCTTCTCTATGGTGATCTTCAAGCTGTCTTAACCAAAAGAAAAGAGTGCGATAAACTGAGGTAGTTGCAACATTAGTTTTAAGAGTCGCCATAGAGGCCTCCCATGCTTTCTTAAGCAGACAGTCTGACTTCCGATCCATAGCATCCTTTAACTGGGTAGAATCCTCAAAGGGAAAATCAGTTTGGTAGTCAACTTTGGAAATGGGAACATCAACTCTGGGCACATTATCCCAAATTTTCGTCTCCTCAGGGTCAAATAATAAACGGTTCCTAAATTCTTTGGGGATTGTTAAACGTCTTTCTGGGTCTTTCCACTCATCCAAAACAAGATCTTTCAGATTTTCAATGATTGGAAAAACTTGCACTTTCTTCCTTCTAAAACCTCCAAACAATTCGTAAACTACTGACCTTTCTTCTACTGTGTCCTCAATATTAAGGGTGTCTCTTAATGCCTTAATAAGCCCATCCATATCTTCATTTGGAAAAAGATATTTAGGGTCATTGGGTACGGATTGTTGCATGATATCAGACTCCTCAGTATCCATTTCATATGAACATGAAGGTTGCTCATCGTCAGTATCTACACATACAGGATTTCCTCTGACTTTCTTATGCAGCGGACTTCTAGAAGCTTTGATCTCCTCACGCATCACAACCCTAAATTCATCCATAAATGAAGATTTCTCTTCTATTAATATCTTGTCCAAACAATCCTTGCATAAGCTCTTTTTATATGACACATCAAGTTTTGTATTACACATCTGGCAGCGTTTAGACGGTGCCTTTTTTGGTCTCTACTTATCACATTCCTTAACTTTCTCCTTGACAAAACAAAACACAAAAACACAGGAGTGATGCTTAGTTAAAAAAGCCGACTCCCAAACTCAGCATATAGAGCCAGCAACATTGGCGTTCAGCCAGACGTCCTACTCACAGAACCCAGGGATATGGAACGATTTTCAGCCTCCTCTGCCATCTTGTTCCCATAGACCTCAGCAGACAGCGACTACACCGCGGTCTTATACATGCTGCCGGCCTCTGACGTCAGTTCCGCCAAAACCGGAAGTGACGTCGTGCACTGAGGAGGTGCTATGATGGCAACCGGAGCCTGAGGACCCCAAGTAGGACTCCCTAAAGAGGCCAGAAGAGGGAAGCCCCAGGGAAACAGGCACCCACGAGGGGTACGAGATTCCACCCCCCCTCCTGGAGGAGAGAGAGGTTTTACTCTCAATCCTATCCCTGTAGGGACAGGAAAAACACTGGTGGGAGGTTGAGGGTTGGGCCTTCAATACTCTCAATTTCCTGTCCCTACAGAGGAAGGGGAAGCAACCTCCAGGGGGCCATCATGGGGGACGATATGGAAAGATCCAGTTACTGCCCATTTCTTTAATCTCTGGTTCCTCTGCTCACTGAAACACATGCGCAATGTCAGGAAGATGAGATTCTTTAATACGACAACAAAATTGAAATGACCCTTGTAGCCTCTAAATATTACTATTTTATTAGTAAATTAGTGATGTTTCACATCAAATAGGGAATTATATAATGGTTATTTCATACCATATTTGATGTGGTTAGTAGTTAAATAGGGTAAAACCTGGTACACCCTTTAAAGCACTCTATAGGGCTTAAAATAGGGCTGCATTATCATCTGTTCGTATGCATCATTGGTACAGGTGGCCTGAGACTACAAACCTGATCTGAAACCTAGTTCCTCGGTCTATGGAATGCAGCTGTAATTATTAGTTTCAGTAAAGTTAGCCCAGTTAGTATAGTATAAAGTTAGCTCAGTTAGAATTATAGCCTCTGTCACATATTCTGATGTAAAGCACAGACATGGGGCGCAATCACACAGACATATATACGTCCCCCATATGGTAGTGTGAATGGGGCCTTAAACCTCCTGCAGGCAGGTCTCTTTCATTCTGAAAAATGGAAAACACCTAAAGGGAAGCCCAATGGACTAAAGTCAGAGTAATCTTGTTGGCTCCATTGGGATTCATCACTTTACACATACACTTCCATTTTTTATGAAGTCTACAAGTGGATGCAAACTGACCCTAACTGCAACAATTGGCCTTGCTATGGTTTCACATTAGCATTGTGTAAAGACCAAAGAAAGGACAAATGCTGCAGTTAGGATAAGTTTGCATCCACTTGAAGACTTCCTCAAAAAATGGAAGTCCCTTATATATTGGAAAATATGATGTTCTTTTTGCACAATGTGTTATTGGATTATTTGAGCACTATCTGGTACATCATAAAGAGGGAATCGATACAAGGTGCTGTACAAGGTGCTCAAAGTCAATGACAGTCCCTAAATAAATATAAAACCTGAAGTTTTACTCTCTAATTTGAACTTATTGTAACTAAAGCAAAACATAAAATTTTGAGTTATTTCCTGTAAACTTATTTGATAGATATACAGTAACTGACTGTAGCTTGTTGGAACCCACTGAAAATAGGATTACTGATGACAATCATGTCGTTTAATTATAGTCTTCAATCAGCTACACCTCACAATTGCACAGTAGTATATAAAAATCCAAACCCAGCTGTCAGATTTAAAGATTTAACTTTCAATCAAATTAATTTTGAAGATAGGCACCATGCTAAGAAACATTAACCTTTCCGATTGAAACCTAAAAAATTTGTAACAAAGAATAATGTTTTTGCTAAGGAAAACTTACTAACTAGAGATGAGCGAACATGCTCGTTCGAGCATTAGCGTACTCGAAACTACTCGTTGCTCAGACGAATACTTCGCCCGCTCGAGAAAATGGCATCTCCCGACGTTGTGATTTTTGGCGGCCAGAAACAGAGCCAATCACAAGCCAGGAGACTCTGCACTCCACCCAGCATGACGTGGTACCCTTACACGTCGATAGCAGTGGTTGGCTGGCCTGATCAGGTGACCCTGGAATAGACTAGCCCCTGCCCGCGCTGCTCGGATCATTCTCTGTCTGGATGCCGCTAGGGAGAGAGCTGCTGCTGGTCAGGGAAAGCGTTAGGGTGTTCTATTAGAATAGTGTTAGGCAGGAGTGATTCTACAAGAACCCAACAGCCCATCTTAGGGCTACAATAACGTTATATATTTACTTTTTTTTGGTTAGCCTGTGGCTGGGCTTGCTGCCATTAGTAGTGTAGCTAGTACCATATTGTGAGTAATTTGCAGGGAGACTTGCTACCGTTGTGTTTAGCTCTTAGTGACACACATATCCACCTCAAACACCAAAGTGGGACAATTTATTAGGGGTTTGATTTGAATTAGGCAGAGTCTGCTGATTTATTTTTTTTTACCTTTATTTCTTTTTATAACTCAAAGTCATCTGGCAAAGCAGTGTGCTTTCAGTGTAGGCTAGAAAATAGCCATAGGAGAACCCCAACGGCTTATTTAGGCCTACAATAGCATTATATTTTCCTTTTTTTTGGTTTGCTTGTGGCTGGGCTTGCTGCCATTAGTTGTGCAGCTAGTACCATATTGTGAGTAATTTGCAGGGAGACTTGCTACCGTTGTGTTTAGCTCTTATAGACACACACATCCACCTCAAACACCGAAGTGGGACAATTTATTAGGGGTTTGATTTGAATTAGGCAGAGTCTGCTGATTTATTTTTTTTTTTACGTTTATTTCTTTTTATAACTCAAAGTCATCAGGCACAGCACAAAATCCAGTTGTGTGCTGTCAGTGTAAGTTAGAAACTAGCCATAGCAATAGGATAGCATCGTTTTGTTTAAAAAAAAAAAATAAAGTTTACACTTTAATTTGGAAAATGTTTAACCCGAGGGCTAGGGGTAGAGGATGATGGCGTGGACGTGGGCGTCCAACTACTGCAGGGGTCAGAGGCTGTGGTCCTGGGCGGGCTGAGACACCACCTGCTGATGAGGGAGCAGGGGAATGCCGCAGAGCTACACTCCCTAGGTTCATCATGTCTCAAGTTACTGGGACTCGTGGTAGAGCACTGTTGAGGCCAGAACAGTGCGAAGAGGTGATGTCGTAGATTGCGGACAATGCTTCTAGCCATTTGTCCACCAGTCAGTCTTCCACGCAGTCCACCCATGTCACCGAAATCAGCACTCCTCCAGCTCCTCCACCTCAGCCTCCTTCCCTCCAGTCTGCCCCCTCCCAGCAAAATTTGGCATTTGAACCAGCATACTCTGAGGAACTGTTTTCTGGACCCTTCCCACAGTCACAAACCACTTGTCCGGTTGCTGCTGAGCTATTTTCCGATGCCCAGGTTTTCCACCAGTCGCAGTCTGTGGGTGATGATGACATTATTCACGTAGTGGAAGAAGTGTGTAAAGAGGTGCCGGACGATGAGGAGACACGGTTGTCAGACAGTGGTGAAGTTGTTGTCAGGGCAGGAAGTCCGAGGGGGGAGAAGACTGAGGGATCGGAGGATGATGAGGTGACAGACCCAAGCTGGGTTGATAGGCCTGGTGAACACAGTGCTTCTGAGACGGAGGCGAGTCCTATAGCAGAACAGGTTAGAAGAGGCAGTGGTGGGGCCAGACGGAGAGGCAGGGCCAGAACTGGTATATTAGCGCCAAATGTTTGTCAAGCTCCCGTGGCAAGGGCTAGATTTTCAGAAGTCTGGAGGTTCTTTAAAGAAACACCGGATGACCGACGAACTGTGGTGTGCAACCTGTGCCAAACCAGGATCAGCAGGTGTTCCACCACTACTAGCTTAACTACCACCAGTATGCGCAGGCATATGAATGCTAAACACCCCACTCAATGGCACCAAGCCCGTTCACCTCCGGCTGGGCACACCACTGCTCCTTCCCCTGTGTCATCTGCTAGTCAGCACCCTGCCCAGGACCACGGCCCAAACACCTCCCGTGTGAAAACCCCATCTTCGCCTCCACGATCCTCCACAGCATCCACCAGCGTTCAGCTCTCCATACCCCAGACGCTGGAGCGCAAAAGGAAGTATAGTGCAACCCACCCACACGCCCAAGCCCTCAACGTCCACATCTCCAAACTGCTTAGCCTGGAGATGCTGCCCTATAGGCTGGTAGAGACCGAGGCCTTTCGAAACCTCATGGCGGCGGCCGCCCCTCGGTATTCGGTCCCCAGCCGCCTCTACTTTTCCCGATGTGCCGTCCCAGCCCTGCACAAGCACGTGTCAGAGAACATCATCCGTGCCCTGACCAACGCCGTTTCTGACAAGGTCCACCCGACCACGGACACGTGGGCGAGTGCTGCGGGGCAGGGCCACTGTATATCGCTGACGGCACATTGGGTTAACTTGGTGGAGGCTGGGACCGAATCTGACCCTGGGGCTGGTCATATACTGCAGATGCCCAGGATTGCGGGGCCTACCTCGGTCCAGGTCTCAAAGGCCTACTATTCCTCCTACTCCTCCCACCCCTCCTCCACCTCCTCCTCTGAATTACCATCCGTGGGCATGGCGCCATCAGTCGGTAGCTCTAGGCACAGCAGCAGTGCCATCGCTAAGCGACAGCAGGCGGTGCTCAAAAAGCTGAGCCTAGGCGATAAAAGGCACACCGTCCAAGAGCTATTACAGGGCATCACGGCGCAGACTGATCTGTGGCTGGCACCGCTGAACCTGAAGCCAGGCATGGTTGTGTGTGACAACGGCCGTAACCTGGTGGCGGCTCTGCAACTCGGCAGACTGACACATGTGCCATGCCTGGCCCATGTGTTAAATCTCATAGTTCAGCGTTTCCTCAAGACATACCCCAACCTGTCTGATTTGCTCACGAAGGTGCGCCGTATCTGTGCGCATTTCAGGAAGTCCAGCACAGATGCTGCCACTCTCAGGGCAGCGCAGCGCCGCCTCCAACTGCCCGCTCACCGACTGTTGTGCGACGTACCCACGAGGTGGAATTCAACATTAACCATGTTATCCAGAGTTTACCAGCAGCGCAGAGAGATTGTAGACTGCCAGATGTCAACTTCCACCAGAACTGGTAGTCAGGTCAGTCAGCTTCCTCAAGTCTACAATGAGTAGTGGACATGGATGTCTGATATCTGTCAGGTGCTGAGTAACTTTGAGGAGTCAACACAGATGGTCAGTGGCAATGCCGCCATCATCAGCCTCACCATCCCGCTGTTTGTACCAAATTCAAGTATACAGAACCACAATAAAATTCTAAGTACATCAAAAGTAAATATTTGAACAGTATATCTTTATTTCTATTTGTGCACAAAACTGGCAATCAACAATCAATATTAAAAACATCCCATAAAAACAAAACAAAAAGTGGTGGTGGTCAATACAATGATCGATATTAGGCCATATTAGGCATACAAGTAGAACAGGGAGAAATATCACGGTATAACCAGAGTTCAGAGCCTTAACCAGGCATTCCACACTATCTATTCATACCACAGTGGAGAGACTCCCCGACCACCACCACAGCACCCCGACGCACGTTTCGCCGTCGCTTCCTCAAGCCGCTGTTTGGCCTGTTGAAAAACTCTCTGGTCAGCATGAAGTCGGAAGCTTTGCGCTCGTCACAAGAGACGGGGGAAGAAGATTCCCTTGTTGATAGCCAAAGCACCCTTAGGTCTGTTTCTCAGCGCATATTGGAGGAGGTGGAGGAGGATGAGAAGAAAGAGGAGGAGAATGTTGGCGAGACAGAAGAGGGGACCATTGTTCAGTCCTTCACTGTTCAGCGTGTATGGGCAGAAGAAGAGGAGTTGGAGGAGGAGGAAATGGGCAGTCAGGCCAGTGAGGGGAGTGAATTCTTGCGCGTTGGGACTCTGGCGCATATGGCAGATTTCATGCTAGGCTGCCTATCCCGTGACCCTCACTTTCAACGAATTTATTCCAGCACCGATTACTGGGTATTCACTCTCCTGGACCCACGGTACAAGCAAAATCTTTCCACTCTCAACCCTGGAGAGGAAAGGAGTGTGAGAATGCATGAATACCAGCAGGCCCTGGTGCACAAGCTGAAACAGTATTTCCCTTCTGACAGCGCTAGCGGCAGAGGGAGTACTTCTGCGGGACAATTAGTGAGGGAGAGTAGGCGACCAGGCAGCTTGTCCAGCACTGGCAGGCGTACGCTTTACAAGGCCGTTGCCAGTTTTATGTCACCCCAGCAAGACACTGTCACCTGTCCCTAGTCTTGGCAGAGTAGGGCTGATCTTTACAGAAAGATGGTGAGGGAGTACGTAGCTGACCATACCATTGTCCTAAATGATCACACAGCTCCCTACAACTACTGGGTTTTAAAGCTGGACATGTGGCACGAACTGGCGCTGTACGCCTTGGAGGTTCTTGCCTGCCCTGCCGCTAGCGTGTTGTCCGAGCCGGTTTTCAGTGCAGCTGGTGGCATCATCACCGATAAGTGTACACGCCTGTCGACTGACAGCACTGACAGGCTGACGCTTATCAAGATGAATAAAGTCTGGATTTCTCCGGATTTTCATCTCCACCAGGTGAAAGAAGCTCAACCTGAATAATGTATGCACTCCTCCTCCTCATTGTCCTCCTTCTCCTCCTCTTTGTACACTAAAGCAGAGGAAACTGGCTATTTTTTTGCCAGGGCCAACTGGCTCTGGCTATAGTACTCTATGTATTTAATTTTTCTGGAGGGCCAACTACCCTGTCCTCTGTTTTAAACAATTTTTGGGAGTGCCACATACAGGCATTCAATCTATGTAATTTTTCTGGAGGACCAGCTACCTGCTCCTCTGGTTTGAAAACTTTTTTGGACTGCCACATACAGGCACTATCCAAATTAAATTCTCTACATAGCAGCCTCCACAAGTCGTCTTTTTAGCTGCCTCCACACGTTGTCTCCATTGCTACCTCCACGCGTCATCCTCATAGCTGCCTCCAAAAGTCATCCATATAGCTGCCTCCATACATGGTCCCCTTATCAAAAGAGCTGTGTCAGGCAGAGTTTTGGGTTGTTTTCATGGCTTCCACATCAAACTTGTTAACTTTGTCACCACCCTGCTGTGTAATCCACAAAATATACTGGCAAACTTTTATCATTTACCGATATTATTTCAGCGCTTCTTGCGCATCTGTTTACATTCCCCTCACCCGCCATAACCCAAACTTATAGGAACACTACTACACTTGATCTTATACAAAAGGTTCTTAGAAGTGCTGTTTGGGGAGTAGCCGAGAGACAGGGGCTTGGATAGGCGAAAGCTCGCCTGGCAGCGGAGCTCCAGCTCCATCCCAAGATCCAACTAACATAGTTTTAACTGCAGCACCTTTAATCTACTACTAGTTCACTGCCTCCATACATCGTCCCCTTATCAAAAGAGCTGTGTCAGGCAGAATTTTCAGGTGTTTCACCAGATATATAGTGGAACTCGGCCCATCTGTCGCCGCCATGCTGGAGACCTGAAGTTGCAATCATAGCAGCGCAATATGAATGCCCCATACTGCGCTCTTAATCATGGAAGTCGTCTCCATGGCTGCCTCCACATGTCGTCCCCATATCAAAAGAGCTGTGTCAGGCTTATTTTTCGAGTGTTTCACCAGATACGTTATGGAACTTGGTCACTATGACGCCACCATGCTGTGTTATCGACTAAATATACCGTCAACCTTTTGTTCACATAGGAAATCATTTCAGCGCTTCTTGCTCACCTCCTTTGGTTCCTCTCTGCCACCCATTGGTTTGAAGCCTGAGTCCATTTAGGGTATGTCGCCATAACACTCTCTAGCCTGCCGCTGCCTCTGCATGCCGTCCCCTATAGTGTCAGGGCCAATTATTGCATGTTTTAGATGCTATCTAGCCTCATTCGGTCACTCTGTCATGGCCATGCTGTTGCCCATAATTTTGGCATAATGGTATGATTAAGCATCCTCAGAGGCATCCATGCATGCTGCCCCTGCTGTTTCCTGTCCATTTCCTTGGTGTTTCCATCCTTTTCTGAGGTTCCCAGGTGTTTGGCCAAGCTTCCCTGTGCAGAGCCTTGGTCCCCTTGAAAAATGCTCGAGTCTCCCATTGACTTCAATGGGGCTCGTTATTCGAGACGAGCACTCGAGTATCGAGAAAAGTTTGTCTCGAATAACGAGTACCCGAGCATTTTAGTGCTCGCTCATCTCTATTACTAACCATCTCAACATGTACATCTCACTTAAAACAGGATTTTCTGTGTTATTAGGTTGTCTGGTCAACACTTAAAATATAACATTTCAAACAAGAAACTGTCTTTGATCATTGTTTGTAAGGTAGACATGAGTCTTTTTTTTACATATACTACCCTGCCAGTGTCTTTGGACTATTTCCATGTGGTCTTAACGCAAACCTGTCAACAGGAATGTCCCTGCCAGCAGCGTGTGGTGATTTCTGGGGGTGGGGGGCAACTGCAGTCCGTGTGCCTGTGTCTTAGTCTCCTCATTCTTTGTTCCTCTCTTCCACACTCAACCAGATCCCGTCACCTTACCCTCTCCCTGTTACGTGCATTGAGAAGGTAATTTAATCCCACAAAGCCCATTACTGTAAGATGGTAAAAAAATATTAAATCCATGGCCATATGAGCCAATAGAGGAATAAGCTTGCGCTTAAAGACTTAAAGGGGTATTCCAGGAATATGAACGTCTGACACAAAAACCCCTGATGATATAACTAAATGAATACAACAATACTCAATGTCATTAGTCACATTTAAAAAGCTTAAATAATTTGATTTTATGATTTACAAAGTTTATGGCCTCCCTAAAGTAGGTGGAGTTATCACTAAGATGGCCGCCACTGGAAACTACAAGTTCCATGATCCTTTAGTTCTCAGTAACTCCTCCTACCACTTATGCTCTGCTAACAGTGATGATATAACAGACTTTCATTACCATAGTAATGATGTGTAACTGCCATCACCATAACACTGACCATACTGGATGCACCAACCGACTACAGCCATACATAGTGGTGATCACATGACCTGCCCAGGCAGGTTCAGGCCATGTGATGTGGACATGTGACCAGCAGCCATCTTCTGTCCTGCAACGGACCGCGCGGAGGAAATTAACGGACTGATTAAAGGGCCAGTAGCATTTTAATTCTCCATCACAGTGTATGTCATCAGCATTTTCTGCTAAGGGGAGCAAAATTTTATATAACAACTAATTACATATTAGCTTATATTTTGAGTGCCCATTTGTATGTGAATTATGCTGATTCCTGGAATACCCCTTTAAAATTAAAGGTCATTCAATCCTTAGATATAATAATCGAATATGCCATAATATTCTTATAGTTGTATGTCTGACCGCTGGGATCCTCTGAGCTTAGAATAAAAAGTGGCTTTCCTAGTTTAAACTTTCAAAAGGGTATGTCTTCTAATATCAAACCCCAGCCAATCAGCTTTTGGCTTATAGAAAATGGAAATTTAAATATGACCTTTCACCACCTCACACATGTATAGATTAGCGTTGCATTCTATAAGGCCAGCTTCACAGATTCAAGAACTTTGAATTTTCATTGTAGCCCCTGCGTTTGCAGAGATATAATTTCAAGTATCTGACCGTTGTTATTTGTGTTTGGTCAGAGAGGAGGAGCTGGGGCTGGAGGTGTATGTTATGCTAATCTTCTATCATACTGTCCAATCAGTAGCTGGCAATGTTAGAGAAGCTACTATGAACAGTAGTGAGCTGTTTGCCAAGTATTTGTGAATTTAATTTATGCTTATGTAATGTTTGCTTTTGTCGCATTTGCGTTGTGTCAATGCTTTTATGGGCTTTGCTTTGCGTTGACATCTACATGATGTTTGCACTGTGTTTCACTTATCTGGCTTTTTATGTATTTACTAGAGATGAGCGAGCACTAAAATGCTCGAGTACTCGTTATTCGAGACGAACTTTTCCCGATGCTCGAGTGCTCGTCTCGAATAACGAGCCCCATTGAAGTCAATGGGAGACTCGAGCATTTTTCAAGGGGACCAAGGATCTGCACAGGGGAGCTTGGCCAAGCACCTGGGAACCTCAGAAAAGGATGGAAACACCACGGAAATGGACAGGAAACAGCAGGGGCAGCATGCATGGATGCCTCTGAGGCTGCTTAATCGCACCATTATGTCAAAAGTATGGGCAACAGCATGGCAATGACAGAGTGACCGAATGAGGCTAGATAGCATCTAAAACATCCAATAATTGACCCTGACACTATAGGGGACTATGCATAGGCAGCGGCAGCAGCGGCAGGCTAGAGAGTGTCTTGGCAACATACCCCAAATGGACTCAGGCTTAAAACCAATGGGTGGCAGAGAGGAACCAAAGGAGGTGAATGATAAAAGTTTGCCAGTATATTTTGTGGATTACACAGCAGGGTGGCGACAAAGTTAACAAGTTTGATGAGGAAGCCATGAAAACAACCCAAAATTCTGCCTGACACAGCTCGTTTGATAAGGGGACCATGTATGGAGGCAGTGAACTAGTAGTAGATTAAAGGTGCTGCAGTTAAAACTATGTTAGTTGGATCTTGGGATGGAGCTGGCGCTCCGCTGCCAGGCGAGCTTTCGCCAATCCAAGCCCCTGTCTCTAGGCTACTCCCCAAACAGCACTTCTAAGAACCTTTTGTATAAGATCAAGTGTAGTAGCGTTCTTATAAGTTTAGGATATGGCGGGTGAGGGGAATGTAAACAGATGCGCAAGAAGCGCTGAAATAATATTGGTAAATAATATATGATAAAAGTTTGCCAGTATATTTTGTGGATTACACAGCAGGGTGGCGACAAAGTTAACATGGAAGCCATGAAAACAATCCAAAATTCTGCCTGACACAGCTCGTTTGATAAGGGGACCATGTATGGAGGCAGCTATATGGACTACTTTTGGAGGCAGCTATGGCGATGACGTGTGGAGGTAGCAATGGAGACAACGTGTGAAGGCAGCTAAAAAGACGACGTGTGGAGGCTGCTACGGAGACAATTTAATTTGGATAGTGCCTGTATGTGGCAGTCCAAAAAAGTTTTCAAACCAGAGGAGCAGGTAGCTGGTCCTCCAGAAAAATTACATAGATTGAATGCCTGTATGTGGCACTCCCAAAAATTGTTTAAAACAGAGGACAGGGTAGTTGGCCCTCCAGAAAAATTAAATACATAGAGTACTATAGCCAGAGCCAGTTGGCCCTGGCAAAAAAATAGCCAGTTTCCTCTGCTTTAGTGTACAAAGAGGAGGAGAAGGAGGACAATGAGGAGGAGGAGTGCATACATTATTCAGGTTCAGCTTCTTTCAACTGGTGGAGAACGGAAATGCGGAGAAATCCAGGCTTTATTCATCTTGATAAGAGTCAGCCTGTCAGCGCTGTCAGCTGCACTGAAAACCCGCTCGGACAACACGCTAGCGGCAGGGCAGGCAAGAACCTCCAAGGCGTACAGCGCCAGTTCGTGCCACATGTCCAGCTTTGAAACCCAGTAGTTGTAGGGAGCTGTGTGATCATTTAGGACGATGGTATGGTCAGCTACATACTCCCTCACCATCTTTCTGTAAAGATCAGCCCTACTCTGCCGAGACTGGGGACAGGTGACAGTGTCTTGCTGGGGTGACATAAAACTGGCAAAGGCCTTGTAAAGCGTACCCCTGCCAGTGCTGGACAAGCTGCCTGGTCGCCTACTCTCCCTCGCTACTTGTCCCGCAGAAGTACGCCCTCTGCCGCTAGCGCTGTCAGAAGGGAAATACTGTTTCAGCTTGTGCACCAGGGCCTGCTGGTATTCATGCATTCTCACACTCCTTTCCTCTCCAGGGATGAGAGTGGAAAGATTTTGCTTGTACCGTGGGTCCAGGAGAGTGAATACCCAGTAATCGGTGCTGGAATAAATTCTTTGAACGCGAGGGTCACGGGATAGGCAGCTTAGCATGAAATCTGCCATATGCGCCAGAGTCCCAACGCGCAAGAATTCACTCCCCTCACTGGCCTGACTGCCCATTTTCTCCTCCTCCAACTCCTCCAACTCCTCTTCTTCTGCCCATACACGCTGAACAGTGAAGGACTGAACAATGGTCCCCTCTTCTGTCTCGCCAACATTCTCCTCCTCTTCCTCCTCATCCTCCTCCACCTCCTCCGATATGCGCTGAGAAACAGACCTAAGGGTGCTTTGGCTATCAACAAGGGAATCTTCTTCCCCCGTGTCTTGTGACGAGCGCAAAGCTTCCGACTTCATGCTGACCAGAGAGTTTTTCAACAGGCCAAGCAGCGGGATGGTGAGGCTGATGATGGCGGCATCACCACTGACCATCTGTGTTGACTCCTCAAAGTTACTCAGCACCTGACAGATATCAGACATCCACGTCCACTCCTCATTGTAGACTTAAGGAAGCTGACTGACCTGACTACCAGTTCTGGTGGAAGTTGACATCTGGCAGTCTACAATCGCTCTGCGCTGCTGGTAAACTCTGGATAACATGGTTAGTGTTGAATTCCACCTCGTGGGCACGTCGCACAACAGTCGGTGAGCGGGCAGTTGGAGGCGGCGCTGCGCTGCCCTGAGAGTGGCAGCATCTGTGCTGGACTTCCTGAAATGCGCACAGATGTGTCGCACCTTCGTGAGCAAATCAGACAGATTGGGGTATGTCTTGAGGAAACGCTGAACTATGAGATTTAACACATGGGCCAGGCATGGCACATGTGTCAGTCTGCCGAGTTGCAGAGCTGCCACCAGGTTACGGCCGTTGTCACACACAACCATGCCTGGCTTCAGGTTCAGCGGTGCCAGCCACAGATCAGTCTGCGCCGTGATGCCCTGTAATAACTCTTGGGCAGTGTGCCTTTTATCGCCTAGGCTCAGCAGTTTGAGCACCGCCTGCTGTCGCTTAGCGATGGCACTGCTGCTGTGCCTAGAGCTACCGACTGATGGCGCCATGCCCACGGATGGTAATTCAGAGGAGGAGGTGGAGGAGGGGTGGGAGGAGGAGGAGGCATAGTAGGCCTTTGAGACCTGGACCGAGGTAGGCCCCGCAATCCTCGGCGTCGGCAGTATATGACCAGCCCCAGGGTCAGACTCGGTCCCAGCCTCCACCAAGTTAACCCAATGTGCCGTCAGCTATATATAGTGGCCCTGCCAGGCAGCACTCGTCTACGTGTCCGTGGTCAGGTGGACCTTGTCAGAAACGGCGTTGGTCAGGGCACGGAGGATGTTCTCTGACACGTGCTTGTGCAGGGCTGGGACGGCACATCGGGAAAAGTAGTGGCGGCTGGGGACCGAATACCGAGGGGCGGCCACCGCAATGAGGTTTCGAAAGGCCTCGGTCTCTACCAGCCTATAGGGCAGCATCTCCAGGCTAAGCAACTTGGAGATGTGGACATTGAGGGCTTGGGCGTGTGGGTGGTTTGCGCTATACCTCTTTTGCGCTCCAGCGTCTGGGGTATGGAGAGCTGAACGCTGGTGGATGCTGTGGAGGATCGTGGAGGCGAAGATGGGGTTTTTGCACGGGAGGTGTTTGGGCCGGGGTCCTGGGCAGGGGGCTGACTAGCAGATGACACAGGGGAAGGAGCAGTGGTGTGCCCGGCCGGAGGTGAACGGGCTTGGTGCCATTGAGTGGGGTGTTAAGCATTCATATGCCTGCGCATACTGGTGGTAGTTAAGCTAGTAATGGTGGAACCCCTGCTGATCCTGGTTTGGCGAAGGTTGCACACCACAGTCCGTCGGTCATCCGGTGTTTCTTTAAAGAACCTCCAGACTTCTGAAAATCTAGCCCTCGCCACGGGAGCTTGACTACGGGCAACATTTGGCGCTGATGCACCTGCTCTGGCCCTGCCTCTCCGTCTGGCCCCACCACTGCCTCTTCCAACCTGTTCTGCTATAGGACTCGACTCCGTCTCAGAAGCACTGTGTTCACCCGGCTTATCAACCCATCTTGGGTCTGTCACCTCATCATCCTCCGATCCCTCAGTCTGCTCCCCCCTCGGACTTCCTGCCCTGACAACAACTTCACCACTGTCTGACAACCGTGTCTCCTCACCGTGTCTCCACACTTCTTTACACACTTCTTCCACTATGTGAATAATGTCATCATCACCCACAGACTGCGACTGGTGGAAAACCTGGGCCTCAGAAAATAGCTAAGCAGCAGCAGGACAAGTGGTTTGTGACTGTGGGAAGGGTCCAGAAAACAGTTCCTCAGAGTATGCCGGTTCAAATGCCAAATTTTGGTGGGAGGGGGCAGACTGGGGGGAAGGAGGCTGAGGTGGAGGAGCTGGAGGAGTGCCGATTTCGGTGACATGGGTGGACTGCGTGGAAGACTGACTGGTGGACAAATGGCTAGAAGCATTGTCCGCAATCCACGACATCACCTCTTCGCACTGTTCTGGCCTCAACAGTGCTCTACCACGAGTCCCAGTAACTTGAGACATGATGAACCTAGGGAGTGTACCTCTGCGGCGTTCCCCTGCTCCCCCATCAGCAGGTGGTGTCTCACCCCGCCCAGGACCACGGCCTCTGACCGCTGCAGTAGTTGGATGCCCACGTCCACGCCCTCGTCCTCTACCCCTAGCCCTCGGGTTAAACATTTTCCAAATTAAAGTGTAAACTTGAAAAAAAAAAATTTGTGTTTATTTTTTTTATTTTTTAACAAAACGATGCTATCCTATTGCTATGGCTAGTTTCTAACCTACACTGACAGCACACAACTGGATTTTGTGCTTTGCAAAATGAGTTTGAGCTATAAAATGAAATAAAGGTAAAAAAAAAAAAATCAGCAGACTCTGCCTAATTCTACTCAAACCCCTAATAAATTGTCCCACTTAGGTGTTTGAGGTGGATATGCGTGTCACTAAGAGCTAAACACAACGGTCGCAGGTCTCCCAGCAAATTCCTCACAGTATGGTACTAGCTGCACTACCAGTGCCAGCAAGCCCAGCCACAAGCAAACAAAAAAAAGGAAAATATAACGCTATTGTAGGCCTAAGTAAGCCGTTGGGGTTCTCCTATGGCTATTTTGTAGCCTACAATGAGAGCACACTGCTTTGCAAGATGAGTTTGAGCTATAAAATGAAATACAGCTAAAAAAAAAAATAAAATCTGCAGACTCTGCCTAATTCTACTCAAACCCCTAATAAATTGTCCCACTTTGGTGTTTGAGGTGGATATGTGTGGATATATAAGAGCTAAACACAACGGTAGCAAGTCCCCCTGCAAATTCCTCACAATATGGTACTAGCTGCACTACTAGTGCCAGCAAGCCCAGCCACAAGCAAATAAAAAAAAAAAAAGTATAACGTTATTGTAGCCCTAAGAAGGGCTGTTGGGTTCTTGTTGAATCACTCCTGCCTAACACTATTCTAATAGAACACCCTAACGCTTTCCCTGACCAGCAGCAGCTCTTTCCCTAGCGGCATCCAGACACAGAATGATCCGAGCAGCGCAGGCAGGGGCTAGTCTATTCCAGGGTCACCTGATCTGGCCAGCCAACCACTGCTATCGACGTGTAAGGGTACCACGTCATGCTGGGTGGAGTGCAGAGTCTCTTGGCTTGTGATTGGCTCTGTTTCTGGCCGCCAAAAAGCAAAACGGCGGGAGATGCCATTTTCTGGAGCGGGCGAAGTATTCGTCCGAGCAACGAGCAGTTTCGAGTACGCTACTGCTCGAACGAGTATGTTCGCTCATCTCTAGTATTTACCCATTACCCTTATTTGCATCGCGTTTATGCTAACCCAGCATCACTGAGAGTGTGACATTTCCCCTGCTTCCTGTCAGTCTCCACTTCTGTACGCAGTATGCAGGGCATGTTCAGCAGACTGCCAACTCTCCTTGGAAGTTTAAATGGTTTCTGTTAGCCAGTAAGTGGTTAGGGGATGGGTTGTGAGATGGATGGGGTTCCCTGGGATGTCAGATGCTTATCATAGAGAAGATATGTTACTTAGGATGGGGGGGGGGGGGCTATGGGCTGTCTGAGCTATATAGCTATAGTTACCCTGGAAAGAAGGGGGGGCATGTATGGGGTGACTGTATAAGGGGGCAGTAAGTAAATAAGGGGGCTAAATAAAAAATATTAGCAAGCTATATATAAATTCATAGTGCTCTGTGCTAAAAGTATTCAGTTATTAAGGTGGCTCTGTAAATAAAATCATTGGGGTTGATTATGTACTGCATCCTGTTTATCAATAAAGTAATAATAGGGTGTCATATATATATGAATTAGAGGACACAATATATTATTGAGGCTGAACTTACATGATGCGTTTGCATTGTGTTTTGAAACGCATTGCAAATGCATCAGAAAATAAACATGTATTTTGTATGTAGTAACATTACACATCAATAATCATTACTAATGTTAAAGAAAGAAATCACATTTTGTTACTCATACAGATGTATCTGTAATGCATTTCAAAACACATCAAACGCCTTATGGCACATTCATACATGGTGCTAGTGTTGCGTTTACACACAAACGCTAGCATCTGGGGGAGGGCCTCGGCTCAATTGCATATGCGTTTCCAGTATGCGATCAGTATTTTTGAAGTGCAAAACACTGGGTGCTGGTTATCGATTGCTTGCGTACTGAAAACACATGGGACTGAGGCCTTTCCCCGGATACAAGTGTTGTGGTTTTTTTTAGACGCAACAGTAGCGCAATGTGTGAATGCAACCCCCTTAGGGGAGCTCTATTTTTAAATGAATAAGAGGTGCTTTAGGTATTCAATTCAGGGGTAACAGGCTATACCAATGTGTGTAAAACTCCTGTTGGGGGACCACAATCTTAACACGGCCCAGGGCACATGGTTGTCCTAATCTGCCACTGCATGGTGTCTGCCACTGTGTCACATTTACGCATATGCGCCACTTGCATTATGCTTACACAGCATTTTCCTTTATGTTGAGTTTGCCTTGTGTTTATACTTACAAATGTGATACCATGTAAATGTTAATGCGACGTAGAGGCAGCATCACGTGTTTATGTCGCACTTATCTCACATTTACACTTACGTTTACATTCACATCGCATTTCAACATACATGGTGGTTGTGTTTGTTGCTTTAAACCTACATTTACATGCACTTGTGTTTATGTTGTGTTTAAATCATGTTCACATTCTTGTGGTGTTTGCGTTTGTTTTGTCTACACTTATGTTTATTTGTCATTTTCTTTTACTTGTGTTTACTGCGCGTTTATGTTTACATTTATGTGGCATTCACGTTTGTGTCTCATTTGCATCATATTTAATTATTTATGTGGCAGTTACATTACATTTGCAATTAACCTGAAGTATGGGTCATTTTTATGTTGTATTTGTATATATGTGGCCTTTGCTTCATGTTCATATTACATTTGTCTTTATGTGGCATTTACGTTCACGTCTGCGTGTCATTTGCCTTTATGTTTACATGGTGTTTACACTACGTTTGCATTTACATGGCATTTACCCTGTGTTTATATTGCACTTGCATCACGTTTGCATTTAAACTGTGTTTCCATTTACATTGCATAAATGTTTACAATGCGTTTGCATTTACACTGTGCTCATGTTTGCATCCTGGTCTCATTGAAATTTGTAACATTGCTTTTTATTTAAACACGGTGTAAATGCAATGTTAAGAGAAAACTAGCGGAATGTGTGTGAACATAGAAAAAAATCATAGCTCACTACTGATAGTATGAGAGAATGTTAGCATAACACACAACTCCAGGTCCAGCCCCAGCTCCTCCTCTCTGAGCAAACATTAATTATAACGGTCAGAATTCGAGATTAATAACTCTGCAACCGTGGAGGCAAGAAGGAAAATTCAAAGTTCCCCTCAACCCCATAGCGCAATAAGACGTACCCTTACATCTTGTTGCGCATGGGGGAGTATGAAGAGGGCTCGCGGGCTAACACCCGTGAACACTGCTAGCACCGATTGTAAAATCGGTAAGCAAAGAGTCAATGTCAAAAAACTACCCGAGATCACAACAATTTAGACACAGAGCAAGTCAAACCTAATGCAGAGAGCAAGTGAGGAAAGGGATTTCAAACACTGGCACAGGTGACTAGTGAGGCTGCAATTTATGCAGCCAGAATCCCACCTCCAGAACCTGATAGGAGCTGAACAACTTCTGGGAATTAACCCCTCATGGTGCAGAACAACCAAGCACAATCACAGGCACCATGCAGAGGTACCACAAGTCCCAGCAGTTCAAAACACTACTCCTAGACAGTGCAAGGTCTTAGCAGCCACTGCCAGGGGCGCACAGCAGAGACCGCTGGTAGCGGGCGAGAGGTGGAGTTTGTGTGGATACGCAACGGAGGTCGGAGAACGCTGCTAGCAGCACCAGAAGTCCCAGCATTCTCCCCAGCGAAGCTGACACTGCCATACTGTAGTATGGCAGTATATGGTAGTATCAATCAGACAACCTAGGGTTAAAGTACCCTAGGAAGTCTGAAAAATAGTAAAATAAATAAATTTTAAAAAGTGAAAAAAAAATTATATAAAAAAAACATAAAAATTCTAATCACCCCCCTTTTTTACTGTTTATTTATGGAACTGATATAAATATAAATAAACAGTAAAAATCATAAACACATTAGGCATCACCGCGTCCGATCTATCAAAATCTGCGTTTAACCTCGTAATGGAAAATAGCGCCCGAAGTCGCAAATGGCATTTTTTTGCCATTTTGAAAAATAGAAAAAAATCTATAAAAAGTGATCAAAAGGTCGTACATTATGGAAAATAGAAGCATTGAAAACGTCATCAAAAGTCGCAAAAAATGACACCACCAACAGTTTTGTACACTAAAGTATGAAAAAGTTATTAGCGTAAGAAGAAGGCAAAATTAAGGGGTTTTTTTTGTACAGGTTTTAATTATTGTAAATGTATGAAAACATTATAAAACCTGGTAGCCCCAATGAATGAAGTAGACTTGTCATTTGGGGCGCACAGTGAAAGCTGTAAAAACCAAGCCCACAAGAAACGGCGCGAATGTGTTTTTTCATAATTTTCACTGCATTTAGAATTTTTTTCCCGCTTCCCAGTTCACGGCATACAATATTGAAATTACCAGCTCTTTACATGGAAAAACGTGTGAGGTGGTGAAAGGTCCTCTTTAATACAGCTCTGTTCCCTATGTAACCATTTATGCAATAGCAGTTCAGCTCTCATTTAAGTAAATGAGAGTTAAATTGTGTTTCCCAGTGCCATTACTCAGAGAATGAAGCGGTACTCTCATCTCCATCTCCATGTGCAGAGTTTAGGATTTCATTTTGTTTAACTTTAATATTTGTTAAATGATACCGCTTCCAGTAGACATATACAGTTTTACGCACTGCGGTCATATGCAGCCATATGTGACATCAATATGGATGACAAATGACTGGCAGTCATCTTTTTTACATGTGGCTTCTGAGATTTGCCACAAGGGGACCAGCTGTTAATTTTTATACAGATACATTAGTATATAGCATCATTTAACAAATTCTCTACAATTATATGTCATTCAAGAACATTCATTCCTGGAAAATCCCATGAAAAGAAAAATAAGATTTATCAACAGCATAGAGGGAAGCAAAACAAACAGTTTTCAGCAATGTGCAAGTTGAAACTTTTTATAAATTTTATTTCATTTTGTATGTATTTTTAATAACACTTAAATACAATTAAAAAAAAACACTGGAGAAATTTAACATGCCTCACAAGGTTAGGGAATGACCAGGAGGAGCCCTAAAACTGAAGCCCCTTTCCAGCTGTCCCTGACACATTGCACAGCGTACCTTAAGCAATATGTGACAACTGGTCGACACTCCCACCCTGCACCAATGTGTTAAGATGAAAGCATAGACAAGACAAAATAAACATCAAAGAGAAGTCAACCATTTACAGAACCAATTGGACAAATGCAGTACAAAGTTAGTAGTCAAAGATATTCAGAAAAACAGGCAAAGGATCAAAGAATCCTAGATATAGAAGCTATGATTAATGCCAGCTAGTTCAGAATAAGATTATAGCACTAAAGAAGCAATAGTATGCAAAACCTTGCATGAAGTATCAGAGCCCCATTCCATAAGATGATTGGATCTGTTCTCGAGGATCCATACAGAGAAAAAAAAATGTGAGTAGGGAGAGATTCTGTCCATCACAGCAGATTAACTATTAGCAAACCAGAGCACAGGAAACCGTGTTGTGTGGTAGAAATTAATTAAGGCTGCAAGGAAAGTGTTCAGAATAGGATAGAAACAAATAGAGACTTTTCAGTGAATCCTCACTCAGCCTCACCCCATAAACAGAGTATGGTACTGAAGTCCGAACGGGCACAGATGTGACAAGTCACTTTACTGTTTTACTTATCTTAAAGGCTTTAAAGAAAATTTTTGACAACCCACCAATAAAATTGAGAGTAAATAACATCTAAATGATTAATACCAGTGAAAGAAAGTAACTCTTTATTTTCTGAAGATGTGTGGAAATGTGAATGATGTTTGAAAGAAATCATGTTGGGTAGAGAAACATGATCTAGAAATATTTCTGCTTATGAAAAAATTCCACAGCACAGCTTAGTAAAATGTTAAGTTCTGATAACAAGGAGCAATCAAAATATTCCATTCACCTCCTTGCTACATCACTGGTAAATAACAAATCCTAAAAGGAGGTAGAAAGAACAACCATCTGTCCCTCGAAACAATTATCATATTGCCATCTGCCTTTATATACTGGAAAATGTTAAGTGATTATATGAAATATCGTACTAAATGGAGTCCATTTTTGAGAAGGAATAAAACCAACAAATGTGGGCGATTGCTCTTTTCTTAGAAACCAATTAACATATTTTTACTGACATGTTTGACCTGTACACAAACATGTACTTAAACATTCAGATCTGGAGGTTTATTTAACACAATGAATGCAGGCTATGAGGAACAAATGCAACAATAATACAGTATATGTTATGAAAGATGAAGTGGAGTAAGGCTGAATTCAGCAGCATAAAGATTTACAATGCTGTAAAATAACAACACAAACAAATATTTATAATAAAAATCCCATGATTCTCCCATACTATTACTTCCCTGACTCCCTACTAGACATGAGCAGGCTCCGTTGACTATGGTGGGTTGGATCAACCTTATAAAGATGTTGCCGCAAATACTATATATTTTGCAAGATCACCCCAAAATGGATACAAATTAAATTGTACCATAAACTGGTATTGTCAGGTTCGCTAGGGAGAATGCTGGGACTTCTGGTGGTGCCAGCAGCGTTCTCCGAACCCCGGCGCGTGTCCGCGCAAACTCCGCCTCTCGTCCTGGGCAGCGGCTGCTAAGATCTCGCGCTGTCTAGGAGTGGCTGGGACTTGAACCTCTGCTTGGTGCCTGTTGTTCTGCACCGTTAGGGGTTAATTCCCAGATGCTGTCCAGCTCCTATCAGGTTCTGGAGGTGGAGTTCTGGCTGCATAAATTGCAGCTTCACTAGTCACCTGTGCCAGTGTTTGAAATCTCTTTCTCCACTTGCTTGCTGCACTAGGTTGTATTGCTCTGTATCCGTATTGTTGTTACCTCGGCTAGTTTTTGACATTGACTATTTGCTTCTGACTTTGCTATTGACGTACCCTCCCGTTGTGACTCCGGCTAGTTTACGATTCTTTTGTGTTTTATGTTTGTCAGTCTGTTTGTATTTCCCTTCCCTCACTTAAACCAGAGTATTCCGAGTCTTCAAGTAGTCGCCCCACGGTTTAGCGTGGGGGGGCTATAGGAAGGGACAGAGGCTGGGGCAAGCTCAGGGCACACTATCCCCTGTCTTTTGTGTACCCAATCCTAACAGGTATGTTCAGAGATCTTTTCTGGAAGAATTGAATCTCTTGTATGAAACTAGAAACACTCCAACGTTCTAAAGAGGATGGCGGCCTTGTGCTGCCCAACCCTTGGTTATATTATTTATCATCTCAGCTACAACACATGAGAGGTTGGGGGAATCCCTCCATCCAATCATCTTCCTCTGCTCTTTTGAAAGTTTTTGGAGGGACGTCTATTACTGGGCCTCGAGGAGGGAATGTTTAGAAAATCTGACAGACAGTTAGTGACCCTTAGGGCGGTAGGCAAAGTATGGTGAAAGGTGAGACACATTCTTAGTATGAAGTGATATCATCTCTTACCCCTGTGTGGCCTAATGTTCTGTATATCGAATTGAACAAATTACCACCATTTACACAGTGGACGTTTAGAGGCATTACTAATTTAATACACATAGTGGACGGGTCATCTTTGAAGCAGTTTGACCAACTATGAGTAGAGTTTTCTTTACCTGATTTATGCTTCTATCAGTTTTGTAGATCCGACATACGGTAACCCAGTTGGTAGCTAAGGGAGGCAATATTAAAGGGGTCATCTCATTACACTATAGGTACTCGTTAGACGCCCAAAAATCCCTGCCGATGGTATGCCTAGATGGGAAAAGGACTGGGACTATCTGTTAGTGAGGCACATCATGTCTCTAATTTCTACCTCATTCACAGAGTATATTAGCCCCCCACTAGGTTATTTAAAATGGGATATAAAGCTGATGACAAATATCCAGGATGTGACCAGAAAAATATAGTAGCTAAGTAGCAGTCCTTAAAAAAAAGTATTTATTTTTCCACCATAATAAAAAAAAATGTCAGGAATCCAGAGCCAGTCTGATTCACCTTATGTGGAATTTCCCCCAGCTAAAGACATTTGCAGGGGGTTCTGTAGCTTATTAATGGTGTGTATAACCATTGCGGGTGCTGGAGGGACATAAGTTGGCGATTCTGCAACTGTTGTACACTGCCCACAAACTGATTGATTTTCTCTGGAAAGATTCTCTCCCTCCTAGTATTTTAGAACTCAAAGACAGGGTCAACCAATCTATACATTTAGAGAAGTTTGTGTATAAAAAATATAACGCTACCCAGAAATTTGAGTCTATCTGGGGTTCTAGATGGTCCAGGTTTAGCTCCATTGACGAGACAGACAACTTGTGTACTTTTTGGGCTAAGCCCTTTATTGTCACTGAGTGTGCCAACTTGTGACTACTCCATTGTATTTTGCTGGGATTTTGGGGCTGCCAACAGATTGAAGTGTATTTCTATCTCATTTGGTTGGGTACTTTTGTAAAAACATTATGATCTTTTTAACGTTATAACTAATCTATATTTCTAAAGATTTTTTACCTACAGAACTTATGCCTTGCAAGATACTGGATGCCACGAACATTGGTGCTCATCTCGAGAGGGGTGGGAGAGGGAATGGGGTGGGGGTTTGTGTTCCCTTGTATGTTGGGCTGTTTTGGTTTTTAAACTGCTTACAAAACAAAATTAAAAAAAATAACGGATTCTAAAAGAGATGAGTGGGTTGGTTGAAAATGGGGTTTATGAGTTCCTCTGAACGTTGACCTGAACACAATGGGAGCCAATGTGAACCTGTATTTTAACACTCAAAAATGGCAGTAACATAGGGCTAGAGGTCTTAAAAAGGGGGAAAATAACAGGGCAGTTGCCTTGCGCACAAAGAGCTAGGAAAAGTACTTCTAGTATAACATAATAAAATAAATGAATATAATGAATGAAAATAATAGACGGAGAAAACAGTGTCCTGGCACCATCCGACTACTAAAGCATATCCCCAGTGAAGTCCGGCACGGATCTTTGCAGGGTAGATTAGCCTTCTTGCACAAGAATATAAGAGGTGGTGCTCAGCCAGAGCAAAAGCAGTCCATGAAACAAATATAGAATTCAGCAGCACTCACCAGTTTGGTGCGAAGAAATCTTTATCAAGGTGCATACAGAGGCAGAGCGGTGCCTGGCGATGGGCCATTTCGCGCTAGTCTAGTGCATTATCAAGCCAATGACATTGGCTTGATAATGCGCTAGTCTAGCGCGAAACGGTCCATCGCCAGGCCCCGCTCTGCCTCTGTATGCACCTCAGTAAAGATTTCTTCGTACCAAACTGGTGAGTGCCGCTGAATTCTATATTTGTATAATGAAAGAAAATGTTAATGTCACTGTGTTTGTAGATGTATAGGTAGTTATCGGTGGAGGCAGCTAGAATGACAGTGAGGGGGGAGCTAGAAATTTTCAATAATTGGTCTTTTCAAGGCAGTGTCAAGTACTGCTTGAGTTTTCCCAAAATGGAGATGCCAGATGAAGTTAAGGAATTAGTCAATTACATCTCAATGAGAGCCTCGTGTTCCATCAGATTGTATTTAACATGCTCTTATAGTGCAGAGTTACATTTTCAGCCTGGCCAATTACAGGCATTCCTAGAGTGGACTGTTGTTTGCTAAGTGCATGCAAGCTGCTTGATTGGCTGCTTCAGCTAATCAACATGGACCCGGTGTAACAGGCCAGAGTATTCCCCCAGTCCAGACGATACCCAGGGTTAAAGGAGCATAGATCATTTTATACCCTCTAAGCCATTTTATAACCTCATTTATGTGAGGTACATAAATAATTTAATTTTTCAACATTTTATATGGGATTCAGTTCTGAGAAGTTAAATGAGAAACCTAACTCCTAACTGACACCAAACATATAACCATCACCATTCTGTTCTCACATTGTGGTTCTCTGATTTCTTTCAAAAACCCATTTGTATATCAGCATTCATATTTAATTAAATTAATCTGCCATATACGTTATGTGTGGTCAATTCACTGCCGCCCAAAGTAGTCGTGTACATGGGTTGAAAAAAAAAACAGTTAAGTGATAACGTTATGGCCTGGCCAAAGTTATTTTAAACTCACTGGTATAGAGATTATCCCTAGGGGCGTACTGTGGCCTGGTATTGCAACATCTACATTAAAATCTACATTATTCTTTTCAATTAGTTGCCCATTTAAAAAGTGCATCTGACCACTTAGTGTGCTGTACTCATTACCTCTGGTAATACAATCCCCGTTTGTACAAGCTGCATATTTAGATAGGGTCCTACTCTTAAGCAGCCATGTGTCTGTCTACATTACATAGAACTAGTATTGAAACACCAAACTCGTAATGGGGGGAATTTATCATGACCGAGCATTGTGTGCCAGCCATGATATGTCTCCTGATGGATATACTGAATTCTTCAGTATACTAAGAGGCTCTGGCTTGACTTAATTGTACGCCAGATCTTGCCTGGCATAGAATTCTGCTATAAATTGTGAGTGGATCCTTGTCCTGGTTATAGAAAAAGTGAAGCCACAGCCAACTCCCCACCCACAGGTGTAGAGGGAAATAAACAGCCAGGAATTGTGAATTTTTCATCGCATAGAAACCAAGATAAATACCCACAATAGACTTTAACCAGAAAAACATGACTGTTCTTAATACAGTAAAAGTTGGAACTTCTTGAAACTTCAACTTATAAAAGGTCAGAAAACCGTTGAAGTGACAACATTATGGCCTGAATGAATCAATTCCAAAGTAGTTATTTTATACCTACTGTTATAGAGTTTATCCCAGTGGGGTATAATGTGGCCTGGCCCGAATTATATCCAGGCTCCACATTGGGGGGGGGGGGGTAGATAATGACCTGCAGGGTATATTGTGACCTAGGCTGCTTTATTCCTCCAGGGTATACAATGACCTAAGCCAAACTATACCTGAGTATAATCTGCTGGAGAGTTTTACTGCCCTGCTACACTGGATCCGGGACAGCAGTGCTTGTTTGGTCTTTGGGTACCGGACATGGCAAATTTGGTACAGACCTGAACTTTGCAGTTTGGTTCCACTCATCACTGCTTCCAAACAATCTCTTTTCACCTTAGTGCTGACCGCAACATGTGACCGTTACAACCAATGGTTGGCTGCAATGGTCATGTTTGAACATGTATGATATTGCCCAATAAACAGAGACTGCTGATAAGTAGGAGAGTTTAAACATCGTTGAGGCAGAAAATTAGTAAACTATTTACTGAATGTAGTGGACAACATCTTTAAAGGAGTATTACAGGATTTGTTTATTACATATCTTCAAGATAGACAATCAATCAATATTGGATCAGCTGGGGTTTGACACCAAACACCCATGTGGTTCAAGTGGTGGAGGCTTTCCCCCTAAAAGCTGATTGTGGAGGTGGATGTTATAACCACTGCCAGGTAAATATGGATCAATGAAAATAATACTCTTTAACAATTTAAAATTAGTTAAGACCTTTATCCTACCTATTTAATTTAGCTCACTTATTGATGGACTTAAAAAAAAATTAAAAAATAAGAACGCAGCCAGCAAAAGTTCACTTAGGTCTTCTTTTTGATGTATCCATACAAAAATCACACTTTTATTATGTCAAAACAAGAACTGCTCACCAATGTTGTATATTCAAGTTCATAATAAAGTCTATGCCACAACGCCAAAAGTGTTCACCATTCCCTAGTAATATGTGAAGCTGAAACATTTTCTCTGCATATCCAAGAACTCAATTTTAATTGCACTTTAAAATATAAATTGCATAAGACCCAGTACTGAATAAACTTTTTCCAACATACATTACATTATGATTAACATATTTTATTTAACCTCTTTGGACTTTGTAAATGTAACAATATAGAATCAAAAAGACCCAACGATGAATAACTGCCTAACAACTCCAATACCTCCACTTATCTATTCTTTTATAATTTTGAAGAGGTTCAAATATACTTGCAATGCTGAGAATCAACAGTATAAATTGTAAGGTGAATGAGTAGTATGGTTCCCTGCAAGCAACAGGAGTGAGAGCAGGTGATCTGACTGTCGTGCCTAGCACTTTATGCTTTATTTCATTGTGATTTCATGAGACTATTGCCTCCTCAAACACTTTATAAATTCTAATACTAAACAATCTGATCACATTGATAGAGCAGCAATATAAAAAGTACAAAGCACCAATACAGTATTATGTTTACAGGCGGTCCCATACTTAAGAACACCCGACTTACAGACAACCCCTAGTTACAAAGATCCCTCTAAATGTTGGCAATTTACTTTACTTTAGTCTTAGGCTACAACAAACAGCAATAACAGTTATCAAAGGTGTCTGCAAATAAGCTTTATTGTTATTCCTGGTTCTTATGACAAGCCAACATTTTTAAAATCCAGTTGTCACAGAGACTAAAAAAAATTTGTCTGGGGTTACAATTATAAAATATACAGTTCCGACTTACATACAAATTCAACTTAAGAACAAACCTACAGAACTTATTTTATATGTAACCCGGGGACTACCTGTTATTGTAATTTTAAATTATAACAAAAGAGTTTTGTAGTGTATGTTTTAATGTTTGCACAGATACATCAAGGGTCACTGAATTTAATACATACCGTGGGTACAGAAAGTATTTAGACCCCTTTGGATTTATCACTCTGTTTAATTTCAGCCAATTGGTAAGATCAAAAAAGTTCTTTTTTTGTGCTCATTAATGTACACTGTGCTCGACAGAAAAAACTGAAATGTAGATATTTTTGCTAATTTATTTCACAAGAAAAACTGAAATGTTATTTGGTCATTAGTATTCACACATGTTTAGTATCGCTGCATACGTAAAAATCTGTACAATAAATCGGTAACATTATTGGACTTTCTCTGTGAATGCCGTAAATAAAATAAAAACCTGAAAACATTTTACTTTTTTCATAAAATCCCTTCACAAAAATGTTCCACAAAATGATCAAAATAAGTTATGTGCACCAAAATGGTACCACTGAAAAGAACAACTCAACAGATAAAATATAATCTCTAAACCAGCTATGTCAACCAAAAAATATTAAAGTTATGTCTCCGAAAGGTTGGCGATACGAAAAACAAATTAGATTTTCTTTATATTATTTATTCTTCAGTAAAATTGTAAAAAATACATAAAAAATGTATAAATGAGGTATCACCTTAATCGTAGTGGTCTGTAGAGATAACATTTTTATTACACGGTGAATGCCCCTAAAAAAATATAAACAAAGGAAACAAGAATTGATTAATTTTTTTCCTCCAATAATTTAAGAGTTTCAAGAGAATCAATAATCCCTTACGTGTCCATATTGTAAAAAAAATATAAAGTTTGCATAGCCCTTAAAAAGTAACAAAGCAAATCCCTTTAAAGCCCTCGCATGTGCCCATACAGCAGTTTACCACCACATATAGAGTATTGTCGTACTTGGGAGAGATTGGGTATTAAACTTTATGGAGTGTTTTGGTAGTTTATCCACTGAGAATGTGAATTTTTTTTGAAAAATACATTAATTTAGAAACAAAAAAAAAATTCAAAATTGCACCCAATTTGGCTTTAAACCTTGTAAAATAATTAAAGCATTTACAAACTTCATAAAAGTTGTAGTAGTAGGTAATGTTGCTGTTATGACCATGTATTGCCTGTGTGTGAAAAAAACCATGTCTGAAAATGAAGATGCAGTCTACAAATTGCAATGTTTTTGGACAATACATTTGACACATTCCCCCCCCCTCGCCTTTTCTTGTAGCCTGGAGGCAGCCAGGACCCAAAATATTGGAGTGGCTGGCTTATGCGGCCTTGGGCATGCTATGGTTACGGTGCTTGGTATGGGGACCGGAGGGCTGACCTACAAGCTGACAGGTCTGCAGCAGGTGGTGTGTGCAAGAAATATGGAGGGAGAGGCTGATGCAATGGTTTCTTCCTGGAGCAACTCCTGAGGTAAGTAGATGAATCCCTGGGTGACAAAGGATGGGGAAACCTGTGGTGGTACACAGCCTGGATACAGGGATTATATAGAGGCAACATAGTGCAAATCTACTTAAACAGCAGGTAACAGCCAAACAGTAGCAGCAGATTCAGCAAGCTGGTGGGAGACAGCTGGTCCGTAGGAAGGTTGTTTACAGCCTGGTAGTAGTTGCAGGCTGGGCTGACAGAGATGGAGCCTAGTCCACATGGGGGATCTCAGCTCTGGGGCATTAGACTTGCCCTAATGTGCCAGGCAGCTTGCCTTGACACTTCTGCTTTCAGGGAAGGAGCTGTACTCTCCTGCTTTGCTGACATGTGCTCCAAGATGGAGTCTCTGCTCTGACTGAAACTGCAGACTGACTAAGGACCCAAGACCATGTGCGCCCCACCAGGGGATTTTATACTCCCTTGGTCAGGTGATGGCACTCTCCAATCAGCTTCCAGCTTCCTTTCCAATATCACAAGACATATCATTGTGGCTGCAGCTGCAATTACTAGGTTTACCAAGCAGTAGCTTCTGGATAAGATGCACAGGCTCAAAAAACCCTGACAAGGAGAGGGCGCTATTCGCAACAACCACCTTGCCTATGCATTGGCATGGGTGTTGCACATTCGTTTTGAGCGGAAATTTAAAGATTCATAATGGAGTAAATGACAAAATGTTCCACAAAGTTTCTTACAATTGTACCGATACCAATGTAATGGTAAACTTCTGTATGGGGGCATAGAATGGAAGGAGTGTCATCCAGAGCTGATGTGCATTGTCAAATGGTATAGGCTATTATATTTTTAATATGGACATATAGGGGCTTACTTTTTCACCACATGAGATCAATTTTTCTGGTACATTATTTTGGGGTATCTAATTGATGAGATTTTTTTAACTCTTTGTTGGTGGAGGAAATTAAAATCATCAAATTTTGGCAAGAGTTTTTTTGCCTTTTTTGTTCATTCACCATACCAAAAAATTATATGTTTTTTTTAGTCTATGTATATTTTTAAGGTTTATTCACAGCATTCATAGTGCGGGTCCGATAACAATTCTGTTTTATTATACAGAGCTTGGCGATACCAAATATGTGGTGGGTTGTGTATTTGTGTTGCTTGACTGTGGCATGTAAGGGATTAACACTCACGATTGGAGCTGGCTCCGCTCGTGAACCGGTACAAGAAGCTGCTCATAATAGAATGTCCCAGTGTAGGGAGTGCTATTATGTCCGTGTGTGCATAGGGGTTAAATGAAAATTATATGCCCTTTATGTCTATGTAGGGCGAGTTGTCAGCGTAGTGTGGCACATGCGCAGATGAATTCGGGGATCTTGCGGCCGGCACTGCTTCATCTGTGCATGTCTGTGCGCACAGCACAAGCGATGCTGACCGCACAGGAGCAAGAATGCCAGGCGTGGTCAGCGAGATTTGCTGCAAGCAGGCGGGACGTGAGTAGGTGACGTCAACAGTAGGGTGCGTTCAAATGAAGATGAAGGGCGGATGAGGGGCGGTAATTTGAAAATAAGACACTGAGGAGACGTTTCCCGAGGGTGGGGGGAAATATACTCCTCTTCAACCCCGCCCATTTGGCGACTGGAGTAGTCACACTGCACAGGTCTTTCAAAGGTAAAATATAAGTTATATTTTTCTCTGTAAAGCCGATTCTTGCGATAAAAGATGTTTAGCAGTGTACATGCAATGCTCTATGGGGAAGTGTGGAGGGCTAAAATCGAGGTCTCCTGGTGACAGGTTCCCTTTAAGTTTGTGCTGCTCTTGAATGAGTGGAAGAACAAAAATCAATTCGCCCAATTAGAACACAGAAATGGCATATGGCAAATTTTATATCAAGGAGGAGATTTATTATGGGGCACAATCCTTGAAATAGTGGGCTTGGAGTAAAGTTAAGGGCATGCCTGGTGGGCCTCCAGGGTACCTCTTTCCCTCTGGTGCAACACAGACTGTGAAGGGGGAACTCACCTAGATGTTTCCCAGGGTACACCCTCCGAGGTATGGTAGGTGTAGTGGTGTGGTTAACTGGGTCATTCCCAAGATGTTAGCAGTTGATGCAGTTGCTCAGACACACAGACATTGTATACAGGAACAGTAATGCCAGTCCTTACCGAAGATAAAAAGCAAGTGATTGAAATAGTAATTCTCAATCTATAAGGAAGTGCTTAGAGTTTTTGTAGAAAAAGAAAATATCTTCAAGACAGATTTAAAGCAAACCTTTTACCAGGAACCATCATTCTAACAGGTTCCAATAACCTATGATATGCTTATTTTAATGCCTTTCTCAGCATTCAGAATAATTTCAGTTGGACAACTGACCCCTGAGGAAGTCGTCCGGGTGACGACGAAACGCGTGGGGAAATTTACCTTGTCGCCAGCCTCACCACCTCCTGCTGACCAGCCATGCAGTAGCTATTTTTCCTATTCTCACTGACATGACTCAGGAACAGCTTGCAGCACCGACACACTTTGTGGGATAGCCCATCCTGTATCAATATAGCACTTTATTGAAGCACTTGCACTTTCATACTCCCACTATATCTGGAGGTTGGCTGCTTGACACTATTCAGTGTTGGAGAGAGGAGGTATACGGGTCACCCTCACATGGGTCCCCGGCCTGTTTTGTTTGTACATTTTGTGTTTTAGATGTTTTTAGATGTTTATGGAGTTTGTAATGTTTGTCTTCTTATTTTTCAATAAAGATTGTTGTATATATCTTCAGATTTACATTTGATTGGCCGTTTGTTGTGCACTGCTTTAGCTTTGTTATTTCATTGATGCATTTCTCTGTACAAGGCCATTTTTTGGATTAATTCTGGTGGTGCTAGCCAATCCTTTGCTTGGTATGTTCATATTTCACATTACATAGCTCCCTGTCAGCAGCATGTGGTGAGTACAAGGCAGGGGGGGAGCCAGCTGCAGCAGCCTGTGTGCCTCTGTCTTAGGCCCCTCTCCTCCACACTCATCTGGCCCCTTTCCCCCTCCCCATGTGCATTGAACAGGCATGGGGGAAGGGGGATGGTGTGCAGTAGAGGAAGACTACCCCTTCCCCTTTGGGACTTACTACAGCCTGCTGGCAGGAAGCCAGGTAGTTAAAAGTTTTATTTTAAGTACTGAAATCATTCACTATGCTGACAAAGGCATTTTAAAAATCAGCATAGCATAGACTATTAAAACCTGTCACCAACTCAAAATTACAATCCTGGAGACAGGTTGCATTTATCTAGCCATAAATATGAATATATCTGCTATTGCTCCAAGTTCTGGACCTCCTGTAGTTCTCCAGAGCTGGACTATGTCTGCCATAGGATTGTAAATATGTTAAACTTTATCATTATCTTCTTCTTCATCATATGTGCCAATTAACATTTACATTGTGGGGCTATTACTATTACTGACCTGGTGAAATTTCCTTCTGGATCTACTGAAAGGCAAAGCCTCTTAGTAGATCTGGCACGCCATTTTCTGGCAGAAAGGAATATATGGATTGGAATGCAAATCATCAATATACTCCCCCCATTATGTCTAGCAGGTTGTACATCACTATGGCACAAGCCTTATAATAAAATCTTGCTGGGAGCTCTATAGGATGTTTTCTCCAATATCAGCTGATCGGTGGTGGTGTGGAGTGTAGGACCCAAATGATCTGCTTATTGATACTGAGGAGTTTTGCATTTCCCTCTTTTTCACCCATTCTTAACCTAATCTGTTGTCATAGATCCTTTATGGTTTAGGTAAAGTGGACCTGAGTTGTATACCATGTCATATTTAAGGTATTGGGGAAGAATTAGAGGGGTTAAGTGCAATTGCTTTTGTTCTTCCTTTCGCATAATATATTAATGGTGCTTTTATACATTATTTAGGTCAACAGCTACACATTCACAGCAATGACCTCCCAATTTTGTATGCGCTTTCATGTGTTATTAGTTTAAGATGTGTTCTTTAGGTTAGAGATTGTTCACATTTTATGGAGTCTGTAGGGAAGAGTATTTCTGAAAACACATTTCATCATGACACATTTCACATGTTCTAAAAGTGTGCATCTCATTCAAATATTTTTTTAAATAGTCATATTATCTTGTTAAATAGATTTTACTTTCATTGAACAATATTTTTTTATTAACATGCAATAACTGTGCTAATAAATATCAATTAAAAGTGTATTTCAGACAAATTAAAAATATGTTAACAAAACAATTTACTGTGCTTCAGTTATGAGCATAAGTGAGAAAATGATCCCAACTGTCCAGAATCTGGTCTTACGAGACTTTAGACCTACACACTAGAAATAATACAATGAGCCTAAAATCTTTAAAATGTTTCATACTGTGAAATGTTTGCTTATATATTCTCTATATTTTCTTTATATGTTGTTTATATATGATTGATAGCATGGTTCTAAGTGCAGACCTTCCACCATTCTTTCTCATTCATTAGGGTACCAGAGCTTCTTGACCAGAGACCACTGGAACACTGGAGTTTTATTCTGGTTAGCACAGTGGTCTAAATTTAAATTATCATAGTATCATAGTTTATACGGTTGAAAAAAGACACTTGTCCATCAAGTTCAACCAAGGAAGGGAAGGGATTGCAGGAAGAAGGGATTTAGGGGAAACAATTCTATATAACATAACCATTAATGTTATTCAGGTGTAAAAAGGCATCTAGACCCTTCTTGAAGCTCTCTGCTGTCCCTGCTGTGACCAGCGCCAGAGTTAGGCTATTCCACAGATTGACAGTTCTCATAGTAAAAAAGCCCTGTCGCCTCTGGTGATTAAACTTTGATTTCTCCAGATGGAGACAGTGCCCCCTCATCTTTTGATTTGATTTAATCTGAAACAACTTACCACCATATTTTTTGTATATACCATTCATATATTTATATAAATTAATCATGTCCCCTTGTTGTCGTCTCTTTTCCAGACTAAATAAATCTAGTTGTTTTAATCTTTCCTTATAACTAAGACCCTCCATACCCCTTATCATTTTTGTGGCTCTACATTGAACCCTCTCCAGCTCCAGGGCATCCTTTTTATGAACCGGTGCACAGAACTGGAAAGAATATTCCAGGTGAGGCCGAACCAATGCCTTGTACAGTGGTAATATTACATCCCTAGCACGAGAGTCCATACCACTACTGGCTTTAGAGGCAGCTAATTGACGTTGCATGCTGTTATTCAATTTATGATCAACTAGTACCCCTAGGTCCTTCTCAACAAGGGACTCTCCCAGATTTGCTACCCTGAGGACATATTTTGCCTTTGAATTATTAGCCCCCAGGTGCATAACCTTACATTTATCCAACCTCAAATTGTAAATGAAAATGTTTTATGAAAAGTGTATCTTGAGCATTTAACCAAGGATTTATTTCCAAAATGCGTTCAATGCTGTGCTCTCTGTTGGGCATGGCATCTAAGGAGCGAGGGGTCCTGTCCAAGTCAAGCACTATCTTGCTGAGACATTCATATCTAAACCACCATTGCTGCACCTTTACTAAATAAGCATAGGCTAGTAAGAGACTTCATTACAGTTTAATTTTGAGTGGTTTCTTGTTAATTTTGTCCTTAATAATTTTGAAAACGATCCGAGCACATAAATAAAACATTCCTCTTTTATTTGTCACATATTAAAAACAGATCAGTTGACCCAAAGCAGTTGATGTGTTTCACTAACCTCTGATCGCTACTCAGCATGTTAGAAAGTGCGCATTGAAGCCAACAATGCAAAACGGATTGTTGGCTTCAATGCATACTTTTTAACATGCTGAGTAGCGATTGGAGGTTAGCGAACACGTGATGGTATGTTCCTTTACCACAGTTTGTGGTTTTTAAAGCACTAAGTCACTTTCACATGTTTATAAGCAATATATGGTATATAATGTTGCCATAATATACACCATTGATAAATCGTTCTTCTGTAATATGATCACCTATTATAATGATGAACTGTATTTCTATGTATTTATTTATATGATAAGCTATTTGAAATGTACTAATATTGTTTACAAGGATATGGTGGGTGGGTACTTGAGATGTCACATGACCATTGTAATTTGTATATATATCTACTGTTGTACACTGATTGCTGGGCTTGAGAAAGGCTCAATACGAGCTAATGTCACCACTGCTACACATGAAATAAAAAGGACCACTTTTTTTCCAATTTGGATGTCTGAAGTGCTGCTTATTTATTGATTTTCATATTTATAGATAGATACAAACAAAAAAACAAAACAAAAATAGTAAAAAATGGTACTTCTGGCTTGTGTTCCACTTTGCGTGTCATCTGCCTGAGTCAGGCATTGTCTTGCGGAGACATTCATATCTGAACCACCATTGTTGCTCTTGGATGATAGACAAATTATTTTGCTAAATAAACATAGCCTAGCAAGAGACTTCATTACAGTTTAATTTTGAGCGGTTTCTTGTTAACTTAGTCCTTAATAATTTTGCCAACATGCACAAAATTAGAAATGATCACATGACCTCCTCCATATTTGTATGTACCTGCACACAATCATTAATATTCAGCTTGAGAAAGGTTCACTGTTTGGAGCCGAAACATTGCTCTTTTACATAAAATAAATTCACCAAGGTATTGTCATGTTGACCCGTGGTATGTTGCTTTTTTCATTTGGACTTAGATAGATATAAAATATATGAGTTTAACAGTTTGTTTAACAGTTTGCACCTAAAAGAACGTGCAAAGTCCGACACAAAACTGACACACGGCCCTTAGTAAATGTGCCTCATTGGGTTTTGTACATTATGCAGCAAATAACTACCTGGAACACCAGTGATTGGTCCAGACACTAAACTGGTAAAAAAAACACCTTGACGGGATCCGCTTTTGCTGTGGCATCATTGTAGCACAGTCCCCAAAAGAAAACGGCTAAAATGCCTTTTTTTAAATACGTAAAAAAATGGAAACTTAAAATCAGCGCCAATGGGTTTATGCAATGAAACGGAACTATGCAATTTTGACTTTGGAATAAGAGTATCAATCTGCCAGTATGTGAAAGCTCTAAAATATACTGTAAAGATACATTGTTGTAAAACTTTTCAAAGTTACTTATTTCCTTTCAATTTCGGATGATTTTTTTTACTGTGAATTTCTTTGGCATCTGAGACTTTACTGCTTCAATCTTCTCTGTTCATCTCAGATGTGAGCAGTAAAACATCCCCTTGTATTGAGTGAATATTGAATGTCCCTGCTTGTTGTTCAAGAGTCGATGACCTATTGTTTCATGCAGGGCGGTTTCTATGTAATTTGTTGTACAGGACAAAAACTCAAAAAATTGCTCCCCCAGGTTATTAAAATATATACAATGCATCCCACTTTTTAGCAAAAACAGCCCTTGCACAAATTAAAAAGTTTACAGACATGCATTTACAGTTAGGGCCAGAAATATTTGGACAGTGACACAAGTTTTGTTATTTTAGCTGTTTACAAAAACATGTTCAGAAATACAATTAAATATATAATATGGGCTGAAAGTGCACACTCCCAGCTGCAATATGAGAGTTTCCACATCCAAATCGGAAAAAGGGTTTAGGAATCATAGCTCTGTAATGCATAGCCTCCTCTTTTTCAAGGGACCAAAAGTCATTGGACAATGGACTCTAAGGGCTGCAATTAACTCTGAAGACGTCTCCCTCGTTAACCTCTAATCAATGAAGGAGTTAAAAGGTCTGGGGTTGATTCCAGGTGTGTGGTTTTGCATTTGGAAGCTGTGACCAGACAACATACGGTCAAAGGAACTCTCAATTGAGGTGAAGCAGAACATCCTGAGGCTGAAAAAAAAGAAAAAATCCATCAGAGAGATAGCAGACATGCTTGGAGTAGCAAAATCAACAGTCGGGTACATTCTGAGAAAAAAGGAATTGACTGGTGAGCTTGGGAACTCAAAAAGGCCTGGGCGTCCACGGATGACAACAGTGGTGGATGATCGCCGCATACTTTCTTTGGTGAAGAAGAACCCGTTCACAACATCAACTGAAGTCCAGAACACTCTCAGTGAAGTAGGTTTATCTGTCTCTAAGTCAACAGTAAAGAGAAGACTCCATGAAAGTAAATACAAAGGGTTCACATCTAGATGCAAACCATTCATCAATACCAAAAATAGACAGGCCAAAGTTAAATTTGCCGAAAAACACCACAAGAAGCCAGCTCAGTTGTGGAAAAGTATTCTATGGACAGATGAGACAAAGATCAACCTGTACCAGAATGATGGGAAGAAAAAAGTTTGGAGAAGAAAGGGAACGGCACATGATCCAAGGCAAACCACATCCTCTGTAAAACATGGTGGAGGCAACGTGATGGCATGGGCCTGCATGGCTTTCAATGGCACTGGGTCACTTGTGTTTATTGATGACATAACAGCAGACAAGAGTAGCCGGATGAATTCTGAAGTGTACCGGGATATACTTTCAGCCCAGATTCAGCCAAATGCTGCAAAGTTGATCAGACGGCACTTCATAGTACAGATGGACAATGACCCCAAGCATACAGCCAAAGCTGCCCAGGAGTTCATGAGTGCAAAAAAGTGGAACATTCTGCAATGGCCAAGTCAATCACCAGATCTTACCCAATAGAGCATGCATTTCACTTGCTCAAATCCAGACTTAAGACGGAAAGACCCACAAACAAGCAAGACCTGGAGGCTGCGGCTGTAAAGGCCTGGCAAAGCATTAATAAGGAGGAAACCCAGCATTTGGTGATGTCCATGGGTTCCAGACTTAAGGCAGTGATTGCCTCCAAAGGATTCGCAACAAAATATTGAAAATTAAAATATTTTGTTTGGGTTATGTTTATTTGTCCAATTACTTTTGAGCTCCTAAAATGTGGAGTGTTTGTAAAGAAATGTGTACAATTCCTACATTTTCTATCAGATATTTTTGTTCAACCCTTCAAATTAAACGTTACAATCTGCACTTGAATTCTGTTGTAGAGGTTTCATTTCAAATCCAATGTGGTGGCATGCAGAGCCCAACTCGTGAAAATTGTGTCACTGTCCAAATATTTCTGGCCCTAAGTGTATGTATGGATTGTAGTATATTCCGCACTATCCCACTAAGTTACCCTAGACATTCCTGGTCCTTATATACATATTTACAGTATCCCAAACAATTTTACATATGTACAGAGCCTCCAATTACATGTGCAACACCCTCGCCGATGCAATGGCGAGGTAGTGCTTGCGAATACGTCCCATCTGTAGGTAACACCACATTACACTACATGGTCCTGATAGGACATAGGGAAATTGCAGTGGTTAATCCTGCCTGGCAAGGCAGATGTTAATGTATGATGTAATTATGTCAACCAATGTCTGTGTTACATCCTGTGCTCTGTAGCTGAGATGTGATTGGAGGAGCAGCCACCACCTGACCAAGGGGAGGTAATTAAAACCTCTGGCCCAGAATGTTCTGGAGTTCTTTCAGCAAGGATTCTAGTTGAGAGAGTTAGACTGAGAGAAGTCTCTCAGTCTATGTAGTGAGTGTGTGCGTATCTCAGTCTGGCCCATACCAGAGCAGGAAGAGCCTAGCCCCTGCCTCTGAAGAGTGGAGCTATTAGACTAGAGTAGTGTAGTGAGGAAAGGGGTATCGTTCCTACCTTCAAGGGTGATACCTGAAGCTCTACAGGACAAGCTGAAGCTTCCTATAAGGACACAGCTGCCACCCAGCCTGCCCTCTACCATCCAGGCTGGTGAACTATCTCCTGAGGCTCCCTCCAACTCACATCTCGGCACTCCATCTACCTGTTAAAGGCTCGTTTTCTGCAGTTCCTGCCGGTTGCAATAAACTGTAAGTTGTTTGCTTCAACTTCTGCCTCCGTCTGGTCCCTGCTAATACGGCTGCCTTCATCACCGGCACCCTGTCCATCACCCAGAGACTCACCCTCGGGTCATTAAGGGGTTGCCCCAGGGAGATCCGCTATAGCAGCCGCTCCCATATCATTTTCTTGCCAACACCACCCTGCTGGAGACCTGCCAGGCTGTAGGACAGCCCTCCGGTTCCCCTGTACCAAGCACCGTGACAACAGCGTGCTTAGGCCGCAACCGCCAGCCACTCCGGTACCGCGGGCCCCGGCTGACTCCAGGCCGCACCTCAAGGGCTAGGCCCCGGTGGGGGATGTTGCACATGTATACAGTACCCCCTCATTTATGAATGAATAAATTTAGTCCCCCTATTAATTCATTCTGTGCACGCTGTAATGAATATAGATAGATAATGTGCCCCCTGTATTAGCTATATACTGTGCCTCATCTTGGAGATATATATACAGATATATATAGCATCTGTATACATATCTTTGATCACACACTGTATACCACTAAGGCATCATCCCTGCAGGACAAAAGCTCTGCGCTGGTTACCACAGGGAGTAAACTAAGAAATCAAAAACAATGAATATTAACAATGGCAGCTTTAAACCAAGATAAAATCCCCCCCCCCCCCCCCAGTATATAGGTATACAGCACACTGCATCCTCCCCTCCTCCGAGTATATGGGTATCCAGCACACTGCAGCCCCTTCTACCTAGCCAGCACATAGGTAGCCAGCACACTGCAGTCCCTTCTACCCAGCCAGTACATATTTAGCCAGCATACTTCAGCACCCCTTCCCCAGTATATAGGTATCCAGCACACTGCAGCCCCTCTCCCGTCCAGTATATAGGAAGTCAGCACACTTCAGCGCCCACCTCCACACCCAGTATATAGGTAGCCAGAACACTGCCCCCAGTAAAAAACACAAACTAAGTACTCACCTTTTGGCCCTCCCACAGCTTGTCTTCTCTGCTCTTCCTTAACATTAGTGCAAACCTTGTATTCTACCTATACTTCCCAAGTGACAAAGTATCTCCCCGTAAAGAAAAGGATGTGACACCACTACCACCATGCCTGTCCACACCATCCCAGGAAACTATTCAGTTTTCTATCCCCCAAAAATTGTGAAAAAGCAGAAATTTGACCCATCTCGCCCGCAAGCCCTGGTACTGATTGGGACAGTTGCAAAATTGTTGGCCTTTGATAAAGCTACTGTTTCGGAAAGCTTTGTCGTGACTGTCCCACAATACGTTATTCCGAGCTGTTGTGGACAGAGCCATCTCCCCCCAGCACACAGGAAAGTGAGAGAAAGTAAGGTGTGCACTGTGCAACGCCATTAGCTGCAAGGTGCATATCACAACTGATATGTGGACAAGTAAGTAAGGCGTGCTAAAACTCATCTGTCTGAACAAAACAAACTGCACCCAAAGTAAGGAACATTTCGCTATAAACCACTAGAGAAACTTCCTGGATCAACTCAACATTTTCAAAAGAAAAGAAAATTTTTTAAAACAAAAAAACAAACAACTTTTTTTAAAAGCAGAAACCATAATAAAAATGTTTTTTTTAAAAAAACATTTTTTTTGTACAAAAAAAGTATTTACATAAACCTAAAATAAAAGGTTAGGTTCTCATGCAACTGGCATGGGAAACTTCCCAACCTAGGTTAATGCACATCCAGTGTGTTTAACTTCTTGGTGCAAAGCTTCCTGAACAATTATGCAGACATGCAGGAGATTCTGCATAAAGTGTGTGTCATTTGTGTGGGTTTCCTGCCTTCACATTCTGCTGCTGCTCTCCTCTCTGCATTGCAGATGAATTTTCACCTTCCCACCCATCACTTAATATGCGATGTGCAAGCTAGGTGGAATTCCACTTTACCACTTTACATCGGCTGGGAAGAAAATGTGAGCAGCAGCAGGCAATTGTCCAGTTCCAACTGCAGAATGCCTTTGTGAGTCAAAGTTCTGACCAAGAGCACTTCACCACCAATGAGAGGGCCTCAATCAAAGGAAAGATGACTTGTGCTCCAGTGCATTCAATACACTACCAATATGATCAGCGCTGACGATCGTCGGTTCTACAATTCCCATCCTTTGCCTGCTAGAAAAAAACACTTCATGCCATGACAGAGGATGTAATGATGGCACAGGAGGAAGGAGAGGAGCTAGAGGTGTCAAGCCATTCCACACATGGCTTGCAGGTGGATTGCTGGACCAACAGCAGCGGGTTTTCCACTACCCAGCCAGGGGAAAGTTTTGGAGAAGGAGAAAGTGAAGGTGTAGGAGTTTTGCTCTCAGCTGGCTGATACCCAACACAGCTCATGAGCATTACTGAAGCATAGCTGCTTCAAAGGAGGGATGCAAAGGAGGAGGAGGGGACGGCTCCCACCTAGATTAGTCTGTCCTTGTCCCACTACATGCTCTAATTGCTGTGCAACCAACATGGATATCACTACAGTGTGTTGAAAATGAAAGAATACAAGTGCACCTGGCGGACGCATTAATGGCCGAGTCCCTATCTGACAATGAGGGCTCAGTTGCAGAACAAGGGTAAGGAGGACAAGGAAGTTGCCAATGCAGCATGCACAAGAACACCATCTCTGAAGGACGAGTTGACAGGAACACTCTGTTCACTTCTCCAAAGTATTCACCAGTAGTACCAGGAAACAGCTCTTCGTCTGTGAGTTACCTGTCAATGGTTGTTCTAAGGTGAATGTGACTCACATCGATAACGAGTATCTGATGACATATCTCCTAATAATAGGTGTCCTTCCCATTCAATTTCTAGTTTGATAACTGGACATTTAGACAGAGTTTTCTCCATCTGCCTTAAAGGTGGTGACCTACCCAGCGGCAGAATGTGTGTTCACGACTACCAATCATTTCAGCACTGAAAACAGGATCCGTCAATGTGGAAATTCTTGGATCCCACAGGTCTAAGCTGTGCCAGGACCTGAGTAAGCGGTTAAAGTGTTGGCTACCTCATCCTCCGCCACACCCACCTTTAACTCCAAATTGCAGCCAAAACCCAACATATATGCAGAGAGCTCAGCCCATGAGCCCTCATTACACATCCTTAATGCATTATGGCATACATGCATGTTATAATGCATTAAGGTGTTAACGGACCATAGCACATTTATGATGTACGTATGAGTACACATACATACATCATATTAATGGACAGCACTTCTAGAAGCAACTTTACAACAAAGATGTGATAGAAAACTATATAGACAGGACCTGAAAACTATATAGACAGGATCTGGTACTGTACAACATTACTGTATGATGCTGAAAGTCCACATAGTACCAACACTGGTCCTTTAAGAATTGCTGTACGATTCTAATACTGCAACAGTACCTTTGAAGGTCCAGCAAACTATATTGTAACTGTGCTTTTTTTTAGATTTTGATGCATCTTTTAACTAAGGCTAAAGCACCTGTCAGATATTTATTGACTGGCAAACTACATTGCACCTTTGAGATTTTGATAAAACGACAAACTATACTGTTATTGTGGCTTTAAGATATTGATGCATTGTGCAGGAACAACAAAATTATAATGCAACAGCAACTTTAAGATTTTGATGCAACTGCAAACTAGAACGTGACGATGTTTCTCAGATTTTGCAAACTATAATACAACAGTGCCTTTAAAATTGTGATGGACCGACAAACTATACTGATATTTCGCCTTCAAGATATTAATGGATGATGCAGGACCTGCAAATTTTAATGTGACAGTGTCTTTCAGATTTTGATGGAAAGGCAAACTATGCTGCAACAGCAACTTTCAGATTTTGATGCAGCTGCAAACTACTGTATAATGCAACAATGCCTTTTAGATTTTGATTAACTGTCAAACTACTTTTAGTTTTTGATCTACAGGTTAAAGATACCACAAGAGCACCTTTCAGATTTAACACAACCGTAAACTATAATACAACAACAACAACTTTCAGTTTTTGATTGACCTGCAAACTATAATGCGACAGCACCTTTTTCTAGGTCAGAAAACTATACTGCAACGCCATTTTTTCAGATTTTGCTGGAGCGGCAATCTTTACTGCAACAGTGCCTTTCAGACTTTGGAGGTTCCAGATTTTGATGTTTAATTACCCAAAATTAAATAAATCAGAGCTAAGGGCTGCTTAACCCCTTTTAGATTTTGCATTTCCATTTTTCACTCCCCACCTTCAAAAATCTATAACTTTTTTAATTTTTTCACAAAATGAGCTTTATTAGGGCTTGTTTTCTACATAACAAATTGCACTTCATAGTGACAGTATCTAATATTCCATATCGTGTACTGAAAGGTGGTAAAAAAAAATTCCAAATGAAGTGAAATAAAAAAAAAATGCATTTGCCCCAAATGATATATCTACTTATTCTTTGTGTTGGTACAATCACAGGGATACCAAATTTATATAGGTTTTATAATGTTTTCATATATTTGCAAAAATGCAAACCTCCAGCACAAAAACAAATTCTTCATTTTGCCATCTTCTGGTGCTAATAACTTTTTCATACTTCAGTGTACAGAGCTGTTTGTGGTGTCATTTGTTTTGACTTTAGATGACGTTTTCAAAACAATCATGCTTAGGAAAGTACAGCCTTTTGATCACTTTTTATTTAATTTTTGATATTTTTCAATATAGCAAAAAAGCTGAATTTTTTAATTTTGGCCGCTATTTTCCCTTATGGGGTTAAACACCCTTATTATATTTTCATAGATTTTATGATGCAGTGATACTTAGCATGTTTATGATTTTTACTGTTCATTTATAAGGGATGATTTGATTTTTTTTGTAAATTTTTTTTGTAAATTACCCCCTAGGTAATTTATCCCTAGTTTGTTGGATTGATCCTACCATAAACTGCCATACAACAGGATGGCAGTATATCAGGATTTTCCACATCATCTATTACAATGTGGAAATCGCACATTGTATTAAATTGGTTAAAACCAGTCTTCGTATAACCCGATGCTTTCTTGGTAACTGATCACTGGCGGTGGCAATTAAAATCAATATGACCGCGCCCAAGTCCCGGGACTTGCACAGGTAGGCGGTGTGCTGGCGCCAACCCTGGCTGCAGTCCCACACAAACATCAGACAGACACTTGGTTCACATTAAACACTTAAAAATCACCCTGGAAACCCCTCCAATTTTATTTGCTGGTGACCAAGCATCATCAAGATATTGGGCTATAAATAATTTTGAAGGACCATCAAACAATCAAAGGGCAGCACCTTTCAGATTTTGACACAACTGCACACTATGATGTGACAGCGCCTTTTAGATTTTGAACTTACTACAAACTATGCTGAGTTATGCCTTTAAGATATTGCTGGATGATGCCATTAATGTTAATGGTACCAACTCTGGTCCTGCTCTATAGCAACCTATCTGTAACTCAAACCAGTTCTTCACTGTGCCCTAAAAACAGCTATTATTTCAGATTTCAACTTGTCCCTAATCACAGCAGCCCCCGCTAAGTGAACTGAAAAGGGCAATCATTGGTATTGCTTATTTGACTGACCCTATGAACATCAGCAACCATTCCCTAAATATATGTCCAGTGTGCAATGGTATCTGGACATGTAACCGCTTACTGCAGAGTCACATGTCTGCAGGGGCAGGCTGGGAATATAAAGTGGCCCTGGAAAAAACTCCCCCTCCCATAATGTAGGTGGGGTCAAAACAAGTAGGTGTGACCATTTGATATGGTTGAACTTACCATCTCCACACAAACTGTTGATAGACCGTCAACATGTATAGCTCAAAGAGTGACACTCAAACTGCCTCCCTTGTACAGAAGTAAAGAAAACAGTTTAATACTGCCTTATATACAAAAAACCTACTACAATACCTTCTCCGTTAAACAAGAATATAATACTATGATACTGCTCCCTGTGTACAAGAATAGAATTACTATAACAATGTCCCTTATGTACAAGAATATAACTACTTTAATGATCTTTTCTTTAAAAACTTGCATCAAAATATTACAATGAATTCACAATAAAATTATAAAAGTAGAAAGTAATTTAGCATGAATAATTTAACAGACATCACACAATTACGGACATGTGAATTTTCCTCCAGTACATATTACTGGGATTGGATCTTGTGTCTACTTATTAGACGCTCCTCAGACTCTCTATGATGTTACGTTACTGCATTCCAGGGTCTAGACTACCTAATTGATGACCAGGCAGCAGCGGGCACACCACAGACGGTAAATGGTCACCAGATTTATCACATTCAAGGAACTATGGAACCATGGTTATGGTTGTAAATGTCCATACAGAAACTGTGTATATGTTTACCCCACTAGATGTGGTAGATGTAAAAACAACTTCCCACATTAACACATTGAAATGAAACTCCAGCAGATGATGCTGCATGGTCTCCAGGCAAGAACTCTTCCCTATCTGGCACATTCCTGCACTAAAGGTTTGCTCTAACAAACATTTTCCCATGAAATGCCAGCAATGCCATGTCCCTCTTATGAGGAGAGATTCTGTGGTCCTCCTGGCTATTTGTTGCCTGTTCACTTTCTCTTCATCTACAGCAGCAAACACAACTCCCAGAATCTTTATCTTCTCCTCTACAGAGCCTTGCTCTTCTCCATGTCCTGAAGCGAACCGAGAAGACCCCACTGTCATTCATTATCCAGCAACAGAGCCTTGCTCTTCTCCATGTTCAAGGCTGACACCTTGCAGAAAGTTGCTATCTCCTGCTGTAGAATCACAGAGTCATTTCTAGAAGACTTGAAGACTATCACATCATCTGCATTGGCACAGAAATTTACAGATATTTACTTTACTCTGCAGATGATACTTCAATCCGGTAAAATCCTTATTGCCTAGCAATTTTCTTAGAAAGGAGTCTAAAATAAAGACATAAAGCAAGTGGCTGAGGGGGCAGCCTTGTCTCACATCTTATATAGTCCAGAAGGAATCTTTAAGGTGACCATTAACTAAAGGCTAGCTGATTGCCTCCTTATAGAGAACCTGTAGCCACTGGACAAAATATGGAGGAAGGCCATACTCCAACAGCACTTGGTACAAATTGCCATGGTGGACCCACTTGCAAAACAAAATTGAACTTTGAACAAAAATGCCTTTCGCCCAGTTGAATTTTTAAATACTGAAGAATTGGTCAGTACACCACAATATATAGATATGGATGGCTTCAAAGCCTTGAGCACATTTGTCACAGTCTATGGGAATAGTCCTTTTGCACTAAAGTCTGAGGACTCCCCTGCACCACCACGGGGGATAAAGATGCTAGCTGAAACACGGGAGCAGAGTCTAAGTGGACTCCTGGTCTTCGCCAGAGCCCGCTGCAAAGGGATGGTCTTGCTGCGGCGGGGAGCCACCAGGTCAATCCACAGGAGCGACTAGGCCCAGGCAGCCAAGGTAGGGACACAGGGCAGGCAGGACCACGAGATGGCAGGACCACGAGATGGCAGGACCTCGGAAGGATGGCTGGTAGGACCTCGGACTGCCACAGGATTAAAGAACCACCACAGGATTACAGGACTGCCACAGGATTACAGGAACACCACAGGATTACAGGACCGCCACAGGAACACCACAGGAACAGGGGAACACCACGGGACCACCACATGAACACGTCTGGAAATGCTCAGGAATCACTGAGGCATCTAGAAACGCTCAGGGAGACTTTCTCTTCATTAGAATGACCTGAAGATCCAGCAGGGGATGCTGGGAGTCGCCAGGCTATATTGCAGAGGCGGGATGCCAGGGCCAATAAGGAGGACGCTGGCACTTTAAATCTGGAACAGACGGCATGCGCGCGCCCTAGCATGGGAGCGTGTGGCCAGAAGAGACATGCGTGCATCGTGGCTGAAGACTACAGTCTGGGGCCCAGAGAAGTAAGTACCGGACTGGTGGAGCAGGGACAACGTGAACAGACAGCGGAGCCCGTCTATTCAGCCTCTTCTTCTTCCTTTGACTCCTCCAATTTTTCTCGGTGATGGTACACCCGAGGAGAAGAGCAGGAATAGTAAAGACAGGACCAACCTTGTGGTGCTAGGAGCTGGCATGGACCAAGCCAAGGGTATCTTGAGAACGTCTTATCGCTGAAGGCTGGAGTGGCACTTGGAATATTGGTGGCCGGAGCGAATCTTGGGAAGCTGCAGGCTGGAGCAACTCTTGGGTCACCAGAGCGGTCTCAGGAGAGGCTGGTGGAGACTCTGGAGCGGCCTCAGGAGAGGCCAGTGGAGACTCTGGAGTGGTCTCAGGGGAGGCCAGTGGAGACTCTGGAGCGGCTTCAGGGGAGGCTGGTGGAGGCTCTGTAGTGGCCTCAGGGGAGCTGGTGGGGACGCTGGAGCAGCCTCAGGGGAGGCCAGTGGAGACTCTGGAGTGGCCTCAGGGGAGGCCGGTGGAGACTCTGGAGTGGCTTCAGGGGAGGCCGGTGGAGGCTGAAGCAGCCGTGGGAAGCTGTGGAGTCACTGGATCAGCCGTAGGAAGCTGCAGAATCACCAGGGCAGCCGTGGGAAGCTGCAGAGTCTCTAGAGCGGCTTCTGGAAAAGCCGGAGCAGCTTTGCAAGCTGTGATGGCTGGAGCTCCACTGGAGCAGCACTGGCAAGCAGCGGAGGCTGGGGCGCCAATGGAGCAGCACTGGCAAGCTGCGGAGTCACTGGAGCAGCTCTGGGAAGCTGTGGAGTCACGGGAGCAGCTCTGGGAATCTGCAGAGTCACTGGAGCAGCTCTGGGAAGATGCGGAGTCACTGGAGCAGCTCTGGGAAGTTGCGAAGTCACGGGAGCAGCTCTGGGAAGCTGCAGAGTCACAGGAGCAGCTATGGGATGTTGAGGAGTCGCAGGAGCAGCTCTGGGAAGCTGCTGAGTCTGAGGTGCCACTAGAGCAGCTCTGGGAAGCTGCGGAGTCTCAGGCGCCGCTGGAGCAGCTCTGGGAAGCTGTGGAGGCTGAGGCACCGCTGGAGCAGCTCTGGGAAGCTGCGGAGGCTGAGGTGCCGCTGGAGCAGCTCTGGGAGGCTGCAGAGGCTCTGGGACACCGGGACCAAGCAGGACAGGCGAGGTAGCTGAACTTGAGGTGGTTCAAACCGGATTTTTGCCAGGAACTTGGAATGGGTAACCATGTCCAGGTCACCAGACAAATGCCACCTTAGAACCTTCGGTGGGGAACAGGGAGGGCGTCAGTTTAAGGTGCTGCAAGCACTGGGAAACAAATCTCCTGCACAATTTGGGGTTGTCATCAAATTTGTCAGGCAATCATCATTGCTGGGAGGTAATCATCCAAAGAGTGGCAGAAAGTTTGTCCAAGGTTTCCTTTTGGGCAGCAATCTCTTGGGACTGCTGGGCGGTAGTGCTGAGAAGGTCACCCAGTAGCAGCTACGGATCCTTGGAACTGTCCATGGCTTTTGTAGACTTCATGACCTTGGCGGAGTTCATGGCCAAATCTTACTGTCACAGTCTATGGGAATAGTCCCTCAGGACTAAAGTATGTGGACTCCCTGGACCACCACGGGTGATAAAGAAGCTAAGAAGACTCCTGGTCTTCGCCAGAGCCCGCCGCAAAGCAGGATGGTCTTGCTGCAGCGGGGAGCCATCAGGTCACTCCACGGGTGCGACTAGGCCCACAGTGGCAGCCAAGGTAGGGAGACAGGGCAGGCAGGACCACGGGAAGGCAGGACCACAGGAAGGCAGGACCATGGGAAGGCAGGACCACAGGAAGGCAGGACCAAGGGAAAGTAGGACCTCGGGATGGCAGGACCTCGGAAGGACGGCTGGCAGGACCTCGGACCACCACCCATGACAACATTGATAACATCATAGTAGGAATTTTATCCCCCCAAATATTAAAATCTTTTCTTATAAGCATTGCATACCATACAAGGATGATAAACTCAATTTGAAAGATCAACATCGATAACTATTCCAGGGAATTTAGTAATCAAATATGGGACTTGCTATGAAATAAGAAAGACCTTTCAGAGATACTTTGAGCAGCAAAGTGATTGCAGATATGTTATCTAAAATTCAATCTGTCTTTTATAATTTTCTTAGTTTCTTCTAATCATTGCTGTCACTTCACACAAAAGATAGTACGTCTGAAGATTAAACTTCTGAACTTATTTGTACTTCCCATTTATAATCAAGCCATTGTGTGTATTTAAGAAAGACTCAGAGACACATTCTTTCCACTGCACCAGAGACTAAATGAATATAAAAATGAGACGTTTGACTAATGATGAATGAATGTGTTAAAAATAGTTATAAATTAAAACAGCAGTTTTCAGGAGTAGGTTTGTCAAATTGAGGTTCAATGGGTTTGTCCGAATTTAGCAAATAATTGTGTTCGGAAACCCAAACTTCAGGCTAAACTTCGACCCAATTGAAGTCAATAGGGACACACATTTTAAAAGTTCCAAAAACTGCTTGAAAATAGGGGTAGTACGGACTAGAGGGCTTAAAAATGGTGGTAATGACAGGGCAGTTGTTCTCACAATGGGCTTAAAATATTAACATAAAAAATAAATGAAAACAGGAGTAAATCATTCTGCAGCATAAGAAGCAGCAGTAAAACCTCAAACATCACACCCTTCCTCTTAATGCAGTAAAATGTGCTCTTGATGTTCAGACCCAGTTATTTAAAAGAAATAAATGGCAATGAAAAAAGCAAAACACCCTTCCTCTCAGTGATTTTAAAATTATGCTAATGTGGATTGTTAAAAAAATGTAAATTGATTTTCATTGCGTGAATATGGATAATCAAAAAATTCAAGTTAAAATTCTGGCAATACGGAAGTCTGGCAATACGGAAGTATAAGGAATGCAGAATTCAAATATTAAGTTCCAGTAACTGACAAAACAAAGTTGTGTGGGATCTATGCGTTAGAATGTCCATGGTGGCTGTAGTGGGGTGGATCCTCCCATTTTTGTGGACACTACCGCAGTGCTGAACAAACATTCATGTCAGAGCAGAGCAGGAGAGGAGTAAGTGGAGGCAACTGGAGGCAGGTGCCAAGTTTATTAGCAGCTGCCACAACATTAACCCAACAGGCAGTTAAGGAGATTTAACGTCCCTGTCAGTGCTTACTGGTTAACATGTGGGTTGTCAATAGGACTAATAGCATTGCAAAGAGCACATCTGATTGTGTCCACAACTTGTTGGTGCAGGGCAGGGACTCTCTGTTAGGGAAAGAAGTGGCAGCTGGGAAATTCATACTGTGCCGCCATCAGATACGGCTATCAGGATCTTTAAAGTGGTGTGTCCACCAGCCTGGATAGGATGATTTCAGATGCCACCGGTTTGGAAATGCTCTTATTAAGGTCCAGAGCTCATGCATGCAAGGGGCCGAACTCTAACTTTCCCTCATTACTTGTGGAATTGAGAACTGGACAGATGGTATGGACAAGTGTGGTAATGGTGGTGGTGCTGCTGGTGGTGCTTGTAATGGTGGCATCACATCCTCCATTTGCAGGGAGACGGGGGGAGAGAGGTGGCCTTTACAAAGTAGAATGCGGTGGTACAGGCTGGGCCAACTGAAGCAGCAGGGGGAGCCTTAGGTCTTACCAGGCTTTTTTAGTGTCTCAGCCACTGCAGCTCACCCTCGCTTCTTCTTTCACCAAACCCTCACTGCTGCCCTCCTTTTCAGTTTGCACATCGTAGACAGCAGTCATTTGCAGGTGCAGGGGCCAGGTGAATGGGCTCTAATTATCGTACAGCGTGACTTGTGGCTGCAATGGTGTTGATACTTTGAAAGGCGTTAGTTGGACCTCTCCCTCCAGCACAATCACCTCCACATCCGTTAATTCATTTGTTAATTTAAAAGACCTGCAGTACGAAACTATACAGTGACAGCACCTGTAAGATATAGATAGAACTGCAACGTCTTAGGCAGGGCGGATGCAAAGTAATAATTCTTTTAAAAATAAATTGTTAGCTTATTTTATTCTTTCCCTGTCAGTAGGGAAAGAGAGTGGATAATATATGAGATACTCATACCATATATACTCGGGTATAAGCCGATGACTCAAATTTTACAACCAAAACCTCAAGTATAAGCCGAGGGTGGGAAATCCATCGATCACAGCCCCCCCCCAGTATATAGCTAGGAAGCCCCCAGTAGTACATAGCCAGCAAGCCCTCAGTAGTATATAGCCAGCCAGCCCCCTTAACAATATAACCATCCCCCTGCAGTATAGAGCCTGCCAGCCCCCCTGCAGTATACAGCCAGCCCCCCTGCAGTATATAGCCAGCCTGCCCCTGTATTATACAGCCAGCCCACCCAGCACTTAAAAAAAAAAAATTACATACTCATCTTTGGGTGGTCCCATTATTCGGCGCGGCTCCTCTTCTATCTCCCCCCCGATGCTCCGGTCCCTGCGGCTTCTCTTCTTTCTTCGGTCTGCTGTAACGGCCACTGATGATATCAAAGCAGACCAAAGAAAGAAGAGGAGCCACAGGGACCGGAGCATCGTGGAGAAGACAGAAGAGGAGCCACGCCGACATTGGGGCGCCGCCATGAGCACCGGGGGCGCCGGAAGGTGAGTATGTGAGTATATAAGTATATACGGTAGTTTATATGTACAAATTACAAGCCAAAAGTGTGTGTGTGGGGGGGGGGAATCATGAGGGGAGAGATTAATGCCCATGATCAGTGCTGGCGGTGTCACAGATGCACCCGTGATCCTTATCGCGGGCACACCCGTACCCTTCTGTGTGTCCCTGTCCCCGATGCCGCTGTCCCGCTCCCTGGCCTGGGCTCACCTCTCCACACTCCTGGCTGTACTCCTGCTCTTAAGACTTAAAGGGCCAGCGTCCTCCTGATTGGCTGTTACTAATCCGGCTCTTCCTTATAATCCGGCACCTCCCTCCCCGCCGGATCTTAAGCATCATTTCCTGCTAAGAGAAAACTCTCCAGTGTTCCCTGTGTTTCCAGTGTCCCTCTGTGTTCCAGTATTACCAGTGTTCCTCTGTGTCTCTGCCATTCCTGTGACCTGCTGTGCCTCCCACGGTTCCTGTCCTGCTGTGCTTTCCAGGGTTCCTGTCCAGCAGAATCTACAGCCCGTGCCAGCATCAGCAGTGTTCCTCTGTGTGCCGAGGTGTCCGAGGTGTAATTAAATAAGTGCACAAATGAAAAAATAACCTTAACCACCAGATTATGAAAGTAAAATGCTTTCAAACCAGTTAAAACAATTTCTAGTTTTTTGAGAACATTAAGATTGGATCAAAGAACAGTGGGATATTTCTTTTACTTCAACACCTTTCTAAAAGTAATCAACTTCCTACCTAAACTGCACCAGGACTAAACTAACAAGGTTTAAATTTCAAGCTTTGAAGAAGTTATATTAACACATTTCAATATTAGAACCAACATTGTTTTTGATAAGGGGTAAAACTTGGTGCAGAGGTGCAGTATGGACCTCTGAGGTAATTCTACATGGGTAATTTTATGCAGTATAGGTCGTCAATGGAGCATTCAATTTGTTTTAGATTGAATTTATATGAATACTGTATATGATATTGTAATGTTTATATGCTCAAAACTCCTTTCATCTACATGGAAACCCTATTATAGCTCCACAAAAAGAAATGTTGTTTATATAATATATTTTAACTTCGTAAGATGAAAATAAACTAACATTTCTCTACAGAGAAATGTTTCAGGACTGGAAATTTTGTAATGAAACCAGCCAATACTGGAACTGAATGTGGTAAACTATGGATAGCTGGAAATACTATGAGTATTTTTTTGCAAAACTGACTGGCTTCAATTAAAATAAAACAAGGGTTAAAAGTTTTTGATGTTTCCATATTCATTCAAAAGTTGAAAAAGAGTGAAATTGAAATGCTTCATCTCTTATTGTATTTATGCTACAAAATTCAACAGGAAGCGTCACATTAAGAAGAGCGTGGGTCCTGAACTCCTCTTAAGAGCACCGTCATTGAGCTATTTAGAAAGTTTGCGCAGAAAACAATCGTAATCAATCCAGATGAGCAGGTGGAAGAAGGATTGCATGCTGCTATATTTTAGAAGACTATAATGCACACCATTTATACTCATTACCCTGACAAAGATAAAGTTAAGCATGAAAAATGGCATCCTTCTAATTGCCGGTATTCTCATGAAAGATGTGAAAACCAGGAAATATAGGAATATGAGATTAATGCGCTTCTTCTCGTTATAATCTGCAGACTTTGTGCTTTTTATCCTCAGATATATACTTAGCGATAAAAGTATGCATAAAAAATTCAATGACTGCAGGTGCTTCAGTGCGATAGGTATCAGGGAGAGCGCAGGCTAGCTTGTGTCTCCTCCATAATGATGAGTTTATATTGCTCACAGCTGTGCATTGTACTGCATAATACAGAGGGAAATGCTTTTCATGAAGCCGTACAAACCATACTCTTGTGTTTCTTTCTCGTAGCCTTAAGTTTTCGTATAAATAAACAAAAAGATGAGGATGGAGAGCTTTAGATTCACAAAGGAAATTACAGGCGCATTTACATTTGTGGTAAAGACTCATCAGCATCATATTGTAAGGACGACTATAAAACTTTCTCCCAGGGAATAATCACCACTTAACACTCTGTCAACTGCCAACAAAAGCCATTGGCTTTATATGTAGATGCATAAAAACAGATTTGTACATGAGGCTTGACCAAAAGCAAATGCTTTGGACAGTTCATCAAGTAGATTTTTTAGTATAGCCAAATTTACAGCATAGGGAACGTGGAAATCAATGTAGAAAATAGCAATAGTATTTGATTCAAGTATGTTTCAGCAACAAAAATTATCCTTTTTTGGAACAAGTGTTAATTTCCCCAATCACATGATTGCAAGTATGCTGGTGATGGGAAACTACTAGAGATGAGCGAGCACTAAAATGCTCGGGTACTCGTTATTCGAGACGAACTTTTCCTGATGCTCGAGTGCTCGTCTCGAATAACGAGCCCCATTGAAGTCAATGGGAGACTCGAGCATTTTTCAAGGGGACCAAGGCTCTGCACAGGGAAGCTTGGCCAAACACCTGGGAACCTCAGAAAAGGATGGAAAAACCACGGAAATGGACAGGAAACAGCAGGGGCAGCATGCATGGATGCCTCTGAGGCTGCTTAATCGCACCATTATGCCAAAATTATGGGCAACAGCATGGCCATGACAGAGTGACCGAATGAGGCTAGATAGCATCTAAAACATCCAATAATTGACCCTGACACTATAGGGGACGGCATGCAGAGGCAGCGGCAGCAGTGGCAGGCTAGAGAGTCTCATGGCGACATATCCTAAATGGACTTAGGTTTCACCAAAGGAGGTGAAATGATTTCCTATGTGAACAAAAGGTTGACGGTATATTTAGTCGATAACACAGCATGGTGTCGACATAGTGACCAAGTTCCATAACGTATCTGGTGAAACACCCGAAAAATGAGCCTGACACAGCTCTTTTGATAAGGGGACGACATGTGGAGGCAGCCATGGAGACGACTTCCTTGATTAAGAGCGACAGTATGGGGCATTCATATTGCGCTGCTATGATTGCAACTTCAGGTCTCCAGCATGGCGGCGACAGATGGGCCGAGTTCCACTATGTATCTGGTGAAACACCTGAAAATTCTGCCTGACACAGCTCGTTTGATAAGGGGATGATGTGCTGCATATCCTCTCGTGCTCCAGCGTCTGGGGTATAGAGAGTTGAAATGAGACATTGGTGGACGCTGTGGAGGATCGTGGAGGCAAAATGGACAGGAAACAGCAGGGGCAGCATGCATGGATGCCTCTGAGGCTGCCTAATCTTGGGATGGAGCTGGCGGTCCACTGCCAGGCGAGATTTCGCCTGTCCAAGCCCCTGTCTCTCGGCTCCTCCCCACCCAAAATGGGCCTGGGGGCCAGAAGCGTTTACTTTGAAAAAATTATAATTTTCAAAGCAGGCCGGGTCGTTTGAATATTTCACCTAGGAATAATGGAACAGCATAGTGGTTCTATTTTTAATTGTTTTTACGGAAATGGTTCCATGATTAAGAGCGACAGTATGGGGCATCCATATTGCGCTGCTATGATTGCAACTTCAGGTCTCCAGCATGGCGGCGACAGATGGGCCGCGTTCCACTATGTATCTGGTGAAACACCTGAAAATTCTGCCTGACACAGCTCGTTTGATAAGGGGACGATGTATGGAGGCAGTGAACTAGTAGTAGATTAAAGGTGCTGCAGTTAAAACTATGTTAGTTGGATCTTGAGATGGAGCTGGCGCTCCGCTGCCAGGCGAGCTTTCGCCAATCCAAGCCCCTGTCTCTAGGCTACTCCCCAAACAGCACTTCTAAGAACCTTTTGTATAAGATCAAGTGTAGTAGCGTTCTTATAAGTTTAGGATATGGCGGGTGAGGGGAATGTAAACAGATGCGCAAGAAGCGCTGAAATAATATTGGTAAATGATAAAAGTTTGCCAGTGTATTTTGTGGATTACACAGCAGGGTGGCGACAAAGTTAACAAGTTTGATGTGGAATCCATGAAAACAACCCAAAATTCTGCCTGACACAGTTCGTTTGATAAGGAGACCATGTATGGAGGCAGCTATATGGACGACTTTTGGAGGCAGCTATGGCGATGACGTGTGGAGGTAGCAATGGAGACAAGGTGTGGAGCCAGCTAAAAAGACGACATGTGGAGGCTGCTATGGAGACAATTTAATTTGGATAGTGCCTGTATGTGGCAGTCCAAAAAAGTTTTTAAACCAGAGGAGCAGGTAGGTGGTCCTCCAGAAAAATTAAATAAATTGAGTGCCTGTATGTGGCAGTCCAAAAAAGTTTTCAAACCAGAGGAGCAGGTAGGTGGTCCTCCAGAAAAATTAAATAGATTTAGTGCCTGTATGTGGCACTCCCAAAAATTGCTTAAAACAGAGGACCGGGTAGGTGGCCCTCCAGAAAAATTAAATACTATAGTACTATAGCTAGAGCCAGTTGGCCCTGGCAAAAAATAGCCAGTTTCCTATGCTTTAGTGTACAAAGAGGAGGAGAAGGAGGACAATGAGGAGGAGGAGTGCATACATTATTCAGGTTGAGCTTCTTTCACCTGGTGGAGAATGAAAATCCAGAGAAATCCAGGCTTTATTCATCTTGATAAGCGTCAGCCTGTCAGCGCTGTCAGTCGACAGGCGTGTACGCTTATCGGTGCTGATGCCACCAGCTGCACTGAAAACCCGCTCGGACAACACGCTAGCGGCAGGGCAGGCAAGAACCTCCAAGGCGTACAGCGCCAGTTCGTGCCACATGTCCAGCTTTGAAACCCAGTAGTTGTAGGGAGCTGTGTGATCATTTAGGACGATGGTATGGTCAGATACGTACTCCCTCACCATCTTTCTGTAAAGATCAGCCCTACTCTGCCGAGACTGGGGACAGGTGACAGTGTCTTGCTGAACACCTAGCGCTGTCAGAAGGGAAATACTGTTTCAGCTTGTGCACCAGGGCCTGCTAGTATTCATGCATTCTCACACTCCTTTCCTCTCCAGGGATGAGAGTGGAAAGATTTTGCTTGTACCGTGGGTCCAGGAGAGTGAATACCCAGTAATCGGTGCTGGAATAAATTCTTTGAACGCGAGGGTCACGGGATAGGCAGCCTAGCATAAAATCTGCCATATGTGCCAGAGTCCCAACGCGCAAGAATTCACTCCCCTCACTGGCCTGACTGCCCATTTCCTCCTCCTCCAACTCCTCCAACTTCTCTTCTTCTGCCCATACCCGCTGAACAGTGAAGGACTGAACAATGGTCCCCTCTTCTGTCTCGCCAACATTCTCCTCCTCTTCCTCCTCATCCTCCTCCACCTCCTCTGATATGCGCTGAGAAACAGACCTAAGGGTGCTTTGGCTATAAACAAGGGAATCTTCTTCCCCCGTCTCTTGTGACGAGCGCAAAGCTTCCGACTTCATGCTGACCAGAGAGTTTTTCAACAGGCCAAGCAGCGGGATGGTGAGGCTGATGATGGCGGCATCGCCACTGACCATCTGTGTTGACTCCTCAAAGTTACTCAGCACCTGACAGATATCAGACATCCACATCCACTCCTCATTGTAGACTTGAGGAAGCTGACTGACCTGACTACCAGTTCTGGTGGAAGTTGACATCTGGCAGTCTACAATCGCTCTGCGCTGCTGGTAAACTCTGGATAACATGGTTAATGTTGAATTCCACCTCGTGGGCACGTCGCACAACAGTCGGTGAGCGGGCAGTTGGAGGCGGCGCTGCGCTGCCCTGAGAGTGGCAGCATCTGTGCTGGACTTCCTGAAATGCGCACAGATGCGGCGCACCTTCGTGAGCAAATCAGACAGATTGGGGTATGTCTTGAGGAAACGCTGAACTATGAGACTTAACACATGGGCCAGGCATGGCACATGTGTCAGTCTGCCGAGTTGCAGAGCCGCCACCAGGTTACGGCCGTTGTCACACACAACCATGCCTGGCTTCAGGTTCAGCGGTGCCAGCCACAGATCAGTCTGCGCTGTGATGCCCTGTAATAGCTCTTGGGCGCTGTGCCTTTTATCGCCTAGGCTCAGCACTTTGAGCACCGCCTGCTGTCGCTTAACGATGGCACTGCTGCTGTGCCTAGAGCTACCGACTGATGGCGCCATGCCCACGGATGGTAATTCGGTGGAGGAGGGGTGGGAGGAGGAGGAGGCATAGTAGGCCTTTGAGACCTGGACCGAGGTAGGCCCCGCAATCCTCGGCGTCGGCAGTATATGACCAGCCCCAGGGTCAGACTCGGTCCCAGCCTCCACCAAGTTAACCCAATGTGCCGTCAGCGATATATAGTGGCCCTGCCCGGCAGCACTCGTCCACGTGTCCGTGGTAAGGTGGACCTTGTCAGAAACGGCGTTGGTCAGGGCACGGATGATGTTCTCTGACACGTGCTTGTGCAGGGCTGGGACGTCACACCGGGAAAAGTAGTGGCGGCTGGGGACCGAATACCGAGGGGCGGCCGCCGCCATGAGGTTTCGAAAGGCCTCGGTCTCTACCAGCCTATATGGCAGCATCTCCAGGCTAAGCAACTTGGAGATGTGGACGTTGAGGGCTTGGGCGTGCGGGTGGGTTGCGCTATACTTCCTTTTGCGCTCCAGCGTCTGGGTTATGGAGAGCTGAACGCTGGTGGATGCTGTGGAGGATCGTGGAGGCGAAGATGGGGTTTTCGCACGGGAGGTGTTTGGGCCGTGGTCCTGGGCAGGGGGCTGACTAGCAGATGACACAGGGGAAGGAGCAGTGGTGTGCCCGGCCGGAGGTGAACGGGCTCGGTGCCATTGAGTGGGGTGTTTAGCATTCATATGCCTGCGCATACTGGTGGTAGTTAAGCTAGTAGTGGTGGAACCCCTGCTGATCCTGGTTTGGCAAAGGTTGCACACCACAGTCTGTCGGGCATCCGGTGTTTCTTTAAAGAACCTCCAGACTTCTGAAAATCTAGCCCTCGCCACGGGAGCTTGACTACGGGCAACATTTGGCGCTGATGCACCAGCTCTGGCCCTGCCTCTCCGTCTGGCCCCACCACTGCCTCTTCCAACCTGTTCTGCTATAGGACTCGCCTCCGTCTCAGTAGCACTGTGTTCACCCGGCCTATCAACCCAGCTTGGGTCTGTCACCTCATCATCCTCCGATCCCTCAGTCTGCTCCCCCCTTGGACTTCCTGCCCTGACAACAACTTCACCACTGTCTGACAACTGTGTCTCCTCATCGTCCGACACCTCTTTACACACTTCTTCCACTACGTCAATAATGTCACCATCACCCACAGACTGCGACTGGTGGAAAACCTGGGCATCGGAAAATTGCTCAGCAGCAACCGGACAAGTGGTTTGTGACTGTGGGAAGGGTCCAGAAAACAGTTCCTCAGAGTATGCCAGTTCAAATGCCAAATTTTGCTGGGAGGGGGCAGACTGGGGGGAAGGAGGCTGAGGTGGAGGAGCTGGAGGAGTGCTGATTTCGGTGACATGGGTGGACTGCGTGGAAGACTGACTGGTGGACAAATGGCTAGAAGCATTGTCCGCAATCCACGACATCACCTCTTCGCACTGTTCTGGCCTCAACAGTGCTCTACCACGTGTCCCAGTAACTTGAGACATGATGAACCTAGGGAGTGTAGCTCTGCGGCGTTCCCCTGCTCCCTCATCAGCAGGTGGTGTCTCACCCCACCCAGGACCACGGCCTCTGACCCCTGCAGTAGTTGGACGCCCACGTCCACGCCCTCATCCTCTACCCCTAGCCCTCGGGTTAAACATTTTCCAAATTAAAGTGTAAACTTTTTTTTTTTTTTTTTTAAACAAAACGATGCTATCCTATTGCTATGGCTAGTTTCTAACCTACACTGACAGCACACAACTGGATTTTGTGCTGTGCCTGATGACTTTGAGCTATAAAATGAAATAAAGGTAAAAAAAAAAATAAATCAGCAGACTCTGCCTAATTCTAATCAAACCCCTAATAAATTGTCCCACTTCGGTGTTTGAGGTGGATATGCGTGTCACTAAGAGCTAAACACAACGGTCGCAGGTCTCCCAGCAAATTCCTCACAATATGGTACTAGCTGCACTACTAATGCCAGCAAGCCCAGCCACAAGCAAACAAAAAAAGGAAAATATAACGCTATTGTAGGCCTAAGTAAGCCGTTGGGGTTCTCCTATGGCTATTTTGTAGCCTACAATGAAAGCACACTGCTTTGCAAGATGAGTTTGAGCTATAAAATGAAATAAAGGTAAAAAAAAAAATAAATCAGCAGACTCTGCCTAATTCTAATCAAACCCCTAATAAATTGTCCCACTTTGGTGTTTGAGGTGGATATGTGTGTCACTAAGAGCTAAACACAACGGTAGCAAGTCCCCCTGCAAATTCCTCACAATATGGTACTAGCTGCACTACTAGTGCCAGCAAGCCCAGCCACAAGCAAATAAAAAAAAAAATGTATAACGTTATTGTAGCCCTAAGATGGGCTGTTGGGTTCTTGTAGAATCACTCCTGCCTAACACTATTCTAATAGAACACCCTAACGCTTTCCCTGACCAGCAGCAGCTCTCTCCCTAGCGGCATCCAGACACAGAATGATCCGAGCAGCGCGGGCAGGGGCTAGTCTATAGCAGGGTCACCTGATCTGGCCAGCCAACCACTGCTATCGACGTGTAAGGGTACCACGTCATGCTGGGTGGAGTGCAGAGTCTCCTGGTTTGTGATTGGCTCTGTTTCTGGCCGCCAAAAAGCAAAACGGCGGGAAATGCCATTTTCTCGAGCGGGCGAAGTATTCGTCCGAGCAACGAGCAGTTTCGAGTACGCTAATGCTCGAACGAGCATCAAGCTCGGACGAGTATGTTCGCTCATCTTTAGAGATAATGTTTGATAGGATATTCAATATCATTACATTTAAAGTGTGACCCTTTGTTCATCTGTCCACAATTTATACAATTGTTGCATGGAATTGATCCTTTTCTAGGCTGTCCAAATAAGCCTGTTTGTCTACTCAACTTTAAGGGGCCAATGTCAGATCTCACTACTCGATTACGGATGCTTTGAGATTTATGTTAGGAAAAGAGTGGAGGATTTTCAAACTCAGGTACTGATGGATTGCATGTAGATAGTTTGGACCAGTGTTTACGTATGAACTTCGATATACTGTTACTTTGCTCATTGTAGGTGGACACAAAAGGTAATCTCTTTATACATCGTGTATTGATTTTAGGGGTCAATAAATCTTTCCTGTCCATCATATTTGCTTTGGCTATGTTGGTAGCAACGACCGTTCGTGGATTACCACATTGGATAAATTTTTGGGCCATATCGTGTATATTTTTCTCAGATTTCTGAGGATCACTAGTGATCCGTTTGGCTCTCAGTAATTGACTGTAGGGCAACGATTTAATCATACCCCGTGGGTGGTGGCTTTCGTACCTTAATAGTGTATTTCGGTCGGTCGGTTTAGTGTAGAGATCTGTCTCCAATTTTCCATCAATATAACTAACCAGGACGTTCAAGAATTGTAGTTCCCTGTGTGAATACACTACCGTAAATTTTATTGATTTGTCAACTGTATTGAGAAAGTCATGGAGGTCTAGCAACTCCTGTTCTGTGCTAGTCCAAAGGAGGAAAACGCCGTCTATGTACCTCCACCACCGCAGACAATGTCTGTAGTGCGTGGAGGCATAGACGGCGTCCTCTTCCAATGTCCTCATAACAATATTGGCATATGTGGGGGCCATATTGGCCCTCATAGCCACTCCCATCAGTTGCAAATAGAAGTCATCTCCAAACAAAAAGTAGTTGTATCTCAGAACAATTTCCAATAAGTCAATAATAAGTTGTAATGCCTCTGATGTCAAACCCTTAGATACCAACTGTTGTCTCACTGCATTTATGCCTCTACCGTGATCAATTGAAGTACAACCCTATTACCTGTATACATCTTTTTGTTTAAATCGTGATCAATTGAAGTGTATAAAGATGTAACATCAAATTATGCCAATAATATATTCTGATCTGAAGTGATGTTCACTGAAGCAAGTTTGTTAATAAAATCAGTGGTATCCTGTATGTATGAGGTCCCTGATATTGACAAGTCACGTAATATTTTGTCCAAGAATGTGGCTATGCCAGAGAGGATGGACCTACTACCTGAGATGATCGGTCTTCCAGGGGGGACACCAAAGACTTGTGAATCTTGGGCAATATATACAAGACCGGAGTGGTCGGTTGTTCAACTGTAAGAAATCTATGTAGGTCACTATCAATGATCTCTTTATGTATAGCCTCATCCAAGACATTTTTAATCAATTTAGCCACCTTGAATATAATGGTGCACATTATAGCTAAAATCTACATTCGGTCGAATCAGGCGTAGCTTGCACGATTTTGGTATTAAATGTTTACATTTTATATTTACATAATTTCTTTCATTTCGATTTACCTTGTAGCCTGAGATGCAATGTCGTAGAGAAACAATATCTTCCCTGCTCACAAATTAATTTGTATTTTGTGCTCACAATTTACTTCTGAAATGAAAGAAATGTGCATTTACAAAGACTTTTCCACTGCGTTCTTTTCATTTTCCTTCTGATTTATTCTTATTTGAATGCCAATGTACTGTTTTAGTTGTCATTGCCTATTACTGTGGCGTTATTTGTTTACTGCACAAATTGTCCAAAGCAAGTGGGAATAAAATTGGCTTGGCCCTGTGCCTCATCTGTGCTGACATATTATTGAACTAAATGACGTGGTCTCTTATGGAAATACGAGGGAGCTTGGGATGGGTTATTTGGGAAGTAATAGTCAAAGCAAGTGACAACATAAGTGAAAGCCATCTTGGATATTTTAGCTATGCAGGTTATTACTGTGGCCCTCTATAAATAAATGTACTTTACATATCTCATTTCAGGAAAAGAGAGAAGCATTGGTTTGCAGTGTAAGAATGCTTCTCTTTTATAGTTTGTGAACAATGTTGTTCTGTTCCAGAATGAGTGCACTGGCATTGACCCCTGTACTACACCAAATGTGTGAATGAGTCATTTGTATTGCAATACATCAGATATTTAAAAAAAAAAAAAACTGAACAAAAGGTTTTATTAAAAACTAAATGGGCACAAACATAAAATTTCAGAAAAAAATAAATGTAAAATACTGTGTATACTAAGTGTTATCTTTGCAGCAGATATGAGTGAGCTGTGTTCCAGTCAAAAACAACCAAATATTAATTCTACTTTTTTGTTTTTTAGAACTGCACTGATCTGTGTTTCTGTTGTTCCTCATAAAAGTTCAAAAATAAGTTTAAAATTGGGTGATCCTATTTATATTGTGAAAGTGTCACTACTTTACAGTCAGTGTTGACTGGTTACACTGTAGTATACTGGCAGGGGGGTCATTTCTCACAAGTGAGTTTCAGCAAACTTGCTCTTTGTGTACTAGAATATTAGTTAAGTAGTTGAAGGTTTGGTCCAGTAAATCCAGCACTCACCTTGAGGGAATTTGTTGGAATGAACTTACTTGTGGGCAACGTGCTTAAGATGTCTTTGAGGTTGAGCTTGGGTCAGTGTAATCTCTGCTCCAAATTATGTCATTGTTGATGTGCAGCCCAGTAGTGCACAGAACTTGTTATTGTTTGAGGTTTCCAGTTATTATTCATGTTAAAAAAATATTTCAAAAATGCCATTTTTTTGCAAACAGTGGGCAGATTTACTAATTTTTTTTAAATGAGGTAGACACTACAAAGTTACAGACTTAAAGTTCACCAGGTTTTACCAAGTGTCTAATGCTTAGTTTAAGAAGGTAACTTCAGAACTCTAACCTCAAAAATACTCCAAAAATACTAGAATTGTGATAAATGTGGCTCAAGGCATTTTTGTATACTCATTGGCCTAGTATTCCATTTGAAATGATAAGAAAAGTGAGTGGGGTTTAGTGAGAGCCATCAGCACATGTTGCATATTGTATCAGATGTTTAGTTATGGATTTAGAAAATCTACACAGGACTGCATATGTCTGTATGCTGCAAAGATTCCAGTCCTATGCAATGTTTTCATCATTTGGCATCAGATCAACATACAGATCCATTTACACCTGCTTCACATGTCCCAGTGCAGTTGGCATTAATCATGGAAAATAAAAAGCATAATACATTATTGCTCCAATCCCTTCCCTTTGTTAGTTGAACTTCACAGTATCATAGTTTGTATGGTTGAAAAAAGACACTTGTCCTTCAAGTTCAACCAAGGAAGGGAAGGGATTGCATTAAGAAGGGATTTAAGGGAAACAGTTCTATATAACATAACCATCAATGTTATTTAGGTGTAAAAAGGCATCTAGACTAGAGATGAGCAAGCACTAAAATGCTCGGGTGCTCGTTATTCGAGACAAACTTTTCCCGATGCTCGAGTGCTCGTCTCGAATAACGAACCCCATTGAAGTCAATGGGAGACTCGAGCATTTTTCAAGGGGACCAAGGGTCTGCACAGGGAAGCTTGGCCAAACACCTGGGAACCTCAGAAAAGGATGGAAAAACCACGGAAATGGACAGGAAACAGCAGGGGCAGCATGCATGGATGCCTCTGAGGCTGCTTAATCGCACCATTAAGCCAAAATTATGGGCAACAGCATGGCGATGACAGAGTGACCGAATGAGGCTAGATAGCATCTAAAAAATCCAATAATTGACCCTGACACTATAGAAGACGGCATGTGGAGGCAGCGGCAGCAGCGGCAGGCTAGAGAGTGTCATGGCGACATACCTTAAATGGACTCAAAGTTTTCAAACCAGAGAAGCAGGTAGGTGGTCCTCCAGAAAAATTAAATAGATTGAGGGCCTGTATGTGGCACTCCCTAAAATTGTTTAAAACAGAGGACCGGGTAGGTGGCCCTCCAGAAAAATTAAATACATAGAGTATTATAGCTAGAGCCATTTGGCCCTGGCAAAAAATAGCCAGTTTCCTCTGCTTTAGTGTACAAAGAGGAGGAGAGGGAGAAAATGAGGAGGAGGAGTGCATACATTATTAAGGTTGAGCTTCTTTCACCTGGTGGAGAATGGAAATCCTGAGAAATCCAGGCTTTATTCATCTTGATAAGCGTCAGCCTGTCAGCGCTGTCAGTCGACAGACTTGTATAATTATCGGTGATGATGCCACCAGCTGCACTGAAAACCCGCTCAGACAACACGTTAGCGGGAGGGCAGGTAAGAACTTCCAAGGTGTACAGCGCCAGTTCGTGCCAGATGTCCAGCTTTGAAACCCAGTAGTTGTAGGGAGCTGTGTGATCATTTAGGACGATGGTATGGTCAGCTACGTACTCCCTCACCATCTTTCTGTAAAGATCAGCCCTACTCTGCCGAGACTGGGGACAGGTGACAGTGTTTTGCTGGGGTGACATAAAACTGGCAAAGGCCTTGTAAAGCGTACCCTTGCCAGTGTTGGACAAGCTGCCTGCTCGCCTACTTTCCCTCGCTACTTGTCCCGCAGAAGTACGCCCTCTGCCGCTCATGCTGACCAGAGAGTTTTTCAACAGGCCAAGCAGCGGGATGGTGAGGCTGATGATGGCGGCATCGCCACTGACCATCTGTGTTGACTCCTCAAAGTTACTACCAGTTCTGGTGGAAGTTGACATCTGGCAGTCTACAATCGCTCTGCGCTGCTGGTAAACTCTTGATAACATGGTTACTGTTGAATTCCACCTCGTGGCCACGTCGCACAACAGTCGGTGAGCGGGCAGTTGGAGGCGGCGCTGCGCTGCCCTGAGAGTGGCAGCATCTGTGCTGGACTTCCTGAAATGCGCACAGATGCGGCGCACCTTCGTGAGCAAATCAGACAGATTGGGGTATGTCTTGAGGAAACACTGAACTATGAGATTTAACACATGGGCCAGGCATGGCACATGTGTAAGTCTGCCGAGTTGCAGAGCCGCCACCAGGTTACGGCCATAGTCACACACAACCATGCCTGGCTTCAGGTTCAGTGGTGCCAGCCACAGATCAGTCTGCGCCGTGATGCCCTGTAATAGCTCTTGGGCGGTGTGCCTTTTATCACCTAGGCTCAGCAGTTTGAGCACCGCTTGCTGTTGCTTAGCGACGGCACTGCTGCTGTGCCTAGAGCTACCGACTGATGGCGCCATGCCCACGGATGGTAATTCGGAGGAGGAGGTGGAGGAGGGGTGGGAGGAGGAGGAGGAATAGTAGGCCTGAGAGACCTGGACCGAGGTAGGCCCCGCAATCCTCTGCGTCGGCAGTATATGACCAGCCCCAGGGTCAGACTCGGTCCCAGCCTCCACCAAGTTAACCCAATGTGCCGTCAGCGATGTATAGTGGCCCTGCCCGGCAGCACTCGTCCAAGTGTCCGTGGTCAGGTGGACCTTGTCAGAAACGGTGTTGGTCAGGGCACGGATGATGTTGTCTGACACGTGCTGGTGCAGGGCTGGTACGGCACATCGGGAAAAGTAGTGGCGGCTGGGGACCAAATACCGAGGGGCGGCCAGAGCCATGAGGTTTCGAAAGGCCTTGGTCTCTACCAGCCTATAGGGTAGAATCTCCAGGTTAAGCAGTTTGGAGATGTGGACGTTGAGGGCTTGGGCGTGTGGGTGGGTTGCGCTATACTTCCTTTTGCGCTCCAGCGTCTGGGGTATGGAGAGCTGAACGCTGCGCATGGAGACATTGGTGGATGCTGTGGAGGATCGTGGAGGCGAAGATGTGGTTTTCGCACAGGAGGTGTTTTGGCCGGGGTCCTGGTCAGGGGGCTGACTAGCAGAGGCAGCAGATGACACAGGGGAAGGAGCAGTGGTGTGCCCGGCTGGAGGTGAATGGGCTTGGTGCCATTGAGTGGGGTGTTTAGCATTCATATGCCTGCGCATACAGGTGGTAGTTAAGCTAGTAGTGGTGGAACCCCTGCTGATCTTGGTGTGGCACAGGTTGCACACCACAGTCCGTCGGTCATCCGGTGTTTCTTTAAAGAACCTCCAGACTTGCGAAAATCTAGCCCTCGCCACGGGAGCTTGACTACGTAAAACATTTGGCACTGATGCACCAGCTCTGGCCCTGCCTCTCCGTCTGGCCCCACCAGTGCCTCTTCCAACCTGTTCTCGTCGAGGACTCGCCTCCGTCTCAGAAGCACTGTGTTCACCCGGCCTATCAACCCAGCTTGGGTCTGTCACCTCATCATCCTCCGATCCCTCAGTCTGCTCCCCCCTCGGATTTCCTGCCCTGACAACAACTTCACCACTGTCTGACAACCGTGTCTCCTCATCGTCCGACACCTCTTTACACACTTCTTCCACTACGTCAACAATGTCATCATCACCCACAGACTGCGACCGATGGAAAACCTGGGCATCGGAAAAGAGCTCAGCAGCAACCGGACAAGTGGTTTGTGACTCTGGGAAGGGTCCAGAAAACAGTTCCTCAGAGTATGCTGGTTCAAATGACAAATTTTGCTGGGAGGGGGCAGACTGGGGGGAAGGAGGCTGAGGTGGAGGAGTGCTGATTTCGGTGACATGGGTGGACTGCGTGGAGGACTGACTGGTGGACAAATGGCTAGAAGCATTGTCTGCAATCCACGACATCACCTGTTCGCATTGTTCTGGCCTCAACAGTGCTCTACCACGAGTCCCAGTAACTTGAGACATGAACCTAGGTAGTGTAGCTCTGCGGCGTTCCCCTGTTCCCTCATCAGCAGGTGATGTCTCACCCCATCCAGGACCACGCCCTCGTCCTCTACCCCTAGCCCTCAGGTTCAACATTTTCAAAATTAAAGTGTAAACTGTAAAATTTTTTGGAATTTTGGGGGTTTTTTTTGTTCTATTTGTTTTTTTTTTTTTTTACAAAACGATGCTATCCTATTGCTATGGCTAGTTTCTAACCTACACTGACAGCACACAACTGGATTTTGTGCTGTGCCTGATGACTTTGAGTTATAAAAAAAAATAAAAGTAAAAAAAAAAATCGTCAGACTGTGCCTAATTCAATCAAACCCCTAATAAATTTTCCCACTTAGTTGTTTGAGATGTGTTTGTCACTAAGAGCTGAATATAAAGTTTGCAAGTCTCCCTGCAAATTCCTCACAATATGGTACTAGCTGCACTACTAGTGCCAGCAAGGCCAGCCACAAGCAAACAAAAAAAAAAAAAAATATAACGCTATTCTAGCCCTAACAAGGGCTGTTGGGTTCTTGTAGACTCACATCTGCCTAACAGTAAGCTAATATAACACCCTAACGCTATCCCTGCAGCAGCAGCATCTCTCTCCCTAACGGCATCCAGACAGAGAATGATGCGAGCAGCGTGGGCAGGGGCTAGTCTATTCCAGGGTCACCTGATCAGGCCAGCCAACCACTGCTATCGACGTGTAAGGGTACCACGTCATGCTGGGTGGAGTGCAGAGTCTCCTGGCTTGTGATTGGCTCTGTTTCTGGCCGCAAATAATCAAAACTACGGGAGATGCCATTTTCTCGAGCAGTTTCGAGTACGCTAATGCTCGATCGAGTGTGTTCGCTCATCTCTAATCTAGACCCTTTGTGAAGCTCTCTGCTGTCCTTGCTGTGACCAGCGCCTGAGGCAGGCTATTCCACAGATTGACAGTTCTCATAGTAAAAAAGCCCTGTCGAATCTGGTGATTAAACCTTGATATCTCCATACGGAGACAGTGCCTTCTTGATTTAATCTGAAACAACTTACCACCATATTTTTTGTATGGACCATTCATATATTTATATAAATTAATCATGTCCCCTCGTAGTCGTCTCTTTTCCAGACTAAATAAATCTAGTTGTTTTAATCTATCCTCATAACTAAGACCCTCCATACCCCTTATTATTTTTTGTGGCTCTGCGTTGAACCCTTTCCAGCTCCAGGGCATCCATTTTATGGCCCGGTGCCCAGAACTGGACAGCATATTCCAGGTGAGGCCGAACCAATGCCTTGTACAGTGGTAATATTACATCCCTATCACGAGAGTCCATACCACTTTTGATACATTAGAAGATCCTACTGGCTCTAGAGGCAACTGATTGACATTGCATGCTGTTATTCAATTTATGATCAACTAGTACCCCCAGGTCCTTCTCAACAAGGGTCTCTCCCAGATTTACTCCCCCAAGGACATATTTTGCCTTTGGATTATTAGCCCCCAGCTGCATAACCTTACATTTATCCACATTGAAGCTCATTTACCAAGTGGATGACCAAACATTCAGTTTGTCCAAGTCACCCTGCAGCCTATGAACATCCTCCATAGAGTTTATTACACTACACAGCTTAGTGTCATCTGCAAAAATAGACACAGTGCTATTAATTCCTCCCTTTATATCATTATTAAATATATTAAATAGTAGTGGGCCAAGCACAGAACCCTGGAGTACAACACTTATAACTGGTGACCATTCCGACTAGGAATCATTGACCACAACTCTCTGGATACGATCCTTCAGCCAGTTCTCAATCCAATTGCAAATTATTTCTGCCAAACCAATAGACCTTATTTTATCCATCAGGCGTCTATGAGGGACAGTGTCAAATGACTTTGCAAAGTCCAAGAACACAATGTCCACAGCTGCTCCTCCATCCAGGCATCTGCTCACCTCTTCATAAAAGCAGATCAGGTTAGTTTGACAACTTCTATTTTTAGTAAACCCATGCTGGCTGTCACTTATTATACTATTTGATGTCACATACTCAAGTATATAGTCTTTTACTAACCCTTCCAATATGTTCCCCACAATGGAAGTTAAGCTTACAGGTCTGTAATTGCCCGGCAAGGTTCTAAAGCCCTTTTAATATATTGGCACCACATTGCGCCAGTCACTTGGGACCACACCAGATATTACGGAATCCCTGAAGATTTTAGACAGCGGGACAGCAATAACAGAACTGAGTTCTTTAAGAACTCTGGGATGTTACCCATCTGGTCCAAGAGCCTTGTACACATTGATTTTATTGAGCTTAGATTGGATAATTTCTACATTCAGCCAGTCTTTATTACGGGATGCATGACCTGCACTGGCACCACCCATGTCAGAAGTTCTTCTTCTATCATATAAACGGAGCTAAAAAACCCATTAAGTATCTCCGCCTTCTCTTGGTCTCCAGTCACCGTTGCCCCATTTTCAGAATAAAGAGGTCCAACCTGTTCTGACCCAATTTTTTTTGCATTGATATACTTAAAAACCTCTTGGGATTTGTTTGGATATCTTTAGCCACCTGTCTTTCATTTTGTGTTTTGGCTGATTTGATTTCCTTTTTACAGATTTTGGTAAGTTTTTTGTAAGTATTGAAAGCCTCAGGTGACCCCTCGGATTTATAGACTGATCCCAGTCTATATCCTCTAGTGCAGCCCTGAATTTCTGGAAATTAGCCCTCTTAAAATTCAGTTTTCGATTTTCCCACCTGTTTCTGCTTTTTACAGTTTAAGAGGAAAATAATTATATTATGATCGCTGTTCCCAAGGGGTTCCCGGACACTGACATTTTGGACAATCTCCGCATTGTTAGAAATCACAAGGTCCAACAATGCATCACCTCTTGTGGGATCTTCTACAAGCTGCACCATAAAATGTCTCCCCCTCACAGATGAAGAAGAGCCCTTGTCAGGCTTAGAGGTTGTGGATCCTCTGGACCACTGCGGACGATGGCACAAGCCACTACCTGGGACCCGAGTCTAAGTGGCACCCGGTTTTCACCAGAGCCCACCGCAAAGCGGGTTGGACTTGCTGCGGTGTCGTACCACCAGGTCGTTCCACAGGCGTGACTTGTCCACAGTGGCAGCCAAGGTCGAGGTACAGAAACGGCAGGCAATCTCATAGTCGGGGACAGGCAGGAGGTCAGGACAGGCAGCACAGGATCGGAGTCAGAGTTGTAGCAACAGGTCAGGGCAAGCGGCAAAGGAGCGAAGTCAGAAACGGCACCAGAGTCACAACGGGAAATCTCAATAACAGCACAAGGCATCAAATACAGCTTTCTCTTGGGCGCAAGGCACAAAGATCCGGCAAGGGTAACAGGAAGAGGCAGGGATAAATAGATTAGGGGGGAAAGGCCAGCCCCAATTAGCGGCACGCTGACCCTTTAAATTTGCAGAAGCTGCCGTGCGCTGTGTCAGGGACGCACGCACACAGCCGAGGAGGACAGAGCAGCAGCAGACGGAGCCGCAGCAGCCGCCCCAGGGGCCGGGGCACGTAAGTGGTGCTTGCGGCGCGCTGGCGGGGGACAGAAGGCACGGGTGAGCCCGCGACCTGTACATGGGTCGTGGGACCACCTGTGACAGTACCAAACCCCCCCCCCGCGCGCGCCTTCGGCCTCCCCCTTCTCCTGGACTGGAGGAATCTCTGCAGGAGGTCCTTGTCCAGGATATTGTCCTCGGGCTCCCAGGATCTCTCCTCCGGCCCGAACCCCTTCCAGTAAACCAAGAAGAACCGCTTACCCCTCACCGTCTTAGTATCAAGGATCTCCTTTACCTCATAGATGTCAGAGGAGTCGGCCACAGGATCAGGAGGATACAGCTGTCGGGAAAAGCGGTTCAAGATGACAGGCTTGAGCAGGGAGACATGGAAGAAGTTCGGGATGGTGCGCATGGTGGGAGGAAGGCGCAGCTAATAGGAGACTGGATTGATGCGATGCATCACCTCAAAGGGACCCAGGAACCAAGGACCAAGCTTGAAGCCAGGAATCTTAAGCCGGACGTATTTGGCAGGCAACCAGACCTTGTCACCAGGAGAGAAGACGGGAGGAGGCCTGCGTCTTTTATCGGCTTGAAACTTTGTTCGAATTGAAGCCTGTTGTAAGGAAAGGCGGGTCTGCTCCCAGATGGTCTTCAGATCCTGTACCACCTCCTCAACAGCAGGAACATCCGATGACATGGGCAGAGGTAGAGGAGGTTGAGGATGGAGTCCATAATTAACAAAAAATGGAGCGGTGCCCGCGGATGCAGAGTCCAAGGAGTTGTAGGAGAACTCCGCCCAAGGTAACAGAGTGGACAGAGTAGATAACAGCCCAAGGTCTGGTTTACACTCTCCACCTGCCCATTAGGCTGGGGATGATAGGTGGAAGAGAAGTCCAATTTCACCTGTAGTTGGTTGCAGAGAGAAAGCCAAAATTTTGAGACAAACTGAACCCCACGGTCAGAGATGATGTGTTGTGGAAGTCCATGGAGTCGAAAGATGTGGCGGAAGAACTGGTTGGCAAGACATGGAGCAGTTGGCAAACCTGGCAGAGGGATAAAATGGGCCATTTTAGACAAACGGTCAGTCACCACCCAGATGACGGTATTGCCTGAAGAAGACGGTAGATCCGTGATGAAATCCATAACAATATGAATCCACGGACAGCTGGGTATCGGCAACGGCAGAAGAAGGCCAGCAGACTTAAGACATGATGGCTTACTTCGGGCACAGGAAGCACAGGCACCCACAAAATTCCAAACATCCTTGGCCAGGTCTGGCCACCAGTAGAATCAGGTGATGAGGGCGATAGAACGCTGCACCCCAGGATGCCCAGCCATTCAGAGCAATGTCCCCAAGACAGAATTCGTAGCGCAAGTCGTACGTATGTCTTGCCAGGAGGTAATAGACGAAGATCCACGGGTGCGGCCAGTACAAGTCGGTCAGGAGAGATGACATACTGAGGAGCCGATTCCTCCCTAATGACATCCAAGGCACGAGAAAGGGTGTCAGCCTTGATGTTCTTCTCGGACGGAAATTAATGAGAAAATCGAACCGGGCAAAGAAGAGCGACCAGCGAGCTTGGCGTGGATTGAGTCGCTGAGCAGTCTGGAGATAGAGGAGGTTTTTGTGGTCCGTATAAACGCTGACCGGAAACCGAGCTCCTTCCAGGAGATAACGCCACTCTTCCAAGGCAAGCTTAATCGCCAACAGTTCTCGATCTCCTATACTGTAATTCCTCTCTGCGGAGGAAACAGACTTGGAGAAGAATTCACAGGTGACTGTGCAGCCTTTAGGACCCTTCTGCGTGAGTACTGCTCCGGCCCCTACCGAGGAGGCATCCACTTCCAGATGGAAAGGCTTTTCAGTGTCGGGACGCACCAGGACTGGAGCCGAGGCAAACATAGATTTCAAGTTCATAAAGGCTTCTTCAGCTGCCGCAGGCCAGAGTCGGGGGTTGGCACCCTTCTTGGTAAGCGCCACAATCGGAGACACCAGAGAGGAGAAGTGTGGGATGAACTGGCGGTAATAATTTGCGAAGCCCAGAAATCTCTGTATAGCGCGCAGTCCCACTGGGCGGGGCCACTGAAGAACTGCAGACAACTTGGCAGGATCCATACGGAGGCCTTTGTCCAAGATGATATAACCGAGAAATGGAATACTCCGCTGATGGAATTGACACTTCTCGAGTTTGGCATAGAGACGATTGGCCCTTAATCGAGTACTTGTCTTACTTGGACTTGGTGGGTCTGGAGAAAATATCAGGATATCATCCAAATAGACCACCACACAGACATAAAGCAAGTCTCTAAAGATGTCATTCACGACCTCCTGGAAGACGGCTGGTGCATTACAGAGTCCGAACGACATCACCAGATACTTAAAGTGTCCATCGCGGGTATTAAAAGCAGTCTTCCATTCATCTCCTTGGTGGATACGAATGAGGTTGTAAGCCCCTCGAAGATTCAATTTGGAGAGGATCTTGGCTCCACGAAGACAGTCAAACAGCTCGGTGACCAATGGCAAGGGATAGCGGATCTTAACTGTTTTTTTGTTAAGACCGCGATAGTCTATGCATGGACGGAGTTACCCATCCTTCTTGGTCATAAAGAAAAAACCTCCACCAGCTGGAGAAGAAGACTTACGTATAAATCCCTTTTGCAGGTTTTTTTGGATATACTCCGACATGGCTGTGGTCTCTGGTACTGAGAGCTGGTACACACGGCCCCGTGGGGGGAAAGTGCCCGGCAGCAGATCCACAGGACAGTCGTAGGGACGGTGAGGTGGCAACGTCTCGGCTTGCTTCTTCGAGAAGACGTCACGAAAGTCCTTATAACATGCGGGAAGACACTCCAGGGCCTTGAGAGTCACAGAAGAATCCAGGATAGGCAGTGGAAGAGGCAAATCCACACAGCGAGACTGGCAGTCAGGTCCCCACCAAAGGATCTCCCCCGTCTTCCAGTCAAAAACGGGTGCGTGGAACTGCAGCCATGGTAGACCCAACAGGATGGAGGACGTGGAACGCGGTAGCACATAAAAGGACAGTCTCTCCTTGTGCAGCACACCAACTTGCAAGGTCAGAGGCTTGGTACAGTACTGGATCGGGTCAGAAAGGATTTGACCACTGACAGAGGAGATGACCAGTAGCTTTTCTAGGCGAATCACGGGGATGTGATGCCATGAGACCTGAGCGGCATCCATGAAGTTCACTGTGGAACCTGAGTCCAAGAAAGCAGAGACCTGGATTCGGGTGCCGGTGCCAATGCTGAGAAGCACCGGTATCATCAGGCGTGGAGAAGCTTTGCTTACACCTAGGGACGCTTCTCCCAAGTACCCTAGGTGCTGGCGTTTCCCGGAGACTGGGGACGGATAGGATAGGACCTCAGGAAGTGTTCAGGACTGGCACAGTGGAAGCAGAGGTTTCCCTGACGTCTTCTGATACGCTCCTGGGAAGAGAGTCTAAGCCTGTCCACCTCCATAGGCTCCTCTACAGAAGGTACAACTGGAGACAGAAGCGGCCTTTGAAAAACAGGAGCCAGACGAGGAGGACATTGTGGGCGGACCTGAGGTTGTTCTAGGCGTAATTCTTCAGCACGCTCCCTAAATCGCACATCAATCCGGGTGGCCAAGGTGATAAGCCCACTCATGGTAGACGGCAGGTCCCAAGCGGCCAGAGCATCTTTAACATGAGAGGAAAGTCCCTTTCTAAAGGCTGCGGACAAGGCCGCGTCGTTCCAGGACAGTTCCGAGGCCAGGGTACGGAAATGGACTGCATATTCTCCCACGGCACGGATGAATTCCCATGAAGAAGATTCAACAGCGCAGTCTCAGCAGAAGACGCCCGTACAGGCTCCTCATGGATGGACCGGAACTCTGCCAGAAATGCGTGAAATTATCCGTGATCGGGTCGCCCCTGTCCCAAAGAGGAGTCGCCCAGGCCAGGGCTTTTCCAGAGAGGAGACTGACGATGAATGCCACCTTGGATCGCTCCGTGATGAACTGAGACGGCATAAACTCAATGTGCAGGGAGAACTGGGTTATGAAGCCCCTGCATAACTTGGGATCACCATCAAACTTGCCAGGCATAGACAGCCGTAACCTAGGTTCAGCGGCAGGAGGGCAGACCAGGGCAACTGGAGCTTCTGGAGCAGCCTCAGGAACCTGTTGTTGCTGCTGGGTGGCTAGCAGCTGCTGCAGCATGGCGGTAACCTGTTCCAGCTGTTCACGTTGAGGGGCAATCTCTCTGGATTGCTGTACCACGAAGGTATCTAGAGATGGTCGAGTGGGAAGCGGCACCTCGGCGGGATCCAGGGCCAGATCTTACTGTCAGGCTTAGAGATTGTGGATCCTCTGGACCACTGCGGACTATGGCACTAGCCACTACCTGGGACAGGAGTCTAAGTGGCACCCGGTTTTCACCAGAGCCCGCCGCAGAGCGGGTTGGACTTGCTGCGGCGTGGTACCACCAGGTCGTTCCACAGGCGTGACTTGTCCACAGTGGCAGCCAAGGTCGAGGTACAGAAACGGCAGGCAATCTCGTAGTCGGGGACAGGCAGGAGGTCAGGACAGGCAGCACAGGATCGGAGTCAGAGTTGTAGTAACAGGTCAGGGCAGGCGACGAAACGGAACCAGGGTCACAACGGGAAATCTCAATAACAGCACGAGGCATCAAATACAGCTTTCTCTAGGGCGCAAGGCAAGCGCAAGATCCGGCAAGGGTAACAGGAAGAGGCAGGGTTAAATAGATTAGGGGGAAAAGGCCAGCGCCGATTAGCGGCGCGCTGGCCCTTTAAATTTCCAGAAGCTGCCGCGCGTGCCCTATGTGTTGGGAACGCATGAAACATTGAAATTTGAACATTGAAATTTGTTATCGATTTGAACATGCCTGTTGGGGCTAAACAGAATTGGCAGTCAAACAAACAGCATTATTTAGGTTGCGTTCTGCAAGGATAGCATTAGGGTTTTCTGCATATACAAAGAAATGCATTTATTATGGATTTTTGTTTCCAAAGCAGATAAGCTTGATTCATTAAAAACAAATAAATGAGTGACTGTGCTCTCCTCTGACTAAAGTAGTTCCATGCACACAATATGATTAATAATGTACAGCAGCTCTAACAAAAAAAAAGATGTATTCAAAAATTTATATCTGCCATGACAAAAAGAATTACAAACACAAATTAAAAGGTTCTGTAAATTGTTTGATCTACATCTGGTAAAATGGTATTTATCTCACAAACCAAACAACAACTGTTTCTAGGTTTTTGTACTTCTATGTTAACATAACTCTCCAATAACAGAAATATCAGATGAAGCATCTGTTTCAAGAGATCTTAAGATTTTAAGGGACACTGTCACCTGATTTTACTGATTGAAGCCATCCATAAGTTTTTGCATTCCACTGATAACACACAGTGCCCACCAAGAGATGACCCCAGTTATGATTGTTTAAGGTCAGGCCCATACTATACCAATTTAGTGGCAAGTTTACCCAAGCATATACCCCAGCGAAACATGTGGCCATAGATGGGCCCCATTATACATTTTAAAGGGAGATTTCAATTCCACCAGTACCTGCCCAATAAGAGGTCAGGGTATGGCGTGAAGATGTATAAGTTGTGCAAAAATTATATCAGGGTATATGAAGGGAAGGACTCCACTATAGTGCCTCCAGAATGTACCCCCTTTCTGGATATTACTGCGAAGATGGTTTGGGATTTGGTGCACCCACTGCTGGACCAGGGCTACCATGTCTACCTAGACAATTTTTAAACCAGCATACACTATTCAAGTGCCTCTCTTCCAGCAATACTGTGGCACCGTACACAGAAATCAGAGAGGTCTCCCTAATTTGCTGCTTGGGCAAAAAATTAGAAGGCAGGAGAGCAGGACACTATGCAGCAACTCTGTATTGTGTGTTAAGTACAAGAACAAGAGAGCGGTCCTTTTATTACCTGCAATACATGGGCACAGCAGCACCCCTGTCCCAGCATGAGGTACCAATACAGAAACCCCCAAACTTGACTGAATACTTATAACAAGTACATGGGGTTGACTTGTCAGACCAGATGCTTCACTCATACAACTTATGTCCTTACATGTTATATCGATGTGCAGGCCAGAGGGAAACTTTCCTGGAATTTCAAGAGGGGGTTATTAAGTGTTTTCTTTTTGGAGACTAGGAAGGAGGGAGTTCCAGCACTTCTGGAAGCAAGGTCGCAAAACTGGCCAGCACTTTCCAGGAGAAGTTCCCCAAACTGCCAAGAAGGAAATGACACAAAAAAGCTGTAGGGTGTGCTCTAAAAAGACATTTGGAAGACCACCATTTACCATTGTGAAGCATGCCCAGAAAAAACAGGAATTTGTATGAAAGAGTTCTTCCGTATTTATCACACATACCTGGACCTTTTAGATGTAGATTTTACTCTGATGTACTATGCACAACTTATACATCATGCCGCATGCCACACTTTTGCTTCTAAGCTCTGCCATGTGCCCGGTCTGTTTGGGATATTGCCGTACTAGGGAGAACACGCATCATGTTTTTTGGGGTGTTTGTCTCCCGTGGCAGAAGCTGGGCACAATATAACTCAATGGATATTTTTTACTATGCACTATCCATGCATGTTAATTGGGGTCCACCTTTGGGGTTAAAATACTAACTATACACCTGGATTACTTCATGGAGGGGTGTGTTTCTACTGTTATAGAAATATAAAGAGGAATGGCACCCCATGTAATTTTTTCAAGTTTCTCCTAAATTATTGAATTTTGACCCCACCCCCAAAAAAATGATCAGTGAAACTATACAACTAACATAAACTACAATGTCTCATGAAAACACTATCTTAAAATCACAGGGATAATGTCAGGGCTCAGTGGCCCTTTAAATCTGCGAGTGTCGGCACGCGTGCCCGTGCTGGTCGGCCGGGATGGCAGCAGAGACGCAAGTAGGTAAGTTCGTTCGGGATGGGGTGCCGACATGGAGAGGGGCACGGGACAATGCAAGACATGAATCGCAGGGGCACCCATGACAGTACCCCCCCCCCCTTCTTCGGCCTGCCCCTCTTTTCAGTCTGAAGAAATCTTTGGAGGAGACTGCAGTCCATAATATTCTCTTCAGGCTCCCAGGATCTCTCCTCAGGCCCCAACCCCTTCCAGTCAGCAAGGAAGAGTTGCTTAACTCTCACTGTCTTCATGTCCACCTCCTAAACCTCTTAGATATCCATTGAATCAGCCTCTGGAACAGGAGGAGGAGATCTCTGAGGGAAGCGAATATAGATGAAAGGCTTGAGGAGGGAGACAAGGAAGGAGTTCGGGATACACATTATAGGAGGTAGGTGGAGCTTGTACAAAACTGGATTTATGCGTCTAATCACCGCAAAGGGACCTGGGAAGTGTGGACCAAGCTTGTAGCTAGTCTTATAGATTTTTATCTGGGGCTCAAACCCCTAATCATTGTAAAGGTGACTTTCAAATTAAATGAGGAAGAGGAGGGCAAGGAATTCGTCCATAAACCACAAAGAAAGGTGAACCAGATTCCAGTGAGTTATAGGAGAAAACAGCCCATGCTAGCAGATAAGACCAGTCATCTTGACGGGCAGAGACGAAGTGACAGAGGTAACAGCCCAAAGTCTGATTCACCCTTTCTACTTGATCATTCGACTGTGGGTGGTAGGCAGAAGAAAAGTCCAAATTTACTTGCAGCTGGTTACACAAGGAACGCCAGACACAACTTGGACACAAACTAGACCCCTAGGACACAATGTGTTGAGGAAGTTCAAGCAGCCAGAAGATTTGCTGAAAGAACAAACTGCCAAGACATTGAACAGACGGAAGATCTGGAAGGGAAACAAAATGGTACTTCCTGGAAAACCGGTCAGTCATCACCCAAATGACGGTATTGCCAGAGGATGGAGGAAGTTCTGTGACATAGTCCATAGCCAGGTGAGACCACGGGTGACTGGGTATCGGCAATGGAAGCAAGAGGCCAGCTGATTTGAGGTGAGAAGGCTTCTTACAGGCACAGGAAGTGCAGGACCCCTCCATCTTCCATTTCTTCACCCTTGTGGATCTGGATGAGACTGTAGGCCCCACAAAGGTCCAGCTTGGAGAAGATCTTGGAACCGCGCAAGGGGTCAAAGAGCTCTGGGATCGTATGAAGTCTCTCTGCAGGTTCTCTTTAATATACTCTGACACAGCAGCAGTCTCTGGAACTGAAAGAGGATATACACAATCTCTGGACGGAGAAGCACCAGGCAGGAGATCCTCAGGACAATCATAGGGACAGTGTGGTGGCAAAGTCTCTGCTTGTTTTTTGGAAAAAACATTGGCAAAGTCCTGGTAACACATAGGTAGACCCTCCAAAAGCTTGGAAGTAACGGAGGAACTCAGGACAGGTAGAGGTGCCACCATACAATGAGACTGACACTCTGGTCCCCAACAAAGGATCGCCCGTGTCAGACAGGTGCAATCTTTCCTTGTGAAGGGCTCCTATTTGCAGAGGGACAGGCTCAGTGGGGTACAGGAATGGATCGGAAAGGATTTATCCACTGACTGAGGAGATGACATGGGGCTTCTCAAGAGGAACCACCGGAATGTGATGCCGGGAGACTAGAGCGGCATTCACAAAGTTCCCCACAGAACCGGAGTCCAAGAAAGCTGAAACCTGAATCAGAGTGTGGGAGCTGAGGAGCACAGGAAAAGTCAGGCATGAAGAAGTTTTGACTAAACTGAGACTGCTTGAGTTCTATATGCCAAGAGCACTGAGTAATAATGCCCCTGCACAGCTTGGGGTCCCCATCATACTTGGTGGGCATAGACAGTTTTGGCAGGGTCCATGGCCGGAACTTACTGTCAGGGTTCGGGGTATTGAACACCTACCCCGACACCTGGGACTGGAATCTAAGTGGCACCCGGTCTTCACCAGAGCCCGCTGCAAAGCAGGATGTTCTTGCTGTGGCGTGGTGCCAAAAGGTCGTTCCACGGGTGCGACTGGCTGTGGTGGTAGCCAAGGTCGAGGTAAGGAATCAAAAGGCTGTCTTGTGGTCAGGAACAGGCAGACGGTCCAGGCAGGCAGCAATGATGCAGAAAAGGTAGCAGAGCAGGAGGTCAGGGCGGCAATGAAGGAGCAAGGTCAGGTTAAGGTCCAGGGTCACAAAGGGAGAGCAAAATACAGAAGACAGAAGTTTTCTCATATGGTTGGAGAACTAAGATCCGGCAGGGGTTGCTGGGAGAAGCTGGCTTTTGAAGAAACCCAGAAGTGGCCAGCGCCAGTCAGCGGTGCACTGGCCCTTTAAATCTGTGACGTCCGGCACACGTGCGCCCTAGGGAGTGGGGACACGCTGGCCAGCCGGGACAGGAGCTGGAATGCGGATAGGTAAGTTAGTTCGGTATAGGGTGCTGCCACAGAGACATGGATTGCTGGGGCACCCGTGACAGATATGTTAAACTGCTGAAAAGTTATTTTCATGGGAAGAGACACTGGTCGAATTTTTAATGTACAGGCTACGTCCTTGAGTTGTTTCCTGTAGGCCTCTCTGGGGTCATACTTAAGTTTACAATAATGAATGGGGTTGGACACCTGTCTGCTTCCTGAATATAGTCAGAGATGTTTATTATGACTATTTCAACACAAATGCCATTATGTTTTATGATTATATCTGGGTTGACTGTTAATGACCTAAATCCACTTTGTATAAGCAGGGTTAGGATACACACTTTTTTTGTTTTCTAAAGCAGTCAATTGGTTCCAGGTCATAGGGTCCTGTTAAAAAAAATATTTTTTGTGGAGTTGCAGATGAACTTTTGAAATCTGTCTCCACCATAAAAAAATTTCAGACTTCTTTTATTGCAGTTTAATGTTGTACACAGATCATTCAGGGAAAAAGGCCAGACCCTTGGAGAGAACTGACATTTCATATTTGTCAGGCTCATAGAAAGAAAGGTTTGCAGCTCTGTTGACCTTGGTGAGCACTTGTACCAGTAGTGATGGAGCTTATTTATCTCAGTCTACAGAGCTTTTTCTTTTTGTTGTTGATCATCATATCCTGAAGTTTATGATGATGTCAATGGAGTATCTCCATCATCTCATCTTCCAGTAGTGCCTTAGGGTATGTATTTCCTCCTGATTTACTCTTTTATTGTTATAAAAAATCTTAATCATCTTGTTGCATAGTTTTTCAGATGTCTGTTTATAGCTGTTCTGAAAATCAGCGTCTGTAAGTGTTCCAAGTTAAGTTAGAAAGCCTTTTGGGATGAGTCCTTCCTTTTTTGCATTTTGTTAGGAAAAAGATGCTACTTTTGAGTTGTGCAAATTTTGATGCATTTAAGCCAGTGGTGGCGAACCTATGGCACTGGTGCCAGAAGCGGCACTCTGAGCCCTTTCTGTGGGCACCCAGGCCATCACCCCAGCATAAAGTTCACCAGACAGGACTCACAGAATCTTCCTACAGAATCTTCCTACAATGATAGACGAATTTGCCCTCCTCCTTTCAAGTGGGTTGGTGTCTTTAGGAGGCTGAACGATTGAAAGTTGTCAAAGAACAAGGAGAAATAAGTTGCTGCGCTGGCACTTTGCAATAAATAAGTGGCTTTTGGTTAAAATTTGGGCACTCTGGCTCTAAAAGGTTCGCCATCACTGATTTAAGCAATATTTTCATATTTATGTTCCTTTCGTTTTAATCATTTACAAAACTTTTACACTGGCTGCACACAGTGGCAATTGTCACTGCCTGGGCTATGCTGGATTGGATAGATTCATAAGTAGTTTCTAGAGATGAGCGAACATACTCGTCCGAGCTTGATGCTCGTTCGAGCATTAGCGTACTCGAAACTGCTCGTTGCTCGGACGAATACTTCGCCCGCTCGAGAAAATGGCATCTCCCGCCGTTTTGCTTTTTGGCGGCCAGAAACAGAGCCAATCACAAGCCAGGAGACTCTGCACTCCACCCAGCATGACGTGGTACCCTTACACGTCGATAGCAGTGGTTGGCTGGCCAGATCAGGTGACCCTGGAATAGACTAGCCCCTGCCCGCTCTGCTCGGATCATTCTGTGTCTGGATGCCGCTAGGGAGAGAGCTGCTGCTGGTCAGGGAAAGCGTTAGGGTGTTCTATTAGAATAGTGTTAGGCAGGAGTGACTCTACAAGAACCCAACAGCCCTTCTTAGGGCTACAATAACGTTATACTTTTTTTTTTTTATTTGCTTGTTTTATATCCACCTCAAAAACCGAAGTGGGACAATTTATTAGGGGTTTGATTAGAATTAGGCAGAGTCTGCTGATTTTTTTTTTTTTTTACCTTCATTTCATTTTATAGCTCAAACTCATCTTGCAAAGCAGTGTGCTTTCAGTGTAGGCTACAAAATAGCCATAGGAGAACCCCAACGGCTTACTTAGGCCTACAATAGCGTTATATTTTCCTTTTTTTTGTTTGCTTGTGGCTTGGCTTGCTGGCATTAGTAGTGCAGCTAGTACCATATTGTGAGGAATTTGCTGGGAGACCTGCGACCGTTGTGTTTAGCTCTTAGTGACACGCATATCCACCTCAAACACCGAAGTGGGACAATTTATTAGGGGTTTGATTAGAATTAGGCAGAGTCTGCTGATTTATTTATTTTTTTTACCTTTATTTCATTTTATAGCTCAAACTCATCTTGCAAAGCAGTGTGCTTTCAGTGTAGGCTACAAAATAGCCATAGGAGAACCCCAACGGCTTACTTAGGCCTACAATAGCGTTATATTTTCCTTTTTTTTGTTTGCTTGTGGCTGGGCTTGCTGGCATTAGTGGTGCAGCTAGTACCATATTGTGAGGAATTTGCTGGGAGACCTGCGACCGTTGTGTTTAGCTCTTAGTGACACGCATATCCACCTCAAACACCGAAGTGGGACAATTTATTAGGGGTTTGATTACAATTAGGCAGAGTCTGCTGATTTATTTTATTTTTTTAACTTTATTTCATTTTATAGCTCAAACTCATCAGGCACAGCACAAAATCCAGTTGTGTGCTGTTAGTGTAGGTTAGAAACTAGCCATAGCAATAGGATAGCATCGTTTTGTTAAAAAAAAATAAAAAATAAAAAAAAATAAACACAAAAAAAAAAAAATTAAAAGTTTACACTTTAATTTGGAAAATGTTTAACCCGAGGGCTAGGGGTAAAGGACGAGGGCGTGGACGTGGGCGTCCAACTACTGCAGGGGTAAGAGGCCGTGGTCCTGGGCGGGGTGAGACACCACCTGCTGATGAGGGAGCAGGGGAACGCCGCAGAGCTACACTCCCTAGGTTCATCATGTCTCAAGTTACTGGGACTCGTGGTAGAGCACTGTTAAGGCCAGAACAGTGCGAAGAGGTGATGTCGTAGATTGCGGACAATGCTTCTAGCCATTTGTCCACCAGTCAGTCTTCCACGCAGTCCACCCATGTCACCGAAATCAGCACTCCTCCGGCTCCTCCACCTCAGCCTCCTTCCCCCCAGTCTCCCAGCAAAATTTGGCATTTGAACCGGCATACTCTGAGGAACTGTATTCTGGACCCTTCCCACAGTCACAAACCACTTGTCCGGTTGCTGCTGAGCAATTTTCCGATGCCCAGGTTTTCCACCAGTCGCAGTCTGTGGGTGATGATGACATTAAGTGTAAGTAAATGGTTGTAGCAGTGCTGTGTGTAAGTAAATGGATGTAGTGGTGTTTTGTGTAAGTAAATAGATGTAGCGGTGCTGTGTAAGTTAATGGATGTAGCAGAGCTGTATGCCCTGTGCTTGAAAGTGACCAAGAGGGAATTTGTAATCGTTGTCAAATATATTTTTCCATTTTTGAACGGCTAAGTCTGGGGTGCATAATAAGATGTGTCTTATAGTCTGTAAAATATGTTAATGTCTATTACATGGTAAGTGTTTTATACCAAAATCATTCATGCCACACAAAGATTTTGCCTTAATAAAAGACAAAACAGAGAAGCTGGCAAATTATTCAAAAAAGATGAATTTAAGTTCTTAATAACCTAAAAGAATATGTGTCATGTTCCTACCTGTACCAATCATTCAATTGTCTGAAATATTGTCTAATTTTAAGCTTAAAATACTTTCATTTCTTTCCTATTGTGAAGGCTGAATTCTCTCTGGTGTCAGCACAGGCAGTTTGAATAGTGCAGTGCAACAAGCATGATGGATGGCTTTAATTTGATATTCTTAGATTGCCTTTGATGTTACTTCTCTACCAGGGAGAACTTGCCACAGAATTAAATTAGCACTGCATCTGTTTTGTATTTTTTCCTCCACAGCCAGAGGGCATTTAGACTTGCAGAAATAAGATAATACTTGCATCAAAAATTAAACTATCATTTACTGAAGTAAACATCCCCTCCACCACTTTGGAGTTCTCAGGATTATTATACTACGATTACAAATATTTTATATACACTGGTGTGCCAAGTTTTTACACTAAACTGCAGTCCCAAAATGTATTCTTTTTAGTACACTGCTTGAAAATATAAAGGGAACACAACAATACCACATCCTGGATCTCAATGAATGAAGTATTCCAGCTGCAATTCTTTATTACATAGTGGATTGCATTGAGAACAAAATACATAAAAATGTTCAATGAAAATGGTCTACTGCATGTAGTCTTACAATGGGTCTGTGGATCTCAACCTGGGACCTAATGGCGGCAGGGTACCTCTGGTTAGCACATGTGGGGCTCTGTAGCTCTCCAAAGAAAAACCTCACTGCATCATTACTCTCCCACTACCAGGATGCTAGAGGATGTTGCGGGCAGCAAAACATTTCTTTCTGCATCTCCAGTCTCATGTTTTTCATATTTGCTCAGCATGAAACTGCTCTATTCTGTGAAGAGCACAAGGTGCCAATGTCTAATCTAACAAACTTGATGTTCACAGGCAAATGAAAATCGCAGAATGTTGGGCTACAGAATGTTGGGCCAACTTGTAGATGTCGGGCCTTCATACTACCCTCTTGGTCTCTGTCTCTGACAATTTGAGGAGACATTTTGCAGCGTTCTGGCACTGCGCCCTGCACAAAGTAGGAGGCAGACATCCTGAGTTGTTGCCCTCTTATTACCGTTTCACATTTCCCGGTGTACTGGCCTCTCTACATTTATCTTCTCCATGCTCCGGACAATGTGCGGACAGACATAGCTAACCTTCTTACTACAGTTCGCATTGATGTGCCACGCGGGATGAACTGCACTACCAGAGCTATTTCTATGGGTTGTAGACACTACCTCGTGCTACCTCTAGGGGTTAGAACAATGACAAAATATTGAAGTGACCAAAACTACCAAAAAGCATGAAAACAGAAAAATGTACAATGATCACCACCTACTCCTTTATAGGGGTGGTCTTGGTTATTGCATTTCTAGCTGTTGCCTGTTTTATTTGTACAATGGCCAGACATGATATACAATCAATGTTGATTCATAACTAGACAGGTTTAACAGAAATGTAATCTACTCGGAGGAACACTTCCTCTCTAACTTTGTGCCGCTTCTGTTATATTACAGCAGGCAGAGGGAGAAGAGAAGTGCTCTGAGGAAGCAGGGAGAGGGTGGAATGAGCTCCTGCAGAATGTAACATATTGTGCAGCTACAGCAAATAGTGGCTCTGGTAATGCCCCTCAGGCTAATTGGCATAGTTTTACAACTTGGTTTTAAAAGAAAGGAGGCCATGGATAACAAATATAAGATTATCAAAGCCATAGTGCCCCTAGTTTATCATGATGAATTTTGATGGTAGATTTCCTTCAATTGGGTAAGTAATCTTTTTGTTTGATACAAGAGCAAAAATCTTTTTTGAGCTGGATAATCCCACTAAGATACCATTATAAAAAGAAGTTAAATAAATGTATTAAAGTATACCGCATTCCTAATCCTAGATTTTAAAAATGAGTCAATTTATGTGTCTTCGAGAATAGAATTGCTCATAGCAAAAAGTGAAGGTATATGAATAGACAATGCTTTAAAATGTTTAACCGATAGTGGTTTGTCTACTAGCAACTCCCAATTCTTAAAATATGTGGCACTATGCCCTTTGTCTTCAGAGAAGATGATTATATTGTAAAGATGATATGGAAATTAGGAAGGGATCGGTTTTCCATTTTTGGCAGGAGATATTCTCTAAAAGAGAAAAACCTACGTCACTCTCTTTAATATGGAAAAGGCCGTTTTACTCCAGTACTCTTTTTTTTTTCTTTGTTCTGCCTCCAGGTATATAAAATTAGAAACCATTGTGTGGAAAGTATATAATAGCAAACACTAAACTATCAGTGCAATTTATATGATGAAGGGTTATGTAGGAAACATGACAGTGATTTGAAATGCAATGTCAACCAAAGCTGTGTTTATTCCTCTAGAATGGTTCCATTTTAGCTGATGCCAGATCAAAAATGAAAGGTAGCAGAATACTACTAGAATACAAAGTAAGAAGTGGCATATCTGTCTTAAGCTTGTATACATGAGAGAAAAGTACTGTAACAAGAGCCCATATTAAAGAAATGAGACCCTATCCCAATGGTATCACACTAGTGCTACCACACTGTTCCAGTCATGTTCCTAATAATCCTCCAGTTTTGTAAAAAAAAAAAAAAAAAAAAACTATTACCATGTCAAATCTGATTTGGTCCTACCTAAATTTTACTAATACTTTGTAATAACACTTAAAAGGATCATAATAATTATATTTAATATCAGCTTTCTATAAAACATAAAATATGCAAAGTCAGTTTTTGGACTTTTAATTATAAAATGCCATGTATACAACCTCCTTTGTGACAAAAATAGCCTCTAAAAGTCTTAAGTGAAGTCATAAAAGTTCCCCTATGACTAGAAGTGGTCAATGTAAGTCTAACAATGCACAATATCTGCTTTGCAAGTCCATCTGTTTAAAAGTGTTATCACGGCCTAATCTGCATTTACTGTGATTTCATGTTGCCAGACAAATTCAAGGCCTTAATCTAAAGGAAATATAAATGTATAGTGAATTCATTACCCAAACTAACTGCTATGTTATATGTTATATGTTATTGCCACTACAAGGAAGTAGTACAAGTCCTGGCCTTCCCACAACCCACTACCTATATGCCAGCGCTATACTAAACTGCAATCAACAACTGGGCAGTGGTCCCTACCCTAGATAAATACACAAAACAGACAGCTAGGCATGGTCAAAACCAAGATGATGTCAAATTCGTAAGAAAAAAAAACAAGATAAAGGCAATAAGTCAGGATCACTACAAAGAACAAAAAAAGTATACAGAACAACAATGAGTCTGGAAGGCAAGGCTTAGTAAACCACAAGAGAACACAAAGCAGAGATCTTTATCATAGTGCAAAGATTCGGTGCCTAGACACTGCTCCTGAAGCTGATATATTCAGCCATCGATCACTCCAAAAGCCATATTGGACACATCCCCAGTGCAGAAAAGTACCAAGCTTTCAACCACAGCCTCAGCAGAGAATACCTGGGTGTGGTCATAAGCCCAGCACAATATATAAATAATTCATTCAGAGAGTTATGACAGTTATTTAGGGCTATGGCCATATCAATTGCCAAAACTGAGTTTTAGGAATATGCAAATAAGTTTGAAGGGTTTTGGGTTATGGCATTAGCAGATAATGTAAGGGATCCATATTTCGCTGGTTCCCCTACTGCTCTCCTTCTCAATATGCCCCATTGGGCATTCCTGAATATCCCATATTGTACCCACATTCCAAAATACTCAATGCTATAAGTTCTACCAAATCATCTATATTTTTTTCCTAGCAGTCTGTCAGCTGAAAAGTCTCATTTCTAATCACAAGACAAGGAGAGGATAGCTTACAAATGCAGCCACCTATAAGTACCTACATTTCACAGGCCAGAATATATAAATATATATTTTAAATATGTCAGATACCAATTAAAATATACCTTTTATTTCTCATTTAAAATAGGTTTTGATGGTCCCTTCAAGGTAAAACCTGTGGAGTTTTTTTGGCATCTCTCTGGGATACTTTTGAGCATTGAAGCTAAATGTGTCCAATTACTAATGGTTCGTCAATAAATGTGAATGCTTTCTGTGATTATAATTATAAGTGAAGCTTTTTGGTGGTCTTTGTGCTGCCTACTATTTACACCAATTTCTTAATAGTAAGATAACATTTTGTTTGAGAAAGGGGTTTTTTAGAAATCTTCTTTGAAAAAATGACCATTCAATATAACCTGAAATGAAGTCTACCACCAGGATCAAGGATTGTAAACCGAGCACACTTACATGGTTGTGTGTTTCCCCCTCTGGTAGGATCAGTTCTTTTAGCTCCTTATGCCATTGTTTTTACAAAAAATAGGATTTTGAGTCAAAGGGGCTTTTGGCTTAATTGCCTGTAAACGATGCCCATATATGTGCAGTCTTACTACAGGCCCCATCATTCCTCTCCCTCGTCAGAGTGCAGTGACTCTGGGGTCTTGTCACATTTTTTGCAGCAATTTTCCTAAATATGAGCTAACCACATGTGGGAATATAACTAGCAATATCTTGTCTCCTGCTGGTTTCTGGCTTATGGAGAGGGCCTACAGGCATTATTGTCTGCATGACCCCTCTATTAGTGTTTGGAGCTGTGTGCATATGTCTTTGCCTTGTCTCTTCAACCACTGATATTGTAGTGCTTAGGATACAACGGGAATACAGAAAGTAATGTCTGCATGGTCCCCTCCATCCACCAGAAGCCAGCAGATCAAAGGATGTCTTGATCAGAAATCATGTGACTGGTGATGAATGGAAACCGAACTGCATAGTTTGGGTCCCTACCAAATTTCACAGCTTCAGCATCCATGGATCCGGAGCCAGAACAGGAGTCACTATTCAGGATCCGGGTCTGTGTTCAGGGAAAAGTGCAAAGCTGCTTCATTGACTGATGAAGCAGCCAAACAAGCAGATACCAGCCCTTTAGCAACCACATTTATGTCTGCTGAAATTATTGCCATTATTGCCATTTTAATAGCACTCTGAAGAATTGCTGCAGTGCCGGGATATTCTAACTGTTTATACAGCAATACAGACAGGAATAATACCATTTACAACATCATCCAGCAAGATCTTCAAAGTCATATCTCTGTAAAGCATTCAGCTCCAGAAAAATCATCATGATCAATCATACCTTAATTGCAAAGTCCCGAATGTCACAGAATAGCACACATAATTAAGTGTATTAGAAAAGTTGTGATTACATGAATAAAAAATGTTTTGTTGTCACAAAATAGTGCACATTGTTACATGCATCATGGGAAACAGCAACAGGCCATGCTAAAACGTTTCTGTCATGGTAAAAGACAACACACCACCCAGGAGCAGACAGATGGACCGGCAAGGTGATGTGCGACAACAGCTGGAACCTTGTAGCGGCCTCTCGCCAAGCAAATTTGACAGACATCCCATGTATAGAGCATGTGCTGAACTTGTTGGTTCAAAGGTTCTGGCCAACTACTAAGACCTGCCTGAGCTGCTGCTTAAAGTGTGTCAGCTCTACCATCCCCATCTTTCGACCTGCTAGAAAAGCTTTGCAGGACATGACGGAATGACAGATGATGTAATGGCGGCAGACAAGAAAGAAGGAGAGGAACAGGTGCCATGTCAGTCCACATAAGGTTCGCAAGGTGGGTGTCCAGACCAGTGGTCTGCTACTGCACTGCCCAGCCAGGGAACAGTTTTGGAGAAGGAGGATGAGGAGGAGGATGATAAGGAGGAGTTGGTTGACAAGCAGACCAGCTCACAGGCAGATACAGAGAAGAGGGAAAGTTTGTCCTTGCCTCTGGGCAGCCTGGGCCATATGAGCCACTGTATGTTTCAGTGTCTACTTACTGACACAAATTGTCGAAAACTGGGTGGCCACTCTGCAGGATCCAAGCTACAAGGACAGCATTACATCTTTTACTAAAGCTTGAGACTAAAATGAGGGAGTGCAAGCGCAATTTGGTGCAGGCACTACTGGCCGAGTTCCCATGCAACATTGTGGCTTAGCGGCAAGTCAATGAGGAAGTCACCAATGCAGAAGGAACACTAGCAAAAATTGAGGATGGCCACAACATGGAATGCTATGTTCACTTATCTTCAATCTACATCACAGTCAGATGGGGCATGTAGTACCAGGAGGCAGAATGTGACTCAGATGATGGAGGATAATCTGTCCACACATCTCCTGGCACTGAAGAATTGGTTCTCTCTGTTCAATTTTTGTGTGAAAAAATATCTGGCCTGAGCTTGCCCATTGCCCAGGTGCTGCCAGAGTGCATGTTTAGCACTGCTGGTAGTGTCATCACTGACGAGAATCCTCCACTCTACTACCTATGTGTAGTACTAATACTTATTAAGATGAATAAAGAATGCCCATTACGCAATTTGGTTTTGCCGCTGTGAGAATAATTTATGCATATCTGGAATTTTAAATTCAAATTTTTTTAACTTCAGATAAATGCTACTTCAAATTCAAAAAAATTTTGATTTCATATTCTAATAATTGGGTCTGAGTACCCAGAGGGGCTTCAGCCACAGTAAAAGGAAGGGTGTGTGGTTTTCCCATAGCTTCCTTTACCACTATAAGAATGACTAATTGGGTGTGAACAAGCACAGTGCCTTTAACCACTGTTCCATAATCTTTTTTTTAATTATTTTTTTTAATTGTAACATTAAAAAAGTAAAATTAAATATGTTATTTCAAGTACTATGCTTAGCCCATTGTGGGCAGGGCAACAGCCTAGTTATTCCCACATTTGGCTCTCTAGGCCTTACTAGCCCCATTTTACAGCCATTTTGGGTGTTAAATAACCGGGTTCTCATTGACTTCAATGTGGTTCGTGTTCAGGTCAAACCGAATTGTTGCAAAATTCAGAAAGAAACCATAAAACCGGACTTTTGGCCATCCCACTCATCTCTAAATATGACCTACAGCTCCTGATGACTCCCTAATTACCAGGGTATATATATTTTAGATGACTATAGCTGTAGGTTCTTATACTAAACTTTAAGTTTCATTTAATAACCAACTTCAGATAATGCAATAGGTTACATTATAGTCAGAATATTTTCATTTGCTTAAACATACTTCATAGCATACTGTATTTGTAGTCTACCACTATTGGAGGTGATGCCGGCTTTCAGCGTAAAATATGCAAGACTTCTCTATTTTCCACTAAAATTGTCAAAGCACCATTTCATGGCCATGAAAAAGAAGGCAATAATTAAATTCATCAGATAACAAAGCAATTTAAGTTTTACATTAATTATACACAACTTGCTAAAATAATTATATATCAAGACCTGTTCCCTAGGAAACATACAAAAACTAGATGCAGTTTCAAAATAATTTTACTCTTAGAAAATCTGATCTAATTGCCAATTTAGTCTTCAGAATAATATTCACATAAAGGGTAAGACCTAAATTAAAGGATACATGTCAAATATTATGTTTACAGCAATAAGAGTAAGGAGCTACAAATCATTCATATTATAGGTTTACCTCTTATACCAGAGAACCTTTCTTGGCATGGGACAGGTTCCCACAGACACAGTAATGAATAATCCATCCATTCATGCTGGGAGAGGGACGTGACGTCATGCGAGTGGAAGGTGCAGGAGTGTGGATGATCAGTAGCCCGGAGTGCCGGACATCTTGTCCCCATGCTCCGTGCTTAATAATTACAGCTTTCTTTTCTAGGTGATCCCGAAGTGTCAAGATTGGCCATGGACAGCACCAGGATCAATGGGAAGAGGAGTGAGAATAAGTATTTGTAGATTTTTTTTGTATTTTTATGAGGTTGATTACTTTATGGACCTGGCTCGATTTTTCAAATATGCCATGTGTCACTTTATGAGATTATAACTTTTGTACGCTTTAACTTACCAAGATGATTTTCAGATTGTGACATGCTGTACTTCACCTTAGTGGTATATTTCGGTTGAAATGTTTTGCATTTATTTCTGAAAAAAAATTACAATGTTGTGAAAATTTTAAATAATTAGCAATTCTCTGATTTCTACATATCATACTCATCATACATCCCGAATTGGTTGCTAACTAACGTCCTAAGTGCTCCATGTCAGACATATTGGACGCCGAGCACAGTGACAGGATGACGAATGTAAAGGGCGGGTGGGTATCGCAAGATCGTTAAAATAAAAAATAAAAAAAACGGGCTGAGCCTTAACGTGCAAACTGGATGCGTCCTTAAGGGGTTAACCAAATGTCTGCTTTATATTATATTATTAGGATGTTAGGAGGCAAACAAATCAATCAGCAATTTTCCAGATTTTCCTAAAAATTTAAGATTCAATTATTTTAGAGGCTTATTCATATTTATAGAGAATGGCCCTGCTGCCACAGCTAAAAGCAAACAAACAAAAAAACAGTCCTTAACACCTTAGCGCTCCGCGCCGTAGCTGTACTGCGCAGCTTCCGACGATTAGCGCTCAGCGCAGTACAGCTACGGCGCGAGCGCATAGGATTTTAGAATTGTCACCACGTCTCGCGACGTGGTGACATCGGGACGAGAATTGGGTGACAGAGGCAGGAGGAGTTCCTGTCTCCGTCACCCGACCAATCAAATCGGTCCCGCCCGCCGATCGCCGTGATTGGCCAGTCAAACCTGACTGGCCAATTACAGCGATTTTGGGCTGAAAAACGTGCTTTTAGCCCTTTCCTCTTCCTCCAGCGGCACCATTTTGGTTTGGTATCGCTGGAGAGAGGAGAGAGCGTTACTGTGTGCACCAAAATACACTTTTACACTATAAATAGTGTTCTGATCCTTATCTGATCCCTTTTGTTCCCTACAAATTCCCATCCCTATCTGTTTTTTCCTGTGTCCTGTGTGTTCCCTGTGTGATCGCCTTGTGTGATCCCACGTGTCTTCCGTTTTTCCCTGTCTGTCCCTTCTGAACCCAAACGCACTTTTCAGTGCGCTGTGTTAGCGTTGTTCTGCACTGGACGCACTTTTCAGTGCGCCGTGTGAATAGCGCTGCACAGAATCTTTAGCAGTCTTAGCGGTAGTTAGTTTGTCTTAGGGCAAGCTAGGTGCATTTGTAGCGCCTTTTTGCGCGGTGCACATAGGTTTTTTTTCGGTGCCTGGTAATATTTTTTTCCAGAGCGCCGTAGGTGTACCCGTACGTAGCTACTTTTTGTGTGTGCCATCTGTGCGGCTGGTCCGTGTGGTTTGGTGTGCACTCTCTTTTTTTTTGTGTGCTATCTGTGCGGCTTGTCCGTGTAGTTTAGTGCGCATTATTTTTTTTGTGTGCTATCTGTGCAGCTTGTCCGTGTAGTTTAGTGCGCATTATTTTTTGTGTGCCATCTGTGCGGCTGGTCCGTGTGGTTTGGTGTGCATTCTCTTTTTTTTTTTTGTGTGCTATCTGTGCGGCTTGTCCGTGTAGTTTAGTGCACATTATTTTTTTTGTGTGCTATCTGTGCGGCTTGTCCGTGTAGTTTAGTGCGCATTATTTTTTGTGTGCCATCTGTGCGGCTTGTCCGTGTGGTTTGGTGTGCATTCTCTTTTTTTTTTTGTGTGCTATCTGTGCGGCTTGTCCGTGTAGTTTAGTGCACATTATTTTTTTTGTGTGCTATCTGTGCGGCTTGTCCGTGTAGTTTAGTGCGCATTATTTTTTGTGTGCCATCTGTGCGGCTTGTCCGTGTGGTTTGGTGTGCATTCTCTTTTTTTTTTTGTGTGCTATCTGTGCGGCTTGTCCGTGTAGTTTAGTGCACATTATTTTTTGTGTGTGCCATCTGTGCGGCTTGTCCGTGTAGTTTGGTGTGCATTATATTTTTTTTTTTTTTGTGTGCCTGCTAGACGGTTTATCCGTGTAGTTTGGTGCACATTATCTAATTTTTCTAGTTCTCTATTTTTTTTGTGTGCAATGTCTCAGAAGACGTACACCGTGTTGGAGGCATATAACATGCTTGCCTCTGACACCGAGTCAGCTAGTGGGGATGATGGTCCCTTTTACTTATCATCATCCTCCTGCTCATCTTCTAGTGACCTGGAAGGACCCCCAAGAAGGCGCCGTAGGGTTCCAGGGACTTCTGCAGGAGAAGTGCCTGGGACTTCTGCAGGAGAAGTGCCTGGGACTTCTGCAGGAGAAGTGCCTGGGACTTCGGCAGGAGAAGTGCCTGGGACTTCTGCAGGAGAAGTGCCTGGGACTTCTGCAGGAGAAGTTTCTGGGACTTCTGCAGGAGAAGCGTCTGGGGCTTCCACTGACCCCACATGGGTAGCCCCAGATAATTATACCCCTCAGGTCCCTGACTTTACGGGCCATCCTGGAATTAACTTTGACACGACAGGGCTCAGAGCTGTGGACTTTTTTAAGTTTTCTTTTGATGAGGCGCTGCTGAATATTATTATATTTCAGACAAATCTCTACGCTGCACAACATATTGCCCAAAACCGGTCCTTTTATGCACAACCCTACAGGTGGACCCCTGTCACTGCAGCAGAGATGCACAAGTATTGGGGCATAATACTCCTTATGGGGATAGTAAAGAAGCCTTCAATCAGGGACTACTGGAGCACAGACATACTGTACCACACCCCCATGTTCCGCATGGCAATGAGCAGGATGCGCTTTGAAGCCATCCATAAGTTTTTGCACTACACTGACAACACACAGTGCCCACCCAGAGGTGACCCCAGTTATGATCGGTTATTTAAGGTCAGGCCCATATTAGATCATTTTAGTGCCAAGTTTGCCCAGGCATATACTCCCGCCAAACATGTGAGCATAGACGAGTCCCTGGTACAATTCAAAGGGAGACTTCAATTCCGCCAGTACCTGCCCAATAAGAGGGCAAGGTATGGTGTGAAGATGTATAAGCTGTGCGAAAGTTCATCAGGGTACACATACAAGTTCAGGGTATATGAAGGGAAGGACTCCACTATAGTGCCCCCAGAATGCCCCCCCTTCCTGGGTGTTACAGGGAAGATAGTGTGGGATTTAGTGCACCCACTGCTGGACCAGGGCTACCACATCTACCTGGACAATTTCTACACCAGCACCACCCTGTTCAAGTGCCTCACTTCCAGAAATACTGCGGCATGCGGCACTGTACGCAGAAATCAGAGAGGTCTCCCTAAGTCGCTGCTTGGGCAAAAACTTAAAAGGCACGAAAGCAGGGCACTATGCAGCGACTCTGTATTGTGTGTTAAGTACAAGGACAAGAGAGAGGTCCTTGTATTAACCACAATACATGAGCACACCACCACCCCTGTCCCAGTACGAGGTGCCAGTGCAGAAGCCCCCAAGCCAGACTGTATTTTAGATTATAATAAATACATGGGAGGGGTGGACTTGTCTGACCAGGTGCTTCAGCCGTACAATGCCATGCGGAAGTCGAGGGTGTGGTACAAGAAGCTGGCCGTGCACATCATGCAGATGGCATTGTATAATGCTTATGTGCTGCATCGATATGCCGGCCAGAGGGGAACTTTCCTGGAATTTCAAGAGGTGGTAATAAAGTACTTTCTAGCACATTTCTAGTACTTTCTAGTGCTAGCACATCTGGAAGTGAGGCCACATCACGTATTGTACCAGGGCAGCACTTTCCAGGAGTAGTTCCCCAATCAGCCAGCAAGGGAAGGTCACAAAAGAGGTGCAGGGTGTGCTCCAAAAATGGCATTAGGAAGGACACCATTCATCACTGTGAGACATGCCCAGAAAAACCAGGGTTATGTATGAAAGATTGTTTCCGAATTTATCATACATCCCTGGATTTTTAGAGTACCTTGTTGTTACCCTGACGCACAGCTTATACATCATGCCGCATGCCGCATCTTCCCTTCTAAGCCCTGCCATGTGCCCAGCCTGTAGATTACTATCCCGTATGCTTTACCCGGGAAAACATGCATCATGATTTTTAGGGTGTTTGTCTCCCGTGGCAGCAGCTGGGCACAAAATGACATAATGGATATTTTTTACTATGCACTATCCATTATGCACTTTTTCAGGGGTCCACCTGTGGGGTTAAAATGCTAACTATACCCCTAGATTAATTCATGGAGGGGTGTAGTTTCCAAAATAGGGTCAGTTCTTAGGGGTTTCTACTGTACTGGCCCCTATTGCCATCTACAAATCTTTCATGATGCCAAAAAGAAAAAAAAAAGTACAATGTCTGTGCTCCAACAAGTTATTCCCTTTTGAGCCCTGCCGTGTCTCCATCCTACAGGTTATTGCCTCCTATGGGGTATTGCCCTAACCTGGGTAACCCGCAGAATGATTTTTGGGGTGTTTGTCTAAAGTGGCATGAGTTGGGCAAAATACTTTTGTCACTTCAATGGCATATTTGATAAATTGCAATACAATTGTTTCTCTGCACTACTCACTTTGTATTACATTTGAGCCAGCACCTTAGTGGTTAAAATGCTCATACAAACCTACATACATTCTTTGAGGGGTGCCCTTTCCAAAATGGGTTCACTACTTGGGGGTTTCTATTGTACTGGTACCTCGGGGGTACCCCCCATTACCAATCTAGTGAAAACGAAGCTTGAAAACCTAAATTGTGCTTCTTTATTCCTGACCCCTGCCGTGTGCCCAGCCTGTAAATTATTGGCACATGTGTGGTATTGCTGTACTCGGGACAACCCGCAGAATGATTTTTGGGGTGTTTGTCTAAAGTGGCATGGGTTGGGCACAGTACATGAGGCACTAAAATGACATTTTTGAGATAAAAACACAATTTTTACTCTGCACCATTTACTTTGCACTCAATTTTGGCCAGCGTGTTGGGGGTTAAAATGCTCATACAAGCCTACATACATTCTTTGAGGGGTGCCCTTTCCAAAATAGGTTCACTACTTGGGGGTTTCTATTGTACTGGTACCTCGGGGGTACCCCCCATTACCAATCTAGTGAAAACGAAGCTTGAAAACCTAAATTGTGCTTCTTTATTCCTGACCCCTGCCGTGTGCCCAGCCTGTAAATTATTGGCACATGTGTGGTATTGCTGTACTCGGGACAACCCGCAGAATGATTTTTGGGGTGTTTGTCTAAAGTGGCATGGGTTGGGCACAGTACATGAGGCACTAAAATGACATTTTTGAGATAAAAACACAATTTTTACTCTGCACCATTTACTTTGCACTCAATTTTGGCCAGCGTGTTGGGGGTTAAAATGCTCATACAAGCCTACATACATTCTTTGAGGGGTGCCCTTTCCAAAATAGGTTCACTACTTGGGGGTTTCTATTGTACTGGTACCTCGGGGGTACCCCCCATTACCAATCTAGTGAAAACGAAGCTTGAAAACCTAAATTGTGCTTCTTTATTCCTGACCCCTGCCGTGTGCCCAGTCTGTAAATTATTGGCACATGTGTGGTATTGCTGTACTCGGGACAACCCACAGAATGATTTTTGGGGTGTTTGTCTAAAGTGGCATGGGTTGGGCACAATATATGACGCACTAAAATGACATTTTTGAGATAAAAACGCAATTTTTACTCTGCACCATTTACTTTGCATTTAATTTTGACCAGCGTGTCGGGGGTTAAAATGCTCACCACAACCACCGATAAATTCTTTGAGGGGTCTAGTTTCCGTAATGGTATCATTTATTGGGGGTTTCTATTGCACTGGCACCTCACGGGCCCTGCCAACATGACATGGCACTCCAAATCCAAACATGTGAAAACGGAGCTGGAAAATCAAAATTTCACTCCTTCCGTTTTCATCCCTTCTGTGTGCCCAGTCTGTAAATTATTGGCACATGTGTGGTATTGCTGTACTCAGGACAACCCGCAGAATGATTTTTGGGGTGTTTGTCTAAAGTGGCATGGGTTGGGCACAGTATATGAGGCACTAAAATGACATTTTTGAGATAAAAACGCAATTTTTACTCTGCACCATTTACTTTGCATTTAATTTTGACCAGCGTGTCGGGGGTTAAAATGCTCACCACAACCACCGATATATTCTTTGAGGGGTCTAGTTTCCGTAATGGTATCATTTATTGGGGGTTTCTATTGCACTGGCACCTCACGGGCCCTGCCAACATGACATGGCACTCCAAATCCAAACATGTGAAAACGGAGCTGGAAAATCAAAATTTCACTCCTTCCGTTTTCATCCCTTCTGTGTGCCCAGTCTGTAAATTATTGGCACATGTGTGGTATTGCTGTACTCAGGACAACCCGCAGAATGATTTTTGGGGTGTTTGTCTAAAGTGGCATGGGTTGGGCACAGTATATGAGGCACTAAAATGACATTTTTGAGATAAAAACGCAATTTTTACTCTGCACCATTTACTTTGCATTTAATTTTGACCAGCGTGTCGGGGGTTAAAATGCTCACCACAACCACCGATAAATTCTTTGAGGGGTCTAGTTTCCGTAATGGTATCATTTATTGGGGTTTCTATTGCACTGGCACCTCACGGGCCCTGCCAACATGACATGGCACTCCAAATCCAAACATGTGAAAACGGAGCTGGAAAATCTAAATTTCACTCCTTCCGTTTTCATCCCTACTGTATGCCCAGTCTGTAAATTATTGGCACATGTGTGGTATTGCTGTACTCGGGACAACCTGCAGAATGATTTTTGGGGTGTTTGTCTAAAGTGGCACGGGTTGGGCACAGTATATGAGGCACTAAAATGACATTTTTGAGATAAAAACGCAATTTTTACTCTGCACCATTTACTTTGCATTTAATTTTGACCAGCGTGTCGGGGGTTAAAATGCTCAGCACAACCACCGATAAATTCTTTGAGGGGTCTAGTTTCCGTAATGGTATCATTTATTGGGGTTTCTATTGCACTGGCACCTCACGGGCCCTGCCAACATGACATGGCACTCCAAATCCAAACATGTGAAAACGGAGCTGGAAAATCAAAATTTCACTCCTTCCGTTTTCATCCCTTCTGTGTGCCCAGTCTGTGAATTATTGGCACATGTGTGGTATTGCTGTACTCGGGACAACCTGCAGAATGATTTTTGGGGTGTTTGTCTAAAGTGGCACGGGTTGGGCACAGTATATGAGGCACTAAAATGACATTTTTGAGATAAAAACGCAATTTTTACTCTGCACCATTTGCTTTGCATTTAATTTTGACCAGCGTGTCGGGGGTTAAAATGCTCACCACAACCACCGATAAATTCTTTGAGGGGTCTAGTTTCCGTAATGGTATCATTTATTGGGGGTTTCTATTGCACTGGCACCTCACGGGCCCTGCCAACATGACATGGCACTCCAAATCCAAACATGTGAAAACGGAGCTGGAAAATCAAAATTTCACTCCTTCCGTTTTCATCCCTTCTGTGTGCCCAGTCTGTAAATTATTGGCACATGTGTGGTATTGCTGTACTCAGGACAACCCGCAGAATGATTTTTGGGGTGTTTGTCTAAAGTGGCATGGGTTGGGCACAGTATATGAGGCACTAAAATGACATTTTTGAGATAAAAACGCAATTTTTACTCTGCACCATTTACTTTGCATTTAATTTTGACCAGCGTGTCGGGGGTTAAAATGCTCACCACAACCACCGATATATTCTTTGAGGGGTCTAGTTTCCGTAATGGTATCATTTATTGGGGGTTTCTATTGCACTGGCACCTCACGGGCCCTGCCAACATGACATGGCACTCCAAATCCAAACATGTGAAAACGGAGCTGGAAAATCAAAATTTCACTCCTTCCGTTCTCATCCCTTCTGTGCGCCCAGTCTGTAAATTATTGGCACATGTGTGGTATTGCTGTACTCGGGACAACCCGCAGAATGATTTTTGGGGTGTTTGTCTAAAGTGGCATGGGTTGGGCACAGTATATGAGGCACTAAAATGACATTTTTGAGATAAAAACACAATTTTTACTCTGCACCATTTACTTTGCATTCAATTTTGACCAGCGTGTCGGGGGTTAAAATGCTCACCACAACCACCGATAAATTCTTTGAGGGGTCTAGTTTCCGAAATGGTGACATTTTGGGGGGTTTTCTATTGTACTTTTACTTCAGGGGCTCTTCAATTACACTGTGGCACCACAAAATATTTGCAGCCAAATTGGCCTTCCAAATTCCCGGTATCGTTAACTCTGTTCTGGACATCGATGTGCGGGGAAACAGCAGCTGACATCCACATGTCTGGTATTGCCGTACTCGGAAGAAGCAGGGCAAGAAATTAGGAATATATATTTACCTCAAATTCCTTCTGAATGTATCCGTTTTAGGGCTAAATTGGAAAGATTGAAATCAAAAATTGAAATTTCAAAATTTCCACTCCATTTTCATATGCTTCCGGAAAAATAATTAAAGGGTTAACAGACTTCTTAAATGCTGATTTGAATAGGTTGAGATGTTAGGTTCATAAAATGGTGTTACTTGTGGGGGTATATAGTACATAAGCCTTTATAGAGCACTTCCAAACTGAATTGATCACCAAAAAGTTCGCATTTTTCAAATTTCAAGAAAATCTGAGAAGTTGCTACTAAAACTTCAAACCTTCTCACATCCATAAAAATAATGGAAACGTAAAACAAATTATGGATATAAAAAGAAGACCAATGGCAAAAGGTTTCTATCAAAAAAAATTTGTGGTATCACTTTTTGTCTAAAAATTATAACATTTGAAACTTTGAAAATAGTCATTTTTTTCAAATTTTTCCTAAATTTTTGAATTTTTACCCCCCAAAAAAGGAACGGATCACTGAAATGACACTACTAACATAAACTACAATGTCTCACGAGAAAACAATCTCAAAATCACAGAGATATCTTAAAGCGTTGAAAAGTTATTACCACAGGAAGAGACACTGGTCAAATTTCCAAAAAAAGTTGCGAGCCTTAACCTGCAAACAGGCTGCGTCCTTAAGGGGTTAAATGATAGCATTGAAAAATGCCATCAAAACCCACAGCTCTGTACACTCATGTTTGAAATAGTTATTAGCACCAAATGGCAAAATGAAGAAGATTTTTTTATATAGGTGGTTTTCATTTTTGTAAATGTATGAAAACATAAAACCTATATAAATTTGGTATCCCCATTATCGAACTAACCCAAAAAATTAAGTAGACATGTCCTTTGGGGGGCTACCCCCAAGTCCACTACTTTTCACTAATTTCACTGCATTTGTATTTTTTTCCTGCTTCCCACTACATGGCATAGAATATTAAATACTATCACTATCAAGTTATGGATTATCAAAGGCAGGAAGTGAAAATTGAAAATGCAAAACGATCCATGGTTGTTAAGGGGTTAATAATTATAAAAACAAATATGGAATTTCAAGCTCATGGTTCAAGTGGCAGTACCCACTTTATTGTGAAGTACTGTATATATAGTATATATTCCATTTCAAAATGTAATACAAATGTGCATAAATCAAGCAAGAACATATAGATTTTACTAACACATTCCTACCAATAGATTTTTGTGAAAATTATGGTATTTTGGTGGTAGAAAAAAATCAATAAATACCAATAAAATTATAATCAAGCATTTGATATGTATATTGATTCTTTTAATTTTATACAAACAGTGAATTTCATTAAATATTTACTGGAGAATTACAGAAAACGGAGAAGTGTTATTAAAATGTCTTACTTTCTATACAGCCATTAGCTTTGAATACCTGTAGTTCACAGTGGTAGATAAACTGACAAATTACATCTAAGGTTCTATTAAGGTATTTATTCTAGTAGGGGTCTTGTAGTAAATGTGCATAAAGCACTATACCAGTCATTCTAGGAAAAGACTTAAATTTGTTCCAGTTGTTCCATTGCATTTTAACGGGGTGACCACATACTATGAAGCCTTTGTAAATTCTGTAAACATTACTTTAAAGATTAATAGAGATGCCAAAACTGTAATAGTGAGAACAAATCCGTGAAAAAAAATATATTTAAAATTGCAAAAAACTGACCTAGTTTCCCTGGGAGTTTTTATTTATTTTTTTTTTCTAGAAATGGGGTTTACAAGAGAGAATTTATGCTACTATTCTTATGTAATATGGTTTTATTAACCCGTTAACGCCACGACTAGAGATGAGCGAACACTAAAATGCTCGGGTACTCGTTATTCGAGACGAACTTTTCCCGATGCTCGAGTGCTCGTCTCGAATAACGAACCCCATTGAAGTCAATGGGAGACTCGAGCATTTTTCAAGGGGACCAAGGCTCTGCACAGGGAAGCTTGGCCAAACACCTGGGAACCTCAGAAAAGGATGGAAACACCACGGAAATGGACAGGAAACAGCAGGGGCAGCATGCATGGATGCCTCTGAGGCTGCTTAATCACACCATTATGCCAAAATTATGGGCAACAGCATGGCCATGACAGAGTGACAGAATGAAGCTAGATAGCATCTAAAACATGCAATAATTGACCCTGACACTATAGGGGACGGCATGCAGAGGCAGCGGCAGGCTAGAGAGTGTCATGGCGACATACCCTAAATGGACTCAGGCTTCAAACCAATGGGTGGCAGAGAGGAACCAAAGGAGGTGAGCAAGAAGCGCTCAAATAATATCGGTACATGATAAAAGTTTGCCAGTATATTTTGTGGATTACACAGCAGGGTGGCGACAAAGTTAACATGGAAGCCATGAAAACAACCCAAAATTCTGCCTGACACAGCTCGTTTGATAAGGGGACGATGTATGGAGGCAGTGAACTAGTAGTAGATTAAAGGTGCTGCAGTTAAAACTATGTTAGTTGGATCTTGGCATGGAGCTGGCGCTCCGCTGCCAGGCGAGCTTTCGCCAATCCAAGCCCCTGTCTCTAGGCTACTCCCCAAACAGCACTTCTAAGAACCTTTTGTATAAGATCAAGTGTAGTAGCGTTCTTATAAGTTTAGGATATGCCGGGTGAGGGGAATGTAAACAGATGCGCAAGAAGCGCTGAAATAATATCCCTAAATGGTAAAAGTTTGCAAGTATATTTTGGGGATTACACAGCAGGGTGGCGACAAAGTTAACAACTTTGATGTGGAATGCCCTGTAATAGCTCTTGGGCGGTGTGCCTTTTATCGCCTAGGCTCAGCAGTTTCAGCACCGCCTGCTGTCGCTTAGCGACGGCACTGCTGCTGTGCCTAGAGCTACCGACTGATGGCGCCATGCCCACGGATGGTAATTCGGAGGAGGAGGAGGTGGAGGAGGGGTGGGAGGAGGTATAGTAGGCCTTTGAGACCTGGACCGAGGTAGGCCCCGCAATTCTCTGCGTCGGCAGTATATGACCAGCCCCAGGGTCAGACTCGGTCCCAGCCTGCACCAAGTTAAGTGTAGTAGCGTTCTTATAAGTTTGGGATATGGCGGGTGAGGGGAATGTAAACAGATGCGCAAGAAGCGCATGATGCGCATGGAGCTGGCGTTCCGCTGCCAGGCGAGCTTTCGCCAATCCAAGCCCCTGTCTCTAGGCTACTCCCCAAACAGCACTTCTAAGAACCTTTTGTATAAGATCAAGTGTAGTAGCGTTCTTATAAGTTTAGGATATGCCGGGTGAGGGGAATGTAAACAGATGCGCAAGAAGCGCTGAAATAATATCCCTAAATGGTAAAAGTTTGCCAGTATATTTTGGGGATTACACAGCAGGGTGGTGACAAAGTTAACAACTTTGATGTGGAATCCATGAAAACAACCCAAATTTCTGCCTGACACACCTCGTTTGATAAAGGGACGATGTATGGAGGCAGCTATATGGACGACTTTTGGAGGTAGCAATGGAGACAACGTGTGGAGGCTGCTATGGAGACAATTTAATTTGGATAGTGCCTGTATGTGGCAGTCCCAAACATTTTTCAAACCAGAGGAGCAGGTAGGTGGCCCTCCAGTAAAATGGGATAGATTGAGTGCCTGTATGTGGCAGTCCCAAAAATGTTTCAAACCAGAGGAGCAGGTAGGTGGCCCTCCAGTAAAATGGAATAGATTGAGTGCCTGTATGTGGCAGTCCCAAAAATTGTTCAAACCAGAGGAGCAGGTAGGTGGCCCTGCAGTAAAATGGAATAGATTGAGTGCCTGTATGTGGCAGTCCCAAAAATTGTTCAAACCAGAGGAGCAGGTAGGTGGCCCTGCAGTAAAATGGAATAGATTGAGTGCCTGTATGTGGCAGTCCCAAAAATTGTTCAAACCAGAGGAGCAGGTAGGTGGCCCTGCAGTAAAATGGAATAGATTGAGTGCCTGTATGTGGCAGTCCCAAAAATGTTTCAAACCAGAGGAGCAGGTAGGTGGCCCTCCAGTAAAATGGAATAGATTGAGTGCCTGTATGTGGCAGTCCCAAAAATTGTTCAAACCAGAGGAGCAGGTAGGTGGCCCTGCAGTAAAATGGAATAGATTGAGTGCCTGTATGTGGCAGTCCCAAAAATGTTTCAAACCAGAGGAGCAGGTAGGTGGCCCTCCAGTAAAATGGAATAGATTGAGTGCCTGTATGTGGCAGTCCCAAAAATTGTTCAAACCAGAGGAGCAGGTAGGTGGCCCTGCAGTAAAATGGAATAGATTGAGTGCCTGTATGTGGCAGTCCCAAAAATTGTTCAAACCAGAGGAGCAGGTAGGTGGCACTGCAGTAAAATGGAATAGATTGAGTGCCTGTATGTGGCAGTCCCAAAAATGTTTCAAACCAGAGGAGCAGGTAGGTGGCCCTCCAGTAAAATGGAATAGATTGAGTGCCTGTATGTGGCAGTCCCAAAAATTGTTCAAACCAGAGGAGCAGGTAGGTGGCCCTGCAGTAAAATGGAATAGATTGAGTGCCTGTATGTGGCAGTCCCAAAAATGTTTCAAACCAGAGGAGCAGGTAGGTGGCCCTCCAGTAAAATGGAATAGATTGAGTGCCTGTATGTGGCAGTCCCAAAAATTGTTCAAACCAGAGGAGCAGGTAGGTGGCCCTGCAGTAAAATGGAATAGATTGAGTGCCTGTATGTGGCAGTCCCAAAAATGTTTCAAACCAGAGGAGCAGGTAGGTGGCCCTCCAGTAAAATGGAATAGATTGAGTGCCTGTATGTGGCAGTCCCAAAAATTGTTCAAACCAGAGGAGCAGGTAGGTGGCCCTGCAGTAAAATGGAATAGATTGAGTGCCTGTATGTGGCAGTCCCAAAAATTGTTCAAACCAGAGGAGCAGGTAGGTGGCCCTGCAGTAAAATGGAATAGATTGAGTGCCTGTATGTGGCAGTCCCAAAAATTTTTTAAAACAGAGGACCGGGTAGGTGGCCCTCCAGAAAAATGGAATAGATTGAGTGCCTGTATGTGGCACTCACAAAAATTGTTTCAAACAGAGGACCGGGTAGGTGGCCCTCCAGAAAAATTAAATGCATAAAGTACTATAGGTAGAGCCAGTGGGCCCTGTCAAAAAATAGCCAGTTTCCTCTGCTTTACTGTACAAAGAGCAGGAGAAGGAGGAAAATGAGGAGGAGGAGGAGGAGTGGATAAATTATTCAGGTTGAGCTTCCTTCACCTGCTGGAGATTGGAAATTAGGAGAAATCCATGCTTTATTCATCTTGATAAGCGTCAGCCTGTCAGCGCTGTCAGTCGACAGGCGTGTACGCTTATCGGTGATGATGCCACCAGCTGCACTGAAAACCCGCTCGGACAAGACGCTAGCGGCAGGGCAGGCAAGAACCTCCAAGGCGTAGAGCGCCAGTTCGTGCCACATGTCCAGCTTTGAAACCCAGTAGTTGTAGGGAGCTGTGTGATCATTTAGGACGATGGTATGGTCAGCTACGTACTCCCTCACCATCTTTCTGTAAAGATCAGCCCTACTCTGCCGAGACTGGGGACAGGTGACAGTGTCTTGCTGGGGTGACATAAAGCTGGCAAAAGCCTTGTAAAGCGTACCCTTGCCAGTGCTGGACAAGCTGCCTGCTCGCCTACTCTCCCTCGCTACTTGTCCCGCAGAACTACGCACTCTGCCGCTAGCGCTGTCAGAAGGGAAATACTGTTTCAGCTTGTGCACCAGGGCCTGCTGGTATTCATGCATTCTCACACTCCTTTCCTCTCCAGGGATGAGAGTGGGAAGATTTTGCTTGTACCGTGGGTCCAGGAGAGTGAACACCCAGTAATCGGTGCTGGAATAAATTCTTTGAACGCGAGGGTCACGGGATAGGCAGCCTAGCATGAAATCTGCCATATGCGCCAGAGTACCAACGCGTAAGAATTCACTCCCCTCACTGGCCTGACTGTCCATTTCCTCCTCCTCCAACTCCTCCAACTCCTCTTCTTCTGCCCATACACGCTGAACAGTGAAGGACTCAACAATGGTCCCCTCTTGTGTCTCGCCAACATTCTCCTCCTCTTCCTCCTCATCCTCCTCCACCTCCACCTCCTCCGATATGCGCTGAGAAACAGACCTCAGGGTGCTTTGGCTATCAACAAGGGAATATTCTTCCCCCGTCTCTTGTGACGAGCGCAAAGCTTCCGACTTCATGCTGACCAGAGAGTTTTTCAACAGGCCAAGCAGCGGGATGGTGAGGCTGATGATGGCGGCATCGCCACTGACCATCTGTGTTGACTCCTCAAAGTTACTCAGCACCTGACAGATATCAGACATCCACGTCCACTCCTCATTGTAGACTTGAGGAAGCTGACTGACCTGACTACCAGTTCTGGTGGAAGTTGACATCTGGCAGTCTACAATCGCTCTGCGCTGCTGGTAAACTCTGGATAACATGGTCAGTGTTGAATTCCACCTCGTGGGCACGTCGCACAACAGTCGGTGAGCGGGCAGTTGGAGGCGGCGCTGCGCTGCCCTGAGAGTGGCAGCATCTGGGCTGGACTTCCTGAAATGCGCACAGATGCGGCGCACCTTCGTGAGCAAATCAGACAGATTGGGGTATGTCTTGAGGAAACGCTGCACTATCAGATTTAACACATGGGCCAGGCATGGCACATGTGTCAGTCTGCCGAGTTGCAGAGCCGCCACCAGGTTACGGCCGTTGTCACACACAACCATTCCCGGCTTGAGGTTCAGCGGTGCCAGCCACAGATCAGTCTGCGCCGTGATGCCCTGTAATAGCTCTTGGGCGGTGTGCCTTTTGTCGCCTAGGCTCAGCAGTTTGAGCACCGCCTGCTGTCGCTTAGCGACGGCACTGCTGCTGTGCCTAGAGCTACCGACTGATGGCGCCGTGCCCACGGATGGTAGTTCGGAGGAGGAGGTGGAGGAGGGGTGGGAGGAGGAGGAGGCATAGTAGGCCTGAAACACCTGGACCGAGGTAGGCCCCGCAATCCTCGGCGTCGGCAGTATATGAGCAGCCCCAGGGTCAGACTCGGTCCCAGCCTCCACCAAGTTAACCCAATGTGCCGTCAGCGATATATAGTGGCCCTGCCCGGCAGCACTCGTCCACGTGTCCGTGGTCAGGTGGACCTTGTCAGAAACGGCGTTGGTCAGGGCACGGATGATGTTGTCTGACACGTGCTGGTGCAGGGCTGGGACGGCACATCGGGAAAAGTAGTGGCGGCTGGGGACCGAATACCGAGGGGCGGCCGCCGCCATGAGGTTGCGAAAGGCCTCGGTCTTTACTAGCCTATAGGGCAGCATCTCCAGGCTAAGCAATCTGGAGATGTGCACATTAAGGGCTTGGGCGTGCGGGTGGGTTGCACTATATTTGCGTTTCCGCTCCAGCGTCTGGGGTATGGAGAGCTGAACGCTGGTGGATGCTGTGGAGGATCGTGGAGGCGACGATGGGGTTTTTGTGGCAGGGTCCTGGGCAGGGGGCTGACTAGCAGCTGACACAGGGGAAGGAGCAGTGGTGTGCACGGCCGGAGGTGAACGGGCTTGTTGCCACTGAGTGGGGTGCTTAGCATTCATATGCCTGCGCATACTGGTGGTAGTTAAGCTAGTAGTGGTGGAACCCCTGCTGAGCCTGGTTTGGCAAATGTTGCACACCACAGTCCGTCGGTCATCCGGTGTTTCCTTAAAGAACCTCCACACTTCTGAAGATCTAGCCCTCGCCGCAAGAGCCCTCACCACGGGAGCTTCACTAGTTGACAGTGGCGCTGATGCACCAGCTCTGGCCCTGCCTCTCCGTCTGGCCCCACCACTGCCTCTTCCAACCTGTTCAGGTCGAGGACTCTCCTCCGTCTCAGAAGCACTGTGTTCACCCGGCCTCTCAACCCAGCTTGGGTCTGTCACCTCATCATCCTCCGATCCCTCAGTCTGCTCCCCCCTCGGACTTCCTGCCCTGACAACAACTTCCCCACTGTCTGACAACCGTGTCTCCTCATCGTCGGACACCTCTTTACACACTTCCACTACGTCAAGAAGGTCATCATCACCCACAGACTGTGACTGGTGGAAAACCTGGGCATCGGAAAATTGCTCAGCAGCAACCGGACAAGTGGTTTGTGACTGTGGGAAGGGTCCAGAAAACAGTTCCTCAGAGTATGCCGGTTCAAATGCCAAATTTTCCTGGGAGGGGGCAGACTGGGGGGGAGGAGGCTGAGGTGCAGGAGCTGGAGGAGTGGCGATTTCGGTGACATGGGTGGACTGCGTGGAAGACTGACTGGTGGTGGACAAATTGCTCGAAGCATTGTCAGCAATCCACGACATCACCTGTTCGCACTGTTCTGGCCTCAACAGTGCTCTACCACGAGTCCCAGTAACTTCAGACATGAACCTAGGGAGTGTAGCTCTGCGGCGTTCCCCTGCTCCCTCATCAGCAGGTGGTGTCTCACCCCGCCCAGGACCACGGCCTCTGACCCCTGCAGTAGTTGGACGCCCACGTCCCTGCCCTCGTCCTCTACCCCTAGCCCTCGGGTTAAACATTTTTAAAATGAGAGTTATAACTTTATTTTTTTTTTTACTTTTTTTTGTTTTTTTTTGTGTTTTTTTTTTTTTTTGTGTTTTTTGTTTTTTTTTGAGTTTTTAAAACCAAACAATGCTATCCTATTGCTATGGCTATTTTCTAGCCAAGTATCAAAGGAAGCACAGTACTATGCCAGATGAGATGACACTGAGTTATTGCCTAATAGAAATCCAACCCCTACTGAATTTTGCCACTTCGGCCTTTGCTATGGATATGTGCGCCACTAAGCGCAGAACACAGCGGTCGCAAGTCCCACTACAAATTGCTCAGAATTGGCAAGTACATGCACTGCAGAAACTACAGCCACCAGCAGATCAACCAGAAATCAAATATATAGAACGCTACTGTAGGCTTCAAGATCAAGAAGCTGTTTGTATTCTCCTATGGCTATTTTCTAGCCAAGTATCAAAGGAAGCACAGTACTATGCCGGATGAGATGACACTGAGTTATTGCCTAATAGAAATCCAACCCCTACTGAATTTTGCCACTTCAGCCTTTGCTATGGATATGTGCGCCACTAAGCGCAGAACACAGCGGTCGCAAGTCTCACTACAAATTGCTCAGAATTGGCAAGTACATGCACTGCAGAAACTACAGCCACCAGCAGATCAACCAGAAATCAAATATATAGAACGCTACTGTAGGCTTCAAGAAGCTGTTTGTATTCTCCTATGGCTATTTTCTAGCCAAGTATCAAAGGAAGCACAGTACTATGCCGGATGAGATGACACTGAGTTATTGCCTAATAGAAATCCAACCCCTACTGAATTTTGCCACTTCGGCCTTTGCTATGGATATGTGCGCCACTAAGCGCAGAACACAGCGGTCGCAAGTCCCACTACAAATTGCTCAGAATTGGCAAGTACATGCACTGCAGAAACTACAGCCACCAGCAGATCAACCAGAAATCAAATATATAGAACGCTACTGTAGGCTTCAAGATCAAGAAGCTGTTTGTATTCTCCTATGGCTATTTTCTAGCCAAGTATCAAAGGAAGCACAGTACTATGCCGGATGAGATGACACTGAGTTATTGCCTAATAGAAATCCAACCCCTACTGAATTTTGCCACTTCAGCCTTTGCTATGGATATGTGCGCCACTAAGCGCAGAACACAGCGGTCGCAAGTCTCACTACAAATTGCTCAGAATTGGCAAGTACATGCACTGCAGAAACTACAGCCACCAGCAGATCAACCAGAAATCAAATATATAGAACGCTACTGTAGGCTTCAAGAAGCTGTTTGTATTCTCCTATGGCTATTTTCTAGCCAAGTATCAAAGGAAGCACAGTACTATGCCGGATGAGATGACACTGAGTTATTGCCTAATAGAAATCCAACCCCTACTGAATTTTGCCACTTCAGCCTTTGCTATGGATATGTGCGCCACTAAGCGCAGAACACAGCGGTCGCAAGTCTCACTACAAATTGCTCAGAATTGGCAAGTACATGCACTGCAGAAACTACAGCCACCAGCAGATCAACCAGAAATCAAATATATAGAACGCTACTGTAGGCTTCAAGAAGCTGTTTGTATTCTCCTATGGCTATTTTCTAGCCAAGTATCAAAGGAAGCACAGTACTATGCCAGATGAGATGACACTGAGTTATTGCCTAATAGAAATCCAACCCCTACTGAATTTTGCCACTTCAGCCTTTGCTATGGATATGTGCGCCACTAAGCGCAGAACACAGCGGTCGCAAGTCTCACTACAAATTGCTCAGAATTGGCAAGTACATGCACTGCAGAAACTACAGCCACCAGCAGATCAACCAGAAATCAAATATATAGAACGCTACTGTAGGCTTCAAGAAGCTGTTTGTATTCTCCTATGGCTATTTTCTAGCCAAGTATCAAAGGAAGCACAGTACTATGCCAGATGAGATGACACTGAGTTATTGCCTAATAGAAATCCAACCCCTACTGAATTTTGCCACTTCAGCCTTTGCTATGGATATGTGCGCCACTAAGCGCAGAACACAGCGGTCGCAAGTCTCACTACAAATTGCTCAGAATTGGCAAGTACATGCACTGCAGAAACTACAGCCACCAGCAGATCAACCAGAAATCAAATATATAGAACGCTACTGTAGGCTTCAAGAAGCTGTTTGTATTCTCCTATGGCTATTTTCTAGCCAAGTATCAAAGGAAGCACAGTACTATGCCAGATGAGATGACACTGAGTTATTGCCTAATAGAAATCCAACCCCTACTGAATTTTCCCACTTCGGTCTTTGCTATGGATATGTGTGCCACTAAGAGCTAAACACAACGGTAGCAAGTCCCCCTGCTAATTCCTCACAAAATGGTAAAAGATGCAAATTAAAATAAAAAAAGTAGAACGTTATTGTAGCCCTAAGAAGGGCTGTTGGGTTCTTTGAGAATCACTCCTGCCTAACAGTAAGCTAATAGAACACCCTAACGCTTTCCCTGAGCAGCAGCAGCTCTCTCCCTAGCGGCATCCAGAGACAGAATGATCCGAGCAGCGCGGCCAGCGGCTAGTCTATCCCAGGGTCACCTGATCTGGCCAGCCAACCACTGCTATCGACGTGTAAGGGTACCACGTCATGCTGGGTGGAGTGCAGAGTCTCCTGGCTTGTGATTGGCTCTGTTTCTGGCCGCCAAAAAGCAAAACGGCGGGAGCTGCCATTTTCTCGAGCGGGCGAAGTATTCGTCCGAGTAACGAGCAGTTTCGAGTACCCTAATGCTCGACCGAGCATCAAGCTCGGACGAGCATGTTCGCTCATCTCTAGCCACGACCCTTTTCATTTTTATGTTCCCATTTTTAACTTCCCACTTTAAAAAAGTAATTAAATTGTCTGTATACAGAGCTGTTTGAAGGTTTTCTGCATAACACATTTTGATTTTTACTTTCACTATTTAATATCCAATGCCGTTCAAACTGGGAAACCAGGAATCGGGAAAATAATCCAAATTCAGTGAAACTGATGAAAAAAGACAATATTTTCTTGTGGGCTCTGTATTTAATGTTTGCATAGCATACTCTAAATGACACCTTCCCTTATCTTTTTCTTTGGGTCAGTATGATCAGAGGGATCTGAAATCTAAATAGGTTTTATAATGTTTCAATAGATGTTTAAACCGTATGTGCAAAAAATTTCACAAGCAACTATTTTATTATACTTTTGTGTACGAATCTGTGTAAAGTCTCACTTTTTGCAGGATGAGCTGAGGTTGTCACTACTTATGCCATATGCATTTCATCCTGGGTACTCATCATGGGTTCTAAAAGGCAACACTATTGACATAAAAATACAACAAAAAAGTTCCAAGAATAAAGTACGGCCTAGTTGATAGCATTATGGCATTCATGTTGGTATGGCTTTCCGCACTGAGCTTGCGCACATTGGAGCAGATTTATAAAGCAGTCTGAATATCACAATATTTCCAGTTGCCCATGGCAACCAATCACAGCTCAGCTTTCATTTGACCAGTGCTCATGAATATTTTAAAGGGGAGCTGTGATTGGTTGCCATGGGCAATTAGAAATATTCTGACTTTCAGACACTTGATATATCTGCCCCATTGTTTCAAACCTAACCCTGTCCTCTTTTGGTAATGTAGGCACTTACAATCATACATTAGGTACCAATCATCTTTAGAGGATGGCACCAACATAGAGGGATGTGCCTAATGGACATGCCTCCAGAAGTGCCACACAGATATGCGTCTCCAGAGGCTGCATCGGAATGGCATGCCCTAGGAGTAGCATTACTTATAGTGGATCCCCGAAACATGCCATTGGATAATGACCCAAGAGGCCACATGATAACACATGCGCCTCTCTTGGAGCTGACTGCCAATGGCGGTCCACAAACTGATCAACAGCGTTAGGGTTAAAGGGTAATTCCCATTTCAGGAAATACATGTTATTGTTTGACCATGTCAAACCTATGGGACCTATGGGAGCGGTACGGTACAGTACATGTGCGGCACCGTACCGCTCCGTACCCAGGAATAAGATAGGACAGTGGTGGCGAACCTATGGCACGGGTGCCAGAGGTGGCACTCTGAGCCCTCTCAGTGGGCACTCAGGCTGTTGCCCCAGCACAGACAGGACTTGCAGGCCCAGGTAGCCCAAAACATGAAGCATCTAGGTCTACCTGAGACTGCAAGAAGAGAAGGTGAGGACATGGTCAGATTATCATTGCAGCCATTGAAGCTCCTGCTCTTGGCCCCACAGTTTTTCATGTTCAGGGAGGCTCCAATGGCAATCTGAATTTTCCCACCTTCTGTCAATGATATTGGTGTCCTCAGGACCCTTGAGCACGGAGCAAGAAGATTATAATAATTTAATGCTAGAATTGCCTTGTTGGCACTTTGCAATAAATAAGTGGGTCTGGTTTGCATTTTGGGCACTCGGTCTCTAAAAGGTTCGCCATCACTGAGATAGGACATGTCCTTTTCTTTCCCCTTATTATCGCGCCATGCGCCATACATCCCTGTGGAGAGGGGTGCTGCCCCACACGCTGCTGTTGCCCACCGTGCTTCGGTACGGCGAGCAATGGCAGTGTGAGTGTAGCCCAAAAGTTATTTTTTAGACTCTATTCTTACTCCCAGTGGTTTAAGGGAAAGTCACATTTTTGCTAAATGTCAAAAAGAGTGGTGGTTTCAGACATTTAGGTGCCATTCTCCATTACGCTGTTCACTGCTTGTAATAACTTATTATATTTTGATAGAGCAGGAATTTAGGGTCATAGGGTTACTTAATATGTTTAGGATTTATTTTCTTTTATATCAGTTCTAGGGAGGGGGGAGGGGATGATTTAAACCTACAATGGCAATTTTGCTAGTGATATATAAATGTCTGCCTCTACCTAGACTCTTAGCTGTCAAAGAAATCGATCGACGACCCTCAGGCAACTATCTCATGATAGATGGTGGAGAGCAGGCTTCCGTGAATGTTTCACACCAGCAAATGGTGGCATCACCAAAAGTAGGTATTAGTATTGTGTGTTTCTGCAATATGCGTAGAGGGCTCTGCCCATGAGCCCTTTGTATACCCACTTCCTGACACTATGTGGTAAACATAAGAAATGCGACTAGAAGGGGTTAAAGTGCTGTCTCAGTATATGGAGGGGGCAGTGTGTTTAATTGTATGGGTTTTATATAGCAGCACAGTGAAGGACATTGTTGTCATCCAGTAGACACTATACTGTGAGTAAATGATATTTTTAGGGGCACAGTGTGGAGATGTGCAGCAAGGAACTGAAGACACCTGGCTGGCAAATCCTGCAGTTATGGCCTGTAAATGTAATTATGAGGTTCTTGGCTGGATAGAGAATTGTAACTTGTGATGCAGTACACCAGCTACAGTCTATAAATGCTGCTGTAGCAGCACATACACTGTTGATTTTATGTCACCACCAGTCTATATATACATACAGAAGCTAGCAGTAATTGGCAGTTGAAATGGTGAAATGGCTATTTCATGGTGAAATAATCATGAAGTAACCATCTTTATATTTTGATACCCTTGAATGGCTAAAAAAACATTATGTTACAAGCAAGCTTTCAAGACTACTTGGGAGACGTGGTGTTTTGTTTTTAAATACTTTGTTTATTTTGTTAAACACTGTTCTAGTGGCATAGTGTACCCCGCACAAAAAAAAAAACTTCAAATGTTGATCAATGGAGATTACATTATTTCTTTAAAAAATCCAGTGAATATACAATGTAATATAGTGGCCCAACAGAGATATTGGATAACACTTAGGCCTCTTTCACACCAACATGGGAGGAACCGATTACCGGACGCAGAGTTTGTGAACAGATATAAGTCCTGGCCATGGTATGGTAATCACACACTTGTGTCACTGTATCATCCATGGGAAAAAGATAGAGCATGCCATATCTTTTCCCCTATGCTTCCCTATAGAGAGCAGCTGTCAGCCCTCTTCTCTTCAGCGTGTGGTTGGAAGCTTCACTGGACTATGGCCCGGGCTAGAAAACCTTAGTGTGAAAGAGGCCTTATTGTTGATACTGTAGCACTACGTTACACACCATCACAGTGTCATCAACACCAAGTGTTATCCAATACCGTCATTGCACTACTAACATACTACATGTGTTAAACGAATGCTAAATGGTGTGAATAATGTGGTCAATTTGTGTATAAGGTAGATAGATACTTTTTGAAATTCCAAGCAGCACAAAAATGTTGAATTTAAATGTATGTGAATGTGACTAATCAAAATCTGATTTTATGTCTTCCAGAAATATAGCAAGAAAAATGCAGTACACCATGCAAGCCATGCAAAAAAGTGATGACTTTATTCCATAATAAGCATCAGCTCCAACTAAACCTTTCTCAAGCAAAATACAATTGACTCTAGTGCATATTTATAGGTAAAACTGTAGTCAAATGTTTCTTTACATCACATTTATGCAAGTTATTTGATACAAATCATAAAGTACAAACAATGAGGCACGCACGAAACCCAGAACCCATGCAGAAGGCACATAAAAGGGGATATACATACTGTATATACTCGAGTATAAGCCGACCTGAATATAAGCAGAGACCCCTAATTTTACCACCAAAAACCTGGGAAAACCTATTGACTCGAGTATAAGCCGAGGGTGGGAAATGCATTGGTCACAGACCCCCCCCCAGTATATAGCCAACCAGCCCCTATAGTATACAACTGTCCCCTGTAGTATACAGCCAGCCCAGCTTGCCCCCAGCAGTATACAGCCAGCCCAGCTTGCCCCCAGCAGTATACAGCCAGCCCAGCCTACCCCCAGTAGTATACAGCCAGCTCAGCCTGCCCCCAGTAGTAAACAGCTTCCCCCCAGTAGTATACAGCTTGCCCCCAGTAGTATACAGCCTGCCCCTAGTAGTATACAGCCTGCCCCCAGTAGTATACAGCCTGCCCCCAGTAGTAAACAGCTTGCCCCCAGTAGTATACAGCTTGCCCCATGTAGTATACAGCTTTCCCCCATTAGAATACAGCCAGCCCCATGTAGTATACAGCTTGCCCCCAGTAGAATACAGCCAGCCCAGCATTTAAAAAAAAAAAAAAAACGTATATACTCACCCTCCGGTGGCCCGTCTTCAGGCTTCCGCGCCGTCTTTTTTCTTCTGCAGGGCACCGCCATCGCTCACCCCTGGCTGGCAGGCGCATAGTATGACGTGCCGCTGCTGACGTCATACTGGGTGCCGCCTGGGGGAAAGACATGGCAGCGCCCAGCAGAAGAAAGGAGACGGGCGTGGAAGCCTGAAGACGAGCCACGCGGACATCGGGGGAGCAGCGCTGCAGATCGGGGCCACCGGAGGGTGAGTATATAAGTTTATTATTTTTTAAGTGTTTTTTTCTCTTTATACTTACTCTTTGACTCATGTATAAGCCGAGGGGACGTTTTTCAGCACATTTTTTGTATATACACAAGTATCTACGGTATATATATTAGCCCCTTAGCGACCTGGCCTCTTTTTTTTTTTTCATTTCCATTTTTCACATCCCACCTTCAAAAATCTATAGCTTTTAAATTTTTATGCTTGAAGAGCTATGTGATGGCTTATATTCTGTGTAACAAATTGCACTTCATAGTGACGGTATGTAATATTTCATGCCGTGTACTGGGAAGCGGGAAAAAAATTCCAAATGCAGTGAAAATGGAGAAAAAACGCATTTGCACAGTATTCTAGTGGGTTTCAATTTTACAAATCTCATTGTACACCCCAAATGACATGTCTGCTTTATTCTTTGGGTCGGTATGATTACAGGGATACCAAATTTGTATAGGTTTTATGTTTGCATACATTTACAAAAATTAAAACGTCCTGTACAAAAAAAAATTTTTCTTCTGGCGCCAATACATTTTTTATACTTCGGTTTACGTAGCTATCGGTCCGACTTTTGATGATGTTTCCATTGCTATCATTTTTTAGGACTGTGCCACCTTTTGATCACTTTTTATTGAGTTTTTTAATAATTTTCAACATGGCAAAAAAGTGCCATTTTTAACTCGAGACAGCCCCGAGGAAGACGCGAGGCTGTCATGGCGATGGATCGCTGCTCCCTGATGACGTCAAGGGGAGCAACGATCCTCAGCAAGATCTTTTTGAAGCCGCCGGCAATGCTGCTTATCGGGTGTTACTTACCGTGGTGTTACCGGTAAGTCTTTGCGGCAATATGCAGAAAAGACTTATCGGCTGTGGAGAGGGCTCAGCCCGCTAGCCCTCTTCATGCTTCGGGACCCAATGCATGCTGTACTAGTACGGCGCGCACCGGTAAGGGGTTAGAAAAAAAGATGCTTTGCCTGAAATCTACACTCACTGGCCACTTTATTAGGTACACCTGTCCAACTGCTCGTTAACACTTAATTTCTAATCAGCCAATCACATGGCGGCAACTCAGTGCATTTAGGCATGTAGACATGGTCAAGACAATCTCCTGCAGTTCAAACCGAGCATCAGTATGGGGAAGAAAGGTGATTTGAGTGCCTTTGAACGTGGCATGGTTGTTGGTGCCAGAAGGGCTGGTCTGAGTATTTCAGAAACTGCTGATCTACTGGGATTTTCACGCACAACCATCTCTAGGGTTTACAGAGAATGGTCCGAAAAAAGAAAAAACATCCAGTGAGCGGCAGTTCTGTGGGCGGAAATACCTTGTTGATGCCAGAGGTCAGAGGAGAATGGGCAGACTGGTTCGAGCTGATAGAAAGGAAGCAGTGACTCAAATCGCCACCCGTTACAACAAAGGTAGGCAGAAGAGCATCTCTGAACGCACAGTACGTCGAACTTTGAGGCAGATGGGCTACAGCAGCAGAAGACCACACCGGGTGCCACTCCTTTCAGCTAAGAACAGGAAACTGAGGCTACAATTTGCACAATTTGCACAATTTGCACAATTTCGAAATTGGACAGTAGAAGTTGGAAAAACGTTGCCTGGTCTGATGAGTCTCGATTTCTGCTGCGACATTCGGATGGTAGGGTCAGAATTTGGTGTCAACAACATGAAAACATGGATTCATCCTGCCTTGTATCAACGGTTCAGGCTGCTGGTGGTGGTGTCATGGTGTGGGGAATATTTTCTTGGCACTCTTTGGGCCCCTTGGTACCAATTGAGCATCGTTGCAACGCCACAGCCTACCTGAGTATTGTTGCTGACCATGTCCATCCCTTTATGACCACAATGTACCCAACATCTGATGGCTACTTTCAGCAGGATAATGCGCCATGTCATAAAGCTGGAATCATCTCAGACTGGTTTCTTGAACATGACAATGAGTTCACTGTACTCAAATGGCCTCCACAGTCACCAGATCTCAATCCAAGAGAGCATCTTTGGGATGTGGTGGAACGGGAGATTCGCATCATGGATGTGCAGCCGACAAATCTGCGGCAACTGTATGATGCCATCATGTCAATATGGACCAAAATCTCTGAGGAATGCTTCCAGCACCTTGTTGAATCTATGCCACCAAGAATTGAGGCAGTTCTGAAGGCAAAAGGGGGTCCAACCCGTTACTAGCATGGTGTACCTAATAAAGTGGCCGGTGAGTGTACTTTGCCCCCTGTCATGGGGATTATATACATATATATATATATATATATTAAATCCATAGGGGCTATATATATATATATTAAACAAAACTATATGTTCCTGTAGTTTCTGTGTTTCTGCAAAGAGGCCCATTAAGGCTCTGTTGCCTACTGAAACCTGGAGCCAACCCTGGTTTCCCCACTGCTTCTTTTACTGCTATGAGAATTACTAAATGGGTGTGAACACCAAGAGAGGTTTTGAAAGTTCTAAATAAAATGAAATAACATTTTTAAACACATCATGTACCTTTTACAAAGTAACCCCTTGTATTAACAGTTTTTTTTTCCATCTTTTCTTTCCATCAGTATTCTAAGTATTCTAAATATTAAGCATCTCCTTCTACAGAGAAGATTTCTTTGTAAATAGTGATCAACTTCTAAGCTCAAAGTAAAACAGAAAATTACTTTAAGACCCGAAAGACAGATTTGTTTTTCTAACTCAAAGGAATTGCACCATATTGTCCATCTGGCCATCCCATAATGATTGTAAGAGAGAGGTTTGTCTTGGTTTATGCAATATTTGTTTACCAGAGAGAGAATCAGTAGCTTTCAGGAATACTTTTGAAGAATCTGTGTCATTCTTGTTAACCCTTCCTGGGAAAACCTCTGCATCTACAGTATGTTAAAAGCAGGAGACAACTGCTTTTGTTTTTGGATCTAAAATAAGTCTTAGAGACTACACGTGTCGAAAAGATGTGCCCATGTGATCTGTGGTGGGAGGGTACAGGAGCCATCAGTGACAGATACAATACAACAGCAGGTAAGGTTGCATGAATAAAAAACATCAAAAGTTAGTATTTGAGTACAGTGCAAATGTTTTATGCAGGTATTAAAAAAGCTTTAAATAATAGAATAGAATTCTTTAAAAAATAATATTAGTAGTTTTATGTTATCAATACATAAATGCTGCCGGAAATCTAAATCAAATCAAACAGCATCAAACCTGATGATAGGTGAGATATAGTGGGAGATATTGGTATATCACACAGAGCCTAGCTAGCTTCATACTTTTTACCTGCAGCTATCCTAGGGTGCCACTCCCTAACTATCCTCTCTGATGACACTTTATTAGTGATCAGAGGTGATATATCTGCAATATACCGATCCTGGAATATTTTTAAGCCTTTTGTATATTGTGGGAAATGACACTACAGACATTGGGTAACACCCCTATTTTATTAGTTTTAATGCAGCTGTGAATAAAAGTTATATTTAAGATCAGTACTCACAGCTCGATCCCTCTTGGTACCAATCAGAGAATATTTTTAAATTTTTGATGAGGTCCTATCTTGTAATCATCTAATCATTTACAGTGAATAGCAGCAATTATTATCTTCTTTGCATCTTTTTTGCTTCAGCTTGCACACAGTGGCGTAACTAGGAATGAGTGGGCCCCATAGCAAACTTTTGACTGCCCCCCCCCCTCCGACCATAGCACTTCCTCCCATCCCCTGCCTATTTTGAGTATATACAGGGTTTTTTAAATTGTAAGTAAAAAGCTTAAAAAGAAACAATAGCTGGGGGAGGTGCGTTTTCTTTGGTGTACATGCTGAGCAAATGGAGGGCCTCTTTTTGCGCCATAGTCTGGAATTATGATTTACCATGCACCATGGGCACCTGCTTGGCGCATCTAGAGAATCTCCTCCAGGAACGTCTGCATTTAGATACACCTATTGTGGGCCCTCCCCCTCTTGTGGCCCCTCCCCCTCTGGCTTCAGTTACACCTCTGATAGGAACAGTATACATTGTATACTGTGGAAAACACAGGATAGAAAGACACAACAACTTTTCATCTCTCCTTCTGAGTGACTTATATACTCAGCGGAGGCCAATGAAGTTTAAAGAGGACATAAGTATTGCATCCATGCTCAGGGAGGTCCCCAGAGACGTCACTGGCCATTTAAGGTATAGAAAGTGGCAAGAAAGGACAGGGAGAAAGCCAGTGGCGTAACTAGAGTCCACTGGGCCCCGGGACAATATTCCTCCCCCCCCAAATTATACCTAAAAAAAACCCTCAAAACCCTTTCTGCTAACCGACATTTCAGTAATTACATATTTTGCCCCTCACAATTAATTAATATTCCCCCCCCCCACAATGAATTATTTAATATCCCCCCCCACAATGAATTATTTCCTATTCTGCCCCCCCCCACAATGAATTATTACATATTCTCTCCCCCCACAATGAATTATTTAATATTCTCTCCCCCCACAATGAATTATTTAATATCCCCCCACAATGAATTATTTAATATTCTCTCCCCCCACAATGAATTATTTAATATTCTCTCCCCCCACAATGAATTATTAAATATTCCGCCCCCCCACAATGAATTATTAAATATTCCGCCCCCCCACAATGAATGATTACATATTCTACCCCCACAATGAATTTTTACATATCGCCCCCCCCCCCCCCGCACAATTAATTTTTACATCAAATTAATTATTATATACAATAAGCCCCTTTTACAACTGATTAAAAAAAACCCTGTACACTCACCTCTGGCAGCAGTTCCCGCGTCTTCGTTCTTCAGCCCGCGGCCAGACAGGAAGAGATGCGCGTCAGCGTGATGACGTCATCACGCGTCCGCGCATCCTAGTTCATGGAGCGATGTGCGCCGGGGTGGTTTTCCGGCCACATCGCTCCAGTAATAGTGCTCGACCGGCCATAAACGGCCACATCGAGCACTATACAGTGACGGACAGGAGCTTCCTGTCCGGACGGACGGAGGCCCCTGCCCGACTGCCAGTGGCGTACCGACCGCTGTCGCCATTGATACGGTCGCCCGGGCCCCCCGTCCGACGGGCCCGATCTCAATGGCGACCGCTGCGACCATGGTCGGTACACCACTGGAGAAAGCGCTAATAGTGTGACATCTTAGGGGGTAACAAATGGACATAAAGCTGTAGATTGTGCTCACCATTTTAGGTTGTGCTGCCTCCAGAGTATAATCTCTTAAATGGAGTTGCCAAACTCTATAGGATGTGGTGAAAGTGGTCTATTGTTGGCAGGGGTGTACCAAGCCTGTCTGCTGCCTGAGGCGAGCCATAGAGAGACGCCCCCCCCCCCGCCCATATATGTAATATTTCAGGGAGTGTCAGGACCAGATCCATCATATTGGTTTGGTGTGAAAATAAAGCAATGCAAAAATGCATACAGAGTACCGCCCTGTAGTATTTAATGATTACAGCATGCCGCCATGTACTATAAAATGCATACAGCATACCACCATGTAGTATAAAATGCATACAGCATACCACCATGTAGTATAAAATGCATACAGCATACCGCCATGTAGTATTAAATGCATACAGCATGCCGCCATGTAGTATAAAATGCATACAGCATACCACCATGTAGTATAAAATGCATACAGCATACCACCATGTAGTATAAAATGCATACAGCATACCGCCATGTAGTATTAAATGCATACAGAATATTGCCATGTGGTATAAAATACATACAGCGTCCCCCCATGTAGTATAAAATGCATACAGCATCCCCCCCATGTAGTATAAAATACATACATCATATTGCTATGTAGTGTAAAATGCATACAGCGTATACGGCATGTAGTAAAAAATACATACAGAATATTGCCATGTAGTATAAAATGCATACAGCTTATCGCCATGTAGTGTAAAATACATACAGTGTACCACCATGTAGTATAAAATGTATACAGCATATCGCCATGTGGTATAAAATGCATACAGAATATCGCCATGTACTATATAATGCATACAGAATATCGCCATGTAGTATAAAATGTATACAGCATATCGCCATGTGGTATAAAATGCATACAGCATATCGCCATGTAGTATAACATGCATACAGAATACCGCCATGTAGTATAAAATGCATACAGCATATCGCCATGTAGTATAAAATGTATACAGAATATCGCCATGTACTATATAATGCATACAGCATATCGCCATGTAGTATAAAATGAATACAGAATATTGCCATGTGGTATATAATACATACAGCATATCGCCATGTAGTATAAAATGGATACAACGTACCACCATGTAGAATAAAATGGATACAGCTTACTACCATGTAGTATAAAATACATACAGCATATCGCCACATAGTATAAAATGCATGTAGTGTATCGCCATGTAGAATAAACCGCATACAACGTGCCACCATGTAGTATAAAATGCATACAGCATATCGCCACATAGTATAAAATGCATGTAGTGTATCGCCATGTAGAATAAACCGCATACAACGTGCCACCATGTAGTATAAAATGCATACGGAATACATATATACACAAATAAACACGTACATATACACATACACATCACATACATATACACATTACATACACAAATCACATACATGTACACATATACACACATACATGTACACAAACATATACATATATACATTACATACACACATCACATACATATACACATATACACACATACATGTACACAAACATATACATATACATATATACATTACATACACACATCACATACATATACACATATACACACATACATAGACACATCACATACATAGACACATATATATACATTACATACACACATCACATACATATAAACAGATAAACTTACTTTATTTTCTTGTATTTTCCAGGAAGGTTCTCCAGGAGCGGGGGAGGGGGGGCTTGGGCGTACAAGGGGGGGGGGGAGACGAGCGGAGGAGGGGGGGGGGAGCCGAGCGGAGGAGGGGGGGGGAGCCGAGCGGAGGAGGCCGGGGGGGGAGCAGAGTGGAGGAGAAGGGGGGGCCGAGCGGAGGAGGGGGGGAGCGGAGCAGAGTGGAGGAGAAGGGGGGGCCGAGCGGAGGAGGCCTGGAGCGGAGCAGAGTGGAGGAGAAGGGGGGGGCCGAGTGGAGGAGGGGGGGAGCGGAGCGGAGGAGGCCGGGAGCGGAGCAGAGTGGAGGAGAAGGGGGGGCCGAGCGGAGCGGAGGAGGCCGGGAGCGGAGCAGAGTGGAGGAGAAGGGGGGGCCGAGCAGAGGAGGCCGGGAGCGGAGCAGAGTGGAGGAGCGGAGGAGGACTGAGCGGAGGAGGACGGAGCGGAGCATAGTGGAGGAAGCGGAGATGAAAGGGACAGAAGGAGCGGAGCAGAGTGGAGGAGAGGGGGGGCGGAGCAGAGGAGGGGGAGAGCGGATATGAACGGGACAGAGGGAGCGGAGCGGAACGGAGCAGAGTGGAGGAGAGGTGGGGAGCGGCGCGGAACAGAGCAGAGGAGGGGGGGGGGTGTCAGCCTGGGATGGTGGTCAGGTGGACGGCAGGACAGGCTGGCGGGCGGCAGCAAGGTCCGGTTGGCGGCAGCACGGGTGGGGGTTCCAGCGGCAGCATAGGCAGACTGGCGGGTGGTAGCATGGACGGCCGGGCGCACAATGCCGCCCCTCGTCCAGCAGGTGGCGCGCCGCCTGAGGCGAGATTCTCAACTCGCCTCATGGCAGGTGCGCCCCTGATTGTTGGGGTCCAAAAGGATGGGGCACACAGAGGTGAGTATACTAAAAATTTTTATTCAAGGTCTTTAAAACACAACGCATTTTGGGGCGTTCTACCCCTTTCACAGTGACAGAAAATAAAGAGGAGTTTTAACCCAATAGGGCAATACAAGTATATAAACAAGTAAATGAAAAAATAAGTAAAAAACAAACAGATAAAAAACATGGTAAGTATTGGTTGTGCAGATACGTTCTTAAATCGTGAACATGGTCGTAAAATTATATCATCATTGGAAGTATCACATCTGTGTATCAACTATAAAATATTGTACAAATAATAAAAAAACGGTAATAAAGATTTGTAGATATACATACACACATATTGTACCATAATTTCATATAAGAATACATATAGAGAGATGATAATTAAGGACAAGGTTAGTTACTTACACATCAAAGATAAAAAAGATAAAAAAGATCTAAAAATATAAATATAAATACATGGATTGATAGTTGGAGCGCTTCAAAATTTACTTTTAAAGACCTTGAATAAAAAATTTTAGTATACTCACCTCTGTGTGCGCCATCCTTTTGGACCTCAACAATAGACCACTGGCCATTTAAGGACACAGCTGCTACTGATGTTCTCCTTCTCCCTCTTTCATGGGGCAGGGGAGCAGAACCACATATACATATACATCTTGGTCCTCGTTGAAAGGACAGGTAAGGTATCCTTGCAACTTATAGTAAAAACATGATGTGAATGCAGCATTAAATTGAATATAACTGTATTGATGGATCCAGGGGCAAAACACGGAGAGGCTGTGCCCCACATTCATACATTTATACACACATACAAGCACATGTCATATGTGCACATCAATTTGCATACATACTGTATAGTACATACACATTATATACACGCATATAGTGTATATAAATCATATAATTAGATAGTGTATACACCATATTTAAACATACATACAATATAAACACAATCCATGTCATATGACAGGCAGTCTTTTGATCCCAATGTGGGGTCAGAGACCACATATCTACTTTATGCAGCTACTGATAACATTGGGGAAGCATAGATGCCACTCCTGCCATCCCATCCTCCAACATTTCTTATCCGAGGAACAGATCCTGCTGCTGTGCTGTTGAATAGGTGCACTGTTATAGTGGAGCACATCCTCCATTCTTTAGTGTGGCAGGTCGGTTGGTCATACTTCCTAACCCAGAGGGTTCAGAATATGAGGGGGAAATGAGGGTATACAATTTGAGGGGCAGGTGAGAGGTTACAATATGAGAGGGAGGTGAGAGGTTACAATAAGAGGGGAGATATGAGGGTACACAATATGAGGGGAGAGATGAGGGTACACAATATGAGGGGAGAGATGAGGGTACACAATATGAGGGGGAGGTGAGAGGTTACAATATGAGGGGAGAGATGAGGGTACACAATATGAGGGGGAGGTGAGAGGTTACAATATGAGGGGAGAGATGAGGGTACACAATATGAGGGGAGAGATGAGGGTACACAATATGAGGGGGAGGTGAGAGGTTACAATAAGAGGGGAGAGATGAGGGTACACAATGTGAGGGGGAGGTGAGAAATTACAATATGATGGGAAGATGAGGGTACACAATATGAGGGAGAGATGAAGGTACACAATAGGAGGGGGTGGATTCACAATAGGAGGGTTGGGTAAGGGGCCACAGTAGGAGGGGGAGGGGAGGGGCCACAATTAGAGCATCTGAATGCAGACGTTTTTTGAGAAGATTCTCTACATGCGCCTAAAATGCCTTTTAAAACACAATTCAAATTGCATCTTGTGCCGCTTAAGCACCAGCTTAACATTGCATTTTAAAATAGATTGCAAAACACACCTCAAAATACTTCCATGTTTTTAATTTCATTAATACTTGTGTGTTTTGGGTTGCATTTTACCTTACACGTTTGTTGTACCTTTCTACATTCTATAAATATGGCCCTAGAATATATACGGCTAATATTTCCATGTAGCAGTAGGTGGGTACCTAGAATCAATTTGTCTTGTGGGCCCTAGGCCTTCCACTCCGACCGTGAAAGACTGCAACGTATAATCATACCCCAATTCTAAGATACACTATTTGAAAGAAACCCTGATATTTTAGAGGGCAAATAAATACCACCAAATCAACCTAATGAAAAATGGTTGACAATTATGGCTCTCACAAATGTTAATTCAATCCCAAAACGTGATATGCAGGAAATAAAATGATGCTATTCAGTATCTAGAGACATAGAACTTTAACAAGCATTCTTGTACTTTTTGCCATAGTCCTTTAACCTACAGCCACTAGACACAGTAGATACTGTCTAGATTGGTTGCCCAGTGGGATTTATTGGTGCCATGTTCCCATGTTGTTAAAGGAATGGTTATAAATCTGCTTTTACTTCACTGACATAAACAACTATACACACCATCTCATTACATGACATAAAGGTTACCGTTCTTGCACGAATCTGTGCCATTTATGTTCCACCTTTCAAAAAAAAAAAATAGTAGCCCACAATACTATGGCCATTTATTTCTACATTGCTAAAAATAAGAAAGGACATTGGTGCTTAAAGAGTATATGCTGTAAGGTACTCTAGTAAAAAGAAGAACTAAAATAATAGTTTCATACTGTAAGGAAATATTTGTCACATCATTTCACATTATTTTACACTTCATTGAGTGAATTGTTTGTAGAGGTCTGAAAGCAGCAACAATAGTCAAATTGTCATTTTTTGTTAATTATTGCAAACATTGAATTATACTTATTAATCTCTACATCTGTGCAAACACTGAAAAAATGACATGACAGTAACACAAAACATCATAAATAAAATAAGAGATTATGTATTCAACTTTAAGAATCCACAAGCATAGAAATAAATGACAAAAAAGAAAAAACCAAATGTAGTCAAACTCCTGGGAATGTACAGTTATAGTAATGATTGGCAACCTCCAAACACAACTGTCAACTTTAAATTGTCCTGTGAGGATCTGTCAGTCTCAATTTTACCTTCATCTCAGTGACAGGGAAATTAACTGTATGTCAAAAATTACCACTCCTCACCTTCTCAAGACAGAAAAGTTATCTTTACTGAATCACTAATTGTCTCCAGTGTAACAAACACTTTTTTAATTTCTTCCCGCAGATTCTGGTTATATAATGCAACACCATGTAATAGAATAAATTCCTATAGAATGGTGTGATATTACCTCTGTAGACAAAGTAAATGTACATCCTTATTTTAAAATAGGCTATAGATAGAGACACTGACATTGTAAGCCATCCTCAGCTTGGTTTTTGCAGGAGATACACTTGTTGGGATGATATAGTCTATTACTGATAAATCAAGGGAGGCTGGGGGAGCAGATAGGGAAGTACTGCAGATCTTTGGTTTTTGATTTGTCAAAAAGATTCCAAAAACACTGGAAAATTTCACTTCCATACAGTAGCTTAGAATGATTAAGGACGCTAGGCCATCAAGTCAAAATTATGCCTTTACATTGTGGAATAGGAAAGATATTCCTTCCCAACTACAATATAGAAGGCAGAATAATTCCCAGAATTCCAAAAAGTTCCATCCCAAGAATCTAGTTTTATTGAAATGAGACATTTTTGCTTTCTAGAAATGCTTTCAGGTTGCTTGACCATGTCCAGTCCACACCATGCTGTGGCAAGCGAGTACCATAGTCTCACTCTTACAGTAAAGAGTAAACCATGTTCCTTCTAGTATAACAGTTGACCCAATGTTTTTCTTACAGGCCCAGATGAAAAAAAAAAGTCTGTAGAAAATTTGCTGTTCTATCCATTCACATATTTCTACAATGTAAGTTAAGTTCTTCAAAACTTTTTTCACAAACTGAAAAACTCCATGTTTTATTAACTGACAAGACTATAATTTATACTCTTTCATTTGCATCTGCTCTAGATTATCTAAGACCATCCAACTAGGGGCCATTCTTTTTACAGTACTTTCACTATCAAGAACAACTTGGCCTCTCTAGGGCTCACTACTCGACCAACTTCACCCATAGGAGGAGAAGCACATTGTCACGTGCATCCCCGCGATCCATATCAAGGGTGCACCTGTGCCCCTTGCCCATTGTCTTACCTCTCTTGGTTCCCTCTCCTGTCCGGTGCCCCCTCCCTGGGGTACTTCTAGATTTAAAGGGCCAGCGCGCAGGTGATTGGCATTAGCCACTTCCTGTTCTGCATTTTATCCGGCATCTCCCATCATTCCCTACCGGATCTTTGTGTGTTTACTCCATTGTTAAAGCACCCCTCCGTTATTCCTGCATTCCTGTGTATTCTTGCGTTTCTGTTTTGCCAGAGTCCCTCCGTGTTGCTGTGTATCTGTGTCCCACGTGCCTGTCGTCCCGTACCCTTCTGCCTGGACCTCCTGTTGCTGACCTTGGATCAGCCCCTGACCTTCTGCCTCAACCTGACCACGAGACTGTCTCCTTTTAAGGTACCTTGACCTCGGCTGCCACTGCAGGCTAGTCGCACCTGTGGAACGACCTGGTGGTACCCTGCCGCGGCAAGTCCAACCCGCTTTGTGGCGGGCTCTGGTGAAGACCAGGTGCCACTAAGACTCAGGTCCCAGTTGTCAGCTAGTACCACCTCCCGCGGTGGTCTAGAGAATCCACTGTTCCTAAATCCTGACACACATATATTACGTTTTCAGTTCTATGAGACATTTCTTTCTTTATCTGTTGCACATCTGAAATAAAAATTGGATTCAATTTAGAACATTCAATAAAAGTGTTACGAGAATAAAGCCGTCACATGTGCTACATTGTATTTTATAGAAATGCACGGAATACATTCTGTTGACATTACATTCTCAAACACAAAAGAGTATGTTCAAGAAAAGAAGTATGCAAATCAAATTTTTACTCACTCACTGAGTTTAAAAAGAAAACTACAATGTTTAGGGTAAGAAAAACTGCCATTGTCCTTGAGAAATACACATGTAAGTTTGTAAAAGAGTTTTGTAGACAGAGTGATAAATGCAACATTTATCAATGAAAAGAAAAAACTTCCTTTATTCTATTTTATTCAAAACATCCAGACTTTGGGAGATAGGAGCAAACAGGGGATTCAGGTGACAGCTGTTTGTATTTGTATTTTGTAAGAAACTGAATGTATTTGTACAAAGATTGGTGATGATTGGCAGAGATGAGGTTCTTGGGATAGGCACTGTGCTTTAATTTCCAGTAGTATAGGTCCAAAGTGAGACGCCCCTTCTGATCTAGACTTACAGAAAATATACTATATTCAATGTATTAGGAAAACGACCCTCACCCAATCAGGTCCTTGAACACATTTGCGCCAGAAAGCTCCATGATCCATGACTCATGCCTCAACAATATAGATCAAGACTACCATGATAGGACAAAAGAACTATAGTGCCCATTAAACTCTGCAGTTACAATTTCCATTAATGATGTAGTAATGAGTTAAAACTTAGTCAGCTGCAGTAAAGCAGTGGCGGTTCTTGGGCCAAAGAAGTGGTCCCGACAGGTTCCTTTTACTTAAAAATGGTTTACATTACCATTATATTGGCCTTCATCGTACATTGATAAAGAGGGATAGTGTTGGTTCTGAAAAGAAACAAACCTTTGGGTTGCAAGAGAGAATAGAGATAAGAGGAACAAGACAAGGAAGCTTACTCACAGCCAGATCAGTTTTAAAGAATTTTTGGCCTGAAAAAGCCACCACTTGTCAGCAAAATAAAGCAGTCCCAGATCCCTACATTAACCTCCTTGGCTTTTCCCTATCAGAGCGCTAGAAAAAACAGTCATGGTCTTCTGTAACATTTGAGGCCATCTCATAGTACGGTGCACCCGTACATTCTCAATTTGGTTGAAAGCTCTTGGCTTGTTCATTTCCTACTTTAGCTTCAGATAGATGTGAGGGTATCAATTCTTCAATAAAATTTCAGAGAGGTTACTGTACAATAGTCAATATAGAATTTTATAGACTAGTTTTGTAGTTCATTTGTTTTGTTTTTAAGCAAAAGTTAAGCCTTTCTACTGATGTCCAGTGTTCCACTCTTTCCTATTTTAGGAGCAAAATGTCCTTAATCAATGGGTATTCCTTGTGCATAACAATTTACTGTATGCTGCAATAGATTTTCCTCCTCGGCTCAATCTTGCAGCAGTCGTGCACTTCACTGAGTATAGAGCGGACTGGATGCATTATCAGGATATTTCACAGTCTGGGCATCTTGGAAAATACAAGTCAGTGTCATGTACTGGGTACTTTCAAGGTTCAGAACGTTTCTCTGAACTTATCTCTCAGCATTTCTGCAAGCAGTTTGGCTGTTAATATGACAGATGTGTCCTTGCAAAGCTCTACACTTTATCCTTTATGTTCCTACTGATTGGTAAAGCCACATCTGATACCTAAAACCTGTATAAGAAGATTTCACAAATGCACAGACTGTCATTTTTCACTAGCAAAGAAAAAAAAATCACTGTTATTTAAATTTCACATTGTTTGGATTAAAAAGGAAGGAAGAGAAAATGCCGAACAAATTCCTCATGTTTAAAGCAATTTATAATCCTCTTTAGGTGTATACACAATCTGACAATGGAGTGAATGAAAGTCCACAATTAAACCCGCCGGCGCATGCTTTGCATCTTCTCATCTTTCCGTTTTTCTAACATCCATTTTCCAGCAAGGCAATCCCTCCAAGCTAAATTTTTTTTATTTTTATTTTTTTTGTCCAATGTTTAATTAAAAAAAAAAAATCTATATATATATCATCTACCAACTGAGCGTTCACAAAGAACTTCATAGGAGATGTATCAAAGTGTGGAAGGCAGCACAATCACACATATTGCATTTATAATGAAAATAAAATTAAATCAGTCTTATCTTAGCCAAGCTCATCAGCATTTAAGGAGCTATGGAACAGAGAATAAATTACATTTCCAGAAGATAAATAACTGTGTATATGGACTTTACCATACATTTTATTGTTAGCGCTGGGCCAAAGGAAATGAATCATAGAGAACAAGCAAAAATTGTGTTTGCAAAAAATGACACAATGTGGCTGCAATTTGAGCAGTTAGTAGTAAAACTCTTCCTAGAAAAGAACCTGTTCAGTACATTGCTCATCATTCAGAGAATATTAGTTTTATTCATCAATGACAGTGTAAAAATGGATCTTACTGACAACATGAAAGATGCAAAATTGTAAAGAAATCACAAATGCAAAAAATGACAGATTATGTTATAATATATAAATTTAAATTAGTTTTCCAGGCTAAACATTATGATGACCTATATAGTAGAGCATGAAGATCAGATAAGTGCAGGACCTACTCCCAGCACCCCCACAAAGAAGCTATTCTATGCAGCTGCTTAGGACTAGGTAGCTCCATTCTCAGTGTTGTGGCTGAATGTAGTCACTGCAGTTTAGTTCTTTTCAAACGATTCCTGATTGATGATTCCTTTATTTACACTGTGCCCACAGATTCCACAGCCCTACACAGAGCTTGCTGATTCAGTCTCTGTCCCCATCGGGTTCAGAATCTAGTCAAATGAATGAAAGATATCTGCAGTAACATAACTGTATGATTCCTATTTGGTTGGTTGTTTTGGTTGTAATGGAACCTATGGGTTTCTTTAATCTCCAGTACCAGGCAATGACGTGTACCTGTATGACTTGTGCAGCCTTACATCTACTCCCCAGCACATAAACAAGTATCTGGTATCTGTTTTCATGTATAAATTCTCTGTATTGAACATGGGCAGGAAGTAAGAGTTTTCTTTACGGAGACAGCCAATTAGGGCCAACATGTAGGCGCGTGGTCTTATAGCCTTGGATGCTCCACTAGGCGCATTCTGGAAAAATATGCAGAGTTTTCCAGTATGGGATAAGGAAAACCACGGCCTACAAGAGGCCTTATGACATGATGCAGGATTAAAACCAAACCAGTATATTTATTGAGAACAGACTAACAACTGTAGAAAGCATTATTTTCAACCTGGTTGGGTCTCTTCAGTACAGCTTAGGGAAGGTTTTGCACAGGGAGAAGCTTGTGACTAGGGTCGGAAAGCACGATTTCTCCTAACGAAGACTGACATTTAGGGCCACAAGGGAGCTGCCTTACAAGGTAGCTAAAAGGTGTGTGGTTTTCCTTATCTCACCCTGGAAAGCTTTATTTTCCCAGAATACCCCAGAGTGGAGCATCCATGGCTATAAGACTCCATACGCCTACATGGCAGCCCTAATTGGCAGTCAGAGGAGAACTCTTTCTTCCCGACCATAGTTACATGCCTCTCACACAGCCAAACTGGTTCCCTATGCTTTACTGAGACCCAATCAGGTTGAAACAGTGCTGCCTACAGTTGGGAGTCTGTTCCTTCTGGAATAGATATACTGGTTTTAATCCTGCATCATGCCATAAGGCCTCTTGTAGGTCATGCTTGATGACAAGGGAGCTGCCTTACAACCTAGCTAAGAGACATTTTCTTTATCCCATCCTGGAAAACTATTTTCCCTGTATAGCATATGACACATCTGTAGCAGTTTCCGAATTGAACCTCTTTCTGACACAGCTTAGCTGTAGTCTTTCAATTTTTTTTCTTTCCCACATGGCATGTTTCACTTAATTAAATGGGGTTCTCTTTTAAGGACAAGTTGTATTTACACTATATAACAAAAAACCTGAAAAAATTGCAATTTTGCAGTTGTTGCTCTTGGGGGAGGGATTTGTCTCTATGGTACCCTATGTGTATTATAACTTTATTGTATTTTCCTTTCCTTGATCGAATACTAATATATTTATATTATTATCAAGCAATTAATGAAACAAGGATTTTCTGCTGACAGTTGAATAATAGACAAAGCTGGATTGTTCGGTCTAAAATGTTAAAAAACATGGATATACTTGTAGTTCTCTTTTTTTTTTTTTACTATATTTAGGCTCAATTGATGTTTTTCAGGCTATAAGACAAAGTGTGACTGAATGATTTTAACAAAAGCACTCAATGAGGAAAAACTGGTTTGTGACAATATGGTGTGTTTCGGATACAGGACATACAGTATGGGTCTGCTCATCTTGCTACTTATTTCATCCAGAACTTTCCCTATGTTTATGTTAGATTACAAATATTCTAGCAATATCTCACTATATTATAGATTAAAGCTTATATAGCTTTTGCAACACTCTCTTTATATCTTAATTATCTTAATTAATTGTTTATAGTGAAACAGGGCGGTGCCTGGGGCAATAACGTTATTTAAGGTTGGTAAAGTAAAAACAATCATTGGGGTACTCAACCCCACTCAATAGCCCACTTGGCTGTAGTGCATGTAACCCTATTTGTGATGAGTAGTTAGCGATGTCTTGATACACCTGTAGATGTCTGGGCTTGACGTGCTACTCTTTTAGCCAAAAAAAAGTTGAATGCCAATTTCCAGATTGGTCGGCAACATACTTGGTAAAAAGGAACTCGGCTAAAAATGGGGTGCTGGTCACTAGGTATAGCAGGAGTATCAATGCCAGTATAAACTCAACTCCAAAGTAACATAGTTACATATAAACACTAAAATTCATATAAAATTTGTACAAAATGGTAATATACCAAATTTTAATTCTTAAACAACGCATTTCGGGTCGAACAGCAATTTCTCAAAAGACAGGACTAGTGGGCTATCGAAATAGTCATGTATTTTGAGAAAGGGTTGTTTGAGCCGAAACTCATCATTTAGGACTTAATATTTGGTATATTACCATTTTGTGCAAATTTTATATGAATTTTACTTTCTATGAATGTTACTTTGAAGGTGAGCCGGAGTTTATACTGGTGTTGATACTTACGCTATATCTGGTGACCAGTGGCCCATTTTTGTTATCGCAGTTCCTTTTTATCAAGCTGTAATATAGGTCTGTGGTCACAAAAAGGGAAACAAAAAAGAAAAACAACGGAAAAACCTTATACCTACAGATTCATCAATGGAGACAATCAAATCTCCTGGAAAGAAAGATTTTTTTTTTAAACTCTCTGTCTTTGTTTGTATAGTCTGCTATCTTGCCTCTGCTTTGTTAACAGCATGGTCATGGGCAGCAATGAATTCATTCAGGTCTACGTAGAGTTTTCTAGGCATTCTCTGGGCAGCTAGAAAATAAACATTTACATCATCTATTCATTATTGGATTTAACCCCTTAAGGACGCAGCCATTTTACAGCTTAAGGCTCAGCCCGATTTTTTGGATTCTGACTTGCGTCGCTTTATATGGTTATAACTTTTGAACACTGTTACTTATCAAAACGATTCTGAGATTGTTTTTTCCCCACATGTTGTACTTCATTTTAGTGGTAAATTTTGGCTGATAAGTTTTGCGTTTATTTACAAAAAAAAGAAAATATGATGAATTTTCTGAAAAATTTGCCATTTTTGAAATTTGAAATCATTGCGTTTTCAGGCAGATAGATTTACCACCTAAATAAATTGCTGAATAACATTTCCCATATGTCTACTTTACATTTTCACCATTTTTGAAATGTCTGGATAATTTATTTTGATGTCACGCGGCTTACAAATCGAATAGCGTTTTTCCGGATTTTCAGAATTGACTATTTTGGGGATAAATACAGTTTTGAATGAAAATTTACATATTTAGCATCAAAACCCCCCATATAACCAACCCAATTTCAAATCTGCACCCCTCAAGCTATCAGAAACAGATTTTACGAAGAATGTTAACCCCTTGAGATCTTCATAGTAATTACATCAAAATGGAGGCGAAATTTAGAATAGTCAAATTGTGCCGGTTATACGTTCATTTAGCCCTAAAATTTACACATTTCCAAAAGATAAAAATACAAAACCCACCATAAAATTTGTTCTACAATTTCTCCCGAGTGCAGCGACCCCCCACATGTGGCCGTGACTTGTGTTATGGGCACACAGTGAGGCGCAGAAGGGAAGGAGCACCCTGCAGCTGCCAGGATTTTACTTTCCTCATTGGCCTCTTTTGAAGGCTGTAAAATTTTCGCTTTTGCGCTATTAGGGTCATGTGACGGCATTTTTTTTGCGGGATGAGATGCTTTTTCCATTGTTACCATTTTGGGGTTGGTATCACCTATTGTTGAAAATTTAGGAACTTCTTTTTGAGGGCAGGAGTAGAAAAGCATCAATTCTCTACTGGTTTTTTTACTTTTTTTTTTGTGGTGTTCACCGTATAGACTAATAATCATATTATCTTCATTCTATGGGTCGATACGATAACGGGGATACCAGACACGAATATATTTTCTTGCGTTTTACTAAATTTGTAAAATAAAACCCTATTGTGGGGAAAAATCTATCATTTTTGTATTGCCATCTTCCAAGTGGCATAACTTTGTTACGTTTTTGGCTACAGAGCTGGTTGATGGCTTGTTTTTTGCGGGACATGTTGTACTTTGCACCAGTATCATTTTAGAGTACATATGTTTTTTTGATCACTTTTTATAGCATTTTTTGTGGGATTGAATAGGTAAAAATCATAATTTTTGGAGGGTTTATAACAGATTTCTTTTACGGCGTTCATCGTGCGGGTTCAATAATTATTTATTTTTATTCTACGGGTTGTTACGGACGCGGTGATACTATATATGTGGGGTTTGTGTTATGATTTAGACTTTTTTTTTTAGTTATATGTCTTTTTATATGTCTTTGGGCTTTTGGGCATTTTTGGTGATTTATTACTTTATTTTTTTATTGAATAATTTTTTTTTTTACTTTTTCACTTTTTCCACCATGGGAAATGAACAAGCAATCATCTGATTGCTTGTTCATAATAATACCCTGCAATACTTATGTATTGCAGGGCATTATCAGTGTCAGCCTATGCACTTGCATAGGGTGGCACTCTGCCAGTAAGATGACGTCACAGACGCCATCTTACCGGCAGTTCCTGCAGGTAACACTGGGGTCCAGATCGGACCCCAGTGTTACCATAGCAACGATCGGTGCCCCCCGAAAATGATTCGGGGGGGCCGATCGTGGGGGAAAGACACCCCAGATGCAAGTTAGATGCCGCGGTCGCGATGACCGCGGCATTTAACGGGTTAATCACCCGCGATCAGAGACAACTCTGATCGCGGGTGTTACACTGGGGTGCCGGCTATCAGTCAGAGCCGGCACCCCGTGTTTCCCGATGCCGGTTCGGCTCAAATCTTGAGCTGAACCGGCATCTGCTCAGCGTCCGATATATCGGACGCTGAGCGTTAAGCCACTGAGCTCAGCGTCCGATATATCGGACGCTGAGCGTTAAGAGGTTAATGATGATTTTCCTTTCATATATCTTTTTATTGTGTATTGTTTTTTAGCAACAATGAAAAAATACATATAGCACAGTTTTAGTACATTAGGACAAAAAAGCTTTGATTACAATGACTCCCTGACAAAAGTCATCATATTTGCTTGTGTCATTAATTATATAGAGCAAATGTACCAAAGAAATCTCCTAAGACTATCAATTGTCTTTAAATTTGAGGGCTAAACAAATAATATGATATATAGGAGGACCAGTATAAGCATAGTCAAAAACTGTGGGTAGCATCTAGTTTGCAATGTACTAGGTCCCTGCATAGTAGGGTAGGCAATTTTGTATATACAGGCAGTCCCCGGGTTACGTACAAGCTAGGTTCTGTAGGTTTGTTCTTAAGATGAATTTGTATGTAAGTTGGAACTGTATACTGTATACTGTATATAATTGTAACTCTAGACAGATTAACAATAAAGCTTAATTGCAGAAACCTTTGATAACTGTTATAGCTCTGTATTGTAGCCTAGGGCTAAAGTACAGTAAATTACCATCAGCCAGAGGTCCGTTTGTAACTAGGGGTTGTCTGTATGTTGAGTTTTCCATCTATCTATCTATCTATCTATATATATATATATTACACTCACCAGCCACTTTATTAGGTACACCTGTCCAACTGCTCGTTAACAATTAATTTCTAACCAGCCAATCACATGGCGGCAGCTCAGTGCATTTAGGCATGTAGACATGGTCAAGACAATCTCCTGCAGTTCAAACCGAGCATCAGTATGGGGAAGAAAGGTGATTTGAGTGCCTTTGAACGTGGCATGGTTGTTGGTGCCAGAAGGGCTGGTCTGAATATTTTAGAAACTGCTGATCTACTGGGATTTTCACGCACAACCTTCTCTAGGGTTTACAGAGAATGGTCCGAAAAAGAAAAAACATCCAGTGAGCGGCAGTTCTGTGGGCGGAAATGCCTTGTTGATGCCAGAGGTCAGAGGAGAATGGGCCAACTGGTTCGAGCTAATAGAAAGGCAACAGTGACTCAAATCGCCACCCGTTACAACCAAGGTAGGCAGAAGAGCATCTCTGAACGCACAGTACGTCGAACTTTGAGGCAGATGGGCTACAGCAGCAGAAGACCACACCGGGTGCCACTCCTTTCAGCTAAGAACAGGAAGACAGAAGGGGTGGTTTAGAAAACCAAAACAGGGCTGGAACGGTGCTATTCGGACAAGGGTCTTCAAGAAGGTTAAAATGCTTTATTCCATAGTAGACGCATTTTGGGCTAATCAGCCCTTCTTCAAGTACAATTGGATAAAATCTAAATATTTACAAAAACCAAATTCAGAATAACATATAATGACATATAGATGGGGATTAGACCAATATATAAAAAATTATTTAGCATATACGTATATGAAAGTCGCCAAAAATTAACTGTATATGCAAATATGAGATAAAAAAAAAACCCAAATAAATAAATATAAATATACAGATAAATAAATACATGAAAAACATTAAAGAGAGTTATGTTTAACCCCTACGGGACTCAGCCTCTTTTGGCCTTAAGGACGCGGCCCCATTCTTCAAATCTGACCTGTGTCACTATAAGTGGTTATAGCTTTGGAACGCTATGAGGTATCCAGGGGATTTTGAGATTGTTTTCTCGTGACACATTGTACTTCAAATTATTTTAAAAATTTGGATGAAATCTTTTGCGTTTAATTATGAAAAAAAAACAAAATTTGGCAAAAATTTGGAAAAATTCTTTATTTTCAACGTTCTAAATTCTCTACTTTGGATGCAGATAGTCATAGCTCCCAAATAAATTCATAACTTACATTTCCCAAATGTCTGCTTCATGTTGCCATGGTTTTTTAAGATTCCACATATTTTACTAGAATGTTATGAGGCTCAGAATTTAGGTATCATTTTTCACATTTTTTGTAAAATCACCAAAACCTGTAGCCGGTGCCAGAAGCAGGACGTTATAGAACGTCCCCGTGCGCTAAGTATCTAGCCCCGGGGACGTACTATAACATCCTGGTGCGCCTAGGGGTTAATTAAAAAAAAAAAAATTGTCAGTGACTATGTTTAATAATGTAAGACCTGAGATGGAGTGGGTATTAGACCTCGGGTTGCTAATATAAGTATTTTTAAGTAATTTGGATGGCCTAAGTAGCAAAAACATTATCGAGGGTCTTCCAAACACTCATTCAAGCCGTTTGGTATTAGAGTTTTGAGTTTAAAAATCCAGAACATTTCTCTCTGTCTCAATTTATTGAATCTTTGGTGGCAAGAAGGGTCAGTGATAGGAGTGATCGTGAATTCGTCCATAGAGCAGTCATGTTGGGAGGCTGCGTGTCTAGATACACTATGTTTTGGGTAGCCTTTCTGTATGTTAGTTCTGTGGCCATTTAGTCTGTTTTTAAGAGTTTGTGTGGTTCTACCGATATATTGCAAACCACAGGAGCACTCTAATAGATAGATAACAAAAGAAGAGCTGCAATTTAAAAAAGACTTGATGGGGAAGCATTCATTGGTGATATTGGAGTTGAATAGTTTTTTCTTGTGGGTAATAGAATGGCAACACTTACATAATGCATGGCCGCATTTAAAGGAGCCTTTTAGGCTTGGAAAGAATGATGTTTGGTCTTTGTTAAAAGAGTTCTTAGATGTTTTCTTCATGCGGCTGGGAGCTAATGAGTTGTGTAGGGTGCTATTCCGCCTAAAGATGAATCTCAGAGTTTTAGTGAGGGAATTACCTAAATGGGGGTCATGGAATAGAATACTCCAATGTTTTTGGAAAATACTTTTCATTTTAGAAGAATGTTTAGAGAACGTTGAAATAAAGTTGGATGAAAATTCATTGTTAAGTAAAGGTTTTTCCTGGTTCTTGTTTTCAATTTTATTTTTATTCTTGATTTTCTTGACCAGATAGTCCTTTTGATTGAGTGTCTATGCTTTTTTCCTGGAATCTTGTATTAATTTTGTGGGGTATCCCTTGTTTTTAAAGCGTTTCGCTAATAGACTAGACTGGTCGGAGTAATCACCATCGTTGGTGCAATTTCTCCTTAGTCTTTTAAACTGGCTGTATGGGACATTCGTCACCCATTTTTTGTAGTGGGCACTATGGAAGTTTAGATAACTATTGGAATCAACTGATTTGAAAAATGTTCTAGTATTTAGTCTTTTTTCTTGATTAGGAAAGATTTCAATATCTAGAAATTCGGCTTTATCTGTGGTTATGTTAGAAGTGAATTTTAAGCCCCAAGGGTTTTTGTTGATGTCTTGGACAAAACTGTTGAGTTCTTCTGAAGTACCCTGCCAGATGATAAAGATGTCATCTATAAACCTTTTATAGATTGCACATTTTGCGTATAGTGGGTGGGTATAGATGAAAGATTCCTCCAGGTGACCTACAAATAAATTGGCAAAACTGGGCGCAAATTTGGTGCCCATGGCCGTCCCTTTGGTTTGGAGGTAGATGTTAGACTGAAAGGTGAAGTAATTATGGGTTAAAATAAATTGTATAGCATCCAAAATAAAGGTCAGTTGTACATGTAGGATCTGAGAATCTTTTTCAAGAAAGTATTTAATTGATTGGATACCAAGACTGTGGTCTATATTAGTGTACAGCAAGCAGATGTCTAAGGTCAAAAAAAGATATGTATTCTGCCAGGGGAAATTGAGGGTGGCGTTAATAAAATCGGTGGTATCTTGAATGTGGAAATCTAGGTTAATGACATATTTTTGCAGGAAGATATCAATATAGTGAGAGAGATTAGCAGTAATTGAGTTAATCCCTGCAATGATCGGTCGACCTGGTGGATTGGAAGTGCATTTATGGATTTTTGGGAGGTAGTAAAACAGTGGTGTGTTGGGTTCTTGAATATGTAAGTAAAGGAATTCATTCTTATTTAGGATACCTTTGTTAAGACATGCTTTCAAAAAATCTTCCAATTGTTTATTGAAGGAACTGGTGGAATTGTGGTCCATTTTAACGTAAAATTCGGTATCTGACAGGAGGCGGAGTGATTCCTGGATGTATGTTTCTCTGTCTAGTATAACAATCCCCCCCCCCCTTTATCCGCTGGTTTTATAACAATCTCAGTGTTCTTTTCCAAGATAGAGAGAGCTTGTCGTTCAGCTCCCGTGAGATTATCTGTTATAGGGCCACTGGGTCTACTGGGATGTTTCTTAGGTCTCTCTTTTTCTTTGACCTTTTCCTCTTTCAAAAGTGTATTGATATCTGTGGTGACAAGGGTGTAGAAAGTATCGATGAAATTGCCCTTGTGATGAGTGGGAAAAAAAGAGGAACAGGGTTTTAAATTTGTGTGGACAAATGGTAGGTCAGGTATTGTTATGGCAGAATCAGGTGGTAGAGTTTTATTTGTAGCTTTCGAGTCCATAATATTAAAATATCTAGTTAAAGTAAGTTTACGAATATATTTATTTATGTCAATGAAAAGGTCAAACTCATTTGCAGAGGTGGTTGCGCAAAAAGATAGACCCTTTTCTAAAAGGGATCTCTCGGATGGAGTTAGATTGTGTCTTGAGAGATTAAAGATTTTAACAGTTCCGATCTTGATATGCCCTGTAAGTTCAGTTGGATCAGTCGTAACATTAACATTATTCGTTGGAGTCTCCGAATTGTTGGTGGGTATTAAGCTTGTTTTATTTGTTTTCTGTTGGATGGTCTTTCTTTTTGTTTGTTTGGTGATGTGTTTGCCACCTCTATGCCCTCGTCTATTCATTTTTTTCATTTTAAACTCAGAGGAACCGGTGGGACCGTAATTTCTTGGACTTCCGGGATTAGTCTGTACGTTGGAGTAAGATTGACAGTTTGAGGTAGGCCTAAAAAAAACGTTGTGTCTGTTACCAAGGTGATCTCTTTGGACAAAAAAGTGTCAGATTCCGAATATGTAGGGTGTCTAGGCGTATAAAACTGTTCGCCATTAAAACTCTTATTTTTCTATGCATCAGTAGATATATTGAGTTGTGAGGTGGGTGACTCGTGGAGGGTTAAAAGTGAGTCGTTCGGAGAGATTATGCATCCATTTAAAGATACAGTGGATTCATGGTGGGTATTTTCTGATGACAAGGATTTAGTTTTCATTTGAGTGATGTTGGATGCTAAGATGGACGGTTTTCTAATTATGCAAGTGGGTTCTATGTTTACATGTTTTGTAGTGGATGGAGAACTTCTACCAATAGTGGAAGGGTGTAGAGTATTTGGCAGAGAGCTGTTCCTAAATGTTAAGGATTTGGACTGGAACATCTGATTTGGAGTGTGTTGGGTGTTCTTATTAGGATCCACGGACTTGTGCGCATAAGATGGTTGCGGTTTAGGGTATCTGGATCTAGTATTGTGGGGTTTTGTGGAGAAAGGCTTGTCCTTGTTACCCGATGTAGTATGTGTAAGGGATGGGATGGGTGGTCTATTCATCCATTTGTTATTTTTATTGTTTAACCAATATTTCACATTACCAGTTTTATAGTCATCTCGATCTCTGGCCAGCTTACCCAGTTTCCTATTAATAATCTCAGTTTCGAAATCACGGAGCCTGGAGTCTAATTGACGTTTGCAAATCAAGAACCTAGGTAGGTCACTATAGGAATTAAGCTGAACAGTCAAATCATCTAATCTAGGGGCAATTTCAGTAATTAATAGTCACTGACTACTAACTCTTTTTAATGTTTTTCATGTATTTATTTATCTGTATATATATATTTATTTATTTGTTTTTTTGTAATCTCATATTTGCATATACCGTTAATTTTTGGTGACTTTTATATACATATATGCTAAATAATTTTTTATACATTGGTCTTATCCACATCTATATGTCATTATATGTTATTCTGAATTTGGTTTTTGTAAATATTTAGATTTTATCCAATTGTACTTGAAGAAGGGCTGATATCCCGAAACGCGTCTACTATGGAATAAAGCATTTTAACCTTCTTGAAGTCCCTTGTCCGAATAGCGCCGTTCCAGCCCTCTTTTGGTTTTCTAAACCCCCCCTTCTGTCTATTGGATCACTGGTTTAACTTAGGTTAAACACCAGCACGCTGAAGGGCAGCTTACGGATACTTTAAAAGCGCATTAACTTTATAATAAGGTGAGCACACCTCTAGGGGGGGGGGGGTCACTTCCTACATACCCCCCCTATTTTCTGTGTGGTTCCATTGGATACCATACATACCTCTTTCTCCTTATCCTCACAGTATCACACGAGGCGCCGTCCTCTTGTTTGCCTTCATTTTGTTTTTTTCCCCTACTTTTAGTACACTAGCTAAGAACAGGAAACTGAGGCTACAATTTGCACAAGCTCATCGAAATTGGACAGTAGAAGATTGGAAAAACGTTGCCTGGTCTGATGAGTCTCGATTTCTGCTGCGACATTCGGATGGTAGGATCAGAATTTGGCGTCAACAACATGAAAGCATGGATCTATCCTGCCTTGTATCAACGGTTCAGGCTGGTGGTGGTGGTGTCATGGTGTGGGGAATTATTTCTTGGCACTCTTTGGGCCCCTTGGTACCAATTGAGCATCGTTGCAACGCCACAGCCTACCTAAGTATTGTTGCTGACCATGTCCATCCCTTTATGACCACAATGTACCCAACATCTGATGGCTACTTTCAGTAGGATAATGCGCCATGTCATAAAGCTGGAATCATCTCAGACTGGTTTCTTGAACATGACAAAGAGTTCACTGTACTCAAATGGACTCCACAGTCACCAGATCTCAATCCAATAGAGCATCTTTGGGATGTGGTGGAACAGGAGATTCGCATCATGGATGTGCAGCTGACAAATCTGCGGCAACTGTGTGATGCCATCATGTCAATATGGACCAAAATCTCTGAGAAATGCTTCCAGCACCTTGTTGAATCTATGCCACGAAGAATTGAGGCAGTTCTGAAGGCAAAAGGGGGTCCAACCCGTTAATAGCATGGTGTACCTAATAAATTGGCCGGTGAGTGTATATATATGCTATATATATATAGTGTATAGGAACTTTTTAATTCATGGCACCCCATTTGATGTAAATTAGGTAGCTACTACAAAAATTGCAGAACATATAATAGTTCTTCTAATTAAGTCAATAATAAACATAAGAACATTTTTTTAAAAATCCTAAATAATATGGTACAATATATACAGCAAGAGAATTACTTGCAATGTAATGATTTGATCCTTTGGTACATCAAATACTTTCACCAATCTTAATTTATAGCTAAGGAGTTCTACATGCATGCTGATTAGAGATGAGCGAGCACTAAAATGCTCGGGTACTCGTTATACGAGACGAACTTTTCCCGATGCTCGAGTGCTCGTCTCGAATAACGAGCCCCATTGAAGTCAATGGGAGACTCGAGCATTTTTCAAGGGGACCAAGGCTCTGCACAGGGAAGCTTGGCCAAACACCTGGAAACCTCAGAAAAGGATGGAAACACCACGGAAATGGACAGGAAACAGCAGGGGCAGCATGCATGGATGCCTCTGAGGCTGCTTAAACGCACCATTATGCCAAAATTATGGGCAACAGCATGGCCATGACAGAGTGACAGAATGAAGCTAGATAGCATCTAAAACATCCAATAATTGACCCTGACACTATAGGGGACTATGCAGAGGCAGCGGCAGCAGGCTAGAGAGTGGCATGGCGACATACCCTAAATGGACTCAGGCTTCAAACCAATGGGTGGCAGAGAGGAACCAAAGGAGGTGAGCAAGAAGCGCTGAAATTATTTCCTCTGTGAACAAAATGTTGACGGTATATTTAGTCGATAACACAGCATGGTGGCGACATAGTGACCAAGTTCCATAACGTATCTGGTGAAACACCCGAAAAATGAGCCTGACACAGCTCGTTTGATAAGGGGACGACATTTGGAGGCAGCCATGGAGAGGACTTCCATGATTAAGAGCGACAGTATGGGGCATCCATATTGCACTTCTATGATTGCAACTGCAGGTCTCCAGCATGGCGGAGACAGACGCGCCGAGTTCCACTATGTATGTGGTGAAACACCTGAAAATTCTGTCTGACACAGCTCGTTTGATAAGGGGACCATGTATGGAGGCAGTGAACTAGTAGTAGATTAAAGGTGCTGCAGTTAAAACTATGTTAGTTGGATCTTGGGATGGAGCTGGCGCTCCGCTGCCAGGCGAGCTTTCGCCAATCCAAGCCCCTGTCTCTAGGCTACTCCCCAAACAGCACTTCTAAGAACCTTTTGTATAAGATCAAGTGTAGTAGCGTTCTTATAAGTTTGGGATATGGCGGGTGAGGGGAATGTAAACAGATGCGCAAGAAGCGCTGAAATAATATCGGTAAATGATAAAAGTTTGCCAGTATATTTTGTGGATTACACAGCAGGGTGGCGACAAAGTTAACAAGTTTGATGTGGAGTGCCCTGTAATAGCTCTTGGGCGGTGTGCCTTTTATCGCCTAGGCTCAGCAGTTTGAGCACCGCCTGCTGTCGCTTAGCGACGGCACTGCTGCTGTGCCTAGAGCTACCGACTGATGGCGCCATGCCCACGGATGGTAATTCGGAGGAGGAGGAGGTGGAGGAGGGGTGGGAGGAGGAGGAGGTATAGTAGGCCTTTGAGACCTGGACCGAGGTAGGCCCCGCAATCCTCGGCGTCGGCAGTATATGACCAGCCCCAGGGTCAGACTCGGTCCCAGCCTCCACCAAGTTAAGTGTAGTAGCGTTCTTATAAGTTTGGGATATGGCGGGTGAGGGGAATGTAAACAGATGCGCAAGAAGCGCTGAAATAATATCCGTAAATGGTAAAAGTTTGGCAGAATATTTTGTGGATTACACAGCAGTGTAATCAACAGATGCGCAAGAAGCGCTGAAATAATATCGGTTAATCATTAAAGTTTGCCAGTATATTTTGTGGATAACACAGCAGGGTGGCGACAAAGTTAACAACTTTGATGTGGAATCCATGAAAACAACCCAAATTTCTGCCTGACACACCTCGTTTGATAAGGGGACAATGTATGGAGGCAGCTATATGGACGACTTTTGGAGGTAGCAATGGAGACAACGTGTGGAGGCTGCTATGGAGACAATTTAATTTGGATAGTGCCTGTATGTGGCAGTCCAAAAAAGTTTTCAAACCAGAGGAGCAGGTAGGTGGCCCTCCAGAAAAATGGAATAGATTGAGTGCCTGTATGTGGCAGTCCCAAAAATTGTTTAAAACAGAGGACCGGGTAGGTGGCCCTCCAGAAAAATTAAATGCATAAAGTACTATAGCAAGAGCCAGTGGGCCCTGTCAAAAAATAGCCAGTTTCCTCTGCTTTACTGTACAAAGAGGAGGAGAAGGAGGAAAATGAGGAGGAGTGCATAAATTATTCAGGTTGAGCTTCGTTCACCTGGTGGAGATTGGAAATTATGAGAAATCCAGGCTTTATTCATCTTAATAAGCGTCAGCCTGTCAGCGCTGTCAGTCGACAGGCGTGTACGCTTATCGGTGATGATGCCACCAGCTGCACTGAAAACCCGCTCGGACAACACGCTAGCGGCAGGGCAGGCGAGAACCTACAAGGCATACAGCGCCAGTTCGTGCCACATGTCCAGCTTTGAAACCCAGTAGTTGTAGAGAGCTGTGTGATCATTTAGGACGATGGTATGGTCAGCTACGTACGCCCTCACCATCTTTCTGTAAAGATCAGCCCTACTCTGCCGAGACTGGGGACAGGTGACAGTGTCTTGCTGGGGTGACATAAAGCTGGCAAAAGCCTTGTAAAGCGTACCCTTGCCAGTGCTGGACAAGCTGCCTGCTCGCCTACTCTCCCTCGCTACTTGTCCCGCAGAACTACGCACTCTGCCGCTAGCGCTGTCAGAAGGGAAATAGTGTTTCAGCTTGTGCACCAGGGCCTGCTGGTATTCATGCATTCTCACACTCCTTTCCTCTCCAGGGATGAGAGTGGAAAGATTTTGCTTGTACCGTGGGTCCAGGAGAGTGAATACCCAGTAATCGGTGCTGGAATAAATTCTTTGAACGCGAGGGTCACGGGATAGGCAGCCTAGCATGAAATCTGCCATATGCGCCAGAGTCCCAACGCGCAAGAATTCACTCCCCTCACTGGCCTGACTGCCCATTTCCTCCTCCTCCAACTCCTCTTCTTCTGCCCATACACACTGAACAGTGAAGGACTGAACAATGGTCCCCTCTTGTGTCTCGCCAACATTTTCCCCCTCTTCCTCCTCATCCTCCTCCACCTCCTCCGATATGCGCTGAGAAACAGAACTGAGAATGCTTTGGCTATCAACAAGGGAATCTTCTTCCCCCGTCTCTTGTGACGAGCGCAAAGCTTCCGACTTCATGCTGATCAGAGAGTTTTTCAACAGGCCAAGCAGCGGGATGGTGAGGCTGATCATGGCGGCATCGCCACTGACCATCTGTGTTGACTCCTCGAAGTTACTCAGCACCTGACAGATATCAGACATCCACTCCTCATTGTAGACTTGAGGAAGCTGACTGACCTGACTACCAGTTCTGGTGGAAGTTGACATCTGGCAGTCTACAATCACTCTGCGCTGCTGGTAAACTCTGGATAACATGGTTAATGTTGAATTCCACCTCGTGGGCACATCGCACAACAGTCGGTGAGCGGGCAGTTGGAGGCGGCGCTGCTCTGCCCTGAGAGTGGCAGCATCTGTGCTGGACTTCCTGAAATGCGCACAGATGCGGTGCACCTTCGTGAGCAAATCAGACAGATTGGGGTATGTCTTGAGGAAACGCTGAACTATCAGATTTAACACATGGGCCAGGCATGGCACATGTGTCAGTCTGCCGAGTTGCAGAGCCGCCACCAGGTTACGGCCGTTGTCACACACAACCATGCCTGGCTTCAGGTTCAGCGGTGCCAGCCACAGATCAGTCTGCGCCGTGATGCCCTGTAATAGTTCTTGGGCGGTGTGCCTTTTATCGCCTAGGTTCAGCAGTTTGAGCACCGCCTGTTGTCTCTTAGCGACGGCACTGCTGCTGTGCCTAGAGCTAGCGACTGATGGCGCCATGCCCACGGATGGTAGTTCGGAGGAGGAGGTGGAGGAGTGGTGGGAGGAGGAGGAGGCATAGTAGGCCTGAAAGACCTGGACCGAGGTAGGCCCCGCAATCCTCGGCGTCGGCAGTATATGACCAGCCGCAGGGTCAGACTCGGTCCCAGCCTCCACCAAGATAACCCAATGTGCCGTCAGCAATATATAGTGGCCCTGCCCGGCAGCACTTGTCCACGTGTCCGTGGTCAGGTGGACCTTGTCAGAAACGGTATTGGTCAGGGCACGGATGATGTTGTCTGACACGTGCTGGTGCAGGGCTGGGACGGCACATCGGGAAAAGTAGTGGCGGCTGGGGACCGAATACCGAGGGGCGGCCGCCGCCATGAGGTTGCGAAAGGCCTCGGTCTCTACTAGCCTATAGGGCAGCATCTCCAGGCTAAGCAATCTGGAGATGTGGACATTAAGGGCTTGGGCGTGCGGGTGGGTTGCACTATATTTCCTTTTCCGCTCCAGCGTCTGGGGTATGGAGAGCTGAACGTTGGTGGATGCTGTGGAGGATCGTGGAGGCGACGATGGGGCCAAGGTCCTGGGCAGGGGGCTGACTAGCAGAGGCTGCAGATGACACAGGGGAAGGAGCAGTGGTGTGCCCGGCTGGAGGTGAACGGACTTGGTGCCATTGAGTGGGGTGTTTAGCATTCATATGCCTGCGCATACTGGTGGTAGTTAAGCTAGTAGTGGTGGAACCCCTGCTGATCCTGGTTTGGCAAAGGTTGCACACCACAGTCCGTCGGTCATCCGGTGTTTCCTTAAAGAACCTCCAGACTTCTGAAAATCTAGCCCTCGCCGCGGGAGCCCTCGCCACGGGAGCTTCACTACATGACACATTTGGCGCTGATGCACCAGCTCTGGCCCTGCCTCTCCGTCTGGCCCCACCACTGCCTCTTCCAACCTGTTCTGGTCGAGGACTCTCCTCCGTCTCAGAAGCACTGTGTTCACCCGGCCTCTCAACCCAGCTTGGGTCTGTCACCTCATCATCCTCCGATCCCTCAGTCTGCTCCCCCCTCGGACTTCCTGCCCTGACAACAACTTCCCCACTGTCTGACAACCGTGTCTCCCCATCGTCGGACACCTCTTTACACACTTCTTCCAATACGTCAAGAAGGTCATCATCACCCACAGACTGCGACTGGTGGAAAACCTGGGCATCGGAAAATTGCTCAGCAGCAACCGGACAAGTGCTTTGTGACTGTGGGAAGGGTCCAGAAAACAGTTCCTCAGAGTATGCCGGTTCAAATGCCAAATTTTCCTGGGAGGGGGCAGACTGGGGGGGGGGAGGCTGAGGTGCAGGAGCTGGAGGAGTGCCGATTTCGGTGACATGGGTGGACTGCGTGGAAGACTGACTTGTGGACAAATTGCTCGAAGCATTGTCGGCAATCCACGACATCACCTCTTCGCACTGTTCTGGCCTCAACAGTGCTCTACCACGAGTCCAAGTAACTTCAGACATGAACCTAGGGAGTGTAGCTCTGCGGCGTTCCCCTGCTCCCTCATCAGCAGGTGGTGTCTCACAACGGCCTCTGACCCCTGCAGTAGTTGGACGCCCAGGTCTCCGCCCTTGTCCTCTACCCCTAGCCCTCGGGTTAAACATTTTGAAAATGAAAGATATAACTTTAATTTTTTTTTTTACTTTTTTTTTGTGTTTTTTTTTTTTTGTGTTTTTTAGTTTTTAAAACCAAACGATGCTATCCTATTGCTATGGCTATTTTCTAGCCAACTATGAAAGCACACTGCTATGCCAGATGAGATGACGCTGAGTTATGAAAAAATAAACATAAAATAAAAAGTAAATGGCAGACTGTGCCTAATTGAAATCCAACCCCTAATAAATTGTCCCACTTCGGTCTTTGCGATGGATATGTGCGTCACTAAGCGCTAAACACAACGGTCGCAAGTCTCCCTGCAAATTCCTCACAATATGGTAGTAGATGCACTACAGCAAGGCCAGCCACCAGCAGATCAACCAGAAATAAAATATATAACGCTATTGTAGGCCTAAGTAAGCCATTTGGATTCTCCTATGGCTATTTTCTAGCCAAGTATGAAAGCACACTGCTATGCCAGATGAGATGACGCTGAGTTATGAAAAAATATAAACGTAAAATAAAAAGTAAATGGCAGACTGTGGATAATTGAAATCCAACCCCTAATAAATTGTCCCACTTCGGTCTTTGCGATGGATATGTGCGTCACTAAGCGCTAAACACAACGGTCGCAAGTCTCACTGCAAATTCCTCACAATATGGTAGTAGATGCACTACAGCAAGGCCAGCCACCAGCAGATCAACCAGAAATGAAATATATAATGCTATTGTAGGCCTAAGTAAGCCGTTTGGATTCTCCTATGGCTATTTTCTAGCCAAGTATGAAAGCACACTGCTATGCCAGATGAGATGACGCTGAGTTATGAAAAAATAAACGTAAAATAAAAAGTAAATGGCAGACTGTGCCTAATTGAAATCCAACCCCTAATAAATTGTCCCACTTCGGTCTTTGCGATGGATATGTGCGTCACTAAGCGCTAAACACAACGGTCGCAAGTCTCCCTGCAAATTCCTCACAATATGGTAGTAGATGCACTACAGCAAGGCCAGCCACCAGCAGATCAACCAGAAATAAAATATATAACGCTATTGTAGGCCTAAGTAAGCCGTTTGGATTCTCCTATGGCTATTTTCTAGCCAAGTATGAAAGCACACTGCTATGCCAGATGAGATGACGCTGAGTTATGAAAAAATAAACATAAAATAAAAAGTAAATGGCAGACTGTGCCTAATTGAAATCAAACCCCTAATAAATTGTCCCACTTCGGTCTTTGCGATGGATGTGTGCGTCACTAAGCGCTAAACACAACGGTCGCAAGTCTCACTGCCAATTCCTCACAATATGGTAGTAGATGCACTACAGCAAGGCCAGCCACCAGCAGATCAACCAGAAATAAAATATATAACGCTATTGTAGGCCTAAGTAAGCCGTTTGGATTCTCCTATGGCTATTTTCTAGCCAAGTATGAAAGCACACTGCTATGCCAGATGAGATGACGCTGAGTTATGAAAAAATAAACGTAAAATAAAAAGAAACTGGCAGACTGTGCCTAATTGAAATCCAACCCCTAATAAATTATCCCACTTCGGTCTTTGCGATGGATATGTGCGTCACTAAGCGCTAAACACAACGGTCGCAAGTCTCCCTGCAAATTCCTCACAATATGGTAGTAGATGCACTACAGCAAGGCCAGCCACCAGCAGATCAACCAGAAATAAAATATATAACGCTATTGTAGGCCTAAGTAAGCCGTTTGGATTCTCCTATGGCTATTTTCTAGCCAAGTATGAAAGCACACTGCTATGCCAGATGAGATGACGCTGAGTTATGAAAAAATAAACGTAAAATAAAAAGAAACTGGCAGACTGTGCCTAATTGAAATCAAACCCCTAATAAATTGTCCCACTTTGGTGTTTGAGGTGGATATGTGTGTCACTAAAAGCTAAACACAACGGTAGCAAGTCCCCCTGCAAATTCCTCACAATATGGTACTAGCTGCAAATAAATAAAAAAAATGTATAACGTTATTGTAGCCCTAAGAAGGGCTGTTGGGTTCTTGTTGAATCACTCCTGCCTAACACTATTCTAATAGAACAGCCTAACGCTTTCCCTGACCAGCAGCAGCTCTCTCCCTAGCGGCATCCAGACACAGAATGATCCGAGCAGCGCAGGCAGGGGCTAGTCTATTCCAGGGTCACCTGATCTGGCCAGCCAACCACTGCTATCGACGTGTAAGGGTACCACGTCATGCTGGGTGGAGTGCAGAGTCTCCTGGCTTGTGATTGGCTCTGTTTCTGGCCGCCAAAAAGCAAAACGGCGGGAGATGCCATTTTCTCGAGCGGGCGAAGTATTCGCCCGAGCAACGAGCATTTTCGAGTACGCTAATGCTCGAGCATCAAGCTCGGACGAGTATGTTCGCTCATCTCTAATGCTGATACCTGCCCTTCATGAATATTTGTGTGAAAAAAAAAAACACATGAACCATTAATAAATATTTGGAAACAGATACTTTTCCCTTAATGTATTGTTTTGTTATTTTGTTAGTCGTCTGTAATGTTTACAGCTTCTTTTACATCAGGATTTTTCTCAATGTTGACAGGTTTCCTCACTAATCTGTTCAGTAATTGAGGGTGGTTGTTAGCACTTTCCTAAACACCCAGTAAAACGACAACTAATGCCCTGAGCACATATGAATAAATCAAAATTAACGTTGTGACATGCGACAAATGAAGTCCTATACAAATAAAATGTTGCACTTTTAAAACAACTGGTTTGTGAATTCATACGACAAGCCTGAATCGCCAGCTAGGCAGACCACAGTTAATTTGATTGTGGCAACAAATTAATGTAACGCCAAGCTCTGTGTGTATGCACTACCCTGATAAAGTTGTTATTGGCAATGCTGTCTGTTAAAAACAGCTCAGCTAGCTTTGTGTTTTGTCATCCATTGTTTCTTGTGTACGGGAAAGATGTCTACAACCTTAATATCTGTACCAGTGGAGATAAAGGATTCTTCCTCCAAAATTACTCTGGAATTGGATAGACAGGTACATTTTCCCTAATAATGTTTTAAAATTAAAACTCTCTATCTTTCTGCTGTATGCTACAACAGTTACGTGTTCATTTTCATGAGGTGCAGCAAGATCAGCAAAGAAGTTTTTCTAAAGGAAGCAGCGTCCACTTATTTTTTACATATTAATTTATTATAATTAAAAGGGCTCTATTCTGATCTCTCCCGACACGTCTGTCTGACTAATATAACAATTCTGTAGCCTCATTTCCTTAAACTCTGTGCTGTCATATGCCTTAGCTTGCAATGTCTTCATAAGTGGAACTTTTACTCCACGACCCTCCTAAAAGGGGTTAGCGTTGGTTTTCACATCCATAGTTCAGTGATTTCAATAGATGCCATTGATTTCTCTGGGTGTTTTCACATTGGCTTGTGATTTCACTGATCCATTGTCTGTGGAAAAATTTTTGAAACATCACGTTTTTTGATGGATGCAGATCACAGAAGACAATAGATGTCTGTAGGTCCAAAAAAACTTGATGAAACATTGGTTTTTTTTTCAGTGATGAGGCTGAAAAACCAGGTGTGATGTTTTCAAACCATGTTAAACCTTTAGATTTTATTTTGCGGACACTAAGACAAAATGCAGGAAAAACAGACACAACGGAGACAAAATGCAATGGATGGGCACAACAACAGAAGCTGAGCACAACAGCAATTTGAAAGAGCCTGAAAGGAAATTGTCCCTAAACAGTCTGATGCTATCAACATTGATTGGACACAATCAGAATTTAAAGGAACAAATCCCCAAATGGTAACACAAATTTGTCAATTTAATTTTTGATGTATTGTAAGAGTAATAGACGAGTACCATTATGAAGTTTGCTGGCATTGGTTTATTTTATACCAATTATTCCTAAAGAATGTAAACACTTACTAAAATCAGTGGTAGTAAAGTACATATAAGTATATTTATATGTACAAGGAGTAAGAAAAGTTAAGGCTGTGGAAAAACAGAACCTACAACATATGGAATGTTTTAATACTCAATTTGTGGCTGGTTTAGGAACAGCAGCTCAGGAGAAGTCATGGAGATGTGAATGATATGTTCAAATTAAGGTGGAGATTAATCTAAGATCAATTAACAGAACAAGGAGCATGGGTGGAACAATAGATCCGAACAAGAGAGGAGAGGTAGTGAGGTGCCACATCATGCCAAGCTTTGTGGCTGAGGGTTATTTTAAACTGAATTCGAAAGGAGATGGGCAACCAGTGCAGTGACTGGCCCAGACTGGAGGAACCTGTGAGGAGTTTGTCTTGCTGCTGCATTAAGAATGGATTGAAGAGAATAGAGTTTAGCAAGTGGAAGACTGATCAGTAGGGGGTTACAGTAGTCTATGTAAGAGAGAATCAGAGTGACAGTTCAAGAGGTTTCCAGTGTAAGAAAAGGGAGGATTCTGGAGATGTTTTTGAGATGCATGCAGCAAGAATGAGCAGGAGATTGAATATGCGCTGCAAAGGAGAGGTCGAGGACCAGCACAACCCCAAGACAGTGGGCCTGTTGCCTCAGGATTATTGTGATCCCACAGACAGAGATGGAGAGGTCAATACAACTTATATTTAATGTTACAGCTCCCAACAATCCCTCAGCGCTCAAATTTTATTAAGTTATGCATAAAATTTGAGTACTGAGTGATCGTTGGATAACAATAAGGGACAGTACCCCACTTGAGCACCACCTTCCCTGAAGGACTGACTGGTATGACTACCTCATGCTACAACTCCTTTCTATTTACTCCAAATGACGCTGCCAGGTTTCAACATTTCACAAAGGTAGCGTTATGAGGAGTGGAACTATAAGCACACACTCAGTCCTTTGATCCTGTGTATTGAATAGTTATAGAACAGATCAAAAAGACAAAAAGACAAGCAGAGCGCTCTCCTCGTGCATTAATCGATGATCAAATTACTGTGCATGGAGAGGGCTCTCGGGCTAAGCCGTCTCCATAGCTTGTAAGTCTTTGCTGCATATTGCAGCACCGATCGCGGGTGTTTTCACAAAAAGATAGCGGCGTATGGGCGATCCATCTCCATGGTAGCCTCGGGTCTTTCGAAGACCCGAGGCTATTTCGTCTTAACCCCTTCATTACAATGTGCTGATAGCACATTGTAATGAATGAGGAAAATCCCCATATACTGCCATACTGTATAATACAGTATAATAAAAAAAACCTAAAATTTCAAATCATCCCCCTTTCCCTAGAACTGACATAAATATAAATAAACAGTAAAAATCATAAACAAATCAGGTATTGACGCGTCCAAAAATGCCCGATCTATCAAAATATGATAACGTTTTTTCAATGTGTTTAACCCCGTAACGGAAAATAGCGCCCAAAGTGGCCACTCAAATCGCCCACATTATGGTCCCAAATTTTGCCACCTCACTAAGGGCTCGGGCATCCACCGACTGATGCGGCCTTGGCCTGAGGCGAGATTTTCATCTTGCCTCATGGCAGATGCGGCCCTGGACTGCCTATATTATTTTCTAAATCCATCCAGCACTGAAAGCATAATAAAACTTTTCAATTCTCACAGCCCTTCTCTGCTTGTTATAATCCAAGCAGTTCATCTCAATTTTGTTGGCTGTTTTATGGTTAATAACTGATGTCCTCAAAACTTTTGTAGCTTCATATAAAATGGGAAATTGAGAGGACCGACTGTTATTCTTTTGAAAACATCATAAAAGTTTCTCTGATATTTTATCTGCTAGTCATTGATCTGTCCCGCACTTCCCACCTAGGAGGTCATTCAAGAACCTTGGAGGTCATCACTTATAGAGATGTCATTGAGAAAATTTCAGTCTGGCTGTATATTGCCAGAAGCACAATCATGTGACGTTCCCTGAGAGCAGGAAAAGCAATTTGCACAAACTATTCAGCTTGGGTATTTACCAGAACAGCTTCAGTATACAAGAGTTGAGTCTGTCAAATATAGCAAAGCTAAAACCTGTGAAATATGTCATTTGCATTGTGTCATTTCTATGTAATGACTCTACCATGAAAATCATTTAAAAAATCTAGGTGCTTTTTTTTGTATGAGGCAATGATCTGTTCTGTAAAAATTTTGGACCACTCTGGATATTTCATGAAAATTTTGTATGAGCTTTTGTCATTCAATTTATTTCTGTTGCTATAGCCTAGTAGTTTTTATGGGATCCATTGCTAGTAGTAGCCATTGCGATTATTATGGTCTACTACTTAAATCAAGCATGGACGACCCAGGGGTACTTACTCAAAGTGACTGTATTAATCTTATATTTGTAATTCTTTGCCTCCTTCCTACAAAAATTAACTTTTAAGATTATGCCAATAAGACTGAAGGGCTTCTATAGCGATTCGCTGAGCCCCTCTATACTGAAGCTTCACAGGCTCTTACAATGTGCAAGTAGCACTGCCCCTTCCAAATGAAACTGAAACTTTCTCTGCTGCAGATTACATTAAGCAGATTGAGAGGTGGGAAAGTGCTGAGGGAGCAGAGAGGGAGGGCGAGAGTCTGATTTGCAGCCCACTGGGTTTAGAAGCATAATTGTAAAAGCTGATTGGAGAAAAGCAGAGGCCATTGATAACAAATATAAAAAGATAACCATATGTGCCTGGATCTATGAGTAAGGGCCCCTGGTTTATCATGCTTGATTTTGATGGCAGATTTTATCAGGGCGCAAAATATGGTGGGGGTCCCCATTGAATGTAGTCCAGACAGGGAACAGCAATCGCTATATACCACTCCCCAGCAATCACTATGCACAGCACCCAGTATCCACTAAATAAAGCTCCCCCTTTAACCACTATATTCAGCTCCCCCTTTAACCACTGTATTCAGCTCCCCCAGCAACCACTGTATACAGCTCTGTATACACACTATGCGCCGCCATCTTTGTTTAAACCCGATAGTCTATGGCAGAATAAGACAGAACTTATTTTTCCCTCGCTCTGCCTTAGACTAAAGTCAGGCACATCGGCGGTATTCGGCCCACGCCTGAAGAGCCCGGAGCCATATAAACTGTTGCCGATTTGGTGGGGGCCCCTATAAGGCCCCTATAATGTAAAACTAAAACTGTAGTCATTACTATAGTGGTCACTTTACATCTTTTCTGCTCCCATACTAATAAGTAACAACCAGTCACGGTAATCAACTGTCATGATATCCAATAGCAGGGACAAGACAGGACACTGTTAGCATCAAGGGTGGGCACAGGAGGTGCAGCGTGCAGACTGGATGCAGTAGTTCTACAACAAGCAGACGTGCAAAAGCCAGGTGAGCAATCTGGCTTTTGCAGTAGTTCAGCAAGGTAAATCGCAGGAGGGAGGAACAATCCAGAGAAAGAGGTTCTAAGCAAGAGGACTGTCCAAGCAGGAGCCAAAACACAATGCTCAAGCAATGTCTACTGAGCAGGACAGGAAATATATATCAAACAGGAAGTAAGATGGCACCCGGTTGAGACAACATCCACCATCTTAAATGAGGGTAAACTTAAGGGCAAGGCAAACTAGATGGGGAATAGCAGAGAAATGTCTGACATCAACTGCTCTTTCTTCCGTGAACATTAGCAACTATGACCATCTCAGTAAAAGCAGAGATTTTAGTAATTTTCTGGTCCACGGTATTTTTCAGGCTTTGCATATACAGTATGTGCATAATTTAAAGAAGAGGCTATCTACAGCCTTAAAACGCATAGGCAATCTTTAAGTACAATCTAAAGGAAACCTATCATTAGAAACAGTGACATAGCTGGGGTTTCAGTATGGGGTGGGGCGGGGGCAACACATTTAAATGGACTCCCAACTAAATGTTTTTAACTGCAAAGGAAAATACTATTATTTGAGTGCTGCTAGCGGTCAGCAGGTCCTTAGCTGAAGCAGAAGAACACTGTGTGTGCTATCAACTCTGCCCTTTTCACAGCATTGTGTTACACTTATCACCTGTGTCTCTTGCTAACCCAAAGTTCACAGCACACACAGTGTTCTTCTGCTTCAGCCCAGGACCTAAGATAGCGCATGTCCTGTGATGCTTTTATAAAGAGGTCAATGGTGTTACTTTGTGGTCCCAACATGGGCAGGATGAGGCATTTTGGTGCTAAAGGCATACAAGCAAAATTTCCTCTTACCCCTTCCCCTGTAAATTGCCCCAGCCCCCTATTGAGTGTCCCCCAAGCTTGCCCCAGCAGTACTGAGTGGCCCCCATGCATGCTCCAGCAGTATTGAGTGGCCCCCCACGTGTGCCCCAGCAGTATTGAGTGGCCCCCATATGTGCCCCAGCAGTATATAGTGACCCCTACACATGACCCAGCAGTACACAGTGACCCCCTACACATGCCCCAGCAGTATATAGTAACCCCCTACACATTCCCCAGCAGTATATAGTGACCCCCTTCACATGCCCCAGCAGTATATAGTGACCCCCTACACATTCCCCAGCAGTATATAGTGACCCCCTTCACATGCCCCAGCAGTATATAGTGACCCCCAACAAATTCCTCAGCAGTGTATAGTGACCCCGAACACATTCCTCAGCAGTATTTAGTGCCCCACACATGCCCCAGCAGTATATAGGGACCCCCACACATCCCCAGGAGTATATAGAAGCCCCCACACATGCCCCAGCAGTATATAGAAGCCCCCACATTCCCCAGCAGTATATAGTGACCCCCTACACATTCCCCAGCAGTATATAGTGACCCCTACACATGCCCCAGCAGTATATAGTGACCCCCAACACATGCCCCAGCAGTATATAGTGACCCCCAACACATTCCTCAGCAGTGTATAGTGACCCCCAACAAGTTCCTCAGTAGTATTTAGTGCCCAACACATGCCCCAGCAGTATATAGGGACCCCCACACATCCTCAGGAGTATATAGAAGCCCCCACACATGCCCCAGCAGTATATAGTAGCCCCCACAAATGCCCCAGCAGTATATAGTGGCCCCCACACATGCCCCAGCAGTACATAGTGGCCTCCACACTATATCCCCAGTATCCCCCCAAAAGCCCATTATATAGTAAGCCCCGAACATTAGGCGACGGCATCTGGGTCATAGAGATAAGCCCTATCTGTGAACCAGCCACCGTCACTGAAGCAAGGACGTCAGCGTCTGGGCCGGACAATGGATGCAGGCAGCCATTGTACCGCTGCCTAAAGACATGCACATCGCTTATCGTTAATGAGGGACGGGACAGGGCCCACAGAGTGGGCAGGAGATCACCAACTCTTTGTCCAGACCCTGGGCCCCTAGAGGCCCATTGGGCCAGGAGCACTCCCGCCCCCGTCCCCAATAGCTACACCACTGTGTAGATCAGAAATCTACTTAGTAAGGTAGATCTGATGTTAGGTTGTTAGTAATATGCTGAACCTATTTACCTGATCATAAAACTCTTTCTAAGCTAAGCTTTATCTAGCTAATATGCTAATTATCGGCAGAGGCTACTGAGGCATGGAGTAGCCATTCTGGACAGTGAGAGCAAAGTCTACTCAATGCCCCAGTAGCCTCTGCCAATAATTAGCATATTAGCTACATAAAGTTTGACTCTTAGAAAGTTTTACCCTGGCTGTAATGTCACTGTGAGGGGTAGTTTCTCATATCCCCCATCCCTTCAGAGAGGTACAGGCTGAGTCTGTGGTTCTATTAAAACCCCATAACCTTTGATTGGAAGATGGCACAATTGAGCCATTGCTTTCACTCACCAGGGTACCTTGCTACCTTTCACCCCATACCAAACTTGGGGTGTCTAGGCCTAACATTAGGGGTGTTCTGCATTTGTCTGGGTTCCCCTGTAGCTAGGCTTTTGATACTCGGGCCATGAGGGTTTCCCTGTAACTGGGGACCCATAATTATGAATTATGCCCCAGTTATGGACAGCTATTGATTTTTTTTGTGCGAAAGCAACACACAGGTCTATTTCTTTGATCTCTCCTTTCCCAGAGATGAGCTAGCAGAGGTGTGATTTTTTTCACTTAGAAGCTTCCTCCTAATCTTTGGTCGTCAAGGAATCTCCTGGGGTGTTGGCTCCAACTAGCCTTCCTGCCAGTTGTATACTTAATTAGCATTTGTTCTGGCAAATGGAGTCTCATAACAAAGTAATAACATTGACATGATACAATGAAACAGTTGATACATTATTGTCGCACCTCCCTCTGTAGATTTAGAATGGGATTTTGATATTCTTGCCAACTCTCGCTGGTGTGACAACTCCTCTGTGTTGTCATACCTGCCCCTTAACTTGTGCTGGAGGGTGAAGTCATACTGCTGTAGCACTAGACCCCATCTAAGCAGCTGCAGTTTCAGTAAGGCCACAGAATGGCCAGACATACTATTATTGTGGTGGCACAGGCCACCTCCACCGGTAGGAGTTTCCTACTCAGGGGTACTATCCAGTGTCCCCCCACCTGCTGTCTATCCCAGCTATTGCATCTTAATTATTCTTTTCTGACACTTGCCCAGCTTGATTGTCAGACTGGCTCTGGGACACCTGTAACAGACATTTCCAGTGCTCCCCCTAACGCCATCCAGGTAGGCAACCGTTGAACCTTCAATCACATTTATTCATTTGTTCGTAAAGGGACTAGTGTTTTGGTTATGCCACTGGACATGACTTTGGACTCAGAGTCCACTATCAAAATGTGTGAACAAAAATGGGGAAACATTTCTAAATTCCCAACAACCGGGCAATAACTATGGCCTCCTCTGTGCTCCCGTCCTCTTTTGCTGATACCACTACATTAGGGCTTTCCTTTCTCTTTCCCTGACTATGTGATCTGACCTATCCTGCAGGTCTGCTGGTGTGTCTGTGTGTGTCATGGCTCCCAGGACCATTACCGTCAGGTTATCTCCAGAGTGCAGGGCAGCCTGGAACAGGTGATACCCTGACTCTACAATGGTTAAAGACAACACATCATTACTGACCTCAGCTACTAGTGAGCAGCTGTCAGTCTCCTCTATTTCTTCTGTAACCACAACAGCAGAAGGCTCCAGCCTCACAGACCAGGTAGGTTTCCGGGACAGTCTGGCTGCTGGTTATAGAGGAAATGGACACACCACACTCTCTATCCTGGGGCAGAGCCGTGGGAGTACACATACCCCAATCCACATGAACATTAATCACATTTTCTGATGCTATGAAGTCACTGGCCTCCACACTACTGCTAGACAGACAGACATCTATGAGAGGTGAGGGTACATTCAAATTAACAGCAATGTTGGAAGCTGGTCTCCTGCCAACTTGGGTGAGGTAGAATGGTGTCACACCAGAAGCTTTGTGAACAATGATAGAGCAGTTGACAGGGGGTTTACCCCCCTTCCATCCTGTAGCAGCAGGCTTCCGTGCCTCGGGCACTCTACTGGCAACAAACACATGCCAACTGGGCAGCCTTTTCCAAGGTTTTGGGTTCCCGTTCACAAATAAATGGTTTCACATCTGTGTGGATGCTATCTTCCAGGGTGGTCACACCTCATCCTCTGGACAATTGTTTAAACAGAGTCTGTAATTTGATGGTGTTCTCTGCATAGCTGCATAGCTCTGCACCCACACACTTTATAGTCCACCAACGTTCTCCGTATATCTCTGGCATGAGATTAAAACTCTGTGTCAGAGCCTTCTTGATAGCCTCATAATCATGCTCCACAGTAGGTAAGGCTACAAACGCCTCCAGTGCTTTGCCTTTAAGTACAACCCTCATTGAGTCAATCATGAACTCTTCTACATTCCTAACTAGTCTGTCAACAGTGAGGCCCTCTATTTATTAGTTTTTCGAAAATTCTGTAGATGATGTTTTTGTCTAGAAGCATAAAACCATCTCACTTGATGGCTGGATGGATAGACATTTAAAACATCTCTCTAAATCTAGCTATATATCGGTGTAGGTTGTGCAAGGAAATGTAGAGCATTTGTCACAACCCATAGGCATGTGATTTGTGCCTAGGGCAACACCATCTGACTGAATCTGAAAAAGTAGAATCATTTCCCCCAACATCTATGTGAAGAGACCTTTGCATAAACCTGAAAACTAATTTTGATCATTTAATGTCCAACATTTAACTGTGATGCCAATTTCTAAAGGATTTGACTTTTGTCAGACTGGCTGTGTTAGGCACAGTGCACCTGAACTTATGCTATGCCTGGCCTGGAAACCGGGTGTAGCACACGGCTGGCTGGAGAAGGGGCCGCTCCTCACTCCCCTTACTCCATAGGGAGCTGTGCAATTGTGCCATATTTATGACAAAAGAAAGAGCATGGTCTACGTATTTTCGGGCTGTCAGCACGGTACAGTGACGTGTGTTCACACCATGGTGGCCATATGCCATGGTGGCTAGCACATGGACACCATATACATTTGTGAGCATGGGGCCTTTCACTGAAGGTTAAACTTAATATATATATAGGATATTAATGCGGGTGCAGTAGGGGAGGATATTACAAGAAGTCTAGGCTTAAAAAAAAATAAATTGATAAAGTCAAAAGAACAAAAGTTTCAACATTTTTTCAAGTCCTTAAAGTGTAACCGTCATTCTGAACAAAAAAAATAAAATAAAATACATAATTCTACTCCAGGTGTCCCTGGGAATTATTCCTCAAAATATTTCCCCTCTCGGTCCTCATTTGGTATCTTTTTTGGCCCATAGCAACCAGGGTTTCCAGCTCTCAAAAATCTACAATCTATCTATATCTTCTATTTATCTCTCATCTATCTATCTATCTATCTATCTATCTATCTATCTATCTATCTATCTATCTATCTCTTCTATTTATCTTCTATCTATCTATCTATCTATCTATCTATTTATCTATCAATGTAACACTCCAGCACAGCACATGAGGGCACAGCACATGAGGGCACAGCATGAAGACTTGAAGATTGTCTCCTGCCACTTCCTGCTGTGTGTTAGGTGATGGGGGGAGGGGGGGCTGCTGTTTCTGTCTGTGTGGATTATGTGTTTATACACAAGTGTAGGGGAAGTGAGGGTTTCTCCCTACACATGATTGCTGCAGCACTGAGCCATGAGGCAGTCAGCTGTGAGCAGTGAGACATCAGGTGATCAGCTGTGAGCAGTGAGCTATGAGGTAATCAGCTGTGTGCAGGGAGGGGGATGGGGGCGTGTCTCTTTCCGTAGTCTCAGCTTCTTTATGAAGACAGAATGTCCATAGTAACAGACATATGAGAGATCACTGCCATCTAGGGGAAGTCTGCAGAATACAAGAGGAAGGAGCAAGATTCGGGTAATTAATCCAAATGCAAAAGGGCTTATGTTGCCCTACAACATATCAAAAGTTTCAACACTTTAAATCATAGACTTGTGTGAAACAATAGGTCATTTTCTAAAAACACATTTGCTATAAGCAGAAGTAATGTAATTAACTCTTGATATGGTATATATGTGTCAGGATTTGGGATGTGTGGATCCAACGGACAACCGCCGGAGGTGGTACTAGCCGACACTTGGGAGCAGAGTCTAATTGGCACCTGGTCTTAACCAGAACCCACCACAAATCGGGATGGTCTTGCTGCGGCAGGGTACCACCAGGTTTTCCACAGGTGCAACTAGCCCGTGGTGGCAGCCGAGGCCGAAGTACCTTAACGGAAGACAAACTCGTGGTCGGGTCCACAAGTCAGCAATGGGAGGTCCAGGCAGGGAGGCTCCAGTAACACGGGAATGCAGAAATACACAGGAACGCAGGATACACAGGAACGCAGGAATACACAGAAATGCAGGAATACACAGAAATGCAGGAATACACAGGAATGCAGGAATACACAGGAACGCAGGAATATCCCTGGGGAGCTTTTTTTAAGGCTGTGAGGCACAAAGATCCGGCAGGGAACATAGGAAGGGGCTGGGAATTTAACTGGGAAGTGCCAATTATCGGCATACTGGCCCTTTAAAACGCGGGAGCTGCGGGAGCTTCCGAGACTGTCGCTGGAGCCAGGAGAGGTGAGTTCAACGGTGGAGAGGCTCCAGGGGCACTCAAAGGTACACAGGTGCGCCTGCGACCCGGGGTATGGGTCACAGGGGCACACGTGACAGTACCCCCCCTTCGACCTCCCCCTGTTTTTAGACTGGAGGAACCTATGAAGTAGAGCACGGTACAGGATATCGTCCTCAGCCTCCAACATTCGCTCCTCGGGCCCGAACCTATTCCAGTGAACAAGAAATTACCGTCTCCCTCTAATTGACTTCATGTCCATGACCTATTTGACTTCATAGACGTTGGTGGAATCAGCCACAGGAGCAGGAGGAGAAATTTGCTGTGAGAAACAATTTAAGACTACCAGTTTAAAGAGAGAGACATGGAAGGAATTCGGGATGTGCGTGGTGGGAAAGAGGCAAAATTTGTATGCCACGGGGTTACATACAATACCTCAAATAGACCCAGACAACGAGGACCAAGTTTGTAGCCGGGGATTTTCAGACGGACCTACCTGGAGGACAGCCACACCTTATCTCCTGAAGAGAAAACTGGAGGAGGCCTGCATCTCCTGTCGGCCTGTGTTTTGGTGCGGACATATGCCCGATGTAGAGAATGCCGAGTTTGCTCCCAGATGGACTTAAAAACAGATTGGCCAGAAGCGAAGCTGATTGCAGACCTGGCAGCGGAACGAAATGAGACATTTTAGAGAACCAGTCAGTTACCACCCAAATAAAAGAATTCCTAGAGGAAGATGGCAAATCTATAATAAAGTCCATAGCTATGTGAGTCCATGGACACCAAGGTATCAGCAACGGCAGGAGCAGACCTGCTGGCTTGACACGTGACGACTTGTTATAAGCACATGAAGCGCACTAACTCACAAAATCTCGAACATCCTTGACCAGATCTGGCCAACAGTGGTATTGAGATATGAGAGCGGCAGACCTCTGTACCCCAGGGTGCACAGCCACACAAGAGCAATTTCCCAAAATCAGTATCCTCTTCAGAAGAGCCGATCGAACATGAGTTTTGCCGGGAGGAAGCTGCCACAGATCCACAGGAGCGGCTACAACTAGTCAATATTACGAGGAGCTGATTCTTCCCCATTGACATCACAGGCACGAGAGAGGGCATCGGCCTTAACATTCTTCTCTGCTGGATGGAAGAGTATCATAAAATTAAAATGGCAGAAGAAGAGGGACCAACAAGCCTTTCGAGGATTGAGACGCTTGGCGGCCTGGAGGTATAGGCGGTTCTTGTGATCCATGAAGATACAGACTGGATGAAGAGCTCCTTCCAACAGATAACACCACTCTTTCAAGGCTAGTTTTATGGCCAGAATCTCCCAATCACCTATGGAGTAGTTCCTCTCCGCAGTGGAAAAAGTCTTTGAGAAGAAAGCACAGGTGAACATTTGCCCATTGGGCCCTTTCTGGGGGAGGATGGCACCAGCTCCTACAGAGGAAGCGTCAACTTCAAGCTGCAATGGTACCTATTTTAGATTCGGTCTATGGGACATTAGTCAAACCTGAAGCCAGCATTACTTTTCTTCACCTGTACAGGTCATCTGAATACATCAGTGAATTTTTTTTGTTTTTCAATTAACGCTAAATCTCCCAAAGTATAGAAGGACATCATCGTGTCACTGTGCTGTAAACCATTTTGGTGAAAGGCTTATGGGATGGAATTATTATAAAAGGTTGATTTTCATAAAGGGATCTGTTTCGTTAGATGCCATTACATTCGATGGCTTTATGTTGATATTCAATATAACCGAGGCATTCACAAGTTCCATTGTAATTTGTCTAATTTTTCATAAGTACATTGTGTTTTTGCAGCTTGTCTGCAGCTTTGATGGTAGAAATGAAAGATTTCAGATAAACATTATTATGAGGCATATATGAAGTATTCAACAAAGTGATTGAATTTTTTTGAACCAAACTAAGAAATGTGTTCTATTTTCATTATGGCCTTTCATCATCTTGAAGTACAGTATCTTGCACCACTGTCATAATAACGTCTTATCTTCTCAGCCAAGGAAAAGACCAGCCTTGTATTAGAATGTGCAATTTGCTAAGATAAACAAAAGGTAACGGTCTGTATTCATTTTCCTGCCAAGTGCAATCATGAATAAGAAAAATCACTTTTCACACCTTACAAGTGGACTTTAAAGGAGATAACTTCAGTTAGTTTTGAAGGTTATACCTCGAATACTACTACTTTTGAGATGAAAAGAAAAGTGATCAACAGTATGCTTTGTGCTGGGTGTAAGTATTATACTCAACAATAGAGTACATAGCTTCATAAAGGCTATAAATAGAACACCGGTCAAAATTCTATTTGTACATCTCTTTGTACATGTTCAGCTTTCATTCATTTCAAGAATTGCTGTCTTTGTGAGGTGACTGGATGGATATTGTCAAGAAATCACCTTCTGCCCATATCATGCAATATAACCTGCTAAATTTAAACGTTTTTTTTGTTTTGATTATTTGGTTTTGTGGTTCTTCGAAACAAAAGACCTTATTGTGCAATATATGTTTACATACAGAAGAAAATATGTATATGCTTATACTACCAAATGGGTTGCCCATGGTTACAGTGATCTCTTTCAGTTTCCAGCACTACTGGTCTTTTCAGAAAGGAAGTATTTATATCAGTTGATTTTCTCAGTAGTTGTGTCTGAAAGATCGGCCAACTGAGGCCTGGGATTGGCTCAGTGATGAGGTGTCAAAACAGTGTGAAGTCAGCACTTCCAGCCCAACAGGACCAGAAATATATGTTTGTGAATAAGGTGTAGATTTTGTAAGCGAAACTCAGAAGGAGCACAACTTGTTTTGTCGTAGAGAGTGGCAATGAAAAATAGCAATTTGGAATCTTAAAAACTTTCTCCATCTCTAACTTCCCTTCCAAACAACAAAATTCAAAGAAAAATATTGAAAACAAAGTTAAGAGAACATGATCCAACCACATCTGCCACAGGTGAAAAGATCTAAAGTAAAATTCTCCCAGACTTACTAAGATAGAAGTTGTATTACCTAAGCAACAGCGAGAGAGAGGAACTAGAAGTTTACAAAACGCAAGTGATCCACTGTGGTAGGTTTCCTTTAATAGGTTGGTTTTTATAACAAAGCTGTGTTTACTGGGGGAATCAGTAGGGTGTTCCAAAGTAGAGCAGCTTAGCTCAGCAGCTACCTCTGCACTGCAGAGAGAATGGTTTTGCATAGAAGGAAAGCTTTGAGTATATTGATAGACAGGAAAAACATTACGTGAGACTCAGAAGTACATTCCCATCATAAAAAAGTGGGCTCTCAACCCTAGGCTAACAACTGTAGTGAGTGGAGACTTAGCCAATGATTGTGTAGCTCATTCCATTAGCTTATTGGGGACCTGCTCTGCTATTCTCTGAACTAAGCGACGAGAGCTGGCGGCCACCTCTCTGCACATTTTAATAATAAAATAATCTCTGATCCCTAAATAGAACTGAGACCTCTATCTTATCTAAACATTGTTGAAGTTTCAGATCATTGATTGTTGTGGTTGCAGTTATGGCTTCTGGCCACCATATATTGGAGTAATGCTTGGCCTAAAAGCTGATCGGTAAAAAGGAGGGGTGTCGGCCCCCGATTAATCAATTATTGATGGCCTATTCTGCAAATTGGGGCATAAATATTAATTCCTGGACAGACTTTTTAATGCTAGGACAAGAAGGAGACTGTTGCTGATGTCAGAGGAACAATTAGAAACAAGGGTTGATTTGGCTGCTTCAATCATTTGGCTGCTTCACACTTTGGTTGTTCTGTATTCCAGGAAAGACAAAATGAAGGGTCCATTTTTGTTTATCAAATTCAGTAACAATTAAGGAAAAACAATATGTGGTGGTTTTTTTACTGCTTCTAATGTTGCCAGATTATAAACCGTTCAGTGTTTATGTACATAATTTATTCCTGCATTTCAGCGGAATAGTGAGTTTCTTCTGAATAACTGGAGTTTGTTGATAACGGAGCGTACATGGAATGCAATTAAGACATTGACTAAAAAATGAAAAATCTGTTCACATCCAGTATATACTAGACATGCTGATCCAGCAGAATTACATCATGCATGTTAAATATTCAATCCAGATATACTGCCGGGAGGCATCTTTTCTTTTTTCATGTCTAGCTCCATTTCTTTACTTGTTCACTTTCTTGCTGTTAAAGCGCAATATGTGACAGTACATTTATTCCCATTGTGCTTTTTCAACAGAAGATTGTGATCTTTTGCAAAGCCAGTGTACAAAAAAATAGAACTGAAAATGAGAGAAAAAAGGTTGGTTCATCTTCAGAAGGCTTGAGTGACAAAACATGCTCAGGAAGGTGCAGTCATTTGAATGGAAGATACTAGATTTTACCATGAAAATAAACAAGCTATTGTGTAACCCATAGAGAAGCTGTTTATGGAAAGCCATTATTACACCACCATTAAGTTTCTGAGCACACTATGTGTCAAGCTATGCTGCCGTCCTGTCATCTGTTATGAACCTCAAAGAGAGCAAAAATCACAAAACAGTGTCAAGAAGAGGGAAGTTACCATTTATTCCATGGCTGTAATTATTCCTAGATTTGTATCATGGCTTATACATTTCTAGGAGGAAGTAAAATAGAATTTTTCTGTATTTCCATTCCAACGTTTATCCTTGAAATCGAGTTTGCTGCATTATTAAGAATAATTTCTCTTTATCGGAAGCGGAGGAAATGGAAAAGCTTCATCTAGACATCTAATAAGAAATGTAACTGTGTATGGAAAAAATATTCAGGAAAAGCATTTATACAGTAGACATCTTCTCATGCACAAGTATGGAGACAAGAATGATTTTCAAGAAGGCAGATTTTGTAGATAGTATATAATATAATATTTGAAGGCTTTCCAGACTTTTGCATGTGTATATGTACCTCTCAAGCAAAGTTTCTTGCAAGGTCAACAACACTAAAAAAGTGTGTTGTTGTTTTTGATGGGATACTTGTGGCAGACTGATAGAAGAGATTATTTGGTAGTCCTGGAGACAGCATTGATCAGAGGGGCTCAATTTGACATGGTGACATGGCCCATAAGGTATCTATCCAAAATGATAAATTATTTATAAATAGTCTTTTGAAGACTATGCTTTGGGGCCCAATAATTTTAGGAAGCGGAGTCCAAGGGATTACGAGTAATTCACCCTTTAACCCTACACAATGCACTTTCCTTGAAGGCAATACCTAGTTGCTAGACTATCAATAGAATATTTTTTGTCAAAACGGCCAATAAATAAATTATGCATTATACTAGAGGAGTAGGCACCAATCAAAATCAAGTAAGGCAATGTCAAACAGGTGAATACATCCATATGAATAAGCAGGTCAAGGTCATGACTGTACAGATACTTAAAGGGACTAAAAGAATTTAGGGGGAGATTTATCATATGGTAGCGGCCATGCCCCCCTCTTTGCTCTAATACATCAAGAGCCTTAGGTCAGACATGGCATAGTTTTGTGTAAAAACCAGCAAACGAAAGTTCACGGGCTTTGCAAAAGAACGCAGGCCCTCCACCGGCCACCACGCCCCTCTTCTTGCAGTGCTCAGAAAGCTGGTGTGGAAGCAGTGATAGATCAGTGTAATCGATTGTGCATGTCAGGTCTTGGGGAGGCAGCAGAAGAGGACCCAGGAGCACAGCAGCTCTGAGGAGAAACCTTGCGTATAAGGAGGGGAAAGTAGGATGCCGGGCACAGTTACTCTGAGGCCAATGGGTGGATAGTGGAGCAAAAAGGGGGCATGACAGAGAAACAGTAGGGCTAAAGTATGACACACTAGATGTAATATTAACCAATTTATCTACTAAAATGTATATTTAAACATAGGAACGTTTAGAAGATGAATAATATCTGAATTTAATATTGCTTGGTATTATGACAAAGACTTTGATGCCCTCAAAAAAGGAAAGAAGTTTGACCATACACATTAGTTTGAGGCTAGCAAACCCCATCCTTCTTAACAAGAACTATTTTTCATGTAAAGGACCCAAAGTCTGCCAAATGCCATTGATATCTCAAATATGTAGAGCCAGTTAGATTGCTCCACATATAAGTTAAAAAGTAAAAAAAACAGCCCCAGGCATCAGAAATGATAATGAAGCCAGCCAACTGGATACTTTTCTTAAATTGTTTTAGAATAAGTCCCACCTGAAGCCGTTGTGAAAGAGTTAAAATAGATATGAAGATACTTAGGAACTCCCGTGTTACTATTATTATGATTCATAGAGCACCATCAATTCCATGGTGTTGGAATATACGACCTTACCTGTAAAGACACACTCTTTTTCCAAAGAACATTTAGCATGACTACCACCAGCGAGTCATATTATTCGACTGATTTCCTTCTATCCTGTGTGCTAAGTTGAGAGTGAATTCTGTGCAGATTCTCAGTCCACATGGGAAGATGACTTACCCTAATTTGCCCTCTTTTCAGAATCAATATTCTCACTCTATTTGTTCTTAATTACATATGTGTTGCCATAGATATGTTTTACTAAATTAATTGCTCAAACAATTTTAGTCACTAACTGAAATATATAAAATTTATAGCTATGAGGTAGCAGGTGAAATGTTGCTTTCAAATGGAGTGAAGGCACTTTACCCGACAACAAAAGCCATAAATTGTGTGTTGAGCAGCCAGTTATAGCCAATTCTAGTTATCAATTTTATAAAATGTGTCTCTTTACCTTTACTCCTGTAATTTGTAAGAAAAATAAACTGTTCACAGGTCATGATATCGCCCAAAACTGCATAGATACTGGAGGGATGTAGTCGAAATACTACAATTAATATTTTGTAGTCAGACCTAATGATCCAAAAATATGCATCTTGGGTACTAAGGTTCAAGTCGTGGGTCCGGAATGTATAACTGGAAATCTGTTCAGCCACCTAATGTTGAGGAGTGGGAAATTAGGCTGGATCTCTTTATTGCCGCAGAAATAAAAGGAGATATGTACATTAGGTAGAAAACTTTCTTTAAGGGATATCTGGCAATTATGGATGAATAGACCATGTAATATTTTCATTATTATTTATTTGTTTTTTTACTTACCTTATTTATCTAATTTTACCCATCCATTAGGTTGACCTATTAGGATTTTGAGTTTCACCATAAAGAAAAGTTCCAAACTGTCAATTTATATTAGCTAATATGTGTACTTACTAGTAAAACATTTGGGTTCCAGTGCAACAATAATGAAAGAATCGAATTAAACCCCAATAACTGTTTTGAAAGTGGTGTTAAAATATAGGGTATCATAAAGTTTACCTAAGACAAATATATAAAGATAACTAAGACAAATATACAAAGAAATGCAATAAATCAAAAAATGGTATTCGTTTTTATAGTTTACAAGAAAATCCATTGAAAATGAACATAATTTATTTTTAAGATGTTCAGAACATGAACACACTAATGCATTTAAATATCTCACCCCAATTAGTTCCAAAAAAGTTATCAAAGATGCTGACTAATGTTTAAGTGAATGATAAACAAATTAAAAGTAAATTAATAGGAAAAATAAATATTTTTTTAACTGGAATAGAAAATATAGTATAGTTGAACAATTATTATGGGCACAATATTTATCTTGTACATAGCGCACTGGGGCTGATAAATTCAGTATATTATTAGCTCCATTGGCACCAGATGTGGCAGAATTATTAAGAGGTTTTTTGGTAAAGATTATAGTAAATCTGATAATAATCCCAGCCTTGGTCTGCCTTGTTCCATCCACTTTTTCCATGAAGTAGGCCCGAAATTACAACTTTTTTGCAACTGTTGTGCAAATCACAATATTTTGGCACCATTCTGCTTGTTAAATATGTTTCATTTTATTTTAACACCTTTTGTTATATATATTTTTTTTAATTATTTTTTTTATTATATAATGTGACGGGGAGGGGTGAGGTGCACTTCCTTCTCCACCTGGCCATATGCTTTGCCTGAGCTCCAACCCTGTGAAGCACATTGTCCTGTGCATGAAGCCTTATTGTTGGCCAAATCTAGTATGAAAGGGTACACAGAGAAAAACTCTTGTGTAGATATCACGTTTCTAGTTGTCAGAGATGTTTAAAGGAAACCTGTCAACTGAAAGTGACCTAATAAACCACTACCAGTATTTTGCCAAGCAGCTGAACACCTTCCAGATTCTGTTTCTTGAAGTCTGATGCATGATGTCAATCACAGAGGAGGAGGCGTTCTGAGCTGCCCACCTTCAGTGCTAAACTCTTGACTTTATACACCGATTTACTCACTTCAAAGTTGATTTTCTGTACTTACAAGGAAACAAAAACTGGAAGGTGTTGCATTCTTTGACACTATTTTCTGGCAAAGCAATGACTAGTGAAAATATAAATGACAATATCAATATCATCCAGTGAGAAACTGTATTTAATATTGCAGTTATTTAATGTAGTTATGCATTTGATCTACATTTAGCAATGAACTTTTTTCCAAGAGCTTTAGTGGCAAAATCAATATGATTGAATGAACAATTCATCTGGGAAAAAGTAAAGTACTTATTATACACTGCGGTCTGTCAACTATCAAAACAGGGAAGACACATTAGATTTATAGTATGAATGTCGGTGGGTGGGGAGAGGGGGCTAATTTGAGTTATTTTATACATAAAAATATTATGTTTAAAGTTAATATGCCATTTATTCATAACTTTATGGTTTTGAATATATTTGGCTTTTTTTTTACTTTCTGTTTGTCATCTGTGTTACTTCCAACATCATAGCATTTGTTATATTTAGTTTTTTTAATCTTGTCAAAAAAACAAAAATCAAGCCATGGCAGTTAGAGATGAGCGAGCACTAAAATCCTCGACTGCTCGTTACTCGAGTCAAACTTTTCCCGATGCTCGAGTGCTCGTTTGGAATAACGTACCCCATTGAAGTCAATGGGAGACTCGAGCATTTTTCAAGGGGACCAAGGCTCTGCAATAAAATGTGTTATTTTATTGAGAAATAAGGAAGTCAGTCCTGTTTGTTCGTTTTTTTTATTCAATGGAATATTCGCGGAACTTCAAAAAGGAGAATGACCCGTGTTAAACATCTGCAATAGAGATGAGCGAACACTAAAATGCTCGGGTACTCGTTATTCGAGACGAACTTTTCCCGATGCTCGAGTGCTCGTCTCGAATAACGAACCCCATTGAAGTCAATGGGAGACTCGAGCATTTTTCAAGGGGACCAAGGCTCTGCACAGGGAAGCTTGGCCAAACACCTGGGAACCTCAGAAAAGGATGGAAACACCACGGAAATGGACAGGAAACAGCAGGGGCAGCATGCATGGATGCCTCTGAGGCTGCATAATCGCACCATTATGCCAAAATTATGGGCAACAGCATGGCCATGACAGAGTGACAGAATGAAGCTAGATAGCATCTAAAACATCCAATAATTGACCCTGACACTATAGGGGACGGCATGCAGAGGCAGCGGCAGCAGGCTAGAGAGTGTCATGGCGACATACCCTAAATGGACTCAGGCTTCAAACCAATGGGTGGCAGAGAGGAACCAAAGGAGGTGAGCAAGAAGCGCTCAAATAATATCGGTACATGATAAAAGTTTGCCAGTATATTTTGTGGATTACACAGCAGGGTGGCGACAAAGTTAACATGGAAGCCATGAAAACAACCCAAAATTCTGCCTGACACAGCTCGTTTGATAAGGGGACCATGTATGGAGGCAGTGAACTAGTAGTAGATTAAAGGTGCTGCAGTTAAAACTATGTTAGTTGGATCTTGGCATGGAGCTGGCGCTCCGCTGCCAGGCGAGCTTTCGCCAATCCAAGCCCCTGTCTATAGGCTACTCCCCAAACAGCACTTCTAAGAACCTTTTGTATAAGATCAAGTGTAGTAGCGTTCTTATAAGTTTAGGATATGGCGGGTGAGGGGAATGTAAACAGATGCGCAAGAAGCGCTGAAATAATATCCCTAAATGGTAAAAGTTTGCAAGTATATTTTGGGGATTACACAGCAGGGTGGCGACAAAGTTAACAACTTTGATGTGGAATGCCCTGTAATAGCTCTTGGGCGGTGTGCCTTTTATCGCCTAGGCTCAGCAGTTTCAGCACCGCCTGCTGTCGCTTAGCGACGGCACTGCTGCTGTGCCTAGAGCTACCGACTGATGGCGCCATGCCCACGGATGGTAATTCGGAGGAGGAGGAGGTGGAGGAGGGGTGGGAGGAGGTATAGTAGGCCTTTGAGACCTGGACCGAGGTAGGCCCCGCAATTCTCTGCGTCGGCAGTATATGACCAGCCCCAGGGTCAGACTCGGTCCCAGCCTGCACCAAGTTAAGTGTAGTAGCGTTCTTATAAGTTTGGGATATGGCGGGTGAGGGGAATGTAAACAGATGCGCAAGAAGCGCATGATGCGCATGGAGCTGGCGTTCCGCTGCCAGGCGAGCTTTCGCCAATCCAAGCCCCTGTCTCTAGGCTACTCCCCAAACAGCACTTCTAAGAACCTTTTGTATAAGATCAAGTGTAGTAGCGTTCTTATAAGTTTAGGATATGCCGGGTGAGGGGAATGTAAACAGATGCGCAAGAAGCGCTGAAATAATATCCCTAAATGGTAAAAGTTTGCCAGTATATTTTGTGGATAACACAGCAGGGTGGCGACAAAGTTAACAACTTTGATGTGAAATCCATGAAAACAACCCAAATTTCTGCCTGACACACCTCGTTTGATAAAGGGACGATGTATGGAGGCAGCTATATGGACGACTTTTGGAGGTAGCAATGGAGACAACGTGTGGAGGCTGCTATGGAGACAATTTAATTTGGATAGTGCCTGTATGTGGCAGTCCCAAACATTTTTCAAACCAGAGGAGCAGGTAGGTGGCCCTCCAGTAAAATGGGATAGATTGAGTGCCTGTATGTGGCAGTCCCAAAAATGTTTCAAACCAGAGGAGCAGGTAGGTGGCCCTCCAGTAAAATGGAATAGATTGAGTGCCTGTATGTGGCAGTCCCAAAAATTGTTCAAACCAGAGGAGCAGGTAGGTGGCCCTGCAGTAAAATGGAATAGATTGAGTGCCTGTATGTGGCAGTCCCAAAAATTGTTCAAACCAGAGGAGCAGGTAGGTGGCCCTGCAGTAAAATGGAATAGATTGAGTGCCTGTATGTGGCAGTCCCAAAAATGTTTCAAACCAGAGGAGCAGGTAGGTGGCCCTCCAGTAAAATGGAATAGATTGAGTGCCTGTATGTGGCAGTCCCAAAAATTGTTCAAACCAGAGGAGCAGGTAGGTGGCCCTGCAGTAAAATGGAATAGATTGAGTGCCTGTATGTGGCAGTCCCAAAAATTTTTTAAAACAGAGGACCGGGTAGGTGGCCCTCCAGAAAAATGGAATAGATTGAGTGCCTGTATGTGGCACTCACAAAAATTGTTTCAAACAGAGGACCGGGTAGGTGGCCCTCCAGAAAAATTAAATGCATGAAGTACTATAGCAAGAGCCAGTGGGCCCTGTCAAAAAATAGCCATTTTCCTCTGCTTTACTGTACAAAGAGGAGGAGAAGGAGGAAAATGAGGAGGAGGAGGAGGAGTGGATCAATTATTCAGGTTGAGCTTCCTTCACCTGGTGGAGATTGGAAATTCTGAGAAATCCAGCCTTTATTCATTTTAATAAGCGTCAGCCTGTCAGCGCTGTCAGTCGACAGGCGTGTACGCTTATCGGTGATGATGCCACCAGCTGCACTGAAAACCCGCTCGGACAAGACGCTAGCGGCAGGGCAGGCAAGAACCTCCAAGGCGTACAGCGCCAGTTCGTGCCACATGTCCAGCTTTGAAACCCAGTAGTTGTAGGGAGCTGTGTGATCATTTAGGACGATGGTATGGTCAGCTACGTACTCCCTCACCATCTTTCTGTAAAGATCAGCCCTACTCTGCCGAGACTGGGGACAGGTGACAGTGTCTTGCTGGGGTGACATAAAGCTGGCAAAAGCCTTGTAAAGCGTACCCTTGCCAGTGCTGGACAAGCTGCCTGCTCGCCTACTCTCCCTCGCTACTTGTCCCGCAGAACTACGCACTCTGCCGCTAGCGCTGTCAGAAGGGAAATACTGTTTCAGCTTGTGCACCAGGGCCTGCTGGTATTCATGCATTCTCACACTCCTTTCCTCTCCAGGGATGAGAGTGGGAAGATTTTGCTTGTACCGTGGGTCCAGGAGAGTGAACACCCAGTAATCGGTGCTGGAATAAATTCTTTGAACGCGAGGGTCACGGGATAGGCAGCCTAGCATGAAATCTGCCATATGCGCCAGAGTACCAACGCGTAAGAATTCACTCCCCTCACTGGCCTGACTGTCCATTTCCTCCTCCTCCAACTCCTCCAACTCCTCTTCTTCTGCCCATACACGCTGAACAGTGAAGGACTCAACAATGGTCCCCTCTTGTGTCTCGCCAACATTCTCCTCCTCTTCCTCCTCATCCTCCTCCACCTCCACCTCCTCCGATATGCGCTGAGAAACAGACCTCAGGGTGCTTTGGCTATCAACAAGGGAATATTCTTCCCCCGTCTCTTGTGACGAGCGCAAAGCTTCCGACTTCATGCTGACCAGAGAGTTTTTCAACAGGCCAAGCAGCGGGATGGTGAGGCTGATGATGGCGGCATCGCCACTGACCATCTGTGTTGACTCCTCAAAGTTACTCAGCACCTGACAGATATCAGACATCCACGTCCACTCCTCATTGTAGACTTGAGGAAGCTGACTGACCTGACTACCAGTTCTGGTGGAAGTTGACATCTGGCAGTCTACAATCGCTCTGCGCTGCTGGTAAACTCTGGATAACATGGTCAGTGTTGAATTCCACCTCGTGGGCACGTCGCACAACAGTCGGTGAGCGGGCAGTTGGAGGCGGCGCTGCGCTGCCCTGAGAGTGGCAGCATCTGGGCTGGACTTCCTGAAATGCGCACAGATGCGGCGCACCTTCGTGAGCAAATCAGACAGATTGGGGTATGTCTTGAGGAAACGCTGCACTATCAGATTTAACACATGGGCCAGGCATGGCACATGTGTCAGTCTGCCGAGTTGCAGAGCCGCCACCAGGTTACGGCCGTTGTCACACACAACCATTCCCGGCTTGAGGTTCAGCGGTGCCAGCCACAGATCAGTCTGCGCCGTGATGCCCTGTAATAGCTCTTGGGCGGTGGGCCTTTTGTCGCCTAGGCTCAGCAGTTTGAGCACCGCCTGCTGTCGCTTAGCGACGGCACTGCTGCTGTGCCTAGAGCTACCGACTGATGGCGCCGTGCCCACGGATGGTAGTTCGGAGGAGGAGGTGGAGGAGGGGTGGGAGGAGGAGGAGGCATAGTAGGCCTGAAACACCTGGACCGAGGTAGGCCCCGCAATCCTCGGCGTCGGCAGTATATGAGCAGCCCCAGGGTCAGACTCGGTCCCAGCCTCCACCAAGTTAACCCAATGTGCCGTCAGCGATATATAGTGGCCCTGCCCGGCAGCACTCGTCCACGTGTCCGTGGTCAGGTGGACCTTGTCAGAAACGGCGTTGGTCAGGGCACGGATGATGTTGTCTGACACGTGCTGGTGCAGGGCTGGGACGGCACATCGGGAAAAGTAGTGGCGGCTGGGGACCGAATACCGAGGGGCGGCCGCCGCCATGAGGTTGCGAAAGGCCTCGGTCTCTACTAGCCTATAGGGCAGCATCTCCAGGCTAAGCAATCTGGAGATGTGCACATTAAGGGCTTGGGCGTGCGGGTGGGTTGCACTATATTTGCGTTTCCGCTCCAGCGTCTGGGGTATGGAGAGCTGAACGCTGGTGGATGCTGTGGAGGATCGTGGAGGCGACGATGGGGTTTTTGTGCCAGGGTCCTGGGCAGGGGGCTGACTAGCAGCTGACACAGGGGAAGGAGCAGTGGTGTGCACGGCCGGAGGTGAACGGGCTTGTTGCCACTGAGTGGGGTGCTTAGCATTCATATGCCTGCGCATACTGGTGGTAGTTAAGCTAGTAGTGGTGGAACCCCTGCTGAGCCTGGTTTGGCAAATGTTGCACACCACAGTCCGTCGGTCATCCGGTGTTTCCTTAAAGAACCTCCACACTTCTGAAGATCTAGCCCTCGCCGCAAGAGCCCTCACCACGGGAGCTTCACTAGTTGACAGTGGCGCTGATGCACCAGCTCTGGCCCTGCCTCTCCGTCTGGCCCCACCACTGCCTCTTCCAACCTGTTCAGGTCGAGGACTCTCCTCCGTCTCAGAAGCACTGTGTTCACCCGGCCTCTCAACCCAGCTTGGGTCTGTCACCTCATCATCCTCCGATCCCTCAGTCTGCTCCCCCCTCGGACTTCCTGCCCTGACAACAACTTCCCCACTGTCTGACAACCGTGTCTCCTCATCGTCGGACACCTCTTTACACACTTCCACTACGTCAAGAAGGTCATCATCACCCACAGACTGTGACTGGTGGAAAACCTGGGCATCGGAAAATTGCTCAGCAGCAACCGGACAAGTGGTTTGTGACTGTGGGAAGGGTCCAGAAAACAGTTCCTCAGAGTATGCCGGTTCAAATGCCAAATTTTCCTGGGAGGGGGCAGACTGGGGGGGAGGAGGCTGAGGTGCAGGAGCTGGAGGAGTGGCGATTTCGGTGACATGGGTGGACTGCGTGGAAGACTGACTGGTGGTGGACAAATTGCTCGAAGCATTGTCAGCAATCCACGACATCACCTGTTCGCACTGTTCTGGCCTCAACAGTGCTCTACCACGAGTCCCAGTAACTTCAGACATGAACCTAGGGAGTGTAGCTCTGCGGCGTTCCCCTGCTCCCTCATCAGCAGGTGGTGTCTCACCCCGCCCAGGACCACAGCCTCTGACCCCTGCAGTAGTTGGACGCCCACGTCCCCGCCCTCGTCCTCTACCCCTAGCCCTCGGGTTAAACATTTTTAAAATGAGAGTTATAACTTTTTTTTTTTTTTTACTTCTTTTTGTTTTTTTTGGTGTTTTTTTGTGTTTTTTTTTTTTTTTTTTGTGTTTTTTGTTTTTTTTTGAGTTTTTAAAACCAAACAATCCTATCCTATTGCTATTTTCTAGCCAAGTATCAAAGGAAGCACACTACTATGCCAGATGAGATGACACTGAGTTATTGCCTAATAGAAATCCAACCCCTACTGAATTTTGCCACTTCGGCCTTTGCTATAGATATGTGCGCCACTAAGCGCAGAACACAGCGGTCGCAAGTCTCACTACAAATTGCTCAGAATTGGCAAGTACATGCACTGCAGAAACTACAGCCACCAGCAGATCAACCAGAAATCAAATATATAGAACGCTACTGTAGGCTTCAAGAAGCTGTTTGTATTCTCCTCTGGCTATTTTCTAGCCAAGTATCAAAGGAAGCACACTACTATGCCAGATGAGATGACACTGAGTTATTGCCTAATAGAAATCCAACCCCTACTGAATTTTGCCACTTCGGCCTTTGCTATGGATATGTGCGCCACTAAGCGCAGAACACAGCGGTCGCAAGTCTCACTACAAATTGCTCAGAATTGGCAAGTACATGCACTGCAGAAACTACAGCCACCAGCAGATCAACCAGAAATCAAATATATAGAACGCTACTGTAGGCTTCAAGAAGCTGTTTGTATTCTCCTATGGCTATTTTCTAGCCAAGTATCAAAGGAAGCACACTACTATGCCAGATGAGATGACACTGAGTTATTGCCTAATAGAAATCCAACCCCTACTGAATTTTGCCACTTCGGCCTTTGCTATGGATATGTGCGCCACTAAGCGCAGAACACAGCGGTCGCAAGTCTCACTACAAATTGCTCAGAATTGGCAAGTACATGCACTGCAGAAACTACAGCCACCAGCAGATCAACCAGAAATCAAATATATAGAACGCTACTGTAGGCTTCAAGAAGCTGTTTGTATTCTCCTATGGCTATTTTCTAGCCAAGTATCAAAGGAAGCACACTACTATGCCAGATGAGATGACACTGAGTTATTGCCTAATAGAAATCCAACCCCTACTGAATTTTGCCACTTCGGCCTTTGCTATGGATATGTGCGCCACTAAGCGCAGAACACAGCGGTCGCAAGTCTCACTACAAATTGCTCAGAATTGGCAAGTACATGCACTGCAGAAACTACAGCCACCAGCAGATCAACCAGAAATCAAATATATAGAACGCTACTGTAGGCTTCAAGAAGCTGTTTGTATTCTCCTCTGGCTATTTTCTAGCCAAGTATCAAAGGAAGCACACTACTATGCCAGATGAGATGACACTGAGTTATTGCCTAATAGAAATCCAACCCCTACTGAATTTTGCCACTTCGGCCTTTGCTATGGATATGTGCGCCACTAAGCGCAGAACACAGCGGTCGCAAGTCTCACTACAAATTGCTCAGAATTGGCAAGTACATGCACTGCAGAAACTACAGCCACCAGCAGATCAACCAGAAATCAAATATATAGAACGCTACTGTAGGCTTCAAGAAGCTGTTTGTATTCTCCTATGGCTATTTTCTAGCCAAGTATCAAAGGAAGCACACTACTATGCCAGATGAGATGACACTGAGTTATTGCCTAATAGAAATCCAACCCCTACTGAATTTTGCCACTTCGGCCTTTGCTATGGATATGTGCGCCACTAAGCGCAGAACACAGCGGTCGCAAGTCTCACTACAAATTGCTCAGAATTGGCAAGTACATGCACTGCAGAAACTACAGCCACCAGCAGATCAACCAGAAATCAAATATATAGAACGCTACTGTAGGCTTCAAGAAGCTGTTTGTATTCTCCTATGGCTATTTTCTAGCCAAGTATCAAAGGAAGCACACTACTATGCCAGATGAGATGACACTGAGTTATTGCCTAATAGAAATCCAACCCCTACTGAATTTTGCCACTTCGGCCTTTGCTATGGATATGTGCGCCACTAAGCGCAGAACACAGCGGTCGCAAGTCTCACTACAAATTGCTCAGAATTGGCAAGTACATGCACTGCAGAAACTACAGCCACCAGCAGATCAACCAGAAATCAAATATATAGAACGCTACTGTAGGCTTCAAGAAGCTGTTTGTATTCTCCTCTGGCTATTTTCTAGCCAAGTATCAAAGGAAGCACACTACTATGCCAGATGAGATGACACTGAGTTATTGCCTAATAGAAATCCAACCCCTACTGAATTTTCCCACTTCGGTCTTTGCTATGGATATGTGTGCCACTAAGAGCTAAACACAACGGTAGCAAGTCCCCCTGCTAATTCCTCACAAAATGGTAAAAGATGCAAATTAAAATAAAAAAAGTAGAACGTTATTGTAGCCCTAAGAAGGGCTGTTGGGTTCTTTGAGAATCACTCCTGCCTAACAGTAAGCTAATAGAACACCCTAACGCTTTCCCTGACCAGCAGCAGCTCTCTCCCTAGCGGCATCCAGACACAGAATGATCCGAGCAGCGCGGCCAGCGGCTAGTCTATCCCAGGGTCACCTGATCTGGCCAGCCAACCACTGCTATCGACGTGTAAGGGTACCACGTCATGCTGGGTGGAGTGCAGAGTCTCCTGGCTTGTGATTGGCTCTGTTTCTGGCCGCCAAAAAGCAAAACGGCGGGAGCTGCCATTTTCTCGAGCGGGCGAAGTATTCGTCCGAGTAACGAGCAGTTTCGAGTACCCTAATGCTCGACCGAGCATCAAGCTCGGACGAGCATGTTCGCTCATCTCTAATCTGCAATGTGTTCTTCACACATATTGTTCTTCACATACTATTGTGAAGAATACCTTTCTGCACTAATGTCTTCTGATAAGTTATCAGATGTATGGAAACATCTGCAATGTGTTCTTCACTGGCGTAATATATTGGTTATTCCCAGCGTTTAACCCCTTAAAGGAAAATAGCGGCCAAAGTCAATTAAAAAATTCAATAGAAAGTGATCAAAAAGCTAAAACTGCAAGCATGGAAAACATTAAAAGTCTCAAAAAAATGACACCACACACAGCTCCGTACACTTAAATATAAAAAAGACATTAGTACCAGAACACAGCAAAATGAAGAATTTTTTTTTTACAGGAGGTTTCAATTTTTGTAAATGTATGAAAACATAAAACCTATATAAATTTGAAATCCCTGTGATCACACCGACTTAAAGAATAAAGTAGACACGTCATTTGAGGCACTCAAATTTTCCAATTTCACTATATTTGTAATTTTTTTACTGCTTTCCAGTCCATGTTATGGAATATTAAACACCATCACTATCAAGTACAATTTTTCATGTAGAAAACAAGCCACCACATAGCTCTGTACACATAAAAATAAAAAAGTTATGGATTTTTAAAGTTGGGGAGTGAAAAATGTAAATGCAAAAATCAAAAAGGGCCTGGTCGTTAAGGGGTTAAGAAAGTAGTTTCCAGATGGCAGATTTTCTTTAGTTTTATAAAAAGTGCATATATTTCAAGATATCTACTAATTGTAAGAAAAGGAAACAGAATGATCACCTCTCTGACTGCAGATACACAGTATACAATATCTGTTAAGATGTAGTCACAAGCCGCACTTGCATTGCTTTTAGAAACACAAGTGCAGGGGCGTTCGCATATGCATTTCCATATAAACATTAGTGATCTGGCCATTTTTTTGTATTTTCATTTCCATTTTTCACTCACCACCTTCAAAAATCTATAACTGTTTTATTTTTACGCACAAAGAGCTCTGTGATGGCTTGTTTTCTGTGTAACAAATTGCAGTTTGTAGTGATGGTATTTAATATTCCATGCTGTGTACTGGGAAGCAGAAAAAAAATTCCAAATGCAGTGAAAATTGTGAAAAACACATTTGCGCCGTTTTCTTGTTGGCTTGAATTTTATGGCTTTCCCTGTGAGCCCTAAATGACATGTCTACTTTATTCTTTTATAGAGATGAGCGAACATACTCGTCCGAGCTTGATGCTCGTTCGAGCCTCAGCGTACTCGCAACTGCTCGTTGCTTGGACAAATATTTCTCCCGCTGTTTTAATTTTTGGCGGTCAGAAACAGTGCCAATCACAAGCCAGGAGACTCTGCAGTACACCCAGCATCGCGTGGTACACTTACATGTCGATAGCAGTGGTTGGCTGGCCTGATCAGGTAACCCTGGAATATACTGACCACTGCCCGCGGTGCTTGAATCATTATCTGTCTGGATGCCGTTAGGGATAGAGCTGCTGCTGGTCAGGGATAGCGTTAGGGTGTTCTATTAGTGCTAGGCAGGAGTGATTCTACAAGAACCCAACAGCCCTTGTTAGGGCTACAATAGCCCTTTTTTTTTTTTTGCTTGTGGCTGGGCTTACTGGCACTAGTAGTGCAGCTACTACCATATTGTGATGAATTTGCAGGGAGACTTGCGAACGTTACTTTTGGCTGTTAGTGACACACATATCCATTTCAAACAGCTAAGTGGGACGATTTATTGGGGTTTGATTGAATTAGGCACAGTCTGCTGATTTTTTTTCAAAAGTGAAAGTGAAAGTCACAGCACAAAATCCTTTTGTGTGCTGTTAATGGTGCAAATGCGATTTCATCTAGCTTAGTCTGCCTGCTACTGTTTAGCAAGCTAGTCTCCAGAAATCGCAATCCACATTCTTTCTGCCAGTGAAGCGTACTGTACGTACTGTGGGGTGGGAAATGTCCGTTATAACAATCAAATTTTGTCTACTGTAGTTGAACGGTTGTGCCTGCTACTGTTTAGCAAGCTAGTCTCCAGAAATCCCGCTGCCTCCGCATGCCGTCCCCTATAGTGTCAGGGTCAATTATTGGGTGTTTTAGATGCTACCTCGCCTTACTCGGTCATCGCCATGCTGTTGCCCATAATTTTGGCATAATGGTGCGATTAGGCAGCCTCAGAGGCATCCATGCATGCTGCCCCTGCTGTTTCCTGTCCATTTCCGTGGTGGTTACATCATTTTCTGAGATGTCCAGGTTTTTGGCCAAGCTTCCCTGTGCAGAGCCTTGGTCCCCTTGAAAAATGCTCGAGTCTCCCATTGACTTCAATGGGGTTCGTTATTCGAAACGAGCACTCGAGCATCGGAAAAGTTCGACTCGAATAACGAGCACTGGAGCATTTTAGTGCTCGCTCATCTCTATTCTTTTTGGCAGTACGATCACAGGGATAACAAATTTGTATAGGTTTTATAATGTTTTCATACATTTACAAAAATTAAAACCTCCTGTACAACATTTTTTTTTTATTTTGCCATCTTCTGGCGCTTCAGTGTGCAGAGCTGTGGGTGGTATAAAGGGAAAGGGGGGATTTTAATTTTAAGTTTTTTTATTATAATGTTTTTTTTATTTTTACTTTAACAATTTTTCAGACCCCCTGGGGTACTTTGAGCCTAGGGTTGTCTGATCAATCCTACCATATACTACCATACTGCAGTTTGGCAAATTGCACATTGTAATGAATGGGTTAAAACGAGACAGCCTCGGCTCTTTGAACGATGACGTGACGATGACGAGGAGCGACGAGGAGTCACCAAGATAGTGGCGCCCATGCATTGCCATCTTTTTGAAGCCACTGGCAGCTTTGCAGAGGATGTTACCAATAAGTCTTTGCTGCAATATTGTCTTTGTTTAATTGTAATCAATTGGTAAAATCAAAAATGTTCTTTTTTTTGCTCATTGATGTACACTCTGTACTCCAACTGAAATATCACATGGTCATAAGTATTCAGCCCCGTAGCTAAGTATTGCCTAGAAGCACCTTCTGAGCTTGTACAGCCATAAGTCTTCTTGGGAAGGATGCAACAAGTTTTTCACACCTGGATTTGGGGATCCTCTACCATTCTTCCTTGCAGATCCTCTCCAGGTCCCTTAGGTTGGATGGTGAACGTTGGTGACGACGGCCATTTTCAAGTCTCTCCGGATGATGATCAAGACAGAAAAGATGTGCACCTAAAGGGGCATGTTAGTGCTAATCAGTTGCTACGGCAGCTTACAGTCATCAAGACTAATGGGCATGCTACGGATAGTGATCTCTAATAGGCTATTTGAGATCAGCAATAAAATGACTGACTGTATACTCTAGTACAGTAGTATTGAAGTATATAGCTTAAGAAACCAGACCCTAAAAGTAAAGTAGCCTACATGGTCTGAAATGATAGTAAAAAAATAGATACCTATCTGAATATGAGCACCAAGGTTTACCTTGCAGGGATCCCCCCACTCTTGAGAGAGCTCTAACACTATCCCCTCAATGGTCCTTTCAAAGTAAAATGGCTCTTCAACACCTACAACTACAATTGATCTCTATAATTTCTAGAGAGATGCCCATATTACGACAATATGGAGTCCCTGCATGTTTTCTTTTCTTTCTATCTTCTATTGTTTTACTGCTTATTAAGACACTGTAATCACACCCTTTCCCTAGAGCACATATAAAAATAAATAAACAGTAAAAATTCTAAACATGTAATATATCGCACATCCCAAAATTCCCATTCAAAATTTATCAAAACACTATAACGGAAAATAGCGCCCAAATGTCCGAACAAGCACTTTTTTGCCATTTTTCCATCCATGAATATTTGAATAAAAGTTGATCAAACAGTCGTATAGGTCCCAAATAGGTATAAAATGACAGCATGCACAGCAAAAAGTGAAACTTACATATGCCCGCACACCAAAGTGTAAAAAAGTAATTATTGAGCAAAATGGCAAATTTAGTTTTTTTGTTAAAAAGATTATGAATTTTTTAAAAATCTACTAAAACCTAATAAAAACTAATATACACTCACCGGCCACTTTATTAGGTACACCATTCTAGTAATGGGTTGGACCCCCTTTTGCCTTCAGAACTGCCTCAATTCTTCGTGGAAGCATTCCTCAGAGATTTTGGTCCATGTTGACATGATGACATCACACAGTTGCCGCAGATTTGTCGGCTGCACATCCATGATGCGAATCTCCCGTTCCACCACATTCCAAAGATGCTTGAGATGGATTGAGATCTGGTGACTGTGGAGGCCATTTGAGTACAGTGAACTTTACAGCTTTATGACATGGCGCATTATCCTGCTGAAAGTAGCCATCAGATGTTGGGTACAGTGTGGTCATAAAGGGATGGACATGGTCAGAAACAATACTCAGGTAGGCTGTGGCGTTGCAACGATGCTCAATTGGTACCAAGGGGCCCAAAGAGTGCAAAGAAAATATTCACCACACTATGGCACCACCACCACCAGCCTGAACCGTTGATACAAGGCAGGATGGATCCATGCTTTCATGTTGTTGACGCCAAATTCTGACCCTACCATCTGAATGTCGCAGCAGAAATCGAGACTCATTAGACCAGGCAACATTTTTCCAATCTTCTACTTTCCAATTTCGATGAGCTTGTGCAAATTGTAGCCTCAGTTTCCTGTTCTTAGCTGAAAGGAGTGGCACCCGGTGTGGTCTTCTGCTGCTGTAGCTCATCTGCCTCAAAGTTCTACGTACTGTGCGTTCAGAGATGCTCTTCTGCCTACCTTGGTTGTAACGGGTGGCGATTTGAGTCACTGTTGCCTTTCTATCAGCTCGTACAAGTTTGCCCATTCTCCTCTGACCTCTGGCATCAACAAGGCATTTCCGCCCACAGAACTGCCGCTCACTGGATGTTTTTTCTTTTTCGGACCATTCTCTGTAAACCCTAGAGATGGTTGTGCGTGAAAATCCCAGTAGATCAGCAGTTTCTGAAATACTGAGACCAGCCCTTCTGGCACCACCAACCATGCCACGTTCAAAGGCACTCAAATCACCTTTCTTCCCCATACTGATGCTCGGTTTGAACTGCAGGAGATTGTCTTAACCATGTCTACATGCCTAAATGCACTGAGTTGCCGCCAAGTGATTGGCTGATTAGAAATTAAGTGTTAACGAGCAGTTGGACAGGTGTACCTAATAAAGTGGCTGGTGAGTGTATATTTGGTATGGTATCCCTGAGATGGCACTGACCCAAAGAATAAACAGTGAGGTACAAAGAGGAAAAAATTGGGGGAAGCTAACGTGGGGTGCTAATAAGCCAATTCATATAGGAGTATCTCAAATGGTGATAAATTGATGAAATTACTCCAGATTAAAGATTAAATGAACATAATTAAATTTATTGGAACAATCATTGAACAAAAAAGTGACATATTAAAACATAATTGATAAAATTGATACGTCTCAGTAACAAATTTCGGTTATAAAAGCCTTCTTCAGGCCAATATTTAGACAAAAAAATCACAACCGGCAGACGACAATGCAGCGTGGTGGCTGTGATGTGCTGACGGTTGCTGGGAGAGTATAGGACCACGGGATAGGGCCGATAGGACAGATCACGAAAACAAGGGTTCAGATGGAGTCCATCAAACCACTCGTCATTCCTCCAGAATAATGGAGCAGATAGCTACGCATGACCATTCTGCTCCATTAATCTCTATGGACCTGGTGGAAATTGTCAAGCACCATGCTAAGCGAACCCCATTGCTTCTCCCCTCGGAATGTCATACATGTCTGCCCCACACTTCACTGGTCCCTCCGATGGGACGAGGGAAACAGTTCTGCTTACGGAAAGAAACTTATTTTTCTGTTTAGAAAAAGCCAGTTTTACTATAAAAACTCTTAGGCAATGTGCACACTGTTCTTTAAGAGGGTATGGGGGAGCCAGAAAAAGGACTCCTAATGACATGTTCCCTTTAAAACCTCTAGTGAAAATGGAGGTGGGATGTAGATCCCTGCAATAATACAGCTGTGCATATAATTTGCATCTTTTCATCAGAAAGTCTCAAAAAGTCCAACGCAGATATTTACACCTCATCTGCCACATTTATCAAGCAGTCTAAACCACACACAGATAATTCTCACCTACAAAAAGCTCCTAAGATTGTCTCAAAATTGCCACACATTGGGGGTAACTACAGCTACAGTACGACAAGAACTGTTACAATGTTGTTGTTGCAGTTCAGAGTGCAGAGAATCTTTGCACCATATTCTTGTTTCCACATTCATGTACAGCCGGCCTTTTAGTGATAAACCTGCTGCAGCAAAAGTCTAGTCTTGTTTAAGGCCGGTGACACAGGTTTTTGATGGGCTTTTTTTCATTGTGTTTTTGCAACCTTGTAAAACACATCAGTTTTGCATACTGTTTTTTTTAATGGCTTTTTGGATAAAGTGTCTTAACTTGGCATTTTCTCCCTTGTGTTTTTTATGTCTGCGTTTTTTAAGTGTGTTTTCACAGCATTTTTCAAAGTGGTCGCGTTTTTGAAAACACAAGTGTTTCTGGTCTGCATTTTGAAAAGCATGTGATTACATAAACAAACAACAGAGAGAAGAACACAGCTTTTTTCAAATTCCAAGAGACCCAGTTGCCTGTAATTAATGCTCAGGTATTGCTTTTTAATAACACAAACATAAGCAAACATTTGAAAAACGCATGCGTTTTCGATGCATTTGAAATCTCAACAGAAAAGTGTAAAAAATGGACCATGTGTCTACTCTGCGCTGGTGTATCTTGTGACACACTGGGGCACATTTACTAAGAGTCCGAATCGCATGTTTCCACTGGGTTTTCTCGAATTTTTCCGATTTGCGCCGAATTGCCCCGGGTTTTTGGTGCACGTGATTGGATTGTGGCGCATTGGCGCCAGCATGCATGCGACGGAAATTGGGGGGGGGGGGGAATGTCCGCAAAAAAAAATGTTGCTTGACACAAGCTTACATGCACCAGGAATAGGTTGGTGAACTCCAGCGGACCTCGGCGGACCTCAGCGCAACAGTGACACCTGGTGGACATCAGGCGCACAACCTTAGTGAATTGCTGGAAGACCCGAATCCTCGATGGAGAATGCGCCGCTGGATCGCGACAGGACCTGGTAAGTAAATCTGCCCCACAGGAGCATTGCTCGGATTCATCACGTTTTTTTCTGAAATGTGCAAAAATGTTGTAAAAACTGATCAAAATAGCCCATTAGAACTTTCTTCCTTGATTAAATCTGTTGCCTAAAACTGATGTAAAATTATCAGTTTTTCACTGATCAAACTGTAGCCTAAAGTCTGAAACAGAAGCATAAAAAAACATGTATATGCTTCTTTCCTCCCGCTTTCTTGGTTGCATAAAAACCTTCCTATTATCTAGAAAGAAAATTACTTTCCAAGGAAGATATAAATGTAGAAACATTAGTCTTCAGAACTATTGGAGGGACCTAAAATCTGATTCTAAAACCATCAGATGAAAGTCAGTAGATAATGTATTCCACAGACTTTTCTTTCATTCACAACTGAGAAAAGAAGTTGTTGCCATCTAATCTTTTACTTTGAACCTGGAAATATCTTGCTTTGCTGTGTGATATATTGCACACTGCTCTAAACCTGCAGGGAAAACAGGACTCTGAATAATAAGGGCAGCCTTCAATTACATAACACATCTCGCAAAAGTCCAAAACCATTCAAAAATATTCCTGGCTCCTGGATGATGAGAGGAGGAATAATTTAATATGTGATGAACACCTACAGGTGACAACAGTATGTCTCAAATTTTTCTGTTCATTTCTTTCTAAGCACTGACATTTTATATTGAATACACAGAATCTAGTGACTGGTTTAATTTGTGTTTGCTGAAATGCAAAGTACCTTGAAACATTCGGGTAGCAACATTTTACACAATGAGAAGGAAGATAAAAGAAGCTCAGTGATTCTTCTAAAAATACAAATGAATGTAACATGCAATTGTTATCTGTGACTGCTTGTTATGTCATGACGGTTTTCTATTTTTGGAAAAGTTTTTCTTCTGGATAGTTTGGTCTTTTCTGTTCATCAAAAAAGAATGTTCAAGACAAAAAATACAATTTAAGGGATCATTCACACGGCCGTGTCCATTGTGCATCGATTAATAAACTGATCAATTTTTTTTTCCGTTTTGTATCCGCTTCCATTTTTTTCAAGTGCACATCGCATCTGTTCCAATTTTGTTTATACTCACAAAAAAGCTGATGGTTTGACATTTTGAAAAAAGGAGCTTGATATGGCGGATGCTGGAGTTCAAACCTTTAAATTACATTCAAAAATGTACTCCAATAATCCACTTTTCCAATACTCCTATGATTGTTATGTTATTAGCTCTTAATTTAATATAGTAGGGTTCTCCAGTTCTTGTAAACAGGTGCTTCTATGTTGCCCCGCTTCAATTAACAGTCTAGGCAATAATAACATTATATTCTTGAGATGTTTAATTTCTCAAGGGGTCCAACCCTTATCTATGCATCTGAATCTAATGCCCCCATGCTGCTATCTATGTGCTAAATAACCTTTGATCAGAATTCTGCTAGCCAAATACAATGTATGAATTCTACATCTTCCACCTGACATCTTTTACTGTTTTCCCCAACCCCTATTATCTTCATTTTATGTGGAGTTGTGGACAATACTATCATTAGCACTCAATGAAGACTGACTGATGTTTCTATAAATCCTATCCCAGTCAGATTCACAGATTCTGATTGTACCTTTGTAGAATAAAATAACTGTGTGATCATACAGTGACTTTTTCTGCTTGCTATAATGGGGATGAGAGACGAGACGGTCAACCCTAGAGCTCCATCCCCCCAACAACCCTGCCTGTGTGACTCAGCATATTCTAGCTGATATGGGACAACCACAAAGACAGTCCCCCCATACCATAGCAAGGACACGAAACAAGACAAGTAACACAAAAGGATGGTAAACAATGTGGGTCATGGCAGAGATATTAAATAAAGCTCAAAATCGCAGGTGCAATGAATGGCCAAGAACAAGAGCTTGATATCAGAAACCTAAAGTCCACAAGTATAGCAAAAGAGGAGTGGACAAAAGAGCTAGCAAGAAAATAAATTTAGCAAAGAAGATAGCACACATAGGGTATTTATCAGTGTAGCATGCCTGTTTCAGGTAAAAGGGGCAGAGTTTCAGCATATTAACCCTTGCTGGATCTGGAACAGTGAAAAGCTTGCAGAGAGCCGGTGTGTTAGATTCAATCAGCAGCTTAGCCACTAGAGCACTATTCAGACTGTCAACTGAAGTAACACAAAACAGCAGTAGAGGGATATTAAAGTGGAGGGCTAAATGGCTAAAATGTAACTTTTATTGTTATATCACTATTAAAAACCACACTAAATGCGGGTTAAAAGGTCGGGTATTAGAACAATAGTGTGAACTTAATACCTAGGCGGAAAAATACAACTGTAATCACAAAAAAGAGCAATAAACACCACCAGTATGCAATAGGTTACCAAAGTTATTGGTCATCTCCTACCATGATTCAGGTGTCTCCAAGCTCAACGGGTAGGGGGTGGGGGCGCCACGGAACTGTCCTGTCCCTAAGATCATCCCCTTAACTCCCGCCCTAACAAGGGCAGTCCACATCTGTCCTTGTTACTAAAGATGTATGCCCCCTGTCAGCGTCAATTTCCCTGACGCGTTTCGTCACTTGACTCCTCAGAGGGATAGATACTGGTGTCGCCGTCCAATAAATTCGGTTAGGCGTACATGGAGCATATCAAATTCAAAAGGTTGGGTGAAGCACGTTGTCCAACATTACTTCAAGAGAGTACTGCACATCTCCTGTCCTAGTGGTGGACTAAGAGATTGTCAGTGCAGGCTGGCGGTGGTGAGCTCTAGTTATTCTAATATTGTGTTTTATGAACCATTACTTGTTTCATTAGTTTACCAAATGCTGAGGAGTTTTTTCTAGTGATGAAAATGTAAGTGTAGCTAAAAAATAACGAAAAATAAGCTAGAAAAGCAAGTCCACCATGTTCTTTAGGGTAATAAAGATATTTCATTCTACACCTCTGAACCCACATTCACACAAGGGCAACCATTATGCCCTCTATGCTCCTAAATATACTCAATGAAATGATTATTGGACATACTCAGTCCTGGTTCCTTGCATCTTCAGTGTCCTTTTTTCAGAGTTCTATTTTTGTCTGTGATTCACAAACATAAAGAAAATAAAGTGCCAGCACTCTACAAATATGACACTCTAAAATCCATTGAGTTTCAAGGGACAACCAGAGCAAATCTTATTCACTGTGTAATGTCAAGGATTGTGCCTCCAGGTAGATTAGTCAAGCGCTATTTCTACAGGCCAAGTACTAGGCAAAAGTACATTTTATGTATACAAGTTATAAAGAAAGGGAGTTCAAGCATTCAACTTAAGGTCTATCACATGGATGGCCTTGCCTACAGACAAAGCTGAAGCTTTCACTTCTCAAAGATTTTCCAGTAAATTTTATAGAAAAATATCTGTCAAGATTCATGAATCATAAAGGTATTTTCTCTTCATTGATCTTCAATTCATGGAGTCATCAACTTAAATCTTGGTGCATTGCACCATAATGTCGCAAAACAAAAAACATTTGATAAAATAGTAAAACCTCAAGGTGCCAGGGATTTGTGCACCGGCATATAATGCTCCTCCAGAGTCCAGCTGCACAAGAGTAAAATTGTACACCAAGTCCTACCTGGCTTGAACGGTTGCAGGCAATAGCGAGTGTGCAGTTCCAAGGGCAGAGACGCCATGCGCCAGACCATCCAGCAATGCCTCCCAGTATGCCATCTCCATGTCATTGCAATGCTTGGTGGTTTGCCAGGCACTGCAATTATTTAAGTGCTTGTATGCCAGAAAACTGGTGTACAAACCCCAATGAATTTCCCCATCAATTGTCAAGTTAAACTTAGCTGCATCTGTATATGTCCTATTTCATTTTTATTTGATGCTTCGTGTTTCTGTTATCCTGCTGTTACTGTTTAGGATACAATACACTGGAGACTTACTCAGGATACAGCATTGCTACTTTATTAACTTTCTCATTTAGAAGGAAAAGTTGAATGAATTGCTATAAAAGGGGGTCTGCAATAGTTATTGACAATTAAGCAATGTCAGACTTGTTGTCAGCTATGCCAGGCCTGTTCTTTTCTATCTGATAATATAATATAGAAAATATAGTTTATTTGTTAACAGCAATTGAACTTACCCTAAAAAAAGAAGTCTGTTTTTGAAAAGTGTTCTGTATATGTTTGGCATTGTTAAATCTATTATAAGCAAAGCTATTAAATTGTCACATTCTAAAATTTTTCAAACAAGCATTGTAGAATTGCTGTTATTATATGTCTGACCTCACACAAAAAAAACTATATACAGTACATTCTATGACAGTAGTATTAAAAACTACATCTTGTCCTAGAAAATAATTTGGAAAAATATTTTTTTTTTGAGTTTTATTTTTCAAAAACATAGGGACATAACAAAACATAACTTTAGTATTACCATAATTGTGAATAGCAGCAAAATACACTTTTAAATAAATATTATACCACACAATTTAAAAAAGAAATTGTACTACAAGTGCAGATTTTTTGTTCATGATGTCTTCTAAAACAATGACTATTTGTATTCAACTTTTTCAAAGTTGAATGTGCCAGAAATTTAAAAACTGTTCCTGGAAAAACATGTCCTCGCGTGTCCTCCCTATGCAAGGAAAGCAACATTAAGAAAAATATGTGGTTTCTTGAAAAAAGAAATAATTAAAACCGCTTGATGATGAAGGAAAAATAACCTGGTAATAAAATGTTGTATAAATAGCTATAGAATACACAGCCTAACTGAAATGTGTTGAAAAACCAAGATGGTTAGAGATACAGAATGAAAAGGCAGAAGAATAGCCAAGGTCCAGGCAAAAGGTCAGAATACCACCAAATAACAGCAGAATAGATTATTTGTTTTAAATATTCTTTCAGACAGCAAAAAGTAATCATAAGTAATAATATGAAGTATGATGATGATGAATTGTCAGTCCACCTTATACCATTCAACCAGGTACTAATCCAGAACAGACAACCTTGGTTCTTCTTCCAGAGAAAAATCTTACTTTATTAGATTTCAGGCCCAGAGTCCTCCAGACATAGACAGTGGTGTGAATAAAATGGTGATAGCTCTACTTGCAGATATATATGAATGTACTACCATACCCACATATTATTCCTCCATATAGCTATATATTGCCCATTCAGACTCACAGTAATCAGCCCACCTTGGATCCAGTGTTGCATCCGTACCATTCCTGCATATCCACACAAAAAACAATCACAAAAAAGCTCTTGTGAAATCAGCTCACCCTCTCCGTTTAAACATTCCTCTTTGTCTTGACTCTGGACACTCCAGCACGGACAACCCCGGTCACAGGTGCAAGCAGCGTTTAACATGAAAAAGAAACTATTTCCAGCTGGACATCAGACGTCAGTTTTAGGATAAAATGTAACAAAATTTATTTGGAATCCATTAAAAAAGACACAATAATACATGACACAGCATAAGGAATAAAAAATAGCATCATAGCTTTGATGCTATTTTTTATTCCTTATGCTGTGTCATGTATTATTGTGTCTTTTTTAATGGATTCCAAATAAATTTTGTTACATTTTATCCTAAAACTGACATCTGATGTCCAGCTGGAAATAGTTTCTTTTTCATGTTAATTCCTGCATATCCTTCCAACCTCATATCCTTCTCTCTAACTAACTAACTTTATATAGATTATTCGTATTGACAAGCATGTGGAAGATATCTTATTGGCTGAAACAGGGATAACTGAAGTTCCCATAGCTGTAGTTGGCTGATTAGTGGGTCCTGTTATTATGGTGCCAACTGAACAGACTTCTTCTCTTTGAAATGCAGAGGGATAGTTGTGTGGCAGGATAGACATTTGTGTCTCCGCAGACAATATCCATAAACTAGATAGTAGATAGTAAACTAAATAGATTGTATAACAACATGTAAGAAGTCAGCTGCCACTGTCTACTGATCAGGTTTGTCTAGAGATAACATTTGCACATGTAAACCCTATGTATAGAGCATTTTTAAGAGATACTTGTGATATCTGATCTTACCTGCTCTCATTCACACATCAAACTGAAAACTGAAGTTAGCATAAATAGCCATCTATTGTTAATCAATGCAATAGTTGTCCCCAGTTGTAATAGAACATTCTTCTAGGCCAGATCAATGCATACAGGCATTCAAATCATATAGACTAGTACTAAAAGCCATATTTTTAATTAGCATTTTACTTTTATTTTCAGCCTTATAATATATTGGATAGATGTTGTTTTCTCTTTAATTCAGAGAAATATGTTATAGAAAATGTAACCTTTACTGTGAGCAGATTCAGTAGTAGTGCATTTAGTCTCCACAATAACATGCAAAGATCTTTAGATGTCTTTGAAAAAAAAAACAAAGTTGGAAAGGATTGGCTTGTAGCAAAAAAAAAAAATCTCTAGCTTTACAATAGAAATAAAATCTTTAGAAAAAGTAAAGGTTAACCTTAGTGAACATGATTGTTGTATGTGAGTAGCATCTGCTCTTGTACTTTAAAGAAAATCAAGCATGATAAACCAGGACACTTGTGACTGTGGTAATTTTCTTATATTTGTTATGCATGACCTTCCTTCTAAAATCAACTTTTATAATTACTCTAGTGTGCCCGAGGAGCTACCTTAGCCCCTCTGTGGTCTGTCTTTATAGACTATTTCACTGTCTCAGCCTCCCCCTCAGCACTTGTGCAGTATGCACAAATATAAGAAGATTACCACAGTCACAGTCCTGGATCTATGAGAAAGTGTCCCTGGTTTATCATGATGGATTTTGATAGTAGATATCTTTTAAGGGGGGTTCAATTCAATAGGTCCTTAAGACCAGTTTGGTGGGAGTCTGACACGCAGACCTCCACCAATAAGATATCTCTGGCACTGAGATAATATATCCAGAACTCTGGCACCATTCCATGTACAGTGGCCGGTAATATGAACTGCAGTTGAGATAACACAGTACATAGAGATCAAACTAAAATTACTTAAAATAATAAAAATACAGTTGGTTATCTGTACCAGGTCAGTCTCTTTATTTTAGGATGTTGCTTTTAAAGTAATTTCCAATTTCCTTAATGTTTAGACCATCTTCATCTGTTCAGTTGATTACTTGTGCAGCATCTCACAGTCAGTAAGCAATGTGGGACTGCATGCTATGTGTACTTAACAGACTTAATAGAGGAAATATGCTCACACGCTTCATTAGACGGCTCGTGAAATTACATTAGCGCTGTACCTTTATGACATCGCTTTTTACATATCTTTCTTGGCCTTTTTGCTGGAGCACATTAAGTAAGTTTGGAAGCTTACCAGGGGACTTGTAACCTTTCTTAATCAAACTACTAAACTAAGTTCAAGAAATTAACGCAAGAAAATATATTCTGTAATGAGTAACAAAGCTGAGATTACTCCCTCGCCTTTTTTATCAAGTATTTTAATTTATTCTTATTTTTAGTAAATTTGTATTACTATCAAGATACCAAGTGAACACATTCCATATGTTTAACCTTTGTAGCTGTACTTATGCCCAGAAGACAAAAGGGGTCACTTCCAACATTCTACAACACATATTAAAGGGGTGGCCCAGTCACTTTTATTTTTCTTTTAAAAAAGGCAAACAATGGTTAAAAAATATAAGATCTTGAACTCCTCATTAATCCCCTGCCTAGTTCAGAGAAGTAATCAGGCACTTCTCTAAACTAGAACAAGAATTTTAACAAAAATGGCTTTTTTGATTAATTAATGGGTTTTTACTTTCAGCTGCAATTGACGTTGGGTGTGTAGGACAAAAGTTAAACAATTTTCCATAATTTTCTAGATCTGTTTTCTATCTTTCTATAGGGAGATTTATTATTTACTTCCGGTGAATAAAAAGCAGTCCATAGTCATGTGATGTCACACAGTGTGACATCATGACCATGGAGAGAGTCAGTTTCACAGGAAGTAATCAATGAAGATTCCTGTTGAATGACAACAATCAGGGCTCTAGAAAACAGCAAGGAATTAATTCGGAGAGTATATTGGGAAATTGTATTACTTTACATTACACAAACAATATTTGCTAAAATTGCACAACCTCTTTAACACCATTTTAAGCTTTTTTGTTTTTTCAAAAACTTTCTTGAACTTATTTAATGCCTGCTGGATTGTGGGAAAGTCATAAATGCGCTTGTAGAGCAAACATTTTTCTAACCCCCATACAAACTCTTTACAAAATTAAATTAAAGATTAATACTTATCTCTGCTTACAGGATATATTGTGTAAATATCAAGATCAGATCCATATCTGTTAAAAGAACTCAGGATCATATTGTAAATCCTATAAGCAATGTACCACTGCACTGACATTTGCAAACGTATAAAGATGTCACTTCAAGCGTGATATCTCTATCAAGTATTTAAAACCTTAGATGACGTGTAAGGTTCAAAGCCTGGCATTTAACAAACTATTGCAATTCTTCTGCTGTGTCTAGACAGGGTTATGGTTGCCAGCTATCTTTAATACAATTCTCTAAAATGTATTCGGCCCTAAAAGTATTAGCCAGGAAAAAAGTGGAAAATTTCAAGGTTCGCTGCCATGATCATATGCATAGTCAATAATGAACCGCACAACCCTATGTAGAGCATGATCTTGAGATTATAAAAAAAATACCAACAGCACCAAATTAAACTTATAAAACTTACAACCTAACCAAAAAAAACTTTAAAAATATTTTGTTCCTAAAACAAACAAAAGTTCAGTTTAGCCATAAGCCTAATTTGACTTATTCACTAACAGGAGAATTTCTCCCGGTTCTTAAGAACAAAGACCATGGCAGGAACAAATACATACATGGCACAGCATAAAATGGGGGTTGTAGGGTGGGCAATACGACCCAAATATCTGAGGTTTCTGAATGGAAGTTGCTACACACTCCATGGGATTCCAATATTTAAAGGATACCCTGGACACGTGACCTAAATTCTGCTTGCCAATAATCCCGTCACCATGACAGGAGAATAAACTCCTTGGTGACAGGAAATAACCCAGGGTGATGAATCACACACTGTCGGTAGCCGGGCAGACTTCAGAGGACATTAGTACATACTTTTAGCAAAATCAGTTGAAAAAATCATAGTGTCTTTAGTCCATGTGGGGATGTTTTGGTGGTGCAGCACCTTTCTCAAGCTTGAAAAAGGCGCTGCGCCACCGAAATGTTGTCACATAGAATAAAGACACCATGATTTTTTCAACTGATTTGGAGTGCTGCCTATTCCTGAAGGTAGATAAATAGATAGGAAATATTTTTTGTTGACCCATTGTCACTGCAGCTCCCTGTGATTTAAAGGGGTTTTCCCACAAAAAAATTCTCAATCACCTAGTGATGTTAACACAATAAATATGTTAACCCCTTACTTTACAATTTTACTCAGTGTTTTTGCTGTTTTAGCTCCTAGGCTGCTCAGTGCAGAATTCCAGGGCGTGGGGGCAGGGACTCTCTAAGGAGAAACGTTATTATCCATCTAGTTCTGTGAGCTGACAATGTAGTTAGATTATCAGTTTACAGGTTTGTAAACACTTTCATCTGGCTTCTGACAATGTACTATAACACTGAAACAGAAAGAGAGAAGAGGCAGATCAGAGATGAGATGCCTATTACACAGAGGCAAAACAAACAGAGGCTGACAGACTTCTATACTGCTAGACTTTTAGCTCTGCTGCATATCTGTTCTCACAGACATGTGCCTGCCTCCCCCTTCCCCGGATCACTTATCTCCTTGTAGTTTGCAGTTTCTCTCTGCTCACGATGTGATCATGATGTGCTGGCAGGAAGTGAATCAGTCTATGTGCAGGGGCTGTGGCAGCAGGCTCAGAGAAGAAAGACACAGAAACTCAGCAAGCATGGCTGTCACAAAGAAATCCAAGATGCTGTATTTTTTGTTAATAACAGTGAATTAGAGAATGTATTACTGTGTACATATAAGAAACTTGTCTTATAAAGGGCCAGTGTGCCACTAATTGGTGCTGGTTCTCCTTCGGTGTAATAAATAGCCCCCCACTTTTTGCTAACCCCTGATGTATTGAAAACACAATACAAAAAAAGTGATAATGATTTCCTTTGGGGAACTATAACCATTGTGATGCCATTTTATCACTAGTGATTCCCATAAAAATTAGGTCCTAAAATTCCGGTTTCCTTGTATCATCCATACTGACTTTGTCCCATTTTAATGGAAATATGGCATATAATTGGTACAGCATGTTATCCGATTATATAAAATCCCAAGTACTATGTTACTATTCATTTAAGAAATTGCTTCCGGCAGTTACATGCCACTGGCAGATTTGCCCGCAGCATGTAAGGGATAACACCCACGATTGGAGCCGGCACGTTCGCGGGTGTTAACAATCAGACCCATTTTAAAAGCCACTATGGAAATAAGAACACAAAGACAAACCATGACTAATACCCATGAATACTCATAACCTGTAGTAATAACACACTTTCTTGCCAAACTTATAAGCTTAAGTCTGTGATTCATCTCTTCCTGTACAGTTAATAGTTGCATTTCAAGCTGCTACATATTGTTCTTGTATATCTATATAAAGATCTTAAAGTGTCTCACAGTTTATGATATGTTATTTTATTCTCTGAATTTTTACTGAAAACCTAATTCAAAGTGTATGTCAAAAGTGACAAGAAAATTGGGAGTTGTTATTGATGATTCACAATGGCATTTTACATGAAGAAAAATTCAATGAATTTCTTCCTATTAACATCAGCATATAAAGGGACAATAAAGATTAGAAATATAGAGAGAAATACTTCTATATCAGGCTACATTGTGGATCTGTACATTTCAGTGGATTGTACAGTGTACTATCTGCTGGTATCATGTTATAGAGCAGACAAGACCGAGTCCTATATGAAGGCAGCATGCTGAGAACAGGAGAAGCTAAGCACATTCGGGCACATTTACTTACCTGGTCCGAGGAGTTCACAGAAAGTGCACTGTCCGTATATAATGCACTTTGCCACGATTCACTAAGATCGTGCGCCCGTTTTCCTGCATGTGTCGCTTCCTCGCTCAGGTTCGCCTGAGTTCACCTTCTTCTTCCAGGTGCATGTAAGTGCATTGTCTTGGGACACAATTTGAAACTTAAATCCCACGCTCAGTCCGAATCAGTCGGATTCTCCAATTTCTGTTGCAAGGAACAGCTTGAAACAGCTTGCACAGGTATTTAATAAGTGTCTGCGCTGCAATTATGGTGCATGCGACCCTTTAGTGGCGCAGCTGCGCTGGTTTTCATGCTAAACAACTAAGGGGACGTGGTGTTGGTTGGTCCGACTGATTCGGACTGAATGCCGTTTTAACTTTGAAATTGTGTCACATGCCCTATATTAAAGATGCACCACAAAAAACATGGTGAACTCAGACCTGAGCAGAGAAGCGACACATTCATGATTTCAGGTGCACGATCTTAGCAAATTGCCGCACCAAGCATTGTAGGCGGACAATGCACTTTCAATGCACTCGAGTGACCTGGTAAGTAAATGTGCAACTATGTTCATGGTATAGGTAAGGTATAGGGCTGGAGAAGCTTAACATATTATATTCTACATAGGGTCCTATCTCAATATTAGATCAAAGGCGTATGAGTGAAATCCGGTCCATACACGATTCATCACACCATTATTAAAAATATATCTCATTTTATTAATAGCTACAATCTAAAAACACCATTATAACTAGAGATGAGCGAACATACTCGTCCGAGCTTGATGCTCGATCGAGCATTAGCGTACTCGTAACTGCTCGTTGCTCGGACGAATACTTCGCCCGCTCGAGAAAATGGCAGCTCCCGCCGTTTTGCTTTTTGGCGGCCAGAAACAGAGCCAATCACAAGCCAGGAGACTCTGCACTCCACCCAGCATGACGTGGTACCCTTACACGTCGATAGCAGTGGTTGGCTGGCCAGATCAGGTGACCCTGAGATAGACTAGCCGCTGCCCGCGCTGCTCGGATCATTCTGTGTCTGGATGCCGCTAGGGAGAGAGCTGCTGCTGGTTAGGGAAAGCGATAGGGTGTTCTATTAGAATAGTGTTAGGCAGGAGTGATTCAACAAGAACCCAACAGCCCTTCTTAGGGCTACAATAACGTTATACTTTTTTTTTTATTTGCTTGTGGCTGGGCTTGCTGGCACTAGTAGTGCAGCTAGTACCATATTGTGAGGAATTTGCAGGGGGACTTGCTACCGTTGTGTTTAGCTCTTAGTGACACACATATCCACCTCAAACACCAAAGTGGGAAAATTTATTAGGGGTTTGATTTCAATTAGGCACAGTCTGCCAGTTTCTTTTTATTTTACGTTTATTTTTTTCATAACTCAGTGTCATCTCATCTTGCATAGTAGTGTGCTTTCATACTTGGCTAGAAAATAGCCATAGGAGAATCCAAACGGCTTACTTACGCCTACAGTAGCGTTATATATATTTGATTTCTGGTTGATCTGCTGGTGGCTGTACTTGCTGCAGTGCATCTACTAGCAAATTGTGAGCAATTTGGAGTGAGACTTGCGACCGCTGTGTTTTGCGCTTAGTGACGCACATATCCATCGCAAAGACCGAAGTGGGAAAATTTATTAGGGCCCGGGGTTGTATTTCAATTAGGCACAGTCTGCCATTTCCTTTTTTATTTTACGTTTATTTTTTTCATAACTCAGCGTCATCTCATCTGGCATAGTAGTGTGCTTTCATACTTGGCTAGAAAATAGCCATAGGAGAATCCAAACGGCTTACTTACGCCTACAGTAGCGTTATATATATTTGATTTCTGGTTGATCTGCTGGTGGCTGTACTTGCTGCAGTGCATCTACTAGCAAATTGTGAGCAATTTGGAGTGAGACTTGCGACCGCTGTGTTTTGCGCTTAGTGACGCACATATCCATCGCAAAGACCGAAGTGGGAAAATGTATTAGGGCCCGGGGTTGTATTTCAATTAGGCACAGTCTGCCATTTCCTTTTTTATTTTACGCTTATTTTTTTAATAACTCAGTGTCATCTCATCTTGCATAGTAGTGTGCTTTCATACTTGGCTAGAAAATAGCCATAGGAGAATCCAAACGGCTTACTTACGCCTACAGTAGCGTTATATATATTTGATTTCTGGTTGATCTGCTGGTGGCTGTACTTGCTGCAGTGCATCTACTAGCAAATTGTGAGCAATTTGGAGTGAGACTTGCGACCGCTGTGTTTTGCGCTTAGTGACGCACATATCCATCGCAAAGACCGAAGTGGGAAAATTTATTAGGGCCCGGGGTTGTATTTCAATTAGGCACAGTCTGCCATTTCCTTTTTTATTTTACGTTTATTTTTTTCATAACTCAGCGTCATCTCATCTGGCATAGTAGTGTGCTTTCATACTTGGCTAGAAAATAGCCATAGGAGAATCCAAACGGCTTACTTACGCCTACAGTAGCGTTATATATATTTGATTTCTGGTTGATCTGCTGGTGGCTGTACTTGCTGCAGTGCATCTACTAGCAAATTGTGAGCAATTTGGAGTGAGACTTGCGACCGCTGTGTTTTGCGCTTAGTGACGCACATATCCATCGCAAAGACCGAAGTGGGAAAATGTATTAGGGCCCGGGGTTGTATTTCAATTAGGCACAGTCTGCCATTTCCTTTTTTATTTTACGCTTATTTTTTTCATAACTCAGCGTCATCTCATCTGGTATAGTAGTGTGCTTTCATACTTGGCTAGAAAATAGCCATAGGAGAATCCAAACGGCTTACTTACGCCTACAGTAGCGTTATATATATTTGATTTCTGGTTGATCTGCTGGTGGCTGTACTTGCTGCAGTGCATCTACTAGCAAATTGTGAGCAATTTGGAGTGAGACTTGCAACCACTGTGTTTTGCGCTTAGTGACGCACATATCCATCGCAAAGACCGAAGTGGGAAAATTTATTAGGGCCCGGGGTTGTATTTCAATTAGGCACAGTCTGCCATTTCCTTTTTTATTTTACGTTTATTTTTTTAATAACTCAGCGTCATCTCATCTGGCATAGCAGTGTGCTTTCATACTTGGCTAGAAAATAGCCATAGCAATAGGATAGCATCGTTTGGTTTTAAAAACTAAAAAACACAAAAAAAAGTTAAAAAAAAATTAAAGTTATAACTCTCATTTTCAAAATGTTTAACCCGAGGGCTAGGGGTAGAGGACGAGGGCGGGGACGTGGGCGTCCAACTACTGCAGGGGTCAGAGGCCGTGGTCCTGGGCGGGGTGAGACACCACCTGCTTATGAGGGAGCAGGGGAACGCCGCAGAGCTACACTCCCTAGGTTCATGTCTGAAGTTACTGGGACTCGTGGTAGAGCACTGTTGAGGCCAGAACAGTGCGAACAGGTGATGTCGTGGATTGCCGACAATGCTTCGAGCAATTTGTCCACCAGTCAGTCTTCCACGCAGTCCACCCATGTCACCGAAATCGGCACTCCTCCAGCTCCTGCACCTCAGCCTCCTCCCCCCCAGTCTGCCCCCTCCCAGGAAAATTTGGCATTTGAACCGGCATACTCTGAGGAACTGTTTTCTGGACCCTTCCCACAGTCACAAACCACTTGTCCGGTTGCTGCAGAGCAATTTTCCGATGCCCAGGTTTTCCACCAGTCGCAGTCTGTGGGTGATGATGACCTTCTTGACGTAGTGGAAGAAGTGTGTAAAGAGGTGTCCGACGATGAGGAGACACGGTTGTCAGACAGTGGGGAAGTTGTTGTCAGGGCAGGAAGTCCGAGGGGGGAGCAGACTGAGGGATCGGAGGATGATGAGGTGACAGACCCAAGCTGGGTTGAGAGGCCGGGTGAACACAGTGCTTCTGAGACGGAGGAGAGTCCTCGACCAGAACAGGTTGGAAGAGGCAGTGGTGGGGCCAGACGAAGAGGCAGGGCCAGACCTGGTGCATCAGCGCCAAATGTGTCAACTAGTGAAGCTCCCGTGGCGAGGGCTCCTGCGGCGAGGGCTAGATTTTCAGAAGTCTGGAGGTTCTTTAAGGAAACACCGGATGACCGACGGACTGTGGTGTGCAACATTTGCCAAACCAGGATCAGCAGGGGTTCCACCACTAATAGCTTAACTACCACCAGTATGCGCAGGCATATGAATGCTAAACACCCCACTCAGTGGCAACAAGCCCGTTCACCTCCGGCCGTGCACACCACTGCTCCTTCCCCTGTGTCAGCTGATAGTCAGCCCCCTGCCCAGGACCCTGGCACAAAAACCCCATCGTCGCCTCCACGATCCTCCACAGCATCCACCAGCGTTCAGCTCTCCATACCCCAGACGCTGGAGCGGAAACGCAAATATAGTGCAACCCACCCGCACGCCCAAGCCCTTAATGTCCACATCTCAAGATTGCTCAGCCTGGAGATGCTGCCCTATAGGCTAGTAGAGACCGAGGCCTTTCGCAACCTCATGGCGGCGGCCGCCCCTCGGTATTCGGTCCCCAGCCGCCACTACTTTTCCCGATGTGCCGTCCCAGCCCTGCACCAGCACGTGTCAGACAACATCATCCGTGCCCTGACCAACGCCGTTTCTGACAAGGTCCACCTGACCACGGACACGTGGACGAGTGCTGCCGGGCAGGGCCACTATATATCGCTGACGGCACATTGGGTTAACTTGGTGGAGGCTGGGACCGAGTCTGACCCTGCGGCTGGTCATATACTGCCGACGCCAAGGATTGCGGGGCCTACCTCGGTCCAGGTGTTTCAGGCCTACTATGCCTCCTCCTCCTCCCACCCCTCCTCCACCTCCTCCTCCGAACTACCATCCGTGGGCATGGCGCCATCAGTCGGTAGCTCTAGGCACAGCAGCAGTGCCGTCGCTAAGCGACAGCAGGCGGTGCTCAAACTGCTGAGCCTAGGCGATAAAAGGCACACCGCCCAAGAACTATTACAGGGCATCACGGCGCAGACTGATCTGTGGCTGGCACCGCTGAACCTGAAGCCAGGCATGGTTGTGTGTGACAACGGCCGTAACCTGGTGGCGGCTCAGCAACTCGGCAGACTGACACATGTGCCATGCCTGGCCCATGTGTTAAATCTGATAGTTCAGCGTTTCCTCAAGACATACCCCAATCTGTCTGATTTGCTCACGAAGGTGCGCCGCATCTGTGTGCATTTCAGGAAGTCCAGCACAGATGCTGCCACTCTCAGGGCAGCGCAGCGCCGCCTCCAACTGCCCGCTCACCGACTGTTGTGCGACGTGCCCACGAGGTGGAATTCAACACTGACCATATTATCCAGAGTTTACCAGCAGCGCCGAGCGATTGTAGACTGCCAGATGTCAACTTCCACCAGAACTGGTAGTCAGGTCAGTCAGCTTCCTCAAGTCTACAATGAGGAGTGGACGGGGATGTCTGATATCTGTCAGGTGCTGAGTAACTTTGAGGAGTCAACACAGATGGTCAGTGGCGATGCCGCCATCATCAGCCTCACCATCCCGCTGCTTGGCCTGTTGAAAAAATCTCTGATCAGCATGAAGTCGGAAGCTTTGCGCTCGTCACAAGAGACGGGGGAAGAAGATTCCCTTGTTGATAGCCAAAGCACCCTTAGGTCTGTTTCTCAGCACATATCGGAGGAGGTGGAGGTGGAGGAGGATGAGGAGGAAGAGGAGGAGAATGTTGGCGAGACACAAGAGGGGACCATTGTTGAGTCCTTCACTGTTCAGCGTGTATGGGCAGAAGAAGAGGAGTTGGAGGAGTTGGAGGAGGAGGAAATGGACAGTCAGGCCAGTGAGGGGAGTGAATTCTTACGCGTTGGTACTCTGGCGCATATGGCAGATTTCATGCTAGGCTGCCTATCCCGTGACCCTCGCGTTCAAAGAATTTATTCCAGCACCGATTACTGGGTGTTCACTCTCCTGGACCCACGGTACAAGCAAAATCTTTCCACTCTCATCCCTGGAGAGGAAAGGAGTGTGAGAATGCATGAATACCAGCAGGCCCTGGTGCACAAGCTGAAACAGTATTTCCCTTCTGACAGCGCTAGCGGCAGAGTGCGTAGTTCTGCGGGACAAGTAGCGAGGGAGAGTAGGCGAGCAGGCAGCTTGTCCAGCACTGGCAAGGGTACGCTTTACAAGGCTTTTGCCAGCTTTATGTCACCCCAGCAAGACACTGTCACCTGTCCCCAGTCTCGGCAGAGTAGGGCTGATCTTTACAGAAAGATGGTGAGGGAGTACGTAGCTGACCATACCATCGTCCTAAATGATCACACAGCTCCCTACAACTACTGGGTTTCAAAGCTGGACATGTGGCACGAACTGGCGCTGTACGCCTTGGAGGTTCTTGCCTGCCCTGCCGCTAGCGTCTTGTCCGAGCGGGTTTTCAGTGCAGCTGGTGGCATCATCACCGATAAGCATACACGCCTGTCGACTGACAGCGCTGACAGGCTGACGCTTATTAAGATGAATAAAGCCTGGATTTCTCATAATTTCCAATCTCCACCAGGTGAAGGAAGCTCAACCTGAATAATTTATCCACTCCTCCTCCTCCTCATTTTCCTCCTTCTCCTTCTCTTTGTAGAGTAAAGCAGAGGAAACTGGCTATTTTTTGACAGGGCCCTCTGGTTTGAAAACTTTTTTGGACTGCCACATACAGGCACTCAATCTATTCCATTTTTCTGGAGGGCCACCTACCTGCTCCTCTGGTTTGAAAACTTTTTTGGACTGCCACATACAGGCACTCAATCTATTCCATTTTTCTGGAGGGCCCCCTACCTGCTCCTCTGGTTTGAAAACTTTTTTGGACTGCCACATACAGGCACTCAATCTATTCCATTTTTCTGGAGGGCCACCTACCTGCTCCTCTGGTTTGAAAACATTTTTGGACTGCCACATACAGGCACTCAATCTATTCCATTTTACTGGAGGGCCACCTACCTGCTCCTCTGGTTTGAAAAGTTTTTTGGACTGCCACATACAGGCACTCAATCTATTCAATTTTTCTGGAGGGCCACCTACCTGCTCCTCTGGTTTGAAAACTTTTTTGGACTGCCACATACAGGCACTCAATCTATTCAATTTTTCTGGAGGGCCACCTACCTGCTCCTCTGGTTTGAAAACTTTTTTGGACTGCCACATACAGGCACTCAATCTATTTCATTTTTCTGGAGGGCCACCTACCTGCTCCTCTGGTTTGAAAACTTTTTTGGACTGCCACATACAGGCACTATCCAAATTAAATTGTCTCCATAGCAGCCTCCACACGTTGTCTCCATTGCTACCTCCAAAAGTCGTCCATATAGCTGCCTCCATACATCGTCCCCTTATCAAACGAGGTGTGTCAGGCAGAAATTTGGGTTGTTTTCATGGATTCCACATCAAACTTGTTAACTTTGTCGCCACCCTGCTGTGTTATCCACAAAATATACTGGCAAACTTTTATCATTTACCAATATTATTTCAGCGCTTCTTGCGCATCTGTTTACATTCCCCTCACCCGCCATATCCTAAACTTATAAGAACGCTACTACACTTGATCTTATACAAAAGGTTCTTAGAAGTGCTGTTTGGGGAGTAGCCTAGAGACAGGGGCTTGGATTGGCGAAAGCTCGCCTGGCAGCGGAGCGCCAGCTCCATGCGCATCATGCGCTTCTTGCGCATCTGTTTACATTCCCCTCACCCGCCATATCCCAAACTTATAAGAACACTACTACACTTAACTTGGTGCAGGCTGGGACCGAGTCTGACCCTGGGGCTGGTCATATACTGCCGACGCAGAGAATTGCGGGGCCTACCTCGGTCCAGGTCTCAAAGGCCTAGTATACCTCCTCCTCCGAATTACCATCCGTGGCCATGGCGCCATCAGTCGGTAGCTCTAGGCACAGCAGCAGTGCCGTCGCTAAGCGACAGCAGGCGGTGCTCAAACTGCTGAGCCTAGGCGATAAAAGGCACACCGCCCAAGAGCTATTACAGGGCATTCCACATCAAACTTGTTAACTTTGTCGCCACCCTGCTGTGTAATCCACAAAATATACTGGCAAACTTTTATCATTTACCGATATTATTTCAGCGCTTCTTGCGCATCTGTTTACATTCCCCTCACCCGCCATATCCCAAACTTATAAGAACGCTACTACACTTGATCTTATACAAAAGGTTCTTAGAAGTGCTGTTTGGGGAGTAGCCTAGAGACAGGGGCTTGGATTGGCGAAAGCTCGCCTGGCAGCGGAGCGCCAGCTCCATGCCAAGATCCAACTAACATAGTTTTAACTGCAGAACCTTTAATCTACTACTAGTTCACTGCCTCCATACATGGTCCCCTTATCAAACGAGCTGTGTCAGGCAGAATTTTGGGTTGTTTTCATGGCTTCCATGTTAACTTTGTCGCCACCCTGCTGTGTAATCCACAAAATATACTGGCAAACTTTTATCATGTACCGATATTATTTGAGCGCTTCTTGCTCACCTCCTTTGGTTCCTCTCTGCCACCCATTGGTTTGAAGCCTGAGTCCATTTAGGGTATGTCGCCATGCCACTCTCTAGCCTGCCGCTGCTGCCGCTCCCTCTGCATGCCGTCCCCTATAGTGTCAGGGTCAATTATTGGATGTTTTGGATGCTATCTAGCTTCATTCTGTCACTCTGTCATGGCCATGCTGTTGCCCATAATTTTGGCATAATGGTGCATTTAAGCAGCCTCAGAGGCATCCATGCATGCTGCCCCTGCTGTTTCCTGTCCATTTCCGTGGTGTTTCCATCCTTTTCTGAGGTTCCCAGGTGTTTGGCCAAGCTTCCCTGTGCAGAGCATTGGTCCCCTTGAAAAATGCTCGAGTCTCCCATTGACTTCAATGGGGCTCGTTATTCGAGACGAGCACTCGAGCATCGGGAAAAGTTTGTCTCGAATATCGAGTACCCGAGCATTTTAGTGCTCGCTCATCTCTAGTAAGGAGGTTTATAAAGGCTACTTCTAGACTTAAACCTACCATTAAAATAGCTGTCCCAAACTGGGATTTATCTATTGTCCTAAATTATCTAACTGGTCCTCCATTTGAGCCCTTAGATTCAAAAAATATTATAGAATTAACATTAAAGTTGACCTTTCTTATCGCCATAACATCGGCCAGACGTTTGGGGGAGATTCAGGCATTGTCCATCAAAGAACCCTACTTAAAAATATCTGAAGACAGAGTAACATTAATACTGGATAACAATTTTATCCCAAAGGTTTCCTCAAGTTTCCATCTAAGCCAGGAAATTATTCTGCCTACATTTTGTCGAAACCCGAAATCAACAAATGAAAGAGAATGGCACTCCCTTGATGTCAGGAGAATCCTTCTCTTTTACCTGGAAACAACAAAACCATGGCGGAAAGACTCAAACATCCTTCTGCAGTTCAGCGGGAAGAACAAAGGGATAAAAGCTTCAAAATCCACTCTAGCAAGATGGATCAAGACTGTTATCAAGAATGCTTACGCAGCCCAGAATATGTCAATACCGGAAGCAATTAGAGCACATTCTACACGTGCCATGGCAACCTCATGGGCTGAAAAAAGGGGAGCTTCCATAAATGAAATTTGTAGGGCAGCTACATGGTCTAGCCAGTTGACATTAGTAAAACACTATAGGTTAGACCTGCAAAACACGAATGAATTAGCTTTTGGTAGAAAAGTACTACAAGCTGTTGTCCCTCCCTGAAATATAATTTGTTATGTCTCCAAGTGGGGCCGTCATGGGGGACGCAATGGAAAATGGGAATTATTCTCACCGTTAATTCGGTTTCCATTAGTCCACCATGACGGCCCATATATATTTCCCACCCATGTATAAAATTCTGTACTTTACGGATTAATTGTGTGTGATTAAAACATGCAATAAAATGAGTTGCATCCGCTGCCGGTGTAGTTATTTGGTAGTCACTGGAGTGTAGATGCAGGGGGTGGGTATTTAACTTCTCTGCTTCCTGTCCCTACAGAGGTCAAGGGGTCATCCTCCAAGTTGGGCCGTCATGGTGGACTAATGGAAACCGAATTAGCGGTGAGAATAATTCCCATTTTCCTCATCTTCAGTTTACCCTTGCTCCACCTATTCATCCAGTTTCACATTACCCCAGCTCTTCACTTCTCCAGTTTCTGATTCACCAAGGTCCTCACTATAAAGAGCAATAAACTACCGTAGCCTATATCAGTTATTGGCTGTATTTGCAGATGACTCATACATTCTGGTCTCTAGGCAAAAGATGATTTGCTCACTGACAACATTCATGCCGGTATGGGAGAGATCATCAACATTTTGTACCCAATAAAATCACTCTAATTTTTTCCGTCATGGGCATTATGGATATTGTAGATCCTAACACAGCAAAGAGATACTCAATTTTAATTTCTGCATTAGCCATTATAAAAATAAAACTATATAGGTTTTGGTGGCATTGTCTAACATTAGTACAGAATTAACTCGCCTTAATTCTAATGGCCCATTTGTCATGTAGATAAGATGTACAGGTCTTTCTGCCATGCAGACCTCAGTTGGCAACAAAAGACATATATCAAGATAAGAAGACTTCCCAGCAGGCAACATGTGCCTCCACTCCAGGTTCTCACCACAAACTATGAACGTTACCACCTTCACTGCTGCACAAGGACTTGACCAGAGCCTGACCAAATGTGAACACTAGTCCAATACAACATGATAGGTGGTAAAAGCTTCTTCTAACGACAACTATCATGTCGTACTGAACTTATGGCTATGCTCTTTGTTTGAAAAGACATATATCATCTTAAAGGAAACCTATCACTTCGGATAGGGCTTCTAAGCAGCACATGCTGTGCACTAGCTCAGGGTGAGCTGGTGCCGGCGCTTATCTTCGTTCTGTTTTTAAACTGTTTTAAAACGTTTTAACACTTTGTTAATGTTTATATCGGAACTAGGTTCTCCGCACCGGGGTCCGTGCTCGGCGTACCATGTGTGCGACCGTGCGTGCGCATGAATATGAAGTGGTTGCGCGCATGGTGCGCCGAGCACGGACCCCGGTGCGGGGAAGCTAGATCGGATATAAACATTAATAAAGTGTTAAAACGCTTTAAAACAGTTTAAAAACAGAACGAAGATAAGTGCCGGCACCAGCTCTCCCTGAGCTGGTGCACGGCATGTGCTGCTTAGAAGCCCTATCCGAAGTGATAGGTTTCCTTTAAGGCAGCAATGACACAATTTTCTTTTTTTCTAATAATTTACTATTTACTCTGTACAGTAGATATAAGAAAATAAGAACTGGGGGCGCCACATCTCAGAAAGACGTAGTCAGTGAAAAAATGTGTACATGCCCATGGTGCCCTGCTAGGAAAAGAGCCAACTGGGGTGAAACAGCTGTCGTTTCATAGTGATCCCTAAATTCCCCTGCTCTTACCCCCTGTGGCTGTAGATTTATAATTTTTAAGACGACATTAATTAAAAAGTGGAAATTTCCTTTTTCACCCTGCATGTCACTTTGGATGTGACATGGTGGAGAGTGGGCTGGGCGGACAGATAGCATGTTGGGCAGGGGCAGGTGGAGGAGTGAATTCTCTGGACTGCAGTATTTTTACTATTGTCTCCACCACAAACTGTCAGAGACTCCGGCAGTGTACTGTGTGCCGGATATCCTAGGAGCTCAGATCTTAGAATATCCGTGAAATATGCCAGTGGGGGGACTAGAAATGGTGTTCAATTCATCTCAATACATTCCTCCCATTGTGTAAATCTATACTTTAAGGTCATCTTGTTCCATTGGTGCAAGATCTTCAGATACACTCAAAACTTGACCCTAAGACCTAAAGGCTCATCTGCTACATATAGCACTAAACTTCTTCATAATTACACATGGTAGATGTAAAAGATTCTATATCGTCCAGAAGCTTCAATTTTCACTTTTTCTTCAGAAAATTTTCTGATGCGCAGATGTTAGTGAACATCTTAGACCATAAGGGGCTGCAGCTGCATCTTTGTTTTGGTTGTTTTTTCCACTTAATAGTTGCTGACTTGTATTCTCCATATAATGTGTAAGCACTTTAATCGTTGTGAACTACACAAACACTTAAAATCTGTAATCATTTTGGTATAAGATCGTTTTGGTAAAAGTTTACTACAAGCAATAATTTGAATTGTACATTAAAAAAAAAATACTTGCATTAAATCAATAGAGATAAGCTTCGTATAATCATAGATGGAAATATCATCACTTAATCCCTTTTACTTCACTTGGTGTTGTTACTGATTCAAGTTGTCCTATTTACTGCAATAAGAACAATTAATTGTGATTTTTATTCTAAACACGCAGATTTACTCTAATTTGTGATGCTTGTGAACTCAATTGAAAAGAGCTATCTAGATTTAGATTAAAAGCTATTAATTAAGTTGGCAAAGACACAAATGTATTTTTCCCTGATAGGTAATATTAGACAGCTTGGTTACACAATTGTCGTTCATTCCATGCAACCACTTCGTGCCAAGGATAAGGACACCACTGTCAAGAAAATTTCCGGATTAAAAGTTTTTTCCAGGATAAATATATTGTTAACCTATCCATAGGGTTTCAGATAGCTGGAGTAACCAGGTTCCTGTTTAACAACTAATATCAGCAATCTCCTGGGCTGGTTTAATAATGGAGAATGGAACTTAAGGTCCTACTCAATGTTCTACATAGCAACTGGTGCCAGGAAATGAAACCAAGTTCACATTCATTTTAAAAAGATTGCAGCTATCAGTTGATCAACAGGATTCTTGAATATTGGACCTCCACTGATCTGATATTGATGACCTATCCTGTAGTATGTATGGGTTTTAACTCTGTACTGCCAATGATTTAATTTATATTCAACATAAGTGTGAAAGAAAATTAATTTATAATTGTAATGAGTGTATTTGAACACAGTTATTGCCATATGTCTGTGCTAGGTGGTTGACCTTTTTCCTAAGAATATATATTGTATAACTTTCTGAATGGTAGCTGTAGCTGGACTCTTAGGACACTTCACATTCTAACTTTATCAGTAGCTTTATATAAAGGACTTATATGGCATCATGTGTTCTCTTATGTCATCTGTTATGTGCTCTTAGTAGGGCAGTCCCAGGATTTCATGATTTGAATTTGCTCAGAGGGAATGAGCTTAAGCACTAAGCAATACATGTCTCATGTGTTTCTGTCCCTACCCCCACCATCTTCCCACCGTCTGTCTAATTCTCACACCCACAAATAATTGCTCATAGCTATTGCAGCATCTTCATCAAATAACTAAAAAATAAAATTTTTGAATACATTTTGGAAAAAGGAGTATTTAAAGTTAAGGAAAATATGCTAAGTTTTCCAGGATGGAATAAGGAAAACTGTGCCTCTTTTAGCTACCTTGTAAGGCAGCTCCCTTAGCATCAAGCATGATCTGCAAGAGGCCTTTTGTGGGATTTAAACCAAACCAGTATATTTATTCCAGAAAGAGGAATAGATATAGTTTTAATCCCGCATCATGTCAGAAGGCTTCCTGATGTCAAGAGAGCTGCCTTACAAGTTAGCTAAAAGAGGCATGGCTTTCCTTATTCCATCCTGGAAAACTTTGCATATTTTCCCACAAGCCCCTACACGTGCCTAAACGGTGGTCTTAACTGGCAGTCCACCTAAGGAGAACTCTTATTTTCCGACCCTATTTGAAGTTTAGGCGTACCAGGGCAAAATTGTAAATGATTTGAGGTATCTATAAAGCAGTCCCCAGACCAATTTTTATTCTAGTATCAACACATCAGTATGGGAGTCTGAAACCTCAACAATGAGCTTTCCAAGTCAAACTTTTGGGCAGGAACAGTTTAGAGGAACGAGTCAGAAGCAGATTATTCTGTCCACTGAATAATTGCAATGCTAAACTCCAGCAGTACAGCTCCAAATCAGTTTTCTCCTCTGGTACCAGAGGCTCACTGAAGACAGTGCAGCATTCAGAACCCCACTGAGCGGATACATGTGACTTAACCCAAGTATAGCACACTTGAAGTAGCCTTTAGATATCCTCTTACATACAAAATGGCTGTGTAAAATAATTACCATTTAGCACTCATTACATAACCACATAATATTTTAATGGACCACTTAAATGAGTCCTAAAGGGACTGAATCTGAGAAGATCCAATAGGATTTTTGACATTTTGACTTTTTCATGCATTTGTTGCATCCAAAAAGTTCTATTTCTGAAACAAAGTATATTTCCAACTGTGGTCAGTGTTATAGTTTCACTATTGATTTATATTTCTTGCCAGAGATAACAGGATTATCAATAATTTAGACATAAAAGAGATAATAGAATCTTCTACATATAAAGGTGATGAAATGTTTCATAATTCATCTTCATACAATTTAAAAGTAATCTAATTACATTCAAATGGCTTCATTAGTTAAATTCAAATTAGTAATGTCAGGATAAGCCAAATATTAACAAGATTTATTACAGCCAATAGACTAGGACGCCACTTTATTATTTACTTTTCCACCCAAAATAAACCTTAACATTTTTACTAAGCACTGAGAGGTGTCTTATAGTGGTACAGTAGGTTTTATCTTTCCAGCAAATTTCCATCTGCATAATTAGTTAATACATATATCAATCTGTAAATCTTCATTTGTGGAGCATTGCCAAAGTTCGGGATTACTGGATGACACTTGTTTCATCCAATCTTAAAAAGTAACCTTTAACATGTGAAATGTTCTGATATGTATATGTATATATATATACACTCACCGGCCACTTTATTAGGTACACCTGTCCAACTGCTCGTTAACACTTAATTTCTAATCAGCCAATCACATGGCAGCAACTCAGTGCATTTAGACATGTAGACATGGTCAAGACAATCTCCTGCAGTTCAAACCGAGCATCAGTATGGGGAAGAAAGGTGATTTGAGTGCCTTTGAACGTGGCATGGTTGTTGGTGTCAGAAGGGCTGGTCTGAGTATTTCAGAAACTGCTGATCTACTGGGATTTTCACACACAACCATCTCTAGGGTTTACAGAGAATGGTCCGAAAAATAAAAAACATCCAGTGAGCGGCAGTTCTGTGGGCGGAAATGCCTTGTTGATGCCAGAGGTCAGAGGAGAATGGGCAGACAGGTACGAGCTGATAGAAAGGCAACAGTGACTCAAATCGCCACCCGTTACAACCAAGGTAGGCAAAAGAGCATCTCTGAACACACAGTACGTAGAACTTTGAGGCAGATGAGCTACAGCAGCAGAAGACCACACCGGATGCCACTCCTTTCAACTAAGAACAGGAAACTGAGGCTACAATTTGCACAAGCTCATCAAAATTGGACAGTAGAAGATTGGAAAAATGTTGCCTGGTCTAATGAGTCTCGATTTCTGCTGCAACATTCGGATGGTAGGGTCAGAATTTGGCATCAACAACATGAAAGCATGGATCCATCCTGCCTTGTATCAATGGTTCAGGTTGGTGGTGGTGGTGTCATGGTGTGGGGAATATTTTCTTGGCACTCTTTGGGCCCCTTGGTACCAATTGAGCATCGTTGCAACACCACAGACTACCTGAGTATTGTTGCTGACCATGTCCATCCCTTTATGACCACAATGTACCCAACATCTGATGGCTACTTTCAGCAGGATAATGCGCCATGTCATAAAGCTGGAATCATCTTAGACTGGTTTCTTGAACATGACAATGAGTTCACTGTACTCAAATGGCCTCCACAGTCACCAGATCTCAATCCAATAGAGCATCTTTGGGATGTGGTGGAACGGGAGATTCGCATCATGGATGTGCAGCCGACAAATCTGCGGCAACTGTGTGATGCCATCATGTCAATATGGACCAAAATCTCTGAGGAATGCTTCCAGCACCTTGTTGAATCTATGCCACGAAGAATTGAGGCAGTTCTGAAGGCAAAAGGGGGTCCAGCCCGTTACTAGCATGGTGTAGCTAATAAAGTGGCCGGTGAGTGTAATATATATATATATATATATATATATATATATATATATATATACACACACACACATATATATATATACACATATATATTCTGTGGTACCATGTACCCAGTGAGGCTCACAAACTAATTTTCACTAACTAAGGCACTAAAAGTCATTTAGTGTTAGAAAAATCGAAGATAATATCCCATGTACCGAAATATTAAGGAAAGTAAACTTTTCCCATTTCAACATCTTTACATACCAGCAGGAAATACCATGTGCTCCATCTGGTCCAGACTTTCTCTAGCTTGGGTTTCCCCGAGCTCAGTCTTCCAAATACGTGTGGCTAGAGCTCTTATAGTAAGACTCAAATCTTTCTCTTTCTACTGGTAGTTCGTTTAACTTAGGTTGAAGCTGTTGGAAAGTAGTACCTGAGTTATAGAAAGCTATGCTTTGTCATAAATCCCAAAAGTCTTCTGGATAAGTCATACGTTTTTGGAGGATACATGGGTGAATGCCACATTATCTAAGTGTCATATGGCATATATGTGATGTGAAAAGGCATATTTCATAATTATTAAAATTAATTTATGAAATACATTTCAAATCAAAATATAAAGTCAGCAATTTAGTACATAACTTTTGGATTAACATTTAAACATGCTTTAAAGAAATTGAGAATTATTTTTTTTTGCATTAGTAAATGTTATCATTTAGAAAAAATGAGGTGGATAATTTCTCTTTTTTTGTGTCTTCAACTTTTTACTGGCAACAATTATGAATTTATCCCTGACATCAATGTTGTATTTGTCCCTGGCAACAATACTGTATTTGGTTCAATTAAAATCAGGTGTCATTGGAGAAGATTTATGAAAGTGGCGGTAAATAGTCAAGTGGATGATTTATTTGGAGTAGATTACACCTGTCTACTTTAGATCAGCTTTGGTTAATCTAGTTTCCAACAGAATTTCCAGGAGCCAGGACTGAGCCATTTCCCCTTTTCCCAAGGCCACATCATGTCCAAGAGTGCAAACTGCCCAAAAATTATCTAGATGAAATTATCTAAATGTTGCACACAGCATTTTAGGTGCAGATTATACATAATTCTGGTGTAGACAGATTGATAAACTATACAAATCCAAATATTAGTTCCTAGGGGCGAGAAATCCTTCAGAGGTGCAATTCAGATTACAAACAAGAAAAAGAAGCAAAGTCCAAAGCTCCACTCCTCATTAAAAGAGAAACAGTTCCAAGTTGTTGAATGTCATTCTCACCACTCCACTATAATCGAGAATAGATAACCCGTAAGTGAACCTTTTAACACAGATCCTTCCCGCACAAGGTCCACCCCATTGGCGTCCAACAAGATCTGTGTCACACTCCAGCTGGGAATCCTACATGGAAAGAAGTATACAACATTGTGTGGATCGTCCAGGTGTAGAAATAAAAGGTATGAGGCACACCAGTCGTAAAAGGAAGTTACCATATACCAATCCTCCTTTGTGCAGTGGGGCTGAGTAGAATCATGCTTCGGTAGAACTTTGCAGATAGAAGATGGTCATTCTTTGGGAATCCCTACTGGATAGATGTGTTTCTGCCTCCCTAGGCACCAGACTTATAAGGTCTCGTAAAGTATTCTTAAAGTTCAATTTGTATCCCTTTTAATGAACAAACTGTTATTTTTGCATTGTTAGTATGTCTTAGACATTTTATTTACAAAAACTGTCCGAAGACAGAATAGAGCCTTATCGGTAAGGCTCTATTCTGTCTTCGGACAGTTTTTGTAAATACATTGAATTGCCTTAGCAGTCCTAAAAGGGCTATCTTTGGTGTTTAAAAATTATGTCTTAGACATGTTACCCCTTTTGTATGATAAACTCTTTTTGTTTCTAAGCACTGTCCTTTTTTATATTAAAATTTTATTTAATAAGGGCCTTCTTGTGTTCTAATGATTCCATTAGAAGAGATGTTCCTTAAATGATTGACTTAACTAGTGCATAATTTACTCTATTTGGGCATACTTTATGCAAGGTGTCTTGTCAACCTGATATATGACGAGTATTGGCAGCTGAAACTTCTCAGGTTCTGGATGGCGGAGAGCTGACAGAGGATGATTTAGCATGACCCCATATTCTCCCTTCCTGAACCTAAGTCTGTGATCCTGACACTAGGTTTCTGTTAGCTCCACCTATGTGTCAGCAACATATTAGGCACTGTTGTGTATAGTGTTGTCTGTGTGCCACAGATACAAGAAAAAAACTAGAGGAGAGATTACAAGAAAGCCAGATGATGAGATTCTATATCTTGTGAGGAGATCCTGTGTGTTTGGGGAAGAATTAAAGGGGTATTCCCACAAAAACAAGTCAAATATCTCAAATATACTCAGGATAATAAAATAGCACATTCTCTAATTCAATGTTATTAGGAAAAATACAGCATTTTCACAGATATAATTCCAACCTGTCTCTATCCGTCCTGGTGTATAAAATTTTAGCCCCCCCTGGATCCGACAAAAAATGTTCTGGCTTAGGGTCGGGCATAACAAAATTTGGACAAACTGAGGAAAACAACTATCTCCTTTTCATATAAAATGTATTTCCTTTATTAACATATTCTTAAATGTTACAATTAAAATCATTAGATGACTGACCACAGTGATTGACGCTCACAGTGACATCCAATACAAAATAATATCTGAATAGGCCACCTGATATATGTCCCCTCAATAAAACTGCATCATATCAAAAGCATCAAAGATAACACATAATCACATCATATAGCAGCAAAAAGTATAGCTAGATGACAAGAAGGCTCATAAAGTTCAATATGCATGTAAACAGGTATGCTTGAAACTCTGAATTGAAGAGACTCAGAGACTGTAAGCACTACAAGTGTGAAATAAATAGAAAGCTATAGTTCACATACCAACAATAGTTTGTGTCCCCAGGTGTCTTCCCCAACACATGATTTGGCGTGCCAAGCCTTTCCCAAGGGGTGGTGCTATGTGGCTGTTTGGGTTATTAATCGAGCTCTCAATCAATGGCTGAATTGTGTACTCCCCGTGCGGCAATCTATAGTTCATTACCTGCCAGGTATGGGGAGTCTTAGATGCCGCCTCTTTGGAGAAGGTAACCAATGTGGCCGTGATCTATATAAACTGCATGCACGTCACCACCCAGGGCTGGGAATTCAGGGACCGCCCACCCCAATTACGTCACAAGAAGCGGACATTGTCCGATTCTGGTGGTGCATCGACGTGACGTCTGTTGGCCCAGAACCGAAGTGATAGGCGCGGATGCGCTTCCTCCACGGACGCCATCTTGAAGAAAGGGAAATCTGCCCTGAAGAAAGGTAATGTATATTTTCTACTAAAAGGGACAGAACAGTATTGGTGCAGCATAAATTGCAGGACTAAAACATATATCATTCCAATTAAAATTGTAAAACTAATTAATGTGGATGCATATATCATTGCAAAATAAAATGAATATAATGAATATAAACATTTAAAGTTTTATGACAAAATACATAATTATTTAAAAATTAAAATTAAACATTGCCGATACAAATTATCTGTCTTTTTTCTGGATGTGATAAATAGCTAGTAAAACACAACGAGCATTCAGGATCCCCAAGTATCCGAACACCAATAACAATGAATAGTGACAGTGATTGTGAATGATTGAGACATCAATCAGGATGCATATTGAATGTATTGATGATGCATTGTGAATGCAGCAGGGTGAGATGTAATTAAAAACCAAAATTAGTAATGAAAGAAAAAATACAAAAATGTGAAAATTGGAAAAATGTGTAAAAAGTGAGTAAAAAAATGTGAAATGTACAAATGGGGATGTGTATGTCTAATCTGAAAATGAAGAAAGTGCATGTTACATAAACAGTATGAAAGTGTGTGTGTCAACATATGTACTGGCCTAAATGGAATTGTAAGAAGTTGAATAACTGAAATGGGACTGTATGAATGTGATCAAAGTGTAAATACTAATGTGTAAATGGTTGTGTGCCAACAATAGTGGCAGATTGCAAAGTCAAAAAATCTGTGAAAAAATGAACTGCTACTAAAGATAAAAAAAATACTACTGAAATTGCTGCAATGCTGAAACACAAGAGGCAGGTAGTTCCCCAACAAATCTGGAAATGGTTATACACCAGACCTCTACAGATATCAACAACCGTTCTACCAAAAGAGGTTTACTATAATGAGGCAGGCACTCTTACAGATCCGATAATACTAAACATCGCACGGGTTGAGCTGATGGAGGAATACTGGCTTGTCTCCATTTGTCCTGACTCAACCTGAACTAAAAAAGATATAAATACCATTCAAATCTGATAAACATATTGGGGCACATTTACTTATCCGTCCCGTTGACGCCACCGATCCGGAATCTGCGACGAGGATTCAGAGCTGCCGTGATGCACGCGACATAGTGCACCCAAATTCTTGCATGTGTCACTTCCCCGCTCAGGTCCACCGGAGTTCACCATCTTCTTCCCGGTGCATTTAAGTGCGTGTCTTGCGACACACTTTTAAAAGTTAAATTCCGCGGTTTGTCCGAATCAGTCGGGTTGTCCGGCGTCCACGCCCCCCATTTGTGTTGCATGCAAGCCGACGCTGATGCGCCACAATCCGATCGCGTGCGACAAAAACCCAGGGCAATTCAGTGCAAAACGGAAAAATTTTTGAAAACCGACGGAAATGCGCCCGCGGGATCATTAGTTAATGTGCCCGATTATGTTATAAGAAACTGACCTTAAATCCTTTGACCTTCTTCTGTACACAGATTGCCTCTATTCTATCTAAGGCGGAAGAAGAAGGTGTGATTTCAATAAAACAGCATGTTGCTCTGATGGTGAAGGATCCAACTATAGCAACAATATACTTGCTACCCAAGATTCACAAAGACTGTCAAAACCCAGCCGGACGCCCTATTATTTCGGATGTGAACAATTTTTTGGATAACATCTGTAAGTACATTGACACAATACAGAAACAGTTAGTACAAGCATTACCTTCATATCTGAGAGATTCCACAGATCTGCTGCAGAGAATTGGAGGGGTCCATTCTGGTTTTGCAGCCAGATCTCGTTGCAGTGAGCACAGCGGATTTTTGTGGCAAATAACCTTTTTAAGAGCATTCAGAAAAGCGAGTGTGCATTGATCCTACGTGTACAGTGTCCATAGTGGGACTTAGGATTAAGGGAAGGAATACTTTTTTGGATCCAGCAACAGCTAGATAAGTGCATTTACATTTTTCTGATATTCATTTGTGTGGGTTTTATTGCAACCAAGTAGATCTGAAGGAATTTTACTTGCATAATCTGTATATTGTGTGAGGTATATAACCTTTTTAAGAGCATTCAGAAAAGTGAGTGTGCATTGATCCTAATTGTGCACAGTGTCCAAAGTGGGAGTTAGGATTAAGGGACTTAAGTTTGAGGGACTTTAGCGAATCTTCTTTTCTTTAGTATTTCTCTTGTATTCCCCATTAGCACGATGGACTCCATAAGTGGCAATGTCATGTGCCGTGTATGCTTTCCTTGAAGAGCCGTTCGAGGGGGAATACTGCTGTGTGGGATGTGTGAAAATTGCTCATCTGAAAGCCTAGATTCTAGATCTAAATGAGCAAGTTTGGATGGAACGAAGCTTGCTGCTCCTGGAGCACAAACTCTCTGGGGAAGATGGGTGTGGGGATGGAAGTATGGAGGTGCAGAATGAGGGTGCATCTAGTTGGGTAACATGTAGAGGGAAGAGTTTCAGGGAGTCTAGTCCTGATCTGGTGCACCCCAATGAGTTTGCCAGGCTGGTGGATGAGGGGGATATTAGCTCTGGGGTAGCAATGATGCAGCAAGACTTGGCCTCTAGTAACCAGGGGCTGTCTGTTCCAGTAAGAAGGGTAATGGGAGCACAGGCAAGGTTAGACAGGTGCTGGTAGTGGAAGATTCGATTATTAGGGGAACAGACAGGGCAATCTCTCACAAAGACCGTGCATACCGAACAGTGTGTTGTCTGCCGGGTGCTCGGGTTCGGCATGTTACGGATCGGTTGACAGATTACTGGGAGGGGCTGGTGAGGAACCAGCGGTCATGGTCCACATTGGCAATAATGACAAAGTAATAGATAGGTGGAAGGTCCTTAATAATGATTTCAGGGATTTAGGGCATAAACTCAGGGCAAGGATCTCAAAGGTAGTTTTCTCTGAAATACTACCTGCAACACGTGCCACACCAGAAAATCAGCGGGAGATCAGGGAGGTTAATAAGTTGCTCAAAAGTTGGTGTAGGAAGGAGGGCTTTGGATTCATGGAGAACTAGGCTGACAGCTACAGGCTCTACAGTAGGGATGGGCTGAAACTAAATGCAACCTTTTAGCTGTTTTGGGGGCAAAATGGCTAGGTTTGAGGAGTATTTAAACTAGAGACCTGGGGGCAGGGCAACTACACTTGTGTAGATAGAGAGCTGGGAATTAGTCCATGGGGGAGGAAGGGGGGCTGGAATAAGAACAAAAGGAATAGGGATATGGAAAACCATATAAAGTGTATGCACACAAATGCCAGAAGCATCACAAACAAAATAGAGGAACTGGAACTCTTAATGTTGGAAGGCAATCATGATATAGTGGGTCTTAGCGAGACATGGCTGGACAGTAGCTATGACTGGGCTGTTACTATACATGGTTGTAGTCTTTTTAGAAATAATTGTATAAATAAAAAAGGGGGAGGGGTTTGTTCATATGTGAATTCTTGCCTCAAGCCTGTCCTGCGAGTAATAAAAAAATATTACTAGGGGATTGTTATAAGGCCCCAAGTATAATGGAGACAGCAGAGTAAATGCGGATAAGTCAAATGGATGTAACTTCAAAGCATGGTAAAATACTTATCATGGGGAACTTCAATTACCCAGATATTGACTGGGGGGCAGAAACCTGAGGGTCCTTCAAAGGTAGCAGGTTTCTGTCGACAACAAAAGACAATCACCTGTCACAACTAGCCCCGGAGCCATCAAGAGGGGGGGGGGGGCAATGCTGGACCTTATCTAAGAGGAACAAGAAAAATACAATGTGGCTAACTAGTCTTGTAAGGAAAGCAATAATCAAGAAAGATAAGGCGTTTAAGGTGCTAAAAAGAGAAGGTAGCTGTGAGGCATTACAGGAGTATAGAGAGAAAAATAAATCCTGTAAAAAGCAGGTAAAGGCTGCAAAAATAGAGACTGAGAGAAATATTGCCAGGGAGAGCAAAAATAATCCCAAATTATTTTTCAAGAATACAAATGATAAGAAACTAAAAACGAAGAGTGTGGGCCCTCTTAGGAATAACATGGAGGTCATGGTGGAAGGAGATGAGGAAAGGGCCAATTTACTGAATGTCGCCTTCTCAACTGTCTATACTCAGGACAATCCCCTGGTTGAAGACACAAATAGGAATGATGTGAATTCTCTTTGGAATGTCAACAGTTTAACCCAGGAAGAGGTACGTCGCCATCTCGAAACCACTAAGATAGATAAATCACTGGGGCCAGGTGGCATACACTCCCGGGTTCTACATGACTGCCCCAAACCCCTGATGACGCCAGTTCGGCGAAACATGTCGGGTGGGCTTGGTTGAGCGGCACGTTTAAGTTTTAACTTAGCAGCAGTCAATATATAGGATAGGGCAATCCAGAAATATATAGTCTAGTGAGGGTTAACTAGAGGAATTGAGATGCCTGGAATGGGGCAACCGATTATATAGGAATCGATTAGGTGGTTTCTATGAACACTTTACAGTGATATACAACATCTTTGAGTTATACAGGAACCGACTAAGTGGCTTCCATGAACACTTTACAGTGATATAAAACATCCTTGAGTGAGAAGTTGATCAATCTCCCTCTAGGAAGATGACATACCTCTATCACAGTTTAATGAAGTGCCTGAGTAGTATTCCACCCCATTAACCCTTCCCTCTATTGCCTGTCTGCAAATTTTAAAATGAGTTTTCGTTACTTATGAAGTCTTAATTTAATATCCAATAAAAGTTGAGTTTTATTACCCAATCCTGGTGGCTAAAGGGTATTAGTGGTCGCTGACCGTGCGACTTTTTGAAGTTTGAATTAAGTATTTAATTACCCAGCCACCACCGGAATATACATTAACGGGCCCACAAATATTCCTTCCCCCTCCCTCCTGGAAGGGGAAACCTTGTTGTAATGTGTTGTATACATCCACCCAACTGTGGACACAGATATCACCTGTGAAATTCTCACTGATAGTATCAGTGAAAAATAGAATAAACATCCCACCTCTCTAATCATAGTAATAGGGGATTTCAACCGGGCAGCCCCCCACCTTGCCCTATCAGACTTCCAGCAGTATGTACAAACAGTCACTAGAGAGGAAAAAACTGTTGACCTAGTCCTGGCTAACTCAAAAGATGCATATAGAATAGTGACCTGCCCGCCATTAGGCAGATCGGACCATAACATAGTCATAGGGATACCTATCTACAAACCGCTGGTGAAGAGAACTCTACCAGTAACTAAGACTGTTTGCAAATGGGCTGTAGCCAGAACTGAAGCCCTAAGAGCAAGCTTCCACCTAACTGATTGGAGCATCTTTAGAGCAGAAGATATCAATAAATGGGCTGACAGTGTCTCAGTCTATCTCAAGTTTTGCCTTGATCAGGTAATCCCAGAGGAACAAATCCGGTCTTCCAGAACAATAAGCTTTGGGTATCCAAAGACCTGAAGGCAGTCCTAAACAGGAAAAAGGAAGCCTTTAGTGCTGGCGGATCTCTTCAGTGTTAGCTTAAGGAAGGCTCAGGTACCAGTGGCCTGGAAAACCTTGATTATCAGACCATTGAACAAAATCAAGAAACCAACTAGCCCAAACAACTACAGCCCGATTGCTCTGACATCACATATAATGAAGTCATTCGAAAGAATTCTGATTAAGCACCTAAAAGGGGATGGGGGTATGGTCGCCCATACCACTTATATGGGGATCGGCCATTGCAGGTGAGGTATCCCAATCCAGCTCTAGTGTATCCTGACATACAGTACGTGTGTTCCATACACCTTCCAGGACCGGGCAGTCCTCTATAGGATGTAATATGTTTCTGTCAGTTGTACCCCTCTGACTGCTTGTAATACCTCCTGCCACTATAATGCTGCTGTCATATGAATGAATGTAAGTGGATCCTAGAAGTCCCAGCATGACCTGTGCCATTTATTATTCTTACACATGTCCATAACATCTCAAACAGATTTCTAAAGAAGTGTGAAATGGTCTCAACACCATAGATGCTTTCTTCACAATCTTGCAACTGATTGTTCCTTATGAGTGTCCTTACAAAAATTATTGAATATTCCACATAGCGGAAAATGTGAACAAATCCAGTTCTCTACACAAAACACAGAGATAATATTTCTGTGGAAATAATGTAGTCAGCAGAAGATGAGATTATTTTTACTTAAGGCAAAAAGTGAATGTGTCAGCAAAGACCTTCTCGACAAAGTGGGCATCTGAGGCCGACCATATGATGTAAACTAATAATAAGAGCCGTCCTGTGTAGTGATGGACATAATGGATAATAATAGTGGTCTCTTCATTTTCTACTCAAGTGGGAATTCAAGATATGGGCTGATATAAAATAGAGAACAAATGACAAAGAAAATGTGTATGCTGCATTTTCATTGTGTATATTTTGACTTCACTGTAATATTATTCCTCCATTTTACTTTTTCACATTACAATTGTCGTTTCCATGCATACATTTTGTTTGTAATTTGAAAATACATTCAATTTTCCAGTATTCTTTTTGTATAAATTCCCCAAATTTATCTAGATTTTAGTTTGCTCTCATTAACTGCCTCCCAGGGAATAAAAACCTGTCCATGATCATGTGATGGACACAAAGCTGTGCATTCCAAAACACATGGGGGCACATTAATAACAGTGCAGTCTGTATTATATGCAATTTGCCTGTGTAGAGTGCAGAAAGGACTCCATTTATTCAAAAATGCTCACAAAAAACTTTTGAAAGAGGGAGAGGGACATGAAGTGCAGAAATGACGTCCCTTTCACCCTTATAATGCTTCATCAACGAACCAGATGAAGTTATATGAGCTTGAAATGTTTGTTGTTTTTTGTTATGTGATGTCCCGCACTTCATGCCTCCCTCCTACAGTGTTGGAACTTTTGTATGAAAAGTTTTTTTGTGAGTATATTTGAATAAATGGATCATTAAGAAGACGGATCTCACGGATATACTGTATGTCATACATGCCTTACTGTTTACGGAAATAGAGCACCACAACATTCGAGATCTTCGACTGTAGTTCCCATGTCCAATGCGTATATGGAGATATAGGATATGCTGCTGGGCCAGGGATTAAGAAGGGGATTGTGTTGCACGCAATTGTATTTTGGTGCATCTGTGCTGGCTTTCATGCAACAGAAATGAGGTAGCGAGCCGTGCACTTACATGCACCGGAAGTTGATGGTGAACTCCGGCGGACCTGAGCGGGGAGCGACACATGCAGGATATCGGGTGCCCGATCGTAGTGAATCGCAGCAGAGTTCATTTTCATCAGACACTCCGGATCGTGGAACGCCCAGGACCGGGTAAGTAAATGTGCCCCAATATGCTGATATATAGGGGATTGTATCTATAATACGGGAGCAGTGGCCAATCCATTTCTCCTTTTTCATTTAGACAGTTGGTACAAGCACTCAAAAATAGTCACTCTTTGGTTGAAGACAACGTATTTATTACTGACATTCGGATATGGACAGTGCATTTAGAGAATGTATTGTTCTCTTCCTCAGGTCGATAATAAGTAAACACCAAAGGCTGACTATTTGTAAACCCAAAGAAGGGAACAATTCCTGTTCCTGAAACATGTTGTCCGTATTGAAATTTTCACCAATAAAGAGTGACTGCTGTCTAGGCTGCACACCTTTTCTCTACCTGGATATTTCCAAAACAAATCTTCATTGAACTGTAGTGTTTTCCATAATCACTCCCCAGGAGTTGCTGCAGCCTTCGTTTATTAGATCTGCCTACAAGAGGTGAGCAGCTATTTTGCCATCCACCACCCATTCACTTTTATTGTATAAATAATACTCTAGAGGGTATGTTACATCTATCTTTTTTTTCCTCAATCGCATTTGCCCAGCCGGTGTTCTGAAATCTGTTGTGAGCAGACGTAAGAAGACCCTTGCATTTCCAGCGCTGCACATGAAATCAATATATATCAATATCTTAAATAAACGGCTACAACCGATTAATTTATTCAAGCTCTAGCTCTTAGTCATAACTGACTAAGTTATGACTAAGAGCTCACGCTAGAGCTTGAAACGCATGAACCCTAAACCTCCTTTCCATTATGATGGACCATCAGCTTTTTTTAAAGAAAGATTTAGAATAGTATATAGCTATTTGGCAATGCTATTATTCTCAACTATCTTCTTTTACACCAACAAGAAGTCAGATGTTGCACATATGGTCACGTTTTGGCAGAATTTGACATTTGTTTTGTCTGTAAATTGGAGTGACTTACACATAAAATGTGTAATATTCTAGTTCAGACCACAAACAAATGAATATTGTAAATGTCTAATAAATGCTGCCTCTAAATCCAAAACTACGGACCTATAGTAAGAAGGTGACATTTACGATCCGATGTTCTTTGAGCGCTCCGGATGCTTACAAGGGAGGGTGTTTGTTTAGTTCCACTCGGTAATGAGAACATAATAATAACAGAAAACAATGGTGTAAATTATGCCAGCGACATTTGTAATTATCCTTGAAATTAAAGATGATCATCGTAATTTTTTCTAGTTGAAATAATACAGTGTTTGTGGGAAAGGAGGAGAACGTATGCAGCTATTTGGAAGTCCTGCTTCACTGGACAGTTGCCAATTAAATGGAATATCTGAGCAGAAAAATATTCCTTCTTTGGAGTGTTCATATATTCTAGGATAAAGGTCACTGTTTTAGTTGTTCATTCATGCAGTTATCATAGTATCATAGTATATAAGGCTGGAAAAAGACGCAAGTCCATCAAGTCCAACCTTTAAGAATTAAATAAATGTTTTATCCTCATAACCCGTGATATTTTTTCTCTCAATAAAGGTATCCAGGTCTCTCTTGAACATGTACATAGAGTCCGCCATAACAACCTCCTGCGGCAGAGAGTTCCACAGTCTCACTGCTCTTACAGTAAAGAACCTTTGTCTATGTTGATGGTAAAATCGCCTCTCCTCTAGGCGTAGAGGATGCCCCCTTGTCCTGGTCACAGGCCTAGGTATAAAAAGATCTTTGGAGAGAACCTTGTACTGTCTGTTCAGGTATTTGTACATTGTAATGAGGTCTCCCCTCAGTCGTCTTTTTTCTAAACTGAATAATCCCAAATTTTGTAATCTGTCAGTGTATTCTAATCCCCTGATTCCCCTAATAATCCTGGTTGCTCTCCTCTGCACCCGTTCCAGCTCTACTATATCCTTTTTATACACTGGTGCCCAAAACTGTAAACAATATTCCATGTGTGGTCTGACCAGGGATTTTTATAAGGGCAAAACTATGTCTTTATCATGAGAATCTATTCCTCTCTTGATACATCCCACAATTTTATTTGCTTTAGCAGCAGCCGTCTGGCTCTGGTCACTAAAATTTATTTTACCATCCACCAATACCCCCAAGTCCTTTTCAGCTCCAGTTTGACTAAGTAATTGACCGTTTAGAACATAATTATACTTTTTGTTTCCATGGCCCAAGTGCATAACTTTACATTTATCTACATTAAACCTCATCAACCATTTCTATGCCCACTCCTCAAGTTTCCACAAATCCCTCTGTAATGCTAAACTATCGACCTCAGTATTTATTACTTTACAGAGCTTAGTATCATCTGCAAATATTGAAACTTGACTGTGTAAACCCACTATAAGGTCATGAATAAAAAAATTAAAAAGAAGTGGCTCCAATACTGACCCCTGTGGCACTCCACTGGTAACGTCAACCCAATCTGAGAATGTGCCATTAATCACCACCCTCTGTTTTCTATCACTAAGCCAATTACTTACCCAAATACACAGATTTTCTCCTATTCCCAGCAGTCTCATTTTATATACCAACCTTTTATGTGGCATGGTGTCAAATGCCTTTGAAAAGTCCAGATATACAATATCCACAGCGTCCCCCAGATCCAGTCTTGAACTTACCTCCTCATAGAAACCAATCAGATTAGTCTGACAGGACCGATCTCTCATAAACCCATGCTGATGCTGGGTTGTAAGGTTGTGCACAGTGAGATACTCCAGGATAGCATCTCTAACAAACCCCTCAAATATTTTCCCCACCACAGCAGTTAGACTCACGGGTCTGTAGTTTTCAGGATCGCTATTTGATCCTTTTTTGTATATTGGTACCACATTTGCTATGCGCCAGTCCTGTGGAACATAACCAGTCCTCAGTGAATCTTCAAATATTAAAAATAACGGTCTGTATATCACCGTACATAGTTCATGCAGAACCTGGGGGTGTATGCCATCTGGCCCAGGTGATTTATCTATCTTAGTGTTTGCGAGGGGGCGCCGTACCTCTTCCTGGGTTAAACTGTTGACATTCCAAAAAGAATTTACATTATTCCTCATTGTGTCTTCCACCATGGGATTTTCCTGGGTTAAGACAGTTGAGAAGGCAACATTCAGTAGATTGGTCCTTTCCTCATCTCTTTCCACTATGACCCCCATGTTATTCCTAAAGGGGCCCACACTCTCTGTTTTTAGTTTCTTATCATTTATATACTTGAAAAACTAATTTGGGATTATTCTTGCTTTTCCTGTCAATTTTTCTCTCAGTCTCTATTTTTGCAGCCTTTATCTGCTTTTTACAGGATTTATTTTTCTCTTATAATCATGTAATGAAGATTGGTATGGCAGGTACACTTCCCCTCCAAACGATCAATATATTGTCTATGTACCTGTCATACCACTCAAAAAAAGGATTTGTGTCAACAAAAATCACTTTTTTTGTTCCACCATGACATGGTCAGGTTAGCCAGTGAGGAAGAAAACTTTGCTCCCATGCTGAGGTATCTAACCTGCAGGTAGTAGTTGTTATCAAACATGAAAAAATTATGTGGTGTTAGGTATATGCAAACATCTACAATAAATTCTTTCAACTCAGATGAATAGTTGCTGTAGTTGTCTAGATGGAATTGTATTGCTTTTATGGCTATGTCATAGGGTATAGAAGTTTAAAGTGATGTTACATTGCAACTTAACCACATGAATTTCTTCTCCCATATGACATTTTGTAAAGAAGCCAGAACATCATTAGTGTCTTGTAAATAACCGGGCACCCGCTGTACAAGGGGTTGGAGTAAAGAATCTAGCCATCCACATAAATTCTCGTTTAGAGACTCTATGCCCATTACAATGGGCCTCATTGGTGGAGGTGTCAAGCCTTTATGGATCTTAGCTAAGGCTTGCATAATAGGAGTTACTGGATCTTTCACGTTAATTTGGTCTGTTTGGGCTTTAGTTAAGACAACCATTGTTAAACCCTCTTGCAATAGTTTAGCCGGATTCTGCTGCAGCTTTCTATATGTTGAGTTGTCATTTAATAACATGTGTATCTGTTCACAATAGTCAGAATTACAATTAGATAGTCCTAAGACCACTTGGCGGTCAGACCTATAATCTTTATAAATATATTCACAGTTTTTGCTTAGGAAAAAACACAAAAGGTTGTTTGACCTATAAAGATTAGCTTTTATTTCATTGTTTACTAAAAGACAGTTCGTGAGTCTATAACATGTCTGAGCCTTGACATGAAAAGACAAATTTAAAAGACTGTGGCGAGTGTGGGGATACAATATAGATTGGTTCGATATATTGATACAGCGAGCTGGTGGGGCGGTGTGACTTGGTGATGGGCTGTCTGAGCCCTTCTATTTTTAATCAGTGGTGTTCTAGTGTGAGGACTACTTAGGATCTAGTGTCGCTCTGCAGAGACTACTGGTCCATACTATTTTGATTTCAACAATCAGTGTGAGAATGTGATGTGTGAATGATGAGACTTTAAAATCAAAGTATGCTGCTGAATGTAGCGTGTGAACTTACCAAAGATTTCTAGAGGCAAATAGCTACATCCCACGGAGGCAAACACTGCTTATACGGCTGCAGGTAGACCCCTGTGGGTCTCCATTTAGGGACACAGACGCTTCCATAAGCCACAAATGTGGACTCTTCTATAGTCTACTGGCCGTGCAGTACCTCAGTGTTTATTGGTGCGCTAATACCTCAGTGTGATACCTCCATCACCAAGTCACACCGCCCCACCAGCTCGCTGTATCAATATATCGAACCAATCTATATTACAATATCCCCACACTCGCCACAGTCTTTTAAATTTGTCTTTTCGTGTCAAGGCTCACACATGTTATAGACTTACGAACTGTCTTTTAGTAAACAAATTTAAAATAAAAGCTAATTTTTATAGGTCAAAAGGACCTTTTGTGTTGCTTCCTAAGCAACAACTTTGAATATATCTGTTCACAATACATATTTTTCTCCATTACTACCACCAACTCCCCTTTTCTGCCATTTTTATGGTAACACCATCCTAACTGAGTAATTCATCTAGGGCATCATTCAGGTGTGGGGAGAGGTTATGTAAATGATTGTTTTTTGTTTCTTTTAAGATTTTTAAATCCCTCTCCACTCGTTCCTGAAAGAGATCCATGGAGTCACATCTTGATTGTATAGAATAGAAAATGGGGTTCTTAATGCTTGAGCTTTTCACTTGATCAACTTCAATTTTTTGTGTGGTATTACTAGCTAAAGCCAGCAAAGTAGAGAGTGTTACCTGATCACTAAAAGACTTATTCTTAAAGGCATTTTTTTTCTTTTGATGAAGAAGTATGATTAATATTCCCCAAATCTTCATGATTAAAAAAATGCCTTTTGACTGTTAAATCACGCACAAAACAATTAACATCGCATAAAGTTCTATATAAGTCAAAATCTCTGTTAGGTACAAAAATTTTGTCCAAGAGAAAGTAAATGTTTCTGATCTTTTGTTAAAACATGGTTAAACAAATTGACTACATTATATACCTTTAGTTGTTCTTCTGACTTCATAGTTTCCTTATAGGGATGCCTTCTGTGGTGTTTACGCCCGCCCCCCTCAATGTTTTTTCTTTTCTATTACGGGGTTTCTTGTAATAAGAGGATTTATTGGGGGTTTTTTCCGGAGAGTCTATTTCTGATTCCTGAGTGTGATTGCAAGGATTTCCTTGTCTTCTTTCGTGACACACTGATGAATCGCTCATCACCAGAGAATGTATTTAGTTTCCTTAGTTACAAATATCCTTTGCATCATAGATCATGTGATATTTCTTTCATCACATGACTGGATCATGTGACCAGTGAACACGGCGCCATCATTGCCTTGGTGACTGGGAACACCGGAGGCTTACATTCATACTTTAATCTTCTGCATTGATTATATGAATTATGGATACATGTTTGTGTATATTTTTGTACATATTGTTTTATTATTCACATTTAAAACCGTATTCATGCATGCAAATTTATTTCACCAATAACCGTGCCCCCTCTATATGGCTGGAGCATTGACATCCAAGTATATAAATTGCAAGCATGGCTGGGTTGGGGTAGACTATGGTTCAGAATGGTTTAGCTGTTTGAAACGCGTTGGTGATTACTGGGATTGCACTGTGGATTTATAAGAATTTGATCCAATAAACTTGAAGTTGTTTCGGAGATTGGCTGGAATATTGGTTGGAATATTTTTTCAAGAATACTTTGATCAGCTGGGTAAAGCCATAGTGTATTTGGTTTTTCAACCCTTGGCTGTAATGTATCGGAAACAATTCAGGTTAAAGTACAATTGTTATATTTTCTCAGATAACACACGCTACATTGACAGTTTTATCTAACAGGTTAACAGTGATGATCACTATTCTTATAAAGAGATAGAAATAAAAATATATAGATTTCTTATCTGACCGGAGATCCAGATGTTCACAGAGGTTTTCACTCCAAACGTTCACAATAATTGTTCTCGTTTGTCCTCCGTTCTGCTCAGAGCACAAATCCACAGATTCTCCAGATAAGAGTAGCCCACTGTTCAGACCGACATAGATGCAGTTTTCACCGAAACACACACTCCAATCGTGTAGAATGTCTTCATAAAATGCTTTAATAAAATTAAATACTACTCACAAATGTTTAGTAAAAATGCGCATATCTATAGAAAGGACACCAGCCTCACACGACCGCCCGACCCTGGGTTTCGCTGACACAGTTTCCTCCGGGGCGTCTATTCTTGCCACTTGCTTCCCGCTGCTATGTCTATAAAATCATAGAATGAGCTACAGCAGTTCTGGAGGAATAGATGCATTGCCTATTTACATCCTCATGGTTTTAACATCATGGCCACTAAGACATGAATGGGCAGTGAGCTGACAAGAAATAGGGAGAAAAACTATAGGATCTACTATAGCTAACTATGGAATATTGTATTTATTTTTAATCTCTTTATATAAAATGTTTTCTGTAACATGAAAAGTGCATAAAACAAATTCACTCAATAAAATGAATGTGTACAAGGCTCCTGACACTGCAGAGTTTTCAAAGAACTCAGTTCTGTTATTTCTGTGCCCCTGTTTAAAATCTGCAAAAATTACCTAATGACTGGTACGGTACCACAGGCTCTAGAACTTTTCCAAGCAAGCATTGGCCTTTGAGCTTAACTTCCATTGTGGGAAAAATATTGTAAGGGTTATGTCAGTACCTGTCCAGCAACCGCGCAACCACAACTATTCTTGGCGCTAGCTGTCAAACTTGGTAGGTGGTGGAGAACTCACACTGCGACGTCCCTGCGGGCTAAGGCCTGCCTAAAGCAGATAAACCGCCCTGAAAAGGGCAACCTAACTGACAGCCCCTGAGTGACCCTAAAAAATGTGACAGGAAAACCTGCTTTGTCTGTCAGCTGCTGGATGGTGGAGCGGACAGGTAACCGGAATACAGATATAGGTCAGTGTTCACACTGGTAACAGAAACTGACACTAGACAGACAGGAAGGTGGGGTAACACTAGGAGATAAACGATACTGAGGGACAACAACCGATACAGGCAGACAAGCGGAGTCAAAAAAACGGGTCAAAACCAAGATGGCGGCAAAGGTACAGATTCGTATAGCAAATAGAATGGTCAGTAGGCAAAGCAGAAATCATTACACAGAGAAGCAAGAAACGCAATGGCAAGAGATAGATAGACAGATAGACTGCAATAACCAACACCTAATGAAGGGCTGAGCAGAATATAAGGCAGTAATGGACACTGCCTCCAGCACTGACTGGCTCAGCCGTCCATCACTCAAACCGCAGCTGCAGGCAAAACGAATACAAAGACACACCCAGCTTTCCTAGGATCAATCACAGGCAGCTTTGGTTGTGGTTTTCTAGCAAGACGCCTGAAGCCAGATCCCATCAGTACAATTTGCAAGTTCTGACAGGTTACCTAAACACTACAAAAAACATAGTATATAAGTGAAAGCCAAAATGGGTTTACCAAGGATAGAGGTTGTCAGACCAACCTGATCTGCTTCTATGAAGAGGTGAGCAGATGCCTGGACTGAGGAGCTGCTATAGATATTGTGTTCTTGCACATCAAAGGCATTCAACGCTGTCCCTCATAGACACCTGATGGGTAAAATAAGGTCTATTGGTTTGGCAGAAATCATTTGCAATTGGATTGAAAACTGGCTGAAGGATCATATCCAGAGAATTGTGGTCAACTATTCCTACTCAGAAGTGGTGTACCCCAGGGTCCTGTTCTTGGCCCACTACTATTTAATTTATTTATTAATGATATAGAGGTAGGAATTAATAGCACCCAGTCTATTTTTGCAGATGACACCGAGCTGTGTAGTGTAATACAGTCTATGCAGGATGTTCATAGGCTGCAGGGTGACTTGGACAAACTGAATGTTTGGTCATCCACTTGGTAAATGAGGTTCAATGTGGATAAATTTAAGGTTTTACACCTGGGGGCTAATAATTCACATGCAATGTATGTCCTTGGGGACAATGTATGTCCTTCTTGTTAAGAAGGACGTGGGTGTACTAGTAGATCATAAGCCATCAGGATCTTGTCAAGTATATAAAGTGGTATGGACTCTCATGATAGGGGTGTAATATTACCATTATACAAGGCATTGGTTCTGTCTCACTTGGAATATGCTGTTCAGTTCTGTGCAAGGGGTATTGAAGGTCTCAGTTATGAGATAATATTAAAACAATTAGATTCATTTAGTTTTGAAAAGAGACCACTAAGAGGGGACATGATTAATAAAAAAAATGAATTGTCCATACAAAAAATATAGTGGAAAGTTGTTCCAGGTTAAATAAAAAGAGAAAACAAAGTTTAATCACTAGAGGCGACAGGGCTTCTTTACTGTAAGAACTGTAAATCTGTGGAATAGCCTGCCTCAGGAGTTGGTCACAGTAGGGACAGCAGAGAGCTTCAAAGACAGGCTGAGATACTTTTTACATCACAATAACATTGAAGATTATGTTTAATATTGAATTGTTTCACTTATATTCCTTCCCCATCCAATCCCTTCCCTTGCTTGGATGAACGTGATAGACATGTGTCTTTTTCAACTGTGACTCCTGTCACAATAACAAATTAAGATTTCCCCAGGACTCAAAGAAAGAATCTTATAATGTTGCTTTAGGTACACAAGCAACAGCAAAGTATCTCTAAAATCAATTATTTGATTTATAGTGCAATTATTATTAGTCCAATAGATAAATGTATTCTCTAACTGCAAATGTGGCAATAAGAATAATCCCTGGATAAGCATTTCCCATGGCTTATTATAAAGAAGCCCACCAGACCTATTCTCACCAACATTCATTCATTACCGTCCTTTTGGCTGTTTATGTACTGTGCAATCTACATAGTGTTTTATTGTTACTCTGCACCACATAACAATAAACAGATAAAATTAAGGCAATTGCTGTAATGTCAGACCCAGGTCTTAGTAATTACATGATTAGATGTGAAGAGAAAAGCGGGGCTGTGGGAGGGGGAACATTTATGAAGAAAGTTTGATTTCTTTCACCATGCTGTTTGACTTATAATGTATTTTGTGAGGGAGGCTATCCAGGCTTGCATGCATTACCAGCTCTCACCAATTGATCTGTTTTGTATGTGATAATGTTCTAATTAAACTTGCAACAAGCTGTTCACTAGAGATTGGTTCCCTGGCAAACAAGTTCATTAAAAGATGCTTTGTGGAAACTTACTGAGCAAAATGGTGTGCAACAGAGTGGCCAAAAAACACAGACTAGGACATAAGGGTGCTATTTCATAAATAGATTTCTGCAGCGCCATACAAATCAATATTTCCCTATGAAGCATCTGTGTAGTAATAAACGCATAGTTTGTAATGTCTCTCTAGTTGTTACATTCAGGGAAATACTTCTGCAAAAAGTACAACACATTACTTGTAATTAGAATATCCCAGCAAAAAAGATGATTGATTGCTTTGTTTATTAAAGGAATTCTCGAAAACATGGATGAGAGAAGTTAGATGGGTTGAGGGAAATTAGGGGGCACTCTATAAACATATAATGGATGGAAAGGGGGTGCTGGTGCTTGGTGTGACCCCTGCACTGCAGGTCAGGCAGTGTCTAATGAAAAATATCTACCAGTGGTCCTTCTCTCTTCCCCGATGCGGCTGTTCCAGTGGAGTACCTGTAATCCTGCCGTACAGAATTCACATACATTATCCATATGACTGCTGCAGAAAATGTGGGGCGTCTGTAGCAAGTGACTGCTGAAGAAAGTGGTTTCGATATATACTTTCTTGTATCATAATCTCTCCCCTTTGAACTATCTTAATTGAGATTGATTATATGCTGCCCGCTAGATGTGCTCTAACATTGTCATGTAAGCAGCTCCTAGTGCTACAACAGATGTAGCAGTGCTACAAGCTAGTGTTATCGGAAAGCTCTGACAAAACCAGCAGACACTGCCACACTGTACAATAGAAAAGCAGGACCGCGCTGTAAGCGGTCCGGCGTATTCATGAGGGGGCGGTCCGAGTTGCTGCTTTTCCCCTGGACTTCCCCCTCCCACTCCATAGTCACGTAGTGCCTTTTATATGGATGACAGGATCTCTTTAAGGGGAAGAAATACTTAACTTTGCCTATGATACAAAACAATATTTTCCTTTTATTCTTATTTTATTCTTCTAAAGAAATTCTTGTACGAGATACTGAAAAATTTTGCAGTGTAAACAGCTCACAGAATAACCCATCAAGGTCATCTCATATTCTTTATGCAAGCACTTTTGCTGAATTGACATATAAATAGCTCCCAATGCTAGTGCGCTAAAAAATAATTAGAAGAGGAGATCACCTGCTTGTAGAGTAGCTTATGCTTTATGTCTCTAAATGTATGCAAATGGTTCTTCCTGGTGAAATTTTCATTACTGGCATGACACTATGATGCGCTGAAATTAAAAGGTTAAACACCATCGAGATAAGGATCATTAATCTCAAACCTGAAGGACTTTGAGTATGTGGGATGTTGCAGGAGATTGTATACATGACACAAAATACTTTTACAAGAAGTTTATTTCAAGAAAAATGAAAATAAGGGATAGTAATTTTTTAAATGAAGTTTTAAAAAAAGTATTTTCCCCTTTGTACATGGCCCTATAGCCCTCGCCACTATTCACAATTTATGCCCCCTTTCCATGTGTACTTCTCTTAACGTCCATGTAGGAGTCCTGCTTCCGCTTACTTATCATCCACCTCATTGTTCTCTTGATGGAGTCCTACGCACTTTTAATTTTAGCCAACTTTACTAGGCTTATTTAAAGGGAACCTGTCATCAGAATCCCTTTTTCTAGTTCCCCCATGTCCCCATAGAGAATCATGTACATATTGCCAAAGAGTTTTTATAGTAAAACTGTCTCTTTCTAAAAAAAAAGAAAGAAGATAAGTTAGATCAAAGTTTACCTTTCTGTATGCAGAGCTGTGTTTCTGGTCCCATGGGAGTGGCCAATGAGGAGTGGGCCAGGCATGTATGACGTCCTGAGAGAGGAAGCGACAGTGGGAATATGGGGGAAATGGGAGTTTTTAAAATTGAAATCGATGCATGACAGAGCCGTTTCCCAAAGGTGAAGGGTAAACCATCATCACTGGACACTCCCATGGGACTCACATAGCTCTTCATACAGAGTAAAAAGCTAGTTTACTATTAAAACTCTTTGGAAATGTATATACTATTCTCTATGAGAACATAGGGGAGGCAAAAAAGTGCTCCTGATGAAAGGTTCCCTTTAAGGCTTAAACCCAATTTGATGTGGAATGAAAGCAGTGCCCAAACTATTTTAACAGTTTAAAAAGTTGTTACAATATTTAAAAATAGAGAGCATGGATTTATTTGAGGAAGTTTAGCTATTGCATAAAGAAACCCTCAACAATATATAAAATACAGGAAAAGTTACATTATACGCAAAAATATTTTAGATGCTGTATATAAAATTGTAATAATGTCCAAAATGTCAAAATGATGCATTGCTTAACTCATTTGCACAGCACAGAAAGGGATATATTTTCTATCAAACGGCCATGATACCTCTTGTGGCACTCAACTCATAGATCAAGACGGATTATATCATGTTTTCTAGACTTCCCTTTAGACTATGGTAAAGGATATCTATCAAGGAGCAGTGCCTATGTTTTCATCTTCCACTTGAAAGCAGGGTTTTCAGAAATCATTCTATGTGCTAAGTCAACTTTCTTCTTACGGTCAATATCCCAAGAAAATCAATGAGGTATCACCTTTCCTTTGTAGTTAACAGGGAGAATCAATCTTGTCTTAAGAGGGTCTTAATAAAAGCATTTCACATCTCTTCAGTGCCAAATTTGAAAGTTTCAGCATCTAAATTTGCGGTTATTTCTTCAAATTCCTAATTTTTTTGTTTTGTTTGACTATTCTTAGCTTAAAGAGGACCTGTCATCAATTCCAAATTATTTTATGACACAACCTCATTTGATTTCAGCTGTGCCTCTGGTCAATTTGATATTTGTTAGTTTTTTTAATCTGTCTAACTGTTCCAAAAATGGTACAATTTTTGTAAAAACAACAAAACAAATGATCACATCTACAATGAAAGGGGTATGTCTTCTATAATTTTGTACTTGGTGCAAGGTCTTCATAAGAACCTTAGTAAAGATAATCTTGCACCTAATTTTAACCAGTCTTTACAGTTCTGAATGGAGCTAAGTGGAGGAGACATCTGCTACAGCCAGTTGTCTTACACTCTGACTGAAGACTGTGAGGAGTGTAGGTCATGAGTTTAGAATACATATTGGAGATGTCTTTATTTATCACAGTTTAAACTTGTAAAATTAGACAAAATTAGTTCAAAGGAAAATAGATAAAGGATGAAAGGGCTAGAATTTTGTTGAATTGTTTGTACCACTTTCTATTATGTAATAGTAAGATATTGTACTATAAGATGCATTTTTCAGCAGGAAAACATTGCTAACAAGTGCCTGCACACTACAGTAGGCTGAATGCATGCAGGACTGGAACGCCATGAGGCAAGATGTAAATCTTGCATCAGGCAGCAGATAGCGGCTCCCCAAGCAGGGCAGCATCCCACTGCACAGACCAACCATCTCAGCAAAATCTATACCACGGGGCATATTTATCAAGTATCTGAAAGTCCGAATATTTCTAGTTGCCCATGGCAACCAATCACAGCTGCACTTTAAAATATTCATGAGCAGGCCCGGCGTCAGCACCCGGCTGACCCGGGCAAGTGCCAGGGCCCCAGAGCTCCAAAGGGGCCCACGACGATGATGTGGCGTCGTATTACGGGCCCAGGTTCCCCACTTGATTGTAGGAGGTGGGCGGGGAGGTAGTGGGACGGCCCGGGGGCAAAGTATAATTCACCATCCACTCCCGGCCCGTCCCTCTACCTCCCCTGACAGCTACTGAAGGAACTTAGCAGCCACGCCCTGCCTCGCCCACCTTGCATGTTGCCGTCCCGCCTTGCACTCGCCAGCCCGCCCTGCGCTCCCCGGCCTGTCCTGCGCTACCCGGCCCGCCCACTTCACATGCGGCCTTGCGTCCGGCCCGGCCTGCGCGTCTGATGTCTGACCCAACAGCCCTCTCCTACGCGGTCCACTTCACCTGCCACCAAGTCCCGACCGAGTGACATCCAGCTGGGGTGAGTAGAATTGATACATATGTAAATGCATGTATATGTGTGTATGTATGCTGTATATACTGGATGTGCGTATAATGCTGTGTATAGTGTATATATGCTGTATACCAGTGTGTATGCTGTATATTCTGGATGTGTGTGTATATGTGCTGTATATACTCGATGTGTGTGTATATATGCTGTATATCTGTGCCTATATGCTGTATATACTGGATGTGTGTGTATATATGCTGTATATCTGTGCGGATGTGTTGTATATACTGGATGTGTGTGTATATATGCTTTATATCTGTGCGTATGTGCTGTATATACTGGATGTGTGTGTATACACTCACCGGCCACTTTATTAGGTACACCTGTCCAACTGCTCGTTAACACTTAATTTCTAATCAGCCAATCACATGGCGGCAACTCAGTGCATTTAGGCATGTAGACATGGTCAAGACAATCTCCTGCAGTTCAAACCGAGCATCAGTATGGGGAAGAAAGGTGATTTGAGTGCCTTTGAACGTGGCATGGTTGTTGGTGCCAGAAGGGCTGGTCTGAGTATTTCAGAAACTGCTGATCTACTGGGATTTTCACGCACAACCATCTCTAAGGTTTACAGAGAATGGTCCGAAAAAGAAAAAACATCCAGTGAGTGGCAGTTCTGTGGGTGGAAATGCCTTGTTGATGCCAGAGGTCAGAGGAGAATGGGCAGACTGGTTCGAGCTGAAAGAAAGGTAACAGTGACTCAAATCGCCACCCATTACAACCAAGGTAGGCAGAAGAGCATCTCTGAACGCACAGTACGTCGAACTTTGAGGCAGATGGGCTACAGCAGCAGAAGACCACATCGGGTGCCACTCCTTTCAGCTAAGAACAGGAAACTGAGGCTACAAGCTCATCGAAATTGGACAGTAGAAGATTGGAAAAACCTGAAGATTGGAAAAAGCCTGGTCTGATGAGTCTCGATTTCTGCTGCGACATTCGGATGGTAGGGTCAGAATTTTGCGTCAATAACATGAAAGCATGGATCCATCCTGCCTTGTATAAACGGTTCAGGCTGGTGGTGGTGGTGTCATGGTGTGGGGAATATTTTCTTGACACTCTTTGGGCCCCTTGGTACCAATTGAGCATCGTTGCAATGCCACAGCCTACCTGAGTATTATTGCTGACCATGTCCATCCCTTTATGACCACAATGTAGCCAACATCTGATGTCTACTTTCAGCAGGATAATGCGCCATGTCATAAAGCTGGAATCATCTCAGACTGGTTTCTTCAACATGACAATAAGTTCACTGTACTCAAATGGCCTCCCCAGTCACCAGATCTCAATCCAATAGAGCATCTTTGGGATGTGGTGGAATGGGAGATTCGCATCATGGATGTGCAGCCGACAAATCTGCGGCAACTGTGTGATGCCAACATGTCAATATGGACCAAAATCTCTGAGGAATGCTTCCAGCACTTTGTTAAATCTATGCCACAAAGAATTGAGGCAGTTCTGAAGGCAAAAGGGTTTCCAACCCGTTACTAGCATGGTGTACCTAATAAAGTGGCCGGTGAGTGTATATACTGTATATCTGTGCGGATGTGTTGTATATACTGGATGTGTGTGTATATATGCTGTATATCTGTGCGAATGTGCTGTATATACTGGATGTGTCTGTATATATGCTGTATAGCTGTGCGGATGTGTTGTATATACTGGATGTGTGTATATCTATGCTGTATATCTGTGCGGATGTGCTGTATATGCTGGATGTGTGAGTATATATGCTGTATAGCTGTGCGGATGTGTTGTATATACTAGATGTGTGTGTATATATGCTGTATAGCTGTGCGGATGTGTTGTATATACTGGATGTGTGTGTATATATGCTGTACAGCTGTGCGGATGTGTTTTGGTATGTTAAATTTCTGTTTATTTTAATGTCGCTACATAAGTTCACTGTTAAGGGGCCCACTGAGACTCTATCGCCCAGGGGCCCACTGAAACCTGGAGCCGGCCCTGTTCATGAGCACTGGTAAAATGAAAGCTGAGCTGTGATTGGTTGCCATGGGCAACTTGAAATATTCTGACTTTCAGTCACTTGATAAATCTGCCCCCATGTGCTTATCACCAGATCCTCCTCCTGTCTCTCACATGATCCTCCTTCTGCCTCCTTCCACAACATACCGTGAATGTATGTAGCAGTGCTGAAAGAGTGAGTGAATGCAGCATGAAGCGTGTGGGTGAATGGTTGTAGTAGAGCTGTGAACGAGTGAATAAATGTAGCAGATCTATGTGTGATATGTTCTTTCTATAAAAACCTTCACTGTCTCCACTTAAAATGCTAATCATGGACTGGGTTTAACTGTAAACTCTATTCTTCATGGGTCACCCCACAAGGGATCTGTTAAATTGGCCATTCCTGGAAGGAGATTCCAAATCTAACATATAGATACTGTATATTATTATGTTACTTAGGGTTATCATTTCTGTCTTAATAGCTCATAGCAATATGGCATTTTTTTCTTAGATTGGTTGCTTTATACTACTTTAATGCTGTATTTTGACAAATAAAACTGGATGTCAATTTTGCTAAGACTTTGCTGACCTTTCTTCTTAGATGTTGTTAATTTTTTTCTCCTAACTCCTCAAATTAAAAAAAAATGTGCATAGTCTTTTAATAGATGTGGTTGAAGTAGAGGTTTTCAGTCATTTCCTCTTAAGGTGGTATGGATTAGACAATGCTGCGATCAAGAGATTCAAGGTCCTATTGGGGATAATTTTGTGCCCCCATCATCTCTGGCCCAACTTGCATACATAAAGATTTTCAGCCAAAAGACAAACTGTCCCTAAACTATAAAGGGTGTATTAGGTTTCAATACCCAAGTAATTTTATGTTAAATTGCTTTTGCTACACTAAATTACAATAAGCAAATCTAAAAAAAAACTGGTGTCCAAATAATAAAAATCTAAAAACATTCATAATACATAATTCCACCCTGCCATGGCCTGCCCAAATTCCTAAGTGAAAATTTTCTTTCAAGAACAACATTCGGGCGTGGCCTGGATGTGCACTGAGACGGACGTGTGAGGGAGAGCTCCGTCTCTAGGCCTGCTAGCGACTTCAAAACAGCGACTAAAAGCAACCCAGAAACCTTGGGAAAATCAGCAAGAAGCCGCCTGAAGAATGATGACTAGGAAAAGAACGGCTAAATCAGGTCCTAAAAGACTTACCGACTTCTTTTCATCTAGACCGCATGGTGCCGGAACGATCCAAGATGGCGCCAGATCCTCCGCATCGTCTTCTCCTGCATACTCCGGAGGGAGATCTCCGACAGCATCCACTGTGATATCCCCCGAGCAGACACCAACGAGAGAGGAGACGACGATAGACCCCCGAGAGGTGCAGGTAGAAAGAGGAGATCTGCCTGACAGAGGAGAAAGAGCAGAGACAGCGTCTAAAATGGCGCCTAAACTCCCGAGACCTCCGCATACACCGGGCCAGAGTCCGGATAAGCAAAGACCGAGGCTAACGAAGACACCAAAAGGTATGGACTCACAGTTCTCTGAATGGGGAGCAGAAGGGGAAGACCCCATAAACGATCTGCCATCCTCTGACCAGCCAGCATCAGAGGCATTTATTAAATCAATGATCCTGGCACTCAAAGGGTCTCTTCAGAAAGACTCAAATATCTGCCACACTGAATGCCTCCATTGATGATTTAGGAAACAGAGTAGATCATCTAGAAACTAAAATGGCTGAAGTGACCAGCTCTCATAATGAATTAATTGATGCACACTACAATTTGGAAGAAGAAGTGGAAAAAATGAAACTTAAAATGGCTGACATGGAAGACAGGGGAAGGAGGAATAATGTTAAATTTAGAGGGATCCCCGAGACTGTCTCTCCAGCAGACTTAAACGCATATCTTTCTCAACTAATCTCTACAGTCTTGCCAAATGTACCAAAACAAGAATGCCTGATAGATAGAGCACATAGACTGCCTAAGCCTAAGTCCATACAGGAAAATCTCCCGAGAGACACAATAGCAAGGCTGCATTATTTCCATGGTAAGGAACAACTTATGTATGCTTCTCGCAAAATGTCATCTCTTCCAGAACCATTCTCTGATATCCGCTTGTTCATAGATCTTTCTCAAGCCACTGTGCAGGCGTGGAAGAAATTTTGTCCAACAACAGCATTATTGAGGGAGAATAACATCCAATATAAGTGGGGGTTCCCAACGAAGCTGGTGGTGAGGAAAGACGGAATAACCCACATTTTGGCACAACCTGAAGAAGGTCCTCCACTTCTGAATGCATGGGGAATCAGGATCAAGGACCCTCCACTTCATCAAGAGAAGGCACGACCGCAAGCAGTATCCGAGGACTGGGAAGTCGCCTGAAAGGAACTATACAATCTGCGAACAGAACTATTCTTCAAGCCGAAAAGGCCCCAGGTGAACTTTACCCATACGTGTGTAGGGAATGATAAGACCTACATCTAAGTTGCTAACCAGTAAAGTTTGGTTTTGTTTACTTAATGTTTATGGAACCATTGTGAGGCGATGGCAGCAGGATTTACTTGTCCCCTCTGTCGCCAACAGGTTCCAAAGTTACTGTTACTGTTTTTGTTGGTTGTTGAAACAGGGCACACTACATATTTATTCCTCAGATGATGCTACAGTTACAATGGGAAGATCCCAGCATAGTCAGTGGTTCATCAAATTCATTCTTGGGTATGGCGGTTAAAATAATGAGTCTTAACGCAAAGTGCCTCAACGCCCCATTTAAAAGAACATCAGTGTGGAAGGATGCACTTAAAAATAAAGTTGACGTTATATGCTTACAAGAGACCCATTTTGCCAGGGACAAATGCCCCAAATTTATACACAACAAATTCCCTCATATTTATATGGCCAACTCAGAGACAAAGGTTGCAGGGATATGTATAGCAGTAAGGGATACGGTCAGGTTTGAAGTACATAAAACTAAAATAGATGAGGGAGGGAGATATATTGTCCTAATCTGCTCTATGAACTCTGTACGTTTTACCCTGGTCAATGTATACAGCCCAAATAGAAGGCAACTCAGCTTCTTAAGAAAAATTTTAAAAGTAACTAGAGAGACTCAAGAAGGTCATGTGATCATTTGTGGAGACTTCAATTTAGTACCAGACCCCAAACTAGACTCCACTAATAGGGGCAGGCTATCCCGCCCTTCCCTAGGACATTGGCTAACGAAAGAAGGCCTATACGATTGTTTCAGATGTCTCAATCCCACAAATAAGGAATTTTCCTTTTTCTCACATAGACATAGATCCTTCTCCAGAATAGATCTATTCCTTACAGATAGAGAGACATTATCATGGGTGCAATCGTCAGAAATAGGTACAACCACATGGTCTGACCATTCACTGATCCTCTTAGAGGTTACTCTATCCCCAAAGCTATTACCCACGCGAAAATGGAGAAACAATCCCTTCTTCTTCCACTTGCCTTCATTCAAAAAGAAAATAGAAAAAGACATGAGGGAATTCTTTGATAAGAACAATGTGGAGGGCATTTCTCCAGAGGAGCTATGGGTAACGCATAAAATAGGAGTCAGAGGCTCGCTAATGCAAATAAATGCACAGCACAAGAGATCCCGTGAGAACGAAATAGATAAATGGATTCATAAAATTAAGGCTCTAGAACAAGATCTCCAAAGGGAAAACGATCAGGAGAAATATACAGCATTAATGGAGGCTAGACAATCCTTGAGAGCAGCCCTCCTATCCCAATATAATAAACAGCTGACAGGGGCAAAAGCTTCTTACTACTCTACTTATAACAAACCTAGTAGATTAATGGCTTCTAGAACTAAACCCCCCAGGACTAAATCAGACATTCCCTACCTGATCAGAACAAACCAACCCTTAACAAAAGAAACCCACCCCCTGAAGATCTCTAATATGTTTAAGTCCTTTTATGATGAACTATATAACCTAAAGAATGACCCTAAGACGCACCAACCTACCCTTAGTGCCATTAAAGCCTTCCTCGGAAAAATTAATGCCCCCGTACTGCAAGCGGATCAGCTTGAAAGCCTGAATAGCCCCATCTCTATAGACGAAGTGGAAGAGGTCATCAATAAATCCCCCCAAAATAAAGCCCCCGGCCCTGATGGCTTTGGAAACGAATATTATAAGACATTCCACCATATCTTGGGGCCCTACATGACCCAAGCCTTTAATAGAGCATTGAAACAGGGTATAATGCCGCCAGAAATGCTTGAAGCAACTATTGTCACTTTGCCCAAACCAGGGAAGGACCCTACAACCCCTGCAAATTTCAGACCAATTTTGCTTTTAAACTGCAACACTAAAATCTACGCGAAACTACTGGCCAATAGAATTCTCAAAGTCCTTCCGGGTTTAATTCACAATGACCAGGTGGGATTTACAAAGGGGAGACAGGCCCCAGATGGCACAAGGAGAATCTTGAACCTGGTATCAGCTATGGAATTATCTAGAATGCCTTCTCTGCTCCTTACCCTGGACGCAGAGAAGGCATTCGACAGGATTCACTGGGGATTTGCTTTTGCTACACTGGAAAAATATGGTTTCAAAGGCCCCATTCTAAACGCAATAAAAGCTTTGTATACCAAGTCTTCGGCTAGGGTATTGGCGAATGGATATATTTCAGATTCTTTCAACATCACAAATGGAACCCGCCAGGGGTGCCCTCTATCCCCCTTGATCTTCGTTATGATTATGGAACCGCTGGCGGAGTCCATTAGATCCAACCCAAACATCGAAGGGATTTGGGTGGGACCTAGACAACATAAAATTGGCCTGTTCGCCGATGATGTAGTTCTGGCGGTATCAGACCCGGTAAAATCTTTAAAGTTTGCAGTGGGGGAAATTGAAAAGTTTGGGGAAGTCTCTTACTATAAAGTGAACGCTAGCAAATCCCTCCTTTTGGGAAGCAATATTCCAAATTCCATGAAAAAAATAATAACACAGACATACCCGTTTAGATGGGAAAAGGAAAGTATTCCGTATCTGGGAATCCGAAAATGTATCCCCCTTAGCAAAATGATCTCAATAAACTTTATCTCCTTGCTAGAGAAGCTACAAAAAGATCTGACAGACTTGAACAGGAAGGAACACTCATGGTTGGGGAAAATAATCCTCTATAAAATGTTGATCCTTCCAAAAATCCTGTACGCTTTCAGAACATTGGTTATACCTATCCCAAAACACATAATAGATAAATTTCAAAAACAAATGTCGCTTTTCATATGGAAAGGAGGCAAACCTAGAGTGAGCCTCAAAATCTTACAGACTCCTAGAGCAGAGGGAGGCATGGGAGTCCCAAACCTCCATTCTTACTATAGAGCATTCACACTGCAACAGTGTAAAGAGTGGGTGGGGGATTCCGAGGCATCCTCTTGGCCATCTATAGAAAAGCATCTAGCAGGGGATGTCGACCTCCGCACCATATTGATAACTCACGCAGCCTGGGAGGATATTCCGTTACCCTCCCATTCCACTCCGACTATTCGTACGTCAGTGGAGACATGGAAACTAGCAAAAAAAGCGGTACAGGCTACCTATCCATTAAAAAAGGTGATCCCCATTCCCATAGGGGCTCTGAAAATACTTAATCCAAATCTACCAATCCTTCACTGGATGTACAAGGGCATACAAACAGTAAGTGACTTGTTTGAAGGGGGAAATATTAGACCCTTCCAACAACTAAGTATGTTCATTAAATGCATCGGACTTCCTATTGTATTCCCAGGTCAAAAAATGGCTGAAAGACCTTAAGAAACCAGAGCTAGAACTGCCGGATCAATTAGCCAAATTGTTAAATAATCAAAAAAGTAGGGCGTTTAAATCTGTCAGAACTACGTACAATATGCTGGGCGCTTTTGATTCCCCATTCCCAATGGCATCTTTGGTGAAATGGCAGAGGGATTTGGGCAGGGAAATTAATAATGTAGAATGGAAACAGGCCACTTACTGGGCGTCCAAAGCATCTCATTCAGCAAGTATAATGGAAGTTCATCAGAAACTATTATCAAGGTGGTACCTGGTCCCCAGTAGGATAGCAAAAATATATATAGGGGCATCAGACTTGTGCTGGAGAGAATGTGGGGAAAGAGGTACTCTACTCCACATATTCTGGGGATGTACGAAACTAAACCTATATTGGACAAAAGTATTTAAAATGTGTTCCAAAGTAGCCAATATGAAAATATTCCCTAAACCATCTCTAGCTCTGCTGGGAGTAGGAATCACAAATATACCAAAAAATAGAAGGAAAATAATTGGGCACATTCTATAGACAGCAAAACTGCTTATTGCTAGAGGATGGAAAAATATATTGCCACCATCTGCCCTTTCACTCACAGATGTTCTAGCGGAGCATTGGACTTATGAGAAATTGCTTGCTCTTAGGGAGGGCTCTCTGCTAAGATTTCGCGATATGTGGGATCCATGGTCAAGTCTACACCCCAATCTGACACCTGAGATCCCAGGAATCTCTGCATAGTAAGGATTAATAACTGACCTTATGCTATGGTTAAACTACTTGGATTTGACATGCGGGACAAAAAGATATAGGTATCCATATCTGAGGGGAAATGTATTTGAGTAACATAAGGTCCTTCTCCCTCGGGAAGGAGGAGGATCTCTAAGTGTGCCCAGTAGGTTTAGGTTTTTGGTTTGGTTGTTATTACATGTAAAAGTTTAGTTATATATAAAAACTCATTAATACTTAATAACAACAGGGTATAAGAATGTCTAAGTATATCAGATTTAAGATCGAACAAAAAGAAAGATGGAAACAAGAAATGCCTTGAATTTGGAGTCAGTAGCTAAGCAAAGATGGCTATATGACTAAGGGAACCAAATACAAATAATGAGTGATTATAATTGGTAGCCATTAAGGCAACTTTATGATGGTAATGTGTCAAATGTCTGTTTCTGTAATGATACATAACCTTGTTGTATTTCGATATGTGAAAAAATTGAATAAAAATTTATTTTCAAAAAAAAAAAGAACAACATTAAGCCTTTTGTTAGTGACAATTTTTACATATTAAAAGCAATAACTTTCAGCACAATGTTACAACTGCTTACTGCAAGCATATTTGCCAATCTTTAGTTCATAATGTGCTAAAATATAATGTGAAAAAAATGGAACCCCGATTGACCAAAATTGGGCCAATGGAGTATCCATAATGTGACCTGCCGTTATGTAGGCAGAACATTTTTTCTGCAATTTTTGACAAATTCTTTTAAAAAGGTTTCTAACAGAACTTGCTTTGGATGTGAACAAAGCCTTATAAGGAGTGTATCTTTCTATATACTTACAATATCATTCCTACTCCAGTCCTAATAAAAGCTTATTTTTGTCTAAGTTGTTTTTGTCTCATAAGAGCAAATGTTGCACAGTTAAAATCTTTTTCAGAGATCGGTTTTAGAGATTTTCTTCAATGGTTTATAAGAATTTCATGGACACAATAATCACTTTTTTACTTACATCCAGAAAAGGTAGTAATTGCCAGAAACACACAAAATAGTGCCAGAAATAATTAAGAGGAAAAACAAACAGATGTTCCTAATAGAGTGATTACAATTCAATGGACTCTTTATTTACATAGGAAAAGCTTCAGCTCCCAGAACTGGCTTTTACTTTTATACAACCAGAATAACATGGCGTACAAGTGTTCAGAATCAGCAAAATCTCAGTTTGTGTCATCTGCCTCTGCTTTGGTGAATCCCATTGTCTTGCACAATGTGTTTCTATCAAACATTGTCCACATTATTGCTTCTACTTATTAGGTGATGAGATGGCTAAATCGGTTTTTTCTTCATTCGTTATTTGTACAACAGTGTAAGAACATCTGTCATCAAGATACTGTTTACATATTTTCTCAGGACAATCAAAAAGCTTTAAACTCTCATATTAAATGGATTTTCCCATTCATCACATTTATTGTCTATCTACAAGGTGTAAGATAAATTATTGGTTTTGGTGAGATTTATGGGACCCAGAACAATCCTAATAACGCTAGTCCAAGGACCCCATGTGAATAGTGCCATGGAAGTGGGTTGTCTGGAGATTAAACTGGCTGTATAATGGAACTGAAACAAGATTTCAAGGACAAGCAAAACAGTAAGAATGTAAGCAATAATGAAATGGCTTACTGTAATAAGGATGTTCAGGGAATGAGCTGCCAGACAGACTGTTATACAAAACATGTATTTCTCTACCCAACATTAGTATGCTCTGATTTTAAAACATAAAATTATTAAAAATCATAGAAACCTCAGACATGTAAGCTGAATATGCCACAACTCACAGATAAGTGAAGATCCTTAAAGGAAATCAGTCATGTAATTATAGCCCCCCTTAATGTTTTCTAAGTGGTCTAAAGGTCTAAAACTCCCTAATCCACACTTCAGCATCCATTGCCAGTTACAATTATTCCTCCATTTCTTTACAACACAAGTCTGGCTCATAAGATCCCACAGCTGTGCAATAGATCTGTTGTTCAACTGCTTCTTCTTTCCATTGCGATTGCACAGGGTATACCCAGAAGAAACCTCCCACATCATAGTGCGGGACCTTGTGCGCCAGACTAGTGATGTTGATGGATAAATTCAGTGGGCGTGCCTCAGGCTTATTAGCATACTTATTAAAATGCTTTTCAGGGGAATACATTATTGGTATTTTAAATCAAAATGTTCCATGAATTAGGGATTTTAAGACCTACAAGAGCTTTATCTTGGTTTAGGAGACAAAAATTAAATAATTGATTTGCTTCAACCTTGGCTTAAACAACCGAGGCATACTGAAACAAACTTTTACACACATCTGCTAAGCTCCTCCTGCTCTATAACATGTTGCTAGCATACGCTGAGTCTTAATATATAATAAGATATTATTCCACAACCCAAACAGAGTGTTCAAAATCAACAAATCTCTTCAACTGAGAAATGTGCACACAGAGACTGCAATAAGTAATGGGATTTTGGTGCACACAATCCTTTTTTGGAGCAGAGGCGCTGGCTTTCATGCGTCACAAATTGGGGCTGATGATCTGACTGATTCGGACTGAGCGCGGGATTTAACATTCAAATTGTGTCGCAAGCCCATGCACCACTAAAAAGATGGTGATCTATCGGAATTGAGCGGGGAAGCGACACATGAATGATATCAGGCGCACAATTTTAGTGAATCGCAGCGAAGTGCATTATCGTTGGACAGTGCACTTTCGGTGAACTCCAGTGGCCGGGTATGTAAATGTGTAAATAAAGCATCAGCGCACTAGAATCTGTTCTCAGCACATTACACAAGTATAAAAATAAGAAAAAAACTAAAATAAAGATAATCTGGTCTAACACAAGTGATATGGTTACAATTTAATTGTTGACACCTATATATTATACCTTCCTAAATTCCCTCTACATGCAGGAGGGCATGTTCTTACCCTATTAGTTCATATTCACACTTTTTATAATTTATTCTGTATGTTGTTAGAAGAAAGACATAACAATAAAAGTTATATTTTATCTAGTCCCATCTATTAACCCTTCTCCTTGTATAGAAAATAGAATAGACAGCCTGTCCAAGTCACTGATTACTGGAGGTGACACGTGTATAACAAGCAGTTGACCACGGCATCCAATCGTCATACAGTTTTAGCAAAATGCCACAATTAATAAAACTTAACTTTTAATAAAGGTAAGTAAAAGCAACCACACTCAAATCCGTGGTCCAGTTAAACCACATTTCCTATGAAAAACACCTAGTGAGACAAACAGCCACATGAACGGACAATTATGCCGTACCATAACCAGACAATATTTACAAGAGCAGCATAAGAGAGGGCCACATGCGGTAGTGCAGATTTGCCAGTGTTTGGAGTAGAAAAAAGGTTGGATCTCACCCGTCTTCATCCAGGGGTAGCGGCAGTGGGGAGCGTTTAGTCCAGTGATGACCTGTTTGTCTCTACTGTAGCTGATAGCCTGATCCCCCTTGTATTGCTCCCAGCCCTTACAAGGGTGGTCCCAAAACTGCCCCTACACCAGCTGTTATGCCCTTACTCTAGACTGCTTTTCTCCAATATTTCCCTGCGCATTTCGTGCAGCGGTCCTTGTGCACTCATCAGGGGAATCCAAATAGGTTACTCTGGTGCTAGTATGCTTGCTGTGCCACAGTGGGCTGTGTGGACAAGCGCTTGCTAGCGCTCTGACTTCTAAAGAACGGGTAGTGGCTCGTCCGGGGCTCATCAAAGAGCTGCAGGCATACACCTAATCACTAGGTAAAAAGCACGGCGTCGGCGCCAGTCTACTGCGCATGCGCCAAAAATAGCCGGTTCGTAGCTCTGACGTTCGTAGGGGTTCACGTCATGGCTAGGGAGGGGTCTGTGTTCGGAAGCTCACAGGGAAAATTCCCTTATGCTTCAATTACACAGTATGCGTATTCCCTGCTTTAGAAGTCAGAGCGCTAGCAAGCGCTTGTCCACACAGCCCACTGTGGCACAGCAAGCATACTAGCACCAGAGTAACCTATTTGGATTCCCCTGATGAGTGCACAAGGACCGCTGCATAAAACGCGTAGGGAAATAATGGAGAAAAGCAGTCTAGAGTAAGGGCATAACAGCTGGTGTAGGGGCAGTTTTGGGACCGCCCTTGTAAGGGCTTGGAGCAATACAAGGAGGATCAGGCTATCAGCTACAGTAGGGACAAACAGGTCATCACTGGACTAAACAGTCCCCGCTGCCGCTACCCGTGGATGAAGACGGGTGAGATCCAACCTTTTTTCTACTCCAAACACTGGCAAATCTGCACTACCGCATGTGGCCCTCTCTAAGGCTGCTCTTGTAAATATTGTCTGGTTATGGTACAGCATAATTGTCCGTTCATGTGGTTGTTTGTCTCACTAGGTGTTTTCATAGGAAATGTGGTTTAACTGGACCACGGATTTGAGCGTGGTTGCTTTTACTTACCTTTATTAAGAGTTATGTTTTATTAATTGTGGCATTTTGCTAAAACTTCTCCTTGTATAAAAGATGGCATTTAAAGGTTGCTTTTGTATGTGAACAAGGCAATGGAAGTTCGGAAAATAAGGCATCATTCCCCTCTGCTCTTTAGCCAGAAGATACACCTTTAGTACAAGAGCCGAGTCTTGTAATATATTCATAAACTATTTAGTGAAGTTCTAGTTAAATCTCATAATGAATGATTCAGATTGAATGGTACAAATATGCTTTTAATGTCTGTTTTAATTGAACCAATTCATTTTATTAATATAATATTCGTGATTATTAACATTCATTCTACCTGATTGTCTTCCCAAGTCTACAACATTTTGTAACACTTAATTGCTGTAATCCTTGAAAAGGATAAATTATTCATATGAATATTTAAACAATGAATTGCTATGAATCTAAGATAAAAGCGGAATGACTGCGAAAAGGTGGAATCCGTTTTCTCGTATGGAAGAAACTGAAATCTTTCTATGGTCTGCTAATATTTGAAGATCTTAAAATACTTCTTAAATTGAGCTCACAAAAGGTAACATTGAATTCCAGAATGTGGGCAGCCATGAATAATGGGTAATTAAATGCACTTGAAGGTCAGATATCAAGGGGATGTGAAGATCATACTTAATAATCATTCATACTGCATCCACATTTATAGTTAGAGCGAAGCAAATTACGGATATCAGGAAGTGTAAATGTTAAGATATTTCCTTGCCGGTTGTAAATATTTTAATCAAACCAAAATGAAATACTTAACGCAGTGAAGAAAAATATCTACTTGACCTGTTCTTCTCCGAGCAGACATATGCACGGCTGAGTTTCGTTGATGGGGAATAAGATGCCCAGAGAAAACTAGTTTATTTAGTCTTGTGTACTTTTGGGAATGTAAGATTAAATGTCATTGCGGGAAACAGTTGTGTTCAGATAAACAGTGGTTTGGGGGCACATCTAAACTGTAATTAATCTGAAGGAGAAATAGAACCATATCAAGAAATTGAACCAGTCATGCTGAAAATTGAAAATCGTCAATGTGAATCCTTATAAATAATGCATATTAGCATAATTTTGAACCATACACAAAAATAGAATTGGGGAAAACTCCTCAGTATGGACTTAAAAAAGCTTCCCAGATATCACTACAAGCTCGCTGGACCTGATTTTAGTTTCAATAAATATGTGCTTCCTGTTTGATAGATATCGAGCCAGTTAAGGTTACACATACCAAATTTCATTAGTCCCTTAGCAATCCAATATATACTGCTTTAAAAGAAACATTTTCACAGAATGGTATGCTTTGTAGGAATATTCTATAGCTTGAACTTATTTTCTGTGCAGCAGGGGCAGATTAAGACTGCCATGAGCCCTGGGCTGTATTGATATTATAGCCCCTATAGTCCAGTCCAGCTTCTTGGGGAATGGAGGATGTGTCCCTTCTTCCTGCTTTCAATTTACAGTTTCAGGACCTTTGGAGGACCTTCATTTGTTTTGTTTTTGCATTGAGAGTAGGACCATATTATGAGGATTTCATGGGTGAAGGTCCTTTTGAGTATTACTTTTGGTGGGTGATTTGGATGACCATGGGCGCCGTAGTCAGCTTGGGCGTCGGGCTACCACTCAAACTGCCCATACTATAATCCACTACTGTTTGCCTGTATAGAATAAAGCCAAAGTGCATTTAGTGTTCATGCTTAGAAGGTGTTTACTGGCATATTTTTATGAGTCAAAGACATAGAAAATGCATTCTTTTATGTCACAGTGCATACAAAACAATCACAATGATGTCATAGAAATAATAAAAGAGTGATGTCACAGTGCCGGAATAATAAATACAGAAACGTCACAGCAAAGAGATAATAAACATATTGTCACAGTACAGGGATAAAACACATAGGGGCACATTTACTAAAAGTAGTGCAAACTGTACTAAAAGTGGGTTTGCCCATAATGCAGGGCATGCCAGATTCATGAAGAACATGCACCATAAATTATGAATCTGGCACTTCCCTGCAATGGCCAGGCAGAGTTCACCAACTTTTTTTTAACATAACGACTTTAACATAAGGCGTGCAACACACTTATGTCTGACTTTAGTTGATACATCTGCCTCATGGTCAGAATGAACTCCGGTATGCCCCCTAATTTGTGTTGCACAATGCCTAGTGTAGCGTGCACACACAAAGTGGTGCGTGCGCCAAAAATGTGTCAAGAAGACACATTGGAATGTGCAAAGTCAGACAGAAAACTGCTGAAAGGACCTTAGTAAATGTGCCCCATAGTGATTTCGAAGTACAGAAATAATACACACAGAGACATCTCGGTACTGTACAAGATAATAAACACAGTAATGTCACAGTACAGAGATAATGCACACAATAATGTCACAGTACAGCAGTAATAAATACAGTCACGTCACAGTAAATTGATGATACAATAAAGTCCCAGTAAAGGGATAATAAACACAATGGGGCTTATTTACTAAGGGTCCGTCGGAAGCATTTTCACCGGGTTTCCTGACGATTTCCATTTTGTGCTGAATTGACCTGGGATTTTGGCACACGCGGTAGTATTTTGGTGCATTGGCGCCGGCTTGCACGTGACAGAAACCAGGGGGCGAGCCGTCGGACAACCCAACGGATTGGGACAACGCGCAGGAATTAACATTTAGAATTGCGTCGCAATTCTAAGCACCTTACACTTACAAGCACCGGGAAGAAGCAGGTGAACTCCGGTGGACCTCGGCACAGGAACTCGGGTGCACGAGCTTAGTGAATCGCGGCATACCAGAATCCTCGTTGGACATCGCACCGCGGGATCACGGCAGGACCGAGTAAGTAAATCTGCCCCAACGTATCTCATAGGTGTTATGGATCCTAGATATTGGTTCCTCACATTACTGAAGTATTTTAGTACAATCATAAATGTTAATGTATTGTTTCTTATACATATTCTAGATGTTTTAATAAGTCGAGGTATTTGTGACAAATATAGTACTAGGTGACAGATATTGTCACTCATTCATTGCTGGCGTCTAGAATAATATTGCATCCTTATCTCTGTTATCATAGCAAATAGTGAGGGAGAGAGAAACTGATCATGCACATGTATGCAATAGTTCCGTATATTTGTGGAAATATGATGGATATAATAGTATGATAGTATGTCACAGTGAAAAGTATGAAAAGCTTTCAAAGCTATTATTTTCATTTAATCCATTTGGTGCTGCACTTTTCAGTGGCACATTTTTCCGCCGGTGAATGTTATTATAAGTTTTTATTTAATTTTTGAAGCCCTCCCGCCATATATAAAATTATATATTCGTGGATGATCCTTTTCTTTGACTACAATGTGTCAGGCTTCAGGGTCAGTGAACTCCCTGGACCAGCGCGGACCAAACCGACACCTTGGACCGGAGTCTAACTGGCACCAGAGCTCGCCACAAAGGAGGATGGTTTTGTTGCGGCATGGTGCCATCAGGCAGTTCCACAGGGACTTGTCCAGGGTGGCAGCCAAGTTAGAGGTACAGGAACGCTAAGCAGACTCGAGGTCAGGGACAGGCAGGTCGTCAGGGCAGGTGGCAAAGGTACAAAGTAGGGGTAAGGTCCGGAGATCAGACTACAGGAGAAACAAAGGGGAAGCTTTCTCATTGGCAAATACTCAAAGATCCGGCAGGGGTTGCTGGGAGAAGCCGGGTTATAAAGAAACCCGGAAGTGGGCAGCGCGAATCAGTGGAGGAGACTACGGTCCAGAATATTTTCTTCAGGCTCCCAGGATCTCTCCTCAGGCCCAAACCCCTTCCAGTCAACAAGGAAGTTCAGCTTTCCTCTGAGTCTTCATGTCCAGTACCTCGTTAACTTTGTAGATGTCAGTGGAGTCAGCCTCTGGAGCAGGACAAGGAGATTGCTGAGAGAATCTGTTCAAGATGGCAGGTTTCAGAAGGGAGACATGGAAGGAGTTCGGGATGCTCATAGTGGGAGGAAGGCGGAGGTTATATGCCACAGGATTTATGCGCTTAATCACTTAAAAAGGACAAAGAAAGAGGGGACCAAGCTTGTAGCTAGGTATTGTCAGCTGGACGTATCTGGAAGATAACCACAACTTGTAACCTGGAGAGAAGACAGGAGGAGTCCTACGTTTCTAATCAGCCTGGGTCTTGGTGCAGGCAGTGGCCCAGAGGAGAGTCTGACGGGTCTGTTCCCAAATAGATTTGAGGTCCTGTACCAGTTCCTCTACCACAGGGACATCCGAGGGAATGGAGAGAGGAAGAGGAGGGCAAAGAATTCGTCCGTAGACAACAAAGAAAGGAGCTGCCCCAGCAGACCCAGAGTCCAAGAAGTTAAAGGAGAACTTAGCCCATGGTAACAGATAGGACCAGTTATCTTGACGGGCAGAGACGAAGTGGCGGAGGTAACAGCCGAAAATCTGATTTGCCCTTTCTACTTGACCATTCGACTGTGGGTGGTAAGCAGAAGAAAAGTCCAGATTTACTTGCAGCTTTTTACACAAGGAATGCTTGGATACAAACTGGATCCCTCAGTCAGACATGATGTGTTTAGGAAGTCCATTCAGCTGGAAGATGTGCTGAAAGAGTCCACGGTGACTGGGTATCAGCAACCGAAGCAACAGGCCAGCCAGTTTGAGGCGAGAGGGCTTATTACGGGCACAGGAAGTGCAAGACCCCACAAAATCCTGAACATCTTTGACCAGGTCAGGCCACCAGTAGTAGTGGGAGATGAGGGCCACGGAGCATTGCATCCAAGACAAAACATCTTGCCAAGGGGGAGCTGCCGAAGATCAATCAGAGTGGCAACAACCAGTTGTTCAGGAGAGATAATATTCCAAGGGACCGGCTCTTCTCCAATGACATCAGAGGGACTGGAAAGGGCATCTGCCTTGATATTCTTTTCTGCAGGACGGAAATGGATCACCAGATTGAACATGAAAGGAAGAGTGACCAATGGGTTTGCTTGGGGTTAAGGCACTGGGCTGTCTGGAAATACAGGAGATTCTTATGGTCTGTCCTTACACAAACCGGATGGTGAATTCCTTCCAGTAGATATCACAATCTCTATCTCCTATGGAGTAATTCCTTTCTGCAGGGGAAAAAATCTTAGAGAAAAAAAATGCAAGTGAGAGTAGGGCTTCTCCGTGTCAGGCCTAGAGAGAACTGGAGCCGAGGCGAACTTCGACCTTGAGAAGGCTTCTTCAGCCGCCAGAGGCAGGGATTGGCATCCTTCTTGATGAGCACCATGATGGGAGACACCAGAGTGGAGAAATGCGGGATAAACTGCCGATAATAGTTTGCAAAACCCAGGAACCGCTTTATGGCAAGTAGAACTTCTGGGTGCAACCACTGTAGAACTGCAGACAGTTCAGCAGGATCCATCTGGAGACCTTTGTTGGAGATTATAGAGCCAAGGAAAGGAAGGCTCTTGACATTTCTGGAGCTTGATGTAGAGCCAATTCGCGTTTCAAGGTCTGGGGAGAACACCAAAATGTCATCTAGGTAGACCGCGACACATGTATACAGCAGATCTATGAAGATGTCATTGACGAATTTCTGGAAGACAGCTGGAGCATTACATAGTCCAAATGGCATTACAAGGTACTCGAAATGTCAGGTGTTAAAAGCTATCTTCCATTCGTTACCCTTGCAGATCTGAAGTTGTAGGCCCCATGAAGGTCCAGCTTGGAGAAGGCCTTGGAACCGCGCAGGCAGTCAAAGAGCTCCGTGTTCAAACTGTGACTTGTATGGCCTCCAAGGGCTTTGGAGATACAGAAGAAGCCAAAATGGATACTAATAGAGATGCCACCATGCAGCGTGAGTGACAAGCAGACCCTAATGTAGGATCGCCCCCGTCTTCCAGTTGAGGACCGGTGCGTTTAACACCGTAAGGGAAAATCACGCCCAAATTCGAAAATGGCATTTTAAAAATTCTATAAAAAGTTATCATAAGGTCACACAGTCCTAAAAATGATAACAATGTAAGCGTCATCAAAACTTGCAAAAAACAACACCACACACAGCTCCGTACACCAAATTAGAAAAAAGTTATTAGCGTCAGAAGATGGCAAAATCCCCCCAAAATTTTTTGTACAGGAGGTTTTAATTTTGTTAAATGTATAAAAACATTATAAGACCTATACACATTTGTTATCCTCATAATCGTACCAACCCAAAGAATAAATTAGACATGTCATTTGGGGCGTACAGTGAACTCCGTAAAATCCAAGCCCACAAGAATACGGCACAAATGCGTTTTTTTGCCAATTTGACTGCATTTGGAATTTTTTTCCCGTTTCCCAGTACACGGCATTTAATATTAAATACCACCATTTTGAAGTGTAATTTGTTACGCAGAAAATAAGCCATCACACAGCTCTGTACATGGAAAAATAAGAAAATTTTAGATTTTTGCGGTGAAAAATGAAAACACAAAAACGAAAAAGGGCTGTGGCATTAAGGGGTTAAAGAGTTATTTCCACGAAGACAACAAACAAAATAACACATTCACTAATTCACTGTTACAAAAAAAAAATACAGCATTTCACAGATGTAATTCCAACCTGTTTCTATCAGTCCTGGTGTATACAACTTTATCTTTTATGGCCGGGCAGGGCAGAGTCTTCTCATGAATAGCTTCTCCTGTCTGCAGGATGCAGTGTGATCTCTGCCCCTCCCACTCTTGCGTTGCAGATCACGTCAGAGTTTGATGATCTGGGTGCGATCAGGGTTTGGTCAGTGAAAAACTGAGAATTTCAGTCAGAGTTTGTTCAGTGTCTCAGTTTTTCATGCGCATTTTCAATGAAATTTCAGTGCGTTTTTCACGCACAGATTATAACTGAGCTCTATCTTTTCTGCGTGAAAAACACATTGCACTTGCATGTGTCTCAGAGTGCAACGCGTTTTGATGCATCTCTATAGACCTGATTTAAACCGGGATTTAAACATGCATTAAAAAACATGCGTGTGTAAAAAAATGCAAGTCTGGAAACGCCCATTGATTACAATGGGTCAGAGTGCAATGCAAGTTCTGCACGTCAAAAGCACGCGCAGAAAACGTGCGTGAAAAACGCAAGTGTGGAAGGGGCCTTACTCTACCAGCTACAGGCAAGATAAGGTCTTTATAGCAGTGGGAGGAGGCATGTAGCAGAGGTGACAGTGTGTGTCATAGCTTAATATAGCTGCCACTGTGTGCTCTGAGTTAGCAGAGCTGAGAGTGTCATTGTATGCTATATCCATCTCATGGATCTCATCATCTCTCTCTTTTCTAAATGAAAGTGTAGATAAACCTGTACCTTGATGATCTAAGCACATTGTCAGCACAAATGGGAATTTTACATTGACCATCAATGAGTTATAGGAGCTAAAACAGGAATAAAAGTGAGTAAAATTGTAAAGTAAGGGGGTTAAAGGACACCTGTCATCAGGTCTCTGCCACTTGTCCTGTCACTACTACCTGTTGGAGCAGCTCACAAGGATCCCATCCCAGGCTTTATCTAGTTATTTCATACATTAATCATTATAAAATCCTAATTTCTTTATTATGTAAATGAGGCTGGTCACATGGTCAGAGGCAGTGATGTCACCCCTGTTACCCCTCCCCTCTCCTCCCCCTGCTCATGTCTGTGTGTAATGTATAGTAAAGCATGGCTAGTGTGTGTGCTGCATCTGCTGACATGCTGTGTCCTCCTAATATACAGGTGAGAGACACAGACATCAGCTACACATGAATCTGACATGTTCTGCTGTAACATGGCTGCCTGGAGCTGCTGTATCTCTCCTAAACACACACAGGCTGCAGGGGGCGTGGCCACCAGCACCAGGAAGCACATCATTATACAGCCTCACATCATTATACAGCCTGTCAGTCATGCACTGGGGGTGTGGCTGTGCCTCCCACTCATGAATAGAGTGGACAGCTTGAATATGCTAATGCTTCATTGGACATTTCACAGGTCATTTGCATACAGCTTTAGGACCTCATTGCTTAGGTTTACAGGCATGTAGAGGGACAATGAATGGATAGAGGCAATGCTCTCTAATGGCAGTTTATGAAAATATATTTAGTTTAGGGGGGTTATTTTGCCTGACAGGTTCTCTTTAAAAATTATCTTTATAGTATAAACATCACTAGAGGGTTTTGAGTACTTTCTTTCATGGGAAAAACCCCTCTAAAGTACCTTTCACCTCAGATACGGTATTGGTATGATGTTTATGTGTGACTTATTTATCTTTTTATCCAGAACGGAATCAAATCCTAATAAGGAGACCATATCAAATGGTGCTACACACATGAAAAATAGCACATGAAAACCGAAAAACAAAAACATGTGTCAAGTAGCTGAGAAATAGTAAATCCTTTATTTAGATACAAACATAGGAGAATCAAGTGGACAAACAATATAAAACTAATTCAAACACGAAAAAAGCAGATCAACTGCTTTCGTGACAAAAACGTGGCAGGTGCAGTCATGCAATAGTGACTGGCCACCTGAAAAAGGACCCCCTAGGACATAACACTGAAATTCATGAATCGCTAGTGTGCTCCAGTGGCAGCAGACATAAACAACACAATAGCAAAATGAGACAAAATGAAAATCCCAATGAAGATTGAACATAAGATGCAAGCTGCTGCATACAAGTCTGGAGAACACAAAATTACCAGGGTGAAGGGAAGGTCCAAAGGGAGTCCAGGCAATGCCCCACGCGTATCGCCGCAGAGCGCGGCTTCCTCAGGGGTGCCCAAATGATGTGGTGTCTGTGTATAAATACCTGTTTGTAATGAGATGTACAGCGCTTCCGGTGTGTGGCCCTGGTGTCATGGTGGCGCCCATGCCGGAACATGCCAAGGTTTAGTCACATGATCTAATGATGTCACTTCCGGTGACATGTATACTCGCGCATGCGCCCATGTGTGGAACGGCCGGGCAAGGTAAATGTGAAAAATACCTATTTTTACATTACTGCCAGCCAATAAATAAGTGTTCGTGCCCAAAAATTAGACTAAGAGAGACCCAAATAGGTGTCCTTAGACCAAAATATGAGTGTCATGTATTAACGTGAAATTGAAATAAATATATATCGCTATGGTGGAAGGATATATAATTAATAAATAAATACCAATAAAAACCAGCACATGGAATATATAAATCTAACATATGGGAGCTATCAAATCGTAATTAATATACAAATAAAGTGACAGTGCAATAATAAGGCTGGACATAGATCCAGCAAATGAAGAATTATAATAATTTGTAATATTCTATAGATATACATGTTACCCAGTAAGCAAGTGAACAATAAATATAAATTATAAATTATTGATTAGAACAAGCATATCCATTCATACCCGACACTCACACGCATGGGCCCATGCTCAGACACCCGTACCACACATACTACTGACAGTACATATAAATACAATAATAGGGTAAACAGACACCCAGTCCTATTAATTATATTTATCAGTGACTTGTTTATCTGACCCTAAATCTGTGCTACCCACCCTGGCATATCCACTTATCCTGACTTTGGATTGTACACTGTCCAGAGTCAGCTGCTATGGATTCCAAGAGAAAACTTTCTATAGATTTCTCTGATAAGAAGTCCAGTATCCATTACCTGGGTGATACTAAGACAACATGCTTAGGAGAAGGCTTATGTTAAATCTGTTCAAGATCCTCCTTCTACAGACATCTTATTGATATCCATGAAGGTGCTGGTGTGTGGCAACTACGGCTGCCATCCCAATGCTCTGCCACAAAGGGTATTATTGGATATGTGCAACACTGTAACTTTATCTAACAAAAATACTTTTTATAAGAAAATTAATTTGGTGAAAAGAAGGAACCGAGCAGTGAAAAAAGGGGTGAATTAAACTGCAATAGTCAACATGCAAAACAGTGGAAATAGAGCAATTGGTGAAAGGGATCTCCAGTGAATTCTGTGTTAGCTGAAATAAATAACAATAATGTGTATTCATACAAATCAAAAGCGCTGCTTCTAGATCTAATCTAACTATTTGCTTGCACTTCACTTCCTAAGGCAATGATTCCTCTTTGTTTCTGCCTGTTTGTCTGATTTTTGTTTTATTATGAGTGAGCAGCAGAATTAACAGGTTTACCCCAACATTTAATAAGCATCAATTAATGCTAAACAGACTACACAGGAATTGCTTCCGGCCTCAGAAAATTTAAAATTCATTGTATATAAAACAGTTTGGAAGTTTACCAAATGCACACAAATGATAGGGGTGCCATTTACTCGTCCTAGTTTATAACATGAAGACATTTAGCTGACAGCAGCATAATAAAATTTATCTCCTTATTAAAATAGAATGTTGAAGTGTTTGCATTTGTTGCATAGCTTTCTATTTTTCAGCCAGTCATACCATTACACATACAGACCTTCTATTATAAGTTTATATGACACAGATGACAAACTCACACAATTTAGATGTTGGATAATCTAGCACTTGTGGTTCCTAACATCAATAACTCACACTTAAATGATATCAGCCATCAGATTACCTGATGGTAGATGCTTACTACTCATTTTCATTTTCCCGTCTCCATGGGTTGTTATCTTCTTTCAGTAGATTTTATAATGGCTGCATTTTATAAAAAGAAACTTTTCGAAATATGCAAATGATCCTGAGGTGCTCTGCAGAGCAACTCTTGGCTCTGCTGCTAGTTAATTTATTCACGTCACCGACACTCCTTCTGCAATCTATGCACAATCATAGCATTCCCACTCTGCAATTCTCTCCCCTTTGTGTTGCACAGGGCATGCTATGATCATACATAGCTCAAGAATTGCAGAAGGAAAGCCAGTGACATCACCGGGCATGAATATATTTATTAGCTAATGAGCACCTCAGGCTCATTTTCATATTTTATTTTTTTCTATTAAATAAGGTAATTCTAAAACATACTAAAAGAAGATTACAGCAGATGGGGATGGGACAGAGAGATGAGTAATAAGCATCTACCATCAGGTAATCTGATAACAGATAATGGACAGATCTGTCTTGTTTCTTCACATGGAAGCACCTGAATAGCTATAAATTCCATTTTGGTTCCTCAACTACCCAGACTCTGTCCTGAGTCTTGCCCAGGGGCGTCACTAGGTCAAATGATCTGAGGCAGGTGCCTAAGCCCCGAATTTGTCCTAAGCCCCGAATCTCCCTTGACAGGGGAACGCTTGTCCTGCTGCTGGGGATCTTTCCCCATTCACACCCTTATTTTTGTCTTCCGGACACAAATAGGAATGATTACTTATAGCGCAGCATTAAGCCAAACGCTCCATGCTCCACTGCAGAGATCAGGATGCTGTATACAGTGCGGTCGGGAGCTTAGTGGGAGATGAAGTCCCCACATCACGTCTCCTGTTTCATTATAGGTCCTGCAGACGGAGGGGAAGAGGAGAATGAGGAGAACAGAGGTGAGTATCTGTGTTTGCTTTTTAAAATTCTTAAGTGTTTTTATAGGAGTCTGGGGGCATTTTTGAGTGTGGGAGGGGGCTATTGTTAAGCATGGTTGGAGGGGCCTATTACTAAGTGTGTGTGGGCTATTGCTACCTGTGAAGGGGTTCTAACTACTTGTGGGGGACTATTATTAAGTGGTGGCTATTACTGGGGGGGGGGGCAATTGCCAAGTGTGTTGGGGCACTATTACTGTGTGTGGGAGCCATTACTGAGGGTGGGAGAGCTATTACTATGTTGGGGGCTATTACTAAGTATTGGGGAACTATTACTGTGTGGGAGGGGCTCTTACTAAGTGTGTGCAGGCTATTACTACATATAGGAGGCTAGTACTATGTGTGGGGGGCTATTTTTAAGTGTGTGTGGGCTATTACTGTGTGTGTGGGGGGGGGGGGGTAATTGCAAAATGTGTTAAGGAAGGGCAATTACTAAGGGTACGGTCACAGGCAGGGCTGGCTACAGGTAAAGTCACTGTTGTGTGTGAATACATACCAAACGAATCTGCTCAAAACTCCAGGTGCACGGTCCTCTGATAGTACTTCTCTTCTCCCAAGCAAACATAAATTTCAGAACAGATGAGGTCGGCACTTTTTGTTTCACTGGAAATCTTGAAACGTTTATTCAAACATGGTGACACAGCAAGTTACAGGTATTAGCACATAAGTGCAGAAAAAAGCATCTTCTTACGCGTTTCTGACCAATAAGGTCCTATTGACTATGACTATGACTAAGGACCTTATTGGTCAGAAACGCGTAAGAAGATGCTTTTTTCTGCACTTATGTGCTAATACCTGTAACTTGCTGTGTCACCATGTTTGAATAAAGGTTTCAAGATTTCCGGTGAAACAAAAAGTGCCGACCTCATCTGTTCTGAAATTTAGGTTTCAGTAGGCGCCTGGGCGATAGAGCCTCAGTGGGCCCCTTTGCAGTGAAGTCACGTGCCAGCACTAAAAATTAAAAAACTAAAACACTCTCATGTTCCCTGAAATATTCCCCAGTTTATCATCCCAAACAACCGTGTCACGGTCAGAGCAGTTTTGAGGTAATTTAACCAACAGGGTGAACCTAAATATGTGTGCCCCTCCACTCTGCCAAGTAATAAAACTGAAACTTCAACTGAGCTGCTGCAGAACCTCATAATACACACTTCAGCTGCTGCAGAACCTCATAACACACACCTCAACTACTGCAGAACCTCATAATACACACTACAGCTGCTGCAGAACCTCACAATACACAGATCAACACTGCAGAACCTCATACTACACACCTCAATTTCTGCGGAACCTCATAATACACATCACTGCTGCTGCAGAATCTCATAACACACACCTCAGCTGCAGCAGAACCTCATAATACACACCTCAGCTTCTGCAAAACCTCATAATACACCCCTGAGCTTCTGCGGAACCTCATAATACACACCTGAGCTTCTGCGGAACCTCATAATACACATCTGAACTGCTGTGGAACCTCATAATACACACCTGAACTGCTGCAGAACCTCATAATACACATCACTGCTGCTGAACCTCATAGTACACATCACTGCTGCTGAACCTCGTAATGCACAACTTTGCTGCTGCAGAACCTCATAATACACACCTCATCTGCTGTGTGACTTCATAATACATATCACTGCTGACAGAGAACCCTCTCTCCTTCTCATGTACATTTGAGATGATTAATATCATTCACACATCCACACATGCAACAAGACATATATACAGTCAGACATACATGCAGACAGACAGACAAGCATGGAGGCAAACACACACACTGACAGACAGATATGATGCAGACACACATGCAGGCAAACACATCATCACACATACCATACACTCACTATATGGATCAGTAATACACATCCATACATGTCACCCTCTGATATCTGCAGCAGCCCTGATGTCACACAGAATAGTCTTCAAGGTCCTCCACCTCTTCGTCCCGATATCTGAGCTGCCAGATTTCTGCTTTACTATAGCTCCATGTGAAGAGGTGATGGGGGGGGGGTGAGTATTTAACCTGTAATGTGCTGCATCAAACAGGCAGCTCAGTAGACTCTACCTGTGCTGAGCCTTGTCCGAGTGGGGGAGGAACAGGACGCAGCTCATCATCACAGGAAGTAAAGATTGAAGATGTGCACAGCGTGTGTGGTCCCCTGGCAGCTCTCTGGGCCCCGGCACATGCCCAGGTATGCTGGGTGCTGGAGCCGGCCCTGGTCACATGCTGTGCTTACAAGCGCAGTGCTAGCAAAATGGGGGCATGTCTCGTGTCAAACTCATTTGCATTTGCAGTGAACCGCATGTAATCAGTAAACAATCACATGCGTTTCACTGGAAACACTAATGAGATCAGGTCGAGGTACGACCCTCTGCGCTTGGAAACGTGGCACTAGCACAGCCTGTGACCATACCATAAGTGTGTAGGGGCTATTACTGAGTGGGGTGGGAGCATTAATAATTGTTGAGGAATTATTATTATAGGTGGGGTTTCCTTTCAGTAGACATTATTATGAAGGGTCAATAATCAGTATGTTTAGAGTAAGCTTTATTAGGAACCAGGGGGCATTATCTATTGTGGGGGGGTCGCATACCCGGGGCATTGATACGTGATGGGTTAGAGTTAGGATGGATTTTTGGGGGTGTCCACATTGAGGGAGCATCATAATATTTTAAGGTGAGGGTTGCCTGATCACGTAACATGCCACATTTAGGGGGTATTTTAAAGGTGTGTCACACAATGTGGGGGCAACAAGTGAGGGCTTTAAATGCATATACTGTGTGGGGGCTGTAATTGATGGTTAATTATGTTGGGGACACTAAAACCGGTATATAACAAGGTGTGGGGGGCACAAATGGGTCAATGTACTTTGTGTAACTCAGTATGTGGAATTTTTATGCTGTGTGGGGCTATTAGAAGAAGATTATAAAGTTTGGGGTAAAAATTTGTACAAATTAGTACAATAGACAGTGTAGGGTCACAAGTACAGTCAATATAAAGTGGAGGGCATGTTACAGTATAGGGTCTACAGAAGGGAATTTTACAAAAGGAAGCCTTATTTATGTGGTTCTGGTACTGTTTTCCCCAATATTTAGAGACAATGGGGGTCATTTACTAAGGGCCCGATTCGCGTTTTCCCGACGTGTTACCCGAATGTTTCCGATTTGCGCCGATTGTACCTGAATTGCCCCGGGATTTTGGCGCACGCGATCGGATTGTGGCGCATCGGCGCCGGCATGCGCGCGACGGAAATCGGGGGGCGTGGCCGAACGAAAACCCGACGTATTCGGAAAAACCGCCGCATTTAAAAAACGAAAAAGTGTCGCTCGGGAAGCGCTTACCTTCACCTGGTCCGAGGTGGTGCATTCCGGCGCGTTGAGATGATTTTCAGCGCAGCAGCGCCACCTGGTGGACGGCGGAGGAACTACATTCATAAATCCCGGCCGGACCCGAATCCTGTGCAGAGAATGCGCCGCTGGATCGCGAATGGGCCGGGTAAGTAAATGTGCCCCAATATGTATAGTTAAGAACATAAGACATCAGTGTGGTAAACTCTGCAGGGATGACATGTGACTGGAGGAAGAGACAAAGTGAGGCTTAGCCTACTGGAGAACATAAGGAACAAGAATACAGTGTGATCCAAGGACACATCACCTGAAGTAACTGGATGGAATAGGTAGGGATTATGTTTGTGTTTCCTATAGCTGTCTATGATACTATACTATTCTGATATGTACTGGGTTTTTTTGGAACGGGCACACGTGGTGTATTTTGTATAGAAGCTTATGAGAATTCAGTATATATTCCCAAGGTCCCATGCCTCGGATCTTTACTGACCCTGACAGGCCACTGCCAGTGCCTTACCTATAGTATGGCAAATCCTTCTTGTGGATAATTCTGGCCAAAAATAGCACAACATTTTCTCATAACAGGTCCCCTCTGCAATGCCACATGTTGAACCTCATGCACCAAAAAAACAATATCAGCTCACTAGTCAAAGAAGCATTTTATTTTAATAAAGTATATTACAAAGTATTTTATCACCTGCAGTATTGATTTGGGAAATAAAAAAATGGTTCAAAATGTTTAATTACACTTTTACATTCCTCAGCAAGAACCTATTGCCAAATGAAACATAAAGAATATCCTCCATACATGTACTCCATACACAAACCTGATAAACAACAAATATGCATGGCTGGGTTTTTTGCTAACTTTACACTTGTTTTATACAAGCTGCATGCAGTATTTTATAGTTTTTATGGTGCATTCAGGTGACCAAATGCTTGCCGCATCCCAGGCAAGTACAGGGTTGGGAGGAAGAGGTGGGAGGGGTGAGTGCACTTCACCCCACCCCCCTCCACAGGCAGACGAGTGGCTGAAATATAGGATAAGTCCTATATTTTGTGGCGTCGCTGCCGGATTGGTGATGGTGTGTTGACACAACATGTGCTCACAACACTAGCATTGGGAGTCATAGAAGTCTATGAGGCCCCTGATCTGGTTGCAAATCATGCCGTCTGTCTGAATGAGCCCTTAGTAAGTATGATTTACTGTAGCGTTATTTTTTTTTTTAATTGCTCACCAATTCTTGTGATTTTTATCAAATCAGCCTGTGTGTTATGCCCAATACCCCTTCACTCATCAGCTGTGAGGCAGCATTTGGATAAGCAATGAGGCTCCTTCATATTTTTCTAAGCACAGCGCCTTACATTGAAAGGTGGATGTGCATGGAATCGTAGCACAACTCCATTCACTTCAATAGGACTAAACCGCAAACAGGCCATGTGGCAAATGACAATATTTAAAAAGCAAAGATTTTTTTTTAAACTCACCTTCCATAGTGGAAACTCTCTGTCACGGATCCTGCTTGTGACAAGAGACAAGTACAAAAAGTGATGCTGCTGTTGGTCATACTTGTGTAAATGCTTTATATGGAACGTTACCAGTAAAGGAAAAGTTTTAATGACCCAAGTGGATCTCTGGATGCCCAATCATCTCTTTCTCATTGTGTGACAAATGAACATGACATCACAGGCCTGTGAAGCAGATTCACCATTCAATGGAGTCCTAAGAATAGATGATCACAATTTTTATGTTAGAAGAATCTGTGAATCACAGTTGTGACTAATCTGTGTTTTTTTAGTTGTGTGAAAATCTGTTAAAATATTGCAAACCACTTTATGCTGTATATAGACATGATGAACAACTGGAATAAAGCCGGGCGCTATCTATATAAAACTATAGACTTTATGTACATGTTACTTTATCTACATATTAGTAACAATGCTTATGTAACTGGACAAACTACTTGATGTGTGATAAATGTACATATTAATGGCATAACTTATATTGTATATCCTTTATATACATTGACATTCGTTTCACACATCAATCTAGATTTCAAGCCCTCCCTTCTACATGTTCAATGCCCACACTTTCACTGTATGGAGAGCTGTGTTTTATTGTCAGTATTGCTCAGTGATGCACTAGAGTCACGAAATAGCACTTGACATGTCATATGTGAGGAACAAAGATCAATGTCTTTGCCCCGATGTTGACATGATAGAACAACTCAGGTTAATTGTTTGCTTAGAATTAGCTCAATAACCTCCACAGTTAGTAAACTGTTAATCCTCCCTCCATGTTCTTTATTTCTCTTCCAGTGACATAATGCAGAAAAATGTTCCTCTGCTGTGTTTTATTAAAAAAGGTCTCCAGCAAATCCATTGTAAAATCAATGCAAAAGGATTTTTCATGGTCCAGTGGAGAAGTTTCTCCAGGCCTAGATTTGCCTTCAATGTATGCTCTGTACAACAGATAGAACTATATTTACTTAGGATTATCGCTAAAGGCTCATCGTGGGATAATGTCTATAGAAATCAGTGGCTACTAGGCATCTGTTTTTCACATTATAATGCACAAAGAATTAAGGTGAAAATGCTAAAAATAGGATTTGAGCCATTTTGAAAATTTTAAAGGGAATGCCTAATCATTTTTTTTCTTACATAGGAAAGCATATACCTGTTTCCTGGCTGTAGATCTTTTATTCCATTTTCTGACCATAATTGTGAGGATTGTATGTGGACTTTGCTCTGTTATCAGACTTTAGTGATTGGCATTACTGTGTATTAATAGACTATAGCAAACTCAAGGTCTATTGGAGAGAGTTGTATGCATGTTCTGTGTTGGGAGTAGACCATGATATCATCTATTGTCTGAAATATGCAAATTAATTTTTCATGATGGGATAAGGAAAAAAATTCCTTGTAAGACAGCCCCTTTAACATCAAGCATGACTTTCAAGAAGACAAATGACATGATCTGGGATGGAAGACAAACTAGTACAACTTTTCTTCAGCCTCAAGTTGCTTTGAAATCGTTAAAGATCTAAACAAAAACCGTCCACTACTACACTTTCTCTTGGCTTATTCTATCTCACCAAACCTGAGCACCCATTCCATGACAATTTCAGCTTGGAAGTCACTGCCTCTAATAGTCTTCATAGCAAACCTGTTAGGGTTGGGTAACACAGAGGACAGGGGGATAGTGTGCCCTGAGCTTGCCCCAACCTCTGTCCCTTCCTATAGCCCCCCCACGCTGGGGCGACTACTTGAAGACTCTAAATACACTGGATAAGTGTGGGAAGGGAAAACACTAACAGACTGACAAACATAAAACACAATAGAGTGGTAAACTAGCCGGAGTCACAACGAGAGGGTACGTCAAGAGCAAAATCAGTAAGCAAAGAGTCTATGCCAAAAACTAGCCGAACTCTGAACAATTCAGACACAGAGCAAGTCAAACCTAATGCAGAGAGCAAGTGAAGAAAGGGATTTCAAACACTGGCACAGGTGACTAGTGAGGCTGCAATTTATGCAGCCAGAACTCCACCTCCAGAACCTGATAGGAGCTGGACAACTTCTCGGAATTAACCCCTCATGGTGCAGAATAACCAAGCACAATAGCAGGCATTATGCAGAGGTACCACAAGTACCAGCAGTTCAGAACACAACTCCTAGACAGCGCAAGTTCTTAGCAGCCGCTGCCCGGAGCTCACGCCAGAGACGGCTGGTAGTGGACAAGAGGTGGAGTTTGCGCGGATACGCACCAGAGGTTGGAGAACGCTGCTAGCACCACCAGAAGAACCAGAAGTCCCAGCATTCTCCTTAGTGAACCTGACAAAACCCTTTAAAAAAAACACCCCTTCAAATTCTAAATTTTATTAGTCCTGTATTTTCCTCAAGAACTTTTGTAGAACATGGGATATCCCATATTCAATTATTAATACACAGCAGGGATTTGTTATCAACTTCCAAAATTAAGATCATTTTGCCAACCTCACTCTTTAGACCCACATACATATGAACTGCAAGATTTAATTTTCTCACCAAAAGTGTTGAATTTCAGCCTCCCTACCCATTTATTCACTGATATTTAATCCCTGATTACATTCAACAGGAGCTCTATATCACATATTATTAAGGGAATTTCGATCATCCAAGATGTCCCTTTTACAAAAATGGGAACATTGGGGCAGATTTATCAAGCTGCCTAAGGCCCCTTCTACACTCGTGAGTGCGATGCGATGAACATTATTTGGGCATGCCCAGTAATAAAACAATTATGGAAAGAAATATCAAAAATCACAAGTAAAATAACGAAAGCCTACATCCAATTAATCCCTGCTCTGGATCTTCTAGGGACTGGTATTGGCAGAGTACCATTTTGATTTCACACCATATCCTCCAAATAACTAAATTATTATTAGCCAGATCTTGGAAATTCACTTCCCCTCCTCCTCTGAATTTTATGCTACTATGAATCACTGCTGTCTATATATGGTCTCTCAAGCAATTTCATCAAATCTGGGACTCATGGATAGGGATTTCAGCAAATGTGGACTTAACATCATTAACCCATCCTGTCTACCTCATTTGATACTATAACTTATGACTGTTGCCCCAATGGACAACCAATCCAAACATCCACCTAACTCTAAATCAATAACACAGTAACCTAAAGAAAAACTAATCCGTACTACATGGACACAAAAAGTCAAGTACAGTCTACACATACACAAGGAAAGACAAAAGGGCACACCAACAATGAGTAAAAAAAAAAAAGGAAGACACAAAAGCAGGCACATGCACATTCTCGAGATTAAAGAAATAAATATATTAGAGAAAGCGTTAGTAGGTGTGGAAGAAATAAACAAGAATATTCTTGTTATAAAAATCTACAACCTTCACTGACATTGACTGACTCTGAAACAAGAGAATGTTTTACTCACAAACTTTCAAGTAACAAATTCATTTCAGTCTTAATTAAAAAGAGATTGAACCACAGTCAGCGTGACATCCCAGATACAACACCGCGCTTATGATCAATTGGCAGATGAAGCTCGGCACAATTTGCTACTTTCTATAGATACTAAAAATTACCAAAGCCTTCACACATATTTCCGTCATTTGTTTTATGTGTGTTTTTATTAGCAGTTTCAATATAACAACTTTTTTAAAACCTTGCTAAAAAAAAAAAAAGTACCGTATATACTCGAGTATAAGCCGACCCGAGTATAAGCCGAGACCCCCAATTTTACCACCAAAACTGGGAAAACCTATTGACTCGAGTATAAGCCGAGGGTGTAGTATACAGCCTTCCCTGCCCCAAGTAGTATACAGCCTGCTCTGCCCCAAGTAGTATACAGCCTGCCCTGCCCCAAGTAGTATACAGTCTGCCCTGCCCCAAGTGGTATACAGCCTGCCCAAAGTGGTATACAGCCTGCCCTGCCCCAAGTGGTATACAGCCTGCCCTGCCCCAAGTGGTATACAGCCTGCCCTGCCCCAAGTGGTATACAGCCTGCCCTGCCCCAAGTGGTATACAGCCTGCCTTGCCCCAAGTGGTATACAGCCTGCCCCAAGTATGCCAAGCTAATAAAAAAATTAACTTAATACTCACCCTCTGACGATACTTGGCATGGCTCCCGGTCCTCGCCGGCGGCTCCCGGATCCTCGGTGGCGGCTTCTCTCTGTATTCTTCACTAGCCGGCAGTCGCGTCCATGCGAGCTGCAGGCGGGTGCGCACTATGATGAGGCGGTGTCGCCGCCAATCACGTCATCAGCAGCGACACCGCCGCATCATGGTGTGGGCCCGTCGGCAGCTCGCATGGACGCGAATGCTGGCTAGTGAAGAATGCAGAGAGAAGCCGCCGCCGAGGATCCGGGAGCCGCAGCCGAGGACCGGGAGCCGTGCCGAGTATTAAACATGAGTATCGTCGGAGGGTGAGTATAATTTTTTTTTTTTTAATTGACTTGTGTATAAGCCGAGGTAAGATTTTTCAGCACATTTTTTGTGCTGAAAAACTCGGCTTATACACGAGTATATAGGGTAATTCTTTGTTTTAAATATGTGGTAATATATATGGTCTATTATGACTTAAATAGACCACAGTAAAAGCCCAAAGTAAAACTGGGTAGGTAATACAGCCAGTCCAAACCTGCTGAGCTTAGAGGTTGAGAGGTCCAAAGGACGCCTAATAGCCTACACAAAGGGAAGAGCAATAAAGAATCAATTTTAGCTGATCATCTTTTTGGCCGGTCAGCCAAGTGATATGATAGAAAAGCCAGCTGTGCATTCATAGTGGCAGTGTGTTACACATATTACATTGGAAGTATATAGAGGAACAAGTCAACTATGCAGCTCAAGAAAAGCCAGAAATCTACCGAAAACAGGTCAAAGACTAATTGAATGCCATTTCTGTCAATTCAAGCATATGCTCTAATGGAAACCTTAATGGAAGGCTAACGTTATGTGAACCTAGCTGACTTGGGGAAAGATGATACCTAAATGAATTATGGAAGAAAAGGGGTGTGCTACCCTGGGTAATGTTCTTCTGCAAAGCCCTGGGTCTTGGTGTTCATGTGGATGTCAATTTGACATATTCTATCTAAAGAGCAGACAAAAAGAGCAGTGAGAACCCAAAAAAATCTTCCACAGGATGAATCTTATATTAATTCTTAGTACTGCTTTGAAGGACCACCAAAACTGAGTAAATCCCTATCAAACCTTCATAAGAGAGCGCACATATAGGCTTATTCAAAACGGTATCACATCTTTATTAAGTTCATATCATAATACATCAAAGTGTACAATTAAAAAACCCCATTAAAAAAGGACATATAAAAGCAAATGACAAGAAACACGGACAGTGTGAATCACCAGGAGGGCATTATGTACATATAACTAATAAAGGCACTGGTGAAAAATCCTTAGATGCCTCTGGCCGTATGACAAATGAAAAAACCACATATATTAGGATAGAATATCAGACCATAAATGTCAATAAATGCATGCAGACATGAGCCACCGAACCATCAACTTATAACCATCACAATGCAGCCAGTGAATACCCACCAGACGCCATGATGCCCTGCTAGAATCACACAGTCCGACTGTTGGGTGTTGGGTGTGTTATGACTGACTTATGATTTGAGCACTGACAAGCTTCTCCCTGCACCTTTAAGCTCTACAACAATGCAGGCACACTTTTACATCTATTGGATGTGATTTTGAGTATGTGCACTCAACCTCTTTATTGACCTGTTCTGTTCTGAGTCAAACTGTTAAACTGTTGTATGATCTAGGCCACCATGCTGCAGCTCATTTTCAGCTTGTTGGCAATATTCCTAAAGTTTGGGCCATATTAATGTAGAACAATATTTTTTTTCAGATCCTCAGAAAGTTCTTTGCCATCAGGTGCCATGTTGAACTTTTAGTAAGAACGGTAACATCTGAGACCTTGTAATGCTAATGAGTCTTATGAGGCAGGGGTGGGAAAATAACTACAATTGAACACAATTTTGCCATTTTAACTTAGGTGCGTGCTTTATTTTGTTGCCAGTGGTTTAGGCGTTAATGGCTTTGCGTGCGCTATTTTTAGGGCACAACCACATTTTCGTTACAATACAAGTACTACTATTTATTTTTAAAGTGTCATATGTTCATGAAAAGATATAACAAAATGGGGAGAATTGATAAAGTTTGTCTGCTAGTCTCCGAGTGGGCAAGGTATTTATAAAGACTCATCCCTGCCAGTTTCCTATTTTTTCCAACCCATACGCCACTTTGGGAGTGATGGGATGCGGTAAGGGTCGTGAACACCACAGAATTACTTATTTACTATAGTCTTCACCAGAAAACCAATGGAGACTATAGGTAGAATCTTCACTATGTTGGTAGATGCGGGATGCTGTGTCCAGTGCCTTGCAGGCCTCTGGAGAATTAAAGAATTGATGCTCTTCTAGGGGATTCTGGAAAAATGCAAATAAGTTTTCCAGGATAAGGAAAACAATGCCTCCTCAACTACATTGTAAGAGAGCCCCTTTAACATCAAGCATAACTAATTACATAATGCATAAAACCAAAAATTATGTAAATTCCTGAAGGCACAGATTCTCAACTGTAGACAAAGGTGTTTTCATGTGTTTGTGTCTCTTCAGCACAGTGTAAGGAATTGGTTTAGCTGAGTGAGACGCTTGTGACTAGGATATCACTAGGAAAATATTTTAGTCAATACCTCAAACAAAGGTAAACCTTTACTGCATTATGCAGGTCGTAATTGTCATTCATTACAGCCATCACTCATATTTTCCTGCAACATAAAAAATTAAATAGAAAAAAATCAAATATTTAAAGTATACAACAAAATAATTTACCTATTTTCTATGGAGAAGCTGTATATGTTAATTAAAATTCAAGGAACATAAACAAACTTTCTGTTTTCTTAGAAAAATATGTATTTATTTTCTACTTTTATAGCAATGAGCAATAAAATATTACTTCACATGATCTATGGATGCTAATTAGTCCTACCAGAACCAGCAGATGTTTTCGTGACATCTTTATATTGCCAGCTCTGGCAGTAAAATATAATTATAATGATAAAGAATTAAGTATAGTAATGGAAATAGGGATGTTTGTTGGTAATATCCTGAAACTTGCAGTTTTTGCATGTCAAAGAATAACACTGTTCTGAATTTTGGTATATTGCTTTTGTGAAACATATTAACTCAACTAAATGATTTTATATCCCCAATAAGTTGTAAGGCTCAATACACATCTCGTTTTTTGGATATTGCCGACAGCTACAGTGTATACCCACATATTAATAGACAAGCCAAATGCACATACAGAGCAGTCTAGATCTTTTTTTATCTTGAAAGATATGGGGTACTGTTTACTTCCTGTACATTGTAACAATGCACACAAACATTTTTTTTAATATAGGAGGATAGCAGACATGGAACACAACAGTGCTCATAGGGTGATAACTAGAGATGAGCGAACACTAAAATGCTCGGGTACTCGTTATTCGAGACGAACTTTTCCCGATGCTCGAGTGCTCGTCTCGAATAACGAACCCCATTGAAGTCAATGGGAGACTCGAGCATTTTTCAAGGGGACCAAGGCTCTGCACAGGGAAGCTTGGCCAAACACCTGGGAACCTCAGAAAAGGATGGAAACACCACGGAAATGGACAGGAAACAGCAGGGGCAGCATGCATGGATGCCTCTGAGGCTGCATAATCGCACCATTATGCCAAAATTATGGGCAACAGCATGGCCATGACAGAGTGACAGAATGAAGCTAGATAGCATCTAAAACATCCAATAATTGACCCTGACACTATAGGGGACGGCATGCAGAGGCAGCGGCAGCAGGCTAGAGAGTGTCATGGCGACATACCCTAAATGGACTCAGGCTTCAAACCAATGGGTGGCAGAGAGGAACCAAAGGAGGTGAGCAAGAAGCGCTCAAATAATATCGGTACATGATAAAAGTTTGCCAGTATATTTTGTGGATTACACAGCAGGGTGGCGACAAAGTTAACATGGAAGCCATGAAAACAACCCAAAATTCTGCCTGACACAGCTCGTTTGATAAGGGGACGATGTATGGAGGCAGTGAACTAGTAGTAGATTAAAGGTGCTGCAGTTAAAACTATGTTAGTTGGATCTTGGCATGGAGCTGGCGCTCCGCTGCCAGGCGAGCTTTCGCCAATCCAAGCCCCTGTCTCTAGGCTACTCCCCAAACAGCACTTCTAAGAACCTTTTGTATAAGATCAAGTGTAGTAGCGTTCTTATAAGTTTAGGATATGCCGGGTGAGGGGAATGTAAACAGATGCGCAAGAAGCGCTGAAATAATATCCCTAAATGGTAAAAGTTTGCAAGTATATTTTGGGGATTACACAGCAGGGTGGCGACAAAGTTAACAACTTTGATGTGGAATGCCCTGTAATAGCTCTTGGGCGGTGTGCCTTTTATCGCCTAGGCTCAGCAGTTTCAGCACCGCCTGCTGTCGCTTAGCGACGGCACTGCTGCTGTGCCTAGAGCTACCGACTGATGGCGCCATGCCCACGGATGGTAATTCGGAGGAGGAGGAGGTGGAGGAGGGGTGGGAGGAGGTATAGTAGGCCTTTGAGACCTGGACCGAGGTAGGCCCCGCAATTCTCTGCGTCGGCAGTATATGACCAGCCCCAGGGTCAGACTCGGTCCCAGCCTGCACCAAGTTAAGTGTAGTAGCGTTCTTATAAGTTTGGGATATGGCGGGTGAGGGGAATGTAAACAGATGCGCAAGAAGCGCATGATGCGCATGGAGCTGGCGTTCCGCTGCCAGGCGAGCTTTCGCCAATCCAAGCCCCTGTCTCTAGGCTACTCCCCAAACAGCACTTCTAAGAACCTTTTGTATAAGATCAAGTGTAGTAGCGTTCTTATAAGTTTAGGATATGCCGGGTGAGGGGAATGTAAACAGATGCGCAAGAAGCGCTGAAATAATATCCCTAAATGGTAAAAGTTTGCCAGTATATTTTGGGGATTACACAGCAGGGTGGCGACAAAGTTAACAACTTTGATGTGGAATCCATGAAAACAACCCAAATTTCTGCCTGACACACCTCGTTTGATAAAGGGACGATGTATGGAGGCAGCTATATGGACGACTTTTGGAGGTAGCAATGGAGACAACGTGTGGAGGCTGCTATGGAGACAATTTAATTTGGATAGTGCCTGTATGTGGCAGTCCCAAACATTTTTCAAACCAGAGGAGCAGGTAGGTGGCCCTCCAGTAAAATGGGATAGATTGAGTGCCTGTATGTGGCAGTCCCAAAAATGTTTCAAACCAGAGGAGCAGGTAGGTGGCCCTCCAGTAAAATGGAATAGATTGAGTGCCTGTATGTGGCAGTCCCAAAAATTGTTCAAACCAGAGGAGCAGGTAGGTGGCCCTGCAGTAAAATGGAATAGATTGAGTGCCTGTATGTGGCAGTCCCAAAAATTGTTCAAACCAGAGGAGCAGGTAGGTGGCCCTGCAGTAAAATGGAATAGATTGAGTGCCTGTATGTGGCAGTCCCAAAAATTGTTCAAACCAGAGGAGCAGGTAGGTGGCCCTGCAGTAAAATGGAATAGATTGAGTGCCTGTATGTGGCAGTCCCAAAAATTGTTCAAACCAGAGGAGCAGGTAGGTGGCCCTGCAGTAAAATGGAATAGATTGAGTGCCTGTATGTGGCAGTCCCAAAAATGTTTCAAACCAGAGGAGCAGGTAGGTGGCCCTCCAGTAAAATGGAATAGATTGAGTGCCTGTATGTGGCAGTCCCAAAAATTGTTCAAACCAGAGGAGCAGGTAGGTGGCCCTGCAGTAAAATGGAATAGATTGAGTGCCTGTATGTGGCAGTCCCAAAAATGTTTCAAACCAGAGGAGCAGGTAGGTGGCCCTCCAGTAAAATGGAATAGATTGAGTGCCTGTATGTGGCAGTCCCAAAAATTGTTCAAACCAGAGGAGCAGGTAGGTGGCCCTGCAGTAAAATGGAATAGATTGAGTGCCTGTATGTGGCAGTCCCAAAAATTGTTCAAACCAGAGGAGCAGGTAGGTGGCCCTGCAGTAAAATGGAATAGATTGAGTGCCTGTATGTGGCAGTCCCAAAAATTTTTTAAAACAGAGGACCGGGTAGGTGGCCCTCCAGAAAAATGGAATAGATTGAGTGCCTGTATGTGGCACTCACAAAAATTGTTTCAAACAGAGGACCGGGTAGGTGGCCCTCCAGAAAAATTAAATGCATAAAGTACTATAGGTAGAGCCAGTGGGCCCTGTCAAAAAATAGCCAGTTTCCTCTGCTTTACTGTACAAAGAGCAGGAGAAGGAGGAAAATGAGGAGGAGGAGGAGGAGTGGATAAATTATTCAGGTTGAGCTTCCTTCACCTGCTGGTGATTGGAAATTAGGAGAAATCCATGCTTTATTCATCTTGATAAGCGTCAGCCTGTCAGCGCTGTCAGTCGACAGGCGTGTACGCTTATCGGTGATGATGCCACCAGCTGCACTGAAAACCCGCTCGGACAAGACGCTAGCGGCAGGGCAGGCAAGAACCTCCAAGGCGTAGAGCGCCAGTTCGTGCCACATGTCCAGCTTTGAAACCCAGTAGTTGTAGGGAGCTGTGTGATCATTTAGGACGATGGTATGGTCAGCTACGTACTCCCTCACCATCTTTCTGTAAAGATCAGCCCTACTCTGCCGAGACTGGGGACAGGTGACAGTGTCTTGCTGGGGTGACATAAAGCTGGCAAAAGCCTTGTAAAGCGTACCCTTGCCAGTGCTGGACAAGCTGCCTGCTCGCCTACTCTCCCTCGCTACTTGTCCCGCAGAACTACGCACTCTGCCGCTAGCGCTGTCAGAAGGGAAATACTGTTTCAGCTTGTGCACCAGGGCCTGCTGGTATTCATGCATTCTCACACTCCTTTCCTCTCCAGGGATGAGAGTGGGAAGATTTTGCTTGTACCGTGGGTCCAGGAGAGTGAACACCCAGTAATCGGTGCTGGAATAAATTCTTTGAACGCGAGGGTCACGGGATAGGCAGCCTAGCATGAAATCTGCCATATGCGCCAGAGTACCAACGCGTAAGAATTCACTCCCCTCACTGGCCTGACTGTCCATTTCCTCCTCCTCCAACTCCTCCAACTCCTCTTCTTCTGCCCATACACGCTGAACAGTGAAGGACTCAACAATGGTCCCCTCTTGTGTCTCGCCAACATTCTCCTCCTCTTCCTCCTCATCCTCCTCCACCTCCACCTCCTCCGATATGCGCTGAGAAACAGACCTCAGGGTGCTTTGGCTATCAACAAGGGAATATTCTTCCCCCGTCTCTTGTGACGAGCGCAAAGCTTCCGACTTCATGCTGACCAGAGAGTTTTTCAACAGGCCAAGCAGCGGGATGGTGAGGCTGATGATGGCGGCATCGCCACTGACCATCTGTGTTGACTCCTCAAAGTTACTCAGCACCTGACAGATATCAGACATCCACGTCCACTCCTCATTGTAGACTTGAGGAAGCTGACTGACCTGACTACCAGTTCTGGTGGAAGTTGACATCTGGCAGTCTACAATCGCTCTGCGCTGCTGGTAAACTCTGGATAACATGGTCAGTGTTGAATTCCACCTCGTGGGCACGTCGCACAACAGTCGGTGAGCGGGCAGTTGGAGGCGGCGCTGCGCTGCCCTGAGAGTGGCAGCATCTGGGCTGGACTTCCTGAAATGCGCACAGATGCGGCGCACCTTCGTGAGCAAATCAGACAGATTGGGGTATGTCTTGAGGAAACGCTGCACTATCAGATTTAACACATGGGCCAGGCATGGCACATGTGTCAGTCTGCCGAGTTGCAGAGCCGCCACCAGGTTACGGCCGTTGTCACACACAACCATTCCCGGCTTGAGGTTCAGCGGTGCCAGCCACAGATCAGTCTGCGCCGTGATGCCCTGTAATAGCTCTTGGGCGGTGTGCCTTTTGTCGCCTAGGCTCAGCAGTTTGAGCACCGCCTGCTGTCGCTTAGCGACGGCACTGCTGCTGTGCCTAGAGCTACCGACTGATGGCGCCGTGCCCACGGATGGTAGTTCGGAGGAGGAGGTGGAGGAGGGGTGGGAGGAGGAGGAGGCATAGTAGGCCTGAAACACCTGGACCGAGGTAGGCCCCGCAATCCTCGGCGTCGGCAGTATATGAGCAGCCCCAGGGTCAGACTCGGTCCCAGCCTCCACCAAGTTAACCCAATGTGCCGTCAGCGATATATAGTGGCCCTGCCCGGCAGCACTCGTCCACGTGTCCGTGGTCAGGTGGACCTTGTCAGAAACGGCGTTGGTCAGGGCACGGATGATGTTGTCTGACACGTGCTGGTGCAGGGCTGGGACGGCACATCGGGAAAAGTAGTGGCGGCTGGGGACCGAATACCGAGGGGCGGCCGCCGCCATGAGGTTGCGAAAGGCCTCGGTCTCTACTAGCCTATAGGGCAGCATCTCCAGGCTAAGCAATCTGGAGATGTGCACATTAAGGGCTTGGGCGTGCGGGTGGGTTGCACTATATTTGCGTTTCCGCTCCAGCGTCTGGGGTATGGAGAGCTGAACGCTGGTGGATGCTGTGGAGGATCGTGGAGGCGACAATGGGGTTTTTGTGGCAGGGTCCTGGGCAGGGGGCTGACTAGCAGCTGACACAGGGGAAGGAGCAGTGGTGTGCACGGCCGGAGGTGAACGGGCTTGTTGCCACTGAGTGGGGTGCTTAGCATTCATATGCCTGCGCATACTGGTGGTAGTTAAGCTAGTAGTGGTGGAACCCCTGCTGAGCCTGGTTTGGCAAATGTTGCACACCACAGTCCGTCGGTCATCCGGTGTTTCCTTAAAGAACCTCCACACTTCTGAAGATCTAGCCCTCGCCGCAAGAGCCCTCACCACGGGAGCTTCACTAGTTGACAGTGGCGCTGATGCACCAGCTCTGGCCCTGCCTCTCCTGCCTCTTCCAACCTGTTCAGGTCGAGGACTCTCCTCCGTCTCAGAAGCACTGTGTTCACCCGGCCTCTCAACCCAGCTTGGGTCTGTCACCTCATCATCCTCCGATCCCTCAGTCTGCTCCCCCCTCGGACTTCCTGCCCTGACAACAACTTCCCCACTGTCTGACAACCGTGTCTCCTCATCGTCGGACACCTCTTTACACACTTCTACTACGTCAAGAAGGTCATCATCACCCACAGACTGTGACTGGTGGAAAACCTGGGCATCGGAAAATTGCTCAGCAGCAACCGGACAAGTGGTTTGTGACTGTGGGAAGGGTCCAGAAAACAGTTCCTCAGAGTATGCCGGTTCAAATGCCAAATTTTCCTGGGAGGGGGCAGACTGGGGGGGAGGAGGCTGAGGTGCAGGAGCTGGAGGAGTGGCGATTTCGGTGACATGGGTGGACTGCGTGGAAGACTGACTGGTGGTGGACAAATTGCTCGAAGCATTGTCAGCAATCCACGACATCACCTGTTCGCACTGTTCTGGCCTCAACAGTGCTCTACCACGAGTCCCAGTAACTTCAGACATGAACCTAGGGAGTGTAGCTCTGCGGCGTTCCCCTGCTCCCTCATCAGCAGGTGGTGTCTCACCCCGCCCAGGACCACGGCCTCTGACCCCTGCAGTAGTTGGACGCCCACGTCCCCGCCCTCGTCCTCTACCCCTAGCCCTCGGGTTAAACATTTTTAAAATGAGAGTTATAACTTTATTTTTTTTTTTACTTTTTTTTGTTTTTTTTTGTGTTTTTTTTTTTTTTTTGTGTTTTTTGTTTTTTTTTGAGTTTTTAAAACCAAACAATGCTATCCTATTGCTATGGCTATTTTCTAGCCAAGTATCAAAGGAAGCACAGTACTATGCCAGATGAGATGACACTGAGTTATTGCCTAATAGAAATCCAACCCCTACTGAATTTTGCCACTTCGGCCTTTGCTATGGATATGTGCGCCACTAAGCGCAGAACACAGCGGTCGCAAGTCCCACTACAAATTGCTCAGAATTGGCAAGTACATGCACTGCAGAAACTACAGCCACCAGCAGATCAACCAGAAATCAAATATATAGAACGCTACTGTAGGCTTCAAGATCAAGAAGCTGTTTGTATTCTCCTATGGCTATTTTCTAGCCAAGTATCAAAGGAAGCACAGTACTATGCCGGATGAGATGACACTGAGTTATTGCCTAATAGAAATCCAACCCCTACTGAATTTTGCCACTTCGGCCTTTGCTATGGATATGTGCGCCACTAAGCGCAGAACACAGCGGTCGCAAGTCCCACTACAAATTGCTCAGAATTGGCAAGTACATGCACTGCAGAAACTACAGCCACCAGCAGATCAACCAGAAATCAAATATATAGAACGCTACTGTAGGCTTCAAGAAGCTGTTTGTATTCTCCTATGGCTATTTTCTAGCCAAGTATCAAAGGAAGCACAGTACTATGCCAGATGAGATGACACTGAGTTATTGCCTAATAGAAATCCAACCCCTACTGAATTTTGCCACTTCGGCCTTTGCTATGGATATGTGCGCCACTAAGCGCAGAACACAGCGGTCGCAAGTCTCACTACAAATTGCTCAGAATTGGCAAGTACATGCACTGCAGAAACTACAGCCACCAGCAGATCAACCAGAAATCAAATATATAGAACGCTACTGTAGGCTTCAAGAAGCTGTTTGTATTCTCCTATGGCTATTTTCTAGCCAAGTATCAAAGGAAGCACAGTACTATGCCAGATGAGATGACACTGAGTTATTGCCTAATAGAAATCCAACCCCTACTGAATTTTGCCACTTCAGCCTTTGCTATGGATATGTGCGCCACTAAGCGCAGAACACAGCGGTCGCAAGTCCCACTACAAATTGCTCAGAATTGGCAAGTACATGCACTGCAGAAACTACAGCCACCAGCAGATCAACCAGAAATCAAATATATAGAACGCTACTGTAGGCTTCAAGAAGCTGTTTGTATTCTCCTATGGCTATTTTCTAGCCAAGTATCAAAGGAAGCACAGTACTATGCCAGATGAGATGACACTGAGTTATTGCCTAATAGAAATCCAACCCCTACTGAATTTTGCCACTTCGGCCTTTGCTATGGATATGTGCGCCACTAAGCGCAGAACACAGCGGTCGCAAGTCTCACTACAAATTGCTCAGAATTGGCAAGTACATGCACTGCAGAAACTACAGCCACCAGCAGATCAACCAGAAATCAAATATATAGAACGCTACTGTAGGCTTCAAGAAGCTGTTTGTATTCTCCTATGGCTATTTTCTAGCCAAGTATCAAAGGAAGCACAGTACTATGCCAGATGAGATGACACTGAGTTATTGCCTAATAGAAATCCAACCCCTACTGAATTTTGCCACTTCAGCCTTTGCTATGGATATGTGCGCCACTAAGCGCAGAACACAGCGGTCGCAAGTCCCACTACAAATTGCTCAGAATTGGCAAGTACATGCACTGCAGAAACTACAGCCACCAGCAGATCAACCAGAAATCAAATATATAGAACGCTACTGTAGGCTTCAAGAAGCTGTTTGTATTCTCCTATGGCTATTTTCTAGCCAAGTATCAAAGGAAGCACAGTACTATGCCAGATGAGATGACACTGAGTTATTGCCTAATAGAAATCCAACCCCTACTGAATTTTGCCACTTCGGCCTTTGCTATGGATATGTGCGCCACTAAGCGCAGAACACAGCGGTCGCAAGTCTCACTACAAATTGCTCAGAATTGGCAAGTACATGCACTGCAGAAACTACAGCCACCAGCAGATCAACCAGAAATCAAATATATAGAACGCTACTGTAGGCTTCAAGAAGCTGTTTGTATTCTCCTATGGCTATTTTCTAGCCAAGTATCAAAGGAAGCACAGTACTATGCCAGATGAGATGACACTGAGTTATTGCCTAATAGAAATCCAACCCCTACTTAATTTTGCCACTTCAGCCTTTGCTATGGATATGTGCGCCACTAAGCGCAGAACACAGCGGTCGCAAGTCCCACTACAAATTGCTCAGAATTGGCAAGTACATGCACTGCAGAAACTACAGCCACCAGCAGATCAACCAGAAATCAAATATATAGAACGCTACTGTAGGCTTCAAGAAGCTGTTTGTATTCTCCTATGGCTATTTTCTAGCCAAGTATCAAAGGAAGCACAGTACTATGCCAGATGAGATGACACTGAGTTATTGCCTAATAGAAATCCAACCCCTACTGAATTTTGCCACTTCGGCCTTTGCTATGGATATGTGCGCCACTAAGCGCAGAACACAGCGGTCGCAAGTCTCACTACAAATTGCTCAGAATTGGCAAGTACATGCACTGCAGAAACTACAGCCACCAGCAGATCAACCAGAAATCAAATATATAGAACGCTACTGTAGGCTTCAAGAAGCTGTTTGTATTCTCCTATGGCTATTTTCTAGCCAAGTATCAAAGGAAGCACAGTACTATGCCAGATGAGATGACACTGAGTTATTGCCTAATAGAAATCCAACCCCTACTGAATTTTGCCACTTCAGCCTTTGCTATGGATATGTGCGCCACTAAGCGCAGAACACAGCGGTCGCAAGTCCCACTACAAATTGCTCAGAATTGGCAAGTACATGCACTGCAGAAACTACAGCCACCAGCAGATCAACCAGAAATCAAATATATAGAACGCTACTGTAGGCTTCAAGAAGCTGTTTGTATTCTCCTATGGCTATTTTCTAGCCAAGTATCAAAGGAAGCACAGTACTATGCCAGATGAGATGACACTGAGTTATTGCCTAATAGAAATCCAACCCCTACTGAATTTTGCCACTTCGGCCTTTGCTATGGATATGTGCGCCACTAAGCGCAGAACACAGCGGTCGCAAGTCTCACTACAAATTGCTCAGAATTGGCAAGTACATGCACTGCAGAAACTACAGCCACCAGCAGATCAACCAGAAATCAAATATATAGAACGCTACTGTAGGCTTCAAGAAGCTGTTTGTATTCTCCTATGGCTATTTTCTAGCCAAGTATCAAAGGAAGCACAGTACTATGCCAGATGAGATGACACTGAGTTATTGCCTAATAGAAATCCAACCCCTACTTAATTTTGCCACTTCAGCCTTTGCTATGGATATGTGCGCCACTAAGCGCAGAACACAGCGGTCGCAAGTCTCACTACAAATTGCTCAGAATTGGCAAGTACATGCACTGCAGAAACTACAGCCACCAGCAGATCAACCAGAAATCAAATATATAGAACGCTACTGTAGGCTTCAAGAAGCTGTTTGTATTCTCCTATGGCTATTTTCTAGCCAAGTATCAAAGGAAGCACAGTACTATGCCAGATGAGATGACACTGAGTTATTGCCTAATAGAAATCCAACCCCTACTGAATTTTGCCACTTCAGCCTTTGCTATGGATATGTGCGCCACTAAGCGCAGAACACAGCGGTCGCAAGTCCCACTACAAATTGCTCAGAATTGGCAAGTACATGCACTGCAGAAACTACAGCCACCAGCAGATCAACCAGAAATCAAATATATAGAACGCTACTGTAGGCTTCAAGAAGCTGTTTGTATTCTCCTATGGCTATTTTCTAGCCAAGTATCAAAGGAAGCACAGTACTATGCCAGATGAGATGACACTGAGTTATTGCCTAATAGAAATCCAACCCCTACTGAATTTTGCCACTTCGGCCTTTGCTATGGATATGTGCGCCACTAAGCGCAGAACACAGCGGTCGCAAGTCTCACTACAAATTGCTCAGAATTGGCAAGTACATGCACTGCAGAAACTACAGCCACCAGCAGATCAACCAGAAATCAAATATATAGAACGCTACTGTAGGCTTCAAGAAGCTGTTTGTATTCTCCTATGGCTATTTTCTAGCCAAGTATCAAAGGAAGCACAGTACTATGCCAGATGAGATGACACTGAGTTATTGCCTAATAGAAATCCAACCCCTACTGAATTTTGCCACTTCAGCCTTTGCTATGGATATGTGCGCCACTAAGCGCAGAACACAGCGGTCGCAAGTCTCACTACAAATTGCTCAGAATTGGCAAGTACATGCACTGCAGAAACTACAGCCACCAGCAGATCAACCAGAAATCAAATATATAGAACGCTACTGTAGGCTTCAAGAAGCTGTTTGTATTCTCCTATGGCTATTTTCTAGCCAAGTATCAAAGGAAGCACAGTACTATGCCAGATGAGATGACACTGAGTTATTGCCTAATAGAAATCCAACCCCTACTGAATTTTGCCACTTCAGCCTTTGCTATGGATATGTGCGCCACTAAGCGCAGAACACAGCGGTCGCAAGTCCCACTACAAATTGCTCAGAATTGGCAAGTACATGCACTGCAGAAACTACAGCCACCAGCAGATCAACCAGAAATCAAATATATAGAACGCTACTGTAGGCTTCAAGAAGCTGTTTGTATTCTCCTATGGCTATTTTCTAGCCAAGTATCAAAGGAAGCACAGTACTATGCCAGATGAGATGACACTGAGTTATTGCCTAATAGAAATCCAACCCCTACTGAATTTTGCCACTTCGGCCTTTGCTATGGATATGTGCGCCACTAAGCGCAGAACACAGCGGTCGCAAGTCTCACTACAAATTGCTCAGAATTGGCAAGTACATGCACTGCAGAAACTACAGCCACCAGCAGATCAACCAGAAATCAAATATATAGAACGCTACTGTAGGCTTCAAGAAGCTGTTTGTATTCTCCTATGGCTATTTTCTAGCCAAGTATCAAAGGAAGCACAGTACTATGCCAGATGAGATGACACTGAGTTATTGCCTAATAGAAATCCAACCCCTACTTAATTTTGCCACTTCAGCCTTTGCTATGGATATGTGCGCCACTAAGCGCAGAACACAGCGGTCGCAAGTCTCACTACAAATTGCTCAGAATTGGCAAGTACATGCACTGCAGAAACTACAGCCACCAGCAGATCAACCAGAAATCAAATATATAGAACGCTACTGTAGGCTTCAAGAAGCTGTTTGTATTCTCCTATGGCTATTTTCTAGCCAAGTATCAAAGGAAGCACAGTACTATGCCAGATGAGATGACACTGAGTTATTGCCTAATAGAAATCCAACCCCTACTGAATTTTGCCACTTCAGCCTTTGCTATGGATATGTGCGCCACTAAGCGCAGAACACAGCGGTCGCAAGTCCCACTACAAATTGCTCAGAATTGGCAAGTACATGCACTGCAGAAACTACAGCCACCAGCAGATCAACCAGAAATCAAATATATAGAACGCTACTGTAGGCTTCAAGAAGCTGTTTGTATTCTCCTATGGCTATTTTCTAGCCAAGTATCAAAGGAAGCACAGTACTATGCCAGATGAGATGACACTGAGTTATTGCCTAATAGAAATCCAACCCCTACTGAATTTTGCCACTTCGGCCTTTGCTATGGATATGTGCGCCACTAAGCGCAGAACACAGCGGTCGCAAGTCTCACTACAAATTGCTCAGAATTGGCAAGTACATGCACTGCAGAAACTACAGCCACCAGCAGATCAACCAGAAATCAAATATATAGAACGCTACTGTAGGCTTCAAGAAGCTGTTTGTATTCTCCTATGGCTATTTTCTAGCCAAGTATCAAAGGAAGCACAGTACTATGCCAGATGAGATGACACTGAGTTATTGCCTAATAGAAATCCAACCCCTACTTAATTTTGCCACTTCAGCCTTTGCTATGGATATGTGCGCCACTAAGCGCAGAACACAGCGGTCGCAAGTCTCACTACAAATTGCTCAGAATTGGCAAGTACATGCACTGCAGAAACTACAGCCACCAGCAGATCAACCAGAAATCAAATATATAGAACGCTACTGTAGGCTTCAAGAAGCTGTTTGTATTCTCCTATGGCTATTTTCTAGCCAAGTATCAAAGGAAGCACAGTACTATGCCAGATGAGATGACACTGAGTTATTGCCTAATAGAAATCCAACCCCTACTGAATTTTGCCACTTCAGCCTTTGCTATGGATATGTGCGCCACTAAGCGCAGAACACAGCGGTCGCAAGTCTCACTACAAATTGCTCAGAATTGGCAAGTACATGCACTGCAGAAACTACAGCCACCAGCAGATCAACCAGAAATCAAATATATAGAACGCTACTGTAGGCTTCAAGAAGCTGTTTGTATTCTCCTATGGCTATTTTCTAGCCAAGTATCAAAGGAAGCACAGTACTATGCCAGATGAGATGACACTGAGTTATTGCCTAATAGAAATCCAACCCCTACTGAATTTTGCCACTTCAGCCTTTGCTATGGATATGTGCGCCACTAAGCGCAGAACACAGCGGTCGCAAGTCCCACTACAAATTGCTCAGAATTGGCAAGTACATGCACTGCAGAAACTACAGCCACCAGCAGATCAACCAGAAATCAAATATATAGAACGCTACTGTAGGCTTCAAGAAGCTGTTTGTATTCTCCTATGGCTATTTTCTAGCCAAGTATCAAAGGAAGCACAGTACTATGCCAGATGAGATGACACTGAGTTATTGCCTAATAGAAATCCAACCCCTACTGAATTTTGCCACTTCGGCCTTTGCTATGGATATGTGCGCCACTAAGCGCAGAACACAGCGGTCGCAAGTCTCACTACAAATTGCTCAGAATTGGCAAGTACATGCACTGCAGAAACTACAGCCACCAGCAGATCAACCAGAAATCAAATATATAGAACGCTACTGTAGGCTTCAAGAAGCTGTTTGTATTCTCCTATGGCTATTTTCTAGCCAAGTATCAAAGGAAGCACAGTACTATGCCAGATGAGATGACACTGAGTTATTGCCTAATAGAAATCCAACCCCTACTTAATTTTGCCACTTCAGCCTTTGCTATGGATATGTGCGCCACTAAGCGCAGAACACAGCGGTCGCAAGTCTCACTACAAATTGCTCAGAATTGGCAAGTACATGCACTGCAGAAACTACAGCCACCAGCAGATCAACCAGAAATCAAATATATAGAACGCTACTGTAGGCTTCAAGAAGCTGTTTGTATTCTCCTATGGCTATTTTCTAGCCAAGTATCAAAGGAAGCACAGTACTATGCCAGATGAGATGACACTGAGTTATTGCCTAATAGAAATCCAACCCCTACTGAATTTTGCCACTTCAGCCTTTGCTATGGATATGTGCGCCACTAAGCGCAGAACACAGCGGTCGCAAGTCCCACTACAAATTGCTCAGAATTGGCAAGTACATGCACTGCAGAAACTACAGCCACCAGCAGATCAACCAGAAATCAAATATATAGAACGCTACTGTAGGCTTCAAGAAGCTGTTTGTATTCTCCTATGGCTATTTTCTAGCCAAGTATCAAAGGAAGCACAGTACTATGCCAGATGAGATGACACTGAGTTATTGCCTAATAGAAATCCAACCCCTACTGAATTTTGCCACTTCGGCCTTTGCTATGGATATGTGCGCCACTAAGCGCAGAACACAGCGGTCGCAAGTCTCACTACAAATTGCTCAGAATTGGCAAGTACATGCACTGCAGAAACTACAGCCACCAGCAGATCAACCAGAAATCAAATATATAGAACGCTACTGTAGGCTTCAAGAAGCTGTTTGTATTCTCCTATGGCTATTTTCTAGCCAAGTATCAAAGGAAGCACAGTACTATGCCAGATGAGATGACACTGAGTTATTGCCTAATAGAAATCCAACCCCTACTTAATTTTGCCACTTCAGCCTTTGCTATGGATATGTGCGCCACTAAGCGCAGAACACAGCGGTCGCAAGTCTCACTACAAATTGCTCAGAATTGGCAAGTACATGCACTGCAGAAACTACAGCCACCAGCAGATCAACCAGAAATCAAATATATAGAACGCTACTGTAGGCTTCAAGAAGCTGTTTGTATTCTCCTATGGCTATTTTCTAGCCAAGTATCAAAGGAAGCACAGTACTATGCCAGATGAGATGACACTGAGTTATTGCCTAATAGAAATCCAACCCCTACTGAATTTTGCCACTTCAGCCTTTGCTATGGATATGTGCGCCACTAAGCGCAGAACACAGCGGTCGCAAGTCTCACTACAAATTGCTCAGAATTGGCAAGTACATGCACTGCAGAAACTACAGCCACCAGCAGATCAACCAGAAATCAAATATATAGAACGCTACTGTAGGCTTCAAGAAGCTGTTTGTATTCTCCTATGGCTATTTTCTAGCCAAGTATCAAAGGAAGCACAGTACTATGCCAGATGAGATGACACTGAGTTATTGCCTAATAGAAATCCAACCCCTACTGAATTTTCCCACTTCGGTCTTTGCTATGGATATGTGTGCCACTAAGAGCTAAACACAACGGTAGCAAGTCCCCCTGCTAATTCCTCACAAAATGGTAAAAGATGCAAATTAAAATAAAAAAAGTAGAACGTTATTGTAGCCCTAAGAAGGGCTGTTGGGTTCTTTGAGAATCACTCCTGCCTAACAGTAAGCTAATAGAACACCCTAACGCTTTCCCTGAGCAGCAGCAGCTCTCTCCCTAGCGGCATCCAGAGACAGAATGATCCGAGCAGCGCGGCCAGCGGCTAGTCTATCCCAGGGTCACCTGATCTGGCCAGCCAACCACTGCTATCGACGTGTAAGGGTACCACGTCATGCTGGGTGGAGTGCAGAGTCTCCTGGCTTGTGATTGGCTCTGTTTCTGGCCGCCAAAAAGCAAAACGGCGGGAGCTGCCATTTTCTCGAGCGGGGGAAGTATTCGTCCGAGTAACGAGCAGTTTCGAGTACCCTAATGCTCGACCGAGCATCAAGCTCGGACGAGCATGTTCGCTCATCTCTAGTGATAACGTTTGGTTCAGGGTATATGACATAGTTGGACAGTCGCTTACCTGGATGAGTTGTGCTTTAACATAAGGCACAACCCTCGTATTGGCATATAGGGTTTTTATGGGTCCAGGTGCAGCCGGCGTCTTTGGGGTATCCAGGCACGAGATGCTAGATCGCTCCAGCGCTTGATCATTTATCCACTTGAAAAAGGGAACCACAGTTCCCTGATAAGCGTTGTGTTTCTTATGTGTACCTTCGATGATTTAAATAAAAAGAAAATTTTTTTCGGAACCATTACCCAGTCTTGTCGTGCGCCCTCTGCTCTTGGCTTCTCTGCACCTACTTTTTTTAATATGGGAGTCTATGGACGGTGTTTGGAAAATGTATATACACAGGATTGACTCTAGGGTTTAATAGGCCCTTCAGTGGGCCCCTTTGCAGTAAACTTACATGGTGGCATTATAATTTCAGAAACTAAATAGTCTCCTGTTCCCTAAAATATTTCCTAGTTATTCATACCAAACAGACTGTTAGGATCAGTGGATCCTCTGGACCACCGCGGGAGATGTAACTAGCCAACACCCGGAACCGGAGCCTAGCGGCACCTGGTTTTCACCAGAGCCCGCCGCAAAGCGGGTTGGACTTGCTGCGGCAGGATACCACTAGGTCGTTCCCAGGTGTGACTAGCCCACGGTGGCAGCCGAGGTCGAGGTACCTTAACGGATGACAAACTCGTAGTCGGGTCCAGGCACAGGGTCAGGGCAGGCGGCAGAGATGCAACGTCAGGTTCAAGTCCGGGGTCAGCAACAGGAGGTCCAGGCAGGAGGGAACGGGAACACAGGCACACAGCAACAGGGAGGAACACAGGTAACACAGCAACACAGGACTCAGGAACGGGAACACACAGGAATACACTGGAACGCAGGAATACAGGAATACGCAGGAATACGGGAATACGCAGGAACACAGCAATACTCGCTAGGAAGCTTTCTCTAAGGCTAAGAGGCACAAAGATCCGGCAGGGAATGATGGGAAACAAAGGGTTATATACAAAACAGGAAATGACCAATACTAATCACCTGTGCGCTGGCCCTTTAAATCTTGAGGCAGTGCCGCGCGCGCGCCCTAGGGAGCGGGGCCGCGCGCGAGACCCAGTCCGGACGGGAGCGGGAGCCAGGAGAGGTGAGTGCACCGGAGCAGCAGTGGGGCAGCGGAGGGAGGCACGGGTGCACCCGCGATCCGCGATAAGGATCGCGGGGGTGCCCGCAACGGAGGCACGGGTGCACCCGCGATCCGTGGTATGGATCGCGGGGGTGCCCGTGACAGTACCCCCCCCCTTCGGCCTCCCCCTCTTCTTTTTGGTCCCAAGAAACCTCTGGAGGAGAGTCCGATCAAAAATATTCTCTTCAGGCTCCCAGGATCTCTCCTCAGGCCCGAACCCCTTCCAATCTACAAGGAAGAACCGCTTACCCCTTACGAACTTCATGTCCAGAACCTCCTTGACTTCATATACATCTGGAGAATCAGCCTCAGGAGCCGGAGGAGGGGATTGCTGGGAGAAGCGGTTCAAGACGACTGGCTTCAGGAGGGATACATGAAAGGAGTTCGGGATGCGTATAGATGGAGGAAGGCGGAGCTTGTATGCCACTTGATTAATGCGCTTGATTACCTCAAAGGGGCCAAGGAACCGGGGCCCAAGTTTATAGCTGGGTATCTTAAGCCGGACGTATCTGGAGGATAGCCATACTTTGTCACCAGGAGAGAAGACAGGAGGAGCTCGACGTCTTTTATCAGCCTGGGTCTTGGTACGGTCTGAAGCTCGTAGAAGGGACTGGCGGGTCTGGTCCCAAACAGCCTTGAGATCCTGCACCAGATCCTCCACCGCAGGGACAACAGAGGGAGTAGACAGCGGGAGAGGTGGGCGAGGAATACGTCCATAGACCACGAAGAACGGAGCCGAACCAGTAGATCCCGAGTCCAGAGAATTGTAAGAGAACTCAGCCCAAGGTAGAAGGTCAGTCCAATTGTCTTGACGGGCTGAGACGAAGTGGCGCAAGTAGCAGCCCAAAGTCTGGTTCACCCTCTCTACTTGACCATTCGACTGAGGGTGGTAAGCAGAAGAAAAGTCAAGGATGACCTGCAGTTGGTTACATAAAGAACGCCAGAATTTAGAGACAAACTGGACTCCTCGATCGGACACAATGTGAAGCGGAAGGCCATGCAGACGGAAGATATGTTTGAAGAACAAACTGGCAAGCTGTGGAGAAGACGGAAGACCTGGAAGGGGAACAAAATGGGACATTTTGGAAAACCGGTCCGTCACCACCCAGATGACAGTATTGCCCGAGGAGACAGGCAAATCAGTAACAAAGTCCATTGCCACGTGAGACCACGGGCGACTGGGTATCGGCAACGGGAGTAACAGTCCAGCCGGTTTGAGACGAGAGGCTTTATTGCGGGCACAGGAGGAGCAGGATCCCACAAACTCCCGAACATCTTTGACCAGGTCTGGCCACCAGTAATAGCGGGAGATGAGGGCCAAGGAGCGCTGCACCCCAGGGTGCCCAGCCAGACGAGAAGAATGTCCCCAAGACAGAATCCTCTTCCTGAGAGCAGGTCTAACATACGTCTTGCCAGGAGGCAGCTGCCGAAGGTCCACCGGAGCTGCAACAACAAGCTGATCAGGAGAAATTATGTGCCGAGGAACTGGTTCATCTCCAACAACATCTGACGAACGGGACAGAGCATCAGCCTTGATATTCTTGTCTGCCGGACGAAAATGAATCAGCAAGTCAAAGCGGGAGAAGAACAAAGACCACCGGGCTTGCCTGGGATTCAGGCGCTGGGCTGTCTGGAGGTACAGAAGATTCTTGTGGTCAGTGTACACACAAACAGGATGGAGAGCTCCCTCCAGAAGATATCGCCATTCTTCAAGAGCAAGTTTGATGGCTAATAGTTCTCTGTCTCCAATGGAATAATTTCTCTCAGCAGGAGAAAAAGTCTTGGAAAAGAAACCGCAAGTCAAAGTTCGGCCCTTGGGCCCTTTCTGAGTGAGCACCGCTCCAGCTCCTATGGAGGATGCGTCCACCTCCAGAAGAAAGGGTTTGTCCGTATCTGGCCTAGAGAGTACGGGAGCCGAGGAGAAAGCAGACTTTAACTTGGAGAAGGCCATTTCAGCAGCTGGAGACCAGGCACGTGGATTGGCACCCTTCTTGGTGAGCGCCACGATGGGGGACACCAGAGTGGAGAAATGGGGAATAAACTGACGGTAATAGTTCGCAAACCCCAGGAACCTCTGTATGGCTCGGAGACCCTCTGGACGTGGCCACTGAAGAACTGCAGACAGCTTCGCGGGGTCCATCTGAAGGCCTCTGTTGGAAATTATGTAACCAAGGAAGGGAAGGCAGTGCTGGTGAAACAGGCATTTTTCTAACTTGGCATAGAGGTGATTGGCACGAAGTCGACCTAGAACTTGTCGTACGTGTGCCTGGTGGGACTCAAGGTCTGGAGAGTACACCAAGATGTCATCGAGGTAGACCACGACACAAGTATAAAGAAGGTCCCGAAAAATGTCGTTCACAAACTCCTGAAAAACAGCAGGGGCATTACACAGTCCAAAGGGCATCACTAGGTACTCAAAGTGCCCGTCACGGGTGTTAAACGCCGTCTTCCACTCATCACCTTTGCGGATCCGGATGAGATTGTAAGCACCACGGAGGTCCAGCTTGGAGAACACCTTGGAACCACGTAGGCGATCAAAGAGTTCTGTAATCAACGGCAGAGGGTAACGGTTTTTTACCGTGATCTTATTCAGCCCACGATAGTCTATACATAGTCCACAGGGCAATCATAGGGACGATGTGGTGGTAGAATCTCCGCCTGCTTCTTGGAAAAAACGTCCGAAAAGTCCCGATAACAAGCTGGCAGACCCTCCAGAGACTTGGGAGCCAGAGTCGAAGTCCTCACAGGTAGCGGACGGGGAATCTGCATACAACGTGAAGCACAGTTCGGACCCCAACGGAGGATATGCCCGGAGGACCAGTCCAGTACAGGGGCATGAAGCTGCAACCAGGGGAGACCCAGCAGTAGAGCAGATGTGCTTTGGGGCAGCACAAAAAACGAAAGTCTCTCTTGATGTAGGGCACCAACTTGCAGAAGCAGGGGCTCCGTGCGAAACCAGATGGGTACGGAGAGAATCTGACCATTGACCGAGGCAATAGACAATGGCTTCTCGAGACGAACCACCGGGAAGTGATGCCGAGAGACCAAGGCTGCATCCACGAAGTTCGCTGTAGAGCCCGAGTCCAGGAAGGCAGTAACCTGGATCTGGGTACCGGTGCCAACGCTGAGGAGCACGGGAAGAGTCAGACGTGGAGAAGCTGTATTTACACCTAGGGACGCTTCTCCCAAGAAGCCTAGGTGCTGGCGTTTCCCGGACGTTGAGGACGGACAGGACAGGAACCGATGAAATGCTCAGGGCTGGCACAGTACAGACATAGGTTCTCCTGTCGGCGTCTTGAACGCTCTCGTAGAGTGAGCCGGGTTCGGTCAACCTGCATGAGTTCCTCAGCAGAAGATTCAGGCGGACCCTGGAGCGGCCTTTGGAAGACTGGCGCCAGGCGAGGAATGCGTCTAACACGGCCTTGGGGATACTCGGAGCGTAGTTCCTCAGCTCGCTCCTTAAACCGAACATCAATTCGAGTGGCCAAGGTGATGAGGTCACTCAGAGTAGATGGAAGATCCCGAGCTGCCAGTGCGTCCTTGACCTGCGCAGAGAGCCCTTTCTTAAATGTAGCGATGAGGGCTGCATCGTTCCACGCAAGTTCAGAAGCCAGGGTGCGGAATTGAACTGCGTACTCTCCCACCGATGAGTTGCCCTGACGCAAGTTCAACAATGCAGACTCCGCAGAGGAGGCTCGTGCTGGTTCCTCGAAGACAGACCGGAACTCTGACAGAAACGCAGTGAGGTTAGACACAACCGGGTCATCTCTGTCCCAAAGCGGAGTAGCCCAGGCCAGGGCTTTCCCGGAAAGAAGGCTGAGGACAAATGCCACCTTGGACCGCTCTGTGGCAAATTGCGACGGCATCAGTTCTATGTGCAAGGAGCACTGGGTTATGAAGCCCCTGCACATCTTTGGATCTCCATCATACTTGCCGGGCAAAGAGAGGCGTAGCCTGGGTTCAGCAGCAGGAAGATAAGCCGGAGCAGCAGGGGTCGCAGCGGCCGCTTCAGGAGACTGTTGCTGATGTTGGGTAGCAAGTAGTTGTTGGAGCATGGCGGTGACTTGCTCTAGCTGATTCCGCTGTGCTGCAATCTGCCGGGACTGGTGGATCACGATGGTGGCGAGATCAGGCTGACTGGGAGAAGGAGCCTCGGCGGGATCCATGGCCGGATCTTACTGTTAGGATCAGTGGATCCTCTGGACCACCGCGGGAGATGTAACTAGCCAACACCCGGAACCGGAGCCTAGCGGCACCTGGTTTTCACCAGAGCCCGCCGCAAAGCGGGTTGGACTTGCTGCGGCAGGATACCACTAGGTCGTTCCCAGGTGTGACTAGCTCACGGTGGCAGCCGAGGTCGAGGTACCTTAACGGATCACAAACTCGTAGTCGGGTCCAGGCACAGGGTCAGGGCAGGCGGCAGAGATGCAACGTCAGGTTCAAGTCCGGGGTCAGCAACAGGAGGTCCAGGCAGGAGGGAACGGGAACACAGGCACACAGCAACAGGGAGGAACACAGGTAACACAGGTAACACAGGACTCAGGAACGGGAACACACAGGAATACACTGGAACGCAGGAATACAGGAATACGCAGGAATACGGGAATACGCAGGAACACAGCAATACTCGCTAGGAAGCTTTCTCTAAGGCTAAGAGGCACAAAGATCCGGCAGGGAATGATGGGAAACAAAGGGTTATATACAAAACAGGAAATGACCAATACTAATCACCTGTGCGCTGGCCCTTTAAATCTTGCGGCAGTGCCGCGCGCGCGCCCTAGGGAGCGGGGCCGCGCGCGAGACCCAGTCCGGACGGGAGCGGGAGCCAGGAGAGGTGAGTGCACCGGAGCAGCAGTGGGGCAGCGGAGGGAGGCACGGGTGCACCCGCGATCCGCGATATGGATCGCGGGGGTGCCCGCAACGGAGGCACGGGTGCACCCGCGATCCGTGGTATGGATCGCGGGGGTGCCCGTGACACAGACCATCATAGTTATTTTACACCAATGGATTCCTTATTTATAACCATATGTGGGCCACCAATCAAATTCTTCCTTTAAAAAAGACTGGTCAAGTATACTCTGCTAAAGGTGTGAAGGGGAGCAGGGGATTGCCCATTGCCACAATGTACCACCTATGTTCAACTATTCCAAATTTTGATGTACATTTACAACACAAGTCACTTACTACAGGATTTCAGCACCGTGGGTATGGTATAAAATAGATATATTGAAATAACACTGTATTTTTGCATAGATTTACTAATGCTGTCAGACACTGTAAAGTTAGAAGAGATAGCCTTAAACTTAGACAAAGTTGTTCGCTACCCAGACCGCACCGTTTTGTTACAGGTAGCGTACAACCACATCCATTTTAATGACAAAGTGTCCTGTGTGAAATTATCAGGAGCGGCTCCTTTGGTCTGTAAACATATACTTTCATACTGCCTTCTTGTTCAGTCCTTTGTCTACCTAGCAAAATTTCTGCTGATGTATACTAGGGGATCTAGCTATTTGATTCAGTGTAGTAGGAGTGAGTCTCCACATATACTCGAGTATAAGCCGACCCGAGTATAAGCCGAGACCCCTAATTTTACCACCGAAAACTGGGAAAACCTATTGACTCGAGTATAAGCCGAGGGTGTAGTATACAGCCAGCCCCCATGTAGTATACAGCCAACCAACCCCCATGTAGTATACAGCCAGCCCCCAGTAGTATACAACTTGCCCCCAGTAGTATACAGCTTGCCCCCAGTAGTATACAGCCTGCCCCCCAGTAGTATACAGCCTGCCCCCAGTAGTATACAGCTTGTCCCCTTGCAGTATACAGCCCGCCCCCAGTAGTATACAGCCTGCCCCTAGTAGTATACAGCCTGCCCCCAGTAGTATACAGCCTGCCCCCAGTAGTACACAGCACAGCCCCCAGTAGTATACAGCTTGTCCCCAGTAGTATACAGCCTGCCCCCATCAGTATACAGTCTGCCCTCAGTAGTATACAGCAGCCCATATTAGTATACAGATAAAGAAATAAACTTAATACTCACTCTCCGTTGTCCCGATGTTCGTCGCGGCTCCCGGTGGCTCCCGATCCCTGTCACGGCTCCCGGCGGCTTCTTCACTCTTCTCTGGCCGGGAGATCGCGCTGGCCGTCGATTCACAGTGTGCGACGGCCAGCGCGATCTCCCGGCCAGTGAAGAGTGAAGAAGCCGCCGGGAGCCGCGACAGGGATCGGGAGCCGCCAGGAGCCGCGAGGAACATCGGGGACACCGGAGGGTGAGTATTAATTTATTTATTTTTATCATTGACTCGTGTATAAGCCGAGGCGAGGTTTTTCAGCACATTTTTTGTGCTGAAAAACTCGGCTTATACACGAGTATATATATTTTGTTTATATATATTGTGACCTTATGTGAGCCCTGTATTTTCTGTGTGTTGTTCCTCTTTTTATGTGGTTTTAGATTTGTTATCTAATAAACGTATGCATTTAACAATGTAATTTGTGTGCTGTCTTGGATTTCTTTGGTTGGATACATAATTTTCAATAGGCAGTATGTCAATCCATGTGAATGGACATATCGTCCAGTGTACAGTACCATGCACGGGAAAAAGAACCTATCTTTTGCCCTAAGTACAAAGACCTGTCCCGGCTCCTGCTCTCCAGCGGACTGCTGCGTGCACGTGTCCCCGCCTCCTAGGGCGTGTGCACCGCCTGTCAAAGATTTAAAGAGCCAGCGCACCACTGATTGGTGCCCTGGCTGAAAACCTTCTCCTGATAATCCGCCACCTTCCTTATTGCCTCGCAGGATCTTTGTGTCTCACTGCCTGTGTCTCCTGCATTCCTGGGTCTCCTGTGTTCCTGTGTCTCCTACGTTCCTGTATCTCCTACGTTCCTGTGTCTCCTACGTTTCTGTGTCTCCTTCATTCACACACAGAGCTCTGCCTCATCCATACATTTACACACACAGCTCTGCCTCATCCATACATTTACACACACAGCTCTGCTTCATCCATACATTTACACACACAGATCAGCTATAAACACACAAACAGAAATAGGAACACACTCACCACTGCTGCACTACTATACACAGTGGGCACTGCAACATGCACACAATGACCAGGCGCTACTATACACATGAATAAATACACAGCTCTGCTATACACATATAAGAAACAGACTAGGAAGTACTACACACATGAATACATACAGAGTTCTGCTATACACATATAAGAAACACTCTGGGGAATACTACACACATAAATACCTACACAGCTCTGCTATACACACATAAGGAAAACACTGTGAACTACTCTACACATAAGTACACACAGCTCTACAATACACATATAAGAAACACACTGGGAAGTACTACACACGTAAAGAACCGTTCACCCCTCCCCTTATTCTTACCCTGTCCCATATCAGCACGTCCCCATTCTTGGCAGCATCAGATGTGTGGTGATGTAAGAAACATGTGATCAGTCACATGGTTCTGACATCACGGCAGGTCCTGTACCTGTTGGCAGAGGAAGAGAGCAGTGTGGAGGCTCTCCTCTCAGGGAGATCAGATGAAGTGCTATTTCAGGGCATCATCCGATCCTCATTATAGTGGTCAGGAGGATCTGGCAGTGCTGGATCCTCCTAACCTTCAGTCTATAAGATCCAGGCACTTTTTAGCAAGATACTTTCTGACTAAAAAGTGTGTCTTATAGTCCAAAAAATATGGTATATTCCACCAGCAGATCCAGCTTGGTAAAAACTTTGGCACCACGTAAACAATCAAAAAGTTCCATGATTAGAGGCAGTGGGTAGAGGTTTTTCACCGTAACTTTATTGAGGCAGAGGTAATCAATGCATGGACGGAGGGAACCATCCTTCTTGGCCACAAAGAAGAACCCAGCACCGGCAGGAGAAGAGGACTTGCAGATGAATATCTTCTGCAAATTCTGTAGGATGACATAGCCCGGTTTTGGGCACAGATAAGGGGGGACACCTGAACTCTTGGAGCAGTGATAGCGACGGTGGCAGAATCTCCGCTTGCTTCTCTGAGAAGACATCAGCATAGTCCATATAAGCAGCGCATATACCCACCAGAGGCTTGGAGGACTCTGCAGAAGACATGGTGGACATCGGTTGGAGAGCCATGAGACAGTGGGATTGGCACTCAGGTCCCCAACAAAGACTCTTCCAGTCGAGTACTGGAGCGTGTTGCTGTAACCACGGGAGACCTAAAAGCACGACCAGGGGAGCACATAAAACAACATTCTCTACTTGTGCAACGCCCCATGGGTTCCTCGGTAGCAGAGATAGAGGATGGCAGAAGGGGCCTTTGGAAGACTGGAGTCAAATGGGGTAGTCGTCAGACTGTGGCTTGAACTAGTTCCGCTTGCCATTCCTCCGAGCATTCAGAAAAATCAATCCGGGTAGCCAGAGAGATCAGGTCGCACAGGGTAGACGCCAGGTCCCGTGCAGACTGGGGGTCGTTGTTCTGACAAGACAGTCCTTTTTTAAAGGTAGCAGGTAGGGCTGCCTCATTCCACTTCAGCTCGAAAGTATGGAACTGGACTGCATAGTCACTGGATAGTCACAGCAGACGCCCGGGCAGGTTCCTCAAAGTCAGACTGAAATTCAGTCAAGGAGGTAGTGATATTGGCTGTGAACTGGTCTTTCCTGTCCCAGAGGGGGGTAGCCCATGCCAGAGCCTTCCTGGGAAGGCAGATAATAAAAGCTACTTTAGACCATTCCGTGACTAATTCCGTTCAATGTGCAAGGAGTACTGGGTGATAAAGCCTGTGCAGGGGCTTTATCACCCAGTATTCCATGCACATTCAACTTATGCTAATGCAATTATGCTAGCTTGGGGTTCCCATCATACTTGGAAGGCATAGAAAGAAATTTAACTCTGCGAAAACATTTTTTTGAATGTCCAGAGGGTGATAAGACCTATTCTAAGGACTGTGGTAATACCGGGATGCTAAGCCTAAACAAAGATATGAACACTTTTGAAGACCAATATCACCTCTCGACATTGCGCCAACTTCAGTCTGAAGAATATGATATAGTGGACTTGAACCAATCTTTCCGAACTTCCAACTCTTTGTTCTACCCCATTAACTCAAGATCCACCACAATGGACATTTTCCAAGAACAGGTGGAACGAGATTTGATTGAACTAAAAGAAGTTACCACTCAGCACCAGAAATATAATATTTCAAACCAGGAACGGAAAGCCATAAAAGAAATTAAAATGAACTCTGATCTTCTAGTCCGCTCTGCAGACAAGGGGGGTGCGATAGTTCTCCTTAATGCCGGACTGTATAAAAAATTAAATTTAGAGATGTTGAGTGATGAAAAAACGTATCTAAAATTACAATCAAATCCTACTATTGAATTTCAAATGTTGTTAAGGAAACTGTTGGATGAGGGATTAAATATGGGTGCAATATCCCAGAAAATATCAGATTACCTGTATGTCAAATTTCCCGTTACCCCAGTCTTTCACTCATTGCCGAAGATACATAAGGAGGTCTTCCCCCCTCCCCTCCGCCCCATTGTGGCGGGTATCGGATCTCTGAGTGAAAGATTGGGGGAGTGGGTTGACCACCACCTTCAGCCACTGGTTGCTTCCCTTCCTGGCCTATTGAAAGATACTAAACATACTATTTCTTTACTTGACGGTATACCATGGAGACGGAGCTCCATGTGGCTGTCGTGTGACGTGGTAGCATTATACCCATCTTTGGACCATGAAATTGTACTACAATGCCTGACTTACTGGTTGGATAAATATAGCATGTATTCACTTGCAGTAAAAGAGTTTATAGTAGAAGCAGTTAACTTTCTCTTGAAAAGAAATTATTTTTCATTTGATGACAGCTATTTTTTACAGAGATGCGGTGCATCGATGGGGGGCAGATGTTCTCCATCATTAGCAAATTTGTACATGGCCAGATGGGAAGAACTTTATCTGTTTTCTGGGGCGAATCCTTTTCTCTCCCATATCAGGTGGTACGGCCGTTATATTGACGACCAGCTCCTGATATGGGAGGGAACTGTATTGGATGCAGAAAATTTTGTCAAATATCTGAATTCTAACTACATGAATTTAAAATTCACATTTAATTTACAGGCTAAAACTATCAATTTCTTGGATATCAGCTTAACTGGTACCAATACTGTAGTTCAAATTTCCCCATATGTCAAACCAACGGCATCTAATACCACCCTACTAGCTAGTTCATGTCACCCCAATCATGTTATAAAGAATATCCCTACAGGAGAACTTATCCGCACTAAAAGGAATTGTTCCACATCCTCCCTGTATAAAACAGAGGAGAAAAAGGTTTGGGACAAATTAAAGAAGAGAAAATATCCGGAGTGGATGTTAAAAAGGGCTTCTCATATAGTCCATAATATCCCCCGTTCAGATTTGATTAACATGAATAAAAACAAAAAATCCAAACACAAAAAACAACAACCAATAGTGTTTACTACAACCTACAGTGTTCAGTACAAAGAAATTGAAAAAATTATATATAAAAATCTACCCATCCTGCATACTGATCACGTACTGTCCAAAATTATGCACAACAATATAAAATGTGTAGCTAAAAAGGCTCCGAATCTCAGTAATTTACTGTCACCAAGCCTATATCAATCAAGTCCAGGCCATACCACATGGCTCAGCACTAAAGGCTTCTTCAAATGTGGAGCAGACCGTTGTAAGTGCTGCAGGTATGCGATCCAAAGCAAATTTTTCTCCTCGTACTCTAACGATGCACAACAAGAAATAAAACAATTCATAAACTGTAATACATCATTTGTAATTTATCAGATACAATGCATTTCATGTGGATTAGATTACATAGGCTGTACTACGAACAATCTTAAAACCCGCATTCGTCGACATCTCTCTGATGTCAGTTCAGACAGTGCGGTTAACATTTCCGCAGTATCTAGACATGTTAGGGAACATCATGCCGGAGACTGCAGTGTCCTCAGATGCAGGGGTATTGAAAAAGTAATGAAACCTAAGCGAGGGGGAGATCTTAGGAGGATCCTTTTAAATCGAGAAACGTACTGGATTTTCTCTCTAAAAACTAGGGTCCCTTTTGGATTAAATAAGAAACAAGATTTGATTCATTTTTGCTAAAAATTGCTAACTTATAAAATATATAATAAATATAAAATATTGTTTCTAATATCCTATAATGCTCCCCACGTAATACAACCTCTCTTTTTTGCTTCTTTGATAGAAAAACAATGAAAAGTTACACTTTTTCTTGCAGGTACTAAGGTGATAATTACCACCTGTTTTTCCTTGTTTTTAAACATGTAAAGTTTCTTCTATGTATGTTTACACTTTGTTTACATTTTATGTTTACACTTTACGCTTTACGCTTTATACAAAAAATCATGGAAAGGGTTAAAAAAAACCTTACCCAGAGATCCATGGGATTGAAAGGGCAGGGTTAAATAGCCAGACTGCAGAAAGTTGTGCAGAAGCTATGAATAAGGTTTAATCACCGAAACGCGTAAGCTTTGATGCTATTTTTTATTCCTTATGCTGTGTCATGTATCATTGTACCCTTTTTAATGGATTTCAAATAAAATTTTGCTACTTTTTATCCTAAAACTGACGTCTGATGTCCAGCTGGAAATAGTTCTTTTTCCTGCATAGAAAGTCTCAGCCTAGGTTCAGAGGAAAGCAGGCTAACCGGAGTAGTAGGAGCCGCAGGAACTTGACGCTATTGCTGAGTAGCCATCAATTGCTGCAATATGGCAGCGACTTTTCCAAGCTGTTCAACTTGCTCTGCAATCTGCTGGGACTGCTGGGCCATGACAGTGGTAAGATCAGCCAGTTCAGGTAGCGGGACCTTGGCGGGGTCCATGGCCGGATCTTACTGTGAGGCACCACCACGAACGATGACGTAAGCCAACACCTGGGTCCGGAGTCTAAGTGGTACCCAGTTCTCACCAGTGCCCGGCGCAAAGTGGATTGGACTTGCTGCGGCATCGTGATATCAGATCATTCCACAGGCTGGAATGTCCTCGGTGGTGGCCAAGGCCATGTACAGAATTGTACAGCAAACTCATGGTCAGGGACAGGCAGGAGGTCAGGACAGGGAGCACGGGATCAGAGTCGAGAACATAGTGGAAGGCAGGAAGCACAGGAATGGAATCGAGGTTGCAATGGGAAATGATTAGAGATGGGCGAATTTGTTAAAATTCGGTTTGTCCCAATTCGCCAAATTTTTTGAAAAAATTTGTTTCGACCTGAATAAAATCATGACGAATCATGTTAAAAAATGGCATTTCCTGGCTGCATAGAGCCTGCAGGGTGTTGTAGAATGTTGTGCCATGCTTAAATATGCATAGGGAGTGTTGTTTGGTCTTCAAACAATGCTGTGTTTTAGTATGACACGCACAGTTGCCGCTCTTAAAATCGCTTCACTCTTCAATTCCATGTGCACTTACAGAGGCCAACTTCAGGGAAGCCTGAGAATCTATCGTCTGTGCCAGCTTGAAAGGACTGAGCTGAGGGCCAAGATCAACTATAACATCAAAGAGTGCACTCTTTTTTATGACATCAGATGATTCCATAGAATACGATAGAACCTGTTCTGTTAAACGTGGATATATGTAGAAATCCCCCCAAAACAGTGCAGAGGGTGTCGGCAGTAATTCTGCATTGACGTCACTGATTATTTTTCCCTTCATTTCATCCGTCAGTGTCCTCTTCCAATCGGTCAATAATCCATCATCAGTATTGCTAAAGCCAAAAACAAACAGGAGATTACCAGTAAATGGGATATTTGCATGTTCTCTGTGTTCTGTATCCACTCCACCTTTTGGCTATCAATCCTGAGGCTTTTCATTCCTTCTGACAGATGAAATGAAGGGGAAAACTAAACATAGTGGAAACGTCATTGAGCGATGGAGGGTGAAAACAGCATTATGGAAATCACAGGCTTCATCCATACATTTACACACACAGATCAGCTATAAACACACAAACAGAAATAGGAACACACTCACCACTGCTGCACTACTATACACAGTGGGCACTGCAACATACACACAATGACCAGGCGCTACTATACACATGAATAAATACACAGCTCTGCTATACACATATAAGAAACAGACTAACCTTTCTAAAGAAGAGTGGAAGGCCCTTAAGTCACTAAAAAATGACGAAAGCCTTATAGTGAAACAGGCCGACAAAGGGGGGGGGGGTAGTGCTCTTAACTAAAGAATACTATATACAAGAGGCTGCTAGATTATTGGGAGATGAGCGAACATATGAGAAACTCAAAAAAGATCCCACTCAGAAGTTCCTATCCCAATTGAGGACGTTCTTGAGGGAAAGCGTTGAAAAAGGCCTCATATCAAAGAAAATAGGAGACAAATTACTACAACTACACCACAAGAAACCAAATTGGTATTTTGTGCCGAAAATTCATAAAAATCTGGAGTTCCCACCCGGCCGCCCTATCGTGGCCGCCATAGGGTCAATAACAGAACCACTGTCTCAGTATATTGATTGGCTGTTAAGACCGGCCTTACGTAATATACCTTCTTACATTAAGGATACGAACCACTTCTTGGACATAATACGAGACCTGTCATGGCAACCAGGGGATATACTAGTATCCATAGACGTGGAGAGCTTATATACCCGGATACCTCATGATAGTGGGATAAAAGCCATAAGAGACATCCTTACCCAAGCCGACAAGAACGAGGGCTATATAGATTTCATATGTAATGCATTACATTTTGTGTTGACACACAATGCATTCCAACACAATAACACATGGTATGGCCAGAGAGAGGGGACAGCGATGGGGACTCCGGTCCCCTGCACAAACGCCAACCTCTTTCTGGCCATATTTGAAGACAAATGCATCTTTTCTGTCACCAATCCTTTTCTGAGATATATACAGACATATAAACGCTACGTGGACGATGTCTTTATGGTATGGAGAGGAACAGAACAACAGTTTAAAGACATGGTCCATCATCTAAACACACATAATGCCATGAATATGTTCACATATAATATAGGAGGTACCCGCCTGGAGTTTCTGGATGTCTTAGTGGTAGAAAAGAATGGAACCCTTGAGACAAAGGTGTTCAGAAAGAGCACAGCTAAGAATGCTCTCCTACATTTTCAGAGCTACCACCCTAGATATGTTAAGAGCGCCGTCCCGTACGGCCAGTTTGTACGAGTGTCCCGCATAAACAGCACAGAAGAAGGTTTTTTGACACAGTCTCAGGAGTTAAAAACCAGACTCTTAGCTAGGGATTATCCAGAGATAATCATAGAAGAAGCTTTTGAGAGAGCAAAAAAGAACAGGGAAATAATAAGAAGCAGCAATAGAGTCCGTAAGAAACAAAGGGGCAAAATAGATAATGAGAGATTTGTTTTTTCTTTTAACTTTACACCCCAGGCCGAACTGATAAAATCAGTCATCAGATCTAACTGGCACATAATAGAATCAGATAGAGAACTTACGGAAGTAGCAGCTGGGGGCCCCCTCATAACATTCCGTAGAGGGAAAACCATTAAGTCGGAGTTAGTCAGGAGTGCATTTAATCCCACCCCTGACAATTGGCTAGAAACGAGCACCCCGAAAGGCAACTACCCCTGCGGCAGTTGTAATTACTGTACGCAGTTTATAAAAACGAAAGAGATAAACTGTGGAGGCCACGTGGCAAAATTGAAACATCTCATAACATGCAAAACTGATTACGTTGTTTATGTGATTTTCTGTGACTGTGGTAAATTTTACCTAGGGAAAACCATTAGAAGTTTAAACAGACGATTCTATGAACACACCAGGTCCCTGAAGACAGGTATAGGAGCGCCTAGACTAATTGAGCACATAAAAATACATCACAATTCTGATCCGAAGACCCTACGTTTTGCAGGTCTAGAACGAGTACCCATCCTGAGAGGAGGTGGCGATAGACAGCGCCTCCTATTACAGAAAGAGGGCAGGTGGATTCTGCGCACAGGAGCTCTAGGCCCCTTGGGACTTAATGACAAATTAGATATGAGTGTATTTATTTAACATGGTTTACTAATATGTATCTACATAGCCATGAAAGATAACAGAATACGTATACCAACAACCCTGATCTCCAGCTAAAAAGGAAACTAAGTGAAGAAACATCGCCATTTGTAATAATATATGTCTTACCAATTGCACTGCGTACTTGTACACACGGCTATTTCTTTCCCCGGGACCATATCCTATTCAGGGTACCGGGGCAAAAATTAGCACCTTTGCCCATGTGTATTTATACATGAGGTATTCAAGCGAAACTGTTTTTAAATGCAGGTTTCTTCCTCCCGCGACCCACCCGACCCCATTTCCCATATACATTCTAGCGCACTTCGCGCTATACTCCCACTTCTTACTAGTGCCGCTGTATTGTTTAGCTGTAACCACAGCAACACTATCCACCCCTCCAGTCATGTGCCCATTCCGGCGCTATCTGTCGAGCGGCCCCGCCTCTCCGCCTGACGTCACAAGGGGGGGGCGTGTCACGTGACAGCTGACCCGTGACGATGACGACGCGGTTGCCGAGCAGCCGTGCCGGCGTCGGAATCGGGGCGGCTGTGCACAGCGCGCCCCCATCCACACCGATGTTATTTGGATGAGAACGGACCACGGCGCACTTCAGCTACCGGTAAGTGCATCGACCTGTTGGGGCGTAATTAATGAATAATTTACAGGCACTTACTTTGATAAGTTCTGGGATTTGTCCACCCTGGTGAATAACCAATGGAATCTAGTTCCTACTCAGGGGGGTGTGGTCATCGGGTTTAAAGGCCTGCTTGTTTTACATGTGTGTGAGCAGACAAGCCAGATGAAGCGCCGAGAGCGCGAAACAGCTGCTATTTGCTATGTTCTGAGTCCCTGCGTCCTCCCCTCCCCTCGACTTGTACTACACTTCTTATCATGTTGTGAGTATGCACAAATAAATTTTCATTGGAAGGAGACAACGCAGTGAGTGCCATTCCATTTCTCAATTTTTTACATAAGAAACAGACTAGGAAGTACTACACACATGAATACATACAGAGTTCTGCTATACACATATAAGAAACACTCTGGGGAATACTACACACATAAATACCTACACAGCTCTGCTATACACACATAAGGAAAACACTGTGAACTACTCTACACATAAGTACACACAGCTCTACAATACACATATAAGAAACACACTGGGAAGTACTACACACGTAAAGAACCGTTCACCCCTCCCCTTATTCTTACCCTGTCCCATATCAGCACGTCCCCATTCTTGGCAGCATCAGATGTGTGGTGATTTAAGAAACATGTGATCAGTCACATGGTTCTGACATCACGGCAAGTCCTGTACCTGTTGGCAGAGGAAGAGAGCAGTGTGGAGGCTCTCCTCTCAGGGAGATCAGATGAAGTGCTATTTCAGGGCATCATCCGATCCTCATTATAGTGGTCAGGAGGATCTGGCAGTGCTGGATCCTCCTGACCTTCGGTTTATAAGATCCAGGCACTTTTTAGCAAGATACTTTCTGACTAAAAAGTGTGTCTTATAGTCCAAAAAATATGGTATATTCCACCAGCAGATCCAGCTTGGTAAAAACTTTGGAACCACGTAAACAATCAAAAAGTTCCATGATTAGAGGCAGTGGGTAGAGGTTTTTCACCGTAACTTTATTGAGGCAGAGGTAATCAATGCATGGACGGAGGGAACCATCCTTCTTGGCCACAAAGAAGAACCCAGCACCGGCAGGAGAAGAGGACTTGCAGATGAATATCTTCTGCAAATTCTCCCTGATGTAGGATGACATAGCCCGGTTTTGGGCACAGATAAGGGGGGGACACCTAAACTCTTGGAGCAGTGATAGCGACGGTGGCAGAATCTCCGCTTACTTCTCTGAGAAGACATCAGCATAGTCCATATAAGCAGCGCGTATACACACCAGAGGCTTGGAGGACTCTGCAGAAGACATGGTGGACATCGGTTGGAGAGCCATGAGACAGTGGGATTGGCACTCAGGTCCCCAACAAAGACTCTTCCAGTCGAGTACTGGAGCGTGTTGCTGTAACTACGGGAGACCTAAAAGCACGACCAGGGGAGCACATAAAACAACATTCTCTACTTGTGCAACGCCCCATGGGTTCCTCGGTAGCAGAGATAGAGGATGGCAGAAGGGGCCTTTGGAAGACTGGAGTCAAATGGGGTAGGCGTCAGACTGTGGCTTGAACTAGTTCCGCTTGCCATTCCTCCGAGCATTCAGAAAAATCAATCCGGGTAGCCAGAGAGATCAGGTCACACAGGGTAGACGCCAGATCCCGTGCAGACTGGGGGTCGTTGTTCTGACAAGACAGTCCTTTTTTAAAGGTAGCAGGTAGGGCTGCCTCATTCCACTTCAGCTCGAAAGTATGGAACTGGACTGCATAGTCACTGGATAGTCACAGCAGACGCCCGGGCAGGTTCCTCAAAGTCAGACTGAAATTCAGTCAAGGAGGTAGTGATATTGGCTGTGAACTGGTCTTTCCTGTCCCAGAGGGGGGTAGCCCATGCCAGAGCCTTCCTGGGAAGGCAAATAATAAAAGCTACTTTAGACCATTCCGTGACTAATTCCGTTCAATGTGCAAGGAGTACTGGGTGATAAAGCCTGTGCAGGGGCTTTATCACCCAGTATTCCATGCACATTCAACTTATGCTAATGAAATTATGCTAGCTTGGGGTTCCCATCATACTTGGAAGGCATAGAAAGTCTCAGCCTAGGTTCAGAGGAAAGCAGGCTAACTGGAGTAGTAGGAGCCGCAGGAACTTGACGCTATTGCTGAGTAGCCATCAATTGCTGCAATATGGCAGCAACTTTTCCAAGCTGTTCAACTTGCTCTGCAATCTGCTGGGACTGCTGGGCCATGACAGTGGTAAGATCAGCCAGTTCAGGTAGCGGGACCTTGGCGGGGTCCATGGCCGGATCTTACTGTGAGGCACCACCACGAACGATGACGTAAGCCAACACCTGGGTCCGGAGTCTAAGTGGTACCCAGTTCTCACCAGTGCCCGGCGCAAAGTGGATTGGACTTGCTGCGGCATCGTGATATCAGATCATTCCACAGGCGCAACTTTGTCCTCGGTGGCGGCCAAGGCCATGTACAGAATTGTACAGCAAACTCATGGTCAGGGACAGGCAGGAGGTCAGGACAGGGAGCACGGGATCAGAGTCGAGAACATAGTGGAAGGCAGGAAGCACAGGAATGGAATCGAGGTTGCAATGGGAAATGATTAGAGATGGGCGAATTTGTTAAAATTCGGTTTGTCCCGATTCGCCAAATTTTTTGAAAAAATTTGTTTAGACCTGAATAAAATCATGACGAATCATGTTAAAAAATGGCATTTCCTGGCTGCATAGAGCCTGCAGGGTGTTGTAGAATGTTGTGCCATGCTTAAATATGCATAGGGAGTGTTGTTTGGTCTTCAAACAATGCTGTGTTTTAGTATGACACGCACAGTTGCCGCTCTTAAAATCGCTTCACTCTTCAATTCCATGTGCACTTACAGAGGCCAACTTCACCAAATAAGGGAAGCCTGAGAAGCTGAGGGCCAAGATCAACTATAACATCAAAGAGTGCACTCTTTTTTATGACATCAGATGATTCCATAGAATACGATAGAACCTGTTCTGTTAAACGTGGATATATGTAGAAATCCCCCCAAAACAGTGCAGAGGGTGTCGGCAGTAATTCTGCATTGACGTCACTGATTATTTTTCCCTTCATTTCATCCGTCAGTGTCCTCTTCCAATCGGTCAATAATCCATCATCAGTATTGCTAAAGCCAAAAACAAACAGGAGATTACCATTAAATGGGATATTTGCATGTTCTCTGTGTTCTGTATCCACTCCACCTTTTGGCTATCAATCCTGAGGCTTTTCATTCCTTCTGACAGATGAGATGAAGGGGAAAACTAAACATAGTGGAATCGTCATTGAGCGATGGAGGGTGAAAACAGCATTATGGAAATCACAGGGTGTTCCAGGGGGTCAGTTGGCAGCAGCATGAGTAGGCCGCATAGTGGCACAATCACAAATTATGGAGGTCGCAGAAACATGGTACGCCACAGGGTGGCACAATGACAAAGCATGGAGGTGGCGGCAGTGGCAGCAGCAGCAACAGGAGGCCACAAAGTGGCAAAATGATAGAGTGTGGAGGTGGCATCAGCAGAAGAGGCAGCAGGAGCCCACAGGTGGCAGCAACATGGAAAGCCACAGAGTGGCACAATGATAGAGTGTGGAGGTGGCAGGAGCAGCAGGAGTCCACAGGTGGCAGCAACGTGGTGGCAGCAACATGGAAAGCCACAGAGAGGCGCAATTATAGAGTGTGGAGGTGGCAGTAGGAGCCCACAAAGCCCACAGAAGAGGGGGCCACATTGTGGCATAATGACGAAGTTTGAAATGAATTGAAGTTTAAATTTTCCATAAAAATTTGAATTTGAAAATTAGAGACGCCCCATGCATCCTACATTACAGTTTTCCTGAAAATATCATGTCTTTGCCAAAAAAGAACTGCAAATTAGCACCAGCAGCAGCATGAGGTCAGAGATGTGGAGGTGGCAGCAACATGGTAAGCCACAGAGTGGCACAATGATAGAGTGTGGAGGTGGCATCAGCAGAAGCAGCAGCAGGAGCCCACAGGGGGCAGCAACTTGGTAGCAGAAACATGGAAAGCCACAGACTGGAACAATCATAGAGTGTGGAGGTGGCAGCAGCAGTAGCAGGAGCCCACAGGTGGCAGCAACATGGAAAACCACAGAATGGCACAATGATAGAGTGTGGAGGTAGCAGAAGGAGCCCACAGAGCCCACAGCCATATTGTGGCACTATGAAAAAGTTTGAATTGAATTGGAACATCGCATATCAGACTATGTTGGAGTAGGCCGTTCTGACACTGCAACTCGAGGAGGGTGTGCTTGGCTTTGTAAGAATGGCTAAAGTGCATGCACAGTTTCCTGGCCATTTTTAAGATGTCTTGCAGCTGGGTGGAAGACTTGAGGAATCTATTGACAACCAGATTGAACACATGCGCCATGCAGGGCGCATGGGCCATCCCTCCTCGGTGCAGCGCGGACACCATGTTCCTCCCATTGTCTATCAACATGGTTCTGATTTTTAGTTGTCGTGAAGAAATCCACACATTGATTTCTTCTTGCATGACGCGGAGCAGTTCCTCCCCTGTGTGACTTTGTTTGCCGACGCAAACCAGGTGTAGAACTGCGTGACACCGCGGTGGAGCAGCACGTAGACTTGTGGATGCTGAGGTGGTGGTGGAGAAGGAGGAGGAGGGGGCGGACACTGGCGCAGGAGCAGCAGTTTGACAATGTGGAGGAGAAAGCGTCGACTCTTGTTCAAGTTGTTGGTGTGGCTGGGCGAGAAGCACATTTACCCAGTGGGCTGTAAAGGACATGTACTGGCCCTGACCGTAGTTACAGCTCCACACATGCTTCCGTGCACCTTGGAAGAAACCGATAAGCTCAAGGACTAAGCTCAAGCCCACCTTCTGTTCTACATATTGGTAAACGACTGGCTGTGCCTTTTTGGGGAAAAAAATTGCGGCTTGGAACTCACACCTTGGTTCGGCACAAGCCATTAGTTCTCTGAAGATTGCAGAGTCCACGACTTTGAAAGGGAGGGACTGCAGTACTGTTAAAGATATTACACTGGACTCAGACGCCATCTTACGTATTGTCGGACATTTTAAAGACTCAGTATTCATTTCATATAACTTTGTGTAGTGATAACTAAGTGTGGGTGTTTCCCTCTCTGAACAAAGACTTAGTGCTCACTAGCACCACCTAGTGGAAGTTATCCAGGCGAGCACCTGGGAAGTTTCAGTATTTGCATGTAGCCAATAGTATTAGACTCCTTTGTGTGCTTACATCCAATAGTGTTACATTTCCTGGGTGAGAACACCCAATTATAGTTGCTGCTTTCCTAATTACACGCCTTATGTAAAGTGCCTTATGGTTTTCTATAAATGTGTCAGTCCCACAATAAAGTAGCAGTCTTGTTGCTAACTTCCTGCAAGGACAGGTCTTGTCTTTTCATTCAAGTTAGTCAATTCCAGCGCTGGACACAGACTCATTTAATTTGAAAGTCACCTTACAATGATTAGGGGTTTGAGCCCCAGAAATAAATCTATAAGAAGTGGCGTCTCCTGGTTGGGCATACTTTTATGGGCATCTAGCCATCGAGGTGACCTCCGCAAGAGTCCAGGCGGCCAGTGACCAGAACTGACAATGAGCGCTCGTCGGGGTAAGTCAAGTCTATTTTTGTCTACCTTGACTGTAGTTCTGTTTCACTGGCTGAAAGGGACTGGGTAAGGTCATCTCCTTGTGTGATATTATGCACTTTGCCTTATATGTCCATATATAATAGTATGTTCACTTTATGTGATAAAGGATCTCTTGTAAGGTGATTGATTGACAGAGACTGGACGTGACAATGTATGTTGTAGAAAAAGGTCTGCAGTGCCCTCTTGTGAATTGTTGATGTAGTTCAGAAAGTTTGTGATGGTGTTGAGATTTTTGTTCATGTAAGCGCGGATAGAATCTGGAAGTTTGCAGAGACAAATTCTGGCCAAATTTACGTATCGTTCCTTTGGGATTGATGCGGCCCCGTGATGCGGAAGGACAATAGAGACAAGAGGGACACTGACGGGAATTTTACAGTTGAGCGTTAACTCCTTGATTTCTGAAATATTGTGTGAAGGTCTCTAATTTGTACTTACTGATAGGTAGCGGGGTAGTCTGGAGCTGTATGTACGGAGGATATCTATAGCCCTTGAACAAAATCAGGTATTCCACAGATTCCACAAAATGGGTAGTGAGCAAAGTAAGACTGTAGCTGGACACTGCAGACCTAAAAAGACGACTGACATAGTGTCACACAGGAAAGGTAAAGAGTGGGTAAAAGGAAGTTATGAGGTATTGAAGTTTTTGGGTATGTTAGATGATTCCCTGAGTGTGCAGAGGTAGGAGACAGCACTTGATGAGAATGGTGGCTGGCTCAAAGACAAAAAGTGGCACACCCAGGCAGAAGGTTGTTTTGATGTAAGTAGAGAGTTAATGACAAAGGAAAGTGGATGGGGTTGATTACTGGAGACTTAGACCAGTGACTACGGACGGACCAGGACAGAGGGACAGGAATCCTAGAGAGTGCTCATTAAAAAAAAAAAAAAAATCGTTTGGAATGCAGACCAGCACCCTCTTAGACTCCACCCCCGTATCTGGGGTGTTAGAGAAGATGACACGCCCTACCATTTTTCAGTGGCGGCCATCTTAAGACAGTATATTGTTTTCAAGTCCCTGAAAGTTAATTGCCTATAACTCTACACTGTAGGCTAGTTGTAGGATAGCAGCTTCACCCTTGAGGCATCCTGGCGGACGTTTGAAATAAAATGCCGGCAGGTAAATATTTTTACCAATTTCAAACATTTGCTAAGAGTTTTGAGTGTGCAACGCTGTTTGTTTATTTTGTTTATTTTATTTTTAAACTTATTTGATTCTGACAATTGCAGAAAAATTAGTAGAAAAAGTGTTGCAATGTCTCTGGTACCTGCTTTCTGGAGTTGAAAGAGTTAATCAGGGGGAGATCTCTGTGCAGCTGTGCATTGTCTTATCTATGTCTGTGAGAAGTGGCCTTGAAGCACACAGAAAGCATCTGTGTTGAGTGGGGGAAACAGAGCTGACAATCTAAAAGACTTAAAGGAATTTGCTTGTGATAAGAATACAAAGAGACACACTCTAGGAAACGTAGACGGCCCCAACAGGGCGGGACAAAGGGGGGTGGTAATGGACAAGGATGTCAGCAAGAACAGTCCCCCTCTTCTGAAAGCCCCCCCCAAATAGGGTTAGTGCCTTTCATTGTAGAACTCTTCCCTGTTGGCAAATGTTTTCCTCTCTGTGCCCCTGCATGAGGATTACCAGGACCTATTTGCCTTTACCAGTGTAGTATTCCAGTATATCTGATGTAGACTCCCACAAGGGGGGTAAAACTCCCCCAGCCAGTACTCCATACTACACTGCCCTACAGGGAGTAGACTGGCAGACTAGCCCCTTACTGGATGTTCTCCTTTTCAGTATGCGGAGGACCTACTGTTGTTGTTTGCCAGGATGCATTTATTGACCTTATGTGTTTTCTGTTCCAGAAGGGTTGCAAAGCTTCCGGAGATAAACTCCAGTACTGCCAGGAGAAGGTGGTCTTCCTAGGCTACTGCTTCTCAGCCACAGGCAGATACCTGACAGAGGAAAGAAAGCTGTCAGTCCAGAATGTGCCCCTGCCCTGAGGCCCTAAGCCTCTTTACATGTTTCTAGGACTGGCCGGCTCCTGCAGGCCTGGGATAAGGTCTGCTGCCTCCAGCCTGATGCTGCCCCTTGATAACTGCATTGCCTCTTCTCCATTTGCCCTTAGTCAGGAGGCAATTGATGCATTCTATAGCCTTAAGCTGACAAATTCTGTGTGCACCGGCCCTAGGCACATCCCACTGGATCAAACTTATGTTTTATTTTGCACTGAGTATCTAGGCCACGCCACAGGTGTCGAGTCCAGGAACGTGGTGGCCTCCCTAGTGGCCCATTATAAGGCCCGGTTAGACTCAGTCGTGAGGGGAGCCCCTCATGTGTTTGTAGCTGCAGCCAGCAATCTGCTCAGCAAGGCCAGTGAGTTGATCCTAAGAGACCCTAGATCACTCAGTTACAGTGCAAACGCCATATACCTTGCACAGTGTCCTCACCCAAGTACAGCCCAAGCATCTGAGCAAAGGCCAGACAGCTCAGACTCCAGTGTGCACTCCTGATTCCCCAGGACACACTGATAAGGTACACAGCTCTGAATCCTTCATTCTGTCGCCAGTCTTCCAGGATTCAGAGAGGGGGGAGAGAAGGGTGATTAACCCAGATGTTGAGTTTTTTCTCATAGGTGGCTCCAGGTCTGTAGGAGAAGACAGACGGTTCTACACTGGATATACAGTGGTCAGTGGCGCACATGAGGTAGTACAAGCAGAACCATTCCCTCCACACAGGTCAGCGCAGGAGGTGAAGTGACGGCACTCAGGGAAGCGCTACAGCTGGTGGAAGGTAAAAGGGCAAACATCTATACTCAAGGTATAGTTCTGGGGTCTAAACACGACTATGAACCCATATGGAAGGCTAGAGATTTCCTCACCTCTGCAGGGACCCCCTTTAAGCATGGCACGCTGGGTAAAGAGCTCATGGATGCTCTCTTACTTCCACAAGAGGTGGGGATAATAAAAGAAAAAACACACACAATTTGGTAAATCCACAAGCCAAGGGCAAGTATGTGGCTGACAGGATGGTGAAGGCAGCTGCACAGATGGAGCCCAGAGACTGTCCTGAAGTCTCAGCGGTGAGTTCTGAGCTAAAAGTTTGATCCACAGGTGTTCCAGTCCCTGGTGGCCCGAGAGTCATCAGAAGTGAAGGGAGTGTGGAGGAAAGCTGGAGCCCAGATGCCGATGGGACCTGGATGCTGGGAGAGAGGGTGTGCCTGCCCAGAGCCCTGCACCCGACAGTAAGTCAAGTAGCCCACGGAAACACACACATATCCAAAATGGCCATGCTAGCGCTCATAAACCATCAGTGGTTTGCCCCGGGCATTACTACCCCTGTCACTAGACTAGTGAAAGCCTGTATAGTCTGTGCCCGCCACAGCCGGGTAAGGTGGTAAAGACCCCACAGAAGGTGACACCCAAGCTGCTGTATCCCTTCCAAAGACTGCAGATGGATTTTATCCAGCTACCAAAAGTGGCACGTAGGAATACGTGCCTGTGTGCATTGATCTCTTTCCAGGGTGGCCAGAAGCTTCTCCCATGACCAAGGCTATTGCTGGAGCCGCAACCAAGAAGTTGGTGAGTGAGATTTTTCTGCAGGTTTGGACTTCCAGAGACCATAGAGTCCGGTCGCAGAACCCACTTCACTGGACAGGTAAAGACCTGAAACCTTGTCCCTCCTGGGTGTAGAACAGGCCCTGCACACCCCTTACCCTTCCCAAGTTAGTGGTGTGTTTGAGAGACTAAAACGGCACTCTTAAGTTAGAGATCCATGAGGCCATGGAAGCAGGAAAACCATGGAGCGAGTGCTTTCCTGCTGCCCACCATACAGTTAGGACCACCCCCAACAGAAAGATGGGATTGTCCCCTTTGAAGTATTTTTTGGCTGTGCACCCAGACTAGGCCCCTACTTCCCATAGACCCTATAGCTGACGGCAGGAAACCAGGTGGAACATGCCATACAGTTGAGCCAGTCCTTGGAAAAGGTCCGCAAAAGTGTTTCTGATTACTTTTTTAGATCCAGTCAGAGACCTCAGGACGCATAACCTGAAGCCTGGAGACTACGTGGTGGTAAAGAGACACCAAAGAGAGAGTCTGGAGCCTCGCTACGATGGTCCTTTCCAAGTCCTGCTGACCAGTGCCACGTCTGTGAAGCTAGAGGGAAGTCAGCACGCTTCCCACACTTACTGTTGCAAACTTACTGATTCTTCTTGCTAGCTGGTCTCTTCTGACTGACTGTATTCTCAGGGACACCCCAACCATGACTATCACTGTATCTATAGGGCTGACCAGGATGCCCCCAGGGTAGGAGACTTTACCTACGGTTGGTGCAACAAGACAATGACCTTCTATAATAATAACAGCACAGGTAACCCTGTATTAGCAGTGTCTGATGTGTACTGGATTTGTGGGGATAGGAGAGTCAGGTCAGGCCTAGAGGCTGGGAAGGTGAGTGTACGGTGATAACACTTGTGTATTCCTTCCTCGTGATCCCCAGGGATAAGGTTGATCAGACACATAAGAAAAGGATTCTGGAGGTCTGAGAGAAGCACCTAGATGACAACGTTTATATAGATACAGTGGGAGCACCAAGGGGGGTCCCAGATGAGTACAAGGCCCACAATCAGATATGGGCAGGTCTAGAGTCCATTATTACCCAGAGAGCTATGAGTAAAGATGTTGGTTGGGTAACTGGTTTTATTGTAATCAACAGAGATTTGTGAATTATACCGGAGATGCTTCCCAGAACTGCATGGCTTTGGACATGATCCTTGCTGAGAAGGGAGGAGTCTGTAAGATGGTGGGAGTGGCTTGTCGCATGTACATCCAGGATGACATCGCCCCCTATGGATCCATTACCCATGCACCTGAAGAGATTGAAGGACTGTCCAGGGAACTCGAGAGAAACTCTGGAGTGGACACTTTGTCCTTCACTTTGTGGTTGGGGGATTGGAAGGGTTTCCTTTAAGTGGGGGTAATATTGGGGATTGTGATTTTGCTCTTGTCACTTATTGCGTGTTGTGTGGTCCTCCTCATCAAGTCCACCATGTCCCAGATGGCCGTCCAGGTGGTAAGAACCATGACAGGAGAAGTCCCGGTGTGGAGGATACCGTCTTGTTGAAGAACCAGCCTGTTAATGAACCCATAAACTATGGAAACACAATTATGTAATTTGAGTGTGCAGGCCTGTAACCCCCGAGTGACTGGCCTCCAGGGGATCTGGTGAAGAGTTAACAAGACCAGCAGGTAAGGGCTTAGCCTACCTGTGGGTACCTGGAGTTTGAGGAGGTCACTCTGGACAACAGTTACAGGCCATGCAAAGCTCAAAAGGGGGGAATTGTTAAAGATATTACACTGGACTCAGACGCCATCTTACGTATTGTCGGACATTTTAAAGACTCAGTATTCATTTCATATAACTTTGTGTAGTGATAACTAAGTGTGGGTGTTTCCCTCTCTGAACAAAGACTTAGTGCTCACTAGCACCACCTAGTGGAAGTTATCCAGGCGAGCACCTGGGAAGTTTCAGTATTTGCATGTAGCCAATAGTATTAGACTCCTTTGTGTGCTTACATCCAATAGTGTTACATTTCCTGGGTGAGAACACCCAATTATAGTTGCTGCTTTCCTAATTACACGCCTTATGTAAAGTGCCTTATGGTTTTCTATAAATGTGTCAGTCCCACAATAAAGTAGCAGTCTTGTTGCTAACTTCCTGCAAGGACAGGTCTTGTCTTTTCATTCAAGTTAGTCAATTCCAGCGCTGGACACAGACTCATTTAATTTGAAAGTCACCTTACAATGATTAGGGGTTTGAGCCCCGATATAAATCTATAAGAGTACCAACAACTTGGATACGAGCAGAGTCAGCTTCTGCATCTTAGGATTGCTGGGCGCATACAGTTGTCTCTTTGTAATCGCCTCTTTCAAATGACTTTTAGCCACATGCGTAGCGAGGTGCAGGAGCATCTGGACCTGGAGATGATGTCAAAGACAAATAGCTCCCTTCGGCAGAGGTGGTGGAGCCTTGACTGGCTGAAATGGCATGTGTGGCACTAGGTGCTGCTGCTGCTGTTGCTGCAGCGGCAGGATGGACCTCCACATCTGTTCCACATTTCTCCCAGGCCATTGGATGGTGACGCTGCATGTGTTAACACAGGGCCGTGGTGCCAACGTTAGCTCCCTTGCCACGCTTCACTTTCTGCCCGCGGATTCTACATATACACACTCTCGGTTCTTCCGGTGTCTTAACAACTGCCACGCAAGGTGGTGATTTTACTGCCAAGTCCCTGCGATGAGGGACTACTAATGCCGCTGCCTCACTGTACCCCTGTATCAGTGCTTACTTGGACCTCTGAGCAGGGTTTGTACCCTGCGGCCGTTTGGCTCCCATGCTCAAACTGCTGCCACCCTGCTGACTCACGTCCACAGTACCAACTTGCTGCCTGCTCCACTGCCTGACGTGCTAGCTGACACTTTCTTCACCCGACGATGATGAATCCCTTGCTACACCCGGCTCCCAAGTGCGATCGGCTATATCATCGTCAATTTGCGTTTCCCTGTCACTGCTACTCTCATCAATGGTGTGAGTATGCACAGCCTGCCTACTGCACGAAGCAGAGGATGTCTGCCCCATCTCTTCACTGCCAAGCAGCTGATGACATTCCTCAAACACTTCGTCATCGCTGAATAGTGGCGCTGAGCTCAGACCACCTACTAGCTCTCTGTCTAAGGGAAAAGAACAGGACAGTGGCTGGTTGAGGACAGGTGAAGGCCACTGACCTTCTCCTGGGCCATGCCAACTAATTGTTGTATCTGATGAACCCACAGACTCTTGGCTGGGGTTGTCAGATGTTATAATTAAGGAATTGGATATCCTAGTCAACCATTCAACAACCTTTGGGTTGTTGATCAACACACTGCCACTAGATGACAATGGCAGTTTTGGCCTCTCAGAGTCACCCCTGCTGCGATGTCCCCTTACTGTGCTGTGACCTCTGCCTACATATACAATGGGACACATTTATCACTCGTTTTTTCTGTTGTTTTTGCGCCTTTTCATTCAGGCGCACCGTTTTTGCGCCATTTTTGCGATTAAACGCCAAACTAGCCGCGCAGCAAAAATAACCAGCTTTCCCTCATCTATCTTACCAATCCAGATGTTTTGCTGCACCTAATGATATTCATCACTTGCAACGTTTGCATTTAGGCGCAAAAACGGAAGCAAAAACACTCCATGAATACCAATAGCCGTACCCACTTCTTTTAGTAACAGATCCTTATGTTAATCAAACAATAAATACCAACACACAACATACAAGACCAAAAAATCGTACTTAAAGTACCAAAATGTAATTCTAAATGCAAATCTTTATTAATAGGAAATCAAATATTAGCCATTAAAAACATACACGTTAAAACCACGCAAACAAACAAAATGGTGGTGGTCAGTCCATTATCCATAGTACACAAAAACACGTCATATAGACATACAAAATGGATCAATAAATGTAGATATAGGGGCTAAGCTGAGCACCAAGACTGTAAAGTCCATGCAAGGAATATCACAAATGTATATAAAAAGTACCTGTGCCACAAGTTAAATAAGCCCCAGACCACCACCACAGCACCCCGACGCACGTTTCGCCGTCGCTTCCTCAAGGGGGTGTGCTGTGGCAGGGCGGGGGGAGGATATATATGCCATCACACTCATAACCAGCTGATCTTTGTAAACCAATAATAAAGCGTCTTACCCAAGATTTGTAAAGTGGGCTGGTGTATGTTAGTGGCGCATCGCTCCGGTCGACAAGCGCGCGACCGGAAGACAGACCGGAGTTCCGGAAAGTAGATGGCGCGCAATCATGCGCGTCATCACTAACCGGAAGTTCGGGTCCGTCACCGGAATCCGCGCATGCGCCGGAGAGATGCGCATCACCCGCCCATCTTAGGTACTGGCAAGGAGTGTGGGCAACGATCATATCAAGGACCCCTAAAGGTAAGTATAGAAGAAAGGAGAGAAGGGTTATTGCAGTGTGTACAGGTCACAATAATATGGTAACGTGAAATCTGTATGGAAACCCGCTATGATTGTATTGCTATGTGTATTGTGAAAATAACTTATTGTAAGTTTATTGTGAACTATTAGTGAATTGTTAATTACTTGTGTGCATGTGCAAAATCGTGAAAGAAAAGCAAAACCAACAAAAAATATTATTATAAAAACATTCATATATGTTGTGCCAAAAACTATGCAATTGTGCCCTTATTCAAAACTATTATATAGTATTAAAAATTATATATGCAAGAATATGAGATAATAGAAATGTATATGGACTCAAATCATTCAAAAAGAGACGAGATGAGTCCATATAGGTGACTGTGTCAAAATATAGTGAAAGAGCCAATAGGGTGTTCATATAGACCACCGAACATATCTAAAAAAACTCGATTTGTGACCCAAATTTTTGCAAACGTGATTTAAATAATGGGAGGCTGAATTAACCCAACTACTGTATATGTGTTGGTTAATCATGATGTTCATAAAGTGCTAAGTGTATAAAGTGTATTTTGCATATAAATAAAGTGCCAAAATCACTGCCTTGATAAGTTGAAACATAAATGGATTTTGGATGTCCCGTGCTCGAATCCTCTCTGAAGTTGCCAATAGGAGAGGTATGTAAAGTGTCATGTGCTCATTATTAAAGTGCATGAAACCGCTGCCATTGTAAATTGCAAAATAAGTAAATTATATTATAAATATCCCATGCTCGATCTCTCTCTATGATCACCGAAAGAGAAAGAGTGAGGGACATGGATGTGAGAACACATTAATAATGCAGGCTACCCCCATGAGGAAGATCATACAACATACAACCAACCCTTGTATAGGGAATAGAGATGAGCGAGCACTAAAATGCTCGGGTACTCGTTATTCGAGACGAACTTTTCCCGATGCTTGAGTGCTCGTTTCGAGTAACGAGCCCCATTGAAGTCAATGGGAGACTCGAGCATTTTTCAAGGGGACCAAGGCTCTGCACAGGGAAGCTTGGCCAAACACCTGGGAACCTCAGAAAAGGATGGAAACACCACGGAAATGGACAGGAAACAGCAGGGGCAGCATGCATGGATGCCTCTGAGGCTGCTTAATCGCACCATTATGCCAAAATTATGGGCAACAGCATGGCCATGACAGAGTGACCGAATGAGGCTAGATAGCATCTAAAACATGCAATAATTGACCCTGACACTATAGGGGACGGCATGCAGAGGCAGCGGCAGCAGCGGCAGGCTAGAGAGTGTCATGGCAACATACCCTAAATGGACTCAGGCTTCAAACCAATGGGTGGCAGATAGGAACCAAAGGAGGTGAGCAAGAAGCGCTCAAATAATATCGGTACATGATAAAAGTTTGCCAGTATATTTTGTGGATTACACAGCAGGGTGGCGACAAAGTTAACATGGAAGCCATGAAAACAATCCAAAATTCTGCCTGACACAGCTCGTTTGATAAGGGGACCATGTATGGAGGCAGTGAACTAGTAGTAGATTAAAGGTGCTGCAGTTAAAACTATGTTAGTTGGATCTTGGCATGGAGCTGGCGCTCCGCTGCCAGGCGAGCTTTCGCCAATCCAAGCCCCTGTCTCTAGGCTACTCCCCAAACAGCACTTCTAAGAACCTTTTGTATAAGATCAAGTGTAGTAGCGTTCTTATAAGTTTGGGATATGGCGGGTGAGGGGAATGTAAACATCTGCGCAAGAAGCGCTGAAATAATATCCGTAAATGAAAAAAGTTTTCCAGTATATTTTGTGGCTTACACAGCACGGTGGCAACAAAGTTAACAAGTTTGATGTGGAATGCCCTGTAATAGCTCTTGGGCGGTGTGCCTTTTATCACCTAGGCTCAGCAGTTTGAGCACCGCCTGCTGTCGCTTAGCGACGGCACTGCTGCTGTGCCTAGAGCTACCGACTGATGGCGCCATGCCCACGGATGGTAATTCGGAGGAGGAGGAGGTGGAGGAGGGGTGGGAGGAGGAGGAGGCATAGTAGGCCTGAAACACCTGGACCGAGGTAGGCCCCGCAATCCTCTGCGTCCGCAGTATATGACCAGCCCCAGGGTCAGACTCGGTCCCAGCCTGCACCAAGTTAAGTGTAGTAGCGTTCTTATAAGTTTGGAATATGGCGGGTGAGGGGAATGTAAACAGATGCGCAAGAAGCGCTGAAATAATATCCGTAAATGGTAAAAGTTTGCCAGTATATTTTGAGGATTACACAGCAGGGTGGCGACAAAGTTAACAAGTTTGTTGTGGAAGCCATGAAAACAACCCAAAATTCTGCCTGACACAGCACGTTTGATAAGGCGGCCATGTATGGAGGCAGTGAACTAGTAGTAGATTAAAGGTGCTGCAGTTAAAACTATGTTAGTTGGATCTTGGCATGGAGCTGGCGCTCCGCTGCCAGGCGAGCTTTCGCCAATCCAAGCCCCTGTCTCTAGGCTACTCCCCAAACAGCACTTCTAAGAACCTTTTGTATAAGATCAAGTGTAGTAGCGTTCTTATAAGTTTGGGATATGGCGGGTGAGGGGAATGTAAACATCTGCGCAAGAAGCGCTGAAATAATATCCGTAAATGAAAAAAGTTTTCCAGTATATTTTGTGGCTTACACAGCACGGTGGCGACAAAGTTAACAAGTTTGATGTGGAATGCCCTGTAATAGCTCTTGGGCGGTGTGCCTTTTATCACCTAGGCTAAGCAGTTTGAGCACCGCCTGCTGTCGCTTAGCGACGGCACTGCTGCTGTGCCTAGAGCTACCGACTGATGGCGCCATGCCCACGGATGGTAATTCGGAGGAGGAGGAGGTGGAGGAGGGGTGGGAGGAGGAGGAGGCATAGTAGGCCTGAAACACCTGGACCGAGGTAGGCCCCGCAATCCTCTGCGTCCGCAGTATATGACCAGCCCCAGGGTCAGACTCGGTCCCAGCCTGCACCAAGTTAAGTGTAGTAGCGTTCTTATAAGTTTGGAATATGGCGGGTGAGGGGAATGTAAACAGATGCGCAAGAAGCGCTGAAATAATATCCGTAAATGGTAAAAGTTTGCCAGTATATTTTGAGGATTACACAGCAGGGTGGCGACAAAGTTAACAAGTTTGTTGTGGAAGCCATGAAAACAACCCAAAATTCTGCCTGACACAGCACGTTTGATAAGGCGGCCATGTATGGAGGCAGTGAACTAGTAGTAGATTAAAGGTGCTGCAGTTAAAACTATGTTAGTTGGTTCTTGGCATGGAGCTGGCGCTCCGCTGCCAGGCGAGCTTTCGCCAATCCAAGCCCCTGTCTCTAGGCTACTCCCCAAACAGCACTTCTAAGAACCTTTTGTATAAGATCAAGTGTAGTAGCGTTCTTATAAGTTTAGGATATGGCGGGTGAGGGGAATGTAAACAGATGCGCAAGAAGCGCTGAAATAATATCCGTAAATGGTAAAAGTTTGCCAGTATATTTTGAGGATTACACAGCAGGGTGGCGACAAAGTTAACAAGTTTGTTGTGGAAGCCATGAAAACAACCCAAAATTCTGCCTGACACAGCACGTTTGATAAGGCGGCCATGTAAAAAAGTTTTCAAAAAAGTTTTCAAACCAGAGGAGCAGGTAGGTGACCCTCCAGAAAAATTTAATAGATTGAGTGCCTGTATGTGGCAGTCCAAAAAAGTTTTCAAACCAGAGGAGCAGGTAGGTGGCCCTCCAGAAAAATGGAATAGATTGAGTGCCTGTATGTGACAGTCCAAAAAAGTTTTCAAACCAGAGGAGCAGGTAGGTGGCCCTCCAGAAAAATTGAATAGATTGAGTGCCTGTATGTGGCACTCCCAAAAATTGTTTAAAACAGAGGACCGGGTCGGTGGCCCTCCTGAAAAATTAAATGCATAAAGTACTATAGCTAGAGCCAGTGGGCCCTGTCAAAAAATAGCCAGTTTCCTCTGCTTTACTGTACAAAGAGGAGGAGAAGGAGGAAAATGAGGAGGAGGAGGAGTGGATAAATTATTCAGGTTGAGCTTCCTTCACCTGGTGGAGATTGGAAATTAGGAGAAATCCAGGCTTTATTCATCTTGATAAGCGTCAGCCTGTCAGCGCTGTCAGTCGACAGGCGTGTACGCTTATCGGTGATGATGCCACCAGCTGCACTGAAAACCCGCTCGGACAAGACGCTAGCGGCAGGGCAGGCAAGAACCTCCAAGGCGTACAGCGCCAGTTCGTGCCACATGTCCAGCTTTGAAACCCAGTAGTTGTAGGGAGCTGTGTGATCATTTAGGACGATGGTATGGTCAGCTACGTACTCCCTCACCATCTTTCTGTAAAGATCAGCCCTACTCTGCCGAGACTGGGGACAGGTGACAGTGTCTTGCTGGGGTGACATAAAGCTGGCAAAAGCCTTGTAAAGCGTACCCTTGCCAGTGCTGGACAAGCTGCCTGCTCGCCTACTCTCCCTCGCTACTTGTCCCGCAGAACTACGCACTCTGCCGCTAGCGCTGTCAGAAGGGAAATACTGTTTCAGCTTGTGCACCAGGGCCTGCTGGTATTCATGCATTCTCACACTCCTTTCCTCTCCAGGGATGAGAGTGGAAAGATTTTGCTTGTACCGTGGGTCCAGGAGAGTGAACACCCAGTAATCAGTGCTGGAATAAATTCTTTGAACGCGAGGGTCACGGGATAGGCAGCCTAGCATGAAATCTGCCATATGCGCCAGAGTACCAACGCGTAAGAATTCACTCCCCTCACTGGCCTGACTGTCCATTTCCTCCTCCTCCAACTCCTCCAACTCCTCTTCTTCTGCCCATACACGCTCAACAGTGAAGGACTCTTGTGTCTCGCCAACATTCTCCTCCTCTTCCTCCTCATCCTCCTCCACCTCCACCTCCTCCGATATGCGCTGAGAAACAGACCTAAGGGTGCTTTGGCTATCAACAAGGGAATCTTCTTCCCCCATCTCTTGTGAGGAGCGCAAAACTTCCGACTTCATGCTGACCAGAGAGTTTTTCAACAGGCCAAGCAGCGGGATGGTGAGGCTGATGATGGCGGCATCGCCACTGACCATCTGTGTTGACTCCTCAAAGTTACTCAGCACCTGACAGATATCAGACATCCACGTCCACTCCTCATTGTAGACTTGAGGAAGCTGACTGACCTGACTACCAGTTCTGGTGGAAGTTGACATCTGGCAGTCTACAATCGCTCGGCGCTGCTGGTAAACTCTGGATAACATGGTCAGTGTTGAATTCCACCTCGTGGGCACGTCGCACAACAGTCGGTGAGCGGGCAGTTGGAGGCGGCGCTGCGCTGCCCTGAGAGTGGCAGCATCTGTGCTGGACTTCCTGAAATGCGCACAGATGCGGCGCACCTTCGTGAGCAAATCAGACAGATTGGGGTATGTCTTGAGGAAACGCTGAACTATCAGATTTAACACATGGGCCAGGCATGGCACATGTGTCAGTCTGCCGAGTTGCAGAGCCGCCACCAGGTTACGGCCGTTGTCACACACAACCATGCCTGGCTTCAGGTTCAGCGGTGCCAGCCACAGATCAGTCTGCGCCGTGATGCCCTGTAATAGTTCTTGGGCGGTGTGCCTTTTATCGCCTAGGCTCAGCAGTTTGAGCACCGCCTGCTGTCGCTTAGCGACGGAACTGCTGCTGTGCCTAGAGCTACCGACTGATGGCGCCATGCCCACGGATGGTCGTTCGAAGGAGGAGGTGGAGGAGGGGTGGGAGGAGGAGGAGGCATAGTAGGCCTGAAAGACCTGGACCGAGGTAGGCCCCGCAATCCTCGGCGTCGGCAGTATATGACCAGCCGCAGGGTCAGACTCAGTCCCAGCCTCCACCAAGTTAACCCAATGTGCCGTCAGCGATATATAGTGGCCCTGCCCGGCAGCACTCGTCCACGTGTCCGTGGTCAGGTGGACCTTGTCAGAAACGGCGTTGGTCAGGGCACGGATTATGTTGTCTGACACGTGCTGGTGCAGGGCTGGGACGGCACATCGGGAAAAGTAGTGGCGGCTGGGGACCGAATACCGAGGGGCGGCCGCCGCCATGAGGCTGCGAAAGGCCTCGGTCTCTACTAGCCTATAGGGCAGCATCTCCAGGCTTAGCAATCTGGAGATGTGCACATTAAGGGCTTGGGCGTGCGGGTGGGTTGCACTATATTTGCGTTTCCGCTCCAGCGTCTGGGGTATGGAGAGCTGAACGCTGGTGGATGCTGTGGAGGATCGTGGAGGTGACGATGGGGTTTTTGTGGCAGGGTCCTGGGCAGGGGGCTGACTATCAGCTGACACAGGGGAAGGAGCAGTGGTGTGCACGGCCGGAGGTGAACGCGCTTGTTGCCACTGAGTGGGGTGTTTAGCATTCATATGCCTGCGCATACTGGTGGTAGTTAAGCTATTAGTGGTGGAACCCCTGCTGATCCTGGTTTGGCAAATGTGGCACACCACAGTCCGTCGGTCATCCGGTGTTTCCTTAAAGAACCTCCAGACTTCTGAAAATCTAGCCCTCGCCGCAGGAGCCCTCGCCACGGGAGCTTCACTAGTTGACACATTTGGCGCTGATGCACCAGCTCTGGCCCTGCCTCTCCGTCTGGCCCCACCACTGCCTCTTCCAACCTGTTCTGGTCGAGGACTCTCCTCCGTCTCAGAAGCACTGTGTTCACCCGGCCTCTCAACCCAGCTTGGGTCTGTCACCTCATCATCCTCCGATCCCTCAGTCTGCTCCCCCCTCGGACTTCCTGCCCTGACAACAACTTCCCCACTGTCTGACAACCGTGTCTCCTCATCGTCGGACACCTCTTTACACACTTCTTCCAGTACGTCAACAAGGTCATCATCACCCACAGACTGCGACTGGTGGAAAACCTGGGCATCGGAAAATTGCTCATCAGCAACCGGACAAGTGGTTTGTGACTGTGGGAAGGGTCCAGAAAACAGTTCCTCAGAGTATGCCGGTTCAAATGGCAAATTTTGCTGGGAGGGGGCAGACTGGGGGGGAGGAGGCTGAGGTGCAGGAGCCTGAGGAGTGCCGATTTCGGTGACATGGGTGGACTGCGTGGAAGACTGACTGGTGGACAAATTGCTCGAAGCATTGTCGGCAATCCACGACATCACCTGTTCGCACTGTTCTGGCCTCAACAGTGCTCTACCACGAGTCCCAGTAACTTCAGACATGAACCTAGGGAGTGTAGCTCTGCGGCGTTCCCCTGCTCCCTCATAAGCAGGTGGTGTCTCACCCCGCCCAGGACCACGGCCTCTGACCCCTGCAGTAGTTGGACGCCCACGTCCCCGCCCTCGTCCTCTACCCCTAGCCCTCGGGTTAAACATTTTGAAAATGAGAGTTATAACTTTAATTTTTTTTTTAACTTTTTTTTGTGTTTTTTTTTTTTTTTTGTGTGTTTTTTAGTTTTTAAAACCAAACGATGCTATCCTATTGCTATGGCTATTTTCTAGCCAAGTATGAAAGCACACTGCTATGCCAGATGAGATGACGCTGAGTTATTAAAAAAATAAACGTAAAATAAAAAAGGAAATGGCAGACTGTGCCTAATTGAAATCCAACCCCGGGCCCTAATAAATTTTCCCACTTCGGTCTTTGCGATGGATATGTGCGTCACTAAGCGCAAAACACAGTGGTCGCAAGTCTCACTCCAAATTGCTCACAATTTGCTAGTAGATGCACTGCAGCAACTACAGCCACCAGCAGATCAACCAGAAATCAAATATATATAACGCTACTGTAGGCGTAAGTAAGCCGTTTGGATTCTCCTATGGCTATTTTCTAGCCAAGTATTAAAGCACACTACTATGCCAGATGAGATGACGCTGAGTTATGAAAAAAATAAACGTAAAATAAAAAAGGAAATGGCAGACTGTGCCTAATTGAAATACAACCCCGGGCCCTAATAAATTTTCCCACTTCGGTCTTTGCGATGGATATGTGCGTCACTAAGCGCAAAACACAGTGGTCGCAAGTCTCACTCCAAATTGCTCACAATTTGCTAGTAGATGCACTGCAGCAACTACAGCCACCAGCAGATCAACCAGAAATCAAATATATATAACGCTACTGTAGGCGTAAGTAAGCCGTTTGGATTCTCCTATGGCTATTTTCTAGCCAAGTATTAAAGCACACTACTATGCCAGATGAGATGACGCTGAGTTATGAAAAAAATAAACGTAAAATAAAAAAGGAAATGGCAGACTGTGCCTAATTGAAATACAACCCCGGGCCCTAATAAATTTTCCCACTTCGGTCTTTGCGATGGATATGTGCGTCACTAAGCGCAAAACACAGTGGTCGCAAGTCTCACTCCAAATTGCTCACAATTTGCTAGTAGATGCACTGCAGCAACTACAGCCACCAGCAGATCAACCAGAAATCAAATATATATAACGCTACTGTAGGTGTAAGTAAGCCGTTTGGATTCTCCTATGGCTATTTTCTAGCCAAGTATTAAAGCACACTACTATGCCAGATGAGATGACGCTGAGTTATGAAAAAAATAAACGTAAAATAAAAAAGGAAATGGCAGACTGTGCCTAATTGAAATACAACCCCGGGCCCTAATAAATTTTCCCACTTCGGTCTTTGCGATGGATATGTGCGTCACTAAGCGCAAAACACAGTGGTCGCAAGTCTCACTCCAAATTGCTCACAATTTGCTAGTAGATGCACTGCAGCAACTACAGCCACCAGCAGATCAACCAGAAATCAAATATATATAACGCTACTGTAGGCGTAAGTAAGCCGTTTGGATTCTCCTATGGCTATTTTCTAGCCAAGTATTAAAGCACACTACTATGCCAGATGAGATGACGCTGAGTTATGAAAAAAATAAACGTAAAATAAAAAAGGAAATGGCAGACTGTGCCTAATTGAAATACAACCCCGGGCCCTAATAAATTTTCCCACTTCGGTCTTTGTGATGGATATGTGCGTCACTAAGCGCAAAACACAGTGGTCGCAAGTCTCACTCCAAATTGCTCACAATTTGCTAGTAGATGCACTGCAGCAACTACAGCCACCAGCAGATCAACCAGAAATCAAATATATATAACGCTACTGTAGGCGTAAGTAAGCCGTTTGGATTCTCCTATGGCTATTTTCTAGCCAAGTATTAAAGCACACTACTATGCCAGATGAGATGACGCTGAGTTATGAAAAAAATAAACGTAAAATAAAAAAGGAAATGGCAGACTGTGCCTAATTGAAATCCAACCCCGGGCCCTAATAAATTTTCCCACTTCGGTCTTTGCGATGGATATGTGCGTCACTAAGCGCAAAACACAGTGGTCGCAAGTCTCACTCCAAATTGCTCACAATTTGCTAGTAGATGCACTGCAGCAACTACAGCCACCAGCAGATCAACCAGAAATCAAATATATATAACGCTACTGTAGGCGTAAGTAAGCCGTTTGGATTCTCCTATGGCTATTTTCTAGCCAAGTATTAAAGCACACTACTATGCAAGATGAGATGACGCTGAGTTATTAAAAAAATAAACGTAAAATAAAAAGAAACTGGCAGACTGTGCCTAATTGAAATCAAACCCCTAATAAATTTTCCCACTTTGGTGTTTGAGGTGAATATGTGTGTCACTAAGAGCTAAACACAACGGTAGCAAGTCCCCCTGCTAATTCCTCACAATATGGTACTAGCTGCACTACTAGTGCCAGCAAGCCCAGCCACAAGCAAATAAAAAAAAAAAGTATAACGTTATTGTAGCCCTAAGAAGGGCTGTTGGGTTGTTGTAGAATCACTCCTGCCTAACAGTAAGCTAATAGAACACCCTAACGCTTTCCCTGACCAGCAGCAGCTCTCTCCCTAGCAGCATCCAGACAGAGAATGATCCGAGCAACGCGGGCAGCGGCTAGTCTATCCCAGGGTCACCTGATCTGGCCAGCCAACCACTGCTATCAACGTGTAAGGGTACCACGTCATGCTGGGTGGAGTGCAGAGTCTCCTGGCTTGTGATTGGCTCTGTTTCTGGCCGCCAAAAAGCAAAACGGCGGGAGCTGCCATTTTCTCGAGCAGGCGAAATACTCGTCCGAGCAACGAGCAGTTACGAGTACGCTAATGCTTGATCGAGCATCAAGCTCGGACGAGTATGTTCGCTCATCTCTAATAGGGAAGCATAGAGGTATATATAGAACCTCCACATTGCCACCAGTACGACAATGCAATTGCCCAACCATACTCCCAATAAACCATATATATCTCTCCATCACCCAACAAAGGGAGAGAGTTAAGGGTTTTCCACCAATAGATATGACCCACACTCAATAGGCCTCACCATACCGCCCAAACATTAACAATTGAAAAATTAAAACCGATAGATTACACAAAACCATAAAATTAGCGACCCACTGCCAAATTCTGCTTAAATGAACGGGGAAAAAGATAGTTTCTCATTCATTCCTGAGGGAAAAATGGTATCCAATTTCACAATCCATTTCAATTCAATCCTCTCCAATCTCTTGAAGGTATCTCCTCCACGGGCTCCCAAAATTATCTTGTCTATACCATATGCTCGAAGATCTTGCCATCTGCCTCCATGGTATTCCAAAAAGTGTTTTGCTACCGGTTTAAGCCTGGCTAGCTTTTCCAAATCAGTGGGAAGAAGTTTACTTGCTGTCCTGATGTCCTTAATATGCTCTTGAAGGCGGATTTTCAATTCACGTGTTGTCATGCCTACGTATTTGAGCCCGCAAGGGCAACAAATCACGTAGACTACACCAGTAGTGCTGCAATTCACAAAATGCACAATGTTAAAATTAAGTTGGCCTTTTGAGTCCTGAAAAGCTTTTGTCTTTATAATGTGCGGACAGACAGAACAATGTCCACAGGAATATGATCCCAAGTCAGGACCCTTTGACCCAAAAATGTAATTCCTGGGTTTAGGGGATGTGTAGTGACTCCTTACCAAAGTGCTACCGATGGTATCCGCACGTTTTGACACTACCTGGGGTGTTTGTGCTATATGTTCCCTGATATCAGGATCCGCCAATAGTATTGGCCAGAACCGTTCAAAGATCTTATTCATTTCCCTCCATTGTGCATTATATGGAGTGATAATTCTTACCTTGTTCTCCTGTGCATGTGTTCGTTTTTGAGTCAAGAGTAGTCTTCTATCAGTTGATTTTGCTCTCAAGTAACCCTTTTGTATATCGGAGTCACGATAACCCCTTTGTTTGAAGCGTGTTCTGAGGGTCATAGATTCCTTTTCAAAACTGTCAGGTGTGTCGCAAATTCGTCGTGCTCTCAAAAATTGTCCTGTTGGGATGGAACGGATCGTATGAGCTGGGTGAAATGACCTGGCATGCAAGAGGGCATTAACAGATGTTTCCTTCCGATGTATGGAAGTGTTTAGATGACCACCTGCTCCTACCTCAATCTGAATGTCTAAAAACTCCATGAATGTTTGACTGATATTGCTCGTCAACCGGATGTTCAGATTGTTGGCATTGAGATCTAACAGGAACAGGTCCAGGTCATCCTTTGACCCCTGCCATATAAACAAAATGTCGTCGATGAATCTCATCCACGACAATACATGACCAGGTGTTCTATCCATCGCCTCCTGTACCTCATTCCTCTCCCAATGGCCCAAAAACAAATTTGCGTACGAGGGGGCACAAGTGGCCCCCGTGGCCGTCCCCCTCATTTGAACATAAAATTTCTCTTTGAATAGGAAATAATTGTGGTTTAAAACAAAACACAATAATCTCAAGAGAAAAGATACAAGATCCTCATCAAGGTCACGATTGCTCAAAAAGAACTGGGCTGCTGATATGCCCAGATCATGTGGAATACATGTATATAGTCCCTCCACATCGCAGGATACTAAATACATGTCTGGTTCTAATGTCACATCCTCCAAGCGCTTAAGGACATCCGTAGAGTCCTGAATATAGGACAGGAGTTCTTCCACACAAGGACGCAGGTAAAAATCAATAAATCTACAGGATGGCTCACACAGACTACCACACCCTGATACTATAGGGCGGCCTGGTGGTATTTTGGCATCCTTATGTATTTTGGGCAAAAAATACAACGTGGGTATGATGGGGAACTCTACTTCCAGCCCTTCGCGAATCCTTTCAGGTATAGTGTGGTTTCCTAAAGCCTCATCCAATATACATATCAACTCGTCTTTGTATACTTTTGTGGGATTAGTTGTTAATTGTTTATAACACTCCGTTTGTTTAAGTTGTCTGAATGCCTCGGCCTCATACATTGTAATCGGCCACACCACCACATTACCTCCCTTGTCAGCTGGCTTGAATATTACCTCTTTCATATTTTTTAACTCATTGAGGGCTTTCCTTTGACCTCGCGTTAGGTTATCATATTGGCGGGATTGTGGCAACTTCCGAAGTTCCGCCACTGTCATCAAACGCAAAAACACTCCAGCCCGAAGGTGGCGTTATCTGAGAACAAAGCACTGAGCCCCTTTGCAGAACAGCTCATTTCTAGCAGCAAAGCTCAGCCAGACACTGGAACATATAATAGATACATTAGATCAGGGGTCTCAAACTCAATTTACCTGGGGGCCGCTGGAGGTAGATTCTGGGTAAGGCTGGGCCGCATCAAGTTTTCCACACAAAATGCGCTTACAAAATATCATTATTCAGATTCAAATGTCATGGCGTCTCCCAGCGCAAGGAAAGCCCCATGCTGGGAGACGTGTTCTCTCTATGAACGCGTCCTGTGCACCGAGGGGTCCCAAGCTCCTACCGCACTGAGCCCAGGACACTCCATCCCCCCCTCCCCCCCGGTACTTGCCTCCCATCGAAGAAGATGAAGTCGCCGCTCTGACCTGCACCAAGTGCGTTCAGAGCGGCGACTTCATCTTCTTCAAGTACCGGAGGGAAGGGGATTAACCGGTTACGGGCCCTTTCCTGTTTTTTCATGTCCATTTTTCACTCCCCACCTTCAAAAATCTATAACTTTTTTATTTTTCCATGTACAGAGCTGTGTGACGGCTTGTTTTCTGCGTAACAAATTGCACTTCATAGTGATGGTATTTAATATTCCATGCCATGTACTTGGAAGCGGGAAAAAAATTCCAAATGCAATGAAAATGATGAAAAAATCGCATTTGCGCCATTTTCTTGTGGGCTTGGATATTACGTCTTTCACTGAGCGCCCCAAATGACATGTCTACTTTATTCTTTGGGTCGGTACGATTAAGGGGATACCAAATTTGTTATAGGTTTATAATGTTTTTTACAAAAATTAAAACCTCCTGTACAAAAATTATTTTTTTGATTTTGCCAACTTCTGGCGCTAATAACTTTTTCATACTTTGGTGTACGGAGCTGTGGGTGGTGTCATTTTTTGCGAAATTTGATAATATTTTCAATGATATCATTTTTAGGACTGTACGACCTTTTGATCACTTTTTATAGATTTTTTATATTTTTCAAAATGGCAAAAAAGTGCCATTTTCGACTTTGGGCGCTATTTTCCGTTACGGGGTTAAACGCATTGAAAAAACGTTATCATATTTTGATAGATCGGGCATTTTCGGACGCGTCGATACCTGATGTGTTTATGATTTTTACTGTTTATTTATATTTATGTCAGTTCTAGGGAAAGGGGGGTGATTTGAAATTTTAGGTTTTTTTATTATCATTTTTTTTTTTTTAACTTTTTTGTATTTTTATTTATACTATTTTTCAGACTCCCTAGGGTACTTTAACCCTAGGTTGTCTGATCGATCCTATCATATACTGCCATACTACAGTATGGCAATATATGGGGATTTTCCTCCTCATTCATTACAATGTGCTATCAGCACATTGTAATGAAGGGGTTAAAACGAAATAGCCTCGGGTCTTCGGAAGACCCGAGGCTACCATGGAGACGGATCGCCGCCCCCCGATGACGTCACGGGGAGCGGCGATCCCAGGTAAGATGGCGGCGCCCATGCGCTAGCACCGATCGCGGGTGTTACCGGTAAGCCTTTGCTGCAATATGCAGCAAAGACTTACCGGCTATGGAGGTGGGGGCCGCAAAATATTGTCCCGCGGGCCGCAGTTGGTCCGCGGGCCGCGAGTTTGAGACCCCTGCATTAGATACACTGCAGACAGGAGCTGCAGACTCTATTTACAGTTCATCACCTTCTATTTACAAAATATTCTGCAAAACGCTGAGCTCACAGCAAGAGCAAGAGAAGTTTGCACAAGTTTGCAGCAGCTTGCAGAAGTTTGTAGATACTACAAACAAGTGTCCCCTATGTAATTCTGCACAGTGTCTGAGGGGGATATTGTGCAGAATTACAGGGGTGCAGCAGGAGACCAGCACTGGGGGATCCCCTCCAGGAGAAGCCCCTGCTGGGGAGGTCACTGGGAGCTGGGTGTCACACACCTGGGTGCTGCTGTGAGTGTTATCTTCATTCTGGGCTGTGGGAGAAGCAGAGAGGAGCTTGTAGCAGGATCACATGTAAGAGCCCGAATCTAACATTGCGCCTAAACTGCGCCTAAACTGTGTTAAAGTAAAGTGATTAATAAGAGGCAGAAAATATACTTATCACAGATGGTTGTAGCTTGTGATAATTCTGGCAAAACAGTGCGCCAGAATTTAGGCTCAACTACTACACTTAGGCGCACAAAAGTGATAAATGTGGCCCATTGTGTATTGCATTAATTGTCTAAAGAGAGAAATAACTATTTTAAAACATGTATGTATAAATTGAGAGTGAGGACTGACGCCTGTCACGCCCCGGAAGAAGCCAAGAGAGGCGAAACCTAGGGTTGGGCAATTACTCAGCGTCCACGTGGAGATATGCACATTTTTATGGTTTTTATGTGAATAGATCTGTATTAAAAATTAAATTTTTGGGAGCTGTCTACGCTATGTTTGGTCTATATTTTCTCTGCCTGCTCCACCTGCCACCTTTCTGTCTGACATAGTGGTTAATCCATTATGTGGATTTCACACTTACTTGTTGCTCTCCACTTCAGCAACAAAAAAGTATGGAAATTTGAGTTATACAGATACCCCACAATGGACAACCTATAATTGGAGCGGAAATCACTCTATAAACGACGTGAATTTCACACTTTTTTGTTGCTCTCAACTTTAGCAACAAAAAGTATTGGAATATGCGTTATACAGATACCCCACAATGCACACCCTGGGAGAGGAGCAGAAATCACTCTATAAACTAGGTAGATGTGACACGTATTTCTTGCTCTCAACTTTAGTAACAAAAAAATATTGTAGTTTGCATTATACAGATTCCCCAAAACGCACACCCTGAGAGTGGTCCACAAATCACTACAGCAGCAGTGTGGATATGAAACAGATTTCTTCCTATTGGATTCAGTAACTAAAAAGAACTGCTATTTGGGGTATACTGTACAGATCCCCCTAATCACACATCCTGGGATTGGAGCAGAAATCTCTGCAGCATAGTACACTAACAGCAGCTCGACGCTACAGACAGCACATTCAGTGTGAAATGCGGAGACTGAAAATGGCTGGTTTTTATAGGGCTGTGTGACGGTCACTGTTTGGCTTACAAGTCTGCAGATGTCATTGAGGGTGCTCCTTTCCAGAGTTCTCTGCCTCATGTAACACGTTGTGTTCGATCCCATTTAGCTAAAAAAAAGAGGGGGGAAAAAAAATTCCATGAATCAGCATAAACTTCAGGTTTGTGACGAATCGAATTTTCCTAGAAATTCGCATCGAATTCCACTTCATTCGAATCGATTTGCACATCTCTAGAAATTACTATAAACAAAGAGGACATAGGAACAAGCTTTTTAAATGGCAACAAGCCACATGTCAGCAGCTGCAAGTACCAATTAGTGACACACTGGCCCTTTAAATTTTACAAAGGCGACACGCACACACCCTAGGACACACACACTGAGCCATGAGAGATGTCACTAGAACCCAGCGAGGTGCTTAAGGCAGCAGGCGCAGAGGGGCACACAGAGGTACACGGGTGTGACTGTGACCCGAGACATGGGGCACAAAGGCACCCGTGACACACTGCAGCACCATACCCTCAGAAGGTCCAGCGTATTCATGAGGGGGCAGTCCGAGGAGGCGGGTACTGCTGCATGAAGCCTGGCAGTCAATGTCTACCTACGGCGTGGGAGGTATGTCATGCAATAAATCCTGGCACACAAATGGCTTTGATGTAAAAGTGAAGATGCAGCAAGTGTGTAAAAGTTTTCAGCTACAATCAGCCTTTATCAAACACTACAATATAGAAAATAAATGCATTGAGAAGAGTGCTTAACATCATCAGTAAACACTGACATATATTATCTAAAACTTATCCCAACATCAGGGAATTTCAGGTCAACATGCTCCCCTGCTTAAAGAAAAGGGAAGCATACTGGATCCATACTCTACAGACTATGGAACTACGTGGATTTAACAGGGAATACAATTTAAACAGTTTCTTGTTATATTTATGACATGTTTTTTATTACCAATACTGACTTTTTCTACCTTCCTTTACAGAACCGCTGAGGATCACTCTGGCAGCCGCTGTTCTCGCCTCTGGTATCCTTAAATCTTTGATTCATTTTCTTTTTTCTTTATTTATTTTCCTTTATTTTATTTTACATTTATTCTTCATTTTTACCTTTGTATTTTGTTTTCCTTTCATCTTTTTTTCGCATATTCATTAGCCATTCATCTTATCCTCTCATACTGCCTTACTACCTCCTATATTACACAACATATTCCATAAATAAACATGCATACTTCTTCATGCTCATATTTGCAAATCTCAATTCATCTCTACATCCACATTCTTACACAACATATCTCATAAACAAACATGCATATGGGATTTATAAGGGCACACAGGTTGAAACAACAACCCATTTACAATAAATGACACTGACACTTGCTAAATGGAAAATATTTTGGCCACGGCCTTTATTCACTACCTTACATAAACTTGCAAAACCAACTTAGATAAAACTTTATTCACCATAACTTGTATCAACCTTTATTTACAAACATCAGATTTGCCATAAGCCAAACTGAGTTCAACTTAACAGAAAATTTTCCCCGGTACATAAAACAAAGGCTGTCACGAACCCGACTCACCGGAGTTCACACACGGGGATACCTACTCTATGGAGTCCCAGAATTTAGCCCTTAAACTCCGCCCACTTCCACAAAATGGCATCCTAGCGCTAAATTTACTCCATGCAATCTCAGCATCCCATCAATCCACTGCCACCGCCCATGAGTTACTTACACAAAGAAGGCCGTAGGCACCTCAACCACACAGACAATGCACCCTGATGATAACTCAGCACCTGCACTCACTTATTACAATTATAAATTCACACAGAACATGCAATCGCTTACTACATGGACTATGCTAACAATGACCTCTGGTAACGCGATTCCCTTCAGAGACCTATATTCTTTAAGGCTACAAGCAGAGGCTTATTAAAAGTTTTTAATTTACATAAAAATGCAGTACACTCAAAGAATTAAATTGTCAGATAAAATGAAAAAAAGATTAAAACAATACATATACGATACTTACAAACAGTTAGGGAAGAAAGAAACAAAAAATTCTTGCTAGTGAAATAGGAAGAAATTCTTTGGCCCGCGGACAGGGCATAGACATCAATCCAGCCTTCTATTGTCATAGAATCCCCAGACTGAACCACATCATGTGGCTGCTTCATTAATTTAAACCCAGGTGATTTTTGACCCCCACCCCTGGCTGTGATGTCACTGTGCAGGGGAGTTTTTCTATCCCCTCCCATCAGTGAGCTACTTTTTGGGTCTGGGTTTTTATCAAAACCCCATAACTTTTGATTGGAAGATGGCACAATTGTGCCATTGCTTCCAATCAAATGGGCACGTTATTCCCATTAACCCCATACCAAACTCGGGTTGTCTTAGCCTAATATCAGGGGTGTTCTGCTATTGGCTGCCTTCCATTGCAGCTAACGTTCTGATTTTCGGTCCAGGAGTGTGTCTAGACCCCATAACTGTCCTGTCTAACTGGGGACCCATAATTATGAATTATGCCCCAGTTATGGACAGCTATGATATTCCCTTTGTCTAAATTTGGAGGGAAAAACTACAGTCTGCTCCTACTTTCACCCCCCATTCTAAACTGCACTCTGGCCTAAGTGTTAATTTCCACACTTAAGAAAGAGCACTGATCAAAAGTGACTCCCTGGAGTGCAGAGACACACTGCCCAGTGACTCTTCCTGACTGGCTGTAAAAAGCAAATGGAGCCTAATGACTCATAACAGGACAGAATGAAACAACACACAAGAAAGAAAAATAAAAATATAAAACAAACAAACTGTGGAGGAGTAATATTATTATCACAAAGACCGTGACAAGAAGACAAGACATATTACAATACAATCACAAAGGAGGGCGAGCGGGCAACATGGTCAGATGTCCGGGGTTCAGTACTGAAAAAGTGAGCCTTAGAACTAAAATTGTCAATATATAAAGAAAACTTCGGACGTGTGACCTGCTTACTAATAGCCAATGAATCCCTGTCACCAAGGGACCGAAGAAAATATCCGGCCTTTGACATCAACAAATCAAGTACTTGTTACCACCGGGCAGACTTCAGCCCAGGTGGCAACAACAAAGAGCGGTAGAATTCTTCCCGCCAAATTACCTCAAACAGTTCACCATATATGTGCCCATAATTCCATGAGGAACCTTCCTTATTGTCCGGGTTCCCCACATTTCCTCATCATTAAATAGGTTTATTCCTTATTCATCTCTACATCCACATTCTTTCTCTTGCTGTTACCAAAATATTTGGTTTATACTTTATTTATCTCAACATCCACACTTTTGCCCTTTCTGCTGCCCAAATCTTTCATACCGATCACCCCACACAGATGCATAGTGCCCGCTGTACAATGTCTCATTGATGTACGCACGCATGTGTGCTGCAATACCTTCACAGACACAGAGCACTGTTACATACTTTTCTGGCTCCACTACATTGATGTGACATGCGCATCATGCACGTGCCCGCCGACTCTCACAGTACACTTCCGGTCCACGCTTCATCACATACAGCAACAGTATTTAACTGGTTCACCCATTGCAACACACAGCACCTCCTATTCTACACGGCAATCTGTGCTCAGATGACTTCTTTTCTCTTACCAGCGGCTACATGGTGAGCCCTCTTCAGGTCCCACAAGTTTTTATTTGTTATCCCATTACTTAAGTGAGCATTATTCTTGTTTACCCTCCATAAATGCAATATGTCCATGATCTACTTTCTGCGGTTGCGGATGCAGATATAGATCCGGGGTCCTCCAACTTAGGCATCAGATGTATTCACCGTTGCCTTTATGTATATTATATAAATACTGTAAATACCGTATATACTCGAGCATAAGCCGACCTGAGTATAAGCCGAGGCCGCTAATTTTACCACAAAGAACTAGGAAAACGTATTCACTCAAGTATAAGCCTCGGGTGGGAAAATCATTGGTCACAGCCCCCACAGTATATAGCCAGCAAGCCCCCAGTAGTATATAGCCAGCCAGCTCCCAGTAGTATACAGCCAACCCCCTTTATTATATAGCCTGCCAGCCCCTGTAGTATACAGCCTGCCAGCCCCCTTTAGTATATAGCCATCCCCCATTAGTATGTAGCCAGCCTCGTTGGTATTAGCCAGCCATCCCCCTGCAGTATACAGCCAGCCAGATCCCTGTAGTATACAGCCAGCCCCCTGTAGTATACAGCCTGACCCCTGTAGTATACAGCCAGCCTGCCCCCTGTAGTATACAGACAGCCATCTCCCTGTAGTATACAGCCAGCCTGCCCTGTAGTATACAGCCAGCCAGCCCCCCAGCATATAGCCTGCCAGCTCCCTGTAGTATACAGCCAGCCTGTCCCCTGTAGTATATAGCCAGCCAGCCCCCTGTAGTACATAGCCAGCCAGCCTCCTGTAGTACATAGCCAGCCAGCCTCCTGTAGTATATAGCCAGCCAGCCCCCTGTAGTATATAGCCAGCCTGCCCCTGTAGTATACAGCCTGCCATCCCCCTGTAGTATATAACCAGTCTTCCCCTTGTAGTAAACAGCCTGCCTGCCAGCCCCCTGTAGTATATAGCCAGCCTGCTCCCTTTAGTATACAGCTAGCCTGACCCCTGTAGTATATAGCCAGCCAGCCCCCTGTAGTATATAGCCAGCCTACCCCCAGTAGTATACAGCCAGCCTATCCCCAGTAGTATACAGCCTGCCAGCCCCCTGTAGTATATAACCAGCCTGCCCCCTGTTGGTTGCTCCCTGTAGTATACAACCAGCCCACCCAGCACTTAAAAAAAATAAACTTACATACTCCTCTTCGGGTGCTTCCAATGTTGGCTCTTCTGTCTTCTCTGTGATGCTCCGGTCCCTGTGTCTCCTCTTCTTTCTTCGGTCTTCTATAACAGCATGGCCGCATCTCTGTCGGCCGGCGCATTTTATGATGCGTCCGCTGATAGTGGGTACCAGCCGGCATAATGGGCACCAGTGGGCAGATAACATCGCCACGTCTCTGCCGGCTGTTACAGAAGACCAAAGAAAAAAGAGGAGCCGCGCTGAGCATCGGGGGCGCCGGAGGGTGAGTATGTAAGTTTTTTTTTTTCTATTGACTTCTCTATTAGCCGAGGTGAAGTTTTCAGCATTTTTTGGGCTGAAAAACTCATACGCTTATACACGAGGATATACGGTATATATGTAAATATGGATGTTATATCTAATGTCGATTTCACTCTTCTTTATTTTCTATATTGTAGTGTTTGATAAAGGCTAATTGTAGCCAAAAACATTAACACACTTGCCGCAATAAAAAATCTTCACTTTTGCATCAAGCCATTTGTCTATGAGGATTTATAGCATGATGTATCTGGGAGTTGGATTCCAATCCTGTGCACCTTCAACACTATTCAGGAGTGTTATTGGAATAAGTTTAAATATATGGCATGGGATGGGCAGTCCAGGGGAGAAGCAGCACCTCCAATCGTCCCCTCATGAATACGCCGGAGAGTGATCCAGCGTTCCGAGTGTAGGAGCTGCAGAGTTTGCTAACTTTATTGGACGGCTCCGATAAAGCTAGCAGTTTAACATTGCTGATAATGGGGTCGCTTCTTACTTTAGTGTGAAAGGTCCTTTTTAAATATATACTGATTTTGTAAAGCAAAATTGGAACAGACAGACGTCTTTATGAGTCATGTACATCTCTTGCTTCACATGACCATGGACTGATTTCAATCCACTAGATGTAAACAAAGAATGGCAGCAACAGAGATCTAGAAAACCGAGAGAAATTTATATTGAATGGGAAATGGAAAATTGTATAACTTATCACTACACAGTCAATAAAATGTATTTAAAAATTGACAACCCCTTTAATAAATATATACTTTAATGCATTATAAAGTAACCTGTACTTTATATTCAGCACCCCTTCATCAATTCTTTTACATGCAGTACTCTCTCATGCATCTGCATGATAAAACTACTCTCCCTCCCCCTAGTAATAAAACACCTCCATTATACAATTATACAATTGTTTTCCTAACTCTAGTAATAAATTGCCCCTTCGTATAAATAAGTCCCTCCATCTAGTTATAAATTGCTCTAAAGTGTGCATGTACAGGCTGCAATAATATTGTGTCCATAAGAAAAAAAAGCACTGCTTCATCCAGCAATACAGTTTAAAGCACTCAGGGGGATATGGGTCTGCCTCCAGTTTCCCTTGGGTTCCCTATTATCAGGGTGAACCAACCAGATCCCCCCCCCCCCTGGGCAGGTCCCTACTTTTGGTGGGTGAATCGACCACACTGTAATCCGTCATTGATTGGTTATATTCTATTATTAGCTGTTATTTGCAGTGTGAAATTTCTAAGAATGGCATAGCATTAACCAGCATTTCTTAATAGAAGGTTACACAACAAGGACATGTTTGTAGCAGAAAAGTTATACCTTTTCCACTGTTCCCAATATTTAAAAAAAATAAAGAAATATATTTTAGGCCCAATAAACAAATTCAATTGAAAAATGGCTAAATTTGGGAAAATGTTATTTTTCACATGAGTCCATAGTGTAGCGTCCTTTATTTAAGCGGAAAAACACATGCAGGGAGAAGCAAGCCTTGGCAACGGGGTTGTTTCGCGCTCAGCAGCGCCAATATTTTTCACATGATGTGCAACCAGATTGAAAGCAGATTATTTTATGCGCAGTTTATTCTATTGTGGTTTGTGTGACTTTCACCGACACATGTTCCGTAAACATTTTTTCTCAGTTCAGTGTTAGCACTTGATATGAATCAAGCACTTTTTCCCTTCACTGTTCAACAAAAATCGACATGCCATTTGAGAACCTCTTATACTTTTTATGGTTTTCATAGTTAAGTGGAGAAATCTTGCTATTCTGAGAAAACAGAGGACAATGTGAAATATTTAGTTTTACATCATTCTAATAATGAGAAGCTGTAATTGAATAATTTATCAGCCATCATTTAGAAATGTTCAAGTTAAAGACAACAATAAAGGCCATGTATCCACTTGATCCCAAAGATAACAATCATATTTTATCTAGTAAACATTATATATAATGATATTTATAATGATGACTGAGTCTCGTGGAGATGCTAAATGCAGAGGATCTCATCATGGGATTTGGGTTATACTACTGCATAACACAACACACTTTTGTTGTATTATCAGGAGATGTATATGTCACGGGTGGAGATTTCTCCGATCGCGGGTGTTAACCCCTGACAAGCCGCGGTCGCGCTGACACAAATATTCCCTATACACAGGCAATAAAGTGAAAAAAACCACAAAATCGCCAAAACCCCCCACATATTTGGTATCGCCACGTCCGTAACAATCCATACAATAACTCAAAAACATTATTGGACCCGCTCGGTGAACGCCGTAAAAACAAAACCCGAAAAACACGCCAAAAATGTACATTTTTCATAAAATCTCTACACAAAAATGTTCTAAAAAGTGATCAAAAAAAGCTATGTGCGCAAAAATGGTACCACTGAAAAGAACAACTCAACACGTAAAAAATAAGCCCTAAACTAGCTCTGTCAACCAAAAAATATTAAAGTTACGTCTCCGAAAAGATGGCGATGCAAAAACAAATGAGATTTCCTCTATATTAGTTTATCCAGTAAAATTGTAAAAATAAATGAAAAACTATATAAATGAGGTATCACCGTAATCGTAGTGACCTATAGAATGAAGGTAATATAATATTTTTAGTGTACGGTGTACGACCCCCAAAAAATACGAAAAGAAAGTAAACCAAAATTGACAATTTTCTTTTCACCCATACATTCAAGAGTTAATAAAATCTCATCAATAATCTAATGACCCACTAAAATAAAGTATTTGTAAAGTGCATCTCATGTTGCAGAAAATAAGCCCTTATATGTCCAAATTGCCAAAAAAATAAAGATTGTATAGCCAATAAAAATTGACAATGCATAATCTGCTCTGAATGGCGCTGCTTCCCTTCGATGCCCTGTTGTGTGCACATACTGCAGGTTACCACCACATATGGGGTATTATTATACACGGAAGAGATTGGGTATCAAATTTTGTGGAGCGTTTTGGTATTTTATCCACTGAGAATTTGTACATTTTTTGAAAAACATATTAATTTAGCCAAAAAAATTTTACTTTCAAAATTGCATTCGATTTTGTTTTAACCCCTGTAAAACAATTAAAGGGTTAACAAACTTCATAAAAGTTGTTTCACGTACGTTGAGGGCCGTAGTTTCTATAATGGGGTAATTTATGGGGTTTACTTTTATTTAGGTCTCTCAAAGTGATTTGAAACCTGAGCAGGTCCCTCAATAGCAGGATTTTGCGTTTTTTATGAAAATGTGAAAAATTGCACCTAACGTTCAAAGGCCCATAACATCCTACAAAAATAAGAGTATGCATAAAAAACCATGTCTACATAAATTAGACATTTAGTGAATGTTAGTTATTACGTTTTTTTGTGGTTATGACTATGTGTGGAAAAAGTAGAACATTTTGAAGTTCAAAAATCTAAAATTTTTCCAAATTTTCACCAAATATCTGATTTTCTCATAAATAAATGCAAAACATACCACCAAAATTTTTCAAATAACCTGAAGTACGATGTGTCACGAGAAAACAATTTTAAAATCACTTGGATATGTTAAAGCGTTCCGAAGTTATAACCACTTATAGTGACACAGGGCAGATTTGAAAAAATGGGCCGTGTCAGGAAGGTGAAAAGTGGCTTCAGCGTTAAGGGGTTAAATGTTTTTATTGGTGTTTTTTCTGTTTTTCTTGAATAAATTTAAGATTATTTTTTGTAAATATTGAATGGACCTTTGTTCTTTTGCACACCACTCTGTTGTTTGGAATTGTTTGTATTATTTAAGGTGTTGGTCCTTTTTGGTTATGACCTTATGTGGTTGAGCCTAATCTAATTTGCCACATCCCATAAGCCTGACAGTATATTATACTGGTATTTCTTTCATGAATATACTATTTCATTTCTCTCACAATCTCTACTATATTTATGTATTTTGATGAAATTTTATAAAACACAATAAAAATAAATGACATAAGGGCTTTGCAACCTTTTCTGTGTATAGCCTTTATTCCATTTTTGTGGCTAGATTTCTTTACTCACTGTTTTCCAAAAGCCATATTTCCCATTCACAAAGTTGGACAAGAAAATATCCTGGTGGCTTTAGAAAAGCCTGTGGACACTAAAAACTATTGTGTGGACACTGTGGCCAAAATAACAGCAGACTTATACAACTTTTTATGCCTTTTTCTGGATCAATATTGCAGGATTAAAGGATTGTAGGACTTAAGCTACTATCTCTTAGTACAGTTTAGTATAGAAGAATTAATGGAGTTTACCATGATGTTAATAGAGGTTGTAAAAAGTTTGTTGGATTGGGCTCCCTACCTAGTGATTGCTAACTGAAAATGTACTGGAATCTTCTCTGCAGCTATAGTCCCTGTGTGTACTGCTTTTTGTAGGTATACTGACTGTTATTGGGTCCTGGATTTGGCATTAGGGTTCCAGCTTAAAGAGGACCTGTCACCACAAATTAGTGTCCCCATCCAAACATATCTACTAAATCTACTCCCCAGCCCCTTTCTAAAGCTTCCCATATCATAACCCTGGCTTTAATACTTCACAAATCTTCCCTTAAACATAAGACACACAACATACTTATAGGTCCAATCAACGGAGCAGCTGTCAGACTTATTCATTAGGGGGTCGTCCAGGCACTCCTTTTCCTTCACAGGCCACCACTCCCCCAGGCATCCATTTCGCAAGCTCTGCCGGCTTCCTGCACTGCCCCACTAATGTCTCCTTTCATTGAAGCTGGCAGCATCGCTGGCATCTATTGTGCAAACGCTGCAGGCTTCATGCTCTCATAAGTTTTTGTAATGAACCTGCACAATGAAGGTGTAATGTCTGGATAGTGGAAAAGAAATGTTGAGAGATTTTTACGGGTTACATACGGCCACATTCATTTCAATGGACAATACGTCTGACCATTTTTATTGCCGTTGTTAACTCCGTACCGTACACTAGCCGTATAAAAATCTAGAGCATATCCTATTTTCTCCTGTATTTCAGTTCCGTATGCCATAGAACCCTATGGGGACGTATAAAATACGGGTTACATACGTGCTACATACGGATGAAAAACGTCAAGTATATACGAGCACATACGGCCCGTAAAAAGGGGACTGGAGAAATCATACGTCCGTGTGAATGTAGCCTTAGTTGGTGATCTGTCTGTACTATCTGTATCTTCTGCACTCATGTAAACATTTCTCCTAACTACCAATAGCGGCTCGATCAGATAACATTAGATGTCAGACTGTCAAAACAACCATCCATGTATCCCCTCTCAAAATCTGTCAAATGTGGAAAATGTCTTCAAGTTTGTCAGAGGCACATTTAACAGTAAACTATCCCATATATATATATATATATATATATATATATATATATATATATCTTAAGGCCGTTTTACCGTATTCAATCAAACTTCAGAATATAAAACCTGATTTCAGCACAATTGGTATTAAAGTACAAGCGGATCAGTTTTGTGCGGCTCTGAAACATGAGCAGGTGGGCTACAGCTGAGAAAAGGTCATTTCCTCCTGGCTTTGTTTTCACATCCTCAGTGTGTCACCCCAGGGAACAAATTAAAGCTTCAACAACCTTTTTATGAGTCTATGTCCTCCTTTGTCTTTTTAACAGGTTGTCTTGTATCGCTTTCTGGATCCCATTGAAATATACCCTTAAATAGAATTTGGGCTTCACAATGGATGAACTTAATGAGATCGCTAGCAATAAAGAGGAACACATAGGATTTATAGCTATAGCTTGAAAAGAATTTGCAAAGTTCCAGTCTATGTTATTAATGGAACATTCGCTTAAAAAATGCCCTTTCTATAAGCATGGTTAATAGATCCTAGCACATCAAAACTGTACTGCTCTCTACTAACATTCATAAAATCTATGTACGCAGCAGCGTTTTAGTATGGCATGCAGCATATTAAATAGATGTTCCCCATCATTTAACAAAGGACCCTATGAGAAGGTCACATTTCATACAGAATGAAGAGTTTAGCCTATGCCAAGAGAAGTGACTTGTAGAATCTTAGAAAACTTTACTTCTTTATGCAACTACTTTTACAACTCATAGTAAAAAGGGGGTGGGGCTTAGCAGTAAAGAGACATGATGACTACACAGAAAGTGGAAGAGGGTTGAGGGTTGAGTTGCGCAAGACTTTTTATTAGCATCAGACACTTTGATAATCTGCAGCATAATTGAATCCCTTAAACATATTTCTTATTTATTTGTGTTAAATTTGAGTCTTATAAATTGGAGATAAAATCACCGATGAATAAGAGGTTCTTTTTTGTTTCCAAGAGTCTTTATTGTGTACAAAATTAAAAAAGATGAGGCATCTGGCCTTGGTTATGTTATTCAATATTTTACATCCTACCACTTTTCCACTCCTCCACTGTGTTCCAGTCACTGTAGTGGTTGCCCATCTATCACAGAGTACAATTTAAACTTCTCATATCACAACAGTCAAAGCAAACTAGTAGTGACCACATCGATGCTCACTATTTTGACATGAACTAAAATTTGCATCTTCTGTAATTGAACCTTCCTACTCCCAAAACCAACATTTCTTCCAAGCTGCACCATTTTCTCCAGAATACACTATCCCCAACAATTAGCCTCATATCATACTTACAGATTTTAAGGATGCAGACTGGCCAATGACATTTCCTAATTTAACTAATCTACATTATTTCTTCAAAATTACTTTTTTTGAAGACTCGTGTCTACATTACTCCCTTCATATTTCCCTTGAACTTCATGCACTTTGGGCTATTTAACATTGGTGCTGGTGCTCAGTTTCCGTTGTGCATCCATTGCATTTTGTCTCAGTTGTGTCTCTGTCATGACCTGCAAAAAAGTATGAATAAGTTATTAGAATCAGAATATGGAAAAATGAAGATTTTTTTTTCAATACAAAAGGTTTTAATTCTTTAATTAATACAACATTATTTAACTTTGTACACCCCCCCCCGCCCCCCTAGTCGCAAACACCCAAAGAATAAAGGGGAGGTGTTATTTTGAGTGCAAAGTAAAAATCTTTAAAATAAAGCCCAAAAGAAAATGGCGCAAAAGCATCTTTACGTCAGGTCCACTGTATTTGGATTTTTTTTCCCTGCTTCCGAATAAATTGCAAGGAAAATTGAATAAAGCCATTAGGAAGTGCTATTTGTTACACAGAAAAAAAAGCCATTACAAAGCTTTCTACATGGAAAATACATGTGCAATAGGAGGAGTTAAAGAAGGTGAGCAAAAAATGGAATCTCAAAACCTAAAAAATGCATCGACAGGAAGGGGTTAATATCCTCATACAGTGAGAGAATCCCTGCTATGGTGTATAATGCTGTACATAGTGCTTGTGTGTATAATGTCTAAATGACTAAATAAATTAGTCATAACATTTTGAAGAGTGAATATTGAACATATTAAACATGTGGTCCAGCCATCATTTTGTGCCTAGGAAACAATAGGAAACAATTGTGTTTGGTTTCTCATCATCATAGCTGCAGGAAATTTCCGATTATCCTTTTTGTGACTAACAATGTGTCATTGCAGATTTCACTGTTTTGCTAATACTCCATCATTCATTCAACTTGTCTTTTTCTGTAAGAGCCTCCAATTCATCTGAAATAATGACCTCTTCCCTGGTCCCATTTGTTTGCAGCAGACGTTGACGTGACAATAATCCTATAGCCGGTTTTAGTTGCCTTTGTCCCATGTGCATTATTTTATCCTTATTGGCATTAAGTTGTAGATGTCACACACTCCTACTCATTTTTTTCCGATTCACTAAGTCATTTATCATTTTATTTACTCCCCCACCCCCAAAGAAAACCCTATTATAGATCTTTGTGTCATGTGCTATTGCAGCTTTTTTATTACAGCCCATTTGTTAAACCCCTAATAAACATGTTACAATGTAAGATCCTCCAGAGGACATCCCATACTATAAGTGTATTGGTCCCTTGTTCCCACTAGATATACGCTTCATTACCCGCTGTTCCATGCTTTCTTCTAATTCACATTGGAAATCTACATCTCATATTCATTAGTAAAGATAAAAGGATTTCATGATATCGATATATGTATACCAGAGCTAAGTATCGGTATGTGAATTTGATTAGGCATAAATTGATTTTGGGGTATTAATATATTGTGTTATAAATATTAATGTTTCAAAGTTTAAGGAACTGTCCAGAATTTTCTAAAAATGAAATCAAAGTAGAGGATAAAATAACAATTTATATATGGCAGTGTGTACAGTATATGGAAGGAGTGAACAGACACCCTAAGGTTAAAGTACCCTAGTGTGTCTATAAATACAGCAAAATAAAATGTAAAAAAGGTTAAAAAGCCTAAAAGTTCAAATCAATTTTCTTAGAACTGATCTAAAAATGAAAACATAACAAAATCTATACAAATGTGCTATCTTGATGATCTAAATGACCTAAAAAATAAAGTGCAGGTTTCATTTGAGGCGCACAGTGAAAGCCATAAAAACAGAGCCCACAAGAAAATGGTACAAATATTTTTTCTACAATTTTACCGAACTTGGAATTTTTTTCTAGCTTCCTAGGACATGGCATGGAATAGTAAATACTGTCACTATATAGTCAAATTTGTTACACAGAAAACAAGTCTCTATACAGATCTGAATACATAAAATAAAAAGTTATGGATTTATAAAAGAGGGGACCGACAAATGCTAACGCAAAAACAAAAAAGGGCATCAGGGGAAGGGGTTAACTGATCATTAGACCACTGTTATATTATCTACAACATTTGTCTGAATCAAATCAGTAAATATTCGGATTTGATTTGGAGCCTGAAAATAACCAGATTGGTACTGAAGCTACTGAATTTATAGATTTGCTCATCCCAAGTATTGACCATGAACATCAATGACTGAAAAGCTGTTTTTCTGATTCTAATGTCTACAAAACATGGAATAAAAGTGTTCAAAAAGTTTATTTTACATCAAAATCTTATGCAAATCAAATCTTTGTATGAACAATGCTATGGGATGCTATATATAGGTCCTACAGGAGCTTAGCTCTACTCTGATAATTGTTGGATTTCCATCCTGCACTTTAGCTTCTAAACCCACCATGGTGCCCCAAATAGGCTTTATGTTGTTCATTAACCACTGGAGAATAAGCAGCATATTGCACTTTAATAACAGAATATTGATTCTGCAAAAGACATTAACCACCAGAAAATGGTAACTGCACAGTTTAATACTATTCTAATTATGGAGTCTATCGAACGTTAACCACCACACCCCTGGGGTCTTTATACAGGGATCATGACTTGATGCTCTGATCCACAAGGTGCTAGTGGCTTGTAAGACTTAAAAGTGTTTTAGTTTTAACCCAAAGCTTTACTATGGTAGTAATTTTTTGCCATTTGCTTACTTATGCTTATTACGTGTAATTTGCCATGCATGATGCAAAGATATGGCATTGTAGATTAAAAACATAAGTATATATTGAATTATATGGCAAATTAAAAAATACAATGATGATTTTGAAAGCAAAAATATTTAACCAGCTTGACACAAGGCTATTTTCCTTGCTACATGACCACGCCCCTTGCTACATGACCAGGGGCTGATGATTTTTGCAGTCAGTGCATGACAAGTCAGAATTAGGTAACATTCACACTGTGCATGGGGGACAAATATACGGCCGACGTATATACTGGCGATATGCGTCCCCATAGAGGGCAATGGGCGTACGGCGCCCTACGGGAGCGGTACGCTGCCGTACTGCTCCATACCCCGTGAAAAGATAGGACGTCCTATCTATTCACGGAATACGGCGCCATGTGCCATGTATCCCTATGGAGAGGGGCGGGATGATCACCTCCTTTTCTCCCCGCGTGCCCGCCGTGATCCCTGCGTGCTACTGCTGTGTGAATCCAGCCTTATCTTGAGTTTCAAACCTCCAGGTAATTCTTGGGCATCTTGGGACTTGCGTAGATTGCAGCCTGTATCACTGAGTCAGCTAAGTGCGGGCTGTGCTCAAACATACGAAGTGCTCACTCACACACATTTTGGGATGATTAAAACAGTTATACTTTATTGTTGCAAATAACATAAAACCATATAAATATATCCTTATCACTTAGTTCTTAGAATCACGAGAAGCAAACATCAATATATTTACCGGATATTGCAGTATCAGTTTCCCAGCTTGCATCACAAACAGAAGTGCGTCCACTTATCATGTCTGGAACATCCCTGTCCTCCATCAAAATCCCCTTGTTTTTATAACATTTAATAAAAAAAAAGGCATTGGGGGTCATTTACTAAGGGCTCAATTCGCGTTTTCCCGATGTGTTACCCGAATATTTCCGATGTGCGCCGATTTCCCCTGAATTGCCCCGGGATTTTGCCGCATGCGATCGGATTGTGGCGCATTGGCGCCGGCTTGCACGTGACGGAAATCGGGGGCATGGCCGAACGAAAACCCGACGGATTCGAAAAAACTGCCACATTTTTTTAAAAAAATGTATTGCGAAAATTGCGCTTACCTTCACTCAGCCCAGCTCGGTGTATTCCAGTGCGTTCTGATGCTCTTCAGCGCAGCAGCGCCACCTGGTGGACGGCGGAGGAACTACCTTAGTGAATCCCGGCCGACCTGAATCCAGCGCAGAGAACGCACTGCTGGATCGCGAATGGGCCGGGTAAGTAAATCTGCCCCATTAACTATATTAGATACTGTCACATCATCATTTTGTAACATTTTTATCAATGATCACGGGCTGTTATGTGCACAAGACTTGTTATTGTCTTGTGTGGCGCGTGATCCTCGCTTTTAACACTGCGTGATCACATCATGCATGAGACAAAGGACAAGGTTTTACTCCATTTTGTTGGGGATTATTAGAAACTTAATACGCCACATTGTCACATTCTAATTGATGTAATTGCTTGTATCAGTTTTCTGACCTTTCCCTCATGTTTTTATACAGCAGAAGTTTTTTTCCATTGAGGAGAACCTAAACTGAGATCCATGTTACTGGAGGCATTTTGTTTTGTTGTTGACGGGAAAAAACTATTTCCTGAAGTATTCTGTAGAGCCATTTTGTATCTTCTGGGTCATTTGGTTACTTGTTATAAAATAAGATGTACAAGCCAGTTTTTATTTTCCAGAGGACATGTGTCTTTGAAAAACTAAACACAAACAAAGCTATTTTATTGGAACCTTTGGAAGGCCAAGTGTGAGGAACCTGCAGGTATTGTCTTGGTCATCAAGCCCCCCCCCCCATCCCCCAGCCTCAGTAAATTAACCTAAATGAGCCAGTTTGTTGACAAAACCAGCATGTGGCCGGGCTTCAAAGACCTATACAGACAAACCGACTCCAGGCATCCTCGCCTCCTATGTTTCAAACAAAGAGCCATTAAAACTTTCACATCACCAGGTTGAATAGAGACAGTTATGAAGTTATGGTCCGTCTCACCAGAACACCAAATACATTTTTGGATTGGTTATTCTTCGTAAATCATAACAACCCATTGTTCATTGCTCTAGGATACTCAGATCCAGAGATATCAATATCTCTGGATAGGACCATAGCAAATGGGTCAGGTTTGGTATCAATGCGATCCTGGGATTCACCCAGATCCAATGATACCAGAACCATGACCCCAGGACTTCCCCTGGGGTAGCTGTGGCTTCTCCAGGGCTCTGGATGTAATATCAGGTAGGAGGGACCATTGACCCCCCTTAGGGTGGACAGAGGTGTGTCCACACCTGATATAATCGGGCGCCCTTGAAGGGGCTGGTGTCTTTTGTCCTGGGGGAAACTAACATCAACTAAGCGCAGGGAAGATCTAAAAGTGTGGACTATCCATCCCCATTAGGCCACACACAAAGGTAACTAACTAACTAACTAAACTGCTTAGACTTGTGGTGCTACCCGTGTAATTTGTACTCTGTTTACTGTATATATCTATTGTGTGTACTGTATTGTCTAGTGTGCCCTTAAGGCAATTAAATATAAAATCTAATCTGTGTTGCTCTTTTATCTCGATCACAAATCTTACGTCCGGGTTTCTCGCTTATATACATGCTACCGGGTTGGTTCCTCACCCTATATAATCCCGTTACGGACCGGGCTTATATTAAAGGAGAACTGGTGGCAGCATAAGGCTGATAATATTCTGTCTCACTGCGGCTAGTGAGAGGGATCTTATAGCCATTCAGGGATTTGATTTAGGGTTGTGCCATTTCCGGAAGTTGTGTGGACAACTTTAAATCACTTCCTGCGCCTCTCAGAACCCGTGCGTTCTGGGAGTGTCTGTAAAAGGATAACTGAGTGACCTTACGTACCCTCCAGGGGTCCGGAACGTCGCGGTTTCCTTCACATTGGTGGCAAGCGGTGGGATAATCGAGATAATAGTGTTTGATTGTGTAATCCATACTCTCAAATACTAAAGATTGCCAACAGCAGCGTTTGTGTTGGGATCTTAAGACCAATTCAGCACTAGACACAAGCAGAGTGCAATTACAGTAAGGTGTGAGGTACATCAAGTTGCAGTTCTTTGTTAGTTACCAACAGCTGTGATAATGGCCGGTAGGAACAAAGGCAGGAAGAATGCTGCCAGTGCTGTGGACATTACAGAGGACGATGCAGTACCGCAGTTGGACCAGGAGGAGGTGGGGGGCGCTATTGTTCAAGGCGAGGGGGAGCTCTGCCCAGACTCCCCAAGGAGCCAGTCGCCAGTGGTCAGTCCCACATTGGACCGCCCACTGCCCGCCCACCCACATGGTCTGATGGGCTCGGCGGCCATCTTTCAAGCTGCCTTGTCCAGTTTACAGGCGGGGAACCATGCTGCATACGAGACCCTCATGGCTGCTGCAGAGCAGCGAGAGCGAATGGAAGCAGAGGCGGCAGAGCGGCGAGAGCGAATGGAAGCAGAGGCGGCAGAGCGACGAGAGCAAGCACAAGCTGCAGAAAGGCAACGGGAGCGTGAACACCAGCTGCAGATGCTCCAGCTACAACAGTCTGCTCCTGCTAGTCCAGTGTTGCCGGAGAACCATGTCCCAAAGCTGCGGACTGAGGACTTTCCCCTGCTGGATAAGGGTACTGACTTGGACACTTTTTTGCTGGCTTTTGAAAAAACTTGCCAACAGTACCATGTGCCTGTGGACCAATGGGTTCGGTACCTTACCCCTCGTCTCAGAGGGAAGGCCCTGGAGATATTTGGCTATTTGTCCAGTGAGACCACGCTGACCTATGATGATATCAAGCAGGCTCTGGTCCGTCAGTACAACCTGACCCCTGAGACTTACCGGAAGAAGCTCCGGAGTTTGCAGCGGGGGTCTGCTGACAGCTGGACTGATCACATGAGGGCTCTTCTCCGAGCAGTGGACCAGTGGACCGCAGGACTGGGGCTTACCACCTTCCAGCAGCTGAAGGAGCTAATCGCCATCGAGCAGTTTTTGTGGAATTGCCCGGAGGAGTTACACCAGCACCTCCGTGACCGGAAACCCAAGGATGCTTTGGAAACAGCTGGCCTGGCAGATGAATACAGCAACAACCGGACGCTGGAGACCAGGAGACCGGCTGGTTGGAGAGGGGGTAAGACGAACACCATCCCTGTTACCCCTGCACCCAAGGGGGCACCTGCCCATCTTCCCCTCTCCACATCAGTGGGTGAAAACCATCTGTGTCATTTCTGCAGACAACCAGGACACTTCAAGGCCATGTGTCCACAGCGCCAGAGAGGCCCAGGACCGTCCCTGACACCATCTCCTGTTTTGTTTGTGGGTGGGGGTGGTGGGAGGTCCCCTGATAATTTGCAGCCCGTCACCATAGGCCAGGCTAGGGCCATGGGACTGAGAGACACTGGTGCTGGGTTGACCCTCGTACGGCCTGAACTGGTGTCACCACAGGATTTGATACCTGGGAAAACCCTCATGGTTTCTGGAATTGGAGGAATAGAACCGGCACTGCCCATTGCCAAGGTGTATTTGGACTGGGGTGCAGGGAGGGGCATGAGGGAGGTGGGCGTGTCGCCTGACCTTCCTGTGAGTGTTCTGCTGGGAACAGACTTGGGCCGACTAGTGTCACGGTATGTGACCCCAGAATCATCAGGGACTGATTGCTCAGACAGCAATATTGACTCTGATGTTGATATTGTCAATCATAATACTGATGTGTGTGACCTACCTACTGCCAGGAATGTGGGGGTGGGTAGGGTCATGGGTCCCACTTTGCCCTTGGGGGAGGGGACCATCCAAGCAGAGGGTCAGGCTACTATGCGGAGTGGCCTGTCATCCTCTGGATACCTGTTGTCCTCTGACACTCCTAGAGTAGGGAGAGACAGGGGGCTAACAGCTGAGGGGGAAAAGCTTGCAGGGGAGGACGGGAAAATACCGGGACTAGTGAAGTGCCCAGGTAAGGACTCTGTGCAGAGCGTATCCCCAACCGGACTGTCTCAAGACAGGGCCTGTCCATCTGCCTTGGCGACCGGGTCAGAGGTGGAGAGGAAGTGGACGCTACCTGCGGTCACAGCGACCATCGCCGCTGGGACACGCGGTCGGAGTGTTGTAGCCCCTCGGGGGCTCATCGACTTCCTCCCTTCTGATCAAGTGGCTGCCAGGTCAGATGGAGGTCAGGAGACAGACCCGGGGGAACTGGCAGAAGATGTGGGGGTTTCTTCTACTCTCACCACGTCGAGTCAGGGGGTTCAGGTAAGAGGGCCTGCAAGTGAGGACGGGAAGGGTCTTCCTGGCAAGGACCCACTGCAGGGCCCCTTACCAACCGGACTGTCTCAGGACCGGACCCATCCGTCTGCCTTGGCGACTGGGTCAGAGGTGGAGAGGAAGCGGACGCTACCTGCGGTCACAGCGCCAATCGCCGCTGGGACATGCAGTCGGAGCGTTGTAGCCCCTCGGGGGCTCGCCAACTTCCTCCCTTCTGATCAAGTGGCTGCCAGGTCAAATGGAGGCCAGGAGACAGATCCGGGGAAGCTGGCAGAAGATGTGGGGGTTTCTTCTACTCTCACCACGTCGAGTCAGTGGTCTCAGGAGGGAGGGCCTGTCAGCGAGGACGGGAAAGTGCCGGGAGAGGTAGGTATTCACGGCAAGGACTCGCTACATGTCCCATCCCCAACTGGAATGTCACAGCACCAGGTCAGTCTGTCTGCCTTGGAGACTGGGTTGGAAGCTGAGAGGAAGCAGACACTACCTGCGGTCACGGAGACCATCGCCGCGGTGACGTGCAGGCGTAGCGTCAAGGCCCTTTGGGGGTCCACTGCCTTCCTCCCTTCCGACCAATTGGCTGCCAAGTCAGACAGAGGCCAGGAGATCGATCCTGGGAAGCCGACAGAAGATGGGGCAGTTGCACCAATTCTTGCCACGTCCAGCCAGGAGTTTCCGGCAGCGTTAGACGCTGACGCTTGCCTGAAAATTAAGGAGAAGCAGGTGGTAGAAACTCCCTTGGACTCCGACTCCAAATGGGCCTGGGACCAAGAGCGACTGTACCAGAGGACAATTCAGCAGGGTACACCAGAGGTATGGCCCAGTGACCCACATGCAATGGTACTCTGTCCAGTTTGGGCAGAGGAACCCATTGCGGATGTAGAGGCTTGCCAGCAGCTCCGGGCGGACCAAAGATCCCAGCTGTGGGCAACCCTTCACCCCTTCCGGGAGTTGCTCAGCAACCAACCTGGGAGGAACCCGTTGGCAGTCCATCACATGGACCCCGGAGACCAAACCCCGTCCCAGTTTTCAGCATACCGGGTCCCTCCTGAGGTGCAACAGCGCCACAGCTGGGTGACTGACATGATGCTGAAGCTGGGTATCTCTCAGGCATAGAGAGGTAGTGAGTGGGCGCATGGGGAAACACAAAGGTATTACCCCTTAGCGCCCTCTATAGGAGGGAGGTGTGAGGAACCTGCAGGTATTGTCTTGGTCATCAAGCCCCCCCCCCATCCCCCAGCCTCAGTAAATTAACCTAAATGAGCCAGTTTGTTGACAAAACCAGCATGTGGCCGGGCTTCAAAGACCTATACAGACAAACCGACTCCAGGCATCCTCGCCTCCTATGTTTCAAACAAAGAGCCATTAAAACTTTCACATCGCCAGGTTGAATAGAGACAGTTATGAAGTTATGGTCCGTCTCACCAGAACACCAAATACATTTTTGGATTGGTTATTCTTCGTAAATCATAACAACCCATTGTTCATTGCTCTAGGATACTCAGATCCAGAGATATCAATATCTCTGGATAGGACCATAGCAAATGGGTCAGGTTTGGTATCAATGCGATCCTGGGATTCACCCAGATCCAATGATACCAGAACCATGACCCCAGGACTTCCCCTGGGGTAGCTGTGGCTTCTCCAGGGCTCTGGATGTAATATCAGGTAGGAGGGACCATTGACCCCCCTTAGGCCCCTTCCACACTAGCGAGTGTGATGCGATGAACTCGCATCACACTCGCAACGCAAACTGCCGGGAACCCACGGCCCGAACGCTGCACCGCGGGAGTGAACTGACATGCTGAGTTCACTCCCGCGGTGCAGCGTTCGGGCCGTGCGAGTTCATCGCATCACACTCGCTAGTGTGGAAGGGGCCTTAGGGTGGACAGAGGTGTGTCCACACCTGATATAATCGGGCGCCCTTGAAGGGGCTGGTGTCTTTTGTCCTGGGGGAAACTAACATCAACTAAGCGCAGGGAAGATCTAAAAGTGTGGACTATCCATCCCCATTAGGCCACACACAAAGGTAACTAACTAACTAACTAAACTGCTTAGACTTGTGGTGCTACCCGTGTAATTTGTACTCTGTTTACTGTATATATCTATTGTGTGTACTGTATTGTCTAGTGTGCCCTTAAGGCAATTAAATATAAAATCTAATCTGTGTTGCTCTTTTATCTCGATCACAAATCTTACGTCCGGGTTTCTCGCTTATATACATGCTACCGGGTTGGTTCCTCACCCTATATAATCCCGTTACGGACCGGGCTTATATTAAAGGAGAACTGGTGGCAGCATAAGGCTGATAATATTCTGTCTCACTGCGGCTAGTGAGAGGGATCTTATAGCCATTCAGGGATTTGATTTAGGGTTGTGCCATTTCCGGAAGTTGTGTGGACAACTTTAAATCACTTCCTGCGCCTCTCAGAACCCGTGCGTTCTGGGAGTGTCTGTAAAAGGATAACTGAGTGACCTTACGTACCCTCCAGGGGTCCGGAACGTCGCGGTTTCCTTCACACCAAGTTTTAGAAAGCTTGTAACGGTTTTGTTTCCTCAGTTCATAGTTTTTTTCAGCAAGGATCATTATGTTTATTATGGTTAAACTTTCAGCTTTCATATTTGACATAATGTTGTCAGGAAGATTGCAACACCAATTTACAATATTAACAATGAGATTTTTTTGTAATTATAATACAGATAACACATACAGATGTAGCACTGGTTACCATTAGAGACCTAACCTGTTAACTAGATGTGATATCATAGTCTGTAGCCCCTTTTATGTTATAACTAAATGAGTTAACTAACTTTCAGTGCTACATTTGTATCTTAGGGTGGAGATAAAGAGGACTGTGCAGCTATAAATTCAGCTGCACAGTTCTCTCTATCTCATAAACTTCCTGACCAATTAGTAGCATGAGATTTTTGCATTTATTTGCAGACTTTCCCTGAGAGGATGTAGCCTATAAGATGTGCAGCCTTAGTTGCTATTAAGCTTAGAGGTAAAAGTGAGGTAAATGATATATTCCTTTTAAGATTTTAGATACCATAGTGTATTTAACAGTAGTAGCCAAGCTTCACGGTCTTTAATAGAGATGTTTTCATTTACATCAACATCTGTAATTAAAAATGGCTAGATGTGTTGTAAAGTGACAATTTATGACCTTCAGCTTTAAAATAAAGTATGTGTTATTTCTGAAGCTTTGAGTGGAAAAGCTTGCATTTGACCTTTCTATGTTGTTTTCAATGAGCGTCTTTGGGAAATGTCAAATAACCAGAACCTCATTAATAAGAATTTGCTTGGTATTGATCTGTTTCTGTGTTCAGTCAGCAAATATTTTGTGTTCTCTTTCCACACACTTCACCTAGCTGACTGTTCAATATCCCAGACCACAGGAGTGGCAGGTTTCCTTGTCTAAGATTGCTTCAACACCAAAACCTACACAAAATTTTATCATCACAGCAACAACAAACGGTACCAATACATTATTACGTTTTGTAGGTATTCCCTTAACAGGCCTTTAAAAACATTTCTTCCTTTCTTTCTTTTGATGTTTTTAGAATTCATTACTCAATACATAGCAACAACATAGACTTGAATCAGTGATTGACTAAAGCTCCAATTTAAGGACCATAGAAAATTTCAGTGTTTTTATGGTCACTCCTCCATTACACAACCCTGTCTTTTGCTGTAACATTTCCAGCCAGGGTCGGACTGGCCACCGCTCGCACGGTGGATCCTCTGTTAGGCCATGTCAAAACATGTGTTGGTAACTATCTCCCCATAGGAGGTCCCTGCCTGGAATAGTAATAATATCCGATGCATCTGGCAACCACCGCTCGAGTACTATCCTTATAACGTAAACAAAAACTGACATCTGTGTTATTAAGATGCCATATACAAAGAAAGGAAGTGTGAACTAGTTCAGGGGTATAAATGTTTTTATTGCTTTTAATATTCACATTTGGAGAGCACTTAATACAGGCGTGTCCTACTTAAGAACCCCTGACTTACAGACAACCCCTAGTTACAAACGGACCTCTGGATTTTGGTAATTGACTGTACCTTAGCCCTAGATTACAATAAACAGCTATAACAGTTACCAAAGTTGTGTGTAATTAAGCTTTATTGTTAATCCTGGTTCTTATGACAACCCAACATTTTTAAAATCCAATAGTCATAGAGACCAAAAAAAATTTGACTGGGGTTGCAATTATAAAGTAAACCGTTCTGACTTACAGGCAAATTCAACTTAAGAACAAACTTGCAGAACCTATCCTGTATGTAACCCAGAGACTGCCTGTATGGTTGATTATTTAAAAAACATTAACGTTTGGACCACTGTGTTATATAATAATTTGAGAGGTTACATGTTCTGCAAAAATTGGGATGGCAATATGTTTAAAAAAGAAGGGAACACTATATAAAACACAATTGATTAATAGGGGCTCTGTATAAATATAATTACAGGGGGATAGATAAAGTAAGTCATGTACATATTTTATGTAATTAATTGGCAGGCAAATCATAGAATTAAGGGGATCTGTATTTACGGACTGTAATATAGAGAGGGTCGCAAAGTAATATCTGGTCACATCCTTACCCAAAGCCCAAGCACTAGCAGTAATAAAAGGAAACAGGTAATTTTTAAAGCATTCCTGATTTTAATGCCTTGACATAAAGCCTATTGTCAATGGTGTCCCATGCCCCTATGCAAGCACCCTGATTGAAGATTTAAAAGGGCAAGCGCACCCATGATTGGTGCTGGCATTCCATTAAATTGGATCAAAGCCAGCCTCTCCCAGCATTCCCCACTGGATCTTTGTGCTTAGTGCCTCTGAGAAAGCTATTTCATGGGATTTGCTGAATTTCCGAATTCCCATTTTGACCCCGGTTCTGTTATTTTCTGATCCTGTGCTGCCGGTTCTGACCTACCGCTACGTCCCCAACTCTGATCCTGTGCTGCCTGAATCGACCTCCTGCTTGTCCCCAACCAGTAGTTTGCCTTACAATTCTGTACTTCGCCTTGGCACCACCGCAGACAAAGTTGCGCCTGTGGAACGAGCTGGTGGTACGATGCTGCAATAAGTGCAGTGCTGGTCCCATTTTCTGTATTCTATGAATAAGAAACCATGGCTGCTATAAACTTGAATTATATAATATTTTAAGGGGTATTCCAGGAATATGAACATCTCATTAAAAAAAGACATAATGCTATAAATAAATGCATACAACAAAACTCAATGTCATTAATCAAAACAACAGTTGTAGTATCACCACAGGATACTACAACTCCCATGATCCCACATTTCTCAGTAACAGCTCCTCCCTCTTATTCTCAGTTCCCAGTGTTTATCTAACAGACTGTCCGGCTCTGTAACCTTAGTAATGATGTGTGTGTAACTGCACATTGCCCCACTGAGATGATGTCTCACCCCAACACCACCAACACACCGCAACTATCTTCTGTCCTGTGCCTCCTCCACAGGGACAAAATTAATGGTCTGATTAAAGGGCCAGCAGCATTTAAATGTTTCATTATAGTGTTTGTTGCCAACATTTGTCTGCTAAGGGGAGCAAAATTTAAAATAACAACGAATTGCACATTAGCTTAAATGTTAAAGACCCATTTGAATATGAATTATGCTAATTCCCGGAATACCCCTCTAGGTTATATACCATATTTTTCGGACTATAAGGCTCACCATCAACAAATGCCTGCTAAAATGTCTAGGTTCATATATAAGGCGCAGTGGATTAAAAGGCGCTCCCGATTATAAGGATGCATGACCAGCAAATGGCAAACCTGTGCACAGTTCAAGGCAGCTGTTGTCTGTAAGCATGGTTCATATATAAGGCGCACTGGACTATAAGGCGCACCTTCAATTTCAGAGAAAATCAAAGGTTTTTTGTGCGCCTTATAATCTGAAAATTATGGTAACCCACTCTAGTCCTCTAAAACTGAGATTCGTTATACAAACAGGTCCTATCTTGTTTCATCCATTTTCTAATACTTCTTTAATAAGGGTTACTGTTAAGGTTAGCATTAAGATTAGCATTAGTGTAAAGGTTAACACTAACTCTAAAATGCGTAGAAAACTAATAAAACATGAGTGGACTTTTTTTTAAATAAAACTCATTGTTTTAGGGATATAGAGGGGGTTATATACAAATTTCCAGGGCAATTACAGCAACATCAGTGCCTCCAAAACTAATGAGAAAAAAAATTTGGATTCAATTTCATGCAGACAAAGAGATTGTTTCATTCCTAGTTCCAGGTCACCAGTTTTAATGCCATACAAGAATTTATGGGACCAAATGTTACACCAGCTTCTACAATATTCATATGTGTGAATTAAAAACCTTTGAGCAGTCGGAATTGCAGTTAGATGCATCATACAGGTATGATAAGACACACAGTTTTCCTATTTACCAAACTACAAAATGTAGACTTTTATATGTAATTAACCACTTCCTTACCGCGGTATGACTATAAATGTCATAGTATCATAGTATATAAGGCCGGAAAAAGACACAAGTCCATCAAGTCCAACCTTTAAGTATTAAATAAATGTTTTATCCTCATAACCCATGATGTTTTCTCTCCAAAAAGGCATCCAGGCCTTTCTTAACCTTGTACATAGAGTCCGCCATGACAACCTCCTGCGGCAGAGAGTTCCATAGTCTCACTGCTCTTACAGTAAAGAACCTTTGTTTATGTTGATGGTTGAATTGCCTCTCCTCTAGGCATAGAGGATGCCCCATTGTCCTTGTCACAGGCCTAGGTATGAAAAGATCTTTGGAGAGATCCTTGTACTGCCTGTTCAGGTATTTGTATATTGTAATGAGGTCTCAGTCGTTTTTTTCTAAACTGAATAATCCCAAATTTTGTAATCTGTCATTGCATTCTACACTCACTGGCCACTTTATTAGGTACACCTGTCCAACTGCTCGTTAACACTTAATTTCTAATCAGCCAATCCCATGGCGGCAACTAAGTACATGTAGGCATGTAGACATGGTCAAGACAATCTCCTGCAGTTCAAACCGAGCATCAGTATGGGGAAGAAAGGTGATTTTAGTGCCTTTGAACGTGGCATGGTTGTTGGTGCCAGAAGGGCTGGTCTGAGTATTTCAGAAACTGCTGATCTACTGGGATTTTCACGCACAACCATCTCTAGGGTTTACAGAGAATGGTCCAAAAAAGAAAAAACATCCAGTCAGCGGCAGTTCTGTGGGCGGAAATGCCTTGTTGATGCCAGAGGTCAGAGGAGAATGGGCAGACTGGTTCGAGCTGATAGAAAGGCAATAGTGACTCAAATCGCCACCCGTTACAACCAAGGTAAGCAGAAGAGCATCTCTGAATGCACAGTACGTCGAACTTTGAGGCAGATGGGCTACAGCAGCAGAAGACCACACCGGGTGACACTCCTTTCAGCTAAGAACAGGAAACTGGGGCTACAATTTGCACAAGCTCATCTAAATTGGACAGTAGAAGATTGGAAAAACATTGCCTGGTCTGATGAGTCTCGATTTCTGCTGCGACATTCGGATAGTAGGGTCAGAATTTGGCGTCAACAACACGAAAACATGGATCCATCCTGCCTTGTATCAACGGTTCAGGCTGGTGGTGGTGGTGTCATGGTGCGGGGAATATTTTCTTGGCACTCTTTGGGCCCCTTGGTACCAATTGAGCATAGTTGCAACGCCACAGCCTACCTGAGTATTGTTGCTGACCTCGTCCATCCCTTTATGACCACAATGTACCCAACATCTGATGGCTACTTTCAGCAGGATAATGCGCCATGTCATAAAGCTGGAATCATCTCAGACTGGTTTCTTGAACATGACAATGAGTTCATTGTACTCAAATGGCCTCCACAGTCACCAGATCTCAATCCAATAGAGCATCTTTGGGATGTGGTGGAACGGGAGATTTGCATCATGGATGTGCAGCCGATAAATCTGCGGCAACTGTGTGATGCCATCATGTCAATATGGACCAAAATCTCTGAGGAATGCTTCCAGCACCTTGTTGAATCTATGCCACGAAGAATTGAGGCAGTTCTGAAGGCTAAAGGGGGTCCAACCCGTTACTAGCATGGTGTACCTAATAAAGTGGCCGGTGAGTGTAGTTCCCCCATTCCCCTAATAATCTTGGTTGTCTCCTCTGCACCTGTTCCAGTTCTACTATGTCCTTTTTATACACTGGTGCCTAAAACTGTACACAACATTCCATGTGTAGTCTGACTAGGGATTTGTACAAGGGCAAAACTATGTCTTTATCATGAGAATCTATTATTCTTTTAATACATCCCATAATTTTATTTGCTTTAGCAGCTGCCGCCTGGCTCTGGTCACTCAAATTAAGTTTACCATCCACCAATGCCCCCAAGTCCTTTTCAGCTCCAGTTTTACCAAGTAATAGACTGTTTAAAATATAATTATAATTTGTATAACTGTACATTTATCTGCATTAAACCTCATCAATCATTTCTCTGCCCACTCCTCAAGCTTCCACAAATCCCTCTGTAATGCTAAACTATCGACCTCAGTATTTATTACTTTACACAGCTTAGTATCATCTGCCAATATTGAAACTTGACCGTGTAAATCCACTACAAGGTCATTAATAAAAATATTAAAAAGAAGTGGCCCCAATACTGACCCCTGTGGCACTCCACTGGTAACATCATCCCAATCTGAGAATGTGAGAATCAGATCAGTCTGACAGGACCGATCTCTCATAAACCCACGCTGAAGCTGGGTTATAAAGTTATGCACAGTTAAATACTCCAGAATAGCATCTCTAACAAACCCCTCAAAAATTTTCCCCACCACCGAAGTTAGACAGGTCTGTAGTTTCCAGGATCGCTTTTGATCCTTTTTTGTATATTGGTACCACATTTGCTATGCGCCAGTCCTGTGGAACATAACCTGTCCTCAGTGAATCTTCAAATATTAAAAATAACAGTCTGTCTATCACAGTACATAGTTCATGTAGAACCCGCAGGTGTATGCCATCTGGCCCCGTTAATTTATCTATCTTAGTGGTTGTAAGGCAGCACCGTACCTCTTCCTGGGTTAAACTCTTGACATTCCAAAGAGAATTTACATCATTCCTCATCGTGTATTCCACCAGGGGATTTTCCTGGCTAAAGACAGCCGAGAAGGCAACATTCAGTAGATTGGTTCTTTCCTCATCTCCTTCCACCATGACCCCCATGTTATTCCTAAAAGGGCCCAAAAACTCAGGTTTTTAGTTTATTTTTGCTCTCCCTGGCAATATTTCTCTCAGTCTCTATTTTTGTGGCCTTTATCTTCTTTTTGCAGGATTTATTTTTTTCTTATAATCCTGTAATGGCTCACAGCTACCTTCACGTTTTAGCACCTTAAACGCCTTATCTTTCTCACTTATTGCTTTCCTTATGAGACTAGTTAGCCACATTGGCTTTTTCTTGTGCCGATTATTATTATATTTTTCCCATATGGCATGTGTTTCTCACAGGACTTTTGTAGAATATATGAGAAAAATTCCCATTTTTTGGGGGGACTTTTGTCTTTGAGAACATTGTCCCAGTTTATGCCTTTAATGTCTTCCCTTAGTTGCTGAAAATGTGCCCTCCTAAAGTTTAGAGTGTTGGTTGCCCCTCCACTAACCCTCTTAGTAAAGTGTAATACAAAATCAATGATAATACGATTACTATTACCCAGGTGGGCTGTAGCCCATCCCTACTGTAGAGCCTGTAGCCAACAGAAAAGTCAGCCTGGTTCTCCATGAACCCAAAGCCCTCCTTCCTACACCAACTTTGAGCCACTTATTTAACTCCCTGATCTCCCGCTGCCTTTCTGGTGTGGAGAAAACTACCTTTGAGATCCTTGCCCTGAGCTTATGGCTTAATCCCTGAAATAATTTTTAAGGACCTTACATCCACCTCTTACTTTGTAATTAGTGCCAGTGTGGACCATGACCGCTGGTTCCTCACCAGCCCCTCCCAGTAATCTGTCAACCCAATCCGCAACATGCCAAACCCGAGCACCCGGCAAACAACACACTGGAGCAGCTTTATCAAGCTGTCTGAAAGTCAGAATATTTCTAGTTGCCCATGGCAACCAATCACAGCTCCCCTTAAAATATTAATGAGCTCTGGTAAAATGAAAGCTAAGCTGTGATTGTTTGCCATGGGCAACTAGAAATATTCTGACTTTCAGACAGCTTGATAAATCTGCCCCCTGTTCAGTATGCACGGTCTTAGTGACAGATTGCCCTGTCTTGTTGCAACATTGCTTCCCCAGAACTGATCAGGACTAGACTCCCTGCAACTCTTCCCTCTACCTCGCTTCCTACATATTATCCAACCAGCTCATTCTGCACCACCATACTTCCATCCCCACACCCATCTTTCCCAGACAGTTTGTGCTCCAGGAGCAGCAAACTTTGCTCCATATTGTCAATTGTCCACAGCCTTGAAACTTGCTCATTTAGATCCAGAATCTGGGCTTTCAGATGAGCAATTTTCACACATCCCACACAGCAGTATTCTCCCTTGAACAGCTGTTCAAGGAAAGCATACATGGCACAGGATGTACACTGTGTAGCAATGCCACTAATGGAGTCCATCGTGCTAATGGGGAATACAAGAGAAATATGGAAGAAAAGAAGATTTCAAAGTAAAGTAACACAAAAATACAGCAGTTACCTGCTTAAGTCCCTCAAACTTAAGTCCCCTAATCTGAAGTCCCACTTTGGACACTGCACACAATTAGGATCAATGCACACTCACCACAATACTTGCACACTCGCTTTTCTGAATGCTCTTAAAGAGGTTATTTGACACAAAAATCTGCAACAAGATCTGGCTGCAAACCAGCACATCAGCAAGGGCTGTATGTGGAGGGCTCATGGGCTGAGCCCCAGTGGCGAAACTAGAAGCTGATGGGCCCCAGTTCAAAGTCGGTGCCAGGCCCCCGACTATAATGTGCGGTTTATAGTAATAGTCTTCTCATATGGGAAAGTGACACCATAAGGGCCCCCTAAACCTCTTGGGCCCGGGTGCAATCGCAACCTCTACACCCCCTCAAGTTAACGCCCCTGCTGACCTCTCTATATAAGTATAACACAATGACAGCTGATTGCCTGCTATAGACTCCCATTGCTGTCATTAGCATTCTGCAATGACAGCAATACAGACAGCAATACAGAAGTAGGATATTCACAATATACAGCAATATAATTGTATTGCAGTATATTATATGAGTGATCAGACCTTCTAGAGTAAAATTACCCAAGGGGGCCTAAAATAATAGTAATTTTTTTTCAATAGTTTAAAAAAAATATAAAAAACACATAAAACTTCAAATCACCCCTCTTATAAACAAGGAAAATCATATTGCGTAACGCACCTCCCAAGATGTTCAATCTATCAAAATATTAAAACAATTATTCCTGGTAGGGAACCCAGTAATGGAGAATAGAGCCAGAAAGTCCATATAACACATAAAAATTTTAATAAAAAGGGATCAAAAGGTCATATAGTCCCCAACTGGTGGTTATCAATGAAAACTGCAGCTTGTCCTGTAAAAAAAAGAAATTAAACCTCAGTACACAGTTCCTCATGCAGTAGCATGAAAACGTTATATTTTTAATTTTTTGTACAAAAGATAACATTTTTTTTATATTACAACACAATAAAATCTATATAAAGTTGGTATTTCTGTTACTGTATCGAACCACTAAATAAAGATAAAGTGTTATATGGACAGCACAGGAAAAGATGTAAAATCAAGGTGCATAGGGATATGGCACAACTGTGGGTTTTTTGTCAATTCTACCACATTTAACACATTTTTTTAGCTTCCGTGTACAAACATATAATACATAAAATGGTACCATTAGAAAGTACAATTCGTCCTGCAGATAACAAGCCCTTCTATGTCTCAGTAAACAGAAATATTAAGATATGGCTTGTGGAAATCACAAAAACCTGGTGAGGAAGTGGTTAACATTCATTATAAAATTGTTTTAGAAGCAGCATCATAAATGTCCATTGACAGTTTCCATTATGATGGTTTACCTCGACTAAATTGAATAGGGTAAGATTTTTGGCACAGTTTTTAAAAGAAATCAAGCGTGTTTTTCTTACTTTAGAGATGCACTTAAAGAACTAAATCAGAAAAATATAGCAAATGGAAATGGGGAATTACTTTATCAGCACTAAACATGATGTTTCAAAATACAGCTGAATAGTAAAATAACAACCATACAAGCAAACAAGTGAAAGAGGAAATCAAATCATAAAACTGCAAATGATGTTCCCCTGCGGTCTTCCATGAGCCTTCACATCTCAAGTGGAGTCTTAAATGAAAGAATGGCCCTGTCAATACCTGACGTTCTTGCACAATTTTGAACATCTGTCAGCACTGATGGCAGATACAGTTCTGTTAGACATAAAATAGGCTTGCAAAACCGGCTGGACAAAACTCTGCTTTAGGTCAGATAATTAAGAGGGAACCCACACTTTTTTTTATCATATTTGAAATTCATTTGCTTCTTTTACCTTCAATTTTCCCATCGGCAGGAAACTGAAAAGAAGATATGACTGGCATTGAAAATGCTCTTCCATGTAATTTATGAAAAAAAATTCAGTATGCTGTACTCTCATTGAGAGTGTAATCTATATGTTAGACCACTTTTTGGCTGCTTAATTGGAACAGCAATATGAAATGTCAGCAAAGATAGCAATAGATATTATCTTCAAGGCTATAATAATATACTATAGTCCAAAGCGTTTTTCAATTGGAACAGTGCTGCATTAACATTAGGGCATTGCAATTTGATTCAAAAATATGTATGAAGAGATACACGCTTTGAATATTAATATGTAATACGAACAAGTACAGGAATCTTCTTTTTCATTCGAGTTTGTAAAAAAATCACTCTTTCAATAAGTCTAGAAATGGAATGCAATGAATCTAGAATGTAATAAAGTAGTTAGGTATATCTTAGATATTTCTTTATAACTGGGCCCTTTTTCCCTATTTCCTTTTCAGATTCAGACATGTAGTTTTAAACGCAATACAAAGTACAATGTGTCAAATGGAATTTTTCATTGGAATGCAAAATAACCAGTACGCGGGAGATAAGGAATGTAGGAAATAAGTAAATCAACACATAAAACAAATGGTCAGTCCAGTGTATTTAAATGATAGTCAACTAAATAGCTGAAATGGTTATTGTTTTAGTAAATGATTTTGTAAAAATTATCAAAAGAAAGGCATAAAAAGAAGCAGTTATTGGGGCAGATTTATAAAATGTGTCCTAAGGTTAGACAGAGCAGAGTTAGACTGGTCAGTCTTATTCTGCACCAGATTCATATAAAAGTCTGGTGCTGAGTGATAAATCTGGCCTAGTATAAGACTGTCTAGTCATACTCTGTACCTCCTACTACTTGGCTTATTTTACACCAGAAAGTTAGGACAAATTTCTGTCAGGTTAGCAGTATTTTTGACACACTGACCTTTTTGGCGTGAGGCCATGCCCTCAGTTTACAGGCCACACCACTTTTATGGTACTAGCCTTAGTAGAGCCAGAAAACCCATTTTTAAATATGCTGCAGACACTTTTTTAGTGCAAGCCACAACAGAATTCTATAGTAGACAGATTAATAAATCTCCCCAATAGTTTTTTTTTGAGAAGATTCAGTAACTTATTGATTAAAATTCTTGCAGGTGTGGGAGTCCAATGGGAGGTCCTCTCCGCATCTAGAACACAAGTGTGATGGGAGTCTATGCAACTGTCGCAAGTGCAAAGGGATCAGGTACACTTTGTGTAGCCAATTTACTTGTATCAACCGATCTTGGGAACTAATAACTGTTGAGTGCCAGTTGTGTGTCATTTCCTTAAGATGATGGTCCTCTAAATCAGGGATATCTCTTTGCCATATGTGGAAGCTTCTTGCAGCGGGAGAATTGCTTTGGTTCTGGCAATGGCCTCCAGGGGTTATGCTCAATCTTTAGCTCCTCCCTGGATCCCCAGTGCCTAGCATAATTGTAATAATTTATAGAAGGCAGTAGGAGCTAGACGAAACTCTTGACTAAGGGGTGCAAAGGTCTTGAGATTCCCTTTCTGGTACAACGGAACCAGGTATTTAATCCCCCTTCCCGCCCAGAGATTTCAACTCAGATAGTCCACTACTCTGTTCTATACTGTTACGGTCACTACCATGTTAGATGTGTAATAAGGCCAATTGGATAGGATGTTCATGGCAACAGTTTTTACTTTGAAGGGTTTTCCCTTTTCAGGAAAAACTGTGCAAACAAAACTGGATAAAAAGTAGGAAAAAAAACATACTTTCCTCTCTGTAAAGCCTACAAGTTCCTCTACCATATACCATAATTCAAATGTGCTACAACTAACTTTAAAGGAAAGGATTACTAAACCTTGGAATTTATGATGAAAGATGATGATGTCAGTCTGCAGCATTTACTGTATGAAACATACAAAAAGCTTGCTTAGAAATATTGCAAATAAGAGTTCATCAAATGTCTTTTTAGGCCAAAGAGATTGTCTTTGGAGCTTTTTGTTGTATTTTGCGTGACAGATATATTGTGACTTCAACAGCAGTTTCATTTTGGCACATACAATGTCAATGTCTGAAAAAGTGACCAGGAAGTCACAAAAAAGTTTAAACAAGTTCCTAAAACTTGTATGTGCCACTGGGGTATTTTTACATGGAACTTTTTCAGGTTGGTGATATTTTTTAAAGAAAAGTCTTACTTTATAAATCTGTCTTCTACGTTTGGATTCACATAATAAGTGTAAGATGACTGAAGTGAAAAGTGTAGTGAGAGAATTGGTAGAAATTCATGTTTGATGGGTTCTCCTGAATTTGATTCAGGACTTCGGGCAGAACTTTGAACTGAACATGGAACCTATTAAACAGTCTCCGAAGTGAACAACAATCTGAGCACCATATGTATGATAAGGCCTTGGCAAAGAAAGCTGCAGTGGATGAAGCCTGTACCACCACCCCCCAAATGACAAGGCCACCTGTCTCCCCGCAAAAGAAGAATGTGACACCACCAAGCCTTTCCAGTGAATGGTTTAACTTTCTATGCCCCAAACAATGGAGAGAAAGCAGATGTTTGACCCATCTCATCCACAAGCCCTGGTCCTGACTGGTACAGTTACAAAATTGTGTGCCTTTAAATAAAGCTACCATTCTGGACAGCTTTAAAAATGTTATGGTGGTAGATGTACAAAAAATCAATCCGACTACTTTTCTGGGTAGGCCATCCCTGCCCAATACCAAGTGGTCATGGAGAAAACATTTTCTAGAATAAGGACTTATTTACATGTACAGGGTATTTCAGAACATAAGGAAAATTAATTACCATATGTACACGTGTATAAGCCGAGATTTTCAGCTCAATTTTCTAGTCAGTCTTCATATGGGTGGCTGTCTTTGCCCTTATGACTACACAAAGATCAGACAGGGGCTGCTGATGGTATGTCTGTACAGCAGCCCCTGTCAGACATGCGGCACCCGGCACCACAGCACTAAACCGGCACACCGGCTCAGGAGCTGTCAGTCCCGCGGCTGCATATTATATAGGTAAAGTATGCACCATGCGGGAGGGGGCCTGGCAGTGTGACCAGCCAATAAAACTCATAGGCTATCACAAGGAGTCCATAAGATTGTGCTGACCTGGATTTTACTTCTTCTACATCATTGGCATCAAGGTTGCTTTGCACGTCTTTTTCTTCAATTTTCATCAATATGGAGTCTACTCCAGGTGACTTTTTGAAAGTGTTCACTTACACGGATGAAGATCAGGAGAAGATCATACGGAGATTGCAAGGGGATGCTACTTTCCTGAACAAACCAGGTGATATTGACCTCAAACGAAGATTTGAAACCTTGTCTAAAAGATTAGTGACTTTATAACTGCACATGGTTACATTGGGGTAATACTATAAAGCCCCCCAAGATGAGATGGTAACTGTGAAAAAAATGAACTGAACTGGACTCATAGATCAAAAAATGACACTAAACTGGATTCTTAGACTAAACCCCCTCAAGCTGCATTAGTTTAACCTGGATAATGTTTTATAAGGAATGTATATAATCCATTTGTGATTGATGTTATATCCATGTAACAAGTGACTGAGATATAACATGAGTATTGATCTTTACTTCTTCAGATTAATTTGTTTACCATCTACCGTATATACTCGAGTATAAGCCGAGGCCCATAATTTTACCACCAAAAACTGGGAAAACCTATTGACTCGAGTATAAGCCGAGGGTGGAAAATGCATTGGTCACAGCCTCCCAGTATATAGCTTTCCAGCACCCAGTAGTACATAGCCAGCCAGCCCCCTTGAAGTATACAGCCTGCCAGCCCCCTTGAAGTATACAGCCTGCCAGCCCCCTTGAAGTATACAGCCTGCCAGCCCCCTTAAGTATACAGCCTGCCAGCCCCCTTAAGTATACAGCCTGCCAGCCCCCTTATGTATACAGCCTCCAGCCCCCTTATGTATACAGCCTCCAGCCCCCTTATGTATACAGCCTCCAGCCCCCTTAAGTATACAGCCTCCAGCCCCCTTATGTATACAGCCTCCAGCCCCCTTAAGTATACAGCCTCCAGCCCCCTTATGTATACAGCCTCCAGCCCCGTTCGCCAAGTACATTAATAAAAAAACCTTTCATACTCACCTACAGGCGGCTTCCTGATGCTCCGTTCCGCGTGGCTGGTCTTCGGTCTCCGGTCTTCTCTGTGTTGTATCAGCCGGCAGACACGCGTCCACGCGATCTGCCGGCTGGTGCACAATATCACATGGCGGTGTCGCTGCTGATGACGTCAACAACACAGAGAAGACCGAAGACCAGCTGCGGGGAAGACAGAAGAGGAGCCGCTGAACATCGGGAGCCACGCGGACCATCGGGCCTCCGGAGGGTGAGTATGGGAGTTTTTTTGTGTTTTAGTGACTCGTGTATAAGCCGAGGGGAGGTTTTTCAGCACATTTGTTGTGCTGAAAAACTCGGCTTATACACGAGTATATACGGTATATATGTTCAGATGATATTGAAAAAATTCCTTTGCCCAATCGGATGGATGACATCTCTTGGTGGACGTTACTTCAATTTCTTTTTATATATGAACCATTATGATGTTTCCTTTTGTTGTTGGTTTCTTTTTTACATCTTGTGCCCTGTGCCGGCTGGTTGACAACTATAACATATATCCATATAATATATCCATGGTTGAGCACCAAATTGTGCCACAAAATACCCACATATATGTGGGACTGAGTAGGTTGCCAGCTGCAATGGTTTTGGATGCCCACGCTGGAGGGTGTGAGCGTGATATATGCTCCATCTCCCCTGTGGGATCTTACCACCTCCTTGGGATGTGATTATACTCACTAAATATCCCACTGGCGCGCATTCTTATGTGCTTTACCTATCTCTCATTAGGTGATGCATCACCATAGTGGGCACCTAGCGCAAATCACCTTGAATCTATGTATATTGCGTAGAGGTGTATATTACTATCTTGCCGTCATGGTAATGAGAGCGATCCTGTTATCCCCAATACTTAGGTTAATGTGTATGTGCTCATTTTTCCCTTTTAAGCCGTTGCCACAGGTCATTTGTTGTTCATTTTCTTGGCCTCAGTGCACACTGCATTGAGGGCTTGCTTGCCCTTTTCCAAGATGTCTTCTCGGCAGCCTCAGGGCACCACTGCACATGTGCAGGTTGGATCCACAGACGCTAAGATTGTATCAGCTGTGGACCAGAAGCTCCCACCAAGAAAGTTCTCTCCAGCGCCTTTTGGATAATTTTATCCCCTTCTTTACACGCTAGTCTTCGCACCTGTACACTTTATGATTACACTTTGTACTGTATAATTGTACAGCGAACAACGACATTGTTATATACATGTATTTGAAACCGATGCACTTTATCTTTGAATGTATTTTTTATATATATTTTTGTACAATGATGAATAACACAATATAGCACAGGCACTTTAAGACACACCTCTTTATGCTAATCACTTACTATGTTTTGCTATATATATCCAATGTGGGTCACTTGTCTGTTGCTTGATGAAGGTGTCACACACCGAAACATCGCCACATGTTCAATAAAGTTCACCTTTTATTTTGAACCATGGAGTGCTGCCTGCTTTTTACTTTATTTATATATATATATATATATATATATATATATATATATATATATATATATATATATATATTTGTAGAAAATACAAACAGCACACTTTGGAGATAAAAAAGAGAAGATCGGGCTACGGATCCTCCAGATACAAATGATGCAAAAAAAATGTAAGCAGCACTCCAGGACGTCAGGTGTCAAAAGTGAAGTAGATGAAGTTTATTCCATGTTTAAAGGTACAGCATAGTACAGCAGCGACGTTTCGGCTCAGAAGAGCCTTTATCAAGCCTTTATCAAGAGCTTGATAAAGGCTCTTCTGAGCCGAAACGTCGCTGCTGTACTATGCTGTACCTTTAAACATGGAATAAACTTCATCTACTTCACTTTTGACATCTGACGTCCTGGAGTGCTGCTTAAATTTTTTTTGCATCATATATATATATATATATATATATATATATATATATTGTAGGGCTTCAGCTCACTGGTGAGAGCCAAGACATTCACAGAGACACAGAGTCAGACTTGTAGTTCCAAACTGATTTGACTTTTAGTCTTTATTATGAGGTATCTTTACATGCCCAACATGTACAGGCTCATAACAAAAACAAAACAAAATACCTGCTTGTACGGGCGCTAGCTAACACATTGGGGCAGATTTATCAAGCAGTCTGAAAGTCAGAATATTTCCAATTGCCCATGGCAACCAATCACAGCTCCCCTTTAAAATATTCATGAGCACTGTTCAAATGAAAGCTGAGCTGTGATTGGTTGCCATGGGCAACTGGAAATATTCTGACTTTCAGACTGCTTGATAAATCTGCCCCATTAGCTTTTCCCTCTCTAGCTAATTATTCAAAACAAACGCAATGGCAGTCTTTACCTCCAGGCTTGCTTCATACACAGCATCACCTCTAGCTCTGGTCAGGGAGAGCCTCCCATGATGCAGCTCGGGTTTATAAAGCCCTGGTCCAGGTGCAGGCTAACAAGCTGTATTAATACCCCTGAACTTTGATTGGAACTATCGAGTGCTGCCTATTCTTTGGATGTACTTATGAGATCCTCTGCCACAGATCATACAGCTCTGCACCATTTTGAAAACTCTGCTCTAGACTTTCCCGATTTTTATTATATATATATATATATACACATATATATATATATATATATATATATATATATATATATATATATATATATATACACACATATACACTTACCGGCCACTTTATTAGGTACACTTGTCCAACTGCTCGTTAACACTTAATTTCTAATCAGCCATTCACATGGCGGCAACTCAGTGCATTTAGGCATGTAGACATGGTCAAGACAATCTCCTGCAGTTCAAACCGAGCATCAGTATGGGGAAGAAAGGTGATTTGAGTGCCTTTGAACGTGGCATGGTTGTTGGTGCCAGAAGGGCTGGTCTGAGTATTTCAGAAACTGCTGATCTACTGGGATTTTCACGCACAACCATCTCTAGGGTTTACAGACAATGGTCTGAAAAAGAAAAAAACATCCAGTGAGCGGCAGCGGCGTGCCTTGTTGATGCCAGAGGTCAGAGGAGAATGGGCAGACTGGCTCGAGCTGATAGAAAGGCAACAGTGACTCAAATCGCCACCTGTTATAACCAAGGTAGGCAGAAGAGCATCTCTGAATGCAAAGTAAGTCGAACTTTGAGTCAGATGGGCTACAGCAGCAGAAGACCACACTGGGTGCCACTCCTTTCAGCTAAGAACAGGAAACTGAGGCTACAATTTGCACAAGCTCATCGAAATTGGACAGTAGAAGATTGGAAAAACGTTGCCTGGTCTGATGAGTCTCGATTTCTGCTGCGACATTCGGATGGTAGGGTCAGAATTTGGCGTCAACAACATGAAAGCATGGATCCATCCTGCCTTGTATCAACGGTTCAGGCTGGTGGTGGTGGTGTCATGGTGTGGGGAATATTTTCTTGGCACTCTTTGGGCCCCTTGGTACCAATTGAGCATCGTTGCAATGCCACAGCCTACCTGAGTATTGTTGCTGACCATGTCCATCCCTTTATGGCCAAAATGTACCCAACATCTGATGGCTACTTTCAGCAGGATAATGCGCCATGTCATAAAGCTGGAATCATCTCAGACTGGTTTCTTGAACATGACAATGAGTTCACTGTACTCAAATGGCCTCCACAGTCACCAGATCTCAATCCAATAGAGCATCTTTGGGATGTGGTGGAACGGGAGATTCGCATCATGGATGTGCAGCCGACAAATCTGCGGCAACTGTGTGATGCCATCATGTCAATATGGACCAAAATCTCTGAGGAATGCTTCCAGCACCTTGTTGAATCTATGCCATGAAGAATGGGGTCCAACCCGTTACTAGCATGGTGTACCTAATAAAGTGGCCGGTGAGTGTATATATTCTGTCTGTCTAGGAAAGCTGATCTATTACATGCAAAAGGGCATTATATTTATTATGTAGAGTGGTGCAGAAGTAGGACATTGGACCACTACTGTTGCCATAAAACACCTCCACCAAACACCGGTAGCTGCGGCATTTCCCACCCTCGGCTTATACTCGCGCCAGTAAGTTTTCCCAGTTTTTTGTGGAAAAAGTGGGTACCTCAGCTTATATTCGGGCCGGCTTATACTCGAGTATATATGGTAAGAGGTTTTATAATTAACAACACCAATTCTTCTGTCTAACATTAGCTTACTGTTCTCTATGGATGAAGATTTTACATACATCATTAAAAAGGATAAAATGCACAATAAAATCAGCGGCTGAATCTACAGCTAATACAAGGTACACTAGCACACACATTCACACCTGATTTTCTTTACAGATCTGAACTTACCTAGTCAGAGCCAGACATGAATGATAAATATCTCATTCATATCATCAGAGACAGATCGATTCTGAGGAGCACAAGCCATTTACTTATTGCCAAGACCCTTTCATCAGTGAAGATCTTGGCTCTTATAACCCTCCAGAAGTATTTCATCTTCTGTCATTACTTAGGAAATGTCAGAAAATATTCAAATTATAACCCCTTAATATCCATAATTTTTGCTCTATGGTTGTCTGTTTTTCCTATAATATTATTGTTTTGTTGCACATATGGAAATTTTGGACCATGCTTTAATTTTGTATCTTTACAAATGAGACTGTGTTTACTGGTAAGTAATTATTCAGTTAAATTACTCATCAGATTCTTGATAAGGTTTTATATATTTTTAATGAATTGAATTTTAAAATTACAAATTTGTATAATATAAAAGCATTATTCCTTTCTAAACCCAATTTTCAATTAATATAGCTATTCGTTTATTGCCATGTCAAACATTTCAGTTTAGTTACAAATAGAGATGAGCGAGCACTAAAATGCTCGGGTACTCGTTATTCGAGACGAACTTTTCCCGATGCTCGAGTGCTCGTTTCGAGTAACGAGCCCCATTGAAGTCAATGGGAGACTCGAGCATTTTTCAAGGGGACCAAGGCTCTGCACAGGGAAGCTTGGCCAAACACCTGGGAACCTCAGAAAAGGATGGAAACACCACGGAAATGGACAGGAAACAGCAGGGGCAGCATGCATGGATGCCTCTGAGGCTGCTTAATTGCACCATTATGCCAAAATTATGGGCAACAGCATGGCCATGACAGAGTGACCGAATGAGGCTAGATAGCATCTAAAACATCCAATAATTGACCCTGACACTATAGGGGACGGCATGCAGAGGCAGCGGCAGCTGCAGCAGCGGCAGGCTAGAGAGTGTCATGGCAACATACCCTAAATGGACTCAGGCTTCAAACCAATGGGTGGCAGAGAGGAACCAAAGGAGGTGAGCAAGAAGCGCTCAAATAATATCGGTACATGATAAAAGTTTGCCAGTATATTTTGTGGATTACACAGCAGGGTGGCGACAAAGTTAACATGGAAGCCATGAAAACAATCCAAAATTCTGCCTGACACAGCTCGTTTGATAAGGGGACCATGTATGGAGGCAGTGAACTAGTAGTAGATTAAAGGTGCTGCAGTTAAAACTATGTTAGTTGGATCTTGGCATGGAGCTGGCGCTCCGCTGCCAGGCGAGCTTTCGCCAATCCAAGCCCCTGTCTCTAGGCTACTCCCCAAACAGCACTTCTAAGAACCTTTTGTATAAGATCAAGTGTAGTAGCGTTCTTATAAGTTTGGGATATGGCGGGTGAGGGGAATGTAAACATCTGCGCAAGAAGGGCTGAAATAATATCCGTAAATGAAAAAAGTTTGCCAGTATATTTTGTGGCTTACACAGCACGGTGGCGACAAAGTTAACAAGTTTGATGTGGAATGCCCTGTAATAGCTCTTGGGCGGTGTGCCTTTTATCACCTAGGCTCAGCAGTTTGAGCACCGCCTGCTGTCGCTTAGCGACGGCACTGCTGCTGTGCCTAGAGCTACCGACTGATGGCGCCATGCCCATGGATGGTAATTCGGAGGAGGAGGAGGTGGAGGAGGGGTGGGAGGAGGAGGAGGCATAGTAGGCCTGAAACACCTGGACCGAGGTAGGCCCCGCAATCCTCTGCGTCGGCAGTATATGACCAGCCCCAGGGTCAGACTCGGTCCCAGCCTGCACCAAGTTAAGTGTAGTAGCGTTCTTATAAGTTTGGAATATGGCGGGTGAGGGGAATGTAAACAGATGCGCAAGAAGCGCTGAAATAATATCCGTAAATGGTAAAAGTTTGCCAGTATATTTTGAGGATTACACAGCAGGGTGGCGACAAAGTTAACAAGTTTGTTGTGGAAGCCATGAAAACAACCCAAAATTCTGCCTGACACAGCACGTTTGATAAGGCGGCCATGTATGGAGGCAGTGAACTAGTAGTAGATTAAAGGTGCTGCAGTTAAAACTATGTTAGTTGGTTCTTGGCATGGAGCTGGCGCTCCGCTGCCAGGCGAGCTTTCGCCAATCCAAGCCCCTGTCTCTAGGCTACTCCCCAAACAGCACATCTAAGAACCTTTTGTATAAGATCAAGTGTAGTAGCGTTCTTATAAGTTTAGGATATGGCGGGTGAGGGGAATGTAAACAGATGCGCAAGAAGCGCTGAAATAATATCCGTAAATGGTAAAAGTTTGCCAGTGTATTTTGTGGATAACACAGCAGGGTGGCGACAAAGTTAACAACTTTCATGTGGAATCCATGAAAACAACCCAAATTTCGGCCTGACACACCTCGTTTGATAAAGGGACGATGTATGGAGGCAGCTATATGGACGACTTTTGGAGGTAGCAATGGAGACAATGTGTGGAGGCTGCTATGGAGACAATTCAATTTGGATAGTGCCTGTATGTGGCAGTCCAAAAAAGTTTTCAAACCAGAGGAGCAGGTAGGTGGCCCTCCAGAAAAATGGAATAGATTGAGTGCCTGTATGTGGCAGTCCAAAAAAGTTTTCAAACCAGAGGAGCAGGTAGGTGGCCCTCCAGAAAAATGGAATAGATTGAGTGCCTGTATGTGGCACTCCCAAAAATTGTTTAAAACAGAGGACCGGGTCGGTGGCCCTCCATAAAAATTAAATGCATAAAGTACTATAGCTAGAGCCAATGGGCCCTGTCAAAAAATAGCCAGTTTCCTCTGCTTTACTGTACAAAGAGGAGGAGAAGGAGGAAAATGAGGAGGAGGAGGAGTGGATAAATTATTCAGGTTGAGCTTCCTTCACCTGGTGGAGATTGGAAATTAGGAGAAATCCAGGCTTTATTCATCTTGATAAGCGTCAGCCTGTCAGCGCTGTCAGTCGACAGGCGTGTACGCTTATCGGTGATGATGCCACCAGCTGCACTGAAAACCCGCTCGGACAAGACGCTAGCGGCAGGGCAGGCAAGAACCTCCAAGGCGTACAGCGCCAGTTCGTGCCACATGTCCAGCTTTGAAACCCAGTAGTTGTAGGGAGCTGTGTGATCATTTAGGACGATGGTATGGTCAGCTACGTACTCCCTCACCATCTTTCTGTAAAGATCAGCCCTACTCTGCCGAGACTGGGGACAGGTGACAGTGTCTTGCTGGGGTGACATAAAGCTGGCAAAAGCCTTGTAAAGCGTACCCTTGCCAGTGCTGGACAAGCTGCCTGCTCGCCTACTCTCCCTCGCTACTTGTCCCGCAGAACTACGCACTCTGCCGCTAGCGCTGTCAGAAGGGAAATACTGTTTCAGCTTGTGCACCAGGGCCTGCTGGTATTCATGCATTCTCACACTCCTTTCCTCTCCAGGGATGAGAGTGGAAAAATTTTGCTTGTACCGTGGGTCCAGGAGAGTGAACACCCAGTAATCGGTGCTGGAATAAATTCTTTGAACGCGAGGGTCACGGGATAGGCAGCCTAGCATGAAATCTGCCATATGCGCCAGAGTACCAACGCGTAAGAATTCACTCCCCTCACTGGCCTGACTGTCCATTTCCTCCTCCTCCAACTCCTCCAATTCCTCTTCTTCTGCCCATACACGCTCAACAGTGAAGGACTCAACAATGGTCCCCTCTTGTGTCTCGCCAACATTCTCCTCCTCTTCCTCCTCATCCTCCTCCACCTCCACCTCCTCCGATATGCGCTGAGAAACAGACCTAAGGGTGCTTTGGCTATCAACAAGGGAATCTTCTTCCCCCGTCTCTTGTGAGGAGCGCAAAGCTTCCGACTTCATGCTGACCAGAGAGTTTTTCAACAGGCCAAGCAGCGGGATGGTGAGGCTGATGATGGCGGCATCGCCACTGACCATCTGTGTTGACTCCTCAAAGTTACTCAGCACCTGACAGATATCAGACATCCACGTCCACTCCTCATTGTAGACTTGAGGAAGCTGACTGACCTGACTACCAGTTCTGGTGGAAGTTGACATCTGGCAGTCTACAATCGCTCGGCGCTGCTGGTAAACTCTAGATAACATGGTCAGTGTTGAATTCCACCTCGTGGGCACGTCGCACAACAGTCGGTGAGCGGGCAGTTGGAGGCGGCGCTGCGCTGCCCTGAGAGTGGCAGCATCTGTGCTGGACTTCCTGAAATGCGCACAGATGTGGCGCACCTTCGTGAGCAAATCAGACAGATTGGGGTATGTCTTGAGGAAACGCTGAACTATCAGATTTAACACCCTCTACTAGCCTATAGGGCAGCATCTCCAGGCTTAGCAATCTGGAGATGTGCACATTAAGGGCTTGGGCGTGCGGGTGGGTTGCACTATATTTGCGTTTCCGCTCCAGCGTCTGGGGTATGGAGAGCTGAACGCTGGTGGATGCTGTGGAGGATCGTGGAGGCGACGATGGGGTTTTTGTGGCAGGGTCCTGGGCAGGGGGCTGACTATCAGCTGACACAGGGGAAGGAGCAGTGGTGTGCACGGCCGGAGGTGAACGCGCTTGTTGCCACTGAGTGGGGTGTTTAGCATTCATATGCCTGCGCATACTGGTGGTAGTTAAGCTATTAGTGGTGGAACCCCTGCTGATCCTGGTTTGGCAAATGTGGCACACCACAGTCCGTCGGTCATCCGGTGTTTCCTTAAAGAACCTCCAGACTTCTGAAAATCTAGCCCTCGCCGCAGGAGCCCTCGCCACGGGAGCTTCACTAGTTGACACATTTGGCGCTGATGCACCAGCTCTGGCCCTGCCTCTCCGTCTGGCCCCACCACTGCCTCTTCCAACCTGTTCTGGTCGAGGACTCTCCTCCGTCTCAGAAGCACTGTGTTCACCCGGCCTCTCAACCCAGCTTGGGTCTGTCACCTCATCATCCTCCGATCCCTCAGTCTGCTCCCCCCTCGGACTTCCTGCCCTGACAACAACTTCCCCACTGTCTGACAACCGTGTCTCCTCATCGTCAGACACCTCTTTACACACTTCTTCCAGTACGTCAACAAGGTCATCATCACCCACAGACTGCGACTGGTGGAAAACCTGGGCATCGGAAAATTGCTCATCAGCAACCGGACAAGTGGTTTGTGACTGTGGGAAGGGTCCAGAAAACAGTTCCTCAGAGTATGCCGGTTCAAATGGCAAATTTTGCTGGGAGGGGGCAGACTGGGGGGGAGGAGGCTGAGGTGGAGGAGCTGGAGGAGTGCCGATTTCGGTGACATGGGTGGACTGCGTGGAAGACTGACTGGTGGACAAATTGCTCGAAGCATTGTCGGCAATCCACGACATCACCTGTTCGCACTGTTCTGGCCTCAACAGTGCTCTACCACGAGTCCCAGTAACTTCAGACATGAACCTAGGGAGTGTAGCTCTGCGGCGTTCCCCTGCTCCCTCATAAGCAGGTGGTGTCTCACCCCGCCCAGGACCACGGCCTCTGACCCCTGCAGTAGTTGGACGCCCACGTCCCCGCCCTCGTCCTCTACCCCTAGCCCTCGGGTTAAACATTTTGAAAATGAGAGTTATAACTTTAATTTTTTTTTTTACTTTTTTTTGTGGTTTTTTAGTTTTTAAAACCAAACGATGCTATCCTATTGCTATGGCTATTTTCTAGCCAAGTATGAAAGCACACTGCTATGCCAGATGAGATGACACTGAGTTATTAAAAAAATAAACGTAAAATAAAAAAGGAAATGGCAGACTGTGCCTAATTGAAATCCAACCCCGGGCCCTAATAAATTTTCCCACTTCGGTCTTTGCGATGGATATGTGCGTCACTAAGCGCAAAACACAGTGGTCGCAAGTCTCACTCCAAATTGCTCACAATTTGCTAGTAGATGCACTGCAGCAACTACAGCCACCAGCAGATCAACCAGAAATCAAATATATATAACGCTACTGTAGGCGTAAGTAAGCCGTTTGGATTCTCCTATGGCTATTTTCTAGCCAAGTATTAAAGCACACTACTATGCAAGATGAGATGACACTGAGTTATTAAAAAAATAAACGTAAAATAAAAAGAAACTGGCAGACTGTGCCTAATTGAAATCAAACCCCTAATAAATTTTCCCACTTTGGTGTTTGAGGTGGATATGTGTGTCACTAAGAGCTAAACACAACGGTAGCAAGTCCCCCTGCTAATTCCTCACAATATGGTACTAGCTGCACTACTAGTGCCCTCAAGCCCAGCCACAAGCAAATAAAAAAAAAAAGTATAACGTTATTGTAGCCCTAAGAAGGGCTGGTGGGTTCTTGTAGAATCACTCCTGCCTAACAGTAAGCTAATAGAACACCCTAACGCTTTCCCTGACCAGCAGCAGCTCTCTCCCTAGCGGCATCCAGACAGAGAATGATCCGAGCAGCGCGGGCAGCGGCTAGTCTATCCCAGGGTCACCTGATCTGGCCAGCCAACCACTGCTATCGACGTGTAAGGGTACCACGTCATGCTGGGTGGAGTGCAGAGTCTCCTGGCTTGTGATTGGCTCTGTTTCTGGCCGCCAAAAAGCAAAACGGCGGGAGCTGCCATTTTCTCGAGCGGGCGAAATACTCGTCCGAGCAACGAGCAGTTACGAGTATGCTAATGCTCGATCGAGCATCAAGCTCGGACGAGTATGTTCGCTCATCTCTAGTTACAAACATTTATCTGGTAAATTGCCATTAAAATTTATTACAATTTTATTGTAGGATAAACATTGAATCAATGACATAAGATGCAGCATAAGTGCTATTAGAAGGTTGATGAACATGTAATTTTTTTTAAAGAAATTTGGCATGTTAAAAATACTAAAAATTGATCTAAAAGGGGTTGTATTTTCACTGGGGTTACACTTTCTGCACCATGCTGTATCTAACCTAAATTCTCAGCATCTTTGCCTAGCTGTAAGGATATCTGCACACAAATATGGCAAAATACAGCCAAAATAAGGAGCAGCTTCTTAAAGGAAACCTGACTGATCTGACTGGTTGGTAGGTGATCAAATACTTATTTTAAAAAACAAAATAATAACAAATAATAATTAACACCTTTGCGACCGAGGATGAAATATATCGTCCTCGTGCTTCTAAGGATGTATGGAGAGAGCTCACGAGCTTAGCTCTCTCCATACACAGCAGACGCCCATATGTTACTGCCGCGGTCGGTGCTGGCACCGATTGCGGCAGTTAACCTGTTAAGTGCCGCAGTCGAACACGACCGCGGCATCTAACTTTCCTTTACATGGGAGCCGCCATCTTGGATGGCCGATCGCCGCCCCCCTGTGATGTCATCAGAGGGCGGCGATCGTTTGGCATGGCAGCCTACAGTCTCATTGAGACTCACAGGCTTGCCATATGCAATGATCTCTAATAGCCAGCAGATGGCAGGCTATTAGAAATCATTGTAACATTGGTATATACTGCAATACAGTAGTATTGCAGTATATAGAATTAGCAATCGGACCCTGCAGGGTTAAATTACCCTGGAGGATCTGAAACAATGGTAAAAATTTTTTTAAAAAAATATGAAAAAATAGTAACAAAAATAAATGTTTAAATCACCCCCTTTTCCCTAGATCACATATAAAAGCAAATACACACTAAGAATCAAAAACATGTTTGGTATCATCGCGTCCCAAAATGTTAGATCAATCAAAATATAATAACGATTTTTCCCAGCGTTTAACCCCGTAACGGAAAATGGCACCCACTGTCAAAATTGATACTTTTTTGCCATTTTGAAAAATATAAAAAAAATTTAAATATCATCATCAAAATTTACAAAAAAAAATGACACCACCCACAGCTCCATGCACTGAAGTATGAAAAAGTTATTAGTGCCAGAAGATGGCAAAATGAAGAATTTTTTTTTTGTACAAAAGGATTTAATTTCTTTAAATGTATGAAAACATTATAAAACCTATACAAATTTGGTATCTTCGTGATCGTACCGAACCAAAGAATAAGGTAGACATCTCATTTGGGGCGCTCAGTTAGAGCTGTATAATCCAAGCAGGCTGAGCCCTCTCCATAGCCGGTAAGGCCTCTTGCACACTAGCGTTGCGTTTCACGTCAGGGTGCAATGCGTGAAAAACTGACGTTTTTGCTGCGTTTTTGTTTCATTTTTGTTCGCGTTTTTTTGCGTTTTCGGTGCGTTTTTTTAAGTCAATGGGACTTTTTCAAAGGGACCAAGGTTCGGGAATAAAATGTTTTATTTAATTGAAAAATAATGTCTTCTGATAAGTTGCAAACATCTGCGATCTATTCTTCACTGTTCCGCGCGCGTATATTATCTCCCGACAAGTTAGCAGATGTGAAGAACAGTGAAGAATAGAATAAAAACAGTGAACACAGTGAACACAGTGAACACAGGATCATTTAAGATAAAAACACAGTGCAGAACACAGTGCAGAATAGATTACAGATGTTCGGCACATCTGCTTACTTGTCGGGAGATACGCGCGGAGCGGTGCGAACAAAATAGCATGTGAAGAACAATATATATGTGTGAAGAAGACATTGCAGATGTTTCCATACATCTGCAATGTCTTCTTCACACATATATATTGTTCTTCACATGCTATTTTGTTCGCACCGCTCCGCGCGTATCTCCCGATAAGTAAGCAGATGTGCCGAACATCTGTAATCTATTCTGCACTGTGTTCTGCACTGTGTTTTTATCTTAAATGATCCTGTGTTCACTGTGTTCACTGTGTTCACTGTTTTTATTCTATTCTTCACTGTTCTTCATTGTGTTTTTTTAATTAAATGATCGTTCTCGAGCAGGGGAAATACTGTTATACTGGTCACCTAGCAACCCTTACGTTTAAAACGCATTGCACTCGCATTGCACTTGCAATGTTTGCGAGTGCAATGCGTTTTTGATACGTCCCCATAGACTTGAATGGGGCGTGAAAAATGCGCGTGAATCGCAAAAATAGAGCATGCTGCGATTTTGACGCGCGTGCAAACGAACGCAAGCACGCGCGTTGAAAACCACGCAAATGGAGAAAGACCCATTGAATACAATGGGACAGAGTGCAATGCGAGTTCTGAGCGTCAAATGCACGCGCAGAACTCGCGCGTGAAAAACGCCAGTGGAGAAGGGGCCTTAGTCTTGCAGCAAAGACTTACTGGTAACACCCGCCATCAGTGCTAGCACCAATTTCAGGTGTTTTCCAGCCAATCACGTGCCGCCATCTTGACGAGGATCGTCGCTCCCTGTGACATCATTGGAGAGTGACAATCCGCCACTAAATGTTGAAAATGTCTGAAAACATAAAACCTATATAAATTTGGTATCCCTGTGATTGCACTGACCCAAAAAATAAAGTAGACATGTCATTTGGGGCACAAAGTGAAAGCTGTAAAAACCAAGCCCACAAGAAAACATTGCAAATGAGTTTTTTCACCATTTTCACTGTATTTGGAATTTTTTTCCTGCTTCCCAGTACACAACATGGAAAATTAAATACCATTGCTATGAAGTGCAATTTGTTATGCAGAAAACAAGCCATCACACAGCTCTTTAAATGGAAAAATAAAAAACTTATAGATTTTTGAACCTCATTATCATGCATTTGTATGTGCACATGATTCTGTGTGTTTTTAAATGTTTTTAAAAGTATATGTTTTCTTGCAAATGTAATAAAATAAATATTTTTCTGCTATTACAGTACAATTTACTTGCCATCTATATACATTCCCCCCTTCATTTTCTTCTTTTTTCAACATTTTGTATTTTTGGGATTTGTGGCAATGTTGGTCACGTGTATAGACCTAGAGCACAGTATTTTTGCACTAGAAAAGGGTTACTGCTTTGGCTCATATCCCAAGATATAGTATATCATATGGCTTTCTGAAAATCTGGCATTCACTTACTTTACATGGAGCTACTTTTTAAAACTACATATGAAAACTTATTTGAATTTCTTTCCCTACCATAATGTCCTTCATTTTTATTGCAACTCAATACCCTTTAATTATCCCATCTACCTGTAACATTGAATGTTGAAGGAATGTTGAAGGACCATTGACATACTTGTTTATCTGTTTGTGTTACCTTTACATACAACTAAAAAGTCATCATAGATCATAGAACTATATGCATATACATGAGATAATATATATCACTTTTTGTTCCTTTTGGTGCTTAGATAGACAATCCATCACTATGTCAATGGAGTTTTTTAGATATGCGATGTCATAGTCATTAATCAACATTTGGTTGTCCAATTGCAATGCTGACATCATAGGACTGATGTATTAGAAGTAGAGATGAGCGAACATGCTCGTCCGAGCTTGATGCTCGGTCGAGCATTAGGGTACTCGAAACTGCTCGTTGCTCGGACGAATACTTCGCCCGCTCGAGAAAATGGCAGCTCCCGCCGTTTTGCTTTTTGGCGGCCAGAAACAGAGCCAATCACAAGCCAGGAGACTCTGCACTCCACCCAGCATGACGTGGTACCCTTACACGTCGATAGCAGTGGTTGGCTGGCCAGATCAGGTGACCCTGGGATAGACTAGCCGCTGCCCGCGCTGCTCGGATCATTCTGTGTCTGGATGCCGCTAGGGAGAGAGCTGCTGCTGGTCAGGGAAAGCGTTAGGGTGTTCTATTAGCTTACTGTTAGGCAGGAGTGATTCTCAAAGAACCCAACAGCCCTTCTTAGGGCTACAATAACGTTCTACTTTTTTTATTTTAATTTGCATCTAGTACCATTTTGTGAGGAATTAGCAGGGGGACTTGCTACCGTTGTGTTTAGCTCTTAGTGGCACACATATCCATAGCAAAGACCGAAGTGGGAAAATTTAGTAGGGGTTGGATTTCAATTAGGCACTAACTCAGTGTCATCTCATCTGGCATAGTAGTGTGCTTTGATACTTGGCTAGAAAATAGCCATAGGAGAATACAAAGAGCTTACTTACGCATACAGTAGCGTTCTATATATTTGATTTCTGGTTGATCTGCTGGTGGCTGTACTTTCTGCAGTGCATGTACTAGCCAATTCTGAGCAATTTGTAGTGAGACTTGCGACCGCTGTGTTCTGCGCTTAGTGACGCACATATCCATAGCAAAGACCGAAGTGGGAAAATTTAGTAGGGGTTGGATTTCAATTAGGCACTAACTCAGTGTCATCTCATCTGGCATAGTAGTGTGCTTTGATACTTGGCTAGAAAATAGCCATAGGAGAATACAAAGAGCTTACTTACGCATACAGTAGCGTTCTATATATTTGATTTCTGGTTGATCTGCTGGTGGCTGTACTTTCTGCAGTGCATGTACTAGCCAATTCTGAGCAATTTGTAGTGAGACTTGCGACCGCTGTGTTCTGCGCTTAGTGACGCACATATCCATAGCAAAGACCGAAGTGGGAAAATTTAGTAGGGGTTGGATTTCAATTAGGCACTAACTCAGTGTCATCTCATCTGGCATAGTAGTGTGCTTTGATACTTGGCTAGAAAATAGCCATAGGAGAATACAAAGAGCTTACTTACGCATACAGTAGCGTTCTATATATTTGATTTCTGGTTGATCTGCTGGTGGCTGTACTTTCTGCAGTGCATGTACTAGCCAATTCTGAGCAATTTGTAGTGAGACTTGCGACCGCTGTGTTCTGCGCTTAGTGACGCACATATCCATAGCAAAGACCGAAGTGGGAAAATTTAGTAGGGGTTGGATTTCAATTAGGCACTAACTCAGTGTCATCTCATCTGGCATAGTAGTGTGCTTTGATACTTGGCTAGAAAATAGCCATAGGAGAATACAAAGAGCTTACTTACGCATACAGTAGCGTTCTATATATTTGATTTCTGGTTGATCTGCTGGTGGCTGTACTTTCTGCAGTGCATGTACTAGCCAATTCTGAGCAATTTGTAGTGAGACTTGCGACCGCTGTGTTCTGCGCTTAGTGACGCACATATCCATAGCAAAGACCGAAGTGGGAAAATTTAGTAGGGGTTGGATTTCAATTAGGCACTAACTCAGTGTCATCTCATCTGGCATAGTAGTGTGCTTTGATACTTGGCTAGAAAATAGCCATAGGAGAATACAAAGAGCTTACTTACGCATACAGTAGCGTTCTATATATTTGATTTCTGGTTGATCTGCTGGTGGCTGTACTTTCTGCAGTGCATGTACTAGCCAATTCTGAGCAATTTGTAGTGAGACTTGCGACCGCTGTGTTCTGCGCTTAGTGACGCACATATCCATAGCAAAGACCGAAGTGGGAAAATTTAGTAGGGGTTGGATTTCAATTAGGCACTAACTCAGTGTCATCTCATCTGGCATAGTAGTGTGCTTTGATACTTGGCTAGAAAATAGCCATAGCAATAGGATAGCATTGTTTGATTTTAAAAACTCAAAAAAAAACAAAAAACACAAAAAAAAAAAAACACAAAAAAAAACAAAAAAAAGTAAAAAAAAAAATAAAGTTATAACTCTCATTTTAAAAATGTTTAACCCGAGGGCTAGGGGTAGAGGACGAGGGCGGGGACGTGGGCGTCCAACTACTGCAGGGGTCAGAGGCCGTGGTCCTGGGCGGGGTGAGACACCACCTGCTGATGAGGGAGCAGGGGAACGCCGCAGAGCTACACTCCCTAGGTTCATGTCTGAAGTTACTGGGACTCGTGGTAGAGCACTGTTGAGGCCAGAACAGTGCGAACAGGTGATGTCGTGGATTGCTGACAATGCTTCGAGCAATTTGTCCACCACCAGTCAGTCTTCCACGCAGTCCACCCATGTCACCGAAATCGCCACTCCTCCAGCTCCTGCACCTCAGCCTCCTCCCCCCCAGTCTGCCCCCTCCCAGGAAAATTTGGCATTTGAACCGGCATACTCTGAGGAACTGTTTTCTGGACCCTTCCCACAGTCACAAACCACTTGTCCGGTTGCTGCTGAGCAATTTTCCGATGCCCAGGTTTTCCAACAGTCACAGTCTGTGGGTGATGATGACCTTCTTGACGTAGTGGAAGTGTGTAAAGAGGTGTCCGACGATGAGGAGACACGGTTGTCAGACAGTGGGGAAGTTGTTGTCAGGGCAGGAAGTCCGAGGGGGGAGCAGACTGAGGGATCGGAGGATGATGAGGTGACAGACCCAAGCTGGGTTGAGAGGCCGGGTGAACACAGTGCTTCTGAGACGGAGGAGAGTCCTCGACCAGAACAGGTTGGAAGAGGCAGTGGTGGGGCCAGACGGAGAGGCAGGGCCAGAGCTGGTGCATCAGCGCCAAATGTGTCAACTAGTGAAGCTCCCGTGGCGAGGGCTCCTGCGGCGAGGGCTAGATCTTCAGAAGTCTGGAGGTTCTTTAAGGAAACACCGGATGACCGACGGACTGTGGTGTGCAACATTTGCCAAACCAGGCTCAGCAGGGGTTCCACCACTACTAGCTTAACTACCACCAGTATGCGCAGGCATATGAATGCTAAACACCCCACTCAGTGGCAACAAGCCCGTTCACCTCCGGCCGTGCACACCACTGCTCCTTCCCCTGTGTCAGCTGCTAGTCAGCCCCCTGCCCAGGACCCTGCCACAAAAACCCCATCGTCGCCTCCACGATCCTCCACAGCATCCACCAGCGTTCAGCTCTCCATACCCCAGACGCTGGAGCGGAAACGCAAATATAGTGCAACCCACCCGCACGCCCAAGCCCTTAATGTGCACATCTCCAGATTGCTTAGCCTGGAGATGCTGCCCTATAGGCTAGTAGAGACCGAGGCCTTTCGCAACCTCATGGCGGCGGCCGCCCCTCGGTATTCGGTCCCCAGCCGCCACTACTTTTCCCGATGTGCCGTCCCAGCCCTGCACCAGCACGTGTCAGACAACATCATCCGTGCCCTGACCAACGCCGTTTCTGACAAGGTCCACCTGACCACGGACACGTGGACGAGTGCTGCCGGGCAGGGCCACTATATATCGCTGACGGCACATTGGGTTAACTTGGTGGAGGCTGGGACCGAGTCTGACACTGGGGCTGCTCATATACTGCCGACGCCGAGGATTGCGGGGCCTACCTCGGTCCAGGTGTTTCAGGCCTACTATGCCTCCTCCTCCTCCCACCCCTCCTCCACCTCCTCCTCCGAACTACCATCCGTGGGCACGGCGCCATCAGTCGGTAGCTCTAGGCACAGCAGCAGTGCCGTCGCTAAGCGACAGCAGGCGGTGCTCAAACTGCTGAGCCTAGGCGACAAAAGGCACACCGCCCAAGAGCTATTACAGGGCATCACGGCGCAGACTGATCTGTGGCTGGCACCGCTGAACCTCAAGCCGGGAATGGTTGTGTGTGACAACGGCCGTAACCTGGTGGCGGCTCTGCAACTCGGCAGACTGACACATGTGCCATGCCTGGCCCATGTGTTAAATCTGATAGTTCAGCGTTTCCTCAAGACATACCCCAATCTGTCTGATTTGCTCACGAAGGTGCGCCGCATCTGTGCGCATTTCAGGAAGTCCAGCCCAGATGCTGCCACTCTCAGGGCAGCGCAGCGCCGCCTCCAACTGCCCGCTCACCGACTGTTGTGCGACGTGCCCACGAGGTGGAATTCAACACTGACCATGTTATCCAGAGTTTACCAGCAGCGCCGAGCGATTGTAGACTGCCAGATGTCAACTTCCACCAGAACTGGTAGTCAGGTCAGTCAGCTTCCTCAAGTCTACAATGAGGAGTGGACGTGGATGTCTGATATCTGTCAGGTGCTGAGTAACTTTGAGGAGTCAACACAGATGGTCAGTGGCGATGCCGCCATCATCAGCCTCACCATCCCGCTGCTTGGCCTGTTGAAAAACTCTCTGGTCAGCATGAAGTCGGAAGCTTTGCGCTCGTCACAAGAGACAGGGGAAGAATATTCCCTTGTTGATAGCCAAAGCACCCTCAGGTCTGTTTCTCAGCGCATATCGGAGGAGGTGGAGGTGGAGGAGGATGAGGAGGAAGAGGAGGAGAATGTTGGTGAGACACAAGAGGGGACCATTGTTGAGTCCTTTACTGTTCAGCGTGTATGGGCAGAAGAAGAGGAGTTGGAGGAGTTGGAGGAGGAGGAAATGGACAGTCAGGCCAGTGAGGGGAGTGAATTCTTACGCGTTGGTACTCTGGCGCATATGGCAGATTTCATGCTAGGCTGCCTATCCCGTGACCCTCGCGTTCAAAGAATTTATTCCAGCACCGATTACTGGGTGTTCACTCTCCTGGACCCACGGTACAAGCAAAATCTTTCCACTCTCATCCCTGCAGAGGAAAGGAGTGTGAGAATGCATGAATACCAGCAGGCCCTGGTGCACAAGCTGAAACAGTATTTCCCTTCTGACAGCGCTAGCGGCAGAGTGCGTAGTTCTGCGGGACAAGTAGCGAGGGAGAGTAGGCGAGCAGGCAGCTTGTCCAGCACTGGCAAGGGTACGCTTTACAAGGCTTTTGCCAGCTTTATGTCACCCCAGCAAGACACTGTCACCTGTCCCCAGTCTCGGCAGAGTAGGGCTGATCTTTACAGAAAGATGGTGAGGGAGTACGTAGCTGACCATACCATCGTCCTAAATGATCACACAGCTCCCTACAACTACTGGGTTTCAAAGCTGGACATGTGGCACGAACTGGCGCTGTACGCCTTGGAGGTTCTTGCCTGCCCTGCCGCTAGCGTCTTGTCCGAGCGGGTTTTCAGTGCAGCTGGTGGCATCATCACCGATAAGCGTACACGCCTGTCGACTGACAGCGCTGACAGGCTGACGCTTATTAAAATGAATAAAGGCTGGATTTCTCAGAATTTCCAATCTCCGCCAGGTGAAGGAAGCTCAACCTGAATAATTGATCCACTCCTCCTCCTCCTCATTTTCCTCCTTCTCCTCCTCTTTGTACAGTAAAGCAGAGGAAAATGGCTATTTTTTGACAGGGCCCACTGGCTCTTGCTATAGTACTTAATGCATTTAATTTTTCTGGAGGGCCACCTACCCGGTCCTCTGTTTGAAACAATTTTTGTGAGTGCCACATACAGGCACTCAATCTATTCCATTTTACTGCAGGGCCACCTACCTGCTCCTCTGGTTTGAAACATTTTTGGGACTGCCACATACAGGCACTCAATCTATTCCATTTTACTGGAGGGCCACCTACCTGCTCCTCTGGTTTGAAAAATGTTTGGGACTGCCACATACAGGCACTATCCAAATTAAATTGTCTCCATAGCAGCCTCCACACGTTGTCTCCATTGCTACCTCCAAAAGTCGTCCATATAGCTGCCTCCATACATCGTCCCTTTATCAAACGAGGTGTGTCAGGCAGAAATTTGGGTTGTTTTCATGGATTCCACATCAAAGTTGTTAACTTTGTCGCCACCCTGCTGTGTTATCCACAAAATATACTGGCAAACTTTTACCATTTAGGGATATTATTTCAGCGCTTCTTGCGCATCTGTTTACATTCCCCTCACCCGGCATATCCTAAACTTATAAGAACGCTACTACACTTGATCTTATACAAAAGGTTCTTAGAAGTGCTGTTTGGGGAGTAGCCTAGAGACAGGGGCTTGAATTGGCGAAAGCTCGCCTGGCAGCGGAGCGCCAGCTCCATGCGCATCATGCGCTTCTTGCGCATCTGTTTACATTCCCCTCACCCGGCATATCCTAAACTTATAAGAACGCTACTACACTTGATCTTATACAAAAGGTTCTTAGAAGTGCTGTTTGGGGAGTAGCCTAGAGACAGGGGCTTGAATTGGCGAAAGCTCGCCTGGCAGCGGAGCGCCAGCTCCATGCGCATCATGCGCTTCTTGCGCATCTGTTTACATTCCCCTCACCCGGCATATCCTAAACTTATAAGAACGCTACTACACTTGATCTTATACAAAAGGTTCTTAGAAGTGCTGTTTGGGGAGTAGCCTAGAGATAGGGGCTTGAATTGGCGAAAGCTCGCCTGGCAGCGGAGCGCCAGCTCCATGCGCATCATGCGCTTCTTGCGCATCTGTTTACATTCCCCTCACCCGGCATATCCTAAACTTATAAGAACGCTACTACACTTGATCTTATACAAAAGGTTCTTAGAAGTGCTGTTTGGGGAGTAGCCTAGAGACAGGGGCTTGAATTGGCGAAAGCTCGCCTGGCAGCGGAGCGCCAGCTCCATGCGCATCATGCGCTTCTTGCGCATCTGTTTACATTCCCCTCACCCGGCATATCCTAAACTTATAAGAACGCTACTACACTTGATCTTATACAAAAGGTTCTTAGAAGTGCTGTTTGGGGAGTAGCCTAGAGACAGGGGCTTGAATTGGCGAAAGCTCGCCTGGCAGCGGAGCGCCAGCTCCATGCGCATCATGCGCTTCTTGCGCATCTGTTTACATTCCCCTCACCCGGCATATCCTAAACTTATAAGAACGCTACTACACTTGATCTTATACAAAAGGTTCTTAGAAGTGCTGTTTGGGGAGTAGCCTAGAGACAGGGGCTTGAATTGGCGAAAGCTCGCCTGGCAGCGGAGCGCCAGCTCCATGCGCATCATGCGCTTCTTGCGCATCTGTTTACATTCCCCTCACCCGCCATATCCCAAACTTATAAGAACGCTACTACACTTAACTTGGTGCAGGCTGGGACCGAGTCTGACCCTGGGGCTGGTCATATACTGCCGACGCAGAGAATTGCGGGGCCTACCTCGGTCCAGGTCTCAAAGGCCTACTATACCTCCTCCCACCCCTCCTCCACCTCCTCCTCCTCCGAATTACCATCCGTGGGCATGGCGCCATCAGTCGGTAGCTCTAGGCACAGCAGCAGTGCCGTCGCTAAGTGACAGCAGGCGGTGCTGAAACTGCTGAGCCTAGGCGATAAAAGGCACACCGCCCAAGAGCTATTACAGGGCATTCCACATCAAAGTTGTTAACTTTGTCGCCACCCTGCTGTGTTATCCACAAAATATACTTGCAAACTTTTACCATTTAGGGATATTATTTCAGCGCTTCTTGCGCATCTGTTTACATTCCCCTCACCCGCCATATCCTAAACTTATAAGAACGCTACTACACTTGATCTTATACAAAAGGTTCTTAGAAGTGCTGTTTGGGGAGTAGCCTAGAGACAGGGGCTTGGATTGGCAAAAGCTCGCCTGGCTGCAGAGCGCCAGCTCCATCCCAAGATCCAACTAACATAGTTGCAGCACCTTTAATCTACTACTAGTTCACTGCCTCCATAATAATAATAATAATAATCTTTATTTATATAGCGCCATCATATTCCGTAGCGCTTTACAAATCATAGGAAACAAATACAAATGTATTGTAACAGAGCACAACATTTGTATGGAACAACAGGAGTGAGGTCCCTGCTCGCCAGAGCTTACGGTTTATGAAGATGATGGGGTAACACGAGGTAAAAGAATATTTAACGGTCAAGCCATTCTTCTTAGGGAATAGAACAAAATATAATAAATGGAATTGCTGTCGCTTGAACCACTCAGCCGTCATCTTATATACCAGGTCCAGGGTGAATGGGACTGCAGAGAAGTCTGGTGCCTGTTGGTTGCTGGATAACAGATGGGAGGACGACACAGGACGGGTTAGTAGAAGAGTTAAAACTTCATGCAGTTAATGAGTGTTATAGGCTTGCCTAAAGAAATGGGTTTTAAGAGCACGTTTGAAACTTTGGAGGTTAGGTATTAGTCTGATAGTCCAGGGCAGAGCATTCCATAGAATTGGTGCAGCTCTAGAGAAGTCTTGGAGACGCGAGTGGGAGGTCCGCACTAGGGTAGAGGTTAATCTAAGATCACTGGCGGATCTAAGAGCACGGGTTGGGCGATAGACTGAGATAAGAGAGGAGAGGTAGGGGGGTGCAGCATTATACAGAGCTTTATGGATGAGGGTTATTATTATTTTAAACTGTATTCGAAAGGAGACTGGCAGCCAGTGCAGCGACTGGCATGAACTGTAAGCATACATGGTCCCCTTATCAAACGAGCTGTGTCAGGCAGAATTTTGGGTTGTTTTCATGGCTTCCATGTTAACTTTGTCGCCACCCTGCTGTGTAATCCACAAAATATACTGGCAAACTTTTATCATGTACCGATATTATTTGAGCGCTTCTTGCTCACCTCCTTTGGTTCCTCTCTGACACCCATTGGTTTGAAGCCTGAGTCCAATTAGGGTATGTCGCCATGCCACTCTCTAGCCTGCTGCCGCTGCCTCTGCCTCTGCATGCCGTCCCCTATAGTGTCAGGGTCAATTATTGGATGTTTTACATGCTATCTAGCTTCATTCTGTCACTCTGTCATGGCCATGCTGTTGCCCATAATTTCGGCATAATGGTGCGATTAAGCAGCCTCAGAGGCATCCATGCATGCTGCCCCTGCTGTTTCCTGTCCATTTCCGTGGTGTTTCCATCCTTTTCTGAGGTTCCCAGGTGTTTGGCCAAGCTTCCCTGTGCAGAGCCTTGGTCCCCTTGAAAAATGCTCGAGTCTCCCATTGACTTCAATGGGGTTCGTTATTCGAGACGAGCACTCGAGCATCGGGAAAAGTTCGTCTCGAATAACGAGTACCCGAGCATTTTAGTGTTCGCTCATCTCTAATTAGAAGCGTAAAACATATGCTGCAGGAGTTATGTAAAGGTCAAAGGTTACCGTTGTTGCTCCTACTATTTTAATGTTGGGCTCTTCAGACCACTGATCTTGTGCTTAATTTATCATGTATACTGATTTGGTATTTTCCCAATCCTTCAGTCTTCAAAGATAAGTTCACAGTTCTCATGTGGGAAGTGAATCATAAATCACATCAAGAGGAATTTTGCAGTAAGACGTGAGACTGACATATCTGCCTGATGCTTGCCTCAGTCTCTATGCATCCTGTAATCAATCTAACTGATTGACATCAACAATTGCAATCAGTTCTCAGCAATGCTTTACTGATATTTCTGGACGTGCTCTCCTGCCAGTTTCACATGACTTTGAAACACATTGAAATAAAGAATGCAGAATCTTTTCAGCAAATTATAATGGAATGAAAAATTCACCAATTTAAATGGCATCAAAGTTGGTCCAACTCTGCAATGCAGAATTACAAAGAACTTTACATCTAAGTTGTGTTTAAGGAAAAATATATTGATGTAACCTTTTAGAAACGTCTTTATCTAAAAACATAATTTCTCAGCATCTAGTTTCCCATCTACTGGGGTCTATAAGCCATGTATGGTCCTTCATACCTAAAACCATACAATTTATCCTGACCTTGATTATAAACATGTGACTCCATCACAACACAGAATTTTTTAGTATCAGTTGCAGTAAAAGTGTATGAATCGGGAATAAAATCCATCTTAATAGTACCATAAACTGATTGTCCTTAAAGGGGTTGTCCACGTTCAGCAAATAATTGATATTTTTTGTCTAATAAAAAGTTGTACAAATTTCCAATATACTTTCTGTATCAATTCCTCACTGTTTTCTAGATCTCTGCTTGCTGTCCTGCTATATAAAGCTTCTATGTTTTCTTCCAGTGGATAAAAATCAGTCCATAAGCATAAGCCATTATTATCACACAACTCCTATTATTTTCAGTGATAATAACGGCTCAGGCACCTGCATGTCCATCACAAGAACATGGACAGATTTCTAGAAAGTAAATTGGAAAATTGTATAACTTTTCATGACAGAAACAATATCAAGTATTTGCTGAAAGTGGACAACCCCTTTAACCGGTTAAGGACCGGGCCCTTTCCTGTTTTTTCATTTCCATTTTTCACTCCCCGCTCCCCGATGACGTCACAGGAAGCAACGATCCTAGGCAAGATGGCGCCACCCATGCGCCCCTATCTTTTTGAGGCTGCCGGCAGCTTTGCCGGCAGCGATCGCTGTGCTAGCACCGAACGCGGATGTTACCGGTAATTCTTTGCTGCAATATGCAGCAAAGACTTACCGGCTATGGAGAGGGCTCAGCCAGTGAGCCCTCTCCATGCAGCGAATCCATGCAGCCGTGATACACGGCGGGCGGTCGTGAACCAGTTAATTACTTCAATCAATCAACCTCTATTACCTTGTCCTCCATAGTTTCACTGCTTCTACAGTAAACAATACCCAACACCTGGATACAGGTCTACAGTAGGTTTAAAAAAAATCATGGTAACTCACATATACTAGGCACTTCCCAAATCTGCAATGATATAAGGGTTAAGGGGACCCTCATGGGGGCAGATTTAGTAAAAGTGTCACAAGATAAGACAATGTGATTTAGACTAGACTACATTTATCAAAGTGTCTAGTCGTACTTTGCAGCTATTCATTTGCCCAGTTTAGGCTAGAAAACTGCACCAAAATTGTGATGCATAAACAATAATGAAGCAACGCATCGCTGGGTCATTTGATTTTGGGTGAGTAATACAGCTAAAAATATTCCATTACCAAAGTTTCAGGATGCAAGCATTTTTATTAGGGGTATTTATTGAGAATTATATAACATGAGAAATATCCTTGCTGTGGACCTGATAGTAGCTAGGACTTGATTTCTAAGTGGTGACATTTGCTTGGGGAAGAGCTAGGGGAGGGTTTTGGTAATTGAGCTCTGGGGTTCCTTCATCTACACTAAGTCATGTAGTATGTTGTGCTTTATTGATACATGACGTACACAGACGAATACATTCAGTTTTTATGTATGGTGATATTTTTCACTACATTTCAGATGTACTTGTTTGGGTATAATGTTCTTGCTACTGTGTCAGTTTAATATTTGTTTGATATTTTACTTCTTCTAATATTCCTAAACCATTTTATTCTTTAACTCTCATATATTGTATCTTTTCTATAAGTTGTGCCAAAATACATTTGCTCAAATTCATAACTTCTTTTTTATTGATTCTATCATTGATCTATTCATTCAGTTAAAGAGACTTCTTCAGAATGCTGTGATTGTAAGTATCATCATTTCACAGGTCACAATTATTGGTGTGTTCATATAAAGTTAACTTTATTGATTTTTGTATTGGATAGCATAACAGTAAATGTAAATCCAGTGGTCAGCACAACCTGAAGTACTACTGATCTGGTGCAATGATATATATCAACTAGCCAACAAGAAAAAAGAATGCTTTGGGGTAACTGGCCTTCATGCACTTGCACTTTAGGAACATAATAACCCCTTGTTTGCACTTTAGTACTAGTGAGTATTTTTCAAATCATTGCCTGATATCTTTTTGAGGCATTTATTTGTGTACAACCATTCATGTGGATACATACTTGATATGGGTACACGTACTTGCTGATACATTAGACGTTTTTGGATACACATGGTTGTATATTTGTACAAACACCATCTTATTCTGTGTGGGAGGAATTTTCTATACCATTGAGTGTCTTTTGCAGGTGGCAGTACTGCGTTGATCCTCACCACGGTCACCAGTCGCATTCTATGTACAACATTTTTTAAATGGTTTTAAATGTATGTCTCATTTTGGATATAAATAAAGTTGACATTATTTGTATTTTCTATCGTTACAGTAGAGCATTTTTAGGTGCATTCTTTTTTCTTGTCGGCTAGTTGATAACAGTAAACGTAAACGCCATTTACATTTATAAATCACAGAAATGTTACTGGAAAAAAACCCTCATGATACAATTGACTATGATCCAGTACATATAAGAAATACACTGCCCCTGCATATAAAATATACCCTTTGCTGGACTTGCTCCCCTCGGTACATTTGAGGCGTCATCCCCTATCAGCATCCATGTAGAGTGTTTGTACTGTAAAGGTTATGATACTTTGTAGTTGCTAAATGCTATGTCTGTATTAGCTATGTATACATATTGTATCGAAATCTTGTAATGCCATTATCACTATGCAATTGCACAGGAAGGGTAAGGGCCAGAGGGGAGGGTATCTGTGTCAGAGGGTGGGAGGGGGAATTGGGAATTTGTGGTTCTGTATAAAATGTTTTAAAAAAACAATAAAAAGATTTGATAAAAAAAAAAAAAAGAATACTCAAGACTGTCCGGACCTTCTGGGGGAACATTAGATTTAACTACAAAATCCTGGAAATAAAAAATATAAATAAATGAATTAATTATGGACATATAGGACATATACAGCCCTGTAATATGTAGAGAATATATACAGCACCTTCTTGCTTTAAAGGGGTTTCCCCACTTTGAGCAAATTATTAATATGGTTTGTGTAATGGGAACTTATACTTATTTCCAATATATTTTGTATTAATTTCTCACAGTTTTCTAGATCTCATCTTGCTGTCCTGCCATAGAAAGCTTTTATTTTTACTTCCACTGGATAGAAATCTGCCCATAATCTGTGTAAACTATGATAATAATGGCTCATGCCCCTGCATGGCCATCACAAGACGATGGAAATATTTCTATCCACTGGAAGTAAAAAAAAATTCTATAGCAGGACAGCAAGCAGAGATCTACAAAAACAAGAAGGAATTGATACAGAAAGTATATTATATAACTGTATAACTTTCCCTTTCACAAATAATATTAACTATTTGCTGACAGTAGACAACCCCTTTAAGACCATTTTGACATGAGTTAGCTTTTTATGACACAATGTTGTCAAGGGTCTATGAAGCTGATGCCTCTCCATACATGGTGGGTGTCTGCTAATAAAAAAGCTACTACTATCTTACTAACTATAAGTTCAAAAGTACCTAAAATTATTGACGCTATTCTGAAGCTAACCCCTTTGCGCACCACAACGTGCTATATTGTACATACAGCAGGTGTTTGCTGAATAACACAGCGATACCTGCCTCTGACTGCTGCGGTCACTGCTGGCAGTTAGATGCAACATCTAACAGGGTATCTTGGATTGCTGATCAGCACCACCATAACGTCTTTGGAAGGAGCAGATCAGTTGTCATGACAGTCTTCAAGCCAGTGGCAGGCTATTAGAGATCAGAGGTAAAATTGTAATATACTGCAATACAGTAGTATTGAAGTATATTGTACAACCAATCAGACTATCCAGTGTTAAAGTATACTAGGGGGGAAGTCATAGTAAAAAAAAATGTTTAAAAAAAAAAAAAAGTAAAAATGTAAAACATATATAAAAATAAACAGTAAAATTCAGAAACATGCTAGGTATAATCACTTCCCAAAATGCCCAATATTTTAAAATATAAAAAAGCTTATTCCAGCCCGTGAACACCAGAAACAGAACAGAAACGGAAAGTACAGCCCAAATATCTCAATCGACACTTTTCTGGCATTTTCACATCCATAAATATTTGAATAAAAATTGTCAATGGTCATATAGGTACCAATTTGATATAAATTAAAACATCAGCATGTCCTGCAAAAAATTGCACTTTACACAGGTCCGAACACCAAAGTATAAAAAAGTTATTGGCCTTGGAATATGGCAAAATAATTTTTATACATAAGATTTACATTTTTGTTTAAACTGCTAAAACCTAATAAAACCTATATAAATTTAGTATCCCTGTGATCGTGCTCACCCAAAGAAACAACAGGATGCATCATTTGGAAAGCACAAAGAAAGCTGTAAAAACAAAGTCCACAAGAAATTGCACCACACTTGGAATTTTTTCCATATTTCCACTACATTCCCTGAAGCATTAATTGGTGCCAGTGAAAAGTACAATTTTTCCAGCAGATAGCAAGCCCTCACACATCACTCTAAACAGAAAAATAAAAAAAGTTATAGCTTTTGGAATGAGGAGAGTAAAAAACAGAGTGCAAAACTGAAAGAAGGTTCACACCAAATAGGATCTATTTTATTATGTATACTCAAGCCAATCCAAATATGAGCCAAGTCACCTAATCTTACCACAAAAAAACGCCAGCCACCTCCCTAATGAATGAAATGCCCAGCATCCTCCCCACTCATGTCCAGCAACCTCCCCCAGCAATGAATTGCTCAGCAGATGCCCCAGCACTTCATTATAAAAAATAAACTCATTCAAAGAGTTTTCTGTATTTTCCTGACTATAAAAATTGTAGATTCACAATGAAGACATGACAGCTATGAATTAACACATGTAGAATTATATACTTAATGAAAAAGTGTGAAACAACTGAAATACGTCTTATATTCTAGGTTCTTTGAAGTAGCCACCTTTTGCTTTGATTACTGCTTTGCACACTCTTAGTATTTTCTTGAGGAGCTTCAAGAGGTAGTCACCAGTCACACATCAATGAGTGACCTTTAAGAAATGAAGGTAAGTCAGTCCGAAAAATAGGGAAAACTTTGAAAGTGTCCCCTAGTGCAATTGTAAAAACCACCAAGTGCTACAATTAAACTAAAAACTAAATAAGAAGGTGTGTCCAAACTTTTGGTGTGTACAGTACATCCGGCGCTCCCCCCAGCTTTCTAGGCTTCCAGATAAAGATGATGGCATGTGCTCTTCCCGTGCACACACACTATGATGTTATCAAGCAGCAACACGGCTGCGTCATTGGCACACATTTGGCTTAAAACTCGGCTTATACTGATGTATATATGGTAGATTTTCCTTTTGTTCATTCATATTGCATTTTGTTAATTGATAAAATACTAGTATTTTGGAAAGCAGCATTTGTTCCACACAAACTTTAGCACATTACTGTATAAAACTCTATAAAAATGCAAGTCATATTGCATAAGTATTCATCCCTTTTTAAATGTTTACTTATTTTTTTAAAGACATTTTTAAATGTATTTTATTAGAATGTGTGTAACAGAGCACCATAAAGTATTTTGGAACTGTAAAGATACTGAAAACTGTATTTTTATTAAATTAAATTAAAGCTGTTGTTTTGAGGGGCTTAGAGGTTTGTTAGAGTAAATCAGCAAACCAACTACATCATGAACAAGGGACAGACCAGACAGCTCAGGATGGGCAATCAGTACTGCAGGTTTAGGTCTTTACAAAATAGCCACAAGTTTAAATAGCTTACACACAATGTTTAATCCATTATGTCTTAATAGAAAAAGTATGGTACAACAGTTAACCTTCCAAGACATGGCCACTCACCTCAACTGACATCCCAGACAAGGTGAAGCAGCCAAGAGGCTCATGGTCCCTTTGTAGGTGCTGCAGATTTTCACAGCTCATGTGGGAGAATCTGTCCACAGGACAACTTTAAAGGGAACCTACCACCACAAATCTACCTATAAAGGTAGATTGGGTGGTAGGTGGATCAATAGGACGTGAGGATAGCCCTTTTAAGGGCTAATCCTCATGTCCCTGCACTTTTTTGGTAACCTTTATTAGACTTGTATGTAAATTTTGTTATGTGGCTACTGGAGCGTGGAGTAGCCGCATCTGAGGTTTCTCCTCCTACTCACTATCTTAGGCGCGCAGCTCCTCCTAGCTGCACGCCCTCATCCGACAATTCTTCCATCTGCGCATGCAGAACAGTAGGCCCGCGCCTGTGCAGCTCCAGTGACCGCGCAGGCGCAGTTGGCAGGAACGTCGGACGAGGGTGCGCAGCACCTCCTCCTCCGAAGATAGTGAGTAGGAGGAGAAAAGAGGCTACCCGGGCGTGGAGTATTAATCCTATTTATCCACCTACCACCCGATCTACCTTTATAGATAGATTTGTGGTGGTAGGTTCCCTTTAAGTTGTGTACTTCACAAATCTGGCCTATATGGAAGAGTGGTAGAACAAAAGCCATTTTTTTTTAAGTCATAAGAAGTGCTATTTGCAGAAAGTAATTGAAGTAGGTGCTCTGGTCAACTAATGTAACTATTTTGGCTAAACACTATGCCTGGAGGAAAGTCAACGGTGCACTGTCCCCGCCTTGAAGCATGGTGGTCGTATCATCATGCTTAGGAAGTTCTTTTCTTCTGCAGGGGCTGGAAAGATTTAATGGAAACATGGATTGAGCTAAATACAGGGAAATCTTGGAAGGCAAAAAGTTAGAGGGTGTAGCTCAAGGCTGGGGCATTCACCATCTATCAGACTGCAAACCTAAGTACACAGCGATAGCTACTGTGGAAATGTAAATCACAGCATATCCATGTGTTAAATTGTTTCTGTAATAGCCCAGACCTAAATCCAATCTGTAATTTGCCCTTAAATTTCTGTTCACAAATGTTCTACAACTAATCTGACTGAGCTAGAGCTACATGACACAGAAGAGTGGGATAACACTCTTGTGGGATAAACTGGTAGAGACACCTTTACACTTACTTTAGACAAATATTTGATACTTTGTGTAACATACAATATCTACAAAATGAATAACATTTTTGTGCTGTAAAGTTTAAAAATTAGGAAAAATTCAAGAGGTATGAATACTTTTACAACCCATTATAGATATACTGTACACACACACATAAATCCACAATGAAACTGCTTAAAGCAAGGATATACAGGCAGTCCCGGGTTACATACAAGATAGGGTCTGTAGGTTTGTTCTTAAGTTGAGTTTGCATGTAAGTCGGAACTGTATATTTTATCATTGTAATCCCAGCCAGAACTTTTTTGGTCTCTGTGACAATTGGATTTTAAAAATGTTAGGTTGTCATAAGAATCAATATTAAGACTAAAGCTTCATTACAGACACATTTGATAACTGTTTCATCTGTTTATTGTAGCCTAGGACTAAAGTACAAGAAATTACCAATATCCAGAGGTCCGTTTGTAACTATGGGTCGTATGTAAGTCGAGTGTTCTTAAGTAGGGGACCGCCTGTATATAATTTCCCAATGTAAGATTTGTGAAAATGTTCTTGCTGTACGCCGAGTTTCTCAAAGAATAAAGAAATTGATAATGTACCCATATACTGTAGAAAATACTCAGACAAATGACTGTATTCTGTATGAGGTAACAAGACACAATACATTGTTAGTAGCAATTAAGAATTAAACCATTCAGTCTGACATTTTAATTAAAAAGCTAATGTGGCTTGCTCGTTCCTTTTTTTCTACATTTCAGACTCTATCCTTCATAGATGATTGTGTTTTTAAGGACTATTTTCAAAAACTTCAAACTTAAACATTTATATAATCTTTACTTTTGGTTTCTTGACAGATCTTAAGTTTGTAGATCTGCAAAATACCAATAAATAAAGTTGTGGAAAACTATGTTAGCACTAATAGAGATAGAATGAATTCCAAGAAGAAAATGGATGGAGAATTCCAATTTTTTCCATATTGGGTTTACAAATATCAGAATGATTGATTTTCAAAAATGTATTTTGGAGCATTAAAAGCAATAAAAACACAGCCTGGGGGCTTAGCCTGACATCATGGGTGCTGTTGGACTGATGGATCTCTCACCCTAAGTTGTGCTTTCAGCATACAGTACCAAACCCAATAGAATAGGAACCCACTGTATAGAGGCCGTCAAAAAAGAGACTAGTAAGCATATTTTGTATGTTCAAACTTGATTTTAAGATTTGCAAAGAAGCGTAGATTATAGATTGTTGATGGATGTTATACTCATACCATTCATTTAGATCAGTAATCTACTTACAGGAAAAGAACAACTATTGCTTAGTGAATACACAAGATGTGCTTTGTAGATAATCTGTACTTTTATGCAAGGATTTAAAGCATAACTGTAAAGTTACAGTATAATGATTTAACCAAATTAATATATGTGATTCCCTCTTTAAAAACAAACAGAACGATACCTGCTTTGTCCTGCTCATCCTTTTATTTCCAAGGCAATGGCATTTTCTGTTCTGAAATTGTTTGTCAAAAATCTTTCTCACCAAAGTTGAAGTGGGTGGAGACTAATGTCTGTCTGTCGATGCCCTCAAGATGAGGCCAATTAACTTGCCCAGAGATCCCATGATGCCTTGTGCTCTCACTTAAAGTAATTTAGCATTAAATTCATTCATAGTTTCATCCATCCATAGTTTCCCACAAGTGTAGCAACTTAACACTGCACAGTGCACATGCAGGATGTATATGGTGACTAGGAGCAGAGAACATGTAATAAGGGAAAGAAATCGTAAGTAAACCAGTTACATGTAGTCCATAGCATGTGCTGTGTGAGCACTAAGGGTTAATAGCTTCTCTGCACAGAGCTGATACTGCCGATAATGGGAGGGGAGCAGCATGAGGTGCAGAGAGAAACAGAGACAGGTCTGTAGAATCACAGACTGAAATGGAGAGACTGATAGGGAACAGGGGAGATCTTGTACCTCACTATTCTGTGAAGGAGACAGAATCTCTATCCACAGTTTTGTACACATCCAGTCCTGCTACATACACAGAGAGAGCTCTGTCACATGACCTCCTCCTCTGTGAGCAGGGAGCAGAAGCGCACCCATTACCAGGAGTCTGTAGAGTTTGTAGAGTTTGTTTATACTATTGACTCCAGGGCTTGCCAGCACAGGCAGAGGAAGCAGCTACTGCAGCATTGAGATAAAATCAGGAGTATAGCAAATAAACCTCTGGATTTAGGTAACAAAGATAATAGGCAAAGTTGTTTTACATCCCAAGAGCTATTAATTTGTGGGGGGAAAAACGTTACAGTTACTCTTTATTTTTCTCTAAGCTTTTCTCTTCTTTTGAGCTTTAGAACATAAAGAGAGCCCAAGACTTGTGAATTTGACTATTGGGATATTTTCTTCTCAATGGAGATATGCTAATAACAGAGGAGACTTGCAGCTTATTTCCTTGGCAACACTCAGGCCATGCATAGCTCAATATGATGGACTCCAGCTTTATAGGATTAATCATGCAGGTCAGCCAATTAACATGGCAAGTGTGTAATAAGTATATCATTTTCTGATTTAAAGGAACCTTTGTATATATATTGTTTATTTCAAACACTACCCTGAGGGGCAAGTAGTTTCCTACAAATAGCAGCATATTTAGCCTAGGGATCTACTGTACAAGTGGTTATTTTACACAGATTGCATGTAAATGTAATCCATTTAGAGTGCGAAAACCCTTTGTTGCAATGTCGAGTTCCGACAATGCGCTGATCACAATGAACCAGCAGTATTGTAATTTTTCATATAACATAAAACTAATATAATGTGAATCAAAATAAGCAAAGAAGGCATTTACATGGTTTCTTATGCTCACAGCCGTATTATAAGAGCTCTTCACTTTGAAATATACAGAATGTATTCATTTTCATTATTCATGAGTGTACAACACTTTAACCTTCTCCTATATCCAAATCCTTTGTAAAATATTAGATGTAACTAGGCCTTAGCTTCAGCTGGCATGAGTGTTCATTGACTTACCATTCACCTTCACAATGTCCTAACCATCCATTAAATGCTTGATTACGGTATGTAATTTACAGACAGAGTCAGCATAGAGGACGGGGAATTAAATGAGGAGGGAATACTATTTACCTTGCTGATTGCAACAAACCGTTTGACACCCATGTCTAATTAACAGCCCCTTCCACTCACCTTCACCATATAATCACCTCACTCAAAACTTCATCTTTAATAATGGCAGAAAATTCTACACAATGATGAAGAAGAGTGCAGCAGACACTTCAAACAATAATACTCAAAAAACATCAATGAAAATTATTATTTCTTAGATAAAGTACTTTCCATTCATAGAAAATAGGATGTCGGGTGTGGTGATGAGGGCTTCAACGTGATTGAATAGGGTAATAATCATTAAGGTGACAGCTCTATAAAATCTTAAGTAGCTGAGAAAATCCCCAAAGACCAAGCTTTTTAATTCTAGAAGCCGAGAGAAGCAAAACAAGCATTTAGATAGACTTTAAATTTACATTATTATCCTATCGCGGAGCTGTCAATATTGTTATTGGTTTTTTCACGAGACTTATACACTTGAATAAAATTGTTTAAATTTTTCATGGATCTAAGCTCTCAATGTTCTAAATAATAAAGCGGGAGTTGAAATGATATATGATCATATATATGATCCATGATGTTTATAAAAGAAATCGCTAATCTGTCAAAGTAAATTACATGATACATTTTGTCCTTATAATATAAGGTTTTACATTGTGGTTACCTCCTTACTAAGATTGTGCGACCCAGTCCACTAGTCCTAAATCTATTATCATAAAATGGCGCATTTCTAATAAGACCCACAGGAAATTATTAGACATCACAGATTTTGTATGTAATATTCCTGGAAAATAAAAAATTTAGTTTCTTTAACAATGGATCTGTGATGTATCTCTGTAAGTGTTTGAGTTACATCCTGTCCCCACATTGAAGAGAGGAAGGGGGTAATAAAGTTGGAGCTGTTAGGGGACTGGAGAAAAAAACTACAGACATTATGGAGCCACTGCTCTGTGGAGTGGCCAGAGGAGGGGTGGACAATAAATTCCCACCTCACAAAGTTTAGTTTAAACAATCCCTAACAGAATAAAAAATATTTCTTCAATTTATACCCATAATATCCCTTAAATAGGATTGATATGCCCCCTAGCAACTGCCCTGTGTTGACATAAGATACGGCCACCTCCGCACATCAGCAGCAGTGGCCGTGCAGGCGCCTGGAAAGAGGCTTTCTCGGCCACCTCCCTCGCTAGAGCATGACAGATGCTGGGCATGCGCAGTAGCTTCACGGCTGCTTTGATATGAAAAGGACTTAGCAGTGCTGGCGTACTACTGCGCATGCCCGGAAGACGTCCTATTCTAGCAAGCGAGGTGGCCGCTATATGTGAACTGCGCATGCGCTAACTATGGATGACATATTCCTGGCTGGTTCAGAAGCCCAGGAGCCTCATTCCAGGCCTGTGTGGCCACCGCTGCTGACAAGCTGTGGTGGCCGTATAGAATGTCCACACAGGGCCGTTGCTGGGTAGGTAGCTTTTTAAAAAAAAACTAATTGAAGATTTTTTTTTTTCTGTTAGGGATTGATTAAACCAAACTTTGTGAGATGAGAATACCACGTTAAGCTCTTTATAATACAAACATTTCCAAAGAGGAGGGTAGGTTAGAGATCATAATTATTCACTCGCCCTCCTGTCAGTTGGGCCTCAGAGGAGGACAAGAGGCTTAGCCCATGAGGCCCGGGAGTTGTGTGTGTGGACTTGCACCATGGAAGGGGCTAGGAGCTGATGCTGCGCCAAGATCCTGGTACCACAGAACAATGGATTATTTTGGGACTAACACAGAAAGAAAGTTTAATCTAGAACTCACATCATCAATGGATTACTTAAACAGTCTGAATTCTTCCCTGGCATTGGATTACCGGGTGGCGCCCCTAAAAGTGGTTGATTTTTTGTTGATACTTGTCTGTTTGTCACTGAAAATTATTAAAGTGTGTTGTCTCCAATTCCTGTCTGCTCTATAATACTTATCCCATCACAAACTGGTTGACAGCGAATGAGAGAGCAGGCAATGGAGAACCGTGGTGGAGGATAATCCATACAATATATTGCTGGTTTAGAAGTGAAAAAGCTTGGAACTTTTTAAGCTCTATTTGGGCAAAAAAATGCACAAATGGGATTTTTAAATGGCCAATCACTTTCTGAAAAAGAGATTTGGTGAGGGTATATAGGTGGTGGGGGGTTCCCAGATCTCCACCAAATTTATTAGAATTTATGACAGTTTTCCAACCTAATTAATGACTGAAATCTATGCTAACTATAAGCTGGATGAAAATTTCATCCTAGGAGCTTGGAGTTCCAGAGTTTTGAGACTAATTTATGTTGATGTGTCAAAAGTGCTGATGGCTTGTCATTTCTTATGCAAAGTAGACATAGGGTTGTTGTAGAACTATGTATGAAGAGAACTGTAACGGCAAGCAATATAAGTTAGAAAGAGGGTTTTCTCATATTTTATTAAATAAAAATCTGTTCATTTTATTTTACACAAAAAAAAAAAGATTTATTTCATGTCAGAGAAACCTTAACTTTGGAGCTGATAGATATAAGAAAATATTTGCATCAAGTGTGCATTGAGTAATTTATACCATTAACAATAGGAACATTACTATAATAACCTGCAGGACTGCTAGAGATTTCCATATGGTACTGAGAGCCTGTCATTTATCAGTGGGGTTTAGACTGCGGGCTATTGTAAGCAGCCTGTACACCCTGACTAATCCACCGGGCAACAGTAGAGAAGACGACGTTCCTGTAGTTCAGCCACTTATAAGCATGATTTTCCTGTTGATGAAGGGAATGTTTCCAATAATAAAAAAAAGTAAAGCACTACTTATTATCTCCATCGGTCCACCACAAAAGCTGCAGAGGTTCCACCATCTGTAGGGGTATGTGGCACTGCTTCCATTCATTTCAGTGCTTAACCCCTCACTGCATTTGGATGCAACCCTAGTGTGATACAGCTCAAATAACAGAAGAAAAATTATCAGTATATCAGGACTCTCACCTGAAATAAAAATGACAAAATCCTTGAAACAGATACAGCAGCCAATCCTCTGCATCAGCTTTCACTCTAGGATCACGGAACGATGGTAGCGTAGTACAAAACAGCCAAAAAAGAAGTATCTGCGCTTTAAATCTCTCACAGACACCAGTCGTCCAATAGGGAGTTTTTATTTTAGTATAAAACAGTAACATGTTTCAGCTTGGTAATTAACCCTAATGTGTGTGTAAATTAAACCAATATGTAAAGGATAGAATCACACAACAAAGATGTAACACATCATACCCCTCATCCTAATGACTTTCCTACTGGTCATCATTTTACTATTTCCATCTTCAGTTGTCTATTACAGAAGACTGTGTAGGAAGTCTGTGGACATAGTTGCAGATCTTCTTAAAACCTAAATCTACAGGGTCTCTGACACAGGGAAGTAACAGGATTATAGCGACTTCTTTACCAGTGACCGCGTGCCAAGGTGAGTGCACTACTTTCCCTGGTTGGCCAAAAAGCAGATCCTAAGGTATGCCCTTCACAGCTCCAATGATCTGTCTTACTATTCCAAAGGCAGCCCCTTTCATATCAAGCATGACTTTCAAGAAGCCAAAATAGTTTATCTATTTTAGAAGTAACGGATTCCCAACTGTTAACTGTTTCGATGTGGTTGCATCTCTTCAGTACAGTGTAGGGAACTGGTTTAATTCAGTTACAGATTTTGATCAGGGTTGAGAATAGAGATGAGCGAGCACTAAAATGCTCGGGTACTCGTTATTCGAGACGAACTTTTCCTGATGCTCGAGTGCTCGTTTCGAGTAACGAGCCCCATTGAAGTCAATGGGAGACTCGAGCATTTTTCAAGGGGACCAAGGCTCTGCACAGGGAAGCTTGGCCAAACACCTGGGAACCTCAGAAAAGGATGGAAACACCACGGAAATGGACAGGAAACAGCAGGGGCAGCATGCATGGATGCCTCTGAGGCTGCTTAAATGCACCATTATGCCAAAATTATGGGCAACAGCATGGCCATGACAGAGTGACAGAATGAAGCTAGATAGCATCTAAAACATCCAATAATTGACCCTGACACTATAGGGGACGGCATGCAGAGGCAGCGGCAGCAGCGGAAGGCTAGAGAGTGGCATGGCGACCTACCCTAAATGGACTCAGGCTTCAAACCAATGGGTAGCAGAGAGGAACCAAAGGAGGTGAGCAAGAAGCGCTCAAATAATATCGGTACATGATAAAAGTTTGCCAGTATATTTTGTGGATTACACAGCAGGGTGGCGACAAAGTTAACATGGAAGCCATGAAAACAATCCAAAATTCTGCCTGACACAGCTCGTTTGATAAGGGGACGATGTATGGAGGCAGTGAACTAGTAGTAGATTAAAGGTGCTGCAGTTAAAACTATGTTAGTTGTTTCTTGGCATGGAGCTGGCGCTCCGCTGCCAGGCGAGCTTTCGCCAATCCAAGCCCCTGTCTCTAGGCTACTCCCCAAACAGCACTTCTAAGAACCTTTCGGATAAGATCAAGTGTAGTAGCGTTCTTATAAGTTTGGGATATGGCGGGTGAGGGGAATGTAAACAGATGCGCAAGAAGCGCTGAAATAATATCCGTAAATGAAAAAAGTTTTCCAGTATATTTTGTGGCTTACACAGCAGGGTGGCGACAAAGTTAACAAGTTTGATGTGGAATGCCCTGCAATAGCTCTAGGGCGGTGTGCCTTTTATCACCTAGGCTCAGCAGTTTGAGCACCGCCTGCTGTCGCTTAGCGACGGCACTGCTGCTGTGCCTAGAGCTACCGACTGATGGCGCCATGCCCACGGATGGTAATTCGGAGGAGGAGGAGGTGGAGGAGGGGTGGGAGGATTTGGAGGTATAGTAGGCCTTTGAGACCTGGACCGAGGTAGGCCCCGCAATCCTCTGCGTCGGCAGTATATGACCAGCCCCAGGGTCAGACTCGGTCCCAGCCTGCACCAAGTTAAGTGTAGTAGCGTTCTTATAAGTTTGGGATATGGCGGGTGAGGGGGATGTAAACAGATGCGCAAGAAGCGCTGAAATAATATCCGTAAATGGTAAAAGTTTGCCAGTATATTTTGTGGATTACACAGCAGGGTGGAGACAAAGTTAACAAGTTTGTTGTGGAAGCCATGAAAACAACCCAAAATTCTGCCTGACACAGCACGTTTGATAAGGCGGGCATGTATGGAGGCAGTGAACTAGTAGTAGATTAAAGGTGCTGCAGTTAAAACTATGTTAGTTGGTTCTTGGCATGGAGCTGCCGCTCTGCTGCCAGGCGAGCTTTCGCCAATCCAAGCCCCTGTCTCTAGGCTACTCCCCAAACAGCACTTCTAAGAATCTTTTGTATAAGATCAAGTGTAGTAGCGTTCTTATAAGTTTAGGATATGGCGGGTGAGGGGAATGTAAACAGATGCGCAAGAAGCGCTGAAATAATATCCGTAAATGGTAAAAGTTTGCCAGTATATTTTGTGGATTACACAGCAGGGTGGCGACAAAGTTAACAAGTTTGTTGTGGAAGCCATGAAAACAACCCAAAATTCTGCCTGACACAGCACGTTTGATAAGGCGGGCATGTATGGAGGCAGTGAACTAGTAGTAGATTAAAGGTGCTGCAGTTAAAACTATGTTAGTTGGTTCTTGGCATGGAGCTGCCGCTCTGCTGCCAGGCGAGCTTTCGCCAATCCAAGCCCCTGTCTCTAGGCTACTCCCCAAACAGCACTTCTAAGAACCTTTTGTATAAGATCAAGTGTAGTAGCGTTCTTATAAGTTTGGGATATGGCGGGTGAGGGGAATGTAAACAGATGCGCAAGAAGCGCTGAAATAATATCCGTAAATGGTAAAAGTTTGCCAGTATATTTTGAGGATTACACAGCAGGGTGGCGACAAAGTTAACAACTTTGATGTGGAATCCATGAAAACAACCCAAATTTCGGCCTGACAAACCTCGTTTGATAAAGGGACGATGTATGGAGGCAGCTATATGGACGACTTTTGGAGGTAGCAATGGAGACAACGTGTGGAGGCTGCTATGGAGACAATTCAATTTGGATAGTGCCTGTATGTGGCAGTCCAAAAAATTTTTCAAACCAGAGGAGCAGGTAGGTGGCCTTCCAGAAAAATGGAATAGATTGAGTGCCTGTATGTGGCAGTCCAAAAAAGTTTTTAAACCAGAGGAGCAGGTAGGTGGCCCTCCAGAAAAATGGAATAGATTGAGTGCCTGTATGTGGCAGTCCAAAAAAGTTTTTAAACCAGAGGAGCAGGTAGGTGGCCCTCCAGAAAAATTGAATAGATTGAGTGCCTGTATGTGGCAGTCCAAAAAAGTTTTTAAACCAGAGGAGCAGGTAGGTGGCCCTCCAGAAAAATTGAATAGATTGAGTGCCTGTATGTGGCAGTCCAAAAAAGTTTTTAAACCAGAGGAGCAGGTAGGTGGCCCTCCAGAAAAATGGAATAGATTGAGTGCCTGTATGTGGCAGTCCAAAAAAGTTTTCAAACCAGAGGAGCAGGTAGGTGGCCCTCCAGAAAAATGGAATAGATTGAGTGCCTGTATGTGGCAGTCCAAAAAAGTTTTTAAACCAGAGGAGCAGGTAGGTGGCCCTCCAGAAAAATGGAATAGATTGAGTGCCTGTATGTGGCAGTCCAAAAAAGTTTTCAAACCAGAGGAGCAGGTAGGTGGCCCTCCAGAAAAATGGAATAGATTGAGTGCCTGTATGTGGCAGTCCAAAAAATTTTTCAAACCAGAGGAGCAGGTAGGTGGAGCTCCAGAAAAATTGAATAGATTGAGTGCCTGTATGTGGCACTCCCAAAAATTGTTTAAAACAGAGGACCGGGTCGGTGGCCCTCCAGAAAAATTAAATGCATAAAGTACTATAGGTAGAGCCAGTGGGCCCTGTCAAAAAATAGCCAGTTTCCTCTGCTTTACTGTACAAAGAGCAGGAGAAGGAGGAAAATGAGGAGGAGGAGGAGGAGGAGGAGTGGATAAATTATTCAGGTTGAGCTTCCTTCACCTGCTGGAGATTGGAAATTAGGAGAAATCCATGCTTTATTCATCTTGATAAGCGTCAGCCTGTCAGCGCTGTCAGTCGACAGGCGTGTACGCTTATCGGTGATGATGCCACCAGCTGCACTGAAAACCCGCTCGGACAAGACGCTAGCGGCAGGGCAGGCAAGAACCTCCAAGGCGTACAGCGCCAGTTCGTGCCACATGTCCAGCTTTGAAACCCAGTAGTTGTAGGGAGCTGTGTGATCATTTAGGACGATGGCATGGTCAGCTACGTACTCCCTCACCATCTTTCTGTAAAGATCAGCCCTACTCTGCCGAGACTGGGGACAGGTGACAGTGTCTTGCTGGGGTGACATAAAGCTGGCAAAAGCCTTGTAAAGCGTACCCTTGCCAGTGCTGGACAAGCTGCCTGCTCGCCTACTCTCCCTCGCTACTTGTCCCGCAGAACTACGCACTCTGCCGCTAGCGCTGTCAGAAGGGAAATACTGTTTCAGCTTGTGCACCAGGGCCTGCTGGTATTCATGCATTCTCACACTCCTTTCCTCTCCAGGGATGAGAGTGGAAAGATTTTGCTTGTACCGTGGGTCCAGGAGAGTGAACACCCAGTAATCGGTGCTGGAATAAATTCTTTGAACGCGAGGGTCACGGGATAGGCAGCCTAGCATGAAATCTGCCATATGCGCCAGAGTACCAACGCGTAAGAATTCGCTCCCCTCACTGGCCTGACTGTCCATTTCCTCCTCCTCCAACTCCTCCAATTCCTCTTCTTCTGCCCATACACGCTCAACAGTGAAGGACTCAACAATGGTCCCCTCTTGTGTCTCGCCAACATTCTCCTCCTCTTCCTCCTCATCCTCCTCCACCTCCACCTCCTCCGATATGCGCTGAGAAACAGACCTAAGGGTGCTTTGGCTATCAACAAGGGAATCTTCTTCCCCCGTCTCTTGTGAGGAGCGCAAAGCTTCCGACTTCATGCTGACCAGAGAGTTTTTCAACAGGCCAAGCAGCGGGATGGTGAGGCTGATGATGGCGGCATCGCCACTGACCATCTGTGTTGACTCCTCAAAGTTACTCAGCACCTGACAGATATCAGACATCCACGTCCACTCCTCATTGTAGACTTGAGGAAGCTGACTGACCTGACTACCAGTTCTGGTGGAAGTTGACATCTGGCAGTCTACAATCGCTCGGCGCTGCTGGTAAACTCTGGATAACATGGTCAGTGTTGAATTCCACCTCGTGGGCACGTCGCACAACAGTCGGTGAGCGGGCAGTTGGAGGCGGCGCTGCGCTGCCCTGAGAGTGGCAGCATCTGTGCTGGACTTCCTGAAATGCGCACAGATGCGGCGCACCTTCGTGAGCAAATCAGACAGATTGGGGTATGTCTTGAGGAAACGCTGAACTATCAGATTTAACACATGGGCCAGGCATGGCACATGTGTCAGTCTGCCGAGTTGCAGAGCCGCCACCAGGTTACGGCCGTTGTCACACACAACCATGCCTGGCTTCAGGTTCAGCGGTGCCAGCCACAGATCAGTCTGCGCCGTGATGCCCTGTAATAGTTCTTGGGCGGTGTGCCTTTTATCGCCTAGGCTCAGCAGTTTGAGCACTGCCTGCTGTCGCTTAGCGACAGCACTGCTGCTGTGCCTAGAGCTACCGACTGATGGCGCCATGCCCACGGATGGTCGTTCGGAGGAGGAGGTGGAGGAGGGGTGGGAGGAGGAGGAGGCATAGTAGGCCTCAAACACCTGGACCGAGGTAGGCCCCGCAATCCTCGGCGTCGGCAGTATATGACCAGCCGCAGGGTCACACTCGGTCCCAGCCTCCACCAAGTTAACCCAATGTGCCGTCAGAGATATATAGTGGCCCTGCCCGGCAGCACTCGTCCACGTGTCCGTGGTCAGGTGGACCTTGTCAGAAACGGCGTTGGTCAGGGCACGGATTATGTTGTCTGACACGTGCTGGTGCAGGGCTGGGACGGCACATCGGGAAAAGTAGTGGCGGCTGGGGACCGAATACCGAGGGGCGGCCGCCGCCATGAGGCTGCGAAAGGCCTCGGTCTCTACTAGCCTATAGGGCAGCATCTCCAGGCTTAGCAATCTGGAGATGTGCACATTAAGGGCTTGGGCGTGCGGGTGGGTTGCACTATATTTGCGTTTCCGCTCCAGCGTCTGGGGTATGGAGAGCTGAACGCTGGTGGATGCTGTGGAGGATCGTGGAGGCGACGATGGGGTTTTTGTGGCAGGGTCCTGGGCAGGGGGCTGACTATCAGCTGACACAGGGGAAGGAGCAGTGGTGTGCACGGCCGGAGGTGAACGCGCTTGTTGCCACTGAGTGGGGTGTTTAGCATTCATATGCCTGCGCATACTGGTGGTAGTTAAGCTAGTAGTGGTGGAACCCCTGCTGATCCTGGTTTGGCAAATGTGGCACACCACAGTCCGTCGGTCATCCGGTGTTTCCTTAAAGAACCTCCAGACTTCTGAAAATCTAGCCCTCGCCGCAGGAGCCCTTGCCACGGGAGCTTCACTAGTTGACACATTTGGCGCTGATGCACCAGCTCTGGCCCTGCCTCTCCGTCTGGCCCCACCACTGCCTCTTCCAACCTGTTCTGGTCGAGGACTCTCCTCCGCCTCAGAAGCACTGTGTTCACCCGGCCTCTCAACCCAGCTTGGGTCTGTCACCTCATCATCCTCCGATCCCTCAGTCTGCTCCCCCCTCGGACTTCCTGCCCTGACAACAACTTCCCCACTGTCTGACAACCGTGTCTCCTCATCGTCGGACACCTCTTTACACACTTCTTCCAGTACGTCAACAAGGTCATCATCACCCACAGACTGCGACTGGAGGAAAACCTGGGCATCGGAAAATTGCTCATCAGCAACCGGACAAGTGGTTTGTGACTGTGGGAATGGTCCAGAAAACAGTTCCTCAGAGTATGCCGGTTCAAATGGCAAATTTTGCTGGGAGGGGGCAGACTGGGGGGGAGGAGGCTGAGGTGCAGGAGCTGGAGGAGTGCCGATTTCGGTGACATGGGTGGACTGCGTGGAAGACTGACTGGTGGACAAATTGCTCGAAGCATTGTCGGCAATCCACGACATCACCTGTTCGCACTGTTCTGGCCTCAACAGTGCTCTACCACGATTCCCAGTAACTTCAGACATGAACCTAGGGAGTGTAGCTCTGCGGCGTTCCCCTGCTCCCTCATAAGCAGGTGGTGTCTCACCCCGCCCAGGACCACGGCCTCTGACCCCTGCAGTAGTTGGACGCCCACGTCCCCGCCCTCGTCCTCTACCCCTAGCCCTCGGGTTAAACATTTTGAAAATGAGAGTTATAACTTGAATTTTTTTTTTAACTTTTTTTTTTTGTTTTTGTTTTTTTTTGTGTTTTTTAGTTTTTAAAACCAAACGATGCTATCCTATTGCTATGGCTATTTTATAGCCAAGTATGAAAGCACACTGCTATGCCAGATGAGATGACGCTGAGTTATGAAAAAAATAAACGTAAAATAAAAAAGGAAATGGCAGACTGTGCCTAATTGAAATACAACCCCGGGCCCTAATAAATTTTCCCACTTCGGTCTTTGCGATGGATATGTGCGTCACTAAAACACAGTGGTCGCAAGTCTGACTCCAAATTGCTCACAATTTACTAGTAGATGCACTGCAACAACTACAGCCACCAGCAGATCAACCAGAAATCAAATATATATAACGCTACTGTAGGCGTAATTAAGCCGTTTGTATTCTCCTATGGCTATTTTCTAGCCAAGTATTACAGCACACTACTATGCCAGATGAGATGACGCTGAGTTATGAAAAAAATAAACGTAAAATAAAAAAGGAAATGGCAGACTGTGCCTAATTGAAATACAACCCCGGGCCCTAATAAATTTTCCCACTTCGGTCTTTGCGATGGATATGTGCGTCACTAAAACACAGTGGTCGCAAGTCTGACTCCAAATTGCTCACAATTTACTAGTAGATGCACTGCAACAACTACAGCCACCAGCAGATCAACCAGAAATCAAATATATATAACGCTACTGTAGGCGTAATTAAGCCGTTTGTATTCTCCTATGGCTATTTTCTAGCCAAGTATTACAGCACACTACTATGCCAGATGAGATGACGCTGAGTTATGAAAAAAATAAACGTAAAATAAAAAAGGAAATGGCAGACTGTGCCTAATTGAAATACAACCCCGGGCCCTAATAAATTTTCCCACTTCGGTCTTTGCGATGGATATGTGCGTCACTAAAACACAGTGGTCGCAAGTCTGACTCCAAATTGCTCACAATTTACTAGTAGATGCACTGCAACAACTACAGCCACCAGCAGATCAACCAGAAATCAAATATATATAACGCTACTGTAGGCGTAATTAAGCCGTTTGTATTCTCCTATGGCTATTTTCTAGCCAAGTATTACAGCACACTACTATGCCAGATGAGATGACGCTGAGTTATGAAAAAAATAAACGTAAAATAAAAAAGGAAATGGCAGACTGTGCCTAATTGAAATACAACCCCGGGCCCTAATAAATTTTCCCACTTCGGTCTTTGCGATGGATATGTGCGTCACTAAAACACAGTGGTCGCAAGTCTGACTCCAAATTGCTCACAATTTACTAGTAGATGCACTGCAACAACTACAGCCACCAGCAGATCAACCAGAAATCAAATATATATAACGCTACTGTAGGCGTAATTAAGCCCTTTGTATTCTCCTATGGCTATTTTCTAGCCAAGTATTACAGCACAATACTATGCAAGATGAGATGACGCTGAGTTATGAAAAAAATAAACGTAAAATAAAAAAGGAAATGGCAGACTGTGCCTAATTGAAATACAACCCCGGGCCCTAATAAATTTTCCCACTTCGGTCTTTGCGATGGATATGTGCGTCACTAAAACACAGTGGTCGCAAGTCTGACTCCAAATTGCTCACAATTTACTAGTAGATGCACTGCAACAACTACAGCCACCAGCAGATCAACCAGAAATCAAATATATATAACGCTACTGTAGGCGTAATTAAGCCCTTTGTATTCTCCTATGGCTATTTTCTAGCCAAGTATTACAGCACAATACTATGCAAGATGAGATGACACTGAGTTATTAAAACAATAAACGTAAAATAAAAAGAAACTGGCAGACTGTGCCTAATTCTACTCAAACCCCTAATAAATTTTCCCACTTTGGTGTTTGAGGTGGATATGTGTGTCACTAAGAGCTAAACACAACGGTAGCAAGTCCCCCTGCTAATTCCTCACAATATGGTACTAGCTGCAAATAAAAAAAAAAAAAAATTATAACGTTATTGTAGCCCTAAGAAGGGCTGTTGGGTTCTTTTAGAATCACTCCTGCCTAACAGTAAGCTAATAGAACACCCTAACGCTTTCCCTGACCAGCAGCAGCTCTCTCCCTAGCGGCATCCAGACAGAGAATGATCCGAGCAGCGCGGGCAGCGGCTAGTCTATCCCAGGGTCACCTGATCTGGCCAGCCAACCACTGCTATCTACGTGTAAGGGTACCACGTCATGCTGGGTGGAGTGCAGAGTCTCCTGGCTTGTGATTGGCTCTGTTTCTGGCCGCCAAACAGCAAAACGGCGGGAGCTGCCATTTTCTCGAGCGGGCGAAATACTCGTCCGAGCAACGAGCAGTTACGAGTACACTAATGCTCGATCGAGCATCAAGCTCGGACGAGTATGTTCGCTCATCTCTAGTTGAGAAGGAAGAGCTCTCCTTATGGAGACTTTGCCAAGTTAGTCCATCTTGCGGGCATGCAGAGACTTATAGCCATTGTCCCTCCACTAGAGGGTTCTGTGGAAAATGCAAATATATTTTCCAGAATGGGATAATAAAAACATTGCCTCTTTTAGAATCCCCTAATGAATTGATAATATTTGTAAGTCTCCATACACCTGCAACACGGCCTTAATTGTCAAATTCTTGTGACCTTTGATACAGGGGTACAGATATGAATGGAAGTGCAGCTTAAAGAGCCCCTTTTTCACATGGCAGTCTGTCCACCTGGTGACTTTCTGTACAGTACTGTGGTAAATGACCATCTCAGGCTCAATCACTGTTCCACTGTTTACCATCTGTGTTCAAGGTAGAATGCAAGACAAACTTGAACAGGATGATCATGAGAATAGTATATCAATTTAAACCGGCTAAGGGAGGTGGACTTAAATTGTCGAAGTAACATCATGAAGTACAATTTCATTTTGCTAAATAGCAACACCTTCCTAGGGCATTAAGTCTTTACCACCTCATATCAATGAAATTAAAGACCTGTCACCAGAATTTTAGCCCCAAACCAACTACTGGTAAAGGATTACAAGTCCTCCCCATATCACCTAAAATTAGCTGCCAGTGAGGCACTGTACCTTAATTACATCCGTTTATCTGATATAAAAATTAGCTTACTTGACTCGTATTGACTTTTATTCAAGATATCCCTTTCATATTTCTCCCAGGCTGCCAGTTAACTATGCCCCCTTATTTTCATTGGTAGCACTATGTCTCTTCAAATCACTGCCCTGCCTCCTTGTACTAAGGGACCTTCTGCAAGTATACAACTACAGACATATAAAGCTCTATTTATAGGAAATATTGGGGCAGATTTATCAAGTATCTGAAAGTCAGAATATTTCTAGTTGCCCATAGCAACCAATCACAGCTCAGCTTTCATTTTACCAGTGCTCATGAATATTTGAAAGAGGAGCTGTGATTGGTTGCCATGGCCAACTAGAAATATTCTGACTTTCAGACACTTGATAAATCTGCCCCATTGTGTATTTTTTTACACAGTACCTTGTGCTACATTTAAGTCATGTGACCAGAATGATGTCTTCTAGGTCCTATACCCTTTACATTTTCAAAATGTACCCCATGTTTGTATCTGATCACATGAACTCACAGTATCTATGGAGGTTTGGAGGGGAGTAGAAGTTCATGGATGTATGCTGTGATTTCATGTGATCAGATACATGCATAAGGTACATTTTGCAAACAAAAGGGCTAAAGGACCTTAGATGACATCACCCTGGTCACTTGGCATGAAGTGCTGCATAGTAAGGAGGCATAATGCATGGAGAGGAATAAATGGGAGGAGCCAGCCAAGATGGACATGCCCCCCCCCTGATGTCAGGTAGGATAATGCAACATTGATTTAAGGGGATGTAAGGGAAACTATTTTTTTTCTAAAAGAAGGGTGTCATTTAGTTAATAGGGCTCTATAAGAACCTGTCACTAACTGTAACTACATATAAACATGTAGTGACAGGTTCCCTTCAAGTATTCATTGTACATATTGTCAATCCAACATTTTAATGGGAATCCTCAGCCCCTGGGGAACATGGCATCTGCTATAACTGCTAGGCCCATAGGTACTCATCCAAGAGTACTGGCTATCCAAACTTGTAGACCACCCAACACTCTTTTTGATAAATTAACATTGACATTAGAGAACCCTTATTGTCTAAACAGTAAGAAAACAAATAAATGAGCTTTCCTTTGTTTTTCAATTATTTTTCCCAAAATGCCTGCCATGTATAAATAAATGTTATCCACACTAAAATATGGTCCAACAGAGGTCAAAAAGCTTCTATTTTATATTAAAGCCATGACTAGATTGTAGATAAAATGCAGCAGGTGCCACATTTTTTGATGCTGTTTAAAGCTAAAAGCACCGAGACCCTTCATCACCCCTTGCACTTAACTTACTGCACAGAAGTTGACCTAAGAGCAAATATTCCACTCTGAGTCATAAAACTGTCACCAGACTGACATTAAAAGCAGAAGATGAAGTAAATTGTGGTGATCTTAGCCACATTAATGTCATCAAATGTTTGGATGTGCTGAATGGGTACATGATGCAAAATACACGGACTGAAAATTGTGAGATAATGGAAACACAAACATTCTATTTTATTACTTTTTAATTCTTTTTTATTTTTAATGCTTCTTTAATTTTCTTTAAATTTTTTATACAGATATGTGTACATTTTGTTAATTTTCTTACTTTTAGTATTATTTATTACTGTATATACTCAAGTATAAGCAGAGTTTTTCATTACAAAAATCAGCTAAAAAAACAAACTCGGCTTGTACTCAAATAAAAAAAGAAGAAATTCAAAACTCACCTTTCTGGCGCCCCCCGCAGGTCTTCTATTTGATCAGTCCAGCAGCAGCATGTCTGTGCAACGTCGCAGGCTCTGATGTCAGCAATAATATTGTGTGACCTGTGGGGGCGCCGGAAAGGTGAGTATTTACTTTGTTTTTTTAATCAACTTGGTCTTGCTGTATAACGGGGTAGGGGTCTGGCTGTATAACGGGGCAGGGTCGGCTGTATAACTGGGCAGGGGCTGGCTGTATAATGGGACAGGGGACTGGCTGTATAGTGGGGCAGAGGGATGGCTGTATAATGGGACAGGGGACTGGCTGTATAGTGGGGCAGAGGGATGGCTGTATAATGGGACAGGGGACTGGATGTATAGTGGGGCAGAGGGATGGCTTTATAATGGGACAGGGGACTGGCTGTATAGTGGGGCAGAGGGATGGCTGTATAACCGGGCAGGGGCAGAGGGCTGGCTATATACTGGGGAAGGGGGATGGCTGGCTATATACTGGGGGCAGGCTGTGACCAAAGCATTTTCCACCCAAGGCTTATAATCGAGAACATGGCACACACCAATTCTGAATTTTTCAAATGATTTTTATTTCAGTGATTCTATCACATAGCAAAGCCTTCACTATAGCAAAAAGAATTTTAAAGAGTAATTTTTCACAGATCTTTAAACATTGTTTAAAATGATGTTTAAAGATCTGTGAAAAATTACTCTTTAAAATTCTTTTTGCTATAGTGAAGGCTTTGCTATGTGATAGAATCACTGAAATAAAAATCATTTGAAAAATTCAGAATTGGTGTGTGCCATGTTCTCCATATAAGATTGAACGTGGATTGAGAATCCTACATTGAGCACCACCCCCCTCAAGTGTGCGGTCACTATTGTTCTACGTGTCAAGGCTTATAATCGAGTCAATAGGTTTTCCCAGTTTTTTGTGGTAAAATTAGGGCCTCGGCTTCTATTTGGGTTGGCTTATACTCAAGTACATAAGGTATTGTTGCTGTTTGATTTTTTATGTTATGACAGTGTAAACTATAAAAATGTATTATAAAAACTATTTCATTTTTGGCAATATAAATGGAAAAAAGAAAAAAAAGGGAAATCATAATATTTACAATACAGAGAATGGACTGACAAAGCAAGCAATTTACTGTCACATTCTAGTTTTGTGGGAAGATTGATCATAAATGTTTATTAGTACTTTATAGAATATACCAGATATTATCAGTCTATCAGGTTTGAAATATAAATGATCAGTTTTATTCATGTCCAAGGTCAAAAAAGAAACAGCACTATACTATTCAAGAGTGGCGTAAATAAAGCCCTGGAGCAAAATTCCTAATTCCCCCCAATTACTGCAGCTTTGCTCTGATTTATATAGAAAATCTTTCTGGTGTCTTTTTGGTAAAAAATAGTAGTAGTTTTAGTAGTAGTACTAGCAGTAGTAAACAATTTGAAGTACATGTTCCAAACGCAAAGATTTTCACCTTTTCTTGAAATTCGTTTCGACCCGATTCAACAAATTTTTGCAAAAATATTCGATTCGACCCGAATTGAATCATGACGAATCACATTGAAAAACAGGTATTTCCCAGCTGCAGAGAACCTGTAGGGTGTTGTAGAACGCTATGCCTTGCTTAAATATGCATAGAGAGTGTGGATTGGTCTTCAAACAATGGGGCTCATTTACTGAGGGTCTGTCGGACGCATTTTCGCCGGGTTCCCCGATGATTTCCGCTATGCAGTGAATTGCCCATGGATTTTGGCACACGCGATCAGATTTTGCTGCATCGGCGCCGGCTTGCACGCAACAGAAATCGGAGGCAGGCCATCGGACAACCTGACGGATTCGGACAACTCCCAGGATTTAAAATTTAGAAATGTGTCACAAGACACGCACTTACAAGCACCGGGATGACACGGACATGACAGCTGCCGTTCTTAGAACCGCTTCACTCTTCAATTCCACTATAAATTCTTTTTACACTGACATCAGATGATTCCATAGATGACGACAGAACCTGTTCTGTGAAACGCGGATACAAGTAGAAACCCCCCAAAAGAGTGGAGAGAGAGGGTGTCGACAGTAATTTTGCACCGAAGTCATTGATCATTTTGTCATTCTTTCCATCCGTCAGTGTCTGCTTTCAATTGGTCGTTAATCCATAAGCATTGTTAAAGCCAAAAACAAACAGGAGTGGATCCAGAACAGAGATGACCAGCAAATGGGATATTTGCATGCCCTCTGTGTTCTGTATCCACTCCTGCTTTTGGCTATCAATCCTTAAGCTTTTCATTCCTTCTGACAGATGAAATAAAGGGAAAAACCAAACATAGTGGCAACGTCATGTTGTGGAGGGTGAAAACAGCGTTATGGAAATCGCAGAGTGTTCCAGGGAGATAGCGGTCAGTTTACAGCAGCATGAGTAGGCCGCAGAGTAGCACAATGACAAATTATGGAGGTGGCAGAAACATCGTAGGCCACGGAGTGGCACAATGAATTTGAAGTTTGATATGAATTTGAAGTTGAAATTATTAATTTAAATTTGAAGATTAGAGACGCCTCATGTATCATCCATTACAATTTCCCTGAAAATATTATGGCTTTGCCAAAAAAGAACTTCAAAGGTTGCAGTGGTAGCAGCAGCAAAGGTGGCATGAGGTCAGAGAGTGGCACAATGACAAATTCTTTAGGTGGCAGCAACATGGTAGGCCACAGTGTGGCACAATGTTAGAGCGTGGAGGCAGCAGTGGCAGCAGCAGCATGAGGTCAGAGAGGGGCACAATGACAAATTCTGGAGCTGGCAGCAACATGGTAGGCCACAGAGCGGCACAATGAATTTGAAGTTTGAAATGAATTTGAAGATTAAAATGACTTTGAAGTTTGAAATGAATTTGAAGTTGAAATTATTAATTTAAATTTGAAGATTAGAGAAGCCACATGCATCATCCATTACAATTTCCCTGAAAATATTATGCTTTTGCCAAAAAAGAACTGTAAAGGTCGCAGTGGCAGCAGCGGCATGAGGTCAGAGAGTGGCACAATGACAAATTCTTTAGGTGGCAGCAACATGGTAGGCCACAGTGTGGCACAATGTTAGAGCGTCGAGGCGGCAGTGGCAGCAGCAGCAGCATGAGGTCAGAGTGTGGCACAATTACAAATTTTGGAGCTGGCAGCAACATGGTAGGCCATAGAGTGGCACAATGAATTCGAAGTTTGAAATTAATTTGAAGTCTGAAATGAATTCAAAATTTGAAATAAATTTGAAGTTGAAATTTTTAATTTAAAATTGAAGATTAGAGACACAACATATTATTATAGTATCATAGTATATAAGGCTGGAAAAAGATGCAAGTCCATCAAGTCCAACCTTTAAGAATTAAATAAATGTTTTAGCCCCATAACCGGTGATATTTTTTCTCTGCAGAAAGACATCCAGGCCTCTCTTGAACATGTACATAGAGTCCTCCACAACAACCTCCTGCGGCAGAGAGTTCCATAGTCTCACTGCTCGTACTGTAAAGAACCTTTGTCTATGTTGATGGTAAAATCACCTCTCCTCTAGGAGAATCTATTCCTCTCATGATACATCCCATAATTTTATTTGCTTTAGCAGCTGCCGCCTGGCTCTGGTCACTAAAATTAATTTTACCATCCACCAATACCCCCAAGTCCTTTTCAGCTCCAGTTTTACTAAGTAATTGACCGTTTAGAACATAATTATACCTTTTGTTTCCATGGTCCTAGTGCATAACTTTACATTTATCTACATTAAACCTCATCAACCATTTCTCTGCCTACTCCTCAAGCTTCCACAAATCCCTCTGTAATGCTAAACTATCGACCTCAGTATTTATTACTTTACACAGCTTTGTATCATCTGCAAATATTGAAACTTGACTGTGTAAACCCACTACAAGGTCATTAATAAAAATATTAAAAAGAAGAGGCCCCAATACTGACCCCTGTGGCCCTCCACTGGTAACGTCAACCTAATCTGAGAATGTGCCATTGATGACCACCCTCTGTTTTCTATCACTAAGCCAATTACTTACCCAAATACACAGATTTTCTGCTATTCCCATCAGTCTCATTTTATATACCAACTAGAGATGAGCGAACATACTCATCCGAACTTGATGTTCGTTCGAGCATTAGCGTACTCGAAACTGCTCGTTGCTCGGACGAATACTTCACCCGCTCGAGAAAATGGCATCTCCCGCCGTTTTGCTTTTTGGCGGACAGAAACAGAGCCAATCACAAGCCAAGAGACTCTGCACTCCACCCAGCATGATGTGGTACCCTTACACGTCGATAGCAGTGGTTGGCTGGCCAGATCAGGTGACCCTGGAATAGACTAGCCCCTGCCTGCGCTGCTCGGATCATTCTGTGTCTGGATGCCGCTAGGGAGAGAGCTGCTGCTGGTCAGGGAAAGCGTTAGGGTGTTCTATTAGAATAGTGTTAGGCAGGAGTGATTCTACAAGAACCCAACAGCCCTTCTTAGGGCTACAATAACGTTAATTTTTTTTTTTTTTTATTTGCTTGTGGCTGGGCTTGCTGGCACTAGTAGTGCAGCTAGTACCATATTGTGAGGAATTTGCAGGGGGACTTGCTACCGTTGTGTTTAGCTCTTAGTGACACACATATCCACCTCAAACACCAAAGTGGGACAATTTATTAGGGGTTTGAGTAGAATTAGGCAGAGTCTGCTGATTTTTTTTTTTTTTAGCTGTATTTCATTTTATAGCTCAAACTCCTCTTGCAAAGCAGTGTGCTCTCATTGTAGGCTACAAAATAGCCATAGGAGAACCCCAACGGCTTATCTAGGCCTACAATAGCGTTATATTTTCCTTTTTTTTGTTTGCTTGTGGCTGGGCTTGCTGGCACTAGTAGTGCAGCTAGTACCATACTGTGAGGAATTTGCTGGGAGACCTGTGACCGTTGTGTTTAGCTCTTAGTGACACGCATATCCACCTCAAACACCGAAGTGGGACAATTTATTAGGGGTTTGATTAGAATTAGGCAGAGTCTGCTGATTTATTTATTTTTTTTACCTTTATTTCATTTTATAGCTCAAACTCATCTTGCAAAGCACAAAATCAGTTGTGTGCTGTCAGTGTAGGTTAGAAACTAGCCATACCAATAGGATAGCATCGTTTTGTTAAAAAAACTAAAAAAAAAATAAACACAAAAAATTTTTTTTTCAAGTTTACACTTTAATTTAAAAAATGTTTAACCCGAGGGCTACGGGTAGAGGACGAGGGCGTGGGCGTCCAACTACTGCAGGGGTCAGAGGCCGTGGTCCTGGGCGGGGTGAGACACCACCTGCTGATGGGGGAGCAGGGGAACGCCGCAGAGGTACACTCCCTAGGTTCATCATGTCTCAAGTTACTGGGACTCGTGGTAGAGCACTGTTGAGGCCAGAACAGTGCGAAGAGGTGATGTCGTGGATTGCTGACAATGCTTCTAGCCATTTGTCCACCAGTCAGTCTTCCACGCAGTCCACCCATGTCACCGAAATCGGCACTCCTCCAGCTCCTCCACCTCAGCCTCCTTCCCCCCAGTCTGCCCCCTCCCAGCAAAATTTGCCATTTGAACCGGCATACTCTGAGGAACTGTTTTCTGGACCCTTCCCACAGTCACAAACCACTTGTCCTGCTGCTGCTGAGCTATTTTCCGATGCCCAGGTTTTCCACCAGTCGCAGTCTGTGGGTGATGATGACATTATTCACGTAGTGGAAGAAGTGTGTAAAGAGGTGTCGGACGATGAGGAGACACAGTTGTCAGACAGTGGTGAAGTTGTTGTCAGGGCAGTAAGTCCGAGGGGGGAGCAGACTGAGGGATCGGAGGATGATGAGGTGACAGACCCAAGCTGGGTTGATAGGCCGGGTGAACACAGTGCTTCTGAGACGGAGGCGAGTCCTATAGCAGAACAGGTTGGAAGAGGCAGTGGTGGGGCCAGACGGAGAGGCAGGGCCAGAGCTGGTGCATCAGCGCCAAATGTTGCCCGTAGTCAAGCTCCCGTGGCGAGGGCTAGATTTTCAGAAGTCTGGAGGTTCTTTAAAGAAACACCGGATGACCGACGGACTGTGGTGTGCAACCTTTGCCAAACCAGGATCAGCAGGAGTTCCACCACTACTAGCTTAACTACCACCAGTATGCGCAGGCATCTGAATGCTAAACACCCCACTCAATGGCACCAAGCCCGTTCACCTCCGGCCGGGCACACCACTGCTCCTTCCCCTGTGTCATCTGCTAGTCAGCCCCCTGCCCAGGACCCTGGCCCAAACACCTCCCGTGCGAAAACCCCATCTTCGCCTCCACGATCCTCCACAGCATACACCAGCGTTCAGCTCTCCATACCCCAGACGCTGGAGCGCAAAAGGAGGTATAGCGCAACCCACCCACACGCCCAAGCCCTCAACGTCCACATCTCCAAGTTGCTTAGCCTGGAGATGCTGCCCTATAGGCTGGTAGAGACCGAGGCCTTTCGAAACCTCATGGCGGCGGCCGCCCCTCGGTATTCGGTCCCCAGCCGCCACTACTTTTCCCGATGTGCCATCCCAGCCCTGCACAAGCACGTGTCAGAGAACATCCTCCGTGCCCTGACCAACGCCGTTTCTGACAAGGTCCACCTGACCACGGACACGTGGACGAGTGCTGCCGGGCAGGGCCACTATGTATCGCTGACGGCACATTGGGTTAACTTGGTGGAGGCTGGGACCGAGTCTGACCCTGGGGCTGGTCATATACTGCCGACGCCGAGGATTGCGGGGCCTACCTCGGTCCAGGTCTCAAAGGCCTACTATGCCTCCTCCTCCTCCCACCCCTCCTCCACCTCCTCCTCTGAATTACCATCCGTGGGCATGGCGCCATCAGTCGGTAGCTTTAGGCACAGCAGCAGTGCCATCGCTAAGCGACAGCAGGCGGTGCTCAAACTGCTGAGCCTAGGCGATAAAAGGCACACTGCCCAAGAGTTATTACAGGGCATCACGGCGCAGACTGATCTGTGGCTGGCACCGCTGAACCTGAAGCCAGGCATGGTTGTGTGTGACAATGGCCGTAACCTGGTGGCGGCTCTGCAACTCGGCAGATTGACACGGCCTGGCCCATGTGTTAAATCTCATAGTTCAGCGTTTCCTCAAGACATACCCCAATCTGTCTGATTTGCTCACGAAGGTGCGCCGCATCTGTGCGCATTTCAGGAAGTCCAGCACAGATGCTGCCACTCTCAGGGCAGCGCAGCGCCGCCTCCAACTGCCCGCTCACCGACTGTTGTGCGACGTGCCCACGAGGTGGAATTCAACACTAACCATGTTATCCAGAGTTTACCAGCAGCGCAGAGCGATTGTAGACTGCCAGATGTCAACTTCCACCAGAACTGGTAGTCAGGTCAGTCAGCTTCCTCAAGTGTACAATGAGGAGTGGACGTGGATGTCTGATATCTGTCAGGTGCTGAGTAACTTTGAGGAGTCAACACAGATGGTCAGTGGTGATGCCGCCATCATCAGCCTCACCATCCCGCTGCTTGGCCTGTTGAAAAACTCTCTGGTCAGCATGAAGTCGGAAGCTTTGCACTCGTCACAAGAGACGGGGGAAGAAGATTCCCTTGTTGATAGCCAAAGCACCCTTAGGTCTGTTTCTCAGCGCATATCGGAGGAGGTGGAGGAGGATGAGGAGGAAGAAGAGGAGAATGTTGGCGAGACAGAAGAGGGGACCATTGTTCAGTCCTTCACTGTTCAGCGTGTATGGGCAGAAGAAGAGGAGTTGGAGGAGTTGGAGGAGGAGGAAATGGACAGTCAGGCCAGTGAGGGGAGTGAATTCTTGCGCGTTGGGACTCTGGCGCATATGGCAGATTTCATGGTAAGCTGCCTATCCCGTGACCCTCGCGTTCAAAGAATTTATTCCAGCACCAATTACTGGGTATTCACTCTCCTGGACCCACGGTACAAGCAAAATCTTTCCACTCTCATCCCTGGAGAGGAAAGGAGTGTGAGAATGCATGAATACCAGCAGGCCCTGGTGCACAAGCTGAAACAGTATTTCCCTTCTGACAGCGCTAGCGGCAGAGGGCGTACTTCTGCGGGACAAGTAGCGAGGGAGAGTAGGCGACCAGGCAGCTTGTCCAGCACTGGCAGGGGTACGCTTTACAAGGCCTTTGCCAGTTTTATGTCACCCCAGCAAGACACTGTCACCTGTCCCCAGTCTCGGCAGAGTAGGGCTGATCTTTACAGAAAGATGGTGAGGGAGTACGTAGCTGACCATACCATCGTCCTAAATGATCACACAGCTCCCTACAACTACTGGGTTTCAAAGCTGGACATGTGGCACGAACTGGCGCTGTACGCCTTGGAGGTTCTTGCCTGCCCTGCCACTAGCGTGTTGTCCGAGCGGGTTTTCAGTGCAGCTGGTGGCATCATCACCGATAAGCGTACACGCCTGTCGACTGACAGCGCTGACATGCTGACGCTTATCAAGATGAATAAAGCCTGGATTTCTCCGCATTTCTATTCTCCACCAGGTGAAAGAAGCTGAACCTGAATAATGTATGCACTCCTCCTCCTCATTGTCCTCCTTCTCCTCCTCTTTGTACACTAAAGCAGAGGAAACTGGCTATTTTTTTGCCAGGGCCAACTGGCTCTGGCTATAGTACTCTATGTATTTAATTTTTCTGGAGGGTCAACTACCCTGCTCCTCTGGTTTGAAAACTTTTTTGGACTGCCACATACAGGCACTCAATCTATGTAATTTTTTTGGAGGACCAGCTACCTGCTCCTCTGGTTTGAAAACTTTTTTGGACTGCCACATACAGGCACTATCCAAATTAAATTGTCTCCATAGCAGCCTCCACACGTCGTCTTTTTAGCTGCCTTCACACGTTGTCTCCATTGCTACCTCCACACGTCATCACCATAGCTGCCTCCAAAAGTAGTCCATATAGCTGCCTCCATACATGGTCCCCTTATCAAACGAGCTGTGTCAGGCAGAATTTTGGATTGTTTTCATGGCTTTCATGTTAACTTTGTCGCCAGCCTGCTGTGTAATCCACAAAATATACTGGCAAACTTTTATCATTTACCAATATTATTTCAGCGCTTCTTGCGCATCTGTTTACATTCCCCTCACCCGCCAGAACCCAAACTTATAAGAACGCTACTACACTTGATCTTATACAAAAGGTTCTTAGAAGTGCTGTTTGGGGAGTAGCCTAGAGACAGGGGCTTGGATTGGCGAAAGCTCGCCTGGCAGCGGAGCGCCAGCTCCATCCCAAGATCCAACTAACATAGTTTTAACTGCAGCACCTTTAATCTACTTCTAGTTCACTGCCTCCATACATGGTCCCCTTATCAAACGAGCTGTGTCAGGCAGAATTTTGGGTTGTTTTCATGGCTTCCACATCAAACTTGTTAACTTTCTCACCACCCTGCTGTGTAATCCACAAAATATACTGGCAAACTTTTATCATTTACCAATATTATTTCAGCGCTTCTTGCGCATCTGTTTACATTCCCCTCACCCGCCATATCATAAACTTATAAGAACGCTACTACACTTGATCTTATACAAAAGGTTCTTAGAAGTGCTGTTTGGGGAGTAGCCTAGAGACAGGGGCTTGGATTGGCGAAAGCTCGCCTGGCAGCGGAGCGCCAACTCCATCCCAAGATCCAACTAACATAGTTTTAACTGCAGCACCTTTAATCTACTACTAGTTCACTGCCTCCATACATGGTCCCCTTATCAAACGAGCTGTGTCAGGCAGAATTTTGGGTTGTTTTCATGGCTTCCTCATCAAACTTGTTAACTTTGTCGCCACCCTGCTGTGTAATCCACAAAATATACTGGCAAACTTTTATCATTTACCGATATTATTTGAGCGCTTCTTGCTCACCTCCTTTGGTTCCTCTCTGCCACCCATTGGTTTTAAGCCTGAGTCCTTTGGGGTATGTTGCCAAGACACTCTCTAGCCTGCCACTGCTGCCGCTGCCTCTGCATAGTCCCCTGTAGTGTCAGGGTCAATTATTGGATGTTTTAGATGCTATCTAGCCTCATTCGGTCACTCTGTCATGGCCATGCTGTTGCCCATAATTTTGGCATAATGGTGCAATTAAGCAGCCTCAGAGGCATCCATGCATGCTGCCCCTGCTGTTTCCTGTCCATTTCCGTGGTGTTTCCATCCTTTTCTGAGGTTCCCAGGTGCTTGGCCAAGCTTCCCTGTGCAGATCCTTGGTCCCCTTGAAAAATGCTCGAGTCTCCCATTGACTTCAATGGGGCTCGTTATTCGAGACGAGCACTCGAGCATCGGGAAAAGTTCGTCTCGAATAACGAGTACCCGAGCATTTTAGTGCTCGCTCATCTCTAATACCAACCTTTTATGTGGCACGGTGTCAAATGCCTTTGAAAAGTCCAGATATACAACATCCACAGCGTCCCCCAGATCCAGTCTTGAACTTACCTCCTCGTAGAAACCAATCAGATTAGTCTGACAGGACCGATCTCTCATAAACCCATGCTGACGCTGGGTTATAAGGTTGTGCACAGTGAGATACTCCAGGATAGCATCTCTAACAAATCCCTCAAATATTTTCCCCACCACAGCAGTTAGACTCACGGGTCTGTAGTTTCCAGGATCGCTATTTGATCCTTTTTTGTATATTAGTACCACATTTGCTATGCGCCAGTCCTGTGGAACATAACCAGTCCTCAGTGAATCACCGTACATAGTTCATGCAGAACCCGGTGGTGTATGCCATCTCGCCTCGGTAATTTATCTATCTTAGTGGTTGCGAGGTGGCGCCGTACCTCTTGCTGGGTTAAACTGTTGACATTCCAAAAAGAATTTACATTATTCCTCATTGTGTCTTCCACCAGGGGATTTTCCTGGGTAAAGACAGCCGAGAAGGCGACATTCAGTAGATTGGCCCTTTCCTCATCTCCTTCCACCATGACCCCCATGTTATTTCTAAGGGGACCCACACTCTCTGTTTTTAGTTTCTTATCATTTATATACTTGAAAAATAATTTGGGATTATTTTTGCTCTCCCTGGCAATATTTCTCTCAGTCTCTATTTTTGCGGCCTTTATCTGCTTTTTACAGGATTTATTTTTCTCTCTATAATCCTGTAAGGCCTCATCGCTACCTTCACGCTTTAGCACCTTAAACGCCTTATCTTTCTCGCTTATTGCTTTCCTTACAAGACTAGTTAGCCACATAGGCTTTTTCTTGTTCCTCTTATGCTTTTTCCCATAAGGTATGTGTTTCTCACAAGACTTTTTCAGAATAAATGAGAAAATGTCCCAATTTTTTTTTTTTGGGGGGGTGGGGGCTTTTGTCTTTGAGAACATTATCCCAGTCTATGCCTTTAAGGTCTTCCTTTAGTTGCTGAAAGTTTGCCCTCCTGAAGTTTAGAGTGTTGGTTGCCCCTTCCTTAACGCTCTTAGTAAAGCGTAATGCAAAATCAATGATATTATGATCACTATTCCCCAGGTTCCCCCCAACCTGTAGTTTTGATACCCTATCAGGTTTGTTGGTTAGGATAAGGTCCAGCAGTGCCCCCCCCCCCCTCTTGTTGGCTTCAGGACTAGCTGCGACAGGTAATTGTCTTTTGTTGTTGACAAGAACCTGCTACCTTTGAAGGACCTGCAGATCTCTGCCCCCCAGTCAATATCTGGGTAATTGAAGTCCCCCAAGATAAGTACTTCACCATAATTGAAGCCGCATCCATTTCACTTATCAGCATTTCCTCTGCTGCCTCCATTATATTTGGAGCCTTATAACAAACCCCTAGTAATATTTTATTATTCTTTTTCCCTCCCCTTATCTCCACCCATAGGGACTCCACATTTGCATTTGCATTACTGATGTCATCTCGTAGGACAGGCTTGAGGCAAGAATTCACATATAAACAAACCCCTCCCCCTTTTTTATTTACACGATCCTTTCTAAAAAGACTATAACCATCTATAGTAACAGCCCAGTGATTGCTACTGTCCAGCCATGTCTCACTGATACCCACTATATCATATTTCCGCTCCAACATCAAGAGTTCCAGTTCCTCCATTTTGTTTGTGAGGCTTCTGGCATTTGTGTACATACACTTTATATGGTTTTCCCTGTCCGTATTCCCTTTGTTCTTATTTTCCAATCTCATTCCAGCCCCCCTCCCTCCCCCATGGACTATGACTCTTCCCAGCTCTCTATCTACATTGTCTATTTGCCCTGCACTCCTCCAACCTTCTAGCCATTTTTCCCCCCAAAACAGCTGCACCCTCCCCATTGAGGTGCAGCCCATCCCTGCTTCACCCATTACAATTTCCCAGAAAATATTATGGGGCACATTTACTTACGCGTCCCGTCATGATCCGCGGTGTGCGTGGTCCGACGAGGATTCGGGTCTGCTGCAATTCACTAAGATTGTGCGTCCAATTTCCTGCATGTATCGCTTCCCCGCTGAGGTCCGCCGGAGTTCATCTTCTTCTTTCCAGTGCATGTAACTGCTGATCTTGCGACACACACGATTTGTGACGCATGCAAGCCGGTGCTGATGCGCCACAATCCGATCGCATGTGAAAATCCGGGGCAGTTCAGGGCAAAACGTGAAAAAGTTTGGAAACCCGACGAAAATGCGCTGTTCGGACACTTAGTAAATGTGCCCCAATGTCTTTGCCAAAAAGAACTTCAAAAGTGGCAGTGGCAGCAGCAGCGGTATGAGGTCAGAGAGTGGCACAATGACAAATTCTTTAGGTGGCAGCAACATTGTAGGGTACAGTGTGGCACAATGTTAGAGCATGGAGGCGGCAGTGGTAGCAGCAGCAGCATGAAGTCAGAGAGTGTCACAATAAAAAAATTCGGGAGATGGCAGCAACATGGTAGGCCACAGTGTGGCACAATGTTAGAGCGTGGAGGTGGCAGTGGCAGCAGCAGGAGGTCAGAGAGTGGCACGATGACAAATTCTGGAGGTGGCAGCAACATGGTAGGCCACAGAGTTGCACAATGATACAGCGTATAGGTGCCAGCAGCAGCAGGAGGTCAGAAAGTGGTACAATAACAGAGTATGCTTGACAATTACAGTCCCTGAAAAAGATGGAGGGAGGAAGATGGAGCAACTGGCAGCAAATGTGTGGCATTAGGCGAGTGGCAGCATCAGAATAGTTGCTGAGGCAGGTAGTTAGAATCCAGACTCATTTCTCAATGTTTGGAGGAAGGCTGACCTAATCTGATGCATAAGGCATTGGTGTGTCGAAATCCTGGCCGATCCATGCCTGATTCATCTTGACAAAGGTCAGTCTCTCCACATTACAGGTGGACAAGCGGGTTCTATTTGGGGTAGTGATGGCCCCTTCTGCACTGAACACCTACTCTGATGCAACACTACTGGCAGGGCAGGACAGCTTCCCTAATGCAAACTCCGCAAGTTGCGGCCTCACATCAAGTTTGGCTGCCAGAAGCCCAGGGGATCCTCCATGTCCTGCTGCTGCTGCTGGTGGCGGCTACTCTCCTCACAAGACGGGTAAAGGAAGCTGCTCAGCAGCTGGAAAAAAGGCACCTTTTTTGACTGATAGCGAGGGTCCTATGCTGTTGACTATTCGGCTGTCACTAGTTAGGCAAAGCAGCATGCTGTGGGCCATCTGTGCAAGTGACTCTGAGGGACTCCCGGCCTCCATCTCCAGTATATAATGCCATGTTTCTTGGTCATCTGCCTCTTCTTCTACCTGCTCCTCCTCTCCTGTCACCTGAGTACAAAAACCACTAATTTCACCAGACTCTGCTTGTGCTCCAATGTCCTCCTCCTCCTCCAGTTCAGCAACCACCGGACTCATGTGGCCATGAGATGTAGTCGCCCCTTCTCCAGTGCCCTGACCAGACAGATTTTGCAACATCTGTTCCAGGACATGAAGCAGTGAAATGACATTATTCCTCCCACAGTCCTGGCGACTGACAAATAACATAGCCTCTTCAGAGGGCCTGAGCCCTTGTGGAGGCTGAGGTGATGGTGAAGAAGGAGGAGGCGGACATTGGCGCAGGAGCAGCAGTTTGACAACATGGAGGAAAAAGGGCCGTCTCTTGTTCAAGTTATTGGTGTAGCTGGGCGGGAAGCACATTCTCCCAGTGGGCCGTGAAGGACATGTACTGGCCCTGACCGTAGTTACAGCTTCATACATCCGCGCTGCTGTGCCTTTTTGGAAAATAAATTTTGTCTTGGAACTCTCCACCTCGGTTCAGCACAAGCCATTAGTTCTCTGAAGGGTGCACAGTCTACGACTTGGAAAGGGAGGGATTGCAATACCAACAACTTGGACAGGAGCTTGATCAGCTTCTGCACCTTAGGATGGCTGGATGCATAAAGTTGTCTCTTTGTAACTGCCTCTCTCAATGACTGCTGGCGCCGTGCATAGCGAGGAGCAGGAGCATCTGGACCGGGAGATTACGTCAAAGACAAACAGCTCTCTTCAGGCGAGGTGCTGGAGCCTTGACTGGTTGAAACGGCATGTGTGCCACTAGGTGCTGCTGCTGTTGCGGCACCGGCAGGATGGACCACATCTGTTCCCCGTTCCTCCCAGGCCATTGGATGGTGATGCTGCATGTGCTGACGCAGGGCCGTGGTTCCAACGTTAGCTCCCTGGCCATGCTCGGCTCCTCTGGTGTCTTCACCAAAAACTGGCACACCGCCGAAATGAAGACTTTACTACCAACACTCTGCACTGAGTGACTACTACCGCCGCTGCCTCGCTGAGCCCCTGTGCCACTGCTTGCTTGGACCTGCGAATCAGGATTTGTACCCAGCGCCCGTTTGCCTCTAATCCTCACACTGCTGCCACCCTGCTGACTCACGGCCACAGTAGCGACTTGCTGCCTGCTCCGCTGTGTGCCGAGCAAGCTGACACTCTCTTCGTCTGACGATGATGAATCCTTTGCTACACCCAGCTCCCAAGTGCGATTAGCTACTTCATCGTCAATTTGCGTCTCCCTGTCACTGCTATTCTACTCAACAGTGTTAGTATGCACAGCCTGTCTACTGCACGAAGCAGTGGATGTCTGCCCCACCTCTTCACTGCCAAGCAGCTGTTGACTGTCCTCAAAGTCTTCATCCTCGCTGTATAGTGGCGCTGAGCCCAGACCACCTACTAGCTCTCTGGCTGAGGGGAATGAACAGGACAGAGGCTGGTTGAGGACAACTAATTGTTGTATCTGACTAACCCAGGGGCTTTTGGTTGGGATTGTCCGATGATATATTTGAGGAATTGGATGACCTTTGGGTTGTTGATGACAATGGCAGTTCTGGCCTCACAGAGTCACCCCTGCTGCGACGTTCCCTTACTGTGCTGTGACCTCTGCCTGCTCCCCCCGCCACCTTTCTGTCTGACATTGTGGTTAATCAACTACATGTATTTGACACGTATTTCTTGCTCTCAACTTTAGCAACAAAAAACGATTGAAATTTGCGTTATACAGATACCCCAAAATGGACACCCTGTAATTGGAGTAAAAAATCACTCTATAATCTATGTGGATTGGACACATATTTCTTGTTCTCAACTTTAGCAACCAAAAACTATTGAAATTTGCGTTATACAGATGCCCCAAACTGGACAAGCTGGGAGAGGTGCAAAAATCACTACAGAAGCTGTGTGGATCTGATACTGATTTCTTTCTATTTGCTGCAATGACAAAAAAGAACTGCTAATTGGGGTATAAAGATCCCCCTTAACGCACACCCTGGGAGAGGAGCAGAAATCACTACAGAAGTTGTGTAGATCTGACACAGATTTCTTCCACTTCGCTTCAGTAACAAAAAAGAACTGCTAGTTGGGGTATACAGATCCCCCAAAACACACACCCTGGGAGAGGTCCAGAAATCACTACAACACAGTACAGTAAAAGCAGCTAGACGCTACAGACAGCACATACAGTGTGAAATGCAGAGATTGCAAATGGATGACTGTTTTTATAGGGCTGTGTGAGATCACATAAGCCTGATTGGCTCGCTGATTGGCTTAAAGGTCTGCAGATGTCATGGAGGGAGTTCCTTTCTCCTTCTCAGTGTTCTCTGCCCAATGTATGGAAAGTAACTACTGTATACAGTGGGGGTTATAATTGATAATATTACTATTTACTATTTTTTTACTATTAGTTAATATTACTAGGTTTCTCATATGTACTAAGAGGCTCTTAGTAGATGTGGATGCGATCCCCGCCCAGTGAAACCTGTTTAGACCAGATCTAACCTGTCAGGTATTTCAACTATAGTCTCCTACATTTTCTGGCAGAGACTATAGTAAATGCGGAGGGCCAGTGTGTTCACGACCAGGGTGTGTCCGACCCCTCTGCCCACCCAGATGGTGTGCTGGGCATAGAATGCTAAAAACTGGTAGAGAAGGCATGTTCATATTATTTTTACATCTGCTTTGTCATTTATGTAATATTTCAGTTACTAAAAATAATTCTAGCTCTAATTTTAGTCTCTTCCAATTCTTAAAATGTAGAAACTGTTAAACACTATTTCTATGAAAAAATGTTATAAACTGTCAAAAACTATTTTTCAATTTTTTCCATTAAAAGACTAAAACATTGTATTGCCAGACTACTTTGTATAATAATTCTATGATATTAAAAATTTAGATATCACACTTTGCTTCTACAAAGTGTCTTATATTTAAAGATTTTACAGTGGAAATTATAGTTCTCCCCATTCCACTTCACTTTTCATGTTGCTAAACATATCACTTTTACACCGTTGGCTGCACAAGGCAGTGAATATCCTCAAATAAAAATGCTTAGAGGTATTCTGATATTTACCAGCCATATCCACAGCAGCATCCACTACTGAAAAAACTATTTAGTTCTTCTCACCCCTACACTGTCCTTACAAAGATAATCCTATTGATATCTCATCTATTTTGATCTGGACATTACAGACTTTATATGACTAAAAATTGGAACTACCAGTTCACAACCTATTATGTATAAAAGGTATAAAAATGTATAAATAATTCCTCAAGTCAAATCCTTGCACGCAAAGGGTGTAAAAGTGGAGTTAAGAGTTTGGAGAAGACACTGAGATAAAGCTTATCTAAAAAAAAGAAAAACTTACATGGAATCCAATCAGATTTAAAGGACATCTACCATCAGGATGCCCATACGAAAAAATTATAGGACAAAGACTATTCAAGAGTTTTTGGTGGATTTTGGGAGCATTTATAAAAGTATATGTTGAGCAGCTTTTGGTTACAATCAATTTCTTAAGGCATATCTACCACCAGCATGAAGGATTGTAAACCAAGCACACTGACATACTCGTGTGTGCCCTGTCTGGCAGGATCTGCTCTTCTTTTAGCATCTTATGCCCTTGTTTTTAAGAAAAAAAAAAGCCCCACAAGCTCATTTTAAAAGCCTTCTTTTGTAAAGAAGCTACAAGAAGAGCAGATCCTGTCAGAGGGGGCACACAACAGTATGTCAGTGTGCTTGGTTTACAATTCTTCATGCTGGTAGTAGATATGCTTTAAGAAATTGATTGTAACCAAAAGCTACTCAACATATACTTTTACAAATGCTCCCAAAATCCACCAAAAACTCTTGAATAGTCTTTGTCCTATAATTTTTTCGTATAAAATGGCTTGTATACATTTACAATAAATAATTATGTAATTTTCTATTCTGCAGATAATTGCAATGGAAAACATTTTAGATGTTATGCTAGTGCAGCCTTCAGATCACTCCAGCACAGGCTCAAATATTCATTTCCTATGTAAAGGCTGAATGTATAAAAGATAATCACATGGTCATATGCCTGTCTGTTGAATGTATGTCTGGGAACCATTGCAAAAGAAAGAAAGTGTATGGGGCACAGCTTGTTTAGTTTAGTCTTATAGCGGTAATGAACGGGGTGTGTATGACCCTTTTAGCCAATTCTTCTTATGGAAAGTGTCGCATATAGGTGAATGCAAGTGGTGGTGCTCTAAATTCTAACTGACACAGGACAGAGTATTCAGACTTCAGGGGAAGAAAGAGAAGAAAATTTGGCACTCACCACGTGATAAAATGTATCTTCTTTATTACTTACATCGTAGACATCATAAACAGGTACCACATAGACAGGGGGAGGAACGTGATAGCGCGGGAGCGCTAGTTAGGGACGACTCGTTTCACGCGTCAGCGCTTCATCTTGCCTATAACTCTTGGCGTCCTCATTGGGTTTTTAAGCCCCGGCGCCAGGAAGTGTTATTACGTAACTTAGTGCACACCTACACCTTGTATCAAACACCATTGGATAAAAACAAAGCAAGGGGCGGGTTTGGGTTTCCGACTCCGCCCCTTGTAGTTACAAGATACTAGAACGGACTTGAAGGAGAACAGTTACATAGTTAATGACCTATGGGAGGAGAGAATACGTCATAGGGGGCGGTGTTTGGATGAACTGCAACTCATCGCAAGAGTATGTCGGGCGGACCTGAAGGGAAACTTCTACATGTTCAATATCATCGTGAGCAACCGATAGGAGGCAAGTATCATCTAAAGGGGGGGGGGGGAGTCTTGGCAGACTGTGGATCATTGCAAGGGAGTACTAAACGGACCTAAAGGGGGACCGATGCATCTAGAAAGGCCAATCAGCATTGGCGGTTCGTTTCTAAGAATAAGTCAGACCGATGACTTATTCATCGGACAAAAAAAGGAAGCAAGTGTCTTGGAGACGATAGCAGAAGAAAACGAAGAGACGACTGTAGTCAACTTAACAAATATGACTTTCGACCCTGATTGTATGTCTATATTGTCAAGAGGCCTACATTTCGGCCTCAAGCAGGACTTTGACCGGGTCAATTTCGAAGTTGACCTCTTCAAAGGCCTGCGCAAAATAAATTTAAAAAAATGGTTTTCCAGTCAAGAAACTGCTCCTTTCTGCGTTAATCTCCTTAGTGGTTTGACCTGACGAAGGCACCAATATGGTGTTCGAAACATGTTGCCTAATGTTTCCTAATGTGTATGATAATCATAGATGCTTAGAAGCATAACCAAATCCCTGAAATTGTTTGGTTCTTCTACGCTACTAAAATTGTCCAATGAATATTGTGTGCTAAACTGTCCTTAACCACATATCCACGTCAGCTGTGAGGCTTCGCCAGAAGAATGTGCTACGAGGTAACCGAGCAACATTGGAGATCAGTGGGGGAAGGGATTATCAATGTCCAGCCCCAACGCCAGATGCAACAAATATACTAAAGAGGCTACAATATAGAATATATTCTGCTATAACCTGCACCAGCTTCTAGCGCAAAACTATAGCAAAGGCTGGGGTTTTTCACCCTGATACAACATTTGGAGTCATTTATCTTGAGTGTCGACTTTTGTGCAAGTGTTTATTGTGTCTTCCAGGTTTTGGACTTGATTAATTTATCTTTTATATCTGGCAGGTGAGTTTATTGTTTTTTACAACTTTTTTTAACTCAAATTTTTTACAACCCCATCTAAACTTTTGCCTGCACCTGCTCAGGACTGGTGTATATTTTCGGATAAGTTACGACTTTTTTATATATCCACATTCACATCTGGATTATAAAGATAACTCAGGGTCAACGCTGGAACGCCTAACTTTTCTGGGTGAGTAGAAAATTAAAAAATGATGACTCAAATATGCAAATGCACCAAGAAAAGAAAGCTCTAATAAAAGAAAACTTTAAGATAAATGACCCCATTGAGTTCTAAATGATACATTCAGAAGTGTTTTTTTCTGATGCTAAAAAGCTTTTTAAAAAAATTTGAAAACTGCATAACCTGATATATTTGTGATTTCATAGAGATAAGGCTATATTTTACTTTCTAGCAAAATGTCTAGCAATAATTGAATAATCCTACATATGGGTTGGATGTAATTAACATTTTATGGGATATTAAGAGCAAACTTTAAATAAATGTGTGCAGTAATGTTAGCCTGTTATGCAGTGTACAGTGTATGTATGATAACACCCTGAAATCTATGAATATGATATTATATACAATAGAAAATGACACACTTGTAATAAAAAACCCATCTTAGAGTAATTCTCTTCCATTTGCACAACGTGACCTTCCTCATTTGTACATATCAGTCAGGTGATTAATTATGTAGGATATCATTAAGTACACTACAGCCTTTTATTTCCTCTGTAAAGTATAAAAAAAAATGTTGATTCCCCTAAAATAATGAATATTTAACCATTTCTGAGGTCATTTTACAATTACATTCTTTGGAACAACTCCTAAACGTTTCTACTTTTGTTTTTCACAAAGGGTTTCATATATCTGACATTCTATCAATGAAATAGATCTGTTTTTTTTGTAGAAAGTCATGAAATACTCCCTGCTTGTCTTGCTAGCTGCATTTAGCAGTATATGGATGTGTCATTGTTTCCATTTGAAGCTGATGTCATGTAAAGGAGACAATCCTAGTAACATTTTAGGCTTAGTCATCGCAGAACAGTCTTTAGTTATTTATAGTTCTCTGTTTGTGTGGTTTGTGTAATACTTATACACTCACCGGCCACTTTATTAGGTACACCATGCTAGTAACGGGTTGGACCCCCTTTTGCCTTCAGAACTGCTTCAATTCTTCGTGGCATAGATTCAACAAGGTGCTAGAAGCATTCCTCAGAGATTTTAGTCCATATTGACATGATGGCATCACACAGTTGCCGCAGATTTGTCGGCTGCACATCCATGATGCGAATCTTCCGTTCCACCACATCCCAAAGATGCTCTATTGGATTGAGATCTGGTGACTGTGGAGGCCATTTGAGTACAGTGAACTCATTGTCATGTTCAAGAAACCAGTCTGAGATGATTCCAGCTTTATGACATGGCGCATTATCCTGCTGAAAGTAGCCATCAGATGTTGGGAACATTGTGGTCATAAAGGGATGGACATGGTCAGCAACAATACTCAGGTAGGCTGTGGGGTTGCAACAATGCTCAATTGGTACCAAGGGGCCCAAAGAGTGCCAAGAAAATATTCCCCACACCATGACACCACCACCACCAGCCTGAACCGTTGATACAAGGCAGGATAGATCCATGCTTTCATGTTGTTGACGCCATATTCTGACCCTACCATCCGAATGTCGCAGCAGAAATCAAGACTCATCAGACCAGGCAACGTTTTTCCGATCTTCTACTGTCCAATTTCGATGAGCTTGTGATTGGCTAATTAGAAATTAAGTGTTAACGAGCAGTTGGACAGGTGTATCTAATAAAGTGGTACATTGTTGGGACCAGTGGTTTGGTTAGAGATCATATACTCAGATGGCCCTGGTGGAAGTCATAGACATCTTTACGGCAAAACAGATTGGCAGCACAGAGTAGCAGTACTGGAATTAATGGTATAGCAAGTATTGGGTCATATATTATCTATTTACTTGTATCTTGGAATGCCCATTATGTTGTAAGAATAACCAAAAGTTGAGTAAGTAAGTAAGAGAGCCACACCATCTTTGGAAACTGAGATATTTCCATTGTCTTTTAGAATTTGTAACTAGTTTTCCGATTAAGAGATGGAATTAAGATGAAAAGCAGCTTACAGATTGTTACTGTTCATTATGAAAACAAACACAATTCATCAGTTTATCATAACTGTCTCAAAAGATATTGTCTCATAAATTGTTGCTGCCAAACAAAGGAAATGGAGCAGCTTCTATTTGACAACCTTTCAATATTTCTTCTCCATTTATCCCTGCAACAATATCTAATGTTCTTCTTACTGAACTTGAGACTATGCTAGAAATGAATATCATACACATTTTTCTTAGACAACTCAGCTGAGCTGAAAAACCTATGGTTGCCCAAACTCAAAGTTAGAGTAAAATGTAACTATCAATTAATTTTGTGTAAAATCAATGATCCTGGATTCTCTCATTCATCCACTATACACTATGTGCTGTATACTTAATACAGTGGGGCAGATTTACTTACCCGGTTCATTCGCGATCCAGCGGCGCGTTCTCTGGGGTGGATTCGGGTCCGGCCGGGATTCACTAAGGTAGTTCCTCAGACGTCCACCAGGTGGCGCTGCTGCGCTGAAGATCCCCAAGGCCCGCTGGAATGCACTCAAGTTCACCGGCCTATTACTGGTGAAGGTAAGTGCAAGTTCCGCAACACTTTTTACTTTTAAATGCAGCGGTTTTTCTGAATCCGTCGGGTTTTTGTTCGGCCATGCCACCTGATTTCCGATCGCGTGCGCCCAAATCCCGGGGCAATACAGGGAAAATCGGCGCAAATCGAAAATATTAGGGTAACACGTCGGGAAACCGCGAATCGGGGCCCTTAGTATATGACCCCCAGTATGTTTACACTGAATTGTTATTGCAGTTAAAACCTTTTAGACACACATACACACAGCCCCTCAACATGTTTTATCCTATTGGGCTGAACAAGGAGCCATGTGGGGAATAACTCCTTAAATAGCCTCCAATCTCCCCACTTGGCACACATTTCAGTTGTAAACCAATCAGAAAATCCAATTACACAGGTAAGTTGGTGACAAAGAGAATAAATGAATATCGTAACTTAGACTTCCATCATCACTATGGGTCCATCCCACCTATGTAGACATTTTCAGCATGTGCATGCATATACTGTATACTGTATTCAGCATGTGTGACAACCTTCCTTCAAAGTTTGATGGAGGTACACGGGAAGATGGTCTTGGTGTAATCAGCACTGCGACACTCAATGAAGGAGAAGTGTACTATTGTCCTTTAGGTATTTTATTGGTAAAACACAACACATTTCAGCTCTGGACAGGAGCCTTCGTCAGGTGCAGTCAAATACTTTGACTTCCGTGGACCTCCATCAAACTATCTAGTCCGCCGTCTGGGTGGACGGACTCCTGTCTTCTTTCACTAGCATCTTCTTTCACCATCAGAAGGTCTTCCTCACGTGATATGCCTTCTACTTTAATGCACAAGGTGAGAGTCTTTCACTAGCATTTACCAACTCTTGATCCAGAAATACACTTGGAGTCCTCTGCGCTTTTTATCTCCGCTCTCCACACTGGCTGTGTTACTGTGCGACCTTGGAGGACTTCCCCCGGCATCCTACTCAATTCCAGTTTCTGCAGCTCCTTCAAAGTTTGGCATGGTCTAGTTTTTTGCAATGTACTCTTATGGCTCTCTGCGTCTTCACTGATTTAAGAGTTGATGTCATAGAGCATACCTCCTGATACCCGGGACAGTGGGACAGACCCTGAAATCCGGCACTGTCCCACTGGATCCGGGTTGGTTGGAAAGTATAAGACAGTAAAAGAAAGCTATGGCTTATGAAGTGGGGAGTGAAAATGGAATCACAAATATGTTAAAGAAACTGAAACTATATTTTATATTACAACGGGTTTGTACAAAATTATGTGCTGCAAAGTCTTAACCATTGAAGGAATTTATTGAGGCTAATACTTCCAATTCCAGTTTAGAAATTTCCCATCACATTGCATGCTGGAATTACAAAGAAGCTTCAGCCTCTTAGTAAATCAGTTGGTGATTACATGCGCTGGAATGAAATCTCTGCCAGGTCAAGCTTGGCTGATATTTCATCTCTAGCCTCCACCTCTTTACTGGAAGATGTAAGTTAAATACTTTGGATCAATGCGTTCAAGTCTTCACCGCCCTGTTCCCCGCCACAGCCACTTTCTGAAAAAGGGGTGTGTGGGAGAAAACCATCCAAAATGCTGGAAATGCACATTGGACAAGGCATAGTAAATGTCCCCCCTTAAGTTAACAAGTCGGGGTTCCCTTTAAAGTTTGTATATTACACTGACAGAGACCAACACATTTTGACGTCACATAGAAGTCTTAATTTTAAGTAGAAGTTTTCTTGCCTTTTATTTTATGATTTAATGATTTTATTTGTTAAAACTTAAACTGCCTTGTCTGAGGATTGTCACATTTTCTTTGATTCAGTGGTTTCCTTTGCATTATTGATTATATACTTATTTTCTGTACTTGTGTATTACCAGATAAGTCATACTGTGAAATCTTCACTCATTCTGAATATTCCACTAGAAAAATTGATATTCTGTAAAAACCGCAACTTAAGCAGTCAGCCCCTGCATGACAAAGCACTTCTACATTAAACCACTGAAAGTGAAAACATATATTACATTCTCTCCAAATTAGTTTGTCAGGTGTACCAAAATGCTATAAATCACAATAGACTTGTGTATTCTATTACACAAAATTAACACCCACAGCATATATTCGACAAGCATCGATAAAAGTAAAAGATATATATGTGCATTTTTAACAGATTCTGTCTGGTTTAGAATTATAGATGATATATAAAAAAAGACAATCGCAGGGGAATCACAAATAAACTTCATTTAATGAAGTTATGGCAAATATGATACAAACTGCAAATGCCAAGGACATAATAAAACACTAGGTGCATATAAGGTGGAATATAAATTCAGGCCTACAGAGCCTCATACATCCTACTTGCTGATATAACAAAAATGATGCTGTCCACATGCAAAGCTTGGATTTTTCCATATTAATGAAATCACCTTTGATCAAATTTAGTTTATAGCCATAAAATCTGATTTGCTAGAAATGAAGTTTAAAAATTAACGTATCCCAATTACACTTTGAACCCCCTGGACCACCGCGGACAATGACACAAGCCGACACCTAGGACCGATATCTAAGTGGCACCTGGTCTTCACCAGAGCCAGCCGCAAAGCAGGTTGGTCTTGCTGCGGCATGGTACCAGGTGGTTGCTCCACAGGCGCAAATTGTCTGCGGTGGCAGCTAAGGTCGAGATACAGAATCAGCAGGAAATCTCGTAGTCGGGGAGAGGCAGATGGTAAAGCGAAGTCAAGAACAGGTCCGGGGTCACAACGGGAAATACAATCACTAGCACGAGGCACAGGAAACAGCTTTCTCAAAGGCATAAGCACTAAGATCCAGCAGGTCCATTTCCTTTAAATCTTCTGGAGCCGGAGCGCGCACTCTAGTAGATGGGAATGCACTTGTAGGCCACTGCATTAATGCGAGTTAGCACCTCGAAGGGACCCAGGAAACGAGGACCAAGTTTATAGCCAGGGATTTTTAAATAGCAGGCCAGGAAGAGGGACAAAATGGGACATTTTGTAAAAATGGTCTGTTACCACCCAGATGATGGTATTGCCAGAAGAAGGATGAGGATCTGTGATGAAGTCCATAGCCACGTGAGACCACGGGCAGCTGGGTATCGGCAACGGCAGAAGGAGACCAACAGGCATGAGATGTGACGGCTTACTCTGGGCACATGAAGCACAGGAAGTCCTGAACATTCTTGACCAGATCTGGTCACTAGTAGAATCGGGACACAAGGGCGACAGAGCGCTGCACCCCAGGGTGCCCAGCCACTTGTGAGCAATGTCCCCAAGCAGAATTTTCTTCTGTAGAGCCGGTCTTGCGAGGAGGTAGTTGAGGAAAATCCACTGGAGCAGCAACAACCCTGCTGTTCAGGATTAATAATGTGCCAAGAAGCTGGGTCCTCTCCTATGACAACAGAGGCAGGAGATATTCTTCTCAGCAGGATGAAAGTGGATCAGGAGGTTGAAGCGTGAGAAGAAGAGAAACCAATGGGCTTGTCTAGGGTTGAGACGTTGTGCTGTCTGTAGATACAGGAGATTCTTATGGTCTGTATATATGCAGATCGGGCGGTGAGCTTCCTCCAGAAGATATTGCCATTCTTCCAGGGCAAGTTTGATGGCCAGAAGTTCTCTATCTCCTATGGAATAATTCCTCTCTGCGGAGGAGAAAGTCTTAGAGAAAAAAACAGAGGTTAGGGTTCGGCCCTTGGGACCCTTCTGAATGAGCACCACACCGGCCTCCACTGAGTAGGCATCCACTTCCAGGTGGAAAGGCTTCTCTGTGTCGGGACATACAAGAACTGGGGCTGAAGCAAACACAGACTTTAAGTTCGTAAAGGCTTCTTTAGCTGAAGAAGGCCAGAGTCGGGTATCGACACCCTTCTTGGTAAGCGCCACAATTAGAGACACCAGACAGGAGAAGCGTGGAATGAATTGCCTGTAGTAATTTGCAAAGCCCAGAAACTGCTGTGTAGCATGTATTCCTATAGGGCGAGGCCATTGAAGAACAGCAGACAGTTTGGCAGGATCCATCAGGAGACCTTTATCGGAGATAATATAACCTAGGAAAGGAAGACTCCGCTGGTGAAACTGGCACTTTTCCAGTTTGGCATAAAGGTAATTGGCCCTTAGTCGACTGAGGATTTCCCTTACATGAGACAGGTGAGACTCGAGATCTGGAGAAAACACCAGAATGTTGGCAATATAGACCACTACACAGGTATATAATAGATCCCTGAAAAATCGTTGACGAATTCCTGGAAAACAGTAGGGGCATTGCAAAGTCCTAACGGCATCACCAAATACTTGAAGTGTCTGTAGCAAGTGTTAAAGGCGGTCTTCCACTCCTCACCATTGTGAATGCGGATAAGGTTGTAGGCTCCAAGAAGGTGTAGTTTGGAGACTACCTTGGCTCCACGCAGGCGGTCAGACAGCTCTGTGATCAAAGGTAGCAGATAGCGGTTCTTAACAATGACCTTGTTAAGACCGCGGTATTCAATGCACGGACGGAGTGACCGATCCTTTTTGGTAATGAAGAAGAAACCTGCACTAACTGGGGGAGAGGATTTTTACGAATTAACCCCCTCTGCAGGTTTTCCTCAATGTAGTCCAACATAGCAGCGGTTTCGGGTACAGAGAGTGGGTACACCTGTAGGAGACGCACCCAGTAGGAGATCAATAGGGTAGTCATAGGGGCAGTGAGGCGGCAAAGTCTCGGCTTTATTCTTAGAAAAAATGTCCGGAAAGTCCATAAAGCAAGTTGGGAGACCCTCCAAAGGCTTGCGAACCACAGAAGAGATGGGTACTGGAACAGAAACCACCATGCAGCGGGACTGGCAATCTGGAGGAGCATGGAACTGCAACCAAATAAGACCCAGCAGGAAGGGGAAGGTGGAGTGAGGCAGTACATAGAAGAACAGACTCTCCTTATTTAGGGCTCCAACTTGCAGGTACAAGGGCTGTGTGTGGTACTGGACTGGATCGGAGAGAATCTGGCCACTGACTGAGGAGATGACCAGGAGCTTCTTGAGAGACCACTGGGATGTGAGGCTGAGAAACCAGGGCAGTATCCACAAAGTTTCCTGCAGACCCAGAGTCCAAGAAGGCACACATTTGAAACTGGCTACCTGTGCCAACACTGAGGAGCATGGGAATGTCCAGACATGGAGAATCTTTGCTCACACCTAGGGACGTTTCTCCCAAAACCCTAGGTGCTGGCGTTTCCCTGACATTGGGCACAGACAGGACAAGTCCCAATGAAATGCTCCAGGCTGGCACAATATAGGCAGAGGTTCTGTAGACGTTGTCTAGAACGCTCCTGGAGGGAGAGTTGGGTTCTGTCCATCTGCATAGGTTCCTCTGCAGACGATACAGGCGGAAGCTGGAGCAGAAGACAGGTTCCAAGCGAGGTAAACAACTAACCCAGGCTTGTGGTTGCTTGAAACGTAGTTCCTCAGCGCGCTCCGTAAATCGCACATCAGTCCGATTGGCCAGTGTGATGAGACCACTCAGAGTGGAAGGCAGGTCACAAAGCATCTTTGAATGGAGCTGAAAGATCTTTCTTAAAGGCTGCGGTCAGAGCTGCTTCATTCCATGAAAGTTCTGAGGCCAGGGTGTGGAACTGAACTGCATATTCTCCCACTGATGAGTCGCCTTGGTGCAAGTTCAGCATCGCTGTCTCGGCATTGGAGGCCCATGCAGGTTCTTCAAACATGGACCAGAATTCGGCCAGGAAGGCCGTGTGAGTAGCCATGACCAGATTGTCTCGATCCCAAAGAGGGGTAGCCCAGGCCAGGGCCTGCCCGGAGACGAGACTGATGATAAATGCTACCTTGCATCGCTCCATGACAAATTTAGATGGCATGAGTTCAATATGCAAGGAACACTAGGTAATAAATCCCCCAGCCCGGGGTCCCCATCATACTTATCTGGCATAGACAGTAGTAGCCTAGGTTCAGCGGAAGGAAGACAAGCTGTGGTAGTAGAAGTGGCAGGAGCAGTCATAGGAATCTGACGCTGATGCTGAGTGGCAAGCAGCTGCTGAGACATGGCAGTGACTCGGCCTAGCTGTTCTCCTGGCGCAGCAATCTGCTGAGACTGCAGGACCACAACGGTGGTAAGATCAGCCAGTCTAGATAGTGGAACCTTGGCGGGGTCTATGGCCGGATCTTACTGTCAAGGCTCGGGGTCAGTGAACCCCCTGGCCAACACGGATGACACAAGCTGACACCTGGGACCGGAATCTAAGTGGCACGCAGTCTTCACTAGAGTCCACCACAAAGCAGCTTGGTCTTTCTGCAGCGTGGTACCACCAGGTCGTTCCACAGGCTCGACTTGTCCACGTTGGCAGCAGGTAATCTCGGAGTTGGGGACAGGCAGATGGTCAAGGCAGGCGGCAGGGGTTCAAGGTCAGGGACAAAGCAAGAGGTGAGCGCTGTCCAACGAAGTCAAGAACAGTTCCGGGTCACAAGGGAAATACAATTACTAGCACGAGGCACAGAAAACAGCTTTTTCAAAGGTATAAGCACTAAGATCCAGCAGGAAATGCTGGTAGATGCCGGGCTTTATCCATTTCCTGAAAAGGGCCAGCACCAATTAGCGGTGCGCTGGCCCTTTAAATCTTCTGGCATGTGTGTCCTAGGAGACGGGAGTGTGCATGCACGGCCAATGGATGGGAATCCGGAATGAGGAGAGGTAAGACAGGGTGGTGGGGTGCTGGGGTACATCGAGCATCACGGGTGAGCCCGCAACCCGCGACGTGGGTCGCGGGAGCACCCGTGACACACTTGCTGTAATCTAGAAAGCAAAACTTAAATCCCTAAAACCCAAAATTTTCTGTCCAATAAAATAATCAGAGTGAACATCAGGTAGACTGAAGGTTGGATGAAAAATGAGAAGAACTCTTCCCTGAGTAAAAAGTTGCAAACTATGATTAAGCAACCAGTTTAAAGGAAACCTACCATTTCAAATGGTCGGTGTAAGCTGTAAACACCGAGCACCAGCTCAGGGTGAGCTGGTGCCGGTGCTTAGTTTCGTTAGTGTTAAAACCGCGGTATCGCTTTTTTAACACTTTTTAAACTTTATAGCAGAAACTGCTTCGGCGCTGCATGCGCATACATGGGAAATGCCGCAGGCGTTGCGCGTGCACGGTCGCGCGCAGCGCCGAAGCAGCTTCTGCTATAAAGTTTAAAAAGTGTTAAAACCGCGATACCGCGGTTTTAACACTAACGAAACTAAGCACCGGCAGCAGCTCACCCTGAGCTGGTGCTCGGTGTTTAAAGCTTACACCGACCATTTGAAATGGTAGGTTTCCTTTAAAGCTACAACTATGGAAGATGATATGCAGTGTATGCTCTGCTGAAGCCTTAGTGAAAAGATTGGCTCTTATAATAAAAGTTCTATTTATCTATAGTTCACAACCATTTTTTAGCACCATCAAGTACTAGAAAAATGTATGTGTTTCAAGAAAGAGTTTCAACCAATATGATGTAGTTAAGTAGATGATTCATATAGCTCCACTACCTGGGGCAGGGGGAGAGGGTGATCTGGGCCAATTAGCTTTCTGGGGGCCGAGGGCCAGGAGGAGGGGTAGGACGAGGGTATGTGATTACCTAGCATGCTACCCTCACCTCCCACTCGGTGGTTGCCATCCCGGTCCTCAATAGTGATCAGCGGCGCCTCATCTATATGACTCAGGCGCCATTGCATAAGCATTGACATCAGTGCCTAGAGCAGAAGATCTTGGGAGTGGGGAGGAGGTGGCTGCCAAGAGCCCGGAAAGGGGAGCATTCTGTTTTTTTAAAATATATGCTATATAATGTTGTGGCATGTGTGGGGGCTACTGTATTCTGCTGGGGTGTGTGTGAGAGCTACTGTTTACTGCTGGGGCAAGTTTGAGGGCTACTATATACTGCAGCCCAAGTGTGCAGTACATTTAATGCTGGTAAAAATTTATCTGTGATTATTTACTGCTGATATATTAGGTTATTTATGCTTGTAGTATATTAGTTTTTTGTATATATGTATGTGCAGGATATTATTATGTGCTGTTTATTTATATGTGCCGCACAGTCATTGGTATGCTGTCTGTGATTTGCAAAAATCTAGCTTTGCGTGCAAAAACTTTATCACTGATGTCAGAGACAGATCGGTCATTGAATCTAGACAGAGAAAGTCTGATGAGCGCTTCAGTCTACTGTGTTACTGTGAAGCCCAGTGTAAGTATTAAGTGAGCCACTGGTGATCCAATGTTATTCCCAATGTCTACCAGGGCTTTGTAACCAGAACATGCAAAGGGAAGAAACTTGCAGCACCTGTAATTAAACACAAGTACCAAAGATTTTGCCACTGTGTACAATGGCCCTTTCGAGCTGGGCGTGTTATGTGTGACATCTTTCAATCAAGTATATTTCCGACCGGCCGGAGGTCCCGGTCCACTTGTGTTGGCCCTGAATGCTGCTGTTGACACTCAAATATAACATGAGACCGTTTTACTACTTTGTTTTACAACTTTTAGTATCCAATCTATTTTTGATCCAAAATACTTTTTGAGCTACAGGTTATTCAGCTCTAGGGTCTAAGATGGATGCACACTGCACAAAGACCTTTACACATACAACAATAGAAGATGTCATACAATAAAGAACACCAAACACCTGATTCTAAGTATTACAATACGTACATTCTACTTATCGCATTTATTAAATACTTTGAAAAATACACAATGCACTTGCATGTTGTGAAAGACATACAGGCTCATTTCCAAAACATCTACAGCTTTGCACATGCACTGAGCTTTATAATGGATATGCCTGAGAATCAGCCATGAAATAAGCCATAAACTTTTGCACAGTTTCACAGAGCACAGCTTCTTAGTATTGTATGTTCATCCAAGTGTGATGAATAACATAATAGTTCTCTCCAGATGACTGCCTATTAAAAGGACCATTTCGATGCCCCATAGCTATAAAAGAATGTGCATTAAAGAGTCCTGCTAGCTAATGATGTGAAAGATGTAGCATATTTCATTTAAAATAATATATTCTCCCATACTCTTCAATTAGGGCCATATCATTAATTATACATTTTCTCTCTCTGCATAATTTTAATTATGTGGCACAAAAATTTGGAAATTAAATATTTTCCCCAAGGAAGCAACAGATCGTGCAGATATTTTAAACACTGAACATTATGACAAAAATCCTATTGATGTTGGAAAAGAAGATTTTTCTAACCAGACGATCGTTATTTGTACATTGTACATTGGCTTCTTATCTCTTATTATGGTGATATTTATTGGTACTGGCTTGTCCCATTGTTAAAAGGAGGAAATAAGCAAACAAATTAAAACAAGGCGGGAGGCTGTGTATACAGGGGACTGGAGGCTGTGTATACAGGGGGCGCTGTTAAAGGCTGTGTATATAGAGGCTGGAGGATGCATACAGGGGGCTGGAGGCTGTGCATGCAGGGGGGACTGCTGAAGACTGTGTCTGCAGGGGGAGGCTAAATTAGGGGAACTAATAAATTGTGGGTGCTGTATATACTATAATTCCAATCGGATGACCATATAAAGGATGTTTTATGTGGAGTATAGTGTGTTCAGACACATTGTGAGGATAATATACATTAGGAACATGCTCCATTATAATGTAAGTAAATAGTATTTTTAGGGGCACCGTGTGGAAAAAACCATGAGCGGGAGAAATCGTAATGAAGTTCTCTTCCTGATGGAGCAGATCATCACCTGTAAGGTACTAGAAGTCATTAATATCTGTGTCACTGACTGACTACTAGTGTGTGAGGTGTCATCATTGGGCACACGAGGGGCAGCATTTTCACATTTTGCCTCAGGCAGCAAAAATACTAGAATCGGCTCTGGGTGGGTTGTCCAGAATGGTAAACCACATTACCAATGGCTCATTATTCTGCCATAGACTTCAGTGTTATTTCACAAAGTTCCCTTAAGTTATGGTTTTACCTAAATTACAGCTCCAATTCTCTAATCATACAGATCTAAAAGAAGGATTACAGCCCTTTGGGATGAACACTACTTATGCCATAATAGGGAAAACATGTTAAATTGTGAATAATAACTAATGAAAAACATGGAAACTAGTAATTGGTTCCAAATTCCCAAAACAAAATAATAACTAAGTCTATAGCCTCCACTTCAGAGAACAAACTTGTCCAAGTGTCCAAATGTGGATGTGTCTGATGACTTGACTGAAGACATCAGTTTCAATTCTAGGAAAGACTGACAGGGAGGAGTATGAAGGGGAAGGAGAGCATCAGGGATGATGAGTTTTATTTTGTCTCCTTTAGCACCTTTACGACATGTGACATCTTTACATCACATGTCTGTTAAATATATATGGAGCTGGCTCACAGGCTGAGCCTATTGTTAATCCGTCCGGCGCCCCCTTGACATTATCACGAGGTATGGTATGACACCCTTGCTGAAGGTCTCTTGCTTGTCAAAGTAGAATCTGTAAAGGAGCCTGCCTGTACAGTAGTATTGCACTATATTGTATAAGTGATAAGACATCCTAGTGCTCTATAAATTAAAGAACTATAAATACAGTAAGAAAAAATGCCAAAAGTTCCGATCTATCAAAATATATTATTATTTACATTTGTTATTCCTGTGAACCCTGTAACTAAAAATAATTTCCAATTTTTTTTGCCAATTCACAACATATAAAAATGTAAATAAAAGGCTGCACCAGATTTCATAAAGAAGTGTTGCTGAATCTGACTTAGTATAAGACTGTCTAACTTTGCACCTTTTAAGAGTTGGCTGCGTTTATGTTAGAAAACAAGTATTTCCATAATTTTAGCACACACCCTTTTTCGCATTAAGGCACAAACTTTTTGAAGACCACGTAACGAATATCAAACCAGTCTTAAAAGTCAAGGACTGATCCAAAAAAGTATGCAGCACAGTGTTACGAGTGTCTTAAAGGAAACCTACCACCACGGATCTACCCTTTTAAGGGCTAATCCTCACATCCCCTGTATATTTTAATAACTGGGGCATGGATTAGCCGTAGCTGAGGCTACACGGCGCGACTACTCCACACCCCGGTAGCCTCTTTGATCCTACTACCAGAAATCTTCAGTGCGTAGCTCCTCATAACTGCAGGCCTTTGTATGAGAAGCCTGCCATCTGCGCATGCGCAGAACTGTAGGCCCACGGCTGTGCAGTCACTGCATGACAGACGACAGGCTTCAAGGATGAGGGCGCACAGCTACGAGGAGCTGCACGACGAAGATTTCTGGTAGGAGGATCAAAGCGGCTACTAGGGCATGGAGTAGCCGCGCCATGTAGCCTCAGCTTCGGCTACTCCACACCCCAATAGCCTCTTTAGAAAATGTACATATTAGGGAATTAAAAGTTATTCAAAGATACAGGGGACATGAGGATTAGCCCTTAAAAGGGCTATCGTCACATCCTATAGAGGCACCTACCGCCTGATCTACCTTTATAGGTAGATCCGTGGTGGCAGGTTTCCTTTAACCCCTTGATAAATGTGCAGTAAAAAATTGAATAAAAATTTTTGGTGCGAATTATAAAAAAATGTCTCATAAACAGACTGTTAAATCTGCCCACAAAGCAGGGCAATTTATCACGCACTTGTGTATGTTGTGCCATTTAGTGTGGAGGGCAAATATTTGAGCACATCCAATAGTAGTTACTAGAGATGAGCGAACATACTCGTCCGAGCTTGATGCTCGTTTGAGCATTAGCGTACTCGAAACTGCTCGTTGCTCGGACGAATACTTCGCCCGCTCGAGAAAATGGCATCTCCCGCCGTTTTGATTTTTGGCGGACAGAAACAGAGCCAATCACAAGCCAGGAGACTCTGCACTCCACCCAGCATGACGTGGTACCCTTACACGTCGATAGCAGTGGTTGGCTGGCCAGATCAGGTGACCCTGGAATAGACTAGCCCCTGTCTGCGCTGCTCGGATCATTCTGTGTCTGGATGCCGCTAGGGAGAGAGCTGCTGCTGGTCAGGGAAAGCGTTAGGCTGTTCTATTAGAATAGTGTTAGGCAGGAGTGATTCTACAAGAACCCAACAGCCCTTCTTAGGGTTACAATAACGTTATACTTTTTTTTTTTTATTTGCTTGTGGCTGGGCTTGCTGGTACTAGTAGTGCAGCTAGTACCATATTGTGAGGAATTTGCAGGGGGACTTGCTACTGTTGTGTTTAGCTCTTAGTGACAAACATATCCACCTCAAACACCAAAGTGGGACAATTTATTAGGGCCTTGATTAGAATTAGGCAGAGTCTGCTGATTTATTTCTTTTTACCTTTATTTCATTTTATAGCTCAAACTCATCTTGCAAAGCAGTGTGCTCTCATTGTAGGCTACAAAATAGCCATAGGAGAACCCCAACGGCTTACTTAGGCCTACAATAGCGTTATATTTTCCTTTTTTTTGTTTGCTTGTGGCTGGGCTTGCTGGCACTAGTAGTGCAGCTAGTACCATACTGTGAAGAATTTGCTGGGAGACCTGTGACCGTTGTGTTTAGCTCTTAGTGACACGCATATCCACCTCAAACACCGAAGTGGGACAATTTATTAGGGGTTTGAGTAGAATTAGGCAGAGTCTGCTGATTTTTTTTTTTTTAGCTGTATTTCATTTTATAGCTCAAACTCATCTTGCAAAGCAGTGTGCTCTCATTGTAGGCTACAAAATAGCCATAGGAGAACCCCAACGGCTTACTTAGGCCTACAATAGCGTTATATTTTCCTTTTTTTTGTTTGCTTGTGGCTGGGCTTGCTGGCACTAGTAGTGCAGCTAGTACCATACTGTGAGGAATTTGCTGGGAGACCTGCGACCGTTGTGTTTAGCTCTTAGTGACACGCATATCCACCTCAAACAAAGAAGTGGGACAATTTATTAGGGGTTTGATTAGAATTAGGCAGAGTCTGCTGATTTATTTATTTTTTTTACCTTTATTTCATTTTATAGCTCAAACTCATCTTGCAAAGCACAAAATATCCAGTTGTGTGCTGTCAGTGTAGGTTAGAAACTAGCCATAGCAATAGGATAGCATCGTTTTGTTAAAAAAAATAAAAAACTAAAAAAAAATAAAACACAAAAAAAATTTTTTTTCAAGTTTACACTTTAATTTGGAAAATGTTTAACCCGAGGGCTAGGGGTAGAGGACGAGGGCGTGGACGTGGGCGTCCAACTACTGCAGGGGTCAGAGGCCGTGGTCCTGGGCGGGGTGAGACACCACCTGCTGATGGGGGAGCAGGGGAACGCCGCAGAGGTACACTCCCTAGGTTCATCATGTCTCAAGTTACTGGGACTCGTGGTAGAGCACTGTTGAGGCCAGAACAGTGCGAAGAGGTGATGTCGTGGATTGCGGACAATGCTTCTAGCCATTTGTCCACCAGTCAGTCTTCCACGCAGTCCACCCATGTCACCGAAATCGGCACTCCTCCAGCTCCTCCACCTCAGCCTCCTTCCCCCCTCCCACCAAAATTTGGCATTTGAACCGGCATACTCTGAGGAACTGTTTTCTGGACCCTTCCCACAGTCACAAACCACTTGTCCTGCTGCTGCTGAGCTATTTTCCGATGCCCAGGTTTCCCACCAGTCGCAGTCTGTGGGTGATGATGAAGTGTGTAAAGAGGTGTCGGACGATGAGGAGACACAGTTGTCAGACAGTGGTGAAGTTGTTGTCAGGGCAGGAAGTCCGAGGGGGGAGCAGACTGAGGGATCGGAGGATGATGAGGTGACAGACCCAAGCTGGGTTGATAGGCCGGGTGAACACAGTGCTTCTGAGACGGAGGCGAGTCCTATAGCAGAACAGGTTGGAAGAGGCAGTGGTGGGGCCAGACGGAGAGGCAGGGCCAGAGCTGGTGCATCAGCGCCAAATGTTGCCCGTAGTCAAGCTCCCGTGGCGAGGGCTAGATTTTCAGAAGTCTGGAGGTTCTTTAAAGAAACACCGGATGACCGATGGACTGTGGTGTGCAACCTTTGCCAAACCAGGATCAGCAGGGGTTCCACCACTACTAGCTTAACTACCACCAGTATGCCAGGCATCTGAATGCTAAACACCCCACTCAATGGCACCAAGCCCGTTCACCTCCGGCCGGGCACACCACTGCTCCTTCCCCTGTGTCATCTGCTAGTCAGCCCCCTGTCCAGGACCCCGGCCCAAACACCTCCCGTGCGAAAACCCCATCTTCGCCTCCACGATCCTCCACAGCATCCACCAGCGTTCAGCTCTCCATACCCCAGACGCTGGAGCGCAAAAGGAGGTATAGCGCAACCCACGCCCAAGCCCTCAACGTCCACATCTCCAAGTTGCTTAGCCTGGAGATGCTGCCCTATAAGCTGGTAGAGACCGAGGCCTTTCGAAACCTCATGGCGGCGGCCGCCCCTCAGTATTCGGTCCCCAGCCGCCACTACTTTTCCCGATGTGCCGTCCCAGCCCTGCACAAGCACGTGTCAGAGAACATCCTCCGTGCCCTGACCAACGCCGTTTCTGACAAGGTCCACCTGACCACGGACACGTGGACGAGTGCTGCCGGGCAGGGCCACTATATATCGCTGACGGCACATTGGGTTAACTTGGTGGAGGCTGGGACCGAGTCTGACCCTGGGGCTGGTCATATACTGCCGACGCCGTGGATTGCGGTGCCTACCTCGGTCCAGGTCTCAAAGGCCTACTATGCCTCCTCCTCCTCCCACCCCTCCTCCACCTCCTCCTCTGAATTACCATCCGTAGGCATGGCGTCATCAGTCGGTAGCTCTAGGCACAGCAGCAGTGCCATCGCTAAGCGACAGCAGGCGGTGCTCAAACTGCTGAGCCTAGGCGATAAAAGGCACACCGCCCAAGAGTTATTACAGGGCATCACGGCGCAGACTGATCTGTGGCTGGCACCGCTGAACCTGAAGCCAGGCATGGTTGTGTGTGACAACGGCCGTAACCTGGTGGCTCTGCAACTCGGCAGACTGACACATGTGCCATGCCTGGCCCATGTGTTAAATCTCATAGTTCAGCGTTTCCTCAAGACATACCCCAATCTGTCTGATTTGCTCACGAAGGTGCGCCGCATCTGTGCGCATTTCAGGAAGTCCAGCACAGATGCTGCCACTCTCAGGGCAGCGCAGCGCCGCCTCCAACTGCCCGCTCACCGACTGTTGTGCGGCGTGCCCACGAGGTGGAATTCAACACTAACCATGTTATCCAGAGTTTACCAGCAGCGCAGAGCGATTGTAGACTGCCAGATGTCAACTTCCACCAGAACTGGTAGTCAGGTCAGTCAGCTTCCTCAAGTCTACAATGAGGAGTGGACGTGGATGTCTGATATCTGTCAGGTGCTGAGTAACTTTGAGGAGTCAACACAGATGGTCAGTGGTGATGCCGCCATCATCAGCCTCACCATCCCGCTGCTTGGCCTGTTGAAAAACTCTCTGGTCAGCATGAAGTCGGAAGCTTTGCGCTCGTCACAAGAGACGGGGGAAGAAGATTCCCTTGTTGATAGCCAAAGCACCCTTAGGTCTGTTTCTCAGCGCATATCGGAGGAGGTGGAGGAGGATGAGGAGGAAGAGGAGGAGAATGTTGGCGAGACAGAAGAGGGGACCATTGTTCAGTCCTTCACTGTTCAGCGTGTATGGGCAGAAGAAGAGGAGTTGGAGGAGTTGGAGGAGGAGGAAATGGACAGTCAGGCCAGTGTTTGCGTTGGGACTCTGGCGCATATGGCAGATTTCATGCTAAGCTGCCTATCCTGTGACCCTCGCGTTCAAAGAATTTATTCCAGCACCGATTACTGGGTATTCACTCTCCTGGACCCACGGTACAAGCAAAATCTTTCCACTCTCATCCCTGGAGAGGAAAGGAGTGTGAGAATGCATGAATACCAGCAGGCCCTGGTGCACAAGCTGAAACAGTATTTCCCTTCTGACAGCGCTAGCGGCAGAGGGCGTACTTCTGCGGGACAAGTAGCGAGGGAGAGTAGGCGACCAGGCAGCTTGTCCAGCACTGGCAGGGGTACGCTTTACAAGGCCTTTGCCAGTTTTATGTCACCCCAGCAAGACACTGTCACCTGTCCCCAGTCTCGGCAGAGTAGGGCTGATCTTTACAGAAAGATGGTGAGGGAGTACGTAGCTGACCATACGCCTTGGAGGTTCTTGCCTGCCCTGCCGCTAGCGTGTTGTCCGAGCGGGTTTTCAGTGCAGCTGGTGGCATCATCACCGATAAGCGTACACGCCTGTCGACTGACAGGGCTGACAGGCTGACGCTTATCAAGATGAATAAAGCCTGGATTTCTCCGGATTTTCATTCTCCACCAGGTGAAAGAAGCTCAACCTGAATAATGTATGCACTCCTCCTCCTCATTGTCCTCCTTCTCCTCCTCTTTGTACACTAAAGCAGAGGAAACTGGCTATTTTTTGCCAGGGACAACTGGCTCTGACTATAGTACTCTATGTATTTAATTTTTCTGGAGGGCCAACTACCCTGTCCTCTGTTTTAAACAATTTTTGGGACTGCCACATACAGGCACTCAATCTATGTAATTTTTCTGGAGGACCAGCTACCTGCTCCTCTGGTTTGAAAACTTTTTTGGACTGCCACATACAGGCACTATCCAAATTAAATTGTCTCCATAGCAGCCTCCACACGTCGTCTTTTTAGCTGCCTTCACACGTTGTCTCCATTGCTACCTCCACACGTTATCGCCATAGCTGCCTCCAAAAGTAGTCCATATAGCTGCCTCCATACATGGTCCACTTATCAAACGAGCTGTGTCAGGCAGAATTTTGGGTTGTTTTCATGGCTTCCATATCAAACTTGTTAACTTTGTCGCCACCCTGCTGTGTAATCCACAAAATATACTGGCAAACTTTTATCATTTACCGATATTATTTGGGCGCTTCTTGCTCACCTCCTTTGGTTCCTCTCTGCCACCCATTGGTTTTAAGCCTGAGTCCATTTGGGGTATGCTGCCAAGACACTCTCTAGCCTGCCGCTGCCTCTGCATAGGCTCTGGCTCTGCACAGGGAAGCTTGGCCAAACACCTGGGAACCTCAGAAAAGGATGGAAACACCACGGAAATGGACAGGAAACAGCAGGGGCAGCATGCATGGATGCCTCTGAGGCTGCTTAATCGCACCATTATGCCAAAATTATGGGCAACAGCATGGCCATGACAGAGTGACAGAATGAAGCTAGATAGCATCTAAAACATCCAATAATTGACCCTGACACTATAGGGGACTTCATGCAGAGGCAGCGGCAGCAGCGGCAGGCTAGAGAGTGGCATGGCGACATACCCTAAATGGACTCAGGCTTCAAACCAATGGGTGGCAGAGAGGAACTAAAGGAGGTGAGCAAGAAGCGCTCAAATAATATCGGTACATGATAAAAGTTTGCCAGTATATTTTGTGGATTACACAGCAGGGTGGCGACAAAGTTAACATGGAAGCCATGAAAACAACCCAAAATTCTGCCTGACACAGCTCGTTTGATAAGGGGACCATGTATGGAGGCAGTGAACTAGTAGTAGATTAAAGGTGCTGCAGTTAAAACTATGTTAGTTGGATCTTGGCATGGAGCTGGCGCTCCGCTGCCAGGCGAGCTTTCGCCAATCCAAGCCCCTGTCTCTAGGCTACTCCCCAAACAGCACTTCTAAGAACCTTTTGTATAAGATCAAGTGTAATAGCGTTCTTATAAGTTTAGGATATGGCGGGTGAGGGGAATGGAAACAGATGCGCAAGAAGCGCTGAAATAATATTGGTAAATGATAAAAGTTTGCCAGTATATTTTGTGGATTACACAGCAGGGTGGCGACAAAGTTAACAAGTTTGTTGTGGAAGCCATGAAAACAACCCAAAATTCTGCCTGACACAGCTCGTTTGATAAGGGGACCATGTATGCCTACAGTTCATGCCAGACGCTGCTCTGGCTGCCAGTCTCCTTTCGAATACAGTTTAAAATAATAACCCTCATCCATAAAGCTCTGTATAATGCTGCACCCCCCTACCTCTCCTCTCTTATCTCAGTCTATCGCCCAACCCGTGCTCTTAGATCCGCCAGTGATCTTAGATCAACCTCTACCCTAGTGCGGACCTCCCACTCGCGTCTCCAAGACTTCTCTAGAGCTGCACCAATTCTATGGAATGCTCTGCCCCGGACTATCAGACTAATACCTAACCTCCAAAGTTTCAAACGTGCTCTTAAAACCCATTTCTTTAGGCAAGCCTATAACACTCATTAACTGCATGAAGTTTTAACTCTTCTACTAACCCGTCCTGTGTCGTCCTCCCATCTGTTATCCATCAACCAACAGGCACCAGACTTCTATGCAGTCCCATTCACCCTGGACCTGGTGACGGCTGAGTGGTTCAAGCGACAGCAATTCCATTTATTATATTTTGTTCTATTCCCTAAGAAGAATGGCTTGACCATTAAAAATTCTTTTACCTCGTGTTACCCCATCATCTTCATAAACCGTAAGCTCTGGCGAGCAGGGACCTCACTCCTGTTGTTCCATACAAATGTTGTGCTCTGTTACATTACATTTGTATTTGTTTCCTATGATTTGTAAAGCGCTACGGAATATGATGGCGCTATATAAATAAAGATTATTATTATTATGGAGGCAGTGAACTAGTAGTAGATTAAAGGTGCCGCACCTAAAACTATGTTAGTTGTATCTTGGGATGGAGCTGGCGCTCCGCTTCCAGGCGAGCTTTCGCCAATCCAAGCCCCTGTCTCTAGGCTACTCCCCAAACAGCACTTCTAAGAACCTTTTGTATAAGATCAAGTGTAGTAGCGTTCTTATAAGTTTGGGATATGGCGAGAGAGGGGAATGTAAACAGATGCGCAAGAAGCGCTGAAATAATATTGGTAAATGATAAAAGTTTGCCAGTATATTTTGTGGATAACACAGCTGGGTGGCGACAAAGTTAACAACTTTGATGTGGAATCCATGAAAACAACCCAAATTTCTGCCTGACACACCTCGTTTGATAAAGGGACGATGTATGGAGGCAGCTATATGGACGACTTTTGGAGGAAGCAATGGAGACAACGTGTGGAGGCTGCTATGGAGACAATTTAATTTGGATAGTGCCTGTATGTGGCAGTCCAAAAAAGTTTTCAAACCAGAGGAGCAGGTAGGTGGCCCTCCAGAAAAATGAAATAGATTGAGTGCCTGTATGTGGCAGTCCAAAAAAGTTTTCAAACCAGAGGAGCAGGTAGGTGGCCCTCCAGAAAAATGGAATAGATTGAGTGCCTGTATGTGGCAGTCCAAAAAAGTTTTCAAACCAGAGGAGCAGGTAGGTGGCCCTCCAGAAAAATGGAATAGATTGAGTGCCTGTATGTGGCAGTCCAAAAAAGTTTTCAAACCAGAGGAGCAGGTAGGTGGCCCTCCAGAAAAATGAAATAGATTGAGTGCCTGTATGTGGCAGTCCAAAAAAGTTTTCAAACCAGAGGAGCAGGTAGGTGGCCCTCCAGAAAAATGAAATAGATTGAGTGCCTGTATGTGGCAGTCCAAAAAAGTTTTCAAACCAGAGGAGCAGGTAGGTGGCCCTCCAGAAAAATGGAATAGATTGAGTGCCTGTATGTGGCAGTGCAAAAAAGTTTTCAAACCAGAGGAGCAGGTAGGTGGCCCTCCAGAAAAATTGAATAGATTGAGTGCCTGTATGTGGCAGTCCAAAAAAGTTTTCAAACCAGAGGAGCAGGTAGGTGGCCCTCCAGAAAAATTGAATAGATTGAGTGCCTGTATGTGGCACTCCCAAAAATTGTTTAAAACAGAGGACCGGGTCGGTGGCCCTCCAGAAAAATTAAATGCATAAAGTACTATAGGTAGAGCCAGTGGGCCCTGTCAAAAAATAGCCAGTTTCCTCTGCTTTACTGTACAAAGAGCAGGAGAAGGAGGAAAATGAGGAGGAGGAGGAGGAGTGGATAAATTATTCAGGTTGAGCTTCCTTCACCTGCTGGAGATTGGAAATTAGGAGAAATCCATGCTTTATTCATCTTGATAAGCGTCAGCCTGTCAGCGCTGTCAGTCGACAGGCGTGTACGCTTATCGGTGATGATGCCACCAGCTGCACTGAAAACCCGCTCGGACAAGACGCTAGCGGCAGGGCAGGCAAGAACCTCCAAGGCGTACAGCGCCAGTTCGTGCCACATGTCCAGCTTTGAAACCCAGTAGTTGTAGGGAGCTGTGTGATCATTTAGGACGATGGTATGGTCAGCTACGTACTCCCTCACCATCTTTCTGTAAAGATCAGCCCTACTCTGCCGAGACTGGGGACAGGTGACAGTGTCTTACTGGGGTGACATAAAGCTGGCAAAAGCCTTGTAAAGCGTACCCTTGCCAGTGCTGGACAAGCTGCCTGCTCGCCTACTCTCCCTCGCTACTTGTCCCGCAGAACTACGCACTCTGCCGCTAGCGCTGTCAGAAGGGAAATACTGTTTCAGCTTGTGCACCAGGGCCTGCTGGTATTCATGCATTCTCACACTCCTTTCCTCTCCAGGGATGAGAGTGGAAAGATTTTGCTTGTACCGTGGGTCCAGGAGAGTGAACACCCAGTAATCGGTGCTGGAATAAATTCTTTGAACGCGAGGGTCACGGGATAGGCAGCCTAGCATGAAATCTGCCATATGCGCCAGAGTACCAACGCGTAAGAATTCACTCCCCTCACTGGCCTGACTGTCCATTTCCTCCTCCTCCAACTCCTCCAATTACTCTTCTTCTGCCCATACACGCTCAACAGTGAAGGACTCAACAATGGTCCCCTCTTGTGTCTCGCCAACATTCTCCTCCTCTTCCTCCTCCACCTCCACCTCCTCCGATATGCGCTGAGAAACAGACCTAAGGGTGCTTTGGCTATCAACAAGGGAATCTTCTTCCCCTGTCTCTTGTGAGGAGTGCAAAGCTTCCGACTTCATGCTGACCAGAGAGTTTTTCAACAGGCCAAGCAGCGGGATGGTGAGGCTGATGATGGCGGCATCGCCACTGACCATCTGTGTTGACTCCTCAAAGTTACTCAGCACCTGACAGATATCAGACATCCACGTCCACTCCTCATTGTAGACTTGAGGAAGCTGACTGACCTGACTACCAGTTCTGGTGGAAGTTGACATCTGGCAGTCTACAATCGCTCGGCGCTGCTGGTAAACTCTGGATAACATGGTCAGTGTTGAATTCCACCTCGTGGGCACGTCGCACAACAGTCGGTGAGCGGGCAGTTGGAGGCGGCACTGCGCTGCCCTGAGAGTGGCAGCATCTGTGCTGGACTTCCTGAAATGCGCACAGATGCGGCGCACCTTCGTGAGCAAATCAGACAGATTGGGGTATGTCTTGAGGAAACGCTGAACTATCAGATTTAACACATGGGCCAGGCATGGCACATGTGTCAGTCTGCCGAGTTGCAGAGCCGCCACCAGGTTACGGCCGTTGTCACACACAACCATGCCTGGCTTCAGGTTCAGCGGTGCCAGCCACAGATCAGTCTGCGCCGTGATGCCCTATAATAGTTCTTGGGCGGTGTGCCTTTTATCGCCTAGGCTCAGCAGTTTGAGCACCGCCTGCTGTCGCTTAGCGACGGCACTGCTGCTGTGCCTAGAGCTACCGACTGATGGCGCCATGCCCACGGATGGTCGTTCGGAGGAGGAGGTGGAGGAGGGGTGGGAGGAGGAGGAGGCATAGTAGGCCTCAAACACCTGGACCGAGGTAGGCCCCGCAATCCTCGGCGTCGGCAGTATATGACCAGCCGCAGGGTCACATTCGGTCCCAGCCTCCACCAAGTTAACCCAATGTGCCGTCAGAAATATATAGTGGCCCTGCCCGGCAGCACTCGTCCACGTGTCCGTGGTCAGGTGGACCTTGTCAGAAACGGCGTTGGTCAGGGCACGGATTATGTTGTCTGACACGTGCTGGTGCAGGGCTGGGACGGCACATCGGGAAAAGTAGTGGCGGCTGGGGACCGAATACCGAGGGGCGGCCGCCGCCATGAGGCTGCGAAAGGCCTCGGTCTCTACTAGCATATAGGGCAGCATCTCCAGGCTTAGCAATCTGGAGATGTGCACATTAAGGGCTTGGGCGTGCGGGTGGGTTGCACTATATTTGCGTTTCCGCTCCAGCGTCTGGGGTATGGAGAGCTGAACGCTGGTGGATGCTGTGGAGGATCGTGGAGGCGACGATGGGGTTTTTGTGGCAGGGTCCTGGGCAGGGGGCTGACTATCAGCTGACACAGGGGAAGGAGCAGTGGTGTGCACGGCCGGAGGTGAACGCGCTTGTTGCCACTGAGTGGGGTGTTTAGCATTCATATGCCTGCGCATACTGGTGGTAGTTAAGCTAGTAGTGGTGGAACCCCTGCTGTTCCTGGTTTGGCAAATGTGGCACACCACAGTCCGTCGGTCATCCGGTGTTTCCTTAAAGAACCTCCAGACTTCTGAAAATCTAGCCCTCGCCGCAGGAGCCCTCGCCACGGGAGCTTCACTAGTTGACACATTTGGCGCTGATGCACCAGCTCTGGCCCTGCCTCTCCGTCTGGCCCCACCACTGCCTCTTCCAACCTGTTCTGGTCGAGGACTCTCCTCCGTCTCAGAAGCACTGTGTTCACCCGGCCTCTCAACCCAGCTTGGGTCTGTCACCTCATCATCCTCCGATCCCTCAGTCTGCTCCCCCCTCGGACTTCCTGCCCTGACAACAACTTCCCCACTGTCTGACAACCGTGTCTCCTCATCGTCGGACACCTCTTTACACACTTCTTCCAGTACGTCAACAAGGTCATCATCACCCACAGACTGCGACTGGTGGAAAACCTGGGCATCGGAAAATTGCTCATCAGCAACCGGACAAGTGGTTTGTGACTGTGGGAAGGGTCCAGAAAACAGTTCCTCAGAGTATGCCGGTTCAAATGGCAAATTTTGCTGGGAGGGGGCAGACTGGGGGGGAGGAGGCTGAGGTGCAGGAGCTGGAGGAGTGCCGATTTCGGTGACATGGGTGGACTGCGTGGAAGACTGACTGGTGGACAAATTGCTCGAAGCATTGTCGGCAATCCACGACATCACCTGTTCGCACTGTTCTGGCCTCAACAGTGCTCTACCACGAGTCCCAGTAACTTCAGACATGAACCTAGGGAGTGTAGCTCTGCGGCGTTCCCCTGCTCCCTCATAAGCAGGTGGTGTCTCACCCCGCCCAGGACCACGGCCTCTGACCCCTGCAGTAGTTGGACGCCCACGTCCCCGCCCTCGTCCTCTACCCCTAGCCCTCGGGTTAAACATTTTGAAAATGAGAGTTATAACTTGAATTTTTTTTTTAACTTTTTTTTTTTTGGTTTTTTTTTTGTGTTTTTTAGTTTTTAAAACCAAACGATGCTATCCTATTGCTATGGCTATTTTATAGCCAAGTATGAAAGCACACTGCTATGCCAGATGAGATGACGCTGAGTTATGAAAAAAATAAACGTAAAATAAAAAAGGAAATGGCAGACTGTGCCTAATTGAAATACAACCCCGGGCCCTAATAAATTTTCCCACTTCGGTCTTTGCGATGGATATGTGCGTCACTAAAACACAGTGGTCGCAAGTCTGACTCCAAATTGCTCACAATTTGCTAGTAGATGCACTGCAACAACTACAGCCACCAGCAGATCAACCAGAAATCAAATATATATAACGCTACTGTAGGCGTAATTAAGCCGTTTGTATTCTCCTATGGCTATTTTCTAGCCAAGTATTACAGCACACTACTATGCCAGATGAGATGACGCTGAGTTATGAAAAAAATAAACGTAAAATAAAAAAGGAAATGGCAGACTGTGCCTAATTGAAATACAACCCCGGGCCCTAATAAATTTTCCCACTTCGGTCTTTGCGATGGATATGTGCGTCACTAAAACACAGTGGTCGCAAGTCTGACTCCAAATTGCTCACAATTTGCTAGTAGATGCACTGCAACAACTACAGCCACCAGCAGATCAACCAGAAATCAAATATATATAACGCTACTGTAGGCGTAATTAAGCCGTTTGTATTCTCCTATGGCTATTTTCTAGCCAAGTATTACAGCACACTACTATGCCAGATGAGATGACGCTGAGTTATGAAAAAAATAAACGTAAAATAAAAAAGGAAATGGCAGACTGTGCCTAATTGAAATACAACCCCGGGCCCTAATAAATTTTCCCACTTCGGTCTTTGCGATGGATATGTGCGTCACTAAAACACAGTGGTCGCAAGTCTGACTCCAAATTGCTCACAATTTGCTAGTAGATGCACTGCAACAACTACAGCCACCAGCAGATCAACCAGAAATCAAATATATATAACGCTACTGTAGGCGTAATTAAGCCGTTTGTATTCTCCTATGGCTATTTTCTAGCCAAGTATTACAGCACACTACTATGCCAGATGAGATGACGCTGAGTTATGAAAAAAATAAACGTAAAATAAAAAAGGAAATGGCAGACTCTGCCTAATTGAAATACAACCCCGGGCCCTAATAAATTTTCCCACTTCGGTCTTTGCGATGGATATGTGCGTCACTAAAACACAGTGGTCGCAAGTCTGACTCCAAATTGCTCACAATTTGCTAGTAGATGCACTGCAACAACTACAGCCACCAGCAGATCAACCAGAAATCAAATATATATAACGCTACTGTAGGCGTAATTAAGCCGTTTGTATTCTCCTATGGCTATTTTCTAGCCAAGTATTACAGCACACTACTATGCCAGATGAGATGACGCTGAGTTATGAAAAAAATAAACGTAAAATAAAAAAGGAAATGGCAGACTGTGCCTAATTGAAATACAACCCCGGGCCCTAATAAATTTTCCCACTTCGGTCTTTGCGATGGATATGTGCGTCACTAAAACACAGTGGTCGCAAGTCTGACTCCAAATTGCTCACAATTTGCTAGTAGATGCACTGCAACAACTACAGCCACCAGCAGATCAACCAGAAATCAAATATATATAACGCTACTGTAGGCGTAATTAAGCCGTTTGTATTCTCCTATGGCTATTTTCTAGCCAAGTATTACAGCACACTACTATGCCAGATGAGATGACGCTGAGTTATGAAAAAAATAAACGTAAAATAAAAAAGGAAATGGCAGACTGTGCCTAATTGAAATACAACCCCGGGCCCTAATAAATTTTCCCACTTCGGTCTTTGCGATGGATATGTGCGTCACTAAAACACAGTGGTCGCAAGTCTGACTCCAAATTGCTCACAATTTACTAGTAGATGCACTGCAACAACTACAGCCACCAGCAGATCAACCAGAAATCAAATATATATAACGCTACTGTAGGCGTAATTAAGCCGTTTGTATTCTCCTATGGCTATTTTCTAGCCAAGTATTACAGCACACTACTATGCCAGATGAGATGACGCTGAGTTATGAAAAAAATAAACGTAAAATAAAAAAGGAAATGGCAGACTGTGCCTAATTGAAATACAACCCCGGGCCCTAATAAATTTTCCCACTTCGGTCTTTGCGATGGATATGTGCGTCACTAAAACACAGTGGTCGCAAGTCTGACTCCAAATTGCTCACAATTTGCTAGTAGATGCACTGCAACAACTACAGCCACCAGCAGATCAACCAGAAATCAAATATATATAACGCTACTGTAGGCGTAATTAAGCCGTTTGTATTCTCCTATGGCTATTTTCTAGCCAAGTATTACAGCACACTACTATGCCAGATGAGATGACGCTGAGTTATGAAAAAAATAAACGTAAAATAAAAAAGGAAATGGCAGACTGTGCCTAATTGAAATACAACCCCGGGCCCTAATAAATTTTCCCACTTCGGTCTTTGCGATGGATATGTGCGTCACTAAAACACAGTGGTCGCAAGTCTGACTCCAAATTGCTCACAATTTGCTAGTAGATGCACTGCAACAACTACAGCCACCAGCAGATCAACCAGAAATCAAATATATATAACGCTACTGTAGGCGTAATTAAGCCGTTTGTATTCTCCTATGGCTATTTTCTAGCCAAGTATTACAGCACACTACTATGCCAGATGAGATGACACTGAGTTATTAAAACAATAAACGTAAAATAAAAAGAAACTGGCAGACTGTGCCTAATTCTACTCAAACCCCTAATAAATTTTCCCACTTTGGTGTTTGAGGTGGATATGTGTGTCACTAAGAGCTAAACACAACGGTAGCAAGTCCCCCTGCAAATTCCTCACAATATGGTACTAGCTGCAAATAAAAAAAAAAAAAAAATTATAACGTTATTGTAGCCCTAAGAAGGGCTGTTAGGTTCTTTTAGAATCACTCCTGCCTAACACTATTCTAATAGAACACCCTAACGCTTTCCCTGACCAGCAGCAGCTCTCTCCCTAGCGGCATCCAGACAGAGAATGATCCGAGCAGCGCGGGCAGCGGCTAGTCTATCCCAGGGTCACCTGATCTTGCCAGCCAACCACTGCTATCTACGTGTAAGGGTACCACGTCATGCTGGGTGGAGTGCAGAGTCTCCTGGCTTGTGATTGGCTCTGTTTCTGGCCGCCAAAAAGCAAATCGGCGGGAGCTGCCATTTTCTCGAGCGGGCGAAATACTCGTCCGAGCAACGAGCAGTTACGAGTACGCTAATGCTCGATCGAGCATCAAGCTCGGACGAGTATGTTCGCTCATCTCTAGTTACCATTTAAAGACTTGTATGCCAAAAAACTGACATGAAGACACTGCCAAATCCCCCCCAATGTATTTTGATAAAATAATGGTACTTTTGCAAAATGATAATGCACTGTAATGAAATATGAACAGGATAAAAAGAGCAAAATTACAAACTCCTAACCTTCACATAAGGCTTCATAAAATAGACTACAACTCAATAAACATTGTACACACAGTCCATGTTAACCCCTAGGCGCACCAGGACGTTATAGTACGTCCCCGGGGCTAGATGCTTAGCGCACGGGGACGTTCTATAACGTCCTGCTTCTGGCACCGGCTCACGAACGGAGCCGGTACCAGAAGCAGCGGCTGTCAGCTGTCTAGTACAGCTGACAGCCTGCGCTAACACCCGCGATCGGAGCCGGCTCCGATCGCGGGTGTTAACCCCTTACACGCCGCGGTCAAACATGACCGCGGCGTGTAAGGGTGTTTGCGCTGTGGATCGGATCCCCCGTGCCGCTTACCGGGGGATCCGATCCACTTCTGGGCAGCTCCGAGGACTGGCATGTGCCCCGGAGCTGCCCAGTCTCCATGGCAGTCAGACCCCTTCCGGGTCTGACTGTAAACTGTCAGACAGTTTACACTGCTCTACAATAAAATAGTATTGTAGAGCAGTGTATTGAACTTAAACCAGTGATCAGAGCATCACTGGTTCAAGTTCAAGTATGTATAAGTAAAAATATGCAAAAACACTTAACACTACACATTATAATAAATAAATACATAAAAATATAAGCCCCTAAAATGTCACTTTCCCATAAAAACACTTAATAAAGTATAAAAAACACAAAAACACAAAAAACCCCGCATATTTGGTATTGCCGCGTCCGTAACAATCTGTATAATAAAACAGTATCGTTACTGGACCTGCACGGTACACGCCGTAGAAAAAAAAATGCAAAAACATTCCGAAAAAAGATCATTTTTAATTAATACCCTATAAAAAAATGCTCTAAAATGTAATTTAAAAAATGTTATGCACTCCAAAATAAGCCCACTAAAAAGAACAACTCTTCTCGCAAAATATAAGCCCCTAACTAGATTTGTCAGCCGAAAAATAAAAAAGTTATGCATATAAAAAGATGATGATGCTAAAATGAACAAGATTTTCTCCAAATTGGTTTTTATTCAGTACAATTGAATAAAATACACAAAACCCCCACATATTTGGTATCCCTGCGTCCGTAACAATCTGCATAATAAAACAGAATAGTTATTAGATCCACAAAGTTAACCCCGTAAAAAACAAAACAAAAAAAAGCTCCAGAAAAAAGATCATTTTCAATTAATACCCTATAAAAATGCTCTAAAAAGGGATTTAAAAAATGTTATGCACTCTAAAATAAGACCACTAAAAAGAACAATCCTTCTCGCAAAAAATAAGCCCTTAAACAGATTTGTGAGGCGAAAAATAAAAAAGTTATGCATATGAAAGACGGTGATGCTAAAAGTAACAACATTTTTGCCAAATTACTTTTTATGCACTAAAAATGGGAAAAAAATAAAAAATCTATATAAATGAGGTCTTTTTGTAATCGTGGCGACCCATAGAATAAAAATAATATACTATTTTTATGGTATGGTAAACAGCCAAAAAAAAAACCCCATAAAAATCTTCCTGAAAAGTGATGATTTTCATTTCCTCCACCAACAAAGAGTTAATAAAATCTCACCAATTAGCCTATAGATTTCCCCAAATTACGTACCAGAAAAGTGCATCTCATGTGGCAAAAGAAATAAGCCCCTATAGGTCCACATTAAAAAAAGAAAAAAATTATAGCCTGTACAATGTGACATAGCAAATCTGCTCTGGATGGCGCCTCCTTCCCTTCTATGCCCGGCCGTGCGCCCATACAGCAGGTTACCAGCACATATAGAGTATCCGTGTACTCGGGAGAAATTGGGTAACAAACTTTGTGGAGCCTTTATTCATTTAATCCATTGTAAATGTTTAATTTTCCACCCAAAATGAGTGTATTGTGAAAAAATATTACAATTTGCAGACTGCACCTCCATTTTGTTTTAACCCCTATAAAACACGTAAAGCGTTAACAAACTTCTTAAAAGTGGTTTTTCATACGTTGAGGTGTGTAGTTTCCACAATGGGGTATTTTACGAGTCCCACTATTATTTAGGCCTCTCAGTGTCAATTAGAAGTTGAGCAGGTCCATCTAAGTACAGGTTTTGGTGATTTTACAAAAAATTTGAAAAATGATACCTAAATTCTGAGCCTCATAACATTCTAGTAAAATATGTGGAATCTTAAAAAACCATGCCAACATAAAGCAGACATTTGGGAAATGTAAGTTATGAATTTATTTGGGAGCTATGACTATCTGCATCAAAAGTAGAGAATTTAGAACGTTGAAAATAAAGAATTTTTCCAAATTTTTGCCAAATTTAGTTTTTTTTCATAACTAAACACAAAAGATATCATCCAAATTTTTTAACTAATTTGAAGTACAATGTGTCACGAGAAAACAATCTCAAAATCCCCTGGATATCTCATAGCGTTCCAAAACTATAACCACTTATAGTGACACAGGTCAGATTTGAAGAATGGGGCCGCGTCCTTAAGGCCAAAATAGGCTGTGTCCCCTAGGGGTTAATGATAATATTTACAGTGACTTGTCATCCACCTTGTTGGAAAATACAAAAATTCTATTTTTCTGTTTTCCTTTTTCTCCAAACAAAAATCCCGCTCTATGTATTTTTTGAGAGATAAAGAAGAAAGTTCTTTCTAAAGTAAAATGCTCCTATGTTAAGAATCATCGTTATCATGGCGCCTAGTAAGATGTGCAATGAGTCAGTTCTCCATTGCTACCTTTTGTTGTAATTTCTATAATGTTGTTCACCTGCTTTTGTGGTATAAATTTGCAGTGAAGAGCTGCTGACAAGCTACCTATCGGAAATAATAGATGTCTATTACTATAAGAGAAAGAGTCAACAGGAGAGCCATAGTGATGTGCTCCAAAAAGGTCAAAGCACATGTCAGCAGTTGCAGTTACAGCCTTGGCGAACCAATTATTCAGCTCTTCTAACTGGCACCTTTTGTTATTTTGTGGAAACTGTCTCCTTTGTTCTGTGCTGTCTAGCCGGCCGGTGAATCACAAAGTATTTCTAAGTATTTTGATCATAGAGCAAGTCAGAGTTACCTTAGAAGGTTGGTTCACCAAAATAATTACCTAATACATAATCAGTTCACTGGGCTAGAAGCATATAGCTAATAGGAGAAGACATGGAGAGATGGATTCAGTTGTTTAGTGCCCTAAGAATGCAATACATTTATTGCATTATTGCTATAGTCTTTATCAGTTTATTGTTTTATAAAAATGTGAGTTCCCATTTGCAGGGCAGGTGCCAGAACTGATGGGGGGGGGGGGGGGCACACAGGACTGCATGGGGGTGATGGGGGTTGTATCTAATTAATCCATAGGGTGTGAGGGGACTTATATAAATAACCATGAGGAGGCTGTTTGATATGATAAACTAGGGAACAGGAGACTGTTTCAGTTTCTGATTTTTTAATACTTCCACATGAGTTAACTGCAAAGGGGCCCTTTGAGGCTCTGTCGCCCAGTGGCCTACTGAAACCTGGAGCTGACCCTTCCCATTTGCCACCTCTGTTCTGGCTTAATTAACTCCAAGGCTACTGAGCTCGTTATCATCATGAATTTGGCTCTTCTCCAATATACTTACTTATCCACTTTGAGGATGAACCTAACAGGGGTAGCAGCCACAGCAGCCGCTATGGGGCCCACAGTGTCAGGGGGTCCTGGCATCTGAGGTGACAATAAAGAATGGAGGATGTGCACCATTCTATACATATTATACTGCACATTGTACAGCATAATATATATATAAAACATATATATGGTGAATATATGCAGTATATGGTGTATGTTGTGTATATGTTGTTTGTCTGTATGGCACTCTATATGTGTGTATATGCTCTACGTGTGCGTGTGTATGCATGTTTGAAGTCTGCTGTGGGGTCCTGCTTCTCCTAGTTATGCCCCTAAAGCCAGGTAATGTAAGTTAAACTTATACAAAGTACTGAATTGTTTCAAAATGCCGACAAAGGCATTTTTAAAATAGGCTTAGGCTTTTGGAACTTGTCACTAGCTAAAAATGACATTCCTGGTGACAGGTTCGGTTTAAATATGGAGTTTTTCCATTTATTCTAATGTGAACTTCGAGAGAGGCAGAGAGTTTCTTCCCTAGTTTACGTGATGAAGTGGGGATCAGTTTGGTAGCCAAGCCATCCCCTTCCACTGTCTCTGCATCAACTATGATTGAGTTGGGGGTAGGTTTAGCGCATGATCCAGCTACGGTAGACAACCAGCTTTTCCATTACCTCAGTGATACAAAAGAGTTCATGCATAATCTTTTGTCTTGTAGATGTTTTTCTTTATTCAAAGCGCAATTTCCATTGTGATACAAATCCTTTATATTTTTTTAAATGCATCTTTATTTAATTGAGAACACATTTTACTTAAATGTAACAGGATTCTAATGGCTACAAAATGGCTGCATTTCCATTAAAGAAATTAAAGAGGAGATAAAGCACCAACAAATCTTGAGAATTTGCATAACTCTCTGAAAGCACTAAATGTCAAATTTCATTCTGTATTTAGCCATAATAACACCTCGATTATAAGCTGCACAAGAGGAATGACTCATTTACATGTCTTTACAAAAGATCATATTATGTACTCAACAGATCTGCTATTATAGCAGTATGACTTTTGAGGCTAGAACTAATTCTCTACAGGGTCAGTATTATTATGTTTTTTTTTTTTGTGGAAGTGATACATATGTTTAAAGGGACATTACTATATTTTGTGAATTGTCTAGGCACCTTCCTTCATGGAGGGCCAAGCTCTAATTTTTCAAATACTGTATATGCACAAAGGAATTTTCCTCTAACCTCCTCCATCTCTAAGTTTAACATCATTTGATAGGTTCCTGTTACTCCACTGTTTCCAGTGGATTTACTATTTTTTATAGCAGATTTTGGAGTTAAATTACAGCATTTATTCAAAAGTTTCTGCACATAATAAACTTGAAAATAGTTCATGTTCCTTTTTTTCCTGAAACAGGAATATCCACTAGTGGAAATAAATGATCAATTGAAAAGAATGTGAGGACGATTCTGGACTGATTTTGAGGCACATTTTACCTCAAAACAGAGCTGTACTTTTATTGTGCATTCATATGTTACAGTCAAAATTACATTTCAACTTCATCATAATCAGCTTTGTGATTATAGCTGCATTTTCTTAATTAAACAGGTGAAAGACATTGGGCCACAATTATTAATAGTGGAACAAACTGCACTACATGAGGTTTTCTCTCACTAGCGAACAGAGTGCACCAGATTAATGAATACCAGAACAAGCCTAAAGTGCTTAAACCGAATGCACCATTTTTCTTTTGGGTGCACTCACATTTAAGCTGGACTTGATATGTGCATACACACCAGAATGCCCCTTTTTAGTGCATCATATTGTGCTGTGTAAGACACTGTGCAACAAAACAATACTGATGCACAAGCTCCATAAATACATGTGCGCCGTGTGCACATGTTTGCACATGTTTGCTTAAGTAATTGGTTAGGAGGGGGCTAGAGTAAACCTTCCAACAGTGGAAAGAACCTGTTAAATGTCACTAAGGGCAAAGATGAAAGGTCTTATTACTTGTGGTCTTACAACTACTATAACAAAACAAATATTCAAATAAACCCTTCCCTATAGAGATTAGTATATGGCTTGTCTGACTAGGCATGTGTTTTTAAGTGGAAAAGCTCTCTGCTCCGCATTTATCAAATGTTTAAGACAATTTTAGACGTTTTTACGGCTAGAAGGACAAACATGTGTGCCAAAAATTCTGCTAATGTGCCAGAATTTGGGGATAGCATTCTGGCATAAACCAGTGCAACACCCCTGCCATCGCATTGGAAAGGTGGTAGTTGTTAATAGTTCCCCTTTCCATTTCAGAATCTATCTGGTGGTACTCACCCAGAAGTTAATGCCAGTAGAACTTAGTGTTAATTGCAGCTGTAGATTCTGCCTGGAAAAGCAACAGTTAAATTGGTGTAAGTAATTATCCAATTATGTGGCGTATTGTTAGCTGGAGCGTGATTGGCGAGGTGCTACCACCTGACCAGAGGGAGCATAAAACTCCTGTGCAGGGGGAGCACATGGTCAGAGCAGAGAGTCACACCTCATGATCCATCTGTCTCAGGAGTAAAGAGAGAGACAGTGTGTGCAGCACACCGTCAGTGTACTGCAGATACTATTCCCATAAAGGGAGTAAGGAGACTCTAACCCAGAGCTGCAGCTTCCACAATTTGAACACAGCTCCACCTCAACTATCCCAGCCTGCATCTACTATCAGGCTGGTGCACTATTCCTGCAGACCACTCTCCATGACCACTCCAGTAACCAGAATCCGATGTGCATTTTGGACCGCTGCCTGCTTTTCAATAAAGAACCGTGAGTTAATTTGCACAACATTGCCTCCGTCTGATCCCTGGATACAGCTGCTTACCCCCATAGGCTCCCGCATCCATTACCCATGGACTCATCCTACAGACACTCAGTGGTTGCCCCAGGGAGAAACCACTATATGAGTCTCTCCCTCCATATTTCTTGCACATACCACCTGCTGGAGACTTACCAGGCTGTAGGACAGCCCTCCGGTCCTCATACCAAGCACCATGACAACAGCGTGCCCTAGACTGCACTAGTCAGCCACTCCAGTATTCTGAGCCCGGCTGCCTCCAGGCCCACCAGAGAAGGCTAGGCCCCGGGTGGGGGGATGTTGCACAAGGCCTACTCAGGGGTTTTAAACCAATATTATTTTATTAGTCAATAATATGCCATTGCGATGCCCAATTTTCTAACTGGGTGTATCTATGAGTGTTGTATTAAGATACATGGTTACTGCCCCCTTGTACAAGTTGATTCACAGATGGGGGCATATCTTTGAACGGGTGTAGTATAGTTTTAAAACAAAAGCAACACCATTCAGCATTTTGTACTTCTTTATGTTTAAATTGTAATGAGAGCCTAATCTAACTAAACAAAGAATCAATTATTTTCCAAAAGAAGCCACTGAGAAAAGGCACAGTTACCGAGCTCATAAAGTAAGATGCAAATTATAAGAATAAGAATATTTCAATCACTAGGGGAAAATAGAAATCAACCCTTCACTGTTTCCTAGCAGAATTAAAGGTGAGGATTGAACTTTTCTTAACGCTCCTATTAACCTTTTAAATGCAGCTGGCAAAGTCTCCTGCAGCATTTAAATCCATGGCAAGCATGAGCGCCACCTTCTTGGAAAGATAGTCACTGCGATGCATTTCCATGACAACCTGGAGCCTGTAAGAGACTCTAGGACATGTCATTAGCAGCGATCTGAAACTGCCTGTGTATTACAAGCAGCGTCAGGTCACCTCCAATATTGCCATCTACTGCAATACATTAGCATTGGCAGTAGATGGCAAGAACAATCTGATTTCATTGGATTACAGTATCCTTTGAGATCTATAAACACAGTAAAACATTTTAAAAAATAAATAAAAAATTTGGAAGCTTAAATCACCCCCTTTCCCTAGAGCAAAAAATTACACCTTATATAGCATTGTATACGGAAGTCTGAAGAATTTTTTTGCGTCAGAATATGGTAAAAAAAAAATTGTACAAATAGTTAACATTTTTTAAAAAGTATTAAAGAAACTTAAAACCTGTATACCATTGTTTTCCCCGTGATTAGAGGGAGCAAAAGAATACAGGAGATGGGTAATTTGGAGCGTAAAGCAAAAGCCTTAAAAACCGAGCCCCCAAAAAAATGGGAAAATACATTTCATTGCATTTGGATTTTTTTTTCCTGCTACGCTGTACACCAAAGAAATAATAAATAGCATTACTAAGAAGTACAATTTGTTCCACAGAAAATAAACCCTCACACAGCTCTGTACATTGAATGAAAAAGTTTTAGATTTTTAACCAAAGGGGTTAATAATAAAATAATAAAGGTTTTCAGTCAGTTATAAAATCATCCAAGCAGTGGATTCCTGAATGCACATATTTCATGCAGCAAAGTTCTGCACAACATTTCTTGAAATATTTAAATGGGCAAAATGCTACCAATAATTGTCTTTATACCATGTAACAGCTGTCACTGCTACAACCATTAGAATCTATTGATCGAGAAAATACATAACTCCCCCACGTTTGTGCATTCGCTGTCTAGCCAACACAATGTCATTAGCTCCAGACTATTCCAAATACCCAAAGTAGCCTAAATCTAGTTTCAAATGATTCCTAATTGTCCCCTGCAAACAATGGAACTTTTGTAAATGTGCAGAATTAATGCATTTTTTTTTAGACTGTAGTTAACGTTTAATAGCACTTGAACCTCCTTTTTATTGCTATATAAATCCAATTTTTGCATTAAACTGATAACGCCAGTTCATATATCTTGGGGAAAAAGTAATAAACCTTATTTTGAAACACTATTTCCGTAGTCCCTTTGAAGTGAGATAACTTGTTACTCAAACTCATTTTTCATTTCCGCTGCATTGTCTTGTTTCCACACAGATGATATAAGGTTTTTATGAAGGAACAATGGGATTTAAGTAACTGCAAAGAAAAATTAACAACAGTCTTATCCTTGGAGCAGCTTTAAAAGATGCACTCCATAGAATCACACCGCTCGGAAATACTGCTAGTTTTCTTAACCTGTAGGGAAATAGGAATTCATAGCTCACTGGCGAACCATTCAGTATTATTATTCACTGTGGTAGCTAAGCCAGATAAGAGTATGAGCAAACAAAAAGCGTTCATTGCTCAGGCATTGTGCCTATTGCTGGCTATGCTGCCTCATGTTATACGCTCATTTCCGTGCACCGCTTCTTAAGCCAATTCAGACTACTGCCGAAAGGCATCCTGTAGAATAAGAGTGATTGGTCTTTATGCTTTAGATTTGACTTGTAATAATGCTTGCTCTTATATAAAACTAAGCACAAACTACAAAGGGCAGCAGCTTATGGGATTTAATGGTCTGGATAAGGGGGGTTATATCATAGAAGTGTTTTTTTTAAAGGTTTTCATTGTACATTTTTTGTTAAATCTGCTCTTATCTTCTGATTATATTTATTTATTGAGTATCAGTATCTGCACGTGACCAGTGTTCACTTGCCCCCCTATCGTGACACTAGGTTCCTTACCGTCCTTTGTGTATCTTGTCTTGGCATCTAATCTTCACAGTACGACCATCTATTGACCTAGTGCATGCAACTGCAAACATGACTACAGTTTCCACAGCCAATCCCTGATTGATAAATGATGATGATGATGTCCAAACTTTACTTATACTAGTCTGCCAGCTATTTGTGAAGGTTTCTATTCTATATTTGATTTCAATGTTTTACTACTCTGGTCCGTTAACACTTTGTTACAATTTGGCTGTTGTCTCAGAGGGTCCATGACCCAACATTTGTATTTGAGTGCACTCTACAAATGTGGTCTGTGCTGGAGTGGGAGAGGTTGGTACAAAAACTAACATTTTAGAAGCCTAGATAGTAACATTTTGACTAACTTTTTGAACATAATAGTGACGTCAGAAATGTTTTGATTATTGCATGCCTGTATGCAAAAGCAAAGGGGCAGAAACTAAGCACTGTGAAAATTATTCAGTGTATGAAGACCATATATGTTTTATGATTTTCTTCTCCAAGCTGAGCCAAAAACTTCTTTGTGTCAAAGTTGCCATGTTGCCATCAACCCTTGTGTGCATTTTCTACCTTCCAAGGGCATACAAGCGAGGGTCACACAGCGGGAATTATACATTTATTATATCAATAGGTCAGGAAGAAACACACAAATTTATTTTTAAAAAAGTGACATGGTAAAATCCATTAAGCTGACATGAGGTCTGGATAAACAGTTATTAGCAGTTAATAGCAGGCATTTTCCTGGTAACTATCCTTTGACTAATCACCTTTCTCTGAATTAATGTCACACAGTCATGTACACTATAATTTATATATGTGTACCCTATAAATTTAAACTGTATGTTAAAAACCCATTTTAAGGGACACCTCTGAAAAAATAGGCTCACGCTGTTAGATGGATTTCGCTGAGGATGTCATCACTTTTGACACTTTTGCTTAGTAATTAAGTAGGTAATTAAATAACAATTCCAAGGGATCTTTCATCTTATTCTGTTTTGTATCATTCTCCTTCTAGAAATCTTATAAGTATGTTAAAAAGCTTGTGTTACCAGTTTGGAGTTGGGAATATGTTCTTATTTCCGTTCCGATTTCCGTTGCGTGCATGCCAGCGCCGATGCGCCAAAATCCGATCGCGTGCGCCAAAATCCCAGGGCAATACAGGGAAAATCAGCGCAAATTGGAAATATTCGGGTAACACGTCGGGAAAACGCGAATCAGGCCCTTAGAAAATGACCCCCAAAGAGTCTCAGATATTGAATCATCTCCTGATTTATTCTCTTGGACTGACCATTAGTCTCAGGGTGGAACGCCGACGAGAACGACAAATTCACTTCCACTCTAGAACAAAATGCTCACCAAAACTTGGAAACAAATTGTACGCCCCTATCTTACACAATATCATCTGGTATACCATGGAGGCGTACAATATTCTGTATAAACAATTCAGCCAACTCCTCAGCTGAAGGTAACTTTTTTAATGGAACAAAGTGTCCCATCTTAGAGAAAAGGTCCACTACCACCCAAATCACCAAATACCCTTGAGATGCTGGCAGATCAGTGACAAAATCCATAGACACTTTAGGTCATGGCCTGGTGGGAACTGGAAGCGGAAGAAGAGGCCCCTCAGGACGTCTCCTGGGAGTCTCTCCTCGCGCACAGACGTGACAGACTTGGACGAATGCGTGCATATCATTAATCATGTGAGGCCACCAGTAACTTCTCTTTAAGAGATCCAAGGTACTCCGCATTCCCGGATGGCCTGCCAACACCGAGCAATTCGTCTCCTCCAACACTCTCAAACGACAAGAAAGAGAAACAAATAATTTGCCTTCCAGAAGGTCTTTAAATGCAGATCTTTGTCCTGCTAAAATTTGAGAGGAGATGTGGGAGGAGACAGCTGCCAGCACAACATCTGGAGGACTCCGACCTTTGGCCACTACTGTACATAATGAAACTCTGGTCATGTGATCCTTACAGTGAGGACCCAAATGAACCAGCTCCAGAGTTTCCCAATTAATTCCCGTTTTATGGATCCGGAGCCAGGGTAAAGCAAGAATGACATTTTCAGACAAATTTTCCATAACTAGGAAAGAACACCATTCTTCATGCATACGTAGCTCCTACCATAAGCTTTATCTGCGGGGTTCGGAATTTAATCAACCCTGCCTGTAGAGGGGTCAAATCCACACCCGACATCTGGATAGGAGTGGACAATGGAATCAATGACATAGATAACTGAGAGACAAAATTATAATCAATTAAATTAGCTGCAGCACCTGAATCCAAGAAGGCGCGACCAGTACAGGAAACAGATTGAAACTTAACCGTACAAGGTAAATACATTCTAGACACAACTGGGAGTACCTGAGCTCCTAAGCAGTCCCCCTGATTGCTGCTTAGGAGCGGATGTTTTTCCTGCTGCTGCCTCTTGGAACAGATGTGTATCTGATGATCATGACTTCCACAGTAGAAACAAAGATGGTGTCTTATTCGATGTTGCTTCCGCTGTGCAGGAGAGATGCTATCCAGCTCCATGGATTCCAATTCTTGACGGGTTGGAGACAGACTGGCCGCTTCATCTAATGTCTTAGGCTCGGCATAAGCTAAGACTAAATCCTGTACTTGGTCTGATAGTCCGAACATAAATTGGTATTTTAGAGCACAGTCATTCCATTGCGAGTCAGTCACATACTGTCTGAATTGGGCACAATAATCTTCCGCCGTCAGTTTTCCCTGACTCAGAGATCTAAGGTGGGAAACTACCAGTGCTCAGTGGTCAGGTTCATCATAAATCTGGCCTAAAAAGCAGAAAACAAAGCGTCAAGAGAAGAACGGGATGGAGAGTCAGATGGGGGAGAGAGAAGGCTCAATTTTGCAAAAGAGAAATGACCCTGTGTCTCTGTGCGCGATGAGTGAGGGAGTAAAGAAAAATAAAGCTTACATCCCTCCCTAAATGAAAAAAAATTCCTACGGTCACCAAAGAACAAGTCAGGGACGAGAACCTTAGGTTCTGGTGCAGGTGGTGGCGGTGGAGCCTGTGGTGTTGCCTGCCCCGAAACCTGCATTTGAAGACGGGCAGACAGACCCTGAACATGCTTAGTTAAGGTCTGGACCTGAGCGATCATAGCTGACAAAGGCTCCATGGGAGGAGTGAATGTAGCAGGTCGGATATTTGATGCAGACCTATGTGTGGCCGGTGTTTCTTTTAGGGTTGGGTAACACAGAAGACAGGGGCTAGTGTGCCCTGAGCTTGCCCCAACCTCTGTCCCTCCCTATAGCCCCCCCCCCCCCCACGCTAAACTCGAAATACACTCGAGATAAAGACTCAAAATACACTGGATAAGTGTGGGAAGGGAAAATACTAACAGACTGACAAACATAAAACACAAAAGAGTGGTAAAATAGCCGGAGTCACAACGAGAGGGTACATCAAGAGCAAAATCAGTAAGCAAAGAGTCAATGTCAAAAACTAGCCGAGATCACAACAATTCAGACACAGAGCAAGTCAAACCTGATGCAGAGAGCAAGTGAAGAAAGGGATTTCAAACACTGGCACAGGTGACTACTGAGGCTGCAATTTATGCAGCCAGAACCCCACCTCCAGAACCTGATAGGAGCTGGACAACTTCTGGGAATGAACCCCTCATGGTGCAGAATAACCAAGCACAATCGCAGGCACCATGCAGAGGTACCACAAATCCCAGCAGTTCAGAACACAACTCCTAGACAGCGCAAGGTCTTAGCAGCCGCTGCCCAGGGGTGCACGCCAGAGACCACTGGTAGCGGACGAGAGGTGGAGTTTGCGCTGATACGCACCGGAGGTTGGAGAACGCTGCTAGCACCACCAGAAGAACCAGAAGTCCCAGCATTCTCCTTAGCGAACCTGACACATTCTTTATTCATGGATGTGTTTTTAGGCAAGACTGTGAGAGAGCCGATTCCCTTGGCTGAGAAGCTACCCCACACATAAATGGTTGCATGATGCTTTACAGTTAGCATGAGACAAGACTGGTGGCATCGCTCACCTTGTCTTCTCCGAACAAGCTGTTTTCCAGATGTTTCAAGCAATCGGAAAGGGGATTCATAAATTAAAATGACTTTACCCCAGACCTCAGCAGTCCACTCCCTGTATCTTTTGCAGAATATCAGAATATCCCTGATGTTTTTATGGAGAGCCAAACCCAAGAGCCAACAGTAAGACCTAAACGTAAAGAGTACAACAGAGAAAACATTCAACCTACAACAATATACAATAGATATTCACCCTTACAAAATTTGAGTTCCCCTTTTCCCGAACAAAGGGAGAGACTCCCCCCATGGCAACAATTCCCAACCGCATCCTACAACGAAAGAAAACAAAACACCTTCCCACCACAAAAAACATATCACAAGACACCACACAAGAACAGACACGCACCAGAACACATGCACACATACCCAAACCAACGTTATCACCACTATCACCAACACAGTCAACGACAGTCATACCCAAAAATACAGGAGAAAACGTATCAACCCCCAACGCACTACTCACAACCATTGAGGAACAGTCAATCACAAACATCTACACTCACGCAACACAATTCGATCAGTCAATCACAGCACCTATTCACAACACAAAGACGAACGCCCACCAGATCATACAACAGAAAAAGAGAATTAGAAGAGGACATAGAAACAGACACAACACCCAAGAAAAAAGTAGGGAAAATATAACTAAAACAGAATTAGAATCACTGGGTATCTTTAACCTAAGCAAAGTGTCACTCACAAAAAGTCACACAAATTTGTTAAACAAAGGGTTAAAATTCGCCCCAAGTCAGAATCTAGATAAATTTGGGGTTTATATAGGCATAGAAAAATATATGCGAAATCTATGCCTTAAAAAATATTTTTTGAAAAATCCTGTAGAAACCAATGATGCAAGAACAGGCCCATACAGACACACCAGCTTAAAACCTAAATCAACCTTCTTCCCCCGACAAGAAATGATCTCTTTTAAAATATCTTGCGATAAAGACATAAAGAAACTAAAATATACAAACAAACATTCAAACCTAACAAAATCGGAACAAAGAGCAGTTAAAGACTTACAGAAAAACAAAGAAATTATCATCCGCCCTGCAGATAAGGGGGGAGGAATTGTAGTCATGGACATACACGTGTACAACAACGAATGTCTAAGACAATTGAAAGACACCAACACATATTTCAAATTACCTCAAGATCCCACGGAAAATTACACAAAAGAATTAAGCAACCTTCTAAATGAAGCTTATGAACTACAAATTCTCACAAAAAAAAAATATGACCATATTTTACATAAATATTACAGAACGCCTGTTTTTTACTGTCTACCGAAAGTCCATAAGGACAAACAAACCCCCCCCCGGCAGACCGATCGTGTCCGGCATAGGGTCAATGACAGCAAATCTCTCACAATACATAGATAATTTCTTACAGGATTATGTAAAAAAAACAAGAAGCTATTTAAAAGACACTACTCAGATAATTAGAATTTTAGAACGCCTAAACTGGGATCAGAGCTGGATTATCGCCACATTAGATGTCAGCTCCCTCTACACATGCATCAAACACGAACTTGGGATCCAAGCCGTAGAACACTATCTAAATCAAGGGGAACTAAAAAATACTCAAATAAATTTTCTACTAGACTGCATCCGTTTCATTTTACAACACAACTATTTTTACTTTGAGGGAGAATACTATCTCCAACTATCAGGTACAGCCATGGGCACCAGGTTCGCACCAAGCTATGCAAATCTGTTCATGTCCTATTGGGAAGAACAGAACATAGATTGCAAGCTTGGTGACGGCCTGGTGCTCTGGCATCGCTATATAGATGATATCATCCTAATTTGGAATAAAAGCGAGTCAGAATTGCAGGAATTTATTTCACTACTAAACATTAATAACTTTAATCTTCAATTTTCACCAAAAATCAGTAAAACACAAGTAGAATTTTTAGACCTACAAATAGATATCAAAGAAGGAAAACTTGAATGTAGCACATATAAGAAACCCACATCCAAGAACAGCTATATATCTAGGAACAGCTGCCACCTCCCTAGGTGGCTAGACAACATACCGTATGGCCAGTTTAGGCGACTTAGAAGAAATTGTACAAAACTCAACAAATTTGAGGAAGAAGCCAATCAACTAACAGATTTTTTTCAAGAAAAAAATTACACCACTGTGGTATTATCATCAGCCTTACAGAGAGCTAGACAACTAGAAAGAGAAGACCTACTGAAAGAAAAAATCTCACCCCCACAAATTTCAAATGCACATAGTAACAATAGCAAATTAATTTTACCTTACAACTCTCAACATAAAAAATTGGAAAATATTATTTCCAAACACTGGGACGTCCTGAAGAACGATAAAACCCTTTATACACTGTTACCTAATAGACCACCTATAATATATACCAAGGCCCCCAACTTAGGCTTACAAATAGCTCCCTCTATCAAAAGAGAGAAAATGAAGAAAACACCAACCACATGGTTAAACCTAAAAGGCTTTCATAGATGTGGGGACTGTATAGGCTGTAAGAAAACCTCTTTTCCCAGAAAAAACACTCAAGTCTCATCATCAAATAATGAACTAATACACAACATAAATGAACTGTTAACTTGCAATAGTAGTGGAGTAATCTATCTAATTACCTGTACATGCAGAAAACAATATATTGGAAGAACAATAAGACCTTTAAAGGTGAGAATTGCGGAACACCTAAGAAACATCAGAAAAGGTCTAGAGACACACTCCCTTTCCAAACATTTCAAAACAGTCCATAATATGGATACCACACAACTGAAATTTTGTGCAATACAAACGATTAAGAAAGATTGGCGAGGTGGCAACTATGTTGCAAAAATGTCTAGAGCAGAATCCAAATATATATTTGAGTTTGACACAATTCTACCTAGGGGTCTCAACGCTGAACTAGAGATCTTTGGTTTCCTATAACAGACCTTTTCACAATAGATGGAGGCGAGACGCAATTCACGATGGTCAGGCTGCATACCAGCACTCGTGTTGGCCTTACGGTTCCCCCCACCTAAAACACATCTTGGACCCTAACCTTGAGGCTTTTTATGTTTAGGTGAAATAAAGAAATATACAAACTAGTCATCTAATTACCAAAATAACTTCTACTTTTAAGATTACACATGTTTATGTAAATGATTCATACTGTATACCTTGTACGAATATGGATTCATCTATACAAATGGAACATCTTCACAATAGATGTCTTAAATAATATTGTACGAATTGAAATTTTGAACACACTACATATATATCGATCTCTTTAGCCCACTAAGAGTTACTGTTTAAATTTAGCTTCAAATACATTGTTTACACTTGTTTACGTAACTTACCAAGTGTCCTGTTATCTTATATTGTCTCCAAAACAAACATCTCAGTGTTCAAGAGAACATGAATGCACATATTCTTGCACAATATAATTCAAATAACAACTTTTTCTGATAAAGATATGTCACCAAAATCCAGTCCACAATTTCCAGCCAAACAAAATTTTGCTCTAGTTCAAGGTATCCGGGTCAGGTTTTCTAAAACACCCTGAACACTTTTATATAAAGAGGAAAAGACAAGGAGGTTCATAAAGGCTACTGAGGAAAGACCTGTCATTTATACTGGTCCGATCCGATTTTTAGCCTTACAATGCAGATATAGGGCCCTATATCTTGCCAGCCACTTAAAATACCTCCCGGATACCTACCTCTCATACGGCATCCGAACTCTGAACCCTTCAAAAAGATATCACCATTTCCTCTCCATTTTTTAACATAAAATAAATTTTTTACATATCTCTAAAGCGCTATATTTTTTATTTTTTCAAGCTAGTTGTCTTTTTGTTACAAAGACCAATTTTTAACACAGACATCTGTAGGTCTGATTTTTATATCTGTATGTTTTTGGATGTACAAATAAATATTAATTTATCTAAGAAATCCGGAACCTTCCTTATTAGTGCCCACCTACACTTATATTTTATGGAGAGAAGTGGCTTCTTTGCTGCCCTCCTTGACACCAGGCCTTGCTCCAAGAGTCTCCGCCAGACAGTGCGTGCATATGCATTCACACCTGCCTGCTGCCATTGCTGAGCAAGCTCTGCACTGCTGGTAGCCTGATCCCGAAGCTGAAACACTTTTAAGTGACGGTCCTGGCGCTTGCTGGTCCTTCTTGGGCACCCTGGAGCCCTTTTGGTAACAATGGAACCTCTCTCCTTGAATTCCTTGATGATGTAATAGATTGTTGACTGAGGTGCAATCTTTCTAGCTGCGATACTCTTCCCTGTTAGGCCAGTTTTTGCAGTGCAATGATTCTTTAGAGATAACCATGGTTAACAGAAGAGAAACAATGATGCCAAGCACCAGCCTCCTTTTAAAGTGTCCAGTGGTGTGATTCTTACTTAATCATGACAGATTGATATCCAGTCCTGTCCTCATCAACCCCCACACCTGTGTTACTAGAGCAATCACTGAAACGATGTTAGCTGCTCCTTTTAAGGCAGGCCTGCAATGAAGTTGAAATGTGTTTTGGGGGAAAAAGTTCATTTTCTAGGCAAATATTGACTTTGCAATTAATTGCTGATAAGCTGATCACTCTTTATAACATTCTGGAGTATATGCAAATTGCCATTATAAAACCTGATGCAGTAGACTTTGTAAAAATTAACATTTGTATAATTCTCAAAACTTATGGCCATGACTGTACTATGAACAGTAACAAACAGAAAAATAAATATACAGACAGTGTTGCGAATAAGCCCCCAGTCTGTGTCTCTCCCAGCAGTGAGCCTGCACAGTCCTATAGAGGTAATTAGCAGTGGTAGATGCCTGTACCTGCCTGCACAGCAAAGGTTAACAGGATATGTGTGTAGAAATTGTAAGCCAATTATGTTCCTCTATGTAACTGGAGTGTGATTGAAGAGTGAGTCATCAGCTGACCAGGGTTTAACAAAACCCCTGGACAGGGAGGAGCTTGGTCTCTTAGGCCTGAGCCTTGCTTCTGAGCACATGTTCTCACCACATGAGCAGCTCTTAGGCCCCAGCTCTCCTAGAGAGCAGATCTTCCAGAACACACACTGAGAGAAAGAGAGCGTGTCTGCGCACCTCGAGCACAGACACACAGCAAAACCTAGGACAAGGGCTGCAGCCTCCACATCTGGACAAAGCCTTCATCCCAGCCTTTATCTACTACCAGGCTGGTGAATCTAATTCTGAGGATCACTCTCCATGACCACTCCAGTAATCCGCAACTCCAACAATCCGGCATATGTTCTGAGATCGCTTTGGCCCGTTGCCTGCAGTTGTTCCAATAAAGAACAGTGAGTTATTTTGCACAGCGTTGCCTCCGTCTGATCCCCAGGTTTCCCCAGGGAGAACCAGTACATCAGCCTCTCCCTCCATATTTCTTGCACACACCACCTGCTGGAGACCTGCAAGGCTGTAGGACAGCCCTCCCGTCCCCATACCAAGCACCGTGACGTCAGCACGCCCTAGGCCAGCCACTCCAGTATTCTGGTCCCCAGCTGCCTCCAGGCCCCAAGAAAAGGCCAGGCCCGGTTGGGGAAGTGGGTTTTACATTTGAAAAATAAAACTGAAGTTTTAGTTTTCCATCTTTCCTTTACTTACCCCAAATCTCTAACATGTATACATGTATCAATTAGGCCGCACAGTGCACCACAAGGCTAAATGTAATGAAAATACTAGGATCAGGGGAGACAGAACATTGAGCAGTAACTCTACCCCCAAAAGGCCCCTAATACTTGCCTTAAGTACCGTAAAGAGTCCTGGAAAACTACCAGGCAAGTCCCTCTTTACAACAAACACATAACAAGACAAACAACACAAACTGAGAATAATAGTCAACAAGCTGGGTCACAACAGAGATAGTAGAAGTACAGTAGTACAGAACAGAAGAGTAGTCTGTATAGAGCCAAGATGAAAACACCAGCAATAAAGAATAAAAGGCCTCTCTCTATCATGGTAAGGAACTACTCAATATAAATATCTTTAACCACAGAACTAAATGTGAACACAATGGGGCACATTTACTTACCCATCTGGAGGAGTTTCCAAAAGTGCATTCTCCGACGACTACGCACTGTGCCGTGATTCACTAACATCATGCGCCCGATATCCTGCATCTGTCGCTTCCCCGCTCAGGTCCGCCAGAGTTCACCATCTTCTTCCAGGTGTGTGTAAGTTCATTGCTTGCAACACAATTTTACTGTTAAATTCGGCGCTCATTCCGAATCAGTCGGATCGTGTGGCGGACCGTCCCCCGATTTCTGTCGCATGGAAGCTGGCACTGCTGAGCCAAAATCCGATCCTGTCCGACACAATCCCCTTGTAAATACCTGTCACATCGGCGCAAATCCCGAATACCATGAACAGTCCGACGAAACCAGATTCTCAGCTCCAGACTGATTGGAGCAGAGCTTTGTCAGTCACAACTGTTAACTATTGCTGGACTGGAGTAGGTTACAGGAGTAGACAGGGGTGGTGCAATAGTTCATTCAACAATCTATGCTTCTAAAATTGCAAGTCAAACATTTGCATGTCACTTGCTGCATCTGTAGGTATATGCACTGGATGACTAAAGAGTCCTGGCAGCTTACAAAGTATTTTTATTAAAAAATCTACACCACTTATTGTCCATTTTTATCAGTAAGCAAAGATTTGGAAATATATTAGTATTTGTCTACGGAACACAGAATAGATGTGACCGCTTTCTGCTGACAATGAGAATGGGGATGATCTGAAATTGTTCTGCTGGGAGATATTGATATTAATATTGATTTCCCATTGTTGTTAAAGCAGAAAGCAAATCACCATAGGCTGACAATTTCCAATCCATTTAACCTCTCAATCTCAGTGAGCTAAATTCCTTAGAAAAATAATCAACTGCTGTTATATGATGAAATATATTCCCTGTGATTCTTAACATTTCTAGCCGTCGGTACATTGCAAAACCTAAATATAAACACGCAGTTAGGTTGCTGTAAGACTTCAGCACAGGCCATTACGCATATTAAGCCACAGATTTTGTCATTTGCTCACTTAAATGGATAATTAGTATTATATTGTTCGAGCTATTAATTTAACTTCTCTTGAATAGTTCCGTAATGTTGCAAGTAATGGGTGAAGTGTTAACAAGGTTCTTCATAAGTATGCTTTATGAATATTTCAATAATCAACTGACAGCATTCAGTGGCACTAGGCTGCAGGGCTTTTATAGCGCAAGATTACTTTGGCCTCAATCAGTAAACCTGACTACTTCCTCAGTGAAGATGATGGGAGAAGGAAATCAAAAAGAAAACATATATTGTTACAATGTTTTAATATTTTTCCATACCAAACATGGTGCTGTGCATTTGGTTGTAAAATTCTATTACAGCGTACCGTACCTTTAAACTAAATTTGCAAAAATCAGCTATTTCTTGGTATTATGCAGATATATTTTCCAGCATGGGATAACAAAAAAAATTGCCTCTTAGCTACCTTGTAAAGCACCCTCCTAAAAAGGAATAGTATACTTACTGTATTCTGTTCCTCCTGGTATAGATATGCTGGTTTGGCTTTTATCCCACATCATGTCATTAGGCTTCCTGAAAGTCCTGCTTAATGGTAAGTGGGCTCTCTTACAAAGTAGCTAAGAGGCATTGTTTTCCTTATCCCATCCTGGAAATCGTATATGCATATTTCCCTGTGGCTCCCTCCTCTCCACCCTCTCTGCATTGAGCTACTATGAAATCTAACTCCCCAGTGAGCTCTGTTCTGTTGCTAGCAAGACAGAAATCAGAATAAAAAGCAGATTTGGAGGAAAAGAAACAAGACAATAAGAGTCAAAATTCTTTAGTACATAGTGTCCCAGCAATTGTTACACATAGTTAGAGATAGGTTTACATCCACTGAGTTTCACTCAGGAGAATGACTGCCAACCAAGGCCTGAGAGACATTAAAATGTGAACCCATGGCACATGCTCCAAGCAGCAGTTCTGGCAGGTCTGGATATTTGGACAGGTACCATTGAGCCATGAAATTAAGCACATACGCAATACATTGGACATGTGTCAACTTGGCTTGGCCCAAAGCTGCTACAAGGTTCCGCCATTTTCGCATACCACATTTCCAGGCACGAGGTTCAGCGGCAGCTACCGCTCATCTGTCTGCTCCTGGATCTGAGTTTACAGCTCCCTGGTGGTGTGTGGTCTGTCACCCAGACGTATGAGTTTTAGCATGGTTTGCTGTTGTTTCCCTACAGCTTTGCTAGAAGTGGTGCTGTGGGTGCTGCACTAACAGAATCAGGAAGCAGGAGAGGAGGAAGCAAAGTAGGAGGGAGAGGCAACTGGGGGCAATGAGTGTTGACCGGCAATCCGAAGTGGGGACAGAATGTGAGCCAGAGCACTTACTTTCTCTGAACCACCCACCACTACATTAACACAGTGGGCAGATAAGGTCCCTGTCTGTGCTTAGTGGTCCATGTGTCAGTCGTGAGGTGCACCTTAGGACTAATAGCATTGCGCAGTGCACATTTGATCTTGTTCACAATCTGTTGGTGCGGGGCAGGGAATGCCTGATGAAAAAAAAACATGCAGGAACTTTGTACTTTGGGATGGCCACCGCCATCAGATCTTTAACCCCTTAACGCTCTGCGCTGTAGCTCTACAGCGCAGAGGTACAGGGAATGTATGAAGAGGGATCACGGGCTGAGTCCTCTTCATACAAAGGTGGGGGTTGTTGCATATTGCAGCAAATCCCCACCGCTAATAACCGTGGTCGGTGCTTGCACCGATAACGGCTATGAACCCTTTCATTGCCGCCGGCGGCATTTAAAAGACGGTGGCATCTTTATTCCGATCGCCGCACCCCTGAACGTCATCGGGGTGGGGGGCGGTGATCGGTTGCCATGGTAGCCTCGGGTCTTCGTTTGACCCGAGGCTATCTGCCTTCTGCAGATTCGTTACAATGAGCCAGTGGCTCATTGTAATGAATGAGCTGCAAAAATGCCATATATTGCAATACAGAAGTATTGCAGTATATGGTAGGAACGATCTGACCATCTAGGGTTAATGTATCCTAGATGGTCTAAGAATTAGTGAAAAAAAAAAGAAAAAAAAAATTAATAAAATATAAAAAATTCAAATCACCCCCCTTTCGCTAGAACTGATAAAATATAATAAACAGTAAAAATCACAGACACATTAGGTATCTCCCCGTCCCAAAATGCCGATCTATCAAAATATAAAAACGGTTACGGCCGGCGGTGACCTCCGAGACGGGAAATGGCGCCTAAATGTCTGAAATGCGACTTTTACACCTTTTTACATCGCATGAAAAATGGAATAAAAAATTATCAAAATGTCGCACAGACCTCAAAATGGTAGCAATGCAAATTTCGGCTCATTTCGCAAAAAATGACACCTCACACAGCTCTGTGCGCCAAAGTATGAAAAAGTTATTAGCTTCAGAAGATGGCAAAAATTTTTTTTCTTTTTTGTACACTTTCTTTTTTGAAAATGTATTAAAACACAATAAAACCTATATGAATTTGGTATCACCGCGATCGCACCGAACCAAAGAATAAAGTAGGCGTGTTATTTGGAGCGAAGAGTGAAAGTCATAAAACCTGAGCCCACAACGTGCGGTTTTTTTTTTTCAATTTTTCCATATTTGGAATTTTTTTCAGCTTCACAGTACACGGCATGTTAAAATAAATAACATTACCTTAAAGTAAAATTTGTTATGCACAAAATAAGCCCTCACACAGGTCTGTACACGTAAAAATGAAAAAGTTATGGATTTTTGAAGGTGGAGAGCGATAAATGAGCGAAAAAAACCTTAAGGGGTCCTTAAGGGGTTAAAGCTGTCCGTCTCCACCAGTCTGAATGGGAGCATTTCAAAGCCCAGAAATTTGGAAATTCTCCACTTCAGGACTTGAGCTAGTGCATGCAATGGGCCAAAATTTCACTTTCGACATACTTGGTGATGGTGATGATGATGGTGGTGCATTTCAGGAACAAAGTTGGCCTTGTGAAGTGGAAAGCAGTGGAACACTCTAGGCCAGCGATGGCGAACCTATGGCACGCGTGCCACAGACGGCACGCGAAGCCGTTTCTGTTGGCACGCGTACCGTCGCCAGTAAGCCTCTGCCCGTAAAAATTTGGTCTATGTGAGCGGCGGAACTACGCGCCGCTCCATAGACAGAACCATAGACAGAGTTTTTGCGCATGCGCGGTAACTTGGGAAGCGCTGAAAGTTTCAGTCGCTCCCATAGAAACCACGCATGCGCATTAATTATCCCGGGCCGCTCCGCTCTGCTCTGCTCCCTCCCTGTCCGCTCTACTCTGTCCGGTCCGCTCCGCACTGCTTTGCTCCCTCTCCTCCGCTCCATAGCCCCCCTCTCCTCTGCTCCATAGCCCCCCTCTCTACCGCTCCGTAGCCCCCCTCTCCTCTGCTCCTTAGCCCCCCTCTCCTCTGCTCCGTGGCCCCCTCTCCTCTGCTCCGTGGGCCCCTCTCCTCTGCTCCGTAGCCCCCCTCTCCTCCGCTCCTTAGCCCCCCTCTCTTCCGCTCCTTAGCCCCCCTCTCCTCTGCTCCGTAGCCCCCCTCTCCTCCGCTCCGTGGCCCCCCTCTCCTCCGCTCCGTGGCCCCCCTCTCCTCCGCTCCAGGTGGGAGTGGAGAATGCATACAGCGTAACCTGTATGCATTCCTGGAGAACCTTCCTGTAGAATAAAAGAAAATAAAGTAAGTTTATCTGTGTATATGTATGTAATATGTATATGTATGTAATGTGTATATGTATGTAATGTGTATATGTATGTGTATATGTATGTAATGTGTATATGTATGTGTATATGTACACTCACCGGCCACTTTATTAGGTACACCTGTCCAACTGCTCATTAACACTTAATTTCTAATCAGCCAATCACATGGCGGCAACTCAGTGCATTTAGGCACGTAGACATGGTCAAGACAATCTCCTGCAGTTCAAACCGAGCATCACTATGGGGAAGAAAGGTGATTTGAGTGCCTTTGAACGTGGCATGTTTGTTGGTGCCAGAAGGGCTGGTCTGAGTATTTCAGAAACTGCTGATCTACTGGGATTTTCACGCACAACCATCTCTATGGTTACAGAGAATGGTCCGAAAAAGAAAAAACATCCAGTGAGCGGCAGTTCTGTGGGCAGAAATGCCTTGTTGATGCCAGAGGTCAGAGGAGAATAGGCAGACTGGTTCGAGCTGATAGAAAGGCAACAGTGACTCAAATCGCCACCTGTTACAAAAAACGTTGCCTGGTCTGATGAGTCTCGAATTCTGCTGCGACATTCAGATGGTAGGATCAAAATTTGGCGTCAACAACATGAAAGCATGGATCCATCCTGCCTTGTATCAACGGTTCAGGCTGGTGGTGGTGGTGTCATGGTGTGGGAAATATTTTCTTGGCACTCTTTGGGCCCCTTGGTACCAATTGAGCATCATTGCAATGCCACAGCCTACCTGAGTATTGTTGCTGACCATGTCCATCCCTTTATGACCACAATGTACCCAACATCTGATGGCTACTTTCAGCAGGATAATGGGCCATGTCATAAAGCTGGAATCAGACTGGTTTCTTGAACATGACAATGAGTTCACTGTACTCAAATGGCCTCCACAGTCACCAGATCTCAATCCTATAGAGCATCTTTGGGATGTGGTGGAACGGGAGATTCGCATCATGGATGTGCAGCCGACAAATCTGCGGCAACTGTGTGATGCCATCATGTCAATATGGACCAAAATCTCTGAGGAATGCTTCCAGCACCTTGTTGTATCTATGCCACGAAGAATTGAGGCAGTTCTGAAGGCAAAAGGGGGTCCAACCCGTTAGTAGCATGGTGTACCTAATAAAGTGGCCGGTGAGTGTATGTAATGTGTATATGTATGTGATGTGCATATGTGGGTGTATATGTATGTGATGTGCATATGTGGGTGTATATGTATGTTATGTGTATATGTAGGTGTTTATATGTGTATATATATATATATATATATATATATATATATATATATATTCTGTATGTATTTTATACTACATGGCGATAAGCTGTATGCATTTTATACTACATGGCGGCATTCTATATGCATTTTATACTACTTGGCGGTATTCTGTATGCATTTTATACTACTTGGCGGCATTCTGTATGCATTTTATACTACTTGGCGGCATTCTGTATGCATTTTATACTACTTGGCGGCATTCTGTATGCATTTTATACTACTTGGCGGCATTCTGTATGCATTTTATACTACTTGGCGGCATTCTGTATGCATTTTATACTACTTGGCGGCATTCTGTATGCATTTTATACTACATGGCGGAATTCTGTATGCATTTTATACTACATGGCGGAATTCTGTATGCATTTTATTCTACTTGGCGGCATTCTGTATGCATTTTATACTACTTGGCGGCATTCTGTATGCATTTTATACTACTTGGCGGCATTCTGTATGCATTTTATACTACTTGGCGGCATTCTGTATGCATTTTATACTACTTGGCGGCATTCTGTATGCATTTTATACTACATGGCGACAAGCTGTATGCATTTTATACTACATGGCGACAAGCTGTATGCATTTTATACTATATTACGTATATGGGGGGGCGTCTCTCTATGGCTCGTTTTCTCAATTAAAACCTTGTTATTCTAGTTAAATTTTTGTGTTGGCACTTCACTTCAAGTCAGAAGGGTTTGGGTTGCATTTTGGGCACTCGGCCTCTAAAAGGTTCGCCATCACTGCTCTAGGCCAACGGAAGCAGTAGGTGTTTCCAGTCTTTTTTGCTTTCTCAGCCACTGCAGCTCATGTTTACTCTGCAGGTGCCTAGTCATACATGAGGTGCTAAGATTGCTGATGTATATACCTTTTAAACTGTTACGCTGAAAGAGATTCTTTTTGTATTCGAGACCAAGGTCCGTTAATAAAAGCATGAAGTTTTAAACTTTCAAGCATTGATGTCCAAATCCTGTAGCTGGATCCAAGTCTACTAAAAAGCACTAAGATTGTTAAAGCTGTGGCCAAGCTATACGGACTGGTGGCCCAGTATGCAAATGACACATGTCCTAATTCCTACATTCTATGAGAAAAAAATTTGCAGTTGCCGGTAGCACATTATAACAGATCATGTACAAAATCCTGATATACTGACAGTAGTATTGTAGTACATGTTAGAATTGCTCAGACAACCTAGTGATAAATTATCCTGGGGGGGGGGGGGGTCTTAAAAAAAAAAAAAAAAAGTTTAAAAAAATTATATTTTTATTTGATAAAAAAAACCCTAAGTTCAAATCAACCCCGCCCCCCCCCATTTCCTAGAACTGATTTAAACTTATATATATATAAAACATTTGATTATCCATGTCCCAAAAAGTACAAATCTATCCATATATAAAAATGGATATACCCAGCGGTGAATCCTGTAACAGAAAATAGCACCAAAATGTCTGAAAAGCCACTTTTTTGTCATTTTGAACACATAAAAATTGAAATAAAAAGTTATCAAAATGTCATACAGCCTCACAAATAGTAAGGTTTTAATTTGTTAAAATCTATTAAAACACTATAAAAGCAATATAAATTTGGTATTCTGCTGATCATATCAACCAAAAGGGAAAAAGGGGAAATTTTATTTGGAACGAAAATAAAAGCCCACATAGAGCATTTTTTTTTTACCAATTTCACAACATTAGGAATTTTTTTCCTGCTTCCAAGTGCATGTCATGGAATACAATGTACAATAGCCCAGATTTATCAAGCTGCCTAAGAGTAAAAATTAAGTCATTAAAGGGTTAAATAAATATCTGAAAAAAGAAATATAACCAATTTTCTTTCTTATACTTATGTGTTTATTTCTGGCAAATAAATTATATAGATTCAATAAATTACATAATTTATCCCAAAACTGGCAATGCATTTAGAGATTGTCTACAAGGTCAGTGGTAGGATAATGAACTCGGCAATGAAAATTGGAAGGATGACTAGAAAAAATGTTACCAAAAGTATTTATCTTCACAAAAGCAGAGGAAATCAGCCAACTCCTCTGGCTTTAGTTATTAATCATAGCTTTTTTTCAACATTATGTGAAAGCAGCCACAATACTTTACTTTTAGCAGATTTTTAAAATCAATTATTGCACATAATATACATTAATAAAATTGTAACTACACTAATAATTAACTAATAATCTAAGCATGGGGACTCATTCCTGTGTACATTTTACACACAAATCACAACTAATTCCACTTTATATTTTTAAAGTAAGGCACTTAAGGTGCTTGGCCAGTTATACCAAACTTTAGCAATGTTAGCATAAGATCCTAATAGGGTGACCTATACTTACCCTATTCAAGCTCACCAAGAGCCGCAACCACGTTACCCCAGGGCAGCAGGATTTGGAACTTCCTGTGAAGTCCGGTGTTCTGCTGGCTACCGGTGAATGGAGAGGTCTGTGCAATATGGGAGTAGTTATGACAAGGGAGCCTGCAGGCCTTAATGACTACATGGACCCCTTCATCCACTGGTACATGGCAGCAAACAGCACTTCACAAGAAGTCCAAGATACATAGCTCCCAGCAAACTTCAACAAGGTAAGCATAATGTGGGTCATCTTATTAGGGTCTTATACTATTAAAGTTTACTATAAGTAGCCAAGCATTTCATAAACTTTACAGGCATACCTTTCCTTATTAATTTAAAGAAAACTCAGATTTACATATTTGCACATAAATCTTTTAGTGCACAAGGAGTGAGCCTCTGCCTGCTGCTGCCAGCTACAATGAGGGAATCAATCTTCATGTAAAGAAGGGGGTGTTGAGTGGTAACGAAAGATGAAAATAAATGCACCAACATTTGCAAAAAAATATGGTCAGTCAGGGCTTGATGGTAAAATTAAGAAAATAAGTCATGTAATGTAAATTATCTACTGTTTAATCTTTGAAAAAACATGAAATAATATTAAAAGGGGTTTGTGTCTGAACCCTTAGTAGGATTTGCCATAAAGGTCTAATAGACAGAGAACTGTCTAGTGGATTGGTATAGAGAAGGGGCAATGGCAGAAAGTATACACCATCGTAATTTAACTTCATATATCACTCTTTGGGTTTCTTACTCATAGGGGGATATGCATCATACTCCAGTGTATGACAGCGGCCACGTCTCCACCCTTGGGTCCCGCCAGATACATAAGGAGGCTTAGGCTAAACTATGCCAGAACTGACCTAGCGTGGTTTTGCGCAAAAACCTGTAAATGAACGTTCTCAGGTTTTTCTAAATTACGCAGGCACGGGCGAGAACTACAGTTATAAAATATACCAGTTCCGATTTACATACAAAGTCAACTTAAGGACAAACTGCCTGTATTACAATTTATAAATTGATGTTCTCATATGTTGTATTTGTAAATTGTCCTTATGACATGTCCTCACGATATGCACATAGGGAAATTTTCTGAATCTGTCATTCTGGCAGGAGCTTACAGATCTCATATAGTTTCTTGTCAAACTCATTTCTGTCCCTTCCTAGTATAAAGTCTCCTAAAAGCTTTGCTTAGTATTTAAGTATAGGTCTAGAGAGGAAGGTCATCCCAACATCATCAATCAAGCGATGTAGGCACATAACTTGACTTGGTGTGACAGGAACATTTTGGAATTCATTCACCAAGGGCTTTAACATCATAATCCTCTATTTTAATTAATAGGTCTTAGGTTATTATCCGCAGCCTCCTGACAGAAAATGACCGTGCTAATGGATCATGTTAGGAATTAAAAGTCCTAGGTTTACACCCTTCATAAAAGTATTTCTTCTGCAATTTTTTGGCAACATTTTCAGGAAAATTCTGTCTCAAAGGGTTAATTAATAAATTCTTGATGATGAAATGTAAGTTTCAAGGAATATAAATCCTGTGGTTGTGATAAGTGAGTCATTAAATTAGATCTATGACAATGGCACTCATTTTTTTAAGACTAAATCCAGCATAAAAGCTCCATTATTATGAGTGATTAGATGTTTTAATTGAAATAAATATAAAACCACAGGAAATGTACCTTAACATAATTAGTAAATATTAAATTACAGCAGCCGTTAGATACTTTTAAGATACAGTCGTGTTTCAGTTATTTGGAATCAATTACTAAGTAAATTGGGTATTTTATAGAGGAAATTGTATGAGGTCTTTGGGGGAGACCAAGGGGGCTGCTAAATGTACTTGTTGCTTTCCGAAGATGAAAATTCATCTGCTTGAATAATGCAAAGCTTAATATAATTTTTCTGCAACCATGGCCAAGTGATGTATGAACTTGACATCACATCATATATAAAAATGATATCACAGATTAACCTCAAGCAGCTATTTGATGATTGTTTTAGGTCTTTGACCCAACTGATAGAAGGTTGATGATGACCTATTCTGGAGAATGTATCCATATTCTGATGCTAAAGTACTTCTTAATATGTTGATTTTGCAAATAATGACCCTTTGTCCCTTATACCTACAGTATCATGAGCCATGTTACCCAAATTTGGTGCAGAAAAACTTGAATCTTTAATCAGATTTTGATCAGTGATGCCAGATCCCAGACCCCTTCAGAACTGAATGCCATGGCCTATCCTAATGTTAGTTCGGTAATCTCATTTTCCCAAAAATCACCATTAAAGGGGTTGTATGACTGATATTATTTTGGAATTTGGCCACCACACATTAGGTCATAATGCAATAAATTGCAATCTTTCATCCTGTCCCTGCAGCTGAAAAACACCCACACAGCATGATGATGCCACCACCATGTTTCACTGCTGGGATTATATTTGGCAGTTGATGAGTTGTGTCTGGTTTTCTCCACACATACTGCTTAGAAATAACCGAAAAAGCTAATTCCTTATCTCATTGGACCAGAGAATCTTATTTCTCGTAATCTGGGAGTCCTTCATGTGTTTTTTTGCTAACAGTATGCAGGCTTTTATACGTGGTGCACTGAGGAGAGGCTTCCATCACCACACTCTGCCATAAAGCTGTGACCAATGGAGGGCTGAAGTGATTGTTGACTTTATAGAACTTTCTCCCATCTCCCTACTGTATCTCTAGAGCTTAGCCACAGTGATCTTGGGGTTTTTCTTTACCTTGATCACGAAGGCTCTTCTATCACAATTACCTTATGTGGCTGGACGGCCAGTCAGCCCAAACTTCTTCCATATAAGTATCATGGATGTCACTGTGTTCATAGGAACCTTAGGTGCTGCAGAAATTCTTTTGTAACCTTGGCAGGATCTGAGCTTTGCCACAATTCTGTCTCTGAGCTCCATCTACAGTTCCTTAGACCTCATAATTCTCATGTGTTCTGAGATGCGAGGTCTCAAATAGACAGGTGTGTGCCTTTCCTACTCGAGTCCAATCAGTTTAATTAAACACAGCTGGACTCCAATGAAGGAGTAGAACAATCTCAAGGAGGTTCAGAAGGAAATGGACAGCACGTGAGTTAAATATGAGTGTCTTAGCAAGCGGTCAGTGTACATTAATGAGCAAAAAAATAACTTGTTAGAGCTTACAACTACAATGAAACAAAAAGTGAAAAATTTAAAGGGGTCTAAATACTTTCTGTACCCACTATATTTAATATCATACTGATATTCAGCTCAATCTGCCTCATTTTGTAGAATAATTTCATACATTATGACATCAAATATAATGAAGGATGTTATACTAAGGATGAAAATGTCATGTAAATATCATATGTTGCCCACATAGTACCCCAAACCTTTATTACAAACTATCTTCTAACCAGTTTGTCGCTTTCATTATTGTAGTACACCAAGTCCTTTGGCAGTGAGCCAAACATTATATGTCACTGGCTCTCTGCCTGGGATAGAAGCAGTACAAGACAGGCAGCTGAGGACTGGAGGTCTGAATAAATTAAAACAGAGCCAAAAGGGGTTAAGTTGACATAACACTGTGCCACTCAGGCTCATTTGCAAATTTTAAAAAATTATTTTTTTAGAAAATACAGGGTATCTAAGGATAAACAAGACACTGTTCCAGACACAAGAAGAAGAGATGCACATGCAAGTGAAAGTGGTGTAACATCAGTGAGTCTGGTGGTAGGTTTCTTTTAAGCATTTGTGGATAGGTCACCTTCAACAGTCTTATAGCACAGACACCTGCTGTTAACATTTGCAATACTTACACTTACCGTATATACAACTTAAAGTATAAGTTGACCTGAGTAGAAGCCGATGCCCCTAATTTTGCCGCAAATAACTGGGAAAACTTTTTGACTCGAGTATAAGACTAGGGTGAAAAACGCATTGGTCACAGCCTTCACTAGTAATGAAGGAACGAATGCTCCGTTCTGTGCCCTGATGTTGGTGTCTAAAGTAGTTTAGATTCACATGTGGGGTACTGCCCTACTCATAAGGAACTCCATAACAAAATGTGGGATGTGTTTTCTCATTTTATTCTACAAAAATGTGTAATTGTTAGGACTAAATAATGATTTTATTGTCAAAATGTGGAATTTCCAAATAGAACCTCCATTTTGTTTTAATTCATGTGAGATGCTTAAAGTGTTAACAAGCTTAATAAATGCTGTTCTGTATACTTTGATGGGTGCAGTATGTGGGGATTTTCCAATAAATAGAACTTTACAAACCCTTACAATAATAATAATTCCTTTATTTATATATATAGCACACAGATTGTACAGCGCAGCTAGCCAAAACGATTCTTATAAAGATGAATTGTCCTCTGAAAAATGGAATCTAAAATAAGCTTAAAAATTTGGAAAATTGCTGTTCAAACTGTAAGTCTCCTAAAATCCTATTAAAATAAAAAAATAAAAAAGATGACAATATGAAGCAGACATACACTCACCGGCCACTTTATAAGGTACAGCTGTCCAACTGCTCGTTAACACTTAATTTCTAATCAGCCAATCACATGGCGGCAACTCAGTGCATTTAGGCATGTAGACATGGTCAAGACAATCTCCTGCAGTTCAAACCGAGCATCAGTATGGGGAAGAAAGGTGATTTGAGTGCCTTTGAACGTGGCATGGTTGTTGGTGCCAGAAGGGCTGGTCTGAGTATTTCAGAAACTGCTGATCTACTGGGATTTTCACGCACAACCATCTCTAGGGTTTACAGAGAATGGTCCGAAAAAAAAAAACATACAGTGAGTGGCAGTTCTGTGGGCGGAAATGCCTTGTTGATGCCAGAGGTCAGAGGAGAATGGGCAGACTGGTACGAGCTGATAGAAAGGCAACAGTGACTCAAATCACCACCCGTTACAACCAAGGTAGGCAGAAGAGCATCTCTGAACGCACAGTACGTCGAACTTTGAGGCAGATGGGCTACAGCAGCAGAAGACCACACCGAAATTGGACAGTAGAAGATTGGAAAAACGTTGCCTGGTCTGATGAGTCTCGATTTCTGCTGCGACATTCGGATGGTAGGGTCAGAATTTGGCGTCAACAACATAAAAGCATGGATCCATCCTGCCTTGTATCAACGGTTCAGGCTGGTCGTGGTGGTGTCATGGTGTGGGGAATATTTTCTTGGCACTCTTTGGGCCCCTTGGTACCAATTGAGCATCGTTGCAACGCCACAGCCTACCTGAGTATTGTTGCTGACCATGTCCATCCCTTTATGACCACAATGTACCCAACATCTGATGGCTACTTTCAGCAGGATAATGCGCCATGTCATAAAGCTGGAATCATCTCAGACTGGTTTCTTGAACATGACAATGAGTTCACTGTACTCAAATGGCCTCCACAGTCACCAGATCTCAATCCAATAGAGCATCTTTGGGATGTGGTGGAACGGGAGATTCGCATCATGGATGTGCAGCCGACAAATCTGCGGCAACTGTGTGATGCCATCATGTCAATATGGACCAAAATCTCTGAGGAATGCTTCCAGCACCTTGTTGAATCTATGCCACGAAGAATTGAGGCAGTTCTGAAGGCAATAAAGTGGCCGGTGAGTGTATGGTTGTTACCAATTTGGACAGTCAGACTAACTGTATGATGAGCATAAGATTTAGAAATCAAAAAATAGCTACTTTTCCAAAATTTTCACCAAATTTCCATTTTTTTTTAAACCAAAATATAGCATTAAGGTAAAGCACAAAATTTCATGAAAAACTGTCTTAAAAGAAACATGTTTAGATAAAGCGTTCTAAAGTTTTAACTGCATATTGTGACAAGGGCATATTGTCTAAGCAAACTTGAAAAATTGGGCTGTGTCCTAAAGGTGAAAATGAGCTATTTCATTAAGGGGTTAAACATGGTAAACATCCACCCAATACCAAATGCTAGAGCAAATGTCTGAATCTTGGTTATTATACCATTTCGTCCTACAAGAAATGACAACTTGCACAGCTCCTTAAATAATACTTATAAATAAAGGGGATGTGTAATTTGGACCATACAGTAACAGTTGTAAAAACAAAGCCTGTAAGAAAATTGTGCAAATTTCACAGCACTTTTAGTTTTAAAACTGGGAAGTACAATATGGCCCAAAACCGCAAATGACTTTGTAAAGGGAAAAATAAAAAAATTGTGAGTTTTAGATTACAACTTAGTCTTTAGTTGGCTTAGTCTTTAAAGGGGTTGTCCACTTTTAACAAGTAAATGTCATTGTACCCATAAGAAAAAGTTTATCAGCTTTCAAATATACTTTTTGTGTCAATTCCTTGTGGTTTTCTAGATCGTGGCTAAGGGGTTAAAGAAAAGAAATAATTTAATCCAAACTATTGTTTTGGTAAGGCATCTATTGTATAATCTTTGGTGAAATTACACTGAAGGATAAATTATTTTCTCACAGAGAATTATTATAAGATTAAAAAATAAATAAAGTCCAAAAAATACCTGGTCAAAAATATTTGCAACAGTAAAATTCATGCAACAAAAGGTATGTTGCCCAAATGAGTAATGTTCGGTCTGGAGGCATGAATAACATGCTGATGAGGATTAACAAAATGCTTTCTTTAGAAACTTGTTTGAAGTGCCCAGAGGAGACTGTAAGGGTGCATAATGCAAGACATAAGCTTTGCCTCTTTATTATTTCATATATCTGTCTAACAGAGGTTTCATCTTTTACATCATTTCACTTTCTAAAACACAACATAAATAGTGCAGAACTTATCTTTCCACCATCCATCTGCAACTCATCTACTCATGTCATTATGGCTTATGGTGTGCACATTGTAAAAAGAGGGGAGTATAAAGGTGCAGGGGATATAGCTATAGAGGATTGGGCTTGTTAAAAAAAATGTAAAATCTTTGGAGACCCAATAAATGTTCCCTTTTAATTGTTCTCTGTCAATCACGCTTTCGTTAAGAATTGATTTTATAGCAGGGGTATTGGGCAGTTTTTCACTTATTCATGATTAAGAGCACGGGTTAGTGCTGGAAAAGCATGGACATTTAAACCTGCAACATGCTTGTGGACGCCATGGATTAATTAATAAAGGCAGTTGGATTGTTCTAATGCTGGATCCGTGAATCTTTTGTTCAGAAGTTAATAACCCGGCAGCAAGGTGGATCCGTGCACTAAGGAACTACAACGAGGAGCTGGGTGAGCTGGAGTTTCTTCATTTCTATATTTACTGAAGTTTTTCGCTTCTGCCTAGGCTACTAAAATACATTGACCTGCACCTGACTGGACTCCCCCCTAGCAAACCTGCCATCAAAGGCTGTGATAACTTTACATCAGCCAAAGCAATCAAACTCCCCTTTTGGTATTGAATGCAACCTAGATCCAATTACAATAATTTACCAAGAGAATGAAGCTGAAAAGTATGGTTTGTTCATAAAGGGACCTACAGATCACAAGGGTGTAGGGGTGCCCCTAAACTCATCCAAAGCCCTTACCACCTACATAACAGGTCTTGAGATCCCTGGTGGTCAGGTATGGTCAGGGTCAGGGATGGTCAACAAACCCTGCACTGAATAAGTGCACAGGAAAGATGAAAAGACACAGAACAACAAACAACAACAAGGTCAGCGCATACCGGGTCAAATCTAAAGTGGCAGCGAGGCACAGAATATAGTAGCATGTAAATAGTCAAATAATGTAGCAAGGGTCCCATACACAGAAAAGGAAAGCAATAGCAGACAACACTCTATATAAAGTGTTCACATCCTCAACTTCTTCAACTTTCATCTTTTCACAAACGCTGTTACATCTGTGTCAGCATTCTCCTCTATTCATACGGTTAGGCTGAGGAGATGCTGAATTTCTATCTGACTCACTTCAGTAGGCAGTCTGAACGGTGCTTTAGTGGCTGGGCTGCAGATTGAATCTGTCATGCCCAGCTTCTGCAAGCTTTGTTCTGGACTGGCAATGGTTAATATGCTTTGACTCTCAGAGCTCTAACCCATCCACCAGGAGCAAAGTTCCTAAATATTAATATTAATAACAAGGTCATTGTTGGTTAAAGTCTTTTATGCCAGCTCTATTGTTTATGCTATTGGTTCGCTAATATCTGTACTTCTGGTTTCTAATCTTTGGTTCTTGTTCTTCAACAATTCCATGAAACTGCAATTTTGTACCTTCTTGGATATCTCTGTTGTGACTCAGACCTTCCTATTGTTTTATTTGTTTGTTTGTCTTGTTTCGTGTCCACACTTTGGCGCAGGATGGAACCATCTTCATGGTTGTACCCTATTACCTAAGATACACTGAGGCAAGCAGGCAGGGCTGTCGGGAGGCCAGAGTTTTAGGGTTCAATGTCTAGTCTTTCATCCCTGAGCCCGGTGTCCCTATTATCATGACAATGAACATTCATCTAACATGGCTCCCTTTATTGTCACAGTTGAATGAGATTTGTTTCCCAATACTAAGTTTGTTAGTAGTTGTATTATCCATTGCTTTTTGAGGATATTTTTTTACCATTCTGTGCCATGTCTTAGAATGTGATGGCTTTATATACTGATTGACCAGTTTATTATAACCAAGCATTCTATACTTTGATGTCCTACTTTTGCCCATTGCCATATTGTGAAGTATCCAGCATTGTACTCTTTGTTTAGGGCCATCTGTCTGCCTGTTTACATCTAACTCACTCATCTCTAAGCTGCAGCACCTAATGGATTTTTACCAGTCCAGGCATTCCGCTTTTCTATCTCATGCTTCATTGGCAAATTTAACAACTGCTTTTTTCAACCAAGTGTTTTTTCTTCTGCCTGAAAAAGAATTTTCACAGTTTGTGAGATGACTTCTTCTTCTACCTCTCATATGGTGTCAACAGTAAAGAGTAAAAACTACTTTGCATAAAATGATAAATTGTATAAATGATATAGAATAACAATAAAACAAGAACATATATAGGAAATAAAGAATGCAAATTTAGCAGCACACAAAGGACTATGTCATAAATTAAATTTTTTTCTCTAGTAAATTGATTGCTACACAAATAATATCACTCTGGCTATACTAGCAATGATATAATAAAAAATGCCTGGTCCGAGGCTTGAGAAAGCGATTAGTGCGCAAAACAGCCCGTCGCCTATTTGTGGCGTGCATCCCTCCTGCCCTGGATTTGTTTCTACAATAAAGTTTTCTGCTTTTACCCAGTTGAGTGCCACTCTGCTTTTCTACTTTTTACACGATCATTGTGCTTTGGCATTCAGTGTGCGGCCCGGGAACGAGCAGGTCAATGAGTCGGCAAGATCGCGGAGCCGTGAGTGACCGAAGGAACGCTGGTGAACTATTACACTAAAAGGTTGGTGCCGGTCATCTGTACTCTTTTATTATTTGAACAAAAAATGTTATGCTCTATACAGATATTACTAGAGATGGACAAATAAAAAATGATACTCATATAAATGACTCAAAGGAATTACCAGGATAATGCAGCCCCATTCCTCTGGCCACTTTCATCATAAGCCTCATCGAAAAACTCTATTCAGTGTCTACATAATAACCCTCCAAGCAAAGTCAGTAATCAGTTCTTCTATAAAATTCAACTTTATGAGTATTTATATGCAATGTTTTCTTCAATGTCAGACACCAATGTCAGATTATAATTACATAGAAGAATTCTCATATTCTTTTACATACCAACATCATTCATTTTCAATCAACTGGCAGGCATTTCCATTTTTGTGAAGATCAGATATTGTGCAGAATCAGATAGCATACGCATGCTTGCTGGGACTCAGCTAATATTTGATTGTACTATATTACAGAGATGATTTGATCATTCTCAATATAAATATTCAATATTAAATAGAGAGAGCTCTTTGTTAGTTGCTCCTCTCTCCAGGTAATATATATGTGATAAGAAGTTCTTTCTACTCTAAGGGATGCCCTCCACTCAGGAAATCCTGTCTGTAAGACACTTACAAACATGTAGACTTGGGCTATTCATCATTTATATAAATCATTATTATATGTTCCTTGTGCAGCCATCTACCTGGAAAGCAGGACATACTATACTATGTGAAACTGAAATCAGATGTTCAATCGTGTGATTACTATACTATACTGACCCTCTACCCAAAACAATAAATTTGGTTTTAGATTAGGGATGAATAGTCAACATGCCTGTACCCTTAATTTTGCCAGGAAAACTAATGTTATTTTATTCCCCTCGTCCATAGTCTCTCTGCTAAAATGGCAGCTGATTTCTTGATGACAGTTATCGTAATGGCCCGTAGATGGGTCATTACAAAGGGTTAGCGCCAAGATAGCCTGATGGTTAGTGGATAAAGTGTGGGTTGCGCTACTTAGGGATTCTACCCCACAAAACTAGAAATTCCCCTCATCTGCTGTCCTGATTGGTTGGAGCCCTTGGAAATTTCCAGATCTGCTGTGTTGGATTGTGTGCCTTTAAAAATCAAGTTGCCCTCACACTGAGGTCAGTGTCTGGTGGGTGCAATAAGGGAGCATGTGTCTTAAAAACAGCTTTCCTTCAGAGTTCAGCAGCCATTTTAAGAGAGGTCACACAGAAGAAGAAAATAAAGTAATTGAGATCACATCAGAACAGAGGGCATTAGATTTGCTAGTTATATTATTTTCTGGTTGTAGGCACTTTTATTGAGCAGACAAACCATTTGCAGAGAGTCAGAAATTTAGTTGCTTGCCTTAAAATGCTTATCAATGTGTGAATAGTGAGACTAAAAGGAACCTTAACAACTAGCAGAAATAATCCAGGGCTGCGACCCTTGGCAGCTCAGATTTTAAATGAGAAGGAAGGTGTGAGGGGCGCTCATTCCCACTGCTTTCTTGACCTGGCCATTTGCTCACCCAGGATAAGGTCCGGACAAGCACATGGCCAGGTGAATAAGGCCAATCAGAAGAGCTGATTACTTCTTATACTTTGGCTGCACCACAACCCCTCCCTTCTGCTCTGTGCTCTGAGTGACAGCTACCCCTGGCACCTGATTGGATACCAAAGCTGTCTTTCAGATCTGAGGGTCTGTGGCGTAGCTCAGTGTAGGAAGCAGATTGCTCTTCAGGATAAAGTACCTCTTTAACTGGTTCACGACCGCCCGCCGTGTATTCACGGCGGCGGTCGGGTCCTGCCGCATGGAGAGGGCTCAGAGGCTGCTGATAGTACATTGTAATAAATGAGGAGGAAAATCCTCATATAATGCCATACTGTAGTATGGCAGTATATGATAGGATCGTACAGACAACCTAGGGTTAAAGTACCCTCGGGAGTCTAAAAAATAGTAAAAATAAAAATAAAGTTTTTAAAAAAAAATTATAATCGAAAAACCTAAAAATTCAAATCACCGCCCTTTCCCTAGAACTGACATAAATATAAATAAACAGTAAAAATCATAAACACATTAGGTATTGACGCGTCTGAAAATGCCCGATCTATCAAAATATAACAGTTTTTCAATGCTTTTAACCCAGTAACGGAAAATAGCGCCCAAAGTCGAAAATGGCACTTTTTTGCCATTTTGAAAAATATTTAAAAAATCTATATAAAGTGATCAAAAGGTCATACAGCCCTAAAATGATATCATTGAAAATATTATCAAATGTTGCAAAAAATGACACTCCCCACAGCTTCGTACAACAAAGTATAAAAAAGTTATTAGCCGTAATATCCAAGCCCACAAGAAAATGGCACAAATGCGTTTTTTCACCATTTTCACTGCATTTGGAATTTTTTTCCCGCTTCCCAGTACACGACATGAAATATTCAATAGCATCACTATGAAGTGCAATTTGTTACGCAGAAAACAAGCCGTCACACAGCTCTTTACGTGTAAAAATAAAAAAAGTTATAGATTTTTGAAGGTGGGGATTGAAAAATGGAAATGAAAAAACAGGAAAGGGCCCGATCCTGAACCGGTTAAGAAATACTTGTATGGCTGCAGCCTTGGACTAAAAGTTCCTACTGCTACTTACAACACACAAAAATATAGGAATAAACCTGTCTTCATGTCTGCTACCTAACACAGCCTGCAGTTATGCAATTTCAGAACTGATCAGAAATAATCTTTAAAAGCCAGAAATGAAGCAGGATAACCGGTTGCACATCACTTCATCCTGGCCAAACAGAAGAATGATATGAATTGATAGAAAACATTTCTGTCGCAAAACCTATTTCTGTATGTTATACAGATGATCAACAATGCTTTCAGGGATAGTAAAGCACTTGCAGCAGGGGACTCGTATGTATGACATATGCTACATTTCTCCAATCTCAGAATCTCATTTATTTATCTGAGGCTCTTTTATTAACCCATGCCTTATATCTGAAATATTTCCATATGTTTTTTTTATTACAAATAAATTACACTTTGGAGCTCAATTTATTTTAAAAGATAAGTAGAATGACTCTGATTTGTGGCATATCTTGCACAGCTAGAGATATATGGCCTCATAATAAGACTGCAAAAGAGAAGAATGATTAAGTTGTGACAAAATCTAGACTCTAGTAAAAGCTCAGAGATGCATATCACTTTCCACACAGTTTTAGGCGATTAACTTTGAGCAACTCATCACTTCTAAACACTAAAGTTGCTGCATAATCAACAACAGAAGCCACCAGCTGTTACCAAGGACTTTTGGCCAAATGTATGAATCTAGAATAATTACAACTATGGCCATATTAATGAGAAAATGTATCTGTTTTTATATTCAGCCTAGATCAATGATTATAGTATTTTATGTTGTGTAGGAAAATACTCAGACAATATAATAATATATATATATATATATATATATATATATATATATATATATATATATATATATATATATATATAGCAAAGAAAACGGCAGCACTCCAAAATTGTGAAAAAACAGACTTGGTGTTTATTCCACCTCCCGCAACGTTTCGGCTGTATTCAGCCTTTGTCAAGCTGAATACAGCCGAAACGTTGCGGGAGGTGGAATAAACACCAAGTCTGTTTTTTCACAATTTTGGAGTGCTGCCGTTTTCTTTGCTATATATCCATTGGACTCTGACTGGTGAGAGTTAAGGATAGCACCCAATATTTCTATTATTCGCTGGGACTGTGCTGCTATTTTTCTATTTTTCTATATATATATATATATATATATATATATATATATTAACATAAAAATATGGAATTAAAGTAAAGATTGTATCACATGTTGAAAAAGTATAATCTGACCACAAAATGCAGACCCCCAGCCGATCAACTGCGACTTAACTTACGTAACAATGACATTGCAATGGCATATGAATAACCATTGACGGAGCCATGTATCCTAGAGAGGCATGTACATACATAAAGGCCACAGGAACATGTCATGTATTTAAGGGCTGCATTTTGCCGTATATATACATGACATATATTCATGTATGTTACCATATCCGTTCCGTATCCATATAAAATACGGTGGGCTGGCAAATGATGTCACTAGCTTAATCAACCCCATATCCCTGGATACTACGTGTATATACGGCATATATTTTAAACTCCCATAGACTGAAGGAAGTAGGAAATGCTCTATATTTTTTACATCCTGCCCATGGTACGGTATGGACAGTGGGAAACATGGCCATGTCAATGGATCCCCCTGTTGCCCATTGCAGTGAATATGGCCGTGTGCTACCCATATGAAAACTATACTGTAGGTGTAGCACACAGCTGTTTTAATACATTTGTGTGAAAGAGGCCTTAGCTTAATAGATTTCTCTAGGTTGGTGTTAAGGAAACCGTGGCATTTTGGACCCCTGAAGAGTATGCAAGGTCACTTAGTTATCCTTTTTTGACACTCACAGAATGCACAGGTTCTGAGAGGCGCAGGAAATTATTTAAAGTTGTCCACAAAACTTCCAGATATGACACAACAATAAATCACAACCCTCAATAGCTATAAGACCCCTTTCACTAGCCTCAGTGAAACAGAACCTTATCAAACCAATTTAAGCTGCCACCAGTTCTCCTTTAATATAAACCCGGTCAGTGACGGGATTATATAGGGTGAGGAACCAAACCGGTAGCATGTAAATAACTAAGACACAGACGTTTGGGTTCGTGGATTGAGATAAAAGAGCAACACAGGTTAAGTTTTATATTTAATTGCCTTAAGGGCACATTAGACAAAACAATATATACAATAGAGATATAAATAGTTAAACAGGTACAAAATATAAAGGTAGCACTACAAGTATCAGCAGTTCATTAAGTTAATTACCTAATTAACTTAACTTATATAACTTGGCCTAATGGAACCTGATACTTCACATCTTAAGATCTTCCTCTGCACTTGATATTAAATGGGTTCCCAGACAAAATACAAGGCGCATTCAGAGGTGTCTGATTATATCAGGTGCAGACACACCTCTGTCCACCCGCAGGAGGGGTCATGGGTCCCTCCTGCCTGGTATTACTTCCAGAACCTTGGATAAGTCATAGCTTCTCAGGGGGGAGTCATAGGGTCAGGTTTCTGGTATCACTGGATCCATGTGAATCCCTGGATTGCATTGATACCAAACCTGACCCATTTGCTATGGTCCTATATAAATATCTCTGGACCCAATAATGCTAGAGCCTAAATATATATTGAAATGATACTCTGGGAACACAGGTTTAGAAAAGGTATTTGCCCTTGGGATGAGATGGACCATAACTTCATAACTGTCCCTAATCAAAGTATTGGTCTAAGAGTTTTATGACTATGTCTCCTGTTTGAAAATGGGGGAAAATAAGCTCTAGCCTTTGGAGACACTGTGACTGGGGAAATGCTTTGAAGCCCAGCCCCCTCCCGAGCTAGAGTTCCTCTGCAGCCTTAGTACTGTTAGATAGCTCCATTATGCTAATTAAGCTGAGGCTGGGGGAAGTGGGGGATTTCAGTGGTATAAGGCCTCCCTCCCCCTCATCATATTTATCACAGTTGGATTTTTTTTTTGAGTCCCAGGGAATCTAAAAATGAACCTATACTTTCCTCTCTCCGGGACAGGGAACCACCACCCACCACCTCTGGCATCTGACATGATTGCCAGATAGAGGTGAGTATAAGGCCCGTTCCACACTTGCAAGTGTGATGCGATGAACTCGCAACGCATGCTGCCCGGATCGCATGGCCCGAACGCTGCGAACCGGGACTGAACTGACATGCTGAGTTCAGTCCCGGTTCGGAGCGTTTGAGCCGCGCGATCCGGGTAGCATGTGTTGCTAGTGTGGAACAGGCCTAAGTTTTAAGTTATTTTAGAGACCGTAGGAACCATTCCAGACAACCCCTTTAACTCCATAATGCTCTCTTACACAGAAACGTTTTTTTTCTAAATTACACCACCACATCCAAGGACAGACGGCCAGGCGTTGTTCAGTGCTAAAAAAAAAAGAATTTTAGCAAGTTGTGTTTTTATATCTGTTTCTAGTGTCAATTTTGGTATTTTAAACCTATAAAATGGATTTCTACTCCGTTATTTGCTGTTCACTAGTTTAATACTTTATGGTTTCATTGCCTTGGGTCATGGTGTGCTGCGGCTTGGAGCCATAGTCTGTGATTCATAGCGGTTTTGTGCGTCCAACGCTTTTGTGCTTCTATTTTCTGACATGAAATGTTGAATCAGCGATGTTAATGTAAAACTATATAAATAAATCATCCATAGTTGTATGCAATGCAAACATCATAATGCACGCATTACCACAGCTAAATATAAGACTGCTGTGTAACAGTTCACATGGTGTGCCATACAATACATATCTGACAAAATATTACAGATATCCAGGGCAGTTTAGCCATTTGAGAATTTCATCTTGCATAATTCTTAAAAACAAGGTCAAAGAAAACTTCTATGCAATTACTGTCTGCATTTTATGAGTCTGTAAATCTCAAAATGCAAATATTGGAAATCATACCATTCCAGCGTTTTAACATGTATTTTAACATGATGTGCTCTGGATATATATCGATTTATATATATCCAATGCACGGCCACAATGCTGGACAATATAATGCAAGGTCCTGTCTGGTTCAGGCTATAGTAGAAGGAAACAGGTGCACGGCCAGGAATTGTGACTTTTTCAGCTTTGATAAATCCTCCCCTCAATGTTGTAAGAAATCCCCCCACAATGGGGGTCATTTACTAAGGGCCCGAATCGCGTTTTTCCGGTGGGTTATGCAAATGTTTCCGTTTTGCGGCAATATTCCCTGTATTGCCCTGGGATTTTGGCACATTCGATCGGATTGTGGCGCATCAGCGCCGGCGTGCACGTGATGGAAATCGGGGAAGGGGGGGCGTGGCCGAACGAAAACCTGATGGATTCGGAAAAACGGCGCATTTAAAAAAAAAAGTGTTGCTGGACACGCGCTTACCTGCACCCAGCAACGAATCGTGAACTCCGGCGGACCTCGGTGGACTTCAGCGCAGCAGCGACACCTAGTGGATGTCGGAGGAACTGTCTTAGTGAATCGCCGGAAGACCAGAATCCACCACAGAGAACGCGCCGCTGGATCACGAATGGCTTTGTTAAGTAAATCTGCTCCAATGTGTTTAGTCACAACTGTAGACAATTTCTTATATGAACTTGGCTGCAGACATTTATTAAGTTTCTTGTAGTCAACATGTAGACGGTTATATGCCAATAAGTACACAGCTGCCGTGTTATTAAAAGTAGGACATATGAATTGTTGTAGCCACCGCCATGTATATATAAGGTAGGCTGCTGCTTGGAGAATCCAGTCTGGACAGTTCATTCCAAAAGAATCCAGAGGCCTCTTTATGCATTGTTGCCTGTTGTGGCTTAGTCTGGTGAACGGCTACCATATCTATGCCCTTGCCAATTATCTTGTTTCAGATATGAAAATATCAGGCTATTTTTTAGTATTTATTTTGCCTTATTAGGTTTACTGTGCCCATGCACAGGAACATTGACAATACAATGTTTTCTTAGCATTTTACAACAGGGAAGCTGATCACAAAAGGAACAAAATCACATACAACAGGTCTCATTCTTTTGTTAAATGGCTGAACAAAATATACATTCTTTTTTCCTCTATGGTCATGCACAAAATATACAATATGAAGATGTTAAAAACAGGGTTTCCTATCATTCTAGTTGTGATAGCACAGCAACCTCCACTTACTGGTAAAGCGAGGCTATGTAGAGTAACTTTGTGCTACTCACTTGGCTAAGAGTCAAAACAGCTCTAGTCATTTACATGTGCCTTGCATACTGACAAGCATCTTCTCTGTATCAAGGTCACTCAATATCAAGGCCATTAAATTAAGTTTTCTCTTAAAATAAGGTCTCATTATCAAGACTAATTAAATGATGACAAAACCATCTCAGCAATTCTTTTCATCTACAATGCCTGATTCATGACTAGGCAATCCATGTTATAGCCGGGCTGAATCTAAAACAGCTTAAGATCCTCTTTTCAGCATTTGTCATTAACTTCTGCTAGTATATCATTACAACACCCATCATGCAATCTTGACATTTCTACAACCAATGACACAATCAGGTATGACATATTGTCACATCCTAGAAAGAGTTAGGAAAGAGAATTTATTATACAGTAGGTGGTTGTGGTTGTTATTGTGTTTGTGGTTGCAGTAAAAGTTCCATTAAAGTGTTTTTACAACAACATATTTTTGATAGGTCCTATCTGCAGGAAGCATGTTGTGCGAACAGAGCGGATTCTACATATTTCGCTATCTCCAGGCAGTAGGTTAAAGAGCAGGAAGAACTGAGCAGATTCTAATGTCCTATCTAGAGGTAGCATGTTATATCACAGGAGGAGCTGAGAGGTTTAACTTAGTGTCCAATCTGAAGGCAGGGTGTTATAGAGCAGGAGGAGCTGAGCAGATTGTAAGAAGTTGTACAGAAGAAGTCTGCTTACATATCTTACATGGCACCCACCAGACAGGAGAGAGTTCGGGAGCCTGTGTTATTCTCATAGATGGTAGACCTTTATGGTATCCAACATTTATGGTATATCCACATAAGTTGGGAATGCATAAGATGAGAATACATGTAAGGCTAGAAAAAAGATTAGCACATGGTAGACCACAGCTTGCTGTTTATGGGTCAGTCAAGTGCCAAAAGATCCTGGACCAAGGGGAAAATCTGAATCTGTCTTGTTCTTATCTTGCTGTCTTTTACATCATGTGGCTGGACAGGTTTATATGCGGTGATAACTGGGAAAGGAGCCCAGGAGACTTATAGTCAGCGACATAACTTGAGGGGGTGCAGAGGTTGTGATTGCACCCGGGCCCAAGAGGTTTAGGGGGCCCTTATGGTGTCACTTTCCCATATAAGAAGACTATTACTATAGAACATACATTATAGTCAGGGGCCTGGCACAGACTTTGCACTGGCCCATCAGCTTCTAGTTACGCCACTACTTATAGTCAGGGGTGCGCCTAGTTATTCTGCTACCCTTACAACTTATCAAAAATATACATACACTGAGAAAATTATATTTTGTTGTCATATTATACATGGTAACTGTATATATCAACTGTTCAAAATAAAGGTAGGTAAATAGCATAATAAGCAGTAATAAGTGGAGTGATAAAGCACTGTACATTTCATACCACTTTTTCATCTGGGGCGGCAATATTGTATGTGGTCTGGTCATTTTGTTTTGTCAGGGCTGCTTTTTAGTTCCCATCTGGCCCTGAGGCGGAGCTCATACGCTGCACTTGAATTGTATTAAGAAACCCAATTCAATCTCAGTGTGCAGGTGCTTACAGGATCGCATAAGCGATGACACACAGGCGATGACACACAGGCGATGGCACAGAAGGGCTTAGACCCTTTGCACATGGCCGTAGCACATATCTGGGAGTAGCATATAGCCAGAGGCAGGAGGGAGTTGGTGACAACCACAAAGACGGTCCTTCCCTAAGCCATAGTCAAGTTACAAAACAATTACATAAACCAAAAACAAATAAGTCATACATGAATTAGTACTCTAGGTAATCTGACAGTAATATATACCAGAAAAGCCAAAAACCTCTTTAGGAAATCTCAAGAAATACCAAAAAAAGAAAAAGAGGAAGAAAGCAAGGCTCCATAATTGATGAAAAATGGTAATCTTTTGCCATATTATATCTGTCCCTGTCATTTTGTATTATCTATTATCTGCATTAATCTCCTTGTGTATCTCGCCCTGTGATGCACTCACATTTTATATATATTTTTTATTATTATTTTTTTATTTCTATGTGTAATAAAGATTACTATTTTTCATTAATTATTGTGTAGCCTTGTTTTCTTCCTCTTTTCTTCTTTTTTTGGTATTTCTTCACTCACAAAACAAGTCTTACAAGCGAATAACACAAAAGAACCACAAGCGTTCCAAGTCACAACAGAGATGGCATTCAGCCGACGGAGGACGAAGCACATATATCTGAGAACAGAAAGAAATGGTGACAGTCTCCACCTCATCACGACAGTACCATAATATCATTTTTTGTACAAGCTATTACCCCTTTCCTAATATCAGATATTCAGGGTCTCCAGATTTTCTTACAGTTTGAGGGCAAGGATAATATAGTATATACATTTTCCATAGATCTATAGTACTTAGATGCTGAAGGTCTCTGCTCGTAATAAGCTGATGGCTTTACCATGACATAGCACACGGCTAATAGAGTTGTGTTTAGTTATACTGAGCAGAATATGAAGGCACTCAATACCCTCCCCGCCCCCCTTTCATCTTCCCTGACAGGACTGCTTTGCTTTAATGTACACGTCCAACCTAACAAGGATGGAACAGGAGTAAGATCAGCTAACGAGTGGAACAGCTAAAGATCCCTCTGTCCATCCATAACTTACAGCCCCACTCCTGATCGCTGCTGGAGCCAACTTCATTCTGTGTAGAACTGATCTGTCTGTATCATTTAAAATCTGCTGCCCCCTTATGACAGGAGGTATTTGCCGCCCAAGTCAAAGTTTGTACCTCACCTCATGGACAGTGCAAAATGGTTTATAGAGGGCCATAGAACATTATCTGAACAGACACTGACTGCAGACTTTATACCTGAAGCCAAAGTTTTCTTTTAATTATTTGACATATTCCCTCTCTAAAGTAGTTTATTTGAAAGTTTTATGACTCACAGAACATTCTGTAGAAAACCCATATATATTTTTATTTTTTTATCGCACCTTGTATATGAAGGTTCACTAAGTGTTCAACCATGCTCTCCTACATCACACTTTCTTAATAAATGTCTTGCCGCTATATATAATAGAATTGAGGAGAAGTCTCCTTGAATTTCACAAGCTGTTTCTCTTTCCTCTTGACTGCATCCCTTGGGAGTATAAAATGAGATCCTCCGTGCCATCATCTGAGGTTCATTTAATGATCACTGCGAGACTACTGAAAAAATGTAACAAGGATGTACAACAAAGTCAAAAGGGAGCAGACGGCTTCCAGGGGAGAGGGGAGCTGGTCCCTGCTTAATTACATAGCCAGCACCGCTTTCTGTTTTTATTGTGTGTGAAGCAATAACCATGGCGTACGTGCTAGGGTGATTTTTAGGGGATTATTAAAATAATAAATGCTGATTAACTTATTCATGAATAGGGTTTTGCACATTTTGGAACTTTGCTAAGGGTATTTTTACTTTTGTCTTTTTTACTAGGATGTGAGGCGATGGGTTTTATAAGGTTTTAACACATTTGAAAAAATGTAAATCATTTTATGTTTTTTTTTGTCATTTTGCCACATTCTGAAACCAATAATCTTTTTTCTATGGTCGTTGACCTGCTTTTTTGTGACAAGCTGCCATTTTGGGAATTGTGACAGCCATACTAGTGCCAGAGGCTGCATGCTAGTTTAGTGATGACTCCTAAATAGCTAGTGTAATACTATGCGTACCAGTTCTGGGGGCATTAACCAATAGACTGGTGGCAGTCTTTTAACAATACGGGCTCCCGTTCAGTACACCTCTAATGAGCGGGTTCCATGTTCGCTATCAGGGGCTACCACAAATGCTTCAGGTATGATTAAGGTGTGATTAATGCCTTACCTATACAAGATGATCCTACTGAGTCAAGGTCGCTGATTGTCCTTATGTTGTGGGATCTTTGTCACCTCGAGGGTGTCATGTGGAGAGTATTTGAACTACTATGTATTTGCAGAGACCATGACACTGATTTTGTAAATACCCAGAAAAATTTAGCATAAAGCCATGTTGCTTTATATCTTGGAATGCCTGCCATCCATTTAGGGCAATAAATCCTTTTAAATGTTAAATGTAACCTTAAAGTTTTTTTTTTTTTCCACAAATCAATAGCTCTTGGGATGTAAAGCAACGAATACCCCTTCAATTATCTCAGTGCTGCAGTAGTTGCTTCCTCTGCCTGTGCTGAGAAGCCCTGTGAGTTCATATTATTTACAAACTCTATGGACTCTTGGTAGGGGAGGGGCTACGGCTCCCTGCTCACAGTGGAGGAGGTCATGTGACAGAGCTCTCTCTGTGTGTGTAGCAGAGCTGGATGTGTTCAAGACTGTGGATACAGGTGTCTCCTGTACAGAATAGTGAGGTACAAGATCACCCCTGTTCCCTATCAGTCCTTCCATCCCAGTCTGTGATTACACAGAACTTTTTCTGTCTTTTTCTGCACCTCGTGCTGCTCCACTCCCCTCCTTGTACTTGGCACTTCATGCACAAGATAAGCTATTAACCCTTAGTGCTCACACAGCACAAGCTGTAGACTGCATATAACTGGTGTATTTATGATTTCTTCCACTTATTACAAGTTTCCTGCCCCTCCATGTGATGGAAGCTGCAAGGCTAGTCACCATATACATCCTGTATGTGCACTGTGCAGTGTTCAGAGGATTTTCTTATGGGAAACTAAATGGATTTAATGCTAAATTACTTTGAGAGAGAACAAAAGGCATCATGGGAGCAGTAGGCAAGCTAATTGCCTTTTTTGTCAAACACTTTCAGAACAAAAAATGCCATAACTCTGGAAAGAAAAAGGGAAGCAGCACAAAGGAGGCATCATTCTGTTTGTTTTCAAAGGGGAATCACATATAATAATTTGGTAAAATCATTATAACTTTACAGTTACACTTTAAATATCCCCTTTTTCTCTCCATTTTCTCTTTCCTGAGCATGCTTCAAAAAGCTTCCATAGAGTAAACATTGGTTTCACATTGCATAGGTAATAAACACAGTACAGGGATGTCACAGTACAAATATATTATACACATAGTAAAGTCATAGTACAAAGATAATACACAGTAAAGGAATAATCCACACAGTGATGTCTCAGTACCGGGATTATATATTCAATAATGTCACAGTGCATTTTTAAAGATAAAATGCAGAGTGAATTTCCATTACAGTGGTTATGAATATATTGATATCAAGGTGCATGAATAATACTGACAGTAATGTCACAGTTCCAGGATTATACACACAGTGATGTCACAGTACAGGGATAATACACACTATGATGTCATAGTACTGGGAAAATACTAATAGTGATGCCACAGTTCAGGGAATACAGACGCAGTGATGTCACCATGCAGGGATAATATTGACATGTATACTGTGTAATACTAATTATCAATCTGCTTTAATAATTAAATTATATTCCACTCACTCAAGTGAGATAACAGATAACTAAGGATTTGGTTAGAAAAAAAAATCTTAACTACTCCTTTGTAGGAAAAAATAATCTATTTTCAGCATCAATATATTTTTTAATGTGTTTTTTTTGTCAAGTAACAAATAGTTTCAAGGTCATTCCTCACACATTGATAGCCTAAATTAAAGTTAAGTGACCCAACAAGGCACCGTTACATAAGACTTTCTGAGTCGTTAACTCTAAGTAGCCAAGAAATGTCTTGCAAGATGTACATTTTCATTACTTAGCAAATAGGAAGACAGAAAGAAAGATATTAGTAAAGTTCAAGTCCGCACAGTGTGGAAACGGAGGGGTACAACGCCCCCATAGATCCTGGCTTGGTCCTCTATAGACAAAAAAGTAAACAGCGTGCAGCATACCAGGGTTCCAAATTCAAAGAAAGGTGATCCTTATTGAACAAGTGGCGACGTTTCGGTGTAAAACACCTTCATCAAGCCTTGATGAAGCTGTTTAACACCGAAAACAACATAATTTTGGAACAAATTGCTGTAAAATGGCACAATTTTGCTGCAAATAAATTCCTGTCCCAAGCAGGCATAGGCAAAAGCTTAGAAGGGGGTTCCAGAAGAATTTGCAACATTTTAAAAAAAAAAGTGCAATAAAACAACAGACACACCTGCCTTATATATTACCCTCTAAGATAAATGTCCAAAAAAGTCCAAAACCTATAAGAAAAAAAGACATGCACAGATGTCATGACAAAGATTATTAACCCCCAATATGTTTTATCCCAGAAGATTAACAAAAACATGAGAAAGAACTTCTTAAAGTGACCTGAGAGCAGATTATAATAGAGAGAGCTGAGCTTTTTGATAGGATTCATTCTATTTGCAGCAGGACTTCAGAGTAAAAGTCCTAGTGATTGTCAGTCTTCTTTGTCCTCACATTGTACGGTAACAGAGGGTACTGAGTCCAGTTAGGATTTATTTTACTTTTTACACCCAAAGCCACCAAACACTTAGGCTAAAAGAGCAACAAAACTCAACGTTTGTGAAGCGAAGTAACAAAGTGAAGTAACATATTAACATATTAAGCAGCATTTTATTTTTTTTATTTTAATAAAAATTAAAATGTTTATTTATAATATTGTTACATTTCATTGTTCTATGTTCATCTGTAGACATAATTATTGGTCTTGGTCCATGGATAGTGGGATGGTAATCCCTGTAATCACCTTTACCCCTGAGGAAGATACGTGACGTAACACGTGGGGTCTCCTTCCCCCCAGCTGATCCACTCCTCCCTCCCCCATCTCATCTGCCTACTCTGTTCCATGCTCACTTGCTGGTTGGATGTATTGTATATGGTAACTATCAGGTCTTCCTGATTACACACACATTATATATTTATGGTTAAAATTTGGGGCTTACGTTCAAAAGAGCTTTTGTGGACTGCTGTGGGTTACCCCGGGGTTTGGGACTTACATCACTCACCCTTAAAAAAGGGGGGTGTTTGTGCTCTGTGCAGCACATTTTTAATTGTTTTTATTTGTCTGTGTTTCTTCATATTTTTGTCATGACGTATTGGATTATGTTTAATAGAGATTGTTACTCTTTTGCCATATATGTGCATCCCTTTCTCTTCTTTGTCTATTGATTTGCATTTTGATGCACTTTGGTCCGTGGGTATATTTACTGCTGTGCCGTTCCCTTGCCCTTGTTAATCCCTGTAATCACAGTAATGGCAGCCATACTAGCCAAAATATGCATATTACCCAGAATTCCAGGTAAGACATGTAAAAGGGACACTACTGGATAGAACTATTATTAGTAGGATATTAACTAGGACTTAGGTAATTTAGACCTGGGTCTGGTTACTACTATGGTCCTTCCAATTCTATGCTGTATTTATCCCTTTGTAAAGTCTATTCTGTTTAGTTTACTGCTTTTGCCAGCCGTATTTGGCAGCGAGAGGGTTGATCCTCAGGAGGACACAAATCTAGGTTAAGTATGTTGTGCTCCAAATGTGTGAACCTCAGACTTTCCAAAGGAACACAGATGTGGCTGGCAGATGTCAAACAACGTAAGGCTATCCCTCTGGATGACATCCATGTGTCTATCTGTGCTGAAGGGGTGAGGCTGATGTCTTTGCATGAGTGAATAGATTAATTTAAAATTAAAGAAGCATTTATTGTTCAGGAGGGAAGCATCTTAAATTCTTTTGGAAATAAACATGCAGCTAATTGTAAATCTCTTGATTTCAAACCATAATTAGACAGTGTTTATTTTAGCTTTTATTTCAGTCCATTGTATTTGATATGAAAATCCAAAACAGAATAAAATATAATTATTTTCTCTAAATATTTTGTGAATGTTGCGTGTTCTAGCTTTCTGTGCATTGTAATATATTATGCAATCTTTCCATTGTAGAGAGACAGGGATTACATAGAATTGTTCTTATAACACATATAATTTACGCAGACTGTACTCTGAGGCAGATTTATCTGTTTCATTTTCTGGCATACAAGGAATAGAAAAGGACTTGAGAGTTTTCAGCCCTGCATCCCACTTTTCCTGCATGTGGATGCCCCAGCCGAGGGTAATTAGTATTGCCTGCACCAGAAAACCGAGAGAGGCTGAAATACTGGTCCATGTTATACCAGGCAAAGGTTTCCTTTTAAGAAATGTGCACCGTGCTAAGGCCGGAGTCACAATACACTAGTTTTTAATAAATTCCCCCAATAAGTGGTGATTTTTATGTGTAAAAATCATCCTGCAGCCCAACGGAGTGACTGCAGCTAAAAAGTGCCGACACAGTGACCCAGCCGGTATAGGATTTAGGGGTAATTGCTACCTGTACACCTCCATAACAACACAACTACAGCCTCCTTTAATACTAAATTCAAGTAAAAACTTTTCAGCTGAAGAATATTAAAAATGAAAAGTGGGATTCATATGTACTGTAACAGTAACATCCAAAATGTATCTTCAATCTTCAATATAGGTACCCCACAACAGACACCTAGTAATTGGAGTGAAAATCACTCTATAAACTACATGGATTTGACACGTACTTCTTGCTCTCAACTTTAGCAACAAAAAAGTATGGAAATTGATTTTATTGCCAATATTGAACATTATTGCCATATGGTTACTGCCATACAGTGAAGATGGGACATCATGTAAGAGATACTAATTCTACTGCAGCACCAGTTTTAGAGTTCCCTTTTTTTTCCAATTGGTTTTTATGCCCTCATTGCCCCACTGATATTTATTGCTCTTTCCTTGTCTGTTATTGATTTAAGTACCTCCATTCCAATATTTCTAAAGTCTAGTCCCCCACTTCTTGCTTTTACATAGACCCCCTTTTCCCTTACCACACTACTCATAAAAATGTATCATGTGGACATCATATAAAGTGATCTGGGTGTATTCTGAGGGTACCGTGACACGGTGCATTCTTGGACCTTTCTTGTTGCATTTTTAAAAGCATGCATTTTTGTATGTTTACCCTGCAAATGGCTGGCTTTAATCCATTTTGCTTTATTTCTGGAAGTGTAAGCAGCTGTGAAAACGTTAACACAGCTGCTTACATTTCAATAAATGAAGAAAAAAAAAATTCAAACCAGCCATACGCAAAAACACATGCGTTTTCAGTGAATTTACTAACGCTCCAAGAATGGATCAAGAACGCATTCACTTTATGCATTTAATTTTATTTTGATATATATTGTAAATGCGTTGGGCAAAATACATCACCAAATGAACTATGGATTTGCTGCAGCCACATGTGTTACACTTGTTAACATTAACCCCTTAAGGACGTAGGGTATTTTCGCTAATTTCTCGCTCTCCATCTTCAAAAATCCATAACTTTTTCATTTTTCCGTGTACAGACATGTGTGAGGGCTTATTTTGTGCGTAACAAATTTTACTTTCCCATGATGTTATTTATTATTCCATGCCAAGTAGTGGGAAGCCACAAAAAAATTGCAAATGTGGAAAAATTGAAAAAAACTGCATGTGCGTCATGTTCTTGTGGGCTCAGTTTTTACGACTTTCACTCTGCGCTCCAAATAACACCTCTACTTTATTCTTTGGTTCGGTACGATCGCGGTGATACAAAATTTATACAGGTTTTATTGCGTTTTAATACATTTTCAAAAATTAAACGAATGTGTACAAAAAAGAAAAAAAATTTTTTGCCATTTTCTGACGCGAATAACTTTTTCATACTTTGGCGCATGGAGCTGTGTGAGGTGTCATTTTTTTTGCGAAATGAGCCGACGTTCTCATTGCTACCAATTTGAGGACTGTGCGATATTTTGATCATTTTTTATTACATTTTTTATGTCATCTAAAAAGGTGTAAAAGTCGCGTTTTGGACATTTGGGCGCCATTTGCCGTTCCGGAGGTCACCGCCGTCAATAACCGGTTTTATATTTTGATAGATCAGGCATTTTGGGACGCGGCGATACCTAATGTGTCTGTGATTTTTACTATTTATTATATTTTATATCAGTTCTAGGGAAAGGGGGGTGATTTGAACTTTTAATATTTTATTATTTTTTTACATTTTTTAAACTTTTTTTTTCTTTTTTTTCCCACTATTTCTTAGATCCTCTAGGGTACATTAACCCTAGATGGTCTGATCGCTCCTGCCATATACTGCAATACTACTGTATCGCAGTATATGGCATTTCTGCTCACTATACATTACAATGAGCCACAGGTAATGCATGTGCAGAAGCCATGTATCCTCGGGTCAAACGAAGACCCGAGGCTACCATGGCAACCGATCGCCGCCCCCCGATGACGTTCGGGGGAGCGGCGATCGGAGGTAAGATGGCGGCCATGCGCCGCCAAATTTAAAGTGCCGCCAGCGACTTTGCCGGCGGCAAAGAAAAGGTTAACACCCACGATCGGTGCAAGCACCGACCGCGGGTGATAGCGATGGGTCTTTGCTGCGATATGCAGCAAAGCCCATCTCTGTATGAAGAAGGCTCAGCCCGTGAGCCTTCTTCATACAACCTTCACAGCTCCATGGCGGATATATCCGCCACGGAGCGTGAAGGGGTTAATCATTTTTATTCCTTACAGGACTCCTTGTTTTTGCGTTTCTTTTTTTTACCCTCCTCATTCCAAAAGCGATAATGTTTTTATTTTTATGTTCAAAGATATTTTATGGGCTTGTTATCTGCGGTAAAAATTGTTCATTTTTAGAAGCGCATATGCAATTTACTGGAAAGCTAGGAAAAAATTCCATGTGCAGTGAATTTGACAAAAAAAACACATTTGTGGCCTTTTCTTGTGGGTTCTATTTTCACGGCTTTCATTCTGCACTCCAAATGACATTTCCTCTTTATTCTTTGGGTAAATACGATCACAGTGATACCAATTTTATATAGGTTTTATAAAGATTTAGTAGATTTTTAAAAAATTTGAATCTTTTGTACAAAAATATTTGCCATTTTGCCAAATTCTGAGGCCAATAACTTTTTTACACTCAAATGTGAGACCTATGCATGGTGTCATTGTTTTCGGTACATGCTGTCGTTTTACCTTCTATCAATTTCTCCTATATGACCATTTGGTACTTTTTTAATAAAATATGCATGGATAGAAAAGTGGTGAAAAAGGTGACAGAAACACATGTACAAAAGAGCTGTGGCACTCCCCATGCACTTTAATTCTGTTTCTAAACTAAGTCATAGCGTTACATGCGACTGCACCATTAGACCTCAGTGTGTTGTGGCAGTAATGCATGCATTTTCAAACGCATCAGAACAGCTGAGAAGAGATTTGCCCAATCGCATAGCTGTTAACAATGCATTTATAAAAGGCATGCATTAGTGCATGCGTTAACGCAGCATTAGCAAACACATGCGTTTCTACTACGTGGAACGCACCCTCAACATTTCCATCCATGAATGAGCACCACGTGTTTTCCATTGTTTACATGTCAAACATGTGATGATGAATCTTGATCACAAGAATTTACATTTAATTAAGGTGATAAAGAGGTAAAAGCAGCGCTGCAGGGGAGCAGGGGGAGAGGGGAACAGTGGCAGGGACTGAATGTGGCAAGAAAGGTGACAATTCTGGTAAAATAAAACAAACTAGACGGGCACTGAGGGGATTGGGGAATCCTGTTTGGCAAGATCTTTCTGGGGCAAAGTGGTTGTAGTGGGGTGGAGGGCACAAAACACTAAAGTCAGCTATTTAACACTTTAGCTGCTGCCTATAATGGAGTACCTGACATCCCCTCCCCGTAGTGAGGGACTGCATCCCCTTATCTTCATTAGGCAGACAGCTTGCTGCTGTGCACTCCTGGCCTGCCATCTGCTTCCCGGGCTAAAGGTCATTCAGGAGGAGGGAGCAAAGAGAAAGGCAGTGACCCGTCAGAACAGGTCACATGATTGCCGGGTCTATATCACCCCCGCAAGAGGTCACTTTTCTCTGCAACTTGGGCTCTTATAGATAGTTACAGGTGTAAACTAAAAAGTTTAAAAGAATGTAAAAAAATTAAAAAAATAAATGAAAAATGTGGAAATGTCCCCCAGTGGTCTTTTATGACCTCATGGGGAACATTAAATGCACACACAAATTACATATAAATATTTAAAAATGAACATTGAATTGTAAAAAATCCTCTGCTCTACTATAAAAACGATTGCCATAGTCGCCCTGTTGCCCCAGACTACGCATATTCTATGTTAAAACGACCGCCACACACTGGGGAATTAATTTATCATGGTCATTTGAAAATTGAAAAAAATATAAAACATTCCAATATATATATATATATATATATATATATATATATATTTATCCAGTTTTTGGGACTAAAAAAAACAAAATTCAAAAAAAGATGCCTTAACTTTTTTATGTTTAACTATCCCTATGTGTCAAAAAATTGAGAATAAATGTTTATCGATAGTGCATGAAAAAAAAAACCTGAAGTTATGGCCCTTAAACCAACCAATTAGTATGAAAATGTGCTGGAAATGCTCTGGTCAGTAGAGCTTTTTAAGGCCTCTTCAGAGAGGGGTTGATAGTCTTTTAAGTTTTGTTATCTTTTTGAATATATATATATATATTTCCAGTGTGAGTTATTTTTGTCAATGTAATTCATAAGTTCCCAGGCAAAGCATGTAATATAATACAACCAGGCAGAGTTCTCCATGTACACAATCTGCTCTTTTGTAGCTCAGCGCAGTTATATGGGGAAAACCCGTTGTAACATTTGTAATTGAATCGATACAAGCTCCATGCAATGTAAACGGAGTCTGTACCAAGAGGAAAATCACTTTATTCATATGGCACAGCAGCTGCATCATGTTTTAACAAAGAGAAAATGCAATTTTAGAATTAGACATGCAGACCCAGCTGTAGGAGCAAATACCTTACAAAGGAAACAGAATAAATACATTTTTCCACATTCTCACGTCTCAATATAAGCTTGGCAGACATTTCATAAAGTCAATGAACTTATGTCCTGTTTGTGGCAATATTGGTGGGAATATTTACCCAGAGACACAGTGGAACCTGGGAAGAAGCAAAATGTTGACCAAAATCCTCCCTGTGTGATCTTCAGGATCCCAATACAGTCTATTGATATGGCAAACCAGAGAGCAATAGACTCCTTCAGGCCACCCGATATCATTTTACTTGAGGATGTGTGGGAAGAGCACATGCTATTCATGTTCCCCTGGGAATTCTGGGAAAATGCATGCAAATAACTTTCATTCATTGGGAAAAATAAAACTATACCTCTGGCAGGAACTATCAGTAATACTTAAAGGGGTTTTCCCAAAAACATCCACAGAATAAGGCCTCAGTTGCTAATCGGTGGGAGTCTCAGTGATGAGACCACCACAGATCGCAAAAACAAGGGTTCCAATGGGGTCCCACATACCTCCATCGGACCACTCATCGCTCAGTCAGAGTAATGGAGCAAGCAGCCACACATAACAGTTCTCCTCCATTAAGCTCTATGGAGCTGACGGAGATCGGTGCGTGCAGCAATTTCCATCAGATCCATAATGTAGGTTTCCAATGGAGTCACAGGCGATGCATCGGCGCTTCGGAATCCCAAAATAAACCTTTCTAGGAACCAAACTTTTTAAGTTCCAAAAAATGTCAGGTTTTATTTTCATATACGGATTGGAGCATAAAATATATTAAGATAAAAGTAGTACAACGCGTTTCGGCTTAGTACTTAAGCCTTCGTCAGGTTGATAAAAATAGTTTTGCTAATAACTAAAAACTTTTTTATACTTCATTGTATGGAGCTGTGTGAGGTGTAAATTTTTGTGGAATCAGCTTACAATTTCTTTACTACTATTTTAGTGAACTTAGTGATCATTTTTCATTCCATTTTTTATATGTTGCAAAATGGCAAAAAAGTGGCGTTTTCAGAGATTTGCGGCTCTTTTTTCTGTTACAAGGTTCAACTGTGGGAATAACCATTACTATATTTTGATAGATCCAACATTTTGGTGTACAAAAGTGTTTAAAGGGGTCCCCTGATACACATTGATACTAATGCTGCATCAGGCGCTGGGACAGGGATGGGTGGGTGTGCCAGATGAGTGGAAGTTGTTGGAGCCAAGCATGCATGCCTTTGTAAACAAACATGGGCAAGGTATCAACGGACAGCAGCACAGGGAAACTGTAGTTCCAGAAATAGGGAATACAAGTTTTTTTTATTTTTACAACCTCACCAGGCTACCTGTAGTTTTTTTAAATAAACTCGGACAACCCCTTTAATTGTCATTTTATATAGGACGAGCTGGTATTTTAATTGATACCATTGTGGGAACGGTCTGAATTTTTTATCAATTCGTATTTTATTTGTGGGAAAATGGCAAAAAGTGGCAATGCACACATTTGGTTGTTTTTTCCCATTACAGAAATCACAGCCCAGAATGTATTTTAATAAATTGGGCATATTGGTATATGTCGATACCTCTTTATGTTTATTTGTATTTCTGTTCTTGGGATAGGGGGATAATTTTTATTCCTAAATGTTTTCACATTAATTTTTTTTTTCATCTTTTTAGGCCACTTGGGGTAGCTCAACCCTAGGGGTTCTGATTGCTTCTACAATATACTTCAATAATATTGTATTGCTGTACATTGTAAATTTACTGGATCAGTAAAAGGTTTATTACTAGAGATGAGCGAACATACTCGTCCGAGTTTGATGCTCGTTCGAGCATTAGCGTACTCGAAACTGCTCGTTGCTCGGACGAGTATTTTGCTAGCTCGAGAAAATGGCATCTCCCGCCGTTGTGATTTTTGGCGGGCCAGAAACAGCGCCAATCACAAGAAAGGAGACTCCACCCAGCATGACGTGGTACCCTTACACGTCGATAGCAGTGGTTGGCTGGCCTGATCAGGTGACCCGCGCTGCTCGGATCATTCTCTGTCTGGATGCCGTTAGGGAGAGAGCTGCTGCTGGTCAGGGAAAGCGTTAGGGTGTTCTATTAGAACAGTGTTAGAATAGTGTTAGGCAGGAGTGATTCTACAAGAACCCAACAGCCCTTCTTAGGGCTACAATAACGTTATATATATTTTTTTTTATTTGCTTATGGCTGCGAATTAGGCAGTCTGCTCATTTATTTTTTTTTACGTTTATTTCTTTTTATAACACAAAGTAATCTGGCAAAGCAGTGTGCTTTCAGTGTAGGCTAGAAAATAGCCATAGGAGAACCCCAACGGCTTACTTAGGCCTACAATAGCGTTATATTTTACTTTTTTTTGGTTTGCTTGTGGCTGGGCTTGCTGGCACTAGTAGTGCAGCTAGTACCATATTGTGAGGAATTTGCAGGGAGACTTGCAACCGTTGTGTTTAGCTCTTAGTGACACACATATCCACCTCAAACACCGAAGTGGGACAATTTATTAGGGGTTTGATTTGAATTAGGCAGTCTGCTCATTTATTTTTTTTTACGTTTATTTACTTTTATAACTCAAAGTCATCAGGCACAGCACAAAATCCAGCTGTGTGCTGTCAGTGTAGGTTAGAAACTAGCCATAGCAATAGGATAGCATCGTTTTGTTTAAAAAAAAAAAAATAATTTTGAAAATGTTTAACCCGAGTGCTAGGGGTAGAGGACGAGGGCGTGGACGTGGGCGTCCAACTACTGCAGGGGTCAGAGGCCGTGGTCCTGGGCAGGGGGAGACACCACCTGCTGATAAGGGAACAGGGGAACGCCGCAGAGCTACACTCCCTAGGTTCATGTCTCAAGTTACTGGGACTCGTGGTAGAGCACTGTTGAGGCCAGAACAGTGCGAACAGGTGATGTCGTGGATTTCGGACAATGCTTCTAGCCATTTGTCCACCAGTCAGTCTTCCACGCAGTCCACCCATGTCACCGAAATCAGCACTCCTCCACCTCAGCCTCCTTCCCCCCAGTCTGCCCCCTCCCAGCAAAATTTAGCATTTGAACCGGCATACTCTGAGGAACTGTTTTCTGGACCCTTCCCAGAGTCACAAACCACTTGTCCGGTTGCTGCTGAGCTATTTTCCGATGCCCAGGTTTTCCACCGGTCGCAGTCTTTGGGTGATGATGACATTATTGACGTAGTGGAAGAAGTGTGTAAAGAGGTGTCGGACGATGAGGAGACACGGTTGTCAGACAGTGGTGAAGTTGTTGTCAGGGCAGGAAGTCCAAGGGGGGAGCAGACTGAGGGATCGGAGGATGATGAGGTGACAGACCCAAGCTGGGTTGATAGGCCGGGTGAACACAGTGCTTCTGAGACGGAGGCGAGTCCTATACCAGAACAGGTTGGAAGAGGCAGTGGTGGGGCCAGACGGAGAGGCAGGGCCAGAGCTGGTGCATCAGCGCCAAATGTTTCACGTAGTCAAGCTCCCGTGGCGAGGGCTAGATTTTCAGAAGTCTGGAGGTTCTTTAAAGAAACACCGGATGAACGACGGACTGTGGTGTGCAACCTGTGCCAAACCAGGATCAGCAGGGGTTCCACCACTACTAGCTTAACTACCACCAGTATGCGCAGGCATATGAATGCTAAACACCCCACTCAATGGCACCAAGCCCGTTCACCACCGGCCGGGCACACCACTGCTCCTTCCCTTGTGTCATCTGCTAGTCAGCCCTCTGCCCAGGACCCCGGCCCAAACACCTCCCGTGCGAAAACCCTATCTTCGCCTCCCCCGATCCTCCACCAGCGTTCAGCTCTCCATACCCCAGACGCTGGAGCGCAAAAGGAAGTATAGTGCAACCCACCCACACGCCCAAGCCCTCAACGTCCACATCTCCAAACTGCTTAGCCTGGAGATGCTGCCCTATAGGCTGGTAGAGACCGAGGCCTTTTGAAAACCTCATGGCGGCCCCTCGGTATTCGGCCCCCAGCCGCCACAACTTTTCCCGATGTGCCGTCCCAGGCCTGCACAAGCACGTGTCAGACAACATCATCCGTGCCCTGACCAACGCCGTTTCTGACAAGGTCCACCTGAACATGGACACGTGGACGAGTTCTGACGGGCAGGGCCACTATATATCGCTGACGGCACATTGGGTTAACTTGGTGGAGGCTGGGACCGAGTCTGACCCTGGGGCTGGTCATATACCGGCGACGCAGAGGATTGCGGGGCCTACCTCGGTCCAGGTATCTCAGGCCTACTATGCCTCCTCCTCCTCCCACCCCTCCTCCTCCTCCGAATTACCATCCGTGGGCATGGCGCCATCAGTCGGTAGCTCTAGGCACAGCAGCAGTGCTGTCGCTAAGTGACAGCAGGCAGTGCTCAAACTGCTGAGCCTAGGCAATAAAAGGCACACCGCCCAAGAGCTATTACAGGGCATCACGGCGCAGACTGATCTGTGGATGGAACCGCTAAACCTGAAGCCAGGCATAGCTGGTGGCGGCTCTGCAACTCGGCAGACTGACACATGTGCCATGCCTGGCCCATGTGTTAAATCTCATAGTTCAGCGGTTCCTCAAGACATACCCCAATCTGTCTGATTTGCTCACGAAGGTGCGCCGCATCTGTGCGCATTTCAGGAAGTCCAGCACAGATGCTGCCACTCTCAGGGCAGCGCAGCGCCGCCTCCAACTGCCCGCTCACCGACTGTTGTGGGACTTGCCCACGAGGTGGAATTCAACATTAACCATGTTATTCAGAGTTTACCAGCAGCGCAGAGCGATTGTAGACTGCCAGATGTCAACTTCCACCAGAACTGGTAGTCAGGTCAGTCAGCTTCCTCAAGTCTACAATGCGGAGTGGACGTGGATGTCTGATATCTGTCAGGTGCTGAGTAACTTTGAGGAGTCAACACAGATGGTCAGTGGCGATCATCAGCCTCACCATCCCGCTGCTTGGCCTGTTGAAAAACTCTCTGGTCAGCATGAAGTCGGTAGCTTTGCGCTCGTCACAAGAGACAGGGGAAGAAGATTCCCTTGTTGATAGCCAAAGCACCCTCAGGTCTGTTTCTCAGCACATATTGGAGGAGGTGGAGGAGGATGAGGAGGAAGAGGAGGACAGAAGAGGGGAGCATTGTTCAGTCCTTCACTGTTCAGCATGTATGGGCAGAAGAAGAGGAGTTGGAGGAGGAGGAAATGGACAGTCAGGCCAGTGAGTAGAGTGAATTCTTGCGCGTTGGTACTCTGGCGGATATGGCAGATTTCATGCTAGGCTGCCTATCCCGTGACCCTCGCGTTCAAAGAATTTATTCCAGCACCGATTACTGGGTATTTACTCTCCTGGACCCACGGTACAAGCAAAATCTTTCCACTCTCATCCCTGGAGAGGAAAGGAGTGTGAGAATGCATGAATACCAGCAGGCCCTGGTCCACAAGCTGAAACAGTATTTCTCTTCTGACAGCGCTAGCGGCAGAGGGCGTACTTCTGCGGGACAAGTAGCGAGGGAGAGTAGGCGAGCAGGCAGCTTGTCCAGCACTGGCAGGAGTACGCTTTACAAGGCCTTTGTCAGTTTTATGTCACCCGGCAAGACACTGTCACCTGTCCTCAGTCTCGGCATAGTAGGGCTGATCTTTACAGAAAGATGGTGAGGGAGTACGTAGCTGACCATACCATCTTCCTAAATGATCACACAGCTACCTACAACTACTGGGTTTCAAAGCTGGACATGTGGCACGAACTGGCGCTGTACGCCTTGGAGGTTCTTGCCTTCCCTGCCGCTAGCGTGTTGTCCGAGCCGGTTTTCAGTGCAGCTGGTGGCATCATCACCGATAAGCGTACATGCCTGTCGACTGACAGCGCTGACAGGCTGACGCTTATCAAGATGAATAAAGCCTGGATTTCTCAGGATTTCCATTCTCCACCAGGTGAAAGAAGCTCAACCTGAATAATGTATGCACTCCTCCTCCTCATTGTCCTCCTTCTCCTCCTCTTTGTATACTAAAGCAGAGGAAACTGGCTATTTTTTGTCAGGGCCAACTGGCTCTAGCTATAGTACTCTATGTATTTAATTTTTCTGGAGGGCCACCTACCTGGTCCTCTGGTTTAAACAATTTTTGGGAGTGCCACATACAGGCACTCAATCTATTTAATTTTTCTGGAGGACCACCTACCTGCTCCTCTGGTTTGAAAACTTTTTTGGACTGCTACATACAGGCACTATCCAAATTAAATTGTCTACATAGCAGCCTCCACACGTCGTCTTTTTAGCTGCCTCCACACATTGTCTCCATTGCTACCTCCACACGTCATCGCCATAGCTGCCTCCAAAAGTTGTCCATATAGCTGCCTACATACATCGTCCACTTAGCAAACGAGCTGTGTCAGGCAGAATTTTGGGTTGTTTTCATGGCTTCCACATCAAACTTGTTAACTTTGTCGCCACACTGCTGTGTTATCCACAAAATATACTGGCAAACTTTTATCACTTACCGATATTATTTCAGCGCTTCTTGCGCATCTGTTTACATTCCCCTCACCCGCCATAACCCAAACTTATAAGAACACTACTACACTTGATCTTATACAAAAGGTTCTTAGAAGTGCTGTTTGGGGAGTAGCCGAGAGACAGGGGCTTGGATAGGCGAAAGCTCGCCTGGCAGCGGAGCGCCAGCTCCATCCCAAGACCCAACTAACATAGTTTTAACCGCAGCACCTTTAATCTACTTCTAGTTCACTGCCTCCATACATCGTCCCCTTATCAAACGAGCTGTGTCAGGCAGAATTTTCAGGTGTTTCACCAGATACATAGTGGAACTTGGCCCATCTGTCGCCGCCATGCTGGAGACCTGAAGTTGCAATCATAGCAGCGCAATATGGATGCCCCATACTGTCGCTCTTAATCATGGAAGTCGTCTCCATGGCTGCCTCCACATGTCGTCCCCTTATCAAAAGAGCTGTGTCAGGCTCATTTTTCGGGTGTTTCACCAGATACGTTATGGAACTTGGTCACTATGTCGCCACCATACTGTGTTATCGCCTAAATATACCGTCAACCTTTTGTTCACATAGGAAATCATTTCAGCGCTTCTTGCTCACCTCCTTTGGTTCCTCTCTGCCACCCATTGGTTTGAAGCCTGAGTCCATTTAGGGTATGTCGCCATGACACTCTCTAGCCTGCCGCTGCTGCCGCTGCCTCTGCATGCCGTCCCCTATAGTGTCAGGGTCAATTATTGCATGTTTTAGATGCTATCTAGCCTCATTCGGTCACTCTGTCATGGTCATGCTGTTGCCCATAATTTTGGCATAATGGTACGATTAAGCAGCCTCAGAGGCATCCATGCATGCAACCCCTGCTGTTTCCTGTCCATTTCCGTGGTGTTTCCATCCTTTTCTGAGGTTCCCAGGTGTTTGGCCAAGCTTCCCTGTGCAGAGCCTTGGTCCCCTTGAAAAATGCTTGAGTCTCCCATTGACTTCAATGAGGCTCATTATTCGAAACGAGCACTCGAGCATCGGGAAAAGTTTGTCTCGAATAACGAGCACCCGAGCATTTTAGTGCTCGCTCATCTCTATTTACTACAGATTACTTTATAACAGCCATGGGAGTCTAGGAGAGACTCTTGGAACCCCCAATAACTTTACAGGGGGCACTCCAATAAGTGGCAAGCACCGATCATGTATGTTAGCAGTCCATGTGCCCTCTCAGTACATTCTTAACAATGCTCTTCCATTATATTACACATTGTTTAGTGTTAATAAAATAATGCCGCAATAAAGTTTTTCTACATCAACTTAACGTTGTGCTCCAGATTTACATTATATTGCATGAGGGGGTTTGTTTTATTTTTGTTAGATGTTACTTTAATTGTGAAAAGCTGACACTCACACTTTGAAATGTGTATTTTAGAAAACCTGGAGATTGTAGGGGAAGAAGGCATAAGTGTCATGTATTTCTGCTTGTAATCCATCTATACAGACTACTCTTTCCCTCCTACCTTTTGCTTTGCCTTTGTACATCTGAAAGTAGTTACAGCATTATTCATAAACCATCCAGATAAGAAGAAAGACTTCTTCACATTGCTGTTGCTAGGCCCAAACATCTAGGTTCACTGTTGTGCATACTGCATCCTAATGAATATAGAGCCCGAGCTCCAGCAGCATGGAGGCACTCCGGACTTATCAGTGTTGTCAGGTTAATTCACTTTGATACATTGCCAACTAGACCACTCTAATCAATGAGGAGTAAAAGCTGTCTGTGCATCAGAGGGAATTAACTGATTCATTGGCTGCCTGGGTTATTGTGATGTGAAGCATTTCACGAAGGGAGGAAACATGAAAGGAAGAGAGAGACGCGTATGCTGTACACCTAGATGACAATATACTGCAGAACAGGTGGTAATGATGTACAGATAAATTGTGATTGTGATGTAAATTAGACCCTGCCAAAGATTTTGCTAGCTTGTCATAATATTCCCTCACTCCAGCTACTTGTTTAACCCTCCCCACACCACTCAAACAATGGCAGAGTACATAATAAAAGTGCAAAGAGTGAAAGACACTAATTTTTACTAAGGGTCCGAACGCCGCACTTTCGGCGGGTTTTCCGAATATTTCCATTTTGTGCCGAATTGCCCCGGATTTTGGCGCATCGACGCCGGCTTGCACGTGGCAGAAATTGGAGGGCGGGCCGTCGGATTCGGACAAACCGCGGAATTTAAAAAAGGTTTTGTGTCGAGAGATCAAGCACTCACATGCACTGGGAAGGAACTGCTAGTGCTGTGAGATGCAGTATGCTGACAATGGGGGTCATTTTCTAAGGGCTCGATTCACGGTTTCCCGACGTGTTACCCGAATATTTCCAATTCGCACCGATTTTCCCTGAATTGCCCCGGGTTTTTGGCGCACACGATCGGATTGTGGCGCATCGGCGACGGCATGCACGCAACGGAAATCGGGGGCGTGGCCGAATGAAAACCCGACGGATTCTGAGAAACCGCCATATTAAAAAAAAAAAAAGTGTCGCTGGACACGCACTTACCTTCACCAAGAATAGGATCATGAACTCCGGCGTACCTCAGCAGACTTCAGCGCAGCAGCAACACCTGGTGTACGTCGGAACTGCCTTAGTGAATCGCCAGAAGACCCAAATCCACCACAGAGAACGCGCCGCTGGATCGCGAATGGAGTGGGTAAGTAAATCTGCCCCAATGTGTTTAGATTATCAGGGTACATGGTTTATCTACACTTTTATTTAGCTTCTGAACATTCTACTGCTCATAGAAAAAGAGAGATGATGAGATCCATGAGATGAATATAAAACACATTCACGCTCTCAGCTTTGCTAACTCACCTATTACACACACAAACACAGCTCTGCTATATTCCTGCCTCCCAGATAAAGGGCTTATTTTGCCTGTAGCTAGCAGAGTAAGTCTCTGCACGCTGATTGCTGGCAGAAAGTGCCTGTGTCTGAGATGATCTTGTAATGCAGGGAGTAGGGGCAATAGGCAGAGAGCACTGCAGTGTGCAGATACAAGAAGCTATTCATGAGAAGAATCTGATCATAGTCAGAAGATTTATGGTCGGTTCCAGGGGCAACCAAAATTGTAAACGCCAGGACTGATAGAGACAGGTTGGAATTATATCTGTGAAATGCTGTAATTTTGTTAATAACAGTGAATTAGAGAATGTGTTCTTTTGTTATCCAAGTATCCAAGTATTTTTAAGAATTTTGTCTTTATGGGAATACCTGCTGTAAAACAGGTGCATTGCTGAAATTGGATAAATGTGCATCTATAGTGAAAGTAAATACTAGTTACATCTTTATAGACTGTTTTGTATATAATTTTGTGTATTTTACTTTATAGAGTATTTTATGTCATTTACACTTTATACTCACTATATGACTAGGACAGTGTATTCAAAAGGATCTTTTTTACTTAGCTGTGTGTAATATATTAATTATGAAGCATATGTTGGCTTTAATTATAGAACTTAGAGATAAGCAATGCCTCAGGCAGTTATCTCTCTGGTTTTCAAATGCAGGCTATGCCCTTGAACTAGATGGAGACAGCCATATATTCTCCAGTGATAACCTTCATAGGTGAATGCTTAGAGTCTGGATCTCAGGACATGCTCCATGATAATATGAGGCTTACAATATTCTCATTGCTGTGTGATTTTTTGAATATATTAGTAGTAATAAGTAAAATGTAAGTATAGATAGGAGTGCAGAGTCGCTTTACCATACTGTAACATAGTGGGGGAGACATTACTGCAGATATCCATGTTTTTTCCTTCTGGTGCTTTTCTAATGTTGTCTTTACAGTCTGCTCTATCTAGCAGGGATGCGAAGATCTGTGCATTTCCCACGGGGACACAAATACATAACAGTGTTTACATTAGGAAGATGGAATATTTGCAGATTTGTTCCAGCAATTAGAAGAGGATTGGAATGTTTTAAAAAGAAATGAGCAAAACGCGATCAGCTATATCTCAGACTTCCAAATGATCACATTCATTTTAGATTATAAAAAATGCATGCTGGTAAAGAGGTTTCTAGTTTTCTGCTTGAGAATCTTCCTACAGAATGCAGAATGTGTAATGGAGGATGGGTAATTTGCCACAGACTGTATTTACCTTTTATGTTTATATAGAATACCTTTATATATAGAAATCTTGGTTTTACCACTGCCATTAGTGATGAATAGCTTTTGAAAATTCAGGTTTAACGGGTTCATCCAAAATTTCAGTTTGGGACTGTAAAGTTCTACCCCTGTTCACACAACCTCAGGTTCTCTAATGACTAATAAAATTCACAGAGTGAGCTCAAAGAAATAATACCAAGACAAAGTATGGTATAATATCTCAATCTGTGTGGAGCAGTGTTGCCGTGAAAGGCTAGACAGATGTGAGATTCTTTATTTGTGTTACAAAGGATTATACAGAAACCAGCAGTGGGTCAGGACCTGGGCTTGGTTACTTAGGGATAAAGAAGTAATGTCCATAGTCCATTGGTTGGTAAATTATTACACGGGCATCGCAGACATAAAGGCTCTGTTTTCCCTGGAGTGGGTAATATTCTTAAATCCCTCTTGTGACATGGGTAAACATTGCGGAGGGGCTCTACCATTCTTTTGGTGCAGAGGATTAAACTTTGATTAGCTTCATCTGTAGTCAAATGTCCTCTTAGTTTCAGCATTCTGCAAGCATATGAAAAATAAAAACATTTTCGTTAAACATATAACAATACTTCACAGGACGATCTTTGACTTGAACACAAATCCCACTTAAGGCAATGGCAAACCAAATTTTAACAACTAAAAATAGCTGTAAAATGGGGCCAGAGGGTGGAAAATGGTGGAGATAACAGGGAATTTGCCCTGCACAAAATAGGTTGAAAAAAGGACTTAAGATAATAACATATAAAACACAATAAACAAAGAAAAAACATTTTAAAAAATTTATTGAATGATGTGAACTGTCACAGCAGTTAAAGATGCTCTGGAAATTTAGACCCAGTTATTTTCTCTGCAGTATAACAATGGGAAAACCACAAAACTTTCCTCTCAGTGCAATTAAACTCCAGTGCATAATTTGTCAATTTCAAGTAAAATAGGTGGTACTGCAGAATTTGTTAATTTCAAGTTCAATTGCAGTTGCTGCAGAATTTGGCAATTTTAAGTCAAATCTCAGTTACTGCCATGTTTCACTCTCTACCAATGTATTCAGACACTGGCACAGCCAAGTTGTGTGGTATCCATGCCTGGTTAATTTTAGTGAACGTGGGAATGTCCAAGTTGGCTGTAGACAGGGCAGCCATCAGGAAATTCGGGGCCCCATACAGCAAAAGTGTCTGGGCCCCAACACACCCCAAAACCGAACAAGCCTCCTGGCCCCCGCAGTGACCTTTCACAAACAGGGTTTGAGGCCTGTTGCTACGACAAGGCACACTCTTCTGGTAGATTGCCAATAGGAGTCATACTTTTGGTCAAGTATATTTATTATAGTGCAAATATGGCATCAAAAACTAAAGCATGGTGAACAGTAAACATATAAAAGTGTTTAACAGACAACATATAACAAATATAACATTATAAAGTGCAATTGCTAGGGCCGCCACTATCTTTTAATGTTTTAATAAAGAATTGTGTTAATTACCAGTGGGGGTGCTCCAGTGCACCTAAGGGCTCTTTACGTCACCCTGCCACCAGTCCTGAGGTAATCTGAAGTCCTGGTACCTGTGCCTGCTCAGCAACCTCTGTGAATCACTGCATAAGGGTCAGGACTTCATATTTCCTCAGAACCAATGGGAAGGAAAAGAAGGAGCGTTCATTGCATGCCCCAAGGAAACCTAAAGTCCCTGCACCTGCACACTGATTCACAGAGGCTGCTGAGCAGGCACAGGTATCGGGATTTCGGATCACCGCAGTCCGCAGGACTGGCCGCTGGGTGACATAAGGAGCCCTTAGGTGCACTGGAGCACTCCCACTGCTCCTAAGCTGGTAATTAACATAATTCTTTATAAAAGCATTAAAGGATAACCATAGAGGCCATTTTGATGGAACTTACAGTGCTGAAGTCAGGGTCATCAGGTGCATAGCATGATACCTTCAGGTACTATGCTGTGCACCTGGTGCTCGATTCCCTTTAAACAAGGGATATATATAAAGACAAAATACTCATGTACCACACTATAAAAATAACTTTATTAGATGCATGCATCTATAAGTGTGTAGTCACAAGAATGCCAATAAATAAGCATCAGCATTCAATGGATAAAGTAAATGCAACAATGTTTATAAATATATGTAAACTTCACCATAGGTGTAAACAAAAAATTAAACCAACTCAAATCACTTTGAGCCTCTATTGCAACAAACAGTTGGTCCCAGCAGCTCCAAAAAAGTGTACAGTTGGTGCAACATGGTCCTTGTGCTGACTGCATCACAAGGACTGCACTTCTCACATCATAACCCATATATGATGCAGGGAGCTCTGAGCACTTGGAGCTGCAGTGAACTGTAATGACATCGTTTGTCTTTACAGTGCACTGCCACTCCAAGCACTGTGGAATTCCTTGCATTATAACTGGCTTAGGGTGCAGTCCTTGTGACGCGGTCAGCAAGGACCATGTTCTACAAACTATACTCTGGCCTGAAGCCACATCAGCTAGATCTTGGCAAAGTAACCGCAAATTCAGATTCACGGAGCAATCAGTCTTCTTACTTTCAGATTTGCAAAATCTTTTATCAAATTCCGCTACCTGTTCAGAAAATGCTGAAAACTTTACTAACAATTAACATCCCTACAGACAGCTCCCTGACACTGTGTGACTGACTACAGGATCTGGGAGTCATTAGTGGCATCTAGTACCTTATAGATGACAATCTCTTCCATCAGGAGGACTTTATTCCGGGTTCTCCAATCCATGACGTATCACAGGTGAATTCACAGCTGGATATCTTCAGCTCCGTGCAGCATCTCCACCCGGCGTCCCTAAAAATACCACAGTCACTTACAGTATAAAGTCTCCTGGATAACAACACTGCGCTCCTAAATAACCCTCACAACACAAGTGACCGCACGCTACCCCACATAGAACACATCCCCTCATTATATATAAATATTCTACTGGAATTATAGCATGTACAGCACCAATCAATATACAACACCCCTAATTTATTAATACAGACCCCCCCCCAATATTTGGTTTACATGATGCAAAGTAATCTATTGTATCTTATGAATAATATATCCCACCCAGTTATTATGTTACATGTGAATTTATATAGAGTACTACCCTGATTGAAGTAAATATATAGCACCTCCTAATGAATATATATATATAATTTATTTTTATAGGCCCCCCAGTATAAACAGTATCCAGCCCCATATAAATATATACAGCCCCCCCAGAATAAACAGAATCTGGCCCCATATAAATATATACCCCCCCCCCAAGAATAAACAGAATCTGGTCCCATATAAATATATACAGCCCCCCAGAATAAACAGAGTATGACCCCCGATATAAATATATACAGCCCCCCAGAATAAACAGAGTATGGCCCCCCATATAAATATATACAGCCCCCCAGAATAAACAGAATCTGGCCCCCCATATAAATATATACAGCCCCCCAGAATAAACAGAATCTGGCCCCCCCATATAAATATATACAGCCCCCCCCAGTGTAATAAGAATTTGGCCCCCCATATAAATATATACAGCCCCCCCAGAATAAACAGAATCTGGCCCCATATAAATATATACCCCCCCCCCCAAGAATAAACAGAATCTGTCCCATATAAATATATACAGCCCCCCAGAATAAACAGAGTATGGCCCCCGATATAAATATATACAGCCCCCCAGAATAAACAGAATCTGGCCCCCCATATAAATATATACAGCCCCCCAGAATAAACAGAATCTGGCCCCCCATATAAATATATACAGCCCCCCTAGAATAAACAGAATCTGGCCCCATATAAATATATACAGCCCCCCTAGAATAAACAGAATCTGGCCCCCCCATATAAATATATACAGCCCCCCCCAGTGTAATAAGAATTTGGCCCCCCATATAAATATATACAGCCCCCCCAGAATAAACAGAATCTGGCCCCATATAAATATATACCCCCCCCCCCAAGAATAAACAGAATCTGGTCCCATATAAATATATACAGCCCCCCAGAATAAACAGAGTATGGCCCCCGATATAAATATATACAGCCCCCCAGAATAAACAGAATCTGGCCCCCCATATAAATATATACAGCCCCCCAGAATAAACAGAATCTGGCCCCCCATATAAATATATACAGCCCCCCTAGAATAAACAGAATCTGGCCCCATATAAATATATACAGCCCCCCTAGAATAAACAGAATCTGGCCCCCCCATATAAATATATACAGCCCCCCCCCCCAGTGTAATAAGAATTTGGCCCCCCATATAAATATATACAGCCCCCCCCCCAGTGTAATAAGAATTTGGCCCCCCATATAAATATATACACCCCCCCCCCAGTGTAATAAGAATTTGGCCCCTCATATAAATATATACAACCCCCCCCCCCCCCCCAGGAAAAATGGGATCTGGCCCCTTATAACTATACACAGCCTCCCTAGTAAAAAAGTATATATCGAAGACAAACCCCCCCCCCCGTTACAGTAGTAATCGCCCCCTAATATATATATTTAATTAATAATTGGACAATAAAAATAATAAAACTTGTACTTACCTCACGGCAGGGTGCTCCCACGGCGCGCGGCTCCCATATTCACGCGGCTCTTCTGGCAGCGGCTCTTCTGGCTGAGTGACACAGGCGCGTTACGTCATCATCAGCCGCCTGTGTCACTGCACTGTACGGAGCGACGCCAGCAGCCGTAAAGGCGCTGCGCCGCTCCGCATGTAAATCGCACCTGTTTCTTAAAGAGACAGGTGCGATTTATCTGAAGGGAGATTCGGGCGCCAGCGGGCGCCCGAATCGCCCAGATTGGAGCTGCAAAATGCCGCTTTTAAAGAGGGCCGCATTCTGCCGCCCGAGGCGAGATTTTCATCTCGCCTCATGGTCAGGGCCAGATTAAGGGTCCCAGTGGTATGGAGCACCTCCTTTAGGATGGGGCCCCCCCAGCTCTGCAGCCAATGTGGGGCCCCCTCCCACAACGATATAAGTAAAAAGGTACCACATAGTTATACTGTTTAAAAGCTCTAGAGATAGTAGAAACCAAAAAATACTCCCGCCATACTATTTTAAAATGATACCACAATACTGTCACCAATTAAAACTACCATAAGACCAGTATTCCAAACAATACCGCAACTATTTATAAATGATTCCTCCAAAATGCAGCATCACCACAACATAAAGATAGTACCAACATCCTGATAATGAGCACAAGACTCTATACACAGAGCAGTATTACCAATAATTTACCACATATAAACTCTCTAATCACTAATGACACCTCTGTACAAGGCCAAATAATAACATTGCATCATGATTATCACCACTACATAATAACCGAATAATACTGCAATAATATATAATAACCTACACACAGACTAGTACGTACCACCATATAGTGACCATATAGTAGTATATACCAGTCCTGCACAGAGGCCGCAGTGTCATCCAATCACTTACAGGTGACGTCCCTCATGTTGTCTCTTCCCTTCTTTCTGATCTTCCTGTAGACTTCTTCCATCCATCACTCATCTGTGCAGGTTTATAAAACAAACATAGTTGACATCATGCTATATACACCTCACACCACAACTGACCACATTGTGCCCCCACATTTATCATATATACACCTCACACCACAACTGACCACATTGTGCCCCCACATTTATCATATATACCCCTCATACCACAACTGACCACACTGTACCCCCACATATATCATATATACCCCTCACACCACAACTGACCACACTGTACCCCCACATATATCATATATACCCCTCACACCACAACTGACCACACTGTACCCCCACATATATCATATATACCCCTCACACCACAACTGACCACACTGTACCCCCACATATATCATATATACCCCTCACACCACAACTGATCACACTGTACCCCACATATATCATATATACCCCTCACACCACAACTGTCCACACTGTGCACCCATAATACTAGACAAAGGGTTCCCCATAGAGCTTCATTAGGTAGGCCTCTCCCTTAGAAATTTATTAGGCAGGGCTCTCCTTTAATAAATCATTAGGTAAGCCCCCCTTAGGAATTTATTAGGCACAGGGTTAATACACACACAGTGATGTCACAGCACAGGGGGTTAATACACACACACAGTGATGTCACAACACATGGGGTTAATACACACACACAGTGATGTCACAGCACATGGGGTTAATACACACACACAGTGATGTCACAGCACAGTGGGCTGATACACTAACACAGTTATGTCACAACACAGAGGGTTAACACACACAGTGATGTCACAGAACGGGGGGCAAATACACAAAGTGATGTCACAGCACCAACGTTATCAATAAGAGAAAGCATAACAATTACGGATGACAATAACCCCACACCCCATTGCTGGCTCTCTATGGACACTATGAATATATCAGGACATGTACAGTACAAACTGAGAGCTGTCTCACACTAGAAGGTTAATCTGTGAGTACAATACTGCAGAAGTGGCTTCTAGTACCTCACAGGTGACATGTCTTCTCCTTCAGGGTCAGAATCGACATAACTTTTGGCTGAAGAATTTTGCAGCAGATGTCTTCAGCTTCCGGCAGCACATGCCCCACACTGTGCACCTAAAAATACCACAGTTACTCACAGTATAATGTCACCTGGATAACAGAAAAATGCCCCCCCCAAATATACTGCATATATCAAAGAACACATTGCGACCCCCAATATATTACTATACTACAGCCCTTGAATAAATAATACTGTACCCCTAATTATATATGTTGCCCCCCAATTGATGCCTTAATTTATAAGGCCCCCTTTAATTAATTAATTTACCTATTTATAGCCCTCTCAAATATACTGGGGTGCCCCATGCATTTTAGATGCTGGTCACCTCAAGAAATTATTTAATATATGGCCCCCCATTTACTTAATGTACTGCCCCCATCAATGAATTATGTAATATACTGCGGGATTTTTGCGGGATGAGCGGACGTTTTCTTTGCTACCACTGTTACTGTGCAGGACACTGTTCAGGACTGTACAACCTTTTGGTCATTTTTTGTCAAATTTTTTATATGTTGCAAAATAGTGAAAAAGTGGCGTTTCAGACATTTGAGCGCTGTTATCCGTTATGGGGTTCAACACAGTGAATAACCGTTATTATATTTTGATAGATCAAACATTTTGGAATGAGGTGATAGCTAATATGTTTATGATTTTACTTGTTTACTTTTATATCAGTTCTAGGAAAAGAGGGTGATTTGAACTTTTAGGTTTTATTTTTTTCCCCTTTTTCATATATTTTTTTCAACTTTTCAGACCCACTAGGGTACTTTAACCCTAGGTTGTCTGATTGATCCTATCATATACTGCCATACTACGGTATGGCAGTATATGGGGATTTTCCATATAATCTATTACAATATGCAAATTGTACATTGTAATAAATTAGCAGGAATGTAACAGCTTCGGGCCTTGTAAAGACCCCAGGCTGTCACCGCAATGGATTGTTGCTCCCCAATGACGTCATGGGGAGCAATGATCGAAACAAAGAAGGGGGCGTCCTCTCATCTTTTGACTACCACTGGCGGCTTTGCCAGCTATGATCAAGGGGTTAACACCCGCATATTTGTACCGTTTGTGGGTGTTAGCAGTGGGTGTTTGCAGCAATATGCAGCAAAACCCTTGTCTGTATGACGAGACCTCGCTCTGTGATCCCTCCTGATAAATGCTTAAAAACGCCATGCCGTAATAGTACAGCGTGGAACGTTCAGAATTTAATATACTAGAATGAACATTGGAATACTAATAATAAATTGTATGATATGTCCCCCCCACAATGAATTATTTGATATGCTGCCCCCCCACAATGATTTATTTGATATGCTGCCCCCCCCCCCACAATGATTTATTTGATATGCTGCCCCCCACAAGGAATGAAATGATATGCTGCCCCCCCACAATGAATAAAATGATATGCCGCCCCCTCCCCCACAAGGAATGAAATGATATGCCGCCCCCCACAATAAATTAAATGATATGCTGCCCCCCCACAATGAATTAAATGATATGCCGCCCCCCACAATGAATTAATTGATATGCCGTCCCCCCCCACAATGGATTAAATAATATGCTGCCCCCCCACAATGGATTAAATGATATGCCGCCCCCCACAATGAATTAATTGATATGCCGTCCCCCCCCACAATGGATTAAATGATATGCTGCCCCCCCACAATGGAATAAATGATATGCTGCCCCCCCACAATGGAATAAATATGCTGCCCCCCACAATGAATTAAATGATATGCCGCCCCCCCCCCACAATGGATTAAATAATATGCTGCCCCCCCCCCACAATGAATTAAATGATATGCCGCCCCCCACAATGGATTAAATGATATGCTGCCCCCCCCACAATGGATTAAATGATATGCTGCCCCCCCCCCCCACAATGAATTATATGATATGCTGCCCCCCCACAATGGAATAAATGATATGCTGCCCCCCCACAATGGAATAAATGATATGCTGCCCCCCCCCACAATAGAATAAATGATATGCTGCCCCCCCCCCACAATGAATTATATGATATGCTGCCCCCCCACAATGGAATAAATGATATGCTGCCCCCCCACAATGGAATAAATGATATGCTGCCCCCCCCCACAATAGAATAAATGATATGCTGCCCCCCCCCCAATGGAATAAAATGATGTGCTGCCCCCCCACAATGGAATAAATGATGTGCTGCCCCCCCACAAGGAATTAAATGATGTGCTGCCCCTCCACACTGAATTATTTAATATGCTGCCTCCTCCCCCACCATGAATTATATAATGTTCTGCCCCCATATTTTAATAAGCCCCCACCATGTTTTTACTGCTATTTGATTTAAAAAAAAAAAAAACTCGTACTCACCTCAGGCTCCCACATCTTCTTTCTTCAGCCCGCGGCCAGGCAGGAAAGGGTGCGCGGCCGCGTGATGACGTCATCGCGCGGCCGCGCATCCTAATTCATGGAGCGATGTGGCCGGAAGACAACCCCGGCGCACATCGCTCCAGTAATAGTGCTCGAGCGGCCGTTTCCGGCCGCATCGAGCACTATACAGTGACGGGCAGGAGCTTCCGGTCCGGACGGACGGAGGTCCCTGCCCGTCTACCGTGGAGAGTGTCGGGGCCTGCCGGGGCCCAGCAGGAGCATGAATATCGGCGCTATTGGAGCGCCAGGCCGGGGGCCCCCAACCAATAAATCCGGATCCGGGGGCCCGGCGCTAGCGCTCCAATAGCGCCAATGATGATCCGGCTCTGCTCATGGCAGATGCGGCCCTGCGGGCCCCCCCCTAGTGTCTTAGAGTCCGGGCCCCATAGGGCAGTACCAGTTGTACTGCCCTATCGGCGGCCCTGGCTGTAGATACCCAGATCCTCTTGCGGTGATGGCATCACCGGTGGTGCTGAACATGAGCTCTGTCGGTATTCTTTCCACAGGGTAGGATAGTACCTGCAAGGCTTATAGTGCAAACTCAGGCCAAATGTCTTATTTTCACACCCTGTAATTGAATGAAGAGGACCCATCCTTCAGTACCAGGGGACTTGTGGACAGATTATTTTCACAATGTGAGATGTGACAGTCTGTCTCCTAACATTAAGCGTTGTATGTGATGGTGCTACAGGTTGAAGAATTGCACATGTTACATATAGATAGGCTGACACACGTGTCCCTTCTATAAATCTGTATGACCAACTCTTTGCATAGAAATATAAAACCAAAAAAGAATCAAGAGTATTCAGGTCCAATTAAATCAATGCCTTATTAAGAAAAAAGACAAAAATAAATATGAATAACACACATTAAAAAACATCGGTGATGGTACTCCAAAATAGACTATATTGCCATCTAGCCCGATTGAAACACAGAAATATATTTCAAATATATATATAATATATGCCGCAAACCACAGGGAGGGTGTGTGCTAGAGACAGTTATCTGATTATGCTTGATATATGTTATATTCCTTTATTGTTTTTGTTATACTTGGTTTTGTTCATGGCTTTTTTTGTAGAGATTCATTTGTGGTTCTGGGCTATGTATCGTGTAGGAATTGCCATCTTTCAGGCTGTCTTCCTTAGGCTATATTCATACTGCCGTTGCCCGCCCGTACCGTACCGTAGCGGGCAACGGCAGTGTACGGGGAGAGGAGGAGGAGGTGAGCGCAGCTCACCCCCGCCCCTCTCCATAGCAAACTATGGCGCACGGCCCCGTATTACGGGAAAAGATAGGACAGGTCCTATCTTTTTCCCGGGTACGGAACGGTACGGTGCCGCACGTGTGCTGCACCGTACCGCTCCCGTAGGGTGCCGTGCGCCCATAGGAGTGTATGGGGGACGTATATCGGCCGTATATACGTCGGCCGTATATACGTCCCCCATACGTTAGTGTGAATGTAGCCTTACACTTATGGAGACTTTATTCTGCTCTTTTTATTCATCCATGGATGTGCTAACTTTCCCCTCCCTGTGGTTTGCGGCTGTGACTTGCGCTCACCAGGCTCTCAGTAGCGCACCTGAGGGCTCGGCCATCCGTGGTCGCATCGGGTCACCATGGGGATGGGATTTGCATGTTTCCACCTTTTTTAGGGGCGGAGTTCTCCTCATGTAGGGATTGGTGTTGTGGAGCTTTGGTGTTCCCAGTCACCACCCCTTCATTTGGATGGGACACGTCACGGTAATATCATACCATTTAATGTTGTGGTCACTATACCCCCCTGATATACCTAAGTATTTATGTATATGATACCAGGAGATGTTTCATTTTGATATACCTTAATACCTTAATAAGGTTATTCTTGAAATTTCCTTTGTTTTTAGCTTCTCCCCATTTGACCTTTGTATACATGACCCAGAAGTGGGGCAGATGTTAACCAAGCTAAGATATGCCCCTGTGGCGAGATCCCAGCCATGGAAGTGGGGCGGTCATGATTTAACCTGTACCTATTGGTGGAGCTATAGATTGATAGGAGTTTTAAGCCACATTTTGCTTAAATAGTGAGAGGAGTTCAATAAGCCATATGCCTCCTGAGGAAGCGACAACAAAGCAAAACGCCTGTCGGGGAGATATTGACCACAGCCCAGGACCCAGGAGTCTTTCTTAAATGGGTAACTAATCTCTATATGTTGATGTATACTGAGCACGATTTCAACATGGCCAACATGGATTTTTATGATGAAAGAGTAATGTTTACGCATTAGTATTTATATATATTTGGCACTTGCACTTTTTTCTGAAATATATTTCCTGGGTTTCAATCGGGCTAGATGGCAATATAGTCTATTTTGGAGTACTATCACTGATGTTTTTTAATATGTTTGTTATTCATATCTATTTTTATGTCTTTTTTCTTAATAAAGTATTGATTTAATTGGACCTGAATACTCTTGATTCTTTTTTGGTTTTATATTGGACCTGAATACTCTTGATTCTTTTTTGGTTTTATATTGGTTTTAAAGTTTATTTTACTTTACTTGCAGGTGCCTGCTCACACTTGAGGTGCGCAGATTGTTAAAAGGGCTTTCCCATTAAAGAAAATACTCAAATCTCAATCCCCTAGTGTTACTGCAATAAAGATTATTTTTAACCATTTACTTCACAATTTTACTCTGTTTTATTGCTGTTTTAGCTCCTAACACTCCCTGGTCATGGGTGTGGGCGAGGAATTTCTAAGCAGACACATTGGGGGTCATTTACTAAGGGCCCGATTCGCGTTTCCCCGACGTGTTACCCGAATATTTCTGATGTGCGCCGATTTTCCCTGTATTGCCCCGGGAATTTGGCGCACACGATCGGATTTTGGCGCATCGGCGCTGGCATGCACGCGACGGAAATCGGGGGGCGTGGCCAAACGATAACCCGGCGGATTCGGAAAAAACGGCGCATTTAAAAAACAAAAAGTGCCGCGGAGCTTGCACTTACCTTCACCAGGAATAGGCCGGTGTACTTGAGTGCATTTCAGCGGACTTCAGTGCAACAGTGCCACCTGGTGGACGTCAGAGGAACTACCTTAGTGAATCCCGTCCGGACCCGAATCCACCGCAGAGAACGCGCCGCTGCATTGCGAATGGACCGGGTAAGTAAATACTGCAGTATATGATAGGATCGATCAGACAACCTAGGGTTAAATTACCCTAGGGAGTCTGAAAAATTGTAAAAGTAAAAATAAAAAAAAGTTTTAAAAAAATGATAATAAAAAAGCCTAAAAATTCAAATCACCCCCCTTTCCCTAGAACTGATATAAATATTAATAAACAGTAAAAATCATAAACACATTAGGTATCGCCACATCTGAAAATGCCCAATCTATCAAAATATAATAATGGTTTTTCACTGCGTTTAACCCTGTAAGGGAAAGTAGCGCCCAAAGTTAAAAATGGCACTTTTTTGCCATTTTGAAAAATATAAAAAAATTCATAAAAAGTGATCAAAAGGTCACACAGTACTAAAAAATTATAGCAATGAAAACGCCCTCTAAAGTCGCAAAAAATGACACCACCATCAGCTCCGCGTACCAAAGTATGAAAAAGTTATTGGCGCCAGAAGATGATGAAATCCCCCAAAAAAATTTTGTACAGGAGGTTTTAATTTTTGTAAATGTATGAAAACATTATAAAACCTATACAAATTTGGTATCCCCGTAATTGTACCGACCCAAAGAATACAGTAGACCTGTCATTTGCGGCTCACAGTGAAAGCTGTAAAATTCAAGCCCACAAGAAAATGCTGCAAATGTGTTTTTTCCACCATTTTTAATGCATTTGGAATTTTCTTCCCGCTTCCCAGTAAACGCCATGGAATATTAAATACCACCGCTATGAAGTGCAATTTGTTACGCAGAAAATAAGCTATCACATAGCTCTTTATGTGGAAATTAAAAAAGTTATAGATTTTTGAAGGTGGTGAGTAAAAAATGGAAGTGAAAAAACTAAAAAATGCCAGGTCGTTAAGGGGTTAATAAACACTTCTTATCCTGCCCAAGTACTGTATGTGGGTCTCAAAAACGCAAAATCCTATTGTACAGTACAGTAAGTACTACATTCATCAGTTACAAAAAATATTTAAAACTATCAAAGTATTTGTTAAAATCTGCTTTTAGTATAATCAGGTTCAAATTAACTTTAATTTTATGTTGGTTGCTTCTCATTAACTAAATGTTAAACTAAACTAAAAAAAACTTATATTAATTCTACTTCAATTTATTATCTTTACAAGAAGAAATTGTGACCTCTCCAATTGGGATTCAGGGACAACAGATAGAACAGTAGTACACTATGTTCACTCTTATCACTCCAGCCCACAAATAGCCATGCCTGCTTGCCTCTGTGTATTCTAGGCGATACAGGACAACCACGAAGACGGTCTCACTTTATGCAACAGTGCAGACACAAAACAAAATAAACAAAGATAAGACACAATAAGGGTTGTAAATAATCTAAATCACAGCTTAGATAGCATATAACAGTGATGGAGGACCAATGGCATGGGTGCTCATAGCTATCTCTGTGGGCACCCAGGCTATCACCCCAGCACAGTTTACAAGACAGGTTAATTGACCCAAGGCATCCTCCTGCAGTCCTAGGATGTGATACGTTTGGTGCTATTTTAAAGCAATACTTCCTGGGTCTGCAGAGGATTAAGGAAGTGTGGAGAGGGCTGGATTATCATCGGGGCTCCTGCCCTGTGATTCTTCCTGTATAAGAGGACCCTGGAAGGAAGCTACGATGATAACCCAAATATACCTTCCTTCTTTTAATGGTATTAGTGTCCTCCAAACACCAATGCGATTGAAAGCTGTGGCACTGCAGGGAGAAGAAACTACTAAATTGCTATAGAGCACTTTGTGATAAATAAGTGGGTTTTGCTTGTAATTTGGCCACTCGGTCTCTAAATGGTTCACCATCACTGGCATAGAAGGTACAAAATCGCATACACCAAAGGATAGCCAAGAATCAGATAACCACTAATACAGAAGTAGCAAACAATAGCAATACAAATAATAGATCTGGCAAATATTACTTTTAATCAGGGACATAGCACACACAAGACATATATGCGTCAGCCAAGAACCTTGCTCAAGGTGAAATGGGCAGGGCTCTAACAGTATGAGTGACTTAACCCCTGCCAGTCTGGACCCAAACTGCAGAGAGCCAGGAGTGGTATGCTCAATCAGTGGCCCAGCACTAGAACATTATTCAGACTGCAGAAAACAAGTGAGTCATAGAGAAATCAGCAGGTTGTGAAAAATCATACAGCCTAAACATATTTCTTTTATAATATAAGAAAAACACTAACTTCACCCTCATAGTGGTCAATTGACAGTGGAACTAAGGCAGTTTCTTAATCTGATTATTTTCATCCCTCCAAATGTCCTTGATTTATTCATTTTGATCAATTACAAAAAAAAATCCCTCTTTTAGTGTAATTAGACGGTAGTCAAAATCGGCTTAGGTTCTTCAGTCTTTCTAATCATTCCTGAACAGCCTATTTAAAATGTAAAATTATACTTTATATTCAGATTCAGCAACTATTTGTTAATTTAGGATCCCATGCTGCACGGTTCTCACAGACAGTGCTGTGCACAATAGGCTTACATACGCTGGCACAGCAGCAGAGATCCCTGGAAATTACTGGAACATGTTGGCAATTGTTACTCTGGTGACATTCATTCATAAAGTTGACCTGCCATGCATTTCATTAGCAACTAAATTACCAATAATTCATCTAACAAGTGATTTAAATAACAGATACATAATACAGTATTGTATTAATAATACAACATGATTAAATCAAAAGCAGACAGTCCCTGCAATGTGAAAATAATTAATTAAGGATGAATTCTTGATTGTAAAGTCTTGGGTACTTTCAAGGACAGCAATGAATGTATTTCTACAGTAGAGCATATAAAAAAAAACACAAATCTGGAAAATAATCCAATCATAAAATGAATGTGCTAGACTAAAACTTAGTTAAAAAAAAATGTATTTAACATCTAACCAGATGTAATACATTTTCTTTAATAAATTGTATTGTTTAAACATTTTAGCCCGTTATGCCGAAATCCCTGCAAAACTGAGCAATTCTGCAGCAGAACAGCAAATGGAAGTGTCCTGGAAGAGATGATATGCCCCGCCCCCAGAACCTGTTCAATATTAATGGACTTTCTGAAAGGGTACACACCGGCTACATGCTAAAAACAAACAAGAATACAATGCTGGAGGAACATAGAACAAGGAAAACAACTTAGACATGGAGGTTTGTTTGGGTTTTCCAGCACAAAAGCAATTTAGTAACAGTGGTTGCTATTTACATGGATATGCAGCTATTTCTCAGTTTCATTCAACATTCTTTATATATTATTTACAGATATTTTGAAGCTGAGCAAAATGCTTTATCTTACCTAAAATGAAAATATTTCCTATTACAAAGTATGTTAATTGGTTTATGAACACAAGTTAACCCCTTAGGGACGCAGGGTTCTTTCTATCATTTCTCGCTCTTCACCTTCAGTTTTTACGACTTTCACTCTGCGCTCCAAATAACACCTCTACTTTATTCTTTGGTTCTGTACAATCACAGTGATACCAAATTTATATAGGTTTTATTGTGTTTTAAAACATTTTCAAAAGTTAAACGAATGTATATGAAAAAGAAAAAAAAAGTTGCCATCTTGTAACGCTACTAACTTTTTTATGTTTTGGTATACGGAGCAGTGTTGAGCCAACATTTTCATTGCTACCATTTTGAGGACTGTGCAACATTTTGATCACTTTTTATTCCTTTTTTTTATGTGATGTAAAATGGTGTAAAAGTCTCGTTTCGGACACAAGAAGCGCTACACAGTGCTAAACGGCTGTTGTTTTGTCTTGATGTGAAGCCCTGCACCTTCGTTTTCTCCTACCTCCCTTTTATGGCTTGTGCCATGCCTGTATTAAGTTTTTGTAAGTATTCACAAATAAATGCAACACTAAGAAGTTGCTATTCCTTTTTTCTGCTCTCCATTTTTGCTTGCAAGTTTCAAATTATCCTGTACAATGGGAATAGAGCACCACTGCCTGCTGCTGGAACTTATAGTTGTAAATGTATGAAAGCATTATAAAACCTATATAAATGTGATATCCTCATGATCATACCAACCCAAAGAAGAACCCCACAAGCCCACAAGAAAATGGTGCAAATGCGTATTTTCACCAATTTAACTGCATTTGGAATTTTTTCCCATTTCCCAGTGCATGCCATGGAATATTAAATACAGTCACAATGAAGTGCAATTTGTTACATAAAAAACATGCCCTAACACAACTCTTTACATGGAAAAATAAAAAAGATTTTTGAAGGTGGAGAGTGAAAAATTAAAACTTAAAAAGAAAAAGGGTCTGGTCGTTAAGGGGTTAATACAATGCCAGGGCTATCATTTTGGCCCAGCTGAGCTGTATTTGAATACCTAACCAGGTATCAAACATTTAGACACAATTGTCTCTAGGTCCATAATATCTTTAGAAAATGTAGCATTCATTAATATTCACAGCCTATCCAAAGTATAATATGGAACGATAGTAAAAGTGTCCAACCTTCAGAAATAATGTTCCTGGTCAGACATTTTATTTCTATGAACCTGCACATATTCTCAAGTTCATAAATCAGAGCAGGTTCTTTTATTTGCTCTATAACTTTCTTAAATAATCTTCTTTATGTATTTATTGTAAATTTCACATAAAGGTTGATGCAATTTATAAAGATAATAGCAAAATGATTTTCTTTTGTGTTGACATTGTGAACACAGTGAAGGTACAAGTATAAGTGTGCTTAGTAATAACAGGGCTATAAAAGCTGCATGGAAAATGTGCCACCATTGTCATAACTTAGCAATTATGATAATCTATAAAAGAATATTTCCTAGAATTATACAGAACTTAATGTAACAATTCCAAAAAAATGTAGACAATCTTAACAGTTTACAACTAAGATCTTATGTGTGAACGTGAAGTCATTTTATCTATATGACCTCTCCACACATAAGACACCAGAGAAATCAACAAAGATTAAAGTCCTAGAATTCTGGAGAAAGTTATATTTCAATTTAATGATAAATTTTTCAAGTATTTTTAGACAATTATTAGACATTTCTGCAACTTGTATACAAAAAAGTGAGGATTATCCGGGAATAAACATTGGGGCCAATGTATCAAGACTAGCACTTACCGCACCAGGCTTAAAGAGGTATTCCCACGAAGACAAGTTTCTTATAAGTACTTAGCATAAGAAAATAACACATTCTTTAATTCACTGTTATTTACAAAAATGCAGCATTTCACAGATATAAATCCATCAGTCTCTATCAGTCCTGGTGTACACAATTTCAGTTTTCCCTAGACACGACCCTGTAACTTTTCTTAGGATTGGGCAGCCTTCTTGGATGAGATCGTGGAGAGCTCAGAGACTCTCACTGATTCACAGCCTGTCAGCACATGGTGAGCAGAGAGAGAGGCTGCAAACAACAAGCTACAAAGAGATAAGTGATCCAGGGGAAGGGGATGGCAGGCGCATGTCAGTGAGATGTAGCAGAGCTGTGTGTCTAATAGGCATCTATCTCATGATCTGTGAGATGTAGTAAAGCTGTGTGCAATAGGCATCTCATCATCTCTGATCTGTCTCATCTCTCTGTCTATGTGTCAGTGTGTTAGTACAATGTCAGAAGCCAGATGAAAGTGCATATAGACCTTGTACCCTGATAATCTAACCTCATTGTTACCCCACAGAATAGATGGATAAAACAGTAATGTGTCTGCTTAGAAAGACCCCACCAACACCCTGGGAATTTACACTGACCAGCATAGAGTGATAGGAGATAAAACAGCAATAAAACTGAGTAAAATTGATTGTAAAATAAGTGGTTAAAATGATCTTTGTTGTGTTAACATTACTAGGGGATCGAGATGTGAGAATTTTCTTTCGTGGGAAAACCCCTCAATAATCGCCACAGCCGGCACACAAAAAGTTAAAAGTATTAAGAGGTTCCAGGTTATGGTAAATTTAGCTGGGCAAGAGCCCTTCTTGCTCCCTTCCCTGCCACCATACTTTTTTCAAAAGCAGCGGGCATGGTGAAAAAAGGATAGAAAGCCACAATTTCAATGGTGTGCACCAAAAATTGCAACTATCCTAGGTTTTCACAACGTGTGCCCCAAATGCCCTTAAATTTATGCAAATTGAGACAAAGAATACAAGTTATTTTCACAGACAAGAAAGTCTTGAACTCTACTAGAGCTATCACTCTGGCGTAAGAATCTTTGAGAAATCTGGCATGATTTAATTTCAGTTTCCAATAACAATTATTTGCCTGTTATCCCCAAAAATTAGATTTTACGGATTACATAATGATGGACATTTATTAAAACTGGCGTACAAGGCATGTAAAAAGTACAAATTCCTGATTCCTGGGTGTGATTGGGCAGGGAGACTATATTTATTATAGTCTTTACCAGAAATCCAGAAGATATTACATCTGAAATCTCCACCAAGGGAATTTCTAGATTTATTAGTGTCAAGAATACAAGAATAATAAAACATATAAAGAGTAATATAAAGCGAAAGGCATGAGAGAAGCCCAGTGACACCTCAGGCTCTTCAACAGAGCCCTCCTTAGGAGTAGATACAGAAAATATGCAGAGCGAAGGAAGGGAAATGTGTGGGAAGGAAAGGATAGGCTTAAGGGGAGGGCTCGGCTGAAGGGGGCATCCAGTCTGAGGGGGGAACCAGGGATGGTTCAGCGGAGGCCCCGGCGGATTATTACAGTAATCATCTATATTCAGTAAATTGTTGTAAGAGGATGCAAGGTTGCCAAACTTTTTAGAACTTGTCATGTATGCCAAGAATTGAGGAGGAGATGTCTTCCATGTGCATAATATCATTTGTTTTGTTAATGCACATGGCAGTTGTTGCCACAAAATTGGAATGCCATTCGAGTTTGAGTCAAAATGTTGCAGTGATGGAGACATCCAACACCCCACATCTCCAACACGTGGCAGGGACCTGTGGAAAGATAATATGCAGCCTAGTGGAAACTTTTTACCATCTAGCTAGGGGTTTATATCCCGCTTTCTGATATCTAGAGCTGATTGAGGTACTATGACATAGTTTAAATATCCTAGTCTAGTGTTCAGGCATTAGGGAAATATTTAGTTCCCACTCCCAAAGTTCCATGTAATGAGGGCAACTCAGGAATGGACAGGAGGTTAGCCAGTTAGAATCTTCCAAAAACTGTTCAGGCCTAATTTTCAATACGCCAGTTTTAATAAATTCACCCCAATTTGTATGGCCAGTTGAAGCATTTTGTTGCTGACTATTGCCTACTATGCTTTGACTTTAAGGGTGGCTTCTTAGATGTCATCTGCATGCAGGACATGCAGGATCCATTCTTATGTAAAAATTTTTCAGAGCTTTGTATGGATTCATGAATCTCATAATAGGTGCAGAAGGTCAGTCTTAATGACAATAGCCACCTTATTGAAAGAGAAATAAAAGAATACAAATCTTTCTAGCAAACTGAAGAAATGAATCTTGTATATAATTTTAATCATGGAAATCTGTATGTAAGACTCAGCATGTCTCAGAGCTCTGCTTTCTCTCTTTGATGATTCTGTAATCTTTAACCACCTGTTGTCATTAATTACAAATGACAGTTTTTTGTCAAGAGGAAAAACTTTTGTCATATCATAAACTATAATCCTCAATCACAGGTTTCTTGCATAACTATATGTTACTCTTCCCTCCTGGAAATATGCAAACTATATGATGACAAATGATTGTACTAAGCATCTTTCATCCCTTACCATACATTGATTTGCTGCACAATAATGGGAACCTATTATTTACAGCATGGGCAACACCATAGCATGACTCCTCTCCACTACTACTCACTGGGTTCAAGGCTCTTTTTTGCATAGTGATGAATTTTCTATAAAAAATATACCATTGTGATCTTGTTACTATCTGGAATAGCAAGTTGGTGGCAACTTTTTAAGCCTAAGGAAAACGGTCATAGGTGAGGAAAAGCCAAGGAGACAGCCCGTCCTGCATTAGGGAACCGCCAACCGCACCAGCATATGGTCTCAGAAGGGGTCTGAGGATCTTATCTCAGTACCTAATGGAAGTCAGGCTACCTTTAATGAGTACATGTAGGGCTGTCTCCTGGCAGCATCTCCAGCCTCTGGACACTACACTGACAGACACAGCAAACCTTCTTGCCACAGCTCGCATTGATATGCCATTCTGGAAGAGCACGTAATAGGGTGATCATATAGGCATGGAGCCTCATTTTGACTTGTTTTACAGACATTACATCAAAGTTGGATCAGCCTGTAGTGTGTTTTTCCACTTTAGATTTGTGGGTGACTACAAAACCAGGCCTCCATTGGTTAATAAATTTGATTTCCATTGATTTTTTTCTTCATTGACTCTTCTGTGATTTTGTTCAACACATTCAATTTTGTACATAATAAAGTATTCAGTGAAAATATTTAATTCATTCAGATCTAGAATGTGTCTTTTGAGAGTTCCCTTTTTTTTGAGCAGTGTAAATATCTCCTCATCTCATTCAAATAAGACACTGGGGTTTATTTGCTAAGGGTCCGCAGAACGCAATGACAGGTATTTACCTGGGGATTTTGTTGCACACGATCAGATTATGGCGCAATCGCGCCAACTTTCATGCAACCGAAATGGGGGGGGTGGGCCGGTTAACAAAATCTTACATGAATGGAGCTTCCAAGATGCTGGCAAAGAAAAGAAGGAACAGATTCTTTGTTTGCCATAAGTGATGAGCTAAAACCTTCAATTTCATTCAGGAAATATAATGGATATTGTCCATTTTTTTATATTGCTGCAGAAAATGAAAGAAATAATAAAAGCGCAAGTTTAAAGGTTTATTGGTCCCTTGCTACAAATCATATAGTTTGCATCATTGTTTGGAAGCCATGATACAAGTCATTGACCGAATATCAGATAAGAGCTTAAATTATACATGCCGGACCATTCATTACACACTTGGGCTGCGGCCACCGGCAATTAATTGATTACTAGGGATATCTAGCAGAGCCATTGTTAAGATAAATAAGCAGTCTCTTAATTGCTGTGCTTGTTGAAGTGATAGCAAAAATCGCTACATAGCCAGACATCACTGACAAATATCCTGTGCTGGGAAAATTGGCAGCACCGGTTCCATCTGTCATTTATCTGCATATATTACTTTGGAAAGCAAAAGGTCTTGAGGCTGCACAGTCACTTTTTGTTGGCTGCAAATACTTTTTTTCTATGAAGGTAGAGAAAACAGCTAAGTTGTTTGGATTCCACCTTATCCAGGACTGTACATGAATAAGAACTAATGATTATACATTCATTGAACTTAATGGGGTTGTTGGGTTGTTAACAAAATCTGGGACTGGGGCTGAAGAGGGCTTGTTAAAAATATAAATGTGTACTCACCTTGTCCTGCGCTCCTGGTGTTAATGACACAGTCAAAGCGGCGCCCCAATTTGTTTACAGCGAAATGGCAGCTCCACTCCAACTACCTCTAGGTGGCTGGGCAGGCCAACCCTTCCTTTGTATCAGGCGTTGGGACATGGTGACAGGTGGATGAGCCCAGCGGCCCAGAAGTTGGAATGAAGCGTCCTTGCCCTTGTAAACATACAGGGGAATCGCTGACGGACTGTGGGCAGGGCACAGTATATGTGTAAAAATATATTCACATATCTAAACATGTCAAAGGACATCTAAGTATGCAGTCTCTCTAAGTACGTCATACAGGGGGACATTTATCAGTGCATCTACACAGTTTTTTTTGCTAGCAAAACGGGAACTGTTTGGGCCTGGTGTAGTTTTGTCTTGTGTCTCAGCCACCCCTCAGATACATCAAGAAGGTTAAGCCTCTTGATGTATCCACTTTATGTGACCTTTATCATACACCAGTACGTGAGCATCAGCAGATGATAAATTTCCCCCACAGTCTAAGAAAGTGCAAGTACAAAAGGACACATTTTTTAATTTTAATTTTTGAGCCTCCCTTCAAAGTTTGCTATAGACTCTTTTTATACAGTGTTCCCCGAGTTCTTACCTGAATCCAGATGTGAAAGTTCTGACTTAAAAGTTATGAGTCGTAAAATAATGGCGCAGATCTAAAGGTCGTCTTTGACCAGGTGTAGAAATTGGCATAGAGGCGATTGGGACATTTTGAGACTTTTCTCGACTATTGATTTAAAAAGTCTCAAATTCACTAAAGAGCCAAATGTCACATGTATCACTTAGGAAAAACTGCTAACACACATCAGTCCAGCTGAAAAGCCAAGGAAAAAAAAGACTGAGTTATGATACATGTGCCCCATAGTCTCTCTTAGTACATTAAAGTACAGGGTGGGCCATTTATATGGATACACCTAAATAAAATGGGAATGGTTGGTGATATCAACTCCTGTGTGTGGCACATTAGTATATAGCAGGGGGGATACATTTCAAGATGGGTGTTGATCATAGCAAACTTATTGAGAATTTCACAATAAAAACAACAAACTTTATTCTTTAGTTAGCTATTTACAAGTTTATGACCACTTATAAAATGTCTTCAAAGTGCTGCCCATTGTTTTGGATAGTCCATGCAATCCTCTTTTCTCACTCTTGAAACAACAGGCTCCCAACATCCATTGTTTCAGATGCTGCACATCTCGTATCTTCACAGCATAGACAATTGCTTTCAGATAACCTCAAAGGTCAATGCATTCTTACATGAACAGTTCCCTGGAAAGGCGATTGGGCATCATGGGGCATTTAAATGGCCACCAAGGTTTCTCGATCTGACCCCCTTTGGGGTCATCTGATTGCAATTGTCATGGGGCATTTAAATGGCCACCAAGGTTTCTCGATCTGACCCCCTTTGGGGTCATCTGATTGCAATTGTCTATGCTGTGAAGATACAAGATGTGCAGCATCTGAAACAACACACTTCAAAATGGTCAGCTTGGTCAAAAGTCCCCCCCCCCCATATACTCATGTACCAGACAAAGGAAGTTGATATTACCAACCATTCCCATTATATTTAGGTGCATCCATATAACTGGCCCACCTTGAACAAATGTAGAGAAGAAAAAAAGTGTCTCACATACCCTGTTATCTTGGGGCAATACAGAGGTAGTGGAGGCTCGGAGTGTGACTGGCTTCATTATCCAAGGTAATCCAATTAAGTGAGGAAAACTTGGCACATCCAATAAAATAGACTTTATTCTTCTTATATTAAAAATTTCATAAAGTGAGTGTAGGTAAGCCACCTACGCTTTTCGGCTTGTTCCTAAGCCTTACTCATGGTGAACATAAAAACAAATGATTACACACGATTAAATTACCTACATACTGATGGATTTGTTGCGTCATATCCGGTCTGAATGGAAATACGCCCTATGCAAAACAGAGGCAGTGTGAAATGGTGACAAACTGCCATGCAGCAGAGATCATGCATCATTAACATAATGAATATGTGTGTATTCATGGACATGCAGGTCCTATACATTGGACGATAAATGACATTCAAAATCTTATGTACAGCAAATATGGTAGTCATAACATTGAGAAAGTTGTTCAAAAAATGATGGAAAGATTATGTTGACATTACAGGTACACATTATGTAGAGCATACGAAAAAAAAAAGAGAAAAAGAAAAAGGGAGAGAGTATAGATGAGGGAGACACATAGCATTACTAATATATGATAGATCAGTTTTTGAATTCATCCCTCTCGGGAACCTTGAACCCAAGGACAAAATCCAATATGCTTCTTTCTCCAATCGCCCCCACGGGCTGGGCGGAAAACCTGTTTTAGTCCAATGAAGCGAAGAGAGGAAAAGCTTCTATTGTGGCATACAATGAAATGTCTGGCTGCTCCAGATGCATTCACATCTCCAGTTGTAATGTTCAAAATATGTTGGCTTATTCTGGTTTTTAACTTCTGAACTGTACATCCTACATAGAAACATATACATTCTGAATTGAATGGATGTTAAACTCCAGTGTTTTGTTCAAGGCCAGAGGACTTACATTAAAGCGAGACCCACCACATTTATAGAATCCTTTCACTGTTGGCCATGTTTTTTCTTTTGAATCGGTGTGTATTCTTGGGGATAAGATGTTCGCTAATGTTTGACCCCTTTTAGCAACACATCTGTGTCCCTTTTTCATAATTTCATTTAGAACTGTGTCTTGATTTAACATTGGAATGTATTTTTGTATTATCTTTTTAATGGAATTGTATTGGGGGCTGTTAGCAGTACTGAAAGTAGGAATACCGTATGTATCTTTCTTAGTCTGAGTTTTTGTTCTGATCTTTTTATTTGACTTTATTTGCTTTGTCATGGGAATTGGATAAAATTTCTTTAGAGTAACCTCTTTTAATCAATTTATTCTCTATATTGATGGCATTTTCTTGAAAAACAGTGTTCTCTGTACATATTCTTTTTGCACGTAAGAACTCTCCATATGGGATGGCATAAATGGTATGTCGCACCACAAAAAACGGAATGGGGCGTGCACAGCTGGAGTATACGCTGGTCCGCACACCAACAAGAGACAATATGCACTAAGGAAAAAAGAAGGTGCTATTTCGGACCCAAAAATATATATATATATACAACTCAATCTTTATTAAACAATTCATGAAATACACAACTGCTTGTCAGTTAAAATCAATTAAAAATATCAATGGTATGTTGAGGATGGCAAATGATTGCGGACAGTATGGAGTTGCCTGCAAGGGGTTTGGTGAACATGGATGTGCTGACTCGTTTATATGTTGGTAGTGCTGTAAGGAAAATGTCCAAAAAATGTACATTGATGGATGGATTTTCATCAAATTTTAAGTTGACGTTATTATTTATGTATTTCATGAAATATTGAAGTTTATCCCTCTCCACCCTATACATAGTCTCCTTAATTATCTCAAAGTATCTCTAAGTATATCTATATCCATAAGTTCATCGAAGTTGCGTGGGTCTCCCTCCCGTAGTTCCGGGACAACGGAGGGAATGTTAAGGCTGGTGTTTAAAATGCCAGTCTTAATTAATTCCCTCCAGTTTCTCTAACTACATCTAAGTACATAGTCTCTCTTACTACATCATAGCATATAGGGCATATTTATCAGTTTTCTAACATACTAGCCTTGAAATTATTGCAATTCTTTATGTATGGCAAGGAACTGCAATTATTTCCCCCCTTATGTTGAGTGGCAAAGTGGACTGGCGCAGGGCATTCCTTGTTGTGGTGCACGTCATATCGCAATTCTACACCAAGTGGGACCTGGTGTAGAATTGTCTGTCAATTTATGCCGATTTATCAGGAGGCTGGAGCTGCTTGATATATCTGGTGCGGCAGGTGAGACCGGAGGAACATCATGTGAATTATAAATCTCCCCCATCAGTACATTTAGATGCATGGTTTCTTTAATTACATCTCTATAACGAGCAAAAAAAAGAGTGAAAAAATAAAAAAGGGGTCTGAATTAATTCCATGCCCAGTGTATATACACAATAAAATGCTGTATATTTATGTACATCTAAAATACACAGTATCTAAGTATCTAAGTTCAGAGTATCTGAGTACACAGCCTTCCTCCATACACCTAGGCTGCTACTTTGATGCATTTTGCAGCACTCAGTGCCTCTGTCATTGAGATTTTCAGTCTAGACTAGGAAAAAGGTTTTCTGTTTGAGGACATTCTACATATTTATGTGATTTTAAGTAAAAGTAAACGATTTACATTGCTTTGGGTGCATATTATATAAGCAATAATTGAAAGCAGTTTGAAATGGGGAAGTAAAGTCATCAAGTGGAGAGGCAGGGAGTAAGGGGTGGATTCCAAATGAAATGCATTCACACCAGGGAGAAAGGTGACCTGAAAAGATAACTAGAAAAGTCAATTAGCATCTGATTTATCATTGCATATAAATCATTATGCAGCTCCAATATTTCAGAGACATGGGGAATGGAGCCATTTTCCTCCTTTATAATATTTTACATCCCAGGCTACTAAATTCACAACATACAAATGTACTACAGACATTTATATATTAAAAATGTTGGCGAAATACGTCTAGTGCAGGGGTCCCCAAACTGCGGCCCCCGGCGCATCGGACCGCGGCCTTCGGCTGTGGGCATGACGTCATCACACGGCCGAACACATTTTCCTGTCCTGCAGCCGCAAGAAGAAAGAAGACGCGGGAGCCAGGGGTGAGTAGGATTTTTACAGCAGTAAAAACAATGTGCTGGCGGGGGCCCTAATATATGAAACGATTCATTATGGGAGCATCATATAAAATAACTAATGGTGGCTGGGGGAACATATAAAATAACTAATGGTGGGGGGGACATATAAAACAACTAATGGTGGGGGGACATATAAAATAACTAATGTTGGGGTGGAAATATAAAATAACTAATGATGAGGGGGACATATAAAATAACTAATGGTGGGGGGGACATAAAATAACTAATGGTGGGGGGAGAATATAAAATAACTAATGGTGGGGGAACATATAAAATAACTATTGGTGGGGGGAGCATATAAAATAACTAATGGTGGGGGGGAACATATAAAATAACTAATTGTGGGGGGGACATAACATAACTAATGGTGGGGGGGACATATAAAAGAACTAATGGTGGGGGCATACAAAATAACTAATGGTGGGGGGCAGCATAGGAAATAATTATGAGGGACAGTCTAGTAATTAATAGGGGGGGCAGCATATTCAATAATTAATAGAGAGGAGTCCCAGTATATTTAATAATTAATTGACCCAATTAATTAATTCATTGGGCCAATATATAAAATAGTTCAGAAGGGGGTGCAGTATATTAAATAATTAATTGAAGGGGGGGCAGTGTATTACAGATGCGGTCACATGTACCGCTATTTATACAGCCCACCAACTGTCTGAGAGGGACAATGAACGCCCCCCCCCCCCATTTAAAAGTTTGGTGCACAGCTGTAGATGTGAATCACCACTGGCCTCCATATACAGACGGGCAGCACCACAGGAGAAAAGGAGCAGGAAAAGAAGTAAGTATGAATGCTTTTTTAATTTAAGGCCACCTGCTCAGCCATATAAAAAAAACTATTTTAAGACAACTATAGACTGTGGATTAGCTAAAAGGGGTGCAAAGGTAGCAGTTAGATTCACGCCCTGGTCTCTGCATAGGCCAAAAGCCCCTCTGCCACTTACACCTTATACAGCACTATCTGTTTGATTACCGGTTTCACATTTGTGATAAAGAAGTTCCAGGTTACAGCTCCTGCTGCAAATAAATTATGAACTCACTACTTAATGACGAATCAGTTAGAAATACCATTAGTACAACTTAGCCTTGACAGGCTCCAAGGGTAGTGGACCCACTGGACCACCGCGGACAATGAACATCTGGTACCAGAATCTAAGTGGTCCCGGTCTTCACCAGAGCCTGCCGCAAAGCATGTTGGACTTGCTGCAGCGTGGTACCACCAGCTTGTTACAAAGGTGTGACTATGTCCGTGGTGGCAGCCAAGGTGAGGTACAGTGATGTTGAGCAGAATCGTAGTCCGGGAAAGGCAGGAGGCCAGAACGGGCCTGGTAAATTTATTTGTATATTCCTTACCCATAGGAACATTTCTGGCCTTTAAGACGTCATACACTCGTAAATGTTGTTTGCATAAAGAATTCCATTCCTGACCAACATCTTTCATAAAATAATCTTTTGGCATGGGATTTTAACTCTTGATTCCTTTATTCTAAAAGGTGAAATAGTAGTTGGCCAAACGCTATAGAAGATGTAACTTTTAGTATATATTTTTTTTACTTTCTATTTAAAGAGCACAAAATGTTATTTGCCTGTAGGCTTTCAACAGAATACGACAAAATACAGGGTATTATAAAATACAGCAAAAATCAATTTTTAGGTAAAAACACATAGATTTTAAAAATAGATACATTGTACTGTATGTATTGATTGCCACATCTGCTTTAAACCAACCCGTTTTTATATGTCATTTACTCATAAATGTGAAAATGGCCTATTTGTGGAAATCTTTATTTGAGTCTGCAAAACACTTATGGCTTTCAGGGATAGAGATGTTCAGTGAACTTTAAATGAGCTCCAAGATGTAATATGTGCATTAGGACAATTAGCCTTTTCCTTCATCAGTACCATGCAGCATATTTGCTGCTAGTCAAAATATTTAGCAATATGCGTAAATTATGGGATTTTATTTTTAAGGCATACTTGGTTCGCTGTGGGCTAAATGTGCAATTAGAAATATTTTCTAGACATAAAAAGCTAAATAGTTGATAATATATATAATATATACAGCTCATATATTGAAGATTCCGGAATAAGATGGGTTGAAAGAATTCATGATCCTTAGGGGGTTAAGCATATAATATAGGTCCATAGTACTTGGTGTGTTATACAAAATACTAATCTTTTATTTTCTAATGTTATACATCTATACTTCTATACTATACTGTATCTTGTCTTGGGGGTCATGACTTGTTGTCCTGATGCAATTTCTGCAAATGCATTAGGCATGGGGTACAGATATTTCTCAACTATTGACATGCTGTTTATAGTTAAATATAGTAATGCCTGAAGTCCTATGTGTAGTATTCCCCATATGTGAGTGCTCTGGATGTAAAAAGCCTCCCTCCACAAGACCAGGGCTCAGAAAACTAGATGACACATGGATGAGCACATTCTTTCTATACAATTCCATCCAATTTTTCTCAATCATTGTGTATATGTTTTTACAAAACCTCTAGAATCGTATTTTTGTTGTAATACACAGAACACGTAAGGGCAGATTTGTGCTTAAGTTACTTTATTTCAACAAATAATTAATTGTGTATCCAATGAAAAGTTAAACAATTTTCCAATATACTTTCTGTATCAATTCATCACTATTTTCTTGATTTCTGTTTGGTGTCATTCCTCAACATCTTCATGTGGATAATAACTTGCCACAGGTCATGTGATGTCACACAGGTACACAGCTCCTGATAATCACAGAGGGTAAATAGAGCTGTGTGTTATAACGAGCCATGCACTTGTGTGATATCACATGGTCACGGAGCAGCTTGTATCCACAGGAAGTTAACAACGAAGCTTCCTATAGAATGACAGCAAGCAGAGATCTAGTAAATAGTGAGGAATAGATAAAGATCAATTATTTACCAAAAGTAGATAACCCATTTAAGCAAAATACACAAGACCCCCTCTATACCCGCCTAGCCATCTAGAAACTTCCATCTCCTCCTGTACTTCTGCCTTTGTGTGACATCCACGGGTATTTGTGTAGGTCACTGCTGAGGCCTGTCATTGGCTACAGTGGTGAATCCTCCCTCGATGATCACAACTGTTAGGAGCTGCAACTCTGTGATTCAGGCTTTTAATAGTGAGAAAAGGGTGAGGAGCATTCACCCATCCTCTCTCCTGCTGGGCTAAGGCCCAGGCCAGCATACGTTAGTGTGCACGAGGCATGAGACAACTTCACCAAAACACTCTCTTAATAAAGTTATCAAATCTTCATAAAGTTTCACGCCTGAGGAAGTCTCAACATTGAGACGTAACACATGGAGAGCCCTCCATCAGTCCACAATCCACTGGTCATTACCATTTCATGCACATTGATGTCTGTCCTACCGCTTATATCTGGATTGTAGTGTATAAAGAAACCTTTTAGGAACACATTTGTTTTTACAGGTCTGTTTTTCTGTCTGATATGTGGAAATCTCTGTGCTAATAATAAGATTGATTGTATTTTGAGAGATTGTCTTTGTGATACACATCTTTTTTCATTGTGACTGATAAAGTTATTCCACATACCATTCATTCCTTTTGTCACCCAAAAGCTATGAAGTAACACACAAAATGTGTATAAGGGTGTAGTTTAGGTAAGGGCCATCACAAATATTTGCCAACCTTCTGAACCTGAACAGGAGAACCCTGGCATTGTCAGCATGGGGCAAAAAGGGATTGGTGATAGGTGAGGAATCTTTTCACCTACCCTCAACTTCTGGGGTACTTTCAATAATAACAACCAGACACATCTTTAACAAAATAATCGATAATTAATGAAGGTTTTTTAACAGTTCTCTTTCTTGAGAATTTAGATTATTGATAACATGATATATAATGTTAATATAATATATAGAACCGTTTCAACAACTGCAGGACTTCTCGTTTACTCCTCTGAGATAAAGTTGCATTGTGGATTTTTCATTGATACATCAGCCTTTCATTGCCCTTTTCATACTGTTTCTCTCAGTGATTAATGTTCCTGGTATGGATCTATAACGCCTCCCATGTAAGTCAAGTTCCCAAGAGTCTTTGAGAGTTTAGAGGACCTGTCAGAAAAGTGATGGAGAAAATATCTTCTGCGCACAGAAAGTACTAGATGTTGGTCAAAAAAATCTATAGTTCTGTGTCGTGCCAGCAGAGTGAACATTAAGATGTCTGTTAGCTTAACTCTTGTCTGTCTTGTTACAATTCATGTGTCAAGAATATCAAAATAAGTTTAGATATTTAGACATGTTTTGACAAGGATATCAGATTCTGCTTTCTCCAAAATCCTAAAATCAAGATGAGAACTTTAAAATAATGGATCACAATAAGAAGAGTTGCGTGATAATGTTATGGTAAACACTTGTCAAATAATAACTTGTTAATGGGCAGTCTACAGTATCTGCAATGTGCTTCATGTGCATTTACATGTTGGTCAAGTCTTTAAAGGAAATCTACCAGCATATTTAAACTTTATTCAACATAAACCCTGTTGGGTAGATCCCAGCAGCAGCATGATTACGTCTTGGTATAAATCATTTAGTGATATGTTTTACAGTAGCCTCGTGGTCTAAATTCAACAAGAAAACTCCTACAGAGTGTTAGGTCATTATTAGGATTTTGGAGCTAGAGTGACAATTCTAGTATACTATACTTTTTTCTTTAAAAAAGTACAAATTATAAAATAATCAATAAATGTAATATGATTAACCTAAAATTAGGTTTAGAAATCATTTTCTGATGAACTTAATGAAATGCAATTAACCTATTGGCATATGGATAAAATTAATTATATAGCGTCAACTAGGAGCCAAACAGAACTCATAGTTACGTTATTGTTATGGTTAAAATGGTTTTCTCAGTCTCCTCTTCATACATGATCCACTGATCCAGACAAAGTGTTTGTGTACTGCTCCAGATAAATCTTGAAACAAAAGACAAATATTCAGGGCTGTATCTTCCATTAAGCACTTGAAGGCCTGTGTCTATGGCATCCAGTTACTATAGGAAAAGAAGCCCAGAGAGTCATTATATATAGGAGTAAAGAGATGTGATTTACTCCTATAGTAAATAAGGAAGAGAGAGCTTAATGCGTTTATGGCTTAATAGCTTCATAGAGGGGCTGAGCAAAGACCTAGCAAGTGAATACACATCCCGAGTATGAGAGCACCATCCTAAAAGAAGAAATGCTTATATCCTATTACCACAAGCTAATTGGAGATGAGTCATCATGAAGGCCGGAAATACCTGAGTAGTGGTTGGGTCATGGGCATTTGTGGGTGTAATTGTGATAACATTTTGAGATATATATGTATGATCAAGATGTAGTATAGTTAGTTTTGTAGTCTTGAACTTATATTGTTATTATTTGAGATTAGTGTGTATGTGTATCTGTTTATCCCAGAATAGGACATTGAGTATAGACATTGACTATATATGAAAAAATCTCCTGTGCTAGTAGTAGATGAAAGAGTAACTAAAAACCTATACCAGGACAATAGAAAACACATCAGAATTTTGACCTTTCTCACTCTCCGTACCACTGTGATCTCACACAGAAGGAGGGACTTCTCGCTTGGTCTGAGCGAACCTGGCGGAGTTAGAGCTTCCAGCCAGAGCTCCTCCGATCACTTGAACCCTCCCATTGTCTCTGTCAGTGAGATGGACTGTGAGAGAAAGATGGTGCTGCCATTAGGACAGACTGAAGGAGTAGGAAACAGGAAATTTTATATATACTGTATGTTGAGGGCGGTATAGTGAGAACATGGAAAGTCTGAATCTCTCCAAGAAAGCAAAGGTACAAGTACATATATGTCAAGGCTGGGAGTCTGTGGACCCTCTGGACCACCGCAGGAGATGGTACTAGCCGACCTGGGACCGGAGTCTAAGTGGCACCCGGTTTTCACCAGAGCCCGCCGCAAAGCGGGATGGACTTGATGCAGCAGGATACCACCAGGTCGTTCCACAGGTGCGACTAGCCCGCGGTGGCTGCCAAGGTAGTAACACAGGAGACAGTCTGTACCCGAAGTAATGGCAGGAGGATAGCACTGGAATTCACAGTAGGACTCACGTCAGGAGCTGGCATACAGGAACGGACTGGGACACAGGAACGGACTGACACACAGGAACGGACTGGCACAGAGAAATCACAGGTACGCAGAAATCACAGGAACGCAGAAATCACAGGAATGCAGGAATCACAGGAGAGCTTTCTCTTCATGGGAAAGACTTGAAGATCTGGCAAGGGTCACAGGAAGAGGCAGAAACTTATAGCAGGCCAGTGCCAATTACCGGCGCGCTGGGCATTTAAAACTGAGTGAGCTGGCGTGCGCGCGCCCTAGGAGACAGGGACGCAGGCGCCGAGCAGTGGGAACAGGAGAGGACATCGCTGAGCCAGGGGAGGTGAGAAGAGCTGAGCTCCGGAGGGATGCTAAGAGCCACGGGTGCGCCCGAGATCGGAGACAGAGATCACGGGAGCACCCGTGACAGTAACCCCCCCTCGGCCTCCCCCTCCTCTTCTTGGTCCCAAAAAACCTCTGGAGGAGAGTCCGATCCAAGATGTTTTCTTCAGGCTCCCAGGATCTCTCCTCAGGCCCGAACCCCTTCCAGTCTACAAGAAAGAACCGCTTGAGGTCCTGCACCAAATCCTCTACTGCAGGGACATCATAGGAAGTAGACAGTGGGAGAGGCGGGCGAGGAATACGTCCATAGACCACAAAAAACGGAGCCGAGCCAGTAGACCCTGAGTCCAGGGAATTGTAGGAGAACTCAGCCCAAGGTAGTAGGTCAGACAAAGTGACGAAGGTAGCAGCCCAAAGTGTGGTTCACCCTCTCTACTTGACCATTAGACTGCGGGTGGTATGCAGAGGAAAAGTCTAGGTTGACCCGCAGCTGGTTACACAAAGAACGCCAGAATCTTTATACAAACTGGACTCCTCAATCGGACACGATGTGAAGCAGAAGACCATGCAGCCGGAAGATGTGTCTGAAGAATAGACTGGCAAGCTGTGGGGAAGACGGAAGACCTGGAAGGGAAACAAAATGGGACATCTTTGAAAACCGGTCCATCACCACCCAGATGACAGTACAGCCCGAGGACATAGGCAGATTGGTAACAAAGTCCATCGCCACGTGGTACTATGAACGACTGGGTATCGGCAACGGCAGCAACAGTCCAGCCGGTTTGAGGCGAGAGGCTTTGTTGCTGGCACAGGAAGAACAGGATCCCACAAACTCCTGAACATCTTTGACCAGGTTTGGCCACCAGTAGTAGCGGGAGATGAGGGCCACAATGTGCTGCACCCAGGATGCCCAGCCACACGAGAAGAATGTCCCCAAGATAATATCCTCTTCCGGAGAGCAGGTCTAACATATGTCTTGCCAGGAGGTAGCTGCCGAAGATCAACTGGAGCTGCAACAACAAGCTGGTCCGGAGAAATTATGTGCCAAGGAACTGGTTCTTCTCCGACCACATCCGAAGCCCGGGACAGGGCATCAGCCTTGACATTCTTGTCAGACGGATGAAAATGAATAAGCAGATCGAATCGGGAGAAGAACAATGACCAGCGGGCTTGCCTGGGGTTCAGAGGCTGGGCTGTCTGGAGGTATAACAAGTTTTTGTGGTCAGTATACACACTCATGGGATGGAGAGCACCTTCTAGAAGATACCGCCATTCTTTTAGCGCAAGCTTGATGGCCAACAGCTCTCTGTCTCCAATAGAGTAATTTCTCTCAGCTGGGGAAAAGGTCTTGGAAAAGAAGCCGCATGTGGAAGTTCGACCCTTGGGCCCTCTCTGGGAGAGCACCGCTCCAGCCCCAACCGAGGATGCATCCACCTCAAGATGAAAAGGTTTGTTGGTATCAGGCCTAGAGAGGACTGGTGCTGAGTCAAAAGCAGACTTCAACTTGGAGAAGGCCTCTTCAGCTGTGGGAGACCAAGCACGTGGATTGGCACCCTTCTTAGTGAGTGCCACGATGGGGGCCATGACAGTGGAGAAATGGGGAATAAACTGTCTATAGTAATTTGCAAACCCCAGGAACCTCTGTATGGCTCGGAGACCTTCTGGACGTGGCCACTGAAGAACAGCAGACAGTTTCGCGGGATCCATCTGAAGGCCTCTGTCGGAAATTATGTACCCCAGGAATGGAGGACTGTACTGGTGGAGCTGGCATTTCTCCAGTTTGGCATAGAGATGATTGGCACGAAGTCTACCAAGAACTTGACGTATGTGTGTCTGGTGGGATTCAAGTTCTGGAGAGTAAACCAAGATGTCGTTGAGGTAGACCACGACACACGCATAAAGAAGGTCCTGGAAAATGTCATTAACAAATTCCTGAAAGACAGCAGGGGCATTACACAGTCCAAAAGGCATTACTAGATATTCAAAATGCCCGTCACGAGTATTAAATGCTGTCTTCCACTCGTCACCTTTGCGTATCCAGATGGGATTATAAGCACCCCAAAGATCCAGCTTGGAGAATACCCTGGAACCGCGTAGGCGATCAAAGAGTTCCGTAATCAACGGTAGAGGGTAGCGGTTTTCAACCGTGATCTTGTTCAGCCCTCGATAGTAAGGAGCCGTCCTTCTTGGTGACAAAGAAGAAACCTGCACCAGCCGGAGAGGAGGCCTTGCGTATGAAACCTCTTTGCAGGTTCTCCTTGACGTATTCCGACATGGCAGCCATCTCTAGAACGGAAAGTGGATAGACCCAACCTCTGGGAGGAATGGCACCCGGAAGGAGATACACTGGACAGTCATAGGGACAATGTGGTGGCAAGGTCTCCGCTTGTTTCTTAGAGAACACATCAGCAAAGTCCCGGTAACAAGCTGGAAGACCCTTCAGGGTTGTGGAAGACGCAGAAGAGGTCAGGACCTGAAGTGGTGCCACCATGCATCGAGATTGGCATTCCGGGCCCCAACGCAGGATCTGACCAGTTTTCCAATTGAGGACCGGAGCATGTAGTTGAAGCCAAGAAAGACCCAGAAGAATAGCTGATGTGGAGCGAGGCAGGACATAGAAGACCAGACTTTCTTGGTGAAGGACTCCAACTTGAAGATGGATGGGTTCTGTGCGGTAACGGACCGGATCGGAAAGCAGCTGTCCGATTACAGAGGAAATGACTAGGGGAGACCTGAGGGGAACCACCGTAATGTGGTGCCGGGAGACCAGAGCAGCATCCACAAAGTTCCCTGCGGAACCAGAGTCCAGGAATGCTGAGACTTGCATGGGAGGACTGGTACCGACACGGAGGAGCACGGGAACAATCAGGCGTGGAGAAGCTGAATTCACACCTAGGGACGCCTCTCCTAGAAGCCCTAGGTGCTGGCGTTTCCCGGACATTGGGGACGGACTGGACAAGCCCCAATGTGATGTTTGGGGATGGCACAGTACAGACAAAGGTTTTCTTGGAAACGTCTAGATCATTCAGGCGAAAGTCAAGCTCTGTCAACCTGCATAGGCTCCCCTGCAGAAAGTGCAACCGGAGGCTGGAACGGATTCTGGAAGATCGGGGCCAACCGAGGCAGACGGGGAAGCTGGACAAGACATCACTCGTGCCGCAACTCTTCAGCTCGTTCCAAAAACCGCATGTCAATCCGGGTGGCCAAGGTGATAAGACCACTCAGTGGTCACGGGCAGCCAACGCATCTTTTACACAAGAGGACAGTCCTTTGTTAAAGGTTGCACATAAGGCCGCCTCGTTCCAACAGAGTTCAGACGCCAAGGTGCGGAACTGAACAGTGTATTCACCCACAATTGAGTCTCCTTGGCGTAGGCTCAGTAGCACTGTTTCCGCTGAGGAGGCTCGTGCTGGTTCTTTAAACACCAACCGGAACTCTGCCAGGAAGTTGGTATGGGTAGCTGTAACTGGATCATTCCTGTCCCACAGAGGAGTAGCCCAGGCCAGGGCCTTCCCGTTGAGGAGGCTGATGATGAACCCCACCTTGGAGCGCTCACTGACCAACTGAGAAGACATTAACTCCATATGCAGTGAACACAGGGTGATGAATCCTCTGGGCAGCAATCTGCTGTGACTGCCGGGCAACAACACTGGAAAGTTCAGCCAGCATCTGACGTGGCTCCTTGGCGGGGTCCATGGCTGGATCTTACTGTCAAGGCTGGAAGTCTGTGGACCCTCTGGACCACCGTGGGAGATGGTACTAGCCGACCTGGGACCGGAATCTAAGTTTTCACCAGAGCCCGCCGCAAAGCGGGATGGACTTGCTGCGGCGGGATACCACCAGGCTGTTCCACAGGTGCGACTAGCCCGCGGTGATTGCCAAGGTGGTAACACAGGAAACAGTCTGTACCCGGAGTACAGAATCCGGAGAATCTCAGGAACGCAGGAATCACAGGAGAGCTTTTTCTTCATGGGGAAGACTTGAAGATCCGGCAATGGTTACAGGAAGAGGCAGAAACTTATAGCAGGCCAGCGCCAATTACGGCGGGAGCCGCGGGAGCAGGAGAGGACATCGCTGGAGCCAGGAGAGGTGAGAAAATTGGAGCTCTGGAGGAACGCTGAGGGGCACAGGTGCGCCCGCGATCGAAGACAGAGATTGCGGGAGCACCCGTGACAATATACATGTAGAGACAGGTACATACTGTATCTGCACAGCGACATGTCTAAAAGGAACAGATAAAAGATGGAATTGATTCTAACGAAGTGGAATTCGGCCTGAATTTCAGGGAAAATTTGATTCGTCATGAATCTGAAGTTTACAGTGATTCATAGGAACGTAGCGTGTTTTTTTCTCCTTTATTACCAAAATGGATTTCCCAACCAAGGTTTATACTTGAGTTGATATGTTTTCCTATTTTTTGTGGTAAAATTAGGTACCTAATATACAGGCTTGCTTATACTCAAGTATTTATATGTTATCTAAGCGTAGATTTCTACTATAAAGCATGTTATTTTTTGTTTGGGTGTGTCTTTACTTACCTCTCCATTTGACATCCACATATTTGTGACACAAGATAACAAGCTTTATAAGAGAAAAGGGGAGATTTACTATACCTTGTCTATCAGTTTTCTGGCAGAAAAGGCTTGCAATGAGCTCCTTTTTCTACAATTGTGTTGGAATTCTTACCCTAGGTCATGAAGGTGCAGGAAGCTGGGAAGGCAGATGGGTTCAAAGGGGAAGGCTATATATGCTCATGTACACTCAATTGGGAATTGCATTTGTCAAGGATTTGATATCTCAGTGCAATAACATGCTAAATTGCTAATTAATGCTAATTAATGAGATATTGGACATTTTAATGGAATACAATCTAGATAAATGGTGGACACATCTGTAATCTGTATAATCTGTATAACAGTATTGATAAAGGCTTTGGAATGTGAAAGATAACAATGCAACAACCAGAACAGTTGTCTGCTAGTTAATATTTTATGAAAAGTGTCAGGAAAGCATTGAACTCCCCAGTAGTCAACAAAACTAATACTTGCCTGAGATCTAATTGTACAAGGTGACATTTCAGGAGTGAGGCTTAGGGTGCTGTCCACCAGGTGGGCTGCCCACTTACCTATTGCAACTATACTAAGTATTCTCTGTTACGGTGTAATGAAACCAATGTGCAAAAATATAGAATTGCTTAGTTGATTAAAAAACATGCAAATTCCTTTACAGCTTGTATTTATCTGGTTTATATGCCTTCTTATGGTTGTTTGGTAGCTTTTACAAACTTTGTCGACATAATTACAGTCTAGATGTTTACTTCTTTTGCATGGTAGATTTATCTAAAATACAAGACATGAAATTATAAAATACAATATTCTTTCTATATGTGAGTATAACAGTAAAAATATTGATACATTTCCATATTACCCAGCGTTCATTATAAATTCAGGGAAATTAAGAGTGAAGCTAGAGCCGTCACAAGGTGCAAGATTGTACACTGCCTGTGGTTAGAAAGAAGAAGTCTGGCGCTCACTGTTAATTGCCTGCTGCTATAATTAAGCTGTACTTCTTTAATATTGTGTGTACGTGTCATTTCGTATCTTAGGAGTAAGGAAAGTGGGTCGTGTTTGCAAGCAGACATGAGCTACCTTGAGCCCTTAGATATGTGCTTATCATAGAGAGTGTCACAGTAGCTGCAACCCATCTTATCAACAAGCCATTAGCACAGCTTTGATGCTGATTATAGACAAGCCATGCTTTTTAATTACACAGTTATATTTAGGAAGCAAGGACATCCATGCTGTTATAATCCCTATGAATCCTATGGAGAATCTTCATGGCAACTTCAAATCAATCTTTTGAAACCACTGAGGAGTCTTCATATAATGTGTAATTAAATTACCAATTTATTTGACTTGTTAGCTGTTGGCATGATATATTGTAGTCACACAACATTTAGTGCAACATCATATATCTCTCCTCGCTGATGTGCAAAAGCTTTCACCTGGTTTTCTCAATCCAGAATGTACACACTTCTGTTAGTATGGGGCGTGGTAATTTATGAAATTCCAGTCTACAGTATCGTGGAAGGGGGTAATTGATTTATTCTGAAGGGAAATTATATTTAGACTAATAGAAATCAGGTCTTGCAAATAATGTCTTTGAACTTACTTATAACATTTGTAATTACAGTCCTACAGTGTTGCAGCCTGAAGGAATTGGGAGCAGCAGGGTTAAGGTTCCGTGTTGAACATGGGGTCTACTAGAAGGAGTGAAGTATAATTGCCCTGTTGTTTTAATTTTATGTACTGCAAATCCGTATTATAACATAACTATTTCATATATTAGAACTTGCTGAACTAACTCTGTTGAGTTCAAGGGTAGTTTTGTAACAAGGGGCAGATATAATAATACATTCTAACATGGACTCCTAAAGCTGAATCACTGAAGGTCAACCCCCAGCATCAGGGTCGGCTTCAGGTTTCAGTAGGCCGTTAGACTCATTAAGCCCCTTTGTAGTGAACTCACGTGGCACCATTCAAAATTCAGAAACAAAAATAGTCTCATGTTTCCTAAAATATTGCTTAGTTTATCATACCAAACAGCCTCCTCATGCTCCTCACCCCATGGATTCATTAGATAAATTGGATTCCCAGCAATTATGAGCCCCAGGACTTGCCCAGCTTTGCCCAGGGCTGGTGCCGGACCTGCGCAGTGTTTACATGAACTACATACTGAATGGGATTTACATAATCCCATCTATACACTGCAAAAAAAAACGTTTTACACTTCAATTAACAAACTGCAGCATGAATTCAAGATTTGTATTGTATAAATTCCAGCATGATTTAAAAAAGAAACATAAGAAATCAGCTGGAAGTTGGAATAGTTAGACAATGCTAACTGTGATAGACATGAATTAGAATCTGCTAATACTATTATTCGTGTAAATCATATTTATGTGTGACCACCCTATAGGCACTGTAACATGGATTTGTACATGTTGTCAGTGTTGAAAACCGTCCCCATGTCTCACTGTACCATGAATGTGCCAACTGGCAGCGCTGCAATAGAGCAGGTCCTATTCCTCCATGGACTGGCCAGTCATTTCCTCTGCCACCCGCCATTTGCAGGAGGCCTAAATTCAAGTGCCTGAAAGAGGACTAAATCTTTGCTTCCAGTAATAGATGCCACTTGGCACCTGGTATCAGTCCCTACTCCCTGGCAGGCAGTCCCTCTCTAGAGAATACAACCCAGGGCAGCCCACCTAGTAGAGAGCCTATATAGGGTAATGGGTGAGAAACTTTAGGCAACTCTGCCACAATTAATGAGGTGATTGAAGGATGTAAATGAGTTGATGGAGGTGATTAAAGGTTGTTTTAAGATGACCTAGAAATGAAAATGATGCAAACAGTAGTGCAATAAACAGAACGGTATATGTCAAAGACGAAAATCAGCAAAGCATAAGAAGGCATCAGCATTTTCCTCTTTACACCCAGTCTGATCTAATTTCTTATTTGATGAGAAGAAAAAGCATTTACATTGGAGGTGGACATTTTGCTTGAATTACTTATCCTGTTAATCTCTCCACATATGAACTGTTGTTAGCTCAGCCTCACCTCCCTCACACAGAGGAAAATCTAATTTCATCTGAGCATTTCTTTAATTATCATTATTTCTGTATTTTATTTTATAGACTATGGCATTCCCTAAATTCAATAAGCAAGGCATAAAATGAATGACTTATCATTATGTGACAAATTCTTTAACATAATCTATTTCTTCTTTGGGTGGGATTTTGTAAGCCTTTCCCTTGGTGCGGTACATGAATGTGTTGCTGCGTGTGGGGTGGAAATACATTGGTAAGACTGATCAGACCAAGCTAAACACTGACATCTACTGTCTGAAGGGCAAATATTATGGCACTTCAAGGAATAGAAATTGAAAGTGCAGCTAAGTGAATATGTTAATATGGTCTTTAGGAAGCTCACTAAGTAAAGTTTGTCATTGAAATGCAGCACCGGATAGGAAAATTTTGGCCTATTCTACAGAGATTGTTACAGCAAGTTTTAATGTGTCCTTGTAACACTTTAGCTAATAGAAATTGAGTTCATGCTAATATCAAGTTTATAGCAGGACAGTACGAAGTGTATTCATTGCAGAAGTGATCAACTTCAGAGCCATGTAAGGTTTAAGATCGACTAGCTTACATGAGGTAAGTAGGCCTCCTTCATACAGGAGTATACAGACCACGGCAGCCATATTTCTCAAAAGCTAGCACCAAAGCTAAGGCAGCCGCCTACGGTGCATCTTTCAAAGCGCCGCTACAAGTCCACAAGATTTAGAGTGAGAGGTTTAGAAGATTTAGAAGAGGTTATGGTGTGACCATGCATTTCAGATAACATTTAGAAGGACAAGAGTTTTTATGGTTCTGACAGATAGAGTCCCTTTGTGCCCTTGTAGTTCAATTCTGGTATAATTCTGTTTGTGTACTTCAATAGCTGCACGTCGAAAGATACACTGGGTAGACTACAGTCAGGTGTGACCTGAAGTCGGCAATTATACACCCAGGACAAATTAGTTAAAACTACTAAGTGTTAAGAAAGTGGAGAGTCAAAGAAAGGTGTCAGGAAGTCTCCATGGAGCAGTAGTGATATAGATATGCATTCACATACAAATAGACATGAAAGATGCAGAGAAAAACAATTCTGCAAGAGGTGCTAGGACCTTTGGTTCCGAATGGTTCGAATTAAGCAAACATACCTTAAGATGAGAGAAATAAGTAATCAGGTGAAGGTGATGACAATGAAGATGATGGTGATGGAGTGCAAGGTCATATTCTGTAATGCTACATTATAGTATAATTCTGTTTGTGCAAATAGCTGCACTTAGAAGATGCACTTGGTAGACCATATGGACCTGTGAAAGAGAACCTAAACTCTGATTCATTTAAATGGACACCGCAATCATTTTTTCACCAACAAAATAACGGCACCTTGAAGTAGGGTATAAATGACCAATCTTCAATTCCATCTTTTATGTGAAATCTCGTCCATTTGCCTATACATTATTCCTAGCAACTGACATTTTGTTCACTTGTTCCTTACTGTTCAGGCTCTTTATATATATATTGCTTGAAAATATGAAGATTGGATTACATATTAATAGGTTTCTCAGATTAATTATTCTAAGCTTAGTTGTTCATTGATCCTAAGTTTTGAGGTGTATCTACTACCTTGGAACATAAAAAAGCATGTGGCAGAATGAAGAATTTCTACCATTAGTTTGACAGTTTCCGTGCTTGTTTCTTTATGCACAAATTGCAACAGTATTTAGGGCATAAAGAAAGGACACTTTTGCTAAGAAAATAACTTTTACAAAATATGTAAATGAGTTATAGGCGCTCTGGCTGAGTGCCTTTCGGCATTGCTGTGTTTTAATTTAAACAGCCCCCGCTGTCATCATACCTCTTCTCCCAGCCGGAGAGCTAGGAGCTGGCCGGTGACGTCACAGAGCAGGAGAATGGAGAGAGAGGGGCATGTGCTCTCTCCCAGCTACCCAGCCGGGAGCAGGAGGTACGATCGCTGAGGAGAAACAGAATAAATTAAAACCCAGCACTCAGGTGCCATAAGCCCGAGTGCCTCCATCTCATTTACATATTTTTTTTAAGTCATTTTCTTAGCAAAGGTTCCCTTTCATTATGCACTAAAAACAGTTACAATTATTGCATAAAGAAACGGGCATGTAATGCTGGACATCTACCATCAGTCAAACTTAAGAAAATGGAAAATACAACAAAAAGGCAGGCCCCTGTATGCCCTGGTCAGATAAAAACAAAAGTTTTGTTTTGTGCTTGTAAGGTATTAAAGATTGCAAAACTGAAAAAAAGCATAACAAATTGAGAGATATGTAATAAATATATGTCTTTTATAACTGACTTCTATACTCTTTGTGCTCTTTCAACTCTAGTTGACTTAGTTCCTGCACATTCCATTTCATATCATCCTACAGCACCCAAATGAGATTGCAGATATTTCTTTCTGCATCTCCTTGGTTGATTATCTGATATGTTTAGGGTTAGATGCACTTCGTTAGATGTGGTTTCAACTCTCTGACAGATGGTCCCACAGCTTTGAAACAGTCAATCTTTACAGTGCTCTACCCTATAACAGATGCAATAATAACGTAAAAAAAGTTGATATTTCTCCGATGACTAGTCCTATTGAGAATTGTTATAATGGCAGTAAAATTATTGAGTTAAGAAAACCACCATAGAAAACACATTATGACATCCATATTAAAATTAAAAAATAGAAAATAAGTACAATGCCAATGTACTTTGCATGATACAAAAGCAATAAGCTACTTGTACACTATAATATGTGTTTTAACTGGTGAGGTTAAGTCTGTCTTAAAATAAATGATGCTCTAAAAACCTTAATGCTGACTCGATCCATCTCAGTCAATGGTTAAATTACAATGCTCACAAAAGCCAAACTAAATTCTTCAGAGCCCATTAAATAATTCACTTAGTCTACAAGGTTACCCAGCCAGGAGCAAGAGCACAGGGTTAGGAATCTTTACTTTTGTTCTGTTTATTTATTTTTTATTTAGTACATGTTAGATTTTTTCAGATTTTTTTATTGGTTTCTCACCTTATGGTAGAAAATTTTATTCGTAGTCATTATTTAAGCATACTTAATACTATTGTGATATATATATATATATATATATATATATATATATATATATATATATATATACATACACACACATAAATATAAATATATATATATATATATATATATATATATATATATATATATATATGAGAGAGGGAGAGAGAGAAAGGGAGAATAAGAGAGAGAGAGATCCAATAAAATTCAGGTCTATTTTCTTTTACATTAAGGTATTTGACCACGTGTATTAACCTTCAAAATAGTTAGAAGCAAACTAGTATTCTGTGTCTGATGATATCATGGCATACCAGGGGGTCTTACCTTCAATCTTGCTGTGCTGCCTTCCTCTTCTCCCATGGCCAATTCCATCCACAGTCAATCCCATATAATCGGAAGACTTCCTGGTTCCTGCTTTCTGCTTGTCTCCCAGTTCTTGACCTTTGATGCAGAAAGGTCCTCAAGCTGTAGAACTAGCAAAATTCGGATTCATACATAAAGATTAAAGGTTTAATACTGACTGGTCATGAGGGAGAAGCTCTTAGCCTAGTCTTGTAGGTGGTACAATGGATATATAACTTGTTGCCTATTATCTTTTTATATGTAGATCTTCAAATTAAATGTTTCCACTTAGAAATAGGAAGTGTGAATGAAATGTAAAATGTCTCAAGGAGCCGTTGGTCATTTCATATAAGTGAAAGCCTGTACTCTGTAGCTACCATAGGTTGGGTCCTAACTTTAGATATAGGGTGTAGGGTTTTACAACTGTTATTTCATGTTAAGTCTAACAAGTTTCTGTAGGAAAATTGATCCTAGTGACAAGGGATTACCTACACAGTAAACTTTAATTGCAGTTCTTCTGCATAGTCTTCTTCTGATCCTTTCTAAACCTACAGTCAGTGGCGTAACTAGAAGCTGATGTGCCCCAGTGCAAAGTCTGTGCCAGGCCCCCGACTATAATATATGGTTTATAGTATTAGTCTTCTCATATGGGAAAGTGACATCATAAGGGCCCCCTAAACCTCTTGGGCCCTGGTGCAACCGCAACCTCTGCACCCCCTCAAGTTATGCCCTTGCCTACAGAATTACAGTGGACATATTGATTGTATTTACAATTGGGCCCTCTGGAGATTTTCTGTTAAAGGGGTGGGCAAATTTATGTTATTGTTTGTATGATGAAAAATGGTACAATTTTCCAATACTTTCTGTATCGATTTTGCATGGTTTTCTAGATCTCTGCTTGATGTCATTCTATAGAAAGCTTCTAAGTTCACTTCCAGTGGACATAAAACTGACCATGGTTACACAGGTCCTCGGCTTGTTATATCACAGAGAGTAATCAGAGCTGTGTGATATAACAAGCCGTTCACCTGTGTGACCATGGTGAGATTTCTGTCCACCTGAAACAAACAATGAAATTTCCTATAGAAGGACAGCAAGCAGAGATCTAGAAAACTGTGCAGAATTGATTCAGAAAGTATATTGGAAAATTGTATAACTTTTAATTATTCAAACAATAACATTTATTTGCTGAAATGGAAACACCCCTTTAGGCCGGTGTAATGCTTGTGACTCTCTGCTCTCCTGGTGAGCAATTACCAGAATACTCATTCCCTCTTCTTGCTCCTTATGCTAGTGCTATGCACCAGCGTCGACGCCACACTCAGTTTTGTTACACAGATGTGTATTTGACAAAGGCATAAGATCCAAAACATCAGTACTGTAAAATTGATGACTTGTATTTTGCCACAAATAAATATTGTAATTCACAATCCAACTGTGCACAGTCTTTAGCTCTACTTCTGGTAGCGGTGTTAGTTGTAACATTGTACCACACAACCTTGATTATTTCAGACATCTTCTGTTAAGGTACCTTGTGTTCTGCAAACTGTGGACCTCTACTGTGTCCCAAATTCTATGCCTGTTTCAGAACATAGTGACTTACTCGCATTTATTTTGGCTTGTACAAGGTTGGGCTATGAATGTTAACACAATGTATGATGGTCTCCAATATACCACCATGCACATTTTAGCAGGACGATTATTATTAAGAAACCATATACAGGCAGTCCCCGGGTTACATACAAGATAGGGTCTGGAGGTTTGTTCTTAAGTTGAATTTGTATGTAAGTCGAAACTGTATATTTTATAATTGTAGATCCAGACAAAAAAAAATTTGGCCCCAGTGACAATTGGAGTTTAAGCATTTTTTGCTGTAATGGGACCAAGGATTATCAATAAAGATTCATTACAGACACCTTACAGCTGATTACTGCAATCTGGGACTATTGTAAAGCATTCAGAAAGCTTCACCAGAGGTCAGAGGGGTCTGTCTGTAACTATGGGTTGTCTGTAAGTCGGGTGTCCTTAAGTAGGGGACTGCCTGTACAGGCGGTCCCCTACTTAAGAACACCAGACTTACAGACGACCCCTAGTTACATACGGACCTCTGGATGTTATTAATTTACTGTACTTTGGCCTCAGGCTACAATAAACAGCTATAACAGTTATCAAATGTGTCAGCAATGAAGCTTTATTGTTAATCCTGGTTCTTATGACAATCCAATATTTTTAAAATCCAATTGTCACAGATGCCAAAAAAATTTTGTCTGGGGTACAAATATAAAATATACAGTTCCGACTTACATACAAATTCAAGTTAAGAACATAGCTACAGAACCTATCTTGTACGTAACCCGAGGACTTCCTGTACCCACGTTAAAACTAAATCCACGTGAAAGGTATAGTTGCTTAGTGTCCACTGATAACAATTTCATGCATGACATACTTACATAAATCAATTCAGCAGCTAGCGTCCCTGGATATTATTCAATATTGATGCCAACAATGAATTACAGCTTTATGAACCATATGTAGGATCTAGGAGTTTTACCAAGCGTGAGGCTGAGAATTTTCTCTCGCAGAGCCTTCTGTATATGAGCCCATCCATCCATAACATTACTGAACTTGTTGTTTTCTTCTCTGTAAGATTGAGGAGTTAGAACAGAGAATGCTGAAGTGTCTTCTCTCCTGGCAGTCAATAAGTAAAGGTGTGAGAGAGCTGCTCGATGATTAATGTCATTTCACTTAAACTTTTATAGCCAAATAAAACAGTGGGCTCAGAAGTAACTGACAAGAGCTAAGGGAAACTACTATACACATAATTCATTCCCTATACCTAGATAACCCAGACAGGCAGTGTATTACTAGTCTTCTTGCATCACGTTCTGCTGCAGACAGTCGCAGCCTCTAAGAAAACAAAACTCGGTGGTTGTACAAAAAACAACATTAATGAAAAGCTGCCAACTGGCAGGCTTTATGAGCTCAAATTGTATGATTTGTAAAATGTGTATATCACGATCATGATAAAAAAAAGTGCCACAACTTTAGATGCATTTGCATAAAACTTGATGAGACTGCATAAAGACAAATAAACTAACACAAATGTTAAGGAAAATACTCCCATGGCTCTTATGTTAGTTATGCCATAGGTTAAGACCATGATGGGTGTTCTAATATTGAATTAAAAGAGCAGAAGAGGCATTGTGATATGTATCTAACAACAATACCAAAGCACAATTTCCCAAATTATTTTTTTATCCTTAACTAGCACTACTACACCCACTTGATTACTCCTATACTCCCATTATCCTCTGTCCTCTTCCCTATGTGATAACTGTGATCACACTAATCATCATGTGTCTCATCTCTTTGTGATCACCCCTGAAATCAGTCCCATCATCCACTGCCTATCAAACACACTTAAGTGCAGTGTGTACGCAGTGTTACAATATGTCAGATCCTGACCTTAACTTAAGTGCACAGTCCTGTCATCACCCTCATCTGCTAACAACCTGTAAGAACCTTTTGTTCTTGGACTATCCTGGGATACAGCTAGACACGGCGGGGCTAAGACCAGTGGACCTTTCAAAAAAAATTTTGGACAATGAATTATTTAGTCTTATGGATTTCCAGACAAATCTCTCTGCTGCACAATGAATTGCCACTACTTTCTGCACCCAACCCCACAGGTGAACCCCTGGCAATGATGGCAAAGATATAAAAGTATTGGGGCATAATTCTACTTATGGGGATAATAAAGAAACCAATATTCAGGGACTATTGGAGCACAAACATTTTGTACCACATCCCAATGTCCTGCAAGGCCATGGACCTTGAGGGGTATGCAAGGTCAATTAATTACTGATTTCATAGACACTCAGGAGGTGCAGGAAGTGAGTTCGGGTCGTCCACACAACCTCCGGCACAACACCAGCTCACAGCCTGTATACAGTAGATTGCCACAAACTCTCATTTGATATAAGCCCAGTCTGTAACGGGATTATATCGGGCTAATCAGGCTAGAGTCCAACCAGTAGCGTATATATAGCCAGACATGGATGTGATCAAATAGATCAAGATAGAAGAGCAACTCAAGTACCTTATATACTTGAGTATAAGCCTAGTTTTTCAGCACAAAAAATGTGTTGAAAAACCCAAACTCGGCTTATACTCGAGTCAAAAAAATAAATAAATCAAAACTCCCCTTTCCGGCGACATCACATCATCTGACATCAACAGCAGCCGCTGCAATGGTATTGTTGTGCTGCACGACAGGGGGAGGGTGGCTATTTACACTGGGGCAGAGGCTGGCAGGATATATACACTGGGGCAGGGGCTGGCAGGCTATATACACTGGGGCAGGGGCTGGCTGGCTATATACTGGGGAGGCTGTGACCAATGCATTTCCCACCCTCGGCTTATACTCAAGTCAATAAGCTTTCCCAGTTTTTTGTGGTAAAATTGGGGGCCTCGGCTTATACTCGGGTCGGCTTATACTCGAGTATGTACGGTAATTGTTTTAAGGCCACACAAGACAAACAGTACACACAAGACAAACAGTACACACAAGCCTGCTTGAGGCTTGAGAAAGGTTTCGGATGAAGCTGAAACGTAGCAGCTTGGGAATAAACACCACTTGAATTATTCCACCATTTTGGAGTGCCAAAATGGGATGTTTTTGTCTTTGTTGTTATTTATATGTCTGACTATCTTCGCATAAGTATTATGATTCGATAATGGTTTAGTATTTAGGGTTGTGGCTATGTAATTATATTGTTGATCATATATGCTATTGTCTGCAATGCAATGAAATGAAGGTATTCCCAGCATGGTCTAGGGGTTATATGGGCGGGAGGGGTGGGAGAGGCGGGTACTGGGTGGGATTTATGTTATTTATGTGGCTGATTAATTTTGTATAAGTGATAGGATTTGATTATGGATTAGTATTTAAGGGGTAGGGGATGGGTATGAGGTCATAATCTGGCTGGATCATATGTTTTTGTTATTTTGGGAGTTACTAAAGGCACTATGATGATGGTACTAGTACAAGTAATAAAGAAGTGGGGGGGGGGGGAGTGGAAATGTAATGATAATGCCGATTAGATATTCTACTGTTTTTTTGATGAAATGATTATAGAATGGACTGTTGTATTATGAATTTTGAAAAAGAATAAAGATTTGTTAAAAAAAAAAAAAGGGAATCTTCAGAAAAATCCTTGGAAACGCTGAGGCTATGGATTTTTTGCTACCTCCTGCAGAGACACAGACTCTATTCCAGAGATTTTTATTAGTTATTCAAGTTAAAACAAAACCTGGCATGTGACTTACACCCCTTGTGTATGAATATTTCACCACACCATCGATTCATTTTCACACTAGATAACTCATGGTTTCCACCCAGGGATAGCTCCATATATGATCGGTGGCCTATGTCACTAAGTTCCTGGTACATTTTAAAGGAAGCTCATTTTCTGCCAGTACCTACTCAGTAAGAGGACGATAATATATGGTCTGAAGATGCATAAGCTATGCTAGAGTAGATCAGGATACACCTACAAGTTCAAGATATACAAAGGGAAGGACTCCAAAATAGAACTCCCAAAATGCCCCCCCCCCCCCCCCCCCGGGAATTACTGCTAGAATAGTTTGAGATTTGGTTCACCTATTACTGGACAAGGGCTACCATCTCTACCTGGACAATTTTTATACCGGCATTACTGTGGCATGCATCACTGTGAGAGAAAAAAAATCAGAGAGGTCTCCCAAAGAGCCGCTTGGGCAAAAACTTAGAAGGCATGAGAGCCAAGCAAAATACAGCAACTCTGTATTGTGTGTTAAGCACAAGAGAGATGTCTTTGTGCACAGGTATCAGTACAGAAATCCCCAAACCTGACTGTATTTTGCACTATAATAGGTACATGGGAGGGGATGACTTGTCAGGCCAGGTGCTTCACCCCTATAGTGCCATGAAGGGATTGGTACAATAAGCTGGCCGTGGCTGTTATACTGACCTGTACCTTGACTATTATTTTTCTTTCACAATCATCTTGGTTTGAATGGGTTTGTTTGAATTTGCAAAGTTGTAATTTATCTTTTTATTTCTGTCCTCTATACATGTACGTATCCAGGGTGGGGGCCACTGGTCATTTGTTACCTGTAGCTTAGCACAGGTCCAGTAAGTAGACAGGGACAGATGTTGTGGGAAGTACAAGACTCCGCTTCTTCCCCATCTTGACACATGTAATGCTAAAAGAGAGAGGTCTTGCGCCTTTAACCTGCAGCTTTGAAATTTCTGCTCAGCAGCACTGTAAAACTCCAGTCTTTATCCCCCTCCATAGCACAACTCATACTCTGGACGCCCTTTGCCAAAGAAGGACAAAGCAGATGTACCCTGAACTTTGGCCAACCATCTGATGCTTATGGAATGAGAATTCCCAGGTGAGAGGTTCTAGCCCACTGCACAAATGAACTATTGAATTGCGATACAAAATGAGGCACTTTTATGTTTTTGTTATGAGAACATTTTCTATTCTTCGCTTCTTGCAAATAACATAGAACTGTACAGAATCTGAAGATAAAGAAAAGTAGCTAACCGATCTTTTCCTATGTGGCTCATTTCACAATATCACTGTAGCTAATTAAACAAATTGTAGTTACATTTTTGGCACCTTTATCATGTGGAACTGTAGCCAATATATTAGACTGCAATGTTCAGCAAAATAAGGTTTATGGTTCTTGTTTTCTTCAGACTTTTATATTATTCTTGGCATAGAAGAAAAAGGAATAAATCACTTAAAACACCACATTGCATAATAAACAATTCCTGTTTCCTCTGCATTTGTTGTAAAGTTTTCAAAAAATATTGGAATAAATTATTACATTTTGTACTGATCCAGAATTGTAATTACTAGAAAATGGTATACAGATATATAAAAGCAAAACAAAAAACTTATATAGATTTACATCATGTTTTTTGTAATGTGTGGGTATTTACCAATATACATCTATTAAAAGTTCTGCTCAACTTTATTGATATGTTAAAGACAGGAGGCTTCACTGTGAATATCAAGAAAGCGGAGCAGAACTTTTAATAGATGTATTATAGTAAATAACCTAATATCCTGCCCCCCACACATTACAAAAACATGAGGTTAAGTAGCCAACCCCTTTAATGGTATTCTAAGGTTTTACTCGGAAGACGTATACTTCCGTTTTATGTTGACAATGCTTGAGTAAAGCACACACAAATAAATTCTAACCAAATTATAATCTGCCATTATTTAAATTACCACTTCAATACCACATGTATAATTTATGACCTTAATAATAAAATTTTAAATAAAGTTAAACTTAAACTTTAAAAGTTTTCATATTGATGACCTATTTTTAGGCAGACCATAAATGTTAGATCAGTGAGGATCCAATTCTCCAATCCACGGAAGGTAAATACTGCGGCCTTTCCATAGAGGTTATTATTCCCTTTAACTAGTCATGCAGTTCTAATCTTACTAAAAAGGTAGAGAGCTGCAATACCAGACACCAACGCTATGGGGTACATTTACTAAGGGTTGGACCGTTGGACTGCGCATGTTCTTCATGGCTAAATCGGCTTGCACAGGTATTTAAGAAGTGTCTGCGCTGTGATTGTATCACACGCAACACTTTTGTGGTGCAGCTGCTCTGGCTTCCATGTGACACAAATTAGGGGGCGTGGCGTCGGACTGATTCGGACCAAACGCTGTATATAACTTTCAAATTGTATCGCATGCTAAAGGTGCACCACAAAAAAGATGGTGAACTCTGTCAGACAATGCAATTTTAGTTAACTCTAGTGACTTTGTAAGTAAATGTGCTCCAATATGATGTACATATGAAGTGCAGGATATAGAGTGAAGAGTTCATAATTTAAGCCGAACAAAATGAGAACGCCACATTCTCAGCCAACTAATGAGGAATATTTTCAAACTTTGTCATGAAGGGGTTAAAAGCACTTGAAAATGGATGTAAATGTGAGGTGAATAGAAAATTGGGAGAAGAGAATTAAAAGGAAATAATTAGGAAAAAATATAGCAGCCTGCAGACTCTTGAAAAGTAGGAAGACTCTTAGTAAGACGACTCAAGTAAGAAGACTTAGTAAAAAGACAAATACGGAGACTGGTATCATCAGAAAACTTTTTTTCAATAGAAAATACTCAACATACTTATGACTTAGTTTATCATCTCTTGCCCCCAATAAAATAATAACTCCTCAAATGTGTTCATAGGATTCCATATCAAACATGCATAGCACTCTTATGATGGAGGATTCCTTGATAAAAACATTTACAGTTATTGTAATTTATAACTCATGATGTATCCACCGTTTTCAAAGAATTTAATCACTAAATCAAGTGGTTTCCCTTATTTTAGCAATAACTCACATTACACATGGGCTTCTGCGCCATGCCAGTGGTATAAAAGCCCTGAGATATTTCCCCCTTTATGCCACCTCCACGCCAGTGGGACGTGCTAGTGCGTGAAGGAGGGCGTGGCTGGTTAGAAGGGTGGGCGCAGTCGAGTTTTCTGGTGCTTCTTGATGTATCTGACTGCGCTAGAGCAGCGGCAAGGAGATCATACGCTGGGACACGAGCGCTGGTGTTTGATAAATAATCCACATCACAGCAGTCATTGGGATTCATACCATAGGCACTCTAAAATGTGAAACCCAGTTAGATCAGTGTCTGCCAAAGCCATCTCAAGTGTATGTAAAACCCAGCTATATCAGCGTCTTCCAAACCCATGACTATCTGTTGTGTTATTTTGTTATTTTGCAAAAATATAAGTTTTTTGTCTAGAGGTTTAAATCCTTTAACAAAGAAAGAATTAGAAAGTCCCCTCTGTAATTTAGATTTCTGCTACAGTAAAATTGTAAATAGCAAGTCTATCCTTACAAATCTTTTTTTGACCTATATCATATATTTAGAAAATGGGGAGCTATTGGCTAACAAATTTCCAAGCTTCACCTGAGTCTTTTCTATCCTGTTGTTTCTTATATTTTCCTTGGTCCCCCTTTGGGGGACACCAGTCCTCTCAGTGGTCTAATGTTTAGCTCTTATCTCCCTATGTTGCATGCTCTGAAATCTCTGAACACTAAGATGTCTCTCTTGAGGATTGAAAATGTCCATTTTCCTTCAGGTAAGAAATAGACCAAAAGATTTCGTATTACAGTCCAACCATATTTTACAACAGTAGCAAGTATTATTACAAAAATTATGTAAGAAAGTATACTATTACCTGGTCACATATGCATGATTTTAACATATTTGCTAGTAGGTGCAGTGCCATATAACATATATATATATATATATATATATATATATATATATATATATATATATATATATACACAGGTGGTCCCCTACTTAAGAACATCTGACTTACATACGACCCCTAGTTACAAACGGACCTCTGAATGTTGGTAATTTATTGTACTTTAGCCCTAGGCTACAATAAACAGCTATAACAATTGTCAAATGTGTCTGTAATTAAGCTTTATTGTTAATCCTGGTTCTTGTGACAGTTCAACATTTTTAAAATCCAATTGTCACATACACCAAAAAATTTTTCATCTGGAGTTACAATGACAAAATATACAATTCCGACTTACATACAAATTCAACTTAAGAACAAACCTACAGAACCTATCTTGTATGTAACCGGGGGACTGCCTGTATGTCTTTTCTAAGAATCTCTTAGCCTGAATACTGTGAAATCTTCATTTGTATAATAAATGTATAATGTATAATCAGAAAACCAATTACCATTTTTCCAACTCACTTTTCAATATAAAGTGCTCAGCGTTTTCTGTCATGGAGCAATTCTCTGTTTCTTTTCTGAATACTGATAACAACTTCTAATTGTGTCAACTTTATCTGTCACTTTTTTACCTATAAATTCTATTGATGCCGTCAAAACACTTTCAATTCAATTTATCAAGGTAAATGCATGGTGTCATTTAGCTGTTTTTCACATTGACCCACATTTATTAAAGCCCCTCCACCAGTTTTGTGCACATAGTGTCTGCAACACATTTGTGTCGCGTCTGCACTATACCCGACACAAAACAAAATTCTGCACTGGAAGGGGCACAATCGGTTCATGCGCCACATTTATCATGCACTCTATCATGCACACTCTACTGTATGTTAATGGTGCACTCTGTCGGAGCAGTGCAGCAGGTTTTATGATAGATTTATGAAGAACGTGCGTCACAATTCATGAACCTTGTGCATTTTGCGCTGTTTATGATAAATTACAGCCAATGGGGGTCATTTACTAAGGGCCCGATTCGCATTTTCCCGACGTGTTACCCGAATATTTCCGATTTGCGCCGATTTTACCTGAATTGCCCCGGGATTTTGGCGCACATGATCGGATTGTGGCGCATCGGCGCTGGCATGCACGCGACGGAAATCGGGGGCGTGGCCGAACGAAAACCCGACGGATTCGGAAAAACTGCTGCATTGTTTTAAAAAATGTGTTGCGAAAATTGCACTTACCTTCACTCAGCCCGGCTCGGTGTATTCCAGTGAGTTCCGATGCTCTTCAGCGCAGTCGGAGGAACTGCCTTAATAAATCCCGGCCGGACCCGAATCCACCGCAGAGAACGCACCGCTGGATCGCGAATGGGCCGGGTAAGTAAATCTGCCCCAATGTGTATATCCACTGGTCTACAACAAGCAATCAACATACATACACTATCATTTTACTCCTGAACATTCACTAGTACCTGATGCATAGAAAGAGATGAAAGAGGAGACAGATCCGAGATGAGAGAGGATGAAGTCCATGAGATGCATATAACAATGACATTTTCAGCTCTGCTTTATCTCAACCATAACATACACTGTTAGCTCTGCTGTGCCTCCCTCCCCCTCCCCTGGATAAAGACCTTATCGACCTGTAGCTTGCAAATTTACTCTCCTCACACTGCTGTTTGCCGGCAGGAAGACCATGTATGTGTGTGACCTCGTCCTGGAATACAAGGGGAGGGGCAGGAGGCAGTGAGGAGCTCACTGCAGTGTCAGACAGCAGAATCAGCCATGCTCAACCCTAGACTTCTGAGTTACATGGGTCAGTTTTGTAAAAAAAAAAAAAAAGTGGCACCACAAATTATTTTTAAAGGTTCAGAAATTAGAGGTAAAGTTTTGATGGCAATTTCATTCAACCCGCGATAGTCTATACAAGGTTGGAGACAACTGTCCTTTCTTTTCCACAAATAAAAATCCTGCCCCTGCTGGGGAGAAACATAGATGAATGAACCACCTTTAGGGGAATGGCAAGTGTTGAAAAGATGGTATAAGCCGAAGGTAAGACTTCTAGCAGAAGGCGGAGCAGAGGACGGAGTTAGAGACTGGCTCACAAACAAGTTGTGGTCACAATTGCAGAGGATAGTATCAGATGCACGTAGCAAACAGAGGGCTGGAACACATGCAATTGACCTAGATACTCTAGTTCAAAGGTTCAAGAAACAGATATATAGACGATTCCACATAGAAGATCACTGGACCTCTGGAGTAAGTTCCAGTATACGACTGCTACAAACCTACCACCAGAGGAAGCCACAATGCAGAATCACGACAGAGCATGTAATCTGCATACTTGCCACAAGAGGGAGTCAGAATTCCCTTTGGTACCTGAGTGCCTGGCTAAGCATGGCCTAGCGCTCGTATGGCCTTGTCCCCACATGGCAGGTAGATTTGCAAGACAGAGATGCTGCGAATGGATGATAGTTCTCCCAAGGGTGCTCACAATTGGTGTGTGAGGATGGTAAATGTGCCCTTCATATTAGCAGTTTTAAGCAGGTATCATGTGGAGACAAGGGATGTCAACCACATACTTCCAGTTCCTTTATTCCTGAACAACAATATATAACGATTCAATTGCTTCAAGGTCGCCAGTTGGATGGTGTTTGGCAAAGGTTGCTCAAAGCCTGGTATAGGTAGCTTCAGGCCCAGAGATGAGTGGCTGCTTCAGCAGTAAGTTTAGGCAACCTCTTGAAGGTAGAGACCTGCTGGCCTTGTGTATGGGCAGTTTTAGGCCATGTGTATGGGCAGCAGATCTCATCAAAGCTTCCTATCAAAGCTGCTCAGCAAAGACTATACTTGCCTGGAACGTTCTTCCCCTAAGTGTTTTTTTAAACTCGCCTTTGGAGTGGCCAGCCCAGAGGTCATCCAACCACCCCCTTTGTAACAGATCGCGGGTGTTATCCCCGCGATTGCTGTAGGCAAAGACCCGAGGCAGTCTCGGTTTAACCCATTCATTGCAATGTGCGATTTGCACATTTTAATGAATGAGGTGGAAAATCCCCATATAGTGCCATACTGTAGTATGGCAGCACATGGTAGGATCGATCAAACAACCTAGGGTTAAAGTACCCTAGGGAGTCTGAAAGATAGTAAAAATAGAAATAAAAAAAAGTTAAAAAATGATAATAAAAACCATAAATATTAAAATCACCCCCCTTTCCCTAGAATTGATATAAATATAAATAAACAGTAAAAACCATAAACATATTAGGTATCACCGCATCCAAAAATGCCCAGTCTATCAAATATTATAATGGTTTTTCACTGCGTTTAAACCCGTAACAGAAAATAGCGCCAATGCTCGAAAATGGCACTTTTTTGCCATTTTGAAAAATATAAAAAAATAAATAAAAAGTGATAGAATGGTCACCCAGTCCTAAAAATGGCAGCATTGAAAATGTCATCAAAAGTAAAAAAAAAAAAATGACACCACCCACAGATCCGTATATCAAAGTATGGAAAAGTTATTAGTGCCAGAACATGGCAAAATCTATTTTTTTTTTTTTTTTACAGGAGGTTTTCATTTTTGTATATGTATGAAAACATTATAAAACCTATACAAATGTGGTATCCCCATGATCGTACCAACCAAAATAATAAAATAGACATTTCATTTGGGACGCACAGTGAAAGCCATAAAATCCAAGCCCACAAGAAAACAACACAAATGCGTTTTTTCACCATTTTCACTGTATTTAGAAATTATTTCCAGATTCCCAGTACACAGCATGGAATAATTAATAGCATCATTATGAAGTAAAATTTGTTATGCACAAAACAAGCCATCACACAGCTCTTTACGTGTAAAAATAAAAAAATTATAGATTTTTGAAGGTGGGGAGTAAAAAAAACAAAAAAGGGCCAGGTTGTTAAGGGGTTAATCCCTGAACTGACTGGTTTTGCTAAAAAAAAAAAATTATAAAATTATGATAATGAGCCGCTCTCGCTTCTGTGCTGGGGGTCGGCGCTTTCCCTCTCGCCCTATGTATGCCCTGCTTCAGATAATGATGTAATCACTGTGTTGTCCCTGACAGGCAGAAGCAATCACTTCTCAATCCCCCAGCTGCTGTGCATCAGTCATCTAGCTCAAGTTGATTACTCCTGCCTGGACAGTTCAGGAAGCTCCATGTAATGTGTTAATGAAAGACAGTCTGCATGCAACCCAGCTTTCCCAAGGTCCTGAATTTTATAATAGTTTTTTTGAGCAAAACCACTCAGATCAGGGATTAAACAAGACCTGTATCTGCATCAGTGTAGCTACAATATTCTCAAAGTGTGTTTGGTTCATAATGCATGAAAACAAATGGTAAATTTCCTTTAATAAAAGTGACATGTATATGCCCGGAAATGGGACTTTTCCTCTACTAATGGTAGCTTTAGGTGTAAATGACCTGGTCCATACCAGAATGAGTACGTCATATTCCTCACATGGGCCTGGCTGCATTGCATGAGACAACAATACAACTGTATCCATGAAGTTTCAAGATCCACAATTTTTATGGTTCAGGAAGCCTGAAGCCTCATATACCATAGTCCTCCATAACTATCGGTCTTCATGATCAAACCAAGGCCTATACATATAATATCTGCAGCTCTCGGTTCTTCTGTGAGTAAATGCATCTTTTCTTCAGTAATAACTAGCCATCTATTTAGCGGAGGAACAAGCATTAGAAATTTGCTTTTACTGTATTAAAGGCAACAGATTTGTAGCCTTGACTATGGATTTAGCATCCTCACAATCTAAAATATAGATCTTTCATTTTTACCATTGGCCAAGATACTATTCCATTTGTTATCTCTGTGAATAAAAGATTTGACATGCAGCTTTTTGTGCTGACCTTGAGGATTGCAGCAAGCCTTTTCAACCAACAGTTTACAAAAGCACAAACCAAATGGCTACATGACACATTCGGCCCAACCTAGGTCATGTTTTGCTTTTTCACTGTTTGTAATATAATTTCTTGCTTATATTAGCGGAAATTGCCTTTCTGCCACAGAGGCAAAGCAAAGAAGCACTTTGCTGCCTTAATATTCTCATCTCTGACAAAACCAGTTAAAATGGAAAATTACTGCAGCGTGAAGATCAGACCAAAGGCAATGACAGGGTGAAGCAGGTTCATATCAGCCTTGATTAATCCACCGTCTTCCAGACGAAATTGATGGGTCTTCCTTCAAATTTAACCCTTTCTCAATATTTATGAAGTAAGATTAGATATTCATGTTTTAAGAAAAAAAACACATACAATTATTTCACCCAATGATATGATATCACTGTTGCACAGTTTTATGTATAAAAATCTGACTCCCTAACAGAACCTAAACAGTAGGCGCTTAGGCTAAAATGTCAACACATTAAAAACTACCCAAAGTCATGTGGTCCCATCCACTATGCTACAATGCTTTCCCAGGCTTGTGTTCCCAGGCTTGAAGTTCCCAGATTGAGAGACAATACATTTTATGAGCCATGTTGGTGCTTTTCACTTTATAGATTTGCTGGGCATTAGACATTTTTGGATTGGAGCCCTTGTCTGATGCCAAGGTATCTGTTTAGGTTGGCGAGGGTGAAATCTAGTATCTAGACTGTTTGTAGGTGTTGTATATAAGCATGATGTAGCACAAACTTAATGACGTAAAGAAGTCTGGTTATTTCTCATATCTGAAACTGTATATAAACAATCGCATCCAGGGTTAAAGAATAAAATGTAATCTAGATGTAAATTTTGCAGGGGTCCTGGGACGCTGAATAGTCAGCATATCTCTACTGAAATAGTAGAACAATGTTATTCTTGGTGAGCAAAAAGTAACTTTTGCATATTGCCAAAAAGTGGATGTTAATAGTGCTAGGGAACAATTCCTAGATACTCTGCAATATACATAGATTGTGAGCCCCCACAGGCAGGATCTTCCTTACACTTGTAATAGATCAATGTAGTTTTGTGTCTTTTACACTTGCATTTGTTCTTGTCTTAATGTAATTTATAACACCAAATATTTGAACAAAAACTAATAAATAATCAAAATAACTTCTAATAAATATCAATCTTTATTTATCAAGCTTGATAAAGCCTAACGGCGAAAAACAGGTGTCGGGGTCCGTGGCTTGTATTTTTATCCTGTGGTATGGTATATCTACTACCTTGCTTTAGCTATAGATCTGGCTGTGTGAACATTATATTCTTCTCTTTATGCTTGTTTTCTCCCTATGCCTCATCTTATTATGGATTGTACAACCTACCTCTAAGCCTTTTGTTTCTTGGCTATTACCTTTATACAAGTCACTTTTTATCCCTTTCCTTGGTCCACATATTACTGTATGTACTTAGATGCTTTTTCATCGTGATAAATAAAGATTGATATTTATTAGAAGTTATTTTGATTATTTATTAGTTTTTGTTCAAATATTTGGTGTTATACATTGCCTCTCTTTTTCTTTTGTGTGTACACTTAATGTAATTTATGTCAACCCATTACAATGCCACACAGTTAATAATGCTCTAGAAATTAATTATAAAATATATTTATATATACAGGCAATCCCCGGGTTACATACAAGATAGGTTCTTTGGGTTTGTTCTTAATTTGAATTTGTATGAATTTGAACTGTATATTTTATAATTGTTACCTCGGGCAACTTTTTTTGGTCTCTGTGACAATTGGATTTTAAAAATGTTGGATTGTCGTCAGAACCAGGATTAACAATAAAACTTAATTGCAGAAACCATTGATAACTGTTATAGCTGTTTATTGTAGACTAAAGTACAGGAAATGACCAACACGCAGAGGGACGTTTGTAACTAGGGGTCGTCTGTAAGTTGGGTGTTTTCAAGTAGGGGACCGCCTGTACCGCAAATGGAAAGTAGAAGCACTTAATGCAAAATTCTGTTGGGTGCACACCCAGAACTAAGACAAAAGTCCATCCAAAAAAGTAAAAAGAAAAATGGCAGCACTCCAATTAAAATGAAACACAACATTGTGGCCCCTAGTAGCTGAAGCCTCAATATTCATCCCTATATTGGTTCAAATCAATGCCGTATAGCGATCATTTGTGACTTCTATACAGCAGTATGATTGCCATCAGGAGTTAGTATACACAGTGGCGCAATGATCTATGTGGTGTTTTATATTTGATTTATTTCATGTTGGCAGTGGAAAAAAACTGGCTTCAAATACCGCACCAAAAATTGAATGTGGCAATCTTCTTTTAAAGAGTCTTCACCAGCTCAAAAATAACCCACGAAGTTAATAAAATATTATGTAGGGCACATTATCATTTTAATGATATAAGTTTACTGTTTCGTGGAGAAATTTTTACGTAAATAAGCACAGATTACCTATACAGATAAAGCAAATTTTTTTTTTTATTAAATCAAAGATTGAAGGGGAACAGCAAAGATATGCCTGGTAAGCTTGTAAAGTGCCGTACAAATGGTGGACCCCCTTCAAGACAAACAGTGTCAAACTCTTCTTCTTTTCTTCTATAAGATTTTATCATCTGTATTTCATAATAATAATTCTTTATTTATTTAGCGCACACAGAGCTGCACAGAGCTTGCCAAATCAGCCCCTGTCCGAAATGGGGCTCACAATGTAATCAACCTACATTGTCCTAATGAAAAGGGTTAATAAAAGTTCAGTCTATAGACCATAACAAACAGCTAAACTGACAGAAAAATGTAAAAAAAAGTTATAGCTTGTAGAAAAAAAATTACGGAAAAAAAATTAGAAATCCCATGGTCATTAAGGTGGAAGACAGGGGTGGAAGTAAAGGGTTAAGTGAATAAATCAGTATTGTAAATATTTTCCTTTTTATGGTTGTAACTTTATTGGAAGACAAATATTATTATTTGCTCATTTGACTTTATTGGATCCTGTGTATCCTGATGTTATGATAATATTATGATTTTTTAGATGAGTTTTTCGAAAAGCTAAAAAATGAGCCAATGCAAATGATCACGTAATTCTCTAATTGGAGATACAGCAGTATAAAATACCAACTTCTACTTGTGTCCCAGACTTGACACAAATTACTACCTCGTGCCATCTAAGTGTCTGGAATAGAGCAGTATGTTTTAATGAGTTTCAAAATACATTGACTTCTGTAAATTACCAAACCCTAGTGACTTAACGCGGAGATACTTAATATTAATTTATACTGCAGCATTTCTTATATCTTAGCAAAAATCAAGTTCAGCAAAAAAATTAAGGAACCTATTAAAAATCATAATAAAATATACATCTGACGTTTCCTCTGCTGCCTGCTGCTAATCTCATTAATTGTAAAATCATATCACTGCGAAAAGCCAACAATTGGCTTCTCAGCTTATGCCGCAGGGACACAGCGTCTGCACTGCAACATTTATTGCTTTTATCAGGTCAAATCTGTTCGAGGAGAAATGTTGATGGTTGCCCAAAATCTGCCATTGTTTTTTCCCGCATAGTCTAAACGCAGAGAATAAATGCATAGATTAGTGGTCTTGCAAATCTTTTATAAGTGCAATGGAAACCCTGCACAATGATGTTACATTGATTGGAATCTTCTACCAATAAAGAAGCAGATAAAGAGCAATTTCTACTCCTCTAACCACTAGGACCACTGATTGGCCACAGCCACCTTCTAAATATGGGACACAGAGCTGGAAGCACATAGCCCCATGTTCCTGTAATTGTCCAAAGTTTTAGCTGCAAGCACAGCGCTCATTTACTTTCAATAAGAACAGTGACTGCAATGTCTGCTTTCAGCCACCACCTTGACCCAAATCCTACTGCTTCTGGCTCTTTACTTTAAAGGACATCAGTTCATAGATGGTAGATGTGTCCTAGTAAGAAGTTCCTCAGGACTTCTTTTATTATAACTCTATACCCCACGGGAATATAAAGTTTTAAAAGTTATGCATCTCAGACAGCGGAACAGAGCCTGAAATTCCAGGATTGTCCCACTGGATTCGGGATGACTGGGATTTATTGGATACATATAAGACACTAATAAGGTCACTCAAATATACCTACTTTAGTAAAAATAGTTTTTTTGCCTCTGGGAGCCATGGGTCACATGATCCTTGGAAAGCAGCTCTAGGGACTGCCTTTTATGCTGGATTTTGGTGGAAGGAAAAGACCATGCATCACTGTATTCACGCACCTTCATGATGACCACTCACACATACTGTCTGTCTCCAGCAGACAGTAATCTGCAAGAAGACCCCTCAATCTGCCAGAAGCCAGCAGGACACAGGACACACAGGGGGTCAAGTGACAGTAAACGAGAAACTTTAACATAGTAAGAATAATATGAGTGAACCTATTAAAGTTTTGTATAAGAGGCCGACCCCTTTAAGGCAACCAAATCATAAGCACACAATAGGTGGAATAAATGGCATCAAGATGCCACCATCAGACAAGGCAAAAGGCAGAGTAATATATTCAAAGTATCCCAGTTATGTCAGAATATCAGTGAATGAATCAATTATTTAGGGTTAAAAAAATGTCTCAGTATTATAATTACGAACCGTAAAATATTCTTCAGCTAATACTTCCCGATTCTAGACAGAAATTCTCTCAACATCCATTTAAACGTTCCCTGAAAGATCATTCACTTCTATTTATCTGCATTTTATGTTCTGTTTGGAAATGAGCATAAAACGTGCCCTTACTGCAGGATGGTTTGATTTGTAAAGTCAGGCGTTTGGCTGTCTGGGAAGCAGATATTTACATTTTTGATCCTGAGGTTATACTCTGATGGCTCCTGAGTAACAAAACGGCCTACAGTCTCCATAGAGAACCAATTACACAACTTATTTTTATGAAGAGAATAACCTGTGACCTGTTTTTTTAAAAAGAGACTGATAATGACAAAGCGCTGCTTGCTTTCCGCACTCTCTATGCTAAGACGCAGTGTGAGGTCTATGAATTATGGATTTGCATTATAATGCCACCTGTTGAACTTTTGTGGGAAAAAAAAAATTATAATAGGCTTTTCTGTTCATGTCAGTAGTAATATTTCTTTATATAGGTTTTTGATTCAGTGCCTTGGAAGTCTGAGTAGACAGCATGACTGCAGACTTCTCTGCACATCAATGCTTCACATAGGGGGAGAGGAGTGTTCATGTGGGACTATTAGCCTCTGCTCCATAGAGATGATTCTTCTCTACCCTGAAATGTTATTTTCTCTGGTAGAAATGCAGAGAAAGTGTAAGATTTCAGAATGTGTAACCAAACACATGAATTTACTGTACACTTGTGTATTTAACATTAAAGTGGTTGCCCAGTGAAAAAAAATCATGTTTGCAAATGATAGCTCCATATTATATAATTGACTTTTTACATTATGTCATTAAACAGTTTGACACCTTACATCAGGTGTTTGCCTCTTCTTTCTAGACCGACAGCTTCTCTCCAATACAAGTTCCTTCTAGAGTCATTTCCAGCAGGTTAGTAGATATTAAAAATGATGAGGTAAGTGATCAGGGCCGCAGATCACGGACCTCTGAAGGGGGCAGCAGATCACCAGTATTAGGGACTCGCCAAATGCTGGCAAGTCCACACTACCAGAAAATCAATGACATTGCGGTCTTTAAGAGCGGCAGCGGAGGGATGCAGCACAGACTCGCCTGTTAGCACCGCTCTGCAGGACACAGGCCGGCACGCATGATGACTGTACATCCAGTCACAGTGATCGGTTTAATGTCCGATTTTTGATTTTTACAGTAAACAAACAAAAGTGCGGGGGGTTGTGACTCCCGCATGCTAAATACGCGACCCCAAACTGTTTGTTTACTGTGAAAATAAAAAAAATAAAAAACTTTGAGCCTATCCGTGTGACTAGATTACACTGTAAGTGATTGACGCCATTGGGTCCTTTCCAGAGCACTTGAGAATTTTTTTTAAGAGTGCAGCGAAATTCTACAGAATTATGGCATGCATGATGAAGTCATTGCATGCGCTGGCCTGTGTTAGTATAGAGAAGACGTGGCAGCCAGCGGAAGAAGATGGCAGCGGCGAGGGAGTGCTGGAGCCAGAAGTGTTCCGTTTATAATTTTTATCACATGGGCTGTATATAATTTCTATTGGGGGGGGGGGTTGTTTGCTATATATATTATGTACTTGGGGTGGTACCTGCTGGCATATACACCCACCGGCCACTTTATTAGGTACACCTACGCTAGTAACGGGTTGGACCCCCTTTTGCCTTCAGAACTGCCTCAATTCTTCGTGGCATAGATTCAACAAGGTGCTGGAAGCATCCCTCAGAGATTTTGGTCCATATTGACATGATGGCATCACACAGTTGACGTAGATTTGTTGGCTGCAAATCCATGATGCGATTCTCCCGTTCCACCACATCCCAAAGATGCTCTATTGGATTGAGATCTGGTGACTGTGGAGGCCATTTGAGTACAGTGAACTCATTGTCATGTTCAAGAAACCAGTCTGAGATGATTCCAGCTTTATGACATGGCGCATTATCCTGCTGAAAGTAGCCATCAGATGTTGGGTACATTGTGGTCATAAAGGGATGGACATGGTAAGCAACAATACTCAGGTAGGCTGTGGCGTTGCAACGATGCTCAATTGGTACCAAGGGGCCCAAAGAGTGCCAAGAAAATATTCCCCACATCATGACACCATCACCACCAGCCTGAACCGTTGATACAAGGCAGGATGGATCAAATTCTGACCCTACCATTCGAATGTCGCAGGAGAAATCGAGACTCATCAGACCAGGCAACGTTTTCCAATCTTCTACTGTCCAATTTCGATGAGCTTGTGCAAATTGTAGCCTCAGTTTCCTGTTCTTAGCTGAAAGGAGTGTCACCCGGTGTGGTCTTCTGCTGCTGTAGCCCATCTGCCTCAAAGTTCGACGTACTGTGCGTTCAGAGATGCTCTTCTGCCTACCTTGGTTGTAACGGGTGGTGATTTGAGTCACTGTTGCCTTTCTATCAGCTCGAACCAGTCTGCCCCTTCTCCTCTGACCTCTGGCATCAACAAGGCATTTCCGCCCACAGAACTGCCGCTCACTGGATGTTTTTTTCTTTTTCGGACCATTCTCTGTAAACCCTAGATATGGTTGTGCATGAAAATCCCAGTAGATCAGCAGTTTCTGGTACCAGCCCTTCTGGCACCAACAATCATGCCACATTCAAAGGCACTCAAATCACCTTTCTTCCCCATACTGATGCGCGGTTTGAACTGCAGGAGATTGTCTTGACCATGTCTACATGCCTAAAAGCACTGAGTTGCCGCCATGTGTTTGGCTGATTAGAAATTAAGTGTTAACGAGCAATTGGACAGGTGTACCTAATAAAGTGGCCGGTGAGTGTATACTATGTACAGGGTATGGGGGGGGGGTACCTGCTAGCTTTATATACTGTGTACGGAGTGTGTGTGGGGGGGTCATCTGCTGGCTGTGTATACTATGTAATGGGTGGGGTGGTACCTGCTGGCATTTATACTATGTACTGGTTGGGGGGGGGTTCCCGCTGGCTTCATATACTGTGTATGGAGTGGGAGATGGGGGTTATCTGCTGACTGTATATACTATGTACTTTGGGAGTACCTAGCTGTATATACTATGTATATACTGTATATATATATACAGTATATATATATTTATATATATAATCAAATTAAAACGGGGATCTGTATATAGGGCTGGATAGGGGGAATATAAAGGATGTTTTATGTGAGGAATAGTGTGTTCAGTCATGTTGTGAGGTTTGTATATATAATATATTTAGGAACACAATCCATTATACCATAAGTGACTCTGTTTTTTTAGGGACGCAATGTCGAGATGTGGGGCATGGTGCAGAAGACATTTGGAAGTCCTGATGGAGCAGATCATCAACTGTAAGGTAATAGATGCCACTAATGTCTATGTTTGTGAGCTAGTGACACTGTGTGAGGATTGTGGAAGATTTGGCCCAGTAGAGACTGTGGTAGAGGTGATTCGTGATGCAGTCCAAGACAGTGACACCAAAGTTTAGTCCAAAACAGGTCTTGCCTGTGTTTATTCCAGCAGCAGGTACAAAATAAAACAGCCATCACATTCAGGCATCAAACATAAACAAAATCCTACCCGTCTGGGTGCTAACTATACAGAGTTTCTCTAACTCACCGCTAAAACACAAAAGACGTCGCTGCTCCAGGCACAGGGGTCAGGGCTGTGTGTGCTCTCCAGCCTCTTTCCAGAGCCAACGCTCTCAGCACTGCTCAGCAGCTTTATGCAGCCTGATTAGGCTGCTCCCACCACCTGTGTCCAAGGTGCTGGACAACACAACCTCAGCACTAAGCCCTTACATAGTAGGAAAACCCAGGGGAAACATACCGCCCATCCACAGTTAATCCCTTCAGTGTCTCACATACCCTACCCCTCTTTTTGACCCTGTGGGGGCGAACACCTTTGGCCATCAGACAGTGGGTATGAGACAGGGCATCTGCATTCCCATGCAGTTTCCCTGCTCTGTGTTCTACTGTGAACTTGAAATTCTGTAACATTAGGAACCACCTTGTGACCCTTGCGTTCCTCTTTCTAGCCTGACTCATAGAGGTGAGGGGAGAGTGATCGGTTACTAACGTAAACTGACGCCCAATCAAGTAATATCTCAGGGATTCCAGGGCCCATTTGATCAACAAGCACTCCCTCCCAACTATACTATAGTTCTTCTCAGGGGGTGTGAGCTTGCGGCTCAGGAATGTCACGGGATGTTCCTCACCCTCCACTTCTTGGGACAGGACAGCCCCTAAGCCACATCAGAATCGTCAGTCTGCACAATAAAGGTCTTGATAAAGTCAGGGATTATCAGTACCGGCCCCTCGCACAAAGCCGTTTTAAGTTGCTGAAACGCTCCCTCAGCCTTTTCACTCCACTTTACCATCACCGACCCGTTACCCTTGGTCAGGTCAGTCAGGGGTGCCGCTATTGTTGCAAAATCGGGAATACATCGGAGATAATAGCCCACTATGCCTAGGAAAGCCCTCATTTGCTTCTTGCTCACAGATCGTGGTCACTGCTGTATCGCCTCCACTTTGTTTACTTGGGGTTTGATGACACCTCGCCCAATACGGTACCCCAGGTAACGGGCCTCTTCCAAACCAAGTGCACATTTCTGGGGTTTGCCGTCCACCCTGCTGCCCTGAGGGAGTCTGTCACTGCTTGTACATTGGCTCCCAATCGTTACTATAAACTATGATGTCATCCAGGTAGACCAAGGCATATCTACAGTGAGGTTTTAGCATGAGATCCATTAACCTCTGGAACGTGGCAGGAGCCCCATGTAGCCCCAAGGGGAGTACAACATACTGAAATAGCCCATCAGGAGTAACAAGAGCTGTCTTCTCTTTAATCCTGTCTGTGAGGGGTACCTGCCAATACCCTTTCGTCAGGTCAAGGGTGGAGAAGAACCTAGCCTGTCCCAGCCGCTCTATCAACTCGACAACTCTGGGCATAGGGTAAGAATCAAATTTAGATACTTCGTTCAACTTCCTAAAGTCATTGCAGAACCATAGGGAACCATCAGGCTTGGGAATCAATACAATAGGACTCGACCAATCACTTTTAGACTCCTTGATAACCCCTAGGTCTAACATCTGCCTGACTTCTTCAGATATTGCTTGCCAGCGCACTTCAGGGACCCGGTAGGGTTTTAGGTGTACCCGGACGTGGGGTTCGGTTATGATGTCATGCTTGCTGACTGAAGTACGACTCGGTAACTTAGAGAACACATCAACGTTTCGGAGCACAAACTCCTTCGCTTCCTGAATCTGGGCCCTGGCGAGGAACTCCGAGATCCGTATTTCATGCACCTTGGCATTGGGTACACCTACCTCGGGTGTCACCTTCTTGGGGACAGACGCTTTTTCTACTCCCACGGCTATCAGGGACTCTCTTTCCCTCCATGGCTTTAGGAAGTTCACGTGGTATACCTGTTCGGGTTTCCTCCTCCCCGGCTGATATACCTTGCAATTAACCTCCCCCACTTTCTCCATGACCTCATATGGACCTTGCCATTTCGCCAAGAACTTACTCTCAACGGTGGGCACAAGAACTAACACTCTGTCGCCTGGGTTAAAGGTCCTGAGTCTGGCTGATCTATTGTAAACCCTACACTGGGCCTCTTGTGCCCTTGTCATGTGCTCCTTTACAAGGGGTATTACTGCCGCTATGCGGTCCTGCATAGGGGAAACGTGATCAATCACACTACGGTGGGGGATCCTTTCCTGTTCCCAGGTCTCCTTAGCTACGTCCAGAAGCCCACGTGGGGAACGGCCATATAAAAGCTCAAAGGGTGAGAAACCCGTGGAGGACTGGGGAAACTTCATGTATGGCAAACATCAAATAAGGCAACAAACAATCCCAGTCCTTCCCCTCTTTGCTGACCACCCTCTTTAGCATCCCCTTCAAGGCCATGTTGAACCTCTCGACCAGGCCATCTGTCTGAGTTTGATATACAGAGGTACGGAGATGTTTAACCTGCAGTAATTTACACATCTCCTTTATCACTGTAGACATGAATGGGGTCCCCTGGTCAGCCAAGATTTCCTTGGGGAGAATACTTGGAACAGCTCCCTAGCAATGTTTTTGAAGGAGGTGTTTCTTAACGGAATCGTCTCTGGATATCGCGTAGCGTACTCCAGGATAACAAGGATGTACTGGTGCCCCCTTGTCGATTTTACTATGGGGCCAACCAAATCCATTGCAAAACATTAAAACGGCACCTCTATGATTGGTAACAGGACCAGAGGACTCCTGAAGTGGGACACCGGGGCAGTAAGTTGACACTCAGGGCAGGAGCTACAATACCGGTTTACCTCCTCCCACACCCCTGACCAGAAAAATCTCTGCAGGATTTTCTCAGCACCTAAGTGACCTCCCAGCACATGTTTATGTGCCAAATCTAGCACCAGCCTACGGTGAGATTGGGGTACTACCTCCTCACCCCGTATCCGGTCAACCCTGTACAACAGTTCCCCAACAATCACCATTCGCGGGTATATTTTGTCAGCCCCTGGTATTTGGAGCACCCCATTTATCACTTTAACATTCTCCCGTCTTTAAACAGGGTAGGGTCCTGCAGCTGTGCAGCCCCAAAATTTTCACGTGAAATCTCAAGGTCCAGCATGTCGGCCACCTCCTCTTGACCCTCAGCCTCACCAGCTAGGACCTCTAGGGTGGGGAGAATTCATCACCTGGGGTCACCCCTACTGCTGGTGTGGGTACTTTGGCCTCAAAGGGTTCAGGGGCCAAGGCCGGACATATACGATGTCCATTATCTGCAATAGCACCTGAGGTGGGCCTTCGTCTCCAGAGGTCCCAGAACACCAGTAAGTCTCTGCCAATAATAGCCTCATGAAACAGGGTCCCCACCACCCCCACTTCATGGGTGATGGTGCCACAAGGTGTATGTAGGTTGATGACGGCAGTGGGATATTGCCGAGTGTCCCCATGTATACATAACACTGCCACTTTACGCCCACTGTATAGTCCTGTATCAACCAAAGTTCCCCGCACCAGGGTGACCAGACTCTAGCAAGGCTTCCACCGTGTGACCACCGATTGTGACCATACACACTTGGGGTTCTGCATCCGTGACCGACTCGGCTGCCAGAACCGGCCGGGCAAACAGTAACATTCGCCGGGTCTCGTTGCAGTCCATTAGCTCCACTGACAGGGGACAGTTGGCAGCAATATGGCCCATTTCACAGCATCGCCAGCACTGGACACGGCTGTGACCTCTGTCACGAGCCTTGTTGGGTGTCTGTGTATCCGAGCCCCTCACTGAACCCCCTCCCAACCTGACCTGTCTCCCCTTTTCTGCAGGAGCAGTCTTACCAGATGGTTTAGTGGCTTTGTCACTGGCACTGCTTCGTGCAGGAGAGGTAAGTAGAAGATCCTCTGTAGCCCGATATCTCTTTTCAGGTGTGTGTCTTTTGAACTGCCCGCAATCTGAAGCACCATACGTGGAAGATTTTGCACAGTAGAGACTGTGGTAGCGGTGATTCATGATGCAGTCCAAAACAGTGACACCAATGTTTAGTCCAAAACAGGTCTCGTCTGCGTTTATTCCAGGTACAAAATAAAACAGCCTTCACATTCGGGCATCAAATATAAAAAAAATCCTACCCATCTGGGTGCTAACTAAACAGAGTTCTCCTAACTCAGCACTAAAACAGAAAAGATTTTGCTGCTCCAGGCACCGGGGTCAGGGCTGTGTGTGCTCTCATTCCAGAGCCAGCTTCACTGAGCAGCTTTATGCAGCCTGATTAGGCTGCTCCCACCACCTGTGTCCAAGGTGCTGGACAACACAACCTCAGCACTAAGGCCTTGCATAGTAGGAAAACCCAGGGGAAACATACCGCCCATCCACAGTAAACCCCTTCAGTGTCTCACAGGATGTTATCCCTTGTTATAAACCCCTTAAACCACTATGACATCAGGGGGATCGCACAGGCTCAGGAGGAGGCCGACTGTCGATAGTCAAACATGAATGCCAGTCAAACATGACACCAGCTAAAGGGGTCACCCAACTATTCACCCCGCATGATGGGGGTGTCTATTGTCTCCACGACAACCTGGGGGTACAGTGAGAAAACCCCATGCACAATGAAAAGTGAAAATCACCACACAAACATTACATATTGCCACATCTGTAACAACAATGTACAATAAAATAGAATCATTACTGAACCCTTGTCACGGTGCTCCTGTGACCCATATCCCAGGTCACAGGCACATCCATGTGCCCCGAACTATAACTTACCTGTCCTGGCTCCAGAGTCCCCACGATGTCCACACTCCGGCGTGCGTGCTCCCGTGTCCTAGGGCGTGAGCGTCAGCTCTGTAAATTTTAAAGGCCCAGTGCGCTGCTATTTGGGGCTGGCCAGCTGCCTATCCTGATAAATTCCAGCCCCTTCCTATGTCCCCTGCCAGATCTTTGTGCTTCCATGCGTGAGACAAAGCTGTATTCCAAGCCCTTGCGACCTTGAGTCCGTGCTGCCGGTCCCGAACTTACCGCTAAGGCAACTGATCATGTGCTGCCTGTTTCGACCTCCTGCCTATCCCTGACCATGAGTTTGCCTTACTTTTCTGTACTATGCCTTGGCCGCACCACGGCGGACAAAGTGGAATGACCAGGTGGTACCATGCCGCTACAAGTCCAACCTGCTTTGCGGTGGGCTTTGCTGAAAACCAGGTACCACTTAGGATCTGGTCCCAAGTGTCAACTTACGTCATTGTCCGCGGTGGTACAGAGGATCCACTACCGATCCTGACAGTAAGATCCGGCCATGGATCCTGCAGAGGTTACACAACCTGTTCTGGCGGATCTTCCCACCATTGTAGCTCAGCAGACCCAGCAAGTTGCCGTGCAAGGTCAGCAACTCTGTTATGCTACAGCAGCTTTTGTCATCCCAGCAGCAGCATCCTGCGGTACCCTCTGCTCCTGCAGTCGCATTAACTTCTGCAGAACCCAGACTGCGTATATCTATGCCATCTAAATATGATGGGGTTCCTAAGTTGTGCAGGGGCTTTATCACTCAGTGCTCCCTGCACAGTGAACTCATGCCTATGCAGTTCGTCACAGAAAGGTCAAAAGTGGCTTTCATCATCAGCCGCCTCTCCGGCAAGGCCCTGGCATGGCTACTCCCCTCTGGCACAGGAAAGACCCAGTCACGGCTAATATCACCACCTTCTTTGCCGAGTTCCGGTCCGTCTTTGAGGAACCAGCCCGGGCTCCTTCTGCTGAGACCGCCCTGAGACTCATCTGTCAGCTGAGTGAACTAATCTCTCTGGTCACTCAGATAGACATCCGGTTTACAGAGCACTCAGAGGAGCGAAGTCTGGAAACCCGCAAGTCAGGACCCGTCGTCTGCCCTGCTTGGCTCCAGTCTTCCAAAGACCACCTCAGCTGTCTTCCGTGCCTTTTGCAGAGGAGCTCATGCAAGTGGATAGAGCTTGTCTGTATCCCCAGGAATGTTTAAGATGAAGACAGGAGAATATCTGCATCTATTGTGCCAGCCCAGAGCACTTTCTTTCATCTTGTCCAGTCAGTCCTCAGCGTCCGGGAAAACGCCTGCGCCGAGGGTTCTTGGGAGAAGCGTCCCTTGGTTTTAAGAAAGCTTTTCCTCGTCTGAATGTCCCTGCTCTTCTCAGTTTTGGAACAGGCCACTCGCTTCAAGTCTCAGCATACCTAGACTCTGGCTCTGCAGGGAATTTCGTGGATGCTGCCTTGGTTTCCCAGCATCACTTTCCTGTGGTGCACCGATTAAGCCGTTTGTTATCTCTTCCGTCAGTGGATAGATTCTCCATGACCCGGTCCAGTATCGTACTGAGACCTGCAAATTGGGGTGTTGCACAAGGAGAGATTGTCGTTTTATGTGCTCCCCCGCTCTACGTCTTGCAGCAACACGCTCCGGTGCTCAACTGGCAGACTGGGGAAATCCTTTGCTGGGGATGGGAGTGTCATTCCCACTGTCTCATGGCTCTTCACCCGCTGTCCGTAATGTCTTCTGTGGACTCTCCCAAGCAGCTGGCAGGCCTTCCCGCTGCTTATAAGGATTTTGCAGATGTCTTTGCTGACAAGCAAGCAGAGATTCTGCCACTGCACCGCCCCTATGACTGTCCCATAGGCCTGCTGCCGGGTACATCTCCTCTACGAGGTCGTTATACCCATTATCTGTACCTGAGAGTGCAGCTATGTCAGCCTACATCAAAAAGAATTTGCAGACGGGATTCATCCGCAAGTCGTCTTCTCCTGCTGGAGCTGGATTCTTCTTTGTGGCCAAGAAGGGTGGTTACATCCGTCCGTGCATGATTACCGCGGCCTCAATGAAGTCACGGTGAAAAACCACTACCCTTTGCCTCTCATCATGGAACTTTTTGATTGCCTATGGGTTGCCAAGGTTTTCACCAAGCTGGATCTGCAAGGGGCATATAACCTCATCCACATCCGTGAAGGCGATAAGTGTAAGACAGCCTTCAATACTCGTGACGGGCATTTTGAGTATTTGGTAATGCCCTTTGGACTCTGAAATGCCCCAGCAGTGTTCCAAAAATGTGTCAACGATATCTTTAGGGACTTGCTCTACATTTGTGTCATTGTCTACTTGGACGATATTCTGGTGTTTTTTCTCCTGACCTACAGTCTCATCTGAACCATGTCCGGCAAGTTCTCAGGCGCCTAAGGGCCAATCACTTATATGCCAAGCTCGAGCAATGCCAACAGAGTAGTCTTCCGTTCCTGGGATACATCATTTCTGACTACAGATGGATCCTTCCAAGTTGTCTGCCGTACTTCAGTGGCCTCACCCAGTGGGACTACGTGCCATACAGAGATTTTTGGGCTCCGCCATCTATTACTGGCAATTTATTCCACATTTCCTCTCTTGTATCTCCCATTGTGGCGGTGACTAAAAAGAACGAAAATCCGAGACTCTGGCCTCCAACAGCTGAAGAAGCCTTCACCAAGCTGTAGTCTGCCTTTGCCTCTGCCCCAGTTCTCACAGGCCTGATACAGAGAAGCCATTCCAGTTGGAGGTTGAGGCCTCATCCGTTGGTGCTGGGGCCGTCCTCAACCAGAAAGGGCCCAAAGGTTGAATGAACCCTCACCTGCGGCTTCTTCTCAAAGACCTTCTGAGCTGCTGAGAGGAATTATTCCATTAGTGATTGGGAACTTCTGGCCATAAAACTTGCTTTGGAGGAATGGCGCTATCTTTTGGAAGGAGCACATCATCCGACAATATCTACACTCCCCAAACTGCTCAGCATCTAAATCCTTGTCATGCTTGCTGGTCCCTCAACTTCCTGATTCACTTCCGTCCAGCCGAGAACAACATCAAAGCTGATGCCCTCTCTTGTGCCTCTGATGTTGTTGGGAAAGAATCGGCTCCTTGTCCTATCATTCCTCCCAAATGACTGGTTGCTGCATCTCCTGTGCCAGACTTATGTTAGACCTGCTCTTCGGAAGAGGATGCTAACTTGGGGACATTGCTCTCGTGTGGCTGGGCACCCTGGGGTGCACAGATCTGTTGCTCTCATATCTTGCTTCTACTGGTGGCCAGATCTGGTCAACATTCAAGATTTTGTGGGTTCCTGTGCTTCCTGTGCCAGTATCTAGAAATCACGCCTCAAGCCTGCAGGTCTGCTGCTCCCATTCTCGATACCCAGTTGCATGTGGACTCACATAGCGATGGACTTTATTACGGACCTCCCATCTTTTTCCAGTAATACAGTCATCTGGGTGGTAACGGATTGCTTCTCTAAAATGTCCCACTTTGTTCCTCTGCCAGGTCTGCCATCGGCTTCACGCCTTGCAAGCCTGTTCTTTCGGCACATCTTCCGGCTACATGGACTTCCCCTGCACACTCTCTCGGACCATGGGGTCCAATTAGTTTCTGGCGTTCTCTGTGTGGTCAACTACAGGTTAAACTGGACTTCTCATCTGCATACCATCCACAGTCCAATGGACAAGTTGAGAGGATAAATCAGACACTGGGATGCTATCTCCGTCATTTTGTCTCTGCCCGACAGGAAGACTGGTCCACCCTGCTGCCATGGGCGGAGTTTTCTTACAACTCTCTGGACTCTGAATCTGCCGGCTCCATTCCATTTTTTGCTGTCTTTGGGCGTCATCCACAGCCACCTCTTCCTCTATCTGAGCCTTCTGATGTTCAATACCTTAAGTCCATCTGGGAGCAAACATTCACATTCAAAAGTCACTTTTAACCTGCATGATACCAATAAAAAGTACAACTCACCCCGTAAAAAATAAGCTCTAAAACTGCTCAATCAACAAAATAATTAAAATGTAACACCAAATTAGTTTTAAGAAGTCAAAGATAAAAAAAAAGCTATATAAATGGGATATCGCCATAACCATACTGACCTATAAAACATAAGTAATATGTTAGCTAGGGAATCTGTCACCAGGGACCTCATTTTCACTAAAGACAGGTTGCAATAGCCCATTACATATGCATAGCAAATATGACTTTCTGCCTTTTTTAAGCATTTGCATAACAATATAATTGTGTGTTATAACTTACCTTGCACCCTGACATAATCCTCTACGTAGTCCCAGGGGCTTTGGTTTGGATGCATTTAAAAAAACAACATGTGACTTGTCTGTGCTGCAGACTGCTCAGCTCTTTGCCCCCACCTTTGTGCGCCTGTACAGCTCCTCCCTCCTTGTCCTTCACAGAGCTCACAGTCTGGTGAGCTGACATCAGTGGAGGAGGGACAGGATATACACATTTTTACAAATATAGCATTACTGCAATCCTTGAGGACTCTTGTTTTTTTTAAAAGGGCCACTCTTTGGAGGTTTTTACTGCCCATACTATCTTATGGGCTCAGCCAAGGGGACATAGCACCTCAAATCTGTTCCAGTACAATCCGCCAATAGTCGCTCCTTCCCTTCCAAGCCCTGCAGTGTACCCATACAGCAGTTTGTGATCACGTGCGGGATATTACTGCATTCTAGAGAAAATGGGTGACAAACTATGGGGTGCGTTTACTTCTTTAACCCCTTCTAAAAATAAAAATGTAGGGGCCAAAGCAAGGTTTTTTGGAAAAAGATTTGCACTTACACTTACACAGGGGTTCACTGCTCTCGTAGATCAGGTGTAATGGCACCTGAAAACAACCTCATAAAAATCTGCCCTCTAAAAGCTCAATGGCTCCTTCCGTTCTGTGCTCTGCTGTGCGCTCCTAAATTAGTTTATATTCACATGCAGTGTAGTGCCGTACTTGTAAGAAATTGCACAACAAAATCTGAAATGTGTTTTCTCATTTTATCCTGCATAAACATGTAAATTTTAGGACTAAATAATAATTTTTTGTCAAAATTAAAAAAATTCCAAATAGAACCTCCATTTTGTTATAATTCTTATGAGATACTTAAAGGGTTAACAAGCTTACCAAAGTAGAGATAATACACAACACTCTCTCTATATTACACATTGGGTGCTCGAGTAGGTTACAACACCATCCAGATAGTTTCATAAAAACTTGTCATTCCTTAAGGAGTGCCAAGTTTTTCTGAAACTAACAAGCTTATCAAAGCTTAACAAATATTTTTTTAGTACATTGTGATTCTTCATGGTTATAATTGACTGTCATCCCCATTCACATGGATGGTGATCTAAACAACCCAGCAATGTGATATTTGTAGTTATAGTTGCCAATTCTCAAGATTACTTTCACATTTATTAGAAATGCATTAGAAATGGCATTGGAGAAGGAGGTATGTGGCTCAGAAACTGCTGTCATACATTTAACCAGGGCTTGAGTACAATAGCAGGACATTCTTCTTCTTATGCGATCCTTTTAAATAGTCTGCATGGTGCGGCATACTCCAGAGGTCGGATCCTTCATCTTACCATTGGAGTCAATTACAGACAAAGCATCCAGTTAAATGAAATACTATAGCCCATAGTGCTCTGAAGCTTTGTGACCACTGTATCCCTGCTTTATCACTGCGGGTAGTCTCTGAGCTGTGAACAAATTGGAAGCAGAATGTATTTGCTTAGTTAAACTGGGTAAACACATCCAATATTTGCTGCACATTCTGCTGATTCCCACTGTGTAAAGAGTATGGGAATAGCCTGACAGTCCCTTCCCCCTCCTTTGGGACTTATCTGAATAACTTGTTTTAATTTGGAGCTAATCTTTGTCAGACAAGGTGATGGACAGTGCCTTTGGATCAGGTTACTTAGCAGGATAAGATGAGCACACTGGTATAGAGTTTTATGGGGAAATGCATTCAGTACAATTTGCCATTTTTTTCTTAAATCTCTGCTTATTCCAGGCTTAAGGGTCAAGTAGGTGGGGGAGGTTGTATAACCACCTACTGGACTCTTTAGCAAGGAAGGAGTAGTTATTTTTAAATTAAAGTGCATCTACCAGCTCCACAAAATAAACAGCCTTGTGAAGTACATACATTTTCTGTTTCCCTGTGAAAGAAAAGAAAGAAGAAAATTGGTGCACCTGCAGGTATGACCCCTGCAACCCCCCACTAACAAGCTAAGTTACATAAAGATAAGAATTATTTTTTTTTTCTTTCTGGGGCACAGGGAAGGTAAGTTTGGAAAATCTTATACAGTGAGTTAACTCAATCCCGAATGCCCACCGACTTCAGACATCGGACGACGCGGATCTCAAGTCTGCAACAACATCTTTAAAATTGCAGCAAGTTCTTCTGCTTCTGGCAGGATCTCTGACCCTTGAGATAAGGTTTACCTTCTCCCTTCCTCCCTTCACAACGTGAAAATAACACTATGAAGTGATCGCCAGGCGTGAAGGGGTAAACCAGTGCTGCTGGGTCAATACAATGTAAGCTTCTTTCCTCCTGTAACTGGGCTCTTTTAGATGCTCTTGTTAAAGTGAAAAGCTTAAATAAAATAAATCAGACTTAAAAAAAAAACCTCATGTATAATGACCTCACATGGGAAACATAAATTACAAAAAACAGCCACACACATAAAATATATGGAAATGTAGAGAAATATACGTTATTATTTCCCAACAATTTACTAAACGATCTCCCGCCCACACTAAGAAAAGCATCGCCGTAGTCGCACTGTTAGGCCGCGGTCACACATACCGCTAGGCGTCCGTTCATAACGCGACGCTAGCGCACAGGGGGAGGTCCTCGACCCGAACACAAATGCGTTTCCAGCTAAACACATGCGATCGGCTTATCAATCGCATGCGTTTCCCTGGAAAAGCATGTGCGTTCGGGCCGAGGACCTCCCCCTGTGCGCTAGTGTTGCGTTATGAACGGACGCCTGGCGGTATGTGTGACCGCTGCCTTACCCAAAAACAAAAAATATTTAAAACCAAAAGAACCATCACACAATACGGAATTCATTTATGATGGTCATTTGGAGTTAATTTAAAAGAAAATGAAAGGGAAACTGCTCTCCTGGCTCATGCTTCTTCCCCCGATGACATGTCAGCTCGCTGCAGACAATCTCTCCCTCCATGCATCCTCCAACATCCTCTCCTTGTACGGAGGGAGAGATTGTCTGCTGACACTACATTAGGGGGGATGAGGGTTGGAAGAGCAGTGAATATATTATACAGCAGACAGAAGTTGTCAATTTTAAGAAAAAAATATTTTGGCATATACAGTACTTTATATTCTCACTGAAATTCTTGGTATAAATTACCATTTCATTTTAATTAACAGCTCAATGAAAAAAAAACGGATAAAGGGTAAAACTTAACTTTTAATAGGCGTCACTTTAAAATTATTAAGGGGATGACTCACATAAAAGTCTGCCAATAGATACTTAAAAAAAACCCTTCTGAGGAGGGCTCATGTAGCCTGTTGCGCCATGTCACATACCTGCATCTGCCACTAGGTGTCCTGCAATCTTAGATACAACACCTCTGGAAAGCTGATCAAGGTAGTAGTCTGTGTTTATTAACCTCACTGTGTACACTATAATATCCAACTGCTGATGTCTCTTGTAGAACTAGAGGAACATTAGTGGTCTATTTTCTAATTTGCAACAGTGTGCAATCGGAATCTTCTGTTGCTATATAGATCTAATAGATGCTTAACCCCTTAAGGACGCAGCCATTTTGTAGCTTAAGGCTCAGCCCGATTTTTTGGATTCTGACTTGCGTCTCTTTATACGGTTATAACTTTTGAACACTGTTACTTATCAAAGCGATTCTGAGATTGTTTTTTCCCCACATGTTGTACTTCATTTTAGTGGTAAATTTTGGCAGATAAGTTTTGCGTTTATTTACAAAAAAAAAGAAAATATGATAAATTTTTGGAAAAATTTGCCATTTTCGAAATTCAAAATCATTGCGTTTTCAGGCAGATCGATTTACCACCTAAATAAGTTGCTGAATAACATTTCCCATTTGTCTACTTTACATTTTCATAATTTCTGAAATGTCTGGATAATTTATTTTGATGTCACGCGGCTTGCAAATAGAATATCGCTTTTCCGGATTTTCAGAATTGACTATTTTGGGGATAAATACAGTTTGGAATGAAATTTTACATATTTAGCATCAAAACCCCCTATATAACCAACCCATTTTCAAATCTGCACCCCTCAAGCTATCAGAAACAGCTTTTACGAAGATTGTTAACCCCTTGAGATCTTCATAGTAATTGAATCAAAATGGAGGTGAAATTTAGAATGGTCATTTTGTTCCCTTATACGTTCATTTAGCCCTAAAATTTACACATTTCCAAAAGATAAAAAGAGAAAACCCACCATACAATTTGTTCTGCAATTTCTCCTGAGTACAAAGACCCCCCACATGTGGCTGTGACTTGTGTTATGGGGGCACAGCGAGGCGCAGAAGGGAAGGAGGGCGCTGCAGCTGCCAGGATTTTAGTTTCCTCATTGGCCCCTTTTGAAGGCTATAAAATTTTCGCTTTTTCGTTATTGGGGCCATGTGATGCCATTTTTTTTGCGGGATGAGATGCTTTTTCCAATGTTACCATTTTGGGGTTTGTATCACCTATTGTTGAAAATTTAGGAACGTTTTTTGAGGACAGGAGTAGAAAAGCATCAATTCTGTACTGGATTTTTTACTTCTTTTTTTTTTGGTGTTCACCGTATAGACTAATAATCCTGTTATCTTTATTCTATGGGTCGATACGATTACGGGGATACCAGACATGAATATATTTTCTTACGTTTTACTAAATTTGTCAAACAAAACCCTAATGTGGGGAAAAATCTATCATTTATGTATTGCCGTCTTCCAACTGGCATAACTTTGTTACTTTTTTGGCTACGGAGCTGGTTGATGGCTTGTTTTTTGCGGGACATGTTGTACTTTGCACCAGTATCATGTCGCAGTACATATGGTTTTTTGATCACATTTTATAGCATTTTTTGTGGGATTGAAAAGGTAAAAATCATAATTTTTGGAGGGTTTATAACAGTTTTTTTTTACGGCGTTTATCGTGCGGGTTCAATAATCATTTACTTTTATTCTACGGGTTGTTACGGACGCGGTGATACTATATATGTGGGGTTTGTGTTATGATTTAGACTTTTTTTTGAGTTATATGTCTCTTTATATGTTTTGGGGGTTTGGGGCATTTTTAGTGATTTATGACTTTATTTTTTTATTGAATAACTTTTTTTTTTACTTTTTCACTTTTATACCATGGGACATGAAGAAGCAATCATCTGATTGCTTCTTCATGATAATATTCTGCAATACTCATGTATTGCAGAGTATTATCAGTGTCAGCCTATGCACTTGCATAGGCTGGCACTGTGCCAGTAAGATGACGTCACAGACGCCATCTTACTGGCAATTCTTGCAGGTAACTCTGGGGTCCAGATCGGACCCCAGAGTTACTATAGCAACGATCGGCGCACCCCGAAAACGGTTCGGGGGGGCCGATCGTGGGGGAAAGATCCCCCAGATACATGTTAGATGCCGCGGTCGCGCTGACCGCGGCATTTAACGGGTTAAGCACCCGCGATCGGAGACAACTCCGATCGCGGGTGTTACACTGGGGTGCCGGCTATCAGTCACAGCCGGCACCCCGTCTTTCCCGATGCCGGTTCGGCTCAGATCTTGAGCTGAACCGGCATCAGCTCAGCGTCCGATATATCGGACGCTGAGCGCTAAGTCACTGCGCTCAGCGTCCGATATATCGGACGCTGAGCGTTAAGAGGTTAAAGGAAACCTACCACTTCTGAAGGTAGGTATGAGATGCAAACACCGGGCACCAGCTCAGGGTGAGCTGGTGCCGGTGCTTAGTCTCGTTAGTGTTAAAACCGCGGTATTGCGGTTTTAACACTTTTTAAACTTTCTAGCAGAAACTGCTTCAGCGCTGCGTGCGCACGATCGTGCGCGCGCCTACATTGGAAATGCCGCAGGCGTTGCGCGCGCACGGTCGCGTGCAGCGCCGAAGCAGTTTCTACTATAAAGTTTAAAAAGTGTTAAAACCGCGATACCGCGGTTTTAACACTAACGAGACTAAGCACCGGCACCAGCTCACCCTGAGCTGGTGCCCGGTGTTTGCATCTCATACCTACCTTCAGAAGTGGTAGGTTTCCTTTAAATAATACATACTTTAACATCCCTCGTTGTGCAATCATTTTCTACTGCACATGAGAGTCTAGATTACACTGTTAAAAGACAGGCGGTAGAACAAAATAATATGCCGGCATCCTGATGGTGGGCACCGGAGGTTACATAGTCAGATGTGAGTCGCGGCGAGCAAGCGGCTATATAAAGAGTGGACGAGGTTCTCCTGATGAACCAAAGAATCAGTGGGGGAAACACATTGAGATTAGAGACCAAATCTGTGCTAATAACACTGGATGTGGACTGTGTTTAAAAGATGCATCCACTATTGTGCAGTAGAAAGTGATTGCACAATGAGGGATGTTAAAATATGTATAATTTAAGCCTCTATTAGATCTATATAGCTACAGTGGATTCCGATTGTAGTAAAGAGACTGTAGTAAACAAATGTATCAATCGTACACCCACTAATGTTCCTCTAGTTCTACAAGAGACACCAGCAGTTGGATATTATAGTGTACATAGTGAGGTTAATAAACACAGACTAGTACCTTGATCAGCTGTGTGTCCCAAAATTAGCCTTTCACCTCCTAGTACAGTGATGGCTAACCTATGGCACTGGTGCCAGAGGTGGCACTCAGAGCCCTTTCTGTGGGCACTCAGGCCATCACCAGAGATGACTCCAGGTATCTTCCTGCAGTCCCAGACTGCCCAGGACTTGCTGTGCACAGAGCTATTTTAAAGTGACAGTGCTACCTGGGACTATTTTCTGCTTTATTGGTGTCCTCAGGTGCTGGTATCAATGAAAACTGTGACAGAGAAGGGAGTATAAATCACAAATTACATTTCTGTGTTGGCACTTTAGGATAATTAAGTGGGTCTTTGTTGTAACTTGGGCACTCGGTCTCTAAAAGGTTTGCCATCACTGTCCTAGTATCTCCACCAGAGGTGTTGTATGTAAGATTGTAGGACACCTAGTGGCAGATGTAGGTATGTGACATGTAATAGGCTACACGAGCCCTGCTCAGAAGGGTTTTTTTTGCATTTGTTGGCAGACTTTTACCCTTTATCTCTTTTTTTTGGTGAACTCATATACCAGTGATGGCGAACCTTATAGAGGCCGAGTGCCCAAACTACAACAAAGACCCGCTTATTTATTGCAAAGTGCCACCACAGAAATTTAATTTGTGATTTATACTCCCTTCTCTGTCACAGATTTCATGGATACCAGCACCTGAGGACACCAATAAAGCAGAAATTAGAAGAAATTTGGATGATCATTGTAGCTTCCCTCCAGGGTCCCATAAGCAGAAAGAATTGTCAGGGCCAGAGAAGGAGCTACAATGATAATCCAGATCTGTCCACACCTTCCCACTCCTCCAGTAGTCCCAGGTAGCACTGTCACTTTAAAATAGCTCTGTGCACAGCAAGTCCTGGGCTGTCTGTGACTGCAGGAAGATACCTGGAGTCCTCTCTAGTAATGGCCTGAGTGCCCACAGATAGGGCTCTGAGTGCCACCTCTGGCACCAGTGCCATAGGTTAGCCATCACTGTCATATACAGTAACTCACTTAATCAATAAAATAGAGTCATCTTTGCTCCCTCAACTTATCAATAAAACTCACAGCTCTACTTATCTGTCTGTAGCTTGTAGAGTACGTCTTTGCACATTGCTGCTTGCCAGCAGGAAGTGCCTGTGTCTGAGCTGGTCTTGTAATGCAGAGTGCATTGCAGTGTGCAGACAAGAGAAGCTATGAATGAGAAGAATCCGATCATAGTTAGAAGATTTATGGTCGTATCCAGGACTGGTGAAGTGCTTTTTGTTAATAACAGTGAATTAGAGAATGTGCTATTTTGTTATCCTGAGTATATTTTAGAATATTGTCTTCATTGGAATGAAAAAAAAATGTTCCTGTTAGAACTTATTTTATTATAACACTCTATGCCACAATTTCTGTAATATAGGGCCACATTTATTTAAGTGTTTGCACCAGTTTTCTGTCTGACTTTGCACTTAAAAAAAACTGTGCTAACTGCTGGCACATGTATTTATAAGGTGTCTGCGTCAGTTTTGTGTCACGGCTAGACTGTGTCCGACAAGACAGAAAAAATGTGAGTGTTACTGCTTAGTCTGAGTTTGTGCCACATTTATTGCTCACGTGTGCCACAATTCTGTCTGCGCCACAATTTTGCAGCAGGAACAAAGTGCAGGAAAAAAAATGGTGCACACTTCCAAAAGCGCTCCAGTGACATAAGCCGGACTGATTAGCATAATTTGTATAACTCTTTATCACCAAAATTGCAGAGTTATAATAATAGAAGTTCTAAGAACAATTTATTCTGCACGAGCCTGCTAGTAGGATTAGTCTACCTTCAGTAAACCTGATGGTAGATGTCTTCTAACCCAAATAAAACTAAAAAAATCCTTTAACATCTGTTAACTAACATAAGTGCATCACAAACAAAGGCCTTGAAATTAAGAGGTTAACAATGCTGCTTTCATTTGGCGCATGATGTAGGAGCTGGAACATTCTCTTCAATACTAAAACTTTTGCCATAAACTTTTATATCAACTTGCACAGTTATTTTAACACGGTATCTACCTATGTAAGAGCATTTTCAATATGGCGGCTTCATTTTAAGTTTTAATGCAACAAAATGCAGAAGTAGTTTTGAGATGATTATGATCAATCACCCTTACACCTCTCTGGTTTCCCCTCTGATCTCCCTCCTCCCCTCTTTTTCCCTATATGTTGTTACTTTATACCTTATACCATTGTTGATATGTAATAATAATAATTCTTTATTTATATAGGGCACACAGATTATGCAGCGCTGCACAACATGTTGAATTTGGTCTCTGTCCCCATGGGGCTCACAATCTAAACAACCTAACAGTATGTTTTGGAGTGTGGGAGGAAACTGGAGTACCCAGAGGAAACCCACGCAAACACGGAGAGAACATACAAACTCTTTGCAGATGTTGACCTGGGTGGGATTCAAACCCAGGACCCCAGTGCTGCAAGGCAGAAGTGCTACTCACTCAGCCACCGCGCCGCCCATATCTCCCCTTCGTGTAAACCCATGCGGATATTATAATGATCTCCTTTCTACCAAGCCCAGAGTGGGAATACCCGTCCTAGATTTTTGTATGCTTGCCACCTTTTACTTATTCCCTACTGGCATCTGAAGTCCTTTACAGGTAACTTTGTTGTTTTAAACTTACATTTTGTGTCACCTTTATAACTTGGATACTACAACTCATTGGGGCAGATTTACTCCATTCACGATCCAGCGGCGCGTTCTCTGTGGAGGATTCGGGTTCTGCCGGGATTCACTAAGGTAGTTCCTCCGACGTTCACCAGGTGTCACTGCTGCGCTGAAGTTCATCGGAATGCACTGAAGTTCACCGTCCTATCGTGGGTGCAGGTAAGCGCATGTCAAGCAACACTTTTTTTTAAATGCGGCGGTCTTTCCGAATCTGTCTGGTTTTTGTACAGCCACGCCCCCCGATTTCTGTCACGTGCATGCCGGCGCCAATGCGCCACATTCCGATCACGTGTGCCAAAATTCCCGGACAATTCAGGGAAAATCGGCGCAAATCGGAAATTTTCGGATAACCCGGCGGAAAAAGGCGATTCAGGCCCTTAGTGAATGGCACATTTACTAGGGGCTTGATTTAAGATGCAAAGACTGACAGAATTGTGGCCAATGTTAAAGGTGCACCAAAAAAAATTGCTGTACTCAGTTGGGGCAGTGCAGGGAGCACCAGATTCATGAAAAAACAAGCATCGGATATCTTGAATCTGGCGCCCTCTGCACACTACAGACTGCATTTAGTGTTGTTTGCACTGCTGTTAGTAAATGTGCTCCAATATCTGTGCATTGTATATTATTGCATTCTGTATCCTTTACTAACCCAACTCTTTACTAATAAAGGAATGATTGATTAAAAAAATAATTTTTGACAGTAGCTTTTCTCCAAGCCTATTAAACCTAGGCAAAATGTATACTAGATGGTTAATAGCACAGACTAAGATGGCTTACTGCTGCTGCAGAACACAGTAGCAGAGCTTTCTGCTGGAAGCAGCTGAACCCTTGCACATAATATTGAAATGATTAATGTGTCTGATGTATTATTGTGATGAGCTTTGTAATTGAATAGTTTTACTATGATTAGTATGGTTAATGCATGCATTATCCTCATTAATAACAATCAAATCTACCTCTCAGAGGAAAGGAATGGTCAGAACCTCTATCAGACAGCAACTACACTACGCAGTACATTACCCCGCAGCCCTACCCCAGCAAACAACATCTCATTGCTTCCTCCTCTGCTGATGACAATTCACAGAAGGGCTTTAAAATGAAATGAAAGCTTTATATCTAAAAAGCAGCACAATTGGGAAATAAGTGTCCATATAATTCATCATATTTTATTAACATTTATGTCAAAACTATAACTGTGGGATTGGCTTTATTTTATTATTTTGGTTAATATCTTTTATCAGCACCATATTTACCCCAAGCGATATTTGAATAGTTTATCTTGTTTAAACCCTTGTTCCCAGACATCCATTTAGATTTTTTCTTTAGTTACATTCTCCTGCTGCGCACTGTGTTTACTTCTCGCAGATACATTTCTTAAATATTGCTCATTCAGGTTAATTAATGAATGGTATTTTTTACTTGTTTCTACTATTTTGCTTACAAAATTAACTTATCTGCAAACGTCCACTGGCATCATCCAATGCAAGGCCCTTCAGTCACCTCGGGGGCCCGAGTCTGTTAAGATGGCAGCAGCAGGGTCAGACAGCAGGAAACCCTAGGGCAGTGATGTTAAACCCTTTAAACGCTGAGTGACCAAATGACAACCAAAAACCCACTTATTTATTGCAAAGGGCCAACATGGCAATTCAAGCCTTAACTTGTTGCTATCTTCTTGCTCTGTGGTCTACCTCAACTTTCAAGGGTCCTGGTCAATATCTTTGTCAGTATGAGAGTGATGTCACACATGGTGTTTTTGGTCCGTTTTTAAACAACCGTTTTCAGTCCGTTTTTGGCCGTTTGCAATGCGTTTGGCTGCTTAAAACCTGTTTATCTATTAAGATAATTGGGAAAAACGGACTGAAAATGGACCAAAAACGGACCAAAAACGCCATGTGTATCAAACTTTTGTCCATATCTGGATTCCAAAGACAAAGGCCGCAGTCACACGTTCTGCTAGGCATCCGTTCATAACGCGACACTAACGCACAGGGGACTGTCATCGGCCCGAATGTGTTGAAACTGATCAGGGAAACTGATACGATCGGCTTATCAATCCCATGCATTTCCCTGGAAACGCATGTGCGTTCGGGCCAAGGACTGCCCCCTGTGCGTTAGTGTCGCGTTATGAACGGACGCCTAGCGGAATGTGTGACCGCGGCCTATGAAACATAAAGAAACTCTGTTGCGGTGAACTTTGCCAGGCAAGTAAAAATGTAAGATTCCACTAGGCGGTGCGTTGGGATAGAATCACAGAGGCTACTGGGGTGTGTAGTAGCCTCTCTGGAAAATTAGCATATTAGATAGATAAACTGTAGATCAGGTTAAAAATTGTTATAGGGTTAGCAAACCATAGTTTAGGGTTTAGGATATTATTGGGAACCACCATCAGATCTACCTTATTAGGTCGATACCTGATGGAAGGTTTCCTTTATTCCTGAGCCAGAATCACATAGGATGAGACCTCTGCATGAGGCTTGTGTAACACTCATTAACACGATTTTGCTAAGAGAATTTACAAATGTCCTTTAAAGTTTAGCCTCCCTTCTCTTACGAGGGTAATACCTATTTTGTAACTTTTCTCATTATGTAATCCAGGTGGACTAATTTAAGTGAAAAGCTTGTTTTTCCAGCTCATACAATTTGATATTTTTATGAAGTGTTTGCATAACATAAATCAGAGAACTCCAGGCCACAGTATTAATTACACAGGCTTTATGAGATAGTACTGCCTCATTAGGGGGATTTATACAACCATGAAGGAAGTTGAAAACTTGTTTTTGTTGGTTATAAAATACCTAATTATTAACAACTACATGTGATTCATAATCTGAAGGTCAGTTATCCACCCAACAAAATATAAAAGTATATTCATGATTGCATAAAATATACGTTAACCTGTATATTCATAATGTAAAAATAAACTACAGCAGCAAAAAAAAAAAAAAACACAGAACAGTCATTTCACTGTTCTGTTTAGAGTAAAAATAATGTATAATAATATTTTGTACAATCTTTTAGGTAACAAATTAGGAAACCAAAATTGTTCTGTAGATTAATTACAAGGTGTGTGTTATACATCACATAACCTAAGGGGTTGTGCCATTATAGACATTTATGCATTTTCACAGAATTGGGTAGATGGATAGATAGATAGATAGATAGATAGATAGATAGATAGATAGATAGATAGATAGATAGATAGATAGATAGATAGATAGATTCCATAGGTTTGTTCTTAAGTTGAATTTGTATGTAAGTTGAAACTGTATATTTTATAATTGCAGTTCAAGACAATATTTTTTCCCCAGTGACAATTGGAGTTTCAACATTTTTTGGTGTAATGGGACCAAGGATTATCAATATAGCTTCATTAGAGGTCACAGCGGGCAGAGGGGTCCGTCTTTAACTAGGGATCTTCTGTAAGAGTAGTCTTTAAGTAGGGGACTGTCTGTATAGGTCTCAGGTGACCCCGAGAAAGAAGAATCTGTATATGGAACTCCAAAATATTTATTAATTCAAGTCTGGATGATAAATCTGTCATAATGCAATTCACATTTCTGGCTACCATTTTTTGGATTAGTTTACAATAGAAAATGTGACAAATTTTGGTGTATTTTTGAAGCAATTTAGATCACATTAAACAATACCCCCTCCAGCGGCCACACTCTTTTGTCATACAAATAAAAGTGTCTAGAACTTCCGGTTCCGGCGCAGTAATGTAAAGTCGCACCACGTGTGAGCTCCAGCACCCCGGCCACGGAAAAACCGCAAATCACCTGCAGGAGGTGGAAATAGTACCCAGGGACATTACACCGAAGTGGAGAACAGCTTCTCAGGATTGACAGCACAGCAGCTCACAGTGCCGGAGCCAGGGAAGCGCGGGAGCGGCTGCGCGGCAACATCCATGGAGGAGATCAGCGCGCAGCAGTGCCGGACTTACCGCAGGCCCACCGAAGACACGCCGCGGCTAGGAGGAGCCGAAGGAAGTCGAGAGAGACCCACCACAGTGAGTGATGCACCCGCGACCCGCGGAATCCAGGCGGGAAGCCACGTGCTCACAGGCAGCCACTAGCCCCCCACCCCATCACGGCAGTGCTAAAGTGGGGACCGGGCAGAGGCATACCCATAGGCATAGCCTGCAAACAAAGAAGAAGGGGGCAACAAGAGACCAGGGGTCCAAAACAGCCACCAAGAGGCCAGAGGCACCCTAATGGGCTCCCACAACAGCCAGAAACACACACCCAGGACAGCTGAACATAAGGGACACACCTTGTGTGAGTGGCAGCCATAACTCCAGCAGCAAGGGAAACAGCCAAGCACAGCACAACAGGGTGACAAATAAAGAGCAGAAGGGGAGCGACTAACGAACCACAACAACCCAGAGCAAGACGTGATCCATCACGCCACAAGGCTTTAACCCAAGCAGATCTCCCAGGGAGGGTTAAGTATCTGGGCAGACCGTTACGCATCCACCAGGACGGTTCCTTCCCAGCTCTGCCTGACAAGAGGGTGTGTAAATGTAACAAACTGTACGGAGAGGTACCTGCTCCGAAGCACCCAAAAATCTCAGCCCCTCGAGCGTGAGAGCACACAGACGGACCCACCGCCAAGGCAGGAAATGGAGGAATGAACAGTGCCAGACCAAGTGACCCGAAATGAAGACCCTACAACTTGACTACCAACAGTTGGCTGCGGAAGTGGTGGCTAAACTAGCACCAGACATCCAGAAAGCACTGGAATCGGCCATGCAGATGGCTCTCAAATCGATACCCAAGCTATAACACTTCATGACGCCAGAATCATGGAGGTGGAGGACAAGATGACAAAGATGGAAGACTCTCAACATGATATACGACACCAGCTTGAACTAGTAACCCTAGAATCGAAAAGACTGACTGAAAAGCTCGACGATATGGAGAACCGCTCAAGGCGTAATAACCTGCGTCTAGTAGACCTCCCGAAAACCATACACCCCAGGAGAGCTACAGGCTTTCTGCGAAAGTGATCTACCAAGTGTGCTGGGACTTCAAGGCAAGTGCAGGGTGGAAAGGGCCCATTGCCTGGGAGCAGACCCAAAACAGACAAACCCACAGCTTTCAAGCAAAGACCTAAACTCAATGCGGCCCAGAAAGGTCATAATGCGATACTTGGACTACAATGATAAAACGGACATTATCAGAGGCGCTCGAGACCACTACTGTTCTGGGGCTCGAAACTTCTACAATTTGAAGATTTCAGCAGAAGTGACCAAGAGGATGAGAGCTTTTAGCACCATTTGCTCAGCTCTAGAAGATACGCTTCCAACTCATCTTCCCAGCTACCCTACGTGTGTTCTATGATGACAGCTCAATGGGAGTCTACACCACGCCAGAAGCAGCAGAGGAGGCAGTAATCAGACACCAACTCTTACAACCTTCCAGCCTCCCCAGAAGTGGAAGGAAGAGACTGGCCTCACCGCACCAAAGAAGGGAACCACGTCGCCATTTCCGCAATCTAGATTCCAGAACCTCATCACCAGGGAGAAGCGCTAACTTCCCGAGAAGCCTTAGAGACAACTGAAGACACGGCTCCCCTGGAGGGGATAAGAGTACTGAGTCCCACACACACCCTTGTAGGACATTTATTGTTGTTGTCCAGGGTTATTTAAACCCAATATAGACCGCACAGGTCATAATATCTGACCTGATTCCTTTATAACACCCTCCCCCCAGCAAAGAGTTAAGGGAATACCTGGCCACAGAGTGTAATTCGCTCACACATCACTAAAAAAGGGAAGTCCCCTGATCCAAGTGGAAAAGTTACAATGTCTGTTACTGCCCCCGACCTAGTCGTGGATTTCCGTTATTGATACCCACAAAGTTAAATGTTTTTTCACAGGATGAATGGAAAGTACAAATACTACTATCACTACTAAACGTACAACTTGCTATGTGGTTAGGACACAAGGGAGGGAACCAAGATCAGACCTGGGAATGGTTATGGAGTGGGGCCAACACCTGACCACCCAAGCTGAAAGAAGTCGCAAAGTTCCTATTCACTTGAAATTAGAAACCTACCTATGTAAATAATTACATGGAACGTTAAGGGATTACGGTCCCCACAAAAGCGCACAAAAATCCTGCGTCACTGTAATGGCAGGACACAAACCAGGACAGTGAGCCCTGACACTGAGACCCCCAATCTGTCCCTACCTACTTATTGGGTCCCCCCTAAACGGAGGCCAAAAACTGGGCAGCGTTCCCACCAGACAAACAAACACAATAAGGCGAGGTAAACAATCCGGGTCGGCAACAGCGGGGAATATCAACAACCAAATCACAATCCAAATAGATTAGTCAATAAACAGGCAAGAAATCAGAATCCAGAAATCAGAAATACAAGAGAGCTAGAAACACAGCAAGAGAGCAGTTTGACCAGCAAGGAGTCAAAGCTAACCTGGACATTTATAGGGAACTCAGCCCTGCCACAGGTGGTAGGAATAAGCAATTACAGATCCACAGAGTTAACTCTTGCAGGGACAGAATCAAAGAGGGGAGTGGCAGACATCAGGACAGACAGCCATAGAACCTAGTTCAGACTGCAGGATGATGAAAAACTCAGTGTCTCCTAATCCTACCAGCACGGTTAGAGGAGACAGCAGGCGCAGACGTGACAATCACCAAGGACGCTCAAAACTAGATATAGTACTCCTACAGGAGACCCACCTGGACGAGCCTGACTTCTTTTGCTTACAGAAGCTGTGGGTAAGTCAGGTGTATGGTACCCCTGCATGTAATGGCAAAGCAGGAGCTTTGATTTTGTTGCACAAGGGCTTTACAGGGACAGTATTGAACACAAAATGTGACGAGGAGGGCAGATGGGTGAGAATTTTCATGGAATATCAAGGGAAGAGATTGTCAGTATATAGCATATATGGTCCAAATGACAACAAAAGCCTGTTCTATAGAAATCTCACAAACACACTCACGGGAGACACCACAACCTTTAAAATACTAGGTGGAGACCTCAATACCACACTATCGACAACAGAGGACAGAAAACGACTAACACACACCTCACAGCCCAACAGACAGCGAGACGTAAACCCAGAACACTACCTGTCAGAACTCCTACAACAGACAGGTATGCGGAACACGTGGAGACTGCAAGACCCAGACGACAGAGAGTATACACATTACTCTCACCCCCACTCTAGTTGGTCGCAGATAGATTATATTCTGTTATCGGATGGCATGTGCCAGCGACTGCTGTCTTAAGAAATTGGGGATATAGCGATCTCCGACCATGCCACAGTCCAGGCCACCCTACATACGGTACACCTTTAGGGCACTGATATACTGTGGCGCTTCCCGTCGCTTCTGATGAAGGATGATTCCTTCTCAGAAATACTTAATGGCTGGTGACTGGAACATGACCTTGACCATGCCTCCATTAGATCAGACTCGAGGGAGAACACCCAGTTCTCTTGGCACTGGATACTGAAAAAGCATTCGATAACATCAAATGGCCGTAGATGAATATGACACTAGACAGGTTCGGCATATTCAGGAAATTCCAAACGCTAATATTAGCTCTCTACAATGCGCCGGTAGCACGTATTCACACACCGGGCTTTCTGTCTACCCCATTTGCGATACAAAAAGGAACGCGACAGGGATGTCCGCTCTCGCCCTTGCTATTCGATCTCGCATTAGAACCCTTAGCTACATCCCTGGAGGATGGTGACCTATTTGAAGGCATCACAGTGGGGGAACAGAGAGTAAAAATAGCAATGTTTACGGACGATATAATACTGTTCATCTCTAAACCACGGCAACAGCTACAACAAGTGCTGAGATACATCTCCGACTTCGGTGCATTCGCGGGTTTTCATTTAATTCTTATGCACACCAGTTATGCAAAAGGGCCCAAAATAGCAAAACAATCCATCCTCCTCCGGGACACACTGGTAACATGGAGAGAAGTGAGGAAGATGTACAACCTCCCTTTCCTGATATCAAAATACATGCCCTTATGGACCCATAGGGATTTCAAACCAGGGATAGAGAGCAGATTGTTCAACTCATGGAAGGAGAATGGGATTAGGACAATACGGGACTTGCTGCATGAGACAGAACCGCGCTGGCTCACGGAACAGGAACTACAAAACAAGTATTCACTTAATGGGTATGTATCCTTCACTTATTACAAAATCCAGAATTTCATTAAATCAAGGGTGACAGACATTAGTAAGGAAGCCACTGAGACTTCTTTTGCCTCAGTGCTAGGAACTGAGCAGAGAACCCAAAATATATTGACACTTTACTGTGACCTGAAACAACAAATGTTGACACAAGTAGGGAAGGGATGGATCCGAAGATTCGGAGAACAAGAGGTGTCAGAGACTCTACTGAAAGGGTGGAAACAGGTTAGGAAATGCGTAATCAGCGAGCAATGGAGGGAGAAATATTTTAGAATACTCCACCACGCGTACTATGGTTTTGACTTGCCGAAAAACAAGTGCGAGACCTGACAGGATAACAGAATGCCCAAAATGCTCTACCCCAAGAACTGACTTGTGGCACAGCATTTGGGCGTGTGATCATATACAAACATTTTGGGAAAAAGTCAGGGATCATATAACAACGTATTGGACTGTTGACCTGCCCCTTGACCCCCTTGTACTAATTTTCCATGACGAGGAGAACGAGGAGATTCAAGGAGATGTAAGACCGGACATACATGCCTTCCTTTTGGTGGCTAAACGGAGCATAATGAAACATTGGATACATGAGTATACATCAGATAATTGCTTGTTCATGTCCCATGATAGAAATAGTCAAAAAGTAAAAAAAAATGTTTTACAATAAAAAAAATAAAGTAATAAATCACTAAAAATGCCTATAAGCCCCATAACATATAAAGACAGTATAACATACATACAGTATAACGCTAAAAGAAGTCTAAATCATAACACAAACCCCACATATATAGTATCACCGCGTCCATAACAATCTGTAGAATAAAACCAAATAATTATTGAACCCGCATGATGAACGCTGTTAAAAAAAACCTGTTAAAACCCCGCAAAAATTATGATTTTTACCTATTGAACCCCACAAAAAATGCAATAAAAAGTGTTCAAAAAAACATATGTACTCCAGAATGATACTGGTGCAAAGTACAACATGTCCCGCAAAAAACAAGCCATCAACCAGCTCCGTAGCCAAAAAAGTAACAATGTTATGCCACTTGGAAGACGGCAATGCAAAAATGATAGATTTTTCCCACATTAGGGTTTTATTTGGCAAATTTAGTAAAACGTAAGAAAATATATTCATGTCTGTTATCCCCGTAATCGTATTGACCCATAGAATAAAAATAACATGATTATTAGGCTAAACGGTGAACACAAAAAAAAAGGAAAAAATCTAGTACATAACTGATTGATTACTCCTACCCTCAAAAAAAGTTCTAAATTTTCAACAGTAGGGGATACCAACCCCAAAATGGTAACACTGGAAAAAGCATCTCATCCCGCAAAAAAAATGCCATCACATGGCCCTAATAATGCAAAAGATAAAAATGTATAGCCTACAAAAGGGGCCAATGAGGAAACTAAAATCCTGGTAGCTGCAGGGTGCTCCTTCACTTCTGCACCTCGCTGTGCCCTCATAAAACAAGTAACAGCCACATGTGGGTGTCTCTACACTCAGGAGAAATTGCTGAACAAATTGCATGGTGGATTTTATCTTTGTATCTTTTGGAAATGTGTAAATTTTAGGGCTAAATGAACATATAACCCACACAATTTGACCATTCTAAATTTCACCTCCATTTTGATTTCATTACTATGAAGATCTCAAGGGGTTAACAATCTTCCTAAAAGCTGTTTCTGATAGCTGGAGAGGTGCAGATTTGAAAATGGGTTGATAATATAGGAGGTTTTTGATGCTAAATATGTAAAATTTCATTCAAAATGGGATTTATCCCCAAAATAGTCAATTCTGAAAATACAGAAAATCGATGTTCGATTTGTAAGCCTATAGAGAGGATAATATGCTCAGCTCCTCCAGCACTATTACATGCTGCCTACGGATAGGACAATAAGTACAACCTGCTCAGGTCTTCCTGTTCTCTAACATGCTGTCAGGACTCTATTGTGGGCACAATCTGCTCATCTGCTGCCTTTCTATAACAATCTGTCTACAGATATAACATTAGTCCACCTTACTGACTAAACAGTACCATCTCTTTATCTGTCCAAAGCTTCACACACAACTTTAGTGAATGCTAAAATAGTTGTTCAGACTTTAAGTCACATTTGTAGTGAAGGCAGAAAAATCATCTATCTTGTCAAACGTTGAAGAAATCTCTACTGAAACTGTCATACATTTTGAGAATTAAATTGGATTTTTAACCTCATGATTATTACAATTACTCTGGCAGAAATAACAAGCACTTGAATTTGCATTGACTTCACATTAATTAGCCATTGTGACAAAATGAGCTGAAAGTCCTCCGCTAATCAAAGCTTCTATTTTTCCTGCTTCATTTATGGGGCTTTTATTCAAAAAGTGACCTACTTAAACAAAACCTTCCCAATTATTCCCCATGTTAGAAGGGTGACATGTTTAATAGCTAGTCATAACATGGAGCATTGGTGTATCTCCCACAACCATCCTGTCTAATTATAACTTTCTTTCCACCTGTCATGGCAACGGAGAAATCTATTTCCCTTAAGTGTTCCATGTTAAAAGTTCAATGAGGTAAAGCATACATCAGGCTGAATAGGTTGTAACACCAACGTTATATGTAAAGGTGTAAAGATTAATGAGTAGAAACAAGACGAGAATCCCCATGGTTGGCATTTCAATTTTTCAGGGAAGATTGCCACCACCAGTTTATATCTTCTGTGCGCTAAATAAATTAGGCACCCTTGTCTTATACCAGAAGCTTAAAATCTATAAAGTACTACAGATTTTCCAAAAATTAATACCAGTTTCTGAAAGCCTCTTCTCTGTCCAATTTTCTTTAAAGGCAATCTACCATCAAAATCCATCATGATAAACCAGGGACACTTACTTATAGATCCAGGCACTGTGACTGTGATAGTCTTATTATATTGGTTATCCATGGCCTTCTTCCTTCCAAAATCAACTTTTTAGATCATGCTGAGTCAGAAGTGCTATGGCGAGGCTTTACCAGAGCCCCTCCATGCCGGAGAATTCCTGGCGACTTAAGTGGGGGGTTCGAATTAAAGAAAAAAATTAATTTAAGATGACTGGCTGTTCGAAGCACACAAGTTGGGCAATAATCTGAGATGAGAGAGGAGAGGTGCCACCTGACTAAAAGTGTAGGATGCATGTATTTTGTAACATCCTGCTACGACCGGTATAATATATGGTACTAACAAAGACAGAATAAAATTGGGTTCTTTTTTTTTGTTTGTTTATGGCATCGTGGAAATGGGTCTTCCAGACTTAGGAAGCCGGGACTCGGTGTATACCCAGATGGCATGAGGTGTCTTATATAGTTTAATTAACCCGTCTAAACTTTTATACTGAAAGGAGGAGAAAAGCAAAAGACAGAGCGAATTATAACATAAGACAATAGATCACAGATATTTACTAAACTTCATATGCTTGATATTTATACTGCATGGTTTGCATAGCGCATAGTGGCATATGGGTAAGAGAAGACCAGAAACTGGCAGAGAGGCCATAATGAGTCTCCTCCTTTGTATTTAGTGAAGTAACTCATGAAAGTAACTGGGGCTTTGATAACTGAAGACCAAGAGAAGGCAAAGATACTAAATGGTTTTTTAGCTCCCTTTATACAATAGAACATCTGGTGTTGGTGGTGCCAGTGAAGGTGATGCATCCTTTAATATTAGGCTGCATGAATGTATACATGATCTAATTGAAGCTCAATAAAATAAATGTGTACAAGGCTCCTAGACCAGATGGGTCAAACCCCAGTGGTGCCAAATGACTGGCACAAGGCAAATACGCAACTCAAAGAAGTTCTGTGGCTCATCGTGTCCAGCAGCTGGGGAACCACTGCATGACATATACATCCGCACAACACCACCCACTCTTACGCACGCATAGGATATGCTAAAAGCTGAATACCGAAAACAAGGATGCATCAGTGCTGGCAGAACACCTTTAACGGGCAGTCAAGAGCAGCAGCACAGGCGTCCAAAGCAGCGGTAAGCTAGTATATCCCCTGAAAACCATCTTTACTTGTGTCTTAGTTACATGGGTGTTATGACGTTCTTAGCTTGGAACTTGCAATCACCAGGCAGCATAAAGCGCTGGTACCCTCAGCACCACCAAACTGTGTAAAGCGATCACCCGGGTAAAGTGATTAATTCTATTATATGTTTGCAACTGTGTACTAAGATGTAGTTTTATGTTTGTATACAATTTGTATCCATGTACATCTGTATGTAATGATGTCTGTATCTGTAAGCGTTTCTTATCTGTAGATGATTATGCCTGAAGACGTTTACTTAGTGTCCACGGGCCGCATTTCCGTAGGGTTTCCAGACTATTTCCATTTTGCAACACATTTAACAGGGGTTTTTGGCACGCGATCAGATTTTGGCACCGACTTTCATGCAACACAAATCGGGGGGCGTGACCGCCGAACAACACGTCTGATTCAGACTGTGCGCGGGATTTCAAATTCAAATTGTGACGCAAGCCATGCACTTACATACACCAGGAAGAAGAAGGTGAACTCCGGCGGACCTGAGCAGGACACATGCAGGATCTTAGATGCATAATCTTGTTGAATCGCAGCAGACTTTACCCTCGTCAGACAATGCACCTCGTGGATCGCTCAGGGACCGTGTAAGTAAATGTGCCCCTATGTGTAGAAGAATTTCCCCCCAGGGGTTCAATAAAGTTGTTTCATGTTGTATTGTATCATATAAAATATATGTATTTAAAGCATGCCATACTATACAGCCCACTAATGACACAAGATCTTTATTTATCCAAAATTCTTTATATATGCAACGCTGTCTAAAGTGCTTAGATACTGCCGTAGGAACAATTCTCAGCTGGACACCATCAACTGTCACAGAAGTTGGAGACTATGTACAAACATGACAATGCATTCAAGCATTTACCATCTTCTTGCATTATAAGGACAGTGGAACATCTAAGAAGTAGGAAGGCAGAATTTCAAAACAGTCATTATAAGTCTGAGTGTCAAATCCGCAGGAAAGATGTGGAAATATTGTTAAATTTATTTGCATAAGTTCAATTTTAAACATGACCAACATGTCAAGGTTCTGCATTATTATTCTGTATATCAGGGCCCGAGGGGATGTAACCCCGCCTTCTACACTGGGGGGCACTGATTCGGCTGTCAATAGCAATCAGCATTATGTGCATCTAAGCATTATTATAAATGAAAAATACATTTGTCAGGAATCTAACCCAGATCTCCCTCTTGGCAATTCCCACCTGCTACCAAGGTGATCTTGGTTCAACTCCTGGTTAATATGATTTAATTTTGGTTAAAAAATTTTAATTTTAAAATTTATTTTAATTTTCTTTCTGTCAGTATATTATTTTATTTATTCTGTAAAAAATACATAGGTGCACAGCGTGATCCAGGAGCACTGTGTGTATAGGTATTTTTTTCCCATAGAAGAAACATAATATTATATAATAAAGACTGCCACGTTCTTATTTACAGAGAGGTGTTTACAGTGTTACTTTACTTTATTTGTTGTTTTATCGTTATCATCGTTTTACTGTTCTTATTTTAACCATAGTCTCCTAAATAGAAGAAAAGAAAAATGTACTCCTTTTTGACTCCATGCTTATGTTCCCCACTTCTGGTCCGGGTTTTACATACACCCATATTAGAGTATAAATATCTACCAAGAGCCATAATATGCCAACTACTGAGTATGAAACAAGTGAAGGTTCTGAAATGTGTTCAGTTTACATCCTAAGACTTCTTTGGAGTTGGTTGACACTCAGACCTGATCATAGGGAAGTGACTTATGCCTTCCTGCTTTTCTTAATGCCTTATTGGACTATTAAACCTGTTAAATGAACAAAACTGCACCTAAAACCACCTCAAAACTGATTGTAATGCACTGTGACCGCACCCTCAAGCACTGAAAAAAAAGATTGAAGATTTCCAATTTAACTTTCTGCCACTTCATATTTACCTTGTCGTGCTACAGAACCCAGGGGATGTTTCCACTCTGAAGACACATGCATGGAAGATATATCGAACTATAGATTTTGACACTCCTAATATTGTAGCAATTTCTTGGAGAGGTTTTTTCAGTTTTTGCAGATTAAAGGGGTATACCCACTTAGGCAAATTCATGTTATTGTTTGTATGCTGAAAAAATATAACATTTCCAATATACTTACTGGGGCTTATTTACTAAGGGTCCCGTGGAACGCACTTTCGTTGAATTTTAGAAATTTTCGGGTTTTGCACGGCTGGGACAGGGATATAGAAGGGGATTGTGTCGCACATGATCGGATTTTGGCGCAATCGCAACGGCTTTCATGCAAAGTAAATTGGGGGCGGGCCTGATTCGAACTGAGAGCGGGATTTAATATTCAAATTGTGTCGCAACCAATGCACTTACACATGCAGGATATTGGGCGCATGCTCGTAGTGAATGGCGGCACAATCCATGATCATCAGATATTCCGGATCAGGGATCGTGACGTGGTCAGGTAAGTAAATGTGCCCCACTGTATCAATTCCTTACAGTTTTAACTGTATCAATTGTGCATTAGTAAAGAGTAATCAGTATAAAAGAGTAATTAGAGCTGTGTGTTATAACGAGCCGTGCACCTGTGTGACCATGGTCAGATTTCTGTCCACAGGAAGTGAACAATGAAGCTTTCTATAGAAAGACATCAAGCAGAGATCCAGAGAAAATTGCTACAGAAAGTATATTGGAAATTTGTATAACATTTTTCAAAAAAAACACATTACTTGCTGGAATGGGAATACCCATTTGAGGATGGCTTGTTTTACCGACAGGAAGAGCTTCTTTGACTGAATGTTTTATTCAAAGGAAAATACAAGTGCCACACCTCAAATTAACTCCAGGCCTTTTATCTGTTTAATTGAGAATGACATAATGAAGAAATACACACACCTGCCCATAAAAAAAGCTATTGAGTCAATCATCCAATTACTTCCAATTTAAATTTAGATACCCTTAGGGTGCATCGCAATCAGCGTTGAGATGGTTTTAGGCACAGTTTTGTCAATTTAACAGGTGAAAGACATGAACTGAACGGGTGAATGACATTTGTGGAGCAAATTTCCCCTTCAAAATCAAATTCACTCGTTCAGTTCATGTCTTTCACCTGTTAAATTGACAGAAACTGCACCTAAAACCACCTCAAAGCTGATTGTGATGCAGTTTTAACTGCAACGTGTGTCTGCACCCTCAAATGAAAGCTGAAAGTCTGGAATTTTTTATCATGTCCATAATATAACTATTACTTGAATATGTTTCAGTAAACAGGTAAAAAAAATTAATTTGTGTGTCAAAATATTTATGGACCAAACTGTTTATGTGAGACATATGTTCATATGAGACCTACTGGAACTCAAAACAGATGGGGGAAAATGAGTTGCTACGTGGAATTTCCACCATAGGATTCAGTGCCAGAAATAACCATATTTTTATATTGATAGATTGGGATTTATGGCAAAGCCTGATGATTTTTATTGTTTATTTTTATGTTCTAGCAAAAGGTGGGTGATTTGAACTTTTAGGGGTTTTTTTTTTTACATTTTTATTTTATTTTACTATTTTTTTATATTCCCAAGGGTTCTTTATCCCTAGGGGTCTGATCACACCTACCACATAGTGTTATACTACAGAATAGCAGTATTTGACGGAATTGCCGATGATCTGTTACAATGCGCCATGGGCACATTGTAACAGATCAAGGGCATAAATGCTGGGTGTTTACTTAAATATGTAGCAAATACCCAGTCTATAGGGAAAAGGGCTCAGCTTGTGAACCCCCTCCATACAACCCCTTGCTGCACACCGACTTACTATTACTTTGTATTGCAGAAAGAGGTAAAGTCTTCAATAAGTAGAATATTGTGTATGTATATCCTGTTCATTTCGTATTTACAAACACACATAGTGGATGGATGACTGGCTCATGCAGCTTTATAAATGCTACAATATGTATATTTATATTTTTCCATATCTTGTTTCACCCCTATTTTTCTATGAACCATAAACTTTTGTGAGCTGGCCCCTCACTCCTATTATTTGCATTGTAATACTATGGATTGTCTTATTTTGTCTATATGCAGTATATGTTGTATCTTCATAAATATAAAGTGCTGTAAAATGCTGACAGTATTTAAAAATTATTATATTTATTGTTATTAATATTGTTTATTTTAAGAAAGGTCAATGTTGCCAAGCTCCAATGTCATTGCTGTAGAATCCTGTGACATAAGTGATTATAACAAGCAGAAAACACTGCTGCAAAGACTGAAACTAGAGTGTTCTGGGCAATTATTACAAGTGATATATCCAGATAATGAAGCTAATGACAGGTGGTATGCACGGATTATGTTGCCAGTTCTTCATAATTAATCCCATGAGTTCTCTTGATCCTGCCATGTTAGAGTATAAAAGTTCTGTATACGATAGTTCAGTATAATGTATGAGTCAGTTCTAGGAGGAACATTGGTCTTCTCATTTTTTTTTTCCAAAAACAGTTTTTTAAAAGGAAAAAAAATTTTTTCAGAATGAAAGATTTTTTATATAATACTCAATGGACTTTCTTGGAAAGATACATTGATTTTTAACATGTGCAGCCTAATAACAGAGGCACAAAGTATATGAGAAAATGCATCTAAACAACACCTTATACTGCAACGTGGGAATTTATTTTCAGTTCTGCGCCCTTGTCAGGTGTGTCCTAATAACGCCCGGACTGACCATTAACTTTCTGATCATCATATCGGTCTTTATGTGTCTAACCAGCAAGAAGAACTGTATTAAGAACAGCATTGTGGCCTATGTGGTGGGCAGCACATCTTTCAACATTATCAATTTACTTTCCTGGCCTCTGATGATCGACTGGAGGTTTTACCATAAATGGCGATTTAGTTCTCCTACCTGTGAGTTAATGGTCTACGTCAAGCAAACAGCAAGTACCGTTTCTTTCTATTATGTTTCGTGCATTTCATTTTCCATCTACATTGCAATAGTATTTGGATATAAAATAGATGAGCGCAGAATATTCACACTTTTTCAGCTGTTCTTTCCATGTTTGGTCCTTATGAGTGAAGAAGCCATAGAACATCTCCTTGGTTGGAAAGACTCTCATTATGACTTTGTATATGAAACCTGTTTCACTATCATAAATGACCAGATCATGAAAATCAGAATGCTTTGCAAGATCCTCCTTGGCCTCCCACTTATTGCATATTTTTACCTTCATATATTACTCACAATTTTCAGGAGTGCCCAAATAATGCAAAGAAGCCAGGCGACAAATAAAAAGCTGGCAAAAATGTTCTCTTCCATCTGCCTCATCACTTTTATTGCCCATATACCTGGTAAGTTTGGTTCAGAAGTTTCATAATTAAAGAAAATAGCAATATAGAGGTAAACTTTGCACCCATCAGATTTGGTATCCTACTTTCATTTTGTGTATACCCATTCAGAGTATGATTTTAAGGGGTCTTCCTTATGGGAAGATAACTGCATTCACTTCTGTGCAAAGAGCTCTGAAAGATGTAGCATTAAGGTTTTACTGACCTATGAAATCAGATCAGGCATAGGCATCCTCATGCAATATTTATTTCACGTTTTACTTTACCTTAAAAGTTTTCCAGTCTTACAAGGCAAAGAAGTTTATTTGCATTACCAGAAAATAATGCTTTCTATAGAAACAACTGTATCTCCCAGTGAACAAAGAAAATTTGTATTAAGCGAGAAGAAGATTCTCTGTGTTCTCTGGAAGTGAGATTAGTTATGTGCACCTTCTTACAACTTTTAGAAGAAATAATCCTCACTATGAAAACAATTGTATGTCATACTGTAAACATAGCCAAACTGAGTGCAAAATGTATTTATTGAATGTGTAGGAAGGCGCTTAGCGATAGCACATTAAAGGCATCTGAATATGAGCATCCCTATTAAGTAAAAAGCCTCAAATTCACATCAAATGCTAACATTTGCTCAGATAAAGTGAGAAAGAGATTTCCATAATGTGGAAATGGGAAAATATTTCAGAAACTACAATGGTTTCTTTTGGGTTAATGTTTATAGTCACAAGCAGGAAGTATTCAAACACTGCAACACAAGTTTTGACTGCTTGAATTACTATCAGTTTTTAGAGCATTTGACAAAGGAAATGGTAATACCCAGTTATCAACAGGATGAGGAGATTTTCTCCAGAACATAATTACTGCAACAGATGTGTTGACAGATACTCTTTAACCCCTTAACGACTTGGCCTTTTTTAGTTTTTTCGCTTCCATTTTTCACTCCCCACCTTCAAAAATCTATAACTTTTTTTATTTTTCCATATAAAGAGCTCTGTTATGGCTTATTTTCTGCGTAACAAATTGCACTTCGTAGTGACGGTATTTAATATTCCATGGTGCGTACTGGGAAGCGGGAAAAAAATTCCAAATGCAGTGAAAATGGTGAAAAAACACATTTGCAACGTTTTCTTGTGGGCTTGGATTTTACAGCTTTCACTGTGTGCCCCAAATGACAGGTCTACTTTATTCTTTGGGTTGCTACAATTATGTGGATACCAAATTTGTACAGGTTTTATAATGTTTTCATACATTTAAAAAAATTAAAACCTCCTGTACAAAATTTTTTTTTTTGGTTTTGTCATCTTTTTTTTCATACTTTGGTGTACGGAGCTGTGGGTGGTGTCATTTTTTGCGACTTTTGATGGCGTTTTCATTGTTATCATTTTTAGGACTGTGCGACCTTTTGATCACTTTTTATTAATTTTTTAATATTTTCCAAAATGGCAAAAAAATTTCATTTTTGACTTTGGACGCTAGGGTACTTTAACCCTAGGTTGTCTGATCGATCCTACCATATACTGCCATACTGCAATATGGCAGTATATGGGGATTTTACTCCTCATTCATTACAATGTGCTGATAGCACATTGTAATGAATGGGTTAAAACGAGACAGCTTTGGGCCTCCGTGAGACCTGTAGCTGTCATGGCAACGGATCACCGCTCCCTGTGACGTCATCGGGGAGCGATGACCCGCGGCAAGATGGCGGCGCCCATGCGCCGCCATCTTTCTGAAGCCTCCGCCAGCATTGCCGGCGGCGATCGCAGTGAAAGCACCCGCGATCGGTGCTAGCACCGATCGTGGGTGTTACCGGTAAGCCTTTGCTGCAATATGCAGCAAAGACTTACCGGCAATGGAGAGGGCTCGGCCCGCGAGCCCTCTCCATGCACCCGGACCCGGCGCGGACCCGGCGCGTACTAGTACGGCGCGCATCGGGAAGGGGTTAAAGGGAACCTATGAGCAGGTCCACATTACTTTTGTGTCCCAATGTGTTGGCATCATCAAGAAAATCGAATTTGAAGTGAGATGTAAAATGGTTGCATAAAGTCAAAGAGATAGAGATCTTAGCGATGAAGTCACATTCTCTTTGCCTAAAAATGCCCCCTTTACTGTATTTAATGGCCCTACTAGGTTGCTATCTACTGAAGTCTGTTGAATGATATAAAACATCATGGATCTGGATCACGAACCATGATCTGGAATTTTTTCCCTACACCCATGTAATGGAGTATTGGACAAGTCCAGTAGGTAGGCAGCTCCAGGTTGTCTGCTCCAGCAAAGGACCACCATTGTGTCCAATGTAAATATTTGGGGCAACGAGTGCTGATTTCTTGAGAATTGTGGAGGCTACAGAAAAAATTCAGACAGGCTGCAATTAGTGGAAAAACATCTATAAAAGGACGCACCAAGGTTGGTGGTGTTAAATTAAAGGTTCTCCTTAAGGTAATTTATTGGGGTAAAAGATGAAACAGTTCTGAAGTGTACATGCTACTGATGTGCTTTATTATTATCAGATTTATTGACTTAAATTGTAACCCAAGAGTGAAACATATGGACATCATACCAATTAAAGAAGCATGCAATACTGGACTGATCCTTATTAGGGGCCTGGATGGGTAAATCAAATAATGGTTTAAATGATTTACAGTCCCAGAGCTGCGCCCAACCATATTAAGCAATTCCCTCCGCTTTCAGACAGCAGGATAACAATAAGGTAAATAGAGCCACTCTAACCTTTATTTATATTTCTACATATTGTATTACAAATCTGTTTAATATTTTAGTATATTATTTCACATATGTCAGCACGCACAGTCCCTACTTACAAAACAGTTAAAGATTTTAACAAGACCTCCAGTCCTATTACCTTTCACATGGTCCACATATTTTGGTAGACTTGTCAAGTGTATATGGTTAGGTGTGGTAGGTACTGTGATAGCATGCAACCTATCAAATTTCGTGGATTCAGCTGCGGTTCACTCATGGTTCTGGTCATCTTACTGACCCCTATTACCCCATTCAAACACTGTGTAGGTACCTGTTAATATTTCTGCTTCCAAATTATGGTGTACACATATGAAGCGCAGCGTAGACTCTGAATTACTGGTGTTGTGACCTGTAATTGTCAGAATATCCATTTTCAAGCATATCATGTGAGTACCAGGAAAAGGGAGCAGAGAGCACTGGTGACCTAGACAAAATCAAAAGAGGCAGCCGGGGTTCGGATGAGGTAGGTAGTACTGTTTTTTATTAGAGTCATACCACCCTCCGAATTTTAGACTTTAGACAGTCTCAAGTGTAGGGAAAGCGTTGGCAAAACCCAAAATCTGAACATAGGAGTTGAAGTACTACTTATCACTAAGGCTTCTTCACAATTTGTCTACATATGAAAGATACCAGTATTGTCTGCAAGACAATACTGTTTACCTTCTTGGACTCATCATAATCATAATTGACAAATCCTAAATATTTACCATTGCATTAAAGGGTTAAAATACATTTTAAAACATTGATTTTTTTTCCCCATGATTCTCTATATAGCACATTGTGTGATTAGCGTAAATTATCATTCAAGACAGGTTACATGCAAAATACCTGTTATAATTACCTCATTATGATTAATTATGTTTTATAACATGTGTGATTAATGTTGCTAATGATTAAGTACTAGATTAATTAATTGTATCCATCCGTATTGCTATCATAGATATAGTGATTATTATAATAAGGATATGTTATGTGTTACATAGAGCAAGAAAAGTTGTATTCTCACAGAGCACATAGCAATTAAACATGAATATTCACCATACTAACAATATACCTTGATCTGCACTACATTAAGCCTTCTACACTCTTCAGCCAAATCTACCTTCTTTTCTTTTCACTACTATTTGAATTGTTCTTTATATAATTTGACCTCTTCCCTGCCAGGTATGTCTGTAAATTTTATTGCATTATTGGCCAGAGCAATTTTTACAATTTTGATGTATAAAAATAAAATCAAAATTACAGCATAAATTATTATACTAAACCCCAAGAAACCTGAAAAGCAGGGGCAAGTGTCTGAAAGCAGACACTTGCCCCATTTTTTAAAGAGTTTAGAGACAAAGGTACCCTCCTGCAATTTATATTGAAAGTGTAAAAAAATGCATAAAAATTTACTTTGATGGCAAAAAATGTCCCAAACAGAAAATAAATAGCTTCACATCTCCAAAATGTAATAGTCAAAGTAATATCTCCACATGAATAAATCATCATAATATCACTAAAATTGATATAACCAAATACTTTCATTTCAACTACAAATTAAAAGTATTCAAAATATATCCATAAAACAGATTAAAAACTAAAGGCACCCCAAAAACCCAGATATTTTTTGAAGACAGAGAACCAGGCAATTGCACTTGTCATGATTAACAGTTGACAGCCCGTGCCTAAATCATGTAACTTTGTGACAAATACAAATTATTTTTTAAACACGCATTGGAAATGCCATAAAAACATAATAATAACATAATAACACAATGTGAGCAAATTTATATAGACCACAATACACACCATAAACAAGAATTTACACTCCTAAGAATGATAAAACAAAAACCATGAAAATACTATATTTAACACACAAAGTAAAAAGCTCCAATTATGTCAAAATCCCTCCCACACTGATGTCAGATCACCAGCTGTGAGCTCTGTGAAGGCGCAGGAGGAGCACAAGGGTGTGGGCTGAGAGCTAAGGAGTGAGCAGCACAGACAATTCACAAGTTGTTATTTGAAATACAACCAAACAAAAGCCAACCCCTGGGACTTAACAGAGGATTTTGTCAGGGTGCAAGGTAACTTATAGCAAACAATTATATTATAATGCAAATGCACATAAAAGAAGAAAAGCATATTTACACCGTAGCTGTAATGGGCTTCTGCAACCTGTCTAGTGAAAATGTGCTCCCTGATGACAGGTCCCCTTTTAGTATAACGCCGGAAGCATGCAAGAGACGAACATCCTGATAAATGGAAAATAAGCATGTTTCTTAAAATGATTACAGTGTTTTACATTCAACTGAAATATTCACTTCTAAAAAGTTTTTTTTTTTTTTTTCTACAATTTAAGGAAAGTATCAAGTCCATGTTAATCTGTCTTTGTTTGTTTTTCCAGGAGGAATCCTGCCCCTTATTGCAGACAAAAACATCTGTTTGGAAACAGCGACTGAGTTTTTATTTGATCTTCCTATCTTTACTAATCCCATCATCCTCTTCTGCATGAACAAGGAGCTTCGAGTACAGTGCAAGAAGTTGATGTGTGGACGCAAGAGTACCAGTTCCAGCCTGAAAAGTGATGATTTAGTTGTCACTACAGAGGATAATCAGAGAATGACTAGTAGTACAAATGAGTCAAAATTGGCATCAATCTCCAGTACTTACTAAATGTTTCTTAGCATACACTAGTTTACAGTTTGTGATTTGCATACTGACAATAGATGCATCCATGCTTTATTTTTCCATTTAAGTGCATAAGTATCGGAATGAAGATTATTACTATGTTCCATTTAAAGCAAACCAAGGGTAAGAGGAAATAAAGAACACTTTCTTTTACCCTGTTATGGTTCCTGTGTCATTCAAGAACGTCTGGTCAATAGCAGATCTTCATATATGAGGTATGGCGGGCGCCTGGGGTCTATATGAAGATCCGCCATCAGTCTTAAAAAAAGAAAATCTATGCTCACCTTCCGGGCTACTTCTCCTCGGCCCCGCGGCTCCGTATTCTGCTCTTCCTTCCCGGGCGCATCACTATGACGCATCGGTGTCGTGGCCGTGTAACGTCATAGTGAGGTGCAGGCCCTTACATTATGATGTCACACGGGCCCGACACCGATGTGTCATAGTTATGCGCACAGGCCAGAAGATGGAGCCAAGGGGCGAGGAGAAGACGGAGCCGCGGGTCCAGGGAGAAGAAGCTGGAAGGTGAGTATAGCTTTTTTATATTTGTTTTTTTAAGAGGGCCCAGTTGTGGACATAACAGTAATAATGGAGGAAGCATCTCGGGTGGACATTTCATTAAAGGGTGCATATGGGGTGGACATTTCGGTAAAGGGGGACCCTGCCCGTGGACATTTCAGTAAAGGAGGGCTCTGTTGAAGGACATTTCATTAATTAGTAGCGCCTGCATTTCCTTCCTTATGGTTGTCCTCCAGTCAATAACTTTTCCCTGTTTTTTTTGTGGGGGGGTTAAATTCAGGAGCCTTGGGTTATCCGTGAGTATTTAGAGTATGAGGGGGAGTTCAGCTGCAGGAAGCACAGTGGCCGAGCAGCCAGGGGAAGCATCCACATCTCCAACACTTTCTGGAAGATCTTAGTTCTTAAGTCCTAACATCCGGAAACATGTTGGTTTGGATGCAATTCATGCAGTTTGGCGGGACAACTCCGGATGAATGTGCTGGTGCGTTACCGTGGTGAAACAGCATCTTCTTTTTCACCAAATGCGGCCGTGTCTCCTTCAATTTTTTGTCAAAGCGGTCCGATAACTCACTGTAGCATTGTCCAATGATCATTCTTGCTTTTTCTAAAAAAAATACATGAGGATGACGCCGTTCACATCACAAAAAAATCGTCGCCATGACCTTTCCGGCCAATGGGACCGCCTTTGCCTTCTTTGGAGCAGATTCACTGGGAGAAATCCATTGTTTTGATTGTTGCTTAGTTTCTGGTGTGTAATGATGAATCCAGGTTTCATCAACGGTGACGCAAAAGCTCCTTTGGATCTCGCTTAAATTGCTCCAAACACTGCTTCGAAGTTAACAGCCGCATCCGCTTGTTGTCCACCGTGAGCAATCGCCCATCGACAATTTTTTCATCACCAACTTATCATGTAAAATATTAATTGCCGTTCCTGTCAACACACCTACGGCCTCTTCTACTTCGTGCACTTTCGTTCGGCGATCAGCGAGTGTCATGTCATAGACTTTTTGATGATTTCCTCGGTAACCACGTCTGTCAGGCGTCCTGGTCGCTCCTCATGAAAAACGGATGTTCCCCCATGTTTAAATTCGTTGAACCAATATCTAACTGTGGTCATAGATGGCAAAGTGACCCCATAAACAACATCCAACATTGCTTTTATCTCCTCACATTTTTCCCCATCCAAAAACAAAAAGCGAATTACCGAACAATACTGATCTTTTTCCATCTTAGCAAAAATCACGAAACACGTCTTACTCAAATGGCTGCCAACTCCAAACTAACCTATCAATCAGTCTGCAATTTGTTTTGCCATTGTTTGATAGATGGCAGCACACTATGATAACACCAACTTCTCTCAGGAACTTCTCTCGTCAAACACGGGTACTTACTGAACCGCCCTCGTATGTTGGAGGGGATCTTTGCCATGACTTTTCAAAATAAAAAAAATTAATACATGAATAAATTAAAATGTACTTGTCAATATCAGGCCACACTGTGTTCTCCCACACTCAAAAGATCAGCTTAGTTTTTGCAGTGGTTATCCATTATGGAATATTCTGGGTTAAAAATATTAATGATCTTTCCTAAAGATAGTGCATCAGTATCAGTCAGGAGCATCAGTCGGTTTACATACTGAGAATGGAGCAGGATGCAGACACTGCCATTCTCTATATGTGTAGAGAACTATAGACAAATATCCATTTTTATCTTTATCCAAATTACCATTCACAGTGCATTAGGGGCATGGTGGTATCTGTTATTCTCTCTTACATGTCAATGGTAAACTGGAGAGGTATGCCTAACTTTCCTTCAATGCAATTTCTCCATCTTGTATTGTTTATACCATTTGGATGCTACTAATACCAGATATAATGCATTGTACATATGAGGGGGGGGGGGGGTTAAAATGCCTTGTCTGGCAGTTATGTGGAGAACAAAACATGTTGGTAATGCCCCATTACCAACAGTTTTGCAGATTTTCCGTCTGGAACATCTCTTTGGGGGGTGATGGGACCGGTAACGGAGCACATGGGGAAATGAACGCCCTGGTATGCCTGATTTACTATACCCTCCACCTGATAACGGGCAGATACTATGGTTGAAATTTCCACCAGGTATGACCTAGTCTTGCCTGGCAAAAATTACTATTTGGTGGTGCAGAGCACTTGCAGATATAGGCTGTATTTACATGAACGTATGCCCGCCGGTGACCCCTCCCCTCTCTATTGAGATGCAGCCGTCCGCCAAACGTTTGTGTAAATGCAGCCATACTTTATCACCTCTTAGCATATCTGACAGGCAGAGCACCAGCGTGGGTCAGTTTTAAATTTTGTACAGAAATGTCTATTTTTAACAATCCAGTGGTCTGTGGCTTATAAAACAGAATAAATAGTTGGATTTTGTATAAAAGAAGATATCATACTTAATTAAATGGCTGACGTGAGACAAATCCTCTTGAACTTTAGATAATACGGAATTATTTATCACAAGTAGAAAGCCTTAATATAACACTCTCTCCATTTTCTATCTACACAAACAAAGGCATATAAGGTCAAATTCCTCAGCCAATGGAACAGGAAAAAAAATGGAAAATTTCATGCTAGAGTATGCGGTGATCTTGTGTGTTTTGTCTTGAGGAGGAACAGGCTGAACACAATGAAGATAATCTTCCCAAATGAGGGAGAAGGCAAGCTTACAAGAGTGAGGCCTGGGGGATCATTCACATCAGCTGTGCTGTGCATGTGGTTGGATTGGCCATGGCTAATCACATACATAGCGCTCTGGAAATAGAGCAGGCATCAGGACCGCTGATCTCCAATATTGCCTCGAGAAAACATGTACTTTTTATCTTAAGACTGTATTCATTCTTTTGGCTCCATATTTTATTCATCTAGTGACTAGCTAGATTATGCTGACATCTACTGGACAAATAGTGTAAAGCAGCTGAAGAAAATGCCATGCTGAGGTTTTCTCAGGCAGTAAAAAAAAGGTGCTCAGCCCCATCTTACCGCTGTCTATATCGTCTAGATCTTATTGTTCCAGTATCACAAACCACAGCTTCTACGTGAAAATATTAAGTAAAGGATTGTGTATTTACATGATAGGATACATTTGATTGATTTGATGTTTACATAGAGACTTGCTATTGTGAACAATAAAATGAATATTCTTAATTAAAAGCATGAATAAATGTTGCAGAGTCTTAATGAACATGGCAACAAGCCAGGGAGCATTGTGACAAATGCTCTGAGGTCCCCGTGTCCCAGATATCTCGACTCCCACAGACACCAAGGGGACCCTACTCCTTTGGGGAGTATTCCACCTCCCTTTATCAGCATGAACCCCAAAGACTCCCTACTCCCACTGACATTCAGGTATATGTCCATTCCTGTCCTGTATATTTGAGAGTCCTTTATCACACCAAAGGAACTGGAACTGGCTTTATTGTCCACCCAGTCAGCTGTCTGTATCATATTAGAAAATCTTTTTTCCACAACTCTCTGCACACTTTCTAAGTGCCTGTAATGCAATACATCCATTAAAAGCTACCATCATATTAATCCCCAAAGAAGGGAAAGATCCTGCGTCCTGTGCTAGTGCAATGTCCAGTACAGGTCATTACTAAATTCAGCACCTTTAAGCTTACATCACCTTTAAGGCTGTGATTTTCCCCCCTGGGTCTCATTTAATTCAGACCCCTTTCAATTGAAAATATGTTTTTTTTCAGTCATTTTTAGCGCCATATTTGGCCATATATACATGATTTATTTTAACCGTATGTGCACATATCTGTTCCGTATTCCTGGCAAATGCTGCTACTTCCTTGCTCCACCCCAACATCCCTGGATACTACACGTGTATATGACAGCACACGGAGCACAACTATATGGAACACAAATTTTAAATGTTCCCATAGACATCTATGGGATGTACAGAACGGAAATACTGGAGAAAATACGACATTTTCTATATTTTTTTTACGCTTCGCTCACAGTATGGTATGGTGGGCAATATGGCCATGTAAATGGATGACCGTATTGGCCATTATAGGGAATGTGGCTGTGTTACCTGTATGAAAACGGTACGGGTAGCACCCGGCCATTTAAATCGTTTGTATGAAAGAGGCTGTCAGAATCTGATGAACTTTTATTTTGGACCACTGCTGTCTTCTTGTGTTGCACCTCTGCTTCTCATCTGGGGGCTGGGAACTGCTGTACTTGCAATTGACTTTACCCTTAAAATGGTGATTCGAATGCTTTATGGAGGCCATCTTTGTTTGGGCCTATATGAAAACCATGCGGCAATCCTAACATTGCTGAACTATCTTACCCAGACTGTTCCTACCTACATGTTTCATACCTGCTGTGATCTACTCTACTACCTGCACTACTGTTAGTCCTTGTGCCTGGCTCTCTCCATTTGGCTACTGGATTCCAGCCATGTATACCAGTATTGTAGAGGCGTTATATTGTAGCTGTTACATCTGTGTCGCAGTTTTCTGCTGTTCAGCTGAGAAGGCTCTGATTTCTATACAGTGCTTTTCAGTCGGCAGTCTGAACTACGCTCTACCGCTGGAAAGCTGAAATCTCTGTTCTAGACCAGTAAGGGTTAAGGCCTGCCTTTTCTTCATCTCATGAGCTTTGATTTAAGATCAGTGTGCTGCCATCTTTCATTGCTGGTCAAACAGTTTATCTACCCAGCTCTGTTATACTTTGCTATTTGTATACTGCTATTCTTGCACCTCCCGGTTTCTAAATATTCACTATATCCTTGACTATCCTACCATCGAATCAATTCTGTACTGTATTTGCTGTCTAGTTGTGACTCAGTTTGTTGACCTCCCTTTTGTGCTATTTGATTGTCTGTCTTGTTACGTGTTCACACTAGGCATAGGAAGGGAACGTTGCCCAATTATTGGCCACAGTTTAGGGTGGACCCAACAAATGGGCAGGTGACAGTTGTGGGGGCTTAGCATTAGGGCTCACTGTCCTTGTAGGTGTCCAGCCATTACAGTAGCTATCCACTTATGATCCTTTGCTGCCATCTACTGCCCAAAAAGTGTGTTTGCATTGGTATGACATCATGCCTGTCACTAAGGAGGAGGCATGTGAGAACTTAAAGCCAATGACACTCCACTAGAGGATTCTGGGAAATATGCAAATACGTTTTTCAGGATGGAACAATGAAAACCACACCTTTTTTGCTACCTTGTATAGCAACCCCCTTACCATCAAGCATGACTTTCAGGAAGCCTAATAACACACCGCATGTACCCCAGGGGGATCCCTTTCCTCTCCCTCTTCTTGCATCTCCAGCCGCCCACAAATTGCAGCCAGGCCCTGGTGGGATAACGCTGAACTCGCTACAGGCCCATCTCTCTACTCAATGTGAATCTTAAAGTGAACCTGTCACCAGGAATATCATATGTAGTTGGTGACATGTTACAATAGCCTTTGCTATGCTGATTTTGTAAGCATTCTGAATAATTTCAGTATTTTATAATAGTTTATTTCACACTACCTGGCTCCCTGACAGCAGCATCCTGTGTGCGGGCAGCTGCAGCAGTGTGAGTTTGGATCAGTGAGACTGACACAGACACACATAGATTTTCAGCTCCGGCATTTCAGGGATTTTCACCCCATGGCAGATCCGTAGGGGTACCCCCTGCGCACCCTTCCTGTGGGACCTGGTGATGTGCAGCTGACCCCGCTGCTGCAGTCTTCATTGGTGGCAAGCACTTCATGGTTGGGCGTGGGGCGACTGTTATAGCTTGCTGGCAACAGATCGTGGGGATTAGGTAACTTCGGCCAGGGATACTACTCTTCACTACCTTGATGACTTGCACTTAGAGAGCTTATCTATTACTGCAGTTCGGAAGCACCTAGGGGGAATAGCTTTTGTTCTAAAATTATGGGGCATACAGGATGTCCCAAAGGACAAAGGACTCTTGTTGGCCTATTTCCTTTTGTTTACTTCAGCGTTTATGTTTGGCCATGACGGACATTTGCTCCTCTCCATTTGAGTCTCTGCTCCTTCAGAATAGTTTTGCGCTGGCTTTCTTTTGCCCACTGCGGTTTAGTGCCTGCCAGTCTTAATGGTGAGCATATTATTTTAGTTGGGGACACAATTAAGGTGCATATAAAGAAGTCTAAGACAGATATTTATGGTTCCAGGGTATGGTTTCTGGGTGGTCCCTTCTGGCCGGTTAATTTGCAATTTCATTCTTCAGCATCCAAAGACAGCGGCATTCTTGTGCCTCAAGAAGGCTCTGGCCACGGTAGATCTGAACTGTCGATACCTTGGGCCTCTTGGATGCTGACATCATGTAGATAGGCAGATGGAAGTGGGATTGTTTCAAACGCTTTGTTTGCCCTCATCTGTTGATGTACTAATGTTTTTTTTTTAGGTTTTCCTGTCTTATAGCACATTGATACATTTATTTGGCTGTGATCTGCCCAGGAGGCCTGAATCTGGGATTCACCAATGTTGACCTACTCAGACCTGGTGGAGCTCACACTCCGGACTCTGTTGAGAGAGCTTAATATGCGGGTCTCTAGGTGCATGAAATGAGGCATGGTAATCTGTAACAGACAACTGGAGGGTGACCACACTGGTCTTATTTTTCTCTCGGGTTTGCAGGACGCCATTTAGGGGGCACTATTCCTTTTGTGTGGGGGTCAGAGTACAGTGTAGGGGCCTCTCGTGCCCTCCTAGTGGCATATGGCGGAATCTTTGGCCTTCTCACACTTTAGTTTAAATCACCTAATGGATCAATTAAGACATGCCCCCACGAAGGGGGGTCTGGCATGTTAGGTGAAGATAAGAGTCTGGGTTCCCCATTTGTTATGTACAATGGTATAAATTAAAACTGTAGACAGTCTCATGTGGGCTCAGGCTGCTCCAAAAGTACCCAAATGATAACCTGACATTGTCAGGGAATCGGAGAAGGCAGTCCAATGTCAGTACCATACTCTGCGTCTACCCTCTGCTCCCCATCCACCTCACATCAACGGCAAAGGAGAGGAGGTGGAGCTGAACACTGGAGCACACAGCAGGAGCAGACATGAGCGCAGAATAAAGTGCTCTGTAAGTTTTTGCCCTGGTCTGCCCGCTCTATAGGGAAGGAGGTCAGAGAGTTGTGTAGCTACTGCTTGTGTGTGTTTCAAGCAGACAGCAGCTAATAGGTAGGATATAGAAATTCAATGATAAGTCCCTAACATCTATTATATCCACCCACACAGACCTGATACCACTTGCTTCTTCCGCCTTGGATCCCTCCCTGCTTCCTGCCACCTACTTCTGGAAGCCAGAGAGCATCTGCTTAAGTTTCCCCATCTGCCCCCACTTGGAGTAGTGTCATATTTGTTTCTCTGTGAATGGTCCTTATGTTTGCCCTCCATGGACTTGGAGTAGTCCTTTTGCTTCTCCTTGCTGCTCTTCTTGGAGCCAGTCGCCTTAGTCCTCTCCTGGTGGTCTTCCTTCTTGATTTTGTCCTTTGCTTTCTCCTGTGTCTTACCCATGTCACTCACCATTTTGTCTTTCCTCTTGGGATGGTCCTTCACATCTTCATTATGCTCCTTTAATTTCTTCTCCTCTCAGCCTCTTTGGTCTAGTTTTTTAGACCAAAAATGTTAATTTCTCTCTTCTTATAGACTTTGCCACCATTGTTACTCTCAATAATCTGAGAGTCCTGGGTTTCCCTCGGTTGATCTCTATGGTTCTGTGGGTGTTCTCTAAGGGTGTTCACCCTGTGATCAACGCCACAAAGCTGCTGCGCATGTGTCCCGCCATCTAGGCTTTGACTGTGGCTCCCGGTGACGTCGTCAGGGAGCGACAACCTGTCTCCATGACAGCCTCAGGTCTTTGTAAGCTGAGGGGCTTTTGTTGTTATATACAATTATTATCTTGTTTTTTTGTTTTGTTTTCTTTTATATCAAAAGAATAAAGACCTGCAATTATTTTTTTGATTACTTTTTATTCTATTTATTTTGATTATTATTTGATTACTAACTGCATCTCCAAATAGATGGCATTTCTTCCATGGATGGAGGACCTGGACGATAATGTTATCTCAAGTCCTTCTACCACAGAAAAAAATTATTTCATGCATTTTTCCAAATTACAGGGAAAATAATAATAAATAATACATCTTTTTTGAGTGCCTTCATGTTCTAAAGCACTTTAAATATAATGAAGTGTATATACACACAAAATAAGACATTACAGAGTAATAGCATAGTCATATGTAAGGGCCCTGTGTAATGGGTCACTGGACCCAGGGATGACAGACAAGACAGGACAGTGAGCCCTAAGTTCCAGACCCCAATCACTTTCCTGCTTGGGGCAGGAGGGATCGAATCCCCTGGTAAAGACACCGGGGGGGGGGGGGTCCGATCCACGCGGGACACGCTTACACGCCGCTGAGTTTTTCCGATCCCGGATGTTAGTGCCGGGTCTGGGCTGTAAGATCACAGCCCGACACCAGCACCAGCAAGACCCAGTGTCCCGAAATCTTCTTCTGACGCGCAGCCGGAGAAAAAAGGCGTGCGCATCAGAAGAAGTACCCTTAATGACCGCCGTAAAAAGCCGGGGTTAATAAGGGGTTAATATTCTGCTAAATTTTGTGGAAGAATATGGTAACTGCCCCTTAATGATAATGGGTGATCTTACTATGGTTATGGAGGAGTGGAGAGATAGATTTAAATTGTCACAGGATACATCTAATAGGACACAGGAGTTAGCATCTTAACAGCCTGACAAAACGAAGTGAGGAAGACTCTAACACAGATGTCACAACTTGCTTACAAGAGCTTACAATCTATGAATAAAATGTGATAAGGTTGCATCCCACTGTCTCCCACAAGCATTATATTCTACAGCATGTTTGTGCACCAAGGTCATTTCCTCAACACCCACATAACTGCTATTCCTGCCTGGACCATGACCCACTCCATCAAATAAGAATAAGATTTCTGTTGTTAGAAGCACAGGGCAACAACAGAAGAAAAGGGAAATGGTTAAATAGAATAGCAGTCTCTTGCTTTTAAGGCTTCACGGAAGTGGCATACTCCATCTATAGCTAAGCTGTCACCATTAACCCCTTAACGCTGAAGCCACTTTTCACCTTCCTGACACGGCCCATTTTTTCAAATCTGCCCTGTGTTACTATAAGTGGTTATAACTTCGAAACGCTTTAACATATCCAAGTGATTTTGAAATTGTTTTCTCGTGACACTTTGTACTTCATGTTAGTTACAAAATTTTGGTTTTATGTTTTGCATTTATTTATGAGAAAATCAGATATTTGGTGAAAATTTGGAAAAATTCTCAATTTTCGAAATTCCAAATGTTCTACTTTTTCCACACATGAGTCATAACACCAGAAAACATAATAACTAACATTCACCAAATGTCTACTTTATACCTCCGTGGTTTTTTATACATACTATCATTTTTGTAGGGTGTTATGGGGCTTTGAACGTTAGGTGCGATTTTTCACATTTTCATAAAAAACGCAAAATCCTGCTATTGAGGGACCTGCTCAGGTTTGAAGTCACTTTGAGAGGCCTAAATAAAAGTAAAACCCCATAAATTACCCCATTATAGAAACTACACCCCTCAACGTACGCAAAACAACTTTTATGAAGTTTGTTAACCCTTTAATTGGTTTACAGGGGTTTTTTTTACTAAATTAATGTGTTTTTCATAAAATGTACAAATTCTCAGTGGATAAAATACCAAAACGCTCCACAAAATTTGATACCCAATCTCTCCCGTGTATAGTAATACCCCATATGTGGTGGTAACCTGCTGTATGGGCGCACGCCAGGGCATCGAAGGGAGCTGCGCCATTCAGAGCAGATTATGCATTGTCACTTTATAATGGCTATACAATCTTTATTTTTTTTGGCAATTTGGACATATAAGGACTTATTTTTTGCGACATGAGATGAACTTTACAAATATTTCATTTTAGTGGGTCTGTAGCTTTTTGATGAGATTTTATTAACTCTTTAATGTATGGAGGAAAAGAAAATTGTCAATTTTGGGTTCCTTTTTTTTGTATATTTTGGGGGTCGTACACCATACACTAAAAATACTATAATATTTTTATTCTCTAGATCACTACGATTACGGTGATACCTCATTTATATAGTTTTTTATATATTTTACAGGAAAAAAACAAATATAAAGAAAATCTCCTTTGTTTTTGCATCGCCATCTTTTCGGAGATATAACTTTAATATTTTTTTGTTGACAGTGCTAGTTTAGGGCTTATTTTTTACGTGTTGAGTTGTCCTTTTCAGTGGTACCATTTTGGTGCACATAACTTTTTTTATCACTTTTTGGAACATTTTTGTGAAGGGATTTTATGAAAATTTACATTTTTGGCGAGTTTTTCGCGTTTTGTTATTACGGCGTTCACCGTACGGGTCCAATAATGTTTCTGCCTTATTGTACAGATTGTTACGGACGCGGCGATACCAAATATGTGGGGTATTTTGGAAATTTTCAGGTTTTTTCACTTTATTAGATGTGTATAGGGAATGTTTGTGTTTAGGGGGACTTTAACTTTATTTAATTAATTATTTTTATTCAAAAGTGTGTTATTAGTGTTTTTTTACCTTTTTCTTTACTTTTACAGGTTAACTTGAAGAAGTGATCCATTGATCACTTGTTCAAGCTATTCTTCACCTAATACAGTGTAATACAGATGCGCATGCTCAGTGTGTCACAGCCGGGTCCTGCCAGAAGGCACGGACCCGGCTCCCGGCAGGAGGATCGCGCAGCCCCGGGCACCAGCAGTCCCGGGGCTGCGATCGGAGCAGCGGACCCCCCCGGTAAGCGCCGCGGGGGGGTCCGATTCCAGCGAAAATGCCGCTGACACACCGCGGTCAGCGCGACCGCGGCGTGTTAGGGGTTAACACCCGCGATCGGAGAAATCTCCGATCGCGGGTGTTAGAGGCAGGTGTCGGCTATAATATATAGCCGACACCCGCAGCTTCTGGCGCCGGCTCCGTTCAGGAGCCGGCGCCAGAAGCTTGACGTACTATTACTGCATTTTGCAGGAACGCACCTCCCGCCATGCAGTAATAGTACGTCAAATGTCGGGAAGGGGTTAATGTAACTTTTAGCTGGTGACAGGTTCCAGTAGCCTATGCTCCCTGCCAGCAGTGTATGGAGAGGGGGCAGCTGCAGTCTGAGTGTCCCTGTCTCAGTCTCCTCCAGACTCATGCAGCTCCCTCAACCCTCCCCACTTCCTGTCATGTGCATTGAGCAGGCATGGGAGGGGGGGGGGGTATCCATTAGGAGACACAGGCACACACAGGCTTCTGCTGCTCTTTCAGATTGTTTATCCTAATTGGCATGCCGTTTCTTATATAAAGCTTGCAGTTTACAATGCAGTTTATTGTATGCAGTTCTATGTACTGTCACATAGCTTTGTTTAGTGTTGTAAATATACATAAAAAATTAGGACCAAGCTTTGAACAATTTAATACCCAGATCTGTTCAATTTACCATAAACTGTATCTAATAATCATTTGATCAGTGAGAAAGAAAAATTCCAACACTGTTAATGTAGCCTAGAATTTATTCAAGGAAGAGTAAGAATCTGTACTGTAAGTAGTAATCAGAGAATGACTAGTAGTACAAATGAGTCAAAATTGGCATCAATCTCCAGTACTTACTAAATGTTTCTTAGCATACACTAGTTTACAGTTTGTGATTTGCATACTGACAATAGATGCATCCATGCTTTATTTTTCCATTTAAGTGCATAAGTATCGGAATGAAGATTATTACTATGTTCCATTTAAAGCAAACCAAGGGTAAGAGGAAATAAAGAACACTTTCTTTTACCCTGTTATGGTTCCTGTGTCATTCAAGAACGTCTGGTCAATAGCAGATCTTCATATATGAGGTATGGCGGGCGCCTGGGGTCTATATGAAGATCCGCCATCAGTCTTAAAAAAAGAAAATCTATGCTCACCTTCCGGGCTACTTCTCCTCGGCCCCGCGGCTCCGTATTCTGCTCTTCCTTCCCGGGCGCATCACTATGACGCATCGGTGTCGTGGCCGTGTAACGTCATAGTGAGGTGCAGGCCCTTACATTATGATGTCACACGGGCCCGACACCGATGTGTCATAGTTATGCGCACAGGCCAGAAGATGGAGCCAAGGGGCGAGGAGAAGACGGAGCCGCGGGTCCAGGGAGAAGAAGCTGGAAGGTGAGTATAGCTTTTTTATATTTGTTTTTTTAAGAGGGCCCAGTTGTGGACATAACAGTAATAATGGAGGAAGCATCTCGGGTGGACATTTCATTAAAGGGTGCATATGGGGTGGACATTTCGGTAAAGGGGGACCCTGCCCGTGGACATTTCAGTAAAGGAGGGCTCTGTTGAAGGACATTTCATTAATTAGTAGCGCCTGCATTTCCTTCCTTATGGTTGTCCTCCAGTCAATAACTTTTCCCTGTTTTTTTTGTGGGGGGGTTAAATTCAGGAGCCTTGGGTTATCCGTGAGTATTTAGAGTATGAGGGGGAGTTCAGCTGCAGGAAGCACAGTGGCCGAGCAGCCAGGGGAAGCATCCACATCTCCAACACTTTCTGGAAGATCTTAGTTCTTAAGTCCTAACATCCGGAAACATGTTGGTTTGGATGCAATTCATGCAGTTTGGCGGGACAACTCCGGATGAATGTGCTGGTGCGTTACCGTGGTGAAACAGCATCTTCTTTTTCACCAAATGCGGCCGTGTCTCCTTCAATTTTTTGTCAAAGCGGTCCGATAACTCACTGTAGCATTGTCCAATGATCATTCTTGCTTTTTCTAAAAAAAATACATGAGGATGACGCCGTTCACATCACAAAAAAATCGTCGCCATGACCTTTCCGGCCAATGGGACCGCCTTTGCCTTCTTTGGAGCAGATTCACTGGGAGAAATCCATTGTTTTGATTGTTGCTTAGTTTCTGGTGTGTAATGATGAATCCAGGTTTCATCAACGGTGACGCAAAAGCTCCTTTGGATCTCGCTTAAATTGCTCCAAACACTGCTTCGAAGTTAACAGCCGCATCCGCTTGTTGTCCACCGTGAGCAATCGCCCATCGACAATTTTTTCATCACCAACTTATCATGTAAAATATTAATTGCCGTTCCTGTCAACACACCTACGGCCTCTTCTACTTCGTGCACTTTCGTTCGGCGATCAGCGAGTGTCATGTCATAGACTTTTTGATGATTTCCTCGGTAACCACGTCTGTCAGGCGTCCTGGTCGCTCCTCATGAAAAACGGATGTTCCCCCATGTTTAAATTCGTTGAACCAATATCTAACTGTGGTCATAGATGGCAAAGTGACCCCATAAACAACATCCAACATTGCTTTTATCTCCTCACATTTTTCCCCATCCAAAAACAAAAAGCGAATTACCGAACAATACTGATCTTTTTCCATCTTAGCAAAAATCACGAAACACGTCTTACTCAAATGGCTGCCAACTCCAAACTAACCTATCAATCAGTCTGCAATTTGTTTTGCCATTGTTTGATAGATGGCAGCACACTATGATAACACCAACTTCTCTCAGGAACTTCTCTCGTCAAACACGGGTACTTACTGAACCGCCCTCGTATGTTGGAGGGGATCTTTGCCATGACTTTTCAAAATAAAAAAAATTAATACATGAATAAATTAAAATGTACTTGTCAATATCAGGCCACACTGTGTTCTCCCACACTCAAAAGATCAGCTTAGTTTTTGCAGTGGTTATCCATTATGGAATATTCTGGGTTAAAAATATTAATGATCTTTCCTAAAGATAGTGCATCAGTATCAGTCAGGAGCATCAGTCGGTTTACATACTGAGAATGGAGCAGGATGCAGACACTGCCATTCTCTATATGTGTAGAGAACTATAGACAAATATCCATTTTTATCTTTATCCAAATTACCATTCACAGTGCATTAGGGGCATGGTGGTATCTGTTATTCTCTCTTACATGTCAATGGTAAACTGGAGAGGTATGCCTAACTTTCCTTCAATGCAATTTCTCCATCTTGTATTGTTTATACCATTTGGATGCTACTAATACCAGATATAATGCATTGTACATATGAGGGGGGGGGGGGGTTAAAATGCCTTGTCTGGCAGTTATGTGGAGAACAAAACATGTTGGTAATGCCCCATTACCAACAGTTTTGCAGATTTTCCGTCTGGAACATCTCTTTGGGGGGTGATGGGACCGGTAACGGAGCACATGGGGAAATGAACGCCCTGGTATGCCTGATTTACTATACCCTCCACCTGATAACGGGCAGATACTATGGTTGAAATTTCCACCAGGTATGACCTAGTCTTGCCTGGCAAAAATTACTATTTGGTGGTGCAGAGCACTTGCAGATATAGGCTGTATTTACATGAACGTATGCCCGCCGGTGACCCCTCCCCTCTCTATTGAGATGCAGCCGTCCGCCAAACGTTTGTGTAAATGCAGCCATACTTTATCACCTCTTAGCATATCTGACAGGCAGAGCACCAGCGTGGGTCAGTTTTAAATTTTGTACAGAAATGTCTATTTTTAACAATCCAGTGGTCTGTGGCTTATAAAACAGAATAAATAGTTGGATTTTGTATAAAAGAAGATATCATACTTAATTAAATGGCTGACGTGAGACAAATCCTCTTGAACTTTAGATAATACGGAATTATTTATCACAAGTAGAAAGCCTTAATATAACACTCTCTCCATTTTCTATCTACACAAACAAAGGCATATAAGGTCAAATTCCTCAGCCAATGGAACAGGAAAAAAAATGGAAAATTTCATGCTAGAGTATGCGGTGATCTTGTGTGTTTTGTCTTGAGGAGGAACAGGCTGAACACAATGAAGATAATCTTCCCAAATGAGGGAGAAGGCAAGCTTACAAGAGTGAGGCCTGGGGGATCATTCACATCAGCTGTGCTGTGCATGTGGTTGGATTGGCCATGGCTAATCACATACATAGCGCTCTGGAAATAGAGCAGGCATCAGGACCGCTGATCGCCAATATTGCCTCGAGAAAACATGTACTTTTTATCTTAAGACTGTATTCATTCTTTTGGCTCCATATTTTATTCATCTAGTGACTAGCTAGATTATGCTGACATCTACTGGACAAATAGTGTAAAGCAGCTGAAGAAAATGCCATGCTGAGGTTTTCTCAGGCAGTAAAAAAAAGGTGCTCAGCCCCATCTTACCGCTGTCTATATCGTCTAGATCTTATTGTTCCAGTATCACAAACCACAGCTTCTACGTGAAAATATTAAGTAAAGGATTGTGTATTTACCTGATAGGATAGATTTGATTGATTTGATGTTTACATAGAGACTTGCTATTGTGAACAATAAAATGAATATTCTTAATTAAAAGCATGAATAAATGTTGCAGAGTCTTAATGAACATGGCAACAAGCCAGGGAGCATTGTGACAAATGCTCTGAGGTCCCCGTGTCCCAGATATCTCGACTCCCACAGACACCAAGGGGACCCTACTCCTTTGGGGAGTATTCCACCTCCCTTTATCAGCATGAACCCCAAAGACTCCCTACTCCCACTGACATTCAGGTATATGTCCATTCCTGTCCTGTATATTTGAGAGTCCTTTATCACACCAAAGGAACTGGAACTGGCTTTATTGTCCACCCAGTCAGCTGTCTGTATCATATTAGAAAATCTTTTTTCCACAACTCTCTGCACACTTTCTAAGTGCCTGTAATGCAATACATCCATTAAAGGCTACCATCATATTAATCCCCAAAGAAGGGAAAGATCCTGCGTCCTGTGCTAGTGCAATGTCCAGTACAGGTCATTACTAAATTCAGCACCTTTAAGCTTACATCACCTTTAAGGCTGTGATTTTCCCCCCTGGGTCTCATTTAATTCAGACCCCTTTCAATTGAAAATATGTTTTTTTTCAGTCATTTTTAGCGCCATATTTGGCCATATATACATGATTTATTTTAACCGTATGTGCACATATCTGTTCCGTATTCCTGGCAAATGCTGCTACTTCCTTGCTCCACCCCAACATCCCTGGATACTACACGTGTATATGACAGCACACGGAGCACAACTATATGGAACACAAATTTTAAATGTTCCCATAGACATCTATGGGATGTACAGAACGGAAATACTGGAGAAAATACGACATTTTCTATATTTTTTTTACGCTTCGCTCACAGTATGGTATGGTGGGCAATATGGCCATGTAAATGGATGACCGTATTGGCCATTATAGGGAATGTGGCTGTGTTACCTGTATGAAAACGGTACGGGTAGCACCCGGCCATTTAAATCGTTTGTATGAAAGAGGCTGTCAGAATCTGATGAACTTTTATTTTGGACCACTGCTGTCTTCTTGTGTTGCACCTCTGCTTCTCATCTGGGGGCTGGGAACTGCTGTACTTGCAATTGACTTTACCCTTAAAATGGTGATTCGAATGCTTTATGGAGGCCATCTTTGTTTGGGCCTATATGAAAACCATGCGGCAATCCTAACATTGCTGAACTATCTTACCCAGACTGTTCCTACCTACATGTTTCATACCTGCTGTGATCTACTCTACTACCTGCACTACTGTTAGTCCTTGTGCCTGGCTCTCTCCATTTGGCTACTGGATTCCAGCCATGTATACCAGTATTGTAGAGGCGTTATATTGTAGCTGTTACATCTGTGTCGCAGTTTTCTGCTGTTCAGCTGAGAAGGCTCTGATTTCTATACAGTGCTTTTCAGTCGGCAGTCTGAACTACGCTCTACCGCTGGAAAGCTGAAATCTCTGTTCTAGACCAGTAAGGGTTAAGGCCTGCCTTTTCTTCATCTCATGAGCTTTGATTTAAGATCAGTGTGCTGCCATCTTTCATTGCTGGTCAAACAGTTTATCTACCCAGCTCTGTTATACTTTGCTATTTGTATACTGCTATTCTTGCACCTCCCGGTTTCTAAATATTCACTATATCCTTGACTATCCTACCATCGAATCAATTCTGTACTGTATTTGCTGTCTAGTTGTGACTCAGTTTGTTGACCTCCCTTTTGTGCTATTTGATTGTCTGTCTTGTTACGTGTTCACACTAGGCATAGGAAGGGAACGTTGCCCAATTATTGGCCACAGTTTAGGGTGGACCCAACAAATGGGCAGGTGACAGTTGTGGGGGCTTAGCATTAGGGCTCACTGTCCTTGTAGGTGTCCAGCCATTACAGTAGCTATCCACTTATGATCCTTTGCTGCCATCTACTGCCCAAAAAGTGTGTTTGCATTGGTATGACATCATGCCTGTCACTAAGGAGGAGGCATGTGAGAACTTAAAGCCAATGACACTCCACTAGAGGATTCTGGGAAATATGCAAATACGTTTTTCAGGATGGAACAATGAAAACCACACCTTTTTTGCTACCTTGTATAGCAACCCCCTTACCATCAAGCATGACTTTCAGGAAGCCTAATAACACACCGCATGTACCCCAGGGGGATCCCTTTCCTCTCCCTCTTCTTGCATCTCCAGCCGCCCACAAATTGCAGCCAGGCCCTGGTGGGATAACGCTGAACTCGCTACAGGCCCATCTCTCTACTCAATGTGAATCTTAAAGTGAACCTGTCACCAGGAATATCATATGTAGTTGGTGACATGTTACAATAGCCTTTGCTATGCTGATTTTGTAAGCATTCTGAATAATTTCAGTATTTTATAATAGTTTATTTCACACTACCTGGCTCCCTGACAGCAGCATCCTGTGTGCGGGCAGCTGCAGCAGTGTGAGTTTGGATCAGTGAGACTGACACAGACACACATAGATTTTCAGCTCCGGCATTTCAGGGATTTTCACCCCATGGCAGATCCGTAGGGGTACCCCCTGCGCACCCTTCCTGTGGGACCTGGTGATGTGCAGCTGACCCCGCTGCTGCAGTCTTCATTGGTGGCAAGCACTTCATGGTTGGGCGTGGGGCGACTGTTATAGCTTGCTGGCAACAGATCGTGGGGATTAGGTAACTTCGGCCAGGGATACTACTCTTCACTACCTTGATGACTTGCACTTAGAGAGCTTATCTATTACTGCAGTTCGGAAGCACCTAGGGGGAATAGCTTTTGTTCTAAAATTATGGGGCATACAGGATGTCCCAAAGGACAAAGGACTCTTGTTGGCCTATTTCCTTTTGTTTACTTCAGCGTTTATGTTTGGCCATGACGGACATTTGCTCCTCTCCATTTGAGTCTCTGCTCCTTCAGAATAGTTTTGCGCTGGCTTTCTTTTGCCCACTGCGGTTTAGTGCCTGCCAGTCTTAATGGTGAGCATATTATTTTAGTTGGGGACACAATTAAGGTGCATATAAAGAAGTCTAAGACAGATATTTATGGTTCCAGGGTATGGTTTCTGGGTGGTCCCTTCTGGCCGGTTAATTTGCAATTTCATTCTTCAGCATCCAAAGACAGCGGCATTCTTGTGCCTCAAGAAGGCTCTGGCCACGGTAGATCTGAACTGTCGATACCTTGGGCCTCTTGGATGCTGACATCATGTAGATAGGCAGATGGAAGTGGGATTGTTTCAAACGCTTTGTTTGCCCTCATCTGTTGATGTACTAATGTTTTTTTTTTAGGTTTTCCTGTCTTATAGCACATTGATACATTTATTTGGCTGTGATCTGCCCAGGAGGCCTGAATCTGGGATTCACCAATGTTGACCTACTCAGACCTGGTGGAGCTCACACTCCGGACTCTGTTGAGAGAGCTTAATATGCGGGTCTCTAGGTGCATGAAATGAGGCATGGTAATCTGTAACAGACAACTGGAGGGTGACCACACTGGTCTTATTTTTCTCTCGGGTTTGCAGGACGCCATTTAGGGGGCACTATTCCTTTTGTGTGGGGGTCAGAGTACAGTGTAGGGGCCTCTCGTGCCCTCCTAGTGGCATATGGCGGAATCTTTGGCCTTCTCACACTTTAGTTTAAATCACCTAATGGATCAATTAAGACATGCCCCCACGAAGGGGGGTCTGGCATGTTAGGTGAAGATAAGAGTCTGGGTTCCCCATTTGTTATGTACAATGGTATAAATTAAAACTGTAGACAGTCTCATGTGGGCTCAGGCTGCTCCAAAAGTACCCAAATGATAACCTGACATTGTCAGGGAATCGGAGAAGGCAGTCCAATGTCAGTACCATACTCTGCGTCTACCCTCTGCTCCCCATCCACCTCACATCAACGGCAAAGGAGAGGAGGTGGAGCTGAACACTGGAGCACACAGCAGGAGCAGACATGAGCGCAGAATAAAGTGCTCTGTAAGTTTTTGCCCTGGTCTGCCCGCTCTATAGGGAAGGAGGTCAGAGAGTTGTGTAGCTACTGCTTGTGTGTGTTTCAAGCAGACAGCAGCTAATAGGTAGGATATAGAAATTCAATGATAAGTCCCTAACATCTATTATATCCACCCACACAGACCTGATACCACTTGCTTCTTCCGCCTTGGATCCCTCCCTGCTTCCTGCCACCTACTTCTGGAAGCCAGAGAGCATCTGCTTAAGTTTCCCCATCTGCCCCCACTTGGAGTAGTGTCATATTTGTTTCTCTGTGAATGGTCCTTATGTTTGCCCTCCATGGACTTGGAGTAGTCCTTTTGCTTCTCCTTGCTGCTCTTCTTGGAGCCAGTCGCCTTAGTCCTCTCCTGGTGGTCTTCCTTCTTGATTTTGTCCTTTGCTTTCTCCTGTGTCTTACCCATGTCACTCACCATTTTGTCTTTCCTCTTGGGATGGTCCTTCACATCTTCATTATGCTCCTTTAATTTCTTCTCCTCTCAGCCTCTTTGGTCTAGTTTTTTAGACCAAAAATGTTAATTTCTCTCTTCTTATAGACTTTGCCACCATTGTTACTCTCAATAATCTGAGAGTCCTGGGTTTCCCTCGGTTGATCTCTATGGTTCTGTGGGTGTTCTCTAAGGGTGTTCACCCTGTGATCAACGCCACAAAGCTGCTGCGCATGTGTCCCGCCATCTAGGCTTTGACTGTGGCTCCCGGTGACGTCGTCAGGGAGCGACAACCTGTCTCCATGACAGCCTCAGGTCTTTGTAAGCTGAGGGGCTTTTGTTGTTATATACAATTATTATCTTGTTTTTTTGTTTTGTTTTCTTTTATATCAAAAGAATAAAGACCTGCAATTATTTTTTTGATTACTTTTTATTCTATTTATTTTGATTATTATTTGATTACTAACTGCATCTCCAAATAGATGGCATTTCTTCCATGGATGGAGGACCTGGACGATAATGTTATCTCAAGTCCTTCTACCACAGAAAAAAATTATTTCATGCATTTTTCCAAATTACAGGGAAAATAATAATAAATAATACATCTTTTTTGAGTGCCTTCATGTTCTAAAGCACTTTAAATATAATGAAGTGTATATACACACAAAATAAGACATTACAGAGTAATAGCATAGTCATATGTAAGGGCCCTGTGTAATGGGTCACTGGACCCAGGGATGACAGACAAGACAGGACAGTGAGCCCTAAGTTCCAGACCCCAATCACTTTCCTGCTTGGGGCAGGAGGGATCGAATCCCCTGGTAAAGACACCGGGGGGGGGGGGGTCCGATCCACGCGGGACACGCTTACACGCCGCTGAGTTTTTCCGATCCCGGATGTTAGTGCCGGGTCTGGGCTGTAAGATCACAGCCCGACACCAGCACCAGCAAGACCCAGTGTCCCGAAATCTTCTTCTGACGCGCAGCCGGAGAAAAAAGGCGTGCGCATCAGAAGAAGTACCCTTAATGACCGCCGTAAAAAGCCGGGGTTAATAAGGGGTTAATATTCTGCTAAATTTTGTGGAAGAATATGGTAACTGCCCCTTAATGATAATGGGTGATCTTACTATGGTTATGGAGGAGTGGAGAGATAGATTTAAATTGTCACAGGATACATCTAATAGGACACAGGAGTTAGCATCTTAACAGCCTGACAAAACGAAGTGAGGAAGACTCTAACACAGATGTCACAACTTGCTTACAAGAGCTTACAATCTATGAATAAAATGTGATAAGGTTGCATCCCACTGTCTCCCACAAGCATTATATTCTACAGCATGTTTGTGCACCAAGGTCATTTCCTCAACACCCACATAACTGCTATTCCTGCCTGGACCATGACCCACTCCATCAAATAAGAATAAGATTTCTGTTGTTAGAAGCACAGGGCAACAACAGAAGAAAAGGGAAATGGTTAAATAGAATAGCAGTCTCTTGCTTTTAAGGCTTCACGGAAGTGGCATACTCCATCTATAGCTAAGCTGTCACCATTAACCCCTTAACGCTGAAGCCACTTTTCACCTTCCTGACACGGCCCATTTTTTCAAATCTGCCCTGTGTTACTATAAGTGGTTATAACTTCGAAACGCTTTAACATATCCAAGTGATTTTGAAATTGTTTTCTCGTGACACTTTGTACTTCATGTTAGTTACAAAATTTTGGTTTTATGTTTTGCATTTATTTATGAGAAAATCAGATATTTGGTGAAAATTTGGAAAAATTCTCAATTTTCGAAATTCCAAATGTTCTACTTTTTCCACACATGAGTCATAACACCAGAAAACATAATAACTAACATTCACCAAATGTCTACTTTATACCTCCGTGGTTTTTTATACATACTATCATTTTTGTAGGGTGTTATGGGGCTTTGAACGTTAGGTGCGATTTTTCACATTTTCATAAAAAACGCAAAATCCTGCTATTGAGGGACCTGCTCAGGTTTGAAGTCACTTTGAGAGGCCTAAATAAAAGTAAAACCCCATAAATTACCCCATTATAGAAACTACACCCCTCAACGTACGCAAAACAACTTTTATGAAGTTTGTTAACCCTTTAATTGGTTTACAGGGGTTTTTTTTACTAAATTAATGTGTTTTTCATAAAATGTACAAATTCTCAGTGGATAAAATACCAAAACGCTCCACAAAATTTGATACCCAATCTCTCCCGTGTATAGTAATACCCCATATGTGGTGGTAACCTGCTGTATGGGCGCACGCCAGGGCATCGAAGGGAGCTGCGCCATTCAGAGCAGATTATGCATTGTCACTTTATAATGGCTATACAATCTTTATTTTTTTTGGCAATTTGGACATATAAGGACTTATTTTTTGCGACATGAGATGAACTTTACAAATATTTCATTTTAGTGGGTCTGTAGCTTTTTGATGAGATTTTATTAACTCTTTAATGTATGGAGGAAAAGAAAATTGTCAATTTTGGGTTCCTTTTTTTTGTATATTTTGGGGGTCGTACACCATACACTAAAAATACTATAATATTTTTATTCTCTAGATCACTACGATTACGGTGATACCTCATTTATATAGTTTTTTATATATTTTACAGGAAAAAAACAAATATAAAGAAAATCTCCTTTGTTTTTGCATCGCCATCTTTTCGGAGATATAACTTTAATATTTTTTTGTTGACAGTGCTAGTTTAGGGCTTATTTTTTACGTGTTGAGTTGTCCTTTTCAGTGGTACCATTTTGGTGCACATAACTTTTTTTATCACTTTTTGGAACATTTTTGTGAAGGGATTTTATGAAAATTTACATTTTTGGCGAGTTTTTCGCGTTTTGTTATTACGGCGTTCACCGTACGGGTCCAATAATGTTTCTGCCTTATTGTACAGATTGTTACGGACGCGGCGATACCAAATATGTGGGGTATTTTGGAAATTTTCAGGTTTTTTCACTTTATTAGATGTGTATAGGGAATGTTTGTGTTTAGGGGGACTTTAACTTTATTTAATTAATTATTTTTATTCAAAAGTGTGTTATTAGTGTTTTTTTACCTTTTTCTTTACTTTTACAGGTTAACTTGAAGAAGTGATCCATTGATCACTTGTTCAAGCTATTCTTCACCTAATACAGTGTAATACAGATGCGCATGCTCAGTGTGTCACAGCCGGGTCCTGCCAGAAGGCACGGACCCGGCTCCCGGCAGGAGGATCGCGCAGCCCCGGGCACCAGCAGTCCCGGGGCTGCGATCGGAGCAGCGGACCCCCCCGGTAAGCGCCGCGGGGGGGTCCGATTCCAGCGAAAATGCCGCTGACACACCGCGGTCAGCGCGACCGCGGCGTGTTAGGGGTTAACACCCGCGATCGGAGAAATCTCCGATCGCGGGTGTTAGAGGCAGGTGTCGGCTATAATATATAGCCGACACCCGCAGCTTCTGGCGCCGGCTCCGTTCAGGAGCCGGCGCCAGAAGCTTGACGTACTATTACTGCATTTTGCAGGAACGCACCTCCCGCCATGCAGTAATAGTACGTCAAATGTCGGGAAGGGGTTAATGTAACTTTTAGCTGGTGACAGGTTCCAGTAGCCTATGCTCCCTGCCAGCAGTGTATGGAGAGGGGGCAGCTGCAGTCTGAGTGTCCCTGTCTCAGTCTCCTCCAGACTCATGCAGCTCCCTCAACCCTCCCCACTTCCTGTCATGTGCATTGAGCAGGCATGGGAGGGGGGGGGGGTATCCATTAGGAGACACAGGCACACACAGGCTTCTGCTGCTCTTTCAGATTGTTTATCCTAATTGGCATGCCGTTTCTTATATAAAGCTTGCAGTTTACAATGCAGTTTATTGTATGCAGTTCTATGTACTGTCACATAGCTTTGTTTAGTGTTGTAAATATACATAAAAAATTAGGACCAAGCTTTGAACAATTTAATACCCAGATCTGTTCAATTTACCATAAACTGTATCTAATAATCATTTGATCAGTGAGAAAGAAAAATTCCAACACTGTTAATGTAGCCTAGAATTTATTCAAGGAAGAGTAAGAATCTGTACTGTAAGTAGTAATGTTTGTAGATTATTAACCATGATAATTGTGTATTGAACTTAGCAGTGCTTCATCCTAATGTAAGGATTAGTAGCAGCAACGTCCTTGAGTTAAATCCATTATTTGTATCATTAATCATAGACACTATTGTCGGAGATGAACATCCAGGAGATTTTGTGTTAAAGCTATAAATCATGTAATGGATTATCAGTCTTATCTATAGCAATAGAAGGCAGCTACCATTTCATGTAATTTTTCATATATTGTAAGATGGGGTTGTTATAAACATTTCTGTGATATATTTTGCTAATCAATATTGTTCCTTCCATTAAAAAAAGACAAGGCCTTAAGTTTCCCATTAGCGATACTGTATGTACAGAGTATATCCAATATAATGGCTAAACCACGGGTTTCTTAAATGTGTATTTAAAGAATTTATAAGTTAAGCTTGACTTTAACAGTCTTATAAACATAAAACAAACCTTAGAAACCTACTAAAGGTCCACCCACACTAGTGAAGCATAGTCTGCACGAGTGGTGTAGAAGCCCTGAAATAATCACAAATGCTAGTATATCATCAGCCGCACCCCCCTTACGTCTCCACCACCTCCACCACGTCCACACCAGGAGGCATAGGGGTGGTGCGGCTGACGGGGGACTTCCTGTCCTTGTACTAGTGCACTTGTTGTAACCAGCAACTTCTCAAGGATGGCCACCACTGGAAACTACAAGTCCCATGATCCTATAGTTCTCAGTGACTCCTCCTCCCTCATATGCTCTGCTCCCAGTTATGATGTAACAGAATGTCCTGCTCTGTTAACATAGTAATGATGTGTGTAACTGCCATCACTGCACATTACCACACTGAGATGACGTCTCACCATAACACTGGCCATACTGGATGTGCTGCAACCAACCGACTACAGCCAAACATAGTGGTGATCACATGACCTGCCAAGTCAGGTACAGGACATGTTATGTGGACAAGTGACCAGCGGCCATCTTCTGTCCCGTGTCTGCTCTGTGCATAGAAAATCAACGGACTGATTAAAGGGCCAGTAGCATTTTAATTCTTCATTACATTGTATGTCCACAGCATTTTTCTGCTAAGGGGAGCAAAATTACATTTTTTTTTTAATTATTTTTTTATTTAAAGAAAAGAAAAGCATTACAGGTCAGAGAAAGATTATTGACAATCGTAGGCATATGGGGAGCAAAATGTTAAATAACAACTAATTACATATTAGCTTACGCTATATTTTAAGGACCCATTTTTATGTATTATGCTTATTCCAGGAATACCACTTCACCAAGTAGGTGGTTCTCAACGTTCAGATGGTGCTCCAAACATCATATTCACTAGATTTCTCCCCCTTAACCACTTATTGAATTGATTTGTGAATGTCCCCATTATGGAAACTACACTCAACGTATGAAAAAACACTTTTAAGAAGTTTGTTAACCCTTTAGGTGTTTTATGGGGGTTAAAACAAAATGGAGGTGTGGTCTACAAATTGATATATTTTTTGACAATACACTCATTTTGGGTGGAAAATTAAACATTTGCAATGGATTAAATGAAAAAAGGCTCCACAAAGTTTGATACCCAATTTCTCCCGAGTACACCGATACCCTATATGTGGTGGTAACCTTCTATATGGGCGCACGGCCGGGCATAGAAGAGAAGGAGGCGCCATGCAGATCAGATTTGCATTGTTCAGGCTATAATTTTTTTTGTTTTTTTATTGTGGACCTATAGGGGCTTATTTTTTTGCCACTTTTGCCACTTTTCTGGTACATAATTTTGGGGCATCTATAGCAGATTGGTGAGATTTTATTAACTGTTTGCTGGTGGAGGAAATGAAAATCATCAATTTTTAGGAACTTTTTTTGTGTTTTTTCTTTGCCCGTTTACCATACCGTAAAAATTGTATATTATTTTTATTCTATGAGTCTCCACGATTACGAAAAGACTTCATTTATATAGTTTTTTTTTTACAATGTTCCCATTTTACTGAATAAAAAGTAATTAGGCAAAAATGTAAATTTTAGCATCACCGACTTTTATATGCATAACTTTTTTATTTTCCAGCTTACAAATCTGGTTAGGGGCTTATTTTTTGCAAGAAGGATTGTTCTTTTTAGTTGTCTTATTTTAGAGTGCGTAACTTTTTAAAATCACTTTTTAGAGTATTTTTTAAAGGGTATTAATTAAAAATCATCCTTTTTTTCGGAGAGTTTTTTGAGGTTGTTTTTTACAGGGTTCACTTTGCAGGTCCAATAACTGTTTTATTATGCAGATTGTCACGGACGTAGCGATACCAAATATGTGGGGGTTTTATGTATTTTATTCAATTTTACTGAATAAAAACTAATTTGGAGACAATTTTATTCATTTTAGCATCACCATCTTTTCATAAGCAAAGCTTTTTTATTTTTCGTCTGACAAATCTGGTTAGGGGCTTATTTTTTGCAAGAAGAGTTGTTCTTTTTAGTGGTCTCATTTTAGAGTGCGTAACATTCTTTTTATCACCTTTTAGAGCATTTTTTTTAAAGGTATTAATTAAAAATTATCTTTTTTCAGAACATTTTTTCCGTTTTTCTCCCCGCGTTTACCGTGCAGGTCCAGTAACGATTCTGTTTTATTATACAGATTGTTACGGACGCAGCAAAATCAAATATGTGGCTTTTTTTGTGTTTTTTATACTTTATTAAGTGTTTTTATGGGAAAGTGTCATTTTAGGGGCTTATGTTTTTATGTATTTTTTTTATTCTAATGTGTTAACTTTAGTGTTTTTAACTTTTTTTACTTATACATACTTGAACTTAAACCAGTGATGCTCTGATCGCTGGTTCAAGTTCAATTTACTGCTCTACAATACTTTTTCATTGTAGAGCAGTGTAAACTGTCTGAGCATGAAGGCGCATGCACAGACAGTTTACAGTCAGACCCGGAAGGGATCTGACTGCCAGGGACATCGGGCAGGCCCGAAGCACTAGGCGGTCTTCGGGGGCACGGCGGATCCGATCCATAGCGGGAACACCCTTACACGCCATGGTCATGCTTGTAAGGGGTTAACACCCGCGATCGGAGTCGGCTCCGATCGCGGGTGTTACAGCGCTGTGTCAGTTGTGATAGACAGCTGACAGCCGCAGCTTCTGGTGCCAGCTCCGTTCGTGAGCCGGTCCCAGAAGCTGGACGTTATACTACGTCCCGGTGCGCTTAGCATCTAGCCGCGGGGACGTAGTATAACATCCCGGTGCACCTAGGGGTTAAATGGCTGCAGGGCTAATCCCCTGCTTATTGGTGCTCCCCACAGGGTTTTTGGGGGTGCTGTTCATTGCTATAGCAACTCCAGGGTCTAAGCTAAAACCCCAGGGTTGTCAAAAGTAAATGTTACATGCGGGATCTTACCGGCAGTGAGTCAGCCTATGCATCAGCATAGGCTGACAGTGCTAATACCCTGCAATAGATCAGTATCGCAGGGTAATATAATGAAGAAGCAATCAACAAGTAAAAAAGAAGTTTTAAATAAAGTAATAAATAAATCAAAAAGCCCCCAAAGTATTAGAATAACATATACGATAAAAAAAAATCACCATACAAACCCCATGTATGTAGTATTGTCACATCCATAATGACCCATACAATAAAACAAAATCATAATTTATCCACAGGATGAACACCGTAAAGAAATTTTTTTTAAACCCACCAAAAATTAGGATTTTTACCTATTTTGTCCCACATAAAATGCAATGAAATGTGAGTAAAAAAAATATAGCACAACATGTCCCGCAAAAAACAAGCTCTCATTCAGCAATATAGACCAAAAATTTAAAAAATCATGCTACTTGGAAAATGGTGATGCAAAAATTATAGATTTTATTATTATTGACAAAATAGGCCCATTCTAAATTTCACCTCCATTTTGATTTAATTACTATGAAGATCTCAAGGGGTTAACAATCTTCCTAAAAGCTGGTTCTAATAGTTTGAGAAGTGCAGATTAGAAAATGGGTTAATATATAGGGGGTTTCTAATATTATATATTTCAGAATTAATTAAAACAATAAAAAGTCAATCCTGAAATCTCCTTAAAAATACAGAAAACTTATGTTCGATTTGTTCGAATGCTTTCAAAAACAGAAATCTAAATAAATATTTGGTGTATTTGGATTTTTATTACTGTAACTTTTTTTGTTTTAGCAATGAATAAAAATATTTTGACATTATATGTAGAAGGTCAGAAAAAGATAAACATCCTTGAAGCATCACAAAGGGTTTAGGCATCTCACAATTAAGGCTGAATTCACACGACCATTGGGGGGACATATATATGGTCCCCATAGATGGCACCATACACAGGGAAAAGATAGGACATGTCCTATCTTTCCCCGTGTTAAAGCTCAACGCATCATGCATCGCTATGGAGTGGGGAGGGGTCAACCTGCAGCGAACAAATGCCCGTCGGGCTGTGAATGCAGCCTTAGAGCAATGCATCACAGTACTAGGTAAAATTTACAAGTATCAAATAATAAAATACCAACAAGTATCGCACAAAAGACAAGAATAAGACACATAGGAGAGGATAGGGGGAGGGCAGCAGGTACCGTAAGCTGATCAGAATAAAGTTCTCAGTGACCGTGAGCAACAGCACTATTTTAACACTCATTTTCTTCCTTGGTTGAACTTGATAGACATGTGTCTTTTTTCAACCCTATAAACTATGTACAGGCAGTCCCCGGGTTACATACAAGATAGGGTCTGTAGGTTTGTTCTTAAGTTGAATTTGTATGGAAGTCGGAACTGTATATTTTATCATTGTAATCCCAGCCAGAACTTTTTTGGTCTCTGTGACAATTGGATTTTAAAAAATGTTGGGTTGTCATAAGAACCAGGATTAACACTAAATCTTTATTACAGACGCCTGTGATAACTGTTATAGGTGTTTATTGTAGCCTAGGACTAAAGTACAATAAATTACCAATATCCAGAGGTCCATTTGTAACTAGGGGTCGTATGTAAGTCGAGTGTTCTTAAGTAGGGGACCGCCTGTACCTACAGTATGTCATTTTTACATCTCCAAAAGTCATCCCATGGGGCCCAAATTAGAAAAAAAATGATCCATCTCATTGTTCAACATGGCTGTTGGAAAAAAAAAACTGATGACAGGTCCATTTTTTTCAGTGATGAAGCTGGGAAACCAGGTGTTATATTTTCAAACTAATGTTAAACCTTCAGGGTTTTTTGCTGACGTGGAGACAAATTGCAAGCAAAACTGAGATACAATGCAACTAAAGCGCAACAGATACGCACTACACACTCAAATGTGAAACCATACTCATTGGTGTTAATCTGACACCTCATACTAATCGTTAATTATCTGACAAACCCTATTTAATTGGCAGCCTAACTTTCCAGTTTGTTGAAATGGTGTGCTGTTCCATAGTGACTGAAACCCTCCAGAAGCAAGTTTTCTAGATGAAGCCCAAGTCTGTGATTTCTAGAATACAGACGGTCCCCTACTTAAAGACACCCCACTTACAGACAACCCATAGTTTGCTTTACTATAGTCACAGACTGCAATAATCGGCCTTAAGGTGTATGTAATGAAGCTTTATTGATAATACTTGGTCCCATTACAACAAAAAATGTTTAAACTCCAATTGTCACTGGGGCCAAAATTTTTTTTGTCTGGATCTACAATTATAAAATATACAGATTCAACTTACATACAAATTCAACTTAAGAACAAACCTCTGGACCCTATCTTGTATGTAACCCGGGGACTGCCTGTATTGCATCTTTACAACAAACTCAATCAAGTCCTCCAAGAAGGCAGGTCGTCTTAAAAAGATAAATGCAAGAGAGGAAAGCATAATGCACAGAATCTCCATGGGTAATTATTTCAGCACTGCAGCTGGAATTGCTTACCAGTTCAGCACTGAACAGATTACAGATCTGTCTCATCATACAGTGTCACTACTTTTAAGAGAATTTGGACAGAAACCCCATGCTGAGGTGACAATATATCTCTTTAGCAAAAAGAATCACTTTTGCTGAGGAGCATGTTGTGTGGACAGAGAAGTGGTCCATAGTTCATTTAAGTGATGAAAGTATATTTAATTTATTTGGGTCTTCAACAAACCCGGGAAACACTGAACCCAAAGTGTGTAAAGTAGTCAGTGAAAGGTGGTGAAGGAAGTGTGATTGTTTGAGAAATGTTTTCTGCAGCAGGGGTTGGACTTCTCATACAGCTACATGGTAAAGTAAATGCACGTCTGAAACAGAATCTGTACCAACAACATGTGAATCTTTCCTTGCATTCATCACTTAATCAGCCAGCATTTTTTTAAGCAGGACAATGCCCTCCTGTCATACAACAAAATGGGTAAAGCAGTTCCTTGGAACAGAAAACATTGGAACAACGAAATATAGAGTCCTGATCTAAACCTCTTGAAAATTCTTGGTTTACAAAGTGATAGCCAAGAGGCCCACAACAGCCACAGAACTGTGGAAGAAACTGGAGGAACAGTGGACGAAAATCACCCCAAATCAATATTTGGTTCTATACCACACATAAACCCAACTGGGTCCTGGTGTTATAAAGCCTAAGAATAATTTTTGATATAAAAATATAGTCTTTATTGGTATACATTAAAAACAATTAAAATACAACAAATCCCCATCATTCAGATGGAAATGACCAGATGCCTCTAATATGGGCTAACTGGCGTACTCAGTCCCCCCTTAAGTCAAAGTGCAGACAGTCTCGATGACCCACAGGTAATATCTAACATGACATAGGGAAACATTCAGTGCATAAATAGTTAAGCCATATAACCATACCTAGTGCGGTCTATTCGGGGGGAAGAGGCTGGCTGCCCCACGCGTATCGCCACTTGGAGGTGGCGATACGCGTGGGGCAGCCAGCCTCTTCCCCCCGAATAGACCGCACTAGGTATGGTTATATGGCTTAACTATTTATGCACTGAATGTTTCCCTATGTCATGTTAGATATTACCTGTGGGTCATCCAGACTGTCTGCACTTTGACTTAAGGGGGGACTGAGTACGCCAGTTAGCCCATATTAGAGGCATCTGGTCGTTTCCATCTGAATGATGGGGATTTGTTGTATTTTAATTGTTTTTAATGTATACCAATAAAGACTATATTTTTATATCAAAAATTATTCTTAGGCTCTATAACACCAGGACCCAGTTGGGTTTATGTGTGGTATAGTTACAATTTTTTACTGGTGTGGGAGCCGCACTTACCAGGGCAAACACATGCATGACACGGTTTAATTGTATAGAAATCAATATTTGGTGTGACCACCCTTTGCTTTTTTTACATGTAACTGTATTTTTATTAATTTTTTTTTAGTTTTAGCAATGAACAAAAATATTTCGACATTATATGTGGAAAGTCAAAAAAGAAGAACATCCTTGAAGCAAAGAGTTTAGGCATCTCACAATTAAGGCTGCAATTTTTGCAACAGCTGAAGAGAGATTTGCCTAATTAAACAGCTGTTAACACTTGTGTTTACGAAACGCAAATGGTATCGCTTGTGTTAACATATGTGTTAATATTACATTTACAAATGCATGTGTTAACAATGCATTAATGGTTGCATTTTGTTGTAATGCATTTTCAAATGCATGCGATAAACGCAATGTGTGACCACACCCTGAAAAAGGAATAGAGTGGGAATATGTAACACATAGTTTGATTGTGGTTATTGTGTAGCTGTGACATTGAAAGGTTGCAGTCTCTTTAGAAATTGTGATGACATCTGAGAATGAAGGGGATATGTGGAGTCCTTGTAAGCAGAAATGAGAAGATGAAAGAAATGATAAATGCAGGTGCAAGAGAGGTAACCGATTAACTAAATAACATTTGCGTCTAGTTCAGGACCCAGAATGTTCCTGACAAAGATAAGCGTAAAATTGGTGGTTCATGGCCATTACCGGCTCACCAATTTCAGCAGACATGAGTGATGTCACCATACGCTTGCCTGATCCCTCTGTGTCATGTACCGGTGTCTTTGTGCTTGCTGGTCCAACTCTCCTCAATGAGAACAACAGTTAAAGGCCGAGGTCCCTGTATAAGGATGAAAGGGTGAAATATAGAGAGATCCAGGGAGAAAGACCTTAGTGGTGGCCCAAAATCAAATCGGTTAGATAACACAGTGGGTCAACAACCCAGGGGACATTACTATAAGGCAAGATGGGATGAGAAGTTGCAGAATTATTAGGAAAAAAAATTACAGAAATAAATGTAGCAGGAATAAAGACATTGACATAAAAAAGATGCACATCATCCGGATGGGTTTATAAGGGAACGGCTAATCTGGGGGCTGTTATAAGGGGCTGTCATTAACCTTATAAGGACACAGCCAATTTCTAAAAATCTTGTGTACAAAAAAACCTACTTTGTTTCACCATAGTTTTTCATACTTCGGTGTACGGACCTATGTAAGATACTATTTGTCTGTACAACCTTTCAATCACTTTTTATTCACACTATTTTGCGAAATGGCCAAAAAGTGGTGATTTGGACATTTGGATGTTTTTTTTTTCTGGTAATAATCATTCTTATCGGGCTTTTTTTGGACAAAGGACACCTAACATTTTTATGTTTGTTTATTTCTGCTGTAATGAAAGAGGGGTGATATGAACTTTGATGTTTTTTAACTGTATTTTTAGGCTCCTTCTATATATCCGAATACAACAATTTTTCAGTAAATGTTGATTTTGCTGTTCACCTATTGCTGTCTAGATTGTAAGACATGGCGCCTAATTACCAGCCTCTGAGTCTCGGAGATGATGCCTCATAGGGGCGACACAAGTGTCATTGGCAATTAAATGAGGCAGACTTTTGTCACTGCATGTAACATCCACAATTGATGCCTGGATTATGCAGAAACCTCCAGTACATATGAAGAGGACCCCATCAGATCCCTGTGCACAGAAATGCACAGTTACGTCACATGTCATTAAAAATAGATCTATATTCTTCCCATTTGGTATCTGCATCCGTTTTTTTCCTATCCATATGGCATCCGCTCTTCCATTTTTATTCACATCTGCAAAAACTGATGCAGAAGGCATAATACCCGTTCCAGATTCATCTTGAATGCGCATCCGTTTTTGTTTTACCCATAGGCCGGTGCCACGCGCACCGCTTTGTCTGCACTTAGGCCGGTGCCAAACGCAAACGCAGACAAAGCCGCACCTACCGGGGAGGGCCGTGTTCAAACGCAGACAAAGCGCTACTTGTGTCATCACCCTTAGACTTCTGTGTAGGACAGGCTCTAAAATTTTTCGACAGTCCACAGATTCATTGAAAAAATGTGAAAAAAACACATAAAAATAACCCCTCTAGATGGCACAGCTTGCAAGTTCCACATTTTGCCTGTCATCAAGTCCTGCTAAATGTGCCCTTCCATTGCCCATGGCATTGCTTTACTTATGCCCCTGACATGTGGCAAAATTTTGATTTACATCCACATGCGGGGTGTTTTTGAGACCACTTGGGGTGCTACTTGAGGGGGCCCATAGACCTCTCTACCCCATGACTATTGGCAAACAATGGGCAGCAAATTGAGGAGCAGGACCCTGGAGAGCGGCCACGTGCACGAGCACAGTTTCCTCCCCCCGGTCGCGCGCTTCCCGTGCCGCCACACTCAACAAAACCGAGTTATGCGATTTCCTCTCCTGAACACGAGGGGGCGCTGACCTCCGCCTGTGACCGCATTGTGCGTTGGAACAAAGACTGACCATTTTTTTTCTTATGTCCCCCATTAATACGGCGCTGTAATACGTAGCGTTATACTGTATGAAGCGATAGACGGTTAGGCCGTCACAATGTCTGGATGTGAGTTGTGGACGTAATATGAGCGCTTAGAGCCGGAGACTCCCACGTGTAACCGAACCCTACAGCAAAGGCAGGAATACATGAGACTCTCGCGAGATTCCACATTACCGGAAATTGTCGAATTTTCCCGAGCGCTTGTCTGGCAGTTCGGTCACTGGGGGCGGCCTCGGGTGCCCTCTGCAGGTCACAGCCTGGTGGTGCAGCGGTGCTCGGTGTGTGCGGGAGGAGCTTGTTCATTCGTTGTCTGCGGAAGCCGAGGCACCGGGTGGCCCGGGGACAGCAGGTAAATACCGCACACTGGGTGACCGGGGCTCTTGCGGCTGCGGTTTGTGTCACAGGGGTGGGAAGCATAATGCGGGCTGTGAGTGTGCCGCACAGTGTGCGCCGGGGCCTAGACTCCTCAGCGCCAGGAGCTGTCCCGGTCTTTTCCTTTGTGAGCGCCGCCATGTTGTCATGTGCGGGCCCAGGCTGTACACGGGGCAGGGCCCGATGCCTCGCTGTGGGGGCTGCGGGCCCTGAGGCCTCATAGGCCGGCGGCTGGCCTGGGGTGTAGGCCGCTGCTGAGCGCAGCATGGAGGCCGGGAGCTCCCCGTGTGCAGGGGGCCTGATCGGCCGATTGTCTTGTACGATCCCTGAAGGGAGTGATCGATTTGCGATTATTTGGCGTTTAACTGGGTGCAGAGCATGGATGGAGAGGGGGAGGAGGGTCAATATTGGTGCAAAGGCCAGAGCTGGGCCCCTCCTCAGGGGAGCTCCATGTAAGTACAGGCCATAGTGATGAAGGGGTCACCGGTATGGGACAGACGCCCACCTGCAAGATGCTTCATGCCCAAAATCTGTCTGAATTGTGTCTTACTCCCTAGTTGTGTCAGGCCTGTAATAATGTATGGGAAGGGTGCACAACATCCCCCTCTGCAGTGGTGGTTGCCATGGAGGTGGCAGAATAGTGACACCACCTGCAGCCAGCGCAGACATCCTAGATCTTCTTTCCTGCCATATGTTCTCTATAGCCTCAGAGACCCGGCCCTGCCTGGCATCACTAGGTGTACGAGGTGCTGATGGCTATAGAGGCTCTGTGCATCACATGGGTGGCTAATAAGTTATTGGCCTCGTAGCCTCCATCCCTTTAATTATTTGACTTTGCCTTTATGTGGGGATATACTTCTTGTTATATTAATAATAAAGTAATTTGCTGAACATCTTGGGTCTTTTTTTTTTTTTTTTTTTTTTTTCTTTTCCCAGAGAAATAAATTAGTTTTATACTGTGCCCTATATGCCCAGCCTTGGTGGCCCTGTAGAATAAAGGTTCGCCTACTCTCGTGTAATGCCACCAGTGAGAATATATCCATAATGTGGAATACCCCTTTATCATCCATCCAGAATATTGTGAAGAAATGCCAGATCATTCATGGTTACCATCAGTGACCTCGGAGTTTGACTAGAGTCCAGCACATCTGCTGCCAGCTCATGCAAAGTCCATGGACACTGGGGAATATCATTTTCTTCAACTCCCCAAAGCTTTATCCATCCTCCTCCAACTTCATAGTCACATTGCATTCTTATATGGTCTAACAGTAAACCATTATATTAAACGTGTAGTACATAATATGAGTGAATAGAAGTTCTAACCTGTACGGAAAAGGCACAAAATGTATTAACCCATAAATATTACAAAGTTTAATAACCCCCTCACCGTTAAGAACATTGAAAAAAATTAGAAGTTAAATTTATATTGTGAAAGCATTTCTGCAAAAGTAACCATAGTAATTGGCCCTATAGATCGCACATTCTGCTGGGCCCTTCTACAATGTAGTAACTAATAACCTACATTTTCATCATGTATGTCTTGTCACAACTTTCAGTAATAAAAGGGTTAAAAATAGTCTAACATTGGTCTTTTCCAGGATGAAACCCCCACAGATCATGAGAAAGAGGGGTCTGATGGAGTCCCAGGTACCTCTGTTGGACCCTTGTTGCTCCCGGAGATGAGTGGAGCTAAGAGTGTGGGGCTCGGCAAGCTCCGTCAGCTCCATAGAGATGAATGTGGCAGAACGGTTATTCAGTCGTCTGCTCCATTACTCTAGGGGAGCGACGAGGGGTCCGACGGAGGTATCTGGGACCCCATCAGTCACCTTGTTCTTGTGATCTGTGGGGGTCTCATCGGATTTCTCGGGACCCCTGTTCTTCTGATGGGTGGGATTTCCTGCACCATGCTGTGGGTGGGGTATAACAATCCCTGTTATATCCTGTTAAAGTAGCTGTCAGTTGGCTGATTTCTTTGGAAGTGCTCGTGTCCGACTAATTCCCACAAAGTCCGTCACCCTGGTCAGGTCAAGTGTCTCCAAACATGCTGCGCTGCTGACCGTCTGAACATATATCACTTTTCTTTTACAGTGACTGTATTAGCATTTCAGTTTATCGCTATTGACTTTCACGTGTGTTATTGATACTTGTGGGCTGACACATTTTTATATTTCTTTGCAGACATGGAGGCAAAGAAATTAATAACGGCAACTGACACCCAATATTCCGGCAACTTATTGCAAACATTAAATGACCAGCGGCTGCAGGGCTTGTATTGTGATGTCACTGTCATCGTTGAAGATCGAAAATTCAGGGCTCACAAGAATATTCTTTCTGCCTGCAGCACTTATTTCCACCAGCTGTTCATTGTCGCTGGACCAGTCGTGGAATTGAATTTCCTCAGAGCGGAAATATTTGCAGAAATTCTCAACTATATTTACAGTGCTAAAATTTTTCGTGTGAAAAGTGACATGCTGGAAGAACTGATAAAATCTGGAAAATTGCTAGGAGTTCCCTTCATAGCAGAGCTTGGAATACCCTTATCACAAGTGAAGAGTATGTCTGGTGGAGGTCTGGATGGTTCACCTGAAGCCCAGTCTAATTCAGATCCAAAGTCATCGCCTAAAAACTCTCCATCATCAAGTGCAGGGAAAGACTCAGGAATGCCAATCATCGCTGAATCATTCTCCTTATCATTCTCTAAAGATTCAACCATAGAAACAAATGTCATAGAAGATGAGTCTGACGATGATGATGATGTGATCTTTTGTTCTGAGACATTGCCAACAAAACAAGTGAAGAAAGGTCAGGAAAAAACAGAACCAGTGGAAATCCCAACTAGTGTTCCAAATGAGACCCCCACTGATCCAAAAACACCTGTCCCGACGAGTGAACCTCCGCAGCCAAATGAAAAAGCTACACCTACAACAAACCCCCCTTTAAAAAACATTTCTCCTGTCCCAAGTAACACAGATACAAAAGTTTCTACTCCAGATCCCCCTGCAAATGCTTCTGCTGCCCCTCCAGCTCCACAGCCGGCCCCAGTTACACCTGCTGTTCCTGTCCAAACTTCCCAAAACAGCTCCTCTTCCATCTCAACAGAGTCCACTCAGAAACCAACCCCCACTGATGCTCCCCAAAACTTGCCAAAACTACAACCTATTGGAATGGTTAAACCTAAAACAGAACTGATATTAGATGGAAATTGCATTACATCTCCTCCTGCTTCCTCAGTAGTATCAGTGGAACAGCCTACAATTACACACAAAAATGTGTCTTTTGATGGTGTGCAAAAAAAGCAGGTGGTAACCTTCAGCCCCGGATCTTCCAAACCAGGGGAGTTTAAAATCAAGATTGCCGACGTTGTTTCTGGAACTAGTAAAGACTCTTCTGAGCCTCGACGCATAATAGACGGAAAGAAAATAATCACGTTGGACACCGCGTCGGAGATTGAGGGATTGTCAACCGGGTGCAAAGTTTATGCAAATATTGGTGAAGATACATATGACATAGTGATTCCCATCAAGGAAGATCCTGAAGAAGGGTTGGCCAAGCTGGAGGTGGATGATGAGGAGTTTCCCAATCGTAAACGAATGAAACTAAAACACGAGGACCACTACGAGCTCATTGTTGATGGAAGAGTCTATTATATCTGCATTGTATGCAAAAGATCATACGTTTGTCTGACAAGTTTACGAAGACATTTCAATGTTCACTCCTGGGAAAAGAAATATCCTTGTCGTTATTGTGAGAGAGTCTTTCCTCTTGCTGAATATCGTACTAAACATGAAATTCACCATACAGGTGAGAGAAGATATCAGTGCTTGACTTGTGGTAGCTCATTTATTAATTACCAAGTCATGGCGTCACACATTCGATCTGTTCACAGTTTGGACCCCGCTGGAGACTCAAAGCTTTACCGCCTAAATCCATGCAAGACATTACAGATCAGACAGTATGCATACATATCGGAAAATTCCAATTCTACCCCCGTTATCAATGATGGTGGAATCGTATATGACATTGATCCGGACAAATCTGAACCAGCATCTGCTGAGAACCACTCTGGTGGTGGGCCAAAACCTGTAAATTGGGACGATATCTTCATACAGCAGTCCAACCAGAACATGTTTAAGCCAACTACTTCAGAAGGCAGTACTGAATTTGAGTTTGTTATACCAGAATCCTATTAATCATTGTAACGTGCATTAAGAACACGGAGTACATGATCTACAGGAGAACTGCTTGTCAGGAATTTTTTTTTAAATAATTTTAATATAGCCTACAAAACGGCATAGTTTTAGTCTTTCTTACCAGTTGCATCCATTAGGTGAAGGCATCTTCTCCGCATTCTTTTACCAGGCCCATGATGCTAAATTTACTGAGACTATTGGCCTAACTTTTTGGTTTTTGCAAGCTTTTTATAGGAAATCATGGTCGGGGACAGAATTGTGTTATAACAAAAAATAAAGGTGTGCATTACATTCACTGAAGCTGATTCAGCGTTAGACCTGCTTCCCAATAATTAGGCTTATGTGCACTTTAAAATGAAGAAATTTCATGTTGTCATTCATTTACCTCGCCAGGTATAAAGAAAGTTACATCTTCTCTCATTTCAGTAAAGGGGACAGAATTTAAGGTCTTCCACTCCTTTAAAATGGAATTCCCATGTTGTGTACTACAGGATAAGTCATAAGTACAGGCACAGAAACCTGCACCTATCATAAGGTTTATTCTGGATGTGGAGAGGGTAATAAGGCGACACTAGTCACCTCTGTCTGCATCTTACCTTTAGAATAAAATGATTGGGTATCAACAAAAAATGTGCGTAGCCCTCCTTGTTGTTGGCCCAATCAGGAGCGCCTGTAGACAGTAGATGAACATATTAATGCTTTGAGTTAGTCAGGAATAATGTAATGTGCAGGTCAGATGTAATGTGCAGGTCAGATGTAATGCATACAAAGCTGTTCATGTGGGAAGGGAGGTCTGATGCTGATGAGTGACAAACTTTTAATAACTTGTTTTATGAAATGTTCTTACCAATGTTGTTGATGTCATTATTTGTCTTAGAGGGGATGTCCGAGCTGAAATTTGTGTGCTTCTCTGTCTGACACCTCTGGCATATTGTGGATGTAGGGGCAGTGAAGGTTTACAAAGGCTACCCCTCAGAGCGGAGGGAGGGCTGATGGGGGAACTATAGCATATAGGAGGAAATAGCCCTAGGGAACGAATTACATCTCACAGATCTTCTAGAAGGCAAAATATGTTACAGTTCTGTTCATTATAAGTTGGTTGTTTAGTATTTAAGAAAAATAAAGGAATTTGGGGCTCGGACAACCCCTTCTAACTACTGATGTTTCATTGTGACAGAAAAACATCTACAAATTGTAATTTTTTTCATGCTTTTGCTGTAAGGTGTGTAAATTGTGTTTGTGCATTTCCTTGCACTTTAGCGGGTTCAGCTGAAACATCTTAAATGCAAGTACATAATTTTGGGCTTCTGCCATATGCTTGGACCTGGGTGATCATGTTGGTTACATTCACTTTGTGGCCTATAGCAATGCAATGAGCCACACTACAGCTATACAGCAACTACTGTTATAAGTGACTTTCTACATGGTTGTCTTACCAAAATACATTTTTACAAAAAAAAAAATTGCTTTATTTTTAGGTGTTTTAAAACCACACAACACAATTCATACATTTCTACATTTTTATTCCTTTGGATTGAAATACCGTATAAGCCGAGGCCCCTGATTTTTACCACAAAAACCTGGTAAAACCTATATTTTTTTTACTCGAGTATAAGCAGAGTTTGGGTTTTCAGCACATTTTTTTTGTGCTGAAAAACCAGGCTTATACTCGAGTATATGGTAAGTTTTTGACTAAAAAGGAAGGTTGTGGTATGGTTTTAAGGATAAATATAAGTAGCCCTAGTGTTTGTGACATGAGATAATGTGGTCTGGATGCCCCTAATGGTTAATTCTGCTTATAATATAACTTCAGTGCGGTGCAGAGACAGGCCATAGGCCTACAGAACTTGGTGGAGATGCTGAATTGAAAATTCTGGAGATAAGTGCTATAATTTTACAAGATGCCTTCTCATATTGGGCTGATACCTGATTTGACAGATATAAATTATTTTTTTACATTTTTTTTTTCTCATACTGTAGACTTGTTCGGTTCCAGCATATCTACACTTTAGTCTAGGTATATGTATGTACTTCTCTCTGCTGTGCAGTGTGGACCTCCCATTCTTGCAAACATTTAAGAGTTGAGCTTTCCTACTTGGTGCTTGATATGAATGATCTGGAGAGAATACGGGGCTTGATGTAGTTAGCATAGTACAGGTAGTCCAATTAATATGGGCTTTTTTTTTAACAACTTAGTAAACTAGTGAGATTTGTTTTGTTTTTTTATGTGTGATTATACCATTGTGGATACTTAACATTGTACAAAGACTAGGAGCAGATGTCTGTATATAATAAGCTAAAATGCAGGAGAACTGGAAGGAGGACGCCCACAGTAGTGTGACCGAGAGAGGGTCCAGGGGAAAGTGATACAAAGGTTCCATCATTGAAGTGTGTATATTTGTTTACTAGGAGATGTTAGGTTGTGTTGGTCAGGTGCTTTCTGCTATCCCATCTAAGAGTGTTATTTATGATTATGATTCGTAGCAGGATTTTAAAGTCAGAAGAAAGCAGAGGCTCATGGAAATAGTTTTTGGCCATGTGGTAGCTGTTGTTTCAAAGTCCTGTGTGTTGTCTGCAAAGCAAAGAGCAGGTCGGATTCCTGCCCCATTGTGTGGCTTGTACAGTCTTTTCTGCTGTCATCGTTTTAGCAGGCCACACATGCTGGTGACACGAGGGCTGCAAAAAGTGGACCGTGGGATCCTTGTTTGTAGGCCTCGATCGTGGGAATGGAACCTAAATCCTGACAGTGAGACCTGCTTACCCCACCCACACCAATACAGTAAAAGCTGTAAGTTATCCTCTGTGTGGAAGAAGTAATCAGGGCTCTGCCTCTCCTAAAAGTTAGGATTTACTCTGCTTTTGAAATCCTGTCCCATTTTTTTTTGTAAACCTATACATCATGTAGAGAGAGAAGCTCGTCTCCATCACATGCTGCTCTCCGCAGGTCTACGTAAAGCAGAGTCTGTCAGACTGTCAGTTCCCCGGTGAACCATAAACTACTGACAGACTCCCTTCATACTATTAAATAATATGTGCAGTACAGGGAATAAAAGCTTCAAAACTGACACGTCCTATTTGGTGCTCGTGTAACAAAAAGTAAAGGTCTGGGCACTATGGAAAGGTTTCAAGGCACAGATACTATGAATTGTAAGAAAAGGGTTTTTATACTACTAGAGAGACCGCATGCTATGAGATATCGCTACCCTTCCTTGCAGTATTTATTTAGAGACCATTGCACTTATTGAATATATATTTAAGACTTCAATTAATCTGCTGTCTAAAGATGCTAGGCTGCAAGCAAAACAAAAGCCGCTACAAGTCCGTTACTCCTGGCACATCTTTTTCTCTCCTATAGATGCTAAATGTCTTTTATATTCAGGTTACTCTTCTACATTTTAAATTCAAGATAAGCGGGGAGATTAATGACATTGACTGAAAGAAAAGCTGCCTTGTCCACAGCAAACACTTTTCATAACTGCCCTGAAATCTTTACCTTGTGCGCCCTTACAATATTGCTTCTCAGATAGCATTCCAGTCTTCACTTGTACAGAAAGAAAACCGTTTCACCCGGCTTGGAATGCTTATGTTTCTCTTTAAGAAATTGGGTTGTCTATCATTTATTCTTCAATGATCTTATTCCAAAATGATTTTATTTGGTACCAGTCATGTTGTGTATATATTTTACTTGTACAGCCTTTACTTACCATTTTTCTTTTTTTTTTTTTTTTTTCTTGTGCTACTTTTCACTAATCGATACTTGAGCCTTTAGACTTTAGAGCTTTCTATGGCAAAACAATAAACATTTTTTTTCAATCTGAGTTGTGTTCCCTGACTTTATTTGAATTTTTTTTTTCATGCAGGACATGTTTATAAGATACAGAGCTATATGTATATGTTATTAAAGGGGTATTCCAACAAAGACAAAATTCTTAAATATACTCGGGATGGCATTATAACACATTCTCTAACAAAAATTCAGCATTTCACATATAATTCTAACCTGTGTCTATCAGTCCTGATTAGAGATGAGCGAGTATAATCGTCCGAGCTTGATGCTCGTTCGAGTACACAATGAAAACAGTGAACACAGGATCATTTAAGTGAAGAACACATTGCAGATTTCCGTACATCTGCTAACGTATCAGAAGACATTAGTGCCGAACATATTGTTCTTCACATACTATTGTGAAGAACACCGTTCTGCACTTGCGTCTTTGGATAAGTTAGCAGATGTACGGAACCATCTGCAATATGGAAACATTGCAGATGTTTCCATACATCTGCTAACTTATCAGAAGATATTAGTACAGAAAGCTGTTCTTCACAATAGTATGTGCAGATGTTTCACACGGGTCATTCTCCTTTTTGAAGTTCCACAAATATTCCATTGAATAAAAAAAAACAATTTCTCAATAAAATGACACATTTTATTGCAGAGCCTTGGTCCGCTTGAAAAATGCTCGAGTCTCCCATTCAATACGAGCACTCGAGCATCGGGAAAATTTTGACTCGAGTAACGAGCACTCGAGCATTTTAGTGCTTGCTCATCTCTAGTCCTGATGTATATTTTGATTGTCATTGGATAAGACCATAAACTCAGTCTTGACTATGGCTGGGCAGGTCTTCCTGTCTGGTCAGATTTCTCTGCTGTACTGCAGGAGCAGGGGGGAGAGGAAGAAAGCAGCAGAGCCAGATACTCCCTGTCCAGCAGAGGAGACTCTACAGGCATAACCAAGCAAATGAGTCTGAGGTGCTCCAGGCTCCATTAACACCTATGGAGCCTCTCAGGCTTATTTGCATAGTCATTCATCCTGGTGGTAGATGCCAGAAGAGGGGAGGTTGGGGGCATAGAAATGGTAAGTGTATGTTTGATAATATAGGCAAGATATCAGATCCGAGTGTGTCATTAGGGATCTTATATCATAAGCATCATCTTATATAAGAACATTATCAACACACAGCATGTTGTGCACAAGCATAGCACAGAAATCGAAAAATAGCAATAAAATTAACAGAAAATGGGATCTTGGAGTGCCTCCTGGTGCCTGACCTCATATGATGGCCATGAGGGGACTCCTGCACTTGAGTGGGAGATCCTCCATAAATTTTTTGGTAGACTTGGTAGCTAACCAGACTTCCAGACGAGGAAGCACACTCATAATAAAGAAAGATGCTAAAAGGATCACGTTGGAGAATCCTGGTACAGGCTATATAGCAGAATTCTATGCCAGGCCGGACCTAGTGTAGAATAATGGTGCACCCTATATGCCAAGAGGCCGGAGTCAGCATTAGTATATTGGGTGCGATTGGGGGGTATTCCGATTACCATAATCATGATAAATTCCCCCGACGGAAAAAACGGGCATGGATATATATTATACTTGTTGAAATGGAATGCAGGTAATAGTGTATAATCACTTGATTTTTCTATTTTTTTTAGAAATAAAGTACAGGGGTACACCGTAGCCATTACACTAGAACAGTGTTTTACAAAATAACCAATTTAACTCAAAACCTTTCATTTTGTAAAAAAAAAAAAAAAAAACATGATCATAATAAGAGGGCAGCAATAAGGTAGGTGGAGGCATCCACTGAAGGTAGCCCAGATGCTGGCCTGGCTGGCGCTATGGCAGTAGTACTGACGTCACTCCAGTCCCACTACTTCCCTGAGAGAGCTCTCTCCTCCTCTCACAGATTGTGCTGAATGATCTGTGAGGAAGTAAACCTGATTGGCTAGGACTTTGCTGGCAACCAGTTCAGCCAACCAATGTTAGGTACTAATTGGGAGGGGGGTCAGGTCAGGGCCGGCGCCAGCACTAGGCATACCCTGAAAATGCCGGGGGCCAGAGCTGCTATGGGCCCACATAAGGCTGTCTGGAAGGAATCCATAGCGGTGAGCTTATATAAAATAACTATGAAGGGCTGTTTGGTATGATAAACAAGTGAATGTTTTAGGGGACAGGAGACTTTCAGTTTCTGAGTTTTTAATGCCTCCATGCGAGTTCCCTTCAAATGGGCCCACTTAGTCTGTCGTTCAGGGGCCTACTGAAACCTGGAGCCCACCCTGGTTTCACTCTGTTTGCAGCGCAGCTACTGAAAAGCATGCTACTTGCAGAATGCAATTGAGTACAGCTGGGCGGCAAGCTCTCAAAGCTTGGAGGAAGGCACCGCCTCTGAGCATCATTCCTAGAGAAATCCAGACATTGGAGCAATCCCTATAGCCCTTAATATAACACAGAGATAGATTGCAACTACATTTTCTGAAGTGTACAACAGTCACCAATCAGTAGGCAGTGCACAGTGACTTCAGCTCATCTGCGGCCACAGGACATCACTAGTCTCTCACACTGCTCTGCTGGGATTTTGGTCCACTCTTCTTTCAGTCTCTTCCCCAGTTCTGTGACTGTTGTATCACAAATGATTTTCCCAAGGATTTCTATTATGTTTAGTGTAGGACCCTGGGCTTTCATTGTTTCAATATTTTCTCCATCAAGGAACTTCTTTACCTGTTTTGTTGTGTGACAGGGGCCACTCTGCTGCATAAATATTGGTGGCTGATTAAGTGGCTGATTAAGTGATGAACGAAGGAACAACATGTTGTCGAATGAAGGCTCTCATATACAATTGCGTACACTGTGCCATGTAGCTGTATGAGTTGTCAAAACTTACGCTGAAGAAAACATTTCCCAAATCATGAAACTTCCTCTACCACCTTTCACTCACTGACTGCACTTAATCGTTATGACACTGTAAAAAAAAAAAATCACCTCACTACATATTTCTTATCTGAAGCAAATAAGTGCCATGTAATTAATTCCATTGTTGTGAGCCACTCAAACATATGCAGATACCGAGGAGAAGCAGGGACTCAATTCTTGGAGTTCTGTCCATGGCACAGGAATCAGTCTAGAACACAGGACACTGCATGGTCCATGATTCACGGATTAACCTCGGCCGTAGATTTTGGCTCTTATACAATAACAATGTAGTTTATGTGATTTATCCAGATCCTAAACACACACACACTCCATAAACAAATTATGGGTTTATGATCCACAACGTCATTTATGTAATCTCTAGAATTCACCAAATAAAAATGCATCCGAAACCAGACAGATCTGTGTGTTTATTACACATGTGTGAACTTTTACAGACCTCATGAGGAAGAAGTAAACTCTGGAGCACGACATGCATTCATCCATGTGCTGAAAGGAGATCGGATGTGAATATCAAACACAACTCTTATGATTTTGATTTTACGGCTTCCACTGTATGCCCCAAATGACATGTCTCCTTTATTCTTTGTGTCGGTGAGATCACGGTGATACCAAATTTGAATAAGTTTTATAATGTTTTTATACATTTATAAAAATTAAAACCTCCTGTACAAAAAAAACTCTTCGTTTTGCCTTCTTCTGGCACTAATTGCCACGTGTGGTGTCTTTTTGATGATGGTTTCATTGCTATCGTTTTTAAGGACCGTATGGCCTTTTCATCACTTTTTATCAAATTTTTTATATTTTTCAAAAAGTGGCATTTTCAACTTTGGACGCTATTTTCCATTACGAGGTCAAACCGTTATTAAATTTTGATTGATCGGACATTTTGGAACACAGCAATACCTAACATTTTTATGATTTTTACTGTTTATTAATATCTAGAGAAAGGGAGGTTACTTTTAGTTTTTTCACTAATTTTTTGGACGTGCTAGGGTAATTTAACCCTAGGTTGTCTAATTGATCCTATCATATACTGCCATACTACGTCGTCAACGTCTGCATTTATGGGTTCACTCCATTATTTTATCTTTTTTTCCTCTAGGTTTTTTGACATGGGAAATGAAAAAATTAATTTGTGTCACTACATTTTGATTTTTTTCTTGGCACATCCACTATAAGTGAGATTGTGCACAACACCTGTGATGCTGTCTGGACTCATCTTCATTTCCTTGTGATGAGGCCACCAACTACCAAACAATGACTTGCAAATGCCTCTGATTTTTGGTCTAAAGGACAGTTTCCAAACAGTTTGGTGGCTTAGAAGGCAAGCACATCCATCTGAAGAAGCTGCCTCACTAGAGTATTTCGCTGTAGTTTTGTTGGCTGTTGCTGATAGTAACTACCAGTTTGTAGATATTGGGGCCTATGGAAGCTCTGTGGACGCTGGCATATTTCAGGCTTCCAGAATGAGTTTCAGGCGAAGCAGCTTGCAGTACCGTCCCCTGACTGGATCTCCAGGTCCCGCTCTCCTGTTTGTTTTAGTTGCAGATGAGGCATTTGCTTGACAAACCAGGGTTTGCATCTACTTTGTGGCTTGGAAGAGCCGTATTATTAGTACATCAGAAAAATATTTCCATGTAAGTGTAATTTTGACACATATATATATATATATATATATATATATATATATATATATATATATTATTATTTTTTTTTTTTTTTTTTTTTTTTGCGACACACATTAACTATCACCAAGAAAAAAAAAAAAGTACGAAAAACACCAGGGTGGGAATATTCCAGGTGCCGTCGTGGTTTGAGGAAACATCATTTCCGGTGAGTAACTACTGTTTCCCCCAGCACCATGACGGCACTAACCAGAGAGATTTTCAGAGAGAAATATTTAGGGAGGGATAATAGAGGAGAGCTCCTTTCTCCCAAAGGAAAGTTCAAGGGTACCCGCCACATCTAACCGACAGTGTTTAAAGAAAGTGGGGGGGCAGGGGTAGACCAGCTTGCAGCCTGACAAATTTGGTCTAAGGAGGGATGTCTAAATTCAAGGCATGCCCTGATAGAATGGGCACAGATATTTTCTCTGGCAGGCATCCCCAGCTACTTCGTGGGCCAGTTGGATAGAAGCCTTAATCCATCTAGCAATGGTTGTAGAAGAGGCTTTGGTCCCTTTGTTTCTTTCTGAAAAGAGAACAAATAAACTGTCTTCCGCCATGATTTGGAGACCTCCAAGCATTGGAAAATACTGCGTCTAACATCAAGGTTATAAAAAGATTTTTCCCTTTCTGTTTTTGGATTTGTACAAAAAAAAAAACTCTTAGGACCTATGAAAGTTTGAGACTACTTTAGAGAGGAGCTCAGGGTCAGGTTTTAAGATAATCCTATCTTGGTGCAGAGTAAAATATGGAAGACTACAAGACAGTGCAGCCATCTCACCTACCCCTCTTGCCGAGGTAATGGCTTTTAGAACAATCTAGACCAAATGGAAGCGCAGAGTCTTAAAGAGGCCTTGACAAATGTAGCAATCCAAGGATTACTAGCTCTGTCCTGGTCCAAGAAGGCTGCTAAAGCTGACACCTGAACCTTTAATGTGGCAGGTTTTAACCCCTTTTCAAGTCCTATTTGCAACAATTCTAGAATGACATTGAAATATGGGTTATCCATATGTATTGATTTCTGGCCAACAAACGATAAAAAAGCCTTCCATGTTCTTAAAAAAATCTTGTATGTGATAGGCTTTCTGTTATTTTGAAGGGTGGTGATTACCTAAGCAGAAATGTCTTTCTACTCTAGGATCAGCCTTGCTGTGGGATGAAGAACCTTCACCTCTGGGTGATTAACATCATCTTTTTTACAGCCAGCTATAGACGAGACACAAGCGGGTTTTTTATGCACTTTTTATTGGAATTTGTACTGGAAATAAAGATGTAATTTTTTAAATACCTTCAAGTTTTGACGCATGAGTCATTGCCATGATTTTTGGTGGAGGGCCCCAGGATATTTCCTTTTAACCACCCTGGGAATAAAGGATTTTTTTGTCATTCTTTGGAAATTAAAGCTGAAATGGTACTGTGAATGGGAAATGTACGCCTTTTCTTTTCTCATGAGCTCTCTTCATACACCCTTTGCGGCATGAGGACGATATAGTTCGTCCTCGGTCGGCAAGGTGTTAAACGCAGTGGGTGAATAAGTGGCTTAAAAGTTGGTGAAGGAAGGAGGGGTTGGGGTTCATGGAGAACTTGGCTGATTTTACTGTCGGGTACAGGCTCTACAGTAGGGATGGGCTGCACCTCAATGGGGAGGGCGCAGCTGTTTTAGGAGAAAAATGGCTAGAAGGTTGGAGGAGTGTTTGAACAAGAGACTTGGGAGGGGGCAACTACACTTGTGCAGGGCAAATAGACAGTGTACATAGAGAGCTGGGAAGAGTCATAGTCCATGGGGGAGGAAGGGGGGCTGGGATAAGATCAGGGAATACCATAAGCAATAGGGAAAACCATATAAGGTGCATGTACACTAATGCCAGAAGCCTCACAAACAAAATGGGGGAACTGGAGGTCTTAATGTTGGAGGGCAAATATGATATAGTGGGTATCAGTTAAATATGGCTGGAAAATAGCTAAGACTGAGTTGTAAATATAGATGTTATGGTGTTTTTAGAAATTATTGAATAAATAAAAGGGGGTGGGATTTGTTTATATGTGAATTCTTGCTTCAAGCCCACCCTGCAAGATAACACCGGTGACGAAAATACAAATGTGGGGTCCCAATTGATGAAGATAAGGGGAGGGAAAAAGAATAATAAAATATTACTAGGGGTGTGTTATAAGGCTCCAAATATAATGGAGGCAGCAGAGGAACTAGTGATAAGACAAATGGATGCTGCTTCATAGCATGGTGAAGTACTGGGGGGCTGGATGTGTTGCACAGAAACCAGCGCAGTTGCGTCAAAAACGAACGCAGGAACAAAATCTTAACCTCTTAACGCCGAAGCCACTTTTCACCTTCCTGACACGGCCCATTTTTTTCAAATCTGCCCTGTGTCACTATAAGTGGTTATAACTTTGGAATGCTTTAACATATCCAGGTGGTTTTGAAATTGTTTTCTCGTGACACTTTGTACTTCATGTTAGTTGAAAAATTCTCAAATTTCCAAATTCAAAATGTTCTACTTTTTCCACACACGAGTCATAACAGCAAAAAACGTTATAACTAACATTCACCAAATGTCTACTTTATGTGGACATGGTTTTTTATGCATACTCTTATTTTTGTAGGATGTTATGGGGCTTTGAACGTCAGGTGCAATTTTTCCACATTTTCATAAAAAAAGCAAATCCCTGCTATTGAGGGACCTGCTCAGGTTTGAAGTCACTTTGAGAGGCCTAAATAAAACTAAAAGCCCATAAATTACCCCATTATAGAAACTGCACCCCTCAATGTACATAAAATAACTTTTATGAAGTTTGTTAACCCTTTAATTGTTTTACAGGGGTTAAAACAAAAACGGATGCAATTTTAAAATTAAATTTGTTTTGGCCAAATGAATGTTTTCAGTGGATAAAATACCAAAACGCTCCACAAAATTTGATACCCAATAACTCCCGTGTATAATAATACCCCATATGTGGTGGTAACCTGCTGTATGGGTACACGCCAGGGCATCGAAGGGAAGCTGTGCCATTCAGAGCAGATTATGCATTGTCACTTTTTATTGGCTATACAATCTTTATTTTTTTGGCAATTTGGACATATAAGGGCTTTTTCCGACATGAGATGCACTTTACAAATACTTTATTTTAGTGGGTCTGTAGCTTTTTGATGCCTTTTTGATACCTCATTTATATAGTTTTTTATATATTTTTATAATTTTACTGGAAAAAATGAATATAAAGAAAATCTCATTTGTTTTTGCATCGCCATCTTTTCGGAGATATAACTTTAACCGTTTCGTGCCCGCCCGCCGTGTATTCACAGCGGCGTCGTGTTCCGATGCATGGAGAGGGCTTGTGGGCCGAGCCCTCTCCATAGCCGGTAAGTCTCTGCTGCATATTGCACAGTGCCGGCACTGATCGCGGGTGTTTTCTTGCTGATCATGGGCATGGGCGCCGCCATCTTTCAGAGGATCGCCGCTCCCCGTGACGTCATCGTAGCTACTTCGGGTTAACCCATTCATTACAATGTGCTATTAGCACATTGTAATGTATGAGGAGTAAAATCCCCATATACTGCCATACTGTAGTATGGCAGTATATGGTAGGATCGATCAGACAACCTAGGGTTAAAGTACCCTATGGAGTCTGAAAAATAGTAAAAATAAAAAAAAATTAAAAAGTAAAAAAAATTATAATAAAAAAAAACTAAAAATTCAAATCACCCTCCTTTCCCTAGAACTGATATAACTATAAATAAACAGTAAAAATCATAAACACATTAGGTATTGCCGCGTCCGAAAATGCCCGATCAAAATATAATAACGGTTTTTCACTGCGTTTAACCCCGTAAAGGAAAATCGCGTCCAAAGTCAAAACTGGCACTTTTTTGCCATTTAAAAAAAAATTTAAAATTCTATACAAAGTGATCAAAAGGTCGTACAGTCCTAAAAATAATATAATTGAAAACATCATCAAAAGTCGCAAAAGATGACACCACCCTCAACTCCATACAACGAAGTATGGAAAAGTTATAAGCACAAGAAGACGGCAAAATAAAAAAAAAAAATTTGTTCATGAGGTTTTAATTTTTGTAAATGTATGAAAACATTATAAAACCTATACAAATTTTGTATCCCTGTAATCGTACTGACCCAAAGAATAAATTAGATGCGTCATTTGTGGCGTGAAGTGAAAGCCGTAATATCCAAGCCCACAAGAATACGACACAAATGCGTTTTTTCACCATTTTCACTGCATTTGGAATTTTCCCGCTTCCCAGTACATGGCATGGAATATTCAATGCGATCACTATGAAGTGCAATTTGTTACGCAAAAAACGAGCCGTCACATAGCTTTTTACGTGTAAAAATAAAAAAGTTATAGATTTTTGAAGGTGGGGAGTGAAAAATGGAAATGAAAAAACGGGAAAGGGCCCGGTCCTTAACCGGTTAATATTTTTTGGTTGACAGAGCTGGCTTAAGGCTTATTTTTTATATTTTGAGTTGTCCTTTTCAGTGGTACCATTTTGGTGCACATAACTTTTTTTGATCACTTTTTGGAACATTTTTGTGAAGGGATTTTATGAAAAATGTACATGTTTGGCAAGTTTTTCGTTTTTTTTTTACAGCATTCACCGTATGGGTCCAATAATGTTTCTGACTTATTGTACAGATTGTTACGGACGCAGCGATACCAAATATGTGGGGGATTTCGGTGATTTTCAGTTTTTTTTTTACTTTATTAGATGTGTATAGGGAATGTTTGTGTTTAGGGGACTTTATTAAAAAGTGTGTTTATTTTGTGTTTTTACCTTGTTTTTCTTTACTTTTACAGGTTAGCTTGAACAAGCGATCCTCTGATCGCTTGTTCAAGCTATTCTTCACCTAAGGCTGGATTCACACGACCAGTGCCCGCCGTACCGTAGCACGGCGGGCACACGGCAGCGTGCGGGGAGAGGAGGAGGGGGAGAGTGCTGCTCACCCCCGCCCCTCTCCATAGGGATATATGGCGCACGGCGCCGCATGCCCTGAAAAAATAGGACATGTCCTATTTTTTCACGGGGCACGGAGCAGTACGGTGCCGCACGTGTACGGCACCCTACCGCTCCCGTAGGGCGCCGCCCGCCCATTGCCGTCTATGGGGGACGTATATCGGCCGTATATACGTCGGCCATATATACATCCCCCTTGTGGTAGTGTGAATGCAGCCTAATACAGTGTAATACAGATGCTCAGTGTGTCACTGAAGGCAGGACACTGGCAGTCCCGGGGCTGCGATCAGAGCCACGGACCCCCCTGGTAAGCTCCGCTTCCGATTTCAGTTAAATGCCCCTGACACGCCGCAATCAGCACAACCGCAGCGTGTTAGGGGTTAACACCCGTGATCAGAGAAATCTCCGTTCACGGTTGTTAGAGGCAGGTGTCGGCTATAATATATAGCCAACACCCGCAGCTTCTCAGAGCCGGCGCCAGAAGCATGACGTAGTATTACTGCATATTGCAGGAACGCACGTCCCGCCATGCAGTAATAGTATGTCAAATGTCGGGAAGGGGTTAAATACTTCTTAAATACCTGTGCAAGTCATGTAATCCCCGAAAAAGCTGCACAGTCCGATGAAAGTGAGCAGCGAGACCCCTAGTAAATGAGCCCCAATATTCTCAAAAACAAAAGCACCCAAAAAAATGGGACATTTTCACAAATATTCTAAAAAAGGCTTGTGAGAAACACATACCATATGAGGAAAAGCATATGAGAAACAAGAAAAAGACAATGTGGTTAACTATTACTAGTACCAGAGTACCTAGAGGAGAGGCAGGGATTCTTTACTGTGAGAGCAGTGAGACTATAGAACTCTCTTCCACAGGAGGTTGTTATGGCGGACTCTATCTACATGTTCAAGAGAGGCCTGGATGACTTTCTGGAGAGCAGAAAATCGCGGGTTATGGGGAAAAAACATTTGCTTAATTCTTAACCCCTTCCCGACATTTGACGTAATAGTACTGCATGGCGGGAGGTGCGTTCCCGCAAAATGCAGTATTATTACGTCATGCTTCTGGCCCCGGCTCCTGAACGGAGCCGGGGCCAGAAGCTGCGGGTGTCGGCTATATATTATAGCCGACACCTGCCCCTAACACCCGCGATCGGAGATTTCTCCGATCGCGGGTGTTAACCCCTAACACGCCGCGGTCGCGCTGACCGCGGCGTGTTAGAGGCATTTAAAGTTTGACAAGAGGGAATCGGACCCCCCCGTGGCGCTTACCGGGGGGGTCCGCTGCTCCGATCGCAGCCCCGGGACTGCCGGTGCCCGGGGCTGCGAGATCTTCATCCCGGTGCCGGGTCCCTGCCTCCTGGCAGGACCCGGCTGTAAGACACTGGGCATGCGCAGCATGCTCAGTGTCTTACATTTCACAGTGCAATACATCTGTATTGCACTGTGTAACCTGTAAAATAGCTTGAACAAGTGATCAGAAGATCACTTGTTCAAGCTTAGATGGCAGTAACTGTAAAAAAAGTAAAAATAAATAAATAAAGGTTTTTTTAAATAAAAATAAATAATAAAAGAAAGTGAAAGTCCCCCCAAACACCACATTTCCCTGTACACAAGTAATAAAGTATAAAAAACACTAAATCACAAAAAAACCCCACTTATTTGGTATCGCCGCGTCCGTAACAATCTGTACAATAAATCCTAATCATAATTGGACCCCCTCGGTGAACGTGGTAAAAAAAAACCCCCAAAAACATGCCAAAAATTTAAACTTTTTATCAAATTGCTTTACAAAAAATGTTCTAAAAAGTTATCCGAAAAAGTTACAAGCACCAAAATGATACCAATGAAAAGAACAACTTGTCACGCAAAAAATAAGCTTACAACCAGCTCCGTCAACCAAAAAATACTATAGTTATGCTGCTATAAAAATGGAAATACTAAAACAAATGCAATTTTTTCTATTCTAGTTTTCCTTCAATAAAATTGGACAAATATGAAATAAACTATATAAATGAGGTATCACCGTAATCGTAGTGATCCGTAGAATAAAGATAATATATTATTGTTATGCTACAGTGAACACCCCCCAAAAAAATGCTAAAAATGCAAAACAAGAATTGATGATTTTATTTTCTTCCACACGTAAAAAGTTAATAAAATTGCTTCAATAAGCTAAAAACCCACTAAAATTAAGTTTTTTTTACAGTGCATCTCATCTCGCAAAAAATAAGCCATTATGTGTCTAAATAGCTTAAAAAATAAATAAAGATTGTATAGCCTATTCCCAACGCGCATTGTTATAGAACGGTGCGGCGGGTAGTGACTTGCCAACACGGTTCAGACACAGTGATCGGGGTAAGACGGCGGCTGTTCCTGACGGCCATTCATCCTGCCCCATGGACCAGAAGGGTTACGTCCCCCCCACATGATCGCTGCTACTGGCTCATCAATTCAGACCAGCCAATAGCAGCGAATTTACTTATGACGTCAGTAATACCGGTCACCATGTCTGTAGACACGGTGATCGGGGCAGGGTGGCGGCTGTTCCTGACAGCCACCAATTTTGCCTTGCGGTCCAGAGGGGTTTTGTTGCCCCCCTCTGTCCATGTTTGCCGCTATTGGCTGGTCGATTTGGTCCAGCCAAAAGCAGCAATATTCGTCACAATGGGCATCGCTAGGGTGAATAAGAGCAACACTTGGCGAAAATTTCCCTACGAAAAAACAAGATTTGGTACAAAAGCGCTGGTCGTGCACATTGTACAGATTACGCTGTACAACTCTTACGTGCTGTTCCAATGTGCAGGTCCTGCCGTATCATTTCTCCATTTTCAAGAGGAAGATATTAGGAAACTAATATTGGGACAAGAAGGACGGAGCCCCAGTACCTCTGGTTTAGATGTTCCTGTGTTTTGCCAGGACAGCATTTTCCCGGTGAATTCTGCTGCTTCTAATGGTAGGACTCAATAAAGAGTCTGTTCCAAAAGAGAAGTTAGGATGGACACTATATACTAAGGATGGACACTATATACTAAGGATGGACACTATATACTACTAAGAGACATGCGACAACTCCAGAGTGACAAAAGTTTAGTTGGTCCCTTGGTATATTCCACCTCCTTATACGCAACACATTCACAATTCACACCCAACCTGTTGTGAATTAATTTCGGTAAAATGAATAATTGTAACAACTGTTAGGTTACGATGCTCCCTATACCCCTCCATTATTTCATAAGGGGCGCCACATAACGGGCACTGAACTTTCCAGAAATAATTGCAATTTCCATCTTGGACTCCATCGCACATCATATTTGGAAACCACCTATATGTTCAAAATGCTCATTTCACCACATGTATTACACTATACCACATATTACACCTTGCTATATTCCCCAAGGGGTGTACATTCAACAATTAGGGTCACTTTTCGGGTTTTCCTCTGTTTTGGTACCACTACGGCTCTCCAAATGTATCCTGACACATGTGAAGGATTTCTGTCAAATTTGGCCTCTAAAAGACAAACATCCCTCTTTTCCTCTACTGTGCGCCCATAAAGTATTTTATATGCACATGTGGGGTACTTCTACACTCGGGAGAAATAGTTTCACTCCTTTTTTGGGGTTATTTAATATATTATCCCTTGTGGCTTACAAAAATTAGGGGTAAAGTGACATTTATAGGAAAATTGTCACCTTTTTAATGTTTAGGGCCTAATTGGATCATTCACCTGTAGGGGCAAATACATATATTACACATTGCAAAATTCTCTAAGGGGTGTGCGTTCAAAAATTAGGGTCACTTTTCGGATTCTTATCTGTTTTATACCACTAGGGTTCTCCAAATGCATGTCAAACATTTCTGTCAAATTTGGCTTCTAAAAGGCAAACATTCCCCTTTCCTTTTACTGTGCGCCCATACAACATTTTATATACACATGTGGGGTACTTCTACACTTGAGAGAAATAGGTTTACACATTTTGGGGGGTTATTACATTTTTTTTATCCCTTGTGGCTATAAAAAATTAGGGGTAAACTGACCTTTATAGGAAAATTTTTAACTTTTTCCTATTTAAGTCCTAATTAAATCAAACACCTTTATGGACAAATACTCATATTACACCTTGCTAAATTCTCTAAGGGGTGTGCTTTCCAAAATGGTGACACTTGTTGGGGTTCCCCTCTGTTTTGGTACCACTACGGCTCTCTAAATGCATCCTGACATATGTAAAGGATGTCTGTCAAATTTGGCTTCTAAAAGTCCAACGCCCCTCTTTCCCTTCTGAGCTTCACTGCGTACCCATACAACATTTTATTTGCATGTGTGGGGCAATTTTATACTCGGGAGAAATGCTAGTACACATTTTTTTGGGGTTGTTTCATCTTTAATGCCTTATGGGATACAAAAATTAGCCGTAAAAGTGACTTTTTTGGGAAAATGTTCATCTTTTTCCTTTTAGGGACCTATTTGAAGCAAACACCTGTAGGGGAAAATACACATATTACACCTTGCTAAATTCTCCAAAGGGTGCACTTTCCAAAATGGTTACACTTGTTGGGGTTCCCCTCTGTTTTGGTACCACTAGGGCTCTCCAAATGCATCCTGACACATGTAAAGGATGATTGTCAAATCTGGCTTCTAAAAGGCCAAAGCCCCTATTTCCCTTCTAAGCCCTACTTTACACCCATACAACACTTTATATGCAAAAGTGGTGCAGTTCTATGCTTAGGAGAAATAGTTCTACACATTTATGGGGGGTGTTTCATCTTTTATCCCTTGTGGCTTACAAAAATTTGGGGTAAAAGTGACTTTTTTGAGAAAATTTTCACCTTTTTTCCTTTTTGGGGCCTAATTGAATCAAACACCTGTTGGGGCAAATACACAAATTACACCTTGCTAAACTCTCCAAGGGGTGTACTTTCCAGAATGGTGTCTCTTGTTGGGGCTTTCCTCTGTTTTGGTACCATTATGGCTCTCCAAATGCATCCTGACACATGAAAACTTTTTCAGCCATATTTGGCCTCCAAAAACGAAACAACGCTCTTTCCATTCCAAGTGCCCCCCTGTGCCCGTACAGCAGGGTACAGTGACAAAATGGGTATTGGCATACTCAAGAGGAATTGCCCTCAACATTGTAAAATGCATTTTCCTTTTTAACCCATTGTGAAGGTGCAAATTTTAGTGTTCAATGAATCTATAGTAAGATAAAATTACATTTCTGTAATTTCACTTTCATTTATCTTTCACCCTCATGAAACGCTCAAAGGGTTAACAAAATTCCCAAAGGTTGTTTTGAATATTTTGAGGGGTGTAGTTTCTAAAATGGTGTCATTTGTGGGGGTTTCTTGTCATGTGGGCCTTATAAAGTCACTTCTAACTAAATTGACCCTCCAAAAGTAGGTTTTGATGATTTTCGTGAAAATCTGAAAAATTGCACCTAAAGTTATAAGCCTCCTAACATCCTAAAAAAAGGAAAAGATGTTTGAAAAATGATGCCAAGTTAAAGCAGACATATGGAAAATGTTAGTTATCAAGTTATTTTAGTGATATGACCAACTTTCCAAAAAGTAGAAAATTTTGAATTTGGAAAACATAGTTTTTTTCAAAATTTTTGCCAAATTTCCATTTATTTCATAAATAAATACTAAACATATTGATTAAATTTCTCAACCAGCATGAAGTACAATATGTCACAAAAAAACAATTTCAAAATCAACTGGATATGTTAAAGTGTTCCAAAGTTATAACCATTTATAGTGACACAGGGCAGATTTGAAAAAATGGGCCGTGTCAGGAAGGTGAAAAGTGGCTTCAGCGTTAAGGGGTTAAAGGACACCTGTCATCAGGTCTGTGTCACTAGTCCTGTCACTACTACCTGTTGGAGCAGCTCACAAGGATCCCATCCCAGCCTTTATCTAGTTATTTCATACATTATTCATTGTAAAATCATCTATTTTTTATTATGTAAATGAGGCTGGTCACATGGTCAGAGGCAGTTATGTCACCCCTGTTACCCCTCCCCTCTCCTCACCCTGCTCATGTCTGTGCGTAATGTATAGTAAAGCATGGCTGGTGTGTGCTGCATCTGCTGACATGCTGCATCCTCCTAATATACAGGTGAGAGACACAGACATCAGCTACACATGAATCTGACATGTTCTGCTGTAACATGGCTGCCTGGAGCTGCTGTATCTCTCCTAAACACACACACATGCGCACACAGGCTGCAGGGGGCGTGGCCACCAGCACCAGGAAGCACATCATTATACAGCCTCACACCATTATACAGGCTGTCAGTCATGCACTGGGGGTGTGGCTGTGCCTCCCACTCATGAATAAGCTGGACAGCTTGAATATGCTAATGCTTTATTGGACATTTCACAGGTTATTTGCATACAGCTTTAGGACCTCATTGCTTAGGTTTACAGGCATGTAGAGGGACAATAATGGGATAGAGGCAATGCTCTCTAATGGCAGTTTATGAAAATATATTTAGTTTAGGGGGGTTATTTTGCATGACGGGTTCTCTTTAAAGGTTGGACTTGATGGACTTGCGCCTTTACCAGCCTTATATATTATGATACTGTATGATCCAAAGATAGAAACATAGGGGGAGATTTATTACAAGTGGCACACAACAGAACGGTTTCATGTCGCTCATAGCAATCAATCATTAATCAGCTTAGGGGAAGTACAAGTCGCCAACACTTCTGTGATATCGCTCACAGAAGCTCTACAGCGCAGAGGTATAAGGGATGTATGAAGAGGGCTCACGGGCTGAGTCCTCTTCATACAAAGGTGGGGGTTTTTGCATAATGCATAAAACCCCCACCGCTAATAACCGCGGTCGGTGCTAGCACCGATCGCGGCTATTAACCCCATCCCCCCCCCCCGTTGCCACCGGCAAAGTCGCCGGCGGCATTTAAAAGACGGCGGCGAGCGGGCGCCGCCATCTTTTTTTCGATCGCCACGCCCCCGAACGTCATCGGGGGCGGCGATCGGTTGCCATGGTAGCCTCGTGTCTTCTTTTGACACGAGGCTATCTAGCAGCTGCAGATTCGTTACAATGAGCCAGTGGCTCATTGTAATGAATGTGCTGCAAATATGCCATATATTGCAATACAGAAATATTGCAGTATATGGTAGCAGCGATCTGACCATCTAGGGTTAATGTACCCTAGATGGTCTAAAAGATAGTGAAAAAGAAAAAAAAAGTTTAAAAAATAAAAAAAATTAATAAAATATTAAAAGTTCAAATCACCCCCCTTTCCCTAGAACGGATATAAAACATAATAAACAGTAAAAATCACAAACATATTAGGTATTGTCGCGTCCCAAAATGCCCGATCTATCAAAATATAAAAACGGTTACAGGCGGCGGTGACCTCCGAGGCGGGAAATGGCGCCCAAATGTCCGAAATGCGACTTTTACACCTTTTTACATAACATAAAAAATGAAATAAAAAATGATCAAAATGTCGCACAGACCTCAAAATGGTAGCAATGAAAACGTCGCCTCATTTCGCAAAAAATGACCCCTCACACATCTCCGTGCGCCAAAGTATGAAAAAGTTATTAGCGTCAGAAGATGGCAAAAAATGTTTTTTCTTTTTTGTACACATTCGTTTAATTTTTGAAAATGTATTAAAACACAATAAAACCTGTATAAATTTGGTATCACCGCGATCACACCGAACCAAAGAATAAAGTAGGCGTGTTATTTGGAGCGAAGAGTGAAAGTCGTAAAAACTGAGCCCACAAGAACGTGACGCATGTGCGTTTTTTTTTCAATTTTTCCACATTTGGAATTTTTTTTCAGCTTCGCAGTACACGGCATGTTAAAAGAAATAACATTATGGGAAAGTAAAATTTGTTGCGCACAAAATAAGCCCTCACACAGGTCTGTACACAGAAAAATGAAAAAGTTATGGATTTTTGAAGTTGGAGAGCGAGAAATGAGCCGAAAAACCCTCCGTCCTTAAGGGGTTAAATACAAGCAAAAACAATACCCATGGAGATCACTGAACAACAGATGTAAAAAAACAACGCCAATGTGAAAGAGCCTAACACAGATTTAGATAAATTAGACAGAAGTTTTTTGTGTACATACAAAATGTATTGCATTCATATTTTTATTAACCTTTTGCTGCCAAAGCCACTGTTCAGCCTTCGGAAGCCTTTAACATATTGAGGTGATTTTGAGAATGCACTTCATGTTAATTCAAAAATTTTGGTGATCTTTTGGCAAAAATTTGGAAAACTTCTCAATTTGCAAACTTTTTTTTGACACAAAAAGTCATTACACCAAAATAACTTAATACCCAAACGCTCCACAAAGTTTGATTTTCTCCTGAATACAACAAAACATGCCAGGGCACTGAAGTAAACGAGCAACATTCAGAGCAGATTTGCATTATCACTTTTTAAAGGCTATACAAACGATTTTTGGGCAATTTAGGCATAAACGGGCCTATATTCTAGTAGATTGGATTCCATTTTATCAACTCTTAGGCTGGTGCCACACGCACTGCATTGTCTGCGTTTGAAAACGCAAACGCAGAAAAAGCCGCGCCCACCGGGGCGGGCCGCAGCCCGATCGCATCGGCATTTCTATGGAAACGCCTACGATCGGGAACGAGCCGCCAGTGTTTTGCATTAAATTAACGCAAAACACCGGCGGCTCATTCCCGATCCCAGGCGTTTCTATAGAAACGCAAACAAAGCGGTGCGTGTGGCACCAGCCTTAGCATGCCTCCAGACGTTCAGTTTTTCAGATGCAGTTTTTGAAGCCAAAAGCAGGTGTGGGTCATAATGAGTGAGGATCATCATTGAGAGAAGCTACTCCTCCTCTATTTTCACTCCACTCCTGGTTTAGACACCAAAAACTACATCTGAAAAACTGAATGTGTGGACGCACCCTCAAATGTATGGAGGAAAAAAAATTCATTAATTCTGGATTCAGTTTTTTTACATTTTTTTCGGACCAAAAATTAATAGGATAAATGCACTACCACACACTATTCAATAAAATATACACATTGATTGTCTAACGTACAAATACACTACAAACCAAAAGCTGAATCCACACATTTGCCGTCAACACAAATGGGGCCAATCTTCTTAACAGTACACCTGTGGATGCACCATTAAAATACAGCACCTAGGGGTCTTATATTGTGTGATGCAATCTACATAACAGGTTTTTCACATATGTAAATTAATAAAGTATTATAAAATCAATATAATGCAATTCAGAAAAATACAAGGCAAAAATCAGGCCAGGATAATAATGGCAGGTATATAAACTTTCCTGTGAAACCTGGGCCCTGGCCATATACAGTCTCGTATAATGGACCACTTTATTCCCAAATGTTCAGGCTATTCAAGTATAATATATAATATAATATCAAGTATAATATAGTCCTCCAAAGTTTCAAACAACAGATGTCACTGGACTCTATCTGTCCTGTATGTTGTTATTTAGACAAATCGTGCCTGTATTTGTTAGGGTGATGCCACACATGGCGTTTTGAACCCGGTTTTGGTCCGTTTTTAAGCAGTCCATTAAAAATTGCATGCGTTAAAAAATGCATCCGTTTTTTGAAAACGCATCCGTTTTTGACCATTTTTAATTAAGATAATTGGTAAAACCTGCCAAAAACGGATGTGTTTTCAACGGACTGCTTAAAAACGGACCAAAAACAGGTTCAAAACGCCATGTGTGGCATCACCCTTAGAGTGTTAGATGCAAAGCGTTACCTTCACCATTCGAATATCTTTAGATCACCTCTAGAGCTGGATGTACTTTGCCTGTTAGTTTGTCTGGATGCTTGTAAGTGATGACTACTACTCTGTCTCCTGCGTGTGGACTTCACATGTGCTCGGCCGGATTCACTGGGTCCTAACGCTCCCACAATAATTTGTATTGCACAATACAGGCAGTCCCTGGGTTACGTACAAGATAGGGTCTGTAGGTTTGTTCTTAAGTTGAATTTGTATGTAAGTCGGAACCGTATACTTTATCATTGTAAATCCAGACAAATTTTTTTGGTCTCTGTGACAATTGGATTTTAAAAATGTTGGATTGTCATCAGAACCAGGATTAATAATAAAGCTTAATTACAGACACCTATTATAACTGTTCTAGATGTTTATTATAGCCTAGGACTAAAGTACAGTAAATTACCAAAATCCAGAGGTCCGTTTGTAACTAGGGGTCGTCTGTAAGCCGGGTGTTCTTAAGTAGGGGACCGCCTGTACCACCAATCTACGTTTTGCCATTTGCCCACTGCAGCTTCACCTAGGTACTTGCCAACTGCTTATAAACCTGCAGAGTATAATCTACACAGTTGATATTTGATGCAGAATAATCAGATCCATATGAATGTTAGATCCATCTAGTTGGTGGTCCTCACAACTCCTGCCAATATAGGTGTCTTCTGCTAGGCGCATTTTGGGGCATCTTCCTCAATAGCTATCATTATCCCTCCTCCTGCTTGTAATTTATATGTTATCATCTAAAACCCGACCTGGATTGCTGATTACACAAGCTTACTATATATTATGTTCATCTAAAACCCGACCTGGATTGCCGATTACACAGGCTTAGTACTGTATATACTCGGGCATAAGCCGACCCGAGTATAAGCCGAGACCCCTAATTTTACCACAGAAAACTGGGAAAACCTATTGACTCGAGTATAAGCCAGTAGTATACAGCCAGCCAGCCGTGTAGCATACAGCGTGCCCCGTGTAGCATGCAGCCAGGCCCCCGTGTAGCATGCAGCCAGGCCCCCGTGTAGCATGCAGCCAGGCCCCCGTGTAGCATGCAGCCAGGCCCCCGTGTAGCATGCAGCCAGGCCCCCGTGTAGCATGCAGCCAGGCCCCCGTGTAGCATGCAGCCAGGCCCCCGTGTAGCATACAGCCAGGCCCCCGTGTAGCATACAGCCAGGCCCCCGTGTAGCATACAGCCAGGCCCCCGTGTAGCATACAGCCAGGCCCCCGTGTAGCATACAGCCAGGCCCCCGTGTAGCATACAGGTAAAAAACATAAACTTAATACTCACCTTCTGATGCCCCTGATGTTCGTGGCGGCGGAGTCGCGTCCATGTGATCTGCTGGCCGTTGCACACTACGATGCGACGCTGTGCAACGGCTGGCAGATCGCATGGACGCGACTCTGCCGGCTAGAGAAGATAGAAGAGGAGACACGGGGAGCCGCGACGGTGATCGGGAGCCTCGACGAACATCGGGGACACCGGAGGGTGAGTATTAAGTTTGGGGTTTTTTTTTTTTATCATAGACTCGTGTATAAGCCGAGATGAGGTTTTTCAGCACATTTTTTGTGCTGAAAAACTCGGCTTATACACGAGTATATACGGTATATATTATGTCCATCTAAAACCCAACCTGGATTGCCAATTACACAGGCTTACTATATATTACATCCATCTAAAACCCGACCTGGATTGCCGATTACACAGGCTTACTATATATTATGTCCATCTAAAACCCGACCTGTATTGCCGATTACACAGGCTTAATATATATTATGTCCATCTAAAACCCGACCTGGATTGCCGATTACACAGGCTTACTATATATTATGTCCATCTAAAACCCGGCCTGGAACACCCTTACTTATGCTCTCACTGGACATAGAAAAGGTTTTGATACTGTCCTCTAGCCATACTTATTTAAAGTTATGGAACACTTTGGATTCCCCGCAGATTTTGTCTCCTCCGTTAAGCTTTTTTATGACCAGCCACCAGCTTACCTCAAACTCCCTACACTCCACCCCACCCCTATTCCGTTAGCCAGGGGCACACGGCAAGGCTGTCCTCTGTCACATGCTCTTTTTGCTCTAGCTATTGAGCCCCTAGCCGCAGTCGTGGATGACTTGCTCCTGTCAATCACTAGTCCCCACAGATCCCTGCCAAACCTATTCCATCTCATGAATAGCTTTAAGTCCATCAAGGGTAAATATGGAGAAGTCAGAGGCCCTCTGTCTACATATCCCAGCTAAAACACAGAAGGCCCTGGTAGATTCGTTTGGTTTTTAAAATACAGCCACTCTATATCACATATTTAGGGGTACGGCTCATGACTGATAGATTGATGCTGTTCCGCTAAAAATACTCCATGCTACTACAGCAATTCCAAACCGATATAAATAACTGGTTCAAACTCTCCCTATCTTGGCTGGGTCGTATACACACAATTAAAATGGTGACCTTGCAGAGGTTTTTATACCTCTTTCGGTCCCTGCCCATTCCAGTTCCGTTAAGAAACTTCCAAACTTATACACTCCCATGTCTCGAAATTTGTTTGGAATAATATGCCCCCACATAAAGCACTCTCCACTATGCTACCCTCAAAAACACACCTAGATGGATCACACTGGAATCCCAATTACTCAAACCAGTATTCTTTCTAAGCCTGTTTTGCATGACAAGCACATTGCTACACACTGTACCAACATCCTCACCATTTCATTTCACTCTTTAAAGCTGTGGTGCTCTGTTACATTTCAACAAAAACTTCAATCCAACCCTTCCTTATTGCTACCGTTATTCCACAATCCTGCATTCCACAGGATACCGTTATTCTACAATCCTGCATTTTCTTCGGGGCTTGAACAGGGGAACTTCAGATGATGGGAATAGTCCATGTGTGGTACTTGATGTCTGGGGGCAAGTTTTTATCTAACAATGAAATCAGTGCAAAATATGCAGTTCCTCCCTCCGAAGTTTTTATGCTCAATCACAGTCACATTTTGTATGTTCCATACCTCGCGGGACATCTTTGGATTCCCGTACAGCTTTGGAGAATATTTGTATAAATGATCCGTTTGGTAGAGGGACAATCTCCTTCTTTTGGCGCAATTGCGCCGACTTTCATGCAACAAAAATCGAAGGGCGGGCCGTCGGACGATCCAACGGATTCGGACTGAGAGCGGGATTTAACTTTAAAATTGTGTCACAAGACATGCACTTACATACACTGGGAACAAGAAGGTGAACTCCGGCGGACGACACATGCAGGATATCGGGCTCATGATTTTTGTGAACGCAAAGCAGGGATCGCGCAGGACCGGGTAAGTAAATGTGCCCCATTATGTCCATCCATAATATGATTACACAGGCTTACCATATATTATATCAATCTAAAACCTGGATTGCTGATTTCAAAAACTTGCTATATCAAAGAATTCATTATGAACCCCAGGTGCCACATTCATCTATGTATGTATAAAACAATACTTCATACATATCCTATGTAACATACCATATGCTGGCAAAGGAAATGTTTATGTTTGAACCATACGACATTATATGGGATATAAGTAGTGATGTTACCCCCAAACCTTTATAAGTCGTTTCTCCTAATTGGGATTAACCCTATATATACCACTTAAGTGTATTTGCTTTTTCTGATTCTAGACAGACTCTAAGGCAAAGTACATACAGCTCTGGAGTTAATCTAAAGATATTCAAATGGTGAAGGTATCGCTTTGCATCTAACAAATACAGGTATGGTTTTGGAGGAACGTTGCAGGAATATATATATATATATATATATATATATATATATATATATATATATATACATACCTGCCACTATTTTCCCGGCCTGATTTTTGCCTTGTATTGTGCTGAATTGCAATATATTGATTTTATAATATTTTATTAGCATATATATATAATGGAAGGTTCCGATAAAGCTAGAAGTTTAACACTGCTAATACTGGGGTAGAGCTATGAGCGTTTTTTTAAGGTGAGAAAGTGTGCAACAACCCTGCCGATGCATTGGGTAGGTAGTTGTTGTGAATAGCGCCCTCTCCATATTAGGAACTGCCTGGGGAGACTGTTCCCCCCACTAGGAGGTCTCCTGGTAGGGCAAGAGTTAACATCAGTTGTCTGTAACCAATGATATGATGTGTTCTAATTGTAAAGCAAGCTGGAAGGTTGTTGGACAGTGCTGCCACTACACTAGGGGAGTATAAAAACCCCTTGTGAACGGGAGCACTTGGTCAGTTCTGCAGTTCTGCATTCCAGAAGCAGAGGAGTCAGTGACATCCTACCAGGAAGCAGAGGTGTCTCAGGCCTGCTACCTGACACCTGTAGCCAGTCAGAAGACTAGGCTAGAGCAGAGGTCCACTGTCCAGAATCGGCTCCATCTTACCCAGCCCAGCCTGAACATATTACCAGGCTGTGAGAAACCCGCCCTGTGGACCAGCTGAACCTCCCAATGATGTTAGGCCATTGCCTGCTGTTCAAGTTCCAATAAATAACTGTGAGTTGCACAACATGCCTCCTTGTGATGCCTGGACCCGGCTGCTTCACCATCATGGTCTCCCCCATCCTCCTTCACCCGGGGATTCCCATATACACCTAAGGGTTACCCCAGGGAGAAACCTCCTTCATCAACCTCTCCCTCTATTATTCTTGCACACACCACCTGCTGGAGACCTGCCAGGCTGTAGGCCCATCCTCCAGTCTCAATACCAAGCACCATGACCATAACGTCCCCAAGCCAGCCACTCCGGTATTCTGACCCCAGCTATCTATAGCAGCCCGAAGAAAGGCTAGGCCCTGGTGGGGGATGTTTGAGGTGCATCCAAAGGTGTACTGTTAAAAAGATTTACAACATTTGTGTTGATAACAAATATGTGGATTCGGCTTTAGGTTTGTATTGTATTTTAGACAATGTGCATTTATCCTATACATTTTTATATTGACTGTTTGATACGCTGCCTGGACACGTACACCTTCCAATTTGGAGGCTTTCCCAATGTATTTTGTGCCATCTGGTAATGCAATACGATATTTTTAAACATATTTTTCAAATTTTACTGAAGAAAAACTAACATATAGAATATCTCATTTTTTTTTTAGTATCTCCATCTTTTCGTTGACATAATTTTAGTATTTTTCATTTCACAGCGCTTGTTTAGGGGTTATTTATTTTTTTTTTGTTACTCTTTTTATTGAGTTACCAGCAGAATGCTAACAACAATTATTTATAAAACTTAACTTTTAATCACAAAGCTTAAATAAAATTATTCGTGAACATACAAAAATCTAAAATATGCCTAGTGTATTGAGCACAAAAGTCAACAGGTAAACCAATGCACATTGCTGATATCTCTGCACACAAAGAGAATGGGTAAGGGAGATATAAAGGTTTGATCTCACCAGTTTTCACACGATAGGGCTTGGATGCATCGGTACTTCTGTAGGGAGGAGTTCTGCCTTTCCCTGTTATTGCCCTTTCTGCAATCCTACACCCTTTGTTAGTGACTCCCAGCCCTTACAAGGGCGGTCCCCAAAACTATCCCTTCATGCAGACTAGTGCACCCTGGACTATAAAGTTGGTAGTTACTCTTTTCCCTACGCGTTTCGTGCACTGTCGTATGCACTCTTCAGGGGAAATAAAATTCAGCGGGTTGCGGCGTATCGTAGTTAAAAAACCGCATTCTTCACAAGTTATACATGCAGGCTTTGGCCCTATAGCATTGTTAATTAACTAAAGTCGGGTGTGAGCAGTGGCCCATCACTCACTGACAATGTCTCACTAACCACTAGGTTACTACTGTCGGCCAACACCAGTGTGCTACAGCCCGTGTGTGCTCAGTGTGTTACAGCCCGTTCCTGCCTGGCAGCAGGGCCCAGTCTGCTGAAGACATTGGGCAGCCCTGGGGCTGGGCAGCCATTGGAGGGTCAGACCCACAGGGTAAGCGGCCCAGGGGGGGTTTGATCCTCATCAGAAGTAAGTACGCACACCCCAATGTCAGACGGACCGCAAACAAGGGATCAGGGCTCCATGTTTACTGCCCACAATCATTTAGTGAGATATGATCTCCACTTTCAACACATATAAACATTTTTATATATAAAACTTATATTTGCAAATAAGCCTTTTGGTGCATCCTTGGCATAGCTGCAAGGTTTGGTGCATCTATCAATCTCCAGTCTGATACTAAAAATCTTAACTACCTATATGAGGCTTAACCAGAGAAAAAGAAAAATTCTTCCAAATGATTATAATTTTTTAAAAATTTTTAAAAATTACAAATTTTTTATGTTTTCTAGAAAAGAAGCAGAATGCAGTTTATAATTGTGTGATAAATTGAGGCCACCACTAAAGGGCGCTATCTGCATATGAATTTACACAATGTTGTACTTTAAAAAGCTGGTCCGAGTATCCACCAATAGCCACAGAGCTAACAATCTTTCTGACTACTATGCAGACATCTTACATATACAGGCAGTCCCCAACTTAACTGATGGGGCATTTTAGCGAATTTTTCGTACACAGTGGTTTGCATGCATCCTTAACAATTTTTTGCTGTGTTTTTTTAGGCCACATAAAGCTAGTTAAAACATAATAAAAGTTTAAAGATACGAAAAAAGGCTTTTTTTGTATTTTATGATTATAATATTTTTTAATTTTCAAATTAAATCAAAAAGAACATCATTAATGAATTTCCTATTTTGTTTCGGTTGTACAAATGTATAGTCTCAGGCAAACAAAGCGACTGGCAGCGTTTAGTGTGTAGCCTAGGATTTATTTATTTTTTTATAAATGGAGAAATGCGAATGTATTTATTATGAATATTTATTCATATTTTTTCACTGTTTTTTTTTTGTTTACAAGTTTTCCTCTGTTACTGGGGCATCTATAAGAGCCTCAGTTAAAGGGGGGAAACGACCACCTGAGACTTGTGATGTTAATCAGAGCTGTACTGGGTCTGATTAGACCCACATCTCTGGTTAACCCCTTAAGATCCGGCGGTCACGTTGCTGCCGAACCTATAGAACCAGCGCCGGCGCCAGCTGTGCTCCTCTATGCATTGCGCTACTTCAGCGAACTGCTGTGAGGAGCGAAAAAGGGAATAACGGTAATAAGCCGTGCAGTAGAAATGTGGACCGACACCAACTGACCTCTCAAGTCGAACAAAGAAGAAGGTAGACGTGGCACATCCAATAAAAAATGGCTTTTATTCTTCTCACATTAAAAGATATGTGCGGTATGCATGTAGGCGAGCCACCTACGCGTTTCGGCTTGTACCTGACCTCTCAAGTCAGCGGGCGGTCCGAGAGGAGTTAAGAACACCTGAGTTACAGACAAACACGAATTACAAACCACTCTGCCCACTGTGACCCCTGGGGACGCTGGATGCTGTTATTTACTGAACTTTGGCTCTAGGCTGTAAAGATCCACATAAAAGTTATTGAAGATTCAGCAATGAAGCTTTATAGTTAATTCTTGTTCCTATAACATCCTGTATATACCCAGGGACCGTCTGTATGTGATCAGTCTCTTTAATAACAACCAGTTAGAAGAGCCTATTATGTATAAAGCATGCGGATTATAAATTCATAATGTGGATATTGAATTCAACCAATCACAAAGCAGTACCACTCATGAGGTAATAGTCATATGAGGGGACGTTATTGACCTGGATTTCTGCAATCGAGAGTAGCATTGGGTATAAATAGCAACAAGAGTCAGCTTCGCTCATTCTGGGGTTATACTTAATTGGTATTCGGGGGATTGGCAAATTGAAAAGGCTGAATTCAGATAGTTGCCGCACTTTCATATACTGCTGTTCAAAATATTCGCTTGACTAGGGCAGAAGATTTACATATCAGAAAATGCTGGAATAAAAATAAGGGTTACTAATGCAGTAACAAGAAGATATAATAGACGAATAGGTATAGAAATCGTATCACCTTCACTATTTTAAATAGTTGTGTGAATGGATATTTTGCTTATTTGAAATGAAAGAAAAAAAAAACATTTAGGGTTCATTCACACGCGGTATGCCCGCCATGCGAGCATACCGCCGTGTGCTGGAGAGGAGGAGGAGGTGACCCCTCCTCCCTCCATAGAGAATAGCGGCACACGGCCGCACACACGCCGAAAGATAGCGCAAGAACTATCTTTTTGCGGTGTGCGCCGTGCCGCTATTGCCGTCTATAGGGACGTACATGCAGCCGCAAATATGCGGCCGCATGTACGGCCCCGCAGACGTCACTGTGAATGAGCCCTTAAATGGATTTTCTGGGATATAAATCTTTTTCATGGGCACAAGGTGGTGACAGGAGGAGCTGTGGTAGGGTACAGGTAGGTATATATATATATATATGTAATCAGATATAACCAGATGTTTGTGTCACCAGTTAGGGTTCAGTCACACGTTGCAGTTAAAACTGCATCGCAATCAGCTTTGAGGTGGTTTTAGGTGCAGTTTTGTCAATTTAACAGGTGAAAGACATGAACTGAACGTGTGAATGACATTTGTGGAGTAGGTTTCCCCTTCAAAATCAAATTCACTCGTTCAGTCTTTCACCTGTTAAATTGGCGAATTTTGAGAATTGCATAGACCAGTGATGGCGAACCTTTAAGAGACCGAGTGCCCAAACTGCAAACCAAAGCCAACGTTTCTATTGCAAGGTGCCAACACAGCAATTTAGCCCCATAATGCAACAATACCTCTATACAAGAGACAAATAACACTGACATCATGAGGCCACCATTACAACCACATAAATAGCAGAATTCTGGTTATAAAGATCACTTCTGGTTATAAAGGCCAACATTATCAATAATAACACTATACTAGAAGCTAATATAGTGACGACTACTGCATTACTGCCATCAGTGTCGGACTGGTGTACCTTGGGCACACCAGAGAAAATTTTGGGGGGTCCCACCCTTAATGTAATAAGAACGACAACCAGACTACTCCTAATTGAAGTGTAAAACACGTTCTATCAAACATTAGATACAGAGCCAGAATCGAGGTCCATATATAACTGTAGCATTCAGCCAAGGTGTCCAATCATAGCTGGGAAAACATCTTATTATATTACAGTGTGCTGCGGCTGTATGGCTGTGTGCTGCGGCTGCAGCTCCATGTATGGCTGTGTGCTGCGGCTGCAGCTCCATGTATGGCTGTGTGCTGCGGCTGCAGCTCCATGTATGGCTGTGTGCTGCGGCTGCAGCTCCATGTATGGCTGTGTGCTGCGGCTGCAGCTCCATGTATGGCTGTGTGCTGCGGCTGCAGCTCCATGTATGGCTGTGTGCTGCGGCTGCAGCTCCATGTATGGCTGTGTGCTGCGGCTGCAGCTCCATGTATGGCTGTGTGCTGCGGCTGCAGCTCAATGTATGGCTGTGTGCTGCGGCTGCAGCTCCATGTATGGCTGTGTGCTGCGGCTGCAGCTCCATGTATGGCTGTGTGCTGCGGCTGCAGCTCCATGTATGGCTGTGTGCTGCGGCTGCAGCTCCATGTATGGCTGTGTGCTGCGGCTGTAGCTCCATGTATGGCTGTGTGCTGCGGCTGTCGCTCCATGTATGGCTGTGTGCTGCGGCTGTCGCTCCATGTATGGCTGTGTGCTGCGGCTGTCGCTCCATGTATGGCTGTGTCGCTCTTTAACTAAAAGTTTTATTTTCTCCGAAAATAACATACACAACACAGGAGAAATGCTGCAGCACTGTGAGTTTAGGGTTAATACCCTATCCCTCCATTAGCCAGTATAGAGACAGCCCCCCCACCCCACCTCACTATAGAGACAGGCCCCCCCACACCCCAGTATAGAGACAGGGCCTCACCCCCCACCCCAGTATAGAAATAGGGCCTCACCCCCCACCCCAGTATAGACAGACACACACACAGAGGGCCTTACCAAGTGCAGCAGCCGCGGAAACGCGCCATCTCAAGTGCCGGCGAGGATGTGGTGATGTCACCACCGGAGCACAGGAGCAGGCAGCAGGCATCGGACTCCGGAACCCCGCGACTCAGCAGGCAGTGGGACGGAGCCACACAGACTTGAACAAGCAGGAAGAGCGCTGGGACCACGCAGGTATCAGAGCGCAGGTACCCAGCAGGCGTCGGGGCCCACTTTAATGGGAGATGGTACGCGTGCCTGCAGATAGGGCTCTGCGTGCCCTCTCTGGCACGCGTGCCATAGGTTCACCACCACTGGCATAGACTGTTACACACAGGTTCCCGTGAAACAATTTTAGGAGTTGCCCTAGTTATGCAAGTTGTACCCTATCCTGTGAAATAGCTGATGGTTGATGGTCCAGCTGTCCAGAGATCCAGGATCCCATTCTCACTCATGGGTGGTGCAGCAGGATGAGCAAGTGTCCTGTCGCTCCATTTAATTGTATGGGAATGAGGTGTTTGGCAGTGAATGGAGTGGCAGGAAAAGCATGTGCCATTCTCTGGAGGTCTGGGGGGTCACAGCAGTCAGACGCTCATTGATCACCCAGTTATCCGGTGGATAGGGGATAACATAAATACATGAGGCAATCCCTTTATGCAAGTAGCTCACAGCTAAGCAAAAAGTAAAAAGAACATACACTGGAAGGGCAATTCCAACTAGCAAAATGATTCTGTCCCTTAAAGTCGAACTCTAGTGTTATTGCAATTTTTTTGTCATACGTGATTCCCCCTTTAAAAACAAAACAATGATAATATTGTGTTCCTCACCCTTGGCGTTATACCATTTTCTGTTCTGAAACTGCTTGTAAAAAATCCAGCAATGAAGTGGGCGGAGACTACCTCTTCTTGTTCCTGCCATGATGCTGTGTCAAATTTAGATTGCCCTCAGTTCCCATAATGCCTTGTGTCCTCTCATTCAGTAATTCAGAAGCAAATCAATGAGATTCCTAAAAGTAAATCCACTACATACTGCATAGTATACATACAGGATGTATTTAGTCACTAGCCTGGCAGCTTTCATCACATGGAGTAGCATGCAACATGTAATAATTAGTAGAAACCAGCAGTGAAACAGGTACATAAAGTGTATAGCCCGTGTTGTGTTAGCAACAAGGGTTAATAGTTTCTCTGTATTGTGCAGAAAGTGCAAGGAGTAGAAGGTGGGTGATGGTGCAGAAGAGTCTACGACACAGCATGAGGTGCAGAGAGAGACAGAGAAAGTTGTGTAGAATCACAGATTGGGATGGAGGGACTGTTACTGAACAGAGGAGACATTTTATATCACTATTCCACGTAGGAAACTTCTGCATCCACAGAGCAACGCATTGAGCTCTGCTACTTGTCTCAGCTAAATAAAGAGAGCACTGTCAACTCCCCCTCCTTCCTCCTCTGTAAGCAGGAAGCAGCAACCCCTCCCATCTTTCAATCCGCATCTCAAAACAACTATATGAATCAGAAACAGAACAGCCAGGAGACAAAGCTAAAGCAGAGCCAGGCTAAACTGAGGAGGATAACAAAGAAACTACTGCACAGGATCCGTTCTTCCTTGGTCTTATAATGGTCTCATTTTGGCGAATGTCGTCTTTTAAAGTTATGCAAATGACCCTGAGGGGCTCCTGTCTACAGAAAGAAGCCCCTTCATCTGCTAATTATGATGTCACGAGCTCCATGGCTGGGTAAGAGAGGCAAACAGTAATGCCAAATAGCAGAAGACAGAGCCAGACTGTGATTCATTATTTGTTAAATTATTTGGCAATTTTCTCCAAGGCAAGGTGTCATAGTGTCATATACTGTCAGATGGAGAGGGGGGAGGGGTAGTGTACAGACTAGACATCTTTAAATTATACTACAGGTAATGACTGTATTGTTGCACATCCAACTTTATTTTATGTTACATAGTGATATGTTCACAAACTTAATAATAATACAATTTGGAGGCACCAATGTAGCATGATAAAATGAGACTTCCCCAGTTATTCCCTGGATTTGATGTAAACAATATCTCCTCCATATAAGTTTACATGAACTGGTAGTTTACAAAAATAAATCAACACCTCAAGACCTTCCCATCCACTCATTTCTCCGCAATGTCTATTACTTTGCTGGTGCTTTGATTAAAAAGGAGGAAGCATGAGCCAAGACAAGTCGCGCAGGTGAAGTTGCCCAGGCATTACATTTTCACACAATGGCCATGGAAGAACTATGAATCACTACATGTAGTAAAATAAAGTATACACTTTAACAACATATGAAGCACAGAGGTCAGTGCAACAATGAAATCAATGCACCATTATTTTTTCCCGTTTCAGCACATCCATGTAAAGCGGACATTTTTCATTTGGCAGAAGTTGAAAAGTTAGTGTTGCTTTGTGAGAATCTTGCACACATATAATTTATATAGTCATCCGTTCCACCCAGATGTCTTAAATGAATACCAGAAATATATAAAACGTCATATTATTTGGCAGCCTTTTGGCCTCGATTTTGTAAGAGGAGATGTAGGTCCGTGGCGATGAAAATCATGGAGTGTAAGGTGGAGGTTTTTCATCTGGTGGGAAATAAGGTGGAGAGTAGCGAGGGGGAGCACTCGATGGCCACATGAAACTGGGACCAGACTGTGAGGTTGAGTTGGGATCGTCTGATAAGCCGGAAGGTGTAGAAGCTGGAAATACATTGGAATGCTACAAAACAAATGCATACATAATGGTCAATACAAGTCCAAGAAAAATACACTGTGTACCGAGGAAGTCATTAACTATATTCTATAATGCAATTTTACTCTTAAAACTTGTTTTATGTATATCATGGCTACAGTGCGGTCCTAGTCACAATCTCTACAACCATGACTACTATTCTACTCTGTTAATATACTCTTATAGTAACCCCCTTTTACACTGCAGAGGATGTCCCACACTCCTCTGTCCAGTCATGTCTAAAATGAGGTGGACACACAGTAACCAGTCACATTGTGCATTATTACCTTTATGAGTTTATAGGGTTATTTTCACATTGTTGGCCCAGTAAGTTTCCATTGCTTAATGTTCATTCTCCAATATTTGGCATACTGTGCCATCCTGCTTTTTATCTGGCATACCTCTCAAAACAAACCAGTTGAAACTAAAAATCTATAGAGCTATAAATAAATGAATACAACAAAACTCAATGTCATTAATCACAAAATGGAGCTTAAATAGGCTGCTGTTATGGTTCCCAAAATATCATGGCCTTTCTAAAGTAGGCAGAGTTATCTCCATGATGACCGACACAGGATACTACAACTCCAGTGAGCCCTCAACCAACCAACGCCCCTACACTTAGACAATGTCACAAGACTAATTAAAGGGCCAGTAGCATTTTAATTTTTCATTATAGAGTATGTCCACAGCATTTTTCTGCTAAGGGAAGCAACATTTTACATAACAAGTTTATATTAACTTTTATTTTAATGTCCCATTTGAATATTAATTATGCTTATTCCTGGAATGTTACAGTTGCAATCCCAAAGATGTCTGGTGCCAAGAAGCCATAGTACAGTGGCATTTATGAAAATGTCCCAGATTAGGAAACATGTCTGCCGTCTTCCAGAACATCATCTGTCCATATCCCATTTTAATCAGTGTGCTAATGAGAACCCCAGTGAATTAAATGGGAATTGTAATATTCCGGGTCCTGAGGACATGACCTTGGTGCACTAACTTATTAACATATGTATTAAACGGTAAATATTTTAGAAATGGCATAATGGACAGAAATAATGGTATGATAGGAATTATAGTGCATTTCTCTACAGCAGGCTGGTGGAGGTGGTAGATTCCCTTTAAAGGGGTTTTCCCATAAAAGAAAGTTTTCCAATTTTACTTCCATAGTGATGTTTACACAATAAAGATAATTGTTAACCACTTTGGATTCTTACTCCGACCATCATGAGTAAAATTGTAGAGTGTGGAAGGGGACTCTCTAAGCAGACACTTCATGATCCTTTTGTGCTGACAATGTGGTTAGATTATCAGGGTACAGGCTTTTAGCACCAGAAGATGGCAATATGAAGAATCTTTTTTTGTACAGGAGATTTTAGTTTTTTTTTTAAATGTATGAAAACATTATAAAACTTATATAAATTTGGTATCCCCGTGATTGTACCGACCCAAAGAATAACTGAGACATGATTTTGGGCGTAAAGTGAAAGACCTAAAATTCAAGCCCACAAGAATACGGCGCAAATGCATTTTTTCACCAATTTCACTGCATTTGGAATTTTTTTCCTGCTTTCCAGTACACAGCATTGAATATTAAATACTGTCACTATGAATTGCAATTTGTTATGCAGAAAACAAACCCTCAAACAGCTCTTTACATGGAATAATAATAAAGTTATAGATTTTTGATAGTGGGGAGCGAAAAATAGAAACACAAAAACGAAAAAGGGCCTGGCCGTTAATGGGTTAACCCCTTAAGGACGCAGGTTTTTTTTCGGTCATTTCTCGCTCTCCAACTTCAAAAATCCATAACTTTTTAATTTTTCCATGTACAAAGCTGTGTGAGGGCTTATTTTGTGCGTAACAAATTTTACTTTCCTGTAATGTTATTTATTTTAACATGCCGTGTACTGCGAAGCTGGAAAAAAATTCCAAATGCGGAAAAAAATGTTAAAAAAACCTGCACGTTCTTTTGGGCTCAGTTTTTACAACTTTGAATGTGCGCTCCAAATAACACCTCAGCTTTATTCTTTGGTTCGGTCCGATCGCAGTGATACCAAATTTATACAGGTTTTATTGCGTTTTAATACATTTAGAAAAATTAAACGAATGTGTACAAAAAAAGGAAAAAAAATTTTGCCATCCTCTGACGCTAATAACTTTTTCATACTTTGGGGTACGGAGCTCTGTGATGTGTCATTTTTTGCGGAATGAGCCGACGTTTTCATTGCTGCCATTTTGAGGTCTGTGCGACATTTTGATCACTTTTTATTCCTTTTTTTATGTGAAAAAGGTGTAAAAGTCACATTTCGGACATTTGGGCCCCATTTTCCGTCTCGGAGGTCACCGCCGGCCGTAACCGTTTTTTATATTTTGATAGATCGGCATTTTGGGACGTGGCGATACCTATTGTGTCTGTGATTTTTACTGTTTATTATGTTTTATATCAGTTCTAGGGAAAGGGGGGTGATTTCAATTTTAATATTTTATAAAAAAATTTTTTTTCACTTTTTCTTTTCTTTTTTTTACATTAACCCTAGATGGTTAGATTGTTCCTACTATATACTGCAATACTTCTGTATTGCAATATATGGCATTTTTGCAGGTCATGCATTACAATGAGCCACTGGCTCATTGTAACGAATCTGCAGAAGCCATGTAGCCTCGGGTCAAACGAAGACCCGAGGCTACCATGGCAACCGATCGCCCGCCCCCCCCCCCAATGACGTTTGGGGGAGCGACGATCGGAATAAAGATGGCGGTGCCCACACGCCGCCGTCTTTTAAATGCCGCCAGCAACGGACGGGTTAATAGCCCCGATCGGTGCAAGCACCGACCGTGGTTATTAGCAGTGGGGGTTTGCTGCAATATGCAACAGCCCCCACCCTTGTATGAAGAGGACTCAACCCGTGAGCCCTCTTCATACATACCCTGTACCTCTGTGCCGTAGAGCTACGGCGCAGAGCGTTAAGGGGTTAAGGGGCTCCATAACTATACATTCATTTCACTTCATTTAATTTCTTGTTGCTATGGTATGTAGATTGTAACACTCTTTTCATATCAATATTTTTATAAGTTTAATTCTGCCCCTTAATAACAAAAAACTTATAAATGTTCTATAACATCATGTAATTTTTTCTGTACCTGTAAGTCGTAGGCAGTGTAAGGTGGCAGGTGTGGAGTGCTGTGATAGTAGGTATTATAGGACGGCACTGGTGGTCTTGTGTTGTATTGTACAGTAGGTCGTGGGGTCTCCACAACACAACTAATGGCAGGAATAGTAGGATTCTGTTGAAAGAAGCAAGAAATAAAATTATGCTAAAGTACAACACACAGTCATCATATACATCGAATCGTACTATTCAGATTCACATAGAAACCAAATTATTTGCATGGGACAAAAATGGCCATACAACTTCGATACATATCACCCCGGAGCTCTGCATTCAAGAATAATAAGTCACTGCTGGACACCTCTGGCATTGACATGCTTCATCAATCACATAAGATCAAACATACTGATATTAATCATGTCTTATCTTTTTTGTCCTTGAAACATCAGCCAAGCAAACATTAGCTGACAATAGTCAAATGTGTTTGGCCACTTTTCTCTGATAAATCAATATTTTTCTTCTATTTGTAAAAATAAATCCTATCCATCAATCACAACATATCCACTGGTACAAGGATCCCCAAGATTCCATTCCATCGATGAAACAAATGTGACAATCTTTGCCTCTTACCATATCTTTGAATCCACCAAGTATTGCAGCAGTTATAATCCCCAGGAACAGAGCCACAATGTTTAGTATGGTTACTGACCAAAGCAAGTGGTATAGATGTATAACATCTTGACAGCTTTTTACATCTACATATTCATAGTACAGACCGGAAATTCCAGCCCTGCAAAAGCATATTAAGAAAAGAAAATTCATGATATTTTGATTATCTGGTTATGGAACAATTTTGAAGTGACTTTCTTAGGAGTGAAGCATTATTAAGCACTATACTATCAAGATGGCTTCCAATGCCGTTTTCTGCTTAGTGGAGCGATTGCCTATTGCAGTGTCCCATGATTCATAATAATTCACTTTGTTTGTTGAGAACAGTTGTGGTTTTCAGGGCTGTAAGAAAACGATTACCAAAAAGGAGAATGGTATGAGAAATAAAATCAGTAATACTCACCACCAAGAAACCTGGCTCCTGCCACTTAGTCACTTGCCAACATCTCCTTGATCTCTGCTTTCATGTCTTATGTCAAGGTCCTAAGTAAATGGCCTCTGCCAGCAATGTCCTATAACTGGTAGAGGCACCTTATGGTGCGCTTCTTCTAATGTCATATTTAGGGAAATTAGCAGCACATGTAATAACCATTGCCCCTTATCAGAAGATTAGTTGACCCGATGGCCTGGATATTCTGCATCATTTTCTGTCTACTCAGTTCTCCTAAAAAGTAGCATCTTGAACTTTTATTTGGTACATTGTATTGTGCATCTTTTGTATTTGGTGCAGACTTTTAGCCCAAAACACAAACTTTTATACATTGATTTTTTTTTTTACAAAACATAATATTGTGATGCAAAAGACAAAATTGCTTAAAGGTCCTTTTATTTGCATTCACATAATGAAAGGGTGAAAATGATTCACATTGAACGCTAAAAGGGATTGCCCAGTGTTAAAGATATTACACTGGACTCAGACGCCATCTTACATACTGTCGGACATTTTAAAGATTCAGCATTATTTCACATAACTTTGTGTACTGATAACTGAAGTTATCAGTGGGTTTCATTTCTCAGAAAGCACACAAAGACCTAGTGTTCACTAGCAGCACCTAGTGGAAGGTATCCAGGTGAACACCTGGGAAGTTTCAGTATTTGCATGTAGCCAATAGTATTAGACTCCTTTGTGTGAAGTTACCAAATAGTATTACATTTCCTGGGTGAGAACACCCAATTATAGTTGCTGCTTTTCTAATTACACGCCTTATGTAAAGTGCCTTATGGTTTTCTATAAATGTTGGTCCCACAATAAAATCATCAGTCTTGTTTGCTAACTTCAGTTAAGGACAGGTATTGTCTTTTCTTTCAAGTTAGTCAAATTCCAGCGCTGGATACAGACTCATTTAATTCGGAACTCACTCTTGCAATGTGGACGAGGATGGTTAAAGCCTCGTGAATCAAAAGACCCTTATGGTCGTTTCTCCTTGACATTTCTGACGCCCGACGCGGGGCTCAGGTGTGGACAGCTGACCACTGAGGCAAGCTTCATATTAGTCTGTGCCGCTCTTGTGAACTGAACTGACAATGGTGCACCCAAGGTAAGAAAATTTGATTTGATACCTTGATATGTCACTTCACTTCATGGAATGGTTAGACAGAGTAAGGTTGCCTGTGTGTGTGCAATTTATTTAAACTGTTCACTATAACCTGAGTTCACTGTAATGATGATAAAAGGACCCTTGCAAAGTGTGTTATAAAACTTTTTGAGTACCTGTGTATGTTGTAGAGAAAGGTCTGCAGTGCCCTCTTGTGGATTGTTGAGATAGTTCAGAAAGTTTGTGATGGTGTTGAGATTTTGTTCATGTAAGCGCGGATAGAATCTGGAAGTTTGCAGAGACAAATTCTGGCCAAATTTACGTATCGTTCCTTCGGGATTGATGCGGCCCCGTGATGCAGAAGGGACAGAGGCAGGAAGGACACTGACGGGAATTTTACAGTTGAGCGTAATCTCCTTGATTTCTGAAATATTGTGTGAAGGTCTCTAATTTGTTCTTACTGATAGTTAGCGGGGTAGTCTGGAGCTGTATGTACGGAGGATATCTATAGCCCTTGAACAAAATCAGGTATTCCACAGATTCCACAAAATGGGTAGTGAGCAAAGTAAGACTGTAGCTGGACACTGCAGACCTAAAAAGGCAACTGACATAGTGTCACACAGGAAAGGTAAAGAGTGGGTTAAAGGAAGTTATGAGGTATTGAAGTTTTTGGGTATGTTAGATGATCCCCTGAGTGTGCAAAGGTGGGAGACAGCACTTGATGAAAATGGCGGCTGGCTCAAAGACAAAAAGTGGCACACCCAGGCAGAAGGTTGGCTTGAAGTAAGCAGAGAGATAAAGACAAAGGGTTGGACAAAGGTGGATGGGAAGAGGGGATGGTACCAGGAGCCCTCTGGTAGACCACCCCCATACAACTGTGACGGACAGACTGCCCACATCCGACCAGTTCTCACTGAGGAAGAGGGGGAAGTTTCAAAAGGCGTGACCAAAAGGGGAGGTAATACTGAACAGGACCCTGAGGGATGGACCTGTATCCGATGTGGGATACAGAACCCTGACTGGACAGACACTTGCAGAAACTGTGGGGCCCCTAGACCTTTCCCTTCAGTGAGACCGGTTAGGACAGAGTCTAGGATGACACATGCAGCTATTGGACCTGTACGTGACATTGCCACAGGAAATGAAGTCCTTCCCCCAGTACCTGCTGAATATACAACTGTTGAGGTATACCGACCTTGGTCTGCAACTGAGTTGATGGCCAACAGAGAGAAAGCCCCAGACCCCCTGCAAAACCCTGTGCCATTCCTGGAGTACATAGAGCATGTAGCTAAGTCTTTTAAGTGTACTTATCAAGACCTTGACACCCTGTGTTCCATGTGTTTTCCACGGGGAGCCTGGGATATGGCAAAAGTGTCATTTGGCCCTGAACTGGAACAAGCTAGACAGGCATATGGGGCGCAGAGGGTCCCATATGAGGAGACACTGCAGTCAGGGGCAACGTTCCTAAACGGACTGACTAAGTGGGCGAATCAGAGAATCAGAGAGAACCCAGTGTCCCTCAGTGACATCAGACAAAAACCTCAACAGACAGTAGAATTGTTTTACGGGGAACTTCAGACTGCTTTCAGACATATGGGACATAATTTGGCTGAACAGGGGATGATCACTTACTTCAGCGACTGTTTTGTGAAAGGGCTACGAGCACAGATACGTGACGGACTAGAGAGCTCCCTCCCTGACTGGAGAGTAGCAACCCCAATGACCCTGCTTCAGAAGGCAAAAGGAGTAGAGTCCAACTTGGCTCTTAAACAGTCAACAGCCAAAGTCAGACTAACTGAGGTTGCAGAAGCACCACCAGCCACACGCAGAGGGGCGTGTTTCAACTGTGGGGAGGAGGGACATTACAGAAATGACTGCCCCCAACCTCAGAAGCCCCGACGCAAGCAAGAGGGTGGTAACCAGGGAGGGGGCAGAGGTGGAAGACGTCAGCAAGTCCAGACACGCCCCGACAGCAGTGACCCTGCCCATGCTGTTGCCCCTGCTGCCCGCTAGGAGGCAGGCAACCCCGTGTTCCCCGTGAAGGCTGTTGTCTCTACTACAGGCACAGTCCCAGGCGATCAGGTACTTGATATTAAGCTGAACGGGGAGTTAATTCCTTTTGTTGTAGACACGGGGGCAGCCATTACTGTTATCAACAAGAAGTATCTGAAGCCTGATCAGATCTCCAGACAGACCACAAAAGCCTCTGGGTTTGAAGGACAGCGGGCGACCTATCATTTGACTCACCCCCTTTCACTTGACTTTGGGAAGATACTGGACCACACTGTGGTGACCAAGTGTCTGGTGCTTGAGGGCAGGGGACAGAACTTGCTGGGGATGGATGTGTTGCAGGCATTGCAGGCTTGCATCCGCTATCACCCTGACGGTACTATAACCCTCTCTTCAGGCCTCCCTGAGAAGTATATCTGTAAAGTTCTGGCTCTGGCCATTGACCCTGTGATCATAAATCAGGTCCAACATGATGCACGGGTAGACAGTGAGGTCCCCACAGGCTTCTGGGCCACCTCCAAAACTGATGTAGGGCTGCTGCCAGTCAGTCCAGTTAAAGTTGAACTGTCACCCGGCAAAAAGCCCCCTATGTTGCGACAGTATCCTCTTACTCCTGCCCAGCAGGATGCTGTCAATACCCAGATCCAAGACCTCTTAAAGGCAAAAGTGATTAAGCGTACCCAGTCCACAGCTAATACTCCTCTGTTCCCGGTCAAGAAAAAGACCCAGAAAGGGCAGCCGGATACATACAGGATGGTCCATGACCTCCGAGCTGTCAACGAGTGTACTGAAACTATCACTCCAGTTGTCCCTAACCCGCACACGCTGCTGGCAGCTGTGCCTGAAACTGCTACCTTTTTCACTGTTATTGACCTGGCAAATGCATTCTTCTCTGTCCCCTTACATGAAGACTGCCAGTATTTGTTTGCCTTTACTAACCTTCTCATCCAGTATACTTGGTGCAGACTCCCACAAGGGGGGAAGAATTCCCCCACCCAGTACACCGCAGCCCTACAAGAGGTGCTGGCAGATTGGATGCCCCCACCTGATGTTGTACTGTTACAGTATGTGGATGATTTACTTCTGTGTGCTCCCTCATTGCAGGACTGCCAGGATGCATCAATCAGTCTGATGTGTTTCCTCTTTGAGAAAGGTTGCAAAGCTTCCAGAGACAAACTCCAGTACTGCCAGGAGAAGGTGGTCTTCCTGGGCCACTGCCTCTCAGCTGCAGGCAGACACCTGACAGAGGAAAGAAAGCTGGCAATCCAGAATATGCCCCTACCTCGAGGCCCTAAGTCCCTTCGCATGTTTCTGGGCCTAGTCAGCTACTGCAGGCCTTGGATAAGGTCTGCCTCCAGTCTGATGCAACCTCTCTATGACTGTATTGCCTCTACCCCTTTTTCCCTTAGTCCGGAGGCAATTGATGCATTCCACAGCCTTAAGCTGGCAATCCTGTCTGCCCCAGCCCTAGGCACACCCCACTACACCAAGCCTTTTGTCCTGTTTTGCACTGAGTACAGAGGCCACGCCGCGGGTGTCCTTGTCCAGGAGCATGGTGGCCTTCCCAGACCAGTGGCCTACTATTCAGCCCGGTTAGACTCAGTTGTGAGGGGAGCCCCCTCCTGTGTCAGAGCAGTTGCTGCAGTCAGCACTCTGCTCAGCAAGGCTAGTGAGTTAATCCTAGACCATCCAGTCACTGTACAGACCCCACATGACTTGCACAGTATTCTTACCCATGTGCAACCTAAACATCTAAACATGGCCAGACAACTTAGACTCCAGTGTGCACTCCTGATGCCCCCAAATGTCACACTAAAAAGGTGCACAGCTCTGAATCCTGCCACCCTGTTGCCAGCTTTACAGGATTCAGAAGGGGGGGAGGGAGTCTCCAGGCCCCATCCAACAGACTCTCTGTTTTTGCATAGCCTCTCAGATGAGGAGCTTTTTGAACTTCAGCATGAGCATGACTGTTTGTCCCTTATCCAACAGGAGACAACTGGTTTTGCTCATGTCACTGACAAAGAACTACTTAACCCAGATGTTGAGTTTTTTGTAGATGGCTCCAGGTCGGTGGGAGAGGATGGACGGTTCTACACTGGATATGCAGTGGTCAGTGGCGCACATGAGGTAGTAAAAGCAGAACCACTCCCTCCACACAGGTCAGCGCAGGAGGCGGAGTTGATGGCACTCAAGGAAGCATTACAGCTTGCGAAGGGTAAGAGGGCGAATATCTACACAGACAGCAGATATTCCCATGGGGCTTGTCATGACTATGGCCCAATATGGCAGGCAAGAGACTTCCTCACCTCTGCAGGGACCCCCATTAAGCATGGCCAATTGATTAAAGAGCTCATGGATGCTCTCTTACTTCCACAAGAGGTGGGGATAATAAAAGTGAAAGCACACACTAAATTGGCAACCCCACAAGCAAAAGGCAATGACGCAGCCGACAGGGCAGCCAAGGCAGCTGCACGGATGAAGCCCAGAGACTGTCCAGTCGTCTCAACAGTAAGTACTGAGCCTGAAAAGTTTGATCTGCAGGTATTCCGATCTCTGGTGGCTCAAGTGTCACCGGAAGAAAAAGGAGTGTGGAGTAAAGCTGGAGCCCAGATGCAAGCTGATGGGATCTGGATGCTGGGAGAGAGAGTGTGCCTGCCCAGAGCCCTGTACCCGGCGGTAAGTCAAATAGCCCACGGACACACACACACATCCAAAATGGCCATGCTAGCGCTCATAAACAGACACTGGTTCGCCCCGGGCATTACTACCCCTGTCACTAGACTAGTGGAAGCCTGCATAGTCTGTGCCCGCCACAACCCGGGTAAGGTGGTAAAGACCCCACAGAAGGTGACACCCAAGCCGCTGTATCCCTTCCAGAGACTGCAGATGGATTTTATCCAGCTACCAAAAAGTGGCACGTATGAATATGTGCTTGTGTGCATTGATCTCTTTTCAGGGTGGCCAGAAGCTTTTCCCACGACCAAGGCTACTGCCAGAGCTGCAGCCAAGAAGTTGGTGAGTGAGATTTTCTGCAGGTTTGGACTCCCAGAGACCATAGAGTCTGATCGTGGAACTCACTTCACCGGACAGGTAATGACTGAGACTCTGTCCCTCCTGGGCGTAGAGCAGGCCCTACACACCCCCTACCACCCCCAGGCTAGTGGTAGGGTTGAGAGACTAAATGGCACTCTTAAGCTGAAGATCCAGAAAGCCATGGCAGACACAGGGAAACCATGGCCCGAGTGCCTTCCTGCCGCCCTCTATTCAGTCAGGACCACCCCCAACAGAAAGACAGGATTGTCCCCCTTCGAGGTACTTTTTGGCTGTGCACCCCGACTAGGCCTCTACTTCCCACAGACCCTGCAGCTGATGGCAGGAAACCAAGTTGAATATGCCATACAGTTAAGCCAGGCCTTGGAAAAAGTCCACAAACGTGTCTATGATTCTCTTCCAGATCCGGACAGTGATTTGAGGACGCATACCCTAAAGCCTGGAGACTACGTGGTAGTAAAGAGACACACCAGAAAGAGTCTAGAGCCCCGCTACGACGGTCCCTTTCAAGTACTGCTGACCAACGCCACATCTGTGAAGCTAGAGGGAAAACCAATATGGCTCCATGCCTCCCATTGCAAACTTACTTACTTTTCTTCCTAGCTGGTCTCTTCTTGTTCACTTTATGCTTGGGGAATCCAAACACTAGCCCTGGGAAAATTGGAGCTGGGGTGGATACAACAGGCAAACCAGGCTCTCGCACCCTCTGGTATAACTCTACCGACACTGACATTGCGACATGGGTCATAGACTACTGCCACATAGTAGACTGCGAAAGGAGTCAGTGGAGAAGACAGTTGGGGATAGTGGATGGATGGCTGTATAGGGCGGGATACGAAACTATATACATGTGCCCAAATGACGACCCATACTGGGGAACGGAATGTGGGAAAGGATGGCACTGGGGGTCAATAGCATGGAACACTGGAAACGACTGGGGATATAGACCAGGCTCAGTAATGAAAAAGAAAGACCAGTACGGGAGATCACTTAAGGAAAGATTAAGGTTATCCAAGGCTCCCTATACCGCTGGCTGTCGGACACCAGGGAAATGTAACAAACTGATCATTTCCATAGTTAACCCCATACCACAAGATGAGGGGGAGTATTTTATAAGGTTTTGGAGGGGTGAATCGGGTCCGAAAGGAAAGTTCTGGATAAGAGATATGAGGAATTCAACTACTTACCTCCAACTGAGACAGGCAGAGTCAAACAATGTCACGTTACGAAATCCCATATATCAATCTCTTCAAAACCCCACCTATGAGGATAAGCTGGCCATAGAGACTGGGTTCGGAACAGTGAATGCTTGGGTGGAGTGGATAAAGTACAGTGCAGCTAGTCAAAACAAGACCGACTGTATTGTGTGTGGCATGGCTAGGAGTTCACTGTTGTCCGTTCCTTTCCCTGCTACTCCATCCTCTGACCAAGACAGTCCTTTTGCATGCCTTATGTCTCTGTACCAAAACAAAACCTCTTCTTCGGCTAAGTGTAAACCCATAACTACCGAGTACCATACACTGCCCCATTATAAGCCCACTGCTGGAGCTCTGGGACACCCCAACCAGGACTACCTTTGCATCTATAGGGCTGACCAGATTGCTCCAAAGGTAGGAAACTTTACCTACGGTTGGTGCAACCAGACATACTTTAACATCAACAACACGGGTAATCATGTATTAGCAGTGTCCGACGTGTACTGGATTTGCGGAGATGGAAGAATCAGGTCAGGCCTACCTAGAGGCTGGGAAGGTGAGTGTGCTGTGGTAAAATTTGTGCATCCCTTCCTCGCAATTCCCAGGGATAAGTTTGATCAGGCACATCAAGAAAAGGTAGAGAATTCCAAGGGAACATGGAGGTCAAAGAGAGCGGCACCCAAGGGGTCACTAGATGACAACATTTATATAGACGCAGTAGGAGTACCAAGGGGGGTCCCAGATGAATTTAAGGCCCGTAATCAGATATGGGCAGGTTTAGAGTCCATTATTCCCCAGATAACTATTAACAAAAATGTTGATTGGATCAACTATATCTATTATAACCAACAGAGATTTGTAAATTATACCCGAGATGCTTTTAAAGGTGTTGCCGAGCAGTTGCATGCAACCTCCATCATGGCGTTTCAAAATCGTATGGCTCTTGACATGATTCTAGCCGAGAAGGGAGGAGTCTGCAAGATGGTGGGTGCGGCCTGTTGCACATACATCCCCAACAACACCGCCCCCGATGGGTCCATCACTCACGCCCTCGAGAAAATTGAGAGACTGTCTGTGGAACTCAAGAAGAACTCCGGAGTGGACACTTCATTCTTCACTTCATGGCTGGGGGATTGGAAGGCTTTTCTGACTCAAGTGGGGGTGATATTGGGGGTCGTGATTCTGTTCTTGTCCCTGCTTGCTTGTTGCGTCGTACCTCTCATCAAGTCCTCCATGAATCAGATAGCTGTCCGAGCGGTGAGAGGCCATACGCAAGGAGACAAAGACAGTGGTGCTGCACTTCTTGGGAACCAGCCTGACAATAAACCCATAAACTACAGAAACATAATCATGTAATTTGAGTATGCTGGCCTGTAAACCCAGAGTGACTGGCCTCCAGGGGATCTGGTGAAGAGTTAACAAAGTCCAGCAGGTAAGGGCTTAGCCTACCTGTATGTACCTGGAGTTTGAGGAGGTCACTCAGGACAGAGTTACAGGCCAGCAAAGCTCAAAAGGGGGGAAATGTTAAAGATATTACACTGGACTCAGACGCCATCTTACATACTGTCGGACATTTTAAAGATTCAGCATTATTTCACATAACTTTGTGTACTGATAACTGAAGTTATCAGTGGGTTTCATTTCTCAGAAAGCACACAAAGACCTAGTGTTCACTAGCAGCACCTAGTGGAAGGTATCCAGGTGAACACCTGGGAAGTTTCAGTATTTGCATGTAGCCAATAGTATTAGACTCCTTTGTGTGAAGTTACCAAATAGTATTACATTTCCTGGGTGAGAACACCCAATTATAGTTGCTGCTTTTCTAATTACACGCCTTATGTAAAGTGCCTTATGGTTTTCTATAAATGTTGGTCCCACAATAAAATCATCAGTCTTGTTTGCTAACTTCAGTTAAGGACAGGTATTGTCTTTTCTTTCAAGTTAGTCAAATTCCAGCGCTGGATACAGACTCATTTAATTCGGAACTCACTCTTGCAATGTGGACGAGGATGGTTAAAGCCTCGTGAATCAAAAGACCCTTATGGTCGTTTCTCCTTGACACCAGCTTTTACAAAATCTAAAGATATATAATAAAATAGAAAAAAACTTTCAATTACCCTCCTATGAATACTTCATTGGTGTCCTGCCTTGCCCTGTGTCACGTAAGACGCCAACCTGTAGACACTTGTCCCTGAACACACAGGTACCAAATACAGGCTGCTCATTTTAGAAATGCCAAATATTTGTTGAACTGTTTTCTAGAATCTCCAGGACTATGTCCAATGCCGACCCCATACTCTGCATGAGAGGGGTTAGGAGTAGCATGCCATTTTTAAGTATTTGTGCATGAGACCTAAATATCCAGATGTGATGCTATAGTGTTGTCACCCATGACACATACAGATGTGGGAAAGAAGAGCCCATAGAAAAACTATCTGAAGTCTAGTAGTTAGAGAAGAGAGAAGATTAGAACACATGTAGTGTGAATAGCGTCCAATATAAATTGGCATCTGATTAAGATCTGCACCTTGATATTGGAAGGCACCGGTGAAGGTGATCAGTGTGAGAGGATTTCCCAATCATTAATCAAGTAGTGATTATTCATTTCATAAATTAACTTACCGAAATCTATGAGACTTTAATACTTCTACAATACAGGAAGTATTGGAGTAAATTCCCCCCTCCTAAAAATGCAAGATTTGTTATTGGAAAGAGCCACAAAATGTTTGTAATACCTGGAACTGATCACTCCACAGGGACAAGGACAAATATGAAAATAAAGATGGTAGCTATGAATTTATTAGAATATTGTGCACCCCTCCTACTGTCACCATTTATTGTAATGGTGATACTACTGTACCAAATCCTGCACTGTAGTAATGTTATGTGAATAGAGCCTTACCCTGCAAATATAAACAGGATCTCTTCATTTCTAGATATGTTAGTCCCTGTAGGATTGTAGGAATTGAAACAGATAAGTTTCAAGTGGTCACATCATGTATTTCAGAAACTGACCGAAAGCACTGAAAGACACTTTTACCAGGATAACCAATCAATGAAAACCTTGCCCAACTTTCCTAAAGCTAATATTTCAGGAAATCCTTGGAGCTTCGTATCCTTATTTTCATTGTAACACATTCAGTGGTTTATCATTTCATGACAGTGTTCATATTGGTATAGAGCAGTGGTGGCGAACCTATGGCACTGGTGCCAGAGGCAGCACTCGGAGCCCTTTCTGTGGGCATCCAGGCCATCACCCCAGAATAAAGTTCACCAGACAGGACTCAAAGAATCTTCCTACAATGATAGGCAAATTTGCCCTCCTTCTTAGTGTGTTAGTGTCCTTAGGAGGGTGAAGGATTGAAAGTTGTCAATGAACAAGAAGAAATAAATTTCTGCTTAAATTGCTGTGCTGGCACTTTGTAATAAATACATGGCTTTTGGTTGAAGTTTGGGCACTCAGGCTCTAAAAGGTTAGCCATCACTGGTATAGAGTATTCAGTATATCACAGTATAGCTTCACGCACCTTCCACAGTTATACAGCTCACAACAATAACACGTGTTGCTCTTAATCTTCAAAGAACATGAGCCCCGCATAGGGATCTGGCAAGTGACCTGGACGAGACATGCAGAAACAACAAAGCTTTAGTGTCAGGTCATTCCAGAAGATATAACATGTAGAAAGTCATATATGATCTTACATCTGTAGTGTCACTGCCTTCATCATCTCCTGTAGAGGTAAAATATCGACATTTGCCTGCATAGATTGGTCTGAGGTCCTATAAAAGTATAAGAGTTCTTCATTAAAATTAAGAATGAGGGAGCAGGGGGAAGGGGAGACAGTGTAACAGCTTGTAAGGCCAGAGCATGGAGGAGCTCTAGTAACACCCCCCAGAGGCCGCCTGGCTTATTAGCATAATTTTTTTAAGTTTGTTTTAGTGATATGGACACAATAAACTGTATTTATAATGTCACTGCATATTACCATTATTTCTTGTAATTCTTTAGCCACCAGTTGCTCTTACGAAAGTAAACACAACCGATATTAAATGTTTATAATGGAATATGTGGTCCCACATAGTGGCCATAGGGTAAAACCACAATCATGATGATTTGCAAGTTTACATGGTTCCCGAATAAGTTAATGGAAAATCCAGCTCACTGTTCCCTGCTCCAGGCTTTAGAAGCACTTCTGTATTATCCTCTTTATGATACATAGTGCTATGCAAGACCTTTGTAAGGAATAAAAGAAGTGGCGGATTTTGCTATAAATCCTTTTAAGAGAGCGGAGCGCTGGAGTGCTGTACTTGGCATGTTCTGGCATTGAATGGAGAGTCCGGACGCATGCACAACCTACTACTCAAAATTGGTAAAAGGTTCCAGCGGTTAAATCCCCGGCTTTCCGATTATCATCCCCTACCCTGTGTATAGGGCATAACAATAAGACTTGGAGCCCCTTGAATATTAGGAAATATTCAGAAGAGACGGCAACTGAAAATAAATTCCATTCTGCATGGAGTCATTTGGCGATAAGCAGATGGATTTCTCCAACTGATCTGCTTCATGTGACTCAAAGAGCTCAAGCTTTCATGAAGTGCTTGAATATAAGGGTGCGTTCACATGGATCGTTAACACATGCGTTTTGAAATACATCACAGCAGCTGAGAAGAGGAGATTTGCTGGATTAGGCTGCATTCACACGGTGTATGCCCGCTGTACCGTAGTACATCAGCCATACATCGGAGCTGCAGAGAGGAGCAGGGGATGAGCACAGCTCACCCACGCCACTCTCCCGGCGCCGTATGACATAGAAAGATAGGGCATTGCTGTAAACAATTTGTAAACGCAATGTAAAAAGCAAAGTACAGGCGGTCCCCTACTTAAGAACACCCGACGTACAGACGACCCCTAGTTACAAACGGATCTCTGGATGTTGATAATTTACTGTACTTTAGTCTTAGGCTACAATAAACAGCTATAACAGTTATCAAATGTCTATGCAATTAAGCTTTATTGTTAATCCTGGTTCTTATGACAACCCAACATTATTAAAATCCAACTGTCACAGAGACCAAAAAAAATTTGACTGGAGCTTCAATTATAAAATATACAGTTCCGACTTACATACAAATTCAACTTAAGAACAAACCTACAGACCCGTAGGTACGTAACCCAGGGACTGCCTGTGATCAGGCAAATCTCTTCTCAAAACACATGTGTTTACGCTACGTGCGAATGCACCCTCATGGATCCAAAATTTGGATCCATTATATATAAAAAGGTCCTTGTCCTTACCATCTCTCTACCCTGAATACCTTCCAGCTGGAAGGTCGTTGTATTTCTGATACAGAGCTTACAACCTGTTGGCTGCCTGCAACACCAAGTGGGACCTTACTTTACATTAATGTAATAATATTAAAGCCATATAGTATATTAAACTCGGAGCCTAAGGAAAACTGAAAATGGGTCCAGAGTCCCGAGCTGAACATACATCAATATATCGTACAGATGTAATGATGGGAAGTGTACTCACTAGATGTCTTGCAGCAAACACGCCATCCACGATCGCACAGCAAAAAGCTGCAATCACCCCAAAACTAATAAAAACGATTGATGCCACAAGCTGTAAATATAAGAAAACAGAACTGAGAAATACATTTGTTAATACCAGTTTTCCTAAAATAGCATGGGAGAGGGAGGAGCGAGGGCGTGTATAATTAGCAGCCTGGACCCCGCTCCTTGCTGCTAATTCTAACTTTCTTTACTAGGTGATCCCGGTGTGTCAAGAATAGCGAAGGATAGCGCCAGTATCGAGCAGAAGAGGAGCATGGGGGAGTATTTGTAGCTGTTTTTCAACTTGCATACAAATTCAACTTAAGAACAAACCTACAGACCCGTAGGTACGTAACCCAGGGATTGCCTGTGATCAGGCAAATCTCCTCTTCTCAAAACGCAAGAATAGCGACGGATAGCGCCAGTATCAAGCAGAAGAGGAGCAAGGGGGAGTATTATTTATTCGGAAAATAACAAATAGCCTATTTTTCACATTTGTTATTTATCAGCTAATTTTATTAAGAAAAAAATGTAATTCAAAAAAACCATCCTATTAAGGTAAAGTCTCACATGTCATAAAAGCGTTATGTTTCCCGGGCGGCAGACGCATAGTATGGCGTCAGCAGCGGCCGCGTCATACTGTGCGCCTGCCGGCCGGGAAACATTACGGCACCCTGCGGAAGACGGAAGACAGAGGAAGATAGAAGACAGAAGAGGAACCGCGCTGACATCGGGTGAGCCGCGCGGACATTGGGGCCACCGGAGGGTGAGTATATAAATTTATTTTTTTTGGGCTGCCTATTGACTCGTATATAAGCCGAGTTGAGGATTTTCAGCACATTTTTTTGTGCTGAAAAACTCGGCTTATACACGAGTATATACGGTACATAAATTTGTTATCACTGTGATCGTACCAAATCAAAGAATAAAGCAGACGTATCATTTGGAGTACACAGTGAAAACCATAAAAACTAAGCCCACAAGAATGTGATGTAATAGCGTTTTTTTCACCAATTTCAACACATCTGGAATTTTTTTCCAGATTCCCTGTACATGTCATGGAATAATAAATAACGTCACTAAATGCAGAAAATAAGCCCTCACACTGCTTTGTACACAAAATTTTTTAAAACTTATAGATTTTTGAAGATGGGGAGCCAAAAAATGCTGCATGTTTAAGAGGTTAAGGGGGGTTTAAAATTGTGCTACAGCAGCTAATAATTATTTTCTTAAAGAGACACAGAATACTATTTTCTATTACTTTTTAACATTAATAACTATTTAAAGCTGTGTTAAGATAAATTAAGTGGCAGACATTTCTGTAACTACCCCATTTATTTTATCCCCTTCCCAACATAAGAGACAACAGTATGTCATGGTGTTAGGTAGAAAGTGGAATACTTGTGATCTGTCCTGTAGAGACTGGCCAAAAAACACTATTAACCCCTCCCCCCCATCGTCCATTGTGTTTTGCCACCCATTGTCTGCCCCCCCCCCCAACAGCACTCATAAGAGCGTTGTGATAGCTGGAAGAGGTAGTATGCAGTGTGTGGAGGAGTTAGTAGTGCATGGCACGTGGGCAGAGGATGTACTAGTGCACGCCGTGTGGGGAGGAGGTAGTAGTGCATACAATTCATGAAAAATACACATTAACAAAATTATTGAAATAGAAAGATGACAAAGGGCAAAAGATTTCTACAAAAAAATTGTGGTATGACTTTTTGTCTAAAAAATACAACATATGAAACATTTTTCCTAAATTGAATTTTTACTCCAAAAGAACTCAACCAATCAGCAAAATTATACTACTAACATAAACTACAATCTCAAAATCAGTTAGAAAAGTGTTGAAAAGTTTTTACGACATGAAGAAACACTGGTCAGATTTAAAAAAAAAGGCTGAGCCTTAACATACAATCTGGCTGCATCCTTAAGGGGTTTACATAGCTTTTAAAGTTACAATTTCAGAATATTTGCTTTATATTTTATAGTAGACTTACCATCTGTCGTTTATTCTCTATCAAATTGGATCCAATTATTCCAAGAATGGATCCAAATCCGAGCTGATGGAAAGATAAAAAAAAGAAGAGACGATGCTGTTATACGTGCATAAGTGGGTATTTCTAAAATACTCTAGATACAACTACACAAAATAGATTTATGTCTTGTAATTCACATGTTACCTAATATTATCACAGGAGGGACCAATGTAATAAATACACCATACATCACATCATGGCCCACAAATATTATCCATAATAAAATGGGATCCAATAAAGAGGTCCACAATGAAGAGAGGCCTTTATACAAAGATCATTACAAACCGTTCAGACTTACTATTACACCGGGATAGTAGCCCCCCACGGTGACATTTTCAGTTCTGGTGGTTGCAGCCAGACCCACAGTCAAAATTAATATGGAGACCAGGAAAAGCGTCACAGTAACAAATATGGAATTCCGTCTTCTTCTATTAAAAGAGCCTGCAATACAATAATATAGAAATTGTGACTGAAAGATAGTTTCCTAGGTAGTTAAACAGTTTAAGACTTAAAGTATTAAGGATCCTAGCAGAATCTACCAAAGCGGGAACAAAATCCCAGATCACAGTAGGTAATAATAATTAGGTTACATTCACATTGTGTTTTCTTCAGATGCTCATCATATACATCAGGAAAGCTCCAGGTATAGACGCTGAGCAAATACATAAACATACACTGGCACGTGCCTTTGGGAAACACAGAATGGAAAGATAAAGCAAGCTGTTACTTTCCCTCCTGCTCAGAAACATATACATTCAGCAGAGGCCATCGGAGCCAATGGGGAACGGATGCAAAGCATACACAACTTCAAGTCCCCAGTGATGAAACTATCCATATACGGGGAGAGGAATAGTGAGCCGTATGTGCATACAGTGAGATATATCAGAGATATTCCATATCCCTACAACCGAGACAAATAACATGATGTGAATCTAGCCTTAGACAGGCTCCTGCCACACTGCAATAAATAAGTAGCACACAAGTAAGCTTCCCCGACTGTGTATTTATGTTATTGAGAATATACATACATAGAGTTAATCAAAGTACACCACCAGGTAGTAAAGATAGTTTGGGCTTCAAATGGTCAAGTGATTAAGGGCTGTTGGAGTTGGGGGGGGGGGGGGGTTTATATTGGTATATTTTATGCACAACTTGGAAGACCTAATATCAAAATTACTTGAGTCAAAAAATGGCCATGTGAAACCGTCAGTAGGAGAGCAGGGATGAAGAGTTGTCTTTTTTCAAAGAGATCTACCACCAGTCTATGACTCTTTTTTTCGTATTAGCTAAAGGCACTTACTGCTGGGCTCTGTACTGGACTCTGTACTTGCGCAACCAGCTGTTCCTTACTGCGGCTGCATTAGAACCCATAACATCCGGCTCCACAAATGTAGTATGATGCGCATGTGTGAGAAGTGGCGAGAGCCGAGTGATGTCACCGGTTCTCGGAGGCAGGGGGGGGGGAGGCCAGCAAAAGATGAGGCGTGCATAATTATAACCCGACAGAGTGCCGACTGTGAGCTATGATGTGGCAGGAGTGCCTGAGCTTCATTTAAATATCATCAAAAGCCATTTTTTTTTGCCAAAAGTAAAAGTTTTATTGCCTAACCAAGATATTTTCCTGAATCAGCAGCACAGAGCCTAGCAGTAAGTGCCTTTAGCTAGAAAACGTCATCGCTTGGTGGTAGATTTCCTTTAAGGTTTCCATGAAATGTATATGCAGCAGTGGTGTATTTCTACACACATTTGTTTTTTGGGGAGTCAGAACCTCACCCATCTTATAACGATTATGCTAATGAGAAGTCATCAATATCCATGTTAAAGGGTGGCAATAATCCCGCAAACAGACATTTATCCCCTATCCTGTGTAATGCTTCTACCTACTTTCTTTGTCTGATATTTTTCTTTAGGGCAGAAAAGTATAGTCTACTATGCTTTTTTAGGTCTCTAACGTAACAGTCAATTTATAATTGTTTACATTTTTTACATAATTGTGTACAGTTTATAATTGTTTACATATTGTGATGCAAATGGATATTTAAAAGGGTCTCAGCTCCAAATAACCACACAAATAAAGAACAGAATTGCTTATAACACTTTTCTAGGTTTCTAGGCTTTTCTTTTTTTCAGAAATGCTCTGTAATTTTAGAGAAATTTTAGTTTTTATATTTATGCAAGTTTACCTATCAATGCAAAGTACAAAAGAGGCCTTTTTTAAAAATTTTAATTAAAGATTATCATTTGCAAAGTGAATAAAAAAAACAAGTTTTTAAAATACTGTATAGAATCATGTATAAGCCAAATAAAGACAAAAAGACAAAAAATGTGCTGAAAAACTCCAAACTTGACTTTTACACAAAATGTATAAAAAATAAACTTACATACTCACTTTCCGATGCTCCCCGATGGTCCATGCGGCTCCTCTTGCTTCTCTTATTCACTGGTAACAGACGCGTCCAGGAGCTCTGCCTGCCGGCACTCACTATGACGTCAGCTGCGGCCACACCGGCGCGTTGTTGTGTGCACCGGCAGGAAGAGAGCATGGACCCGTCTCTGCCCACTCTGTTACCAGTGAAGAAGAGAAGCAAGAGGACTCGCGGGGAGCATCAGAAGGAGAGTATGTAAGTTTACATTATTAGGGGGGCTGCAGTGCATTACATTATTAGGGGGGCTGCAGTGCAGGGCATTTCATTATTTGGGAGGCTACAGCCATTACATTATTTGGAGGACTGCAGGGCATTTCTTTACTGGAGGAGGGCTGCATGGGGCATTGCATTACTGGGGGAGGCTGCTGGGCATTATATTGCCGGGGGCAGTGCTGGACATTACATCACTTGGGAAGGCTGTAACCAATGCATTTCCCACAATAGGCTTATACTCAACTCAATAAATTTTCCCAGATATTTGTGGTAAAATTAGGGGCCTCGGCTTATACTCGAGTATATACGTTAATAGGTGGCCAGATAATTAAAACTGTGAAAAATATAATGTCAGACAATTTTAATTAACTAAATTAAATCATTTAAATCAAGGATTCTGTGGGTATTTTTTTTTTGGTAGCCAGGGGTACACCAGCCATGAGGAGAGTTGAGACTCTTGCCGCAGGTAACACCACCTACAGGAAGATAGGGGGCAGCAGCAGGTGGGAGGTCATCTGCTACAGAGCCAGGCCTGACACTTAAAAATAATTTATTTTCAAGAGGGGGAACCATTCTATAATTCTCCTGGTTTACCCCTGCTAGTAGCAGCTACTATATCCCAATATCGGTACCCACTCCTCTTTAGGAAAGTAGATTTAAAAGAAATCTACCATCAGGAACAAGGATTGTAAACCGAGCACACTTACATGCTGCTGTGTGCCCCTTCTAGCAGGATCTATTAGCTTCTATGGCGTTTGTTTTTACAAGGGGGGTAACAACAATAATGCGAATACACCTAATGGGCTTCTGGCCCCTCAGACTCATTTGTAAACATTTTAAAGCCTGTTTTTGTAAAAACAAGCGCATAAGAAGTTAAAAGAGCAGATCCTGCCAAAGGTGTTACAAATTTTGCAGATTTTACACCCTGTAGTAGCCAAAACTATTAGCCCATGTTCTGGCAAATCCCCCCATCATTTGTCCTTCATGAGGATTCACCACTGCAATAAAGCAGCCGCAGTGCATATAAAATAAATGGCCTTCACTGAGCTGCATCGAAACCTCTTGCAGAAGCATGGCAGTGCTGTAATTCAGATCAGATGAAAAACTGTAGGTTAAATACAACCTGGACTCCATTGTCTCTATACCTTGTACAAACAGACAACACAATACAGCAGTGCAAAATCCTAATGCTGCAATTCTTCCTGATCTCATAACTTACATCATGGAATTTTATGCAATTATGCCAACACTTTGCCACTTGTTTTTACAATGCTTTAATGGAATATTCAAATATCTCCTCACTAAAATCTGCAAATGTAACAAGAGTAATATATTTCATCTTCAAAAGAAAGCATAAAATCTGGCAGAAGTCGGATAATCTGCATTTACTTAATTACTAGATCATCAGAATATTTCTGCAAGGCAATTAGATGTGCAGTGATTAATATCCATTTATCATCAGTATGAAGTATAAGACGCCAGAGTCCAGGAGAATAAACAACGGTGTCTACATTAGTCACTGAACATTTGCATTGGTATTATTGGCTATTATTTTATGTTACTGAAATATGATTTGCTTACAATTTAAATGCGATATTGTCATTAAAAAACACTACTGACATGTATCATAGTATATAATCACAGAATATAAGGTTGGAAAAAGGCGCGGGTCCGTCAAGTCAAACCTAGAAGATTAAACAAATGTTTTTGCCCATAACCTGTGATATATTTTCTCTCCAGAGAGTTCCATAGTCTCACTGCTCTTTGGGTAAAGAATCCCCGTCTATGGCCATGGTAGCATCGCCTCTCCTCTAGGCGTAGAGGATCCCCCCTGTCTATGTTGATGGTAGAATCGCCTCTCCTCTAGGCGTAGAGGATGCCCCCTTGTCCTGGTCACAGGCCGAGGTATAGAAAGATCTTTGGAGAGATCCTTGTACTGTCCGTTCAGGTATTTGTACATTGTAATGAGGCTTCCCCTCAGCCGTCTTTTTTCTAAACTGATTAATCCCAAATTTTGTAATCTGTCATTGTATTCTAGTTCCCCCATTCCTCTAATAACAATATTCCATGTGTGGTCTGACCAGGGATTTGTATAAGGGCAAAACTATGTCTTTATCATGAGAATCTATTCCTCTCTTGATATATCCCATAATTGTATTTGCTTTAGCAGCAGCCTCCTGGCTCTGGTCACTAAATTTAAAGGGAACCTACCACCACGAATCTACCTATAAAGGTAGATCGGGTGGTAGGTGGATGTAAGGGACGTGAGGATAGCTCTTTTTAGAGCTAATCCTCACGTCCCCGCTAACTTTATGTAGACTTTATTCCCCTAATATGTAAATTTCGTTATGCGGCTACTGGGGCGTGGAGTAGCCGGCACGAGGCTACACAGCGCGGCTACTCCACGCCCCAGTAGCCACATTACTCCTCCTACCCGGTTGCTTGCGGCGCGCAGCTCCTCGTAGCTGCGCGCCCTCGTCCGACAAGCCGGCTACTGCGCATGCGCAGTAGCTCCGGCCTCGGAGCTGGGACTGCTCAGCCGTCGGCCGGCGTTCTGCGCATGCACGCAACCGGGTAGGAGGAGTAATGTGGCTACTGGGGCGTGGAGTAGCCGCGCTGTGTAGCCTCGTGCCGGCTACTCCACGCCCCAGTAGCCGCATAACGAAATTTACATATTAGGGGAATAAAGTCTACATAAAGTTAGCGGGGACGTGAGGATTAGCTCTAAAAAGAGCTATCCTCACGTCCCTTACATCCACCTACCACCCGATCTACCTTTATAGGTAGATTCGTGGTGGTAGGTTCTCTTTAAGTTTACCATCCACCAATACCCCCAAGTTCTTTTCAGCTCCAGTTTTACCAAGTAGTTGACTGATTAGAACATAGTTGTACTTTTTGTTTCCATGGCCAAAGTGCATAACTTTACATTTAAACTTAAGCCATTTAATTAAAATGTGCAATTAAACTTTTCTCCAACCAAACCCTCCAGTTTCCACAAATCCCTCTGTAATACAGGCAGTCCCCGGGTTACGTACAAGATAGGGTCCGGAGGTTTGTTCTTAAGTTGAATTTGTATGTAAGTTGAAACTGTATATTTTATAATTGTAGATCCAGACAAAAAAAAATTGGCCCCAGTGACAATTGGAGTTTAAACATTTTTTGCAGTAATGGGACCAAGGATTATCAATAAAGCTTCCTTACAGACACCTTACAGCTGATTATTGCCATCTGGCACTATAGTAAAGCATTCTGAGAGCTTCAACAGAGGTCAGAGGGGTCTGTCTGTAACTATGGGTTGTCTGTAAGTCGGCTGTCCTTAAGTAGAGGACCACCTGTACTATACTATTGGCCTTGGTATTAATTACTTTACAAAGTTTGGCATCATCTTCAAACAATGAAACTCTACTGTGTAAACCCTCTGTCGTCATTAATTAAAATATTAAAAAGAAGGGGTCCCAATACGGACCCCTTTGGCACTTCACTGGTAACATCAGCCCAATATGACAATGCTCCAAATACATAGATTTCCCCTAGTCCCAGCAGTCTCAATTTATGTAACTACCTTTTAAGCAGCACTTTATCAAAAGCCTTGGAAAAGTCCAGATACTCACAGATTAGTTTGACAGGACCTGTTCTTCATGCTGATACTGGGTTATAAGGTTATGTACAGTAAGATGCAGGATAGCATATCTTAAATATTTTCCCCACAACCAATGTTAGACTCACAGGTCTGTAGTTTCCAGCATCGCTTTTTGATTTTTTGTTATCATTTGCTATGCGCCAGTCCTGTGGAACAGAACCAGTTCTTAATGAGTCTTTAAATATTAAAAATAATGGTCTGTCTATTACAGTACGTAATTCATGCAGAAACCAGTTGTGTAAGCCATCTGTGTCCAGGGATTTGTCTATTTTAGTGGTTTTGAAGCAGCGCCGAACTTTGTCCTGGATAAAACTGTTGACGTTCAAAAGAGAATATACATCATTCCTCATCATGTCTTCAACCATGGGATTTTCCTTTTTAAGGCCCAGTGTGATATAAACTGGATCTATAAAATCACAGAGGCAGACAGTGTAGCACTGAAGTCAAGCTGGCTTAAAACACCTCCTCCCCTTGTGATTGACATCATGCGCCAGCCTACAGAAGAGTCTTATAGTGATGTTCCTGGATGTAGACATGTCATTCACAGCAAAAAGAGCATTCTGAGGCATGGATAGCTTGACTTCAGTGCCGAGTTCTGTGACTTGATACAACCAATTTACATCTCACATTAAAGGGGTTATCCGGGTTTAAAAAATTTCTTATGGCCGGGCTGGGGAGGGCTATTTAAACATAATAAACATGTACTTACCTCCTCCGGTGCTGCCGATGTCCCGCACCGCGGCTGGTCTTCTCTGTGCGCCGGTTTCGTTACAAGTGCGCACAGAGAGCTTCCGGCCGGCCGGATGCTCCCATGTGCACCATCTCCCAGCGCTTAAAACGCTGAGAGATAGGGACGGATGGGAGGAGCCGTCCACATCGCGGACCGGAAGCTCCCTGTGCGCAGCTTCCGTGCGCGGGACATCAGCGGCACCGGGCGAGGTAAGTACACATTTATTATGTTTAACTAGCCCTCCCCAGCCCGGCCATAAGAAATTTTTTAAACCCGGATAACCCCTTTAAAGTTGATTTTCTGGATGATGCCGCCATATTGGGCCATGAAAGAAACTGATCTGGAAGATGTTCATCTACTTGACAATGGTAGTAGTTTATTAGGACGATTTCCGCCCACAGGTTCCCTTTAACGTTCTAGAAGGTAGATTTAGCCATGGACCGTATGGATCTCATGACCCATCTTTCTCCAGCCATTTTATGGACAGGAATGGCAGCTGATGAGGTAAAAAGTATTTCTGAACCTGGGGCTTTCCTTTACTTTTCAAGAGAAAGGTGCACAATTTTTAATACAATGTGCTTCCAGCCTGAAGTCCTGCCACATTATTTGTACACATTGGTAATGCATTGTGGGGATATATATACGGATTCCACTTATACAATAGTTTTACTAATAGGAACATTGAATTTTGGATACAATTAGGTTTGTGGTATGTTTCCCTAAGGACAATTTAACTGTACAATGCACTTAGTATTAAAGTGAAAACATAATTGGCTATGATGGCTATAATGAGTTTGCAAAGTTTATTAACCCCTTCATGACCAAGGGTCATTGATGCCTGAATGTCCGAGTAAATTTTTGCAGTTCTGTTATGTGCTTCTTTAATGCGATCCCCACCGCCCATCCGCGGCTCTCGAGTCTAAAGACCCTAACCCTAGGGAGAAGGGAGATGCAGTTTACTACCGTGTGTTCCTTCTCCAATCCTCACAGCATCGCCGCCGGCAATACAGACACGTTGGTCACGTGACCGTCGGGTCTGTAGGGGGTTAATCAGATTTTGGATCAGTGCTGGACTGGATGTGATCAGACCCAGCAGCTCTGCCCTCACAGGGGGTCGTTTCCCCCCATAACTGGGGCTCTTACAGATGTACCAGTTACAGGTGAAAAATAGAAGTTAAAGGGGTATTCTGGGAATATGAACGTCTGATACAAAAAGCCATAATGCTATTAATATAGCAAAACTCAATGTCATTAGTCATAAAACGGAGCTTAAATAGTTTGATTTTATGATTCACAAAATGTTATGGAGTTTATAAAGTAGGCAGAGTTATCACCAAGATGTCCGCCATTGGATACTACAACTCCCATGATCCTATAGTACTCAGTAACTCCTCCTCCCTCTTATGTTCTGCTTCCAGTGATGATGTAACAGAATGTCCTGCTCTGTTACCATAGTAATGATGTGTAACTGCCATCACTGCACATTACCTCGCTAAGGTGACTTCTCACCACAACACTAGCCATACTGGATGTATAGCAACCAATTGACAACAGCCAAACGTAGTGGTGATCACAGGCAGGTGCAGGACATGTGATGTGGACATGTGACTTCTGTCCTGTGTCTGCTCTAAGCAGAGAAAATGAACAGACGGATTAAAGGGTCAGTAGCATTTCAATTCTTCATTACAGTCTATGTCATCAGCATTTTCTTCTAAGGGGAGCAAACTTTTAAATAACAACTAATTAAATATTAGCTTATATTTTGAGTGCCCACTTGTATATGAATTATGCTGATTCCAGGAATACCCCTTTTAGAAAAAAAATGTGAAAAGACAAAAAGAAATGTCCCCCAGGGGACATTGGCGGACAAGCCCCATAGCAGCCAAAGCCCATACAAGTTTTAAATCCACGTGCCACTCTAAAGACGTTCTTTTCAGTGCAAAGTCGGACAGAAAACTGGCGCAGCCAGAATAATAGATCTGGCCCAATGTGTAATATATTGTCATATACAGCCGCTCTCCCTCTGAAAGCAGGAAAAGAAATGCAGGTCAACAGGCAAACAAAAAAATTGCAACTCTTCTGTATTTTGGGCTTACTCCTTGTTATTGAACAGACGAATGCAGTGTGGGTGATATCCTTGCCACAGTCAGAGAAAAAACAACTTGCCCGGTCAAAATTATCATCAAAATGGGAAATACTGCATCACTTTAGTGAAAATATCACGGACCTGTCGATGCGTGAGGTAAGTGCACAAACATGTCATTCTGATATTCTCAGCTGTCTGGAAGCTTCCTGACCCCGCTGCCTGGAACATGTATTAGGTTGCAGCAGGTGTCTGATGCTTCCATCTTAGGGATAGAGTACAGTTTGTTTCAATACACAACTGCATATATGCAAGTCAGGTAGAAACTGGGTTGTAGTTTAAATATATTAATAAGCATTTTCATCATAGAAGATTAATGGTTGTCTGAGGAATATGACCGTTTATTAACTTCACTGCAAGTTACAGCAAAATAACTTATTAAAGGGGTTGGAGGAGGCAGTGCAAATGTTCTTGCTATGCCCCTCCAACCACTTCTATGGGAGCGGATATGACGGAGGAGGAATGCAAACAGCAATGACTGCACACGTCCATACGCTGGAAGGCAGCAGGACACGGGACATCACAGGAAGTCCTGAGTGCTGCTGCTCAGAGGTCACGTCCTGGCAGCTTTACACAAACTTTACCAGGGTAATTATTATATAGGTGACCCCATGGTCTTGTACTTACCCTGGTAAAGTTTTGTAGTAATGGCAATAAAATGCCAGCATTATATCAACATTTACAAACATTACTTTCTATTGGTATTCCCCCGCTTCCCCACAATTAACAGATCAGTAGAGACCAGCATTGAACACCCCTGACAATCATCTGCCACAGCTATATGGACATATATGGGAAACAATAAACATAAGAAAGGATACAATACAAAAGTAACAACAGGATATGGGAAAGCAACCAGGATGCATGAATGATGCACAGAGGGGATAAAGAGAGAGGAAGCAGGTACAGGCCACCATGGCTCAGGATTAAAGAGTATAGAGGCACGAGGAGCAGATCGCTAAGGGAGGCCAAACCTCCACCCAGGACCTAGAGTCTGACGAACTTCGAAAATCAATCCAAGGAAACCAAATCAGAGTGTAGTTGGAAATTTGGAGATCTGCCAAACGCTTAATGGTTCTCATCTCCTCCTCCCTTAATATGGTTCATTGCCTCAAACCATAGGGCCCCAGTAGGATAAGTAGAGGATTTCCATGGTCTGTCCATCTGCCAGATTATCACCAATGTCGCAGGAATTATTTTTTGATTGAGGAGATTAGACGTTTTCAGACTACAGATTTTTTCCACTGATCCAATGCTGTCAGTGAATGCAAACAGAACAGGTTGCAAATTGACCACTGATTAGTGAAAAAAAAAAACTGAAGTGTGAAAAAGCCCATTAAAACAAATGGTTCAGTAGGGCATCAGTAAAAAAAAAAATCACTGAAATTTTATTCTCATCCATCCCCCTTTCCCTCTTGTGTTCTACCTCCTGTGTTTATCTTCCCATTCCCTCAACCCCGTCCTTCGCAATCTTTGTTTCTCCTTTCTCTGATTGTCTATTGTGTCTAATGTGTATTCTTTTATTGCATTCAACGTGCATAGATTCTAATTTTTACACCTTTGTTATCTATAGTGGGGGATTGCCTCATATCAGTGTTGGATCTTTGACTTGCCTATTGCAGAGGTCTCCCCTATTCGGTTTGCTATAATTGCCGATTGCAATATAATGTTTACTTTCCATTACAAATTGTAGTAATAGTTTAATTGAAAGTGCCTTTACGATTACGATTCTTTGCAATTACCTGCATTTCTGCCATTGTCATAAATAAAGTTTATTGAACAGAATAAAACACTGAAGCCACAACAAGAAAACCAATCGTATGTGTCTTTAAGCCAAAATGGGTTCAGTGAAAAATCACTGATGTGAAAAAAACGCCAATTCAACCTAAAAAGTAAGTCTCGTAGTTCACGCCAATTGCTGTATTCCCATTACAGGCAGTCCCTGGGTTACGTACAAGATAGTGTCCGGAGGTTTGTTCTTAAGTTGAATTTGTATGTAAGTCGAAACTGTATATTTTATAATTGTAGATCGAGACAAAAAATTTTTTGGCCCCAGTGACAATTTGAGTTTAAACATTTTTTGCTGTAATGGGACCAAGAATTATCAATAAAGCTTCATTACAGACACCTTACAGCTGATCATTGCAATCTGGGACTATAGTAAACCATTCAGCAAGCTTCACCAGAGGTCAGAGGGGTCTGTCTGTAACTATGGGTTGTCTGTAAGTCGGGTGTCCTTAAGTAGGGGACCACCTGTATTGTCAGTCAGTGCTTCTACAATATCGTCTATGGCGCTTCTGTAGAAATTAAACTTACAAAAGCAGAATTTTACCTTTGTCTATGTGCTACTAGAGGAAAAATAATAATAATATTTCACTATATACAAAGAGGTAACAAAATATCCTGACAGATTACGTAAGCTGTAAGGGTGCAGTACTTCACCAATGGGAGCCCAACAACCTGATATCCACCAATCAGCTGTCTGGACAACTTCCAAGCACTTTGAAGGAGGTCAGCAAGTTGAAGGACATTCAGTTACACCCAGTTCTAATTTACAAAAAAGTCTCAAGACCAAAGACATTTTTGGTTTTAAAGAACCTGAGAACATGTGAATATCCTGTGTGACATCCCTAAAACTAACAAGCAAAACAAGATGATACTGTACATAATGTATGGTGCCAGAATTTCCACTAATTGGCAAATTAGAAGAAAGACAAGTATTTTTCGGACTATAAGGCGCACCGGATTATAAGGCGCACCATCAATAAATGCCTGCTAAACCGTCTAGGTTCATATATAAGGCGCACTGGAGTATAAGGCGCACCTGATTATAAGGATGAATGACCAGCAGGTGGCAGACATGCGCACAGTTCAAGGCAGCTGTTGTCTGTAAGTACAGTTTATATATAAGGCGCACTGGACTATAAGGCGCACCTTTGATTTATGAGAAAATCAAAGGATTTTTAGTGCCCCTTATAGTGTGAAAAATACGGTACATGTTATCTACATATTATTATTATTCTATAAAGCACTGCCTCTAAAAGCCCTGCATTTTCCCTTGTACCATAGACATTTTCCTATGATTGGAAAGAGGAGTGATTTTATTGGCATGACCTCTTTGTCCAAGTGAGAGGTCATTCCAAAAATGTATGTCTTTTTCTATTACAATAATCACACAGAGAAAATATTGAGCAACTTAATCCCAGTGGATTGAACAGGGCCATTTCTAATCCAGCTTCATGCATGATGCGTTTCCCCATCATCCCTCTTCAAGACTGACAGCTGTATCATCAGCATAAAAACATACATTAACAGATCAGACTGTCAGAATGCCTATAAAAGATATTGATAAATGACAAAATTCATTGTGAAATATTTAATATGAAGGTTTATTTATACAGAAGGCAGTATTCATCCATTACATGCCTTCTATTTCACTGTATACACCATTTAATAATAATAATTCCTTTATTTATATAGTGCACACAGATTACTCAGCACTACACAGGGCTTGCCAAATCCGTCCCTGTCCCCAATGGGGCTCACAATCTAATTTACATGTTTCACACTTTATATTCATTGCCTAAATGCTAAGGTCGTGTTCACATCCCTTATCATTTCAGTTGTTCTGTTACCGGAACCAAAGAACTAAAATCCCTTTGGGCACGGATTCCTAATATTAGGGACACAAAGGCACTGCAGTTTCAAAAGTGTCACAATAAGGCTGAAAATACTCTAACACACTTCATGAATCAAAAATGGACCATGTGGTAGCCAGATTTCACAGACCGAACACTGCTCCGGGAATGGGACTCCAAGCACAATACAGCTCCAAGCACAATACAGGCAGTCCCCTGGTTACATGCAAGATAGGGTCTGGAGGTTTGTTCTTAAGTTGAATTTGTATGTAAGTCGAAACTGCATATTTTATAATTGTAGATCCAGACAAGAAAAATTTTGGCCCCAGTGACAATTGGAGTTTAAACATTTTTTGCTGTAATGGGACCAAGGATTATACATAAAGCTTCATTACATACACCTTACATCTGATCATTGCAGCCTGGGAATATAGTAAAGCATTCAGAAAGCTTCACCAGAGGTCACAGTGGGCAGAGGGGTCTGTCTGTAACTATGGGTTGTCTGTAAGTCGGGTGTCCTTAAGGTGGTGTTATTCCATGGGGAGGAACAGACTCCATGTATCATATATAACTATGATGCTTGAAGTCCAGTCCTGACAGAAGTGTTTAGTCACACGGTCTGTGATTCGCATGCCTGTTCTTAGGTGCCTATTTTTCAATAGATCCTGCATTTAGACATTTTATGGCCTATTCTCTGGATATTCCATCAACATCTGTTAAGTGCAAGTCCCAAACAAGGGACCTACATCTGTCTTAAAGATAGGAATCCACCAACTGAAGTCACTTGGATGTTTTGCCTCACAGAAGTGAATTGGAAACATCACATATAAAGTAACTTGCCGGATAGAAAATATCTGGCTGCCTTTGGTGTCCACATCCAGATTGGTTGGGTCGGCCATTCCATTCTTCCAATTTCCCTTGGCAAATCTCAGTGTGCATGTTACAGAGCTTAGGACCAACAGTTGTCCTTTTCCCCACCCCATCCTTAATTTCCCCATCCCCCCTTCCCATACCTAGAGTATTAAAAAAAATACATAAAAAAAAATCCTGTTTAGTCAACATTTCAGTAGAGAACATCTCGTGCAAGAAATAACCATTGGTAGCAGCGTTATCTTCGGTATACAGTGTAGCAGACTTTTGGAGGGATCTAATTTGATGTGCCATATGTAAATATCTATCTAATTTCTCCATAGCATTGAGGTTGTCTGAGAATTGAAAGGAAATCTACCACTTGGAAAACTTCAATTTAAAGCAAGCATATCTTCTTGTTGGAGTTGGTAACCTGATGCTGGATTGTGGAGTAGCCATAAAACCTTATAATGTTTGCAAAAAAAATAGTTTTTTGGTAATTAGACCCGGGCACTCCGTGCTCTCTGTGGTGCCAATTATGCTCGACTCCTGCATGCTGTGTAATCCACTCCCTCCCATTCAGCAGTTCCCAAGAGTTAGTGGTGTCACCTGGCTTTTGGTGCTCATCATTCCTGCCATGCAGCCGGCTTCTCCTCAGTGTGGCTGCAACATACAACCTTGAACAGCTGTACTGTCTGCTCACATGGAAGGCACTTCCAGGTTGTATTGTCCAGCCAGCTACATAATACAACCCAGAAGCGGCTTCACTGTGAACCGACAGGGATGATGAGCGCGCATGCGCTACAGTTCCCGACAGCTGGGTGACGTTACCAGATCCCGGGAACTGCTGAATGGGAGGGAGTGGATTAAATGAGCACCTGACTGCCCTGGTGATGTGCAAGCTTAATTAGCATACCGTATAAGGCAAGTTTTTCAGCCAAAAATTTGGCAAAAAAAAAAAACAACAAAAAAAACACTGTACTCTTTCCAACGCTCCCGCAGGTTCTCTTCTTTCTTTGGCGATGCCACGGTTCCGTGTCCCTGCGCAGTGCCGTCGCACGCACCATGACATCAGTTGATTGCTGACATCATAATGTTTTTAACGATGGTGGCGCACACACTATGATATCAGCAAGCGGCTGTCCTCATGGTGCATGCAATGGCACCACACAGGGACATGGAGCCGGACCATTGCCAAAGAAAGAAGAGGACCTGTGGGTCGTCGGAAAGAGGAGTACAGTGTTTGTTTGTTTCTTTAAAGACTAGACAAACTCGGGCTAGGGGGTCGCCAGGCTACACACCGGAGGCAGGGGGCCACCAGGCTACACACCGCATTTGAATGTGCAATACGCCCATCCATTTAAATAGACGTATTGCCCACCATACCGTGCCACACTCCTCCCTCTCTCCAGCGTGCAGCCTAAATCAGAACGGCCATGGTGGAACAATGGGGGGATTGAATAGGTGAGTATTATATGCACATATTTTATAAATTTTATTAATAAAATTTTATCTAAATAGTGCCATTATATTCCACAATGCTTTACAAATCATGTGGTACATACACAAACATAATAAGATCAATTACATGTCATATGAAACAATAGGAGTGAGGGCCTTGATCACAAGAGCTTACAGTCTGCAATATTTTCTGTAGTTTTACGTTTATTCTTCTTCTTGAAATCTCGTTTGAGAGTACTAGCCTTCCATGGGTTACCATAAGAAAAAAAAAATTACATATACTGTCAAGCAGCTTCTGAATGACAGGAGTTAAAAAGTACAGGTCAATAGCTAATAAGCGAAGAGTGACAGGTCCTGTCAAAATACATAACTGAAGATGCTCTGTATATTATTATCAGGCTGCCTGAATACTACAAGACAGGGTATAGAATTGGCACTGACCTAAGCATAGAATAGCAAGGTTATTTATGGAGACAAGATGACTGATTTTTGCAGCTGGAATATTTAAGCCACCAATGACACCGCAATAACCCATATCCAGTACCTACAGTTTGACAACAAGCTAGCTAAGATGGCCACATCGAGCATACGTCTCAAGGTCAGTGGGAGAGTAACCACTATGTAATGACGGTGCTGAAGAAGTCTAGGTTGTTTTTTTTTAAGACTTTTGATCTTGAAAAAAATCGCTCAGCAGTCTGACCCTCAAATCATCTTTGCTGTATGCAGAAAACATGCATATATAACTTCACTGTGATAAAGGGGTATAGTGGATGTGAGATGGAGTGATATATGGAAGTAAACAGAGCGTGTACGCATGATGAAAGTGTAATGAGTGTTGTTTCTGCCTGGAAAACCTCTAATTACATTAGACAGAAACACCAGAGCCGGATGCACTGCACTATCATCCGCAGCAGTGTCTGCTGCATCCAACATATAACATGGAGAAGATCTGCGTCATCCCATAAGCATATCGTATCAGCTGGAGACACAATAGAAGTAACAAGGATGATAGTACACTGCATAATTTACTACTAATAAGGCAGTGTTAACACCTGGCACTATGCATTCAGTTTTAAAAACAGGGACAACAAAACAGAAACCAACAATAACAATGGCCAATAAACCTCAGTTATGTTCACATGACATGGACACCACCAAAAGTGATGCACTGACTTCTACTAGGAGCAATTGGACTCAAGTCATCTTAAATGTATTGGCAAAACAACAAAGTATGTAGTCCTACTATTTTTTCCAGAAACTGATATTTTGTATATTATATTCACAGACACTTACAGCTTTATAGACAAATATTAGAATAATCCCATAAAATGTTAACATGACACAAACAAAAATACTTAGGTCTTATGACCTCTCATCTCAAATGCAATGTTGGATTGTGTGTTACATGGAACAAGCAGATGAAATGGTTGTGATGCCTACTCTCTACTCGAACTCCAAGCCTGGCAGCCTTATACTCTGGTTGACCAGCCCGTCCATACCCACATGTGATAAAAACATTGAGGCAAAGTGTAGACTGCCAACAGTGAACCAGCTACAGAGTAATTGTTATCTTTATCCCATCCTGGAAAAAGTGAAGTGACCTTCCGCCCTTCCTCTGTGTGTTGCTTGTAGAAGGTGGTGCCTGTGCCTTCCAGAATGGGACGACACCTCATGGGTCTACGCTTTACCGCCAAGTCCGCCAACACTGGTTGCACGGACCCGAGTCCCGTCGGCAGCAGATGCTCTCTACGTTACGTTTTACTTTTCACTGGATCAGGTGAGAGACACTCCATCGTACATAACCCTTCTCAAGTGAAATACACTTGAATCCTCTGCACTTTTTGTCTCTCTTCTCTCATTGGCTCCGTTGGTGCATATCTGTGGAACCCCACATTAACGCATTCAACGCCAGCCTTCCCTTCGTTTCCATCCTGGAAAAAGCATTGCCAGAATCCCCTAGTGGGGCATCAATGGCTATAAGTCGCCACACACCTAAAAGGTGGCCATAATTGCCAAAGTCAGCACAAGGAGAGTTCTAACATCCCAATACTGGCCTACCTACCCTTATATGCTTGCTACTGATGATTTTTCCTTTTTTGGAATCGGTGTGTTTCATTTTTGGCTAGTGTAGCAGCAGACCGTGACCGCATATGGACACTTCAAATTACCCTGAAGCAGGGTTTGACGCATACTAGCCAAGGTGGCTGATGGTGAGCACCCCATTGGGGACTGTTGTTTACAATTCACTCTTTACCTTACGTTATTACCTACCAACAACAACTTTATCATTAAATGAGAGCTAAGCAGCTTGGACTGGGCCATCAGAGGACCACCCAGTGCGCCCATACCCAAAATAAAAATGGACCCTAAAAAGGCAACCAAGGGCCTATGGTCTATTCCTTATGTGTATATTATAAATATTCTAAAACATATGAGGATGATGTGGCTATATAGGTGAAGGCTGCACCTGCAAAATTAGTTGCTCTGGTGATTCATGGAAATTTCTATTCTGGACCTAAGGGTGAATTTACAGATCTGCTGCATAAATTAATAAAGTTGGCAAAAAAACAAACAAAAAAAGAAATAACGCCCATCTTATTTATAGTATCCAAATTATTTGTTCTCATAAAGAGAATACATTTGATAACTGCTGTAATTTTTTTTAACAAACAAGTTAATAAACTCCAAAGGTGAAGACATAGTAAATTTGTGGAAGATGCTAATATGTTAAAAAATGATTACGGTACAGCTAAAAGCATTGTAATACTACATCAGTCCCCTGGATGGCAGTTCCTCCCTACATACATTTGTGGTATTGGAGAATGATTTATTAAAACCATAACATGAACTAATTTTAGGAGAGACAATAAAAGTTTGCAAAGCTCTTTAATCATGTTAAAGTTATTGTGTATTATGAGCAGGGTCATACTAGTTCAGGTATGGAGTTTGGGTGCGTGACCTGGACGTATTGCCGGATGAGCAGCTGAACAGCCAATCAAGGAAATTGACCCCCCTGATAGTAGCCATGGCCATAGGTTGAACGGATGAACCCGAACTAAAACTACAGGTCTGCTTATCTCTAGTCAGGACCCCACGGGACATCTATTCTGTTTATAGGTGTATAATAGGTAGTAAATTTCTTTCTGATTGGTTGGTGAAACAGCTTTTGGCCAGGGTACAGGCTGTTTTTCTGTTAAGTCTGAACAGTTCTTTCACCTCCCTAATTGTAAATAATAGGAAACAGGTTTATAGGCATAAGTAACAGTATCTGGCCGACCAACTACATCCGCATGCAACGTTTTTACTTAAGAGTCACAAAACCCTAACCTTAACATTGTGTGTACACAGTGCGTAGCTGTAGCCAGAGCATGGCATACAGTGCGTAGCTGTAGTCAGAGCATGGCATACAGCGCGTAGCTGTAGCCAGAGCATGGCATACAGCGCGTAGCCAGAGCATGGCATACAGCGCGTAGCCGCAGACAGAGCATGGCATACAGCGCGTAGCCGCAGACAGAGCATGGCATACAGCGCGTAGCCGCAGACAGAGCATGGCATACAGCGCGTAGCCGCAGACAGAGCATGGCATACAGCGCGTAGCCGCAGACAGAGCATGGCATACAGCGCGTAGCCGCAGACAGAGCATGGCATACAGCGCGTAGCCGCAGACGGAGCATGGCATACAGCGCGTAGCCGCAGACGGAGCATGGCATACAGCGCGTAGCCGCAGACGGAGCATGGCATACAGCGCGTAGCCGCAGACGGAGCATGGCATACAGCGCGTAGCCGCAGACGGAGCATGGCATACAGCGCGTAGCCGCAGACGGAGCATGGCATACAGCGCGTAGCCGCAGACGGAGCATGGCATACAGCGCGTAGCCGCAGACGGAGCATGGCATACAGCGCGTAGCCGCAGACGGAGCATGGCATACAGCGCGTAGCCGCAGACGGAGCATGGCATACAGCGCGTAGCCGCAGACGGAGCATGGCATACAGCGCGTAGCCGCAGGCGGAGCATGGCATACAGCGCGTAGCCGCAGACGGAGCATGGCATACAGCGCGTAGCTGTAGACAGACAGAACATAAAGGAAACAGTATAGATGTAGACAGAACATACAGTATGCAGTATAGCTGTAGACAGACAGATCATTCATATATACCTATATCTCATCAGTTATGATATAGGAAGGGGAGGCACACATCATGTAAAATACAAAGGTTGTTACAACAAGCTTAGCTGCCAGCGTCAATGTGGACAGTCTCACAGAAAATAGGGCACTGCTACATAAATGGTTAAAACGCTTTTTATATGTTGTAACTACAAGCTCAAACTGACAAGCATCTTGTGGGTAACACAAACAGAAAAACCTCAATATTCTTCCTAGTAAAATACTGGACCAGGTCTGCAAACCAATGGACCCCAATGAAGCCCTCTGGGTATCCCTTGTAGCAGTCATGTCGGAGACCTGGCACTCGTGTTACTCTTGCAGTACTGCTTCTGTGCCGGGTACATTGCTGTATATGTCATTTCTGTGTATTCCACCTTCATAGATGATGTGCAGAATGTGGGACATATGTGACACATACTGAACCCCTAAGCTGATCTGCACCCCCACATGCTGTGATACATGATGCTGCAGGATTATATTGGGGTTTTTGTTGGAGTAAATATTGATGATGTAACATACAAGGAAACAGTGGATGCACACACAGACAAAACTCAGTGCTGTGATGGTACAACCTGCATGCCAGGGATGAGAGCTGGCACCTCTGATGATAAACACATACATTGAGGGAAGCCTATACCATCCGGCATGTGGAGGGTGCTGCTGACGTCACTGCCTGGCTGATGAGACCCGTCACCTTGTGAGTGTGCAAGCACAACAACAACAACAAGGACATGCACGCCCTGCACAGCCAGGCTGCACTCACTCACCCGTAGAATCTGCAGCTGGGATGTCAGAGCGCTGGGACGTGTGCTGAGTCAGCATGCTGCAGGGCTCCTGCTACTCCAGCCACACCGCGGACAGGCTTCTAGGAAAGGCGGCTGTGCACTGGGGAGGGCTCGGGCGCATAGCATCCATAGGGGCTGCAGGGAGCACCGCGCCTCACTGCCCCAGCCTCCTCCTCAGGCATAGTCCCACAGCAGCCCTGGCCATTGTGACAGCTACGAGATGGATAGGACGGTCACGTGATCGGAGAGGCGGAGCGTCCTCCTAATGCAGCTCCGTAGTAGTAGAGATAGAGGGGGACCGAGGATTGCATAGAGGGGGCGCTGGGGGGAGTTATAGTCCTTAGACTTTGTACAGCACCAGTGTGAGTTATCATTAAATAGGGAAAGGGATTAGAGAGTGACGTGGCCAAAATATAAACTTCATTCATTTCAGGGGCATAACTAGAGAGGGGTGTAGAGAGTGCGGTCGCAACCGGGTCCAGGTGACTTAGGGGGACCCATAAAGTGTCAAATTCCCATATGAGAAGACTGGTACTATAATCAATACATTATAGTCGGGGGCCTGAGAGAAAGAGGGACAAAAAAGTCCTGCCCCTTGTCCCACCCACAGCATAGTATAATTTTGACCTACCCTCCCTCATATTGTGGTCCCCTGTCCTTCAGCCTCCTCCTGTAGCTTCCTGTCCTCCAGCTTCCTCTTGTGGCCTCCTATAGCCTCCAGCCTCTTCCTGTAGCTTCCTGTCCTCCAGCTTTCTCCTGTTGCCTCCTGTCCTCCATCCCCTTCCTGTAGCCTCCTTTCCTCCAACCTCCTGTGGCCTCCTTTCCTCCAGCCTCCTCCTGTAGCCTCCTGTCCCTCCTGTGTGTGGGGGCATTTACAGAATATGAGAGGGCCTGTCTAAAAATATACCTGGGAGATTGTACATAAACTGAGGGGGCTGCATACAAAAAGACCAGGGGGCTGTATATAGACTGCGAGGGTAGAGGGCTGTATATAGATTATCGTGGCTGTGGTCAAATGATGTGTTTCTATCGTGATTTGAAACGCATTGGGAGAAACACATCATCAAACGAATATGTGTTATATTAGCAGGAACATGTGTTATAACATTCATAATAATATTGATTAACAGTGTAAAACAGAAAACTCCATGTTACTTATTTAAAGGGATATTCTCGTCTGGGCATTCACATCCAGATTCATTAATGTGCCATATATAAACATTTCTTCAATTAGCTGTTATAAAATTTTTTTTTCCTGTGTAAAGATAATTTCTCATAAATGTAGTCATATGGTCCCTTAGAAACAAGACTGTGTCCTTGGATACATCCACCTCTGCTGGAGGGATTGCACAAAGAAACCAAAGGTTTTTGTATATGAAATGTCCGGGAGTTACTGCAGGTCCCACATCCGTCCTGTGGTAATAAACGCTGAAGCCAGGTGGCAAGTAGTGAATAGCACATGTCTGGCCACCGCTGCTACAGTGTGTGGTGGTCGTATCCGAGGAAGCTATCCCATTTCTAAGCGACGACATCACCGCATTTATGAGAAATTATCTTCACACAGGAACATTTTTTTAATAACATCCAATTGAAGACATGTTTACATATGGTAAATGAATTAAATTAAATTTAAATGCCCTTATGGGAATACCCCTTTAAGTAATTTAAGTGCGTCTTGGGATTTTTTTGCCTTTTATGTTAGTACTAACACAATGCATATACATTATTATTATTAATAATATTTATGGGTCTCTACCACAAAAGGCATGGTAGATTTCCTTTTTAGTTAGGGGTCGGTTGGACCTCTCGTTTTCGTGATCTGTGTGGGACTTAGCACTGAGACCTTCACTGATCAGCAAGTTAGGCCCTATCCCTTGGATAGGGCCTAACTTTGCTTCGTGGGAAAACCCCTTTAACTTTTATTCAAAACCTTAATATCATTGATGCAAGAAGCATGAAAAGAAAACCTAAACTGCCATCAAAAGGCTATTTTGTACCCTTAAAGAGAAACCTGTCAATCAGAAAGTGGGCACTATAGTAAGCAGCTCCTAGTGCTAAAACAAATGCAGCAGTGTTACAATGATATCGTTATCGGAAACCTCCGATAACGCTAACACCGCTACGGAGTACAATAGCTTTGAGAGCGGTCCGGTGTATTCATGAGGGGACGATCCGAGTCGCTGCCTCTACCCTGTCCGCTCCTTAGCTCGGCGGTGACTGCCGCACGTTATGCTGCAGTCACCGCCCAAAATCCCACCCACAATCCCGCCCCCTCATGGTCCGACGTTTCTATTGTACTCCGCAGCGGTGTTAGATAGCGTGATCAGAAACCTCCGATAACGCTATCATTGTAACACTGCTGCATTTGTTTTAGCACTAGGAGCTGCCCAATTCCTGGGTGACAGGGCCTCTTTAAGCAGCCTGTGGGATTTTGCTGGCTGTTAAGGGACAGTATCAAGACCTGTATCTAGTATCATAAAGCTTATCTGGGAACTACATGATTTCAAACATTTTGGAGTAAAAAGCATAGAAATCTTGACAAGACTCTGAGGTCATGTTAAGACAGTCTTATTGTGTTTTCATTGCGTTTAGTGTAACTGTGATGTAAAAACAATGTTACCACAATGTAAACTCAAAGGGGCAAATTTACTTCCTCCAAAACTCCCATCTGCTGACGCACGGTGTCTTGGATCTAATCAGACGCTTCAGCCTCTTAGTAGATCAAGATGAGATCTCCACCAGGTTTGACTTGTTTAGCTATAGTTTTCTTTGGGTGATATATAAGTAGTCCCTTCTTCCCACAAAATATGGAATCAAGTTCAGCACCATGATAGGACCATGATTCATGGACTGCACATGGTGTACCTCTAGCCTTCCTGCTATTTACTGAAAAATCCTGATTTATATTGTATAATGCTGTTTATTGCAGAATTTAGCCTCTCTGCCTTTATCATATCCTATTAGGCCGTGTTCACATGTTATGTTTTAACATTACTGCACATTTACTTACCCGGCCGCTGGAGTTCACAGAAAGTGCATTGTCAGACGATAATGCACTGAGCTGGAATTCACTAAGATGGTGCGCCCGATATCCTGCATGTGTCGCTTCCCCGCTCAGGTCTCCCGCAGTTCACCATCTTTTTAGTGGTGCATGCAAGTGCTTTGGCTTGCAACACAATTTGAAAGTTTAAAGCCATAATCAGTCCGAATCAGCCAGCGCAGCTGCACCAAAAACAGATCGCGTCCGCCAAAATCCCAGCGCAGACACCTGTCAAATATCTGTCCAAGCCATGCAATGCCTGCAAACAGTCTGACAAAAGTGAACAGCTCGAACCTTAGCAGATAAGGCCCATTGTGTTTACACAAACATTACATAGTATTTACAGAAATACAATATTTATATCATGTAAAAGCAATGTGTAAGTGCTACCTCAGATAGGTCAGAAGAAATCACATAACTGATGTTTAGGGGCTCAGAGTTACACAACTTTGTGCAGGTATCCTAAGTAAACTATGCAGAAAGTACAGGCTAATCTTTATTTAAAGCTAGATAAATAAGGATCCAGAAAAGCAGCATAGCAAGGATTACCTAAGCTGCCTAAATACAGCACATGTTTAGTAAGTGCTCCAGGGGGGATGTTTTCTAATAAAAAGCCTTTATGAAATACTGCAAGTTACAAAAGTTCTCAAATCTTACTTATATAATAACAAATGTATTAAAGGGAACCTGTCACCAGGGACCTCATTTTTACTAAAGACAGGTTGCAGAAGCTTATTACACCTGCAGTGAAAATCTGCCTTTCTGCCTTTTCTAAGCATTTGCATTACAATACAATTGTGTGTTATAACTTACCTTGCACTCTGACAAAATCCTGGAGTAGTCACAGGGGATGGACTTTGGTTTGGATGCATTTAAAAAAGAACATGTGACTTGTCTGTGTTACTCACTCCTCAGAGCTTGGCCCCCACCTTTGTGTTGCTGTACAGCTTCACCTCCTGCTCCTTCTCAGAGGTCACAGCCTGGTCAGCCTGACATCGGTGGGGAAGGGACAAGCTCTACAGGATAACAAAGATGGAGGCAGCCTGCAGCTCAGACAAGTCACATGTTGTTTTTTGAAATGCATCCAAACCATATCCCAGCCTCTGTGACTACCCCAGGATTTTGTCATGGAGCAAGAGTAAGTTATAACACACAATTATATTGTAATGCAAATGCTTAGAAAAGGCAGAGAGGCAATTTTGTCATTGGCTTTTACAATCTGTCTTTAGTGAAAATGAGGTCCCTGGTGTCAGGTTCCCTTTAATGTTTCTCTCACTATAATACTCTCTACCCCCCTTTCAACTGTGCAGGATTCAGAGGTCTTTTTGCCAGTTTTTCAGACATTATGCTTCAGGTGCATGCTATAATGTTACTATTTTATGCTTATGCTGGAAAGTTACCAGGCATTAAATCAATGTGGTTAGTAAAATATAAATATATTTGTGCAAGCCAACAGATGACAGAATCGCTTTCAGGGACTGGCCATTTGATGAAATGTCATCTACTGTGGTGTTGCTATGACATAAATAATGTCATAAAATAAAAGGAGGCTAGACAACCAGATGTAGATTACATATACGAACTATGTAGTAATATTACCATACAAACTTAATTGAAAAGAAAAAAATCATCAAATAGCATGCTTTTACTAATGCCCGCGCCAAGATGTGCACATGGAGTTGCAACACCCCTGCCAATGCTCGGGGGGACGACTTATCCCCACATTGCCTGGTTTCTTTACTACTTTTTTTTAGAAATATTTGTCCCAGTTGAAACTTATTTATCCCAGTTGAGATGCATTTGTCCCGGTTGTATAATATGTGTCCCAGAAGAGACTTATTGTAAGGGTTCGGAATGCGTGGATCCCCTGGACCACCACGGGAGATGTTAATAGCTGACACCTATGTGTCTATGTGGCACCCAGCCTTCACCAGAGCCCGCCGCAAAGCGGGATGGACTTGCTGCGGCAGGGTACCACCAGGTCATTCCACAGGTGCGACTAGCCCGCGGCGGGAACCGAGGTTGAGGTGCCTTGGCGGAAGACAGACTCATCCTCAGGTCCAGACTCAGGTTTAAATAGCTTTCTGGGAAAATGGCCAGTGCCAAATAACGGTGCGCTGGCCCTATAAATTTCCTGAAGCCGGCACGCCCGCACCCTAGGACATGGGGATATGTGCGCACATGCGCACATGAGATTCAGGAGCGGGGACATGATAGTGGCGCTGCGCCTGCGGGCAACGAGGGGCACGGGTGAGGGAACCTGTCTCCAGGGACCTCTTTTCATTACAGACAGGTTATAGAAGCCCATTACAGCTGCATTGCAAATCTCCCTTTGTGCCTTCTCTAAGCAGTTGCATAACAATATAATTTAGTTGTCCGAGGGGCTGGCTTTGGTTTAGATGCATTTAAAAAACCAAAAGGTGACTGTCTCACAGCTCTCAACCCCCACCTTTCTGCTTCTGTACACCTCCTCCCTGCTGCTTCTTCACCCATAGGAGCAGAGCTCACTGGAGAGGTGAAATCAGGAGCTGTACAAGAGCACAAAGGTGGTGGCTGAAAGCTGAGGAGTCTGCAGCACAGACTAGTCACACAATGTTTTTTGAAATGCATCTAAACCGAAGCCTAACCCCTGGGACTATACAGAGGATTCTGTCAGCGTGCAAAGTACATAGAGAAGGCATATTTGAACTGCAGCTATAATGGGCTTCTGTAACCTGTCTTTAGTGAAAATGAGGTCCCTGGTGACGAGTTCCCTTTAAGTCTTAAAAAGCAGTTAATGAAAACAGACAATGTAGTGATAGAACATACACATTTTATTAAAGTTAAGTTAAGGGCTTATTGCGAAAGGTTACAGTTGTTATAGTGTCTTTGTCAGTGGCGTAACTAGGAGTGGCAGGGCCCCATAGCAGGCTTCGGCATGGGCCCCCCTTCCCACTTAAAAATTATACATATTTGTATACTCACACATGCAAGTTACAATCACACCTTTGTACACTTATGCACATATGCTCATATAGAGCATATACACACATACAGTGACATTTACAAACACACAGCATATATACACACATACAGTATATGCAGACGCCATACATCGTATACACATACAACATATACACATCACAGATGCAGAATATATACATCACATATATGTTATACACTCACCGGCCACTTTATTAGGTACACCTCTCCAACTGCTCGTTAACAATTAATTTCTAATCAGCCAATCACATGGCGACAACTCAGTGCATTTAGGCATGTAGACATGGTCAAGACAATCTCCTGCAGTTCAAACCGAGCATCAGTATGGGGAAGAAAGGTGATTTGAGTGCCTTTGAACGTGGCATGGTTGTTGGTGCCAGAAGGGCTGGTCTGAGTATTTCAGATCTACTGGGATTTTCACGCACAACCATCTCTAGGGTTTACAGGGAATGGTCCGAAAAAGAAAAAACATCCAGTGAGCGGCAGTTCTGTGGGCGGAAATGCCTCGTTGATGCCAGAGGTCAGAGGAGAATGGGCAGACTGGTTCGAGCTGATAGAAAGGCAACAGTGACTCAAATCGCCACCCGTTACAACCAAGGTAGGCAGAAGAGCATCTCTGAACGCACAGTACGTCAAACTTTGAGGCAGATGGGCTACAGCAGCAGAAGACCACACCGGGTGCCACTCCTTTCGGCTAAGAACAGGAAACTGAGGCTACAATTTGCACAAGCTCATCGAAATTGGACAGTAGAAGATTGGAAAAATGTTGCCTGGTCTGATGAGTCTCGATTTCTGCTGCAACATTTGGATGGTAGGGTCAGAATTTGGCGTCAACAACATGAAAGCATGGATCCATCCTGCCTTGTATCAACGGTTCAGGCTGGTGGTGGTGGTGTCATGGTGTGGGGAATATTTTCTTGGCACTCTTTGGGCCCCTTGGTACCAATTGAGCATCGTTGCAACGCCACAGCCTACCTGAGTATTGTTGCTGACCATGTCCATCCCTTTATGACCACAATGTACCCAACATCTGATGGCTACTTTCAGCAGGATAATGCGCCATGTCATAAAGCTGGAATCATCTCAGACTGGTTTCTTGAACATGACAATGAGTTCACTGTACTCAAATGGCCTCCACAGTCACCAGATCTCAATCCAATAGAGCGTCTTTGGGATGTGGTGGAACGGGAGATTCGCATCATGGATGTGCAGCCGACAAATCTGCGGCAACTGTGTGATGCCATCATGTCAATATGGACCAAAATCTCTGAGGAATGCTTCCAGCACCTTGTTGAATCTATGGCACAAAAAATTGAGGCAGTTCTGAAGGCAAAAGGGGGTCCAACCCGTTACTAGCATGGTGTACCTAATAAAGTGGCCGGTGAGTGTATACATATTATGATGTACAAAGTGCAGCATAATATGGATATAATGATGCACATCCTCTACACTTTAGTGTGTCAGGTTGGATGTTGGGGCCCCCTGACACTGTGGGCCCCATAGCGGTTGCTATGGCTGCTACCACTGTAGTTATGCCCCTGGTCTTTGTTGTCTTATATGAGAAGACCAGCACTATCAGCAATTTAGTCCATACAAAATGTATGTGTTAGATAAATCTATTCGACTTAGGCTACAATCATGTCCTATCTTTCTCCCGGCTACGGAATGGTACAGTGCCGTACATGTGAGACACCGTACCGCTCCCATAGGGCACCGTGCAGCCATTGCCATGTATGGGGGACATATATAGGCCATATATAAGTCGGCCGTATATACGTCGCCCATACCTTCGTGTGAATGTAGCCTTAGAGTGTAAGAAGGAGTGAAATATCACAATTGACAAAGGATTACTTTACCTTACATATGGCTTTTATCTTCATCCATAACAAACTGTGGTATCCATTGATCACAATACCACATCCATCATGTACAGATATACGTATAGTAGTTAAGCCTCTTACTTAATCAGATTAGTAGGACATTTCGTTTGTCTTAGTGAGCCTACACACGTATCTTACAGAGTGGAACGCCGACAAACAAAATATCCTACTAATGTGATTACACAAGAAAGAGACTTATTACTATTATCTGTATATCCCTACATGATGGATGTGGTATTGTGATCATAGGATACCGCAGTTCGATACTTTCATTATCAATACCCTACACCCTCTATTTTACTTGGACAACGTACCTTCTCAACCTCTCCCCAGGATGGCCACAAAATTACATTTGCATATCCTTACCGATGCGTGGTGTCTCATAACCCAATGCGGAAAGAGGTCAGCACCCCCTTCTCGAGCAGTTCTCCTAGTGAAAGTACGGGAAGTCCAGAGCATGGAGTCCCTGATAGCCTCCGTGAATAAGCGGGTGGAACTCTTTACTAAGGTTTGGGAGACTGAGCCTCCTGAGGCCTGCGCTAGACAGTTTCTTCTTTCCTCTTGTGTGGATGTCTCTTGTTCCCATGGTACTTTTAGGATATGTGTAGTAGTTATTTGTGGCATGATATAAGGCCTAGAGTTAATGTAAATCATATTCTGTTCTGTGATTTGTTGATGTCATGTTGATGTCTGTTATACGCTATTGTAGAAATGCAGTGGTGACATCAGCAGATTGTTGTCACTGTTGGCCCTTTCTTATGTAGAGATCATAGTATTGTGCATTATGTGATAAAATAAATTAAAAATGTGATCAATAAATAAACAGTTAAATAAAAAAAAATAATCCTGTTGCGAGTTGTGAGATTTCCATGCACCGCAGTACTATTAGCAAATCGAAGCCTAATACAGTTTGCATTGGGGCATGTCAACTTTTTTACGTTACAAACTTTGTTTCTGTTATATGTAAAAGTTCAGGAAAATTCAAGGCAGAGTCAGTGTAGGGTTTGATTCCAGAGGAAGACTGAGCCAATACAAGAGCTGCTATGATAGAAGGCCAAATTTCTATCCCAATCTAACCCTTAACATAACATTATCTGCCTCTATCCAGTTCATGCAAGCTGTATCTGTCTGAAACTGACACAGCAAACGCATTTAGTTTTTTTACCATGGCTGTATGTGGAGATAAAAATAGTGCCAATTTTTGAGAGGACTGCCAGCATGGGCTAGTTTTGACTGACAGGCACACGTTGCTTGTTCTCTAGGATCTGGGCTTCTAGGTGAGAAAACATCACTCAGTCTTTCTTTATGCAGGAGAGCTGGTACATCTCTGTCTGTGCAGACAGTTCACCCAAGGATTGATGTTACACAAAGACATGAGATAGCACTAATACTGAATATATCCAAATCCACTATTGAAGATTCTGTCAAAAGACACTATAAGGTAAAATAATACAGACTATACAATATACTTTTGTTCTCTAAACATAGTTTGAAAATTCTAAATAATAATTTTATATAAGTCAAACTTTTTAAAACAATTTATTTGCTGTGTGTAAATTGAATATATATATATTATATATACACATATATGTGTGTGTGTGTATATGTAAATATAAATATATATGCATCCTGGAGCAGTATGACATCTTATCACAATGTAGAGATATTGCATATGAGAATATTTATACTGTATATATCATTGCCAGATATTATATATATCTAGATATTCACTATTTACTATACTTTAATTGTGATGGTAATTTGTAAAATCCTATATTCAATTGCTATCAAATTCCAGCTAGAGGAAAACCAGTAATACATCTTGATTAAGATTTAGATCAAGCAGTGATCCTAAAATATGTGAATAATTCCCAAATTACCTTGTGATCTATTATATTTCTTCCTTTTTTCTAGTATGGAAATTAATTCCGCACCCCCTTTAGACCAACGTGGGAACGTTCTACATTCATTGGTAAGTAAAGAAAACAGCAGGACTGTGGACAGGATTGTTTTAGTGCAAATCATCCAAAAATAATCTATTAGGATAAGTCAAATATACCGTATAACTTCTGTTTGGTGGATCTAACCTTGTGCATGAACCACTGAAGCAACTTTATCCATTATCAATTTGTAATGTGACTTTCACATTGTCACTAGAAGGGATGTACAATAGAACTCAACTGTCTTTGTTTAAAGGAAACCTATAATGATCAATCTACCATCAGAAGTAGATTCCTCCTGGTTGCCTCTAATCTCTAATTTAATAATCCTGAGACCTAACCTAACTTGTGAAAGAACATCTACCACCAGGATCAAGGATTGTAAACCAAGCACATAGACATCCTGAAGCCCATCAGGCTAGTTTGTATAATTTTTAAACCCTTATTTTTCTTAAAAACAAGGATATAGGAAGGTTAAAGAAGAGCAGATGCTACCAGAGATGCACACACCAGTATATTATGGCTCCTCCACCAACGATTACATCAATTAAAGCCTGACTTATTTTTCAGACTGCAAGATAGAGAAGTGTGATTCATTTCTCCACAGAACGTCTGTCCAGTGGCAGCATACTTTATACAACTCTATCTGATACTTGGCACCATACTTGGTGATGTAATACTTTTTTTTAGCTGCTTGGCTATGAAAACCTGTGCCATGAAGCTTCCAACACAGTTTGTTATCGTAGTATCATAGTGGAATAAGTTCTTTGAATCCAATCTATAATCGAAGCGTGTTGATCCAGAGGAAGGCAAACATCCAACAAAGTTGTAATTAACCCACAACAGGGAAAAATTTCCTTCCCAACATCTCATCTAGGCCACTCCTGCACATGTACAAATTATCATTACAACATCCTGTGGAGTTCACTAGTCTCAGTAACAGTAAAGAACCTCTGGCTATGTTAAGGCCATTGGGGCACATTTACTTACCCAGCCACTGTAGTTCATCCAAAGTGCGTTATCCGACAATCATGCACTCTGCTGCGATTCACTAAGATATCCCGATATTCTGAATGTGTTGCTTCCCCGCTCAGGTCCGCCGGAGTTCACCTTCTTCTCCCTGGTGTATGTAAGTGCATTGTCTTGTGACACAAATTGAAAGTTAAATCCCTCGCTCAGTCTGAATCCGACGGCCCGCCCTCTTTTTCTGTCGCATAAATGCCAATGTAGCTGCGCAACAACCCTATCGTGTGCGCCACAATCCCCTCTTAAATACTTGTCAAAGCTGCGCAAATCCCGAAAACTGTGAACAGTCCAACGAAAGTGCGACACTTAGTAAATAAGCCCCATTGTGCTAATGTTAAAGGGCCTTTACGGCCAAAATCTATTTACGACCTTTCCATTACTGATGGGCGCAACTACTGCCGATTTCATATGCACAGAGCAGAAAGCAGACCGCTCCAGCCATAATGTACTGTAGCTGCAGTCCATGAAGTAAAGATATATCATTAATGGGTTTTCTGGCCAAAATCTATCTAATGACAGTAGAGGTTTGGAACACACAGTTTAAGGAATATCTAGAAAGCAAGCAATTTCACAAACTGGGCCTTTTCTGAGGTTATACCCTAAGTACGATATAGGGAAATGGAAAACTCTTTTGGATACACATGTGGAAATGGGACAGTATAAAGCAACTGAAATGAAAGATTAAGAGTTGTGTCCTAATATTTTAACTAGCACAGAGTGTGTGTGTATATACTGTATATATATATATATATATATATATATATATATATGTGTGTGTGTATGTGTGCAAAAACAATGTGAATGAAACCTACCTGCCTACCTACCTGTAATTTAATTATCCTGGAACCAAACCTAACTTGTTAAAAACTTTATTTCAGTAATATTAAAATTAACTGCAGAGGCTACTGGGACGTGTACTAGTGTTAGCTCCCAATGCCCCGCCAGGCTAGTACAATCCCCTGTAGCCTCTGCAGATAATTTACATATTACTAAAATAAAGTTTTTAACAAGTTAAGTTTGGTTCCAGGATTATTAAATTACAGATTAGAGCAGAGGCAGGAGAAATCTACCATCAGATCTACTTCCTATGGTAGATTCCTCATGGTAGGTTTCCTTTAACATTTATGTTCAATCATTTTATTGGATTTTGTTCATATGTTTTTAACAATACAACATTTAAGAATACAATAAAAATAACAAGTACAACGTATATGGTACATATACAGAATCAAGTAGGAATACAGATGATTTTCCCATGACCCTTGTTATATGCGCGATATTACGCAGACACACTTCTATTTTCCTTTAACATTTAAGAAAGATTTAACACACAGCCTGCAACAGCAGTAGTATGTATTGGTTTTCTTGAATTTATAAAAAGACACAAGTACTGTAGATCACCAATATGTTTTGCAAAAGTCTTTTAATTCATGGCTCCAACTGTGTTAAAGAAGTTGTCCGAAAGTTAGAAAAAATAGTGATGTGGGGCCTGTATAAAACATGTCCTTGTCTCCTCGATCCGTCCTGGTGTCCTGTGCTGTGGTCCCTCCTTGCCGAGCCCCTGATGGGGCTCTGCTTACACAGCCTCTGACCCCTGTACCACCCCTGTATCAGGTGCTGGGATATGGTGGCGGTTGGATGTATCTGGCTGCCTTTCTGAGCAGAGTTTTCATGTCCCTGTAAACAAACAGGTGCACGGCATGAAGGGACTGTGGCATGGGATATCAAGAGGGAAGGAGGAGGTAAGTACATAGTTATTTATGCCTATATTTAACCTTGATTACTAATGGATTTATGAAATTCATCAAAATCCAGCATGATAAACCAGGGACACTTTCTCATTGAGCCAGGCACCATGGCTATGCTAATCTTCTTATATTTGTTATCCATGGACTTCTGAAATCAACTCTTATAATTATTCTGAAGGGCTTTGGTGGATGTTTCCAGAACCTTAGGGCTGTAGATTCACAGGCTGTTACAATGAGCAGAAAAGTTCTCTCATCCCCCTGCACTTCCTGCTGCTGCTAGATTACAAAGGCAGAGGTAGGAGGGAAAGAGACAGGATAAAGTACCTGCACACAAAATTCACTTAAGCTGAATATTCAAAGCTGCCTATCTATAGAGGGTATGAAAAGGTGCAAGAAAAAAAGTATACACAGCGCATCGGACAATCAATATCGCGTGGTATGAAAAGAAGTGGTAGAAGCTGTAATAATAATATTAAGGTACTGAGTTTGCAGCGTCTCCTGTAGCCCGGCTTGGATCCAAACCGGCTTGTTAAATCGTATGGGGATAGGGGAAAAAAACAGGATTCCAGGACGCGCTTCTCATTCAGGTAATTTATTTATTTCAACAACGCAGTGGAATGTGACATTAGTAGTTCAGACGCGTTTCGGGTCCGATTGTACCCTTCCTCAGATCCATACACAAGTACAAGTATTCTGCCTGATCAGAGTGTGGTGGGTAGCGTCCGTCTGAGGTGTACATAGGAGACCATGCAGCTCTGCCGAGGTAGCAGGGAAATCAGTGCCAATCAGAAAGTCTGGTCGCAAGAAAGTAACCTCGCTGGCTCAGCTTGAGTGCCGGCAGACAGGTGCACAGCGCTCCCGTCTGCCGGCACTCAAGCTAAGCCAGCGAGGTTACTTTTTTGATCAGGCAGAATACTTGTGTTAACTGTATGGACCTGAGGAAGGGTACAATCGGACCCGAAACGCATAGTCCGAACTATTGATGTCACATTCCACTGCGTTGTTGAAATAAATAAATTGCCTGAATGAGAAGCGCGTCCTGGAATCCTGTTTTTTCCCCTATCCCCATACTATCTATAGAGGGAACATGGCCAGGAGGAGAAGGGGGAGGGGTGAGTGCTCCCCACCCCTCCTCCCTCCATAGGCCGAAGAGCGGCCGCCCAACTCGATCATGGTGCAGTGACACACTGTGTGCTCACTGCAATGTGAACGGGAACCATAGACTTCTATTGTGGCCGTAACCTGGCTGCAATTGGTGCAGCCATATCACAGACACAATTCCGGCCATCTGTATGTACCCTTACTTGGGAAAATACGGGTTAGCTCTGGCAACTTCACAATGGATAAACTTATTCATGACCTTTATGAAAAGCTTGAGCTTTGACAAGGGAAGGTTACAAGGCAACAGGGGCAGCAAAAGTGCTCTTTTTTAGGTAGTTTTTCTCATAAGAAAAACACACTGCTTGTGTCTGTTTTAAATGTGTTTTACAGCATGTCAAGTTAAATGTATCTACCACAAGCATAGTGAAAAGTTGCAAGACCCAATAAAACTGCAATACCGCAAGACCCAATAAAACTGTGGTTGAGCCCAGTACACTGTACATTCAGGCACGGGTAAAAGCATAGGAAATATCACTTTTTCTAACAAGGACCAATTTTATAATGGTGTACCAGTGAACAGTTTTAAACACTAGAAAGTATTGCCTCAGGAAGAAATAAGAGATATGTTTATATAATTATTATTATTATTATTATTATTATTATTAGCATGGTAAGTGTATATTATTATTATTAATATTATAGGTAAGTGTATATGCTTTAAGCCCACACCCTTCAAACGTAAATTGAAGGCTATTATGCAGCTTTATGTCATTCTACAACAATCAATTGTCAATTATTTTGTCCTCCTTACAAAGGTTAAACAAAACAAAACAAATAAAGGATTTCTAAAACAATTTAAAAAATGTTAAGAAAAAAAAATTCTAAAATTTCTAGTGGATAGACCTCATTCTGTAGCTTGTAAGCAATAATGGAATTACATACCAATAAAGAAGATATATGAGGGCAGATCTATCAAGTGTTTGAAAGTCAGAATATTTCCAGTTGCCCATGGCGACCAATCACAGCTCAGCTTTAAAATATTCATGAGCACTGGTAAAATGAAAACTGAGCTGTGATCGGTTGTCATGGGCAACTGGAAATATTCCAGACACTTGATAAATCTGCCCCATCATAATTAGTGTGGTGAATGTGTAGTTTCACTACACATTCACCTTCTTTTCATGGAAATCTTCTTTTCATAGAAAAGACTTTCTAACTAAGTGTATTTACTAGTAACAATCAAGAGTCTATTTATGGCAACCACTGTTTTCTCAAAATCATAAGGAAAACCTTAAGAGCGTTAAGATAAATTTGGCAGGCTTTTAGTCCATCTTTGTTTGGGTGTTACAATATAGGGATTCCACATCCAGGGTAGCCAGGATACTGCCCCTGGGGAGAGGACCTATAGAAGAAAGTTTAGGTCTGTGGTATCCTGAAGGAAGATGGTGGTATTTCTCACTAGTGGTTTGAGGATACCCTCTACCCCATCCAGAATTTTTTTCAGTGAGGGTTCCAACACTTGAGATGATTGAGTCTCCCTGGGTTCCCTGGTTTGTGAATTTTGGGAAGCATATAGAATACTCCTGTTTTGGGACTCTCAGGAATTAAGTCCAGAAGGTTTGCTGAATATGTAGACAACACTCTAATGACTTTCCTCAGTTTTCTTGTGTACTTTTGAGTTTGGTCCTTTCATTTTGCTGTAGTATTGGCTGTCAGTGAGCTGTCTATGGGCTTCTTTCATGTAGTCAGATGTATTCACGAGGACTACAGCACCACCCTTATCTGCAGGTTTGATTTCATGGTTGTTTTTTAAGGGACTTGATGGCCCTTCTTTCCTGCACACTGATGTAAGAGGTTTCTATGTCTTGTTTCTCTAGTATTGAAGTTTGTACAACCTGTCTAAAAGAGTCAATGTAATGGTCCAAAGTGTTGATGCAGCCAGGTGAGGAGATCCAATCAGATTTCTTTTTCAGTCTATCTTGTGTTTGGCCGTTTGAGAGTAACCCTTCTTCTTTGTCATGGAAGAATTATTTCAGTCTTAATCTCCTGAAATATTCCTTCATGTCACTACAGAGTTCTGTTTTATCTAGAGGTTTGGTAGGACAGAATGTTAGTCCTCTAGAAAGTACATCCAGTTCAACATTTGTGGGTTTGTAAGATGACAAATTAATCACACACCGCTTTATTGCTGATATTTTGATCAACAAGTTAAGAACAATAGCTAATTACATTTCATGAAAATTTCAACAAATTCCATCCTACAATAAACCTGACATTAAACTTTTCACACAGTGAAATAAATAAAATAATCCAAAATAACTGGATCCAGATGTCCCTATTTCAGACACCAATTGATCTGCCTTAATACCTGAGATGGGACAGCTTTCACAGCTTTCTATCATCTACAGCCAGGCCATCCGATATAATCGGATCTGCTCCAGTCCAACGGACAGAGACACTCATCTAAACAATCTTAGGAAGACATTCCTTTATCAGGGATACCATCCTTGCTGATTGACAATCAAATCAGTAGAGCCACCAGGATACCCAGGAGCCATCTTGTCCAGTACAAAGAAAAAGTGAACAACAATCGGGTACCACTGGTTGTGACTTACAATCCACATTTGGAAATACTAAGAACAACCTCAAGAAAACTCCACCACATACTCCACAAAGATGAGCACCTAAAGGCAATGTTCTCAGACCCTCCATTGTTATGCTACAGGCAACCCCCAAACCTGAGGAATATTGTGATCAGGAGCTCCATACCGTCTAACATACAAAAAGGAACTTTCCCCTGTAATGTCAGGAGCTGCAAAACCTGATTTCTGATTTTGACCACATCAAGATACAGATTCCCAACACAAAGCAGGAATATAACATACCGGGGACATTCTCATGTTCCACTTCTAATGTGGTCTACCTGATTGTGTGGAGAAACAAGACAAAAACTTAAAGCCTGGATAAGGTCTCATCGCCACACAATAAAAGAGGAGCAGAAACCATTGGCAAAACACTTTTGCAGTCCTGGCCATAATACCCTGGATATGAAGGTTCTAATATTAAAGGGCAATTTCCCGTCACAAAATGAGAGACAAATTTGGGAATACAAGTTTATTACCATGTTTGACACCCTCCACACAGGACTCAATCTATAAAAGGGATTCATGGCCCACTACAACCTCTAAAAATGACACCTCACACAGCTCCTTTTTTTCCTTTTTCGTACACATTAGTTTAATTTTTGAAAATGTATTAAAACACAATAAAACCTGTATAAATTTGGTATCACCATGATCATACCGAATCAAAGAATAAAGTAGAGGTGTTATTTGGAGCGAAGAGTGAAAGTTGTAAAATCTGAGCCCACAACTTTTTCACATTTGGAATTTTTTTCCTGCTTCCCAGTACACGGCATGGAATAATAAATAACATCAGGGGAAAGTAAAATTTGTTACGCATAAAATAAGCCCTCACACAGGTCTGTACACGGAAAAATTAAAAAGTTATGGATTTTTGAAGGTGGAGAGTGAGATATGAGCGAAAAAACCCTGCGTCCTTAAGGAGTTAAGATCTGTGTCACTTCTGTGATACCATGTCTGATGAAGGGACCATAGCCGAAAGCTTGTAATATCTTATATTTGAGTTGGCCATTAAAAGGTATCACAATCTCAAGAAGGTCACTTTATTTGACCTATAAAAAGCAACAGGAATTTCTTCAACTGGCTAGCATGGTACAAAACTTTTGTTGTGACGACTTCCCCCAAGCATGCAGCTCTCGTCAGACCAAAAATTAACCCATTACAACCCATTTAAAGGGGAGGAGCCCATCACCACACGACGCAGGCCACTGCTACGCCCTGTTGGTAGCCATTAGCCCCACGGCTATACGCCTACGGGCTATCAAGAAAAATTTCTGTAACTTATTGTTGATAGCATTTGTTGTAGACTGTCCATGTGTACGTTTGCCCATGGTATTGCCCTGCTAGTCGATAAAAGATCATATTCTCTCATAAAGACACTTCGGACTGGTGTTTTTATCAGATGGACAGTGCAAGGCTCAGTCAATACAGTTTATGATAAGGGAGTTAATGCTTAAAGCAAAAGACATAACTCGTTAACCAAAAGTACTTTTACTTTCCGTTGTATTCTAATTTTCCCTTTGTTGTATATATCTCTGCGTTTTCCATATCTGGTCATCTGAACCAGTAAGAGTTGAGACTATTCTGCAAAAAAAACCACCTGGCGCCAAAGTAAAGAAAGATTCGTATCTCCTCCTTTCTTATTAATGCTACAAATATCTGTCATTATGATAGTTAACACAAACTACTAGAATTAGGTTGAACAGGCTACACATGCAAAGCATTGATCTCTGGGAGTATATCACACATCAATGTACAGTGATAATGTTTCCCTGTTCATATCCCATGACAATTTTTTTTTACTGAGGGGTGGGACCTCTGTCTTTCAGGACAATCAGGATGGAAGTTACTCACATTCTAGGGAACATTTCCAGATGGCACAGAGGAAAAGCTGGAGGGAATGGATAAACGACTTGAAACTCTTCATCTGGAATCCAGAGAAAAAGGAAGTATTAGGACGAGATGGAAAAAGCTGGGGTAAGAACAGAAAATCTGTACACCTGTGATTGGACACATTAGGGGACATGTATCTTTATTTCTGCTTGTTTTTTTTCTTTCTTTTTTTGTGACTTTTTGCGACTATTGCTGTCATTTCTCAAGTTTATCTGTACCTTGCGCAGTGTGCCTTATGTATCTTTATTTTCCAGATGTGCGACTTTTCAATTATGTATCTTTTTTTTCTCTGTTTTTGCAACTTTTTAGGAAGGATAAACTTTTAATGATTTCACATGCTATAAATGTTTAAAATTTTTCACATAAACCTGCCAGGCATCAAATGTTTTTTTTTAAATTTATACATTTTTGTATTCACATTTTATTGAAATGTATTGGTTACTTTTGAGGGTGCGATCACACGTGGCGCTTAAGTTGCTTTTTTAAACCCATTGCAGAAATGCATGTGTTTTACATTTTACTAGAAAGCGTTTTTTGTCATTGATGGAAGGAAGTGTAAGCAGCTGTGAAAAATGCTAACACGGCAGCTTACACTTCCAACAATGAAGAGAAACACTTTCACAGCAGGCAAACTCATGGTAACATGTAAAACGCATGCGTTTCTAAGATGCTTTTTAAAATGCATCACAAACACAACGTTACCGCACCCTTACATGTCGTCATCTCCCTGGGGTGTGACTAGAGTGCTTACAAATGAAGGACATGGTCTCAAATCCAACATTTACAGTAGTGTCCACTCCTGCATATAACCCCCTCACATCACATGGCTTGTGTCCACTCCTGTACATAACCCTATCACTTGGCTTGTGTCCATGTGGATTTCAGACATTTGCAACAAAAAGTCTAAAAAAAAAAAACAAAAGTTACACCTGCCCGGATAGGAAAAAACTAAACATGTATCACAAGAAAACAGGACATGATCATATATAAAGCACAAAAAGACCTTCCAAATGTCTTAGAAATAAAACCTAAGATACATGTCCTGCATTGAATATCTGTTCTTATATGATAATACACATTCTATAAATTCATCAGACTTTTGTACTACACACTGCTTCAAAAATAATGGTTTTAATACTATGGTATAGCAATGTTCTGTCTAAAGTATCTCAAACCACCTGCTGCAGTATTTCTGAGAAGCCATGTTCAAAAGTTTATCAGAAAAAAAGTCAATACAGTATTAAATCTGATATATTTTGCATCATTACTCAGTTTATCATGAAGTTAGAAAAGAAAACAAAATGTAACATGGTCAAATAATTTGCTTACAGATTCATCAGATACTTGGCTTCTAAGGATGGATTTCCACATGGCCTTTAAGATACTGAAATAGGAATTCTGAAGAAATAGGCAAACATAGTATTATTACTACTAATTAAAGGAAACCTACCATGAGGATTCTGCTAGATCTGATGGTAGATTTCTCCTGCCTGCCTCTGCCCTAATCTGCAATTTAATAATCCTGGAACCTAACCTAACTTGTTAACAATGTTATTTTATTAAGATGTATTTTAACTATAGAGGATACTGGGGCATGGAATAGCCTTAGTTCCCAATGCCCGGCCAGGCAAGTATATGTCCCAGTAGCCTCTCCAAATAATTTACATATTACTAAAATGAAGTTTTTAACAAGTTAGGTTTGGTTCCAGGATTATTAACTGATTGATTAGGGCAGAGACAGGCAGGAGAAATCTACCATCAGATCGTCTTCTGATCGTAGATTCCTCACGGTAGGTTTCCTTTAAGGACTATTTTGAAATGTAACACACATAGAAAATGTTACATGTATGTGTTTGGCATATACTCTATTAGTATATGAAGTATGAATACAGAAATACTATTCCCAACAAATATTTGCTGCTAATTGCCACATAAGCTCATTGTAAAGATCATATCTTGATTTATACAGCTTTGTTAACAACATTTCATAGAGCGGAGGCTGGAAGCAGGAAGCACTTAGATATGTTTATAGCCTTTCCCTGCTGGGTAACATATCATCATCTTTACATTCAGATCGTAGTCACCTGTTTAGAGGAGCGTATAGCTATTGAGTGTTAAACTAACTATAAGTAGTAGATGCATTTTGTCCAGCAACTTATTCAACAAGAGCAGCCAACCATATAATGTACATATCAATTACATCAATTGCTTGGAAGGTCATAACATTCACCCAAGGCCTAACATTTTACAAGTGAAATCCCTGTTTTATCATGATTCAAATCATGCCTAAAGGGGCCCATAAAATTCTCTATGGGTTTTCTCTCCTATGAACAAAAGAGTCAGAGGTTCCACCACCCAAATTTTATTTTGTAGGTTTTCACTAGGATAAACTCATTAAAAAACAAACAAACTATGGTTATTTTGTTTTCTAAAGGCAATGTAACCTCACCGTAACCTCCTCTTTAAGGAGCATCTACCTATCCAAATCAGATTTCCTGCTCTTAACTAAGACCACTTTTTAGTGTAATTATGTGTAGTCGTCTCAAAGAAGTTTCTTTATGTTTCCAGTTTTCTTTTTTAGTAAAAAAATTTCTTAAAGGGGTTTGCCTATAAAAGAAAATTATCAAATTTATATCCCTATGACTCAGTGACGGTCAGTGTAAGATTCCAGGGTGTGGCGGCGAGGACTCTTTAAGAAGACACTTCATGATCCATCTAGTCTCTGTCTCTGTAAGCTGACAATGTTTTAGATTATCAGGGTCCAGGTATATATACACTTTCATTTACCTTCTGAACATTGTACTAGCAATTGAACATAGAAAGAGACATGAGACAGATCAGAGATGAGATGATGAGATCCATAAGATGCATATAACACACAATTACACAGTCAGCTCTGCATCTCAGAAACACACACTATTAGAACTGATGTGCCTCCCTCCCCCTCCGTGGATAAAGAACTTATCTGCCTGTAGCTTGTAGCTCTCTTCTCACTGCTGCTGTTGTTTCTATTGATGTGTCATTCACGAACGAGCCGGCTCTATGAGTCGGATCTTTTATGCAAACGTCATGAGCCGGCTCCCCTCAGTGAGCCGATGACTGACTTAACCCCGCCCCCAACAAGCTCACCTCGCCCCCTTTAGCCTGATAGAATTGGGTTAAAAGTGGTGTGGAGTGGGAATACTGGCTGGACTGCAGGATAACATCATCTAAGGTAGTTTTGCCTCCTAACATTTGCAAATGTTACCCCATTCATGTATGTGATTACATGAAATCACAGCAGCCTCCATGGAGGATAAGGAGGAGTATAAATCCATAGAGGCATGCTGTTATTTCATGTGATCAGACATATACATGGGGTACAGCTCTAGGGGAGCCTGCCACTAGCTGTATTTGTGAAAAAATATGGTAACATGTTCCTTTTAAAGAAGAGATGCTCCAGAGCAAACAATGCCAAAAATAAATCTTTCAACAGTTTTGACCATACAAAGCTGCAGATAGTGTTAGGTAGCAACCCTGTAGAGATGTGTAGTCACACCTTTTTGTACGTTGTAAGTTATAATCCAGCTCTGCTGATCTTCCAACCTGAAGAACCTTCTGCATTCTCCACTGTGCTGCTCCACAGCCATTCCCCTCTGCTAAGGGCAGGAGTTTTTTTCGGGATTTTGGTTGGATACCTAGCACTATCTGCAGTCTATTGTGGTCAAAACTGATAATTGGTTCCCTTTAAATTCTGTCATTTTCTATGAAAGTTACTTGGATAGAGACAAAAGACGGACCATAGAAATGCACCCAAAGAGAGTGGGTCACATGCAGTCTAAATATTATACTTTCCCAGCTGAAAAAAGTTTCCATTCACATACTAAACAAATCTGAGCACATGATGTCTAAAAGAAATGAAAACAAAAGTTTTCCCGTTGCAGATACAACAGGAGTGATATGGTATGATTGGGGTGGGGGGGGGGCAGGACTGCAGCAGAACATCCCTTTTCCATACCCAGTTATACCTTATGGTACAAATATGGGTATACCAAGGATATTTCCAGGCAGGTGACGGTATGTTCTGTACTACCCTGTACTTCCATGTGGCGATGGAAAGACAGCAGTAGGATTACAGCGGCTCATTCCCGAATTGCTAGAGGTGGCCCGTGTGCTCTATTGGTACTAGTCATATCAACATCTCTATTGGAAGAAGTCATGTCGGTACCTGTCATCAGAAATTGACCTAATTAACCAGCATGACCTAATTGACCTAATTAACCAGCATGTTATTTTACCAGATCATGCTTCTTTTATGATCCAGTGTGGTGGCATCACGCAGAAAATCTACTTTGAGTGAGATGTAAATTGGTTGTATAAAGCATTGAAGTCAATCTTTTCTCACCTCAGAATGGAGGAGATCTGGTTAATGATGTGTCTGGATTCAGGACCATTAATTACAGTGAAGAAAGAATTCTGAGTTGAAGAAAGCTCAACTTCAGTGTTAAATTCTCTGTCTCCTTGACTTTATACAACCAAATTACATGTCACTTCAAAGTTTATTTTCTGGATGATGCCACCACACTGGACCATGTATTAGATGATCCAGAAGGTGTTTAGCTGCTTGATGCCATACTGGTGGTTTATTAGGTCCATTTATGCTGACAGGTTCCTTTTAAGCTGATACTGCAGACTTTTAGTATGGGTGCCTGTAACAAAATCCCCTTATTTTCTCCATTTTCTGAAGACGTTACGGATATATTTTACCTAATTGCTTCTACTACCCTACATGAAGCCCCTGTTTTATTTCAGGCTTTAGTCATTACTTTAATTTAGTAACCATGATCTCAAATCTTAGTAATCTGTTCCCATAGCCACAGATGGATGTGCAGAACTCTGCATGATACAGTTTCCATGACTGACTATTCCCATGACTACACTGCACTCTGGGAATAAAGTTAAGTAAGATTCCATCTGTGACTCTGAACTTTAGCTCAAAAGATGTTTCATCTGGGAAACAAGCAAGTGAAAACAGATCAACAAACCTGCACTTATAAGTGCCAAACATGGAGTCTATTATATAAGCATAGGAGGCTTTTACAGAGGACCTGTCAGGGCGATTTGGGACACTTAACCACCCAGAGGTCCTTATGGATTGGTGGTTTAGTGTTCCACATCATCTTCTTCTAATCCTCTCCATGGCGGCTTAAAAAATAAACATGTATACTTACATGGAGGTGGCATCGAACCCTTCTCTGGTGCTCCCTGTGCAGTAATTCACTGAAGCCATAGCAGCACACCTTGGGTTTATTGCACATGCACAGTGAGGTCGGGGTGTAATACACTGGCTTCATTGTGTGACTGCGCAAGCGCCAGGAACTCTGGACCGAGGAAAGCATGTAAGGTTATTTTTTTTTTGTGGGGGCGCAGGGACATGAAACCACAGGTCTATAATAACCTGTGGGTGGTTTAGTGTCCAAAATCAATTTGACAGATCCCATTTAATTAAATAACTCTGATTTTACTATAATTTATCATATTGTGGATATATATATATATTACCTGAAATAAGTATATTGAACACGTGAATTATTGAGCATTATTTGTTCCATTCATTTAACAGTGCATTCTTAGCAGAACCAATGGAAATATATTTCTAAAGGAGATAAAAAAAAAGGGGTTGGCCACTTTACCTCATGCTTTTTGTAATGTGTGTGTAAGTGTGGGGGGCAGGATATTATGTAATTTACCAATATACATCTATTAATAGTTCTGCTCCACTTTCTTGATATGTAAAGTGAAACCTCCCGATTTTACCTCATCAGCCAGACATTCCTGACCATAAAATGGCTGCAGATGGAGGGTCATGTGATCTCTAACTGTCCATGAACATACACCCTGCCAGGACCTTGCGATAAAATTATCAAATAAAATTAAGGTCCTGACAGGGTGATTGTTTGTGCACAGATCCACAGATCCCTCCATCTGTGGCCATTTCATGGTCAGGAATGTCTGGCTGATGAGGTAAAAGACAGGAGGCTTCACTTCACATATCAAGAAAGCGGAGCAGAATTAGTAATAGATGTATATTGGTAAATTACCTAATTCTATAGAAAGATTTTTTGGCTTCTAAGCTTCAGGGCCTAGCCTTTTCTTGGGGCCCGGAGGCAGCCGGGGCCCAGAATACCAGAGTGCCTGGCTAGTGTGGCTTTGGGCACGCTGTAGTCACGGTGCTTGGTATGAGGACCGGAGGGCTGACCTACAGTCTGGCAGGTCTCCAGCAGGTGGTGTGTGCAAGAAATATGGAGGGATGGCCAAAACGATAACAGCAGATTCTCAAGAGTCATAAAGAGTCGGTCCACAGGAAGGTTACACGAAGCCTGGTAGTAGGTTCAGGTTGGGCTGGTGCAAATGAAACTGAGTCCAGGTGGTGGAGCACAGTTCTGGGCTTAAAGGAAACCTATCATTTGATTTGATGCATTATGAAGCAAACATACCTTGAGAATGCTGTAGCTACTTTGATGCAGGATCATGTCTTACCATGTGCTTCTGCCCAGCAGGGGTTTATATCCTTCCCTGGTCAGGTGGTAGCACTTCTCCAATCACCTTCCAGCTTGTATTACAAGAATATCATTGGACAATCATATATCTAAATGCAGGGCCGGTTCTAGACAAAGTGGGGCCCTGGGCAAAACTAAAAGTGTGGCCCCAAAATAAAACAATTTTATGAGCAGTCACAGTCAGCAAGAGGCTCCCTTTAATATGGTAAAATAAACTGTAATTTTGGAGAATTTTATAGGAGATAGATGATAGGGAGATTGATGGGCAGCACGGTAGCTCAGTGGTTAGCACTACAGCCTTGCAGCGCTGGTTAACATCTGCAAAGAGTTTATATGTTCTCTCTGTGTCTGCGTGGGTTTCCTCCGGTTCCTCTGTTTTCCTCCCACACTCCAAAAAATTACTGGTAGGTGGATTAGACTGTGAGGCCCATTGGGGACAAGGACCGATATTTTCTGAAAGCAGACACTTGCCCCATTTTCAAAATTGCATCAAAGAGTTTACAGACATAGGCGCCTTCATGCAATTTTGATTCAAACTGAAACATTTTATAAAAAATACTTTGATGGCAAAAAATTTGTTCCAAACAGAAAATCTATATCTGCTTTTCAGCTAGAAATTTTAAGACAGTCACAACCTGCAAAATATATCAATAAAACAGAATAAAAAGTAAAGGTGCCATAAAACCTATATAATTTTGAAATCAGACAACCAAGCAATGCATTTGGCAATTAACATTCAAAATTTCCTCTAAAATATGTACAAATCCAGATACTTATATAAAGAAAATATACTTTCCTAAAACAGTAAGATGTGAGGCGATTATACAGACCCCACACGTGTATATTCACCAAAATATGCAGCAGAGGGAACTGCAGAAAATTGCACTGAGCCTCACATAGATCTTTCATTGTTTGCCCCTTACACAATGGTCACTCAAATAAATAACTATATATCCATAACCCAAGCTAATGAGATAATAAAAGTCCCTTTTATATGTGCGCCATTGTATTAGCCGCAGAATAACAGAACCCTCCGCGCTTCATAAGAATTTGAGTGAGAGCGTCATAGATGTAAGTAATGGAGGATGGTGTGAAATAAAAACTTTATTCCAGAACATGTGCGTGTTTTTGGTGTTACATATAACTTTATGGACACGTTCTGGGTTGCAGTGTTAATATGTAGTCACACTAGGCGAGGAGGATCGAATGTTCATCGTATTAGTCAAATTTACCAATAAAAAAAACTATCACAAAATAAAAGGCAATTAGAGAGAAAGTGTGTTCTTAGATAGTTCTGCATAGAGAATGGTTAAAAACATAAATATTAGTTGCAATTATCCCTTCTCAAAATGTAGTAACATATAAAGTGCAGCAGCTCCTGTGTGCAGCAAATTCTCCCTGTATCCTGATGGCTAAGAATCTGGAGGGGAGGGGGACAATTCAGGGGGCTGTATCTCTGGCTCTGTGACACATAGAACCTCACTTGTTTTTTTCCTATGAAAGTAGAGAGTCTCCTCTTTAAATGAATCTAAATTTGTGTTTGTAAGTGTCAGGAAAATGGAGATAATAACTGTTAAACTGCCGTTGGGATTGATTTTTTTTATATATAAAATGGCACCTGATATTCTCACTTTAAACCTGAATATCTCTGGATCCATGGCACCTAGAAACAAAATTCAAGATTCATTTGAAAGAAGAGATTCTCCATTTTCACGGGGCCCTGGGCAATTGCCACCTTTGCCTACCCATAGCGCCGGCCCTGTCTAAATGTTAGCTGTTGCCTTACCAGGTAGTAGCTACAGCTGCAATTACTCAATATTCCAAGTTCTTGCAGCGCTGGGGTCCTGGGTTCAAATCCCACCCAGCTCAACATCTGCAAATAGTTTATATGTTCTCTCCGTGTTTGTGTGGGTTTCCTCCAGGTCTTCCGGTTTCCTCCCACAGTCCAGAACATACTGGTACGTTGATTAGATCGTGAGCCCCATGGGGACAGGGACAAATTTGGCAAGATCTGTACAGTGCTGCGTATCTGTAGGCGCTATATAAATAAAGGAATTATTATTTTTATTAATAGAGTGGAGTTGATGTCAGAATTTTCCATGGCTTATTGCACATCTGTTTCTTCATGTGTTCAATACTTTTTGCCTGTGCCATTTCTCATTTCTACACATGCATCTATAGATGATTTCTTTGCTAGTGTGTGACATCTAGTGATAAAAGTATATACATATGAGATTTTATTTGCATATATTAAATTTATGACATTTTTAAGCCGCAAATTTGCTCTTGAGAAATGTAGGTCACATGGAATAACAGAGGATTGAGGGGCCATAATGAGAATATTTGGGAAACATCCAATTGTCTCACTATTAAATAGACAGATTCTTTGTGAAACAGGATACCAAAACAGATTAGCAGCTGCAAATCTTAGACGACAACCAAGACATAGCACTGAATCTGTATATAACACAGGAAGCTGTGCTCAGAATTAATAAAACGCCATGTCAAGAACGCTGTGTTCTTATATTACAAACTTGAAAAACACTGTATTTGTCAGATTTACCTTATTGCTACATAAATTGCATTGAAAATGGAATGAAACCTCAAAGGGAAGTGGGAGGTCTACATACGGAGGGAGGGGGTACAGCAGTACTGTTATAATTAGATTAGATATATATGCATTTGTAAATAGGCTCATTCAACCTCTTTAGCACCTGATTTGTGTTTGTCTGGGTGATAATTTATTAAACTTCTTCCATTTTTGTTAATTTGGTAATTTCTTAACGGCTAGTGGAGCCCAATATCCCTTTTTAGATTACATTACTGTAGGTTCCCTTTATTGCTGTAAAACCTTTGTGTAGACGGCAAATAAATGAAATTCCAAGTCCAGCTCATGGGAAAGTTAACAATCTTCTTTATTGGCACATGTAAAAAAACATCCAGGTTACAGTAAAATCCAAACGTCAACACGTTTCAAGCAGGTGAACTGCTCTTAATCGTGTCTTAATCGTGTCATGATTAAGAGCAGTTCACCTGTGTTGACGTTTGGATTTTACTGTAACCTGGATGTTTTTTACATGTGCCAATAAAGAAGATTGTTAACTTTCCCACGAGCTGGACCTGGAATTTCATCTATTAGTTACTTCGCCAGTGGGGAAGACCGTGCTCAAGGTGAATCAACTTGGGAGGCTGGTGAGCTGGAATATACCTTTATGCATTTGTGTAGACGGCATCTAGCTGCATACACCAGCAGTCACTCAGAACAGACGGATGGGGCCCTGGAGCCGCTATATACACAGCTCTCCCATAGCACTTGCAGAAACTGCGATTCTAGAATATAAATGAATTCTCACAGTCCTGCTGCTGCTAACATCATAAATGATAATATACTAAGATACGATAGAACAGCTCCAGGGCCACTCATTTTAGTACTCATACTTACTACACTTTTGGTAAAGGCATTTTCCCTTCACTGATCTATCCACCATTGTTCAGTGATCAGGGATTTTGTTCGCACTGGATTCTATTTTTCCCTCTGCCAAGGCGTATCAAATGATGTTTACTCTGCTCACTGCCAGAAACAGATGCAATATAGATCACATAGGACCCGGCAATGATTAAATCACTGATGCAACTACAAACAGATCAATGGACACTAAAAGTCAGGAACATAACCTACCTCAGAGTGGGCATTTAAAGTGCAACTTTCGACTAGAGGTTGGGTCTAAAATGGGCCTCTTGAAAGTGTGTACTCAAGGAAAGATGAAGATTTGCCTCCCAAGCTGCTTCTTTCACTGCCAACATCCATCTTAAGTGAGGGGCTAGAGACCATACAGGTCATTGGAGTGAGAAGAAATGAAATCAAAGAACTAGAGGAATAAATAGCCGTATAAAGAGCTGTAGTCATATCTATACTGTCCAGTACTGTCACTATTAAAAAAGAGGTGAAACTGCAACTGAACATCAAGAGATGGTTAAGAGTCTCCTACACAAATGACGGCCCTTCATAACTGATGTCTGCTAACACTGAAGTCCCCGGTAGGTACCAAGTTGAATATATGGTGGCAATGCCCCCACCTATGCAGCTTTTGGTCATTTGTGATGCCACAGGTACTATTCCTAGACACACCTCAATTCTTGTTTATGTCAAACAAATGATATGCCCTTCTTCAAATGTAAGAAATCTTTAACCAAACCCCTCCTACTGACAACTAAGACATTTATACAGAGGAAGTGGCAGTCAGATACTATGGGGCAGATTTATCAAGTGTCTGAAAGTCAGAATATTTCCAGTTGCCCATGCCCATGAGCTGTGATTGGTTGCCATGGGCAACTGGAAATATTCTGACTTCTAGACACTTGATAAATCTGCCTCTGTCTCCATAGGAGAATGGTTCCCAGAGGCTGCAATGAATGGCAGAACTTATTGCCCAGTACCCTGATGACTGCTAATGTTACTCTGCACATGGCTGCCGTGTGTCCTTTGTCCTTGCCCGAATACAACGCTCTCCAGGACTAACATTGCCTTTGAAGTGGTGTCTTTATGCCCACCCTGACCTCTGCCCCAGCTCAATATCCCCTTATAACCCCTACTCCCCACCCACCCCTGCGTCTTCATTTTTCCCTTCACCTGATGCTTGTCTTACTGTCACATTTCGTTTACTCTTATGGCTACCACAATGTCTAAAACGGTGATTGTATCAATATTTTCTTTTTCTTTTTGTATTTGTTCTTTATATAACTGCAATGATATCAGCAGCAGGACTTGTGTGCTTTCAGTACATACGCCTCACCCTCTCCCCTGCTGCTTACACGTCACTGAGCTCTTAAAGGGGTATTCCCATTTCAGTAAGTAATGGATATTGTTTGAATAATGAAAAGTTATACAAATTTCTAATACACTATCAATTAATTGCGGTTTTCTAGATCTCTGCTTGCTGACCTGCTATAGAAAGTGCCATTGTTTACTTCCAGTGGTAGACAGCTTGTTACAGCACACGGTTCTAATTATGCTCTATGATACTAACCAGCTGTGTACCTGTGTGACCATGGTGACAATGCAGCTTCCGAAAAAAATTGGCAGCAAGCAGAGATCCAGAAAACCGTGGCAAATTGATTCAGAAAGTATATTGGAAAATTGTATTATATTTCATAATTTAAAGAGAACCTACCACCACGAATCTACCTATAAAGGTAGATCGGATGGTAGGTGGATGTAAGGGACGTGAGGATAGCTCTTTTTAGAGCTAATCCTCACGTCCCCGCTAACTTTTGGGAAACTTTATTGACCTAATATGTAAATTTCGTTATGCGGCTACTGGGGCGTGGAGTAGCCGGCACGAGGCTACACAGCGCGGCTACTCCACGCCCCAGTAGCCACATTACTCCTCCTACCCTGTTGTGTGCGGCGCGCAGCTCCTCGTAGCTGCGCGCCCTCGTCCGACAAGCCGGCTACTGCGCATGCGCAGTAGCTCCGGCCTCGGAGCTGGGACTGCTCATCATGACGGACGAGGGCGCGGGCTACGAGGAGTTGCGCGCCGCACGCAACAGGGAAGGAGAAGTAATGTGGCTACTGGGGCATGGAGTAGCCGCGCTGTGTAGCCTCGTGCCGGCTACTCCACTCCCCAGTAGACGCATAACGAAATTTACATATTAGGTCAATAAAGTTTCCCAAAAGTTAGCGGGGACGTGAGGATTAGCTCTAAAAAGAGCTATCCTCACGTCCCTTGCATCCACCTACCACCCGATCTACCTTTATAGGTAGATTCATGGTGGTAGGTTCCCTTTAAACAATGACATTAATTCACATCTGGATGCACAAAAAATATAAGCCTCTCTAGCAGCAACTTTCAAGTTAATAATAATAGGGAACATGCTTCTGTATCAGAAAAGTATGTATCTTGAATGTTGCCTGTCTAACTGAAGGACATCTGTCAACAATTTTGAAAATACAAAGCTGCAGACAGTGTAATGTATTGGGCATGGAGATCTGTGTAATCCTTGTGTGTGTTGTTTATAGCAGCAGGACTTTGACAAATGCACTTATATACGAGGGCTGTGGCAGTACATGGAGCACTGTAGTGCACTGGTGTGTGAGATCATAGCCCCTGTGTAACTGCTGTAGTATTGAAGAAGAACCTGCGACAACAATGACTCATTGGACAGTGGAAAGGCTGAACTGTCTTCAGTGAAGAGATCTCACACACCAGTGCACAAGAGTACTGTGAAGTTCTGCTGCTGCTACTAATAACACACACAGAGGTATGGGCAGCACAGTGGTTTAGTGGTTAGCATTATAGCCTTGCAGCGCTGGGGTCCTGAGTTCAAGTTCCAGGGTCAACATCTCCAAAGAGTTTGTATATTCTCTCCGTGTCTGTGTGGTGTCCTCCAGTTTCCTCCCACAAAATATACTGGTAGGTTGATTAGATTGTGAACCCCATTGGGGATAGGGACTGATCTGGTAAGCTCTGTGCAGCGCTGAGAAATCTGTGTGCACTATATAAATAAAGGAAATATTATTATTAAGGTATGGCAACACATATCTCCAACGATGTCTTTAACTGTCTATATCATCCCTCTAGGGAACGCACCAGAGAGATAATGCCAGATTATACGGTAACCACATATAGAACTTAAAATTGAAAAAATCTTTATTACTGTCAATACATATAGTAAATTACATGTTATTTACATAATACAATTAAAAATTGCAGTACACAGGTTGTACAACACAGACTAAGGGGTCATCTCTGGACAGAGGATGTAAATTCATAAGACATACAGAAGGGAAAAGACTGTCCTGGTGGGGGTTACTCTATTCCTACACTTATATATAGGCTTGTGCCAATAGCATTCTTTGCAGTGTAGTTACATACAGATACACCCACCCTTAGAGTAAAGGTCTTATCCAGATGTTATTGTGGTACTCCTCCAATGTCCGGTATGGCACCATCCCCGACGCGCATTTCGGCTCAGAAGGAGCCTTCATCTGGAGGTGGTGTCATCCGGGTCAAGAGTCGCTGCAAATGCTAATGGAACGAGCCTATATATAAGTGTAGGAATAGAGTAACCCCACCAGGACTGTTTGCTAGTCTTTCCCCTTCTGTATGTCTTATGATTTTACATCCTCAGTCCGGAGATGATCCCTTAGTCTGTGTTGTACAACCTGTGCACTGCAATTTTTAATTGTATTATGTAAATAACATGTAATTTACTATATGTATTTCAGTAATAAAGATTTTTTCAATTTTAAGTTCTATACGTGGTTATAGTATGGCATTTTCTCTCTGGTGGGTTCTCTAGAAGTATGATAGGGTATATATTGTGATAGTTAGCCTTTGACTGGGGTGCAGATAATGGTAAGGGGCGACATGTTGTCGTAATGTAAATTTAATCACCCCACATTTCCTGTTCCATACTATCGTTTAATTGCCATCTGTCTATATACTGTCTTTATATGGTCAAACTGCTGACTCTGATTCCCTTTACAAATGGGCAGCAGTGAAGATGACATATATGTACCATTATAATAAAAAACAAGTTTCAGTTTGGGTAAACACACAAGTAAGTGGAAAAAACTGCACCTTTTATGTCTGTAATGTAACTTACCCCATTCACTTAACTAATATCTAATAATAAATTCAAGTGAAGTACAAGTCTAATTTTAGTAACAAGAACAGAGTAAATTGAACTTGCTCTGCTGTTCCCACCTCTGACCTGTCAACCCCCTTGATTGAGGACACGTAAATTACGCTGGCACTGCTGCATAAAATTCTGTTGTCCCATCTCAGTTTACCTTTTTAAAATCTGAATGGTGGAGAAAGGGATTGACATAACACCCTGTGCAATAAGATCTAACTATAATATATAAACATCAGACATTTAATTTTGCTTTTTTGTCTTTCCAGCTCAGATACTTATATTCTACTTTGCACTTTATGCATTTCTGACTGGGATGTTTGCATTATGTATATACGGACTTCTGCTCACTATAAGCCCTTATGTACCTACCTACAGAGACCGAGTCTTTCCACCTGGTAAGTCCATTTCATTAATATACCTATATCTAGGTTATCCAGCAGCATTGCTTGTGTGTATAAGGAAGGTATTACCCATAGCACCTGAAGAGTAAAGAGATTCGGAGTACAGAATGGAAGAGCAGAAAACATTGTGCTATTCCAGCTAGGGCAGTAGTTCTCAACCTTTCTAATGCTGTGACCCCGCAATACAGTTCCTCATGTTGCGGTGACCCCAAACCATGTACAAGAATATTGTATTTGTGCCAAAAAATGCAATAAAATCGTGGCTCCGATGGCTTTAGGTGACCCCTGTGTTTTGATCATTCGACCCCCGCCGAGGTCGCGACCCACAGATTGAGAACCACTGAGCTAGGGTAACATTTTAGCTATAAGGCTATATTTGTTAAATGATTATATCTGTCACTGTTCTGTGTTCAGCAAACATTTCACAGATCCAGGGATGTTGCCGTCCATATACAGACATATTGTTGGCGCTTCCGAGAGGTGCAGATAACATCCTGGCTGTAGGAGAAACGGGCAGAGAGTTAATAAACCAGTCCTTAAAGGATGGGGTCATCATCCAAAAGACTTCAGGGAGCGAGTGTAGGAAATTTTGAGGAGATGGAGGAGGGTGAGGAGCAGGTTGGGTTGTCACCACCAGGACAGACAGCACTTTGTGAAATACATTTGTTCTTAGACATAAGGAAAGAGAGAATATGGGGACCACGGCTGGACACTGCTGGACTTCCTTCAGTTCATGTTCGTCACAGTCCCTTATCGCTGTCTTTGTTATCTACTGCTGTCTGTTATTAATGTGTTAATACCGAAGGTGTACCGTCAAATGGACTTTTGACAATATTTGCTGTACTTATGCTGCAATTTCAGTCAGCTTGAGGGGTGGGCTGTATGTTTAAGCGAGGGTGGGGGGGTGGGAAAGGGGTTTTGGTCTGTAACTGTAAAATTGTTCAATAAAAAAGATTTTATTTATTAAAAAAAAAAACAAAAGAAGAGAGAAAAAGGGAGCTTTGTATGTGACCTTAAGTCGCCCATATTATACTTATCCTGTTAAAGTTTGCTGTTTGTCATGGATCACATGACCCATCGGCAGCAGGACTCAGGACTTTATGTTGTGTTCCATGCCCTACCGGCTACCACAGATGTACCTGCACCCAATCCAACCAATGCTATGGATGTGATTATAATGGAGGGGGTATGCATACAGTAATGACTACACAGTTCCTCCATCAACCAGAAGGTCATGTGACATCACAGGAAGTCTAGAGTCCTGCTGCCGGAAAGTCACATAACCCACAGCTCCCTACTATGAATGGCAATCTTTAATAGGGGAAGTATAATTTGAGGGACCCTAATAGGGTCTAACCCTTGAAGTTTTGTAGAAGTCGCCAACCACTTTCATTTTGATGTATTTCGTTCTGGTAGAGTTACAGAAAACAGGGGTGGATTTGTCCATAAAGATAACCAAGCAATTTCTTGGGGACACGTAGATCGGATGCAGCCAAGTCTTGTTAGAGTTAGTGGGATGCTTACTCGTATTGTCCCTGTGCGCTTTGACTGTTCTCAACAGGGCGCTATCACAGTTTAAAGCTACAGCAAATTCCCAGCAGGGCTATTCACAGCAGAACTGTACATGAATGGGCCCCTGAAACACAACGTATTAAAACTGGGTTATTAATTCATTTTTCGAACCCTTATTCTTTGATTGTAACAATATAAAAAGATAAAAAGGTTTTTTTGTGCGCCTACCTATCGCCAGCTTTTATTGATTAAAGATAGCTGTGCCTTTACACACTGTCTTTTTTTAGGAGGTCCATTGATCACCGGATGTGAAGCCAGCGTCCATGTCTTTAAAATCAATCCTTTATTGTAGATCCATTTAAAAAATATATGAACAACCAAAGTCCCTGTGACTCATCTTAAGGTGCTTAGTATAGAATAAAAAAGTTGTTGTTTTTTTTTTTTTTGGAACATGAGCAGCTTTATAGATTCTCTTTTTTTATCTGCCACAGTAAGGAGATGCTCCTTAACATCTATGGGATAGTTTTCTAGATATGCAGTTTGCTAGGAGCGTAGATGAACAATTAAAGGGAGTCTACCACTTCCCCAAGCATTTTAGTCTGTTGGCAGAAAGTTGTAGATAATTGCACTATTTTCATCATAATTTTATTTAATTATACAAATTGAAAGTTGTATTTATATGTAACTGGAATATTAGCCTTCTTTGTACCATAGCAAGTCTATGTGTTCCTATTTTTGTAGCAGGAATTAATTTTTGGACTTGGGTTTATTGGCCGTGTTAGAAGACATAACATTCCCTTGGATCATGATAAATAGGATGGCACAGACCTCTTGGGCTGACCTTATGAACTCCATTTAGGCCTCTCTGCAGGCAGCTGTGTGACCTTGTGGAGTAACCATATCCTTTGAGTGACTTCACTTCCTGAGAATATTCCTGGTATATCTATGTTACCATGGCCCTCAGTGTCGGTGTGTTCACATGGAAAAATTATTGTTAGGAATTCTACATGAAATGGCAATTTTGTCTACACAGAAAGATCCGTTGGAAAGTCTTGACTTCACGTTGATAATGAGGTTTCTTTATTTCAACTTTGTATTATCTTTTATCACCATCACATGCCACATTTTCCCATTATTTATCATTATTCTTATGTCTGTTGTTGGGTCAGAGCCAGAATCTGTTGGCTAAGCAGAGCGTTGTGATGCTGGAGGTATTCTATGGTGTCACCCTGTTTTTCAACCACATCTTCAAGGCTTTCCCTGAAGCCAATTCCTGGGTTGATGCGACTTTGAAATGAATGTATTTGTTCTTCTTCTATTATGTCTGGTCTAGGCATACTTTTATTGAACTTGTATATTTGCACTGTATGCATCATGATGAATATCACAGATAGGATCAGCTCCAGTATACCTTTCCTGCAACATCGGCTCTTCAAAGTGAGGAGCCAAGGCTATCTTTGCTTGTACCGGTCCTTGAGGAACCTCAAGACCCTTCCCCTGCTTACCCCCTCAACAGGCAATGCGGCTGCACTTCTGATAATCTCTGCCAAGGATTCCTTTGGTTACAATAATCTCTTTCTCTATCTCCTCCTGATTGTCCTTATACTGGAGCTGATCCTATCTGTGATATTCATCCTGATACATACAGTGCCAATATACAAGTTCAATAAAAGTATGCCTAGACCAGACATAACATAGTTGCATCAACCCAGGAATTGGCTTCAGGGAAAGGTCAAGCCTTGAAGATGAGTTTGAACAGGGTGACACCATAGAATACCTCCAACGCTCTGCTTAGCCAACAGATTCTGGCTCTGACCCAACAACAGACATAAGAATAATGCTAAATAATGGGAAAATGGGGGCGTGGCCTGGCTATGGAGGAGTAAGGAAGCAACCTTGCTAAGCTCCCGGGCCAGCCAGGATTTTTCCACCGCAATCTCGCTCCATCCTGCCTAATCCCCAACTACATGGGTCCCAGAAAGAAGAGGGGCACTGGCCCAACAGCCCCTACCTCAACACGACCCCCATCTAAGGGCATCGACCAGTACCTGGTCCCACAGGCTCCACCGGACACGCAGACTCCCCAGGAAGAAGACGGCGATCTCATAGATCTGTCGCTCCCGTCCGCTCCCGAGCTCCAGATGCCGCCCTCTGACCCTGCCTTGGGCTGCGCGGTCCCCGGACACCGCGTGGTGCGCGGGGCAAAGTAAAGATGGCCGACAGCGCGGCTCCTTCATCCTCCTCAGTGCGGTCCTCCGCATTTCCGGCCATGCCCGCTCCGGATCCAGCCCCGACTCTGCTCAGTGCTGCCTACATAGCAGCGGAGCGCGCCGGAGATCTTTCGCAGCATGACCAGGCGGCCACACCACAGGAGACCGAGGCAAAGGGAGCTGGCAGAGCCAGCATTTCACCATCCAGCCTCGCTGCCCTCAAACTGGGGATGGATGGCTCCTGCCTCACACCGGTCCGGATCTGCACCACTCCGCAGCGGTCCCCAGCTACTACTACCGCTGATACAGGTGAGCGGCACATCTCCCCTGTAGCCCTAGACTTTGACCCCATTCAGGTCCCAAGGGAACAGATGGGCTTGTCACCGGCACTGACCTCAGGCACTCCTGAGCAGCATCCCTCTGACCCAGAAGGAGCTCCAACACATGGGCTAGCCTCACCTGCCCCTCACCAGCAGGCAGTACTGTACCCATCAGTGGTAGTGAGAAAGGCCCCTCTGCCCCAGCCACTACATCTGAGGGCCCCCTCGCCCACACATTCACATGCCAGCCCAGCCAAGTGCTCCCTGGGAGCCCATCCCGATTCTCCTCATGATTGGTCCCAGGACACACCCAAGGGGCAATCTCCAGCGGCACCCTCACTCTCTCTATCACGGAGCCCATACCTATTTCATCAAGACACCCAGGACAGTATCTCTGGTCAGTCACCTGAGTTGGAAGTACAAACCTCCCCGCAGTTCTTTTCAAGTTACCAAAGTAACCCAATTGAAGCGGGTGTCCTGGCGGACCTACGCGCACTTCGTAATCATATCAGAGCTATTCCAACTAGGGAGGATATGGAGAGCTATGTGGCCCGTCTCGAACAATCGTATAGGGGGGAGCTGTCTTCTCTGCGAGACGAGGTACAACAACTTGAACAAAGAGTATCCACTACAGAGTCCTCCCACCGCACGGTGACAGAAAAGCTTGCAGCCCATGATACTCAGCTTTCACTTCACTCACAGCAAATATTAGCCCTCACGGAACAAATGGACGACGCCGAGAACAGAGGCCGCAGGAACAATATTAGAGTTCGGGGTCTGCCAGAGTCTATTGATAACCAACAGATCGACGGTACTCTTAGATCCATATTCAACAGCATCCTTGGGGCTTCTGCTGATTCTCCAGTAGAGCTTGATAGAGCCCATCGAGCTCTTGGCCCTCGCCCAACTGACCCTTCACGGCCAAGGGACATTATTTGTAGAGTCCACAGGTACCAGCTCAAAGAACAAATCATGACCAAAGCACGGGAGGCCGGAACTGTGCGTTTTCAGGACTCTGTTGTCCAGTTGCTGCCTGATCTGTCCCGCCTGACACTACAGAAACGAAGAGCCCTCAAGCCCCTCCTGGGCATACTACAGGACAGAAATATACCATATTCCTGGGGCTTTCCGTTTCGCCTTCAGGTGAGGCGCGACGGCATTCTGACAGTGCTCCGTCATCCAGGGGATCTCCCAGGGTTCTGCGCTGCCCTACACCTGCCGGATGTCGCCATCGCAGATTGGCCTTCTCTCCTCCCGACTGATCCCTCTTATCAACCGCCAAGACAGCAGAGGTTTCCTCGCCGTAGGGCCAGAAGACGCTCCCAGAATAGACGAGAAGAGGAAGACCGGGGTCCCCCTCCCCAGAGATGATCTACAACCACCCTCATAGACCAGGGGGTTCCTCTCCTCTCCAATTGTCTTCGTTTGGGCTGGTTTTTAACCATCCCTTGCAGTATCCTTTACAATGTTCGATAAACCGTTACATTTTCATAATGTTGAAATGTTGAATTGATTGCATTTTGGTTCAATCTGCACTGTTTTATCTATTAGGCATGATGACATATACATCGTTATCTTGGTGGCTCCTGGCCCCGGGGGCGCCCTGCATAGACAGCGCGTTCTCATCGGGCCCCACGACCAGCCGTTCTGCTCGTGGTATAACCGGACCCCAATAGGCTCGTTCCTGTCGCTAACGACAGCAAACGACCCTAAACCGTTGCGACCTCATAGGCCGCTGTACTTTTTTTTTTTTTTTTCATTTATCTGTTATTTGTTATTTGATTTCTCCCTACCGTTGCCTTTTTACCACTTTGTTCCTCTGTCTTTGCTCTCCCCCTGTTACTGTCTGCCCACTTAAGGCCCTCCGTCCACCCTCGCTCAGTCTAATCGGACATGGCGCCTATTACCTGCTACTCCCTAAACGCTAGGGGTTTGAACGTCCCCCAGAAGCGTAATCAAATCCTGTACCGCATGCATAAATTGCGGGCTGACCTCCTTTTCTTACAGGAGACCCACTTCCGCACCGACAGCATCCCCAACATCAGGGATAGATACTATACCACATGGTTTCATAGCACTCACCCCGAGACTAGGTCAAAGGGGGCATCTATTGCTATTCATAAACGCCTATTGTATGAGGTTGTAGACTCCCTTACTGACCCGGAGGGTAGATACGTTTTTGTCAAGATTCGCCTATGGGGCAAACTGCTCACGCTGGCCTCAATGTATCTCCCCAACAGGGACCAGATTCGAGTATGCCGCCGATTCCTGGCACGATTACGGGAATTCTCAGAGGGCATAGTAATTGTAGGAGGGGACTTTAACTTCCCGATGGACCCACAGGTTGACTGCTCGGTGGTGCGACCCTCTCTAGCCCCAGCCCAAATGAGGAAACTACAGAAATCCCTGTGGGACTCACAACTGATTGACGTCTGGAGAATCCTCCACCCGCAGTCTCGAGACTATACCTACTACTCTCCCGCGCACCGGTCCTATAGCCGACTAGACATGTTCTTACTAAGTCACCATGGCCTTACGTGGAAGCCTGAGGCCTCAATAGCTCCTTCGCTATGGTCTGATCACGCGCCGGTCTCTCTCGCATTAGACGTTCCAGGTCCTCGCGCCTCCCCTTGGCAGTGGCGCCTCAATGACAATTTGCTCAAAGACTCTGTCTGCCTTGCGGATGTCCGTAGGCAGATCACCGAGTTTTTAACCACTCACTCAGGTCAGCAGCCATCTCTCCCGATACAATGGGAAACCCTTAAAGGGATGCTTCAATTGGTATTCATTAAACATGGAGCTCGTCTGAAGCGAGAGAGAGCGGCTAAGATTCTGACGCTTTTGTCCAAAATTAGCACCTTGGAGCGGGACCACAAGAACGGCGGGTCTCAGGCGGTACTAAACGAACTGTTAAACACTCGGGAGGAATTGAAAGAACTCCTGAACCAAAAATATTTGAGCGCCCAGGACAGGAATAAGCGTTTCTTTTATGAGTACTCTAATAAGTGCGGGAAGCCCTTGGCCAGATACCTCCACCCCCGCACGACTGGTACTTATATTCCACATATAAGGAATCATACAGATAGATTGACTCATGACCCGGGCGACATTAACGCTACTTTCCAGACCTATTACAAAGACCTATACAACCTCCAAAGCCCACTGTCCGAATCGGCCAGGGCCAAGGAGCTAGAGAGGATACAGACCTACATCAACGACACGGCTCTACCCAGACTCTCTACAGAGAACCGAGACAGCTTGGAGGCAGACTTTTCTGAGGCAGAGGTAGCAGAGGTCATAAAGGCCACCCCAGCAGGAAAATCCCCGGGTCCTGACGGCTTCACCCCCCGTTTTTACAAGACCCTGAAGACTGAATTGGCCCCACTCATGACTCGGACGTTTAACTGTATCTCTTCCCAGGTCCCTTTTCCACCTCAGTCATTGCAGGCATCAATATCGGTGATCCCTAAGCCCGGGAAAGATCATTCCATCTGCTCCAACTACCGCCCCATATCCATAATTAACATGGACATAAAAATTCTCTCCAAATTAATGGCCAATCGGTTGGGGACTCTCCTCCCCGCCATAATACATAATGACCAGGTGGGCTTCATCCATGGGAGGGAAGCTCGTGACAATACCAATAAGACTTTACTCCTTATCTCTAGGGCCAAATCGACTAAACAGCAGTTATGCTTGCTTTCAGTGGACGCCGAAAAGGCATTTGACCGTGTGCACTGGGGATTCTTGTGGGCTTCGCTGAGGCAGTTGGGTATTGGCCCTCACTTTTTGAGCCTGGTCCAGGCCCTATATTCGGCCCCCACGGCGCAGGTCCGCACCAATGGAGTCCTGTCGGAGCCTTTCCGCATTAGGAACGGCACCAGACAGGGATGTCCCTTATCCCCCCTCCTATATGTCATAGCCATGGAACATCTGGCTGTTGCTCTTCGACGAAACCCCAGTGTACACGGTCTACAAGAGGGAACCAGACATTACAAGGCAGCTCTCTACGCTGATGACCTCCTTCTCTACATTACTCAGCCTAGAATTTCTTTACCTAATGTTCTTGAGGAATTTAAGAAATTTGGCTCCCTTAGTAATTTTAAGGTCAATCTCTCTAAATCAGAGATCTTGAACGTCTCCCTCCCAGGGAATGAAGCGCTTCACCTGGCCTCTCAATTCCCCTTTAAATGGAAAAGTTCTCATATATGCTATTTGGGCGTCAATATCCCAGCAGACCTTTCGTCTTTGTATGCTTTAAACTACAAACCCCTTCTGGAACGAACGATAAGGGATCTCAGCCAATACAATGGCCGTCACCTCTCCTGGTTCGGCCGAGTAAATGTCCCTAAAATGGATGTAATGCCCCGATTCTTGTATCTATACCAGACGCTGCCGATCCGACCCCCAAGCTCTTTTTTCTCGAGACTACGCACAGCTTTTCAGAGGTTTATTTGGGGAGGCGGATCTAGCCGCATAAGCTTCTCGATCTTATCCCGTACGAAAGCTAGAGGAGGTGTGGGACTTCCCGACCCAAAACTGTATCATGTAGCGGCCACTTTCCAGCGACTAGTCGACTGGACTTACAACAAGGACTCCAAGCAGTGGGTCCAGCTGGAACTAGACCTTACATCCCCCACTCTACACTACCTCCCGTGGGTCCCGGCCAACTCACGACCCCAAGACTTTACCCAATCCCTGTTCTCCCCATACTTTTTCTTTGCTTGGGACAGGCTGACGAACAAAAACACCCTGCTCAGGTCAAAGGGTCCACTGACTCCATTATTTCACAACCCAGCCTTCCCCCCCGGCGTGGATAGGCAGCGGTTCCTCTGCTGGGAAGCTTCCTCCGGCATCCGACTAGGCCAGATTATTGAGGGCGACTCTATTCCCACATTGGAGTCCTTGAAGGCCTCACATCCAGATATCCCAATGTCCTGGTTGGAACACAGACAACTTGTATCGTATATAACAGCAGACTTGGAACACTCTGCCTTCGGGTCGACTCCAACGGCCCTGGAGGCTCTGTTTAGACTGCCCTCCTCACCTCCTCATGTGCTTTCCGCCATATATAGCTTGCTGCTGGAGGACGCCACCCCTGGTAGGCCGAATTTTGTTGGGGCATGGGAAGAAGCTCTCGCCATTGAATTAACGGACGATGAGTTGGATAAAGCCTACTTGTTCTCACATAAGATGCCGCTACCCTGTAGTGCTCAGGAAAAGAACTATAAACTTTTATCTAGGTGGTATAGATGTCCAGCGCAACTTCACAGAATTTTCCCCGAAGTTTCGGATATTTGTTGGCGCTGTGGCGCGGAGGTGGGTACTATGCTTCACATTTGGTGGGGGTGCTCCGCCCTCCAACCCTTCTGGAATAAGGTTTTTGATACCTATCACCAAGTCACTGGCAAGAGCGTCACTCCTTCCCCCCAAATTGCTCTGCTGTCGATCATACCTGGGACTATCTCCACAGTCAAAAAAGGCCTCCTTCGACATTTCCTGACCGCAGCTCGCACGGTTATTCCAAGACATTGGAAAAACCCGCAATCTCCCACTACAGTCGAATGGATTCAGGAACTTGGGTTTATACGAAGAATGGAGGAGTTAGTAGCCAGCGACTCCCCAGATCCAGGGAAGACGAACACTGCATGGGCCCCTTGGGATGTATTCATAAACGCCCCGGAATTCCAGGACTTGCTCCTGTCATAGAGCGCCACCCTGGCGCCCTCGACCAAGAGAGCGCAGCCTTGTGGGCTCCCTATCCCTTTTACCCCCCCCCCTTCCCCTTTTTTTTCTGAATGTTTGTTTCCTTTCTTTATCTAATCCTTTGTTAACTTTCACACAATAATAACCTTACTGATTGGGATGGCACAAGGGAGTTCTAAACGTGACATGTGTTATGATCCTTCTCCCCATATTTCAATGAATATATGATCTATGATGTTTCTGATCCTGCGTGATCAGTCATGTACTGCCATCACCTACCTGTCTTGTTCTATTTTGTTTCCTTTCTAATAAACGTTGATTATACATAAATAATGGGAAAATGTGGCATGTGATGGTGAGAAAAGATAATATACAAAGTTGATGTAATGGTAATTGCCTGGTGTTAAGGCAGAAATAAGTCTACCGTATACTAAAAGTATCATTTATAATTGGTGAACGTTTATTCATACATAAATATTATCTATGATATTCTGCCATCAGATTTAATGCATTATGGCAAGTTACAATATTTCTTTATCAATTGTGTTAAAATTTTGATAGCTCGGGACTTTTGGGAGCCGGGGATACCTACCATATTTATCATTTCTAGGCAAAAGAGGGTGATTTAGGTTCTTTTCTTACTATTTTTTATGACACGCCTTGGAGTCTTGCATAGACTCATAGACACATAGCTATCATAGAAACTGATCACAGCCCCCCCCCCCCCCCCATACCTCATGTGGGCTGTTGCAAATTGTTCAAAAGCATAGGAATAATAATGTATGAAAACTTTTGACTTTGCATAAAGTCCTAAAATTACCTTAAAAAATTTGTCTCTCGTTATTCTGGCATTTTTAAAATAATAATTTGAAATTAATTTATATTAAAGGTGTATTCCAGGAATCAGCATAATTCATATAAAAGTGGGCACTCAAAATATAAGCTAATGTGTAATTAGTTGTTATTAAAAATTTTGCTCCCCGTAGCAGAAAATGCTGATGACATAGACTGTGATGGAGAATTAAAATGCTACTGGCCCTTTAATCAGTCCGTTAATTTCCTCCGCACGGTCCGTCGCAGAAAAGAAGATGGCCGCTGGTCACATGTCCACATCACATGTCCTGTACCTGCCTGGGCATGGTCATGTGATCACCACTACGTTTGGCTGTAGTCGGTTGGTTGCAGTGCATCCAGTATGGTCAGTGTTGTGGTGATGGCAGTTACACATCATTACCATGGTGACAGAGCAAGAAAACCTGTTACATCATCACTGCGAGCAGAGCCTGAGAGGTAGGAGGAGTTACTGAGAACTAAAGGATCATGGAACTTGTAGTTTCCAGTGGCGGACATCTTAGTGATAACTCCACCTACTTTAGAGAGGCCATACATTTTGTAAATCATAAAATCATATTATTTTAGCTCCGTTTTGTGACTAATGACATTGAGTATTGTTGTATTCATTTATTTATATCATCATGGGTTTTTGTGTCAGACGATCATATTCCCGGAATACCCCTTTAATATAATTTAATAATTATATTTTTTTTAATTCAAATTGCTCTAAAACGGGAAAGGTTTATTCTGATTTCATGATTTCAAAAACATGCACATGTGTCTTATTATATAATGTATATAACCTTCTGGTTTCAACTATATATTAATAGGTTATTTTTGTGAATGCCACAATAACCCAACATAATAAGATGTAACAAGCTGATTATTGTACTTACAGGTGTAACCATCAGGCCACTAGAAACTGGATTCCATTATACATTCAATTCTTCAGAGACAGACACATGGGCACCTTACACCGAGGCTCTGCATACATTTCTTGAAGGTAATTTAAAAGATTTCTACAACAAGATGAAATGGGCTGGACAACCTTTTCTAGAGATGCCAAGTTGGCCCATTATGCATATTATTTTTTTTAATGGACATCATTGATGGAAGATTTGAATGTAATATTCATCTCCTCTTATCATAGCCTATGATGATAATAAACAAAGGGCCACAAATGTGGAGTGCACGCCAGGACGGTACTTCATACAAGAAGGAGAAGAGCACGAGGAAAGGAAAGCCTGTCAGTTTCGGCGCTCAATGCTGAAAAACTGTTCTGGAATTGAGGACCCAAGTTTTGGCTTTTCTACTGGGAAACCTTGTATTCTACTAAAGATGAACCGGGTAATACTAAGTAAAGGTGAAATAAACACATTACTGTATGTTTATTGGAGGACAAGATGGTCAGTAGAGCGCTGCTTGTACTTTGCTAATATAGCACTTATATACATATATAACTTAGACAATATACCATGAACCACTTTACACTGAAGAGTTAATCCATAAATGACCGCCCTATCGGAATTCTACGTCGGTCATTAAGGGTACTTCTTCTGACGCGACGCCTTTCTACGGCGCCGCTTCAGAAGAAGATTTCGGGACATCGGGTCAGTATAGTGCCGGTGTCGGGCTGTGATATCACAGCCCAGACCCGGCACTAACACCCGGGATCTGAAAAACTCTGATCCCGGGTGTTTAACCCCTTACACGCCGCGGTCAAGCATGACCGCGGTGTGCAAGTGTGTCCCCCGTGGATCGGACCCCCTCGGTGTGCTTACCGGGGTATCCGATCCCTCCTGCCGCTGCCCCGGGTCCCGACGAGTGACCCGAGGCTGTCGGCTCCTCTTCTCGCCGGGTCCTGCCTTCCTGGCAGGACCCGGCTGTAAGTAACTGAGCATGCGCGGCATGCTCAGTTACTTACACTTTACACTGCAATACAAGTGTATTGCAGTGTAAAGGCTTGAATAAGTGATCGGATGATCGCTTCTTCAAGCCAAAAGGTGGAAAATATGTGAGAGTAAAAAAAAAAAAGATTAAATCATTTTATAATAATAATTAAATAAATAAATAAAATAAAGTCCCATAATCTCCCCAGTTACACATATAATGCAAATACAGTATATAAAACACAAAAACACACGAAAAATGTACATATTTGGTATCACCGCGTCCGTATTAATCTGTACAATAAATCTAAATCAATATTGAACCCGCTCGGTGAACGATGAAAAAAAAAACTACGAAAAACTTCCCGTAATATACAATTTTTCATCAAACACCATCACAAAAAATGTTCTAAAAAGTGATCGAAAAAAGCTACGTTCCCTAATATGATACGACTGAAAAGAACAACTCTTTTCGCAAAAAATAAGCCCAGGTCTGACAACATAAAAATACAGAAGTTATGGCCCTAAAAAGTTGTCAATAGTAAAAACAATGCGATATTCTCCAATGTTGGTTTTGCTCAGGAAAATTGAGCAAAGATAAGAAAAACTATATAAATGAGGTATCACCGCAATCGTAGTGAACCAGAGAATAAAGATAAAATATTATTTTTACATTACGGTGAGCGGGGGGAAAAAAATGCTAAAAATCCAAAATAAAAATTGATGATTTTATTTGTGTCCCCCTTGAAATAGTTAATAAAATCTCATGAATAAGCTATGGACCCCCTAAATGAATTATCTATACATTGTATCTCATTCCGTAAAAAATAAGCCCTCATATGTTTGCATTACCAAAAAAAATAAAAATGTATAGGTTGTACAATGTGACAATACAAATCTGCAGTGAATGGCGCCTCCATTCATTCTATACTCGGCCGTGCGCCCGTACAGCAGTTTACCACCACATATGGGGTATCAGTAAACTCGGGAGGAATTGGGCATCAAGCGTTGCAGTGCGTTTCATCATTTAATTTATTCTGAAACTGTCAGTTTGGCCTAAATGAATGTATTTTCCCAAAAAATTCCATAGTTTCTAAATCGCAGGTCCATATTGTTTTAACCCATGTGAAACACTTAAAGGGTTAATGGACTTAATAGAAGTTGTTTTACATACGTTTAGGGGTGAAGTTTCTATAGTGGGGTCATTTATGGGGTTTAACTATTATTTAGGCCTTACAAAGTCACTTGGAAGCTGAGTTTTCCCTCAAAATGTGAGTTTTGGCAATTTTCATGAAAATGAGAAAAATCGCACCTAAAGTTCTGCACCTCATAACATCCTAGAAAAATGACCGGAAGCATAAAATATCATCCCAACATAAAGCAGACATTCCGTAAATGTAATTTATCAAGCTTTTTGGGTAGTTTTACTTCCTGTCTGGAAAGCGGAACATTTCAAACTTGGAAATTGAAGAATTTTTACAAACTTTTGCCAAATTTTCACTTTTTTTCAGAACGAATCGCAAAACTTATCACTTAAATTTTATAACTAACATGAAGTACAATGTATCACGAGAAAACATTCTCAAAATCACCGGGATATGTTAAAGCGTTCCGAAGTTATAACCAATTATCGTGAGACGAAAAATCGAGTCTGGTCATTGAGCTGAAAACTAGTGTCGGTGATAAGGGGTTAAACATGCTATTTGTACCTAAAAATAGACTGAAAGTTCACGTATAACCAAGAGTGTACAATCTATCGGGTGCATTTCTATTTATCCTTATGTGACGCTCATGGGAGTTTACTGTTTTCCTAGATTGTTGGGTTTAAAGCCGGTTATGGAACACCAATAACTGTGTCTTGTGGACTCCACGTAAGTAAAATATGTTAAGTTGTGCAGGTGAGAACATTTGCCACAATTTGCTCTTTAGGTGTGAAAAGCGGATGCCAGAACGATGTAACTTGGATGGTTTCAGATATGTTTATGTATTACAGGTAGCCTTACACTGGTTACCTTTTCAGCACTGGGAGCCAATACAGTTGCAATTATTTGCAATGAAATGGGCTCATATGTTGCTCTGAGGACTCCTTCCTTTTAACTTAAAATACATGTGCATATATATATATATACATAGCAAAAAAGCCTCTCATGTCACCTGTCCCTATCGTCACTATTTATATTGTCGGCAGGATGTCTTTCTTTTGTCTTTTGCACTCTCCTGTTCTAAAGTGCAATAATATTATTGTTAAGGTTATATATATATATATATATAATATATATATATATATATATATATATATATATATATATATATATATATATATATATACACACACCTCCAAACATCTTAGATGAACCATCAGGGTCACATAACATATAAAATACTTTGAAAACCAGCAGTTATTCAATTCAAGACGTGAAACTCACATATTACAAATAGTCATTACAAACACTGAACTTTTTCAAGTGTCTATTTATGTTAATGTTGATGATTATGGCTTACAAGAAAAAAACTGAGGTAATTATCTAAAAAAATTAAAACCATAATCTAAGACCAACTCAAAAATTTTGAACACAGAAATGTGTTCAAATCACATGTCTACTTTATTCTTTGGGTCGGTGCAATCATGGGGATACCAAATTTGTATAGGTTTTATAATGTTTTTTTGCGACTTTTGATGGCTTTTCATTGCTATAATTTTTAGCACTTTTTATTGATTTTTTAATATTTTTCAAATTGGCAAAAAGTGCTATTTTCCTTTATGGGGTGAAACGAAAAACCGTTATTATATTTTGATAGATCGGGCATTTTCAGACGGGGCGATACCTGATATAGGGATTTTCCTCCTTATTCATGAATAATGAATGGGTTAAAACGAGACAGCCTCGGGTCTTCGGAAGAACCCCGGCTTTCATGGTGACGGATTGCCGTTCCCCGATGACGTCCCGGCGAGCGGCAATCTGCGTCAAGATGCCCATGCGCCGGTGGCGATCGGCAAGAAGACACCCGCGATTGGTGCTAGCACCGATCACGGGTGTTACCGGTAAGTCTTTGCTGCAATATGCAGCAAAGACTTACAGGCTATGGAGAGGGCTCGGCCCGCAAGCACCGGGATCCGAGTTGGGAAGAGGTTAATAGCAGCCTTCAGCTTGTCTGCATTATTGTGTCTGGTGTCTCTCATCTTCCTCTTGATTCTCTATGGGGTTTAGATTGCTGTGCTTACTGGTCTTGATAAAACACAGTGAACCTAGACCTAAGTCCTGGATACGACTATGAGTAGTGGCTCTTGAATTTTTTGAATGGTCTTTTATTAACAATCCTATTAAAGCTGCGGTTATCCTGGTTGCTTGTGCACCTTTTTCTATCACACTTTTTACTTTCACTTTCCATTAATATGCTTTGATAAAGCATCTGAACAGCCAGCTTTTTTATTAATGACTAGAGATGAGCGAGCACTAAAATGCTCGAGTGTTCGCTATTCGAGACGCACTTTTCCCGATGCTCGAGTGCTCGTCTCGAATAACGAACCCCATTGAAGTCAATGGGAGACTCGAGCATTTTTCAAAGGGACCATGGTTCTGGAATAAAATGTGTTATTTAATTGAAAAAGAATGTCTTCTGATAAGTTTGCAGATGTATGCAAACATCTGCAATCTATTCTTCACTGTTCTGCGCGTATATTATCTCCCGACAAGTTAGCAGATGTGAAGAACAGTGAAGAATAGAATAAAAACAGTGAACACAGGATCATTTAAGTGAAAAACACAGTGAAGAATAGATTGCAGATGTTCGGCACATCTGCTTACTTGTCGGGATCTGTGCTGCCGCTCCCCGGTGTCTCTGTGCTGCCCCTCCCCGAGTGTCTCTGTGCTGCACCTCCCCGAGTGTCTCCGCGCTGCCCCAGCCCCGATGTCTCCGTTCTGTCCGTTCCCCCGATGTCTCCATGTTGCTGCTCCCCCGATGTCTCCATGGTGCTGCTCCCTGGTGTCTCTGTGCTGCTCCCCGTGTTCTTCAATGTGTTCTTCACACATATATATTGTTCTTCACATACTATTTTGTTCCACGCGTATCTTCCGACAAGTAAGCAGATGTGCCGAACATCTGTAATCTATACACTGTGTTTTTCACTTAAATGATCCTGTGTTCACTGTTTTTATTCTATTCTTCATTGTTCTTCACTGAGTTTTTTTAATTAAATGCTTGATCTCGAGCAGGGGAAATACTCGTCCGAGCAACGAGACGTTTCGAGTACCTTAATACTCGAACGAGCATCAAGCTCGGACGAGTATACTCGCTCAGCTCTATTAATGACCTTTTGTGGCTTATCCTCCTTGTGGAGTGTGTCAGCGACTGTCTTCTGGACATCTGTCAAGTCAGCAGTCTTCCCCATGTGTCGGCTACTTAGAAAGCCTTTGCAGGGGTTTGTGTTATTTATTCTAATTTTCTAAGATAATGACTTTTGGGTTTTCCTGGGGTGTAAGCCATAATTATAAACATTAACATGAATAAACACTCGAAAATGTGTCTGCAATGACTCTATATAATATACAAGTTTAATTTCTTGAATTGAATTACTGATAAAAAAAACTTTTTGCTGAAATTCTAGTTTAATGAGAAGCACTTGTATGTCCAGTAATTTTTTTAAATAATTTGTAATTTTTGGATTATTTTTATTATCTTGATATTGTAAGTGTGAATGAATTTATATTGTACAATAACTACATGCCTCTTTGTTTTTCCCACCTACCTAGAGAGGAAATGAGAGTCAGTTAGGAATGGTTCACTTTTATCCAGAAAATTACTTTGACCTAATGTACTATCCTTACTATGGGAAGCTTACACATGTAAGTATATTTCTGTGAAGTATTCAGCTCCAGCATTTTCTGCTGATTATTTGCAAATAATGGGGCTTAATTACTAACGGTCAGTCGGATTTCCTGACATTTTATGGATTTGCGCTGCTGTGACAGGGATTTAGCCAGCAGCTTTCATACGATAGAAATGGGGGGGGGGGGGCGCAGTCGGACTGAGTGCAGGATTTAAGATTCAAATTGTGTCGCATCCATTGCACTTACATGAAGTGGGAAGAAGATGGTGAACTCCGGCGGACCAGAGCGGGGAAGCAACACATGCAGGATATCGGGCGCACGATCTTAGTGAATCGTAGCACAGCGCCTTGTCATCGGACAGAGCACTTTGAGAACTCTGAGGAACCGGGTAAGTAAATATGTGAATGTGCATTTATCTTTTCACGCAAGGAATTTTTCCCACAATTTTGAGGTACTTAGAACACTTCTCTGTGTACATATAAAAATGTACAGTGTGAGAGACGTACATTTCCATGAAGTGCAGCCACCTATCTGCTCTCATCAGACACAATCACATCTGTTAGACTGCTCTTTTTCTATGATGGCTGCTATATTACCCATAACCAGAGTCGGCTTCATGTTTCAGTAGGCCCCTGGGTGACAGAGCCTCATGGACTCATGTGGCAGCAAAAAAATTTCAGAAACTTAAACAGTCTCCTGCTCCCTAAAATATTCTCTAGTTTATCATACAAAACAGCCCCCTTTTATATAAGCCCCCATAAACCCTATGGATTCATTAGATACAGTCCCTCTCATCCCCAAGTATTCAGTATGTACAGTCTTATGTGCCCCCCCAGCAGCTCTGGGCCCTGGCACTTGCCCAGGTATGCCCAGTGCTGTTGCCGACCCTGCCCATGATGCTTCTGCAGAGCATCACATGGGCAGCTTGAGATTATCTATCACTACCAACTTACTATATTCTCCTACAAAATGTAAGAGATTAGAAGTATATGGTCAGCAGGTTTCACAGTCACCTCCATCATTATTACTATATGGCAGAAGCCTCTCTGTGGAGAGTCAGCAGTATGACTCATCAGATGCATAAATCCATGTATTACTTACTAGGTCACAATGAGATCACATAACCTAAGTACTACATAAGGTAACACTCCCTGAATCCACTAGGTTTAATATCAATAAACTTTTCTGTTTTAGGTAAACTACACATCACCTCTAGTGGCTATGCATTTCACAGAGCTCACCCCTCATCAGGATATCACCATACAATGCAAGATAAATGGACGCGACATTATTAACGATCACAAGACTGACCGCTTCCTGGGCAGAGTCATCTTCACAATGACCATTGGATGAATGGCCTCAGATTCACCTATTCACTGGTTATTATCAGACTATTCCGACAACTTTCCTTCATTGCAGCAGTCCTCCTTTTCTTCTGAGAGCTGAAACCTTTTTTTTTTATTTTTTTAAATATATTTTATTAAAGTTTTCACAGTATAACAGATAGAACGTCATAACAGATAGAGCTGAAACCTAAATGACTCCGCACATCCTCTCCTAGGCCACAGTATGAGAGCTGTAATCCCGGGTGCTAAATCTAGTCATGACTTGGCTTATATTCACTGAAGAGTGAAGGAAGCCGTAGGCCTCAAGGGGGACTATTGCTCCCTGTGGCCATAAGAACATGGCAATGAAATTATCCATTCACGAAAGCCATGGTTCATGTCACCTGGTTTCAGCTTGGATACCCTCCATACACTACTACCTTCCCAGTCACAGGAACAGACAATATGGGAGTTGTTTTTTAATGATGACGTATTATACACATTGCAATGATACCACATAAATAAATAATAGCACCAATTTGCCAATATATATAAGTGTAGACCTTATGCCATTAATGATACACTAGACATGATCAGCCCCATATGCCAACACACAAAATTTGTCCATGTTGCAAACAGTAATTCATCCTACTGTAATTGGTTGCTATAAACAATAGAGACCATTTAGGGACATGGGTAAAATTGTTGACTGACTGTAAATTGTTATGTATGTCTTACGTGGTGGTGGTGAAATGGGTAATAATTAGTCAAAATTAGCATCATATAATTCTTTGTTCATTGGTTGTCAAGATATTTTATCTTCGAGGTATTTGATTTGAGCACATTGATGTTTTAATTTGCGGAATTGCTAAATTCATATTGTCTTCTGATACATTGATAGGAATAAAAACAATAAAACACATCTGCTTCAAAAGTTATAATATTTGTTCCTACCTTCAGTGGAGATGAGGGAAGATACAAGTGTGGTCACCTTTCCGTTGCAGTACCTGAAGAATATAAGACAGTGGGAAAGTAAATGGGGATAAAGGAGTCCATTCTAATAGAGGGGGAAGCCACATCTTTATCATGCTATCTGAGGCTCGTAGAGACTGAGAAGCAGCTCCAGGGTTTACTGCATGGAGTAACCTTTGCTGGGGCGGACACTCCTAGGAAGATCCAACTACTCTACTGTATGTCAATTAAAGTTAAAGGGGGCTAGGTTGGAAAAATATATTAAGCCCGTTCAGAGTCCTAGTTCCCACGTCTCTCTGTACTTCCAATTCATGGGTCACTGTACAACCGGAAGTTGCAGGGGGTAAATGGACCCTCTTTGGCCAATGAGTGGCTGTGTCAGACAAATGGAATGTTGCTTTCTTTGTTGTCCCTTGTCTGTGGAGGCCACTCATTGGCTGAAGCAGGTCCTGTGATCCCCTCAGAACTTCAGTCCAGGTGCAGGCCCAAATACCAAAATCAATACAAGAATCCGGTCGGAGCTGGAACAGGGAAATATGGAATTAGTCTTACCGGTAATTCAATTTCCACTAGTGACCATGACGGCCCCCACCTGGAGGATGCTCCTTATATGCTGTAGAAACAGGAAGTTACAAGAGATTGACAGGCTCCTCCCTAGCACCCAACACCAGTGTCTAACAAAGTACCACTTGGATGGATGCAAGTATATAGAAAATTTGGACCCATTTCTAAGAAGGAAGGAAGGGAGGGAAATAATGGGGGCCGTCATGGTTACTAGTGGAAACCGAATTACCATTAAGATTAAGATTATACCATTATTAGGGAGGGACTACTGCCAAACGCCAGGTCTTCCTAGGAGGCAATATCCAAGCGTTAGTGCTTTGCAAATGTCGAGGAACTTGACCATGTTGCTGCTCAGCAAATCTGATCCAAAGATGCACCTCTTTAGTGGAATGGGCTTTAATGTTCTCTGCTACAAAATAAGTTTTGTAGAAGAGAATGATAGTGGATTTTATCCATCTGGCTAAAGTTGCTTTAGAGACCTTGGCCCCCTTGTTTTTCCCCACAAAATTAATAAATTTGGATCTTTCCTCCACCCTTGTAGCTTCAAGGTAAAATAGTACACTCCTAACATCTAGGGTTTTCCACTTTTTTTCACAATCTGTTTTGGGATCTGAGCAGAAAGAGGGAAGAACAATTTCCTGCCTGTGGTGAAAGTCAGAGACGACTTTGGGAAGAAAAAAGGGATCTAATTTAAGGACTATTCTGTCATCCAAGATTCTTAAAAAAGGGTCTTTGCAAGAAAAGGACTGAATCTCCCCAAGTCTCCAAGTGGTAATGGCTAACAGAAAAGCCATTTATAAGGGTACATTTTTTTTATATTATCTGAATCTAGAGGCTCGAAGGGGGTCTGTAAGGAGATTTAGAACTAAGGAAAGATCCCACTGGAGGACCGGGTTTTTAATGTACGGTCTGATACGGTTACAGCCTTTAATTAATATTTTTGCCCACCAATGGTCTGCTAAGGGAAAGTCAAGAAAAACACTTAAAGTGGAAATTTGGACGTTTAGGGTACTAAGTCTAAGACTTAGAGAGAAAACTGATTGTAGAAAATCTAGAACTTGTGATAAATCTGGAGCACCCTGAGAAGGAGGGTGGTCCCCGCACCAAGAATAGAATTTTTTCCCGATTTTTTGATAGATCTCATTAGTTAAGGGTTATCTCCTTGGATCCTGAGGATAGGGGAAATGGAAGGGGTTGTCTATTGACAGTCTCTGAAGAACTAGAAACCAGCTTCTTTTCGGCCAGTATGGGGCAATCAGAATTAGCAGAGCCTTTTCGGTCCTCAATTTCTGAAGGACTTTGTGGGTCAAGGGTAAAGGGGGAAAAGCGTAAACTTCAGGATTGGCTGAAGGCGTGAGAAAAAATGGGTCGATTTCTTGTTCTGGTGGGTTGCAAACAGATCTAATACTGGAGTCCGCCAAAGACAACAGATTTCTTTGAAAGTTTGTCGGTTCAGTGACCATTTGTTTGGATGTAGTATAAATCTGCTCAGGAAATCTGCTTCAATATTCTCTATGCCTCTGAGATGATTCGCCCAGAGGGAAAGAAGATAGGATTCTGCCCACCTGAAAATTTGTTGGGATAGATGTGTCAGACTCTTTGATTTTGTACCCCCGTGTCTGCGAAGATATGCTATGGTTGTTGTATTGTCGGAGAGGATCTTGACATGTTGACCTTTTATGGATTGTGGACTGTTTTTAGAGTCTCTAAAATTGCTCTTAGTTCCCCGTAATTCAAGGACACAGAGCAAGTGTGATTGTCCCACTGGCCCTGAATATATCGATCTGGGAGTACTGCCCCTAAACCTTTTAGGCTTTCGTCGGTGTGTATTGTAAGGATTGGGGCAGGGTTCCACCAGACACCTGTTTTAGATTTTGGGGATTTTTCCACCAGGTAAGGGACTGTTTGACTAGGTGGGGGATTTTTACCTTGGAATCCAGACGTAGAGGGTTCTTGTTCCAGACTCGGATTGTCCAGGCCTACATAATTCTTGTGTGGTTCTGAGCCAAAGCCACACACTGGATCAGGATGTTAAGAGTCCTAGGAGAATTAGGGCTGCCCGGATGTTGCACAAATTATTTCTCTGGAAGAGACTTACAGCTTTAATTAACTTTCAAACTTTCTCCTGAGGTAGAAAGGAACTTTGTCTTACGGAGTTTAACCTTACGCCTAGGAATTTTTTTGTCCTTTCTGGGGTTAGGTCTGATTTCTCCCAGTTTATTATCCATCCTAAATTTTGAAGTAGAAATTTTTGTATATGAGCTCTTAACTCTAACTCTGTTTTAGCAATTAGGAGTTGATCATCTAAATATGGTACTATCACTATATTCTTCATATAGGCTACTACCTCTATCATTATTTTGGTGAATATGCGTGGGGCTGATGAGATTCTGAATGGTAGTGGCGTGAACTGAAAGAGAAGGATCCCCCCCCCCACTTCCCGGATGTTGAACTGCAAATCTGAGATATTTCTGATGGTCCTGAAATATGGGTACGTTATAATAGGAGTCTTTGAGGTCGATCGTGCAAAGGAAATACTCGTGACCTATTAATGGTACTGCAGATTTTACTGATTCCATTTTGAAGTGTTTGTATTTGATAAATCTATTTAGTTTTTTTAGATTTATAATTAGACGGTAAGAACTGTTTGTTTTTTTTCACCAGAAAAAAGGTCTTTCTAACTCCAGAAATGAAACAATCACATTCATTTGACACAGCTGCTGAAGGTTGGCCCATGGTTGGAAATGTTGCGGGGGAATTTGGAGAAATTCTATTTTGTAACCGGATTGAATGATCTGGAGTAGCAAAGGACCCAGGGAAATTTCCTCCCGTTTGGTTCCAAAATGTAAAAGTCTCCCCCACACCTGTAAGTAATTTTTTCTGTTTTTGGTCAGGTTTAAAGAGGTAACCTCGACCGGCCCCTCCTTTTGCATAGCTCCATGTACCTGCTTTGCCTTTGCCTCTAAACAATGTTTTATTTTCCCTGGGAGAACGAAAGGGAAAGGATGGCTACTTGGGAGGAGGATAATTAACTGGAAACCCCCTTTTTGGGAGATCAGTTTTTTTGACCACCTTCGTGACCTGGACAATGCGCCGGAAGTTAGGTTTAGATGCTCCAGGCGTCATTCTTGATGATGCGTCGCACCTCATCATGCGCCACGGTGTCGCCCCGATGATGTGCCACTTCGTCCCACTGACGCGACATGGCACCACCTGCTGACGCGACACAACGTCTCTTTTAATGACACGCCGCAGCGACGCCTCCGATAACGCACCATGGCATCGCTTCTGACACTGGAAGATCTGCCGGAACGAGCCCCTGACCGTTTGGCGCCCAGTGGAACGGTCCGTGGAGCAGGAAAGGCTGACAGGTAAAAAGCTTTTGCCCCCTCCATTTTCAACCGCAGCATTAGTCTCGCGGGACCACTGGATGGGTGCTGAACCAGGGGGGAAGGGGGTCCCTTCTCCCGACACTCTACCGAGTGTGGGAGCGGGTTAAAAATAAAAAAAAAAAGTAGAATAATTGTTTGTTCTCAATAACAGAGAATCTCTTGTAACCTATATCCCATAGGGACAGGAAGACACTGGTTTTGGGTGCTATTGAGGAGCCTTTTAACCTCTTGTAACGGTCGCAACAGGGTATAAGGAGCATCCTCCAGGCGGGGGCCGTCATGGGAACGTGGTGGAAAGTAAAAAATATTACATGCCACTCACTCACGAATCTTTTTTTTTTTTTTTTTAAACTTCAGAAAGTTTCCTAGTAACTGAGGCTTCCTGGGACGACCAGCCTGTTACCTCCTCTAGTGACAGACAGACTCTTGAATCCTCATAATGGGGTATGGCCTAAAATGTGACATTTGACTGACAAATTTTTAGTTTGTATGATACATCTGCCACATAGACCAAGACACTTTGGTAAATCAGGTACATATATAGACTGGCCATCTAATGTTGTTATCGTATTGAAGACGCATAGACTATAGAAAATCTAATGAACAGACGTACAGTAGCACAGCACATAGACATACATTAAAAGGTAACCACTCCACACTTAAAATTACTTTCCAAAATTTTATTTTATAGTTGCATGTACAGGACAGATAATGAATAAAGCAGGGGATCTATTTTGAAGTGACATAGAAAATTATCAATTTAAAAGGCACCCGAGCATTCATCGAACAGCACGCACTGGGCTGAAACACGTTACATTATACTGCATCCTGAAGTGCAAACATTTTACTTTTCCAAGCCATCGGAAGGAATGACAGTTCTCTGATGAACATATGTACACGTGTAAAGCAAAGGTCATGCACTGGTCTATTGCCTCCAATATTCCCAATGTATGCCCTCCTTTGGAAGGCTCAGCAAAATGTGAACAGAGCCTTAGCTTAGGTTTGTCCAACAGTCAAACCCAATACAAAAGCAGCTCATCTCCCTATCTCTGGATATAAAGGATCAAGAAATGGTAAAAATCCATCCCCCTTATTGCTTTGTTGTTTGATATCCGCTGTCAGGGTTAGGTTGGAAAGTATCATAAATATTGGATATTGACTGATGAAGCTGAATATAGCCAACTTATATGCAGATACATCATGTAGCCAAATGATTTATGGGATTTGACAGGCAGCATATTTATATTAACAGTTTTGTGCTTGAAAACATTTGTAACTTTACTAACAAATCTATGGTATTACCAAAATGGTAGAAGCTTCTTCTGAAATGTCACTTTATACATCCCAGCAATCTAAAGCATAGAAAATTGTGCAGTTTGTAGTAAATTGTGTTTTACTGCATCACTTTTTATCACTCATCCTCACGAGGTAAGAAAATGCACATCAAGGCTGCGGCAGAATACAAGTAATACTTGTACTAAAGGCTATCTTTTTTATGGCTATTTTACATAATTTGGGCAGATTTTTAAAAATTCTAATTTGGTAGCACATTTTTCTACCCTTCCCATTACCTAGCTTTTTCTGTTTTGTAGGCTGCATATACTCACTACACAGGTCCACCAAAGCTGAATTTTTGGCAGCTTACCCATAGCTATTTAAAGGCCCACCCAAGCGTGCAGGATTTATACAAATCCCATCTATATGCTCTCAATTATTTGTGTAAAAGGAGTGGAAGGGCAATGCAGGTTAAGTAGTAACAGTGCTACCATCCATTATATCTTTGAGGCTTAATGGAAGGCCATAGTTGGCCAAAGGATCACCACCGTGCACTAGCCAGATTTCATGGATGAACCACAGTGCCCAGGAGGGGACTCCACTCTGCATCATAAAGAATCCTGTCCTGCGTTGGTTCATAAAATCCAACCAGTGCACAAACCTTGATTTGCAGACTGACCACAGCTTTGTGTTTCAACCCTTGGCAACATAATATAAGAAAATGGGCTCAGGGAGGCTTTGAGAAACCTGCTAAACCAATAGACACAGGCAAAGTAGATCAGTGAGTCTGTATTTATTGAAACAGAAGTCTGAAAATCGGGAGACAAACGACAAGTCACAAAATGATCAGAAAAGATACATGAGATAATTAATGATTATCACTTTGAGTTTTGTTTCATCAATTGTAAAAGACCTATGTACATGTTCAATGAAGAATTTCATATTTTGGCTCCGAACTGCAAGACTGGATGAGATAGTAGAGACGTTAACTTCCGTCTATTTAATAAAGGATCAATATACACTTGGATTAGATTGTTCATGGAAAGTCACCAATTATTGAATAAAACCTTTATAAAATTAGGAGCACAGACAGGGGGTCTGGGCCAAGCTATACACTTCATTATAACAATCATATAGTACAATTAATAGAAGGAAGCTGTGCTGCCGAGAGTTGGTGCATTCATACGCAGCTCCAGACTCTTCCACTCTGAAAATATTCAGCAGTGCACAGGACCAACACTAGATAACCATAGACAAGAGAGATTTTTTTCTTTTGGGTTGGATGTTATTAGCCTGTCTTTTTTTTTATCTTGCAACATGAATATTAATGCATGTAGGTGAACCAACCATAACTACACATGTCCTTCCTGAAAGATGTGGTTCTGGTCCTTCCATCCAATTACTAATCTCATGCTGGATCTGGGAAATGCTGAAGTAGCATGATTTCTCTACTCTTGGTGGACTCCAATACGGTACATGTTTTGAGGATGTGCTTAGCACAGGTGGATTGGGAATGTCCTCTTAAAGTGTCCTAAAATCAAGACCTTTTGGAAAATTTAAAAGCTGAGAAACGCTACTCATGAGCATCTTCTTTGTCTTAGTTGGTCTAGCATGTGCGAACTGGAAAAACGGCAACTCATATGGAAAACACTAATAAAACACAACACTCCAACTTTCACATTTACATGCCCATAATGCATTTGATTTACTGTTCCTAGTGTAAGTGATGGGTCTGACAAATCTCAGAACTGTCTATATAAATTCTTGTTATACAAAATGTAAAACCCTTATGGTATCAGGCTTCCTTCTCGGGACTGTTTGTTAAACTGGGATCGGACCGTTTCTTCTAATAGGGTCCAATCTTGTTCTGGATAAAAGATATTTCCCACTAACCAATCATACGGCTACATAGATGAAGTCATATCCTCATGATGGATGGTGGTTCAGGATCTTATATCCAGAGTATCTGAATGGTGCATCAAGAGCTGAAATCATAAACCAATTCCAAGGACCAAAACATATATCCCTCTTTTTATTATTACTAACCTTAACAGGAGGGCATTACTGTGATATCACCTATGCATAGAGAGGTTAGCATTGTACAAGAATAAATTATTTCATTGAAAGTATAGAAAGGAAAAAGAAAGGGCTTCGGGTATCATACAGATTGATACCCGGTGCGACTTTTTCGTCGTCCGATTAAGTAGGAGATAAAGACAAGGATGATGAGAAATACAAGCACAGCCCCCACCACGACTGGAATAAGAAAGCTCAGATCAGAGTCAGCAAAGCATTCTTCAGCTGTGGGGAAAGAGAGAGGAAAACGTGAGAGACAGGTTAAGAAGTTATTCTTGTAACGTTAGACATATCTGAGGTTCACATTCACTTCTGAAGTTTTATTTATTTTTTTATTTTCCATATCTAGGAAGGAAGATTCTTAAATTTCTCTCAAGTTGTTCTGCTTGACAAACCTTCATAGGAAAAGTGTAAAAGGGAACGTAGACCTCAAACATGGCAATGAAAACATAGAATTATGGTATGTCAATAGGACATATGAGTTGTGAGGGTTCAACTACTAGAACACAACAGATATCGAATAAATAGGTTTGTCCATAGGGATTAATCTAGGAGAAAGCAATGTGATCCATTATAGTCTATACCAGTGGTGGCGGACCTATGGCACAGGTGCCAGAGGCGTCACTCAGTGCTCTCTGTGGGAACCCAGGCCATCAACCCAGAATGAAGTTCACCAGAAAAGACTCAAAGAATCTTCCTGCAGAATCTTCCTACAATGATAGATGAATTTGCCCTCCTCCTTTCAACTGTGTTCGTGTCCTTAGGAGGCTGATTGAAAGTTGTCAAAGAACAAGGAGAAATAAATTACTGCTGCGCTGGCACTTTGCAATAAATAAGTGGCTTTTGGTTGAAGTTTGGGCACTCAGGCTCTAAAAGGTTAGCCATCATTGGTCTATACAATGATCTAGGTCAGTGATGGCGAACCTTTTAGAGATAGAGTGTCCAAAATGAGACTCAAAACACACTAGTATTCCTAAAGTACCAACACAACAATTTAGGCAGTAACAAACTTACTGCTACCAGAATCTGACCAATCTGACCCTTTCCACAACGTCTCACTCTTCGAACAGGACCAAGCAGTACAGGATGGGTCACTTTAAAATAGTAGTGCACTGCCTGAGACTGCAGGAAGGCCCCATGTCTGGAAGACAGCCAATGTGCCCACAGAGGTCTCAGAGTGCCATAGGTTCGGCACCACTGATCTAGGTCAATGGTGACATGCTATATGACATGTAAAAATAAGGTGCAAAACCCCTTTAAAAGGGAAACTAGATTAAGTTACTTGCTTACCACCTGGATTAGGGATTGTAAAACAAGCACACATACATGCTGGTGATTGTTCCCTCTGCCAGGATCTGCTCTTTTTAGCTTTATATGCCCATGTTAAGAAAAAAAAAAACAAAAACAGGGTTTTACAAATATAGACATGAGCCTGAGGGGATCCAAATTTGCATAATTTTTAAAGCCTTTTTGTAAACACAAGGATGAAAGAAGCTAAAAGAATAGTAGATCCTTGTCAGGGCGGCACATGCCAGCATGTAAGTGGGCTTGGTTTACAATCTCCATTTCTGTATGTAAATGTAATTTTCCTGCCAATAGAGGTTTAAGAAAATAAAAGAAAAAAAAAAAATCAGACAGACAATATTTTATCAAAAGAGGTAACATACTTCTTATAAATCATTGAGGTATATTTTCAAAACAAGCAGGAAGACGCACAGGTTACAGACTAAAGCACCAAGTGAATAGAAAATAGTTTCGAACTAGTTGTACCTAAATCTGCTACTTTTGTGGGACTGCTCAATAAAAAAAAAAATTAAATCTGTCTTTTACCTGTCAGACATTCCTGTCCATAAAATGGGCGCAGTTGGAGAGTCATGTGACCTATCTGGTGATTGTTCATGGACAGAGATCATGTGACCCTCCAACTGCAGCCATTTTATGGATAGGAATGTCTGGAATTTACAGCATCAATCCATTAACCAGCCATAGGTTCAGATACAGAAGGTGCATGTTCTTCTGCAAACTGTCAGCTCTGTCAGCATGTGGGAATGGGGACACTTCAAATGTCTAGATCTTCGAAACGGTTCAAGGAACAGACTAGAATCTTCTTAATATCCTGCGATTCTAGAAACATATGAGCTGCAGTCCGAAATGGGATTTTTATATACAGCTCCCACTCCTGACATCTATAAAATAGTGGATATGTCCAGTTCTAAAGACACCTAGAAACACTGTTCAGAAGATAAAGCTGTTTGAAGTGTGCCAAGGCTATGGCGTAAAAGGGTTAAGAATCTTAATATGGCTGCCAAAACAACCAAAATCGGAAATTCTTTACATAGATGTCCCCTAAAAATAAATCTGTTGTGACAGCTGTGAACCCCCTCCCCCCACGCCACATTACCTTTTAGAAAATACCAAAGAATTCAGAAGGTTTACGATGAAATCTCATATAGAAGACTGACACGTCTATTCTGTGCACTATGAGCAAAGTTGCAGACAGCAAGTTATAGAACAGGAGAAGCTAAGTAGCTTGTACAAATGTCCTATATGCAAGCAGAATGTTATAGAGCAGGAGAATGTACATGCAGCTACTTCCATTTCTGGGATACTCTTTAAGGGTATCTGCATACATTATGCATTGCATATGAAATTGCTGCGGATCACTTCTAAGAGAAGGCTTTATATATAATGTAGAAATCATGGAGTCTAACTTTATTTTAATGATTTTAAAATAGACAGGAGTTTATAGAACATTATATACACAAATGTAATGTGAAGCGGAATTTTATTAGGGCTGTGTCTGTATATAGTATGGAAAGGAGCAAATACAGTCTCATATTCAAGTGGTTTTTGATAAAGTACATTCATGAAACTGAGCAGAGGGCAGGGAATAGCAGGAGACATCAAGGTTTATAGAGGATAAGTAGCTATTCAGACATCAAGTCAGTTCTGTTAAAGGGAACCTGTCATCAGGAGGCCTTTTTCTGGCTTCCCCATGTCCCCATAGAGAATAGTGTACATATTGCCAAAGAGTTTTTATAGTAAAACTGGCTAAAAAAAGAAAAGATAAGTTGGATCAAAGTTTACCTTTCTTAATGCAAAGGTGTGTCCCTAGTCCTATGAGAGTGGCCAGTGAGGAGCCCCCACCCGCTCTAATGCATTGATTAAAAAAGGAAAAGTTAAAAAACTACTATGCTCCCCATATCTTATCCCGAAGCGCCCCCCCCCCAATCGCTTCCCCCTCAGGGCGTCATGTCTGCCACACTCACATGGAACCATGAACACAGTTATGTTAGATGAAAGTTTCTTTCTGTTTACAGATCTATTTTTCGGAAAAAGACTTGTACAATGTGTACACTATTCTCTATGGGGACATGAAGATGCCAGAAATAGGGCTCCTGATGACAGGTTCCCTACAAGTTTTATAGCATCAAGTACTTCCAGCACCAAGTCCAATAATCCTTAAAAGTGTTCATATCCAGCTGAACGGCGTTTCCTGCGGCCAATGAAATAAGCCACCATCACCAGGATTACAAGGACGCCCAATGCTGCTCCCACGACTATCGGAACAGTGAAGTTCTGATCTGCAAAGCAATCTTCAGCTATACGTGGAGAACATCAAAGAAAACGAGAAAGAACAAAAAAAAGAAATAAAGAAACAAAAACAAAAATGGCCAACATCATATGCTGAAGGGATGAAAGAAGGTTATGACAATGCAAAATTATTCAGATATTGGAAGAATAAATGAAAGGATCATTTTACCCAAATGTAAACACAAAAATGTAATTAGTAACAGCCAGGAGGAACACATTTTTATCTCATGGATTTTAAGGAATCATAAATTAAGGTCGCCTAATCGCCCTGTGACTGGGGACTGTGCAGAGTCCAATACCCTGACTGACCACAATCCTGGGATGGGATTCCTTACATCAGATATTAAGTGTAAGAAGTCGCCACTTCCCCCCAAAAAATTAGGCGCGTGAACACCGATTACAGTGTCTGAGCTTCTGTTTACCAAGGAAGGATAGAAGACTCCTTGCCTCTTACATTGCTATATATAATTCAAGGAACCCATTCCCAGCAGTATGGTTTATCCATGTCCTAAAACTTGTTACTTCTAACTACTGATCTAATAACCACATGCGGTACTGACGATCTTAAAGTCCAGAGCTTGGCAAATTCTTCTTCCTGCAGGCAGCAGATTATAGAGCAGAAGGAGCTGAGCATATAGTTACATAGTGTCCTATATGCAGGCAGCAGACTATGTAACTATATGCTCAGCTCCTCCTGCTCTATAGTGTCCTATATGCAGGCAGCAGATTATAGAGCAGGAGGAGCTGAGCATATAGTTACATAATCTGCTGCCTGCATATAGGACACTATGTAACTATATGCTCAGCTCCTTCTGCTCTATAATCTGCTGCCTGCATATAGAACACTATGTAACTATATGCTCAGCTCCTCCTGCTCTATAGTGTCCTATATGCAGGCAGCAGATTATAGAGCAGGAGGAGCTGAGCAGGTTGTTACAGTTTGAGAAATGATTCAGTACAGTGAGAAATTAATGTATTGATATCGGTCAGTTTTAATTTGACCAGACTAATCAGTGATCCACAGCCATGTCTGTAGAAATATGAAGGCATGGCTATCAAGAAACAGAACCTCCCACAGCACTCCTCAGGCTAAGAAAAAACAAAAAATTTTCCCAGGAGCTTTACACTTAAAATGGTCAATCTGCTCAGCTCCACTTGCTCTGTAACAATCTCTGCATGAACATGAAATCTGGTCAGCGGTTCCTGGTCACTACTACAACATGCCATCCTTGTACTGCACTGCATTGCCAATGATGTGCTGCCTTTCAAGACTATCTGCAAATTATAGGAACCCCTCATCCCATGTATGCAGTGTAAAGATGGGCAAGTACATTGGATTTCTTTATATTTATGAATGTCCTTTCTGTTCAGGTTTACCCCGTGTTATTAGGTTAGTGATGAAAATATCCTTTTAATTGCTTCTGAGAATTCTTCAGATCGTGGGCAGTGCAGTAGATTCAATGTTTTTGGTGGGTTTTTATAATATTTCAATATTTTATAATGTAAGAGCAGTCATCAGATCTAGGGAACTATAAATACAAGTCAGTTCCCATTGATTCTGTAGGATTTTGTTATGCCTAGTGTATGGCCTCAGACAGATTTTTTTGTGGTCTTTTCTTGGATGTCTGCTTGTAAAAAAAACAAACAAACGTACAATCGAACCCTTAATATAGAGCAGTGATGGCGAACCTTTTAGCGGCCGAGTGCCCAAACTGCAATCCAAAACCCCCCCTTATGTATCGCGAGGTGCCAACCAAAAATTAAAGCAGTAACTTATTGCTCCCTGTTCAACAACTTTCAATCATATTGGCCTCCTGAGGACAGCAACACAATAGAAAGATGGAAAAGTTTCATCATTTTAGCTTCTTTCCAGTGTCCCTCTGTACAGAGAAAATTGTGGTCCATCAGGAGGTCCTCCAAAGATAATTTGGCCCTGTCTACTCATTCTGCTTCTTCCTACAGTCCCAGGTAGCAAAGTAAATATCAAAATATGACTGGAGCAGCATCTTTTAAGTTGCTTGGAACTGCAGGAAGATTCTTTGAGTCCTGTCTGGTGTGCTGGGTGATGGCCTGGGTGCCCACAGAAAGGGCTCTGAGTGCCGCCTCTGGCACCCGTGCCATAGGTTCGCCATCAGTGATATAGAGCATGTCCTACTTAAAGTTTTCTATAGATTGCTCAGACTAACTTATAAGGCTCTGCGAAAAATGGATGACTGAATCATGCAAGCCGTGAAAAACATGAAGAAAACATTGTTTTTTTATGGCCGAGGTTTGGCACGTTCAGAAGCAGGACGCTCAAGTAGAGGTTACGATAAGCTGATTAGAGAAGGTCTGATGGCTTGGATTCCAACCACCCATAAGAATAAAGGTCCTATTCCCAATTTGATTGCTGAATGCAGCTACCAAAGGTTCCATTTACCCTCTAAGGTAACCATTGGAGATTGTGGAGTCTAGCAGCTGCCCTTCTGTGGCCAAGGACTTTCTTTAATATTTGTTCAAAACCCCATTAATCCAAAAATGACCTTCCTCCTTAGGCCAAGTGCACACATTTTGGATTGTCAAGTCAGGAAACCCAAATTAAATAAGCACCTTTTTATGCAGATTTGTATTTTGGTGCAATTTTGATGAGGTTTTACACTTTTTTACATTTTGTTCCACCTGATCAGACTGAACTTTAAGCCAAAGTCTGCATCATGGTGCGAATCTGATGCAAATTTGTTGCAGATTTTCACATGTCCACTTTAATTTGCACTTCCTTTATTACGTGGTGGATCTGTTGCAATGAAATCAGTGTGCAGATTTTATGTGGATTTTACAATGTGTGCAGGTGGCTACAGCAATAGCTATTATTTCCACACACCTCCTCCCCTATACACCTGCAATCTTGGTTTCATTTTCAAGAACAAGCCTCTGCCAGACACCACTTCTCAACTCCCAGGAGACATGTCTGACCTTTGTTTCCCCATGACACACACATAGCAAGTGTGACAAGACTCAGAATCACAAACCACATATCAGAAGATATTGGTCTAATGTGTGTAGCGCATCATAGTGCTTGGACTTTATATGGACAGAGATGCTGAGGCTGGGCCATAGTGGTCCATAGTACTCGCCCTGGTGCAGACCTTAAAAACATAGTATATGTCCACAGCTTCTGGACTCCTTGTGCAAGAAAGACAGAAATAAAATAATTTACATTCCACAATGATTTTTTTTAATCACCAAGTTTTATTGTTTGGATATTATGCGTAAATCACTCATGTAAATCAGCTTAACCACACTATAATCTTACATAGAAAAAGGTTCTCTACATACAAGAGCAACACAGAAATTTGTAAAATAGTCTAAAGAACATTACAGAGGAACAGATGTTAGTTTCGCCTTTTCCCCTTGGACTGACCAACATAAAAAGGTCATAAGTAATAGCCCTGAGGACACCAGAAGGCCAGACATGACCTTGTCCGCCATGTTGTTGGGATGTGGTTTCAGTGATCGGGCAGAACTATTAGTGAATGTTCACACATGGAGCCCTATCACAATGCATCTTAAAACATTCGTTAGGTTTACTTTCTTTGTGTGGTCCATTGTCCAAGGGCAAATACATAGGTTTTTTATATAACCAACCAATAATGTACTGGTTAAGGTATTAAATATTAACGTTGGGAAATTTGGGGTTGGTGAAAAGTGAACAAGGTTTATAATTTTTAACACAAGACAATAAAATTGCAAGTAAAGACATTATATAAATTCACACAGTGGTGGATAGCTAGTCTAAGAGAAAAAATAAACCAGACATTAAGGAGTGTAAATAATCCTAAAAAAAAGTCATACAACTTGAAATCCAAAACTAACTGTTATTCACAGCAACCAATCACAGAAACTGCAAGATTCAAAAAAACTTTGCTGTGGTTGATTGCAAGGGGAAAAACAGACAGTTTAAAACTTGTTTTTAAAAATGACTGAGCTAGGATTGGCTGCAGTGGACAGAAATAATTTCCTAAACTAGTGGGATTGCTCAAAAGCAAAAGACTAAGTTGAAAGCAAAAGTGTGCCTTGGGGCCTAATCTTACATCTACATCACTGGACAGCACGGCCGTTATTCTTCATATTGAACATAACATTGGCAGTGTTATTTTAGGGCACCTACAGTTAGGGAGGAGGCAGAGTGGCGGTAGATATTTGCATGTAATACATCCAAGTCTGAAGTAAAATTGTGGACTTTATTAGGGCAATGCTTCATGTGCCGACTCCCACAGAGGCAGAGGAAAAGCGGGCCAATGGTTTTGCCAGAAATCTTAAAGTTATGGGCCACATGATATTGTGCAGCCATTTTCAATATAACCGCATGTGGTGCAGGTCATGGCCGCTGGTTGTATCTTTACCCCAAGAAAATGTCTAAATTTGGAATGGAAAAGAAGCAGCTGCAAGGTTTAACAACATGGTCAGCAGTAACAAAACAAGGTTCCCTTCTAATTTAGCAGCATTAGATGAAATGATCTTAGTTGCAGGAAACTCACTGGATAGAAATGTATCTAGAAGTCCCATGATGCCGTGCCAAGGAGAAACTGGCAAGGCATTATGGGACCTGTAGTTCCAGCTGAGGACATGTGATGGATAGTGGGATAGACGCATGTTGTGGTTTAACTTGCAACCTACTTCAAAAAGTGCAAGTCAGATCTTAGTGGTGTGACAATTATAGGGTCTGATATCCAGCATAGGTCTTTCTTCTACCGATTAAGTAAGCAATCACAATTATGACAATTAGGCCGGCAAGTGCCGCCCCAACTATGATTGGAATTAAAATGGAGTCGTCGTCGAGGGAACATTCAGAAGCTGTAGATGGAAAAAAATATAAATAAAAATGGGTGAAAATGGAAAAAAAAAAAAAAATTTTTAAGTCTAAATGACGTGTAAATTAAAATTAAAAAACACACATTAACCTTATCAGAAAGTTTACACCTACAAGAAAATATGTTGGACTTTATACACCTATGTTTTTTTTCCCAACCTTTACTACGGAAAATGGTGTCAGAAGGATCCAAGGCTCATAACAACAATGAGAAGACTTGCCCTAAAATGGTAAATTCTGCCGACTAGAACCCAAAAATACCAGATATAATTCAGCAAAATGGCCATATATAAAGAGTCACCTATGAACAGCTGTAAAATTAAGGGGTTTTCTAGGTTCTTGAGAGGATTTAAACAGAATTCACTGATCATCTGGTTACCGAGGCCAAATCAATGCCATGAAAGGAACCAGAGAAGAGAAAAAAAAACAAAACAAACCCCCCACCCCAAACAAACACACAGCTCTATTCTATGCATGGTGGCCGGGTAAGTGAATGGCGCTGATCATAATGCTGCTCTCCAAGCTCCTCCCAGGAAGGATTCAGCTGTGAGCACTAGCAAGGAATTGGACTCTAAACCCCCTCAATACAGACACGCACGATAAAGACTCTGGCCAAGATCTCCCTTATACAAGAACCTTTTATAGTTTTGTTTTATTTTGGATGATGTGCTTATATAGGTAGAGTACAGGCACACGCCCATTGTTTGCCAACTACTGATATAACCAGTTAGGGCAGCGCAACTCACTGAGGTCAAACAAACAATCTGTAGTGGTAATTGCATAACCAAATTCTTAGCCTGGATAGTCTCTACATAATCTCATATGGTATAGGCTAAAAAAAGGTCATCGTATAGATCCAAAACACTGTACTATTACGCGTAAACCAGCTCCCAGGAGAATTATATTAATAAAATAATAATAATTCCATAGATGCTGCTCCTAGGGGTTGTAAAAGTAACAGCTTATAGCTTTGCTTACACCATCGCCTACTCCTGCTTGGCACATCATCCCCAGCCTCAGCAGTCACATCAGCCTGTGGTCACATGTACTGCTAGCGCTGAGTTTCCGATATCATTAGCGTTACCAGTGAAACGCATGCGATTGTGTAACTTCCGCATGAGTTTCACTGCAAATACGTTTGGGCTGAGGCAGGGCCCCCCCCCCCCCCCAATTTGTTAGCGTGTGACCACACACCTTCAAGCCCCGTACTGTCCACAGGAAAGTGATAGAGCAAGCCTTCTCTTTTCCTGTATGTATGGCCGAGCACCATGCCTCGCTATGGAGAGGGGAGAGGCTGAGCAGTGCTCTCCAGCACAAGTCTGTATGCTCAATCGGGCTGTAGCATGTTAGTGTGAAGGAGGCCTTACACAAGAAGGGTGTAGCTGCTCTATGGTATCAATGTGATATCAGTACCAAGCCTCTATATACCACCAGAGACTGGGGATGAAGGGAGGAGATGCCATGCAAGAGGAATAGAGATCATTTTTACACCCTGGCACAGATCATTCCAAATCCCAGGGTTTATTATCTACTTGTCTTCAACAAACTAAGTGTATCACCACTGGGGCTTTAACTGCAGAGACCACCAGTGTAAACAAAAACGGAGCTCAAGACCTCTGCATGAAGCGGTGGTTGGACATATCCTATAGAATACCTCACATAGGACTCAGAATCACCAGGGCTCTAAAACGTCAGAGCGCAGTCACTTATCTGCTATACTATGGTGGTAAGGTCTTATAGCGAGACAAAGGCAAATCGTTTCACCCATCAAAAAAATTACAGTAATGTCCAAAGCTTGTTTTTCTGAACACACCTATTCATGGACACTTGCCAAACACCCATGTACACTATAAGACTTTATAGGCAGATATCAGCCTACTTTACCATGACGTATGATCCAAGAAACCCCTGGAGGTTACATATATTTAGGTTACGGAACTACTACAACGTTATGTACCATCTGGTATTTGTGTACATCACTAAACATGGCTAGGTAGGTTAACTCTGATCAATTTATTGTATATGCCTCAATTTACTCAGTTTGCTTTCAAGATTGACCTACTCCCATCCAGACCAATAGAAGCCGCAACATACATCAATCATTCTATAGGCACAAAGTCTTACCTGTAGCAAAAGTCGCATTGTTTACACCGAAGGGCTGAACTTGCACATCAAAAGTGTGAACGTAAAGGTCTTCAGACACGGTGATGAGCTGCTCTTTATGGCAAAGGTATGAATTCCCCACTGATGCTTCCCACAGGCTCAGGTTGGAGTTTGTTCTTTGTGAAAAACCTGTAAAAGACAGACAATTAGATCTCACATGAAGTGAACAACACACACACACACACACACACTTTAAAACGGATGTGCATGTGCTGTAACGAAATATTCAACAAAATTGAATAATGCAGATAATAAGAAGCTTTGTAATACAATTTAACCCCTTAACGATCTGGGCTTTTTTAGTTTTTTCACTCACCGCCTTCAAAAATCTCTAACTTTTTTATTTTTCCACATAAAGAGCTCTGTGACTGCTTATTTTCTACGTAACAAATTGCACTTCAGTGACGGTATTTAGTATTACATGCAGTGTACTGGGAAGTGGGTAAAAAAAAAATTCCAGTGCAGTGAAAAAGGTGAAAGAGCACATTTGCGACATTTTCTTGTGGGCTTGGATTTTACAGCTTTCACTGTGCGTCCCAAATTACATGTCTGCTTTATTCTTTGGGTCGATGCGATCATGGGGATGCCAAATTTGTATGTTTTTAGGTTTCCATACACTTTTGTACACAATTTTGTACAGGAGGTTTTAATTTTTGTATTATACCATCTTCTGGAGTCAATAACCTTTTCATACTTTTTTTTCAACTTTTGATGGTGTTTTCATTGCTATAATTTTTAGGACTGTGTGACCTTTTAATCACTGATTTTTTTTTTTTTTTAAATATTTTTCAAAATGGCAAAAAAGTGCTTTTTGACTTTGGCCGCTATTTTCCACTACGGGGTTAAACCGCAGTGAGAAAACGTTATTATATGTTGATAGATCGGCATTTTCTGACGCGCCGATACCTAATGTGTTTATGATTTTTACTGTTTATTAATATTTATAACAGTTCAATGGAAAGGGGGCGATTAGAATTTTTAGGTTTTTAAATTACCATATATACTCGAGTATAAGCCTAGTTTTTCAGCACAAAAAAATGTGCTGAAACCCCAAACTCGGCTTATACTCGAGTAAAAAATAATATAGGTTTTACCAGGTTTTTGTGGTAAAATTAGGGGCCTCGGCTTATACTTGGGTCGGCTTATAATCGAGTATATACGGTATATTTCTTTTAAAAACTTTTTTATTTTTACCATTTTTTCAGACTTCCTAGGGTACTTTTCCTCATTAATTAAAATGTGCTGATAGCACATTGTAATGAATGGGTTAAAACGAGATATCCTCGGATCTTGGCAAGACCAGAGGCTGTCATTGCGATGGATCGCCGCTCCCCGATGACGTCACGGGGATCGACGATCCGTGGCAAGATGGCGGCACCCATGGAGCAATACGCAGCAAAGACTTACCGGCTATGGAGAGGGCTCGACCGGCCTCTCCATGCACCGGGACCCGGCGCACGTAATACTAGTACGGCATGTGTCGGGTAGGGGTTAAAGGGAACTGGTCAGTAAATTTAATCCCATATATAATTAAATATTAGAAAGCAGTGCAACCATCCCTAAATTGTTCCTCCCAATGCCTAGAAATGTGCACATTCTGTTCCCAGAACGTGTGAAAATCACCAATTTACGTCTTCCTTGGTGCCAAGTCTGACATATTCATGAATTTCCTGCACAGCCGCACCTACAGCACGAGGGAGACAATTTCTCTTCAGCAAGTCACACACAGCCAACATCTATCATTCCCAAGTCAGGGATGGGTGTGTTTGAGGAGTAGAGTGAAGATAAAAACATACCTTATGACTCCAGCAACTTCATTTATTTATTTTAAGCAATTTTAGCAATTTTTTGACTGTGGATTTAAATAAATAAATACACAAGGGACACATTATGAAAACTTCTGTGGGAACCTACGGTTAATTGTAAAAACCTGATGACAATTTCCCCCTCCCTTCCCTTCATTTTTTAAGTTGTGTAAATCAGCTTTCTGTCCTGTATCCTCAAGATACAGTACCTGGAAAGTCTTCTCCTCAGATACATAAGAAATTTTCTCTTGTTGTGGAAAGAGTTAATCATTAGCCTCCTTATTTATCTTAAGTGAAAGGACCTCAGGAGGCTTTCAGATAACTGCTCTAGAAGGAGCAGAAACATTCTACTGACCCATGTAAAACTGGAATATTTCATAGGAAAGCAAGTCCTGCTTTAGGTTTTGAATTTACATTTAAACAAAGTAATTTGACTGGGCTGTAAATACTCAACTGGTGGAGCAATGTCCAAACGTGGCCCTAATGGCAGCCAGAAAGCGTAGCCCTCAGCCACCAAACAGTCATACTATTGGTTGCATAATGTATATTTTATTGTTGCTTTAATTTTCAGTTTTAAGGAAAAAGGATCAACAACCCACAAAAGTGGAACTTTACTAAGAGATAGCCCTGGACTATACAGTATAAAAATGCACCACACTGTTGTCCAACTTCAGTGCAATTTGGCACATTTTAAGATTACCCACATTTATATCCATTTACCTTGCAGCAACTTCAGATTGGACATGAAAGACACATGCAGGCTACATAAGACATTCACTTACCTGAGGCATTAAAGACTGTGACATTCACTTCTTGAAGATAAAAGTTCTTATTTTTCTATAGGAGGAGGGAGAGAAGATTGAGATCAGTATATGTGGGGAGTAATAAATGGCAAAAGGTTTTGTTGGATACATTAACAGTTCTGCACACCACAATGCGATTATGCACATGTGATCAGAGCAGGCTAAACACTGGACGTCTGCTGCAGGAAGTTTACAAGCTGAACCCTCCTCTCTCAGCACTTGAGAAGGAGGAGCAGGGGAGGGAAGAGCCTGTAAAGCCAGATCACAGAGGGGCTAGCGTAACCTCTCAGGCTTCATAGTACCATTTTAAAAGTTGGTTTTAGAAGGAAGGAGGCCAAGGATAGAGAAAAGTGGTTCCGCTTTACCAGGCAAAGAGACTAATGACTTAAATACTTACAATGGTGAAATAAAATTCCACAATAGTGGTTTCATTGTCGTTCAGCCTCAGGAGAGCGGTGCTGTTGTCGCAGCTACCAGTACTGTTGGTTCTATTAGGGTTAATATTAAATGGAGTCCAGACAGTCTACAGAGAAAAAAAAATAATAATAATGAATTGATATGGTGAACACTAGTTGATAAGGTCAAAGTCTTCGGCCTCTATCACACCAATGTATGAAAACGGCCGTATGCTACCCGTACCAGATTGTTTTCATACGGCACACATTTTTAAATGGGCAATATGGTCATCCATAAAAAATATCGATATATACTTAGCATGCATGTTCTGTTTTCTCCAGTATTTCCGTATGCCCCATAGAAATCTATGGGAACGTTTAAAATATGCGTTGTGCATCATATGCTGCTGTATACATGTGCAGTATCCATGGAGACCAGAATCGAGGGAGGAGGGGGGGGGGGTGCATTAAGCCAACCCAACCAACGGATTCATACGGCACAGAAATAAATGACTGTAGAAATAATACATCAAAAAGGACTTAAAAGGGATATCCAACTATAAAACTATAACCACATTTTTCAATCAAGTGCTTTTTGCCATTCTACAGCGGATATTTGTAAAGGTGGTTTTACGCAATGATTTATGAAAAACCAGATTTACCAAGTTATTTTAGCAAAGCTCTGCTTACTTTGACTACACGATAAAAGGAATTAGTCCTCAGCGGTAATTCTGTTTCCATAAGTCCCCCACGACGGCCCCCTGGAGGTTGCTTCCCCTTCCTCTGTAGGGAGAGGAAATTGAGAGCATTAAAAGGCCCCACCCTCAACCTCCCACCAGTGTTTTACCAAATAACTACACCGGTATAGGTTAAACTCAATTTTATTTAGTATGTTAATTTCACATACACAGGGAACAACAAACTTTTATACAAAGTGGGAGAGAAAAAAAAAAAACAAAAAAACAGGGCCGACATGATGGACTTATGGAAACAGAATTACCTCTGAGGACTAATTCCTTTTTTCCATATCGTCCCCGATGACGGCCCCCTGGAGACATACCAAATTATGCCCAGTTAGCAAGGGACCACAGCCTGAAGCATTTGAGCTCCGTGTGGCAGCTTTACACATTTCTTTAATAGATGCTCGCCCTTTCTCAGCCCAAGATGTAGACATAGCCCTAGTAGAATGGTAGAGGGACACCCTTGATCTTATAGCACTCTTTAATGGCTTCAGTAATTCATCGCCCAATCATGGTTTTTGAAGCTTTCTTGCCTCAGTTTCCCTGAAAATTGAACAAATTTAAATCCTTTCGCCTAGGTTTGGACGCCTCAAGATATTTAAGCACAGCGCGTCTTACATCCAAAAGATGCCACTTCTCTTCCAAAGGACATTTTGGATGACGAAAAATCTTTTTACCCACCGTGTTCTCCTAGAGCTGTATCAAAGAAGGCGCTCAGTGCCAAGACCTGGACTTTCAAGGTGCTGGGTTGTAGCGCTTTTTCAAACCAGTCCAGCAGAAAATCAAGGATCTGACAAATATTAGGAGAATCCTGATTAGGCACATCCTTTGACCAAAAAAAAACTTTTTCCATATTTTAAAATATATGGCATGAGTTACTGGCTTCCTACTACTTTTTAAGGTTTTAATTGCCTTATACGATAGTACCTTTGCTTTCAGAAAGGCGCTTTCAGGATCCAGGCTGAAGGTTTTAGAAACCCTGGGTTCTGATGTAGGCCTGGTCCCTGATGCAGAAGGTCCAGCCTCATGGGAATAATGTATGGAAGGTCCACTGCCAACATCTGTAAAATTGGGAACCAACTCTTCTTCGGCCAGAAGGTGCTACCAGGATAAGACTGGTTGGACTGACCAACAACTTCTGCAGCACTTTGCCCATCAACGGTATTGGAGGAAAGGCATATAGTAGATTTTCCAGACCTGCGAGAATGCATCCAGCCCCCAGGGAACTACTCTTGGATTCAGAGAATAGAATTTTTCCACCTTGCAGTTCTTCCTTAAGGCGAATAAATAGATGGTGGGTAGCCCCCCCCCCCCCCCATCTTAAAATCTCTTGGAAGACCTCCTCGTTCAGGCTCCACTCGTGTGGAAGGATCCAAGATCTGCTGAGATAATCTGCCACCACATTTTTTGATCCCTTCAGATGGATGGCTGAAATTGAACATCTTCTGCCCGTAAGAATATCCTCAGATATTTTTTGTAGTTCCCTGCATCTGGTTCCGCCCTGTCTTTTTAGAGGTAGGTAACTGTAGTATTGTATGACATTTTCACGTGATGCCCCCTCAGATCGTGGGTACAGGTTTCCAGAGTCTTCAGGACTGCTCTCAATTCTCTTTCGATTGAAGAGATTTGTGCCCTTACCTGGGATCAACATCCCTGAACATATTTTCCTGGCAGGAGAGCTTCCCATCCGGAACTGCTGGCATCCATCTGAATCTGGATTAATGGCCATTGCACACATTCTAGTCCTCTGTAGCTTCTTGGGATTCTTCCAATTTAATGACGTTTTTACTTTTTGGGAATTGAGGGAAATGCATCCTTGAGATCCAAGGTGCATAAGACAACTTTGTAAGATATTAATGGAGTGGCAGACTTCACTGACTCCTTCTTGAATTTGGCATATGTTATCCATTTGTTCAAAAATTTCAAATTTGTGATTAATCTGAAGGCTCCACTTGGCTTTTTTTTTAATTAAAAATAAGGGGGAATAGTGACCCATACCTTTTCCTTCCAGATGGACTGGACGGATCACGTTCAGCAGGCCAAAAACTTCCTCCCAAAGGAGATCTGTTAGTCTGCTTGAAGATTGCCTGGATACAACGAACCACTGAGGAGGTGGTGACACAAACTCTATAAAATAACAGTTTGAGAGAACCCTCCTGTTTGAAAAATTCTCCCCAATGGGAAAATATAACATCAATCTTCCCCACTCTGGCATCATTGTTGTTTCTCTTATTTGTTTGCAGAACTGAAAAGAAACTGCTTGCTTTTTCCTCTTGTAGATGTATTCCCGAATCCTTGTCTCCAGGCCTGTGTGGTCGTGAATTTTGACTCAACTCTGGTTGAACGAAAGCTCTGAAAAAAAACTTTTTTTGGTTGATGCTTGGCTTCCGGAAATCTTTTTATGAGCCGCTTTGTCAAGGATCTCATCCAATTCTGTGCCAAACAGAAATGCCCCAGAAAAAGGAAGGCTACATAACTTTGCCTTGGAGCGCACATCTCCAAACCACTGTTTAAGCCAACATGCTCTTCTAGTTCCGTTGGATAGTGTGGCCTCTTGCTTAGAAACGAATGGTGTCTGCTGATGCATCCACCAGGACAGCCTCAACTGATTTCAGTAAAGGAATAGAATCTAAAATCTCTTCTCTAGATGTACCTTCTCCAAGATGATCTTCGAGCTGTCTTAACCAAAAAAGACGAGTACGGGATACCGAAGTAGTTGCAACATTAGATTTCAGTGTTGCTATAGAGGCTTTGCATGCTTTTTTATGATCCATGATTTTCTATTTTCTGATTTGAATTGTCTGTTGTGACATGTCAGATTCATCCATATCTATTTCATAGGAACATGAAGGTTGCTCATCATCCGTATCTATACACAAGGATTAGCTCTAACTTTCTTATGCGGTGGACTTCTGGAGGCTTTAATCTCCTCAGGCATAACCACACATAATGCATCCATAAATGATGCCTTCTCTTCCTTTAATATCTTTTTCTTTTAAGTAGCATCAAGTTTTGAGTTACAAATCTGGCAACGTTTTTTTTGGTTTTCCTTCTAACAATCTTTAACCTTCTCTTTGAGAAACATGTCCTTCACCTATTATAACAAGGAAAAACAAAAGGAGTGATGCTTATTAAAAGCCAACTCTTAAACACAGAACATAGTGCCAAAGCGGTCATTGGCGTTCAGCCACACATCCTACTTACAGAGCCCGGTCAGGGAACGAATCTCAGCCTGCTCTGCCATCTGGATAAACATTCACAGAAGACTGCGACTACGCCGCAATCCTAACATAGCACCCAGCGTCTCACATCATCTTTTACAGCCCGTCTCCTAGGCCGAGGTCTCTAACTTCAGTTCCAGCCAAACCGGAAGAAACATTGTGCGCTGAAGGAGCACTATAAGCCGGCTGCTGCGGACCCGACAAGCAAGCCATAAGGCCGCCGACACTGCCTGAAGGCAAACCGAAGCCTGGAGACCCCAAGTAGGACTCCTAAGAGGCCGGACAAGGGAAGCCCACTGGAGGTGCGAGATTACACCTCCCCCCGGAGGCGAAAAAGAGGTCTTACTCTCAACCCTATCCCCTGTAGGGACAGGAAAAACACTGGTGGGAGGTTGAGGGTGGGGCCTTTTAATGCTCTCAATTTCCTGTCCCAACAGAGGAAGGGGAAGCAACCTCCAAGGGGCCGTTGTGGGGGACAATATGGAAAAATGTGGTTCACAGCAAGTATAACCGTACTTGTTTCAGACAGGCAAAGGGTGTTAAAAAAAAAAAAAAAAAAACAGAATATAACCCCAATTACACAGGGCAAAAACAGCATAATGGTGTTGCAGATAGACAAATGGCACCACTACATTTCTCTTATTCCAAGACAAGGACCCCAGATACAAAATCCTGCTGACCTTTCCATCAACAAGCAGAGAAGCATTTAGCTGTAGACCCATGGAAGCCATCAGACAGGTTTCTGTGCCTTTGAAAACCTTATAGTTGCCGATGCTGGGTTTATCCACTGGTTTTGGAGTTGGGGTAGGGGCCGCTGTGCTGCTTGTAGTTACTTTGGGAGTAGTTGGTGCTACAGTTGTGGTGGCATCGTCACTACAGTGAAACTCTGAAATACAGGAAGGACAAGCAGGTATTTCTTTAGAGTCCATATAACATGCATAACATAATTAGTTCTACAAGGTATTTCTTTATTACCATGCAATTTTTATACTTTGCCACAAATGAATTTACAAAGAAACAACCACCCTTACCTACTATTTTATGTCTTTAATACGTAAAGTGCAGTGAAGATCATTAAATCCAATGACTACCAAAGATTCCGCACCTCTGAATGTTATGGGCACCCCCTTACCCTTCTTTAGCTGCACATCCTGGGCATAAGCCTGCAGGGAAACGTTCCAGTAGACCTGCACCACGTCCTCTGTAGTTACTACTTCTTCATGTAGACACACATAGGTCGCATTCATTGGAATGGGTTCACCAACAAACCTAACAGAAGTGAAGATTTCTGGAACGAGATGAGGTGATAGCAGTTATCTCATGAATCAATAGGACAAAATTGTAAGCTGTATAATGTCAGACTTCCACTAGAGGGCGTATATGATAAATGAAAAGCTGAAAAGAACTAGAACTAGCATTTCTATACAGAGGAACACCTTCTAATTGTGCAGGGAGGACAATATCCATTCACTGGCAAATTATCCAATGACAGCAAGCAGAGATCTGGATACAGATAGTAAATTGGAAAAATGATAACTCTTGATGATATGATGCATAACATGAATATGATAACCTATAAGGAACATTCACACTTGATTGCCCCAAAGAAAACCGTTACCTTTATTTTTGGCATCTGGAAAGAGGGTGCTGTCAGCAGTATTGTAGGTGAAGACTATTGCATCGACAGAGTACACAGTAACATTACTGGAGAAGTTCATGCTCAATGAAAAATTGTTCCCAAAGTTAACCACCAACAGAGGAGCCTCCTCACTGCCGCCACATTTACTGCCAGCGGTGCTCACTTCATCAGGTGCAGAGTAGGTGATGTTTTCCTAAAGGAAAGTCAGAAATCACTTTAGACCTAGATCCAACAGGGCGTCACAGGACCTTTCCCAACCACTAGAATAGCATCAAGGCAGATGAGATTTTAGAATGACCACAACCTCCAGCATAATACAGAATTATTATAGTTACAGAAGGACCAAAGTCATGTCACAAGCAGAAGTGCACTGGGGAACTCTGCCTCGTGTAACTTCTAGGAAACAAGTCTGTCCTGACAAACTAGCCCCATGTGCCTGCAGGATCTAGGTGCCCTCTCTTCCAATTTCTGCCAAACGTTGTGTTGGACAGGACTGGGGACACAACATTTCCATTGTCAACCCCACCAAAGGGCAAACCTGGCGACATGTTTTCTGTAGAGCAATTGTCTGTCATATTAATACAGGCAGTCCCCGGGTTACGTATAAGGTAGGGTCTGTAGGTTTGTTCTTAAGTTGAATTTGTATGCAAGTTGGAACTGTATATACACACACACACTTGTAATTCCAGACCAATTTTTTTTGTCTGTGACCGTTGGATTTTAAAAATATTGGGTTGTCATAAGAACCAGGATTAATAATAAATCTTAACTACAGACACATTTAATAACTGTTAGCTGTTTATTGCAGCTTTGGACTTAAGTACAGTAAAATAAATATCCAGAGGTCCATTTGTAACTAGGGGTCATATGTAAATCAGGTGTTCTTAAGTAGGGGACCGCCTGTACCCACTTATATGGGGCATGGTTCTATATCTTGCAGAATCGTTTTTCTTCCCTTGCTACAAGTTAACTAATGATACTAAAGAAATGGCTAGGATCAGGAACCCTTCTAAAAATTTAGATTTTTTAATGAGAGAAAAAAAAAAAAAAAAAAAAGTGTAGCCCATGACCAGCTTGTTACTCTAGAAGCCCATCCAAAAATTGAAGAATCCAGCAGGGTCTTGTGATACAATACTACGCTGTCCAGGTTCTGTCCGTCTCTTTACATTATGCAACAGAAAATTTTATATCAGATGTGAAACAGATTCATGGACTCCCAGCATCATAGTTCTCTACGGTGATCATAGTTCAGTGCTGCAGTCTTCTAATGAATACCCTTTCATACAGAAGGAACTCCTTTTGGCGTGTAAAAGTGTGATGCTTGGAGTGCTGTCTGGGACACTGCAGTGGTTGATTTACCAGACTCATCTGAAACTGCCCTTTCTTTGTAGGTAATGAAATACAAGGCCATAAACTAACAAAGGACAGTGCTGAAACAATGAACAAAGACAGGAGGGGGTTAAATTCAGAGCCTCTTGTCTGTGCTTTCTCCAAGCATCAGTTTGTTGTAGGACCTCTTCTAAGATGGAGCACAGGGTAGCGAGTGGAGAGCCTGTGACCCATGCAGGCACAGCACACTCCCCCGTCCTCACCTCAGCCATAGCAGCACATGCCTACAAGTCTGGACACCAAGCTCTGCCCGATTACTCAGGGGTCTCTGTACAATCAGACCCTGATGGAAGCTCTTTGACTTATTAAGTCTCGCCATTGGCAGTGATGCATAAGGCAGCAGCAATACTTCCGTTGGTAGAAACTCTTTTGACATCTCAAACAGAGTTGGAAGAATAACTGCAAAACTGCTTCTTAGGAGATTGTTCAGGCGTTAATGCAACCTCTGAACGTTGTAGTTCTAGGTTTGGGCGGTACATTCTGCACACAGTTTGAGCAAAGTCCTTTTTGTACAAGCAGCCACAGCTCTCATGCACACCTCTTGTCCACGAATAAGCCCGTGAATGCTGTGGAGTTTTCACAGATCAATACACTTCAAATGGGAAATTGGTCCATGTAAACAGGCAGTCCAGTCTACAGGATAATAGTGCACACAACTTTTTTGTAGACCCCTTCATGGCAGAAAACTATGGCCTTGTGCAGAGGGCCTGGGAGAGGTCGTCCAATTTTTAGATCTTAATGGGAGACAGAGCAGGTTCCATCATTAAAATAAACCTGCTGCCAGATGTTTCAATAATGTCTGCAATTCATCAGACCCTTTCACTCCTTCAAGAAAAAAAGAAAAGCCCCATGCAGATAAATCCATATGGGACTTCTCCTTCCTCCATCATTCCTTCTGTTGCAGTACCGCATTAGGATATCTGGGCTATCACCACATGACCTATTGGGGTCATGAGCTGCAGCAGTGAAGGAAAATGAAGAGGAGCCCAATTATTCTATACAGGCTGCCGATGCTCCAGTCACATGACATCTCGCACAGTACAGTAACAGAAGGACCCCTATGTAAGGCACTGCACACAATGCCATCGGAAAGATAGGTCTGTCACAATGACAGCTCAATCCTGTACTGTGACAAGGGGGTGATACAATCAACCCTCAGTCACAACGCTGTGTACAATAATGCCGAGGTATCCAGTGACTGGACTCTGGAAAACAGGGGGTTAATTGGCATGTAGGAAGGATGTGATGTGCATCCTCTATGCACGTCTGTACAGATCACTGGTAACCGTGATATAATGAGCAATTAACACAAGATCACTGTCACATGTGATCTGCATATAAAAAAAAAAATAAGAAAAAAAGCAGGAAACATTCAATGTGTTCCCTCATAACTGGAGAGCATAGACAGACGAGTACTAGACTGCTGTGGTCTCGTGATATCCAATCATTGCTGCAGTAAAGATAAGCTGAATTGTGTGGAGGGGGGGGCAAAGTATAACACACAGGCAAGTTTATTCTGACAAGCTGGGCTCGTGTCAGATGTACTGCCCCGAACACAGAACAGCTTTATTCATTGCAGGTCAGTTAAGTTGTACTTAGATCCTGGTAATAGATCTGGCCAAAACGGACTTCTTTTCAAAGAACAAACTCATCTCAGAGTTGGTGAGAATTATTATTAGTTTTGAGGTTATAATGTGTTATACTTACAGTTTTGTTGCTGGTGGTTTCATATGTTATTGTGAAGTTAACCTTCATGCTGGCGTGTATACAGGTTTTGTTGGATTCATCTCGTACCTCCACTTGAAAAGCTTCAGTTCTCATGAGCCCTGGAGAAAGAAAACAAAAAAAACAAACATGATTCGTCTATGCAATATACTGGTAACTATACACAAAGAATAACACTGATCAGAATTATAGCACAATAATAAGCAATATTGTTACATCTGTAAATATACGGCCTATACAAAGAGCAAGGATCATCCCACTAATCCACCATTAGGCCTGTGGGGAGCGCAGATGAACAGTTTTTCAACTTCAAAACATCTATAACATAGGCCTCATGGCTCTCTGACCCTACGGGAAGTGTGGAGAGATTGTGCCCCCAGAGCAAGTACATTGAGTATAATAACACCCCATTTCCTCAGGAAACATAATGGGACATAGAAACTGCTTTACACATTATATACCACAATAACCCTCCCCCACCATGGGAAATCCTCAGCCACTATAACAAAGTAGAAATAAATTCATATATAGGTCAATAGGGTGTGCTAGGACTTTATAGAATAGGGTATAGGAACAGCTTGTTAGATTTTCTCAATGGGATGTCCAAAAATGCCCAGCTCCTTGATTTCAATCATTTTACATACATGTGTAACCAATCACAGCCATTTCCACAAGCTGTCCACTTCACATTCAGAGTCCTTCTAACAATCAGAAGTGGAACCAGATGCAGATAAAAGGGCACACGTCTTGGGTTTCAAAGAATTAGGTATAGGCAGGGATTTTCTAGGAGATATCCCGTCTCTTCCACATAACTGCATCAGTATAGTATAATGTATGTATTCTATACAGAATCCCCATGACAGCTCTGGCGTTCTGCAATATAGTATTTTACATAGGCAGAAGCACCCAATACCGTAATATATTACAACGTTTTACTTCTGGTGGTAAACATGGTGTCTTATTTACCACCACATCTTGGATCTTGCTCCAGATAACGGTTTGCAGGTAGCTGCCATGTAATTTTTTTCTCCAACCCCTTTGAACATCCCTTTTAAAGCCACAAGCAAGGTCAGTCCAAAAACCCGGTCTGTGCGCTTGTACGATTTCCCAGCTCAAACCTCAAATCACTGAACTCCGTGTATATCCATGGCACTACAAATTAACAATGCAATAAATCTTTAAATACTCCATAGTGCCTTACAGATCAGTGTAAAATTAAGCAAAATACACCATTTCAATATTGTTATATTTACACTACAGTTTATTTTAATAAGGAGATTTTCGGAATAGATGTAGAACTGCCATCCAGGTTTATCACCGCAGACAAATGTGTGCAAGGACATATAAATAACATCTTTGTAAGGTCATCTTGTCATTTTAATAAAATCCACCGACACCCAACTGTTTTGTTATTGTCCTTTTTCACCCAATAACACCCAGCTTTCAAGGCCTTCTGTGATTCATATGGCATATTACTGTCTAGGTTCATATATCAGGGTTACCACCATCACTCAGGAGTAGGTTAAATGAAATGTTCCAAGTATTATGGTTAATTTATAGGTCCCTGCCATCCAGCGTCCCTTAACAGCACAGACTTCGGCAGCATTGGGTTACATTAGAGCGCTGTTAGATGAAATCTTATCCCCGGCCACCCCCTGGACAGCCAGTTACCCCATTGTCAACCTTTAGGGAAATTTATCATATATACAGCAAGACCTCTTGTGTTGTGCAGCAGCAGTCCTATGATAGAGACAGGTGCTTGGCTGTTACAGGACAGCTTGTGATGTGCAGCATGTGATCAGCGCGTGACCAGGACAGACCTTATGCCGCACATATACTGATAGCCATCTTGTAGCTATTTATTGTACAATAACAGGATTTATCTGCTAAAACCAGGAACATCCATTTAAAGGGCCAGAACCATATTAAAATTTCACATACTATATAAAGGGATGTGGGGGGAGATAATAGGGCACTGGTTTAATGATGGGAATTTATCACTGCAGTTTCCCAAGTTCCCGGTGATCAAAATGTCCCTTGATCATCAAACTTGCTCTTTGTTCCCAATTGTGATTTCTGGGTGAATGAGCCAAGCCACTCCACATTTAGCCCCAGACCTCTAGTGAGGTCACAGCTGCGCCCTCCCCTAAGAATCCCCCCTTTTGTGAGGTCACAGCAGCGCAGCCACCCCTAAGAAATCCCCTCTGATGAGATCACAGCGCCACCCTCTCCCCCCCCCCCCCCCCAAAACCCCCTTTTGTAAAGTCACAGCAGCACCCTCTGCCAAAGCCCCACTAGGGATATCATATTTATGGATGAATCTGGAAAGGATGTTTCAGCTGGAGACTGGTAAAAGGCCTCATATATGATTAGGTTTATCTGCATTTTATCCACCTGTGCTGACTCAGGCATCACATTCAATGGAAAGAATCCAATAGGAAATGAATCAGGAAACCAAGTCCTGATCAGCATCCCGTTCTATCAACATACTTTTGGGCTAAGGGCTGCCTCCTGTTGGACACTAAGTGAAGGTGGAGGCTGAGCATGCACACTTCAGAATGGAGTAGCAGGGAACATGTGTGGAGTGCTGGTGGGTCATCTCTAGTCAGGATTAGATTTCCTCCTACCCATTTTCCTTGGGAGAGAGACTTTAGTAAACGACCCAAGTGCCGCAGCTTCGTCTCCACAAACCTCATGCAATTATTAGAATCCATGCTCCTACCTGTAGCCATGGCTATTCCGGGACATCACATTACACCCCACAGTGGGAACACTATTGTGGATAAGCACCAGATGAGGGGTAGAAAAGCACCAGATTACTGCCCCGTGACGACATCAGGACAGACTGATAATGACAAAGCTGCTCGCACCTATGTCCGCCATGGCTTCCTGTCCCCAACCAACCTCCTTCCTATTCTAAGAAAACAGATTTTACACATCACTAATATTTCCTATCTGTACAACACAACTCCATGTAACCACTCGCATTCTACAGGGCCTTGAAGAGCCCCGGCCTACAGCCATGACTGACAGCCTCCCCCGCATGTGTGTGCGTTAGTTGTAAATCAGACTCAGACATCTTTGATAGTGGTGGAACGATATGATCAGGCAGGTTAATAGCCAACATGTCCAATCCTTACTGTGGGGTTGCATATGCCATGTAGGAAGTCCAACAACCACATAACGAGAATGGTCACTATATAGGCTCCCGCTATCATGGCGCCACTTGTAGTAGACCGGCCTGGTGTAATATCACCCACATGAGTGAAGCTAGTCACCTGACCTGGGGGGTGTACAGTGCCTGCTATGGATAGGGTACCCCCTATATGGAGGGAAATCTAATGAGACAACCCAGGGATACATTATGGGAGGTCTCATGCAGGACCTCAGGAAAGCTGGGTGACAACCATAGACATACAAGAGGTCACGCAGGAAGTAGAAACCTAGCAGAGGTTCAGACAATGACCTTTAGTATGTGTTACTCTACTAGTAGATGCCCCTTTCTCCCAGCAGTCCTATCATAAGGCTCCCACGGCATAGCCGGGCCTGTGCTCCCGCGCTGCCCATTCCCTCCCCCGGAGCCCCGCACACACGTCCCCGCCTCCGCCGCATACCTAAGCCGAGCAGGCAGACGAGCACACAGCACAGGTACCGCTCCATGTCCGGCCCGGCACAGCACAACCGCACACCTCAGCGACCACTGTCACACTGACTACAAGAAGACAGCGCGTCACATGACAGCCCGGCCGCGCCCACCGCGCCGCTCTTATGGTTCACGTCACTAATAGAAGCGCGGGCGGGCGGGATTTCTTTTTAATCCACTTCAGAAAACCTCATATTTCAGTCAGAAATTCGTCTGATAATTTATACCAAAAGAGAATGGCTAAACATGGACTTCTATATTTAGCTTCATGTACTGATACCGGTGACCTAGAGGGCAGATGCGGGAGGCGGCGGCAAACAAAGTGTCAGTCAGGTTACAGTAAATGCTGAGTCAAGTGTGATGAGGGGTCCAGGAGTGCATCATTGTGTAACACTACAGTCGCCACCTGAGCATGTGACACACTAGTCCGTGTCATGGCGGGCGGCCTGTGACGTCACTCGGTCCGCTATATTTATTAAATATTACTCATCTCGTCCTGTGGATTTGGGAGGATTCACATAGAGATGTAGCAAAAACGAAGAAGTTGTCTAATTAGTTTCCACTTGCGCTACTTATGATACGTCCCCCAACAGTCCCATAGAGAAAATGCGCAGCATCCAGTCCGACTTATCCGAATACTGACACAACATGTAATGGGCCCCACAGAAGGCACTGGGCTTGGTGGTTACAAGATTAACTGGGTTCATAAGTTATATAATAATGAATTCCAACATCTACAATGATTGCTCTAGTCTTGTGTGGAATTTACAATGTTCTCAGAGCCCTCAGGTTACAGTATCTGGAGGGCATAAAGCTCAGTGGTTACAGTATCTGGATGGCATGAAACTCAGTGGTTATGGTATCTGGAGGGCATAAAGCTCAGTGGTTACAGTATCTGGAGGACATAAAGCCCAGTGGTTACAGTATCTGGAGGGCATGAAGCTCAGTGGTTACAGTATCTGGATGGCATGAAACTCAGTGGTTATGGTATCTGGAGGGCATAAAGCTCAGTGGTTACAGTATCTGGAGGACATAAAGCCCAGTGGTTACAGTATCTGGAGGGCATGAAGCTCAGTGGTTACAGTATCTGGATGGCATGAAACTCAGTGGTTATGGTATCTGGAGGGCATAAAGCTCAGTGGTTACAGTATCTGGAGGACATAAAGCCCAGTGGTTACAGTATCTGGAGGGCATGAAGCTCAGTGGTTACAGTATCTGGAGGACATAAAGCTCAGTGGTTACAGTATCTGGATGGCATGAAACTCAGTGGTTATGGTATCTGGAGGGAATAAAGCTCAGTGATTACAGTATCTGGAGGGCATAAAGCTCAGTGGTTACAGTATCTGGAGGACATAAAGCCCAGTGGTTACAGTATCTGGAGGGCATGAAGCTCAGTGGTTACAGTATCTGGAGGACATAAAGCTCAGTGGTTACAGTATCTGGATGGCATGAAACTCAGTGGTTATGGTATCTGGAGGGAATAAAGCTCAGTGATTACAGTATCTGGAGGGCATAAAGCTCAGTGGTTACAGTATCTGGAGGGCATAAAGCTCAGTGGTTATGGTATCTGGAGGGAATAAAGTTCAGTGGTTACAGTATCTGCAGGGCATGTAACTTTGTGGTTACCGTATCTGGAGGGCATATAACTTAGTGGTTACAGTATCTGAAGGGCATGAAGCTCAGTGGTTACAGTATCTGGAGGGCATATAACTCAGTGGTTACAGTATCGGACGGGCATAAAGCTCAGTGTTTACAGTATCTGGAGGACATATAATGTAGTGGTTACAGTATCTGAAGGGCATGAAGCTCAGTGGTTACGGTATCTGGAGGGCATGAAGCTCAGTGGTTACAGTATCTGGAGGGCATATAACTCAGTGGTTACAGTATCTGAAGGGCATAAAGCTCAGTGGTTACAGTATCTGGAGGGCATATAACTTAGTGGTTACAGTATCTGAAGGACATATAATGTAGTGGTTACAGTACCTGGAGGGCATATAACTCAGTGGTTACAGTATCTGGAGGGCATAAAGCTCAGTGGTTACAGTATCTGCAGGGCATAAAGCTCAGTGGTTACAGTATCTGGAGGGCATATAACTTAGTGGTTACAGTATCTGAAGGACATATAATGTAGTGGTTACAGTACCTGGAGGGCATAAAGCTCAGTGGTTACAGTATCTGCTGGGCATAAAGCTTAGTGGTTACAGTATCTGGAGGACATGTAACTTTGTGGTTACAGTACCTAGAGGACATAAAGCTCAGTGGTTACAGTATCTGGAGGGCATATAACTCAGTGGTTACAGTATCTGAAGGGCATAAAGCTCAGTGGTTACAGTATCTGCTGGGCATAAAGCTTAGTGGTTACAGTATCTGGAGGACATGTAACTTTGTGGTTACAGTACCTAGAGGACATAAAGCTCAGTGGTTACAGTATCTGGAGGGCATATAACTTAGTGGTTACAGTATCTGAGGGGCATGAAGCTCAGTGGTTACAGTATCTGGAGGGCATATAATGTAGTGGTTACAGTACCTGGAGGCCATATAACTCAGTGGTTACAGTATCTGCAGGGCATAAAGCTCAGTGGTTACAGTACCTGGAGGACATGTAACTTTGTGGTTACCGTATCTGGAGGGCATATAACTCAGTGGTTACAGTACCTAGAGGACATAAAACTCAGTGGTTGCAGTATCTGGAGGGCATAAAGCTCAGTGGTTACAGTATCTGGAGGACATGTAACTTAGTGGTTACCGTATATGGAGGGCGTATAGCTCAGTAGTTACAGTGTCTGGAGGGCATATAACTTAGTGGTTACAGTATCTGGAGGGCATGAAGCTCAGTGGTTACAGTATCTGGAGGGCATATAACTTGTTGGTAACAGTATTTGGATGACATGTAACTTAGTGGTTACAGTATCTGGAGGGCATATAACTCAGTGGTTACAGTATCTGAAGGGCATTAAGCTCAGTGGTTACAGTATCTGCAGGGCATATAACTCAGTGGTTACAGTATCTGCAGGGCATAAAGCTCAGTGGTTACAGTATCTGCAGGGCATGTAACTTAGTGGTTACAGTATCTGAAGGGCATGAAGCTCAGTGGTTACAGTATCTGGAGAGCATATAACTTAGTGGTTACAGTATCTGAAGGGCATGAAGCTCAGTGGTTACCATATCTGGAGGCCATATAACTTAGTTGTTACAGTATCTGAAGGGCATGAAGCTCAGTGGTTACGGTATCTGGAGGGCATGAAGCTCAGTGGTTACAGTACCTGGAGGGCATATAACTTAGTTGTTACAGTATCTGAAGGGCATGAAGCTCAGTGGTTACCATATCTGGAGGCCATATAACTTAGTTGTTACAGTATCTGAAGGGCATGAAGCTCAGTGGTTACAGTATCTGGAGGGCATGAAGCTCAGTGGTTACAGTATCTGGAGGGCATATAACTTAGTGATTACAGTATCTGAAGGGCATGAAGCTCAGTGGTTACAGTATCTGGAGGGCATGAAGCTCAGTGGTTACAGTATCTGGAGGGCATATAACTTAGTGGTTACAGTATCTGAAGGGCATGAAGCTCAGTGGTTACAGTATCTGGAGGGCATGAAGCTCAGTGGTTACAGTATCTGGAGGGCATATAACTTAGTGGTTACAGTATCTGGAGGGCATAAAGCTCAGTGGTTACAGTATCTGCAGGGCATAAAGCTTAGTGGTTACAGTATCTGGAGGACATGTAACTTTGTGGTTACAGTACCTAGAGGACATAAAGCTCAGTGGTTACAGTATCTGGAGGACATGTAACTTAGTGGTTACAGTATCTGAAGGGCATGAAGCTCAGTGGTTACAGTATCTGGAGGGCATAAAGCTTATTGGTTACAGTACCTGGAGGGCATATAACTTAGTGGTTATAGTATCTGGAGGGCATAAAGCTCATTGGTTACAGTACCTGGAGGGCATATAACTTAGTGGTTATAGTATCTGAAGGGCATAAAGCTCAGTGGTTACAGTACCTGGAGGGCATATAACTTAGTGGTTATAGTATCTGAAGGGCATAAAGCTCAGTGGTTACAGTATCTGGAGGACATATAATGTAGTGGTTACAGTACCTGGAGGGCATATAACTCAGTGGTTACAGTATCTGAAGGGCATAAAGCTCAGTGGTTACAGTATCTGGAGGACATATAATGTAGTGGTTACAGTACCTGGAGGGCATATAACACAGTGGTTACAGTATCTGAAGGGCATAAAGCTCAGTGGTTACAGTATCTGAAGGGCATATAACTTAGTTGTTACAGTATCTGAAGGGCATGAAGCTCAGTGGTTACCATATCTGGAGGCCATATAACTTAGTTGTTACAGTATCTGAAGGGCATGAAGCTCAGTGGTTACAGTATCTGGAGGGCATGAAGCTCAGTGGTTACAGTATCTGGAGGGCATATAACTTAGTGGTTACAGTATCTGAAGGGCATGAAGCTCAGTGGTTACAGTATCTGGAGGGCATATAACTCAGTGGTTACAGTATCTGAAGGGCATAACGCTCAGTGGTTACAGTATCTGGAGGACATGTAACTTAGTGGTTACCGTATCTGGAGGGTATATAACTCAGTGGTTACAGTATCTGGAGGGCATAAAGCTCATTGGTTACAGTACCTGGAGGGCATATAACTTAGTGGTTATAGTATCTGAAGGGCATAAAGCTAAGTGGTTACAGTACCTGGAGGGCATATAACTTAGTGGTTATAGTATCTGAAGGGCATAAAGCTCAGTGGTTACAGTATCTGGAGGACATATAATGTAGTGGTTACAGTACCTGGAGGGCATATAACTCAGTGGTTACAGTATCTGAAGGGCATAAAGCTCAGTGGTTACAGTATCTGAAGGGCATAAAGCTCAGTGGTTACAGTATCTGCAGGGCATATAGCTCAGTGGTTACAGTATCTGGAGGACATGTAACTTTGTGGTTACTGTATCTGGAGGGCATGTAACTTGGCGGTTAAAGTATCTGGAGGGCATAAAGCTCAGTGGTTACATTATCTGGAGGGCATAAAGCTCAGTGGGTACATTATCTGGAGGGAATAAAGTTCAGTGGAAAAAGGCACAGAATCTTGTGTAGGAAGGGCTCCAGGTTTTGGGAGGACCACAATAGGTTGGGTACACAATAAAATATTCTCCAGGCAGTAGTCTGCAACTTCAAGTTGTTACCCTGGACCTACAGTCCTCAAACCACAGCCCACTGCAGGTCAAGAGCCTTTGATTTACAGTACCCTGTTCCACTGAATCCACCCCCCTCTGAATCCCGCCCTGGTGCCCACTTGGAGTGGAGGTGGCAGCTGTGCTGGTAATGTGAATATCTCACAAGCCGAAATAAATGTCCCCCGGGTGTTTTGCATTGTGTACATGGAGAACATGTGGTGCTCATTCCTGATGCTATACATTTCAGGGACCAAGCTCCTCACCACTGCATCTGTAGTGTTTTTCAATATGTAATTCAAATGCTGCTATGAACACAGCATCACAAGAGTGAAATACTGCCGCCATACCTGTGCATGAGGATAATGTCCCAGAAAATACACACACTTATTATATGTCATTATATTGTGGGGACTGCTTGTTTTAGCTTTATTCAAGCATAATGGTTTTCTCGATCTTTGTGAAGAGAAGCCACTAGAGGACACAGTGATAAAGATCTTTCAGGAAGTGGTTCTAATCTTTTCACACATTAAATATTTTTGCCTTTATTCTCGTTATGACAAGTAGAATGTCGTCCTTCCTAAAGTAGCAGCATCAGTAACTCACACTCTCATAAAGATGGTCGGCTGGTGAAAGCTACATCTACAGCAATGTACTTTTATGCCCTCCTGTGGCCAGTAAATCTACCAAGTCAGGGCTCCACGGGGGGCTGCTATTGTCCTCGAGACAATTTGACTTTTCATCGCAGAAAAGACTCCAGACAGTCCGATAAGGCATCCACAACCTCCCATTCTCACCACGTATCTGCCCCTCTGGAGTCCTGACTCCTCTACAGAGACCACTCCCAGATATTTGGGAAGAGCACCTTCCTGGAGCCATGGCCAGGATATTTTTTGAGAGCTCCCAAAGCTTGGCAGAATTTTTACCGAGACTTGGGAAAGGCATCAGATTATTCCCTAAAGGGCACCAGAGGTCAGATAGGGTTTCCACAACCTCCTGGTCTTGCCAATCTGCCCCAAAACCATACTCAAGGACCATAAACAAAAACTGGCCGATTCCAAGGATCAATGGAAGGACTGCAAGGTTTTGCAAGGCTTTATTCGACCTCCTGGAGTTTCATCTTGGTTGCTTTTCTGCAAACTTTCAATTCTCTCAAAAATAGCTGTGCTCCTGAAGCCCTCGGAGGATCTGAACCAGAGGAAAGGATCCAAGGAGGGTGGATCAGTACCTGCAGGTTTCAGGACGTCAGGAAAATTGAATTTCTGCCAATTAATTTTTAATGAAATCCAGATCACATTCCGCTTTTTAAGATTTGCTCTTCTCCAATTGTCAGTAGTGGTGATGGGTCAGTGGTGTTATGTGTATAGAGGTTATAGTGCAGGGAGGGGAAGGAGATAAGCTGTGACATCCTCTATTGTCAGTCGTGATGTAATGATGGGTCAGAGTTATCTATATAGGGGTCATTGTGAAGAGTATGTAGGGTTCAGCACTGCCCCTTCAAAGCACTCAACAGCAGGGTGCGAGTTCTAAACCAGCTTCAATCTATTACAGATTTTGTAAAGTAGGTTGTACACAATAGTGTGAATGCAAATAAAATAATAAATGTAATGATTATATGAGCACAAATATTGCCATTTTAAGGTGGTCTTAGGTCATTGGCCTCTGACAAGAATAGACATTGTACAACTTTGTGAATGACAGCTGTAGCTGGACGCTGCAAGACTTCCCCCTCTAAAGACTATTTTTATAATTAGTTGCACATTCTAGCTTTATCATCAGCTTTATGTAAATGACATATATGGCATCATGTGTTCTCTTATGTCATCTGTCACATGTCTATGTAGATTGTGAGGGGCAGTCCCAGGATTTCACTATAAATAATAAAGTATATTTTAATGCTCTGAGGGGGAAGGTGGATAGATCACTAAGCAAGATGTGTCACCTGTCTCTACCCCCAGCATCTCCCATGGGGGGGTGACTCTGTTCTCTCTGCATGTCTGTTTGTCAGCCTGTCTCACTCTCACACCCATAGATGACTAGCTGTTAGCCATAACAACGACAATAGTTTGTAATGACCTGCTGACCACCTATTTAAGCGACCAGAGGTGGCACTGCTTGGCTGTGCAGAGTTTGAAGGGGGGTGATTATCTTATGCCGGTGCACAAAGGAGACCCCTTTTTAGCACACCCATCCCCATCGAGCATTGTACATAAACAGCTAAACATTTTTTGTATAAAAAAATCGGTTTTACAGAACAAAATATACATTATATATTACCTGAGAATGACATGTGCTCTGTGACTAGTCAAGTCGCCCCCTGGGCGTTGCTGAAGAGGAGCAGTCCCCCCCACCCCCACCCTCGGGAAACCGCTCCCCCGTCGTGATTTTCAAAAGACTAATCCCGCCCCTCACCCACCCTTCTGCCGTCATTTTAATGCCCCCTGGCTCGCCCCCGCAACAGATGTATCCCTCCACATCCCGCACGCTGTCCGGAACTCTGGCTGCGTGCCTGCGCAGTCAGCATCTTTCGTAACGTGGCGCATTCACTACGCTGTCAACTCGGAGTAGCTACGTAGTTTGCGTAGCTCCCAGCTCCTCACTGTCTAGTCTCCCAATTCCCGCTCAGTCAGTGACTGGGCTTGACAGGGTGAGGCTTCAAATACAAACATTCCATTTTACATGGTGGGCAAAAGGATAGCATATGACATGGCTCTAATATTATAGTGAACTTCTGGCTGGTGCACATTATACTGGGGAGGGGGGCTGGAATATAACAGTGGCATGTGGTTGACATATAACGGGCAGGCGGCTGGCATACAAGAGGGGCAGGTGGTTTGCATTTAATACTGGGTAAATGGCTGGCATTTAACAGGGGCAGGAGGCATGTCATAGGGGCATGTGTATGATGAATGGCATCATATGGCACATTATGCTAGCCAAACTCTTTTTATATTGAAACAACCTTTGTAAAATCTCTCAAAATTTATGACTGATTTGTAATATTACATGGAACCACAGTAGTAAATACTAGAATTTTATTGTAGGTTATTAAAACATTTTTATATTTCTGGAGATAACCGTATATGCAAGGGCAGTTTTTCAGCACAAAAATGTGCTTACATACTCACCTTCCAGCGTCCTGATGCTTGACGCAGCTCCTCTTCTGTATTCTCTTCTGTATTCTCTTCTGTCTTCTCTCCGATGTAACAGCCGGCAGATGCGGCCGCTGATAATATCATAGTACACGCAGGCCGGAGGAGAGCACGGCTGTTACAGCAGAGAGAAGACAGAACAGGAGCCGCAGGGGTTGGAGCATCAGGAGCACCGCTGGAAGGAAGTTAATTTATAAACTATATACTACAGGGGATGGCTATATACGGGAAGGCTGTGACCAATGCATTTCCCACCCTCAGCTTATACTCAAGTCAATAGGCTTTCCCAGTTTTTGGTGAAAAAATTTAGGGCCTTGTTTTATACTCGAGTATATACGAGTTCAACCTACAGTTGTGCCATTCTACGTTGACTTGTCAGAAATATCTCAAAGTTTATAAGCTACTTGGTGAGTAATCTTAAGTACTCTACTGCATATATCAGATAGAACTAAGTATTAGTATTATTTTTTCCCTTTATTTCTTAAAAATTTTCTAGAGAATTTATTTTATCGTCAACATTTTGAATACTTGGTCTCATCCAGGTTTGCCATCATTACTCTTGGAATTTGAATGAATTCATGGAAGTCTTACTTGGTTGATTAGATTGAGGATACAACTACATCATAATTCTGCACTAGTCACACTTCTACAGAACAATTGTCACATCCCAAGTATAAAAAAGAATTACCGTATATACTCAAGCCGACCAGAGCATAAGACCCCTAATTTTAACACAAAACCCTGGAAAAACCTATTGACTCTAGTATAAGCCAAGGGTGGGAAATGCATTGGTCACAGCCTCCCAGTATATAGCCAGCCCCTGCCCACAGTACAATTCCTTTAGGGAAAAAAAAAAAAACCCCAAAACACTGTACTTCACCTTCTTCACCCCCGCAGGTTTGTCGCAGGGATCATGACGTCAGTCACACGCTAAAATCATTGTATGTGCCGAGCGGCTGATGTTACAATCCCTGTGACGGGCAGTGCAATGACACAGGCCGATGCCGGAGCATTGCAATATAGAAGGAAGGAGAGTACATTTTTTTTAAATGACTCGAGTATAAGCCGAGGTGAAGTTTTTCAGCACATTTTTTGTGCTAGAAAAACTCGGCTTATACTCGAGTATATACGGTATGTGATCGACAAACAAGTAAGGCTATAATTGCTGCCTAAATGGTAGAAGCTGGGAAAATGTATTAGGCAAGTCCATCCATTTAGCTCCATCCATGGAGCTCAAAAAATATTAGAAATTAAAAATAATGGATTTATGGCTTTATTATAGAATATACAATATGCTGTATTGTATAATCAACCAATGCCGAACTACAACTGCCACAAAGGTAAAATTGAAAGAAGTAATATTGCATCCATTTCCAAGTTATCTGGACAGAATTCGTCAGTGGATCAGAATGGGCAACAATTTACTGATGTTGATAAACTAGCACAAAGGATTTTGGACCAGAATAAAAATAAAAAATAGATTGTGCTCTGAGCATTTCACCTTAGGGTTCTTGAACCTACATAACAAATGTAGGAATCTAAGACCAGAGGCAGTGTTTTCCAACATGCGAAGAGGGAGATGTACTCATCGAAGAAAACCTGAATACAGCAACTAAGCGGAAAAGATGCGTCGATACTCCAAATCTTTCGTCATTGAATGAACCTAACCTTGAGGACGCAACATCACATAATGTCTGTGACATGTCAACTCAGACAAATTATACATTACTAAATTCTTTAGTGATACATTACAGTTATTCAAGACATTTTAATACAGCAGAAGTTCCAGACTTCCAAACTCTACCTATCTTGGATCATCTTTGATATATATGTTATGTTGAGCGCATACATCTGAAGCTCTTTGGAAGATCTAATTGGAGTATGGAGGCACATGTGACTACTTCTACGCATGCTAGGTGTTGCATGGTTACAAAGAAGGACTGAAAAGATGTAGTAAGTGGACGTCTTTTCATCTGGCTCCCTCCGTGTGAAGAATATATATGGCGAGCATAGGCTATAGATTCATGTGGATGATGGATAAAATATATTGGGTCACTTCTTAAGTGAACAGGTCATAAGTAGCTCCTTTTCTGCCCCCCTCCCCCCCCCCCCCCATGTTCACATATTGAATAGTTTTCGTATTGCCAATAATTTCTATTATCAGACTGGATTTTTTAAAGAAAAAATAAATTGGATAAAGTTTACCTTACTGTGCAGACAGCTGTGTCCCATGGGTGTGACCAGTGACCGAGCGTTTTCCACATGAACCTCCATAAACCGCTCCATCGTGCTTTAATTTCAAATAAAAATTTAAAACCCCATGTCATCTACATCTCATCTCCACCCATTGTTTTCCCCTAAAGACGACATACATGTCAGCCCCACTCCTCATTGGCCACTCCCGTGTAACATTCGGAAAGGTAAACTTTGATGAAAATTACTTTAGCAAAAAAAAAAAAAAAGCCAGTCTTAATAGAGAAATCATTGACAATATATAAGATTATCTCTATGTGGGAGCCAGAAAAAGGGCTCCTGATGACAGGTTCCATTACAAGGTCATTTTTAAAATTCTCACATTCTGATTATCAGCCATTTGAACGTTGTCTGCATCAGGAGATTCTATCCCCCAGTCGGGGTCCATGTTTCTTTTGACCTTTTTGTTGTTTGATAGTGTCAACAATTAAATCTTTAATCAATAATAAATTAAAATGACAAAATAGTGTCAATTTAATTAGTTTGACTAAATGTATTATAAGATGTCCGAAAAATACCTACCCTTGTATAAGATGCCCACTTTATATTGATACAAAAAGTCAGAAAAAGCAGTGTGTCACTGACATAATGGGTTCAGAAAAACATAAATTTTATTTGTATCAAACACTGAACACAAACACATATCTAGAATCAATTAAAATTGTACCGAAGTACATACAATTCTCTACCATGTTATGCACTGTAGTTGGTGCAGAAACAAGACACCTCCTGAATGGGCAAAATATACCCAAGCCACCCCTAAGTATCTTTTACCCCTGAGGAAGTCTCCAGTTGGAGACGTAACGCGTGGGGAGCCCTCCACCTCCTGACCACTTTACCACCCCGTTTGTATGCTGCTATTTTACTGGCTTATTGCCAGGTTATCTGTATTTTGCACTAGGGTTTGCCTCCATTACCTGTATTGAATGTATACTATGATTGCATTGTAGGCATCCATTTACCTAGCATTTACCTCTATGGCAGCTTGATATATTTCAATACTTAGGGGTGGCTTGGGTATATTCTGCCCATTCAGGAGGTGTCTTGTTTCTGCACCAACTACAGTGCACAACATGGTAGAGAATTGTATGTACTTCGGTACAATTTTAATTGATTTTAGATATGTGTTTGTGTTCAGTGTTTGATACAAATAAAATTTGTTATGTTTTTCTGAACCCATTATGTCAGTGACACACTGCTTTTTCTGGCTTTTTGATTACTTGTTTTGAGTGTGTCGACCATTACTTTTACTTGGCGTTACACTTTGCTGTGCAAGGTTCATTTTTCTTTGATTGCACTTTATAATGATAGTCACCAGCCCCCGTTATATGCCAGCCGCCTGCCTAGTATTATATGCGAGCTACATGCTCCTGTTTTATGCCAGCCGCCTGCCCGTTATATGCTAGGCACGAGCCATGGGGCGTTAAAATGACGGGAGAAGGGTGGACGAGTTGACTAGACAGAGCACATGCCATTCTAAGGTAATATGTAAATTTATAAATGTATCGTTTGTTCTATAAAACCGATTTCTCATACAAAGAAAATGTTTAGCAGTGTATGTACAATGCTCTATGGGGGTTGGGGGTTGTGACAGGTTCCCTTTAAAATTTTGATGTTCACATCCCAAATCTTCAGCAATTTACACCCTGATGATTTAAACCCTGCAGCAGGAATAACTTACTTTGTTCCCTCCTTTTTGCAGTGGAAGGTACAATGTCTCCATCAGTCGTCTTTGGCGGTCACTGTTAAACATTTCGAGAGGGTCCCCCCGTTTATAGGTGTGAAGGGGATATCTGTGGGAGGCAATCCTTAGTAACAATGGCGGAAAGTATCTGTCCTGTACTCTGTAGGTCTGGACAGAGCATAAAATAGGGGACTGTATAGAAGGGCCGGGTGGGAATGATGTAATCATTCTGCTCATTTATACAGAAGATGAGCTATCTATATATATTACAAGTCAACCACCACAATCTGTTAGTATATGTGAGATATAATTAGTCTGTAAATCATGTGATGAAGAGCAGGAAGAACAAAATGTTCACAATGAAGAGTCAGAAGAACCAGAATTTTAGCAACACAAAACTGCTTAATATTTATTAAATGACACAAAATACCTAGATACAGACTCACTCTTCTTTGAAGGGACACATATTTACATATTTAGCAACTTAGAAAGACCTTGTACCCTTTGTCATACTGGTTTTTATGAAACATTAAAAAGGTTTTCGACCGCGGCCTTAAAAGGATGTGATCAGGTCACACGCCTTGTATATCACATTGAGTTTTAATACAGTGAACAGACGCAATTTCCGAAAATCTACAATTGGGTGAATTTGCTTCCTAAATAATAATAATAATAAAAAAGGAGGCATCTTCACTCCTCACACGGAAAACTGCCAAATGAAAGGTAATATTACATTTCTGAATGCTGCTGTACTCTTCAGCAGGTGAGGTTTTTCACATTTTACTTGACGCTCTCTCTGCAAGTATGGGAGAGAAAAGGCCCAAAATGTGACCGCTTTATGGACACCCGCAACACGTTGGAAAAATCTGAGGATCGCTGGTTGCCCATCTCTTCATTTTGCAGCTATGATATGCTTATTGTGTTCTTATAGAAAATACTCACTCTCTCTCATGATCAGTCATTGGGGTTGGAGACTAAGGGGGTATTCACACCTGCCGTTTAACGCATGCGTTTCAAAAAGCAATGCAACAGTTTGAGAGACTTGCCTAATAAAATTGATGTTGGCATTTACAAAAATGCAACTGTTAAGAGGATGCTGACATGTGTTAACACAATGTTAGAGAATATGTAAACTGATGTGTTTTGTAAACGCAAATGTTAAGAGCAATTTAATTAGGCAAATCTCTCTTCAGCTGTTACATTGCATTATGAAACGCATGAGTTAAAGGCCACGTATGACTGTACCCTAAACCTCAAGCTGGGTGGCATGGCAGCCATTGGGTATTGTGCATAAGTGCAATGTGTAAGGCTTGTACACAATACTCCGCTGTCATCTGTGCCAGTCAGTCACAGGTCTCCACATCCGATGTCAGATGGGGTCGGAGAGCAGGTTGAAAGGGGCACAAAGCTGTGATTCCCTCCGATGCATCAATAACAAACGTCATGCCCTGTATATAAAAGGATACAATTAAAAGAACTTAAAACCAAAATATTCAAAATATCCTGGAGAGAAAAAAAAAAAAAAAATTTCGTGGCAGAACAACCTGCCAGGTAAAACTAAAACATTGGTGACTTGTTTGGCACATCTGCGCAATCAACATAAAACATGATGAATGGTTCTTCTACGGAAGAAATGCAGAACGTTATCAGGAAGAAGTTAAAAAGAAACAAATGGCAAAGTAAAAAATTAACAGCGTGTCAGAGCAAGCGCCGCAATTATTCAGTACATGATACATTCCAGTATGAACCAACATGGGGTGGAGAAATGTAACGCATTTTCAATACTGGAACACAAGACTTGTCCCTGCAGTGGAGGAGACTAGCAGGAAAGGTAAATGTATACTTTGTTTTTCAAATGGTGAAGAACTTAAATGTGTTGTACCAAGGTCTAATCTTATCACCACGTCACAATAAAGGCCATAAATGTCTGAAATAAATGAAATGCTTCTTCCTTGTGCGTTATGGCTGTTCCCTATACTCTGCAGTCCCACAGAGATGGATGGAGCATCAATGCGCTGCTCTATGGGGACATGGGACCTCTGGTCATAGCCAGTGCAGTGATTATGGTGGGAAGTTTACACCTTGGCACAATCCCTCTAAAGTCAGGGTTGAACTGCATCTTTTAGTTTTGCTACCGTTGGATATAAGCTACTGACTGATCGATGCAGTCCATAGTACTGACTACAACCCAACACATTCTCATGAACTGCAGCTTAATGGTTAAAATAAATTAGTGGTGTCCATGTCACACCTCTGCCTTTCACAACTATTTCCATCCAGATTTTCCTTACTATTCACAATGCATTTTAAATGACAAATACAGCAACATTGTAAATACTCTTCATTACAGAAGTGCGACCCAAGTCACAATCCCAAAAGTCCCATAGAACTAATGTACATTTGGTAGGTTAGTAGAAGGATTGCAGGATCACATTGGAGAGTGTGTTTGTAGTCTGTTACTATAGAAACACATCTCTGCATAAAGGTTGCAGAAAGGAAATGATTGGTATTAGCAAAGCTGATTAATTTTAGAAGCACTGGAAAAATATAAAAACCAAAAGTAGTACAGTGTAAAAAGCCACCAATTTCATTCAGCTGTAGGTATATAAAGGTTTCTGGATGATTGGCTGGACACAATTGACAGCGATTTCCCCACACTTCCTGCTGAAGACCCTTATGCACATCAGTCTATTATACTCCACACAGTGCATTTCATTTAACTGCACAGCAAACATATACTGTAGAATACAGACTTCAGGATTAGTGTCCCTTTAACATAAATCAGAAAAAATGCCAATATTCAAAGGACATCATCAGATATAGGCTGTAGCTGCATGGGTCCTTCTAATATAGCACAAGGTACTCAGACAGCCAGGTCTCCTCATCTTCAGAACAAAAAGAGGTTAAAAACTTACAAACTAATCTGACCTGGCCACAGAGATCACATTGATAGTTTTTAGAAATGAATGTAAACGGCTGCATTTCACCTTATGAAAAGTAGTTAAAACATAAAAGGTGCTTCAGAAGCACAATGACTAAACATCTTCTATCCTGGTTTTGCTGAATGGAAAAAAACTCTACCCTGTATTAAAAAATTCTATTGTTACCTTTCTCTACGGAAACACTTTTAGCAGTAAATTGACTCAGTCTCTGGTAAAAAAATAAAAAGGCACGAAAATTGACAAAACCCTTCAGTGAATACAATCCACTCGCTCAAAAGCAAACCAGTCATAGGCCTATTTAAAAAGCCAACTCAATGGGCCTATACTGTATAAAGCCTATGGAAAAGAGATGACGGATCACTAACCACACTGTCATAGCCTCCCGTCTCCCTGCACAGGTAAGAGGTCAGGGTGTGATTTGGTAAGGTCCAGCCAGATTTGTGGGATAAAGCTGTACTCATTACTCAGAAAAAAACCAGAAGCGAGCTTACACCGTACAACCAACTCTATCACAAAGTGTTCAGCCGGGTGGAAACAAAAGGGTTATGATTCTTCCTATACATTTGGTGGACACAAGTAAGAGGAGTTTACAATGCACTCCAGCTCCCATGATACGAGGACATTATAGGAACACGTGTAGGGTCTTGTTTTTGACGTGGTAAAAGTGTCAGAAATCCAGGTCAGGCTGTACTGAATGACATTGATGACTTCCGCAAGGCTTTCTTTTTTTGCGCGCGTATCTTTGCCGTTCTTGGTTTGCATGCAGACTCACAGATCAGATGATACCATGTTGGTTTGTATGATGTCTTATGGCCATGTAATCTCCAGCGTGTCCAGATTACAAGCCTAGGATTACCCAGGACACATCATTCCAAACAACATGCAAGAGTCCAACAGCATTCGTATTAAATATAATATTTAAAAGAAGGTTTTTCAAAATGCCGGAGGGAAAAAAAACTGCTCACGTTTCTTCTTTCTGCAGGATTCAGTTATGAATGGTGGAACAAGTTATTGTATGGGATCAAGCTATTTTATTATCCGCTAGGTGGCCATCAAGACAAAGGCTGCTGTATATTGTGTTATGCAACATAATTGTACTGGTTGGGATTTTCTTTGTCTCTTTCCATGTAGTCCCTGTCTATTAAGGATTCTATTCTCTTCTTGAGATCTGCAGGCTGGAGAGAAAAAAAAACAAAAAAAAAAACACATTGTTTTAAGTTACAGAGAGATCATGAAATGTCAGTACAATCCGATGTGATTTACCTATATATTTAGCATAAGTCATAACCATAAACCAATGACATCATGGCAGATTTATCCCAGAGATTACCCAGAAAAATCTGTAACATGGCGAGTGACTAGTTACCTTTACTGGGAATTTAAGCTGGTTGTACACCTCTGACACCAAAAGATTGTGGCTAAGTGTTTTTCTCATCTTCATTATCCGAACAATCGCTGCATCGATTTGGTACTGCCGGTCCTGAAAGACTCGTTCTGTAGTGCTGGCTTGTTCCTCCACCTTTAAGATAAAATATATGGAGTTAGCCAGGAACATACTGAAAAGTGAATAATAGAATAGTTCACCAAGTTAGTAACTTTATAAAAGGGGAATTTGTAATGTTACCAAGGAAATTCTTATGAACCCAGTATAAGTGGACACAACAGCAATTTAACCCCTTCCCGACGCGCGCCGTACTAGTACGGCGCACGCCGGGTCCCGGTGCATGCAGAGGGCTCGCGGGCCGAGCCCTCTCCATAGCCGGTAAGTCTTTTGCTTCTTTTGTTTCTCCGCGATCGCCGCCGGCAATGCTTGGGCGCCGCCATCTTGTTGTGGATCGCTGCTCCCCGATGACGTCACGGGGAGCGGCGATCCGTCGCCATGGTAACCTCGGGTGTTCCGAACACCCGAGGCTACTTCGTTTTAACCCATGCATTACAATGTGCTAATTGCACATTGTAATGCATGGGAAGTAAAATCCACATATACTGCCATACTGTAGTATGGCAGTATATGATAGGATCGATCAGACTACCTAGGGTCAGAGTACCCTAGGGAGTCTGAAAAAAAAATTATAATAAAAAAACCTAAAAATTCAAATCACCCCCCTTTCCCTAGAACTGACATAAAAATAAATAAACAGTAAAAATCATAAACACATTAGGTATCGCCGCGTCCGAAAATGCCCGATCAAAATATGATAATGTTTTTTCACTATGTTTAACCCCGTAACGGAAAATAGCGTCCAAAAAAAAATTAATAAAAAGTGATCAAAAGGTCGCACAGTCCCAAAAATTATAGTAATGAAAACGGCATCAAAATTCGCAAAAAATTACACTATCCACAGCTCCGTACACCAAAGTATGAAAAAGTTATTATTAATATTTTGTACAGGAGGTTTTAATTTTTTTAAATGTATGAAAACATTATAAAACCTATACAAATTTGGTATCCACGTGATCATACCGACCCAAAGAATAAAGTAGACATGTCATTTGGGACGCAGAGTGAAAGCTGTAAAATCCAAGCCCACAAGAAAACGTCACAAATGTGGTTTTTCACCATTTTCACTGCATTTGGAATTTTTTTCCCGCTTCCCAGTACACGCCATAGAATATTAAATACCGTCACTATGAAGTGCAATTTGTTACGCAGAAAATAAGCCATAACACAGCTCTTTATGTGGAAAAATAAAAAAGTTATAGATTTTTGAAGTTGGTGAGTGAAAAATGGAAGTGAAAAAACTAAAAAAAGGCCAAGTCGTTAAGGGGTTAAAAACAGATGAGAAATGTAGGCTTTGTACAAAATTGGAGGACCCAACTTCTGGGATCCACAGAAATAAAAAAAAAAAATAAAAAAATAATAATAATAAAAAAAAAAAAAAGGTCCAGTATAACTTATTTCAATCCTGTTGAGAACGTTAAGGGGTTATCTGGGATCAGTAGTTTCTATATATAGATCCAAGGGTGGTATAAAAAGTAACAAACACTATACTCTAGTGTGGCACTGCCCATAAAGCCTGCCAGTGTGTATACAGAGGTTCAGTGGTGACACGGTGCCCATAGATGCCCCCCTGCTACAGCCTGTAACCACTGCTGACGTGACATCACTGCTGAGCATATAAACAGAAGCCAGCAATGAAGGCTGCAGCCACACTGCACCAGAGCTCCAAAAAATATTGTGACATATTTAAAAAGCCCTGATCCTGGACAACCCCTTTAATGTATGAGTATATACAGGAAGATTTTGGTACAGTATGTACTATAGGAAGGATAAAGTAATGCATCTACCGTTGAGATCCTGTTGAAACCTTTATACAATATGAATCCCTTCACGCCGCAGCACTTTTTCCATTGTTATGGCTTATTTTCGGCGTAACAAATGGTGGTATTTAATATTCCATGCCGTGTACTGGGACGTGGGAAAAAAATTCCAAATGCAGTGAAATTGGTTAAAAAAAACCTTCATTCGTGCCATATTCTTGTGGGCTTGGATTTTACAGATTTCACTGTATGCCCCAAATGTCTACTTTATTCTTTGGGTCGGTACGATTACAGAGATACCAAATTTGTATAGGTTTTATGTTTTCATACATTTACAAAAAAAGAAATTAAAACCTCCTGTACAAATTTTTTTTGGGGGGATTTTGCCATCTTCTGGCGCTGATAATTTTTTCATACTATGGTATACAGAGCTTTGGGAGGTGTTTTTTGCGGCTTTTGATGACATTTACAATTTTATCATTTTTAGGACTGTACAACCTTTTGATCACTTATTGAATTTTTTATGTTGTTTAAAATGGCAAAAAAGGGGCATTTTCCACTTCAGGCACGATTTCCTGTTACGGGATTAAACACAGTGAAAAACTTATTATATTTTGATAGATCGGGCATTTTCGAACGCGTCGATACCTTATGCGTTTATAATATTTACTGTTTATTTATATCAGTTCTAGGGAAAGAGGGGCGATTTGAGTTTTTAGAATTTTTTATTAAAAAAATGGTTTTTAAACTTTTTTTAAAATTTTTATTATTTTTCAGACTCCCTAGGGCACTTTATACCTAGGTTGTCTGTACGACAGTGCTACAGTATGGCAGTATATGGGGATTTTACTTCTCATTCATGTGCTGCCAGCACATTGTAATGAATGGGTTAACCCTAAGCAGCCTTGAGTTTTCGGAAGGCTTGAGGCTGCCATGGCGATGATCGCCGCTCCCCGATGCTGCTGGCACCGATCGCGGGTGCTACCGGTAAGCCTTTGCTGCAATATGCAGCAAAGACTTACCGGCATTGGAGAGGGCTCAGCCTGTGAGCCCTCTCCATTCACCCGCATCCGGCATGTAATATGTAGTATTACGTAACATGTCGTTAAGGGGTGAAACAAATTCTGGAAGAACAACTAAAAGGGAAGATAGAACAGGGCCACATACCGTTTCTTTCATCTGAATCTGATTAATTCTTATCCTGAACAACTGATGTTTGAAGTCATCGTTGAATGTGAACTTGTCTCCATCATCTACATCTTTACTTTTGGGATTCTTGGTGAGAACTCTGGCTCGGCCGCAGGCCAGTGACTGAAGGGTTCTCCTTAACTCACTATCCTCTGACAAGACAAAAAAAATAAATATGCTTGATGGTTAAACACCCACATTTCTATAAATTACAAAAATATTAACAGCATTACAGAAATTTCCAAACAACACTCACCTATACCAGTGGCTTGCCTTATGTCTTCAAAACTAAATTCCTCACCCTCGTTGAACATGAGAAGAACAAGTGTTTGGAAAAGTGACACTTGTAACTCTTTCCTACCCTAAAGGAAAACAGAGGGGAGGAAAAAAAAAAAAAAAATTACCATATATACTCGAGTATAAGCCAACCCAAGTACAAGCTGAGGCCTTTAATTTTACCACAAAAAGCTGGTAAAACCTATATTTTTTTTACTCGAGTATAAGCCAAGTTTGGGTTTTTCAGCACATTTTTTTGTGCTGAAAAACTAGGCTTTTACTCGAGTATATATGGTACATCTTTGGCAACCACTTTCCACATTTACAGGGATCGTCCAGGATTTGAGAAACCTTTCCAAAGACTCCGTGGCTGCTGCTGGTATTGCAGCTCAGCCGTTTTGGTTTTCAAAGCCTGAACAACATTATTGGTCACTTTAGTACAATTATATTTATGGATATTCCTTTTATCCCCAATGGTCAGGGAAGAAACTAAACTCCTTATGGAGAATTTGCCATTAGAAAAATCTGCTTAAAATGCCCCGTCACTAGAGCCTTTTCAGGCCGCATCACTAAGTAGCGGTTTAAGGGCTATAACTTTTTTTAGCGTGCTTTCCATATAATTTTTGTGTATACTTTACATGTCCCCCATGAGCTCTTTTGTTTTCTCCCCCGCCCCACCCAATTTTTCTCAGTGAGGGGGGATGCCACCTGTGGCGTTTTTGTTCCGTTTTTAATCATGCATTTTCAAAACCGATCCGTTTTTGGACCGTTTACCATGCGTTTGGCTACATAGACCTGGTTTATCTTAATAAACAGGTTCAAAGAAACCAAACGCATGGTAAACAGTAAAAAAAAACGCATGCGGTTTTTAAATGGACCGAAAACACATGCTTAAAAACGGACCAAAAATGTCACGTGTGGCATCACCCTTGCAGAGGAAAATCACCACCTGTCACTGGAGATGCTGATCAGAGCTGTACTGGGTCTAATTAGACCAAGCAGCTCTGGTTAACTCTTTAGACCCGGCGGTCACGTGATTGCCGAGTCTATAGAGCTGACGGCAGCACTGGCTCCGCTTCTCTGTGCAATGCACTACTTCAGCGCGATGCTGTGAGGAGCCGAGAAGTGGTAATAAACCGCATCTCCCTAGGGTCTCCAGGTGCCTAGCGTGGGAGCAGTAGAAAACTGCAGCAACGTCTTTAGACTCTGGACCTGCATCCGCTGACGTCTAAAGTCAGCGGACAGTCCGAAACAGGTTAACCCCTACGTGCACCAGGACGTTATAGTACGTCCCTGCGGGTAGATACTTTCTGCACCGGAACGTTCTATAACGTCCCGCTTCTGGCACCAGCTCACGAACAGAGCTGGCACCACAAGCAGCGGCTGTCTATTACAATCGCAGCCGTCTCGGATTGCAAGTATTAACTCCTTACACGTCACTGTCAAGCATGACCGTGACGTGTAAGGGTCTTCCCCTATGGTAAGCGGCACGGGGGATACAATCCTTATGGGCAGAACCGGGGTCTGCTGAGTGCCCCGGTGTCCTGAGCAGTCAGATCTCTTCCGGGTCTGACTGTAAACTGTCTGCTCTACAAAGAATTAGTATTGCCAAGTGAACCTTGTAAAAAAAACTACCTTAAAAAAAAAAAAAAAAACAACTCTGAAAAAAGATAATTTTTTATTACTACTCTTTAAAAAATGCTCTAAAAAGTGATAAAAAAGTTATGCACTCTAAAATAAGACCTTAAAGAACGCTTTTTAAAAAAAAAAAAAAAAAACAACAAGACCTTAACTAGATTTGTCAGCTGAAAAAAGGTAAGCATATGAGAATACGGTGAAGCTAAAATTTCAATTTCAGTGAAAAAAAATAAAAATAATCTATATAAATTAGGTATTTTCTTAATTGTGGCGACCCAGAGAATACAAATAATATACTATTTTTATGGTATGGCAAAAAAAAAAAAAAAAAAATTATGATTTTCATTTCCTCCACCAACAAAGAGTTAATAAAATCTCACCAATTAGCTATAGATGCCTAAAAACAGACAAGTTCATCTCATGAGGCAAAAAAATAAGCCCCTATAAGTCCACATAAAAAAAAAAAAATCATTGTCTGTACAATGTGACAATGCGAATCTGCTCCTGATGGAGCATCCTTCCATTCTGTGCCCATCCGTGCGCCCATACAGCAGGATACCACCACATATAGGGTATCGGTGTACTTGGGAGAAATTGGGTAAAAAAAAAACTTTTGGAGCCTTTTTTTGATTTAATCCATTTCAAAGGTTTCATTTTCTATGCAAAATGAATGTATTGTCAAAAAATATTACCATTATGAATATATATTATATTATTATATGTAGAAAAGTCCAAGCAGCACGGCAATATCTTCAGAAAAAGGCACAAAAATTGAAGGACCCTCAAAGTAATAAATAATGAAAAGGCAGCACAAAAAATTGTGGTGAAAAAACGGTGGTTTTAATCCATAGAAGACGACGTTTCGGCTCGTATACACGTGAGCCTTTCTCAAGACTTGAGAAGGCTCACGTGTATACGAGCCGAAACGTCGTCTTCTATGGATTAAAACCACCGTTTTTTCACCACAATTTTTTGTGCTGCCTTTTCATTATTTATTATATTATTATATTAATTAATATTATTAGTTAGTAGACCGCACCTCCGTTTTGTTTTAACCCTAAAAAAAACCTAAAGGGTTAAACAACGTATGAAAAAGCACTTTTAAGAAGTTTGAGGGATGTAGTTTCCATATTATGTAGGCCTCTCATAGTCAATTAAAAGTTGAGCAGGTCCATCAAATTACGGGTTTTGCCGATTTTCCAAAAAATTTGAAAAATGGCACCTAAATTCTGAGCCTTATAGCATTTTAGTAAAATACGTGGAATCTTAAAAATCATGCCAACATAAAGCTGAAATTTTGGGAATGTAAGTGTATGTAAGTGTAAGAATGAATTTATTTGGGTGTTATGACTATCTGCAACAAAAGTGGAGAATTTAGAAAATAACTAAACACAAAAGATTTCATCCAAATGTTTAAACTAATATGAAACAATTTCAAAATCCCCTGGATATCTTATAGCGTTCCAAAGCTATAAGCACTACTAGTGACACAGGGCAGATTTGAAAAATGGGACCGCGTCCTAAAGTCCCGAAATAGGCCGAGTCCCGTAGGGGGTTAAAGCCATGCATGCTCTAATGAGCAGAGACTGGAGGACATCAATCCTCATCCGACTGCCATGTCTCTTAACTCCCTCATATAGATGCAGACAGCACATGTGTAATAAATGTAGGAAGCAGCTTCTACAGTCTCCCGGCAGTGCCCTCGCTCCTCTAAACAAAGGAATCAAGTAGTTGAAATCAAATTTTGACCATCGTCATCTGCCCAATATCTGTCTTCAGGGAGAATCAAAAGGCCCCACGCATAATTTGCAGTTGTATTGCACTGCTGTAATTGTCAGATCTGTACAATAGAATATCTGTAGAAGGTCCCAATTCAAACCATCGTTAGAAGCCATCAGAAACATAAGTGCTTTACAACCCCACAAAGACCCAGAGGATGTAAGTTCACCTCATTGAATTCTGCTTTTAAGACACACTGTCCTAATGTAGACTGCCACTGTAACTTTCTACCACTGTGCTTTCCAAGGTAAAAAGTCTTGAATATTTCCTGCAGTTTCACCATCTAAAAGTTAGAAAATAAAAAAGGATTATTTAGCAATTTACATTGTAAAGGTAATTTACTGTTTGTATGCCCTGTTATCAGAAAAAAAACAAAACAAATCAGCTAAACCGTATAAATAAGTGATGAGGAATCCTACATAAATTGGTGAATGACAACACAAACTTTACATCATCTGAAATACTTTGTTTTGATTTTATCTTCTGAAGAAAGCAACAATGTCCAGCAGACGTAGGGCTATTTTTTTACGGAAAGGTAATAATGCTCAAACAAAAAAATTTTTTAACAGGAGTATGACATTTTCAGTAATACAGATAAATAACTCCTGGGCATATATAGTGTTACTAGACGGACATTTATGCCAGAAAAATGTAGGTGCTTAGCCAGTTAGGCCACGGTCACACTTTCCGTTAGCGTTGTGTTCATAACAGAACAGCCAGAGGGACAGGGAAGAGAACCTTGTCAAGGTGTTAATGTAATCTCAGCTATCCAACTTTATGTAGATTAAAGCTGAAGAAGCTTTATATTTTCTTATTAATGGTAATGAACTGTAGAGCAAATCCCATTTATACCCCTTGGGTGTAAGAAAATCCACAGGCTTGCGGGACTTCAGCCCGATCATAACTAAACGGCGTGCCCAACAAAGCAGATTAGGAGAAAAAAAAAGTTACTAAACAAAGTAAATGTGTTGGTGGGTACACACTGTGCTTCTGTATAGTGACAGAGGTCAGTGGTGACAGATGGTGCAGTGCTGGAGAAGAGCACTGGAGAGGAAGCTATAGGTCATTTATTTTCATAACATGAGGAGATCCCCTTGAAGTTTTCTTCCCATTCTTCACTAGACATAAACATGAAGGTGAATTCCCCTGAATAATATTATAGGACATATTGTTGTTTGGGTATAAATAAATACGGTACTATTTGAAAATTGAGCTATAGAACCCATTTGTCTTCAAAGACTATAGTCTTCCATTAGTATCAGATGTAAGGAGATACATTTTTCCCATTATTTGATCCTTGGAGAAACAGAACACAGGAGAAAAAAAAAAAAAAAAAAAAAATCAGTGTTCTGAAAACATTGTCCCATGGAAGTGGTAGGCATTTACCTCAGGAGGTAGGTGAACTTCCATAGGCACGTAGGTTGGCCAGTAACCCATTGTTAGGATATTCACAGTTAACTCCATGTTACCGGGCACATTCTGATTCTGCATATACTGAAATTGAAAAACGTAATAAGTTTGAAAATGTGCAAAATACACAGAAATACTGCAGGTCAATGGTAATATTCAGGAGAGGTACATGAATACAACTAGGCCATAAACACTGATAAACACTACCAGAAAATATTTTATTTGAGGCAACAATCTGTACCTGTTTAAAGTGAACCATTATGTCTTTAGACAACTCCATGTCTTTAAACATTCCCTCAAGTTTGCTAGTAAACGCAGCACCACATTCTGGGAAGGTACAAAAAAAACAAAAAAAACAAAACAAAAACGTATAATATTAGAAAAGCAATAAATATAACAGCCAGGTTACCAATTCTATATACAACTGAATGGTTGAAACCGGTAGATTCACAGAGAATTAGACAAGTACAGCTATACTGGATGTGGAACCGCTGGAATTATCAATGCATTTTTAGAATGCCGGTGTTTAAGAAAAAATGTGCTTGTGTATATGTAAACATATATACTAAAAAACACACATATACACTCAACGGCCACTTTATTAGGTACACCATGCTAGTAACGGGTTGGACCCCCTTTTGCCTTCAGAACTGCCTCAATTCTTCGTGGCATAGATTCAACAAGGTCATGGAAGCATTCCTCAGAGATTTTGGTCCATATTGACATGATGGCATCACACAGTTGCCGCAGATTTGTCAGCTGCACATCCATGATGCGAATCTCCCGTTCCACCACATCCCAAAGATGCTCTATTGGATTGAGATCTGGTGACTGTGGAGGCCATTTGAGTACAGTGAACTCATTGTCATGTTCAAGAAACCAGTCTGAGATAATTCCAGCTTTATGACATGGCGCATTATCCTGCTGAAAGTAGCCATCAGATGTTGGGTACATTGTGGTCATAAAGGGATGGACATGGTCAGCAACAATACTCAGGTAGGCTGTGGCGTTGCAACGATGCTCAATTGGTACCAAGGGGCCCAAAGAGTGCCAAGAAAATATTCCCCACACCATGACACCACCACCACCAGCCTGAACCGTTGATACAAGGCAGGATGGATCCATGCTTTCATGTTGTTGACGCCAAATTCTGACCCTACCATCCGAATGTCGCAACAGAAATCGAGACTCGTCAGACCAGGCAACGTTTTTCCAATCTTCTACTGTCCAATTTCGATGAGCTTGTGCAAATTGTAGCCTCAGTTTCCTGTTCTTAGCTGAAAGGAGTGGCACCCGGTGTGGTCTTCTGCTGCTGTAGCCCATCTGCCTCAAAGTTCGACGTACTGTGCGTTCAGAGATGCTCTTCTGCCTACCTTGGTTGTAACGGGGGGCGATTTGAGTCACTGTTGCCTTTCTATCAGCTCACACCAGTCTGCCCATTCTCCTCTGACCTCTGGCATCAACAAGGCATTTCCGCCCACAGAACTGCCGCTCACTGGATGTTTTTTCTTTTTCGGACCATTCTCTGTAAACCCTAGAGATGGTTGTGCGTGAAAATCCCAGTAGATCAGCAGTTTCTGAAATACTCAGACCAGCCCTTCTGGCACCAACAACCATGCCACGTTCAAAGGCACTCAAATCACCTTTCTTCCCCATACTGATGCTCGGTTTGAACTGCAGGAGATTGTCTTGACCATGTCTACATGCCTAAATGCACTGAGTTGCCGCCATGTGATTGGCTGATTAGAAATTAAGTGTTAACAAGCAGTTGGACAGGTGTACCTAATAAAGTGGCCGGTGAGTGTATATGTGGAGCTAGTCCCTGTTCTTCCAAAATCACAGCCTCCTATCATGACTCAATCATGACTATTAGATTTTTTTTTCCCTCTATGCTGTATGTATAAATTACAGCACAGGAGCAGATAGGTGAGGAGAACTCTTATTAAAGGGGTTGTCCAAGAGTTCCAAAAAATTGAGTGGTATCTGCTATCAGGTAATCCGGTGGTAGAGGTTTTTTAATGCCCGTTTCTATGGAAATCCCCTTAAAAAGTATCTTTGACAGTGTAAACTACACCCATACCGTGCTTAAGTTTGGAAAGCATTGACTTTTCAGCATCCACGGAAGCACTTTTCCCCACCAAGAGCCTCTTGGCTAGGTCTTTTTTGTAGAAGGCCTCAAAGACATCCTTCCCTGCAAGAAGAACCAGAAAATCATTCACCAATTTCTTATTTTTCTAATAATGTATACATTATTAAAATTTACAACAATAAGCCTGTGACACTAACACTAATCTGCCATATTTATCTACATTTCAGGCTTATTATTTGTGTGCCTATTCTTAGGATAGATTCACAATGGCAAATGTTTTCACACATGAGCAATTTTTCACTGAACCCATTTTGACTTATGGACACATATACATTGGTTTTTCATAGTTTTCATAGTTTCTACGGTTGAAAAAAGACACTTGTCCATCAAGTTCAACCAAGGAAGGGAAGGGATTGGATGAGGAAGGGATTTAGGGGAAACAATTCTATATAACATAACCATCAATGTTATTTAGGTGTAAAAAGGCATCTAGACCCTTTTTGAAGCTCTCCGCTGTCCCTGCTGTGACCAGCGCCAGAGTTAGGCTATTCCACAGATTGACCGTTCTCATAGTAAGAAAGCCCTGTCGCCTCGGTGATTAAACCTTGATTTCTCCAAACGGAGACAGTGCCCCCTCGTCTTTTGATTTGATCTAATCTGAAACAACTTACCACCATATTTTTTGAATGGACCATTCATATATTTATATAAATTAATCATGTCCCCTCGTAGTCGTCTCTTTTCCAGACTAAATAAATCTAGTTGTTTTAATCTTTCCTCATAACTGAGACCCTCCATACCCCTTATCATTTTTGTGGCTCTACGTTGAACCCTCTCCAGCTCCAGGGCATCCTTTTTATGGACCGGTGCCCAGAACTGGACAGCATATTCCAGGTGTGGCCGAACCAGTGCCTTGTATAGTGGTAATATTACATCCCTATCACGAGAGTCCATACCACTTTTGATACATGACAAGATCCTACTGGCTTTAGAGGCAGCTGATTGACATTGCATGCTGTTATTCAATTTATGATCTACTAGTACCCCCAGGTCGTTCTCAACAAGGGACTCTCCCAGATTTACTCCCCCAAGGACATATTTTGCCTTTGGATTATTGGCCCCCAGGTGCATAACCTTACATTTATCCACATTAAACCTCATTTGCCAAGTGGATGACCAAACATTCAGTTTGTCCAAGTCACCCTGCAGCCTATGAACATCCTCCATAGACTGTATTACACTACACAGTTTGGTGTCATCTGCAAAAATAGACACAGTGCTATTAATTCCTACCTCTATATCATTAATAAATATATTAAATAGTAGTGGGCCAAGCACAGAACCCTGGGGTACACCACTCATAACTGGTGACCATTCCGAGTAGGAATCATTGACCACAACTCTCTGGATACGATCCTTCAGCCAGTTTTCAATCCCATTGCAAATGATTTCTGCCAAACCAATAGCCCTAATTTTACCCATCAGGCGTCTATGAGGGACAGTGTCAAATGCCTTTGCAAAGTCCAAGAACACAATATCCACAGCTGCTCCTCCATCCAGGCATCTGCTCACCTCTTCATAGAAGCAGATAAGGTTAGTTTGACAACTTCTATTCTTAGTAAACCCATGCTGGCTGTCACTTATTATACTATTTGATGTCACATACTCCAGTATGTAGTCTTTTACTAACCCTTCCAATACTTTCCCCACAATGGAAGTTAAGCTTACAGGCCTGTAATTGCCAGGCGAAGTTCTAGAGCCCTTTTTATATATTGGCACCACATTTGCCTTGCGCCAGTCACTTGGCACCACACCAGACATTACAGAATCCCTGAAGATTTTAGCCAGCGGTACAGCAATAACAGAACTGAGTTCTTTAAGAACTCTGGGGTGTAACCCATCTGGTCCAGGAGCTTTGTACACATTGATTTTATTGAGCTTAGATTGGATAATGTCTACATTTAGCCAGCCTAGTATATCACAGGATCCATGACCCGCACTGGCACCACCCAAGTCAGAAGTTCTCTCTTCTATTGTATAAACGGAGCTAAAAAAACCTATTAAGTACCTATAAAGGGGTCCAACCTGTTGTGACCCATTTTTTTTTGCATTGATATACCTAAAAAATTTATTGGGATTTGTTTTGCTATCTTTCGCTACCTGTCTTTCATTTTGTATTTTGGCTGATTTTATTTCTTTTTTACAGATTTTGGTAAGTTTTTTGTAAGTATTGAAAGCCTTAGGTGACCCGTCAGATTTATATTTTTTAAATGCCCTCTTTTTCTCATTAATTGCCCTTTTAACTGTAGCTGTAAGCCACGCGGGGTGTAATCTAGCCCGTCTATACTTGTTACCTATTGGAATAAATTTAGAAGTATAAAAACCCAGGATAGATTTGAATTTCTCCCATTTAACATTAGTATTATCATGTGACAGAATCTGATCCCAGTCTATATCCTGTATTGCAGCCCTGAATTTCTGGAAATTAGCCCTCTTAAAATTCAAAGTTTTTGATTTTCCCACCTGTTTCTGCTTTTTAAAGTTTAAGAGGAAAATAATTATATTATGATCGCTGTTCCCAAGGGGTTCCCTGATACTGACATTTTGGACAATCTCCTCATTGTTAGAAATCACAAGGTCCAACAATGCGTCACCTCTTGTGGGATCTTCTACAAGCTGCAACATAAAATTATCCTGCAGAAAGTTGATAAGATGTCTCCCCTTCATAGATGAAGACGAGCCCCGACCCCAATTTATATTTGGAAAGTTAAAGTCTCCCATTATCACTACGGTCCCCTCCTGTGCAGCCCGCTCCATCTATTTATATAGGTGACCCTCTATTTCCTCAGAGATGTTTTCTCTTCCTGGCTTCTGGGATTTTTCAGATTTCAGTTTTTCTGCACTGATCAGTGGAAAAAAAAAATGTAATGTAGGTCCTGCCTTTGTTTTCACCGATGGCATGGGATCAGTAAAAAAGAAGGAAGAGAGAACCCAATCTGTATCTGTGTCCATAAGGCCGAAATGGGCTCTGTGAAAAATATGCCAATGTGAAAGCACCCTTAGACTTGCCAACCCATAACTAAATTTACAGTCCGACTATGGACACAAGTGACTTTAGCTGCTCTACTATTAGAAACCCGAGTATGGAATAAAAGTGCAATTCATGATACAGCTCAAATTATGGTGATTTCAGAATTAACTTTATAGATATAAACATGTCAATGTATTTGCTTCTAGACTTGTCAATGTATTCTTTTCCTCTCTATATAAACGGCAGCAGGGAAAGCACCTCTCAAACATAGAGGTTCCTAGAACAACTAATTAATAAATTGAAAGGCCAATTCTAATTGATGCAATTTTGTCAACACCCACCTTCCTTAACCCCTTAAGGACGGAGGGTTTTCCGGCTCTTTTCTCGCTCTCCAAATTCAAAAATCCATAACTTTTTCATTTTTCCGTGTACAGACCTGTGTGAGGGCTTATTTTGTGCGTAACAAATTTTACTTTCCCGTAATGTTATTTATTTTAACATGCCGTGTACTGCGAAGCTGAAAAAAAATTCCAAATGTGGAAAAATTGGAAAAAAAAAAACGCACGTGCGTCACGTTCTTGTGGGCTGTTTTTACGACTTTCACTCTTCGCTCCAAATAATACGCCTACTTTATTCTTTGGTTCGGTGCGATCGCGGTGATACCAAATTTGTACAGGTTTTATTGTGTTTTAATACATTTTCAAAAATTAAACGAATGTGTACAAAAAAGAAAAAAAATTTTTTGCCATCTTCTGACGCTAATAACTTTTTCATACTTTGGCGCACGGAGATGTGTGAGGGGTCATTTTTTGCGAAATGAGGCGACGTTTTCATTGCTACCATTTTGAGGTCTGTGCGACATTTTGATCATTTTTTATTTCATTTTTTATGTTATGTAAAAAGGTGTAAAAGTTGCATTTCGGACATTTGGGCGCCATTTCCCGCCTCGGAGGTCACCGCCGGCCGTAACCGTTTTAATATTTTGATAGATCGGGCATTTTGGGACGCGGCGATACCTAATATGTTTGTGATTTTTACTGTTTATTATGTTTTATATCTGTTCTAGGGAAAGGGGGGTGATTTGAACTTTTAATATTTTATTAATTTTTTTTATTTTTTAAACTTTTTTTTTTTTTTTACTATCTTTTAGACCATCTAGGGTACATTAACCCTAGATGGTCAGATCGCTCCTACCATATACTGCAATACTTCTGTATTGCAATATATGGCATTTTTGCAGCACATTCATTACAATGAGCCACTGGCTCATTGTAACGAATCTGAAGCTGCCAGATAGCCTCGTGTCAAAAGAAGACACGAGGCTACCATGGCAACCGATCGCCGCCCCCCGATGACGTTCGGGGGCTTGGCGATCGGAAAAAAGATGGCGGCGCCCGCGCGCCGCCGTCTTTTAAACGCCGCCGGCGACTTTGCCGCCGGCGTTGAAGGGGTTAATAGCCGCGATCGGTGCAAGCACCGACCGCGGTTATTAGCGGTGGGGGTTTTGTGCAATATGCAAAAACCCCCACCTTTGTATGAAGAGGACTCAGCCCGTGAGCCCTCTTCATACATCCCTTATACCTCTGCGCCGTAGAGCTACGGCGCAGAGCGTTAAGGGGTTAAAGGGGTATTCTCAACTGGGCATTCACATTCAGTTTCATTAATCTGATAGATATATATATATATACACATTTCTTCAATTAGATGTTATTAAAAAAAATGTTCCTGTGTAAAGATAATTTCTCATAAATGTAGTGAAATGGTCCCTTAGAAATAAGACTGACTCCTTGGATACGGCCACCTCTGCTTGAGTGATTGCACAAGGAAACAAAGTTTTTTAAATATTAGATGTCCGAGTAGTTACTGCATGTCCCACAGCCGACCTGTGGTAATGAATGCTGAATCCATTTGGTCAGGCAGAGCTCAATAGTTCATGTCTGGCCACAAAAGGTAAAATGTGAGATGGTCGTATCCAAGGAAGCCATCCCGTTTCTAAGGGTCAACATTTATGAGAAATTATCTTCACACCAAAACATTTTTTTTAATAACATCCAATTGAAGAAATGTTTAAATATGGCAATTTAATTAAACGTAAATGTCCAGATGGGAAAACCCCTTTAAGCCACAGAGTTAACTGTCTGAATGGAGTAGTCACCTTCAGGTCTATTTAAAATGTATGTCAATTTATGAAAACAAAAATTTACGCTGTATGAAAACAGTATGATACTTGAGGCACACCATGGTTTACTAGTATCAGTGTTAATAAATGTACATGATACTAGAAACAAGCACAGGATCCCTTGGAAAAAGGCTGGAACAGCTGAAACGTCATTTGAGTGGCACACTGTGTGAGCACAGGTAATTCATACATAAACTTAGGATGGTATAATTGCTGTATGGTTTTCTTGACATTTAAGCGCTTTCAGCAAATTAAGGCTGAAATCACACGGCCGTATGGGGTACGTATGGGTATATACATCCCCTATACGTGTGTGTGAATGTAGCCTAAATAAAGACAAATTTTACTATGATTTTTGACTATAGCTTTATTGTTCTTTTATGGAAGAATTTTTAGAAAGGAAGCGGAATTGATATGCAACTTTGCATGGATGCCATTTGCTATACAGGCAGTCCCCAGGTAACATACAAAATATGTTCTGTAGGTTTGTTCTTAAGTTGAATTTGTACACAAGTTGGAACGGTATATTTTATAATTGTAACCCCAGCCAAAATTATTTTGGTCTCCGTGACAATTGGATTTTAAAAATTTTTGGGTGTCATGCTGCACTCTTCACTTTAACCCCCTTCGAGCCAAGACAACGGTCCAGGACTGATCCAGGAGTCCCAATGTTAAAATATTTTAGTAATTTTAAATTTTATTAAATTATTTCTTATGAAGACATTCTACACGATTGGAGTGCATGTTTCTTCTAGTGGTCCGCTGTGGCGAACGGTGGTAACAATAGGAGGAATGAAAACTGCATCCACGTTGGTCTGAACAGTGGGCTACTCTTATCTGGAGAATCTGTGGATTTGTGCCGTGAGCATAATGGAGGACGAATGAAAATAATTATTGTGAACATTTGAAAAAAGAAGTGAAACTTCTGAGAACGCCTGGAGCTCTGGTCAGATAAGAAATTCACACATATTTTTAACTTTTTGGATTTTAAAAAAAATGTTGGGTTGTCATAAGTACCAGGATTAACAATAAAGCTTCATTGCTGACACATTTGATAACTGTTATAGCGGTTTATTGTAGCCTACTAACATCCAGAGGTCAGTTTGTAATTAGGGGTTGTCTGTAAGTCGGTTGTTCTTAAAACAGGGGGCACCTGTATTTGCTTTAGCCATCAGGTGTATGCAATGTAAAACAAGTGGCTATTACACCTGCTCAGCACTTGTTATAAGGGGCAATGTACATTTATAGAAAATGTTGTCTAACACCAGCTGCGCATGATCGAGTGCACTTAGAGAATAACACTTTGTGCATTGGAGGCATTTTCTGCCCTGAACCTCGCATCACTGGACTGAACTCAGCGTATTAGTTGAATCCATTGATGTGAGGTTACAGGACTCCGTCATTTGTCTCTTAACCACTAAATTGTACCTTTTCAATTCTGCAATGAAAATATTACATACCATAAATAAACCTAAAGATGATCATAATCTTATCCAGCATTTTCTCCAGCTCCTCATCTGTTGCTTCTTTGTTTCCAGTTCGCAGCTTTGAATCCACGTATTTTGCTGAGATGGTAAAAAAAAAAAAATCTTTTTTTTTTTTGGTTATATACACTAATCGGGATGCAGAAATTTATCGCATTAAAAAAAGCTTAGAAGAGCGGTAAAAGGAAAGAATATTTGAGGAAAGCTGATGAAATACTACCATCATAGAATCTACCTTATAGATCCATGCACCATGACTGCAACTTTTAAAATGTTGTTAAAGAGCCTGAGGGGTATTACCAGAACCCCTCAGTGCTGAAGTCTCACAGGCTTCTACAATAAGCGGAACATGCGTTACCCAATCCCTCTGCCTGGGTAATCTAGTAGCAGCAGGAAGTGAAGGGGGAGGGGAGACCTGCTCTGCTCATTCTAACAGCTGCATAAAATGGAGTAAGAAAAACCAAGACCAAAAAAGGCTGGCACGGCGCTATTATGGAGAGAGTCTTCTGGTAAGTTTAAATTGTTTATTCCAAAAACTAAACGCGTTTCGGGCGGAACACCCTTCAAGTACAAATGGAAATAGCTCTAAACGATATTAAAACAAATGCATAATACATAGTAAATGTATGGGTAAAAAATTAATAAATAAATGTATAAAATGGGAGGCATTACAGCCAATAGGGGAGGCATTACAGCCAATAATGTCTCCCCATTTTATACATTTATTTATTAATTTTTTACCCATACATTTACTATGTATTATGCATTTGTTTTAATATCGTTTAGAACCATTTCCATTTGTACTTGAAGAAGGGTGTTCCGCCCGAAAAGTGTTTACAGTTTTTGGAATAAACTATTTAAACTTACCAGAAGACACTCTCCATAACAGCGCCGTGCCAGCCTGTTTCTTGGTTTTTCTAACCCCATTTTATGCTTGTGACACCAGTTCAGCCTTTGCATAAAGCGAATACCGGCTAGCTGTTGGGCAGCTTTTGGAGTATCGCTACACTCGATTTAAGCTATTTAAGGAGAGCGCGATTCTCAAGGGGGGTACTGTCCATACCCTCCCTCTCTATACATATCCCTCTGATATTTTTATTTCAATTTAATTTTTCCAATTTATCCTACGATAATACACGAGGCGCCGTCCTCTTGTTTTGCCTCTGTTTTCGTTATAGTAGCATTCTAACAGCTTGTGAAGCTACAGCAGAGAAGGGCCCTGAAAACACCAATCAGAGCCATTCAGCCCCACGAGCATAAATTTAAAAGATGTCTCCTATGTTAGAAGGAGACGATGGATGAATAAGAAGATTACCACAGTGAGAATGCCTGATCTACAACTAAGTGTCCCTGGTTTATCACAATGGATTTTGATAGTAAATTTCCTTTAAGCTTCAGTAAGTCTAGGCTACTTACCTAGCCTACCAAACAGAAAACTCTTTACTGCAGCACAGTATTGGTTAGAATTCCAACATAATATACCCAAAACAGAGGGGGGGGGGGGGAGAGGAAGGAATAGGATCATAAAGAAATATCAGTAGAGCAACAAACTAGGTCATTGTTTGTACCGATAAGTTCAGCAGGTTTATTTGGTCTCTTGTTGATGAAGGTTTCAAAAGCTTCTTTCATGGCATTGACAAACTTCTCGTTCTTCATGAAGCACACATCGATCACATGATCAACTTTGTCTTTGAAATCCAGCAGTTCTTGTACCATTGTTTTATCTTTTTCTGGATTTATCACAATGGTGCTGCCAAAAGCCTGAAAAATATTCATAATTTAACCGCTGGCTCAATATCTGTACACAAATCCCCAAAAGATAATTTTAGACACAATCTTGTACCTTAATGTACTCAATCCAGTGCTGAAGAAGAACCTGCACCCCTCCTCGTACTCTACTAAACAACTGGTAAAGTAAGGAGAGGTCTTGGATCCGGTTTTCATCCAGAAGGTGATTTAAACCTTTATAGGAAACACAAAATAAAATAATAATAATAATTAAAAAAGCTCAAATTTATTTAACACAGACCAAACCACATCTGTATGACCAGACGTGAACTAAAATGGGCCGCAGAAACAGAAAAAACAAAGAAGCCTGCAAAGAAATAAATTAAAATATACCAATAAAAAGAATACAGGCAGTCCCCGGGTCACATACAAGATAGGGTCTGTAGGTTTGTTTTTAAAGGACACCTGTCATCAGGTCTGTGTCACTTGTCCTGTCACTACTACCTGTTGGAGCAGCTCACAAGGATCCCATCCCAGCCTTTATCTAGTTATTTCATACATTAATCATTGTAAAATCATCTATTCTTTATTATGTAAATGAGGCTGATCACATGGTCAGAGGCAGTGATGTCACCCCTGTTACCCCTCCCCTCTCCTCCCCCTGCTCATGTCTGTGTGTAATGTATAGTAAAGTATTGCTGGTATCTGTGCTGCATCTGCTGACATGCTGCATCCTCCTAATATACTGATGAGAGACACAGACATCAGCTACACATGAATCTGACATGTTCTGCTGTAACATGGCTGCCTGGAGCTGCTGTATCCCTCCTAAACACACACAGGCTGCAGGGGGCGCCAGCACCAGGAAGCACATCATTATACAGCCTCACATCATTATACAGGCTGTCAGTCATGCACTGGGGGTGTGGCTGTGCCTCCCACTCATGAATAAGATGGACTGCTTGAATATGCTAATGCTTCATTGGTCATTTACATACAGCTTTAGTACCTCATTGCTTAGGTTTATAGGCATGTAGAGGGACAATGAAGGGATAGAGGCAATGCTCTCTAATGGCAGTTTATGAAAATATATTTAGTTTAGGGGGGTTATTTTGCATGACGGGTTCTCTTTAAGTTCAGTTTGTATGTAAGTCGGAATCGTATACTTTATAATTGTAACTCCAGTCAAAATTTTTTTGGTCTCTGTGACAATTGGATTTTAAAAATGTTGGGTTGTCATAAGAACCAGAATTAACAATAAAGCTTTATTGCAGAGACCTGTGATAACTGTTACAGCTGTTTATTGTAGCCTAGGACTAAAGTACAGGAAATTACCCAAATCCAAAGGTCCGTTTGTAACTAGGGGTCGTATGTAAGTTGGGTGTTCTTAAGTAGGGGACCGCATGTAGTCTGTATATTGCAATATTGGTCTGAAAAAAAGGGGTGTTGTCTAAAAGGGTTGAAGGGTATTCCCACAAAAGATTATTAAATATACTTAAGATAAAAACATAACATTCTTTAATTCACCATTAATAAAATACAACATTTCACAGATTTAATGTCAATCTGTCTCCTTCAGTCCTTTACAGTTTGGTTGCCCCGGGATTCGACCGTAAATCTTCTCATTAATAGCTTCTCTTGTCTGCACACTGCAGAGCTCTCTGCCTCCTGTCCCACCCTCCCTGCATTACAAGACCAGGTCAGACACAGGCACTTCCTGCCAGCAAGCAGCAGTGCGCAGAAACTTACTCTTCTAGCTACAGACAAGATAAGGTCGTTATTCATGGGAGGGGAATAGAATAAAATTGTAAGGGGGTTAAAGGGAACTTGTCAGCAGAAAGTGACCTAATACACCACTACCAGTATGTTGTCATGCAGCTGAACATCTTCCAGATTAGGTTTCTTTCATGACCGAGCATGGTGGCATCATCCAGAGAATCAACTTTGAAGTGAGATTGATTGTATAAAGTCAAGGGAGTGGAAATTTTAATACTGAAGTCAAGTTCTCTCTTCCTCAGAAACCCCCCCTTCACTGTTATTGATGGCCCTGCATCCAAAAATTAGGTGTGTTGCTTCACAATATTCTGGTTGTGGTTTATTTGGCCAACTGCTGATGACAGGTTCCCGTTAAAAATTTATATAGGTTTTATTGTGTTTTAATACATTTTCAAAAATGTTTTTGCCATCTGCCAACCCCAATAACTTTTTCCTACTTTGGTGTACGGAGCTGTGTGAGGTGCCTTTTTTTTTGCTAAATTACCTGACGTTTTTATTGCTACCATTTTAAGGATTATGGGAACTTTTGATCCGTTTTTAAAAAAAATGTATGTTATGTAAAATGTAAAAGTTGCATTTCGGACAATATGGGGTTCGCCACTGGCAATAACAGTTTTTATATTTAGATCGAGCATTTTGGGAAGCAGCAATGTTTGTAACTTTTTTGTTTCTTTTTTAATAACAAAGCACTTTAACCCTAGATGGTCTGATCGTTCCTACCATATACTGCAACACTACTGTATTGCAGATATGTCATTTTTACATAGGATACATTACAATGAGCCACTGGCCAAATGCAATTCACCAATTTCACATTTGGAATTTTTTTCCCAGCTTCGCTGTACACAGCATGGAATAATAGATAACGTCACTGAGAAGTAAGATTTGTCTACAAAAAAAAAATGGAAAAGTTATAGGTTTTTGAAGGAGGGAACGTAAAAAGGCTGCGTTCTTAATAGGTCAATAGGTCATTAAGGGGTTTTAATGCCATGACCTGAAAAATTTAGATCCTGGGGTTTCAGCCTGAGACTGTGGCATCTATGTGGTTCCTATGATCAAGCATAAGTACTGTTCTCTGTACAGTAACCAATGTCATTACATGTAAGATAAGGACCCAATAATTGCACAGCTTTAGGGTGCGGGCACATGTCAGGCACTCTGGAGGAGGAGGAGGAGCAGGAGGAAGAGGAGGAGAGCACTGCTCGCCCCTTTCCTCTCCATATACAAAAGTCGCCCTCTCCGTGCTTACAGCCAAAAGACAGAGCAGGCTCTGTCTTTTTTGCGCCCACAGCACTGTACAGAGAGCACATGTGCTCACCGTACCAAGCCTGGGCGTAACAGACAACTATGAGGGTCTAACATGCGACTGTATATACGTCCCCCATACATTCCTGTGCATGGACCTCAACACATTGTACTATAAAAGTACCACAGAAAGTGATCATGTAAGCCTTCAATTTCCTGCCTGTGGCAGGCCAAGAAAAGAGTGGGCAGAGTCCAAAGAGATGCCCCTCTAAGAACAGCAGTTCTATAAATGCCCATCCCCCTGCCTCTTTACATGTTTTACTGTCAGCTCTTACAATCAGGTAGTAAATAACAGCAGGATTCATAGAAGAACAGAGTTGAGTACATGGACATTTCAGCAAAAAGTAGACAGAATATAGACAAGCAGCAAGCCACCATTATACTGAATCTCCTACTATATCACTGCTCTAGATAAGGCCGCAATTTTCTTCAACGATGCACAAGAACACAAATGGGGCATTGCTGAGCAATTAAAGGTTATAGGAGTTAAGAAGCAAAACAATGTTTTCCAAAGACAGACACCAAAACCAATATGATACCAATAGTGTCCCCCACCGAACTATGGGCGACGGGGTGTCAGGACATGACCGTAATAAATTGTAAAACAGTATTCTTCATTAATGAAATAACATTAAAATAAATATGTTGCATATCAGGCAATAGGTAATGGTACACAGAAAGAGAATTATCACCTTTAGTTAATTGGACCATAAGAGGTAGACGGGCATTTCGGCTGGAACCCCCCAGACAAGGCGATTCCAGACAAAATGCGCGTTGGGGACGGTGTTATCCCTGGTACCTAAGCAGTGTGGTTTTGACTCATGGGCAAGACTCTCCTTACGCTAATTTGTTTGATTTAGTCTTTGCTTCACCCCAGGAATGTTAATATGACACAGTATCACCCATGTGTATCCATGAATGCATGTCATCCACTTTATATACTTTACCTTGTGGAACCTGTATAGGCACATGATAATTTCTACCTCTTATGCTCCAATGTACTAAAGGTGATAATCACCTTTCTCTGTACCATTCCCTATGGCCTGATATGTAACATCTGTTATTTTAATGTTATTTCATTAATAAAGAATACTATTTTACAATTACTGTCTTGTCCTAACACCCCGTCACAGTTCTATGAGCAATAAAGAGTCAGAGAGCCAACAGGAGGCATATGACTGGTGATGAGGAAAATTATGTATTCAGAATATAAAGCAAGTTCCAACTAGTGACTCGCTCAAAAAATGTATGGTTAAAACAGCTAGAAAGCGGTCACCATAATATGGGCAAAAACAAAAAAATATTGAGTGCTTATGTGAACAGCACAAGAATCAATTCTACATGTCACATGCTAAGCAGGATAGAAGATAATGGGCAATAAAAATAATCCTACCTTTCTGTAGAGTTGTTGTTAAATGTTCACCAAGAAGTTGCTTTTCAACTGTGGCAATTAAAGGTTTCCTGTATGGGAAAAAAAAAGGTTTCTGAAAACTATAAGAAGCCTTTTTTGTACCTGAATAGTTTAAGAAGAATTCACACTTGTTACTGAAATTGTTACTGAAAAAGAAAGGCCTGAAAAGTAGTGAGTTATTCGTTTTGGGATTAAAGTGGACCCCTCAGCTTTCCTGCCATAATAAATGTGTTCGCCCACAAATCAATTCTAGAACAATGTTGTGCTGTCCCTCTGTTATTCCTATTAGAAATAAAAATAAATAGACAATGGGGTATTACCAGTTAGGGACAGTATCAAATAGTGGAGACACATCTAAAGTTAGTGCCTATCTATGCATTAGTTAAAGCAAGACTAAAAAGAGGACAGAAATGATCACAGAATGAGTAAGAAAAATGGGTGCAGGATTTCCAGCTAACAAGGAGGTACATTCGTTTTATATTTGGACTGACACTTACTGTGTGCTTTGATCCAAGTATGTAATAACTCGATCTGCTTCTTCTTCTAAGCGCTTGTTTACATGATGAAGATACTCTGGGACCTGAACCATTGGAAATAAAAGCAAATAAAAATATAAGTCACCAAGGGAATAGCTTGAAGGGGTCACACTATGCATCCATCTCATGCTCATAGTATTAACAACATTCAAGATATACAGGCAGTCCCCGGGTTACATACAAGATAGGGTCCGGAGGTTTGTTCTTAAGTTGAATTTGTAGGCAAGTCGAAACTGTATATTTTATCATTGAAGTTCTAGACAAATTTTTTTCTTTTGTCCCAGTGACAATTGGAGTTTCCAATTTTTTTGCTGTAATTGGACCAAGGATTATACATAAAGATTCATTACATCTTTACAGCTGATCATTGCAGTCAGACTATAGTAAAGCATCCAGAGAGCTTCACCAGAGGTCAAAGTGGGGAGAGGGGTCCGTCTGTAACTATGGGTTGTCTTTAAGTCGGGTGTTCTTAAGTAGGTGACCACCTGTACCTTCATTCCCCACATTGGAGGAATCAGGAAAATAAATTTACCTTGTGCTCTATGAAGTCTGCAGGAATTTACAACATTTTATGAAAGGAAAAACGTAAGTGATCTACGTGTCTACCATCCAAAACCTACAATGTATGTGCTTTGAGGAGGGATTGCATAGTTTGGATGACAAAATGCAGCTGGGGTGCATGAAAACCGCTTATGGGTGCAGATCATTGACCTCCAATCCTGAGAGATATAGATCCTTACCCCATTTAAGAAAGAAGCTGCCTGGGATCTGGTCGATTCCTTAGAACACATCCATTCTTTCATTGAAAATCTCATGGTGTAAAATAAGTCATTGTTCCAATTATTATTAAACTGCTTAGTTAGTAAGGACACTTGAAGCCAAAAACCACCAGGAAATCAGAAGTTCCAGCAGCTTTTACCTTTTCATTTTTTTTTTAAATTTTATTCAGTCATTTTGTCTATATGTTTCAATGTTATGTCCACTCTTTTGCTCAATAGATTCCATGGGTAAATCTGGACTAACACGATCTGCTGTGCATGGTATAGGTCACAGAGTTCTAACACGGGTGCCCCCTAACAAACATCTAGAGGGGGCCAACAAAACAGGGCATAATGCTCTTCTTTGCCAGTTACTTATTCTGCCCATCCCCACAACACAAAGTTGATGAAACCAAGGACTTTTTGCGGGGTGAGCCCTTTCCATTGCCGATAAGTCTTTGCTGCATATTGTGTTATACCGTACATCGTGCCGGCAAAGCTGCCAGTGGCTTGAAAAAGATATTAGTGACGATTGTCGCTCCCCGTGACGTCATTGGGGAACGTTGCCATGATTGCCTCAAGTAAAAAAAAAAGGGCCAAGTCTTTAGAGGGATAAGGCTGCCTATCTGAAGATCACATAGTATTGAGATACAGGGCACATATATATTATAATGCCATAATAAAGAGTCATCTTTAAGATCTAATCTTTCAGGCATTGGGCTTGATACCAATCACGAGAACAAGGATCTACTTGGTCTGCTTGGCAAATGGAGCACAAGCATTGCCACCAGTTCATTGGGACTCATAGGAATCACAGTGCATGGCTTTCGCCAAGTAAAAGAAGCAGTGACCTAGCACATGCACTGTCGCCAACATCATAAATGAGGGACTCCTGGAACCCTTCGAGACACTCATCACCATTATATGTAAAAAACTGAAAAATGTTCTGTATTTTACTCAGTCTGCTATGTAACTTACCTCTCTTTCCTGCATGAGCCTTTGGCCTTCTGCAGCATACAGCCGATTTGTTTCTTCCAAGAATCGGTGTTCAAATGAATCTTGGTAAATCTAGATTAAAAACAAATGATCACAAAAAAGATATATATTTTGACATTTTACAACACCTGGCACATCATGTCCTGCTGCGTGTAAAACAATTTTGCAACACAGGTGCACAGAGCAGTTAGCCTGGCTAGAAATCTCTGAGCGGCTGCAGAAATGACTGGCATCAGAAAGAGGGGAGCAGGCAGCCTTTGTGGATGGGTCTTGATGCACCGAACCTGATGTATTGAGCTGATATCTGTTTACCACATACTGGACAATTCCATTAAATACCATGATTACATTTGATCTGTATTCCACTTTTATAATTGCATTAAAGTATTCCCTAGATATAAGGCTGTCACATCTGTCACATCAAGTCTAGTAAAGAAGAAGTAGGACTTACTTGTAGGTCAGAAAGCATACTAAGAAGGCTTCGTAATAGACTTCGGTCAATGGCTTCTCCATTCCTTTCTCTTTCAATTAACAGAAGGATGCCATCAATGGTCTTGTTCTGGACTTTTTGATCACTGATTATGTGGGTTCTAAATAGTTCTAGTCCCATGTCCCTTTAAACACATTATAAAGAAAGAAAAATTAATAAATAAGACAACCAAATATAAAAACTGGCAGTACATGAGGTAAAAAGAAAAGGAGACAGCCAATTCCTACTCTAATCATCTCTGAAAGACAAACCACTACATAGTTATACACATAAAAAGCATAAAGAAACTGTTCTGTGGTAGGGAACCTTATAGTGTGCTAGCAATTATGTGCTACATGACCAAACATACAATTCATTATTGCTTCTGGGCAAGTAGCAAAGAAATGTCATCTACGTTCTGCTCTTTGACAGGTCACTTGAGAAAACACCATCAATTTCCAATGTCAGCAGTCACATATGTAATATAGGGAATAGTTTCAGAAACAGGACATAACCAGCTCATGATCACCCACGTAGGTCACTAATTATATGGCCACATACACACATCACAAGTCTTATGTATTACACCATGATAAGATATACAGTAAAAGGCTAGGGATTGGGAGTCCAAAGCATTCTTTAGACCGCTATACACAGGAGCTCTGGTAAATTTTAGCCACTTTACCAAAAGAACTTAAATTGAATTAGACAATATGCAATATTTTACTGTAGATTTCCATAGATCGGTTGAAAATCCCCAAAACATTTGGAAAATGTAAATGTTACGGATCACTGCGCACTACCCATTTATCCAGCTCTTATTATCTACAGTAGTAAAATTTTATTTCTAGAGCTCAATATAGAACACAAAGTATGTAAGAATCTTACCATATAGATGGAAGCATGGAGTTCTGAAGAACGTACGTACGATCCAGAAATAGGAAGATACTTCTAATCATGATCTTAAAGTTAAAAAAAAAAAGTTTAAAAATGATAAATAATACTAACCAATGCATTGTTCAGTCAAATGCTAAATACCCAATTCCTTAAAGGGAACATGTCAACCGGGCCATAGAAACACTGTATGAACCCATAGAAATAGAAGGGGATGTGTGCTACCCATTGTTTAAGTGCAGGACGGCTCACACCAGTACTGCAAAATTGTTCTAAAAGGGAACCTATCACCAGGAACCACATTTTCACTAGACCAGTTACAGGAGCACATTACAGCTGCATTGTAAATATGGCTTTCTGCCTTCTCTAAGCATTTGCATTACAATATAATTGTGTGTTTTGAATTACCTTGCACCCTGACAGAAACCTGCTCAAGCCTCAGCTCCCACCTTTGTGCTCCTATACAGCTCTTCCTCCTGCTCCTTCCTTCCTGGTGAGCTGATATAAATGGGGGAGGAAGAAGCTGTACAATCGGGGTGCGCCGAAGCGTAGTTGGGAAATAAAGAATAAAATTGTTTAAAAAGGAATACAGCGGTTTCTGCAAATAATGAAGATATTCTCCGACATCGGCTAACCCTGAGCTGGTGCAAGGTATTTGAGGGTTATAACTGCCATTTTAAAGTGGTAGGTTTCTTTTAGGAACAATTTTTCAGCAATGATGTAAGGCCTCCTGCACATGAACAACGGCTAGCACACATCCCCATTAACTTTTTAATTTTTTTTTTGCAATAACCGACTACTAGATCTGCAAATTTAGAGCAGATCCTCATCCTCGCAGCTCAGGCAGTCTCTTCGCCCGTCATTGGCACGTGAGCAAACCTCAAACCCCAATGATACATAGGTCGCAAACAAAGTTTGTGTGCATGAGAGATATTGCTGGGACATTCTCCCTCTCAAGCAATGAGCAGGTGGCAGTTACACTGTCGTGGTTAATATAGTCACAATGTGAAATGAAAGGAACTGCAGGACAGCAGACACCCAAGCTTGATGGATGTTAGTGTGACCACATTTACCATTGTCAGTGCAGTTTTATCAATGGGCATTCCACCTTCTGCGGTGATACAGAACTATCCTAAACACTTACCATTTGTCTGCAATGATCCTGCCAGCATTTGTCTATTTTCTTTAGGAACAGAACACTATCCAAATAATCTGTGAATATACTATTAAGGAACAACACCCAAATAAGAAATTGTGATCTTAAAAAAAACCCACCATTTGACAAAATTGGCAAATTATAGATGTGAATTAACCTTCAGAGATTTGCATATACTATTAATATAAGCAAGTCCCTGTTAAAGGAAATCTACCACCAGGATGAAAAACTGCAAACTAAGCACACCAACATGCTGGTGTGTGCCCCCTCTTGCAGGATCCATTCTTCTATCATCTTTTTTTTTCTGGAAAAATCCAGGCAAAAGAAGAGTGGATCTTGCCAAAGGGGCACACACCAGTATGTTAGTGTGCTTGGTCTACAAGCCTTCTTCCGGGTGGTAGATGCCCTATAAGAAACCCATAAACATGAAGGGAATGCAGACTACCAGTTATTCTGGCACATTGTACCTACATTCTAAGCTGCATGTGTGCCACATATTTGTATCTATAACCATAATAAAACATATTGGGAAACTGTTGGATATGCAAAAAATGAATATACAATTTAGTGTTTTGCCAACAATTTTATTAAAAACAAAACAAGAATAAGGTATGGTCCCATATCCTAGACCAATGCAATTCAGATGACGTATTACCTGCATATCTCAAGCTATATAATATTTGAGTTTTTGTTAGCATTATCAAGACAACAGAAATAGAATAAAGGATATTCTCTGAACTGGTGGATTTGTGCTTTGATGTGGTCCTCACATATCTGTCTCAATTGTTTGTAGAGGTTTGCAGAGATCTTGTAAGAGCAAAGGTTTTCAACAGCCTAAACAACAACAACAAAAAAATACACACACACACACACAATAGATTAATATTTCCACAAAACATAGCAAGATTAGTACATGACATGTTCTATAAACGTGCTTACAAATACAGGCAGTCCCTGGGTTATGTACGAGATAGGTTCTGTAGGTTTGTTCTTAAGTTGGATTGTTATAAGAACCAGGATTAACAAAGCTTCATTCCAGACACCTGTGATATCTGTTATAGTTGATTATTGTAGCCCAAGGCTAAAGTACAGTAAATTACCAACATCCAGCGGTACGTTTGCATCTGGTTGTCGTCTAAGTCGGGTGTTCTTAAGTAGGGGACTGCTTTTACTTAACTATCACATTCAGAATTGAGCCAAAAAGACACATTGGGGAAAAATACTAAACGTTTTGAATAAATAAAACTAGATGTCTTATTTTCCACAGATTCTACACAAAACCTCATATTGATAAATGCGTTGTTATATTCCATGTTTTTATATTCCAAAAACTGTATCATAAATCCAATTTGCTGGTGTAGAAATAATGACCAGTTTACATAAAGTGGGAATAACCCTTCAGTAACCAGCCTTCACATGTCCATACAGGAGGTGAGGCGTGTACAGTAACAGAAGTCCTGTTAGCTAATGATCTTGTATAGGAAATGGTTATGTATGGATACAGTCATCACTCACTTGGTATAATTCTTCTAAGTTGTATTTTATTGAAGTGCTATTTTCAATGGCGTCCACTGCTTCCTTCAGCTTCTGCCACGTTTCATCAGTGTAGTTTTCAGGCAGTTTGGGTTTTTCTGCAAAGACAAAGTATTGAAAATTGTCACAGAATAACATGATTTTTATATAACAACAGCATCCCCAATAATGGAAAGACAGAAAATCTGGATCAAAGTCTGCAGGGAATGCACATATATTAAAAACCTACAAATACACACAAAAAAGTATTGTCCTGAAATTAAAAATAGAAATACAGGCGGTCCCCTACTTAAGGACACCCGACTTACAGACGACCCATAGTTACAGACGGACCCCTCTGCCCACTGTGACCTCTGGTGAAACTCTCTGGATGCTTTATTATAGTTCCAGACTGCAATAATCAGCTGTAAGGTGTCTGTAATGAAGCTTTCTTGATAATCCTTGGTCCAATTACAGCAAAAAATTTTGAAACTCCAATTGTCACTGGGGCAAGAAAAAAATTTGTCTGGAACTACAATTATAAAATATAGTTTCGACTTACATACAAATTCAACTTAAGAACAAACCTCCAGTCCCTATCTTGTACGTAACCCGGGGACTGCCTGTATTACAAACAACAATCAAGATTGATATACATACCTTAAACCAGTGATTTTCAACCTTTTTTGAGCCGCGGCACACTTTTTATACTTAGAAAATCCTGAGCACACCACCAACCAAAATAGCACAAAATGACACTAAAACAGTCATAAAACGCCTCCCTTTACTAATTCAAAAACCCCCGAGCGGCCTCCCTTTACTAATTCAAAAGCCCCGAGCGGCCTCCCTTTACTAATTCAAAAGCCCCGAGCGGCCTCCCTTTACTAATTCAAAAGCCCCGAGCGGCCTCCCTTTACTAATTCAAAAGCCCCGAGCGGCCTCCCTTTACTAATTCAAAAGCCCCGAGCGGCCTCCCTTTACTAATTCAAAAGCCCCGAGCGGCCTCCCTTTACTAATTCAAAAGCCCCGAGCGGCCTCCCTTTACTAATTCAAAAGCCCCGAGCGGCCTCCCTTTACTAATTAAGAGCCCCTAGCGGCCTCCCTTTACTAATTAAGAGCCCCTAGAGCCCCCCCCTTTACTAATTAAAAGGCCCCAGAGGCCTCCCTTACTAATTAAAAGGCCCCAGAGGCCTCCCTTACTAATTAAAAGGCCCCAGAGGCCTCCCTTACTAATTAAAAGGCCCCAGAGGCCTCCCTTACTAATTAAAAGGCCCCAGAGGCCTCCCTTACTAATTAAAAGGCCCCAGAGGCCTCCCTTACTAATTAAAAGGCCCCAGAGGCCTCCCTTACTAATTAAAAGGCCCCAGAGGCCTCCCTTTTCTAATTAAAAGGCCCTAAAGGCCTCCGTTAAATAAAAAGCCCCAGCCTACCTTTACTAATAAAAAAAAAACCCTAGCTGCCTTCCCTATACAAATAATAACCTTATATACTTACCCTTGATGTCTTCTTCCACGTACCTTCACTCCTAATGGCGATCCGCCCACCTTCTGTAGCTCCTGCACCGCGCGGCTCTGGTCACGTGACTTACGCGACCTGATGGTGCAGGAGCTACAGAAGATGGGCGGATCGCCGACGTGGGGCTTGGAGGTAAGTATGGGCACAGAAATACGGGGCAGCTCTACACAGGGGCAGCGTAGTTCGGGGAACTTTCCCCGCGGCACACAGGTTGAAAATCACTGCCTTAAACAACGTATGGTAAGATTCTCCCCCCCCCCCCCCACACACAAATCAATAGCTCTTGGGATGTAGAACAACTCTACATAGTATCTTTGTTAACTCTATGCAGCAGTTTCTTTGCTATCCCCCTCAGATTACCTGAGAGCTGCAGTAGCTGCTTCCTCTACCTGTGCTGACAAGCCCTGGAGTAAGTCTGATAATTCTATAGTCTTCGTCTACGGGGACGTACATGCGGCATACATGTGTGGCGCCGATGCGGGCCACACACCGCTGTTTTCTATGGAGGGAGGAGGGGCCGCCTCCTCTCCATCGCACGGCGGGCATACCACGTGTGTATGTACCCTTACATGAGGGGGCGCAGGTTATGTGACTGTGCTCTCTGTGAATGCAGCAAAGCTGGATTTGTTCGAGACTGTGGATTAATAATCGGAATTATGAGCCATTTTGGAGCAGGGTTAAGTGAGCCAACTCCCATCATTCACATAGAAGAGTCGGCTCGTGCGTGAACGACGCTTCACTACTGTGGATAGAGATGTCTCCTACACAGATAAAAGTGTTTAATAGTCCTTTCAGGAGGTTTCACTTTCCCAGTAGCTGGACAGGCCAGCAGGCTACCGGCCAGCTACCTATAGTATCAAATTTGGGCCAAAATATTGCGAGTAAGCCAGATCCCAGAAGAATAGGTTATACTGGGGCTCCCGAATACTCTCTGCCAAGAGAAATGAGAGTTCCCAAAATAGGACAGATCAGTACAGGCCGAGAAGAAGCGACACAGCATAGAGACAGCACTTCAGACACCTCATCTTCATGGCTGCCAGAGCCCGCTCCAGAGGACAGCACGGCAGCGTGTCACTACTAGCCGGCAGGTCAGCAATGAAATGCACCTTCTTCCCCGGTAGGAAACTTCAGCCTCAACGCCTCTCAAGTCAGTGGGTAAAAAAAATCCAAAAGAGTATTCCCATGAACTTCTGCCACACTATCTTGCTGTCCTCTAGCGTTCAATGATTAGTCAGCACAGGAAGCTTTTCACGCCAGATTGGCCACGGAGCCCCAACTTCGGGTCTCTCCAGATCGCTGTATCTCGTGTCCTGCTGAGCGGTCTGGCGCATCTTGCGATCCTGCTACTGACAATCCCGTGGCAGCGCGCACCAGACCGCTCAGCCTGCATGCTACAGGAAATAATTGCCAAGCGTACGGCGGCCGCATGTCACTGAGAAAGGCTACGCGTGTCATAGGTTCGCCATCACTGCTCTATACTCTTGTGCGGTTATGGAATGAAAATTACATTTTTGCACTGAATATCCTTGTGGAAAAGTGTAGCAAGAAGTATCCGACTGCATTCAGTGGGAAACCACTCTGTGTGCACTTACCCTTAGGGTTAGCCTAAAGGTTATGCCGTAGTTTTAATTAAAACTAAATAAAACCTGCAATATTCCAAAATAATGAAAGGAGTCCCTTAATTTCCTCTCCTGCCCTAGCACAGGCAGACCAAGTACAAAAACCAGAGAAGAACTAGACAAAAAGAGAACACAAACAGATCAGTGTCCTAAAATTAGCAGGGTCTGCAGGATTTTATCATCATGGTCAGAGCACTGAAACAGCTGCAGGCTCCATGACTTTAGAAGAAAATCCATAAAGTCAAAGGGCCTTTTCAACAACTTAAAGGACATCTACCTGTTTACTGATGGTAGACAAGTCCTACAAAGAAGTTCCTATGCTGAATTGTCTACGTTTCACTGATTTCGTATTGGAAAACTTGCTTTAATACCCAAGCAATTTAGATTACGAGCACAAATTCTGCCTGCAATTCAAAGTATTCAGTGATTGTCAAAGTAATTGTCTGGGTTTCAATGCTTTCTTACTTGAAAACTTGTTTTGACACACAAGTGATTTGGAATACAAGTATGTTCCTGGGGTGAAATATACTTATAATCCAAGGTTTAACTGTACTTACTGATCCTGAGCTGCAAACAGTATTATTGGGACAAGCTCATTACTATAGAGTCCAGCAGTAGTTTGACCATACAAAGCACAAAACAGTGTTGGGTAGCAGTCCTGAAGAGCTGCGTTATCATCATCATAATAATAATATTTATTTATATAGAGAAATCAGATTCTTCATTGCTTTACATACCTTTGTGTTAGCAGCAGGACTGTGAAAAAATGCATCAAAGGCCAGGACAGTAGCAGGAATTACTATACTGGTGGATTGTCCTCACACTGCTGTAATATCGAACCCAAACTTGCTACTGCACTAACACAGAACAAGGAGGAGAAATCTCACACACCAACTAAGTGCTCCAAGTCCAACTATAATCCTGGAATATAAATGCATTTTTTCCAGTCCTGCTCTTAATAACAATACATACAAGTAGTATGATTCTTGGTGGTACCAACAATGCATGCTATGCCCTATTCAAAGGATAGGGGATAACAATACGATCAGTGAGGGTTCAACATCTAGGACCCCCACGGATCTGGACAATAGGGGTCCTAATCTCATTAACTGAATGAAGTGGCCGGTTGATCTTGTGTCCTGCAGTTCATTTAATACTATAGTAGCATTGAAAAGTGCTGAGCACAGCACTGGGATATCTGAAGAATTCCTATTCACCTTTTTATAGATACACGAGAACTGTGCTCAGCAATTCAGCATCCTCATTCTCATGAACTGCAATGGTCTCAGAAGACGACCCTCAACATTAAGAAAATAATTGTTACATCTCTTTAAAGGAACCTGTCACATAGAAAATGCAGTCTGAAATACAAGCATCATGATATAAAGCAGAAGAAACAGTTTGTCAATATTATATAAATGTCACTGCTCTTCCATGTGGAGAAGTCAAGGTGCCGGTCCTTTAAAAGGGGTTGTCAGAGAATACAACAAAATTGCAAGGTGGCCGAGTGTAAAGGGCTACAGAAATAAACGTGTACTCACTTTGCCCCTGCACTCCCGGTGTCTCGCACCGCAGGTCTGATCCATGCCCGTTTGTTTACAGGGGCATGGATACTTTGCTCGGACAGCTTCTAGACATGCCCACCTGTCCCCTGTCCCAGCTCTTTATCAGGCACTGACATGGTGACGGGTGGGCGTACCCAGCCAACCGGAAATTCTCGGACTGGAGCTTCCGTGTCCCTGCAGAGGGACTGCGGTGCAGGACACCAGGAGCAATGGACGAGATTGGTACTCATTAATTTTTAACTGTGGCCCCACCGCCGACCACCTTGCAATTTTTTATTACTCTCTGTCATCTGTGAAGACATCCTGTATTGCTGTACATACAGGGAATGCAGTCACTTGAAGCGATTGTCAAAGTTATGACAGGCTATTAAAGGACACCTGTCATCAGGTCTGTGTCACTTGTCCTGTCACTACTACCTGTTGGAGCAGATCACAAGGATCCCATCCCAGCCTTTATCTAGTTATTTCATACATTATTCATTGTAAAATCATCTATTTTTTATCATGTAAATGAGGCTGGTCACATGGTCAGAGGCAGTGATGTCACCCCTGTTACCCCTCCCCTCTCCTCCCCCTGCTCATGTCTGTGTGTAATGTATAGTAAAGCATGGCTAGTGTGTGCTGCATCTGCTGACATGCTGCATCCTCCTAATATACAGGTGAGAGACACAGACATCAGCTACACATGAATCTGACATGTTCTGCTGTAACATGGCTGCCTGGAGCTGCTGTATCTCTCCTAAACACACACACACATGCACACACAGGCTGCAGGGGGCGTGGCCACCAGCACCAGGAAGCACATCATTATACAGCCTCACATCATTATACAGGCTGTCAGTCATGCACTGGGGGTGTGGCTGTGCCTTTCACTCATGAATAGAGTGGACAGCTTGAATATGCTAATGCTTCATTGGACATTTCACAGGTCATTTGCATACAGCTTTAGGACCTCATTGCTTAGGTTTACAGGCATGTAGAGGGACAATGAAGGGATAGAGGCAATGCTCTCTAATGGCAGTTTATGAAAATATATTTAGTTTAGGGGGGTTATTTTGCATGACGGGTTCTCTAAGAGTATTTCCAAAATCTGCTCAGCTACTTTCTATAACACACTACCTGCAAAGTAAACACCTCTGTTCCTGGAAACAAACATGGAGTTTTTGTGGAATTTTATGCAGATTTTGCAGCTTTTTATTTAGTAGATGACAAAATGGAAAATATTCCTGTTTAACCCCCTTATCTCCTCACCTGTTCCTGACTTTAACCCCTTAACGCTGAAGCCACTTTTCACCTTCCTGACACGGCCCATTTTTAAAAATCTGACATATGTCTATTTAAGTGGTTATGACTTTGGAACGCTTTAACATATCCAGTTGATTTTGAGATTGTTTTTTCGTGACACATTGTACTTCATGTTGGTTGAGAAATTTAATCAATCTATTTAGTATTTATTTATGAAATAAATGTTTTCCAAATTCAAAATTTTCTACTTTTTGGAAAGTTGGTCATATCACTAAAATAACTAACATTTTCCATATGTCTGCTTTAACTTGGCATCATTTTTCAAACATCTTTTCCTTTCTTTAGGATGTTAGGAGGCTTAAAATATTTCACGAAAATCATCAAAACCTACTTTTGGAGGGTCAGTTTAGTTAGAAGTGACTTTATAAGGCCCACATGACAGAAAACCCCCACAAATGACACCATTTTAGAAACTACACCCCTCAAAATATTCAAAACACCCTTTGGGAATTTTGTTAACCCTATGAGTGTTTCATGAGGGTGAAAGATAAATGAAAGTGAAATTAGAGAAATGTAATTTTATCTTACTATAGATTCATTAAACACTAAAATTTTCACCTTCACAATGGGTTAAAAAGGAAAATGCATTTTACAATGTTGAGGGCAATTCCTCCTGAGTATGCCAATACCCATTTTGTCCCTGTACCCTGCTGTCCGGGCACAGGGGGGCACTTGGAATGGAAAGAGCGTTGTTTCGTTTTTGCAGGGCAAATATGGCTGAAAAAGTTTTCATGTGTCAGGATGCATTTGGAAAGCCATAATGGTACCAAAACAGAGGAAAGCCCCAACAAGAGACACCATTCTGGAAAGTACACCCCTTGGAGAGTTTAGCAACATGTAATTTGTGTATTTTCCCCTACAGGTGTTTGATTCAATTAGGCCCCAAAAGGGAAAAAAGTCACTTTTCCCCCAAATTTTTGTAAGCCACAAGGGATAAAATATGAAACAACCCCATAAATGTGTAAAACTATTTCTCCTAAGCACAGAACTGCACCACTTTTGCATATAAAGTGTTGTATGGGTGCACAGTAGGGCTCAGAAGGGAATGAGGGGCTTTGGCCTTTTAGAAGCCAGATTTGACAATCATCCTTTACATATGTCAGGATGCATTTAGAGAGCCGTAGTGGTACCAAAACAGAGAGGAACCCCAACAAGTATCACCATTTTGGAAAGCACACCCCTTAGAGCAGTGGTGGCGAACCTATGGCACGGGTGCCAGAGGCGGCACTCAAAGCCCTTTTGTTGCTGCCCTCAAAAGGCCAATATGATTGAAAGTTGTTGAAAAGGGAGCAATGAGTTACTGCTTTAATTTTTGGTTGGCACCTCGCGATAAATAAGCAGGGTGTTGGGTTACAGTTTGGGCACTCGGCCTCTAAAAGGTTCGCCATCACTGCCTTAGAGAATTTAGCAAGGTGTAATATGTGCATTTGTCCGTAAAGGTGTTTGATTTAATTAGGACTTAAATAGGACAAAGGTGAACATTTTCTTATAAAGGTCATTTTACTCCTAATTTTATATATCCACAAGGGATAAAAAAAAAAAATGTAATAACCCCTCAAAATGTGTAAACCTATTTCTCTCGAGTGTAGAAGTACCCCACATGTGTATATAAAATGTTGTATGGGCGCACAGTAAAAGGAAAGGGGGATGTTTGCCTTTTAGAAGCCAAATTTGACAGAAATGTTTGACATGCATTTGGAGAACCCTAGTGGTATAAAACAGAGAAGAATCTGAAAAGTGTCCCTAATCTTTGAATGCACACCCCTTAGAGAATTTTGCAATGTGTAATATATGTATTTGCCCCTACAGGTGAATGATCCAATTAGGCCCTAAACATTAAAAAGGTGAAAATCTTCCTATAAATGTCACTTTACCCCTAATTTATGTAAGCCACAAGGGATAATATATTAAATAACCCCAAAAAAGGTGTAAAACTATTTCTCCCGAGTGTAGAAGTACCCCACATGTGCATATAAAATGCTTTATGGGCGCACAGTAGAGGAAAAGAGGGATGTTTGTCTCTTAGAGGCCAAATTTGTAAGAAATCCTTCACATGTGTCAGGATACATTTGGAGAGCTGAAAACCCGAAAAGTGACCCTAATTGTTGAATGTACACCCCTTGGGGAATATAGCAAGGTGTAATATGTGGTGTAGTGTAATACACGTGGTGAAATGAGCATTTTGAACATATAGGTGGTTTCTAAATATGATGTGCGATGGAGTCCAAGATGGAAATTGCAATTATTTCTGGAAAGTTCAGTGCCCGTTATGTGACGCCCCTTATGAAATAATGGAGGGGTATAGGGAGCAACGGGACATAACAGTTGTTATTATTCATTTTACCGAAATTAATTCACAACAGGTTGGGCGTGAATTGTGAATGTCTAGTGTATAAGGAGGTAGTATATATCAAGGGACCAACTAAACTTTTGTCACTCTGGAGGTGTCGCAGGTCTCTTAGTAGTATGTAGTGTCCATCCTAACTTCTCTTTTGGAACAGACTCTTTATTGAGTCCTACCATTAGAAGCAGCAGAATTCACCGGGAAAATGCTGTCCTGGCAAAACACAGGAACATCTAAACCAGAGGTACTGGGGCCCCGTCCTTCTTGTCCCAATATTAGTTTCCTAATATCTTCCTCTTGAAAACAGAGAAATGATACGGCAGGACCTGCACATTGGAACAGCACGTAAGAGTTGTACAGCGTAATCTGTACAATGTGCACGACCAGCGCTTTTGTACCATATCTTCGTTTTAGTAGGGAAATTATCGCCAAGTGTTGCTCTTATTCACCCTAGCGATGCCCATTGTGACGAATATTGCTGCCTTTGGCTGGACCAAATCGACCAGCCAATAGCGGCAAACATGGACAGAGGGGGGCAACAAAACCCCTCTGGACCGCAAGGCAAAATTGGTGGCTGTCAGGAACAGCCGCCACCCTGCCCCAATCACCATGTCTACAGACATGGTGATCGGTATTACTGACGTCATAAGTAAATTCGCTGCTATTGGCTCGTCTGAATTGATGAGCCAATAGCAGCGATCATAAACTGGGGGTGTGTGGGGGGGACGTAACCCTTCTGGTCCATGGGGCAGGATGGATGGCTGTCAGGAACAACCACCGTCTTACCACGATCAGTGAACAGCCGCCGTCTTACCCTGACCGGTGTTGGAAAGTCACTACCAGCCGCACCGTTCTATAACAACGCTCGTTGGGAATACAATCTTTATTTATTTTTTAAGCAATTTAGACAAATAAGGGCTTATTTTTTGCGAGACGAGATGCATTGTAAAAAAAACTTAATTTTAGTGGGTTTTTAGCTTATTGAAGCAATTTTAACTTTTTACGTGTGGAGGAAATGAAAATCATCAATTCTTGTTTTGGATTTTTAGCATTTTTGGGGGGGGGGGGGGTGTTCACTGTAGCATAACAATAATATATTATCTTTATTCTACGGATCACTATGATTACGGTTATACCTCATTTATATAGTTTTATTTTTATTTGTCCAATTTTATTGAAGGAAAACTAGAATAGAAAAAATTGCATTTGTTTTAGTATTGCCATTTTTATAGCGGCATAATTATAGTATTTTTTGGTTTATGGAGCTGGTTGTGAGCTTATTTTTTGCGTGACAAGTTGCTCATTTTATTGGTATCATTTTGGTGCTTGTAACTTTTTTGGATCACTTTTTAGAACATTTTTTGTAAAGCAATTTGATAAAAAGTTTTAATTTTTGGCAAGTTTTTTTTTTTTTTTTTTTTAAACCACGTTCACCTAGAGCAGTGGTTCTCAACCTGTGGGTCGTGACCCCAGCGGGGGTCGAACGACCAAAACACAGGGGTCGGCTAAAGCCTTTGGAGCCACTATTTTAATTGTGTTTTTACTGCAAATCGCATGGTTTGGGGTCACCGCAACATGAGTAACTGTATTGCGGGGTCACAGCATTACAAAGGTTGAGAACCACTGACCTAGAGGGTCCAATTATGATTGGGATATATTGTACAGATTGTTACGGACGCGGCGATACCAAATAAGTGAGGTTTTTTTGTGATTTAGTGTTTTTTATTTAGTGTTTTTTTATTACTTGTGTACAGGGAAATGTGGTGTTTGGGGGGGACTTTCACTTTCTTTTATTATTTATTTTTATTGTAAAAACCCTTTATTTTTACATTTACTGACATCTTAGCTTGAACAAGTGATCTTCTGATCACTTGTTCAAGCTTTTTTACAGGTTACACAGTGCAATACAGATGTATTGCACTGTGTAATGTAAGACACTGAGCATGCTGTGCATGCCCAGTGTCTTACAGCCGGGTCCTGTCAGAAGGCAGGGACCCGGCTTCCGGAGGAAGATCTCACAGCCCCTGGCACCGGCAGTCCCGGATCGGTAAGCGCCGCGGGGGGTCCGATTCAGCTTTAATTTACTTTAAATGCCTCTAACACGCCGCGGTCAGCGCGACCGCGGCGTGTTAGGGGTTAACACCCGCGATTGGAGAAATCTCCCATCACGGGTGTTAGAGGCGGGTGTCAGCTATAATATATAGCCGACACCCGCAGCTTCTGGCAACGGCTCCGTTCAGTAGCCGGCGCCAGAAGCTTGACGTAATAGTACTGCATTTTGCGGGAACGCACCTCCCGCGATGCAGTACTATTACGTCAAATGTCGGGAAGGGGTTAAAGAAGACCCATCACCAGATTTCAGCCCCCTGCACTAATAATGCCCGCTGATAAAGGGTTACAAATCCTCCCCATATCCCCTAAAATTAGCTGCCGGTGAGGCTCTCAACCTTAACTACAGCAGCTTTTCTGATATGCAAATTAGCTTTTCTGACTCGTGTCTGGTGAAACACATGAGACAACACTTTACCACTAGATAAACATGGGGCGGAACAGGCGCACCTAATGCAATAATGGGGTCTTCAACAACAATTATAAAGATGGTTAACAAAAGCATTATCCCTGGGCCCTCATGGATTTAAGAAAATGAGTTCAATAAGGGACTGAAAGGAGTTGTACGAAACGATCTCAGTGAAAAAAAAGTCCTGTGGACAGGAATGCAGCTCTGGATAAAACTCATCACAGTACTACTCAGATTGTATATTATCATGGATAGGTGACAAGAATCTGATGTGGGGTGGGGTGGGGTGGGGGTGGGGGGTGAAAATTAAACCACAGGATCACCCCTGCCTAGGTGAACAGAGATCCCCTTGTCTATTATGTGATCTGCTGCTCCACTTATCTATCCCTGAACTGACAGAGAAGCTGTGGTTGGCACCTGGTTATTTTTGTCAGTTCCATAGAGTTAAATGGTGAAACTTCCTGCCCGCTGCTCTTTTATGGAAGACACACAGGACCCCCCGGTCTCATGGTTACTGGGGGATAGTTGTACGGGGCCCAGTATTCAGACACTGATCCCCTTCCCTGGTGTAAAAGTTCTCACCACGAAACCATCAATCAGGTGAGGGAAGCAACACGTGTCACCCAGAAACCATCAGCAAGCAGGCGTCCAGAGCTTTACCTTTAAAGTTCTTGATGACTAACTTCTTGGCTGAGCCGGGCTTGCTGTTGGCAAAGCTGGAAACCGGAGAGGCTTTGGTGAGCCCGTTGGCATGGTGCCCCGCGGCCACTGGTGATATGAGGGCACTTTTATTCCGCAGGGACTGGGGGGTAGAGGAGGACGAGGAGGGGGACTCCTCTGCCATCTTCACATCGAGTCCCAGAAAGTCCAGAGTGTCCTCAAACCTGAGCTTCTTCTGGATGTGGTTGGAGTTCTTGGAGGGGGAGATGGGGTCGAAGTCGTCCTTGTCTGCTGCGCTACTGCTGTGGTTGGTGATCTTCCTCTTCTTGCTGGTTCCCTCTGCCTTGACCTCCTGGCTGGGAGGGTTGGGGGACGATAAACCTGAGGGGAACATGAACACAGAAGACATAGAAGAGCAGAAGACGTCAGGCCCCGCTCCTGCACCGGCTCCGGAGACTCTACTTTCTGCTTGTTTATTGTCAGAAGACAAGGCACCAAAGATGGCCTCACTTCCTCTCTCAAGGCATCTCGGGTAGAGCGGCCTATACACACTACCGGCGGCCGCGCTGCCCGGAGCCTCCCCCGCCGTTACCCGCGCTTCTCACCTACCGGAAGGGCTGGCGACGAGGTCTTTCATAATGCCCGACCGTGCGGGCCTCATCCGTCGCCTTTCCCTCGCCGAGCTGCCGATCTGATTGGTCCCGGCGGGGAGTTACAGAACTGGGAGGGAGAGAGCGGGGACACTGGATCAGGGGAAGAGGGGCGGGGTTAGCTCTAGACCGGTGACGTCACGGCGTCAGCTGCACCGCCGATTGGTGGAGGTGTGTGACGTGATGGCAGCAGCGTGCTGTATGAGATTATGCCGTCATCCGGCTCTCCCCGCTCGTCCCGTGTTTATATGTCATCATTATGCGCTATAAAAATCTACAACGAGATCCAATTTCCAGCGGTCTTACACATAAGTTGGAGATATAGTCTTACATGACGACATCTACAGTGTTTACTATATAAACACTCTAAGCGGGTCATGACGTATATAAAAGGCGTGCTAAATGTAAATCATATCACCCCATAAATGTTGTGTACTGTTACAATTATGTCTGTGTGACGTTTATTAAAGTGTATTACTAATTATCCGTGATGATTGTGTTTTTAGATGTCAAAGTCATACAGAAGATTCCAGGTTACAGATCTAGGACACACAATAAATAAAGGCAAAATGATCTGTGGGAAGTGACCTGCACCAACCAACTTTTGAAGGAGAGAAAAAGGGAGAAATGAAGCGGCTCGCACAGCATGGCACAAAAAAAAAACATTTGGGTCATAAACTACACCAATTGCCCCACACACTGACATTGCTTTCTGTACTCTTACCTCCCTCCCTTCATATTGTGGCCTCCTATCCTCCATTCCCCTCATATTGTGGCCTCCTATCCTCCACCCCCCTCATATTGTGGCCTCTGGTGCTCCATCCCCCTCATATTGTGGCCTCTGGTGCTCCATCCCCCTCATATTGTGGCCTCTGGTGCTCCATCCCCCTCATATTGTGGCCTCTGGTGCTCCATCCCACTCATATTGTGGCCTCTGGTGCTCCACCCCCCTCATATTGTGGCCTCTTGTCCTCCATCCCCCTCATATTGTTGCCTCTTGTCTTCCATCCCCTGATATTGTGGCCTCCTTTCCTCCATCCCCTTCATATTGTGACCTCCTGGCCTCCATTTCCCTCATATTGTGGCCTTGTGTCCTCCATCCTCCTCGTGTTTTGGCCCCTTGTCCTCCATCCCTTTTATATTGTGGCCTCCTTTTCTCTATCTCTCTCATATTGTGGCCCCTGTTCTCCATCCCTTTTACATTGTGGCCCCTGACCCTTGGAGTTGAACCCAGGTCCCCAGTGCTGCAAGGATGTAATGCTTACCACTAAGCCACCATGCTGCCCTCTAATTAAACAACTAAAAACTTTGTTACTTACCTTTCCCTCGTTCCCCTGCAGCAGTCCTGCTTCCTCTTCTTCTGGCTCTGAGATGACTTGGAGCTACCTCCACACATCTGCAAAAGAAAAGCAGACATGGAGGCTGCAGGAAGCTCATACCTCCTCCTGGTCCCGATCCCTCGGCTACTCTGTAGAAGTAGTGTACGTAGGGTCGGTTCCAGGTTTCAGTAGGGTCCTAGACTCATTAGGCCCCTTTGCAGTGAACTCATGTGGCAGCATTAAAAATTCAGAAATTAAAACAGTTCCCTAAAATATTCCCTAGTTTATCATACCAAACAGCCCCCTCATGGTCATTTTATGTACAGCAACCTTATGGTTGTTTTATATATATATATATATATATATATATAGCCCCCCTCACCCACTGTTTTGCCCAGAGCTGGTGCTGGCACTGAGTGTACAGGACCAGGAGGAAGCGGGAAAAAGTGGGGCAATTCGGAACAATCTCCAAATCAACATGTCCTGTCAAATCCAGGACAGGTGGGAGCCAAGTGTGTCTGCTGTGGGGATGCCCTGTCACAAGTTATATCACTGCACTGCTCCAACAGCTGTAGGTAGGGGAATGTCCTGACTATCACAGGCACTCCAATTCACTATCTAAGAGATTGGCAGAGATGTGCTCAGCAATATTTAATTGAGTGGAAGGTTGAGACTAATGGACTAGTGATTGGCGGTGGCCATTCTCTTGATTGTTGGCGGGCTCAGCAATCGAATACCTAGTTATCAGATTTTTATCCACTATCCTGTGGATAAGGGATAATAATTAAACTTGAGACAATCCTTTTAACTTTTTTTGTGAAACGAAATATCCTGTTTTCTATATGGCTACATTTCTTGAATTTCTTTAAAATCGAGGACACAGACAATATTTGTGCCCCCTATTTCCCCTACTTTGGGCCAATTGGCATCAGCCTTTCTGGGGGTTTTTTTGCCTTCCACTGAATCAACAATGTATAACTGTCAGGATTCAGGGGTAGTGGAGCCATTGTACCACCACGGACGATCATGTAAGCCGACACCTGGGAGCGGAGTCTAAGTGGCACCCCATTATCACCAGAGCCCACCGCAAAGCGGGTTGGATTTGAAGTCCCCCCTTCCTAACATTTTCGGCTCAATCAATTACTACACTTTGTACAATCCATACCCCGAGGCACGTCCACAGACTCCCGAACAGTATTCGAGAGCATTTGCCTGAATAACCCATTTGGCCGAGGGACAATTCCCCTCTTATACTCAATCTTTAATGCCCCTCCCCCAGACTTCAAGTCGTGATTTATGGATCAGTGGGAATCAGATTTAGGCTGTGAACTGTCCTTGACGAGATGGGGACATTGTTGCTCCACTCTGGCAAAGGGCAGCCTTCAGGTATCATTGACGGAGACCTCCCTTAGGTTACTACATAGAGTTAATTACGTTCCCGCCCGTCTGGCCACTATGTATCCCCAGCTACCCAATACCTGCCTTAGAGGCTGGAATGCTCTGGATGATATGGTCCACATCTGGTGGCACTGCCCCCTGGTGGCCTCTATCTGGGACAATGTTAAGACCCTTATACGCTCTGTATTGGGTAATGCAACCCTGGTAACTCCTGCTGTATTCCTGTACTATCTTAGGGGATAAACCAGCAAGGGTCAAAAATAAAGTGCATCAATTGACTCAGTTTATAGCATTGGCAACTAGAATCCATATAGCGGCAAAATAGTTGTGGCATTGTCTTATGGCGGTTTACACTTTTCTCACTGTTCCGGACCGGAGAATAGGCAGGGAGGGTAGGCATACTCCTCTCTCCACAATGCACTTTCCAGGTCATTCCTCCTGTACCATCTTTTACTTTCCCATCTGTTGAGGTTCACACCCTCAGACTTTTCCACCCATTCTCTCTTCATGTGGCTGTAGTATACCGTCCTCCTGGCTCACCCTATCAGTTCCTCGACCACTTTGCCTCTTGGCTCTCTCACTTTCTATCCTGTGGCATTCCAACCATTATTATGGGAGACTTCAACATCCCTATTAACACTCCCATTTCCCCTCCTGCCTCTTCTGAAAGAAACATCCTCGATTTGGTCTTCTCCCGACCATTTTCAATATCTAATTTTATCAATTCTTCCTTTCCACTTTCAGACCATAACCTCCTTTCTTTTACTTTTAATAACCCTTCACCTTCTCACAATCCTTCCACCCATCATTCATACCAGAACCCACGTGCAATAGATACTCACCAACTCACAAAAACGTGCCAGTCTGCACTGTGCCCCATCTCCACTTTCACCAGTCCAGACCTGGCCACTAACCACTATAATCACACTGTCAGAAGCGCGCTAGATGAGATGGCACCTCTCATTATCCGAAATGTTTAACACACTTGCAGGCAACCTTGGCACACCGAATAAACTCGCTTAGTCAGTGCTCCAGGATTGCCGAATGTCTGTGGAGAAAATCGCGCACATCTGCAGACTTTTTACTCTTCAAATTTATGCTAAAAACCTATAACTCTGCCCTTCACCTTGCTAAACAGGTCTATTTTACTAATCTCATATCCTCTCTCTCTCTGACAACTCCAAAAGGCTCTTTGATACTCTTCACTCCTTACTAACACCAAAGGTGGAGCCACCTTTCACAGACCTTGGGGCTGAAGACCTGGCCACCTACTTTAAAGAGAACCTACCACCACGAATCTACCTATAAAGGTAGATCGGGTGGTAGGTGGATGTAAGGGACGTGAGGATAGCTCTTTTTAGAGCTAATCCTCACGTCCCCGCTAACTTTTGGGAAACTTTATTAACCTAATATGTAAATTTAGTTATGCGGCTACTGGGGCGTGGAGTAGCCGGCACGAGGCTACACAGCGCGGCTACTCCACGCCCCAGTAGCCACATTACTCCTCCTACCCTGTTGTGTCCGGCGCGCAGCTCCTCGTAGCTGCGCGCCCTCGTCCGATATGATGGCGTTCTGCGCTTGCGCAGAACGCCGGCTGAGCAGTCCCAGATCCGAGGCTGGAGCTACTGCGCATGCGCAGTAGCCGTCTTGTCAGACGAGGGCGCGCAGCTACGAGGAGCTGCGCGCCGCACACAACAGGGTAGGAGGAGTAATGTGGCTACTGGGGCATGGAGTGGCCGCGCTGTGTAGCCTCGTGCCAGCTACTCCACGCCCCAGTAGCCGCATAACTAAATTTACATATTAGGTTAATAAAGTTTCCCAAAAGTTAGCGGGGACGTGAGGATTAGCTCTAAAAACAGCTATCCTCACGTCCCTTACATCCACCTACCACCCGATCTACCTTTATAGGTAGATTCGTGGTGGTAGGTTCCCTTTAAGGATAAAATTGATTATATTCACCAGGAAATAATTGCTTAATCCTCTCACCCCACTATCTTGGACCCTGTACATAAGATGGTGGCTGATGTCTGGTTCAAGCAGCAGAATTTTTATTTATTAAATTATTTTATATTTTTCCCTTATAAAGAATTGCTGGGCCACTCTAAAACCTCTTGTGTCAACACCCTCATCCTCATAGTCTCTAAGCTCTTGTGAGCAGAGCCCTCACTCCTATTGTTCCATATGACTGTTTGTTCTTTGAAATGTAATATTATATTTGTATTTTTCCCCTATGATTTGTAAAGTGCTACAGAATTTGATGGCACTATATAAAGATTATTAATATTATTATTATATCTCTTAGCCTGCCGTCTATATTACTGCTTATCCTGCAATATTGGAGTTTGGCCAGTAGGGGGAGCTGGAGTATTAGGACAGTGGGTATGATCATGTGCTTTGCACTGCCCTGAGGACTTGTGTATTGGTGACTTGGGTTCACATTTTTTTATGTTTTTATTGGGTGTCTTTTGTTGTGATGAAATTTTGCCAATAAAGTATTTGATTTTTTTTTACCCTTTTTCACTTGCTTCTGTTCTTTTTACAATTTAATGCTGTTCGTTTTTGGCAATTTGTGGTCTTTACGTAGGGCCCATTCTTTTTAGCCTTAATGCACACAAAGACGGTGTCACTGGCACTCGCAAAACATTCGAAGATCTATGGGAATTCTGTGGCTCCCTGGGCATTCTGGTTAGGCTCATCATTAGACCCTCCGGTTATCGCGTTCCAGTCCACTGACAAAGACACCGAGCTTTGACTGCAGAGGCAACCCCGACTCCCTCAGGTCCACCGCAATCTTCCCTCTTTTTATTTATTTATGTATAGAACAAGTCATTATAATTAATACTGACACTCCTACTAGTGGTTATTTGGTATAGCACCCCTCCCCCCCTTTTTTTCCAGCCTTTTCTTCTCTATACTATTCTGTACACCAGCCCATATACAGGTGACTGGTTTCCATTTTGGAGCCTGGGAGCTGCTATGCCAATCACCACTACTGGATCCTACCGCAGATTACTCGTTAAGGGAGCTATATCCGTTGTACAAGAATTTAACAGGTGAGTACCAATAGCCTACAACTATAATGTTCTGCCAGACGATATCACCCAAGGCGCTATCCTCTGTGCTATGCTTTTTACAATTCAAATCCTGGGGATTCCCTCTTCATACTGATTGAATTTTTCTGGTACGTCGGGTCGTGGGGCTCTCGTGGGAGGCAACCTTGGTGCATAGATTAACTTTTTTCTGTTTCGGAGTCTTTGGAGCCGAGTTCTGGCGGGAATAATGTGACCTATTCTCCAGATAGAAGAAGAATATGAAAGAGAATTCCACTGACTAAGTAACCTGTCTGCCTGCCCAACTCCAAGGCAAGCCGCCTGTCCTTCCCGACTGCCTGTCCGAAGCCATGAGCAGTCACCCACTGCATGTCCCCCCTGTCCTGCCAGTTGCCTGCTGCCACAGACATCTGTCCCCGATACCATGGACAATTGGCCACCCAAATCAGACAAGTGTCCCCCATGCCATGGGCAGCTGCCCGCTCACCGCTGCAGACACCTGGCCTGCCTGCCCAACTCCAAGGCAAACCGCCTACCCATTGCCACAGACACCTGTCCTCCCTGTCCATCCGTCTCCACAGCCAGCTGCCTGCCCACCACCACAGATATCTGTCCTGCTGGCCCGGAGCGACGGCCATCCGCCCACCCAGCCTCACAGATATATGCATACGTATGTTGTGTGTGAGTGTATATGGTGTTTATGTATGTGCTGTATAAGTGTATATGTTGTTTGTGTTTTCCAGCACTCAGCCAAATCCTTTAGGTAATTCAGATACCTATCTACATCCTAAATTTGTACCTAAATAATAACATTTTCAGTCTAAATTTCACTTACAGCTTTTCAACCACAGTAATTCCTTTCCTAGATATACTGCTAATAGGTAATTCACACAAAGCCATATATGCCAACAAACCTCTACAGAAAGCCCACAGCAGGCAACACCTTATTTCATTCTACATTCCACCATCCTCCACATGTGGCACAGAATCTCCCCATTGGCGAATTTGTGAGAGCAAAAAGAATCTGCTCTTCCAGCATTGGGGGTCAAATACTAAGGGCCCAAATCGCATTGTAGATCCAGACAAAAAAAAAATTGGCCCCAGTGACAATTGGAGTTTAAACATTTTTTGCTGTAATGGGACCAAGGATTATCAATAAAGCTTCATTACAGACACCTTACAGCTGATCATTGCAATCTGGTACTATAGCAAAGCATTCAGAAAGCTTCACCAGAGGTCAGAGGGGTCTGTCTGTAACTATGGGTTGTCTGTAAGTCGGGTGTCCTTAAGTAGGGGACCACCTGTACTTCTTTCACACAATTGATAAAGAAATACTGGAGTTCGCTGAAAGTGCACTGTTCGTCTATGCTGTGTGCGACGATTCACTAAGACCGTGCGCCAGAAATCATGAATGTGTCGCCTCCCTGCTCAGAGTTCACCATCTTTTTTGTGGTGCATGTAAGTGCAAGGGCTTGCGACACAAATTTAAAAGTTAAATCCAGCGTACAGTCTGAATGGGTCGGATCGTCCGGCGGCTCGCCCCCCAATGGAAGCCAGCGCAGTCCAACGAAAGTGTGCATGTGACCCTTAGTAAAAGAGGCCCTATGTGTCAAGAACAATGAACAGTATACAGAAAAGATGGAGAAAGGATACACTTTACAAAACAACTAATACACAAAACAAAAAGTCTCAGAAGACCAATCAGATTTCGCAAAGGTAGCGGAACAGAAGACGGAGACTGTGGCAGCATTGCTTCTATCTACATCGATCCACCAGTGGGCATAGACAAGCTGAGAAGCCAAATAGTGCAAATACAAATAGGAAGCAGCTAACTAACTTAATTAGGAGGATACAGCAGTCAAACAGGAATTTTCTCTTTATAAAATAATTATCCCCTATCTACAGGCTTACATTAGAGTTACCTTTTATTTCCAGGTTTTAATGTTATTGAGAAGACATGAAGTGCCTTTCAGCATATCAGTGACAATATTCTCACCCTAAGGGCTCATTCACACTGCCGTCTGCGGGGCCGTACATGCGGCCACAAATTGTACGTCCCCATAGATGGCAATAGCGGCACAGCGGGGATCCGATCCGGGCCGCACGCCGCAAAAAGATAGAGCAAGCTCTATCTTTCGGCGGATGTGCGGCCATGTGCCGCTATTTCCTATGGAGGGAGGAGGGGTCACCTCCTCCTCACCTCCAGCACACGGCGGTATGCCTGCACGGCACCGACACACAAAACATTTGCGTTTTATAAATGGACACAAGGTGGGGTCACCTACTTACCAAACTGGTATGAATAGGTGTGTGCTGCCAACACATTAAGACATTGGCCCGCATTTATTAAATCATTTGTGCCAGTTTTCTGACTGACTTTGCGCACAAAAGAATGTGCAAACTGCTGGCGCATGTATTTATAAAGAGCTTGCACCAGTACAGTGTCATGGCTGCACTGTGTCTGTCGTGCCACAAAATTATGCACCTAAAGGGCAGACTGGTCAAATAATAAACACTTACTAACCCAGAGCCGGATTGGCCCCTTTAATACCGCATAGTCCAAATATAAATAACCACCCAGAAACCGTTGCTTAACCATTATCAATTATGGGTAGACTCGGGGTCGGCCACCGGGCGCAAAATCTGGTGGAGTCCCCCACAGAATGAAGCCCTCACAGGGTACTCATTGACATCCATGAAAGGGATGTAAGGGGGACCGTGATCTGTCCATAAATTGTGCACCCCATAGATATTTACAACGCCACAGTAATGAGTATATAGCCCCCAGTAATTAATATGCAGCCCCTCAGTCATTAATAAAAATGCAGTCCCCAGTCATATACACAGCCCCCCCAGTCATATACACAGCTCCCCCCATTAATTAATATATACAACCCCCCGGTCCTATCCACAACCCCCTTGCCCCGGTCATATACACAGCCCCCGGTCATATACACAGCCACCCAGTCATTAATAAATATGCAGTCCCCAATGTACAATATACCAGCAACTAATATAATGTATACAAGTTACTAGGGGGCTGCGTATTGTACACTGGGAGTTATATACCGTATACAGCCTCCAGTGTACAATATACAACCACTAGTAACTAGCCCACAATGTAAAATATACAGCCCCACTGTAATGAATAACAAGCCCCCAGTATAAAAAAATAAATCTGTACCCACCTTCTCCCGTTCCCCCAATGTACGGCGACCTCCTCCTCTTTCGCGATGTCAGCGTCCTGCCGGTGCAAGGATGCCGACATACTATGCACACAAGTGTACTCACTAATACCTGGCTCTCCGAACGAAGCGGTTAGCCGAAATTCTACCAGGAACAAATAGTTGGCGAATTTAAGGGCAAAGTGGGGGAACTTATTTAGGTGGTAAATCTATTGGCATGAAAACGCGATGATTTTGAATTTCGAAAATGGCAAAATTCTACATTTTTTCTTTTTTTTGTAAATAAACGCAAAACTTATTAGTCAAAATTTACCACTAAAATGAAGTACAACATGTGGGGAAAAAACTCAGAATCGTTTTGATAAGTTCAAAAGTTATAACCATACAAAGCAACGCAAGTCAGAATCCAAAAAATGCTATAAAATGGCTTCGTCCTTAATGGGGTTAATCATTTATTGCCCTTTTAACTGTCGCTGTAAGCCACACGGGGTGTAATCTCGCCTGTCTAGACTTGTTACCCATTGGAATAAATTTAGTATAAAGTATAAAAACCCAGGATAGATTTGAATTTCTTCCATTTAACATTAGTATCACCATGTGACAGTATCTGATCCCAGTCTTTATCCTGTAGCGCAGCCCTGAATTGCGCAAAATTTGCTTTCTGAAAGTTCTATGTTTTCATTTCAATTTTCCCACGTTTTTGCTTTTTACAGTTTAGAAGGAAATTAATTATGTAATGATCGTTGTTCCTAAGGGTTTCCAGGACAATCTCCGCATTGTTAGAAATCACAAGGTCCAACAATGCGTCACCTCTTGTGGGATCTTCTACAAGCTGCAGCATAAAATTATCCTGCAGAAAGTTGATAAAATGGGGGTCATTTACTAAGGGCCCGATTTGCATTTTTCCGACGTGTTACCGGAAAATTTCCAATTTGCGCCGATTGTACCTGAATTGCCCCGGGATTTTGGACCACGCGATCGGATTGTGGCGCATCGGCACCGGCATGCACGCGACGGAAATCGGGGGCGTGGCCGAACGAAAACCCGACGGATTCGGAAAACCCGCCGCATTTAAAAAAGGAAATTGTGTCGCGGAGCTTGCACTCACCTTCATCCAGGATAGGATCGTGAACTTCAGTGCATTTCAGGGAACTTCAGCGCAGCAGCGCCACCTGGTGGATGTCGGAGGAACTGCCTTGATGAATCCCAGCCGGACGCAAATCCAGTGCAGAGAACGCGCCGCTGGATCGCGAACGGACCGGGTAAGTAAATCTGCCCCAATGTCTCCCCCTCACAGATGAAGAAGAGCCCTGACCCCAATTTATATTTGGATAGTTAAAGTCTCACATTATCACTACGGCCCCCTCCTGTGCAGCCCGCCCCATCTGTTTATATAGGTGACCCTCTATTTCCACATACACCACCTACCATCCTATTACATGTACATATACACCACCTCCCCTCCTATTACATGTACATATACACAACCTCCCCTCCTATTACATGTACATATACACAACCTCCCCTCCTATTACATGTACATATACACCACCTCCTCTCCTATTACATGTACATATACACCACCACCCCTCCTATTACATGTACATATACACAACCTCCGCTCCTATTACATGTACATATACACCACCTCCCCTCCTATTACATGTACATATACACAACCTCCGCTCCTATTACATGTACATATACACCACCTCCTCTCCTATTACATGTACATATACACCGCCTCCCCTCCTATTACATATATACATACACCACCTCCCCTCCTATTACATGTACATATACACCACCTCCTCTCCTATTACATGTACATATACACCACCTCCCCTCCTATTACATGTACATATACACAACCTCCCCTCCTATTACATGTACATATACACCACCTCCTCTCCTATTACATGTACATATACACCACCTCCCCTCCTATTACATGTACATATACACAACCTCCGCTCCTATTACATGTACATATACACCACCTCCCCTCCTATTACATGTACATATACACCACCTCCCCTCCTATTACATGTACATATACACAACCTCCTCTCCTATTACATGTACATATACACCACCTCCCCTCCTATTACATATATACATACACCACCTCCCCTCCTATTACATGTACATATACACCACCTCCTCTCCTATTACATGTACATATACACCACCTCCCCTCCTATTACATGTACATATACACAACCTCCCCTCCTATTACATGTACATATACACCACCTCCTCTCCTATTACATGTACATATACACCACCTCCCCTCCTATTACATGTACACATACACCACCTCCCCTCCTATTACATGTACACATACACCACCTCCCCTCCTATTACATGTACACATACACCCCCTCCCCTCCTATTACATGTACACATACACCACCTCCCCTCCTATTACATGTACATATACACCACCTCCTCTCCTATTACATGTACATATACACCACCTCCCCTCCTATTACATGTACATATACACAACCTTCTCCTATTACATGTACATATACACCACCTCCCCTCCTATTACATGTACATATACACCACCTCCCCTCATATTACATGTACATATACACCACCTCCAATCCTATTACATATATACATACATCACTTCCCCTCCTATTACATGTACATATACACCCCCCTCCTATTACATGTACATATACACCACCTCCCCTCCCATTTGCCCTGTCTTTCCGAAAGTGTAAAACCTTGAATATTAACACCCAGTCATGTGATGCCTCGAGCCATGTCTCTGCTTCACCAACAACATCTAATTGTTCCTCTAATACCAGCACCTCAAGCTCACCCATTTTGCCTGCGATACTTCTAGCATTTGTGAACATACATTTTAATTTTCCACAGTTATTTATTTGATTTATAGTAATTTTACTGGCACATTCCGTATATACTCGTGTATAAGCCAAGCTGTACAGCACAAAAAAAGATCTGCCAGTCCGCGACTGTTACAGAATACAGAAGAAAGAAGAGGCGCTGCGCCGAGCAACGGGGCGCCAGAGGGTGAGTATGTAAGTTTACTACTGGGTGTATGGCTGTATACTACTGGGGGCTGGCTGGCTGTATACTACATGGGGGCTGGCTGGCTGTATACTACAAGGGGCAGGCTGGTTGTATACTACATGGGAGCAGGCTGGCTGTATACTACTGGGGGCTAGCTGGCTGTATACTACTGGGGGCTTGCTGTATACCACTGGGGGCTGGCAGGCTGTATGCTACGGGCGGCTGGCTGTATACTACCTGGGGCTGGCTGTATACTACATGGGGGGTGGCTATATACTACAGGGGGCTGATTGGCTATATACTGGAGGCTGTGACCAATGCATTTCCCACCCTCAGCTTATACTCGAGTCAATAGGTTTTCTCAATTTTTGGTGGTAAAAGGGGTCTCTGCTTATACTTGGGTCAGCTTATACACGAGTATATACGGCATATCCTCACAATTGTTTTGAAACTTGTGGATTTCCTTATCCACTGCCTTACCCATTCACCACCCACCAACATAACCTGTCCCCTCTCTGACCTGTCTACCCCTTTTGTGTCTTCCTTTTTCTTCTCCCCCGATCCTAGTTTAAATACTCTGCCACCCCAGCTAGAATCTTCTCCATTAAGTTGCAAGTTATCTTGTATCCTAAAGAAAAGTCAGCCCAGTGCTCTAGGAACCCAAATCCCTCTGCTCTACACCAGGATCTGAGCCATGCATTCAACTCCCTGAGCTCCCGCTGTCTGCTCTGTGTAGCGCATTTTATTTTTATTTATCTTAGAACATTGTTTCTAAACCTTTGTAAGTTAAGCAGCTCCCAGCATCAAGAAATGTTTGTCTATTGCTCACTTCTAGATTATAACAAGGTTATTCTCAGACAGTTGGTGAACTCCGTCGGACCTGAGCGGTAAGCAACACATGCTGAATATCGGGCGCACGATCTTAGTCGGACAATGCACTTTCGGTCAACTCCAGGGACGGGGTAAGTAAATGTGCCCCAATATTACAAACCTTCCACCTGCAGGACATGATATCATTAGCCCACCTGAAGTACGGTATATTACTATCTCACCTGCTGTACACTATAGTAACACTAGCTCACCCTGCAGTACACTATAGTAATACTAGCTCACCCTGCTGTACACTATAGTAATACTAGCTCACCCTGCTGTACAGTATATTAACACTAGCTCACCCTGCTGTACACTACAGTAATACTAGCTCACCCTGCTGTACAGTATAGTAACACTAGCTCACCCTGCTGTACAGTATATTAACACTAGCTCACCCTGCTGTACACTACAGTAATACTAGCACACCCTGCTGTACACTATAGTAATACTAGCTCACCCTGCAGTACACTATAGTAATGCTAGCTCACCCTGCTGTACACTATAGTAATACTAGCTCACCCTGCTGTACAGTATATTAACACTAGCTCACCCTGCTGTACACTATAGTAATACTAGCTCACCCTGCAGTGCCCTAAAGTAATACTAGCTCACTCTGCTGTACACTATAGTAATAATAGCTCACCCTGTAGTACAGTATAGTCATACTAGCACACCCTGCTGTACACTATAGTAATACTAGCCCACCCTGCTGTACACTATAGTAATACTAGCTCACCCTGCTGTACTATATAGTAATACTAGCCCTCCACCTGCTGTACACTATAGTAACACTAGCCCACCCTGCTGTACACTATAGTAATACTCGCTCACCCTGCTGTACACTATAGTAATACTAGCCCACCCTGCTTTACACTATAGTAATACTAGCACACCCTGCTGTACACTATAGTAATACTTTCACACCCTGCTGTACACTATAGTAATACTAGCTCACCCTGCAGTACAGTATAGTAATACTAGCACACCCTGCTGTACACTATAGTAATACTAGCCCACCCTGCTTTACACTAGAGTAATACTAGCACACCCTGCTGTACACTATAGTAATACTAACTCACCCTGCTTTACACTAGAGTAATACTAGCACACCCTGCTGTACACTATAGTAATACTAGGCCACCCTGCTGTACACTATAGTAATACTAGCCCACCCTGCTGTACACTATAGTAATACTAGCCCTCCACCTGCAGTACACTATAGTAATACTAGCACACCCTGCTGTACACTATAGTAACACTAGCCCACCCTGCTGTACACTATAGTAATACTAGCCCTCCCTGCTGTACACTATAGTAATACTAGCCCACCCTGCTGTACACTATAGTAATACTAGCCCTCCACCTGCAGTACACTATAGTAATACTAGCACACCCTGCTGTACACTATATTAACACTAGCCCACCCTGCTGTACACTATAGTAATACTAGCCCTCCCTGCTGTACACTATAGTAATACTAGCCCAACCTACAGTACACTATAGTCATACTAGCCCACCCTGCAGTACACTATAGTAACACTAGCCCACCCTGCTGTATACTATAGTAATACTAGCCCACCCTGCTGTACACTATAGTAACACTAGCCCACCCTGCTGTATACTATAGTAATACTAGCTCACCCTGCAGTACACTATAGTAATACTAGCCCACCCTGCTGTACACTATAGTAATACTAGCTCACCCTGCAGTACAGTATAGTAATACTAGCCCACCCTGCTGTACACTATAGTAACACTAGCCCACCCTGCTGTATACTATAGTAATACTAGCTCACCCTGCAGTACACTATAGTAATACTAGCCCACCCTGCTGTACACTATAGTAATACTAGCACACCCTGCTTTACACTATGTAATACTAGCACACCCTGCTGTACACTATAGTAATACTAGGCCACCCTGCTGTACACTATAGTAACACTAGCCCACCCTGCTGTACACTATAGTAATATTAGCCCACCCTGCTGTACACCATAGTAATATTAGCCCACCCTGCTGTACACTACAGTAATACTAGCCCTCCACCTGCTGTACACTATAGTAATACTAGCCCTCCACCTGCTGTACACTATAGTAACACTAGCCCACCCTGCTGTACACTATAGTAATACTAGCTCACCCTGCTGTACACTATAGTAATACTAGCCCACCCTGCTGTACACTATAGTAATACTAGCCCTCCACCTGCAGTACACTATAGTAACACTAGCCCACCCTGCTGTACACTATAGTAACACTAGCACACCCTGCTGTACTATATAGTAATACTAGCCCACCCTGCTGTACACTATAGTAATAATAGCCCACCCTGCTGTACACTATAGTAATACTATCACACTCTGCTGTACTATATAGTAATACTAGCCCACCCTGCTGTACACTATAGTAATACTAGCCCACCTTGCTGTACACTATAGTAACACTAGCCCATCCTGCGGTACACTATAGTAATACTAGCCCACCCTGCAGTGCACTATAGTAACGCTAGCTCACCCTGCTGTACACTAAAGTAATACTAGCCCACCCTGCTGTACACTATAGTAACATTAGCCCACCCTGCTGTACACTATAGTAACGCTAGCTCACCTTGCTGTACACTATAGTAACGCTAGCTCACCCTGCAGTACACTATAGTAACGCTAGCTCACCCTGCTGTACACTATAGTAACGCTAGCTCACCCTGCTGTACACTATAGTAGTAATACTAGCCCTCCACCTGCAGTACATATTATCAGCCCACCACCCCTGCTGTACAGTATGTGACTTTTCTTTGGAATATTGCCCTATGTAGGTTTATCAGGGCAGTGCACGTTTTATACAATGGGTGACAACGTCTCCATGGAAACAATGCGCTTTGACCGCGTTGACTCATGCCCCGCCCCTGTGTGATCTCTTCCGCCCGTAGTTCAATGCTCCCGCCCCGACTACATCACTTCCGTTGGGCTTTAGGGGTGTGATTATTATCCAGAGCCGGCGTGGTCGGCGGGCCACTCGTGCTGTACCCCGGATGTGATACCCTCACCTTTAACCCTAACGTTCCCATTAGCCATCGGTCCTTGAAGGTTTCAGCATGTTCAAGAAGTGAGTGCATGAATGTCTGATCCTTCGTTCTGGGTGATAGGGCTGCCTACAGCGGTGGGTACCATGAGGCCTTGACATACGATCATCATATGCATAGCTGTCAAATGATGAGTGCTGCCTCAGATGAGTATGTTATATACTGGGAGGTTATCACCAGTTACTAGTGACTGTGCTTTCTGTCAGTGAATGAAAACCTTCCACCCTGCTGTATTAATGCCCCGGGACATATCAGATGTTTAGGCCACTTCTGTTTTCTGCACAAAGGACTTCTCACACTAGATAACATTGTAGCAAATCCTCTAATATGAGAGACGCTTAGCATTTCTTTGTTTTAAGATATATAATAACTGATGGCTGCTAAATTATAAGATCTCACCAATCCAATGTGTGTTCCTCATGAAATAGTTCTGAATCATCTTTTCATGTAACTGAGTTCTGTAATTCTATTGTACATGAATGCATACATTGTCAGCAGGGCGTGTCCCTGTCCTATCAGCGCTGAACAGAATTTAGCACTGGCAGCACCTGTCAATAAATGTCTAGGAGGAATAGCAGAGGGACATCACACCATAGAGGAATTAGGAATACAAAGTTACTAATCCAGACATGTCAAGGGGTAAAGCAACTTTTCCAAGGTTCATTTTTCCTTATTGCAGCACAAGGTAAAGAAAACGGCTACATGAGCTGAAATGCCTCACATTACGTGGACAGCAATCCTTTCAGCTGCTCTGAGGTCCTGCATTTTCCCTACAGTCTCCAATTGGGATGGAATTGCCTCAGTGACACATTTCTAGTGATTCAAATAGCACATCAGTGGGGTTACACTGTAAGTGACCCTGATATTGGTCTTCTATGGGTCTGTGAATCACAGACCATGGCATGTCCTCTTTCCCGAACTGACCACAGAACGGATGATAGGACTTCCTGTATCATGATGAAATATGATACAGGGAGCCTCTTCTTCTTGTGACCTTGATTACAGATGACTGATAATATTTGTATCATATATAGTCTTGTCCCCAGAAATTTGGTCGGTCCACGGTTAACAGACTACACTAAATCCCTTTAAAGAAAATCTACTATCAAAGTCAAGTATGATAAACCAGGGACAGTTACTCATAGATCCAGGCACAGTGATTGTGGTAGTCTTATATTTCTTATCCATGTCCTCCCTCTTTTTAAAATCCAAATTATGCTAATGAGCCCAAAGAGTCCTGGGAGTTGTTACCAGAGCCCCTGCATGCTGTAGCTTCACGAGCAGTTACACTGTGAGGGGTACTTCCTCCTCCCACTGTGTGCTAAAAATTCTTCTGCTGCGGTGAGATAACATCGGGCAGAGTGAAGGGGAAGTGCTGATGAACAGTGGGTGAGACAGTCTAACAGCCTGTGAAGCTCCCTGTGAATGTCCCCTAGAGCAGTGATTTTCAACCTGTGTGCCGCGGCACATGGTTGAGTGTGCCGCGGGGAAAGTTCCCCTAACTATGGTGCCCCTGTGTAGCTGTGCCGCCGCGCCCCTGTGTTTCTGCCCCCATACTTACCTACAAGCCCCACGTCGGTGATCCGCCCACCTTCTGTAGCTCCTGCACCGTGCGGCCTATGTGACGAGACCTGACGTCAGGTCGCGTAAGTACCGTGACCAGAGGCGCGCGGTGCAGGAGCTACAGAAGGTGGGCGGATCGCCATTAGGAGTGAAGGTACGCGGAAGAAGACATCAAGGGTAAGTAAGCTCTTAATTAGTAAAGGGAGGCCGCTAGGGGCTCTTAATTAGTAAAGGGAGGCCGCTAGGGGCTCTTAATTAGTAAAGGGAGGCCGCTAGGGGCTCTTAATTAGTAAAGGGAGGCCGCTAGGGGCTCTTAATTAGTAAAGGGAGGCCGCTAGGGGCTCTTAATTAGTAAAGGGAGGCCGCTAGGGGCTCTTAATTAGTAAAGGGAGGCCGCTAGGGGCTCTTAATTAGTAAAGGGAGGCCGCTAGGGGCTCTTAATTAGTAAAGGGAGGCCGCTAGGGGCTCTTAATTAGTAAAGGGAGGCCGCTAGGGGCTCTTAATTAGTAAAGGGAGGCCGCTAGGGGCTCTTAATTAGTAAAGGGAGGCCGCTAGGGGCTCTTAATTAGTAAAGGGAGGCCGCTAGGGGCTCTTAATTAGTAAAGGGAGGCCGCTAGGGGCTCTTAATTAGTAAAGGGAGGCCGCTAGGGGCTCTTAATTAGTAAAGGGAGGCCGCTAGGGGGTTTTTATTAGTAAAGAGAGGCCTTTTATGACTGTTTTAGTGTCATTTTGTGCTATTTTGGTTGGTGGTGTGCCCCAGGATTTTCTAAGTATAAAAAGTGTGCCGCGGCTCAAAAAAGGTTGAAAATCACTGCCCTAGAGCCCTTCAGGATCATTGGCAAAATTTAAAAAGTTGATTTTAGAAGGCAGGAGGCCACGGATAACAAATACAGGCGGTCCCCTACTTAAGGACACCCGACTTACAGACAACCCATAGTTACAGACAGACCCCTCTGCCCCATGTGACCTCTGGTGAAGCTCTCTGGATGCTTTACTATAGTCCCAGACTGCAATGATCAGCTGTAAGATGTCTGTAATGAAGCTTTATTGATAATTCTTGGTCCAATTACACCAAAAATTTTGAAACTCCAATTGTCACTGGGGCAAAAGAAAAAAAATTGTCTAAAACTTCCATTATAAAATATACAGTTTCGACTTGCATACAAATTCAACTTAAGAACAAACCTCCAGACCCTATCTTGTATGTAACCCGGGGACTGCCTGTATAAGACGATTATCACAGTCACAGTGCCTGGATCTATGAGTATATCTATATCTATGAGAATAAATTTGTCTCGTTCAACATACAAGCAACTCTCTTCTTTCCCTTCTTTTGGAGAAAAGTTAGAGGTTGTCTGGTGGTTGAAAAAGATGGTTACTGTCATACCGGACCATGGATAGTGCATGGGATTTCAGCTAAGCTCTTCCCATTTCTGTACAGCTGAGCTGCAATACCAGCACGAACCATGGCCAGGTGTGGTACTGTTTTTGGAAGAAAGATGGGAATATCTTTCATCTGAAGTATAAGACAAATTGATGTGTGTTCCCAAAGCTGCCAATCATAGCTCTAATAATAGGGGTGGAGGACACATAATCATTGCTGATGTATCACAAGCTGACTCTGCTAACAATTTGTAACTTTTCTTTTTTTTTTTTTTTGCTGCAGATTTGATGAAAAGGAAAATGTATCTAACTGCATTCAATTAAAGACATCTGTAATAAAAGGCATAAAAAACCAGCTAAATGACCAGTTTCCTGGAATTGACCAATGGCTCAATCAGATAATGCCCAAAAAGGACCCTGTGAAAATAGTACGATGGTGAGTAATATATAGGGCGCACTACTTCATCTTCTAGCCCCTTATCTCCACTAATAGCCAATGATGGAGAAAGGTTTGACAACTTCCATATTAAAAGGGCGGCGTAACTCCATGTTTATAGTGTAGGAACTATAGTACAGGATGCCTATCAGCAGTCAGCACAGTCTAGGACTGCTCTGCCTGACTATCTGTTTCTTTCCCAGCCATGAACACATTGAAATATTAACCGTGAATGGAGAGCTGCTGTTCTTCAGACAAAGGGAAGGTCCGTTCTATCCGACACTGAGGCTGCTTCATAAGTGTAAGTTTTCTGCATCAGCATTAACATGTGTTTCTCCTGATATGTCTGTGATATAAAAAAATACTTGTATTCTCTGTGATATAAGAGTCACTGTTCTTTCTTTTTATGAATGATCTGACAGCTGACTTTTCCCGTTCTTTGTACATGGTGCAGGTCCTTTCAAAACTTACAATGTTCCCAATAGTTTTCATGACGCGTGTTGTCTAAGTCCAAAGAGCAGGAAACACCAGAGAATGCTGATGGCTCCTTTTGTGGTTTATTTGCCTCACTTTTGTGGAGCTAAAGCAAATGTAGACTCCTCTCCCTCATTATGCCTGGACCATAGCTAAAAATGAAACTAATTCTGACCCTAAAAATCCTCATCCCTGCTCCAAGACCTTGCGGTATTTACATTGGAAAATCCTTTGCGTCTGCATTTGACTCTGATGCCTCTCGGAAATGAAAGAGATTGCAAAAATCAGAAGAGTAATTTGATGACATCGATTGTAGAGAAGTTCCTATTCAGCTGTGAAGTTTTGGACAAGCTTATTAAAGGGAATCTGTCACATCATTAATCCCTATAAAACTACCCACAGTACCACAGCCTTTGTTAGTCTTCCTGACATGCTTTTACCGTGTACCACAGCCGCTGCATGGTTAAGAATAGATCTTCTATTTCTGTCCAAGAGGTAGTCAAGTAGGTGGGGCAGCTTGAGAACACAGTTAACCTACCCCGCCTCCAGAGCACTATGTGCTCTGCCTACTCCCCCCTCCTGCCGGCATCTAGCACTTCCCAGCCCTGCATTCTCTCATCTGCATCACTCTCCAGCTCCATCAGTCTGCAGCTATGACATGCTATAAAAGCATGTCAGGAAGACTAAAAAAGGCTACAATATGGTACTGTGGCTGGTTTTATTGGGGTGACTGACAGACTGAATAGACTTTTCTTTATTGAGGCCAATTTCACGCTGCCCTGTCCTGTTTAGGAAATACAGCCAATATACCATCAGTACTAAAAAGGCCCAACACTGTGCAGGGAGCAGGACTTCTCTGATGCCTCTGCTCTGGACCTGCACTGAAGGCATGTACCATGTTGTAGTGTGGGTAGGCAGTGACACCGCATCATAGGGGACTATGATGCTTGCAGTCCAGATCCCTGTGTGGTGTGGGAAATACAACCACCAGACGCAGCTGTATGAAACCAGCCTAAACATGAACAAGGGCAGACAAGTGAAGCAAATATTATAGTTTGCATGTGAGTTCCTGAAGATCTTTAAAGGACATTAACCACCAGGATGAAGCATTGTAAACCAACCACAGTGATATACTAGTGTGCCCCCCTAGCCTGACAGGATCTACAATTCTTTTAGCTTCTAATGCTCTGGTTTTTAAGAAAAAAAGGCTTTAAAAATTATGCAGATGAGCCTCCAGGTTCCAATAACACCTATGGATGTTAATAACATTCCTACAGATTTCTAGAGAGTTGAAGTGTAATTGTATAAAGTGGAAATGGCTTCTTGTCTCAAGCTCTTCTAATGTAGAAAATATTGTACCACCAGATGCACAAAGTGCAAATGGTTTCATCTGTTGGCCAATACAAATTAATGGTAGATTGAGTGGCCGTACATCCAATGCTGCATGGAAAATTTGGGGTAACTGGCTTTGCATTCAGTGAATTGGTTTAATGACTTGTCTTTTTCAGATCCTTTCATCCTTCCACATCAGCAAGTTGATAAAGGTGCAATAAAGTTTGTCCTCAGTGGAGCAAATATCATGTGCCCTGGTTTAACATCTCCTGGAGCCAAGCTTTACCCAGCAGCTGCTGACACTGTGGTTGTATCCTTACACTATGGTAGAAGTATATACAGTGATGGGAAATTGAGTGGTTACAATGTCAACATATCAAATTTTCATATATACCTTCCGTATGAATTCCTCAGTTTTCTAGATCTCTGCTTGCTGTCCTTCTATAGGAAGCTTCATTGTTTACTTCTAGTGGATAAAAATCGGTGAAATCGGTCATCGCTTCTGTGATGGGAGCGGTGCATCTGTGTGATATCACATGACCAGGGACAGATTTCTGTCCACAGGAAATAACCATAAAACCTTTAATATTGATTGACAGCAGGCAGATAAAACTGACAAAATGATACAGAAAGTATAATGGAAAATTGTATAACTTTTTATCACACAACTATATCAATTATTTGCCGAGTGTGGACAACCCATTTAAAACTATTTCAGCTACGAGATGGATGTCTGTCCAAAAAAGCCTTGTGTTGACTGTAAAATAGAACATCTGAATCTTCACAAGTTTAACTTTAACTTTAGCAACCAGGCAATAATGGCTGAGGGAAAACAGCACGCCCTGTGTGTTGGGGTCATGAAGATGTCTGCAGATGACATGTAAGTATTACTGAAGACTTCTTAGTATTTTTATAGGTATTCCAAAGGATTGAGGTCTCAGGGAAGGGCTATAAAAACAATTTTAAAAATCTTCTACTTTACTCCTCCGGCTCCTGCCGTGCCCCTGCCGTATAAGTCACAAGACTGTGGTCGGGCGGGAGCCACCTGTCTCTGTAAGAAAACGGCCATGGCAATGACAGGCCTTATCGTGTGACCACGGACAGCAGGAGGAGGCAGGTATAAGATTTGTACTGTTTTTATAATCTCCAGGCCTGATTTATGTTTTTGTTTGTTTTGTTTTTTTTAAATCCCAAAAAACCCTTTAAGAAAGTGAATACTTTTGTTGAGCTCCCATACACTTAAGCTTGAAATAAAAAGATTTTAAGAAAGTTTTAACTATGAGACGGTACCCTGTAATGACATTCAGTGCTCTATATTCATCATGATGTAGGTTTATACATATAAGGGGAGATTTATCATACGCTGGCGCTCGTGCGCTGGCATAGGATAATGCCGCATTGCCACAGTGGATACAGTATGAGGCTCAGACCTCATGATGTATCCGTCGGCTGTACTTGCTGGGAGACAAAACTACACCAGGTCCAACCTGGTGTAATTTTGAGTAAAAATCTTCAAACATTTAGCAGTGAATGTTATCTTATATTTCCAAAAGGTGTGCAGGCACCGCATAGGAATCGTCCCATGCCAGCCCACTCTGATGGCGGCCATAACCATTGTCATAATAATTGCAATTTCTTGCAGTGCAAAAGAAATTGTGATTAATTGAATTAAATTTGAAAACTGACATAGAAGCACTGATAAATGTCCCTCATAGTATTTCTTTGTGTCTATTGTGTATGGTCAGGTTATCCTGCTGTGAGCACTTTTACCTATCAGCTGTATCTTCTGGGAAAGGCTACATTCACACGGACGTATAATTTCTCCAGTCCCTTATTTACGGGCCGTATGAGCCCGTTTATACGTGGCGTTTTTCATCCGTAAGCAGCACGTATGTAACCCGTATTTTACACATCCCCCATAGACTTCTAGGGCATACGGAACTGAAATACGGGAGAAAATAGGACATGCTCTATATTTTATGGTGTCAAAAACGGCAATATAAATGGTAGGACGTATTGTCCATTGAAATGAAGGTGGCCGTATGTAACCCATAAAAAAGGTACGTTACGGATACGGCCGTTTTCATACGTCCATGTGAATGCAGCGGAATACTCCTGTAGTGAGTGATGTGATACACTAAACTTATGGTCCATAACGAATTGTAGTTTTAGTGTCCCAAATGGCTCAAACATGCTATCTTTTTAACTCCCACGTTGACCCTTATACTAAATATGTCACCCATGTGCTGTATTGGCCAAATTTTAATAAAAAGGTGCCAGCCTTTTGCTGATAAACAATGGGTGTGTGCGTCTTGCTTGACATCAGGGTGCAACAGGATTTTCTATTCTTCCAGGAACAGGATAGACACAAAGTCAATAACGCTTTTGTTTTCACAGCGAGAAGGTCAACAAAGGAATCGGCATTGAAAATATTCATTATCTGAATGACGGATTGTGGCACATGAAAACTTACAAGTGAAGCACTGTATTGGTACTGATGGCACTCAGATGTAACTTTTTATTTGTGTGGTTAATTGTGATATGTGCAGTCTGTGCTGCTTAATAAAGAATAACAGAACTACATCCATTTCTTTTTATACTGAGGCTACACACACTGCTGAACTGCCCATAGTAGGTACCAGTCCTCATTGAGCAGATAGGTTACAATGTACTGTCTCCAGGCTATATTTTATAGAGCAGGAGAAGATGAGCAGATTGTTCATAGTATCCTATCTGCAGACAACATGTTCTGTAGAAGGAGCAGCTGAGCAGATTACAACAGGCAACATGTTATAGAGCAGGAGGAACTGAGCAGATATTACATGGTGTCCTATCTTCAGGCAGCATGTCATAGAGCAGGAGGAATTGGTAAGATTGTAGGATTTTTTTTTGCAGGCAGAATGTTATAAAGTAAAATATGTTGAGTTCAGGGGGTAGTATTGATGTACTGCAACTACCCATGCTTCCTCAGTTATACATGGATGGTTTTCAGTCAATGAGGAAAAGCCCCCTTGACATTGCCTCATAGGAAGAGCAACATACACAGATAAATAACAATTAAGAACAAATTTTTTTACAAAAAAAACCCATATGTTCTAGAGCAGTGATGGCGAACCTTTTAGAGACCGAGTGCCCAAACTACAACAAAGACCCATTTATTTATCGCAAAGTGCCAACACAGAAATGTAATTTGTGATTTATACTCCTTTCTATGTGACAGTTTTCATTGATACCAGCACCTGAGGCACCAATAAAGCAGAAAATAGTCCCAGGTACAGCTGTCACTTTAAAATAGCTCTGTGCACAGCAAGTCCTGGGCTGTCTGTGACTGCAGGAAGATTCCTGGAGTCATCTCTGGTGATGACCTGAGTGCCCACAGAAAGGGCTCTGAGTGCCACCTCTGGCACCAGTGCCATAGGTTCGCCATCACTGTTCTAGAGTATAAGCCACAAAATACTGGGGAAAACGTATTCACTCGAGTACAAGCCTAAGGTGGGGAAAGCATTGGTCACAGCCTCCCCCGGTAATGAATTGCTTGCAGCAGCCTCCCCCCTGGTTATGAATTGTTTGGAGCAGCCTACAAAGTCTCCCCCCCCTGGTAATGAATTGCCTGCAGTAGCAGCAGCTTTCCCCATTCATCATAGACTGAAGGCTCCTGCAATCAGGGCACTCAATCCCATTGATACATATTTATATAAGTCTTCTATAATTTGTAAAGCTATAAAAAAAAAAACAAAAAAAAAAAACTTGCATACTTGCCTTTCGGTGCTGCCCGTGGCTCTTTTGATACCAATTAAATATCCTGTTGGTGACACACACATCTATGCAGGGACCTCTCATAGGACTGTAGGCTATGATGCAAAGATAGTAGAGAGAATATGAAAATCTGCAAGTGTAATGAGACCGGCCCAGAAGGCCAACAGACAGCTATGGGCTAGATAGAGGCTGAAAATGTCAATCATGGCTACAAGATTTGGTCAAAAAGTAAGTAAGTAATCAGTAACACAAAATATGCAAATTGTGTCACACACGTGATCAGGGATCTGCAGTGTCCTGTGTCTCAGGCTAAGCAAAAGATCCTTGCATCAAATATAGCTATGATGAAAGGATTCCCATCAGCCTGCAACACAGGACTCTGCACTGTATGTAAATATGTCATATTTGTTTACCTGCTATCCTGTATCTTACAGGTCTGGTGATCATGAATCTCCAGTAGTCACCAGTTACTGTATAATATTGTAAGTTACATTCAGTCAGACCGGATGATGTATTCTGGTTACTAGTGACAGAATCGGTATCATAGTGACTGCATTGTCAGTCCTATATGTAATGGAAAAGTGGATTATACTGTGGATTTCGAGCATTGTAACACTTTTTTCCTTTAACATCAGGCACTTAGACACCTGTCACTTGAAATCCGAATCCGACATTGTGGGGGAGATTTATCATTCGTCGTATGTAGCTTCTTGGTGTATAATTGTCGCAATTTTGCAGGGGTTTTTTAGTGAGGAAAAAACGCAACTCTAAAGTCACACAATGGTGGAAAAAATACACCATAGAGTGTGCAACAACATGTAACACCGCATTTATCAACTGAGAATTTTTAAAAGAACGCAAATTTCATCGCAAAACTACACTACATAGGAGGTGGTGTATGTGGGTCCATTGCTACTACAGGCATCTGAGAATTTCCTGTGCAAAAACATCGCAAAAAGGCAGAAATTGAGCAGATGTGAACCATACGTGCGACTGGTGCAGTCTATTCGCATAGAGCACACACAGCTGACAGAAGGCATGTAACACTGCACAGACACCGCACTATAAATCTGACTGGTGGAAACCTGCCAGACTAGCACATAGACATCTGCTCAAAATCCTGCCTAATGATAAAGCTCCCCCTTAGACCCTATCCTCTGTATACCTCCACGCTTATTGTATTATTTCTTCTTTCTGGTCTCTTTCTCTATATATGTTTTATTCTGACCTACTACCCTCATTGCAGCTGGAGAAAGTTTCTATGTATGTTGCAGAACCTGTTTGACCGGTTTATTTATTTATTTGAATGCCTAAATATAATTTAAAGGGAACCTGTCATGGCGATTTGGGGCACTAAACCACCCACAAGTCCTTATGGAGCACCGGAACCAGGTAAGTACTGTATTCATGTTTTTATTTTAATAGCAGGCATCTGGGGACTTTCTAAAGGGTGATTTGGGACACTTAAGCACTTATCCATATGGACCTGTGGGTGGTTTAGTGTCCCAAATCACACTGACAAGTTCCCTTTAACCCTGGCAAAACTTTTTGTAAATGGAAATTTATTACCCATCACCTGGGCACTTTCTAAAGGGCAATTTGTGAACACTAAACTACCGCTCCATAAGGACCTGTGGGTGCTTCTTTGTCTCATCGCACTGACAAGTTCCCTTTAACCCTGGCAAAACTTTTTGTAAATTGGAATTTCTCACCATTTTTCTTTTTCTGTTTACAGATTTTTCCTGCAATTTTTTTCTCCATGGTTAGGAAGGCGGCAATCCTGTCTCATCAATGACATTTGTATAGAAAACCCTTACATAATTAGCAAGTTTTAGTCCATTATTAAAGAGGTTGTACCAATGTTATTACCGATTCACAGGAATCGTTTTCTTCATTTTTTTTAATGTAAAAATAAAGGGAGTCAACACCACCTATAAAATATTGTTTAATTCATACAGAAATTCATTATCGTAATATTCCAGACCATAAAAAAAATTACAAATATTTATTCATTTAATTTTTCACTTTTTTTTTTTTTATACAACAAAGGCTGTTGATATCCACATACCAGTCAAAAAATATATATATATATGCCCAACAAACCTCCCCAGTTCCTCACTTGTAAACTTCTAGTATTACAGCTCTATACTTCATATGACTGGCTCTAAGGGTTATGTGCAGTTCCTCATGACAAGTGTTCTCATCCAGTTGTTCAGGATCACCAGAGGGAAGATCAGGAGGATTTATTATCCAGTTAATACAAAGAAAATAAAACATCAAGTGACCCAATGCAACTTTTTAGACATTGGAAAAACTTGTAAAACACACTACATATGCACAGGAGAATGAACACAAGAAGAAAACAGTCCCATGGAGGGCAATAAGATTTTCTAAATCTGAAGTTCATGCATCTTTTTTTTTCCATCATGGTTCTGAAAAAATGATATAATGTATACCAGCCAAAATGACGCTGCAAGTATTAACGCTTTAATGTGCCAAACGTGGTACTGACATAGTGGTTTCTTTATAGAATTTGCAAGTGGTTCTGGATGAATGACTGATACTGACAAACATGGAAACATGTCTGGTAAGGCTCAAATTCCGCTAGTCATCCCTAGAAACTTACAGTTTACGCTTGATATTTGAAAATGGAAGAAATTTTCCACAAAAAAACCATAACTATCAAAACTGATTTCTTTAAAGGACTTTACTGACCCCTGAGGGGGTCCCAAAGTGGATTTTAGTCTTTGGTCACATTTGTGGTACACATGACCACTGAACCCTGCCCTCAGCCATGACCTGTACAATGTATACAATGCCGCACACTGCAGGCACACAAGATGGAGCTGCCATTGAAGTAATTTTCATTGACCTGCATAATAACACAACTCAAAAAACATCTTCTGTCAACTATTTAAAGGAGACAAGTCACCAGAGAATAAAATTGTGTTTAAAATTATAGGTCATCAGAAAATTAAATTCACCTTTCAGCCCAAAAAATGTTTTCACTGTACATATAAAATACGGTATGGATAGTTTTTATACTGTAGACTACGATGTGGACATTGTATTTCAGATGACAGTGCTACAGTACTGATGGAGAAGCAGGAATCCGCAGGGGCAGGGTGTCCACACATTCATGTAGCAGCTGTACACAGCTATCCAGGATCTGCTTCAGCCACATCCACCATTGACACAACAGAAACCTTAGAGTAATTGGGTTATCAAAGCAACCTTTGGTACCATTAACAATTTTATTGTGTGGTTGATGGTGCCAAAGGTCATTTGGTTAGCCCTTCGATTGTAGCGCCATAAACACAAAAAGTATGTGTCTCCCTCTAAAAAATAATGGCGCTTTTAAAAATAAAATCGTTATCACACACAATATGACCAAAATTCTTGACAGACTCTTATGGTTGTAACTTGAGTCTACACTTGCTGCGTTCCCTCTAACACACCTGCCCTGCACTGTGTACACAGACTTCAATGCATGCAGCTCATCTGTATAGGGCAAACAAATGCAGGATAATAATGTCTGCTTAGAGACTGACCGCAGATGACTACTGTAAATGCGATTACTCCTATGAATAATCTTTTCATCTTAGGGAACCCCCTCAATGAAGCATGATAAACCAGGGACACATTCATAGATCCAGGCTCTGTGACTGTGGTAATGTTCTTATATTTGTTATCCATGACTTCCTTCCAAAAAAAAAATATTTTTTTTAAAATTATGAGCAAGAAGGGGTGTGATCAGAGTCTCTACGTTCAGCAGATTCACACGCAAAGGGAGAGAAGGTAGTGCCAAGGGAGCTGTGGTGGGAGACAGGGTTACTGTGAAGCTTCAGCATGGAGGAACTCAAGGGACACCAGGATCCCTTCTTGCTCATTAGCATAAAATAATAAAGTTGATTTTAGAAGTAAGGAGGCCATGAATAACTAATATAAGAATCTATGAGTAAATATCCCTGGTTTCTCATGTTTAATATTAATGGTAGATTTCCTTTAAAATAAAAAATGGTGTTCCAGGATGGCATATCAATTCTCGCAATATCCATTTAGGCCATTGTACCTTAAAGAGAGGGTGATGAAAACATCAGTGCTCCGATCTGCAGATTGGTAATAAAACAGAGGTATTGCCATTTGGATTTTGTAAAAGAAATACTTAAAGGGTGTCACTGGAGATACCTTGTTACTTGTATACAGGCATCTTTGTGTGTATGAGGTAATGGAGTTAGATCCTGTGGTAGTAACGGGAACTCAGCAGAAAGTGCAAACACCTTACAGTGTCATTTGGCAAAATCACCCATGTAGGATTTAGGCGACAGACAGAGGTTAGATCATTTACACTCTCCCATGGGGAGCAGCCTGAAGAAGTGTACAAAGCGTTCTTACCAGGTGAACAGGAAATAGCAACCCAGTTCTTTATGAAGTAGAAAAATAGAATTTGAGTGCAAAAGTCATCACCGTGTAAAAGTAGTAGGTGCAGTTAGTGTAGTAAAAGAGCAGGTCATGAACTTGTCATAAGAAACTGAAGTTTCTATACTGTACAGAGAAGGAAAAACTAAATTACACATATACACAGATCAAGTTCTACCTCCCAGCCACTGTCATCTTCAGGTAAATAAATAAAGCCACCATACTTGTTTTATTAGTTTTTTTCCTCAGATGAGACTTGTTCTACCCTCTTCAGTCGTTATCAGAGTTGGGAGGTGGTAAGAACACCATTGCGTCATTGAAGCTGCGTCCATAGGCCCGTAGCCTGTACACACCATACATCATAACTTGCATGTGGTTTGGAGACTGGCCACTGAATGTGATGGCCATGTCAGAGCAGCAGCCTTCAACTACTTTCTGAGGATCACTTGCCATGGCTTCCTTAATAAGAGTCCCAACAGATTTGGTGTTGAAGACATTCTTCCCTTCAGAGTCTTCTGCGTTTTCTGCTACCACTCCTTTGTATTTCAGGCACATGGCCAATTGCTTATCTCCTGAAACCTTCCATATGATCCCGCCTGTTTCTGGACACTTATCTGGTTCACTCATGACACTGATAAGTCTATTCACTGATCCAATACTGAGCACAATGCCACCTGCAACATCCACGTAATCTAGTTCTCCATCTTTTACAGTGTGTCCAATGTAGAAAGGTTCTGATGGATTTTTCTTCAAGAGAAAAAACTTTAGATTCTCGATAATGGCAAAGGTAGAGGGTTGAGCAATAAAAAACCAATTATATTCATGTTTATGGTTCTCATATGACATCTGGATAGCTTTCCTCATCATAGTCCATGTGTCGCTGCTGTCAACTGATATGGAATCAAAGACTTTAACATTTTCGGAGCTGTAGTAGTCAGCCTGGTCACAGTGCTTGCTCCATGTGGTCCTCACCGCAGCCCAGAGGCTCAGGTCTTTTGGTCTGACAAGGATAATACAATAGACCCGCATGCTCTGACTCAACTCCATCCGTTCTGCATCTGTAAGCTTCAAAACGTCCTCCTTATTGGGTGCTTGAATGTGATGGTGTTCATGGGGGGTGGTAGCTTCATGGCCTAACTTGATGTGTCCAAGAAGAGTAACCACAAGACAAAACCCACCTCCTATTAACATGCCCCTCATAAATGATCCCCCTTCCGAAATCATCTTTCCTAGAACACATAAAGAACATCGATTAATAAACCCTTAAACCTTCCAAATGTTTTCGGAGTGGCAAGAAATATTAAATCATACAAGAAAAACTAGGACACAATGGTATTTAATGAAGTTTAGTGACTAAGGTGACACTCCCACTATAGTCTATGCATGAATTCCATCCATCTGCACCACACCTTGCCATGAGCTATTCTTGTGCATACTCCTTCCCAGAGATTAGAGATCACCTTTACAGAGGTTTGTATATAGACAATCCCTTTTAGGAAAAGTCATCCCCAACACATAAAATACTCCTTCATAAGCAACTCTCTAATCTCACCCCCATGCTGGCTCAGAAGGGTTTAATAATCTGCCTCATCCATACCTAGGATTAGATGTAACAAGCAGAGAAAAGATAAGCAAGTGGGTTAACCCTTCATGCTTAATTTAGAGTAGAGAGGTATCTAAAAGCAGGTGATCAGCCATTAGGTCTTTCTAAGATAACCTCTTGCCTTTGTGCCTATGTGACCTGGGGCATCCGCTCTCCATGAGGTGTGAAACCTGTTTCCTCCATTCCTTATGGTTTGTGCATGGGTTATCCATTGTGTACAAGACAGAGATAAGAGTCTGATTGTAGGGGTCCAAGCATATGAATGGCCCCCCAGTACTGTATGAGAACAGCAGGGCAGCTAATCGCTGCTCAGACCCCAGCTCATTCCTTACACTGAGGATATGAGTATATGGGGATTAGATAGTGACAGGGGGTGACCCGGACTGACATGACATATAGCACATGACTATACATGTATGGTGTCTGCACTCACCCTGCAGATCCCGCAGCCAGTGATCCCCAATCCCTTCTCCTCCTCACTCCCCAGCGTCTGCAGCTACTGCCGGATCTTGTATTTCCGCCTTCTTGCGCAGGTGACATGGAGTCACGTGGACTGTCGTGACGTGTCACTGTCCTGACTGGTAGGGCCGGCGGCCGCCATGTTGGATCCTGGCAGGTTACTGGAAAGCGGGGGTTTAGAATTTTCTTCTTTACTTGAATTCCAGAGCAGAATAAAACATGATGAGGTTGGTTGTTGTGTGGCTACAGCACCTGTGAGGTCCATAGAACCACTGTGGGCACTTAACTTGGGGTAATTGATTACTGGGGGCCAAGTGCCATAGTGATAACCTGCATGAATTGCTTATCCATTCACCAGAGTGGGCCAGCATGTGCTCTGAAGTGCCCCATGTGATTGCAGCACAGGTGTATGATGTAACACTGGGCAGGGGGGACAAGCTGTGAATATGGCTGAATTTTCTCTCTTGTGTCCTGATTTTATGGCTCTTGCATATGGGGCAGAAATGCAGCTAAAATTCTGGCCAGATTTGCACAAGGAACTACTCCCCCAACCTCACCTGCAATTGCATACCTCCCAACTTTTGTGGAGGAGAAAGAGGGACAAAATGATTTTTTTACCCACAGAAGCCGCACCCTAGCCACGCCCCCTAACCACACCCCCTGGCCACGCCACTGCTCATACCTCCAACGCATCCACTGGCACCAATGTATATTTATGTATATAATTGGGGGGTATATTCCACTCCCCCTAGACAACAAGCATGTCCCCCCCCCACGCTAAACAACGAGCATGTCTCTCCTAGACAACGAGCATGTCCTCCCCTAGACAACGAGCATGCCCCCCCCAGACAACGAGCATGTCCTCCCCTAGACAACGAGCATGCCCCCCTCAGACAACGAGCATGTCCTCCCCTAGACAACGAGCATGTCCCCCCCTAGACAACGAGCATGTCCCCCCCAGACAACGAGCATGTCCCCCCCAGACAACGAACATGCCCCCTCTAGACAACGAGCATGCCCCCCCCTAGACAACGGGCATGCCCCCCCCTAGACAACGAGCATGCCCCCCCCCTAGACAACGAGCATGTCCCCCCCAAACAACGAGCATGCCTCCCCCCCCTAGACAACGAGCATGTCCTCCCCTGTGGCTGCGTGCCCTTTTTTGTGTGTTTGTGTTATTTTTGTCTTCCAGGACCGTGCCTGCTGTGGACTGCTTCGGATTTGAAGGATTACATCGATGACCGACATTTCTAACAAATAAAATGGTCAATGAGGGTGTGTCTGCGTTTTTTGTCCAATAAAATTTTCTGAAAACGGTGTGATTATTTATTTTTTTGCGACACTCTTCATAGTTTGCCGTAGTAGTGGTGCCGGCTAGGTGACGGTGCTCATTACTAAGGGCTGGCCTTAGTGTTTGCACTACACTAACGCCCATACCATTACCCCGGTACCCACCGCCACCAGGGGTGCCGGGAAGAGCCGGGTACAAACCAGTACCTGACCGTCTATAGATGGTCAGGTAGTGGGGCGGCTGCAGGCTGTTATTGTTGCGCTGGAATAGCCCCCTAACAGTGGCCTATCCCAGCTCAGTAATGGCGGCTGCTGCTGCTTTTTTGTATCTGGCTGATTTGAAAAATAGGGGGAGCCCCATGCCGTTTTTTCTTCAAATTTTTGACAAAAATATGCGTGTGGTTCCCCTTTTAAAGGGGGCTCCCAGGCTGTTTCCCCCATTTTTACAAAAAAATGGGGGGAAAAACGGCATGGGGTGCCCCCTATTGTTTAAATCAGCCTGATACAAAAAAGCAGCAGCAGCCTGCCATTACTGAGCTGGGATAGGCCACTGTTAGGGGCTTTTCCAGCGCAACAATAACAGCCTGCAGCCGCCCCACTACCTGACCATCTATAGACGGTCAGGTACTGGTTTGTACCCGGCTCTTCCCGGCACCCCTGGTGGCGGTGGGTACCGGGGTAATGGTATGGGCGTTAGTGTGAATTTGCCAAAAAAATTAAGGCAAACACTAAGGCCAGCCCTTAGTAATGAGCACCGTCACCTAGCCGGCACCACTACTACGGCAAACTATGAAGAGTGTCGCAAAAAAATAAATAATCACACCGTTTTCAGAAAATTTTATTGAACAAAAAACGCAGACACACCCTCGTTGACCATTTTATTTGTTAGAAATGTCGGTCATCGACGTAATCCTTCGAATCCGAAGCAGTCCACAGCAGGCACGGTCCTGGAAGACAAAAATAAAAAAACCTACACACAAAAAAAGGCACGCAGCCACAGGGGAGGACATGCTCGTTGTCTAGGGGTCGGGGGTAGACATGCTCGTTGTCTAGGGGGGGGGGGGAATGCTCGTTGTCTAGGGGGGGAAATGCTCGTTGTCTAGGGGTCGGGGGGAGACATGCTTGTTGTCTAGGGGGGGGGGAATGCACGTGGCTGGGGGGGGTAAATGCTCGTTGTCTAGGGGGGGGACATGCTCGTTGTCTTGGGGGGGACATGCTCGTTGTCTAGGGGTCAGGGGGAGACATGCTCGTTGTCTAGGGGGGGAAATGCTCGTTGTCTAGGGGGGGGAAATGCTCGTTGTCTAGGGGGAGGACATGCTTGTTGTCTAGGGGGGGAGACGTGCTCGTTGTCGCAGTAAAGGGGAGGGGTCCTATGGAGTGCAGTAAAGGGGAGGGGTCCTATGGAGTGCAGTAAAGGGGAGGAGTCCTATGGAGCGCAGTAAAGGGGAGGGGTCCTATGGAGCGCGCAGTGAAAGCCATAAAAAACACATTTGATATTTTCCTTCCCGCTTCCCAGTACAGGGCCTGGAATATTTAATACTGTCACTAGGAAGTATAATTTGTTACGCAGAAACAGGCCGCACACAGCTCTGTACGTGGAAAAATAAAAAAGTTATTGATTTTTGAAAGTGGGGAGTGAAATATGGAAACGCAAAAATTAAAAAGGGCCAAGTACTTATAGGGGTTTTCCTGCAAATACAAATTAGTTCCTATCCACAGGATTGGGCCTAAGTTGCTGATCAGTGGGGTCTCAGTGATGAGATCCCCACAGATCATGAAAACGAGGGATCCTACATACCTCCAACGGACCCCTCGTCGCTCCGTCAGAGTAATGGAGCAGACGGCCGTGTATGACCATTCTGCTCCATTACTGTCATAGAGCGATGACATGTACCTTATGTGGACCCCAACAGACTCCTCGTTTTCATGATCTGTGGGGGTCACATCACTGAAACCCCCACACATCAGCAGGTTAAGCCCTGTCCTATGGATAGGTCCTAACTTGTATTTGTGGGAAAACCCCTTTAACCCCTTAACGCTCTGGGCCGTAGCTCTACGGCGCAGAGGTATAAGGAGTGTATGAAGAGGGCTCACGGGCTGAGTCCTCTTCATACAAGGTGGGGGGTTTTGCATATTGCAGAAAACCCCCACCGCTAATAACCGCGGTCGGTCATTGTCACCGGCAAAGTCTATTTTTACGATCGCCGTGCCCCCGAACGTCATGGGGGGGCGGCGATCGTTTGCCGTGGTAGCCTCGGGTCTTCGTTTGACACGAGGCTACATGGCTTCTGGAGATTCGTTACAATGAGCCAGAAGTATTGCAGTATATGGTAGAAGTGATCTGACCATCTAGGGTTAATGTACCCTAGATGGTCTAAGAAATAGTGGGAAAAAAAAAGAAAAAAAAAAGTTTAAAAAATAAAAAAAATTTATAAAATACTAAAAATTCTAATCACCCCCCCTTTCCCTAGAACTGATATAAAACATAATAAACAGTAAAAATCACAAACATATTAGGTATCGCCGCGTCCCAAAATGCCCGATCTATCAAAATATAAAAACGGTTACGGGTGGCGGTGACCTCCGAGGCGGGAAATGGCGCCCAAATGTCCGAAATGTGACTTTTACACCTTTTTACATCACATAAAAAATGAAATTAAAAATGATCAAAATGTCGCACAGACCTCAAAATGGTAGCAATGAAAACGTCGGCTCATTTCGCAAAAAATGACACCTCATAAAGCTCCGTGCACCAAAGTATGAAAAAGTAATTAGCGTCAAAAGATGGCAACATTTTTTTATTTTTTTTTTGTACACATTGGTTTAATTTTTGAAAATGTATTAAAACACAATAAAACCTGGAAAAATTGGGTATCACCGCGATCGCACCGAACCAAAGAATAAAGCTGAGGTGTTATTTTGAGTGCAAAGTGAAAGTCGAAAAAACTGAGCCCACAAGAACGTGATGCACGTGCGTTTTAAAAAATTTTTTTTTCCACATTTGGAATTTTTTGCAGCTTCGCAGTACACGGCATGTTAAAATAAATAACATTACGGGAAAGTAAAATTTGTTACGCACAAAATAAGCCCTCACACAGGTCTGTACACGGAAAAATGAAAAAGTTATGGATTTTTGAAGTTGGAGAGCGAGAAATGAGAGGGAGAACCCTGCGTCCTTAAGGGGTTAAGGGATTAAGTATATGGTACAATAAAAACAGAATAGAAGGGCACTGGGGGGATAAGGTAGGGGGGCAGGGGGTCTATGGAGGAAAGTGAAGTGTTTAACCCTTGTGCCTGCAGTCACTGTAGAGTACCTGTTATCACACTGCAGCAGCTGCACACAATCGGCTCTGCTTCATCAGACGAACTTCAGTGAGGAGCAGGAGGAGGTGGGGGCAGGGAGCTATTGATGTAGGAGAGCTGGAGAGCTCCTGCCTGCACAGAGGCTGATCCCCTGGGGCTGCTGTGCAGGGGCAGTGCAGAGAATATGACACTCTGCACTGCTCCATCCATCCATCCATGTGCCTGCATCCTGTGCCGAGTGGCAGCCTGAGGACAGGGAGGGCTCTGCCTCCCAGGGGAGGGGATGGGGGAGGTGCCGGCTCTGCAGCAGACAGCCCGGGAGCTGGAGAGGAGGAGGACGCTGCACCCCGCCCCCTGGCTTCTCTGTATCCTGAGCAGGACGGAGGCGGGACTCGGGGGCGGGACTCGGGGGCGGGATAAGACGAAAAAATCCGTGACAGCGCAGAAATAACCGGGACTTTCACTTAACGGCCCGTGCAGGCGGGACAAGGGACTGTCCCGCCCAAAACGGGACGGTTGGGAGGTATGCAATTGCAACACCCCTGCCAATGTATAGGCAATAGGGCCCTCTATCTGTCTCTCCCCAGCAGGTGAGCCTGCGCAACTCGCCTAAGGGTGATGTCACACATGGCGTTTTTGGGCCGTTTTTAGTGCGTTTTCAGATCGTAAAAAATGCATGGATGTGATCTTGTCAACCAATGATGTTTCTACAATGTGCACTGGAGTGTGATTGGAGAGGTAGCCACTACCTGACCAGGATAATAAAACCCCTGGACAGGGAGGGGCCTGGGGTTTTTACCACCAGCTCTCCCTAGAGAGCAGATCCTCTTACCAGCTTACAGAGTGAAGAGAGAGACAGTGTCAGTCCACCATCAGGACTGACACTTAGCTAAGGACCAGAGTCAGGAGACACAGAGCTGCAGCTTCCATAGTTTGGACACAGCTCCATCCCAGCCTGCCTCTACTATCAGGCTGTTGAACCATTCCTGAGGACCACTCTCCATGACCACTCCAGTACCAGTTCTGCGGTGAGATTGTTTAGGCCCGTTGTCTGCTGTTCAATAAAGAACTGTGAGTTATTTTGCACAACGCTGCCTCCATCTGATCCCTGGATACGGCTGTCACCACCACAGGCTCCCCATCCATTACCCAGGGACATATATTACAGACACTAAGGGGTTGTCCCAGGGAGAACCAGCACATCAGCCTCTCCTTCCATCTTTCTTGCACAATGGAGGCAATATTCCTTCCATTACTGCAGAAGGTACTACTTCCCTGCCTTGTCCACTTTCCCATGTTGTCTAGTGTGTTATCTGTGGCAGCTGCCTTAAAACTTATCAAAAAGTGGAGCATAGGACAGTGCAGGGCTCAGGACGTGCCAGGCAGGACGTGACGCAGATTTTATATAGGTGGAGGATCCAAGCCTCTGAGTAAATCCAGCGTGCTGGTACATAATGCGACAATCCTGCTAAATTTCCCTCATGGTGTTAATTGCTATTAGTGGTAAGACATAAGACGAGCGATCAGTAACCAACACCCAGCTGACACATTAACAAAAGGCATGCATTAACACATTGTTAACATTGCATTCACAATGCATTTTGTAACAAAAATGTTAACAGTAATGTTATTAGGCAAATCACATCTCCTCAGCTGTTGTTTCAAACGCAATAAAAACATAGGCCAAAATGCAATGTGTGAACGCGCCCTTAGGGAAACTGCTGCCCAGTAAAACTCATATGTTAATGCGCCCCCCACTGTTTGATAAATGAGGCATGTGAGTCCACTGTTTTTTTGAGACTGTTGTATGAAAAGTCACACAAAAGTCTCAAATGTTCAAGCAACCCTTTGCCTATGCCTGCTCTGGACTGGAGTTTATTTGCAGAAAAAATTGCAACTTTTCACTGCGATTCCAACGTCCACATCTGGAAAACCACTAAAAAGATTTCCTTTAACCCCTTCAGGATGGAGGCAGTTTATAGCTTAAAAGACATCTACCACCAGGATGAAAGAGTGTATGCAGATGAGCCTGAGGGGCTCCAGGCTCCTTTAACATCTATGGAGCCTGGAGCCCCTCAGGCTCATTTGCATACAGTCTATGGTGATGTTAGAACCATCTCTCCTCTAGGTGTAGAGGATGCCCCCTGTCTCTGGTGATGGTAGAACTGCAGTAACCTGGGAGCAATGGGCTTGCTGGGTGTTGTAGTGTCATGTGGCGGTATGCAGCCCTAGAGTTCCCAAGTACCACACGGACCCCTTCAGTTCTTCCGGAACACCTTGGTGCAGTGTGCAGGGTAAATAACTTCTATCACAAAGTTCAGGTGAACCAGGTACTTTTCACTGAATGTGGTGCCAGAAAACTATCACAGTCATTTGTAGTATAACAGTTGCTTAGCAGTGTATAAAACCACCTCTCCACAAGGTGTAGAAGATGCCCCCTGTCTACAAAGACAATAAAACCACCTCTCCACAAGGTGTAGAAGATGCCCCCTGTCTACAAAGACAATAAAACCACCTCTCCACTAGGTGTAGAGGATGCCCCCTGTCTATGGTGATGATAGTACCGCCTCTCTACTAGGTGTAGAGCAGGGGTCCCCAAACTACGGCCCGCGGGTCACTTGCGGCCCGCGGACAGTTTCTATCCGGCCCCCGTCCCATCAAGTGCCGAGCCCCCGGATCCGTTATTTGGGGGCCCCCGGGCTGGCGCTTCAATAGAGTCAGTGATTAGGCCGTGGCCTATGATCAGGCCACGGCCTTCGGCAGTCGGGCAGGGGCCTCCGTCCGTCCAGACAGGAAGCTCCTGCCCGTCACTGAATAGTGCTCGATGCGGCCGGAAACGGGTGCTTGAGCACTATTATTGCAGGTGGAGCGATGTGGCCGGAAGACAACCACGGAGCACATCCCTCCTTGAACCTGGATGCGTGGCCGCTTGATTACGTCATCACGCGGCCGCGCACCCCTTTCTGTCCGGCAGCAGCCAGAAGAAAGAAGACGTGGGAGCCAGAGGTAAGTACAGGGTTTTTATTTTATTTTTTTTTAAACAGCAGTAGAAAAATTGTGGCGGCCCTAATATATGAAACAATGAATTATGGGGCCATTATAGAAAATAATAATGGAGGGGGAGCATAGGGAATAATTATGAGGGGCAGGATAGGAAATAATTAATTTCCTATGCTGCCTCTCATAATTAATTATTTCCTATACTGCCCCTTATAATTAATTATTTCCTATACTGCCCCTTATAATTAATTATTTCCTATGCTGCCCCTTATAATTAATTATTTCCTATGCTGCCCCTCATAATTAATTATTTCCCATGCTGCCCCTCATAATTAATTATTTCTGTTAGGATCAGTGGATCCTCTGGACCACCGCGGGAGATGTAACTAGCCAACACCCGGAACCGGAGCCTAGCGGCACCTGGTATTCACCAGAGCCCGCCGCAAAGCGGGTTGGACTTGCTGCGGCAGGATACATCTAGGTCGTTCCCAGGTGTGACTAGCCCACGGTGGCAGCCGAGGTCAAGGTACCTTAGCGGATGACAATCTCGTAGACAGGTCCAGGCACAGGGTCAGGGCAGGCGGCAGAGGTGCAACGTCAGGTCCAAGTCCGGGGTCAGCAACAGGAGGTCCAGGCAGGTGGGAACGGGAACACAGCAACACGGAGGAACTCGGAAACACAGAACACAGGAGCGGGAACACACAGGAATACACGGGAACGCAGGAATACACAGGAACGCAGGAATACACAGGAACGCAGGAATACTCGCTAGGAGGCTTTCTCTAAGGCTATGAGGCACAAAGATCCGGCAAGGGTAACAGGAAGAGGCAGGCTTATGAAGAATTGGGCAATATGGCCAGCGCCAATTAATGGCGTGCTGGCCCTTTAAATTTGGAGAAGGTGCCGCGCGCGCGCCCTAGCAGTCGGGGACGCGCGCACAGCGGAGGGGAGCGAGTCAGGAGCCGGGACGGGTGAGATGCGCTGGCGGTGCACTGGTGGGGGCAGGGCGGCACGGGTGAGCCGCAATGTGGGTCGCGGGACCACCCGTGACAGTACCCCCCCCCCTTCGGCCTCCCCCTCCTCCTAGGCTGGAGGAACCTCTGCAGAAGACTACGATCCAATATGTTGTCCTCTGGCTCCCACGACCTTTCTTCAGGCCCAAAACCCCTCCAGTCAACCAAGAAGAACTGCTTCCCCCTCACCGTCTTCATGTCCAAGATCTCTTTTACCTCATAGGTGTTGGTAGAGTCTGCCACTGGAGTAGGAGGAGGATCTTGCTGGGAGAAGCGATTCAAGATGACAGGCTTGAGCAGAGAGACATGAAAGGAGTTCGGGATGCGCATGGTGGGAGGCCACAGGGTTAATACGCTTCAGCACCTCAAATGGACCCAGATAGCGAGGGCCAAGCTTGTAGCTGGGAATCTTCAACCGGACATATTTTGAAGACAGCCACACTTTATCCCCTGGAGAGAAGATGGGAGGAGACCTGCGTTTTTTATCGGCCTGAGTCTTGGTGCGGGCAGAGGCCTGAAGCAGGGACTGACAAGTCTGTTCCCAAATAGCTTTAAGGTCCGTTACCAACTCTTCCACAGCAGGAACATCAGCAGACACGGAGAGAGGTAGGGGTGGACGTGGATGTCTTCCATATAGAACAAAGAAGGGTGATGCACCAGCAGACTCCGAATCCAGAGAGTTATATGAGAACTCTGCCCAAGGTAGCAAAGTGGACCAGTTATCCTGACGGGCAGAGACAAAGTGACGCAGGTAACAGCCCAAAGTCTGGTTAACTCTTTCAACGTGTCCATTAGACTGAGGATGGTACGCAGAAGAGAAGTCCAGTTTTATCTGCAGTTGATTACACAGGGCTCGCCAGAAGCGGGAGACAAACTGGACCCCTCGGTCCGAGACGATGTGCAACGGAAGTCCATGTAGGCGAAAGATGTGGGTGAAGAACTGGCTGGCAAGGTGTGGAGCAGACGGCAGGCCTGGCAGAGGAACAAAATGAGACATTTTGGAAAAGCGGTCGGTTACCACCCAGATTACGGTATTGCCAGATGATGGTGGCAGATCTGTAGTAAAGTCCATAGCCACGTGAGACCACGGGCAGGTAGGCACGGGTAACGGCAACAGAAGACCAGCAGGTTTTTGTCGTGAGGGCTTATTACGAGCACAAGAGGTACAGGACCGCACAAAATCCCGAACGTCCTTGACCAAATCAGGCCACCAATAGAATCGGGAAATTAGGGCCACAGAGCGCTGCACCCCAGGGTGCCCAGCCACACGAGAAGAATGTCCCCAGGTCAGAACCCTCTTTCTAAGTCCAGGTCGCACATAAGTGTTGCCGGGAGGTAATTGCCGGAGGTCCACCGGCGCAGCCAGCACAAGTCTCTCAGGAGGAACGATGTATCTCGGGGCACAGTCCTCCCCCATAACATCCGAAGCACGGGACAAGGCGTCAGCCTTGATGTTTTTCTCGGCAGGGCGAAAATGGATTTGGAAGTCAAAACGGGAAAAGAAGAGAGACCACCGGGCTTGACGCGGGTTCAACCGCTGAGCCGACTGTAGGTATTGGAGGTTCTTGTGGTTAGTGTAGATGCTGACTGGAAATCTGGCTCCCTCCAACAAATGACGCCACTCCTCCAAGGCAAGCTTGATGACCAGAAGCTCACGATCTCCAATAGAATAATTCCTCTCTGCAGGAGAGAAAATTTTGGAGAAGAAGCCACAAGATAGAGTTCGGCCCCTAGGCCCCTTCTGAGTAAGGACCGCTCCAGCTCCTACGGAAGAGGCATCAACCTCCACAAAAAATGGCTTCTCGGTATCTGGTCTGGTAAGGACAGATGCAGAAGAAAAAGCAGACTTTAGTCTCGTGAAGGCCTCGTCAGCCTCTGGGGGCCAGGCACGAGAATTGACACCTTTCTTCGTTAGCGCCACCATAGGAGCTACCAGAGTCGAGAAGTGAGGAATGAATTGTCTATAATAATTAGCGAAGCCCAGGAATCTTTGAATAGCCCGTAGTCCCACTGGGCGTGGCCACTGAAGAACCGCAGATAACTTGTCAGGATCCATTTGCAAGCCTTTATCGGAAATAATGTAGCCGAGGAATGGAAGGCTTTTTTGATGAAACAGGCACTTCTCCAGTTTAGCGTAGAGATGGTTGGCCCTGAGGCGGCTGAGCACTTGCCGTACATGGGAATGGTGGGACTCGAGGTCAGCAGAATACACAAGGATGTCATCCAGGTAAACCACAACACAGCGGTACAATAAGTCCCTGAAGATATCGTTCCACTCGTCGCCCCTCCGGATAAGATTGTAGGCCCCACGAAGATCCAGCTTGGTAAAGACTCTCGCACCCCGTAGGCGATCAAACAGCTCCGTGATCAGCGGCAGAGGATAGCGATTCTTAACGGTGACTTTGTTAAGACCGCGATAGTCAATACAGGGGCGGAGAGAGCCATCTTTCTTGGTGACAAAAAAGAAGCCGGCGCCTGCCGGAGAGGTGGATTTGCAAATGAAGCCTCTTTGAAGATTCTCCTGGACATACTCGGACATGGCGGCTGTTTCAGGTACTGAGAGCGGGTACACCCGACGCGCGCGCACAGCGGAGGGGAGCGAGTCAGGAGCTGGGACGGGTGAGATGCGGGACCACCCGTGACAATTTCCTATGAAAATATGAAAATGATTAGTTCCATAACTAATCATTTCCTATGCTGCCCCTCATAATTATTTCCTATGCTGCCCCTTATAATTATTTACTATGCTGCCCCTCATAATTTATCATTTCTTATGCTGCCCCTCATAATTAATTATTTACTATGCTGCCCCTCATAATTATTTACTATGCTGCCCCTCATAATTTATCATTTCCTATGCTGCCCCTCATAATTAATTATTTCCTATGCTGCCCCTCAATGATGGTAAAACTGCCTCTCCTCTAGGTGTAGAGGATGCCACCTAGCTATAGTAATGTTAGAACTGCCTCTAGGTGTAGAAAATGCCCCTTATCTATGATAGTGGTAGAACCGACCGTCCTCTAGGTGTAGAGGATTTCCCCGTCTATGGTTGTGATAAATATGGCCAGAGGGAGGGGGGCTTTATATTACTCAAATACCCCACTTCCCTCCAGCCTCATCCCAATTAGCCTAGTGGAACTAGCTAACACTACAAAGGCTGCAGAGGGACTGTGGCCCTGCAGGGGGTAGGTTTTAACTAACACCTTGTGCAGCCACTCCATCTCCAAAAGGCTTGTGCTGATTTTCCCCCCATTGGCCACGTTTAGGGGCAGACTGGCCATTGTACCCACCGGGAAAATCCAGGGCCGGTCGGTCCAGAGCTGTTCCGGGGCCGGTCCGCACTTCCTACAACTTTTGATTTAACTTATAGTACCTGCATCGTACGATCGTACGATGCAGGTACTATTAATTAGTACACATTAGTACACAAATTAGTACACATTAATTAGTACGCTGCTTCTGCGTCTGTGTATACATTCAGCTACACAGGTCGCGCAATTGACTTCATTGCGCGACCTGTGTAGTGTGGAGGAGGCTGACACTTACCAGCTGTCAGCTGTCCGGCCCTCCCTGCAGCTCAGTGGCTTGGTGTGGAGGCGCGGAGCAGTGACGAGGGACCGAGGGAAGACCGGAAGAAACCTGCTCCAAAGAGGTGAGTATTATGGGGTTTTTTTAATGATAGAATGGGGGGCATTATTGTATATGGGGGGGGGGCATTCATTATATGGCAGGGGGGCATTATTCTATATCTGGGGCTGGCAGGGGGCATTAATGTATATCTGGGACTGGCAGGGGGGCATTATTCTATATCTGGGGCTGGCAGGGGGCATTAATTATATGTCTGAGGCGGCCAGGGGGCATTATTGTATATCTGGGGCTGGCAGGGGGGCAGGGCCGCATCTGCCATGAGGCGAGATGAAAATCTCGCCTCGGGCGGCAGAATGCGGCCCTCTTTAAAAGCGGCATTTTGCAGCTCCAATGTGGGCGATTCGGGCGCCCGCTGGCGCCCGAATCTCCCTTCAGATAAATCGCACCTGTCTCTTTAAGAAACAGGTGCGATTTACATGCGGAGCGGCGCTGCGCCTTTACGGCTGCTGGCGTCGCTCCGTACAGTGCAGTGACACAGGCGGCGGATGATGACGTCACGCGCCTGTGTCACTCAGCGGAGCCGTGGCTGCCAGAAGAGCCGCGTGAATATGGGAGCCGCGTGAATATGGGAGCCGCGCGCCGTGGGAGCCCCCTGCTGTGAGGTAAGTACAAGTTTTATTATTTTTATTGTCCAATTATTAATTAAATATATATTATGGGGCGATTACTGCTGTAACGGGGGTGGGGGGGTGGGAGGTGTCTTCTATATATACTTTTTTACTGGGGAGGCTGTGTATAGTTATAAGGGGCCAGATCCCATTTTTCCTGGGGGGGGCGGGGGTTTGTATATATTTATATGAGGGGCAAAATTCTTATTATACTGGGGGGGCTGGGCTGTATATATTTATATGGGGGGCCAAATTCTTATTATACTGGGGGGGGGCTGTATATATTTATATGGGGGGCCAAATTCTTATTATACTGGGGGGGGGGCTGTATATATTTATATGGGGGGCCAAATTCTTATTACACTGGGGGGGGGGCTGTATATATTTATATGGGGGGCCAAATTCTTATTACACTGGGGGGGGGCTGTATATATTTATATGGGGGGCCAAATTCTTATTACACTGGGGGGGGGGCTGTATATATTTATATGGGGGTCCAAATTCTTATTACACGGGGGGGGGGGGCTGTATATATTTATATGGGGGGGCAGATTCTGTTTATTCTGGGGGGCTGTATATATTTATATGGGGGGCCAGATTCTGTTTATTCTGGGGGGCTGTATATATTTATATGGGGGGCCAGATTCTGTTTATTCTGAGGGGCTGTATATATTTATATGGGGGGCCAGATTCTGTTTATTCTGGGGGGCTGTATATATTTATATGGGGGGCCAGATTCTGTTTATTCTGGGGGGCTGTATATATTTATATCGGGGGCCATACTTTGTTTATTCTGGGGGGCTGTATATATTTATATGGGACCAGATTCTGTTTATTCTGGGGGGGGGGTGTATATATTTATATGGGGCCAGATTTAGTTTATTCTGTCTGGAGGGTATATGGGGGGGCTGTATATATTTATATGGGGGGCCAGATTCTGTTTATTCTGGGGGGCTGTATATATTTATATGGGGGGCCAAATTCTGTTTATTCTGGGGGGCTGTATATATTTATATCGGGGGCCATACTCTGTTTATTCTGGGGGGCTGTATATATTTATATGGGACCAGATTCTGTTTATTCTGGGGGGGGTGTATATATTTATATGGGGCCAGATTCTGTTTATTCTGGGGGGGCTGTATATATTTATATGGGGCTGGATACTGTTTATACTGGGGGGCCTATAAAAATAAATGATATATATATATATTCATTAGGAGGTGCTATATATTTACATCAATCAGGGTAGTACTCTATATAAATTCACATGTAACATAATAACTGGGTGGGATATATTATTCATAAGATACAATAGATTACTTTGCATCATGTAAACCAAATGTTGGGGGGGGGGTCTGTATTAATAAATTGGGAGTGTTGTATATTGATTGGTGCTGTGTATGCTATAATTCCAGTAGAATATTTATATATAATGAAGGGATGTTTTATATGTGGGGAGAGTGCGGTCAGTTGCCTTGTGAGGGGTATATATTATTTAGGAGCGCAGTGTTGTTATCCAGGAGACTTTATACTGTAAGTGACTGTGGTATTTTTAGGGGCGCCGGGTGGAGATGCTGCACGGAGCTGAAGATATCCGGCCGTGAATTCAGCAGTAATACGTCATGGATTGGAGAACCCGGAATAAAGTCCTCCTGATGGAAGAGATTGTCATCTATAAGGTACTAGATGCCACTAATGTCTCTCAGAACCTGTTTTCAGCATTTTTTGAACAGGGAGCGGGGGGGGGGGCAGCATATTAATATTCGCCTCAGGCAGCAAATATGCTAGAATCGGCCCTGCAGGGGGGCATTAATTATATGGTTGGGGCAGGGCCGGCTCCAGGTTTCAGTGGGCCCCTGGGCGACAGTGCCTCACTGGGCCCCTTAGCAGTGAACTCATGTGGTGTCATTAAAAACGCAGAACCTTAAGATACCAATATTAATATACACCCCCCCAGCCAGGCACCATTAATTAATATACACCCCTCCCCAGCCAGAATACAGTAATAAATATCCCCTCCAGGCTCCAATATACACCCCCCAGGCTCCATTATTAATATATACCCCCCCCCCCCCAGGCTCCATTAATTAATATATCCCTCCCCCAGGCTCCATTAATTAATATACACCCCACCCCAGGCTCCATTAGTTATTATACACCCCCCACCCAGGCTCCATTAATTAATATATCCCTCCCCCCCAGGCTCCATTAATTAATATACCCCCCCCCCCCAGGCTCCATTAATTTATATACACACACCCCACCCAGGCTCCATTCATTTATATACACCCCCGCCCCACCCAGGCTCCATTCATTTATATACACCCCCCCCCCCCCAGGCTCCATTCATTTATATACACACCCCCCACCCAGGCTCCATTCATTTATATACACCCCCTCCACCCAGGCTCCATTCATTTATATACAACCCCCCCCCCCCAGGCTCCATTAATTAATATACACCCCCTCCACAAACACCACCCTCTATTAATTAATATGCCCCCCCCCCCAGACAGGCTCCATGAATTAATAAAAAACACATTATTAGTGACCAGATAAAAATAATAAACGCTAACTTGCCTGAAGCGTTGCACACATCTACTACATCTTCCAAGTGACAGCAGTGTCTACTGTGCAGCAGCAGGGATGATGGCGGCAGCGTCCTGCACAGTATTAGACGCTCCGCAGCAGAAATACATCGGCCGCGCCAATGCACTTATATTGTGTGAGGGTCCACTTGCGGTGCCGCCCCCTGTCAGCCGCGCCGGCATTGTGAGTACGGCGCTTCTCTCAATTACATCGGCGAAGTATGCCGATGTAATTGAGCTTACTTATGTTGCTAGTTTCTGCTGTGGGCCCCTCTTGGACCTCTGGTGCCCCGGCACTTGCCCGGGTAAGCCGGGTGCTGGTGCCGGCCATGGGTGGGGGGCATTATTCTATATCTGGGGCTGGCAGGGGGGCATTAATTATATGTCTGGGGTGGGGGGGGCATTAGTCCATATCTAGGGCTGGCAGGGGGCATTAATTATATGTCTGGGGCGGGCAGGGGGCATTAATTATATGGCAGGGGGCATTATTGTATATCTGGGGCTGGCAGGGGGCATTAATTATATGTCTGAGGCGAGCAGGGGGCATTATTCTATATCTAGGGCTGGCAGGGGGCATTAATTATATGGCGGGGGCATTATTGTATATCTGGGGCTGGCAGGGGGCATTAATTATATGTCTGAGGCGGGCAGGGGGCATTATTGTATATCTGGGGCTGGCATGGGGCATTAATTATACGTATGGGCTAGGGGTGGGGGGGATTATTCTATATCTGGGGCTGGCTGGGGGCATTAATTACATGTCTGGAGCGGGGGGGGCATTAATTATATGTGTGGGGCGGGCAGGGGGGCATTAATTATACGTCTGGGGCGGGCAGGGGGTATAATTTCTATGCCTGGGGTAGGTTAGGGGCATAAATTCTATGTCTGGGGTAGGCTGGGGGTATAATTTCTATGTCTGGGGTAGGCTGGGGGTATAATTTCTATGTCTGGGGTAGGTTGGGGGCATAAATTCTATGTCTGGGGTAGGCTGGGGGTATAATTTCTATCTCTGGGGTATGTTGGGGGCATAAATTCTATGTCTGAGGTAGGTTGGGGGCATAAATTCTATGTCTGGGGTAGGTTGGGGGCATAAATTCTATGTCTGGGGTAGGCTGGGGCCATCAATTGTATGTCTGGGGTAGGGGTGTTACATTATGGGGCACTATTTGTGTGGTACTAATATTTCAGGGGGCTCTATTACAGTATTTGGGGCACAGTGTTGGTAGTAGCAGAAGAAGGGACAATGGGAAAGTGCAGAACATAAGACGTCTGTGTGGTAAACTCTGCAGGAAAGCTGTGTACCTTGAAGAGACAAGGTGATGGTGGAACTAATGGAAAAGATGAGGAACGAGTACAATCCGAGGAGACGTCACCTGATGTCACTGGATGCAATAGGTGAGGATCTCATGTATTTTCTGTAGATGTATATGATAAATACAGATTTTTTTGCATGTTCGCTTCTGTGTATTTATGTAGTATTATAGAAGTTATATTCCTGTACATAGGGGGCAGTATTATAGTAGTTATATTCTTGTACATAGGGGGCAGTATTATAGTAGTTATATTATTATAGATAAGGGGCAGTATTATAGTAGTTATATTCCTGTACATAGGGGCAGTATTATAGTAGTTATATTCTTGTACATAGGGGACAGTATTATAGTAGTTATATTCTTGTACATAGGGGGCAGTATTATAGTAGTTATATTCTTGTACATAGGGGGCAGTATTATAGTAGTTATATTCCTGTACATAGGGGGCAGTATTATAGTAGTTATATTCCTGTACATAAGGAGCAGTATTATAATAGTTAAATTCTTGTACATAGGAGGCAGTATTATAGTAGTTATATCCCTGTACATAGGAGGCAGTATTATAGTAGTTATATTCTTGTACATAGGGGCAGTATTATAGCAGTTATATTCTTGTACATAGGGGGCAGTATTATAGTAGTTATATTCCTGTACATAGGGGGCAGTATTATAGTAGTTATATTCTTGTACATAGGGGGCAGTATTATAATAGTTATATTCTTGTACATAGAGGGCAGTATTATAGTAGTTATATTCTTGTACATAGGGGCAGTATTATAGTAGTTATATTCTTGTACATAGGGGGCAGTATTATAGTAGTTATATTCTTGTACATAGGGGGCAGTATTATAGTAGTTATATTCTTGTATATAGGGGGCAGTATTATAGTAGTTATATTCTTGTACATAGGGGGCAGTATTATAGTAGTTATATTCCTGTACATAGGGGGCAGTATTATAGTAGTTGGCTTGTATATGGGAGAAGGTATTGTAGTAGTTTTATTTTGTATATAGAAGGCAGGATTGAATGTGTTATTCTAAATGTGTTATTGTAGCATTATTCTTGTACATAGGAGGCAGTATCAATATATTCTTTCTCTGAATTCTACATGTATGGCACAGGGGAAAGGTAATTAAGGCATAATTTACTAATCGACAGGTCACATTCTTTGCACATTAGATTCACTTACTAGCAAAAGATGTTATTGTTTCGCATTAAGGCCATCTACCAACAATTTGTGTGTTATAACCCCACCCACTTTATCTGACCACACCCACTTGTTTTGACTCCGCCCGTTAAATGGGGCCACTTTTATAGTTTTTTCCAGGGCCATTTTAAATTCCCAGTCCGCCCCTGGCCACGTCAGTCGCCGGTTGTATTTTTTTCTACATCAGGCTGCGCAGCCGCCTGCCCCAATTTAACGAGAGGCGGAAGCCTCCCCCTTGCCTTCAACTTTAGTGCCTCCCACCTCCTGGTCCATCTGCGGTACTGCATCGTCGTCAGTAATGTCCACAGCTGTGGCAGGATTCTTTCTGCCTTTGTTTCTACCGGACATTCTTACATCTGTTGGTAATAAAGAACTGCAACTTGATGTATCTCACACCTTTAGTGTAATTGCACTCTGCCTGTGTCTAGTGCTGAATTGGTCTTAAAGGGGTTGCCCGAGTTTAAAAAAAAAAACTATATGTGGCCGGGAGCAGGCTGCTTAAAACAATAAAGATGTACTTACCTTCCGGTGCCCTCCAGTATCCAGCGCTGCTGTCGCTCCGGTCCGGGCGCCATTTAGACAAACAGCGCTGGATTCAGCTTCCGGCCGGACCCGACAACCTTCCGGCCCCCATACACAATGCTGTGTATAAGGACGGATAGGCGTACCCGGCACCCGAAACGGAGCGACAGCAGCGCTGGATACCGGAGGGCATCGGAAGGTAAGTACATCTTTATTGTTTTAGGCAGCCCGCTCCCGGCCACATATAGTTTTTTTTCAAAACTAGGACAACCCCTTTAAGATCCTGACCCTACGACTTCCCCTTGAGAAGCTATGACTTCTGGACGTATATATTGTGTGTACTGTTTAAGGCAATTAAATATAAAATTTAAGCTGTGTTGCAATTTTATCTCGATCCACGAACTCCACGTCCATGTCTCGCTTATATACATGCTACCAGGTTGTTTCATCTCCCTATATAATCCCATTATGAACAGGCTTATATTAAAGTTGATAAGGTTCTTTTTCACTGAGGCTAGTGAAAGGGGTCTTTCAGGGTTGTAATTTATTGTTGTGTCATATCTGGAAGTTGTGATGGCAGAAACAGTGTTTGACTGTTTAGATCATAATTGTACTTTCTGTTTTTATGGCCCAAGTGCATAACCTTACATTTAACTACATTAAACTCCATCAGCCATTTCTCTGCCGAATATCGTCCTCGGTATGAATTACTTTACAGAGCTTATTATCATCTGCAAATATGGAAACCCTCTATGAGGTTATTAATAAAAATATTTTTAAAGAGGGGCCCAATACTGGGGTTGTGCTGGACGGTTGTGCTTTCTTTGCACCGCATATTCAGTCTGTTGCTCACTCTAGCCGGATGCATCTTAGAAACATCTTAGAAACATCTCCAGAATCTGCACATTTCTGACAATTGAAACTTCTAAAATGCTAATTGTTGTTCTGATTCACTCTCGACTAGACTACTGTAACTCCCTACTAATTGGTCTTCCGCTGTCTTAAGTCCCTACTCTACAACCTAATTTTAATGCAGCGGCCAGGCGCTACACAGTTTGTGACAATCACTGTACTGGTTGCCTGTCTCCTTCCGAATTCCATTTAAAATTATTACCCTCATTCGCAAAGCTCTGCATAATGCTACAACTCCCTATCTCTCTTCTCTCACCTAAGTCTATCGCCCAACCCATTGGATCTGCAGTGATATTAGATTAATCTCTACTTTAATTTGAACCTCTTATTCAAGTTTTCACGACTTCTCCTGAGCTGCATCAATTCTCTGGAATGACCTTCCCCGGACTCTTAGACTAATACCTGTCATGGGTGCTCTTGTGACCCATGTCCCGGGTCACAGTCGCACCGGTGCCCCTCACTGCGCCCTGGTTGTCTCTCTTACCTTTCCATGATCCACCGACAATCTCCTAGCTCTGACGCACGCGTCCCTCCGAGGGCGCGATGGCATTCTGAAGTTTAAAGGGTCAGTGCGCTGATAATTGGTGCTGGCCGTCTGCCCCTCCTGTTTAAATCCCTGCCCTTTACTGTGTCCTCTGCCGGATCTTTGTGCCTGGTGCCTCAGAAAAAGCTTGTCCCTTATGTCTAATACTCGTTTTGTGAATTCCCGTTATGACCCTGTTTCTGACTATGCTTCTTTGCTGCTTGCCCTGACCTCCTGCTTTGCCTTTGATGTTGATCCTGTGCTGCCTGTCTCAACCTCCTGCCTGTCCCCGAAAAAATGGTTCTGCCTGACGACTCTGTACCTCACCTTGGCCACCACTGTGGACAAAGTCGCCTCTGGTGAAAACCTCCGCTCCCAGGTGTCAGCTTATGTTATCGTCCGCGTTGGTACAGCGGGTCCACTACCCCAGAAGCCTGACAATACCCAACTTCCAAAGTTTCAAACCGATCTTTTTAGGCAGCCCTATTACACTTGCTAACTGCATGAAATGTCAACACTCTAATTACTAACCCATCATGTGTCCTCTTCCCTTCTGTTATCCAGCAAACACCAGATACCAAGCTCCAGGATTCTCTGCAGTTTCATTGACCTTGAATATGTACATTATATGGCGGCAGATGGCTGGTTCAAGCAGCAGAATTTTTATGTATTAAATTATTTTATACAGTTGCCTCACAAATAATGGCTGGACCTTTATACAAGCTCTATGTCAACCCCTCATTCTCATAGTCTGTAAGCTTCTGTGAGCAGGGCCCTCACTCCTATTGTTCTATATGACTGCTTGTACTCTTTAATGTAATATTATATTTGTATATCTCCCCTATGATTTGTAAAGCTCTGCAGAATTTTATGGCGCTGTATAAATAAAGATTATTATTATACAGTCCTTCATCCTGGTGGTCTTTGGCTTAGCCCGAATTTTTTGTATAATGACATGCGTCGCTTTATATGGTTATAGCTTTTGAACACTTTTACTTATCAACATCGGTTTCCTGTATTTTCAATGAGATTTCAGAATTTACTTTCTTGAGGATCATTACTGTTTTTAATAAAATTTGCAATATATAATATTAGAAACCCCCTGTATATCAACACATTTTCAAATCTGCACCCCTCAAACTATCAGAAACAGCTTTTAGGAAGATTGTTAACCCCTTGAGATCTTCACAGTAATTAAATAAAAATGCAGGTTAAATTTAGAGTGGTTCAATTTTGTAGGTAATAGATTCATTAAGCCCTAAAATTTACATTTTCACAAAAGATAAAAAGAGAAACCCCATCTTAAAATTTGTTATACAATTTCTCCCAAGTACAGAGACACCCCACATGTGGTAGGGGCGAACAGTGAGGCTCAGAAGGGAAGGAGCTCTCATTATTTGTGGCATGAGATGCATTTTTCAGTGGTGATATTTTGGGGTGGCTTTGCCCTATTGCTCGAAATGTATTCCATTTTTGTGTGTTTGGGGGGAGGGTTGTAGATAAAAACCTCAATGCTGTAATTGATTTTTGACTTGGACTTTTTTTTTTGGTGTTATGTTTTGCTTACATTTTACTAATTTTGTACAATAAAATGTCATGAGGGGAAAAAAATCTATAATTTTTGAATCATCATTTTCCAAGTAGCATCTTTTAATTTGTCATCTGTTGATAAAGGGGATTTTGGGTATTGGGTTTTTGCAGTTCCTCTAGGTTTCAGTGGTTCTGTCCAGCCCCTTACTCTGTGCTATTTACCATAAGCACCTACTCCAGTCCTTCATAGGAATAACATACAATCCTCGCAGATACTTATATACAAAAAGACTTTACTAACAACATACATGTGACAAAGTAACTACATAAAATACAATACAAAATACATAGAGAACACAACTACACACAAACCTCTTTTCCTGACCCCTTCTGGACCCTGTAATGTGTATGTATATACAATATATTCTAACACTGCGGCAGCTCCTGGATATACCCTGAAGCAGGAGTCACATTCAGTACCTGACATGTACATATAGAGACTCATGCACAATAGCATCTATATATCTACTCCTCCAATACACGTGAAGAACACAGATCCACGTGTGAATGGGATACGGCTACAGGTTGTACATGTAAAAAATGCAAAAGTCCCTCTGCATCAACGTCCTCCGTAAATATTAGATAAAAAATTAAAAATAATCAATAAGAAAAGACACAGTACCTCTCCATTTTCAAACATATGTACCCGAGTAGAGGCAAAAAACCTTATTTGTGCGTTATCACTCCTTGGTGTAGTGTTCTTTTTAAGCTCGATGCGTCCGTGGATCCTGCGGCTCCCACTGGAGATGCGGTTTTGAGTGTCCGGTCTTCCGACTCAGAAACTCAAACTCCTCCAACGTTGGTTCCGCTACGGTCCGGAAAGGGAACACTTCAAGTCCATTCACCAATAAGGAGAGAAAGAACACACAATGGTGCAATAGGGTTTTGCGTAAAACTTTTTCTTTTTATTTCGTATACTCACAAAAAAACTTCTGATAAAAGGCCTTATAAATATAAAATGGTTGCACGTTCGACATTAGCAGACCGACTCCGAGTTTCGCCACGTGGCTTCATCCGGGGCTTGTCGACGTGCACAGGTTGTTGCTCATTTATAGATAATGAATCGCAAGTACAAAAAACTTAACCCCAACTGCCATATACAAGGAAACAATTAGAGGAGGAGGGGATTAGCACCCATCTTTTCTGTAATATTGATTCAACTGTAATGTTCTTTCAAATGTTTTAACTTCCTTATAGTTCGTCCTATATATTTTAAAGCACATGGGCAGACGATCATGTATATAACACCCGTCGAATCGCATGTGGCAAAGTGCTCTATATTAAAAAATTGTTGACTATCAGATGATGTGAAATTATGGACACCTCCAGTGCAAATTTTCTTCGTGCTTTTGCATGCTTTACAACGGGAACAATTAAAAAAAACGGTGTATGCAGTCCTAATGCTTTGTGAATTTGTCCTAATACTACTGTGAACAATGTGGTCCTTAATGTTCTTTAATCTTCTATGGACAATCTTTGGTTCTGCCATTCTATGCCCTAATACCGGATCGTGCTGTAAAATGTGCCAATTCTTTTTAATAATCTTCCTCACCCAATAAGAATCCTTTGTGTGATTTGTAATAAATGGATTTTTTCTTCTCTACCTTCACCTTTCTTAGTATCTTTAATTTTAGTACCTTTATTTCCATTTTTTTTTTTCTCTATTCACTGGTGTAATGGTGTCATTTTCTATTTCTTCTTTTGCTTTATTAATATCCTCTATATTGTAGTTTCTTTCTATGAACCTTCCTTCCAAAATCGCTGCTTGTGCATCATAATCCTCTTTTCTCGTACAATTTCTCTTTATTCTTTTAAACTGGCCCTTTGGAATATTCTTTAACCAAGGGCCAAAGTGGCAACTCTCAAAATCTATATAGCTATTACAGTCAGTTTCCTTGAAGAACGTTTTAGTGTATATCTTATTATCTCCCTTAATCAATTCCAAGTCCAAAAATTGAATACTAGTTTTACTAAAATTAGACGTAAAAGACAAATTAAAATCATTCATATTAATATATCTAATAAATTCTTCTAGCAGCTGTTGAGAGCCATCCCACACTATTACAATATCGTCGATATACCTCTTATATAGCTTCAGGTACTCCTCAAAGGGATTATTTTCAAAAATGCATTTATTCTCCCAGGTGGCCATATATAAATTGGCATAACATGGGGCAAATTTTGCCCCCATCGCCGTTCCTGATGTCTGTAGGAAGAAATTACCCTCAAAACAAAAATAATTCCTTTCTAATCCAAATTTCAACAGATCTAGGACAAAATTCTTTTGTTCTACTGGAAAATTCTTATCCTTATTTAAAAATTCAGCAACCGCAACTACACCGCGTTGGTGCGGTATATAAGTGTACAGGGAAGAAACATCACAAGTACATAAAATAGTGTTTTCGTCCACCACAATATTTTTAATAATATCCAAGAGAGTCCCTGAATCTCTCAAATACGCTGTTGTATTACATACATATGGCTGGAGGATTTTATCAATATATGCAGATGCTCTGCTAGACACTGAATCTATTCCTGCCACTATCGGGCGGCCAGGAGGAGTTCTTTTGTTCTTATGCAATTTTGGCAGAAAATAAATAGTGGGAATTTTTGGAAATGTTATGTTAAGAAAATTATATTCACTGTTGTCAATAATACCTATCATCTTAGCTTTATTCAGGATGGTCACTAACTCATCTTTAAACTTTTCGGTCGGATTATTCTTCAATTTATGGTATGTATTCTGATCTGATAATATATTGTTCATCTCTTCCATATAATAGGTCTTATCCATAATAACAACCCCCCCCCCCCTTTATCCGCTGGCTTAACCACAACCGATTCATCTTTTTGGAGATTCCCTTAATGCATTTAATTCTTCATTTGTCAAATTGCGATTACCTTATATATTCGAGTATAAGCCTAGTTTTTCAACACAAAATTTGTGCTCAAAAACCCTAACTCGGCTTATACTCTAGTCAATAAAAAAATAAAGTCAAAACTCACCTTTCTGACATCACCTGTAGGTCCTCTTCTGTCTGGGACAGTCTGAGACAGAAGAGGACCTATGGGGGACGTCGGAAAGATGAGTACAGTGTTATTTTTTTTTCCTACTACAGGGGCTGGGCAGGCTGTATGCTACAGGGGTTGGGCAGGCTGTATGCTACAGGGGCTGGGCAGCATATATACTGGGAGGCTGTAACCAATGCATTTCCCACCCTCGGCTTTTACTCGATTCAATAGGTTTTCCCAGTTTTTTGTGTTGAAATTAGGGGTTTCGGCTTATACTCGGGTCGGCTTATACTCGAGTATATACGGTATATTTCTTCCATATGGGGACTCGTTCTAATTCTTCAGTCACAATTCTTTTGAAAGTATTTATACAATCATTATTGGGCAAGTTTGGGATAAATACCAAAGTCCAAAAGTTCATTAGATCAGTCAATCTGAAGAAATACTTCCTCATGCACCCTTATAAAGTGGCAGAGGGGTATAGTAAATATATTCATAGTGGCTTACGAGAGAAGTCCGTATTTATCCCAAACTTGCCCAATAATGATTGTATAAATACTTTCAAAAGAATTGTGACTGAAGAATTAGAACGAGTCCCCATACGGAAGAAATATAATCGCAATTTGACAAATGAAGAATTAAATGCATTAAAGGGATCTCCAAAAAGATGAATCGGTTGTGGTTAAGCCAGCGGATAAAGGGGGGGGGGGGTGTTGTTATTATGGATAAGACCTATTATATGGAAGAGATGAACAATATATTATCAGATCAGAATACATACCATAAATTGAAGAATAACCCGACCGAAAAGTTTAAAGATGAGTTAGTGACCATCCTGAATAAAGCTAAGATGATAGGTATTATTGACAACAGTGAATATAATTTTCTTAACATAACATTTCCAAAAATTCCCACTATTTATTTTCTGCCAAAATTGCATAAGAACAAAAGAACTCCTCCTGGCCGCCCGATAGTGGCAGGAATAGATTCAGTGTCTAGCAGAGCATCTGCGTATGTTGATAAAATCCTCCAGCCATATGTATGTAATACAACAGCGTATTTGAGAGATTCAGGGACTCTCTTGGATATTATTAAAAATATTGTGGTGGACGAAAACACTATTTTATGTACTTGTGATGTTTCTTCCCTGTACACTTATATACCGCACCAACGCGGTGTAGTTGCGGTTGCTGAATTTTTAAATAAGGATCAGAATTTTCCAGTAGAACAAAAGAATTTTGTCCTAGATCTGTTGAAATTTGGATTAGAAAGGAATTATTTTTGTTTTGAGGGTAATTTCTTCCTACAGACATCAGGAACGGCGATGGGGGCAAAATTTGCCCCATGTTATGCCAATTTATATATGGCCACCTGGGAGAATAAATGCATTTTATAAATAAATAAAATAATCCCTTTGAGGAGTACCTGAAGCTATATAAGAGGTATATCGACGATATTGTAATAGTGTGGGATGGCTCTCAACAGCTGCTAGAAGAATTTATTAGATATATTAATATGAATGATTTTAATTTGTCTTTTACGTCTAATTTTAGTAAAACTAGTATTCAATTTTTGATTTTTGATTAAGGGAGATAATAAGATATACACTAAAACGTTCTTCAAGGAAACTGACTGTAATAGCTATATAGATTTTGAGAGTTGCCACTTTGGCCCTTGGTTAAAGAATATTCCAAAGGGCCAGTTTAAAAGAATAAAGAGAAATTGTACTAGAAAAGAGGATTATGATGAACAAGCAGCGATTTTGGAAGGAAGGTTCATAGAAAGAAACTACAATATAGAGGATATTTATGAAGCAAAAGAAGAAATAGAAAATGACACCATTACACCAGTGAATAGAGAGAAAATAATTGGAAATAAAGGTACTAAAATGAAAGATACTAAGAAAGGTGAAGGTAGAGAAGAAAAAAATCACAATTCCATTTATTACAAATCACACAAAGGATTCTTATTGGGTGAGGAAGATAATTAAAAAGAATTGGCACATTTTACAGCACGATTGGGTATTAGGGCATAGAATGGCAGAACCAAAGGTTGTCCATAGAAGATTAAAGAACATTAAGGACCACATTGTTCACAGTAGTATTAGGACAAATTCACAAAGCATTAGGACTGCACACACCGTTTTTTTTAATTGTTCCCGTTGTAAAGCATGCAAAAGCACGAATAAAATTTGCACTGGAGGTGTCCATAATTTCACATCATCTGATAGTCAACAATTTTTTAATATAGAGCACTTTGCCACATGCGATTCGACGGGTGTTATCTACATGATCGTCTGCCCGTGTGCTTTAAAATATATAGGACGAACTATAAGGAAGTTAAAAACCCGGGTGAATGAGCATGTTAGAAACATTAAAAATGGAAAACTAGATCATTCTCTGTCTGCACATTATCCGAAATACCATAATAAAAATCCTGTATGTACTTCCTTCTTTAGTATAGAAAAGGTGTCTCCCCATTGGAGATGAGAAGATCTTATAAAAAAAGATGAGCCAGAGAGAATCCTTCTGGATCTTTCAATTAAAAACGCTGCTTCCACTTGGTCTGAATGCAGACCTAGAAATAAAATGTTTCTTATAGATGAAAACATTTGAAAGAACATTACAGTTGAATCAATATTACAGAAAAGATGGGTGGTAATCCCCCCCCCCCCCTCTAATTGTTTCCTTGTATATTTTTTTATATTTTTTAATTTTTCATTTTCTATTGTTATTCGTGGATTTTTACCTATGTATACAAATAATCTTTTTCATGAAGCCCTCTTATCAATTTATTTCTTGGGAATTTTTATTGTTAGATATAATACCTCTAGTATTTTGGGTTAGTTAAATCAGAAACTGGCAGTCGGGGTTAAGTTTTTTGTACTTGCGATTCATTATCTATAAATGAGCAACAACCTGTGCACGTCGACAAGCCCCGGATGAAGCCACCTGGCGAAACTCGGAGTCGGGCTGTTAATGTCGGATGTGCAACCATTTTATTCTTATAAGGCCTTTTATCAGAAGTTTTTTTTTCAGTATACGAAATAAAAAGAAAAAGCTTTACGCAAAACCCTATTGCACCATTGTGTGTTCTTTCTCTCCTTATTGGTGAATAGACTTGAAGTGTTCCCTTTCCGGACCGTAGCGGAACCAACGTTGGAGAAGTTTGAGTTTCTGAGTCGGAAGACCGGACACTTGCACCGCATCTCCAGTGGGAGCTGCAGGATCCACGGACGCATCCAGCTTAAAAAGAACACTACACCAAGGAGTGATAACACACAAATAAGGTTTTTTGCCTCTACTCGGGTACATATGTTTGAAAATGGAGAGGTACTGTGTCTTTTCTTATTGATTATTTTTAATTTTTTATCTAATATTTACAGAGGACGTTGATGCAGAGGGACTTTTGCATTTTTTGTATTTCTACGTTTGGATATTTGGACTTTTATCCGTTTTCTGTCTCTCTTGCGTCGTTACGCCGTTCCCTACAGCGGATTTGGTTTTCCTTGTTTTTGTTTTCTCTATACAGGTTGTACATGTAGTTACACTAATATATATACACTCACTGTAAACACTTAGCTATGTATATATATGGTAAAACACATAACACCTGGAATATCTATAGGTACACGTATAAAGTCTACTATATTATAATAAGTACTATGTTATAATTACTCTTATAAAGTTATATACAAACACAGAAAGCACACACAATATATGACCTGGTTCCTTAGTTAAGTGCTGCTCGTCCGGGGGGGGGGGGGGGGGGGGCAGGAAGCAAGAGACAGAAGAGAGCGATTTCTGTTTTTACCATGCTTAAATATCCCTATGTGTAGTCCCTTCCCACCCCCTTATAACTCCACCCTAAGACCCTCTCAGGATAGACCCCAGTAGTGTGCAGGGGGGAATCTCTCACCTGGTTCATGGTGGCTTCTTACTGTTCAAAGCCTTTTGATATGTTAATGACCAAACAGCTTCAGTACACACACAACTCACCACAGAATATCAGTGACTGTGGTCAGTATAAACTGTATCCATTTACACTATATGTAATATATATAATAATAGAGCACAGGGTCCAGTTATGAATAATGTCCCCTGTAACATCTGTATAACTGGATGAGAGCTTGTTTTTTGCGGGACATGTTGTGGTTTACATCAGTACCATTTTTGTATTGATTGGTTTATGATCACTTTTTATTGCATTTTATGTAGGACAAAATAGGTAAAAATCATAATTTTTGGTGGGGTTTTAAATTTTTTTTACAGCTTTCATAGTGCGGGTATAATAATCATTTTGTTTATAGCGCAGGTCATTACGGACATGGTGATACTACATATGTGGGGTTTGTATGGTGATTTTCACTTTTTCTAATTGTATATGTAAGTGTAATGTGTCCCACTATGGGACATGAAAAAGCAATCGTTTTATTGTTTGTTCATTATAATACCCTGCAATACTGATGCATTTACTATGGACAGCCCCACACATGAGCAATATCCGCAAGTCAGAATCTTCCTCCAGAAAGTAAGTTGTGTGTGGGTCTTGCCAGGAGGAAGTTGTCGAAGATCCAAAGGTGTGGCCACTACCAGTCACTAAGGAGGGATGACATGACGAGGAACTGGTTCTTCCCCAATGACATCTGAGGCAAGAGAGAGGGCCCCAGCCTTGATGTTCTTCTCAGCCAGACAGAAATTGATAGGGAAATTAAAACGGGAAAAGAAAGTGACCAACGGACTTCATGTGGATTGAGTCTCCAGGAGACAGAGAACTCTGGAGATAGAGAAGGTTCTTATGACCTGTGTAAATGCAGTCCGGAAAATGAGTTCCCTCCAGAAGGTAACGCCACTCTTCTAAGGCAAGTTTTATCGCCAAAAGTTCCAGATCTCCTATTGAGTAATTTCCTTCTGCCGAGGTGAAGGTCTTAGATAAGGAACCACACATGAGAGTGCGACCTTTAGGACCTTTCTTGATAAGCACCTCTCCTACTCCTACAGAGGAGGCATCAACCTCTAGTTGGAAGGGCTTCCCTTTATCTGACCGCATGAGTACTGCCGCAGAGGCAAAGGCAGACTTTCATTTAGAGAAGGCCTCTTCAGCAGCCTGTGGCCAGAGTCTGGGGTTGAAATTAAAGTGGAAAACAAAAGGGCAACAAAAGAGGACGGCGCCTCGCGTGATAACGTTAAGGTAGTTTTTCCGTCAGGTAAGTATTGATAGGTGCCACTTGTACGGGTGCAGTAAGAAAATCAAGTAGGGGATGGTGTCCACCTTTTGTAGAACTCCTGTGTTGGTTACTCCAGCAGCTCCCACTTGCTCCAATGACCGGTATCCAAAAGGAACCGTAAGTATGTATAGAGGAGAGGCAAAAAAGTCTTTGGAGCTATGTGTGGGTGCGCTAATAACCAAGATGGAGAAGAAGAATGTACAGATCTGAGAATAAAAGTGTATACAGATCTAGACTGAGAGTAAAAGTATTTAGTGTCCTATTCAAGTTTTAAAGAAAAGACGGATGTCCACTATATTTTTCAAAATGAAAATTACATCTTTATTAGTCACAAGGATAGTTTTAAAAACATTTAAAAAGCACAACTAAGTACTACACAAGCCCCACTAGCCAAATAATGTATGAATCCACTAGAGGTATGATAGAAATATAGCAACATAAATTACAAAGAGGTAATCATAGTATAGTCTTAAGCATAATCATAAATACCTCCATATCTAAAGTGTCCAGCCAGGGGTTAGAAGGGGCAAGGAGCAATCCCCACGCGTTCCGCCTGTCTATGCAGATATCTTTTAATTTCAATTTAACATTTAGACAAATATACAAAATCACCCATTATATTTTTTTTTATTTATTTATTTATTTATTTTTTATATTATCAGTTATCCATAATATGTTACATGACATCTTTTGCAATATCAAACAAAATCCATAATACATTGAATCATTACATGTCGTGTTGTAAATAACATCATATACACAGGCTCCCTTCTATTAACCCCTTCACGCTCCGCGGCGGATATATCCGCCACGGAGCGCAGTGACTTAGCGCTCAGTGGCGGATATATCCGCCACGGCGCCTATGCCGGCTCGGCTCTGGATCAGAGCCGAACCGGCATCGGGAAACACGGGGTGCCGGCTGTAACTAATAGCCGGCACCCCAGTGTAACACCCGCGATCGGAGTTGTCTCCGATCGCGGGTGCTTAACCCTTTAGATGCCGCGGTCAGCGCGACCGCGGCATCTAACAAGCATCTGGGGTGTCTTTCCCCCACGATCGGCCCCCCCGAACCGTTTTCGGGGGGCGCCGATCGTTGCTATAGTAACTCTGGGGTCCGATCTGGACCCCAGAGTTACTAGCAAGAATTGCCAGTAAGATGGCGTCTGTGACGTCATCTTACTGGCAAAGTGCCAGCCTATGCAAGTGCATAGGCTGACACTGATAATACTCTGCAATACATGAGTATTGCAGAATATTATCATGAACAAGCAATCAGAGGATTTCTTGTTCATGTACCATGGTATAAAAGTAAAAAAGTAAAAAAAAAAGTTATTCAATAAAAAAATAAAGCCATAAATCACTAAAAATGCCCCAAACCCCCAAAACATATAAAGAGACATATAACTAAAAAAAAAAGTCTAAATCATAACACAAACCCCACATATATAGTATCACCGCGTCCGTAACAACCCGTAGAATAAAAGTAAATCATTATTGAACCCCCACGATAAACGCCGTAAAAAAAAACTGTTATAAACCCTCCAAAAATTATGATTTTTACCTTTTCAATCCCACAAAAAATGCTATAAAATGCGACCAAAAAACCATATGTACTTAGACATGATACTGGTGCAAAGTACAACATGTCCCGCAAAAAACAAGCCATCAACCAGCTCCGTAGCCAAAAACGTAACAAAGTTATGCCACTTGGAAGACGGCAATACAAAAATTATAGATTTTTCCCCACATTAGGGTTTTGTTTGACAAATTTAGTAAAACGTAAGAAAATATATTCATGTCTGGTATCCCCGTAATCGTATCGACCCATAGAATAAAGATAACATGATTATTAGTCTATACGGTGAACACCAAAAAAAAAAAAGTCAAAAATCCAGTACAGAATTGATGCTTTTCTACTCCTGCCCTCAAAAAAAGTTCCTAAATTTTCAACAATAGGTGATACCAACCCCAAAATGGTAACAATGGAAAAAGCATCTCATCCCGCAAAAAAAATGCCGTCACATGGCCCCAATAACGAAAAAGCGAAAATTTTATAGCCTTCAAAAGGGGCCAATGAGGAAACTAAAATCCTGGCAGCTGCAGGGTGCTCCTTCCCTTCTGCGTCTCGCTGTGCGCCCATAAAACAAGTCACAGCCACATGTGGGGGGTCTTTGTACTCAGGAGAAATTGCAGAACAAATTGTATGGTGGGTTTTCTCTTTTTATATTTTGGAAATGTGTAAATTTTAGTGCTAAATGAACGTATAAGGGAACAATATGACCATTCTAAATTTCACCTCCATTTTGATTCAATTACTATGAAGATCTCAAGGGGTTAACAATCTTCGTAAAAGCTGTTTCTGATAGCTTGAGGGGTGCAGATTTGAAAATGGGTAGATTATATAGGGGGGTTTGATGCTAAATATGTAAAATTTCATTCAAAACTGTATTTATCCCCAAAATAGTCAATTCTGAAAATCCGGAAAAGCGATATTCTATTTGTAAGCCGCGTGACATCAAAATAAATTATCCAGACATTTCAGAAATTATGAAAATGTAAAGTAGACAAATGGGAAATGTTATTCAGCAACTTATTTAGGTGGTAAATCTATCTGCCTGAAAACGCAATGATTTAGAATTTCGAAAATGGCAAATTTTTCAAAAAATTTATCATATTTTCTTTTTTTTGTAAATAAACGCAAAACTTATCAGCCAACATTTACCACTAAAATGAAGTACAACATGTGGGGAAAAAACAATCTCAGAATCGTTTTGATAAGTAACAGTGTTCAAAAGTTATAACCATATAAAGCGAAGCAAGTCAGAATCCAAAAAATCGGGCTGAGCCTTAAGCTGTAAAATGGCTGCGTCCTTAAGGGGTTAAGAGCCATCATCCTATCGCAAAGAATGTCCAAATATCAATAAGCATAATCCCCCCCCAAACCCCCCCTCCCTCCCTACCCTCTACCGATGCTGGAGACGCTGAGTGGACACAATAGATACACAGTGGAGTACATAGAAAACCTCTATAAACTCCACTGATTCCAAATATCCTTAAGTCTGCTGCCCTTCCTATAACGTTTCTCGTACGCACATTCGTATGATTTTATACGATTGACTAAATTACTCCATTCATTCACTGTTGGGGACTTATCATCTAACCAATGTTTGACTAATACTAGTCTTGCGAGGAAGATAGTCTTCAAGGCCAAGTCACTTTTTAATCTATCATCTAAGGGAATCGGGAGCAGGCCCAAGACCCCAAAGGTGGCGACACGCGGGAAAGAACATTGAAGCTGATCCTCTAATCTCATGAATATCTCCTCCCAGTAAGAGTTGATCTTCGGACAATCCCATAGAACATGTAGGATATCGGCTTGGGAACAATTACACCTCCTACAGTTAGAGTTTTCACTTAAACCAATTTTAAACATTAAATATGGTGAAAAATAAATTCTATATAATATGTGTAGTTGTGTGCATCTGTGATTTAAATTGATCGTTGATCTAACCACATTCTTATAAATATCTCGCCATTGTGCCACAGTGATAAAACCGACCTGGTTTGACCATTTCAATTGAGTAACATGACTAAACTTCTGGTCTATAATAGACCTAAGTCGACAATAAATACTTGATAAATTAAGTCGTGATACATCTAAATCTAATAATTCCGTAAATTTACCCCCTAAGTGTATCGTGAACCTATCATGATGTAATTCTTTCCTATATGCGTGCACAATTTGACAATACCTAAAAAAATCCCTTTCCTCCAAAATATCCCTAAGGCACCAATCCTGAAAGGAGGGCAATGTCCCATCTTCTTCCAACTGCTCCAAAGACGTAATCACCTTTCTTTCCCAGAACCCAACGTCTTCCATTTTAGCTAGCTCCGAAAAGTTAAGGTTACCCCACAGAGGAGTAAATTTAAATCCTCCCTTAATACCAAATAAACTCCTAAGATCTCTCCAAGTATACTCCAATAACCGTGCCAAAGGGAATCTTTTAACGTTAAGGCGCTTCAATTGGCCTGATTAGAGTCAAAATTGAATCAAATCTTCGCTCCAACTGCAAAGTAATCGCATAAAATATGTTAGACTGTCTGAAAGACCGCCCCTTTCCTTATTAAGCATTAAAGTTTCTTGTTTCAGTAGTTTATTTAAAATCGCACGAATAAACCCAAACCATCTCTTACCTATCCAACAAGGAGAATTAGATAATACATATAATATTTGAGGTAGCAATACACTCTTTATAAGTATAACTCTTCCATGTATTCACCTTATTTTTTATTTTTGTTAATAAGGGAACAAGATTCAGAGTAATATAATCATCAACCTTGGCCGTGATCTTTAAACCGAGATATTCACATGAAGAGGAGACCTTCAGTTCAAACTGCAAATAATTGGGATGAGGGTCACCATCCAAAGGGACCAAAATCGACTTATGGGTATTTATCTGAAAGCCTGAAAATCTGCCATATTCCTGAATGACCTTCAGGGCTTTTGGGGCCGATATTTCGGAGTCTTTGAGAAATAGGAGAACATCATCAGCATATAGCATTATCTTATCCTCGGACCCAGCTAATCCTCCCCCCTCTATCTCCCTGTCTGCCCTAAGTTTTATTGCCAGAGGTTCTATAAAGAACGCAAATAACAACGGGGACAGGGGGCATCCCTGCCTAGTACCCCTAGACAATGTAAAAAAGGGGGAGAAGTCGCTATTGACCCTAATACAGACCCTCGGGGACTTATAAAAAAGTCTGACCCAATCCACGAACGGGGCACCCAACCCAAATCTATATAGGACCTCCCAGAGGAAGTCCCACTCCACCCCATCCAGTGACAGGATGGAGCGCGACCCACCCCGGCCCATCTGCAGACCCGCAAAGAGCCGTCTTATATTGGTCTTACTCTGACGACCGGTCAGAAAGCCACATTGGTCTTCATGTATAAGTACTGGCGCAAACTCTTTTAATCTATTTGACATTAATTTGGCCACCAGCTTGGCATCTGCATTAATAAGCGAGATCGGTCTATAAGATTCCGCTTCCAATGGGTCTTTATTTTTTTTTTTAATCAGAACTATACTTGCCTCATACCACGAATCAGGCAACCTACCCTCCCTTTGCGCAGATTCCCAAATCTCCACCATAAGAGGTAGAAGAATAGAACCAAATCTACTATAAATTTCTAGAGGAAGCCCATCCAGTCCCGGGGCGGAATTACGTCTGGAGGATGCAAGGGACTCCTCAAGCTCTGCACTCGTTATAGGGCGCGATAGCACATCTGTCCTTTCCCTCGAGAGAGAAGGGAATTGCATATTATCTAGAAAGTGTCTTATGTCCCCTGTTGACACCTCCAAATCTGAGGAGTAAATACCTTGAAAGAATTTTAAAAAAGTATCTCTAATCTCCTCGGTATTAGTAGTTATGTCCCCAAAATTATTTTTAATGGCTGTTATTCTATTTTCCTCCTGTTGTTTTTTAACTTTCTGCAAAAGCCCCTTTGAGGGTACCCCACTCTCACAATGTGCCCTCTGATCCAAAAAAAATAATTTCTGCGTCGCCTTATCTGCCATAAGTCTATTATATTCCTCTTGTGCCCTAATACAGCTATCGTGCCGCTCTCTCGAACCGCACTCTAGAAAGGCCCTCTCTTTTTCTTTTACCTCCTTTTTTAATAGCCTCTCCTTTCTAGCCCATTGCTTACGCAGGTATATAATTTCTGAATTTAATATCCCTCTAAGAAAGGATTTCAAAGCGTCCCACATTAACCCAAGGTTGGCCCCGGTTCTATTCATCACAATAAATCTGCGTATCTCTTCCTTGATTTTATCCTCGTCTGTCAATAGCACTAACCAATGCGCATTGAGCTTCCAAAACTTAAGAGCAGGTTTCCCAGATCCGGACAACTCAAGAACCAACGGGGAGTGATCGGAGATGGAACGGTTATCATACCGAATTTTCCCCACCCAATCGATGGCAAGATCATTAGCCAACGCTAAGTCAATCCGGGAAAAAGTATTATGGGAGCGATTGTAACATGAAAATATCGATTGTTCCCCCTTTAAAAATCTCCACACATCTCTCCAACCCACTTCCTGGCAAAACCTAGCAAAGGGGGTGTCTCCCTTCTCTATACTTGCCGGGTTTTTTTTCCCTATACGATCTTTCTTGTCCGACATTACAGCATTAAAGTCACCAAGGACCAGAACCGGGCAATCACCCACCTTTTCCATAAACCGCAGTAGACTTATCAGGACATCATATCTGAAGGGGGGAGGTATATAAACTCCTGCCACAACACATTTAATGCCATCTAGTATACCTAACAAAAATACATATCTTCCGTCTGGATCACACCTTGCTTCTAATACTTGGAAGCCAACTGATCTATGCACCAGGATAGAGACTCCTCTAGAAAATGATGAAAAAACTGAATTGTACGCCTGACTGGCCCACCTCCTTTCTACAAGAGCCAAAGATTCCTTATCGAGATGTGTCTCCAATAAAATAACAATTGCTGGTAGTTGTTTAACAATATAATCAAAAATAATGCAGCGTTTCAGGCGATCTTTTAAACCTCTTATGTTCCATAATATAAACCTAGTACCCATATATTATATCTGGACGAAAGACAGGGGAAAAGGAACAACGAACAGACCCAAAAGGAGAAAAAGAAAAAAAGGAACCACGCTACGACCAAACAACATCCCCAGCATCGGATCATCCCTCCCCCCCAAATCCCCCCACCTGTTCTACCGTAGTACAACTCTACCTACTTCAGCCACTTTCCCGTCCCCCCTCACCCCCATCCCCCCCGTTGTTGACCTGAAACAACATATGATGGCCTAAATATCCATATTCATAGTCCCTTAAGATCTAACCAGTCTGAGACTTGTTCTGGCGTACTAAAAAACTGGGACTGACCTTGAAAAATAATTTTTAATTTGGCCGGAAACATTAATGAATAAATGATTCCCTTGTCTCTCAACCTTTGTTTCACCTCCAGAAAACTCTTCCTCTTCTGGAGGGTGTCCTTAGAAAAGTCCGGGTATATTGCGACTTTAGCCCCTTGGATTGATAGATCTTTTAAATCACGTGCTCGTTTCAATATCATATCCCGATCTCTCGAGAGTAACGTTTTACAGATAAGGGTACGAGGAGTATTCCCCGGAATATAGGGACCTGCCGGGATTCTGTGAGCCCGCTCAATGTCAAAATACAGGGAGAGATGCTCCTTCCCTATTTCCTTCAAGAACCATTCTTTAATATAACTTACAGGGTTCTCCCCCTCAGCTTTTTCTGGAACCCCTATTAGTCTTAGGTTGGCTCTTCTTGAGCGGTCCTCCATATCCGCAATTTTCCCTTTAAGGGCCTTATTCTCTACCTCCAGACGAGAGGTGATTTTTTTGAGAGTGTCCACCTCCTTCTCAATATTAGTAATTTTGTCTTCTGCTGTTTTTTGTTTATCTCTTACCCTATTCAGCTCTTCTCTCAAAAGAGAGACATCTCCTCTCAAGGCCCCAACCTGATCTGTCAGACCCAGTATTGCTGCGTTGCATGTTTTTATGGAGTCTAAGATCTCTTTTAACATTACGTTTTCTCCCCCCATATTTGACTCGTCCCCGTCCTGTTCCTCCCCCTCTACCGTAGCCGATCTCGAGCCTTGTGGTTTATTTTTGAGGTCTTGAGCCTCATTTTCAGGGTTTTTCTGTATAGTCGAACCTGTACGTGTTTTAACTGGGGGGGACTTCCATAATTTATCCAACTTTGTGGAATTGTCTCCTTTAGCCCCTCCTTTCTCTTTCTCCTTGGGGGAGGCTGCCCCCAAGGACTTCCTTGAGGTATTTTTAGGAGGCATACCTGATATCAAAATAAATACCCCCTAAACCACAATGTTATACCACTGGACAAATAACCAAGGACCCAAATACAGCAACCTAACGGTAGCGCAACATATACTGCACGATTGACAATGATCAGTATTAAATTGGTACGGTAAGCGAGATGCAAGCCACTGAAAAATAGCAAGCAATATAGGAAGCTGAAACCAAAACAGAGATAGATTAATCGAAAAACACAGAATCTTCTGCAAGCCAGGAAAGCAAATGGTAAAAGGCAGGCATAACCAAAAACAGGGTCCGTTCACCCCAATGGATTGTCCAGTTGTTAGAAAGTTTTGTGTGCAGAGTTAGTATAACACAAATGCCACGTTGTGGTTATTAGCTTATCTTCTGCGTTCTTGACAGCATATTATCCCCGTGGGAAGAAGTTGCAGAGATATAGCTTGCTACTGACAATGTTAAGAAAATTAGATAAAGGGGTGCAAATGGCTGACGTATAGCGGGCAAATAGCAAACAGATAGCAAGCAGATGTCATGCAGATGTTAAGTTGGTTTAGAAAAAAGTCAGAGTTAGTACCATATGCAGTCAGGTTAATACATGGGAGAGGAAGGTTAGGGCCAGGTACATCTCACCCATCCAAACGAACAGCTACGAGCGGCCGACATCTCAGGCCAGGTACATCTCACCCATCCAAACGAACGGCTTCAAAATGCAATCATCTCAGGCTTGAAGAGCAGGGACCAAACACGACGAACTTCTTGCAGCCTTTGTCTCCGGTCACGCCGACACCCAGGATAGCACTCCAGCCACACGCCTCGGCAGCGATCTCAGAACGCCCTCCTCCGGGTCAGCGCGCATCCGGCACCGGACATCGTCAAATCCCTGCTCATCTTCTCAGTCCTTCCAGCTCAGCTCACGGAGCCGTGCAGGCGCCCAGCTGTTTCGGCGCCTGAGCGCCAAAGATGCGCCGCGAGCGGCCAGCCTCCTTCAAAAGTGAGCGCCGGGCATAAAAAAATCAGCGTGCCCGGCGGTACCGCTACCGCCACGGAGCGGGACGGGCAAGCCCGGGTCCTCCCTTCCCTTCCCGGGCCGGGTCCAAGGGCCAGGTCAGCGTGGGGAGCGGGAGGTGTGGAGGGCGGCTGTGCAGCGTGACGTGCTGCGTGCTACGTCATGCCATTACGCTCCGGAGTCCCTCAAGGATCACCCATTATATTCATCCTGTCCATTTACATATGATTTATTTTTAAATACACATGTAATAATAGCCTTTCCCTATCACCCAATTTTTATATGCTGATTGCTCTTTTTATGTATTTATACATCCATCCATTATATCTGTGTACTATGTATTTATTTATTTATTTATGTATACTTATTTACATACTTATCTTAACACCAGTTGCCTTTTATTTATACTTATAGGGGCAGATTTACTTACCCGGTCCATTCGCGATCCAGCGGCGCGTTCTCTGTGGTGGATTCGGATCCGGCCGGGATTCATTAAGGTAGTTCCTCCGACGTCCACCAGGTGGTGCTGCTGCACTGAAGAGCATCGGAACGCGCTCAAGTTCACCGGCCTAATCCTAGTGAAGGTAAGTGCAAGCTCCGCAACACATTTTTTGTTTTCAATGCGGCGTTTTTTTCCGAATCAGACGGGTTTTCGTTCGGCCACGCCCCCCGTTTTCCGTCGCGTGCATGCCAGCGCCGATATGCCACAATACGATCGCGTGCGCCAAAATCCCGGGGCAAGGGGGCGTGTCTTAGGCATGGCAGAGTGAGGATGCTCGTTGTTAGAGCTCCGCACTGACAGGCGCCATCACCGCGGGCAGCGACACCTCTCCCCGACATTACAAATGTCAAACAGGAGGGGAAGTAGCACTGTACGTTCCGGGAGCGGAACGAACGTGACAGCGGCCGGGGGAGCGAGTCTGGACCGCTTCAGGCACCAGCCGCGGGGGACGCCGAGGGAATCAAATATGGCGCCCGCACCTGCCAGTAGGCGCCTCTCCGGCGGGAACAACAGGGATGAGCGCGGCAGCACTGCTACCAGCCCACAAAGTGATCAGCAGGCGCAGCAGGTAACAGATCCGGCTCTCTCTGCAAGCCCCAGCTGGCCTAGCCCAACTGATAGCCCCAGGAGCCAATCTTCATCCCTTAACCCTGCCACAGGCATACATGGGGACACAATACATACTGAGCTCCAGTTTCTAAGAGAACTAATTCAGGCCCTCCCCACACGACAGGACTTGGATTCTGTGTTACAGAGGGTAGAGGCATCCCACCAGCAGGCACTAGAGGGATTCAGAGAAGATTTAGAGACACTACTAGAACTGTGAACACTGAAAATGTGACTGTCTCTTTAAATGAAAGGGTCTCTGTGTTGGAACGGGAAATTACCAACTCTAGACATCATCTGCAACAATTGACTCTACTCCTGGACGACCAGGAAAACAGAGGCAGGCGAAATAATGTCCGCATTAAAGGTCTACCTGAAAATCTTCCTAGTGACAATTTGCCTGAGAGAGTGTCAGTCGTCTTTAACAAATTGCTACGCCGTCCACCAGACACTGAGATACTGATTGACCGTATTCACAGAGTATCACGCATGTCTACTCCGGATTCTTCCACACCCAGGGACGTGCTGTGTAGACTTCACTACTTCACCGACAAAGAAAAAATTACCAAAGCTGCCTGGGCAGAAGGTACCATCCAAGTGGAGGGTTCTGAAATGCACATCTACCCGGATATCTCAGCTCGCACCTTGAATATGAGACGGGCACTACACCCCCTGTTGCAGGGTATAAAGGAACTGGGAGCCACTTACAGATGGGGTCACCCGTTTCATCTAATTGTCAGACATAATGGCGGGAATTACTTCCTGAGGAAGCCGGAGGATCTGCCGGGCCTATTCATTTTTCTGAACATGCCTCCAATCTCAGTACCTGATTGGCTCACTATTGATCACACGAGAAACACTTCTGCAACATCAAGAAGAAGAGATTCCATGGGAAGACGTTGCTCATCCATGATGCCCGCAACTGTCCCACCATCATCATCAGCCCCACCTCCTGCAGATGACAACATCCCACTGGGACCAGACCTATCGGTAGCGCTACCAGTAGAGGCCTAAGTCCATACTTACTGAGAAAACACTCGCCAGAGAAACATCATTCATCGACAACAGACAAGAAAATCTAAACTTTTATAAGTGAAAGGACTGTCCCAGAGAGGAGAGACGTACCAACACCAGGCGTATATCTATAGTCCTGTTAAGGTTCCACCTTCTCTTTCTCCTCCTACTTTATCCTCTGATTACTAGTTACTTCCACTGAAATGTTTGGATAATTACTTACAATGTATAGCACTGTTACTTAAATAACTATCCATATGTAAATGTCGGATGGGCAATGTGGCACCCAACAGTGATACTCCGGTCTATAAGGCAAGTGCTGAATAACTGGAGGTTAATCATTGTTGGAGGTAGCCGCGGTAGTTGCAACGTTTAAGGTTTTAAACCTCCCACTCAGGCCTATTGGTGGAGTTTGCGTAGGCGACTGTACCTTAGACATGAGGGGGAAGAGGATGCTAGACTGTCTACTGTAATTATAATTATTATTAATACCTGTTAGTCGGCAAGCTCTGTACATGCTTTTCTACGTTCCCCACACGTACACCACATATTGGTGTTCCCTGGTATATTTACCTGGGATTTAGGGGTATTCCCCTTCTCTACATTCTATTTTGTTACTCTTCTTTTCTTTTCCCTCCTCTTATTTTCCGGTTCTTCCTCCTGGTCCCCTCCCTCTAATTTTGTTTCTCTTCTGGTCTCTAACCCACTACAGATTTTCCCTACTTCCCCCCCATCCCCCAAGTTCCAACCCACCCCTAGCCCTCCCTGCCAGTGAACATGTCTCGTCCAGACAGAGTCTTAGACAACTTCAATGTAGGTTCTCTTAACGTGAAAGGCCTACATAGCCCTGAAAAGCGTTCTATCCTTCTTAACCTACTCAAGCGCAGGCAAATTCAAGTTGCCTTTGTACAGGAAACACATCTTACTACAGCGAGACCATTTAATCTTAAGAACAGGTGGTTCCCACACTCGTACCACAGTTACTCTGATGACCCTAGGTCTAGGGGCACTTCTATTTTAATAGCAAACACGATCCCATGGACCTTTGTGGATTCTCGCAGCGATGATGAGGATCGTATAACCATGGTAAAGGGTGAGATAGCCGGCAGTCTTTATACCTTTGCTTCATTATACCTCCCAAACACAGGTCAGACCCGGGCTCTGAGCAATTTCTTAGACCTGATAGATGAGTTTGCCGAAGGCATAGTGGTAGTCGGTGGAGACTTTAATGTAGCAATAGACCCAGTAATGGATACATCCACAGGAACATCAACATTTACACAAGCAAGCTTACGTAGAATGAGAAGTCTACTACATGAACACCAACTAGTTGATACCTGGAGGTTAATTCATCCTTCAGATAAAGACTATACATTTTACTCAGCCACCCATGATAATTACTCCAGAATAGACTTCTTATTCTTACGTCATAGAGACCTAGGATTGCTCCATAGAGCAACCATAGATAACATCACCTTTTCCGACCATGCTCTAATCTCAATGACCATTTCGCTACCAAATCCAGCAGCAACCCAGTGGCAGTGGAAGCTTAACGCTTCCCTCCTGGAAGACCCTTTAGTGTTGGAGGACATCAAACAGTCGATCTCAACCCATTTTGAAAGAACAATAGCAGAGGATGTTGACCCCTGCATAGCATGGGAAGGACACAAATTTAATGTCAGAAGCATCCTCATATCACATCGCCGCAAAAAGGAGAGAGCTCAAGCGGTTTCCAACCTATTGGATCAGATCAAAACATTAGAGCTCACACATAAGAGAACACCCACCTCTGACGTTCGAACTTCCCTAATCTCAGCTAGAGAAGCCTTACGTACGTTACTAATTGACAAGGCCAAAGGTACTTTAGCAAAGTGCAGGAGACACTTTTACGAGTATAGTAATAAATGTGGCAGGACTTTAGCTAGAGCATTACGAGATCAGAGAGCACACACATATATCCCTAAAATTACATCTCCACAAGGGGAGACCTTGCACCTTAATCAAGAGATAGCAGCTGCTTTTAGAGATTATTATCAGACTCTATATAATCTGGAACGACCAACTCCCTCTCACACTAGGACAGAATGTAGACGTAAGATCCAAGACTACATAGCCGGCTCAGGACTACCTACGCTGACGGGTGAGGAAGCGGAAATGCTGGAATCCCCTATAACAGGTCTAGAATTTAAAGCTGCATTGCAAGCGACACAAACCGGCAAAGCCCCGGGACCGGACGGCTTTTCTTTGCCCTATTATAAAACATTTGCGAACTTACTTGAACCTCATTGGACGAAGGCCTATAATGCCGTGGCTGCTGGCTCGCCTCTCCCGCAGGAAGCTTTACAAGCTACCATTACAGTTATAGCTAAACCGGGAAGGATGCGACTCAGTGTGCCAGTTACAGACCAATCTCATTATTAAACCAAGATCTCAAACTCTTCTCGAAGGTTTTAGCGATGAGATTGGCCCCCTTGCTGAAAAGATATATTCACCCGGACCAGGCAGGGTTTGTATTAGGGAGAGAGGCCAGAGACAATACCACTAGGGCGATTAACCTGATTCACAAAGCGCGAATGGAAAAGACACCTCTCATGCTTCTCTCTACAGATGCTGAGAAGGCATTTGACAGGGTCAGCTGGCCATTCATGTCTGAAACACTTAGACACTTTGGACTGCGTAGTCACATGTTGTCCTGGATATTGTCTCTGTACTCCTCCCCCTCGGCCTCGGTTCGGGTGAATGGCTTATTGTCAGAAAGTTTTGTCATTCGAAATGGCACGAGACAGGGCTGCCCTCTGTCCCCTTTACTTTTTGTACTCTCCCTGGAACCCTTTCTGCGCAGAATTCGGGCTAATCAAGATATCACCGGCATCACGACTTCAGGCTCCTCCCAAAAAATAGCTGCATATGCAGACGATCTACTCTTTTTTGTAAGTAACCCACAGATTTCACTGCCTAACCTCATGCAGGAATTGCGTCTCATCTTTATCCAATTTCCGGGTTAACTGGTCTAAGTCGGAAGCATTAAATATATCTCTAGCTGAACCTCTAAGAGAAACACTCCAAGCATCTTTTAGATTTAAATGGGCAACAATTAGTATTAAATACCTTGGAATACACCTCCCGGCAGATTTATCTAAATTATATGCATTGAATTTCCCCCCGGTCCTTTCAAACATTCAAAGAGATTGTGCTAAATGGTCCAAAGGACTCTTCTCATGGTTTGGAAAATGCGCCATTTTTAAAATGAATATTTTACCCCGTTTACTGTACCTATTTCAAGCAATTCCCATTCACATACCTGTTGCATTTTTCCGATCTTTGAATGCCATAAAGCATAGCTTTATTTGGGCGGGGAAGCCGGCCAGAATTAGTCGAAACACTCTGTTCAGGTCCAAAAGATCTGGAGGAATAGGTCTTCCTGATGTCAAAAATTACTATAGTGCTACACACATGGCAAGAGTTTTGGACTGGTGCTGCAACCAGAAGGAAAAGCCATTGGTACACCTTGAGCAATCTTTCACCCAAATACCATTACAGATACTGCCTTGGTTGGAACCCTCCAAAGTGGTATCCCTAAAGAAACACCCCACAGTAGGTCCTACCTTGACCATGTGCCAATCTCAAATTGTTCGAAACAGACTTATCCCATTGAAATCTCCTCTCACACCCATTCTTGGCAACCCGGACTTTCCTCCAGGTTGTGAGGGGAGCAGGCAAATTTAGGGCAGAACACTTCATCAAAGATTCAAATTGGATGACGAGTCAGGAGCTGTCAGGGGTGACAGACCCCTGTACTCTTGGGGTGTGGAGGGTCAGTCAGCTGCGGCATTACCTGACCTCATTGTCTCATTGTCAGCAATTTAATAAAGAAAAGACCACTTTCGAATGCTTATGCAGCAACACAAATGGCATGCGACATACCTTATCCCTAACATACTTATGTTTGATGTCAATCCCAAATGACCCGGGCCCTACTTTCCTCACACAATGGGAAGAAGACCTAAATATATCTCTGACCCCTGAACAGAAAGAGAGAATTTTCGAGCTTTGCCATAGTGCGACGATTAGTTCACGATATCAGGAAGCAAGTTACAAATTGCTAGCAAGATGGTACAGGGTCCCGACCAGACTACATGCTATTTTTCCACAAGTCTCAGACATGTGTTGGAGATGCGGAGAGACGCAGGGTTCCTTTTTACACATCTTCTGGTCCTGCAATGTACTCAAGCCATTTTGGCAAGACCTGGGGAGAGTTATCTCCACACTGTGTGGAAATTCAATTAATTTGGAACCCTCCCTTCTCCTCTTTAATCATTGCGATATGTCCGCATGAAGATATAAGAGATCCTTGTTGCGTTTCCTGGTCATCGCTGCGAGATCCTGCATCCCTATACTGTGGAAGCAAACTGCCCCGCCGACAATGTCTGTGTGGGTCACAAGGGTCAATGACCTGATGCATATGGAAGACCTCACTTCCTCGGTTCATGGAACCCAGGAAAAATTTTACAAAACGTGGCAACCCTGGATTCAGTTTAAACAGTCTCCTGACTACGTAAGGCTGCTATAAAATTATATAAACATAAATCTTGAACAAAAAAACATCTTTCTGGACGAGACCCATGACCAGGATCCCCCTCCTAAGCTACCCCACCCCACTCTTTTCCTATTATTTCTTTATTTCTTTTTCTTCTCCTCTAACCCCTCTTTTCTGCGATGTTTTAAGTTAGGTTTGAGTTCTGTGGTACTCTGCCGAGACCCACAGACCGGTTGAACGAGTTCTGATAAGTTTGTAAACAGACAGACCAGTGAGTCAGGAGGGAATGTGGACTTTATTTTCTTCCAAATCAATCACATAGACATAGAAGACAATGGTTCTTGATAATAATTTTCTTTTTCTTGTGATATAACACATAGAGACCATGACCTTCATTGTATGTAAGAATACGAAAGATGATTTGTAACCCTTTGCTTTCCTGTACCTTGACTTGCTGTTTATCATTAATAAACAAAATTATAAAAAAAAAAATCCTGGGGCAATTCAGGGGCGCAAATCGGAAATAATCGAGTAACACGTCGGGAAAACGCGAATCGGGCCCTTAGTAAATGACCCCCATAATATTTATAATATTCATAATTTTCACTATGCAATGAAATGCAATATGTCGCTTGTTTAAACTAAGTTTAAGTTTTGCCTTACAGGACCATTCCTAATTATGGAACTATTAGTTACTTCTCTCCAGATTATATCTGGTGATCACCCTTTAGATACTCCCTCTCTTGCACATCTGCGATTGAAATCCCTGTAGGCGGCGATCGCTCACTACCTTTTGCGGTTGCCGGCTAAGCTCCACCAGGCATGCGCCAGCTCGCCAAGACCGCGCATGCGCCGGCGTCCCTGGCTCGATATATTCTGCTAGCCCAGCGGCTCGGCCAGATCAGCAGCGCTACTTCCCGCCGGTCCTTCACTCCATGTAAGTAATACACCTCCGTCAATTTACATCATCTTATTTACTTACTGGTCATCGCACTGCTCCACATCTCCCGTCCCTCAAATTTTATTACCCCTGTTATTCCCACTTTTTATCTCACTGGCTCCCATTCAAGTAAGCATTACCATCTTGCGGTCTTTCAATACCCCTCTAAAATTCTGTTCTCATACAGTTCCGTCTATCTAGACTTATATTAATTCACTATGTATCTATATATATACTTTTTATACCTTATATATTATTTATTATTATATAATGTATGTCATTCTCCACCATTTCATGCTATATAAATTTTAGCCAGTAGCTACTTGTTGTGAAGTTTTTTCTTTCAGTAAAAGTATTCAATAATTTTATATACTATATATATATGTATGTATATATATATATATATAAAAAAAATCGAAAAAACAGCAGCACAGTCCTTGTAAGGAATGGTAATGGGTGCTATCCTTGACTCTAACCAGTCAGAGTCCAGTAGATATCAGTTCAAAGAAAGTGGCAGCACTCCAAAATAGTGAAAAAAGCTTTGGTGTTTATTCCACCTCCCGCAACGTTTCGGCTGTTGTTCAGCCTTTGTCAAGCGAGGTGTGTCTGGTTACATACAGATATTTATAGTCGCAGTGCAATGACATCATGAGCAAATGTAAACATTACATATGTATACAAGATCGTGCTTCATTTCATACAATAATTTTAAGATCAATATATCAACATGTGCAATAGAGAAATAACAATCATAAGATGGTACAGAATTTAAAAATACATATTGTGCCTTTGATCAGTGAAAATAACTCACCCATGTGGAAACTCCTTTACAAAAAATCAAAACAGCCGCAGGTCGCGTCTCGGCAGCGCTACTGCGCATGCTCGTGACCTGTAGTGGGGAGCAGATCAGAAGTACGCATGTCACGCATGTGCATAAACTTTATTAAGGTAGCTGCGGACGCCATCTTGGAAAAGGGTATCTCCGCTTAATGAAAGATTACAAGGTAACATGTTGCTGCTAATCAACGGCGCAGGCGCGGACCTCGTCCCAGTGTCCGTAAGCGCCATGTTAAAGAAGGGAAAGGTCTGCAGCTGGTGATTGATAGAAATAAATAAATTATACTCTAAACCTTATATATCTATAGAACAGACACTATCTGTATTAACGGTGCCCCTTGGGTCAAGCCAAAAGAGTACCTAGACATGTAACACACCGACCCAAATTATGGGCTAAGTGATTCGAAAGGGGTCAAGAATACAATGTCACAAAAAATGTGGGTAACAACGAGTGCAAAGAACTGCACAGCGTGTAAATATGGAGAACTACAGCTCGCTGCAATGGAAATGTATCCATCTCCATCACAGACAGTCTGCGGTCTCCCCCACTAGTGAACGTTGAGAACAATGCCCTAGTGGTCGGTGTGAACTGTTAATAATCGCATATAGCGTTTAAATGTAAGACAATATAAGGATAGGCGGTGTAATTCAAGGTCTTAATACCAACTGATCTGCTACTCCAATACATTTGTCACGCATGAAGCGCAAAAAAGAATTAATAATAGTAATATAGTAAAAAAAAATTTAGTTCTTTATTACATTATTAAGCCAAGAAACAGGGTTCAAGAAGAATCCAAAGAAAAAACAAAGTTAAAGGAGGGATCCACAGACGGTGTCCAGCATAATATGGTAGTGAGCAAGTGAAATGGTGAGAACGTCATCTAGGACAAAAAGAAAATTAGTATCATATGGTTAAGACGGAGGACATATGGATGTATATAGTATAGTAAGGTAAACCAGTTAGTTAGACAATTCCACTAGTTGGGTTTTAATGTATTCAGTTTAAAAATCCATTCCAATTCCCGTTTCTTGAGCAATTTCATTCTGTCCCCTCCTCTCCTCAGAGGCGGAATCCTATCAATTAAACGAAATCTAAGTTGTCCCTCTCTGTGTTTACACTCATGAAAGTGTTTGGGGACTGGGAGGTCCTTCCTGCCCACCCTGATCGTATATCGATGCTGATTGATTCTAGTTTTAAAATCCAGGGTGGTTTCGCCGATGTACCAAAGATTACAGGGGCATTGCAACAAGTACACGACGTGGTCCGAGTCACATGTGAGATAGTGTTTAATCTCATATGTAATGTTAGTCACTGGGTGGGTGAATCTATCGCCCTTGATCATCTTTTTTCTTAGAGCCTATATCGGCCCTAACCAGTCTGTCCTTAAGGCTGGGTGTCCGTCTGTAGGAAAAAAGTGGTGGAACACTAAATTCTAGGATCCTAGGGAAGGCATCAGAGAGAATGTGCCAGTTTTTGGAGATAATTTTCCCTATTTCACAACTGATTTGGGTGTAAGTTGATACAAAAGGTATGCGGTCAGATTTGGTCTGCTTGGTTTTCGGTTGTAAGAGTTCTTTCCTTTGCATCTCAAGGACCCTGTTGCTATATTCAGTTATCAGTGATTTGGGGTAACCCCGGTCCCTGAATTTCATTGTTAGTCCGTCAAAGTTTCTTTGTAAATTAGAATTAAGGGAGACTATGCGGCGAACCCTAAGGAACTGACTATAGGGGAGAGATCTTATCATTTTTTTAGGGTGGTTGCTACTAAAATGTAACAAATTATTCTTGTCCGTAGGTTTAACGTAATGGTCTGTATGTAGCTCCTTGTCCTTCAACACGACCTGCACATCTAGAAACTGTATCAGTTCTTTTGACCACACTAAAGTGAATTGCACATTCCCATCTACCCCATTTAGGAAGTTTTGAAAAAGTAATAGTTCGTCAGATGTCCCCTTCCAAATCAAGAAGATATCGTCTATGTATCGCCACCACTTCAATACATTATCAAAGTGGTGGGAGACATAGACCGAATCCTCCTCAAAGACACTCATAAAAATGTTTGCGTATGTGGGGGCTACATTCGCCCCCATCGCCGTACCTCTCAATTGCACAAAAAACGTGTCCTGGAAAAGAAAGTAATTACACGTTAGTACCAATTCAAGCAATTCCATCGCCAAATTGATGACATCATCACCATAATCTGATTTAGCCAGTTTACTTCTCACTGCTGCTAAACCTCTCTTGTGACTAATAGACGTGTACAGACTTACTACGTCAAAAGAGGCGAAGATGATATTCTCATTTGCAGTAACATCCACCTTTTCCAATTTTTGCAAAAAATCTGACGTATCTCTTATGTACGAAGCTGTTTTGATAGCAAATGGTCTTAATAGCTTATCTAAGAAAATAGCAATTGTATTAAAGATGAAGCCCATACCTGCCACTATGGGTCTCCCTGGCGGATTCACCAGACATTTATGAATTTTAGGCAGTAAGTATAAGACTGGTGTAACAGGATGATCTACTTTCAAATAATTAAACAAAGCTTCATCGATAAGATTTGATTCTTTGGCTCTATCAAGAACACCTCTGATTTTTTTGATAAATTCAAATTTTGGATCGGAGTTTACTTTCTTATACACAAGTTTATCTGCCAGCTGTCTCTCTGCCTTACCAACATAAGTCTGCTTGTCCATGGGCAAGATTTTGCAAAGCCTGCCATTCCTGCCTAGTAATGTTCGGATGTTTCAACAATCCCAAGGTATTGCTTTCCTTGAGTTTCTGTATACCTCCTTTGACCCCTTGTATAAAGGAATCCACTGCTGTATTGGTCATATTGGGGACAAAATTACTTTTAACATGCAAATTAAAATCCTTAAGTTTAAGTACAGGAGAAGTGGGTACATTACTCACATATGGTACAGTGGGTTTTTCAGCTAACCAAGTTTTCAGTTTCACAGATCTAAAAAAATTTTGAAGCTCAATTTCAATGTTAAACCAATCAATAGGTGCTGCGGGGCAGAACGACAATCCTCTATTCAATAGTGAGATTTGTTCTGCAGACAAAATTTATGAAGAAATATTAACAACTAGTGTTTGTCTTTCTTTCTGGTCGCCACCTTCGTCGCGGCCATTCTCTCTTTTTGGTTCCTTGTTTTTCCTATATCGCCAGTGTCTAACACCTCCTCTCCTTGTGGGTTTGTCCTTAAAGGCTGAAGGCTCATGCCTTCGCCTAAAAAAGATTCAGAGCTTGTAGGCACAACTTCCCCTCCTCGATTGGTAGTGCTGGTGGTCGGGATTCTTCCCTTGTTTTTCGGACATATTCCCGTTGTCGTGGTGGGCCCTGATTTAAAGGGTCACTTTGCCAGGCATAGATGGTTCCCTTCTGGTAGTCCTCAGCGTCTCTGTTCCATTTTTGTCTTTTCGTGCTTTCAAGTTCACCCTGTATAAATATATATATATATTTTTAAAATATTTTTATGGTTTCTACCTATTTATTCACACTGACTCTATGTAATCTACTCTGCCTTATTATGTTTTGGGATTTTATACTACTGATGTTATAATTATTTCCCACTTATTGTGTATTTTGTTATCTTTATCATGTATTGTAGTTATGGTCTGGCGAAGAGTTTATGCTGAAACGCGTTACCATTGGACTTTTATTTCTTACTGCTGTAATTAAAAACACTAAACACTTTTGCTCTCAGTCTAGATCTGTATACACTTTTATTCTCAGATCTGTACATTCTTCTTCTCCATCTTGGTTATTAGCGCACCCACACATAGCTCCAAAAACTTCTAGAGTCTGGGGTTGGCACCCTTCTTGGTGAGTGCCACGATGGGAGATACCAGGGAGGAGAAATGTGGAATAAACTGGCTGTAGTAGTTTGCGCAGCCCCAAAACCTCTGTAGTGCACGTAGTCCTGTCAGACGAGGTCACTGAAGAACAGCAGACAACTTAGCAGGATCCATCTGGAGACCTCTGTTGGAGATGATATAGCCGAGAAATGGAAGATTCCGCTGGTGGAATTGGCATTTCTCAAGTTTGGCGTAAAGGCTATTGGCCCTTAAACGACTGAGGACTTGCCGTACGTGGACTTGGTGGGATACAAGGTCCGGAGAGAATACCAGAATATCGTCCATATAGACCACAACACAGGCATAAAGCAAGCCTCTAAAGATGTCATTAATGAATTCCTGGAAGACGGCTGGTGTGTTACAGTCCAAACGGCATCACTCGAAGTGTCCATCACCGGTATTAAAAACGGTCTTCCACTCATCTCCCTGGCGGATACAAATGAGGTTGTAGGCCCCTTGAAGATCCAATTTGGAGAAGATCTTGGCTCCACGAAGATGGTCAAACAGCTCCATGATCAACAGCAACGGATAGTGGTTCTTAACTGTGACCTTGTTAAGATCACGGTTGTCAATGCATGGACAGAGTGACCCATCCATTTTGGTCACAAAGAAAAAGCCTGCACCAGCCGGAGAAGAGGACTTACGTATGAATCCCCTCTGCAGGTTCTCTTCATGTAGTCCGACATTGCTGCAGTTTCTGGTACTGAGAGTGGGTATAGACGGCTCTGAGGAAGGGACGAACCCGGCAGCAGATCCACAGGACCGTCGTAGGGGCGGTGAGGCGGCAAAGTCTCAGCCTGCTTTTTCGAGAAGACATCAAAAAAGTCCTGATAGCAAGCTAGAAGACCCTCCAGGGGCTTGGGAGCCACAGAAGAAACCAAGCCTGGCACTGGATGAGGAATCTCCACTCAGTGAGACTGGTAATCAGGACCCCACCGAAAGTACGGGTGCGTGGAGCTGCAACCTTGGTAGACCCAACAGGATGGAGGACATGTACTGTAGTAGTACATAAAAAGAAAGTCTCTATTTGTGCAGCACACTGACCTGCAAGGACAGAGGCTTGGTGCAGCACTGGACTGGGTAAGAGAGGATTTAGCCACTGACAGAGGAGATGACCAAAGGTTTCTCGAGACGAACCACGGGGATGTGATTCTGGGAGATCAAAGCGGCATCCGCAAAGTTCCCTGCAGAATCAGAGTTCAAGAAAGCAAAGACCTGGATCTGGGTGCAGGTGCCAATGCTGAGAAGCACAGGAATAGTCAGGCGTGGAGAAGATTTGCTTACACCTAGGGACGCTTTTCCCAAGAACCCAAGGTGCTGGCATTTCCCAGACGTTGCGGACAGACAGGACAAGACCCAATGTAGTGCTTAGGACTGGCACAATAAAGGCAGAGGTTTCTTCTGAAACACTCCTGGGAGGAGAGTCTGGCTCTGTCCACCTCCATAGGCTCCTCTGTAGATGGTACGGCCGGAGGCTGGAGCGACCTTTGGAAAGCAGGAGCCAGGTGAGGTAGACATCGTGGATGAACTTGGGTTGCTCGAGCCGTAACCCTTCGGCACAATCCATAAATTGCTTATAAATCCGGGTGGCTAGGGTGATGAGACCACTCAGGGTAGACGGCAGGTCACGAGCGGCCAGAGCGGCCTTAACGTGAGAGAAGCGCCCCTTTTTGAAAGCTGTGGACAGGGCCGCATCGTTTCAGGAGAGTTCCGAGGCCAGGGTATGGAACTGGACAGCATATTCTCCCACAGACAGGTTCCTCTGGTGCAGATTCAGCAACGCCGTCCCAGCAGAGGAGGCCCGTGCAGGTTCCTCGAACACTGACCGATATTCCACCAGGAATTCCATGTGAGTAACCATGACCAGATCGTCTCTGTCCCAAATAGGGGTAGCCAGCGCTAGGGCCTTCCCGGAGAGGAGGCTGATGATAAATGCACCTTGGATTGCTCTGTGATAAATTGAGACAGCATGAGTTCAATGTGCATGGAGCACTGGGTTATAAAGCCCCTGCATAGCTTGGGGTTCCCATCATACTTAGTGGGCATAGACAGTCTTAGCCTAGGTTCAGCAGCCGGCAGGCTAACCAGGGCAGTAGGAGGAGCCGCAGGAGCTTGACGCTGTGGCTGGGTTGCCAACAATTGCTGCAACCTGGTGGTGACTTGTCCTAACTGTTCACCTTGCACGGCAAGCTGCCGGGACTGCTGAGCCACAATGGTGGTACGATCAGACTAAAAAGGTAGCGGAACCTCGGTGAGACTTTCACAATGGCTAAATAGCTCAAAGATCCGGCAGGGTGTACAGGAAGAGGCAGGCTTATGTGTGTTTTCTGAAAATGGCCAGCGCCAATTAACGGTGTGCTGGCCCTTTAAATCTAGATAAGCCGCTGCGCACCAGGAGTCGGGAATGTGTGCGTTCGGGGGATGAAGAAGAGACACGAGCCGGGACAGGTAAGGTGCGCGGGAGACACGCTGGCAAGGGCAGAGGGGCACGGGTGAGCCCACGATATGGGTCGCAAGACCACCCGTGACAGTCCTCTCTGTTACATGAGTTCTCCTACACCCTGGATTCTGAGTCTGCTGATGCTGCCCCTTTCTTTATTATCTATGGAAAAATTCCCGTTCACTTCTTCCTCTGTCCTGTTCCCCTGGATATTCCTGTGGTGGAAGAGTTGGTGCAGGACCTCAAATCAATCTGCGAGCAGATACATCAGTCACCAGGACCCAAGCTGATAAGAAGCGCAGGGCTTCTCCAGTCTTCTCTCTGGTTGACAAGGTGTGGCTATCATCTAGATACGTCCGGCTGAAGATTCCCAGATACAAGCTTGGTCCACGTTTTCTGGGGCCATTTAGAGTTGATAAAGCAGTAGCACATAAATCCTGTGGCCTATAAACTCTGTCTTCCTCCCACTATGCGCATCCCGAACTCCTTCCACGTCTTTCTTCTGAAGCCTGTCATCTTGAACCGCTTCTCTCGGCAATCTCCTCCTTCTGCTCCTGAGGCTGACTCCACTGATGTTTTTGTGGTAAAATAGGTTCTGGACATGAAGACAGTGAGCCGACAATATTTTGGACAATATCTTGGACCGTGGCCTCCTGCAAAGGGGGGTACTGTCACACCCGTGTGGAGCGACCTGGTGGTACCACGCCACAACAAGTCCAACCTGCTTTGTGGCAGGCTCTGGTGAAAACCAGGGACCACTTAAACTCTGATCTCAGGTGTCGGCTTACGTCATCGTCTGCGGTGGTACTGAGAATCCACTACCACAGATCCAGACGCAATGAGCCACATTTACCTACCTGTCCTGTCACGATCCCCGAAAGTGCATTGTCTGACCAGAATGTACTCTGTCGCAATTCACGAAGATCATGTACCTGATATCCTGCATCTTTCGCATCCCCGCTCAGGTCCGCCGGAGTTCACCTTCTTCTTCCTGGTGCATGTAAGTGCATTGTATTCAGCTTAAGTGGGTACATTTAAGGGAAAAATTAACGAATTATTGACTAAATTAGTAAATTCCAAATCAAACCTTCATTTTGTTTGAAGTTCTATAAAATACTTAAAGGGTTAACAAGCTTTCTACATGATGTTTTGAATAGTTTGAGGGGTGAAATTAATAGAACAGGGTTATATGTGGATGTTTCTATTAACAGGATTTCTAGATTTTAAAAACAGAACATTTAGAATTTTTTCAAAATTTTTACAAAATTCCCCTATTTTTTTAATAAATAATTGCCTAATGAATCAACCAAAATTTCCAACTAACTTGAAGTACAACGTGTCACAAAAAAAAAATTGACCCATGCCAGTTTTGTAAAATTCATCAAGGCACAAATGAACTCATTAAGGGGTTAAACTTGTATGTATGAATACCATCATAAGGTCTTGGCAGGGTGATTGCTCATGGACAGTTAGGGTGCTGTCAGACATTGCGTTCTTGGACAGTTCTTGGTCCGTTCACTAAGGTCGTGTGCCCGATATCCAGCAGGTGTCGCTGCTGTGCCGAGGTCTGCCGCAGTTCATCTTCTTCTTCCTGGTGCATGTTAGTGATCTTGCAACACAATTCTTTTTTTAAATTCTGCGGTTTTTCCAAATTCGTCGGGTTGTCCAACGGCCATCCCCCCGACCCCGAATTTCTGTGGCGTGCAAGCCGGCGCCGATGCGCCACAATCCGATCGCGTGCGCCAAAATCATGGAGGAAATTGGAAATATTCGGGAAACCCGACGAAAGCGCGGCGTTCGAACCCTTAGTAAATAAGCCCCAGTGTGTTTAAAAATGCACCAAGAGAGTACCAAGAACTGACCGAGAACGCCATGTGTGACAGCACCCTTAGAGATCACATGATGATGACCCTCCATCTGTGGCAATTTCATGGACAGGTATGTCTGGCTGATGAGGTACAGGACAGGAGGCTTCACTTTACATATCAAGAAAGTGGTGCAGAATAGAGATGAGCGAGCACTAAAATGCTCGGGTACTCGTTATTCGAGACGAACTTTTCCCGATGCTCGAGTGCTCGTCTCGAATAACGAGCCCCATTGAAGTCAATGGGAGACTCGAGCATTTTTCAAGGGGACCAAGGCTCTGCACAGGGAAGCTTGGCCAAACACCTGGAAACCTCAGAAAAGGATGGAAACACCACGGAAATGGACAGGAAACAGCAGGGGCAGCATGCATGGATGCCTCTGAGGCTGCTTAAATGCACCATTATGCCAAAATTATGGGCAACAGCATGGCCATGACAGAGTGACAGAATGAAGCTAGATAGCATCTAAAACATCCAATAATTGGGGACACTATAGGGGACGGCATGCAGAGGCAGCGGCAGCAGCGGCAGGCTAGAGAGTGTCTTGGCAACATACCCCAAATGGACTCAGGCTTAAAACCAATGGGTGGCAGAGAGGAACCAAAGGAGGTGAGCAAGAAGCGCTCAAATAATATCGGTAAATGATAAAAGTTTGCCAGTATATTTTGTGGATTACACAGCAGGGTGGCGACAAAGTTAACAAGTTTGATGTGGAAGCCATGAAAACAACCCAAAATTCTGCCTGACACAACTCGTTTGATAAGGGGACCATGTATGGAGGCAGTGAACTAGTAGTAGATTAAAGGTGCTGCAGTTAAAACTATGTTAGTTGGATCTTGGGATGGAGCTGGCGCTCCGCTGCCAGCCGAGCTTTCGCCAATCCAAGCCCCTGTCTCTAGGCTACTCCCCAAACAGCACTTCTAAGAACTTTTTGTATAAGATCAAGTGTAGTAGCGTTCTTATAAGTTTGGGATATGGCGGGTGAGGGGAATGTAAACAGATGCGCAAGAAGCGCTGAAATAATATCGGTAAATGATAAAAGTTTGCCAGTATATTTTGTGGATTACACAGCAGGGTGGCGACAAAGTTAACAAGTTTGATGTGGAATGCCCTGTAATAGCTCTTGGGCGGTGTGCCTTTTATCGCCTAGGCTCAGCAGTTTGAGCACCGCCTGCTGTCGCTTAGCGACGGCACTGCTGCTGTGCCTAGAGCTACCGACTGATGGCGCCATGCCCACGGATGGTAATTCGGAGGAGGAGGAGGTGGAGGAGGGGTGGGAGGAGGAGGAGGTATAGTAGGCCTTTGAGACCTGGACCGAGGTAGGCCCCGCAATCCTCTGCGTCGGCAGTATATGACCAGCCCCAGGGTCAGACTCGGTCCCAGCCTCCACCAAGTTAAGTGTAGTAGCATTCTTATAAGTTTGGGATATGACGGGTGAGGGGAATGTAAACAGATGCGCAAGAAGCGCTGAAATAATATCGGTTAATCATTAAAGTTTGCCAGTATATTTTGTGGATAACACAGCAGGGTGGCGACAAAGTTAACAACTTTGATGTGGAATCCATGAAAACAACCCAAATTTCTGCCTGACAAACCTCGTTTGATAAGGGGACGATGTATGGAGGCAGCTATATGGACGACTTTTGGAGGTAGCAATGGAGACAACGTGTGGAGGCTGCTATGGAGACAATTTAATTTGGATAGTGCCTGTATGTGGCAGTCCAAAAAAGTTTTCAAACCAGAGGAGCAGGTAGGTGGCCCTCCAGAAAAATGAAATAGATTGAGTGCCTGTATGTGGCAGTCCAAAAAAGTTTTCAAACCAGAGGAGCAGGTAGGTGGCCCTCCAGAAAAATGAAATAGATTGAGTGCCTGTATGTGGCAGTCCAAAAAAGTTTTCAAACCAGAGGAGCAGGTAGGTGGCCCTCCAGAAAAATGAAATAGATTGAGTGCCTGTATGTGGCAGTCCAAAAAAGTTTTCAAACCAGAGGAGCAGGTAGGTGGCCCTCCAGAAAAATGAAATAGATTGAGTGCCTGTATGTGGCAGTCCAAAAAAGTTTTCAAACCAGAGGAGCAGGTAGGTGGCCCTCCAGAAAAATGAAATAGATTGAGTGCCTGTATGTGGCAGTCCAAAAAAGTTTTCAAACCAGAGGAGCAGGTAGGTGGCCCTCCAGAAAAATGAAATAGATTGAGTGCCTGTATGTGGCAGTCCAAAAAAGTTTTCAAACCAGAGGAGCAGGTAGGTGGCCCTCCAGAAAAATGAAATAGATTGAGTGCCTGTATGTGGCAGTCCAAAAAAGTTTTCAAACCAGAGGAGCAGGTAGGTGGCCCTCCAGAAAAATGAAATAGATTGAGTGCCTGTATGTGGCAGTCCAAAAAAGTTTTCAAACCAGAGGAGCAGGTAGGTGGCCCTCCAGAAAAATGAAATAGATTGAGTGCCTATATGTGGCAGTCCCAAAAATTGTTTAAAACAGAGGACCGGGTAGGTGGCCCTCCAGAAAAATGAAATAGATTGAGTGCCTGTATGTGGCAGTCCCAAAAATTGTTTAAAACAGAGGACCGGGTAGGTGGCCCTCCAGAAAAATTAAATGCATAAAGTACTATAGCTAGAGCCAGTGGGCCCTGTCAAAAAATAGCCAGTTTCCTCTGCTTTAGTGTACAAAGAGGAGGAGAAGGAGGAAAATGAGGAGGAGGAGTGCATAAATTATTCAGGTTGAGCTTCCTTCACCTGGTGGAGATTGGAAATTATGAGAAATCCAGGCTTTATTCATCTTAATAAGCGTCAGCCTGTCAGCGCTGTCAGTCGACAGGCGTGTACGCTTATCGGTGATGATGCCACCAGCTGCACTGAAAACCCGCTCGGACAACATGCTAGCGGCAGGGCAGGCAAGAACCTCCAAGGCGTACAGCGCCAGTTCGTGCCACATGTCCAGCTTTGAAACCCAGTAGTTGTAGGGAGCTGTGTGATCATTTAGGACGATGGTATGGTCAGCTACGTACTCCCTCACCATCTTTCTGTAAAGATCAGCCCTACTGTGCCGAGACTGGGGACAGGTGACAGTGTCTTGCTGGGGTGACATAAAGCTGGCAAAAGCCTTGTAAAGCGTACCCTTGCCAGTGCTGGACAAGCTGCCAGCTCGCCTACTCTCCCTCGCTACTTGTCCCGCAGAACTACGCACTCTGCCGCTAGCGCTGTCAGAAGGGAAATACTGTTTCAGCTTGTGCACCAGGGCCTGCTGGTATTCATGCATTCTCACACTCCTTTCCTCTCCAGGGATGAGAGTGGAAAGATTTTGCTTGTACCGTGGGTCCAGGAGAGTGAATACCCAGTAATCAGTGCTGGAATAAATTCTTTGAACGCGAGGGTCACGGGATAGGCAGCCTAGCATGAAATCTGCCATATGCGCCAGAGTCCCAACTCTCAAGAATTCACTCCCCTCACTGGCCTGACTGTCCATCTCCTCTTCCTCCAACTCCTCTTCTTCTGCCCATACACGCTGAACAGTGAAGGTCTGAGCAATGCTCCCCTCTTGTGTCTCGCCAACATTCTCCTCCTCTTCCTCCTCATCCTCCTCCACCTCCTCCGATATGCGCTGAGAAACAGACCTGAGGGTGCTTTGGCTATCAACAAGGGAATCTTCTTCCCCCGTCTCTTGTGACGAGCGCAAAGCTTCCGACTTCATGCTGATCAGAGAGTTTTTCAACAGGCCAAGCAGCGGGATGGTGAGGCTGATGATGGCGGCATCGCCACTGACCATCTGTGTTGACTCCTCAAAGTTACTCAGCACCTGACAGATATCAGACATCCACGTCCACTCCTCATTGTAGACTTGAGGAAGCTGACTGACCTGACTACCAGTTCTGGTGGAAGTTGACATCTGGCAGTCTACAATCGCTCTGCGCTGCTGGTAAACTCTGGATAACATGGTTAATGTTGAATTCCACCTCGTGGGCACGTCGCACAACAGTCGGTGAGCGGGCAGTTGGAGGCGGCGCTGCGCTGCCCTGAGAGTGGCAGCATCTGTGCTGGACTTCCTGAAATGCGCACAGATGCGGCGCACCTTCGTGAGCAAATCAGACAGATTGGGGTATGTCTTGAGGAAACGCTGAACTATGAGATTTAACACATGGGCCAGGCATGGCACATGTGTCAGTCTGCCGAGTTGCAGAGCCGCCACCAGGTTACGGCCGTTGTCACACACAACCATGCCTGGCTTCAGGTTCAGCGGTGCCAGCCACAGATCAGTCTGCGCCGTGATGCCCTGTAATAAGGCTAAGCAATCTGGAGATGTGGACATTAAGGGCTTGGGCGTGCGGGTGGGTTGCACTATATCAGCTGACACAGGGGAAGGAGCAGTGGTGTGCACGGCCGGAGGTGAACGGGCTTGGTGCCACTGAGTGGGGTGTTTAGCATTCATATGCCTGCGCATGCTGGTGGTAGTTAAGCTAGTAGTGGTGGAACCCCTGCTGATCCTGGTTTGGCAAAGGTTGCACACCACAGTCCGTCGGTCATCTGGTGTTTCCTTAAAGAACCTCCAGACTTCTGAAAATCTAGCCCTCGCCGCGGGAGCCCTCGCCACGGGAGCTTCACTACGTGACACATTTGGCGCTGATGCACCTGCTCTGGCCCTGCCTCTCCGTCTGGCCCCACCACTGCCTCTTCCAACCTGTTCTGGTCGAGGACTCTCCTCTGTCTCAGAAGCACTGTGTTCACCCGGCCTCTCAACCCAGCTTGGGTCTGTCACCTCATCATCCTCCGATCCCTCAGTCTGCTCCCCCCTCGGACTTCCTGCCCTGACAACAACTTCACCACTGTCTGACAACCGTGTCTCCTCATCGTCGGACACCTCTTTACACACTTCTTCCACTACGTCAAGAAGGTCATCATCACCCACAGACTGCGACTGGTGGAAAACCTGGGCATCGGAAAATTGCTCAGCAGCAACCGGACAGGTGGTTTGTGACTGTGGGAAGGGTCCAGAAAACAGTTCCTCAGAGTATGCCGGTTCAAATGCCAAATTTTCCTGGGAGGGGGCAGACTGGGGGGGAGGAGGCTGAGGTGCAGGAGCTGGAGGAGTGCCGATTTCGGGGACATGGGTGGACTGCGTGGAAGACTGACTGGTGGACAAATTGCTCGAAGCATTGTCGGCAATCCACGACATCACCTGTTCGCACTGTTCTGACCTCAACAGTGCTCTACCACGAGTCCCAGTACCTTCAGACATGAACCTAGGGAGTGTAGCTCTGCGGCGTTCCCCTGCTCCCTCATCAGCAGGTGGTGTCTCACCCCGCCCAGGACCACGGCCTCTGACCCCTGCAGTAGTTGGACGCCCACGTCCCCGCCCTCGTCCTCTACCCCTAGCCCTCGGGTTAAACATTTTGAAAATGAAAGTTATAACTTTAATTTTTTTTTAACTTTTTTTTGTGTTTTTTTGTGTTTTTTAGTTTTTAAAACCAAACGATGCTATCCTATTGCTATGGCTATTTTCTAGCCAAGTATGAAAGCACACTGCTATGCCAGATTAGATGCCGCTGAGTTACGAAAAAATAAACGTAAAATAAAAAGTAAATGGCAGACTGTGCCTAATTGAAATCAAACCCCTAATAAATTTTCCCACTTCGGTCTTTGCGATGGATATGTGCGTCACTAAGCGCTAAACACAACGCATACCTCCCAACTTTTGTGGAGGAGAAAGAGGGACAAAATGGCGGCGCGCGAAGCGCGCCGCGGCGATTTTTTTACCCACAGAAGCCACACCCTAGCCACGCCCCCTAACCACACCCCCTGGCCACGCCACTGCTCATACCTTCAACGCATCCACTGGCACCAATGTATATTTATGTATATAATTGGGGGGCATATTCCACTCCCCCTAGACAACGAGCATGCCCTCCTAGACAACGAGCATGTCCTCCCCTAGACAACGAGCATGCCCCCCCCAGACAACGAGCATGTCCTCCCCTAGACAACGAGCATGTCCCCCCCTAGACAACGAGCATGTCCCCCCCAGACAACGGGCATGTCCGCCCCCAGACAACGAGCATGCCCCCCCTAGACAACGAGCATGTCCCCCCCAGACAACGAGCATGTCCCCCCCAGACAACGGGCATGTCCGCCCCCAGACAACGAGCATGCCCCCCCCTAGACAACGAGCATGTCCCCCCCAGACAACGAGCATGCCCCCCCTAGACAACAAGCATGCCCCCCCTAGACAACGAGCATGTCCCCTAGACAACGAGCATGCCCCCCCCTAGACAACGAGCATGTACCCCCCCCTAGACAACGAGCATGTACCCCCACCTAGACAACGAGAATGTACCCCCACCTAGACAACGACCATGTCCCCCCCTAGACAACGAGCATGTCCCCCCCCCCTAGACAACGAGCATGTCCCCCACCTAGACAACGAGCCTGTCCCCCCCTGTGGCTGCGTGCCCTTTTTTGTGTGTTTGTGTTATTTTTGTCTTCCAGGACCGTGCATGCTGTGGACTGCTTCCGATTCGAAGGATTACATCGATGACCGACAGTTCTAACAAATAAAATGGTCAACGAGGGTGTGTCTGCGTTTTTTGTTCAATAAAATTTTCTGAAAACGGTGTGATTATTTATTTTTTTGCGACACTCTTCATAGTTTGCCGTAGTAGTGGTGCCGGCTAGGTGACGGTGCTCATTACTAAGGGCTGGCCTTAGTGTTTGCCTTAATTTTTTTGGCAAATTCACACTAACGCCCATACCATTACCCCGGTACCCACCGCCACCAGGGGTGCCGGGAAGAGCCGGGTACAAACCAGTACCTGACCGTCTATAGATGGTCAGGTAGTGGGGCGGCTGCAGGCTGTTATTGTTGCGCTGGAATAGCCCCCTAACAGTGACCTATCCCAGCTCAGTAATGGCAGGCTGCTGCTGCTTTTTTGTATCAGGCTGATTTGAAAAATAGGGGCACCCCATGCCGTTTTTTCTTCAAATTTTTGACAAAAATATGCGTGGGGACCCCCTTTAAAGGGGGCTCCCAGGCTGTTTCCCCCATTTTTACAAAAAAATGGGGGGGAAAAACGGCATGGGGTGCCCCCTATTGTTCAAATCAGCCAGATACAAAAAAGCAGCAGCAGCCTGCCATTACTGAGCTGGGATAGGCCACTGTTAGGGGGCTATCCCAGCGCAACAATAACAGCCTGCAGCCGCCCCAACACCTGACCATCTATAGACGGTCAGGTACTGGTTTGTACCCGGCTCTTCCCGGCACCCCTGGTGGCGGTGGGTACCGGGGTAATGGTATGGGCGTTAGTGTAAATTTGCCAAAAAAATTAAGGCAAACACTAAGGCCAGCCCTTAGTAATGAGCACCGTCACCTAGCCGGCACCACTACTACGGCAAACTATGAAGAGTGTCGCAAAAAAATAAATAATCACACCGTTTTCAGAAAAATTTTATTGAACAAAAGACGCAGACACACCCTCGTTGACCATTTTATTTGTTAGAAATGTCGGTCATAGACGTAATCCTTCGAATCCGAAGCAGTCCACAGCAGGCACGGTCCTGGAAGACAAAAATAACACAAACACACAAAAAAGGGCACGCAGCCACAGGGGAGGACATGCTCGTTGTCTAGGGGTCAGGGGTAGACATGCTCGTTGTCTAGGGGGGGGGGAAATGCTAGTTGTCTAGGGGGGGGACATGCTCGTTGTCTAGGAGTCGGGGGGAGACATGCTCGTTGTCTAGGGGGGGGAATGCTCGTTGTCTGGGGGGGGGGACATGCTCGTTGTCTAGGGGGGGGGGCATGCTCGTTGTCTTGGGGGGGGACATGCTCGTTGTCTAGGGGTCAGGGGGAGACATGCTCGTTGTCTAGCAGGGGGAAATGCTCGTTGTCTAGGGGGGGAAATCCTCGTTGTCTAGGGGGGGGACATGCTCGTTGTCGCAGTAAAGGGGAGGGGTCCTATGGAGCGCAGTAAAGGGGAGGGGTCCTATGGAGCGCAGTAAAGGGGAGGGGTCCTATGGAGCGCAGTAAAGGGGAGGGGTCCTATGGAGCGCAGTAAAGGGGAGGGGTCCTATGGAGCGCAGTAAAGGGGAGGGGTCCTATGGAGCGCAGTAAAGGGGAGGAGTCCTATTGAGCGCGCAGTGAAAGCCATAAAAAACACATTTGATATTTTCCTTCCCGCTTCCCAGTACAGGGCCTGGAATATTTAATACTGTCACTAGGAAGTATAATTTGTTACGCAGAAACAGGCCGCACACAGCTCTGTACGTGGAAAAATAAAAAAGTTATTGATTTTTGAAAGTGGGGAGTGAAATATGGAAACGCAAAAATTGTTCCGTCAGAGTAATGGAGCAGGCGGCCGTGTATGACCATTCTGCTCCATTACCGTCATAGAGCGATGACATGGACCTTATGTGGACCCCAACAGACCCCTTGTTTTCATGATCTATGGGGGTCACATCACTGAAACCCCCACACATCAGCAGGTTAAGCCCTGTCCTATGGATAGGGCCTAACTTGTATTTGTGGGAAAACCCCTTTAACCCCTTAACGCTCTGCGCCGTAGCTCTACGACGCAGAGAGTATAAGGAGTGTATGAAGAGGGCTCACGGGCTGAGTCTTCTTCATACAAGGTGGGGGGTTTTGCATGTTGCAGAAAACCCCCACCGCTAATAACCGCAGTCGGTCATTGTCGCCGGCAAAGTCTTTTTTACGATCGCTGTGCCCCCGAACGTCATCGGGGGCGGCGATCGTTTGCCGTGGTAGCCTCGGGTCTTCTTTTGACACGAGGCTACATGGCTTCTGCAGGTTCGTTACAATGAGCCAGAAGTATTGCAGTATATGGTAGGAGCGATCTGACCATCTAGGGTTAATGTACCGTAGATGGTCTAAGAAATAGTGGAAAAAAAAGAAAAAACAGGTTTTAAAAATAAAAAAAATTTATAAAATATAAAAAATTCTAATCACCTCCCTTTCCCTAGAACGGATATAAAACATAATAAACAGTAAAGATCACAGACATATTAGGTATCGCCGCGTCCCAAAATGCCCGATCTATCAAAATATAAAAACGGTTACGGGCGGCGGTGACCTCCGAGGCGGGAAATGGCGCCCAAATGTCCGAAATGCGACTTTTACACCTTTTTACATCACATAAAAAATGAAATTAAAAATGATCAAAATGTCGCACAGACCTCAAAATGGTAGCAATGAAAACGTCGGCTCATTTCGCCAAAAATGACCCCACCCCCAGCTCCGTGCACCGAAATATGAAAAAGTTATTAGCGTCAGAAGATGGCAAAAATTTTTTTTTTTTTTTTTTTTGCACACATGCGTTTAATTTTTGAAAATGTATTAAAACACAATAAAACCTATAAATCCGGTATCACCGCGATCGCACCAAACCAAAGAATAAAGCTGAGGTGTTATTTTGAGTGCACAGTCAAAGTCGAAAAAACTGAGCCCACAAGAACGTGACATGTGCGGTTTTTTAAAAAATTTTTTCCACATTTGGAATTTTTTGCAGCTTCGCAGTACACGGCATGTTAAAATAAATAACATTACGGGAAAGTAAAATTTGTTACGCACAAAATAAGCCCTCACACAGCTCTGTACACGGAAAAATGAAAAAGTTATGGATTTTTGAAGTTGGAGAGCGAGAAATGAGAGAAAAACCCTGCGTCCTTAAGGGGTTAAGGGATTAAGTATATGGTACAATAAAAGCAGAATAGAAGGGCACTGGGGGGGTTAGGGATGGGGGCAGGGGGTCTATGGAGGAAAGTGTTTAACCCTTTAGCTGCTGCCTGCAGTCACTGTAGAGTACCTGTTATCACACTGCAGCAGCTGCACACACTCGGCTCTGCTTCATCAGACGAACTTCAGTGAGGAGCAGGAGGAGGTGGGGGCAGGGAGCCATTGATGTAGCAGTGCTGGAGAGTTCCTGCCTGCACGGAGGATGATCCCCTGGGGCTGCTGTGCAGGGGCAGTGCAGAGAACATGACACTCTGCACTGCTCCATCCATCCATCCATCCATGTGCCTGCAAGTGGCAGCCTGAGGACAGGGAGGGCTCTGCCTCCCAGGGGAGGGGATGGGGGAGGTGCCGGCTCTGCAGCAGACAGCCCGGGAGCTGGAGAGGAGGAGGACGCTGTACCCCGCCCCCTGGCTTCTCTGTATCCTGAGCAGGACGGGGGCGGAACTCGGGGGCGGGACTCGGGGGGGGGGCGGGACTCGGGGGCGGGAGAAAACGGAAAAATCCGTGAAACCGCAAAAAAACCGGGACTTTCACTTAACGGTCCGTGCAGGCGGGACAAGGGTTAAAAAACGGGACTGTCCCGCCCAAAACGGGACGGTTGGGAGGTATGACAACGGTCGCAAGTCTCACTACAAATTCCTCACAATATGGTAGTAGATGCACTGCAGCAAGGACAGCCACCAGCAGATCAACCAGAAATAAAATATATATAACGCTATTGTAGGCCTAAGTAAGCCGTTTGGATTCTCCTATGGCTATTTTCTAGCCAAGTATGAAAGCACACTACTATGCAAGATGAGATGACACTGAGTTATTAAAAAAATAAACGTAAAATAAAAAGAAACTGGCAGACTGTGCCTAATTGAAATCAAACCCCTAATAAATTTTCCCACTTCGGTCTTTGCGATGGATATGTGCGTCACTAAGCGCTAAACACAACGGTAGCAAGTCCCCCTGCAAATTCCTCACAATATGGTACTAGCTGCAAATAAAAAAAAAAAAAAAGTATAACGTTATTGTAGCCCTAAGAAGGGCTGTTGGGTTCTTGTAGAATGACTCCTGCCTAACACTATTCTAATAGAACAGCCTAACGCTTTCCCTGACCAGCAGCAGCTCTCTCCCTAGCGGCATCCAGACAGAGAATGATCCGAGCAGCGCAGGCAGGGGCTAGTCTATTCCAGGGTCACCTGATCTGGCCAGCCAACCACTGCTATCGACGTGTAAGGGTACCACGTCATGCTGGGTGGAGTGCAGAGTCTCCTGGCTTGTGATTGGCTCTGTTTCTGGCCACCAAAAAGCAAAACGGCGGGAGCTGCCATTTTCTCGAGCGGGCGAAGTATTCGTCCGAGCAACGAGCAGTTTCGAGTACGCTAATGCTCGATCAAGCATCAAGCTCGGACGAGTATGTTCGCTCATCTCTAGTGCAGAACCATTAATAGATGTATATTGGTAAATTACATAATATCCTGCCCCCCACACTTACACACACATTACAAAAACATAAATGGCCAACCCCTTTAAGGTACATATATTATTTGGCACCTCCAATTGAAGACATGTATGTATATGGCAGATGAATTAAATGGAAGTCCAGATGCAGTAAAACCACTTTCATTTATTTTCCATATCGCATAGTAATTTCCACGTGGAAAAAACGTGCCTTGTGTACTATATTTCAAATCACTTCCATGTTATTGCCTCTGTATGATGCTGTGGAATTCCTGCAAAAAAATCTGTACGAAAAAATGTTACATCTTTGATGTAAAATATTATAATCTGATCTTTACTATATCCTATGGCTCTGTATGGGTAAATGTTAGTGTTGGGCGTTGGTGAACTACATGGTGGGATTGGGGTGTGTAGGACCAGGGGTACAGCCCCTTTCATCTGTTCTCATTTGTCTTATGAAGAAACCTACGAGGCCGGAACCTAAAGTCTTCGCTCTCGTTGCCAATCGGCGTTGTTTACTGTAACACAGCAGCAAAACAAAGGCGCTCACTGATTGGCAGAGGAGGCCGTGCTGTACTGCCGCTGGGAATGGCGGGCACCCGGCAGGTAGTCGCCTGGATCAGCAAGGCGGAATGGGAGCAGGTCCTGGAATATCTGTACAGCCGGGACTGCAAGCTCCAGCGGGAAGCGCTGCATCAGATCTCCGCCTGGAAGAGCAGGTGAGTGGCGGGCGGACATGTGCCGGCTGTATGTGGCCAGCAGTGGGGAAGAGCGTGACAGTGACACCCATGTGCACAACACGAGCCATGGGGTTCACCCCTCACACCGGCTCCTCATTCCTTTCCCCACCCCTTATCCTTCTTGTTACAGACATGGCAACCGCATGCCGCTGGCTGTGGAGTGCACCGCCGACCTGGTGCGATGTAAGATCCTTGATGTGAGCGGTGGCATGGGAGAGCAAGAGCTGGAGTTACTGTACGGACTGGCGCTTGTCAGGTTAGTGGCTACTAGTAGTCATCATATCACTTATACTCTTATCACTCTTATAGGGATTATGTTGGAATACTCTCTGGGGCTTAGGTAAGTGATGGGGCAGAGGTATTCATTTGCTCTGGCTTTCGTTTCCAGGTGTGTGTTGGCCTCCCAGTCTTTCTGGGGGAGTCGCTGGACTCCATATTCAGCAATTGGTGGCCGCAGCAGCATCCTGAGATGTCACTTCTGTCTCGGTTGCACCTGAGGCCACTTACTGGCTCTATTGGTTTGATGAACCCGTCACTTGAGGCCCAAGTGACTAAGGCTGTGAGTCCACCCTAACCTGGTACCAGGAGCCAGAGCACATTTGAAAGGTTTTATTGTCATCAAGGAGAAATATATATATATTAGATCTAGAGTCTGTCAGCGAGATTTGGGATTCTAAACCTCCCACCGGACCTTTATGGTAGAGATTTTTTTTTTTTTTTTAAGAAGTTTCTTATTTATTTATTGATCACCTATCAAGAGGTGATCAATATCGGATCATCAAGGATGAGATGTTTGTCTTATCCATTGATCAGCTGTGTGGAGAATCACTGTGATCTCTTCACTTTCTTACAAAAAATTTCTGTGTACTGCTTGGTTGGAAGTGATGACTTGTCAAACCCCTGCTGATCAGACATCATCACCTATCAATCAATCTTGAATAATCCTATTTTTAAAGGGAACCTGTCACTGCAGAAGCACTTTATAAACCCCAAACAGTATCTTCTAGATCTTACTTCAATTAATTTTCATTGGTTCCTTTGTGCATCCTGCACGTGGCAGCTTTGTCCCAAAAAACACTTTTTTTTTAAATTAAGCCTGGTTTCTATTATCGGTCCAGTCAAGCTCCGCCCTGTTCCCCCAGACATCTTTGGTGACAGGTTCTCTTTTGCTGTATATGTAGTTGTCGTTATCATTGGTGATTTATCTTCTTCCTTTTTATTTTAGGTTTGTAAATGTAATCACAGAACCCAAACAGAAAATCTTTGCAATTCCCTTAAGGCGTTTAGCAAATGAGGTGAGCTACCTCTATTTCTTCTCAATGGTTGTCTAGGTTTGTGAATTTTTACAGGGGATTAATTAATCAAACATTGGATGGATGGTGATCATAAAAGAATGATAATAGCAGTGCAATGAAAAGCATTGCTTAAGCAGTAATGTTTCATGCAGCATCTATGGTCCTAATGGACTTGGCCAATTACTGCTATTGGCTATTTTTCTCCTTTTCATAGGGCTTATTGAAGAGCCAGGATGCATGTGGCCACCACTTCATCCAAATGGGTGGGAGTCAACGCTAGGAATTCTAGCAATCGAACTCCGAGATCAATAAATGATTTGTTGTATTCTTTGAATTGGTGTAAAATCTTTTACACAAATATTTCACTGGAATTGATCATGTTTTGCCAGGTTGTCTTGTAGGTGACCAGTGCAGATCTTGTGGTGGGCAACCTAGAAATCAACCTTTACTTGCCATGGAGATGCAAAAATGATCTTTATCTTGGCTTTTTTTTTTTTTTTTTAATCACCCATAGTAGCAGTCTGACTCTTTCTCACATATGCCAGCAGTGAAGATATATATTTTAGATGGGGTGAGATATAATGGATGGAAATAGAGTTGCCTACCGAAAAATCTTTGTTTCTGATCTACAGTGTATTTGGGTTAAAATAACCATATTGTATACTTTGTCTTGTTTCAGCTTCAGATTCCGGAATGGGTGGTAAACCTGCGTCACAGTGCAACTCATGGAAAGTTGCCCAAACTGAGTCTCTGCCGCAAAGGTTAATATTCTTATTAAAGGGTTTGAATAAGAAATGTCTTGCATTGTTTTAATGTGCACTACGTGTGACCGCACCCTTATGGATCCATCGGCCAGCCATATTTAGCTCCCCAGCAGTCAGACCCTTGCCCATCATTTGTTCTCCTCTATCCTGCGGATAGGGGATAGCTTCCTAACCTGTTACAACCCTTTTAAATGTTGGACTATTAAAAATGCATTCATATTTCAGTATGGTAGCTGGCCTTTGTACACTGTGTCCTCAAACTTTTGTTCTGTGAAATCGCTGCATTGGGCTGCTCCACAGGCCCTTCTCTCCTTTTTGTTGAGCAATACAGCAGTCACATAGGGCAGGTGTTGGTACCGTGGAGTAGACCAGAAGGCTTCCCTTCTCCATGATTTTAGGTGCAGCTACATTGACATAAATGGGTCAAAAGCTAGGCTACTTTATTCCAAGTCTATTACCTAATTTGTCCATATGCTATGTATGATATTTAAAGTGCAGAACTCCAATGCCAGATACAACCCATGATCCTGGTTCTGTTATTAGAAGAAAGCAGCCGGGTTCTCCTAATCCTTTAACTGAAGTCCTCAAATTATCTTTTTGCCCATTGCAGAAATGTTGTCAGAGTTAATGGTCGTGCTTACAACATAATGTTCTTTTTGTGTAGGTTGGGACTTTGTAATGGATTGGCTGAGACGTGAGTATTGGTCTCGTCAGCTGGGTAACTCCTCAAATCCTCAGTGGGTGTCTGAAGATGACAATGGTTCAGAAGAAGAAGCTGAAGTTGCTCCAACACTGTCATTAAAAGAACAGAAAGCACAAACCATCATAGGTTAGTAAAGTCCCCAATTAACTCCTCCCCTCATGAGGGCAGAAACTCTGTCCCTTTTACATACTGCTAAACACAATCCACTCATCATTCATCATCATATGAGCACAGCATGTGCCAGGGGGCATAGATTCTACAGAGTTTTTTGCCGTTATTGCTTATTTTCAGTAGTATAATTTTTAAAGTTATTTATTTTTTAATTGTGTTCACTCAGGGGTTCACAACATTACCAATAATAACACTATACTAGAAGCTAACATAGTGATTATTATTACCCCATACAGTGACAGCAGTTCTGAGTAGAGGCAGGGACTTATGTTCTTGCATTTCCATTTTTCACTCCCCACCATCAAAAATCTAACTTTTATTTTTCCATGTAAAGAGCTGTGTGAGGGTTTGTTTTCTGTATAATGCAGTGAAATTGCTGTGAAAAATGTCTTCTTGCATTCAAAGAAATTCAAAAGGCGGAAGAACAATTGAAGAGTAGACAAAGACAATTTTGAGTTGACAGACAGTAAGTGAACTGAGAGCTGACAAAAGCCCTTTAACAGTGAGCTTAGTAATAGAAAACAGAGGGTTGTCATTAATGACACATTCTCATATTGGGTTGTGCCCCCTCTTTTAATATTTTTATTAATGACCTAATCAAGGTTTTTCAGTAGAATTTCAATATGTATGTATGATAGGAAGCTGTGTTGGAAATGCAGGAGAGGATATGTAATAAAGGGAGATATGTGGAAGCTGGAGGCCTGAAGTTAAATATACAGTGTACAGATGTGCATTAAATGGTTTTTCCACTTGCTGCAAATATTTGTATAGTTAAGTTGTACAATGTGACAAACTCTCAGGTCATGTCACCGGGTGCACTTCTGCTAGAGAGACAATTTAGTCAGTAAAACCACGCCCACTTATGCAAGATTGCACCTTTTTACGCCAAAATCTACTCTTCGCTTTTGCACTTAAAGGAAACCTACCACTTGTAGTGGCAGGTTTCCGATGGAAATACCGGGCACCAGCTCAGGGTGAGCTGGTGCCGGAGCTTATTTTAGTTAGTGCTTTAAACCGCGGTATCGCGGTTTAAAACACTTTTTTTAAACTTTATAGCCGGCGCAGGCAGGTACGCGCTCGGCGCTTACCGTGCACGCGGCTCTCATTCACTTCCTATGTAGCCACGCGCACGGTAAGCGCCGAGCGCGTACCTGCCTGCGCCGGCTATAAAGTTTAAAAAGTGTTTTATACCGCGGTTTAAAACACTAACTAAAATAAGCTCCGGCACCAGCTCACCCTGAGCTGGTGCCCGGTATTGCCATCGGAAACCTGCCACTACAAGTGGTAGGTTTCCTTTAAACCATAGCTGCGACCACCTATACTTCTACTCATTAATGTATAAGATGACAAATATAAGCCTGTACACATAAATACCACAACAATTTGATAACCCTACAGACACGATTACGTAAATTTAATATCTGTAATCCTTACTCTTCAGTAACTTAAGGGTCTGCTTGTAGCCTTAAACTAACATAAGGATTTAATACACAAATGTGCAGTGCAGACATGAGAATGTTAATTGTAATCCTTTTATCTGATAAAGAATATATAAACAAATAGACCTTGTTACTGGAGTGGAAGACCTATCCGTCCGGAAGTTATTCAGAGAATAATTTAGTAGCCCTGTCCAGTGAAAATGGCTCCTCCAAAGACTAACAATGATCCATTTGCATACCCCTAATAATTTATTTATTCTTTTCCAGTTTGATGCCTGAGACTGAGAGCGGGATGGTCCTATACTAATGTGAATTGATATAAAAAAAAAACATAACTTCATAGCAAATGGTTACAATGATGCAACAATCTTGAATTGACTGGGTACCCCATATTAAATTAAAAAAAAATAATAATAAAAAAATCTGATTTGGCCTTTAAATTTGGAAGGAATATAGAATAATTTTCTGAACCTAGCCTGTTAGCGGGGCTCATAACCAGGGGTTATATCCAAGTTATTAGGAAATTTATAGTCTTCCTATGTCCTTAACTTTTACTGTCTATGTTGAACTTTTGGCGGGAACAAAGCTGTACCCAAATCTCCACTTTGCATATTAATTTGGGTTCTGTTGATCCTATGCACAGGACACATTGGTCTGAAAGGTTAGAATGGCCACACTTTATGCATAAACAAACTTTACAGTGAACTCCATGCTCCCCTGGGGTCGGCAGGCACCAGTTCAAGGTGTTTTTATGATGGATCTATGCCTAGGTCCTAAATTTATATATTTAAGATTTGTAAATTAGGGTTGGGCTAGAAAAGGTGGACTATGACAATAAGATTGTATAATCTTTATGTATTTATCCAATACTGGGCAAAACTGCAAAAGATCATTATACAAATCATTGGTCTGACTGCACATGGAATATTGCGCACAGATTTGGGCACCAGTGTAAAAAAGGACATGGTAGAACTGGAACGGGTGTAGTGGAGAACCAATATTGTTACATTAACCAGTGCATAGTGATTATATGCTGATATTATAATAATAATAATAATAATAATACAGTGAAAGTACAACACAATGTAACTAACTAGCACTGAGTTTATTTACACTTCAATTAATACAGTGATACAAGGTTGCAGTATTCTTTGAAATATTATATAATAGCGACACCTACTGGCCAAAGTTAGTTTCTATCGGTGTCAAATGTGCAGCTAATCCGTTTCACCGATCATTCTAGGGCTGTGTAGTTGAATATACTGTCAAAAGAGTAGCTAGTCCAAATCAAGTACGGCTTTCAAGGCTCAAGCAACAAACACTCTAAGCCACACAGTATACTCATCAGAAAAGTCTATATAGTTTTAACGTATAGAGAGAATTTATCCACATATTGAATAAATAGACGTATCTTTTTAAAAGCAAACAATAAAAGTGATGTTTTAAATTGACCAGTGGGTCTCCGTGAGGTCAACTAGACCTTTTTTTGTTAATAAGCCTTTGAATATATGGACCCAGTCAAGCATATGTCCACACATACTTTACTGTAGGGGTCCACGATGCATCTAAATCTCAGTACTTGTACAATACTTAAATAGCCAGAACGGTTCAACATCCAGTTTCTGCTAGGTGCGGTACTGACACTCTACAGCCATCAGGCAGGGAATCCTATTGAGAGAAGTGTCGGGTTAGCGCAGAGCAGGGACCAAGTCATCAGGGTAATGTCATCATGTTTCCATATATGGTGTTTGTACACATCTTAGGGCAGTGGTGGCGAACCTATGGCACGCATGCCAGAGAGGGCACGCAGAGCATCGCTGCAGGCACGTGCACCAGCTCCTGGCCACGCAGGAAGTAGTATTGCACGCCAAGAGCGCCAATGATCTGTCCATTGCAGCCTGAAGCTGATAGACTCTGCTCTCACTAGTTTTGCCTTAGTGAGACAGTAGTAGTAGATCAGTGCCCGCCCCTCCTCCTCTTCAGCGCAGGAAGACAAGTGGAAACAGAACGAGGAGTGAGAGCATCAGAGAAGAAGATAAGAGGTCTGGAGCTGCTGTGTGTGGTTTTCACATCAGCAGTTCAGTGCTAGAGCTGCTAAAGCCTAAAGAGGTTCTGTCAGGTGGCTTTGGGACACTATAACTGTCCCAAATCGCCCCGTGTGACAGCTGTCTGTTGCCACATATAGACTGGTCTGTGTCTGAAGCGCTCATCGCCTGCATAAGGCAACCCATGAAGCCAGCATAGCTCCACAGCAGGCAGCGTATGCGCAATGTAACCGGGTGCTATGCTGCAACACTTGCCGCACGGTGCATGTGATGCGTACTGCGGACAGAGGCAAGTATATATGTGGCCACAGACAGCTGTCATACGCGTGATCCCAAATCCACCTGTGCCCACACCTTCCACCCCACAGCAACCAACACTTTGCCCTACAGATCCCCCTGACAAATTGGATTCCCCAAACCTTCAATATGCCTTTGTCTTTGTATTCACCACACATGAGTTAGGCGTTCAACCCCATAACAGAAAATAGCACTAAAAGAGCAAAATGACACTTTTTAGCCATTATTGCAACAAGTCTGTACGGTCCTCAAAATGGTAGCATTGAAAACATCAGGTCATCTCGGAAAAAATTACACCATGTACAGCTCTGTACACTTAAGTAGGAAAAAATTAGCTCCAGAAATTAAACTTTTTTTTTTTTTTTTCTTGTACAGGTTTAATTTTTGTAAGTCTATGACATTATAAAACCTATATCAATTTAGTATCACCGTGATCATACCGACCCAAAGCATATATGAAATATATCATTTGGGGCGCACAGTGAAAGCTGAAAAAATCAAAGCCCTCAAGAAAATGGCACAAATGCGTTTTTTCAGCAATTTCACTGCATTATACAGAAAACAAACCCTCACACAGCTCTTTACATGGAAAAATAAAAGTTAGATTTTTGATGGTGGGGAGTGAAAAATGGAAATGCAAAAACAAAGGGGTTAAGAGGGCAATATTTGGTCCATAAGCAGGCTAACTTGTAGTCCCCCAGTCCCTGCCTCTACTCAGAACTACTGTCACTGTATGGGGGTAATATTAATCAGTATATGACGGTAATACAGTATTCATCACTATATTAGTTTCTAGTATAGTGTTATTATTGATAATGTTGGCCTTTCTATAGTGGTCTTTATAACCAGAATTCTGCTATTTCTGTGGTTGTAATGGTGGCCTCATGATGTCAGTGTTATTTGTCTCTTGTATAGAGGTATTGTGGCATTATGGGGCTAAATTGCCGTGTTGGCACCTTGCACTAGAAATGTTGGCTTTGGTTTGCTGTTTATGGAGATTATAATATTTAAAGCCTATAATACAGTTAAATGACAAAGACTTAAGATAAGGAGTCATTGAGACAAGAGTGTCCACTACTCATCTGCAAAAAATGTGGACGTGATATGCAAAAAAGGTGATGGGTTTCTAATCTATTTCTTTCCCTGCCCAGTTAGTTGCCTAGCAACATTTGAAGAAAAAACACTCTGCATACGGATATCATGCATGTGCCATCCATTTTTTTTGCGGATCCATTTACTTCTATGGATGTGAGTGGTTCGCATGCTGCAATTTTTTTTTTCTCAGTGTCTGCACTTGCGTGAAAAAAAATGGACATGTGAACAGACCCATAGGAAACAGTGGGTCCGTTTGCCATCCGCAAAAAAAACGCCCGTCTACATGAGCCCTAAGTTATACTATTTAGTATAGTATTTTATATTAACATATAACACCAGGATACCCTTTACAACACAAATTCTACACTGTCATAAAGCACTAAAGTTTCTCATTGCAGATCACTGGTGACCGTATGTGTTTCAGACTGAGCCCCGCCCCCAGAAGTTTGGTAAACGCCCAATGTGATTGCACCCTAAACATTCAAATAACACTTATGGGGTGTTATTTGGCATTCCCTGGATCAGTGCTGTAGGGTTATAGGTTAGACTTGTTACTGCTTACTTCATTGCTCCGGCATTTCATTTTTCCCCTGGCAGATCACCCCCTAGTTCTTTTTCTTATTGACATTTTTCTTCATTTTCTTGCAGCAAAACTCAAAGAGTTGTTACAGTCCTACACCAGTGAGCAGTTTAAGGTACTTTCCTAATTTCTCTTCCTCCCTATAGTACTTGTCACTTCACCGGTTTTTCCTAACATAAGGTCTAATGATCTGTATGGGATGGGGGATTCCTGAGTCATTCGGCTAGTGTCTGCAGTATGTTTGCACTCTGAGTGTGTTATATTATACTCTCTACCATAATAATCTTGGCTCCCGCAGTTATTGACACCTAGCAAATGAGCGTATCCAGTTTGTGCACGGCATATCCTGGAGCTCCTGTCCTACACATGTATTGCTAAACCAATCTGTTATGTGGGTTATAGGTTATGCCTCACTACACACCCAGCAATGCAGTGTGGAGAAGGATGTGCTCTCACCTAACAGCCACCATTTGTATAAAAGACACTAGGCGATTACTACCATATTCATGAGCTCTCCAGTGATGGGTCTGGAGTACAGACTTCATCTATGAATTTACTGAGGCAAAGTAGTCTGATGATGGATCCTCTTTGATGGTCCCAGACACTTGACATGAAGGAATTAATATTTTGGGGCGATTCGCTCCATATTTATAGCTAGGTTGGGGCATGCTTTGGGTTTACAAGCTGTAGGGATGTAGCACAATACTCTGAGGTGTATTTCAGCAGCTATTCCTGATTTCCTGATTAACAAATGTTTTATTGCCTCATTTAGCGTCTTTCTAGTCACGGCTTCCTCTGCGTAAACTACAAATGCACTTTCAGCAGATTTTTATTTAAGGAAGCCAAATAATAATCTTTTACATGAGAGGTGAGGACTTTCTCTAGACTCTCAAAATACGTCCTTTAAGTTATTGACCCTTTTACACATTATGAAGCTTCCTAATCTTCCAGCCAGACTCCACTGTGAGTTCCGGTCCCCATTACCACCTGTAAACCTTAATTCTATCTACTGGTGGCAGCTCGGCACATTGTGACTCAGTGTGGGGGAGTGTTTATCTGTCTATGCAATTTATTATTCGTATTACTATATGGGGGGATGGTGTGGCAAAATATATACAGTTCAACAGTTGACTCATCCATGGCTTGGTGCCTGAGAAACCCACAATATCGTAGTATAATACAAGCAATGACACAAAAATAAATATTATGCCATCGTTATTTTCACAGAATTTTGAAGAACAGAATGATTCTGTAAATCATAAGCCATGGATGGTCTCCTCTCATCTGGAGGGGATTATAGCAGAAATCAAACAGCTTTTGCAACAAAACAGGTAATGCAGGACATACAGGCTTATTTGGGTGGCTGGGATTTTGTACAATTTGCCTGCAGATTCCATTGGTATAACGTAAAACAGACTATAATAGATTTCTGAATATCCAGAAAAAGATTAATACTCTAGTTTGCACCATTTTGTTTTTTTTTTTTTTTTGGTTTGTAAAAACACAGATACAATTGCACTACAAGTTTTGGGATTGATTAATCTCTGTCCTCACGTCACATGGTCTTGTGATTGATATGATTTCATTATTGCAGGGATTGTTTGTTGCTATAGATACATTTTTATTTTTTTTCTCCCCCAGCAAATCTACTGTTGTGGGTGTTTTCCTTGAAGATGGTTTCCTCATACCAACTAGAAAACAGCTGTTGGCCCTGAATGTAGACCCAGGTAGTCTAAGATTTATTTGAATGTTTCTCTACCTTGCTTAGTGTTGCTGTTGCTCACAAACCCAGAGCCAAAAAATAATAGGACACTTTTTTTTTTTTTAGTTTTTTTTTTTAATTGATGCGTGTAGTAAAAATATATATGCTAAAATTACACACTTGCATTAAACGGACATGTTAAGTCCCCTTCCCTTCTTAAATGGGGTTATTGGATGCCAACATGGGGAAAAAAAAGGAGAAGCTTAATGCAGAGGGTTCATTCTTTTACCCTTACTGAGCACACTGCCAGCACTACTAATAACTGCTCCACCAAAATCCCCTCATTGCACCACTGATATTATGTACGGCCTTTTTACATTCTGGTTGGTGGCAGTAATCAGAAAAACAAAACTGACAAGTCCAGTACAGAAAGTACATGTACCTTGTTAAAAGTTTTTTTTTTTTTTTTTTTTTTTCCCCTTAACTTTCCCTTAATCATAAATGTCTTTTAAATGTATCTCTGTTTTGGTATTGCACAAACCACAGCCCAGATGTGTTTTGAAGGATGAGTTTCTCTTCTTTAAATTGACTCCAAAAACACAGTTGTAGGATTAAAGAGCCCAATATAAAGGAGGGGGTTCTGGAGTGTCCCTTACCCCTCCAGCCTCGGGCAAAATACAACTCTTCAGGCAAGTAGTGGCTCAATAAACGGGCGAGTAGTAACATAAAGAAAGGAATGCTAAGGTTCTTTAGAGGTAAAAATGCTGCTAGTAGGTTCACTTCTCCTTACCTGTGAAGCTCTGTTACTCTGTATAAACCTGCAGAACAAGGAAACTGACGTTAAAAATTGAGAAAATGTGCCCCCCCCTCCTTGTTTCATTTATTTCTGCTATTGTTCTCCAACCATTGATAAAATGTGCAGAGTTAAAGGGTAACCTTCATTCTGGGCAAAAAAAATTATTTGGGTTCTTCGGGTCCCCTCCCTATGTTGGCCAAGCGTGAAGACCGAAGGGAAGAAGAGTGAACACCGATACAAGTAATAGGGGGCACGTACACAAAGTACTCTTTAACATGCACAAGTACATCCAATTATACGTGTAATGCTCAGTGCAGCTGCAGCACCAGACAGGGCTGTGACTCTCCTTTACTGGGCCGTCATGTCGTGTCATGGCTACTTGCTTGCAGGGGGCTGTCCATCACTTGGGGTTCTTCGCCCACCTATTTACATTTGATCACTGCTTGTTGTTGGTATAGGTGGTGGTCATTAGTAGTGTACTCTTCTTACATCACTGTGTTTTAGGCTTTTTAGATCATGGAAGAGGTTGCCAGCATTCAACCAAAGCATCTGTAAATTGTGTGGAGGGAGTTGATTTTATTTAGTACATAATCTTTGAGGAGTTCCACTTATGTCCTGCACATTCTTCTTCTGACTGATGATTGTGCTTTTGGTTATTTGTCCTTTCAATTTAGATGAAGGAGACCTTTGCCTCTCCCGCACCCTCATACACGTGTGGCAGCCGCTGCTGAAAGTTTTAAACTCTCCGGCATTCACTCAGGAGTTGCTGGAGAACATGTTTGCCGGGTTGGGAAAGTACAAGGAGAGGAAGGCACAAATGCAGCAGCACTACCTCAGCTCCTGGATTGCTGAAATTTTAACAGCCAATTGCAGAGCCGGTAAATAACTTTTTTTATTTTTGTTTACTCTTCTTGTCAAACGTAGGGTGGTAGTTTATCCATAATTGTGGGAGCAATTGAGTATGACTAGAGTACAACTTCCTTTTTACCAGGTTTGTCTTCAGAATACAGATATTGATCCACATTTATCAAAACTGGTGCCAAGTGCACCAGGAGCAGTTTTCTGTTGGAGTGTGCAGGGGGCGCAACTGTTGCAAGTTCTTTATGAATCTGGCGCCCCTTACACTGCTCTGGCAGAGTGCACATAGAGCGTGCAACACACTTCTGTCGAGTCGCCGTAATATGGCGCCCCCTTCAGTGCAGAATTTTGTGTCACTGGATATAGTGCAGCCGCGCCACAAATCTGTTGAGGACACTTTTATAGATACGTGTGCAGAGCAGTTTGCACTGAAAAGAACATGAAAAGTCTGACTGGTGCAGGGGCCTTAATTAATATGGATCTTTATCTAGTAACACTTCGCAGTCAAGCTCATATTCACAGCTAACGTTGTTTAAGTGTTTAAAAAAAGTTGAAAATGTTGCTGTAATTCTGGTCTTTTATTCAGTCAAAAAGGGCACGGTTGGTTTTCGGAATCAGTTGTCTATGAAAAACAGATGGAAGTTATTTCCTCACAGCGTCCCTTTACAATGGAAAAAACTCATGCAGAAGTGCCTTGAATTTCCGTGCCGGACAACCCCACAACTTTTACAGCTGTAAGTACTGCTTGCACTGAAGAGCAGCATGATGTCCAGTCATAGAATGACGAGTACACATAAAAGCGTCAGCATAGAGACATTATACAGCAATGGGGTGAAGTCAAATTTCCAAACCTACTTTATTCAGTGAGCAGCCTCCTTAGACCATGGGACAATACAAGAAATCTGGAAAAGTCCACTGGAAAATGGAAGTGACAAACAAGAGCAGATTATATGTTGTTATCCCAGCCTCCAGGGGGGGGGGGGTCCTTATTCAACCCCTACAGATGGTCACTGTGCATATAGTCAGTAGCACAAGCAAATAGAGCCATATTACTCTGGTAAGATAAAGTTTCTAAAACTTCTCACTGAATTTCCTGCTGAATCGTCGGTCTTGAAAAAAACCCTTTAGTAACAGACACAATTTTATTTGGGCATAGTCTTCTTTTTCACCTTATCCTTTTGTTTATTTTTAGGATTTTTCCAAATGTGAAATCAATATTGCCAGTCACCACCCAGGAGAAGCTGCTGTGTCTCTGCTCCATCTACATCCAGGACGAAGGCTCTGATGGCTCGGTAGACTATAGTGATCAGCCTATCTACACTGTGGAGAGCTTACAGTGGAAAATAAAGCAGGACTCTAAGGCAAAGCCCCTTAAGCAATGGGAAAGAACACAACCTGAGGAAGAGGAACAGATGAGTGAACACCCAGAGGATGAGGAGATGATGATCACAGAACCTTATGAAGAGGAATACATTGAGATGTTAAACAGGAAAGCCGCCAGTGAGAGAAGACCAGCGCTAGAGGGCTCTGTCTGGGGAGTCAGCTCAGGTAGCTGCATGAATTATTTTATGTATGGCTGCTGTACGAGCCTCTTAAAAGGGTTTTGCTGGTAATTTGGATAAGCCTGTGAGACCTAGGGAAGGGTTTTCCATGATCATTGTTGCTAACTTAGAAGTGCCTGGGGTTCATGGGACCTTCTTCAGCCAATCATTGCCCTCTTCAGACTTCCTCTTCACGTGTAATGTCCTGTTTTGAGTTGTAAGTGTGTGACTATATTTCTATAACAGTATAAATCTATGATGATGGGAGGCAGGATATTCGGAGAAGTTCTGTAAACATTTGGTAAGGACACATTGCTCTTGCTTTATTGTAGAATTTGTAAAGTGGGGCGAGCATCCATTAGGAGTAATCCCAGGGCAGACAGCAGACCCCGGCTGCCTCCTGATTGACACTTACTCTATGATGTCTGTGCTGGAACAGCAGGACTCTGAGTCCAGAAGTATCCCTATGAGGTGAGCTGCACATATATTTTGTGTGTGTTTGTTTCTGTACCATGTTGGAGGTTCCTGTCTCGTTCTATTTCTTTTTTAAATGAAGCTATTTTTCTGTATGTAGTGCACTGCAATATGCTGGCACCATATAACTGACTGTGGAAATGTAGCCTAATGGCAATCCTGTTTAAATGTGAAAGGAAAGGCAGTTATGGGGAGGATGGATTTGCCTCATCCATCCTATTGTTGAAATGGCTGGGAAATTAGGGCCACACAGTGGAGGCACCATCAGGATTATTTTGCCATTTCTGGTCCATGGGTGCACTTTAAATCCCCCCCCCCCCCCTTTTTTCGAAACCATCTTTAATAGGTTACATTCACACAAACGTATGCACGCTGGAAGGGGAGCCATACATACCCCCCCCCCACCCCCCCACCCCGACTGTCATGTGCATTGGGCCTTAGGGTGTTTTTCAATCTTATGTACATGGCAATACAGATCAAACATGCACACCTACAATTGTTGGTATACAAGGTGTACATAACTTCCCAACTGTGCAGGAGTGATGACATGGCAACTTGATTTACTTAAACTTTTTTTTTTCTTATTTTGTATGTCTGCAGCTCCCCCACGGACACCACAGCATCTGATAATGTGAACTGGAACCCGAGTGAACTGAATCACATCAAAGCTGGACTGCGGCTTTTCTGAAGACCTCCTTCACTGACTCCCCCACAGCCCTCATGGTGCCTGTGGAATATTCACATTGGACTTGGCCAGAAAGTTCTATTACAGCAGGACAAAACTTTTTTTTTTTTTTTCCTCCTCCCTTTTTGATGTTTTATTTGTATTGGTCATTTTCCACTCCCTTAAATTTCTCCTCCTTTTGTCACAAATATATTGTAGGATTAAAAAGATGAGGTGGTGCCTTTTTTTTTTTTTTTGGCTGCTAAATTTACAGATCAAAGACTGGGGAATTTGGCGTGTCCATTCATTTGTCATTGTTCGGGCAAGAGTTTCCAGTCAGCACACACTCCTATATTTTACAGGGGAAGATGTGAAAAAGAATACCTGCAGGTTTCATGTGCTACTGTAACCCAGAACAAACACTAATGCCTCCAGGACACTTTTTTTTTTTTTTTTTTTTGGGCAGACTGCTTGCCACATTCATTTCTGTGCATGAGCCAAATACCTAGGCTGCCAAAGTAGAGAGAGTCCTACTCTTGTCTCTCTTTGCAGCCAAGGTCAGCATCTATGTATTGCCATACTGGGTGTAAAAAAAGGATTATTATCCCATGATTGCAATTGTGAACATGAACCCTAAAACTGATGAAGGAAAAGTCCTTTACGTAACAGTCTTGTTCCAAATATGGAAACTTAAAACCCAAGATTGACAATTTGGTTCTACACACATTTACACATTCCTTTAAAGTGGTTTGCCCATGATAGAAAGTTCTTAAACTTTAATCCCTTAGTGATGTTTACACAAAGAATATTTTTACCCCCTTTCTTTACCATCATACTCAGTTTTATTGCTGTTTTAGCTCCCATAAGCGATGGTTAGTGTAAGATTTTAGAGTGTGGGTGGGGACTCTAAGCAAACACTTCATGATTCCTCTGTGCTATGAGATGCTGTGTGCTGACAATGTGCTTAAATTAAGGTCTAGGTTTATCCACACCAACCTATAATACAGCTCTGCTATATGCCTCCTTCCCCTGGTTTGGGATTTTTCTTTTCAATGGTTTTTTCACACTAAGATTTTTTTTTTTTTTCAGTGATCACTTTAGAACCTGTTCTTTTTGCATCCACTGACAACATTGGATAAGTGTGAAAAGACTCGCTGAAAAGAATAGTTCCATTAGGCAAAAATCACTGAAACCAGGAAGGGAAAAACCAACCTGAATGTGTCAAGTCAAAAATCATTATTTTTTTTTTTTTTTTCATATCACTGATGTGAAACCACCCTAAGGCCTCATTCACACGGCCGTGATATGCGAACAGATCACGACCCCCATACATTTCAATGGCTCCTGGTCACAGCACTGTGAGCACACGGTGCATCATCACACTGTATCAGGCAGCCACTCTTTTGCCTATGCAGGGAGGAGGGGGTGACAAGTGCTCACCCCTCCCGGCCCGGATGAGCACATGGCCCTGTGCACACTGCTTGCTGGCAGGAAGTGTCTATGGGAAGAGAGCACTGCAGAGTACAGGCAGGAAAATTCATGGCTATTCATGGGAAGAACCTGCCCTCCCAGATTATAATCAAAAGCTTTAAGCCCGTTCCACACTTACGATGAACTCGCATCACACTCGCAACACGTGGGGCCTGGGTCTCTCCCGGCCCGAGCGCTGCAAACCGGAACTGAACTGACAGTAATACTGAGTTCAGTTCAGGTTCGCAGCGTTCGGGCCGGGGTGTTGCGAGTTCATTGCATAACACTCGCAAGTGTGGATGGGGTCATAGACGCATGATGAGGCGCTATTAATCTTCAGAATAATTGCCATGCGTAAAAGTACGCTTGGCAATTACACCCTGTACAGTGATGGATAAGCATACCAGCGTGCTGCGATTGTGGAGGAAAGTATCACTGTGATCACAGCGCGCGGGCACTGCTCAGCACATGATGCCGTGTCCACAAGACCCATAACAAAGCTCCTTTCACGCTGTTAGTATAAAGCAGCATGTAAGGGGCTTTGTCATTGGCTGAGTGCACTGGAGTCTGCACGTGTTTCATTAGTTTGTGCGGCTGCCAGACTTCAGCCACACGTTCCTCTGCTCCACAGTACTGCAGAACCAGGTAAAAAAAAAAAAGTTTGCCAGCTCCCATCCTGCTACTATCACCTGGCCCTGTACTGTCCTCCAGTCCAAGCAAACCCTGCTGCACACTGCTGTATTGCACTAGCTGCCCTCGTTCCTGCCGCTGTCATGTCCCTACAGCCACGGGAGGTGATATACTGGAGGTCGGGGTAAAGGACAAGTGTGCAGAGCTGTGTCCATCGTCCTGCTTCTACCCCTCCCTCACACACTGAGCCCAGCATCAGCAATCATCATGGCAGAGGAGCAACAACAAGTTGTGCAGAAGCTCCCTCAGCTGCCCTCCTCGTCACCAGGGACACTGCCAGCTCCGATGACAGGACTGCAGGGCACAGAGGCCAATGCATTGCAATAGAAAATCAAGAACTCCACCTGGTAAGCTGCAGAGCCCTGTGTCCTGTCATTTATCTAGCATGTTATCTCTGCCATCCTCCCTTACAAGTGACTGACATGTACAAATGTAAAATGAGAAATACTATAGGTCATGAGGCTGGAGTACTACAAGTACCAGCTCATATGCTGAGTATATGAGCTGGCACTTGTACTCCTTATTTTGGTTGGTGGTGTGCCCCAGGATTTTCAAAGTATAAAAAGTGTGACGTGCCTCAAAAATAGTTGAAAATCACTGCATTAGAGGAACCTGCCACCTTGATAGGTAGATCCGTGGTAGTAGGTTTCCTTTAACAAGTCTCTTGTTTTAACTTTAGTGCGGACATGTTGCCGGTTATATGGAACCAGCGGGGAAAAAAAAAATATTTCCCACATAAAAGATATATGAATTAGTGGACATTTTTTTGGAGGAGGCATCTATATTTTCATTCTTGTTGTCATACGTTTAAACAAAATATACACACACCATAACTTTTTTCTTATTTTTATTAACGTTCATGTTTGTCATTACGACTTACATTATATTTGGGTTCACAAAACCAAACCCAAAGAGGTTTTAAAATTAAAAAAAAATTTAACTTACAATTACACTGTAACATTTCATCCTAAGGAAAACATATAAGAGTTATGACCAGTGAATAAAAATGTCATATCTGTGCTGAACAACACACCAGTGACAGTATGATGTACAGTATGTGAGGAGCCGGACTGTCCAGGACAATGTGATCTAGCAGATATGACTTGTCCTATGGTGCACATACTGCACCATTTCTGGAGCCCACTAACCACCACATCCACTAGATGTCAAATACAATGTGAGAGCATGCAGAAAAGTCACTGGACATGTCCTGCTCCTGTAAACCAGCTGCTCCCCAATGTTACTAGGATATCAGTGACAGATGGAGATGTCAGAGCCAAACCAATTTGTCAGTTTTCCTGCCCCCCCCCCCCTTCTCTTACGAGAGCTAATCTTGTGTTAGCTGTACATATGATGTAGTGTAACATGCTGATAATGTCTAATACATATTAGGTCATATGAAATGTATCTAGAGTTCACATTCATTGTAATAAAGGCATAGTCTGTAGAATCAAATAGATTTTTGGTATTGCTGCTGTTATGAGCCACATTACTTCCACCCTTCTATATACTTCTGGCTTCATGAAGCTTAGGCTGCTTTTACACACAGGGAATCATGTATATCAAAAAATCCACAGGCTCCATCATATAATTTTAATCCGGACACAGGAACTCCCCCCCCCCCCATGTTTTGGCTCTAAATAACTGTGTTAAATAAATGTTTTAACGATTTTACACAATTGGGTTGCAAAATAGGGATTTTTTTTTTTAATTTAAATCCCTGTTCACTAAAATGTGCTTAATCATATAACATGTACAAAAAGCTAAAACAACTGGAAACATATTTCTTTTCATCATTTTTTTCCCCCTGTAATTACATGTTTCTCTATATTATTTATTCGTTTAATATTTTATGTTCCCCAGTAGGTCATATAAAACTTCTGGTAATCAAAAAAAAAATTTTTTTTTTTTGTAAATATTGTTGAATTTTTTTTTATGTTTTGCTTGGCCGAACTGGTGAGCAAGAAGCAAATCACATGAACTGTCATTTCCTCTTGTCACTACATTAACCACTACATTCCTGCCCGTTTTAACCAACTACATGGGTGCATGGGAACCAACTACATGGGTGCATGGTGCAGTGTAATACAGGAGCCCAGTGCAGTGTGAAAGTAGCCTTGTAAATGTGTTCAAAGAGTCCATCTTGGATATAAGCTTCAATGTTTTTCTCTCTCGAAGCGATGTATGTGATATGTTTGTAGGAGCTTCTCCTTTTTCATATCTGACACAATATTTCTTGAATATTTTGATTTGTTAATAATAGGACTATATATTGATACATATAAACAGGTAGAATTCATTACATATTTTCTGGGTTTTAGGTATATGTTGGCGAAAATGTCATAATGGTTATTTATTGCATATTACATACATGAATACTTTTCATACATCCATTACAAAAACAACCTGTTTACACTGGAGGCAACATGAAGGATGCGGATGAGAAATCTCTCTGTATCTTTTAGAGAAAAAGCTACAGCAATATATAAGTAATGGATATAGCCACGATATTATATCAAGGTGTATGTACATATACATAGTATGCAAGGCTATCACATAGGTGTTCTCCTTGACCTTTCCCAGATATCCTGATAGAAGTGCTGCTCACAATGCAGGCTCTGGGTTGTGGCAAGTATTAAATACACACATACAACTTCATTACAAGCATGGTGCCATTTCTTCACAAAAGTGTTACAATCTTTAGTGGTAAAGGGAAAGGAAAATATTTTTTTTTTTTTTTTTTTATAATTTAGGCCAATATTGTATTTTGTGACAATTATACACATTATATTATTCATAACACGAATCAAAACAGAATTGTAATAGAAAATTCTAGATACACAGAGGAAACATCTGGCTACATATTACTTTGGCTACTGATCACAGGAAAGGCCAGCAGATCTGAGCAGTACTGTACAGGACCACAGCAGATACATCGTTAGACATCTTAGTGTCCGACTACCAGGCACATCAAAAAGGGAACTAAATGATCAAAGCAATCATACAAAATTAAATATACAAAAACACCCAATAATCATATGTACAAACATTGTAACAATACACACTGTAATATATCTAACACTGGAGATTTACAGGTGAACCTGCTAAAAAAAAACAGCATATTTAGCTACATTAAAAGCTAATTTTAAAAAAACATACAGAAAATGGGCATTTCATGTGAGAAAGGCGATAGTTCAAAACCCATATAAATCACACTTTTCCATAGGAACAAATATTTGGCTGCACTAAAAGCCCCGATAGGAGTTTAGTTACTGGATGGGTAAGAAGACTTAGTAGTAGTGCATGGGCATGGCTCCACATATATCTAGTCTATGCTACAAAGTAAGACCAAAAATAATTTTTCTAGCCCCAAATAGTGGAAATACAGTAAATTAAATGATAAAACTAAGGCGGCAGACTAAACCAGGAAATGACGCTCCACCCCTACAAAAAGTAATTTATGTAATGTACCAGGTATCTTACATGACAATGAGGATTGCGTATTCAGTATTGTGGTGGAGGTGGGCAATTCAAGTCCTGACTAATAAATCTCACACAGCCGCCAGTCAAGTATATATGTCTATAAAATAACCACATCCATCCCCTAAACTCAACCATCATACACTCACATATGAAAAATAAGAAGCTGGTGCAATGCATATTCAGTACTGCCGGATACCGGGCCTTATCATGAGGCGATGCGTTAAGAGTCTACCTGGTTATAAATGAAGTAGTCACATAAACTTATTACTAGACAGATTAGGGTTACTTGTTACATTCACTGTGTGGCTCGTCTTGGCTGGTTTCCTCCCTAAAATCAAGCCTCAATACAGCAGCACTTTTTATGGGTTCCACCCCACCAGATAAGTCATGTGTTAGGATAGTGTGGGTCTTACAAATTCGAGCCTCACTAATCAAAAGAAAGGAATGCAATGAGGGATCCACCACAGGATACTGATTAATGGGAAGGCAACTTACATGACAGAATATGTAATGGTAGTCCCAATGCCTTAGCTGAACAAGGCTTAGAGCAATGTATTGGCTCTATTCTGCAGACCCATTACTGCTATGGCAGAAACCTATAGACAACCAGTAAGTGAATTAAAAATTTTTAAACCTTTATCTAATCTCATTCTATTCATATCCACTTTACCAATTTCACCGCCCATAAAATGACTAGAAATAGTGTGAAATGCAAAGACAACTACACGCACCAAATTGTGACAGAAAATTTCCCGCCTTTTTTCTTATAACTACTGACTGGGCCAGTGCAGACCTAGCAGGATGCCAGTAACTTACTGTACTTAACAAAAAATACTTCATCTCATGCAATAAACACATGAAAAATAGAAAAATTACAAGCGTTGTACATTTCACAATACAAACATTAGCAAATAGTGCCACAGAAGCATTGTAGTGGGACCTATTAATGCTTTTTATGCAGTGCACATTATACAAAATACTACAAAACACCAAGTGCCCGTACGAAGATTCCTACTTAGGAACATAAAATCAACTTAAAGTTAACTTGCCATCTATACACAGCGGGGGCAGCCCTTTTGTGACATTATGTCTACCCCTTTTATGCATCAGTAATAGGCTGCGTAACCAAGAACCTTGTCAAGGCCTACAAAATGGCTGCCTCCACTGTGTGCAGGTGAGGAGGACACTTTATGAATATAAGACAAGCGATGTCTGCACAGGGTACCTGTGCATTATCTGTACAGAGAGGTTTATAGATTTACTTATAATAAAGTTAATTGAAATAGGTTTCTTTATAAACTACATTTCCCAGTCATGAAGGAGTTATTTAACCTCCTCACTGCTGCCCACTTCTCGTCCTCCTTGTACCTCACATCAAGGGCTGCAGGCACAATGGCAGTGAAGTGGCTTCCACACCATGGACTACAACAAAGTGACACATAGTGTCACAGACATAGCAGTGAAAATGCATTGCTGTAACTATTCTACACTTTTTGATATATATTTTTTTTCATTTGAAGGTCATATATGTACATTTATATATTTACACAAATTTTCCTCATTTTTTTTTAATACAATCAAGAAAAAAAGATACAATTTGTATCAACAAACAAAAGGTCCATTCTGGTCAAGTGAGGTGGGTTTTTCGGCTGCCCTTTACCCAATCTGGCATCAGACTGGTCATTGGTTTGGGATGATGTACTTTGATATGGGAGTGCAGTAATGAGGTGTATTAATGATATTTATGCACACATTATGTACCTATTGGGTAAAGATCAATAAAAAATTTTTTAGTCACATCATTGTTTTCCATGCACGTTTTTCCCCTACATAAAAATCTGTTGGAAAATGTTTAAAAAATATATTATTCCCAAAGCATAGCTTAAAAAAATAAAATAAATAAAATGTACCGAAAAAGCATAAAAGCTGAAACCCAAATAAAAATCCATGGTTAATAATGCGTTTTTTAATTACCGGTTTCTCAACTGAGGCAAAAAATGTAGCCTTTTTTAATTAAAATAAAACCCACACTACATGTAAAATTTTGCTTTAAGAGTTTAAAGCTACCTGTAGTTAAACGTGCCGACCTTTGGCCGATTTGCACTGTTGTGTGCATCTAGTCTATAAATTATGCACCCCCAAACCATATTGAGGGAAAGGTGATGCCCATTACACCTTTGGGATTCTTCATTGTAGCCATGGGCATACAGCAAATTTTGGAAGATAATATCCTGCAGTTTGTATCAGAAATGTCAAATATTAGTACATGAGGTTTTAATACAAGATATGCGTTGCAGAAAAGAAATCCTGCAGCATACCCAATGCCTCACTTATTTTGTTAAGATGTCCACCAATGCTGTGTAACATTTCACTATTGATGTCAGGCCATCTTAGCAGAGAGAATTTCTTAATTCTGGTTTGCCCATGGCCTGCCAGATACAAAAGCCAAACTTTGTAGATATTTTATTCTACAAAACATAATTTATTGGTATTCTATGAAGTATATACATTGTTTTAGAAGTTCTTACCACCAGACTTCATGTATGAGTAACTACTTTGTAATGTTAGAGCAGCCGAAGACCCATTCCTCAAAAATCCAGAGAAAACCCTGACGGCAGCCTGACGTTCCGTTTGTTTCACAGTAAGAAACATGTAGGCAGTTATCACCTTCTCATGAAGAAACAAAAGGGCTCGAAGCTTGGCCCTTCTACACTTTCATGAAAAAAACTGAAGCCGATTAAAATTCACAGCAGCAGGACTCTGGCTGTGAGCGGCCTCGACATCTTTATAATATTATACAATGGGTTCCTTATAAAATTAAATAAGATAGTGCTTAGGGTCAGCAACCTGAGTGCAGCAAAAGACCACCAAGAAAACGCCTGGCCAGGTTATGCCAACTGCAGTGTGTTCTCATCTAACACAAAAACTAAATCTAAGCCTATACAAGAGAGAGAGTGAAGCCGAATTCTTCCTAGTAATCCAGTACCAGCTGGAAAGAAGGGGGAGTAAGAGTTACACCTTTTATAACACTGAGGGCTGTCACTGAATGGCAGTGCCATCTCTCTCTACGGTGACTCATACCGAACATCACTGACATTTACCAATCTATTTCAGAAACTATCACAAAAAATTAAATTAGATTATATTATGACAGAAAAAACGTGAATATTGTACATCCTCAGCATCAGCTGCACACCTCCTGCCACTGCTATCTAATGACTATGAGAAAAGTAAACCCCTAGATACGTGTCAATATAATAACTTGCAAAGAATGCAACAAAACAGACTAAAATAACCACCCGAAAGCCTATTCTCCACAGTGGTGGATACTCTCATGATGTAGACAAGATCAAGGTATGCTTCCAGTATGTAAGGCTTTTACACCTTAAAGGGAATACGTTTGCAGTTTTGACCATACAAACCTGTAGCCAGCGTTAGGCTACACGCACACTATGGGGGAGATTTATCACAAGTGTCTGAGGTAAAACTGTTCTAATTGCCCATGAAAACCAATCAGAGTAGACAGTTCTTCTCTCAGACACTTCTGATTTTATACAGCAGTCTCACGTGTTTATCAATGAAGACATGCACACCACAGTTTCGCTTGCATGTCCGTATCTGTGTGCCACATCTGCAACATAGTTGTTGAAGCAGGTCCTATTCCTGTCTGTATTTGCACCGGGTGCCTACCCACCCGGAACAGTTGCTAGGAGACACAAAATCAAGTGACTGGAACAAGCCAATGACATCAACTGCCAGCCTTCTGTATTCTTAATGGACCATTAATACATTGGAAATATTTGTGACACACGGTCGGTATTTGTTTAAAAACGGGGAAGAAAACAGGACACAAATCCATTGTTTTCTGGCCATGTTACCTATGTGCTTTGGGCATGCAACTTTAGGGGTTGGCCCTGGAGAGCTATGTAACCATAGCTTTTAATTGCGGTGTTAGTATCAGCAGGACTGTGAAAAATGCATTTATGTTCCAAGATTGTATCTGGATTCAGAACACTCTGGTGGACAGAGTGTTCCAAATCCAGATACAATCTTGGAACATAAATGTATTTTCACAGTCCTGCTGTTACTAACAACACACAAAAAGATTACGCAGATTTCCAGGGCTGCTATTTAGTCTGCCTAGCTTTATATGGTCAAAACGGATGGAAGGTCCCCTTTAAAACTTGTTTGTCCCATTTTGATATATATTTAGAATTTATTTTACTAAATATAATAACTATTAGTGGTTGCATTTAGAGGCAAATGGCTATAACTGAGGTACGACAGACTGATTTGTCATCGCACAAACTTAAGGGACACAACAAATCATACAAATACCTACTGTACATACAGGATCTGTGAAGATGTAGTGTGATCTCCATAAAAAATAAAATAAAACCCAAGTGGCCAGGAATACAGTGTCTTTGTGCAGTCAAAAAAGACATTCTACTTTTGTCTGCAAATCACTAGGTCGAGATAAAACTATACACAGATAGATTGAGACATCTATCTCTACACACATTTATATTGAATTTAACTGCAAGTACACGAGTAGGCATGCAATATAATTGCTGACAACGTGAATAGGTGCTTCTATGAACAGCTGAAGAGACAACATAATGCAAGCAACTCATGTGCTTCGATGATCTGCTGGGAACTCCAGCATCAGAGAGCTTAACCGACCCTCCCATCCTCTTCATTAAGAATAGGAACGAGTGACCGTACCCCCTTAGGAACTGAGATTTAACCTGTCATGCAGGTTTAGCAGGGATAAATATACCTATACAATAAAATATGCACTCCTTCGGGAATGCTGTAAAGATCACAAAGTGTAGCTTTAAAAAAAATAAATACAGTAAAAGTCTGTCGAGTTCATATATAGATTACTTGGTGGCAGAAAACTACTCGCTAGGGTCATCCAAGTAAGCAAAAATGTGTAGAACACTGCCAGGTTTTATTCAGGCAACTTGATCAATAGATACTATTGTCCAGACAATATAGGTGGGCATTAACAGTGTTGATGACCTGATCGCAACTTGGAAACAATGACGGCTGCCAGTTGCTGGGCATCTGTCATGTGTGGGTTTTTCTCCATGACTGAAAGCACCACCCCTTGTGGAAAGATGTTGCACAAGTTCTTGTATGTTTGATACTGATGCTCAGGAATGATGTGCTGTTCTCTGTGTTCACTTCCCATAACCGGCCAGTGCGGTGATCTCCAGAGCTGTTCCATCTTCTCTGGCATACTCCTTACCATCACAGGTTCATAGCAGGGCTGCATCAGACTATTGCTCAGAGGGTATGAGTGGTAGCCATAAGAGTCTGTGGGGCATGGTAAAGGATCCCAACTGGCATGCTGTTCACGGCACAATGGTGGCCGTCTTTGCCGCATAGGGTTACTTTCATAAAGACGAGAATCAGAGATGCTATCCATTCGGGTCATCACTAAAGCTCTACCTGGTTGCGCATTGGCAGCAGCGTGCATACTCTCCGGAACTGGGTAATCCCCTGGACAACTGGACCTCGCCCCAATCAAAGGATGCTGTATGTGTAGAGCCAAATGCGAAGATGATGACTGTTTACGAGGTGTCTGCATGGGTTCTTCTTGTCCATAACTTTGCACTCGGGTAAGTGCTTCATGATAACCATGTACAAATGGTTGCAGCCTGGTCTGTGGAGGCCTTTGAGGCTTCATAGTATCTTCATGGCCCTGTTCAGCAATACCCAAATAGAGGTCACTGTAAGAAGAGTATGAATCGCTACTAGTGTGGCTCATGCAGCTGTCAGGGCATGGGCTGGAGTTCCTAGAAAAACCTGCTCGGTCTTGCTCAGAGGTGTAGTAGTCTGAGCTGTGCATACTACTTATGCTTAAGTTAGAAAAGTCACTAAGCATGGAGTAATAACCATGGTCTCCGAGAGACTCATATTTTGGATAATCCTCAGTGTAACTTACAGAATTGCCATGACTGTTGGTAACCAAAATTGGTGGGTAGTGTACACTTGTCATGTGCTCTAGTGAGGATTTCTGGTGGGAGAACTGGGATGATCCGGGTACCGGACTACTTGCTGAGCGAGTGTTCAAAGCACTTACAGCATGACTCTTGGGAGGTGGTAGGGTTGGTACACTCAATGCAGACACAAGCGACGGTACAGAGTTGGCCTCTGATTTGCGGGCTGCTGATAGTCTCTGCTCCGGTTCTACCGCTGCAGAACGAATGCTTGGGTCGGACTGTCTTTTGGGGGCTATGCGCTTAGGTTCAATGGACCCGTCTGCCTTGGAACTAGATGGTCCAGTTCCGCATTTAACCAAAGCGCCTTCACTCATTGTCTTTACCGCTGACAGCTTAGCACTTATACGGAGCTCATCTGCCACTGACCTAAGAGGTTGGTTTGCTCGCTCAGGATGGTAGTACTTGCATTTGTGACCATAGGTGCACTTTTTTCCTGAAAGGTAAAAGGAACAGATTTGCAACTCTGTACAGCATAAGGGTCTTATTTACATTGTTTAGTTTTTTTCTCAGGTAATATTCAACATATTACTGTTCTGATTATTTTTACAATAGTCAGCCAGCTTTCATAAATAAAACCTATCTAGGTTTTTTAGGCGAACAGAAATATTTGGTCATAGTGAGTGGTTCTACTTCAGAGAAGTCATTTTTTATTGCGGATTAGCACACATAGGACACATGCTTACCATATGGGCAAGGTTGCTTCTTATGTTCCGGCACAACAGGCTTTTTACGCAGGAAATTTTCCAAACTAGGACCATGCCTTCCAAGTGGATCATCAGGAGGCATAAACCTAGAAACAAATGGGATCTGGTTACAACGCATTTTTTTTTAATATTGTCAATATACAATAAAATTAATAAATAGCCACGAATAAAGAATTCTTGCCAAAGTGACCTGATGCTACATTAAAGCGTAACTAAACCTTTCAAATAATCTTCCAATTTTATTTTTTATTTTTTAAAAAGAATAGTATAGGTGATTAAAGTACACTTTGTTATATACTTTATTAAAAAGGAACCAGCAACCTCACTAAATTACTAGAAATGTCCTTTCTAGAATCCCCTTTTTTACGTGATAACGTACTCATTTAGCTATAAAAATCTCCTCCAATGTCATATGAAAATTATCAGATGAGTCACAGATGAGTCAGGTTCAGGGGAAATGTTCCCTACAATGTCTTAGCTAGACTCATCTCTAGCAAAAGATATTTATTTTTTGCTCATTTTCACATAAGTTTGGAGGAAATTTTGTAAAAATAAATGGATGGAACATAAAAGAGGGAATTCTAGAAAGGACATATCATACCACATCTGAGGTTGTTGCAAGGTTAGTTGGGTTAAAGGGGTATTCTCGTATGGGCATTCCCATTCAGTTTCATTAATCTGCCATACATATATACATTTTTTCATGTCTCCTATGTGTTATTAAAAAATTCTAACCTGTGTGAAGATAATTTCTCATAAATGTAGTCATATGGTCTCTTAGAAACAAGACTGACTCCTTAGATATGGCCACCTCTGCTGGAGTGATTGCACAAAGAAACAAAAGGTTTATTGTATATGAAATGTCCGGGAGTTACTGCAGGTCCTACAGCCGTCCTGTGGTAATGAACGTTGGAGCCAGGGGGTCAGGCAGGGCTCAATAGTGCATGTCTGGCCACCACTGCCAAAAAGTGAGGTGGTCGTATCCGAAGAAGCTATCTCGTTTCTAAGGGACAACATGGTTACATTTATGAGAAATTATCTTCACTCAGGAACATTTTTTTTTAAATAACATCCAATTGAAGAAATGTTTACATGAGGAAAATGGATTAAATAAAATGTAAATTCCCAGATAGAAAGACCCCTTTAAATCTGGTTCCCGTTAAGTAAAGTTCCAGTTACGTAAAGCAGCTTCTCTTTGCCTTTTATTTGCTCTTCCTTTCTCCAATAGTGAGCACTGTATCTGTTGTCCTATACATAGCACATAGACAGGGAAGAGTCTTAATATTAACTTGATGATTCTGCTGTAAGGAGATTAGACACTCCAGGGACTGTCAGTCAATATTTAAATCATTAGACACATTACCAGGTTCCTTTACTGCTCAACTGTCAGTGGATACAGGACAAAAAGCTGATTTACACAAACTGCTTAAACAAGTTAGAAAGGCTGGGGAAAAAGAACACATGAGCAGATTTCTTAAAGTATATTGCAAAGGTTATCATCAACTTTACTACTAATTTATGCAATTTTGTTAAACATTTAGTTACACTTTTAATGTTATTTGCAAAACTGTTTTTTGGGTTTCCTTTTTTTTGCACTCCAACTAATCTACACTCAAGGTATAAAACTGATGCCCTGGAAGCAGTTTGCATCAGTTGTTCCTATCTGTGACTTATTAGAGTAATCAAATCCCCAAATCTCACAGATTTGATTGTTAGCAAGGATGTGATTGTCATCAACATTTTATTTACATACTTACTTGTCATTGACAAAGGAATACATCAAAAGTCTTTCCTCAATGAACTTCTTCCATTCTGGTTTCTCATTCTGGAGATCTCTGTAGTTGTCATTGGACACGATGATGCCATCAGAATCAAAGGCCAGCTTAACTATGAAGCGGTCATCATAGCAGACCACTCTGCGGCCCTGCACCCTGCGGGATGGAGTGAAGACTAAAATCTTCTCCTTTTCTAGTTTGCGGAGAATCTCTTGATCTTAGGGAAAAAAATTAAATACAAATTCATGTAAGAGCAACCACTGTACTTTGTTCTGTATGGACATAACAAGCCACTCACTATGCTATATTCATATTCTCTGCACAAATCTGTGTGTTAAATGTTAACATTCTACCAAGGATTTGGGGAAATATAGGCAATGAAGCCTCCACATCTTCTTCTGCATCTATGACGCTTCTCATCTCCCTCATACAGATTTGTCATACAAGTACTTTGTACGTGTCTTTATAGATCGTCAAAAGGGGTCTTTGTTAATATTGTGAACTACCTATATGACAAATGCATTACATGTATGCAGAGATGGAACAAAGATAAGTACCTGTTATTGGTGCATCGGGCCGAGACTGCTCTTTCCTCCATGCCGGCACAAACACAGTAATATCTTTATGCCCTTTCTCAAGAAACCACTCCACAGCCAGCTGTATACCTCGACAAGAAAAGACATCCTTATTGTCATGGCTGAAAAATAAATGAAGATAAAGATAATTAATAAAACAGATAACATCACTTTATTGAAGCAGTTCTATACTTTCCACACAAATCATCAGTTTAAAAAACACCCTTCAATAAAATGAGAATAGGGTTACATCAAAAGATTTTGAGTTCCTAAAAAATGCACCTCTGTATTACAGACCACCAAATGTACACTTTAATGAGCCCCAATATAGAGGTGCACCCTACAAAGGCAAAGACTTATGTCAACTAACCTCATGGCCACATTACTTCCATCAATGACAATTGGTCTGAGGTTATCAGTGTTGTCAACAAGTTCATCTTCTAGAGATAGTTCTGGACTTGCAATCTCTTTGGTACAGGGCCCCCTGGATACAAGGCTGTTACTGACAACGTCTCCGCTGCTCTGTGCTTCCGAATCTCCCTTATTTCCCAGTCTCACCAGCTCCGCCAAGATGTCATTGATAAGAGCTTCTGAACCAAGCTTGTTCAGGACAGCTTGGATTTGATCCCCGCTATATCCTAACTTTAGGGCAAAGTCCATCTTGGCCTGATACTCCTTGTCCAGGTTACTTTTCGATTCTTCCCGCTTTGCTAGCTGGTCAGGCAGAACTTGAATGCTGCCCTGTGAGAAGCTTGGACGGTCCAAACACGGTGATCTACAAAGTTGTCTATGTGGTTTACTTGCAATGTCCTTGCCTTGAAAAAGCGTATTGACATAACTTCCAATTCCACTCCGGCCACCTTGCTGTTCTGCTTCACTTTCCGAGCTGGTCCATTCATCAGATTCACTGCAGTCTCCAAGGTCTTGTGAGTAGTCCATCTCAATTACAGCCGCCCTTTCTTCTTTGGACGGCCTCTTCTTTTCCATTTCCAGTTTTCTGACCATGGACCAGGCCGTCATCACGTTTAGCAAACGAACAGATCTTCAATCCTTCCTCCCTCACTTAATGCCGATTCGATGATGTGTCATTTATGGCATCTTCAAGGCTGTGTGACACCAGTCTCAGCTTTGGGATGCAAGTTTCTTGCAAGTCATTTTCTGAGACTCCCACAGAGATAACGTATTCCTGTACAAGAAAGCAAACAGGATTAGAGCAAAGGATAAATAATCGCATCCTGCAGTGATGAGTTTAGTCAGTCAAGAAAAACGAAGCATGTGACACAGTAAAATAGTGTAAAAATCTTACGGGGCTCTTTGCAGGACCACTTTCTAATATAAATGGGGGAAGTTTACGGTGTACTATTCCTATATTAGAGATGACCCAACATTTTGTAGGCCACACTAACATAGTTAGGAGGATCTGAACCACATAGTAGGTTAACCCCTTCGCGCTCCGCGGCGGATATATCCGCCACGGAGCGCAGTGACTTAGCGCTCAGTGGCGGATATATCCGCCACGGCTCCTATGCCGGCTCGGCTCTGGATCAGAGCCGAACCGGCATCGGGAAACACGGGGTGCCGGCTGTAACTAATAGCCGGCACCCCAGTGTAACACCCGCGATCGGAGTTGTCTCCGATCGCGGGTGCTTAACCCGTTAGATGCCGCGGTCAGCGCGACCGCGGCATCTAACAAGTATCTGGGGGGTCTTTCCCCCACGATCGGCCCCCCCGAACCGTTTTCGGGGGGCGCCGATCGTTGCTATAGTAACTCTGGGGTCCGATCTGGACCCCAGAGTTACTAGCAAGAATTGCCAGTAAGATGGCGTCTGTGACGTCATCTTACTGGCAAAGTGCCAGCCTATGCAAGTGCATAGGCTGACACTGATAATACTCTGCAATACATGAGTATTGCAGAATATTATCATGAAGAAGCAATCAGAAGATTGCTTCTTCATGTCCCATGGTATAAAAGTGAAAAAGTAAAAAAAAAAGTTATTCAATAAAAAAATAAAGTCATAAATCACTAAAAATGCCCCAAACCCCCAAAACATATAAAGAGACATATAACTCAAAAAAAAAGTCTAAATCATAACACAAACCCCACATATATAGTATCACCGCGTCCGTAACAACCCGTAGAATAAAAGTAAATCATTATTGAACCCCCACGATAAACGCCGTAAAAAAAAACTGTTATAAACCCTCCAAAAATTATGATTTTTACCTTTTCAATCCCACAAAAAATGATATAAAATGCGACCAAAAAACCATATGTACTCAGACATGATACTGGTGCAAAGTACAACATGTCCCGCAAAAAATAAGCCATCAACCAGCTCCGTAGCCAAAAACGTAACAAAGTTATGCCACTTGGAAGATGGCAATACAAAAATTATAGATTTTTCCCCACATTAGGGTTTTGTTTGACAAATTTAGTAAAACGTAAGAAAATATATTCATGTCTGGTATCCCCGTAATCGTATCAACCCATAGAATAAAGATAACATGACTATTAGTCTATACGGTGAACACCAAAAAAAAAAAAGTCAAAAATCCAGTACAGAATTGATGCTTTTCTACTCCTGCCCTCAAAAAAAGTTCCTAAATTTTCAACAATAGGTGATACCAACCCCAAAATGGTAACAATGGAAAAAGCATCTCATCCCGCAAAAAAAATGCCGTCACATGGCCCCAATAACGAAAAAGCGAAAATTTTATAGCCTTCAAAAGGGGCCAATGAGGAAACTAAATTCCTGGCAGCTGCAGCGCCCTCCTTCCCTTCTGCGCCTCGCTGTGCCCCCATAAAACAAGTAACGGCCACATGTGGGGGGTCTTTGTACTCAGGAGAAATTGCAGAACAAATTGTATGGTGGGTTTTCTCTTTTTATATTTTGGAAATGTGTAAATTTTGGTGCTAAATGAACGTATAAGGGAACAATATGACCATTCTAAATTTCACCTCCATTTTGATTCAATTACTATGAAGATCTCAAGGGGTTAACAATCTTCGTAAAAGCTGTTTCTGATAGCTTGAGGGGTGCAGATTTGAAAATGGGTTGGTTATATAGGGGGTTTTGATGCTAAATATGTAAAATTTCATTCAAAACTGTATTTATCCCCAAAATAGTCAATTCTGAAAATCCGGAAAAGCGATATTCCATTTGTAAGCCGCGTGACGTCAAAATAAATTATCCAGATATTTCAGAAATTATGAAAATGTAAAGTAGACAAATGGGAAATGTTATTCAGCAACTTATTTAGGTGGTAAATCTATCTGCCTGAAAACGTGATGATTTAGAATTTCGAAAATGGCAAATTTTTCAAAAAATTCATCACATTTTCTTTTTTTTGTAAATAAACGCAAAACTTATCTGCCAAAATTTACCACTAAAATGAAGTACAACATGTGGGGAAAAAACAATCTCAGAATCGTTTTGATAAGTAACAGTGTTCAAAAGTTATAACCATATAAAGCGAAGCAAGTCAGAATCCAAAAAATCGGGCTGAGCCTTAAGCTGTAAAATGGCTGCGTCCTTAAGGGGTTAAAGGACAGAGGACAAAAGAAAAACATAAAACAACTGTATGAGGAGAAGGTTACTGCTACTATTCTTGTATGTGCACACTGATCAACCTACTAAATTTAACCCTAAATTATTCACATTCGGTCCATTATCCTTATACTGGTACCACATTGTCCTATAACGTCACCAGAAGGTCCTCTATACTGTGAACCCGAAGACAGATGTCTGTAAAGGCAATGCCTATACTGTGGTATGACACAGCTGTACACGCAACAGGAATATAGAAACAAATCAGGTTCTATTTTTACACAGAAAAGTGCTATACTTGACCAGTTGTATAACACACGATTTTATGGTATGACGAAAGGCTGATTACTGTTTTTTTCCAGCAAGACACTAAGTCTCAATAAGAATGGGAACATCTGAAGCCCATAACACCATTTTATCCAAAAACCATCAGCCTACTTAGATCAACCGATGTAATAAGACACAACTGAACAGCTGTGTCACAAAAAAACGAAGACTTAATGTCAATGTGAACAAAGCCTAATCCAAGCTACATGCTCCTTTCTTAAAGGACACCTGTCATCAGGTCTGTGTCACTAGTCCTGTCACTACTACCTGTTGGGGCAGCTCACAAGGATCCCATCCCAGCCTTTATCTAGTTATTTCATACATTATTCATTGTAAAATCATCTATTTTTTTATCATGTAAATGAGGCTGGTCACATGGTCAGAGGCAGTGATGTCACCTCTGTTACCCCTCCCCTCTCCTCCCCCTGCTCATGTCTGTGTGTAATGTATAGTAAAGCATGGCTAGTGTGTGTGCTGCATCTGCTGACATGCTGCATCCTCCTAATATACAGGTGAGAGACACAGACATCAGCTACACATGAATCTGACATGTTCTGCTATAACATGGCTGCATGGAGCTGCTGTATCTCTCCTATACACACACACACAGGCTGCAGGAGGCGCCAGCACCAGGAAGCACATCATTATACAGGCTGTCAGTCATGCACTAGGGGTGTGGCTGTGCCTCCCACTCATGAATAGAGTGGACAGCTTGAATATGCTAATGCTTCATTGGACATTTCACAGGTCATTTGCATACAGCTTTAGGACCTCATTGCTTAGGTTTACAGGCATGTAGAGGGACAATGAAGGGATAGAGGTAATGCTCTCTAATGGCAGTTTATGAAAATATATTTAGTTTAGGGGGGTTATTTTGCATGACGGGTTCTCTTTAAGTGTGTAAGAACTATCTTTACATCACTGGTTGCAAACCTGCTTTTCTGATCATGAAAGACAAGGCAGTTAGTAGACGGATGGGTAATAGCTGGGACTGCCAACTAGTGCGTCACATCTCTTCTGTTCTTAAAAACTATACGAGGAAGTAATTATAAAAATATTGTTTTACAAAAATAGACGTGTCAGAGAAGTTCATGACGTGTATGTTCTAGGTGAAGCTACTTGGAATGTATAGAACAAGAGGATTATAAAAGCCTAAACAGTGCTAACTAGTAAATCAGCCGACCATGCAAAGATTTTGCAGTGCAATATAAATTAGTGACTAGTGCCTTTATAGCTTTATGGTAGCCAAAGCAGGTAATGAGCAGGTCTCCATTCCCCCCAGACTCATCTTCTTTTAGGCTTCATTCACACGAAGGTTGATGAGGTTTAATGTAGATAAATGTCCAGTTATGCACTTGGGCCATGGAAACAAAACGTATAATTATGTTCTAAACAGTCAATTACTTGGTAAAACTGGAGCCGAAAAGGACTTGGGGGTACTGGTGGATGGTAAGCTTAAATTTAGTGACCAGAGCCAGGTGGTTGCTGCTAAAGCAAATAAAATTATGGGATGTATCAAGAGAGGAATAGATTCTCATCATAAAGACATAGTTTTGCCCTTATACAAATCCCTGGTCAGACCACACATGGAATATTGTGTACAGTTGTGGGCACCAGTGTATAAAAAGGATATAGTAGAGCTGGAACAGGTGCAGAGGAGTACAACCAGGATTATTAGGGGAATGGAGGGATTAGAATACAATGACAGATTACAAAATTTGGGATAATTCAGTTTACAAAAAAGACGGCTGAGGGGAGACCTCATTACAATGTACAAATACCTGAACGGACAGTACAAGGATCTCTCCAAAGATCTTTTTATACCTATGCCTGTGACCAGGACAAGGGGGCATCCTCTGCGCCTAGAGGAGAGGCGATTTTACCATCAACATAGACAAAGGTTCTTTACTGTAAGAGCAGTGAGACTGTGGAACTCTCTGCCGCAGGAGGTTGTTATGGCGGACTCTATGTACATGTTCAAGAGAGGCCTGGATGCCTTTCTGGAGAGAAAAAATATCACAGGTTATGGGGATAAAACATTTAATTCTTAAAGGTTGGACTTGCGTCTTTTTCTGGCCTTATATACCGGTGGTGGCGAACCTATGGCACGGGTGCCTGAGGTGGCACTCAGAGACCTTTCTGTGGGCACCCAGGCCTTCACCCCAACAAATAGTTAGTGCCAGCTAAGACTTTCTCCTGTGATCCAATACAGCCCAGGACGTGCCATGCTCAGCACTATTTTAAAGCAACATCCTTGGCTGCAGGACTACAGGAGGAGTGAGAAGGAGTGGCTATAGACGGATTGTCATTGGAGCTCCTGCTCTGGGTCCCCTTATTCTTCCTCTTCAGGGGACCCTGGAGGGAAGCTACAATCCAAATTTTTCAATCATCTTTCTATTACATTGTTGGCACATATAAGTGGTTTTTGGTTGTAGCTTGGGCACTGTCTCCAAAAGCCTCACATGCCTCCACTATACAAATAGATCACACTTGACAAAGGTCGAGATGACCAAAACGTCGTATATTTTGATCAATTTATGTATTATGTCATGATACAAAGCCATTTTAAGGTGAAGGCCGAATATTATGATTTATTTCACTATAAATAAATAAAAATTGATTAAGCAAAGAAAATTCATTGTGTGTGCCGAAAATTCATCTGATATTTTCCATCCGTATGTCACTGTATCCATACCATATACATAGAAAATACGATGGGCTGACAATTGATGGCTGACTGACAGAATACGCCTTCTGGTTCTGGTCTCTCGTACATGTACGGTAGCATGCGGTGTAGAATCATATGCAACACATGTTTTAGAGCATAACTGTAAAGCAATGGTGATTTTACCAAATGATTATATGTGATTCCCCTTTTAAAAAACAAACAAACACAATTATGCCTACTATGTGCTGCTCATCCTTTTCTTTCCAAAGTTATGGCATTTTCTGTTCTGAACGTGTTTGACAAAATTCTTTCTCACCAGAGGTGAAGTGGGCGTTGACTAATATCTGTCAGTCTATGCCCTCAAGCTGAGGCCAGTTAGCTTGCCCACAGATCCTATGATGCCTCGTGTTCTCCCTCAAAGTTATTTAGCAATAAATCTATTTAGTTTCCCACAAGTAAATCCAGTGAACACTGCACAGGATATACAGGATGTATATGGTGATAGCCTAGCAGCTTCAATCACATGGAGGAGATGGGAACATTGTAATAAGTGGTAGAAATCATTAGTAAACAGTAACATGCAATGCCTGTGCTGTGTGAGCGCTAAGGGTTAATAGCTTATCAGCACAGAGCCGAAACTGCCAATGACAAGGTGGGGGAAGTGAGCAGCGAGAAGATAAGACAGACAGATAAAGTTCTGTAGAATCACAGACTGGGATGGAGGGACTGATAGGGAACAAAAAGATCTTGTACCTCACTATTCTGTGCAGGAGACATCTGCATTCACTGTTCTGTACTTCTGTACTTCTGTACTTCCAGCTCTGCTTCATACACCTTCACATGACCTCCTCCCATGTGAGCAGGGAGCAGCAGCTCCTCCCCTCCAATGAATCCAACCAGAAATAAAATGTAAACAAGATATGGATTCATAGGACTTATCAGCACATGGAGAGGAGGCAGCTATTGCAGCACTGAGGTAATCTCAGGGGGATAACAAAGAAACTACTGAATATAGGTAACAAAGATAATATGCAAAGTTGTTTTACATCCCAAGAGCTAATGATTTTTGGGAAAAAAAAAAAACAAAAACCCATTAAAGTTACTCTTTAAACTTTTTCATAGACTTCTATGGGGCATACGGGGATAATAGGACAAGCAGTATTTTTTTTTTTACAACACTTATGCTACCCGTATCAAAACAGTACGGCTTGCATGCGGCTATTTGCATACATTTGTGTTAAAGAGGCCTTACAAAGTACACGTGCATTTTCTACTACCAACCACTTACTACTATCCATCTTTACTACAACCTATGAGGCTTTTTGTTATAATGGAACACCAGGAGGTTATCCCTTTCAGGAGGTATATAATTCACTCCCCTAACTTAGATATTGGATATGGAAGCTCTTAAGTTAGCAGAAGTGGCATACTAAATCCTCAGCGGACAAAATCCAAGCCTTGTGTTATTGGCTGGGGTGGGGGCACATGCTTGCCATGCCAATGTCCCATAAAGTTGCATATGCTATTCAATGTACCATTTTGGATAGATTTTAAGAAGGGGATGAACCAAGTCTTTGCTATAATTGAGAACTTTGTTCAAGCCATTCTAATTCTGAAACTAAAGAAAAGTAAAATTTGACAGCTTTGCATAGTACAATACATCTGCATCTGTTGCAAAGTCAAGAACGGCCTGTTTTGGCATTCAGAATGTGCCATTATATACCTTAGGCTGCTCATCTCAGTACATTATGTGCCCGGTAATGTGGTGCAGACATCAAGAGTTATTTCAGATGTACATGAAGACTGCTGATGCTTAGATTTTCCACCATTTCTTTCCCCAAAATTCAATAAAGGTAATTGAAAAAAAAAAAAAAAGATTTATTTTTTAAATGTTCTCCAGGTTCCATAACAAAGTCAGATGACGCACAAAAAGTTATATAAATGCAAGCTTCAGTAGACGGGAACCAGGTCCTAGATATACAAACTGATGATTCCTTTTAATGAAGCAAATCTTTAGTGTCATTGTCTTGGTGAACAATCCTTTTTTAGCAGCAATTAAGATATTGAACCACTTGACATTCAGTGCCATGATGTATTACAAGAGACATTATTGGAACAAAGCTGGGGCTCTCTCATTTGGCCATTAACCACTTGGCATTAACAACCTGCGATCCATTATCGTTTGCCCAAGAATCTGCCTATAAACACTTAAAGGACCCTTCAAAACTTCAATTACAATAATAAGACAGGATAAGGGGTTCAAGAAACAGTAAAAGGACTGACATCATATGCAGTCTACACCTACTTGTTATATAACCATAGAGTCCTAGTGGAAAGGGTATTGCAAATTATGTATTACACACTATGGACATTACAGGGACCGTACAAGCCACTAACTTTGACACTTGCAAGCTCGAACATGGAAACTTTATTTTACTAGTCTAGGTATATGTCACATCATTAATAAAACCAGCAATTATGTCAACACAGCAGATTTTTTCTTTTGCATTTGACTCATTCATTTTCCTGGGCCGGGCCTCGTCTGCGCATGTTGTAATCTGACTATGTTGAAAGAGAAGTGCACTTTGCATATAAATGTTGTGAATGCAATTGTAATTCTAGGATAAGAGGCACTATGGACAAAAGGCTTTTACAGTCAGTCCCCGGGTTACATACAAGATAGGGTCTGGAGGTTTGTTCTTAAGTTGAATTTGTATGTAAGTCGAAACTGTATATTTTATAATGGAAGTTCTAGACAATTTTTTTTCTTTGGCCCCAGTGACAATTGGAGTTTCAAAATTTTTGGTGTAATTGGACCAATAATTATCAATAAAGCTTCATTACAGACACCTTACAGCTGATCATTGCAGTCTGGGACTATAGTAAAGCATCCAGAGAGCTTCACCAGAGGTCACAGTGGGCAGAGGGGTCCGTCTGTAACTATGGGTTGTCTGTAAGTCGGGTGTCCTTAAGTAGGGGACCGCCTGTACTTGTATTTATATACAGTATGTAGCATGGGCACCTAAATATGCACTAAACTACTTTGTAACATGTGATGTTCAAGTCTGACCAATACAAATGAAGTTTAGGGCACATTCACATGGCCGTCTGCGGGGACGTACATGCGGCCGCAAATTTGCGGCCGCATGTACATCCCCATAGACGGCAATAGCGGCGCGGCGCAGATACAGTGCCACACATGTGTGGCACCGATCCGGCCCGCACACCGCAAAAAGATAGAGCATGCTCTATCTTTCGGCATGTGTGCGGCCGTGCGCTGCTATTCTCTATGGAGGGAGGAGGGGCCGCCTCCTCCTCCTCTCCAGCACATGGAGGTATGCCCGCGTGTGAATGTACCCTTATACCGCGGGCTGAGGATCTCACAGATTCCTGTAGGGAAGAATTGAAGAAAATTGTCTGCTCAGCCAGGGTGTAGAGAGCCACCAAGAAGTAAGGGCCATTGGAGACATAGGTTTTGTCAAAATGGGAGCTGTGGAAAGGTGGAAAATTGGTCATTTTGCCAAATCAAGTATGGAACAGATAGCACAGGGCACATGATGTTCAATGTTTCCTTATCCGGTATGACTCAAAGTCAGATCACAGCATGGTTGCTTTTTTGGAACTTCCAACAAGGAAATGATCAAGTTCTGATTTTTCATCCCTAGATATTGCTCCATAAATAGGCATGTCATATTTATAGGTATCAACATGTGATGAAACAGAGCTGAAGAAACTAGATAGAGGAAGGACATAAAAAGATGAGAGCTTATAAACAAAGGTAAAGGTAAAAAAAACCCTGCATTCATATTTGCAAGTTTTTTTAAAACTAGGAAGCAATATTTATTCCATTACTTTTTATCTAAACTAGTAGAAAAATATACCATACTATATGGCTAGTAGAGAAATATACAGCCTCGGGCTACTTGTAGACGAACACACACTGGAGATCAAAATTAAAAAACGACACATAGTTTCTTAAAAGTCAAGGCCAGGCACCTTGCACCCAAATGTGAGGGGGGGGCCATATGTTCCCACACAATTTGCGGCCAAACACTGATATCCATAGATGCATATGGTGCCCGCTCACGGTGTGGCGTCGGTCGCTGGCCTCTCTATGTTGAGGGGTGAGCAGAGCTGAATACTTGGGCAAGCATATTGTTCATGTACAAGGATTGATTGTGTATAGAAACAAGTAGAATGCTCAATGGATAAATTATCTGTTAAAAATTATCAGTTTTTTGGTCAGAATTTGCACATTCTTTAAGGTGCAAACTGCTTGCAGAGGTATTTAAGAAGTGCCCGTGGCACATGTGTGCACTATGCTCCATGCGACATTTCTGCAGTTTATGCCCCAAAGTGTGTGAAAGGTGGTGGAGGAAGCGTCATGGTTTGGGAAATATTTTCTGCACATCTCCTACAGTCACATGGCAGTGAATGCAAATGTGTTTCAGAGCCTTGTTCAGCAACATGTAGTACCTTCTTGTGTTCATCACTCAATCAGCCAGCAATTTTCATTCAGGACAGTGCCCCCTGTCACACAGCAAAATGGGTGAAGCAGTTCCTTCAAACATAAAACATTGAAACAAAATGAAATGACCAGCCCACAGACTAATCTGATCTAATCCCAATAGAAAACCTTTTCAAAATTTTAGGAGACAAATTTATGGCCAAGAAACCCACACAAGTCACAGAACTGTGGAGGAGGCTGGAAGAAAAGTGGACCAAAATCCCAGCAGAGCCATGTGAGAGACTAGTGATGTCCTTTGGCCGCAGATGAGCTGAAGTCTACTGCCTACTGATTGGTGACTGTTGTAACCCTCGAAAAATGTTGTAATAATATTTCTCTGTGCAACAGTCATTGCTTGGCCCCTCCTCCGTCCATGGAGAACAGTGGCGCACAGCCGCACACCCGGAAAAAGATAGAGCATTCTCCATCGTTAGCACCATACCGCCACAAAGGCGCCATTGCCGTCTGTGGGGATGTATATGCGCCCCCCACCCCAGACGCCTGTGTAAATGAACCCTTACAAAAAAAATCCTTCAAATGTTGATTAATGGAGATTACATTATTTCTGAAAATATCGATCATACATTGTTTTCTAATTTTGATCTCCAGAATAGAATTTGTGCATGTGCTAACCATTGATTCAATAGCTAGCACATGGAAAAATGCTCTATTCTAGGAAAGACTTTTCCAAGGACTTTCCACATCTTTCCTATGTGGACCGACTGACCAGGTAGCACATTTTAGAGAAGGTCCTAGTCCTTTGTAGCTTGGGAAGACATTTCTACTGTCATCGGTGTGTGATCAGACTTGACATACTAATAACATATTTGTGCTCAATGAATTTACACACTCGTGTATAGGTATCCTTAGTCCGTAGTAACCTCGCACAAAAAACATATGTGTGGCATCAGTTTTTATGCAAATGCTTAAAATAGTTGAAAGTGAATCCATTAATAAATTTTTTTACATTTAAAGCGGTTGGCCACTTTGTGTTAATTTTTTTTAGTTTTCGATTGCAACCCGTGGTCATGTGAATGAGGCCATAGTATTTACAATCTTCTAGAAGCTATGCTTGTGGAGATGAGCACATTTTCCTATGAAGGTGTGATTTTCCCTGGCAAGAACTATTCATTTAGAAATAACCATCAGGTTTCAGTATCCAGATTTAAATGACTGCAATAACTTCATTTTGGTCAAAGCTTTTCATTCACAGGCAGCGATGAAGACAAGTTTCTGACTTGCAGACCTGGTCTGCTATGGGCTGAATCACTATTTGTTTTTGCTTAGATTTTTGTAAGTGTCTCATTCATTTATTTACATGATTTGTATTATACATCTGATAACCTTTAGTGTCCGATATAGCTTAGTGATGGAAGTGCACGGTTATGGCATACGTTACAAGCAAGTCAATGAAAATCTAGTTTGCATACAAAAAACATAAGTGTAGGCATCCCCAGCTAATTTGTAGAAAGGCAACACAACCTAAAATGCAGTTACATTCTGCGTTTTTGTTTGTATGGGGAAGAAGTAAAGCATAATCCTTCTGCATAAAACACACGAGACACATCAATACTGACCTTCACTCAAGGGAACCTGTTACTAAGAATGTCATTTTTAGCCGATGACAAATTACAATAGTCTATGCTGTGCTGATTTTAAAAATACCTTTTCAGCATTCTAAATCATTTCAGCAGTTTATATAAGGTTATTTCCCATTACCTGACTCCCTGCCAGTAAGGTGGCGAGTCCCTGGGAGAAATGTGGGGTAGCTGTAGCAGTCTTATCTTTTCCAAACTCATGCAGCTCCCTCACCCCTCCGTGGAGGAAAGAAAGAATGCATGAGGAGACACAGGCACAAACAGGTTGCCTTTCCCCTTGGACTCACCACACGCTGCTGCCAGGGAGTCAGGTAACATAATTTAAACTCATAAAACTACTCACAAGTTACAGAATGCTGAAAAAGGCATTTTTAAATTCAGCATAGCATAGGCTATTGTAACCTTTCACAAGGTAAAAATGACATTACTGGTGTCAGGTTCAATTTAAACAATAAGTAATACTTACTAATAACTCCTTAAATAAATTCCTTTATTTATATAGTGCACACAGATTCCGTAGCGCTGCACAAAGATTGCCAAATGAGTCCCTTTCCCCATGGGGCCCACAATCTAATCAACCTACCAGTATGTTTTGGAGTGTGGGAGGAAACCAGAGGACCTGGAGGAAACCCACACAAACACAGAAAGAACATACAAACTCTTTGCAGATGTTGACCTGGGACTTGAGCCCAGAACCCCAGCGCTTAAAAATATGGATAAGACATGCAGCAAAGCTGAAAATCCTCAGAAACATAAATGGTAAAAAGCCATAAAACTCTATAATATTCAGCAAAAAACATATCAGGAAAAGAAAATAAGAAAATAAAACAATAAATGAAAGGATCTCTTATGCTTTAAAATGACTGTTTACCAAGGGCTCAGCAATTCACATGCAAGGAGAAGGAATGAGAAGAAGAAAAAAATAATCAAATGGTTGCATAAAAGGATTTGAATGTTGAAGATCTAATTGCTAAGGCCGGCAGCACATGGCAAAGGCTGGCACATGGAATGAACACAGTGCAGAGGATCAGACTCCAACCATCATAGCGATTTGAAGAAGGGACTCCTCGCATCAAATAAAACTACAATGTCTGGAGTAATTGGCTCACTGCTCGGTCCATGAAATCAGGCCTGTGCACAGTATGGGATTCTTGGACTGACAACGGTCGGGTGTCTCTAGCCTAAGACCCCCACCCATCACAATGCCTGGTCAAGACATCCAAGCAATTGAACCCCAGCATAGAGATGTTGAAAGTAGTCCCTAGGAACCGCAAGGTGTACCTTAATGAGCAAAAAAAAAAAAAAAACACCTTTTGTTGATCTTACCAAAATGAAACAAAGAGTGGAAAATGTAAAGGATTCTGAACACTTTCTGTACCCACTGTATAACTCTTTGTGGATGTAAGGACATCTCAAGAAGTGTCCTATGTTTTGGATGCTCGGTCACTTTTCTTTGCTTTAAAACTGAGAATGGGAACCATTTTTCTTTTCAGGATTTTCTGCTACCCACATCCCCATAAATAATACTTTTATAGGGACATTTACAGATTCCAGTGAGCTCTGTCGGAATCTCCATTTAAGTAGATTCCCTAAAATATATGAATTCTGTAGCATCCTTAGTCAGGACCACATCAGCCAATACCATTTAAGAGGACCGTCAGCTTCACTCCATTACCATCTGCTCTTCTCACAACCTTATCCAGGACTTCTCCTGTGCATCCTCCATACTCTGGAACTTTCTACCAAAATGTGTCAGAATGTCCCCCACTTGCCAAACCTTCAAACATAATCTAAAAGCCCATTTGTTCAGAATTGCCTACAATACACAATAACTGCACTGCTCTGCTCCCTCACCTCGTGTCTCCATCTACCCTCCCACATAGATTGTGAGCCCTCCTACCACTTGCCTTCCGATCACTGTAGTTTTGTATCTGCAGTTCTGGTCTATGTGAACCCCTTAGTGATTTTACCGCACCATGGAAATAATGGTGCTCTATAAATAAATAATAATACATACAGTTTGTATATTCATTCCCTGAAAATGGCGAGAACATGATGACATAAATCGGCAAAAAAGCAAAAAAAAAAAAAAAAAGGCATTGAAGAAAAACATTAGAAAAAAAAATGGTATATGATATGCCCATCAAAGTTTCAGCAATGCAGGTCACAATGAGAATTGCTTCCTTATTGTGTCATCTGCCGAGGCAGGCACTTGGAGCTGACATGAAGGAGGTAGGCCACTCAGGGCTACATAAGACAATTATGAGGGCAGGGTTGAGGAAGTCACAAGTCTTATTTGGCTGATCAGTCTGGGTGTTTACTTCTGTTATTATGGATACAGTCTTCTCTCCCATATGCACTTAAGGACCTTTACACTGAATTTTCAGCTGGGTTTACTATGTGTACTTGTTAGTAATAAGGAAGAGGTGAGATCAGAAAGTCTCACTTCATTACACTAAAATGTATCACATAAAAAACAAACTTTTACAGAAGTTTAGTGATAAAACATTATTAGTTACAAACCAATGGAAATAAAAAGAAAAACGTTGTGACTAGAGGTCACACTGTAGTGACTGGACCAGATGATACACCGACAGCATATTAGATATAGGTTATGGTGGGAAGATGCCTTTAACCCCTTTAGCCTATTCAAATAGATGACAAGTGAGATGTACATACAGCGGATTACAACTACTGACAGACTGAAAATGATAGGAGGGAGGATAAGAGCCAAAGTAACTGGAGCAAGGAGCACCATATATTAAAAAGATTATTGTATTAAATGTAAAGTTTGTTGAAAAGTTAACTACTAGTTAAAGCTGCAGCACACAGTGTACAGAGCCGTCTTCTTCTACTCAAGATTACAGTGTAACGCTGCTGTTTTGCAGTAGGAAGGGACTCCGTACATCACATATTACTATGATGCCGGAAGTCCTGTTCCTGACACTAAGGTTAATCTGTAAAATCTGGACATGAATGAATATACATACATATCATCCAACATTAGCAGTGTACTGTGTTTATAGGAAGCTTCTCTAGACTGTGGTGATCTTCTTATTATCCTTCCTTCTAACATCAACTCATAAAATTATGATAATGAACCAGAAGAGCTCTGGGTGGAGTTACCAGAGCCCCTCCATGCTGCAGCTTCACAGGCTGTTACACAGGCTCACCCTCCCCTGCTCCCTTAAGGACTTCCCCCTTCCTCTGCCAGCTGTAATCTCACACAGTGCAACAGCCTGTGAAAATACAGCAGGGGCTCTTTATTGGCACCCATTACAATGGCATCATTTAAGATTTATTTTAGAAGGAAGGAGGCCCAAATAACAAATATAAGCTGATTACCACAATCACAGTGCCTGGGTCTACGAGTACGTGCCCCTGGTTTATCATGCTGGATTTTGTTGTTAGATTTCCTTTAACACTAGATAGCTTGTGCTAAATGGCTTTTCCTATTAATATTAGGTTGGTGACAGTCCAATTCTCAGCACTCATAGTAATAGCTATGTCCCCTTCATTATTAATCACCTCTTGAATAAGACAAAGTTGTAGCAAATATTAACTCCTAGTGGTTGCTAATAATACAACAGCACCTCCTAATATCTGAATATTAGGATTCTTGACCGCACCAACCTGATACAGATGTCCTATTGAAAGGACAGGTTGGCACAAAGACTTCTTCATTGCAAATTCTCCCAAAAACCATAGACCTTTCATCACTTTTTAGCTCTGTTGGTGTCCCTGATTCTTTACATGGGGAGAGGGTCACAGAAAAGCGGGCAAGTGAAAACTGCTGTTTATTTTGGGGAAGGTAGCGCCTATAAGAGGTGGAGAACACTAAAGGCAAAACCAAAAAGTGGAGTTTCCCACCACAAGCTATTTAACAGGGGTCTTCCTCACGCCCTGGCTCTGCTCTCACCTTCTTGCCATGTAGTGATGCAGTTTCTGTCCGGAAACCTTCTACTCATATAACATGTTTTCAATGTGGTGCCAATGTACAGTAAGACCTGTGGATTAACATTTACAGCTACCAACTGGCCCACGTAAACGCATCTGTATAAGGTCAGGACAATGCCAAGTAGGATCCGAACTAGTGATGGCTCCTGTGCTACTACTGGTACCCGGTACTGGGCTCCCTGTATACCCAGCACAGCCATTACAAGACGTCACACATTACTCAGGCTTGTACCTGGTGCATGGAAAACATCGCATTTCCTGCTGGTGACAGACACACAGCAGGGTCACCTACCGTCCCCTCCAGCCCGTCAGTATCCGTGTCCTGCCTGTGATGTGGGTGTCCGGAGCTGTCTCCCAGTGCCGGGTGACATCAGTGTAGTATCAGCTCCCGGCCCCGCCCCCTACAGGCAGCGCCGGGGAAATACACGGTCATGTGACCCGGGCGCCGCCGCACGTGACCACCGCCGGAGCCCACACACACACACCGGCATCACACTCGTTACTGGCATACAACGGCACCGCTAGGCTTCCGTTCACATCTGTTTTAGTAGCTACTAGTTTTTAATTAACCTAATGAATATAATATTCTGTGCAATCCGAACTACTGGGGCATGGACAGATCTTACTGGGAATCGCTCAGGATTTGTTATCCAGAAAAGCTGTAGTCAGTTACCCTATTTCCCCTAAAATAGGACATCCCCCGAACATAAGACCTAATAGAACTTTGTTCAAGCTTACAAATATAAGGCCTCCCCTGAAAATAAGACCTAGCGGCAGCCATTGCTGCAGTCCCCCCCCCCCCCCCCCCCCATGTTGTACATTAGTATCAGTAGATCATTTAGATACCACAAGAGGTTGTGACATGCGGGAAGAAATAGTGGGATAAAATCCCTGACTGTTGCGCTGCAAATGTGATACAAGCATCTACCCAGACAAGAAGGGGATCATTTAAGGAAAGTGCTATTGCTAAACATGTGCGATTCCAATAGAAATGCAGTGACAAGAAATTCTGCATGAAATAAGTTTGGAGACTTATAAGGATGTTAGAGAAGTAGATTTTTTTTGTCCAATAATAAATGTGAATTATTTTTCATGGAAATATAAGACATCCCTTGAAAATAAGACCTAGTGCCTGTTTAGGAGCAAAAATTTATATAAGACACTGTCTTATTTTCGGGGAAACAGGGTATATATGACTGCAGTGTGCACTGGGAAAGGTCCAGTCAAATTCGTTTAAAATGGAATATATTCACATTTATTTGGGTGTGGGAGGTAATCACCAGATTGTCCCCTCAAACTATGTTCCTTATAGATGTCCCTCTTTTGTGAAAAATTTCGCCCATTTAACTATAATAAGCTGAGAAGAGTCAAATTTTGCCAAAGATGGGTCAGGCTCAGAGGCTAGACAGGGAGCACCTCCTCCTCTCCAGCACAAAGCGGTATGTCCGCCCGGCCATATAAGGCTGTGTGCATGTACCCTAACTGTGTGTATTTCCACTAATGTAGAGCGCACAACCACAAGTCTGACGTGATCTGAAAGACAAAATTCTCATATTTATTATGACACCAAAACTATGTTTAGGTACTATAGAACAAAAGTTAGGAGTGTCTGATGGTACACTCCCCCTATATCCTCTAAAGTTGACTCTTCTCAGGCAAATATGACTCTTCTGTGCTTAGGGCCTAACTCGCTGATCAGTGGGGGTTTCAGACCCCCGTAGATCGCGAAAACGTGTGGTCCGTTGGACCCCTCATCGCACTGTCAGACTAATGGAGCAGACGGCTGTGCATGACTGTTCTGCTCCATTAATCTCTATGGAGTTGAGCGCTGCACTCACTGATCTCCGTCAGCTCCATAGAGATTAAGGGAGCAGAACGGACGCCTCCTACATTAATCTGACGGAGCGAGGAGGGATCCGAGGGAAAACCCCTTTAAATAGAAACCTAGAATCAGGAATCCACCTTTTAGGCTGTTCACACATGCATTTTTCAAATGTTTGCTTGTGTTTTAAAAAAACGCAATGCTTGGTGTGCGTTATTTGTATGTAGCTGTGTCTCTCAGAAAAACACAGTGATCTTATTCTCCCTGCTGTTTGTGCATGTAATTGCATGCGTTTCAAAAAGCAGACCACAAATGCATGCATTTTAAAAAACTCTGTGAAAACACACGGGAGAAAAGACACTTCATCCAAAAACCCATTTAAAAAGCCAATATGTAAAACTGATGCGTCTTACAAAGATGCAATAGGGCAATTAAAAAAAACCCCCAAGTGTGGTGCAGCAAGCAGAGGAGCCAGGAAAGGAGAGGATTTATTTTTTTATCTGTCTGCTCTTTGTTGGCATTTTGTGCTGTACTGTAGATGTTGGTGCATATAGGGTGCTAGTTAATGATGAGGCCCCTTAAAGTTGAGACAGTATGGCCTTTGATCCAATAAATGTTGTTCTCACCTGTCTTAAATCCTAAGATCAGAAACAGAACAGACATTTAAAGGAAATTTCATAATTTTAATAATATGTTATACATACATTTTATCACAACTCCAGGCCTGGTCTTTAGGGCAACATTTCCTAACATTTCAAAGAGTACAGGTCATTGGCAGCTACAGATACAAATCTGCACTAGTGGCAGTTAATTTTAACCCCTTTTTACCTTTGTGCTGGCCATAATCCCTTTAACACATTGTTACATCATTGTCATAAACATTACCCTTTCTGTGAATAAGTGATGTGGTGATTGTCCAGCATGTGTCAGTATGTGTATTGCTCTGACCTTCGGAGGAGGCTATCACATGGGGTAGCACTATGACTTGTATTGGCAATGCATTTAGCATTGTAATGATTGGCATTTCTGGATTCTAAACTGCGTGAAACTTTCCGATTAAAAAAGTTTCATTTAATACAAATTAGGGAAACAACGGTCCATGAAATCCCTGTTAGAAGCCAATCCCCCTAATAGACTACATAGTGGATTAATACAAGAAGACAAATTAGAGCGACATTTATCAAGGGTTTTATGCACTTATGATTAGTAGGACAAAAGAAGTGTAGCCTCAGAATAGGGATGTGTGCCAAAATTATGGAAAAACATAAAAACGATGCAAACTGATAGGAGCACACCTGGTTTGGACATTACACAAACAAGAGCTTCTAAGCCAGTGATGGCGAACCTATGACACGCGTGTCAGTGCTGACACACGTAGCCATTTTCACTGACACGCGGCTGCCCGAAAGTTAAGTTTCATCCTAAACGGCCAGGTACAGTAGCCGGGAGGCTGAGAGATTGCACTGAGCTCCCAGCACTTCCTCCTCCTCCTCGGGGCCTGCCCCTCCCCCCTGTGTGAGCTGTGCCTCATGTCTCCAGTCAGCACAGGTATCATCCCGGGGCTCAGCACCAGGAGAGGTGACCCGGCCATACACCAAGGAGACTCCTCTGCAGCTCCTGATAGTTGTGGAGAGGGGTGGGTGGCAGCACAGACAGAGGCTACATCACTGCTGCCTTCTGTGATGTCCCAGCAGCTGCCACCTCTACACTGATCATATCCACAGCAGGGACCAGGGAGGACAACTACTCTCATCATACAATAAGTAAGGTCAATGCATTGTATGATAGAAGACAGTCATCAGGGCTTGTGTGTCAGTTTTGTGACATACATGCTCGGTTGCAAATCGCCAGACATTGTGATTATTTTGCTCCTCACACCTTTTCCATGCCAGACAGCGGCACCTGCACCCTCACTATAAACTGTGAACTTTCATGACTGAAAGTTTGCAGGTTACTAAGCAATTCCACACGTGTCGGATTGTAACCGATCTATTACATTGTGCGCTTTGCACATAGTAATATATGATGTGGAAAATCCCCATATATTGCCATAATGTAGTATGGCAGTACATGGTAGGATCAATCAGACAACCTAGGGTTAAAGTACCCTAGAAGTTAAATAATTATACATATTTTTTATTTAAATTTTGACACGCCAAGCTCAAAAGGTTGCCCATCACTGTTCTAAGCGCTGTGTCCAAAGCCAGAAGGATCAATCCATGAATCACAGACCATACGCTGGGTGGATTTGACTCACCAACCACAGCGTAGAGACAGGGACTCCAAGCATCATCATGATGTAAGTGACAAGGAGTAATAATTATAAATATTTATTTATATAGTGCCTACATATTTCAAGGCGATTTACAAATCATGGGGGACATATATAAATAAAATAAGACATTAGAGAGCAATAGCATGGTCACATGAAACAATATGAGGGCTCTGCCCGCAAGAGCTTAAGGTCTATGAGGATGACAGAGATTGTATAATGGGTCCAGCATGTTCTTCAAAAGGAATTAAATATACAAATAATGCTGAGTAAAGCAATCACCAGCCTCTTCTTTCTCTACCAGTCCTGTGCTGTGCAAGGAATCAGGGTCTCCATGACTCTGGTGCACAGAGTCCTGTCCTCTGCAATGTGATTGGTTCGTAACATCCGGCCAGTCTGCGATCTGGTTTAGCACTATGTTTATTGGTGGGGTTCTGAGGGAGGGTCTCCACCATTTAGATAATGATGACCCATTGAGAAGTTTTAAGGCAAAAACCCCCTTTAAAAAGGCATGTACCATTTTAATAAAAAAATTAATTGCGCATCCTTATCTGTTCAATAACCTGACCCATTTCAGAAACCATTTAGCAGACATAGTTTTCTAATAAATCAACTAGGCTGTATAATTTTCCTATAAATATGAAAGAGCAAATACAGAAATGTCATAGCTCTCATTTAAACCTCAAAATGGTAAAATAATATAGAAATCTATTGTTGGTCCAGAAAGACACTAATGAGGAAGTTGTGTGTGTCTTCACATACTTTCACATTTATAGGACTGAGGTGTGAATAGGGGGTAGGGGGTTTTTTAGAATACTGACCTATCCTTTGTCACAAAGAATAGCTGCATTACTTGGAGAAATCAGTATTGATGCCAATAGAAAATTATCCTATGCTAATCATATATTATGGTTTTCTCTGTGTTTGTGTGGGTTTCCTCCGGTTTCCTCCCACACGCCAAAACTTACTGGCTGGTTGATTAGATTTTGAGCCCCCAATGGGGGGACCAGTTTGGAAATTCATATTGATGGCCTATCCAATGTCTGACCGGTATGGGGTTCATTGAAAAAGTCAGAAGCCGTGACCGCAGTTACAGCCTATGGCCACTACTGAAGGCACGGAGCCAACTTCTTCCATTTGCATATTTTATATTATTACTGGGTCAATTTATGGTCAACCCCTTTACATTTATAGTAGTTTTAATTTGACATCAATTCTTTGCAGCAATCGTCCATAATGGATTACAACCTGACGACAAGCAATCCCCTGATCAGTACAACATGAGTGCATTTTTCTTCTTCTGACATAATTTATGTTGTAACTTTACATAAATCTGGGCATATAAAGCCGTAATCCTGTCATGTGTGAATACACCCTAATAAATCAATGTTCCCCGTTTCCATCAGCGATATGCATACACATGTAGCGTCCTATTCTTGCCTAGATATCATAGAACAGGACACGGCATGCAGCAATGGCTGATCGGTCTCTAGGGATGGGATTAAAGTGACCATGGCAACCAGATCTGTCCAACATTGCTAAATGCTTACATGTGCACAGATATGCTGGCAAAACCTGATGGCTATCAAATAAAACTTCTCAAGTTACTACAGTAACATACATTAATATATATATACACATATATATATCAAGGTCATTGTATGAACGTATACGTAAAACACCCCCTAGTGGTGACGCCAGGTAGAAAGCAAGTTAATGTTTAAATTTTGCGCAGGAGAAAAGGCTGTGAGACCTGTGATCAGTAATAAACTGTACCCCTTTATACTATTCTACGGAGCCCCGTTAGCAGATCTACTCACAAAAGCCTTCTACTTCTCTAAAGGCCAGTTCACACCTCGTTTATTTCATCAATTGATGAAAAGATCAGATGTAATAACCGATGTATGAAGTGATCTCTATTCTAGCACTTCCCACAGAGCACTCCGTGCTGAAGACTGATGTGACTCTTAAACCGGGAGCAGGCTACACACTTTTATTTCTTCATTCTAGCCCAACCACCCACAAGGGTTTCCAGGAAAACTAGAAAACCCCTTTGGGTGATTCAGAATGAGGTAATTTTTCAATTTCTTTGCTCAACGTAACTGTTTGAAGGCTTTAATGTTTTTCAATGGCTCCTTTTTGGCATTTCTACAACATATTCACCATCTTAGTTTCAGGCGAGAGGTATCTCTCGCACCAGTAGGGAGGGGGAGCTGGCACCGTAAGACCAAGCTATTCATTCTTAGTTTACTGAAAGAGGACAACTTCTCTTATCTTGTTCTCAGTCAGTCAATGAAAGCAAAACTGCCTTGGAGACACCACAACAACACAGAGTCCCTTAACTACTGGGAATTTTTTGAGAATTTTTCTTTTAGGTGACTAGGTAACAACGTGGCACAACTTCTGCAGATAGATTATTAAAAATGGTTCTAAGAACTTGACTGGATCTGAAAGTTAAAACTGAAATCCAACAACAAAATCAATGCCCATAAAAGCAATGAGTCAGATAGGTGCCTTTCTTGCACATCCAGAATGTCACCAATACTCATGTCTGATAAATAGTAAAGCACCTGGGCTGATCCACGGCAACATTTGACAATTGGTGGCCATGGGCAGGTTTGATCTCTGGAATCAACTAGCCATGTTTCTCAGGCCACAGACAACCCCATTAACTCTTATTAGATAACTAAATGGCAGAGCCTAATGTGCAACAGAGGCACCAGGGTTCTGTTCTAGTTTTATTCCCATTATACGTAGTAATAATAATAATCTTTATATAGTGGCGTTGCGCTCTACATATCATAGGGGACATGTACAAATAAAATACTACATTAACAAATACAAACAGTCATATGGAACAATAGGAGGGAGGGCCTAGCTATTCTTTATAAGGGAACAGAATAAATAATTGAATAAATAAAAATGCTTCTGCTTCTGCTTGAACCAGCCATCAGCCGCCATCTTTTACACAATGTGACTGCAGAGAAGCCTGGATCTTGGTATCTATCTTGTGTTTGCCGGATAACAGACGTAGGATGGAGTAGTAAAGTTAGTTAATTGTTAGACTCTCCTAGTAAAGGGGTTTTACCAAGTTTGCACGTTTTCCCATATCCACAGCATTGGGTACGATTAGATCAGTGAGGATTCGACTTGTGGGACCCCCCGCAATCAAGCGAACAGAAGTCCCATTCTGACTAAAGGGATGAAGAGCCGGTTGAGCAGTCCTGCCACTCCATTCAGTAGTATAGTAGTGTTGGACATTGCCCAGCACAGCTCTCTGCTATTTACTGTACTTGCACAGACAATAAATGGGAGTGCAGGAGATATCTGAGCACTGGGCAATATCCCACACTACTATATTATTGAATAGAGCGGCAAGACTTCAAAATAACAGCAATAAAACAAGGTCATAATAAGCTAAAAGAAGAGCGGATCCTACCAGAGGTGGCACACACCACCAGTATGTAAGTGTACTTGGCTTACAATCCTTTATCCTGGTGGTGGATTTTCTTTATGATGCCCAAGAATTAATACATTTGAGTGTGCGTGCAAGCACCCAAACATAGCTTTATGTTTATGTTTAGAATTTTTTTTCATTTAATGTAAAGTTTTTGTGAGACTTATTGTGCTTACTGTCTGGTATTATATTATACAAGTTTATGTCATATGTCTATGGTCAGCTGCATATGACTAACCAGAAAATGTGCAATTTCAGAGTTGTCATGAAAAAAAAACAAAAAAAAAAACTAGTGTAACGTTTATTTGTAGTTTTCACCACAAAATGTTAGATATTATTTAATATATTTATCATGACTATTTCCTTATCATATGCTGAGGTGTAACTGTAGCAATAAACATCAAAACCAACAACATAGTCTCCAAAGGAACAATGTTTAAAAGAAGGTCAACATCTGAAGCCATGAATGCAGCAGTGACGTACACAAACACAATATTTCCAAAAATCACATTTTATTCTGCAGAAAAAGATGAATGGCACAGCTATGGCAAAGCAGCCGGCTCGCGATCTCTATGAAAGTAGCGTTATCTCAATAATAGATACTACTGGCTGGGAGCAGGGAGGGGGAAGCCACAGATGCCCAAGCGCTTAGCAACCAAACCTTTCTACCTAAATACTTCTTTTCATGAGAGTCACGACTGACTCTCAGGACAGATAACATCATGCAGAGTACATCATTTTTCTTACTAAAGTCCAAACTTTACATCAATAAAATCAGCGCGCTTCATAAAATTATTTGCAACGGAAGAAAAACAAATCACGCCGCGGAGGCCAGCAAAATTATCTGCTTAAAACACTGCATATTGTAAAAACATATTGTAAAGCACTAAGAATGTGCAACGTACATCTCACATAGTGAATGACCTTGTCCTGCTTTTAATGGGTAGGAGACAATCTACTGGATTCACATACAGAAATTGTCTGGGATATTGTGGCTTTTTTGGGTTAAAAAGGTGTGGGGCCCCACATTATTAGTTTCACTTTAAATTTGCTTCAAAGCTTCACTATATAATACACACATACTTCTCAGGTTCACAACTGTAAAGACCAATAGAATAAAGTTGTGCATCATCTTGGAATGACAAAGTCAGAATCACTACGATTTTCAGAACCAATATTTATTTCTTCAGTCAAAAATTAAACAGTAAAAGTCTAAAATTATACACAAAAAATGCAAACCAACATGCAAAAATCAGGCCCTCATACAGTTAATAAAAAAATAAAAAGCAACCCCCCCCCATCCAAGTCCTTACTGAGGAAAATAACATAAAAACAGATACTTGCATTGTTTTGCCACATTCTTACCAACCAAAAGTTTTTTCAGGGGTTATTTTTTGCTGCACCATATACAGTAAAATCTACCAAATATCATAAAGGAAATGATAAAATGTAATCTAAAAGCTACATATACATTATATAGTGAGTACTAGATCCACCCTTTGAGCACCCTTTTTTAGAACATTCTATTACACGGTTTCTACTAACATCACCAATAGTTGACAAAGTGTCCATACAGTTTTTATCCCTGTACATTCTATGCAGGGACACACCTCTATGACAATGAAAACAGCAAAACCCAGGTGTTCATCTATAAGTTATCAGTAAGGAGAAGAAAATTGTGTATTGTCGCAGGGAATACAGGTAAAACACAGATATTGTCCTCCATGTTAATATTTTAAGCTAATGGACTCAATGGACAGTCAAATATCTACCAGAGCCTGACAGGGCACTGCAAAAGGTAGTATATGCCGAAACACTACACATGTGGCCAGATGCAGCTAAATTGCTTCTGCTACAGTGAAGTACAATACTTGCAAGTCTGGATGAATGCAGTGTTTCCAAGATATCACCAAGATTGTTATCCGAGGTCATATCACTTAGGCTGCTTTCACACAGCTATTGTGGGAAGTTACCGTATATCTGGCAGCAATACGTCCCTATAGACGACTATGGCACCTGGCCGTGGTACGCTGCACACTCACATGTGCCACCATACCGTACACGGGAAAAAGAAAGGGCATGCATTGTCTTTTCCTGTATTTAGTGCTCACACCTCCTCCTTTCCAACGCGGGGCTGTATGCTCACCTGTGCTATGGCCGGGAAAGCAAACGGCTGTGTGAAAGCAGCAAACACTATTAAATATAAATGTATGCAAACATATATTGATATCACATATTCACAGGTTCTGTAGTTGAAGAATTCAATAACATCTCATATTTCTGCTCTTAGCAGCCAACACTGAAATCCAATCAAGGCCACAATCTCACTATAATCAATCAGCACCAACTAGATTTACATATTGGAAACATTTCCACCAGGAACATCTCTTCTAGAAAACTAGATTCAGCCAGAAAAATCCTTTGGCGGCTATACTGACCCCATCAATTATTAACCTTACAATCCTCGGTAGCGATCATCACATGGAAATCTGCACTTAATACAATACTGTAAGTCACTTCACCCTATTCTAGAGAGGCCCGAGATCAATAGTCAGGCTGTACAGACACTCCTAAAGGTCTGTGTACAAATATATGAAGACAATGCCCGCTCTTATGCCCTGAGGGTGCTGTCACATGGTGTGCTCTTGGACAGTTCTTGGACTGGTTTTAAACGCACTGAAAACGCATGTGCTTTTGAATGTTTACCATGCGTTTGGCTGGTTTTCAAATGTTTCACAGCTGCTTACACTTCCAAAAACAGATTCAAACCAGCCAAACAGAATGGTAAACATACAAAAGCACATGCGTTTTCAGTGAGTTTAAAAACGGTCTAAGAACGCAATGTGTGATAGCAGCCAAACGCATGATAATAAACTAATAAAAACGTTAACACATGCGTTTTGTAAGCGCAATCTTGACAGCAATGTAATTAAGAAAATCTCTTCTGATGCATCTGAAAACGCATGCATTAATGTAAAGTGTGACCTTAACCCCTTAGTGAGCTGACCCATTTCTGTTTCTCACTCCCCACCTTCCAAAAGCTATAACATTTTCATTTTTTCTATGCAGAGATCGAGAGATCTCTCTCTCTCGAGATCTCTCTCTCTCTCTGTCTCGAGAGAGAGAGAGAGAGAGAGATCTGTCTCGAGAGAGAGAGAGAGAGAGAGATCGAGAGAGAGAGAGAGAGATCGAGAGAGAGATCGAGAGAGAGAGATCGAGAGAGAGAGAGAGATCGAGAGAGAGAGAGAGATCGAGAGAGATCGAGAGAGAGAGAGAGAGAGAGAGAGAGAGAGAGAGAGAGAGAGAGAGAGAGAGAGAGAGAGAGATCTGTCTCGAGAGAGAGAGAGAGAGAGAGAGAGAGAGAGATCTGTCTCGAGAGAGAGATCCAGCATTGTCTTAGGGGCATTGTATTTACAGCTTTCCCACGCAGTCCAAATGATACCTCTCCTTTTATTCTTTTGGTCGATAAGATCACAGATATACAAGATGTAAATAGGTTTTATTATATGTTCATACAAAACATTTTTTAGTTTTGCCATATTTTGACTCCAATAACTGAAACTTGGTCAATAAATCACACTGCAATTATTTTTCTGTGAAAGGTATTTGTACATTTGTCATTCAGTATCAAAGAATTCTAAATACATCAAATCGAATTTCTTTTCATTCACTATGCAGGATGTCCCAGAGCTGGATTATTCTATCAACTATCAAAGAGTAGAGAGAGTAAGAAAGTAAGTAAGAGAGTAAGAAAGAGTAGAAAGAGAAAGAGTAGCGTAAACTACCAAAGAGTAGAGAAATATATAATCTAGCTTTGTCTGCGGTCATTACATTTTCTGGAGGATTTTCTACTTGCAGAAGAATCTGCCCCAGAAATTCCTATGTACTGCAGCAAAATAAGGTCTAATGATTGGCTCAGCCAACATAATGATAGCTTCCACTGCATATCACTGACATCAAGGAGGATTTATCATTGTAGTAATGTCATTTTTCTGGCATACAAATGTCTCAATCTTCTCATCGCATGATTTTCACAAAAAAATTGCCACTTTTTGGGACATTTGCCAAACTGCTCCACTTTTCACTCTAGCCTACTTATGCCAGGTTACAAAAACACAATGGGGACTGATATCCGGCTGCACCATTTGCAGCTGCAAATCGGTCCCTATTGCCGCCCAGTCATGGTATGGTGAACATATGTTGTCCTACCGCACCATGACTGTGCACTGAGAAATATGGGACATGTCCTATATTGCGCTGGCCACTCGCTTCTCTATGGAGAGTGCCCACTCTTCCTCTCACCTGAGCACAGCTGTGCACATTTGTCTGCATGAGGCCTCACCAAGTGGATACAGATATGCTGGACAGATTTATGAAATGTGACTTTTCAAAAAGGCACAAATTCAATACTTACATAGGAAATACTTAGGAATTAGTTGCACAAAAAAAGTCCTAAACCTTTTAAATCTCTTTATTAGACAAGTAAAATTAGATTAGGGAAGGGAGTAAGATAGAAAGTGGTGTGAGTTTATACATTTACACCTCCTCTTATCTAACCCCCCCTCCCTAATCTAATTATTCCACATATATCAGTGATGGCGAACCTTTTGGAGACAGAGTGCCCAAACTACAACCAAAACCCACTTGTATGTTGCAAAGTGCCATCATGACAATTTAAGCAGTAACTTATTTATCCCTGCTGTATCACAGGTTTTAATCGTATTGGTGTCCTGAGTTCACCAATACAATAGAAAGATGATGGAAAAATTTGGATTGTAGCTTCCCTCCAGGGTGCCATGAAGAGGAAGTATCAGGAGACCCAGAGAAGAAACTCAAATGACAATCCATCTCTATCCACACCTTCCCCCCTGTAGTCCTGGCAGCCAAGGATGTTGCTTTAACCCCTTAATGACCACCCTATCGGGTACTTCTTCTGATGCGACGCCTTTCTACGGCGGCGCATCAGAAGAAGTTTTCGGGACACCGGGTCTCGCTGGTGCCGGTGTCGGGCTGTGATATCACAGCCCAGACCCGGCACTAACACCCGGGATCGGAAAAACTCCGATCCCGGGTGTTTAACCCCTTGCACGCCGCGGTCAAGCATGACCGCGGCGTGCAGGTGTGTCCCCCGTGGATCGGACCCCCCCGGTGTGCTTACCGGGGGATCCGATCCCTCCTGCCACTGCCCCGGGTTCCGACGAGTGACCCGGGGCTGTCGGCTCCTCTTCTCACCGGGTCCTGCCTTCCTGGCAGGACCCGGCTGTAAGTAACTGAGCATGCGCAGCATGCTCAGTTACTTTCACTATACACTGCAATACAAGTGTATTGCAGTGTAAAGGCTTGAATAAGCGATCGGATGATCGCTTATTCAAGCCAAGAAGTAGAAAATGTAAAAAAGTTAAAAAAAAAAAATTAAATCTTTTTATAATATAATTAAATAAATAAAATAAAAGTCCCATAATCTCCCCAGTAACACATAAAATGCAAATAAAGTATATAAAACACAAAATACGTACATATTTGGTATCACCGCGTCCGTATTAATCTGTACAATAAATCTAAATCAATATTGAACCCGCTCGGTGAACTACGTAAAAAAAAAACTCGAAAAACTCCCCATAATGTACAATTTTTCATCAAACACCATCACAAAAAATGTTCTAAAAAGTGATCAAAAAAAGTTACGGTACCTAATATGATACGACTGAAAAGAACAACTGTTTTCGCAAAAAATAAGCCCTCAACCAGATCTGACAACAGAAAAATACAGAAGTTATGGCCCTGAAAAGTTGTCAATAGTAAAAACAATGCGATTTTCTCCAATATTGGTTTTGCTCAGGAAAATTGAGCAAAATAAGAAAAACTATATAAATGAGGTATCACCGCAATCGTAGTGAACCAGAGAATAAAGATAAAATATTATTTTTACGTTACGGTGAGCGGGGGGGGGGGGGGGGGGAAATGCTCACAATCCAAAATAAAAATTGATGATTTTGTTTGTGTCCCCCTTGAAATAGTTAATAAAATCTCATGAATAAGCTTTAGACTCCCAAAATAAATTATTTATACATTGTATCTCATCCCATAAAAAATAAGCCCTCATATGATCGCATTACCAAAAAAAATAAAAATTTATAGGTCGTACAATGTGACAATACAAATCTGCTGTGGACGGCGCCTCCATTCATTCTATACTCGGCCGTGCGCCCGTACAGCAGTTTACCACCACATATGTGGTATCAGTACACTCGGGAGGAATTGGGCATCAAGCGTTGCAGTGCGTTTCATCATTTAATTTATTCTGAAAATGTCAGTTTTGGCCTAAATGAATGTATTTCCAAAAAAATTCCATAGTTTCTAAATCGCAGGTCCATATTTTTTAACCCATGTGAAACACTTAAAGGGTTAATGGACTTAATAGAAGTTGTTTTACATACGTTGAGGGGTGAAGTTTCTATATTGGGGTAATTTATGGGGTTTTACTATTACTTAGGCCTCTCAAAGTCACTTGGAAGCCGAGTTGTCCCTCAAAATGTGAGTTTTGGCAATTTTCATGAAAATAAGAAAATCGCACCTAAAGTTCTGCGCCTCATAACATCCTAGAAAAATGACCGGAAGCATAAAATATCATCCCAACATAAAGCAGATATTCTGTAAATGTTAATTATCAAACTTTTTGGGTAGTTTTACTTCCTGTCTGGAAACCAGAACATTTCAAACTTGGAAAATGAAGAATTTTTACAAACTTTTGCCAAATTTTCACTTTTTTTCAGAACGAAACGCAAAACTTATCACTTAAATTTTATAACTAACATGAAGTACAATGTGTCACGAGAAAACATTCTCAAAATCACCAGGATATGTTAAAGCGTTCCGAAGTTATAACCAATTATCGTGAGACATGTCAGATTTGAAAAATCGAGTCTGGTCATTGAGCTGAAAACTAGTGTCGGTGATAAGGGGTTAAAATAGCGCTGAGCAAGGCCCGTCCTCGGCTGTTTTGGACCGGAGGAGAAAGACTTGAGTTGTATCTGGCAAACTATGTGTTGGTGTGAAGGCCTGGGTGCCCACCTCTGGCACCCGTGCCATAGGTTCGCTACCACTGACATATATGCACGCATAAAACATCATACATAACTCACCTGGTCTGTCAAAACAAAGACACTGGAACGTAACCTACAAGACCATGCATTATATGTTTATAATGTACTAGAGACCCTAAAATATGTAAAAAATGTGCAGAATGTTATTGGTCACAAAATCACTACGAGCATCAGATGATGAAAATATTAACCGTTCATCTATTATTTTACATTGTAGTTATTAAATAAAGAGAAAACAATAAATGAACAATGTGCAAAAAAATCCCTCACAAATCAGAGACACAGCAACCAAAAGAGAGTGCCTTCTCCTAGAGAGGCGAGTCTGAAGCACAACCTTGTGGCTACTCGTAATCATTACAGGATTCACAAGCCTAGAATCAGCTGTTAATCCAATCTACCACCCTGAAAGGAAAATGTGTAAGATAAAGTGCAAACTGCACTGAAAAAAAATATATTGTTTCAGGTCAAGGTTGCGTTCCATGTAACTTGAAGGAAACAAATGGCAAGTAAAGTGCTATATTGTAGATTAGAGCTTGGCATCAGCAGGTCCTTACTTATACATTAGACACATGTCAGAATCTAGCTTGACTCCCTGGGGCACATGTATGATTTGGCTTGAAGTATAAGGAGGTGTTATAGAGGTGTAGTGTAGTGGTGCTAAGTACATGTGGCATATCCTGTGTGCCAGGCAGATGCAGAAGTGACTCATCTGTCAGGTAGTAAGAACTATGGGAGCACAGGGATGACTCACAATATTATCTGCATCCAGAGAGCTTTCTCCTATGTGTGGGGTGCTGGGGATCCATTTCCTGCTCTTTAGTCACAAAGAGAAAGGAGAAAACTGTCTAAGCAGCAATCAAGAACAAATGTGAAGGAAAGAAAACAAAAGCCATAGGGGGACATTTACTATGGCGTTTCCGCCAGTTTTGTGGCGGTCTCACCACATGTTCTGCTCTCAGACCTATTTATTAGCTGGCGGCGCCAGAAAAAAATTACTTTTTCCGCCTGCTCCGACTCTTCTCCAAAAAGGGGCGTGGCTTTGGCGGAGTGGAAACTCAGACACAATTAATATGTGTCGCAGCCATTTTTGGGCGCTGTAAACTGGCGGAAAGTAGACCAAAAGAAAACTGGTCTAGCAGGGACTGTTGGACACATTTCTGGTGCTCGGGACAGATTTTGGTCCCAGGGACAGAAAATGGTCTCGGCGCCAGAAATTTATCTGCACAGCTCTACAATATTAAATGTGTATCTTCTTTCCGAGAGCAGGTCGGTAACAAAGCCAATGCAGACACCGACACTTTAAGTAAATGTCCCCCATCATGTCACAAATTATCACAAAAACTATGGATTTTTGTTTTCAATAGATTTAATATGTATACATGTAATAAACTTGCACCAACAGCGTTTACTAAAGTAGATGATAGGTTTTACCACGAGCCTAGTGCTGGCCTCCTGTGTTGGCTTTTCACCAAACAGAACGCTTTGCATTGTGTATTACAGATCTGTTAGACCAATGGGGCAGATTAACTTACCCGGTCCCGTCGCGATCCCGCAGTGCCTTGTCCAACGAGGATTCGGGTCTTGCATGTGTTGCTGCTGCGCCGAGGTCCACCGGAGTTCACCTGCTTCTTCCTGGTGCATGTGAGTGCTTGATCTTGCGACACAAATCCTTTTTTAAATTCTGCGGTTTGTCTGAATCTGTCGGGTTGCGCGTGCAAGCCGGTGCCGATGCACCAAAATCTGATCGCGTGCGCCAAAATCCCGGGGCAATTCAGCGCAAACCAGAAGTATTCGACGAAACCCAACAAAAGTGCGGCGTTCGGACCCTTGTGTCTCTCCAATTGTTTGGAAATTGCCTTGTAACTCTTTCCTGAATGAATGGCAGCAATTATTGCTATATCTTTCCTCCAGACCAGATCACAATTACTGATGATCAATTAATCATGGGCATTTGATCAGTATTAGGCTACAGTGACAGCTCATTCACAGTTATGTCACTAGTGAGACATCTAGAACTTCAGAACATGTTGCAGGGCTGGAACAGAGAACATATCCCACTGTATGAGCACACATGTCCTAGCTTTTCGTTGTTAGGCCGCAGTCACACGTTCGGTTAACGCTGCGTTCATAATGCAACGTTGCAACGCTAGCGCCCAAGGCGACCTGGGCCCGGAAGCATATGCGTTTCCAGGGAAACACATGCAACAGGTAACCAGGACCCGGTATCTTGTGTTTAAACAATACAAGACAATGGGGCCTGGTTACCTATCAAATGCATTTCCCTAGAAACGCATATGCGATGGGACCAAGGCCCGGCCCCTGTGAGTTAGCGACGCGTTATGAACGCATCGCTAGCGGAACATGTGACTGCGGCCTAAGGAGACATTGGTATATTACCCAACATATCCTTACGATAGAGGGATAACCCAAAACGTGAATGTGGCTTTACAGGGCTGCCATTTAGTATGTACTTAGTTTTTATTTTGGCCTAAGTTAGCTCTACGCCGCAGAGGTATAAGGAGTGTATGAAGAGGGCTCACGGGCTGAGTCCTCTTCATACAAAGGTGGGGGTTTTTGCATTTTGCAGAAAACCCCCACCGCTAATAACTGCGGTCGGTGCTTGCACCAATCACAGCTATTAACCCTGTCATTGCCGCCGGCAAAGTCGTCGATGGCGTTTAAAAGAAGGCGGCGCACGGGCGCCGCCATCTTTTTTACGATCGCCGCGCCCCCGAACGTCGGTTGCCATGGTAGTTTCGGGTCTTCTTTTGACACGAGGCTACATGGCTTCTGCAGATTCGTTACAATGAGCCAGTGGCTCATTGTAATGAATGACCTGCAAAAATGCCATATATTGCAATACAGAAGTATTGCAGTATATGGTAGGAGCGATCTGACCATCTAGGGTTAATTTACCCTAGATGGTCTAAGAAATAGTGGAAAAAAAGAAAAAGAAAAAAAAAAGTTTAAAAAATAAAAAAAATTAATAAAATATTAAAAATTCAAATCACCCCCCTTTCCCTAGAACTGATATAAAACATAATAAACCGTAAAAATCAAACATATTAGGTATTGCCGCGACCCAAAATGCCCGATCAAAATATCAAAACGGTTACGGAGGCGGGAAATGGCGCCCAAATGTCCGAAATGCGACTTTTACACCTTTTTACATCACATAAAAAATGAAATAAAAAATGATCAAAATGTCGCACAATCCTCAAAATGGTAACGTCGGCTCATTTTGCAAAAAATTACACCTCACAGATCTCCGTGCACCAAAGTATGAAAAAGTTATTAGCGTCAGAAGATGGCAAAAAAATTTTTTTTCTTTTTTGTACACATTCGTTTAATTTTTGAAAATGTATTAAAACACAATAAAACCTATATAAATTTGGTATCACCGCGATCGCACCGAACCAAAGAATAAAGCTGAGGTGCTATTTTGAGTGCACAAAGTCGAAAAAACTGAGCCCACAAGAACGTGACACATTTTTTTTTCAATTTTTCCACATTTGGAATTTTTTTTTCAGCTTCGCAGTACACGGCATGTTAAAATAAATAACATTACGGGTAAGTAAAATTTGTTACACACAAAATAAGCCCTCACACAGGTCTGTACACGTAAAAATGAAAAAGTTATGGATTTTTGAAGTTGGAGAGAGAGAAATGAGCGGAAAAACCCTGCGTCCTTAAGGGGTTAATGTTTGTAAATGTATGAAAACATAAAACCTATACAAATTTGGTATCCCTGTAATTGTATTGACCCAAAGAACAAAGTAGACATGTCATTTGGGGCGTGAAGTGAAATACGTCGCAAATGCGTTTTTCACCATTTTCACTGCATTTGGAATTTTTTTCCCGCTTCCGAGTACATGGCATGGAATATTTAATACCATCACTATGAAGTGCAATTTGTTACGCAGAAAACAAGCCATCACACAGCTCTGTACATGTAAAAATAAAAAAAAATTCTAGATTTTTGTAGGTGGGGTGTGAAAAATGGAAATGAAAAAACGGGAAGGTAATAACAATAATAATAACCCGTTAAATAATTTATTTTGCCCAGCCGGGATTTGAACCCACAACCTCCACACTCCACCTCCCATAGAGACAGAGCCTGATTATGAATGATTATCATTCAGATTTTTATTATTAAGGAGATTATTATTATTATAGATGATGATTATTATTATTACTATTATTATTATTATTAAGGAGATCATTATTATTATAGAGATGATGATGATTATTATTACTATTATTATTATTATGGAGATTATAATAATTTTAACCGGTTCGCGACCGCCTGCCGTGTATTCACGGCGGCGGTCGCGTTCCGATGCATGGAGAGGGCTCGCGGGCCGAGCCCTCTCCATAGCCGGTAAGTCTCTGCTGCATATTGCAGCAAAGGCTTACCGGTAAAACCCGCGATCGGTGCCGGCACCGATCGCGGGTGTTTTCTTGCTGATCGCCGCCATCTTTCCGAGGATCGCCGCTCCCCGTGACGTTTTTTCACCATTTTCACTGCATTTGGAATTTTTTTTTCGCTTCCCAGTACATGGCATGGAATATTCAATGCAATCACTATGAAGTGCAATTTGTTACGCAAAAAATGAGCCGTCACACAGCTTTTTACGTGTAAAAATACGGGAAATGGCCCGGTCCTTAACCGGTTAAGCATAGTCATTCAGACATTGTCTGCTGCTCATTTGCAAAAAAATGCGGACGTGATGTCTGTGTTCAGACCATATTGTTTAGGTTTTTTTCACGTCCATACGCCATACGTTTTTTCCACATATGCAAAAAAGGGTGATGGGTTTCTAATCTACTTCTTTTCCTGCCCAGTTGGTTGCAACATTTGAAGAAAATAAAAATCACTCTGCATATGGGTATCATGCATATGCCGATCCATTGACTTCTATGGATGTACGTGGTCAGCATGCGAGACAAAATAATGCATGCTGAATTTTTTTCCTCACTGTCTGCACATCCATGAAAAAAATGGACATGTGAACAGTCCCATAGGAAACAGTGGGTTCGTTTGCCATCCGTAAAAAAAAGGATAGCATGCGTACATCAAAAACGCCCGTCTACATGAGAGCTGAATTATACGATTTAGTATACTATTTTATATTAACATTACCAGGATACCCTTTACAATATATATACTACAGTGTCATAAAGCACTTTAGCTTCTCCTGGCAGATCACTGGTGGCCGTTACTGATCACATGTGTTTCAAAGGAAATGCAAATGTGATCAGACTGAGTCCTGCCCCCAGACATTTGCATTGCATTTCTAAACGCAATGTGAACGCCCCATGTGACCGCACCCGAATAATTTTTTTCTTTTCAATTGTCACACTCAAAATTCTGGTATTGCTGCAACCCTGAGGGCGCGTTCACACGTTGCGTTTTGGTTGCGTTTTCATTGCGTTTGAAACGCATATACAACAGCTGATGTGAGGTAATTTGCCTAATTACATTACCGTTTAACAAAACGCATGCGTTAATGCTTTGTCAACGCATGCGTTAACATCGCGTTTACGATGCGTTTTGTAAATGAAAACGTTTACAGTGATGTAATTAGGCAAATCACCTCTCCTCAGCTGTTGTATATGCGTTTCAAACGCAATGGAAACGCAGGTCAAAACGCAACGTGTGAACGCGCCCTAAGGGTGAAGACACACATGGCGTTTTTGGGCCGTTTTTACCAAGTGCGTTTTCAGATCGTAAAAAACGTTTTTAATTGCGCAAATTCGGAAAACCGGACAAAAATGCATGCGTTTTTTACTATCTGAAAACGCACTTAGTAAAAACGGCCCAAAAACGGCCCATAGAGACAGGTTGGAATTATATCTGTAAAATGCTGTATGTTTGTCAATAACAGGATAAATATACTCAGGATAACAGAATAACACATTTTCTAATTCACTGTCCATGTAGGAATACCCCATAAATTTTTCCCCATAACCCGTGATATTTTTGCTCTCCATAAAAGGTATCTAGACCTCTCTTGAACATGTACAAAGTATCCACCATAACAACCTCCTGCAGTCTCATTCTCACAGTAAAGAATTCCAGGCTATGGTAGAACCGCCTCTCCTCTTGGCCTCTTGCCTTGGTATAGAACGATCTTTGGAGAGATCCTTGTACTGTCCGTTCAGGTATTTGTACATTGTAATGAGGTCTCCCCTCAGCTGTCTTTTTTCTAAACTGAATAACCCCAAATTAATAATCTGTTATTGTATTCTAATCCCCCCCCCATTCCCCTAATAATCCTGGTTGCTCTCCTATACACCTGTTTCAGTTCTACTATCTCCTTTTTATACACTGGTGCCCAAAAACTGTACACAATATTCTATGTGCGGTCTGACCAGGGATTTGTATAAGGGCAAAACTATGTCTTTATCATGAGAATCTATTCCTCTCTCGATGCATCCCATAATTATTTTGCTTTATTAGGAGTATTTGTGAGGGAAATGTCAGAACTATAGGCCTCAGTGTATTCTCTCTGAGCATTCTCAGGGTGCGGTCACACGTCGCGTTTAACGCATGCGTTTAAAAACGCATTGCAATAGCTGGAGAGTGATTTGTCTAATTAAACAGCTGCTAACACCTGTGTTTACAAAACGCAACCGTTAACGCATTGTTAACGCATGCGTTAACATCACGGTTAACACATGCGGATGTTAACGCGTTGTTAACACATGCGTTAACATTGCGGTCAACACATGCGTTTTGTAAACACAAGTGTTAAGAGGTGTTTAATTAGGCAAATCACTCTTCAGCTATTCCAATGCATTTTTAAACGCATGCATTAAACACGACGTGTGACCGCACCCTTAAAGGATATGGATATGTAAATAGACAATAGGTGCGCTTCTTGAGGATTCAGCCTGATACTACAAACAGTGCATTTTTGTACATTTTTGTCCAAACAAACATTGCAGAAAAATCCACTGCAGAAATTTCGGAAATGAGCATAAAATTGCAGCTTGTGGATGAAGCATTATCCTTGTAACAAATCTGGGACAAAAATAAAACAAAAAAAACTCAAGAAGCCTGAATTTTATGACGATTTTTTATCTAATAGTGCAAAAACAATTATCTAGGTAGAGACGCACATTAATCTGCAATCTGACATTTCTCAAGAAAAACCTAGAATAAAATAAAGACACATCATAAAATTGGCAATTTGTGTAACAAGGGAAATCTTATATCATCATCTAGATGCACAAAATAATCTCCATAAAAAGTAAAGAATCTAGGTCAGATATAAAGTACAGATATCCCTGTTCTTTTGAGAGTAGGACAGCACAATGTTATACAATACGCGTCTGTTATGTGTAATCTGATACACATTTTGATGTCCATTTGTGTTTTATACCTTGTATCATTTATTACATCTGTTTGCTTTTTTTTCATATATATTTTAACTATTAGGACAGCTAGAAGAGGAATGTAGGGGATAAACTATATTATGTGCCCTCGAAAAAGTAAAAAAATGCATCTAGCCCAAAATGTATCTACAAACATATACCGTATTGTGACACATCCACTGTATAGAGACGCTCAGCTTACAAATGGACCATCATACAAAATATATCTATTATACAGAGATACTGAACTTCCCCCACCCTGCAAGCAGTTCAGATGCCAGGGCATAGAAGTCTTTAACAAAGGCCAAGAGAGTTAATTGCCGATACTGGTGTAGGGCACAATGATACGTTGTAGATTGGGACTGCCCCTGGCATCCTCTGGAGCCTATTGCACAGGTGCACCGAGATATTATCAGTATCCCCCAAGAGAGAAGGGGATTCCATGTACTAACCCACATACAGTCTGCAGTATATACACGTCACAGACATCTGGTTGCATTTACATCACTATATAGCAAACTTTCTATTTACGGTCACAACTGAAATTATCATGTATCGACTGACATTGTAGTAGTCTGACATTGCTACATGTCTGTCGGAAACAAAAAAGGGAACTTGGATAATTCCTTTTCTTCGAGTCATCTGACACATTTCCTCTACCCTGTGAATGTGATTAGTGTGAAAACCCCTGTAAAAGGGATATTAACTGCTGGACTATTTGGTTTCTTCTACTGAGGGCAATAATTCTATACCATGAAATAACTCAGAACAATGTAGAGGTCTGCCACTCTTTGAGTAGCTTGACCTTGCAGGAATGATTGAGTTAATCGCCTCATCCCGGGTCGCAAGACTGTGCAGCTTATTGCCTCTTTCTCTCTCTGTCTGCTTCCTCCTCTTCCCTGCCACCCACATAAGTTGTAAGAGGACGAGAATCTGTGACTTAGCACAATTAGGTTACATATGCAGCGAGCGTGACTATGATTCACTCTCCAGCGCTTGTATTATTTGAGTTAAGGGCAAGATGGGCACAGAGATAGTGGAGGTGGCGAGTAGTCCTGTTTGCCACAAGAAAAAAAAAATATTTATATTATATGTGTGAAAACATATATATTCACACTCGTGAATAAATGGAGTCATGGAAATAATAGGCAATAAAAAATATTTTAAATAGTATGGTAATTACAATAATGGTGAATTCTAAAGTATAATGCATTATGGTGGAAAAGTCACATAGCTGCTCAAAATACACTCCGCTCCTTCCATTTATACAGACAGGTATACAACTAATAAAGTGAATGCATCTACCAGTAACAAAAATATGGAATCCTGGAATATGGAACTACCTGTAATTTGGTTTTCATTTGTCCACCATGACGGCCACCCCTTTAACCTCTGAAGGGACAAGAAGAAGAGAGATAAGGCCCCTCCCTCCATTATCTACCAGTGACTACCAAAAAAGCACACCATTTTATTAGCACGTTAATATCACACACCAAGTACTAGCAATTGCAGGGGAAATAAATAGATCATAGTAGAGTAACGGAAACCAAATTACGGGTAAGGCACATGGAAATGTGACCAATAAGATAGTTAAAGGGGTTGTGTCACCATAGCAAATGGCTGTAATTGGGTCCAATGCATTGTGACAAGTACTTTCACCATTTACACTTATTACAAAATCCACAGCCTTACTGAGATAACTCCTCTTGTTCTGGTTGCTGGCGCCCTCTAGTGGTAGCTGTGTCCCGTCGTGAGCTACAGCTGATCTGGCCGAGTCTGCGCACAAGGAGCCAGCAGCTGCTCTACACTACAGATCACTCCACGGGCTCACAGCTCCTCTCCACACTGAGAGATCAGCTGACACACTGCAGCCAATAGGAGGTGAGAGAGGAGGAGGGGCAGAGATTGTGCTGTGATGTCCACTGCTTACCAGCTCTACAGGTGCTTCCAGCAGCAGATACAAGGTAACTGCAGCCAGACATGACTATCTGCTGCACAGAGGAGTCCTCCCCTAACATGGATCATAGCAATGTAGCAGCCCTCTCCTCCCTCCACCATTAGTCAGGTCACACAGGAGGCTGCAGAGATAACACAAGTAACAGGCTGGGCTCTGACCTCTCCTGATGCAGTCCTCCTCCTGTACTCTCCGCCATTCACTGTCCCTCCATGTTACACTGCTGTCCTCCTCCTGTACTCTCCACCATTCACTGTCCCTCCATGCTACACTGCTGTCCTGCAGTCCTCCTCCTGTACTCTCCACCATGCACTGTCCCTCCATGCTACACTGCTGTCCTGCAAAGGGGCCCCTGTCACTGACTAGCAGGGAAGTAGCTAAAGATCAGTAACATGTGAGAACCCTATTTATCTATCCAAGTCCTATTATCTATCACCTGTCATCTATCTCATATCTATCTATTTATCTATCCATCACCTGTCATCTATCTATCTATCTATCCATCACCTGTCATCTATTAATCTATCTCATATATATCTTCTATCTATCCATCACCTGCCATCTATCTATCTATCCTATATCTATCTCATATCTATCTCTCTATCTCTCTCTCTCATATCCATCTATCTCTTTCTCATATGTATCTATCTTTCATATCTATCTCATGTCTATCCATCCATCCCTCTCTATCTATCTCTTTCACAGAAAGAGATGAAATTAACGGCCCCAAAGTAAAATACAAAAATACAAAAGTTTATTAGTAAAAGTCATAAAAACAACTAAAAAGGTTCATGTTAATGCACCTAATTCAGTGCATACAAGTAGAGCAAAACAATGTATTCTCACAGCATCATGGTCGGTCAGGCGGACAGTAAAGTGTAAATATGTCGGAGGTCTAGAAAAATGCAGGGACGGCAAACTCCATGCGTATCCTCACGTCGAAGTCACTTTGGAGTGACGATACACGTCGGGTTTGCCTCCCCTGCACCCACCTACACTTCTGCCATGCATGTCAGCCTGACCGACCATGATGCTGTGCGAATACATAGGTGCAAATTTACTAAAAACAGTGCAGTGTGTACTATGTGCAGTGTCCTGTGTAGTGTGCAGGGGGTGCCAGATTCAGGATTTTTGTTGCATGTTCTTCATGAATCTGGTGCCCCCTGCACTGCCCCAACAGAGTGCACAAACTTTTTTTGCACTTTTAACATGGGGCGTGTGACACATTTCTATTGGACTTTGCATGTTAAATCTGGCGCACGGTCAGACTGAGCACCGGAATGCCCCCTAATTTGTCATGTAATTTCTTATTCAAGTATATATTGACAATGATTAAAAGGAGAGGAAGCAGTGTCAGGGCTTTGGTAGGTGACACACAGCACCAATAGCAGATTCCTGCTGTGCTGGGGATCAGTAAATGCAGGGACTATTTGAGCACAGCAGGTGGAAGGAGACTCTGCAGGCTGATCGCTAGGCCCCTCCCACATCTGCTTCTGTGGGGAGCAGAATAGAGGCTGAACAAGCATCATAATAACAAATAGAAAGGTATTTTTACTTACAGGTAACCATTACAAATAGATTTTTGAAATATCTTAACCTTAATTTTGTAATAAATAGTTTTGTGGCATAACCCCTTTAAGGGTGGGATAATTGCTTGTAGAACTTGCCTTCCAAGGAAAGGCCAAGTCAGTATGTTTTGGATTGTCCAATCTAAAGTGTTTGGAGAATGTTGATGAATGTTGCCGCATTGCATATCTGATCTAGTGTAGCTCCTCTGGTTTCAGCCCAAGAGGTTACCATTGCCCAAGTCGAATGGATTCCGAGATTTACAGAAACTGTCTTGTTCTGAAGTCCATACATGCGGAAATGGCTTGTCTTAGCCACGTGTCTTAGTTTTTTTTTTGGTTCACCAACGTCTAAAGAAAAGAAATGAAGATATTTTGCATTCTCCCTGCTTGCAAGCAGGTCCATTTGAGGAGCACACCAGAGTCCTGTCAGATACTGAAAGACCTCCTGGTTAAGAAACCACTCATTCTGGTCCAGTTTATTGCTGCTTAGGAAATCTGCTCCCTGGTTTTCTGAACCTTTTAAATGAAGAGCTGATAGGGAGAATTGTTTTCTATCCAATTAAAAATCTGAGAGAGATAGCATTAGAGACCAGGTACCCTCTTGTCTTCTGATGTATGACACTTGTTGTGTTATCCAAAAACACCTTTATATGGTGATTCTTCAGCAGGTTAATATTAGATTTTAATATTTCCCATGCTGCTCTGAGTTCTCTGTAATTTGAAGAACGAATCCTTGAACTCCCTGTTTCATATTCTTCTTCTGCAGCCTCCATACAAAAGAAGATTTTAAAGAAGCAGGTATTATTATCTTCTTTCCCAGGCCCTGGTTCTTCTTCTTTCACCAACTCTGGTTCTTCTTCAAAACGCAAAAATCTTTCGCCTTGAAGACTGGAGGATTTCTGCAGATTAAGCGCAGTGTTGTTCTTTTAAGAACACAGAGCAAGCACTCGCTTAGATCTAGATTCACCTGAAGAGAACCGGAGAAGAACAAGCGCCTCGAGAAGAAACTCTGCTGGGAAGATTTGCATAGCTCCGCCCCCTTCTTGGAAGCCGAGCAAAGCAAGCCTCCCTGGAAGTTCTTCACACCTCCGGAGCAAGCCTGAAAGAAGCCATGGCCTCTTCAAGCAAAGCCACCGGAACAAAGAAACAGAAGAAAAGCAAGCACACCCAGGAAGAAAGGATGGAAGAGGAGCCCCAGGCCCCAGCGGCTGCTTCTACCCCTGAAGCCTCCTCCTCTGAGCAGCAGCCCCCAGCGGCTAAGCAGACCAGCCAGGAGCCCCCCAAGCTCCCGCCCTACATGAGGGACACGGTGGCGCTGCGACTGAAGGAGGTAGACGGAAGGGTGCCGGTCATGACCAAGGAAGTGTTCTGCAAGAAAATGCTGCTGGACCAGGGGGTGAAAGCCTCGGACATCTTCGGAATCCAGGCCATGGTCACCGGTCTCTTCTACGTGACGTTCATCTCGGTGAGCGTCTGCAGAAGGTACTGGGAAGCGATCAAGGCGGCGGCCCCGGACTCTCCCTTCTCCAACTTTGTCGGCAACTGCTTGCTGCAGAGGGAAGAGAGGAAGATTACGGTGTCCATGTGGAACCTCCGGACCCCCGGAAGCGACATCAACACCCTCCTCTCGAGGTACTGCATAGTGGTGAAGGAGCCGTCCAAGATCCTGAACTGCTACGGCCTCTGGATGGGTAAGTGGACGGCGACCGTCCGGCTCCTGCCGGACCCGGAAGCCAAGGACGGACTCAAGCACCTGCCCCAGTCCTTCACGCTGGGGAACTCCTACGGCCTGATTTTCTACCCGGACATGCCGCGGACCTGCCGGAAATGCGGACAAGAAGGGCACGTGATCAAGGCCTGCAAGGAGGAGGCGTGCAAGAACTGCCGGGTGACGGGCCACGTCTCTAAGGATTGCCCGAGGAGAACAACCTGTAACCTCTGCGGACTAGCTGGACATCTCTACAAGGATTGTCCAGAGAGGAAAAGGACCTGGGCAGACGTCGCCGCACTGGCTCCGGCCAAGGGCTTTGAAGCTCGGACGCCCGCTGTGTCGACACCTCAGCCCAGGAAGAAGGCGTCAAAGAATGCGAACAAGCAGTCGGAGGCGCCAAAACCCAGGTCTGGTAAGACAAAGAAGGTGACACCTTCCACCTCCCAGCCCTCCCTGACCTCCCATAACCCTCCCTCCCCCCTCTCCCCAGCTGAGATTGCCATCCCCTCCCTAGCCAGCATCTCAGAAATTCTGTCACCAGCCCCTAGGGCAACACTCCCGCCCCAGTCCATCCCCACCTCCTTTGGAGAGGCGGCACTAATGACCTCCTCCCCCGCCGCCTCTCCTCTTGCCATGACAGAGACAAACTTCCCCTACCTCTCCCAGGCCCTTGTCTCCAACCCTGTCTCCCCAGAGCCAAGTCGGCGGAAGAGGAAACAGAGGGACAGCCCCGTCAGCGACTCCACCAGCAAGAAACCGCTGGAGGAGGCGGCGGCCGAACAGGACGCAGAAAAGGAGGAGTTCTTCGAGGAGATGGAAGCCGGTTTCAGGGAACACTGCCCCCTCTCCAGTTCCATCGACCTGACCGCGGAGGAGCAGCACCTGGACGAGGTGCTGGAGAACCTCAAAAAGGTTCCGGACGGAACCGAAGGCAAGCCGCCCGACCGGACAGGTAACTAAGGCGGTATCGTCCCAACCTAACCCTCTTTTTCTTCCCTCATGATGGCTAACCTAACCGTTTTTTCCATCAATGTTAGAAGCATTAGAGATAAGTTTCGTTGTCAGACTGCACTAACTTACCTTGCCTCCCAGTCGTGTGATGTTTACATGTTACAGGAATGTGGTATCCCCTCCTCTAGGTCCTACGACCATCTGGCCAGGGGCTGGAGTCACAGTCCTTCCTACTGGTCCGGTGGGGGCGATTGCAGGTCTGCTGGTACCGCCATCCTTCTCAGGGGGAGCGCTTTCACGCTTGATTCCGTCCAGGAGCTAGTCTGCGGCCGACTTCTGGTCGTGGACGGCTCCTGGGCGGGTGAGCCCGTGCGGCTCATCAGCGTGTACGCTTCCCCTGACAGGGGTGAGCGACTGGAGCTTTTCCAGAACCTCAGGCCGCAACTCGCCACCACTAGGGCAGTGGTGTTGGCCGGCACTTCAACTGCGTCATAGAGGAAGAGTGGCGCAAGCTGGACGCCACGTCCAAACTGCTGATAGAGGTAGTGACGGAAGCATCCCTGAGGGACGCCGTCGGGGCCGGCTCCGTGAATTACACTTGGAGCAGCTCCGACGGCGCTTCCCGTTCTAGGATTGACTTTGTGTTCACCTCCAAGGCGATCAGGCAGTGCGGGTCCTCCACGGTCCCCTGCTTCTTCTCCGACCACAGGGCGGTACAGGTAAGGTGCGCCCTGGGCCACGGCTTCCCGCCGGGCCCGGGCTCCTGGAAGCTGAACTGTGCCCTGCTGGCTGAGGAGGGAGTGCAGGCGGAGCTGAGGGACATCTACATGGTCCTGAGAAACGACAAATGTTTGTTTGAAACTGTAAGCGAATGGTGGGAATACGCTAAAGTTGAAATCCGTTCTTTCTTTCAGGACAAAGGCAGGCGGCAGGCGGCCGCGGCCAAGAGGGGCCTCAGAGACCTCCAGCGCCAGCTGAGATCCCTGCAGGACCTCCAGCGCTGCGGCTGGGACGTCAGAGAGGAGCTGGAGGACACCAAGAAGGGCCTGAAGAGGCACTTTGAGGAGGAATCCAAGCGAATCATCTTTCGTGCCAAAGTGGACAACCTGGAGAAGGGTGAGAAGTGTAACTCTTTCTTTTTCAGGAAAGTCCACGCCGGCCACACGCCCCTGAACGAACTACGTGACGAAAGCGGATGCGTGCAGAGGGGGAAGAACGCCGTCATGGGAGTCGTCAGCGACTTCTACGGCGACCTCTACTCCCGCAAGCCCACGGACGACGAAGCCGCCGAGAGGTTCCTGTCAGGTATCGCTAACACCCTCGATCCTGCAGGTGCCGAGGCCACGGACGCCCCTCTGACGGCGGCCGAGCTGCTCTCTGCCGCTAAATCCTTCAGACCCGGCAGGACCCCGGGCGGTGACGGTCTCCCGGCCAAGCTCTACGTAGCGCTGGGGGACCTAATCTGCCCGGACCTGCTGGAGCTCTACAAGGAGATGGTGGTGGAGGGTAGGATGCCGCCGTCCCTGAGGCAGGGACTGATCACGGTCTTGTACAAGCACAAGGGAGAGAGGTGCGACCTGCGGAACTGGCGCCCCATCTCTCTGCTCAACGTGGACTACAAGATCCTGGCCAAGGTGCTCGCCAACAGGCTGAAGGGAGTCATCGGAGGGATCGTCCACCCGGACCGCCGGATCGCGGACAACCTGGCCCTGGTGAGGGACACCTTGCACTACGTCGGAAGCCGCCGCGTCCGCGCGGCCCTGGTCAGCCTGGACCAGGAGAAGGCCTTCGACCGTGTCTCTCACCGCTTCATGAGCCAGGCCCTGCGCAGGTTCGGGTTGGGTAAGACGTTCTGCTCCTATGTCGAACTAATGTACCTTGATATCCACAGCTCGGTGCTGGTGAACGGCTGGAAGACTGACCCCTTCCCTGTGCTTTCGGGGGTCAGGCAAGGCTGCCCTCTTTCACCCCTTCTTTTTGTTTGCGTTATAGAGCTGTTCGCAGAGTCTATCCGGCAGAATCAAGGGATCAGAGGGATCACCGCACCGGGACCAGGGCGCGACGAGGTCAAGTGCTCGCTGTACATGGACGACGTGACCGTCTTCTGCTCCGACCGGAGCTCGGTGACGGCGCTCGTCCAGACCTGCGAGGAGTTCGGACAGGCTTCGGGGGCAAAAGTCAACTGCGGGAAGTCGGAGGCCATGCTTTTCGGAGACTGGCAGCTTGCTTCTTCTGCCCCCTTCCCCTTCACCATTCAGCCGGACTTCATGAAGGTCCTGGGGGTTTGGTTCGGGAGGGAAGGCGCAGCCCTGAAGACCTGGCAAGAACGCTTGGCCAAAGTCAACACCAGAGTCACCCTGTGGAGCCTCAGACAGCTCTCCTTGGAGGGGAAGACGCTCGTCCTGCGTAACGAGGTGCTGCCCGTACTCCAGTACGCGGCTCAGGCGTGGCCGCCCCCGGCCCCCGTCTGCAAGGCCGTTACCAGGACCGTTTTTCATTTTGTTTGGGGCTCAAAGATGGACCGGGTCAAGCGAGCGGTCATGTTCAAGGAGCCAAGCAAGGGGGGCAAAGGTGTCCCCGACATCTCCACTTTGCTCTGGATCTTCTTTGTTTGCGACTGCGTGCGCAGGACCCTGAGGAACTCTGCAAGATCCGCGGGAAAGTCCATGTCCCGTTTTTTCCTCCTGCCCCTCTGGAGGGGGCTGGGCTGGGACAAGTGGGACAGCTCCATCCCTTACAACTGGGACGCGCCCTGGTACTACGGCCAGGCCGTCCGTTTTGTGAGGGAGCACCAACTGGAGGGACTCAAGCCCGACCTGTGGAAACCAAAGACCGTGCACAAGCTCATCCGAGCCAAAGACTTGTTGGAATTTGTCCCAGGAGTCACCCAGGACACGGCCCAGGCGGTCTGGGCCAACATGTCCTGGGCCCGACTGCTCAACAGGCACAAGGACATCTCGTGGATGGCCATCCAAGGGGGGGCTGCCCCTGCGGGCCTTCACCTATGCCCGGAGACTGAGCAACACCCCCTATTGCCCCAGGTGCCCCTGGTCAGAGGAGACTCCCCTGCACCTGTTTTGGGGGTGCCCCTTTGCTCAGAGCCTGTTGGACACCCTGGAGCCCCATTTCCAAGACTCTGTGCCAAGGAGCTCCATGACCCACCACGCGGTGCTTTATGGGCTGTTCCAGGGCACTCATGCGATTGAGGATATCCAGGCCGCCTGGCTCCTTATAAATTGCTATAAGGACGCCATCTGGTACGCCAGGAGACTCTTCACTTAGCACAAGACAGCCTTGTCGACACCAGATTGCTACAGACTTGTCCTCAACAGCCTGCTGGATTACTCCCTAGCAGGGAGACATTGACAAGAAGGAGAAGCCCCCTTCACAGGAAGCTCCTCCCCCCTCTGCTGAGGTATACTGAGCGACAGCGACGACACTGCAGTGCCTCAGCAGGAGTCAATGTCTTATCTGTGAGGACACAGTAAGAGCAAGACAGGCTAATGCCTAGCTGGATTTGGACCCCCTGCTGTGAGCTAGGATCGCCTCCCCAGGCGCCCACCGCCTCCCTCAGGGAGAATCCAGGCGAAAGCCGCTTTTTTGGACTTTGCAAGACATCTACACTTTGCACATGTTCAGGACGTTTGTATCAAATGCTGGACTTTGCTTAGATTAGGTGTCTTAGGAATTGCAGGCTGTGTTTATCAGGCAAAGGCCAGAAAACACTCACTTTCCACCAGATTTGGACTTTTACAGGGGTTTCTGGGTCACGCATACATTATGCAAACGACCCAAACCAGGAAGTGGACTTTTGCTAGGTTCCCTTCCTTGTTTTTCCCCTTCTGTGTCTGTCTTTCAATAAAGCTTCGGGCAAGTGTTACCCCCACCCCTTCCCCCCCGCACCCTTTTCCGTTTTTACACTTTGTCGTCGCCGTAAGTGAGATGCAATGCGTGTTTAGTTAGGTCAATTGGGCGAGCTGTGTGCTAGTATAGTGTTTTCATGGCACAGTTGAGGATTATACTCCTGTGTGCTGTCAACACTACGTGTGAATCTTAATTTATTGTATATGTCATGTATATGCTGTATGTCCGTTGAAATGTATGTAACTCTGACTTATGCTCATTCAATAAAGCCAGGCCCTGAGGCCTTTGTTTCATGATGACAGGAACCACTATTGTAGTACTCATCTATGCCTTTGGGGTCATTATACTCAGTGGATGCATGCTCTCTGTTGACCCAATGGAAGAGTGGGAAGAGATTTATCAGAAATGGCGGAGAACAAAACTTTTCTAGTTGCTCAAAACAACTAGAGTTCAGCTTATAATTTATAAACTGTTGTGGAAAAATTAAAGCTTTCAGACCCTTGTGATAAATATCCCTCAATATCTTTATTGGGAAGTAAGAGCTCTCTATAGAGACATTGCCAATTAACCAGTTAAGGACCGGGCCCTTTCCTGTTTTTTCATGTCCATTTTTCACTCCCCACCTTCAAAAATCTATAACTTTTTTTATTTTTTACACGTAAAGAGCTGTGTGACGGCTTGCCTTCTGCGTAACAAATTGCACTTCATAGTGATGGTATTAAATATTCCATGCCATGTACTCGAAAGTGGGAAAAAAAATCCAAATGCAGTGAAAATGGTGAAAAAACGCATTTGCGCTATTTTCTTGTGGACTTGGATATTACGTCTTTCACTGAGCGCCCCAAATGACATGTCTACTTTATTCTTTGGGTTGGTACTATTAAGGGGATACCAAATTTGTATAGGTTTTATAATGTTTTCATACATTTACAAAAATTAAAACCTCCTGTACACATTTTTTTTTTTTTTATTTTGCCATCTTCTGGCGCTAATAACTTTTTTATACTTTGTTGTACGGAGCTGTGGTTGGTGTCATTTTTTTGCAACATTTGATAATATTTTCAATGATGTCATTTTTAGGACTGTACGACCTTTTGATCACTTTTATAGATTTTTTTTATATTTTTCAAAATGGCAAAAAAGTGCCATTTTAGACTTTGGGCGCTATTTTCCGTTACGGGGTTAAACGCATTGAAAAAACGTTAATATATTTTGATAGATTGGGCATTTTCGGACACGTCGATATCTAATGTGTTTATGTTTTTTACTGTTTGTTTATATCAGTTCTAGGGAAAGGAGGGTGATTTGAATTTTTAGGGTTTTTTATTATAATTTTTTTTTTTACTTTTTTTTTCTTTTTACTATTTTTCAGACTCCCTAGGGTACGTTAACCCTAGGTTGTCTGATCGATCCTATCATATACTGCCATACTACAGTATGGCAGTTTATGGGGATTTTCCTCCTCATTCATTACAATGTGCTATCAGTACATTGTAATGAAGGGGTTAAAACGAAATAGCCTCGGGTCTTCCGAAGATGGAAACGGATCGTCGCTCCCCGATGACGTCACGGGGAGCGACGATCTTAGGCCGGCGCCACACAGGGCGCTTTGTCTGCGCTTGCAAACGCAGACAAAGTCTCGCCCACCGGGGCGGGCCTCGGCCCGATCGCATCGGCGTTTCTATGGAAACGCCTGCGATCGGGAACGAGCCGCCGGTGTTTTGCGTTAAATTAACGCGAAACACCGGCAGCTCGTTCCCGATCGCAGGCGTTTCCATAGAAACGCCGATGCGATCGGGCCGAGGTCCGCCCCGGTGGGCGAGACTTTGTCTGCGTTTGCAAGCGCAGACAAAGCGCCCTGTGTGGCGCCGGCCTTAGGCAAGATGGCAGCGCCATCTTTTTGAGGCTGCCGGCAGCGATCGCTGTGACAACACCCACGATCGGTGCTATCACCGATCGCGGGTGTTACCCGTAAGCTTTTGCTGCAATATGCAGCAAATACTTACCAGCTATGGAGAGGGCTTAGCCGGTGAGCCCTCTCCATGCAGCGGGACATGACCACCGCCGTGAATACATGGCGGGCAGTCGTGAACCAGTTAAGGTTGCCTTGCATTCATTTGGAGACTTACAGCTTGGGTATTCTGGGAAATATGCAAATTTGCCTCCAAGATAAATTATAAGGCAGTCCTATTGACATCAAACATGACTTTCAGGAAGCCTAATGACATTATGTGAGATAAAAGCCAACCCAATTTATTTATTTCATAAGGAACAGGTTCCCAACTATAAAGAGTGCTGTTTTGTGTTTCTTCTCTAAGGGTGCGGTCACACGTCGTGTTAAACGCATGCGTTTAAAAACGCATTGGAATAGCTGAAGAGTGATTTGCCTAATTAAACACCTCTTAACACTTGTGTTTACAAAACACATGCGTTAACAACCGCATGCGTTAACAATGCGTTAACGGTTGCGTTTTATAAACACAGGTGTTAGCAGCTGTTTAATTAGGCAAATCACTCTCCAGCTATTGCAATGCGTTTTTAAACGCATGTGTTAAACGCGACGTGTGACCGCACCCTAAATCACACCAATCAGCTAAGATAATTTCCTTCAGTGTACCAAAAATATTAAATACCGTTTTTGCTTGGATTTTAACCACCCCTAATAATCTTGAATTCATGTTTATGGAATAACGTCCTCTGTATTCAAAGTATCTTCCATAGCTTTAAAAAGGTATTCAAATGTTTGCTTAAGAACAAGTACTTGGTTTCAGACTCTTTTCAGTTAGTTGTCCGATCCTAGTCACATGAGTCTCTACATGAACATGATGGGGTGTCGGATACATAATCCAAAGGAGAATCGTGCAGACAAGTTTTTATGTGTGTGTAGGAGCCCCTTGGACCTCTGCCTTAATAACATTCTTTAATTTATCCATGAAAGGCGTTTTCTCCCCTGTTATCAATTTATCAATGCAGTTCTTGCATACTGTTTTTAAATTTCAAGCAGCCTGTAAGAACACCTGTTGCATCTTGGTGAGTGGGAGAGAGGATGCTTTCTTCATCTGACTGAGGTAGAGACAGGATAATATGCAAAGTTTTCCAGTTGGGATAAGGAATACCACACCTCTTTCAGCTAGGTCATAAGGCAGCTCCCTTGACATCAAGCATGACCTACAAGAGGCCATATGACATGATGTAGGATTTAAACCAAACCAGTATATGTATTCCAGAAGGAACAAACTCCCAACTGTCCGCAGCACTGTTTAAACCTGACTGGGTCTCATCAGTACAGCAACTGGTTTGGCTGGGTGCGAGGCTTGTGACTAGGGTCGGGAAGCAAGAGTTCTCCTTACGGAGACTGCCAATTAAGGCCACTGTGTAGAGTCAAAGCCATGGATGCTGCACTAGGGGGATTCTGGGAAAATATGCAATAGATATACTGGTTTGGTTTTAATCCTGTATCATGTCATAAGGCCTCTTGTAGGTCATGCTTGATGTCAAGAGAGCTGCCCTACAAGGTAGCTAAAAGAGGAGTGGTTTTCCTGTTAAACTTTGCATATTTTCCCAGAATCCCCCTAGTGGAGCATCCATGGCTATAAGACTCCACACGCCCACATGGAGGCCTTAATTGGCAGTCTCCATAAGGAGGACTCTTACTTTCTGACCGTAGAGACAGGAAAACACTGGTAGGTGGTGCAGGGAGGGGTATATTAACCTCTCTTCTTCCTGTCAATACAGAGGTCAGTGTTGAGACTGTAGCTTACTGGTAGAGCTCTTGTCTACAATGCGCAGGGTTGTGAGTTTGAATCCCATCACAGTTTGTTCATGTAATGTGCGTATTCTCTTCAGGGGCATCCTTCAGGTGGAGTGTACTTTGTAGCAAAGGTTTACTAGTCCTGACTTTGTACACCAGAGTTATCACAGTGGATGATTCTTGTTCACTTATCTTAAAGGGATTTTCCCATGAATCAAAATTAGGCCCTATCCATAGCATAGGGCCTAAAGTGATGAGACCTACACAAATAAAGAAAACGAGGGGTCCAACAGGTTCAGCAATCTCCGTCAGCTCCATAGCAATGAATTGAGCAGAATGGTCATCCCGTAGCGACGCAGGGGCCTATTGAGGTAACTAAGACATCCTCAGACCCCTAGTTTCCGTGATCAGCGATGAGACCCCCACCAATCAGCACCTTTTGTGGGAAAACACCTTCATCCCCTCTTCCCACTAAGCTCTCCATTCAGCTTGGAAAATCTCCACCACTATCTATGCAGCGATACAGGGACTCTTAATTTCCCATTTCAGTGAGACCCTATTGTTTTCTACTACCAAAAACCACCCAGGATACAGATATCATGACCCTATAAGTTAATAGGACCCAAGAAGGACATTGCAAGGGAGCGCCACATGATGACATGCATAAAAGCAATTTAAATAAACTGTACATTCCTAAAAGTCACAGTTGATACAGTTTGATAGTAGTAAGCAGTACACCACGCTAGGTACAACTTCTGTGCATAAACTTATTTTCTGCATTAAATTAAATTAAAAAAAACAAAACATGACTTATGCCTCAATTCCAGGGTCAGTTCCATTTCACACTGCAGCTGTCATGTTGTTTCCCTCCGACAGGACCACTGCAGGCCATCACACACACACTACTGAAGCTTGTGATTGGCTGCAGTGGTAACCTACCCCCACCACTATAGCAACTGTAGGGTGGGATGGAGAGATGCACAGCCATACTGATAACTTCCTACAATACCTGTTTGTTGAGGCCCGTCTCCCATACTCATGCACATTGGCCTCAAAAAAGAGATGCACAGAAAATTCCTACAACATAGGGGCTGCAGGAGAATGAGCTGGAACAGAGGGACATGGAGCGGTTTTTCATTCTGAGCTAAAGTAGATTTTCCTACAAGTTTGACAAACCCTTTGAACGCAGGTTTTAAAGTTGGAACAGCGGGTATTTTAGCTTTGCACAATGCATTTACTGTGAGATGTATGTTGTGCACTAGAGGGAAGATTTTAGATGACAGGAGCAGAGTGAACAGATAACAGCATTAAGAAGAATGGCTGATCAACAGGGGGAGGAGGAGGAGGACACAGTAATGACTATAATAAGCAGGAGAGGGGTGATCATCACATGACTTCTTAAAGGCACAGCCTATTCCAACCACATTAACAATCAAGCAGGTAGCGACATTGCAGGGCACCCGAAGTATGCAGGAGATTATGGGAATCTCCATCCCCAGAGGAGGCTTCCTAAAGTACAGTGACAACTGGTGTCGGCAGGTTATGCTGGGACATGCTACAGGTTGCACATCACACAGCATGGCACATGCCAGTGCCCCCACAGCTCAGGAGGAGGAAGACCTGGGGGTGGCTGAAAAACACTGCAAAGTTAAGTTGAGGGGTCTTCTGGGGACCCCCATGGAGGAGGGGGCTGAGCCCCCCTGGCTGGCAGATACTATGATGGATACAATTGTGGGGGGTGGGCACCCTGCAGCAGGGCACGAGGGTAACACTCACCACAAGGCTCTTCATCTCCGGGCTGGATGTGGACATATGACGGAGACAAGTGCGGTGCGCCCCGGGGCTGCACATCACAGAGTCCGGGGATTCTGCTGCGACACCGTATACCCCGGTGCAGAGGCACGACACAGGCCGGAGAGGCCTCAGCCAGACCCTGGACAGGTGGCCTCACACTGGAACCGGCCTTCATCCAGGTACGGGCCCAAGGCCCCGCAGCTCCCTCCTCCTCCTCACCGAGCAGCCCGAGCCCGCGGCACCCGCTCCCCAGCGCTGCCTGCAGCTGCCCACACACCGCCCGCTCCAAGTCTCCTAGCAACGGCAGCCGGGCCTGACTAGTCTGCAGCACAGCGACATCTACTGGACGGAGGGGGAAGTGCACCGGGATACAAACGTACATACACTACAGGTTATACCTGTATACATGGAATATAAACATTTTCTGAGTATTTATAAAAATGCACGAGTAACTAAGAGATTAAGACTATAATTATGAGACATATATGAAATAGAAGAGAATTAATGATGTGTGAAAGAGGTATGTTTGAAAATGATGGATAATAAGTGGAATTTATTGCAGTAAAATATAGCTAGGTAAAGTGATTGGTTACAGTTTAGTAAAATGAGGGGCAGAATGAAATGTATTAAATGAAACAGTCAGTGGGGCTCATTTTCTAAGGTTCGCAGAGCGCACTTCCGTCGGATTTTGGCGCACGCGACCGGATTTTGGTAAGCTGTGCTGGCTTCACTGCAGCGTGTGCCATCGGACGATATGACTGATTCGGACTGAGCACGGGATTTAACTTTCAAATTGTGTTGCAAGGCCAAGCACTTACATGCACCATGGAAAAGATGGTGAACTCTTTTGGACCTGAGTGTGGAAGCGGCACATTAGTGAATCGAGGTTCATTCTTAGTGAATCGAGGCACAGTGCTATTTCATTGGACAATGCCCTTTCGGTGAACTCCAGCGGCCGGCTAAGTATATGAGCCCCAGTGTGTTTAGGGTTAAACAACTGTAGGGCTTCTACCAGGCATACTGATATGTCAGGTCTCAGTGTATTTGTAAGCTGAGGAGAAGGAGGAGGGGGTCCTGCACACAGCATGGGGTCTTGTGTGGAGGAGAGCCAACAGCAGGATGAATGGGATGTAAACAAAGATCAGTGTTGTTACCATCCCTGATGGAAAATGTAGCAGAAGGATTATGGATGCCAATGAGTGTAGCAGAGTTATATTGGTGATGTCTAACTGGCGGCCTAACTTTCCAATATTCGCTGACTTGGGAAAAATTGAGTGCCAAAGTGACTGAAACCCTCTAGAAGCAGGTTGTCCATATGAAGGCCGAAAGGGGTGACCCTATCAGCCATAGCAAGGGAAGCAAGTCGTTCCAAGTCTGTGATTTCTAGAATATTGCAGGTTTACAATATCACAAACTTACTAAGTCCCCCAATAAGGCTGGTCAGCCTTGAAAGACAAAAGAGAGGACCAGAGAATGCAGAGAATCTCCATGGGTTATCATTGCAACACTGCAACTGGAATTATTCGCCAGTTCAGCACTGAAGAGGGTAAGGGCGCGTTCACATGATGCATTGCATCACGTTTTTTGATGCATTTTTGACCCATTACAAAGGCTTCAGCCTGGATCACATGCTGAGGTAACATTGCGTTTCCATTGCATTTGCAGAAATGCAATGTTACTTAAGGCTGAAGCCTTTGGAATGTGTCAAAAACGCATCAAAAAATGTGAGGCAACGCATCATGTGAACGCGCCCTCAGGATCTGTCTCATCATATAGGCGGCATAGATATATTAAGGTCCTTGCAATAGTCTTTTGTTTAAGTATTTGTGCCACTTGTGTCATGGCAACACTTTGTCCGGCAGTTTAGAAAACAATGCACCTAAGCGTGGTAATGCTTAGTAGGAGTTCACCACATTTATTGCTGACGTGCACCACAATTCTGGGCCATGGTCAATATTGCAAAAAACAATGGTGCAACTGTGCACACTCTTAAGAGCAGCGCAGATTGTGCCAGATAATTGAACCCTGTGTGCCACTATTTAATTATCTGTTGCAACCTCTACATTAGTGAGACATGTTGCATAGAGGCAGTTTGCACCACTTTTTCACTGGCCAATAGTGTATTGACATTTAAGAGCATTTTTTTACTGAAAGCCCATGAAGAGCATATTATGTCGACAGAGGAGAAGTTTTCTACAATTAATTTTAACGATAAAGGCAAGTTTACTTTATTTGGATTTGATGGGAAGCAAACTTGGGAAAATCTGAAGCCAAAGTTGGTCAAGAAGTCAGTGAAAGGTGTTGGAGGAAGTATCATGGTTTGGGAGGTGTTTTCTGCAGCAGGAGTTGGACCTCTCAAACAGCTACAAGGCAGGGTAATTGAAAGTGTGTTTCAAAAACTCTGTCAACAACACCTGGTTCTCTACTTGTACTTGCACTCAATCAGCCAGCATTTTCCATGCAGGACAATACTTTGTGTCACTTAGCTAGGAGGCTGGAGGACAGGAGGCCACAGTATGAGGAGGATGGAGGACAGGTGGCCACGGTAAGAGGAAAATAGAGAACAGGGGCCACACCATGTGAGGAAGGATGGGTGTAGGAGAACAGATAGTATTATGTATAAGTTTGGGGCGATAAATGAAAGTGAAAAATCAAATGTAATGGGAGGATAAAATTAAAAAGGGGTTTTATATGGATCCATACGAGAATTGGCCACAGTATGGGGGCATTATATTATGTGGGGACCATTATAGTTGATATTACACTATGCTTGCGGGTGGGGCTATAGGCGTGGCTTCGAAAAAAGGGGAGGGAATTTTTATACCTCTTTCTTTGATCAAAGGTTGGGAGGTATGGGAATAGTATATGTAAGTATACGGTGCTGCACATGAATCAGGACACGCAGTATATATATTCTGTATAATACATCGCCCCAAAATATATACAATTCTCCCTTTATAACTGCACCCCCATTAAATTTATACATAGTGCCCCCCTATGAAATATATATAGTCCCCCATCCCCACAAGCAGTGTCCATAGAACACAATGTAAACTTGAGGAATCGAGATATTCACCTGCTACATGTGAGCTCTGCCTTCTTCTACTGCTGTGATATTTTCCAGGCCCCAGCAGCATGATCAGGCAATGTCTAAATGCAGCTTAAGAGCCCCTATCTATACTCCGTTTTACTTTGTCATTTAATGACTTTATATTTTGCCTAGGTCTTATATTGGTTTCCTATTCACTGGGTTGTATTATTGGGATAAACCACGACAAGATAGTGTGATAACAGCATCAAGTGTGAAGTGGGTGATTTGCAGGGCCAGCAAGAGCCTCAAAGGGCCCTTTGCAGTGAACTCATGAGGTGGCATTAAAAATTCAGAACCTAACTAAAATATTCCATAGTTTATCATTCCAAAAAGCCTTGTTATTTTATAAACAGCCACCTAATAGTTTAATTATTTACACCCTATAAAATCTCCTTGGTTTTGGGGTGCCAATTAATATTAAATTAACAACAATATTCAATGGATATTTATAGGGGATTTATTAAGGGTACAATACAGGGAAATATACACTCACTGGCCACTTTATTAGGTACACCTGTCCAGCTGCTCGTTAACACTTAATTTCTAATCAGCCAATCACATGGCGGCAACTCAGTGCATTTAGGCATGTAGACATGGTCAAGACAATCTCCTGCAGTTCAAACCGAGCATCAGTATGGGGAAGGAAGGTGATTTGATGCCTTTGAATGTGGCATGGTTGTTGGTGCCAGAAGGGCTGGTCTGAGTATTTCAGAAACTGCTGATCTACTGGGATTTTCACGCAGAACCATCTCTAGGGTTTACAGAGAATGGTCTGAAAAAGAAAAAACATCCAGTGAGCGGCAGTTCTGTGGGCGGAAATGCCTTGTTGATGCCAGAGGTCAGAGGAGAATGGGCAGACTAGTTCGAACTGATAGAAAGGCAACAGTGACTCAAATCGCCACCCGTTACAACCAAGGTAGGCAGAAGAGCATCTCTGAACGCACAGTACGTCGAACTTTGAGGCAGATGTGCTACAGCAGCAGAAGACCACACCGGGTGCCACTCCTTTCAGCTAAGAACAGGAGGTTACAATTTGCACAAGCTCATCGAAATTGGACAGTAGAAGATTGGAAAAACGTTGCCTGGTCTGATGAGTCTGGATTTCTGCTGCGACATTCGGATGGTAGGGTCAGAATTTGGCGTCACCAACATGAAAGCATGGATCCATCCTGCCTTGTATCAACGGTTCAGGCTTGTGGTGTTGGTGTCATGGTGTGGGGAATATTTTCTTTGGGCCCATTGGTACCAATTGAGCATCGTTGCAACGCCACAGCCTACCTGAGTATTGTTGCTGACCATGTCCATCCCTTTATGACCACAATGTACCCAACATCTGATGGCTACTTTCAGCAGGATAATGCGCCATGTGTCATAAAGCTGAAATCATCTCAGACTAGTTTCTTGAACATGACAATGAGTTCACTGTACTCAAATGGCCTCCACAGTCACCAGATCTCAATCCAATAGAGCATCTTTGGGATGTGGTGGAACGGGAGATACGCATCATGCAAGTGCAGCCGACAAATCTGCGGCAACTGTGTGATGCCATCATGTCAATATGGACCAAAATCTCTGAGAAATGCTTCCAGCAACTTGTTGAATCTATGCCACGAAGAATTGAGGCAGTTCTGAAGGCAAAAGGGGGTCCAACCCGTTACTAGCATGGTGTACCTAATAAAGTGGCCGGTGAGTGTAACTAAACTAACTAAGAGACAGAGAGAGGGTAGGGGAGGAAGTGCTCTAACTAAAGATCTGTATACATTTTTATATTCATACACACATAGCCCACACACATTGCCCATCCCCATAACACCTCCACCACTGTCTTGGCAAATCTGATGGTGATGTAGAGACAATAGGTGGCATCCTTGCTTCCATATCTTCTTATCACACAAACTTGCAGGACAAGCAATTTGAATCTTTGTTTCCCCCGGATCTGGGAGAATCCCCAGGGGGCAATGACATGCAGTGTTTTCTTGTCATGATAGCCTTAGAACCTTCAGGCTTAATCACACTGCCCTTGTTATCAGATGAAGGCTGTTTATACGCTTCACTCTTCAATTCCATGGGCACTTACAGGGACCAACTTCACCAAATAAGCGAAGCGGGAACGCAGCCTGACAAGGTAATGTCTGTGCCAGCTCTAAAGGACTGAGGACTGAGCAAGATCCCACTATAACATTAAAGAGTGCACTCTTATTACACTGACATCAGATGATTCCATAGATCGGGACAGAACGCGTGGGAAGCCCTCCACCTCCTCCACAACCACTCCACCATTCTGTAGACTGACTACTACTACACTGACTGGTGTATTGCAGTTCCATATGTCGTGTTATATATTATGGCACCTTATGGTCTTGATGCCTTGTACCTTTATACTAAAAGGAAATTTCTTTGATAAGTACTTGTTTATATAGACTTGTGTACTATCTGGTACTAATATACAATATCAGGAGTGGTCTCAACATGTTTTTTGTGAGAGGGGGTGTTATTGGCCTACACTTACCTGTGTGGCCAACCATTTTTTTCATATATGTACTTGGTACATTTTTAATTGATTTTAATTCAGTGTTCCCTGTTTGAGACACAATGGGGGTCATTTACTAAGGGCCCGATTTGCGTTTTCCCGACGTGTCACCCGAATATTTCAGATTTGCGGCGATTTTTCCTGAATTGCCCCGGGATTTAGCCGCACGCGATCGGATTGTGGCGCATCGGCGCCGGCATGCACGCAACAGAAATCAGGGGGCGTGACCGTAAAAAAAATCTGACGGATTCGGAAAAACCGTCGCAATTTAAAAAAAAGTGTCGCTCGACACGTGCTTACCTCCACCCAGCGGAGGACGGTGAAGTTCAGTGCATTCCGATGAACTTCAGCGCAACAGCGACACCTGGTGGACGTCGGAGGAACTGCCTTAGTGAATCCCTGCCGGACCCGAATCCTCCGCAGAGAACGCGCCGCTGGATCGCAAATGGACCGGGTAATTAAATCTGCCCCAATATGTTTAATCAATAAAGTCTTTTTCACCTTGTATTATATCTGCCTTGGGACACACTTTCTTTCTTCTAATTTATGCATTCTCATATGGTGTGTCGGGATTTGTTTAATTAAACCCTTCCCGCCGCAGCCCTTTTTCGTTTTTGCGTTTTCATTTTTCACTCCCCACCTTCAAAAATCGGAGCTGTGTTATGGCTTATTTTCTGCATAACAAATTACGCTTCAAAATGGTGGTATGTAATGTTCCATGCCGTGTACTGGGAAGCGGGAAAAAAATTCCAAATGCAGTGGGCTTGGAATTTACGGATTTCACTGTATGCCCCAAATTACATGTCTACTTTATTCTTTGGGTCGGTATGATTACGGGGATAGCAAATTTGTATAGGTTTTATAATGTTTTTATACATTTACAAAAATTAAAACCTCCTGTACAAAAAAATTTGGGGGGATTTTGCCATCTTCTAATGCTAATAACTGTTTTATACTTTAGTGTGAAAAGCTGTGGGGGGTGTTGTTTTTTTGAGGCTTTTGATGATGTTTAGAAAGTTACCATTTTTAGGACTGTACGACCTTTTGATCACTTTTTATAGAATTTTTTTTTTAATGGCAAAAAAAGTACCATTTTCGACTTTGGGCGCTATTTTCTGTTACGGGGTTAAACGCAATGAAAAACCTTTATTATATTTTAATAGATCAGGCATGCGTCGATACTTAATGTGTTTATGATTTTTACTGTTTATTTATATTTGTATCAGTTCTAGGGAAAAGGGGTGATTTGAGTTTTTAGGTTTTTTATTATAATTTTTTTAAAACTTTTTATTTTTTATTTTTACTATTTTTCAGACTCCCTTGGGTACTTTAATCCTAGGTTGTCTGTACGATCCTATCATATACTGCCATACTACAGTATGTTAGTATATGGGTATTTTCCTCCTCATTCATTTCAATGAGGAGGAAGACCCGAGGCTGTCATGGATCGCCACTCCCTGATGACATCACTGGGAGCGTCCATCCTCGGCAAGATGGCGGCCCCATGCACAGCCATCTTTTTGAAGCCGCCGGCAGCTTTGCCTGCACCGATCGCGGGTGTTACTGGTAAGCCTTTGCTGCAATATGCAGCAAAGACATACCGGCTATGGAGAGGGCTCAGCCCGTGAGCCCTCTCCATGCACCCGGCATGTGACATACTATTACGTCACATGTCGGTAAGGGGTTAACAGATTTGGGTTGTGCAGGGTCCATTCTTTAATGGTGACAGAACCTGTTATGTTAAACGCTGATACATGTAGAAACCACCCAAAAGAGTGGAGAGGGTGTCGGCAGTAATTTTGCACTGACGTCACTGATCATTTTGCCCTTTTTTCACCCGTCGGTGTCCTCTTTCAATCGGTCAATAATCCATCAGTATTGCTAAAGCCAAAAACAAACAGGAGTCCAAAAGAGAGATGACCAGTTAATTGGATACTTGCATGTCCTCTGTGTTCTGTATCCACTCCTGCTTTTGGCTATCAATCCTGAAGCTTTTCATTCCTTCTGACAGATGAAATGAAGGGGAAAACCAAACATAGTGGTAACGTCATAGAGTGGTGGAGGGTGAAAACAGCATTATGGAAATCACAGGTTGTTCCTGGGAGACAGCGGTCAGTTGGCAGCAGCATGAGTAGGCCGCAGAGTGGCACAATGACAAACTATGGAGCTGGCAGCAACATGGTAGGCCACAGTGTAGCACAATGACCACAATGAGTGTGGGGGTGGCGGCAGCAACAACATGAGGTCAGAGAGTGGCACAATCCCAGTGTGTGTACGTGGGCCGCAGCATTATGAGGCCAGAGAGTGGCACAATGACAAATTCTGGTGGTGGCAGCAACATGGTAGGCCACAGTGTGGCACAATGACAGAATGTGAAGGTACCGGCAGCAGCAGCAGTAGGTCAGAAAGTGGCACAATGATAAAGTGTGGAGGTGGGTGACAATTCCAGTCCCTGGTAAAGATAGTGGGAGGCAGATGGAGCAACCGGCAGCAGATGTATGGCATCAGGTGGGTGGCAGCATCAGAATAGTGTCTGAGGCAGGTAGTTAGATTCCAGACTCATTTCTCAACGTTTGGGGGAGGTGTCATGGCTGATCTAATCTGATGCATAAGTCATTGGTGTCGAAATCCTGGCCGATCCATGCCTGATTCATCTTGACAAAGGTCAGTCTCTCCACAATACAGGTGGACAAGCGGTTTCTCCTTGGGGTAACGATGGCCCCCTGGACACTCTGGATCCACTCTCCTACAGCGTCCAGAGTCTGAACTTTAATTCTTGAAAAAGGGGATCCTTGTTCCCTGAAATGCATTGTGACTACCTGTTTTTTGGCCCTTTTAACAATGATAACACCTTTGGAGAATAGTTAGGCCGTGCGCCTACCGTTTTTAACCTACCTGAACCTACTCCTTGACTCCAACCAAAATTTTGCCCTTCTTTTCATCCGTCAGTGTCGACTTTCAATCGGTCAATAATACATCAGTATTGCTAAAGTCAAAAACAAACAGGACTTGATCCAAAACGGAGATTACCAGTAAATGGGATATTTGCATGTCCTCTGTGTTCTGTATCCACTCCTGCTTTTGGCTATCAACCCTGAAGCTTTTCATTCCTTCTGAAAGATGAAATGAAGGGGAAAACCCAACATAGGTCAAACATAGGTCAGAGAGTGGCACAATGACAAATTCTGGAGGTGGCAGCAACATGGTAGGCCACAGAGTGGCACAATGACAAAGTGTGGAGGTGGCGGCAGCAGCAGGAGGTCAGAGAGTGGCACAATCACAATGTGTGTAGGTGGGCGTCAGCCGTAGTAGCAGCATGAGGCCAGAGAGTGCACAATGACAAATTCTGGTGGTGGCAGCAACATCGTAGGCCACAGTGTGGCACAATGACAGAGGATGGAGGTACGGGCAGCAGCAGCAGTAGGTTAGAAAGTGGCACACAGTGTGGAGGTGGGTGACAATTCCAATCCCTGATAAAGATGGTGGGAGGCAGATGGAGAAACTGGCAGCAGATGTGTGGCATCAGGCGGGTGGCAGCATCAGAATAGTATCTGAGGCAGGTAATTAGAATCCAGACTAATTTCTCAACATTTGGGGGAGGCGTCATGGCTATTCTAATCTGATGCATAAAGAATTGGTGTGGTGAAATCCTGGCCAATCCACGCCTGATTCATCGTGACAAAGGTCAGTCTCACCACATTACGAGTGGACAAGCGGGTTCTCCTTGGGGTAATGATGGCCCACTGGACACTCTGGATCCACTCTCTTACAGCGACCAGAGTCTGAACTTTAAAGGAAACCTACCACTTGAAGTGGTAGGTGTAAGATGGGAATACTGAGCACCAGCTCAGGGTGAGCTGGTGCCGGAGCTTATTTTTGTTAAGTGTTTTAAACCGCTGTATCGCGGTTTAAAACACTTTTAAAACTTTATGGCTGAAGCTGCTTCGGCGCACTAAGCACGGGACCGTGTGTGCGGCTACATAAGAAGTGAAGGAGAGCTGCGCGCACGGTCGCATGCATGGTGCGCCGAAGCAGCTTCGGCTATAAAGTTTAAAAAGGTTTCCTTTAATTCTTGAAAAAGGGGATCCTTGTTCCACAAAACCCGTTGTGACTATCTGTTTTTCGTCCCTTTTAACAATTATAAAAATTTGGAGAATAATACCCTCGGTTGTGCCTACTGTTTTTGACCCCCCTGAACCTACTCCTTGACTCCAACCGACATAGCTTCCGGTGTTTGGAGAACACAAAAACCACTGACCACCATCCTACACGCCAACACTAGAGTTGTGCCTTATGCTGAGCACAACTCGACAAGGTGAGCAACCACCAACTACATTACATACCCGGAACCAAACAATATTACCTTATGAGCACTGTTTTGTTTCTACTATTCTTCAACACTACTGGCCGGGCAGGATAGCTTCTCTACTGCAAACCCTGCAAGTTGCGGTCACACATCAAGTTTGGCCGCCCAGTAGTCCAGAGTATCCTCTACCTGGGGTGGTAGAGTGCTGTCCAAGTAGGCCACCACCTGCAGGGTCTGCTCCATGTCCTGCTGCTGCTGCTGGTGGCGGCTATCCTCCTCACTAGGCGGGTGAATGAAGCTGCTCATTAAGGACTCCAGACTTAAGCTGCTGCTGATGGAGCTGCTACTGCTCCTACCCCTCCATCTCCCCACAGCAGCCGTGGCAGTAGTATGTGAGCGATGACTGCCAGGAATCCTCTGGACAGAACTGACAGAGGATGGACAATGGCGCACATAGGCGCAGCGGCCAACTGTCTGCACAGTATTCCTCTATAGTACGCCAGTTGTTCTTCCCTCTCGGCAGCTGGAAAAAAAAAGGCACCCATTTTGGACTGGTAGCGAGAATCCAAGAGGGTGAAGAGCCAAAAGTCATACCTATGCCGGATATTGACTATTTGGCTGTCACTAGTTAGGCAAAGCAGCATGCTGCGGGCCATCTGCGCAAGTGACTCTGAGGGACTCCCAGCCTCAGACTGTATCTGCACTGTATACTGCCATGGTGCTTCTGGGTCAAAGCGTTCAGCTGAGGGCTACTGCACAGAATTTAGGAAGTGGGGGAGCTCATTCTAGGGGTCACCCCTGACACAGACTGTCTGAACTAACATGTCATAACACTGTCCAACAAGCACAAGGGCTATTCGTGGATGGCCATCAAGAGGGGACTGGCCCTTGTTGGATTCCTTGGAACATGAATTCCAGAACTTTGTGCACTGGAGCACCATGACCTACTCTCTTGTGGTTTATGGTTTGTTTCAAGGAGCACAAACTGTGGGAGTGATCCAGGGTGCCTGGAGCCTTATCATTTATTTTAAGGACTTTATTTGGTACACCGGGAGATGCCTTTGTCTACTGTGGATTGTCAGCAGCTGGTTCTTAGAACTCTTAGGGAAAATACTATCTAGGATAGCCAGAGAGACAATAAGGAAGAGGAAAGTAAAGTCATTGGACTGTACCATCAAACTTATTTCCCTTGAAAAAGAGGAAATGGATGCCAGTGCCAACAACAATCACATTAGTATTCTACAACAATAATTGCTATGCAATTACAGGTAAATGAAAGGGCATAAGTCAAAGTATCATACATTTGCACATACATACAGCATATACTGTGTCGCAGCAAAGACAACAACATTGAAAGACAGACACAGAAGGGGGAAAAATAAGGAAGGGAACCTGCCAAAAGTCCACTTTCTTGTTTGAGCCATTTGCATAATGTATGCAAAAGTCCAAATCAAGTGAAAAGTGAGTGTTTTCTGGTGTTTGCCAGATAAACACAGCCTGAAATTCCTAACACACCTAATCTAAGCAAAGTCCAGCATTTCATACAAAAGTCCTGAACTTGTGCAAAGCGTAGATGTCTTGTAAAGTTCAAAAAAGCGGCTGCAGCCTGGATTCTCCCTGAGTGAGGCGGTGAGCGCCCGGGGAGGCGAACTGTGTCCTCACATGGACACTTGCTTAGACACTGCAGTATTGTCATTTGCCACCGATCAGTAAACTTAGGAGAATGGGGAGGAATTTGCCAGGTCTTCAGGAGTTAGCTCAGTGAAGCTTCTCCTTCTTGTTCTCCTGGTGTACCATATGGCATCTTTATAGCAATTTATAAGAAGCCAGGTGGCCTATATATTCTCTATGGCATGAGTGCCCTGGAACAGCCCATAAAGCACCATGTGGTGTGTCATGGAGCTTCTTGGCACAGAGTCTTGGAAATGGGGCTCCAGGGCGTCCAACAGGCTCTGAGCAAAGGGGCACCCCCAAAGCAGGTGCAGAGGGGTCTTCTCCATCTGGGGCAGTAGGGGGTGTTGCTCAGTCTTCGGGCATATGTGAAGGCCCGCAGGAGCACCCCCCCCTTGGATGGCCACCCATGTTATGTCCTGTTGAGCAGTCTGCCCCAAGACACGTTGGCCCAGACAGTCTGGGCCGTGTCCTGGGTGACTCCTGGAACTAATTCCAACAAATCTTTGGCTCGGATGAGCTTGTGCACGTTCTTTGGTTTCCACAGGTCGGGCTTGAGTCCCTCCAGTTGGTGCTTCCTCACAAAGCGGACGGCCTGGTCGTAGTACCAGTTGTAAGGGATGGAGCTGTCCCACTTGTCCCAGCCGAGCCCCCTCCAGAGGGGCAGGAGGAAAAAGCAGGACAGGGACTTTCCCGCAGATCTTGCAGAGTTCCTCAGGGTCCTGCGCACACAGTCGCAAACAAAGAAGATCCAGAGCAAAGTGGAGATGTCTGGGACACCTTTGCCCCCCTTGCTTGGCTCCTTGAACATGACCGCTCACTTGACCTGGTCCATCTTTGAGCCCCAAACAAAATGAAAAACGGTCCTGGTTACAGCCTTGCAGACGGGGGACAGGGGCAGCCACGCCTGCGCCGCATACTGGAGTACGGGCAGCACCTCGTTACGCAGGATGAGTGTTTTCCCCTCCAAGTAGAGCTGTCTGAGGCTCCACGGGGTGACTCTTATGTTGACTTTGGACAAGCGTTCTTAAGATTCACCCTTCGCATTAACAGCACACAGGAGTATAATTCTCAACTAGGAAATATAAACACTACACTAGCACACTGCTCGGTCAATGAACCTAACTAAACACACATTGCTTTTCAATTATGTAACAACAAACTATGAATTTGGGAAAGGATGTGGGGTGAAAGGGGAGAGGGTGGGGGTAACACTTGCCTGAAGCTTTATTGAAATACAGACACACAAGGGGGAAAAAGAGGAAGGGGAAACTGCCAAAAGTCCACTTCCTGGTTTGGGCTATTTGCATAATTTATGCATAACCCCTGCAAACAAAAGAAATCCAGAGCAAAGTGGAGATGTCTGTGACACCTTTGCCCCCATTGCTTGGCTCCTTGAACATGACTGCTCGCCTGACCCGGTCGATCTTCGAGCCCCAAACAAAATGGAAAACGGTCCTGGTAACGGCCTTGCAGATGGGGGTTGGGGGTGGCCACACCTGGGCTGTGTACTGGAGTACGGGCAGCACCTCGTTACGCAGGACAAGAGTTTTCCCCTCCAGGGAAAGCTGTCTGAGGCTCCACAGGGTGACTCTGGTGTTGACTTTGGCCAAGCGTTTTTGACAGGTCTTCAGGGCTGCGCCTTCCTTCCTTAACCAAATCCCCAGAACCTTCATGAAATCCTGCTGGATGGTGAAGGGGAAAGGGGCAGAAGAAGCGAGCTGTCAGTCTCTGAAAAGCAAGGCCTCCGACTTCTTGCAGTTGACTTTTGCCCCCAAAGCCTGTCTGAACTCCTCGCAGGTCTGGACGAGCGTCATCACCGAACTCCAACACCGGCCGGAGCAGAAGACATGTCGCGTTGTCCATGTATAGCGAGCACTTAACCTTGTCGCGTCCCGGTCCCTGTGCGGTGATCCCTCTGATCTCTTTGTTCTACCGGATGGACTCTGCGAACAGCTCTATAACTCAAACAAAAAGAGCTGTGGATGTCAAGGTACATTAGGTCAACAAATGAGCAGAACGTCTTACCCAACCCCTACCTGTGCAGGGCCCGGCCCATGAAGCGGTGCGAAACTTGAATTCTTTTGAGCATTCCCGGGAATTATGGGACTTTTGCCTCATTTGCGTGTATTATGCAAATTGTGGCAATTAGGAAGTAGAGACCTACAATCCTCTCCTTCCTCCAATTTTCCTTTTGGTGGCTCTGTATTTTTAATAAAGCTACAGCCCTGTGCCCCCCCACGCTCCACTTCTTCCTTCTCCCCATTCCTCACTGTCACCATTATTGAAATTACATGTGTATTTGATGTGATGCATTTATTGAGTTTGTGTGCTAGAGTAATATTACATTGTGATGTAGAGCATTGGTGCACAACCTATTTCAGTCCGGCAGCATTGTCATGGCGCTACCCTTCATAAGGCTGCACTATTAACCAAAACTATTAACCAAGATGCGCCATAGTACAGAGTAAATACCCCCCAGAAAGCACTACTGAATAATACTGCATTTGTATAATAAGTAACACAGACCTCAGAGCAGAGTACAATACAGCGCACAAACAATGGTGGAAATTGTCTGAACCCATGCAGCAGGTAATTGTGAATAACTGGCAGGAGCATGGGCTCTGGTAGATCCCAGTACTGTGCCCTGCCCAGTATTCAAGTTCCCCCATTCCTACTCCCTGTTCTAGTCCCCCCTTCTACCCCCAGTTCTAGTTCCCCCCGCTGCCCCCAGTTCTAGTCCCCCCCCCTTGCCCTCAGTTCTAGTTCCACTCCTGCTGCCCTTAGTTCTAGTTCCCCTCCCCAAGTTATTAGAATCAAATGTTGCCCTATGCAGACAGTCTACATCACATGTCATGAAAGGATTAACCAGTTCAAGACTTGGCCATTCTTCATGTTTTTTTTTTAATTTTTTTATTTCTTTGGGGGGTTACACGGGGCTTCTGAATCCAACACAACAGAGACACTTACACTAATTGTTTTCACCTCACTGCATATTATAGAAGCAGATCTAAGTAGCTACATGTTTATAAAGCAAAGTAAATGTTCTTTTCTCATCTAGAACTAACCTGGATACAGCAGTACAAGAGGCATTTGGCATGTACACCTTGCATAACTGCAAGTGTGCAGAATGTGGAGGAGGCTTATGAAGCATATTGACCAGTGGCACGTTATTCAAGCTATGACTGAACACCATCCCCAAGACTCATCACAGGTCATTGGAACATGACACAAACTGCTCTTATGGAAGAATTGTAGAAGGATATCACTTTGTTACTGTCCTGGGTAACAGCCTGGTGATGGTGTGGGGGCCTAAATCCTGCTGACCTCACAAATCTGTGTAAAAAATGTGTGCCTTAGGGGACATCAACACAGGCTCTATTTGCATTGGGTTCCCTGCACAAGGCTCATTGCTGCGTAATCCTCTGCAATATACAGTACAAGCATACAAACATAATACTTTATCTCATCCACATGCGTTGTGTTGTAGCACAAAGGTTGCTCTACAACAAATGCTGATGTACAACCATTGCAGACAATTTTTGCTGCAATAATATTTTTGTTGAAAATTCCGCATTGGCTTTGACCCATAAAGTTTTTGCCTCTTCCAATGATAATGTTGAAATTACTGTATACTAATATAGCGCCATTTATTGGGGTTGCGTCAATAATATGTCTCATTGCTAATACTACATGCAGTGTGAGTTCCCACCAAATCAATATTCTGTTTATAAACCATTGGTCGCTAGATAAACACATGTCTACTACTAGATAACACACGTCTACGGTCTGCCTATGATAAAGTGTTTCATTACAAATACAAAATATATCATTCCCATTTTCATCAGCTATGATCAGCGTTCTCTAACTTACTATGTTTGTGCCCATGTCTCTCTAGAGTCTGTTGCATGGCAACCAACCTGCCTCATGGAGCAGATACCTTACACCCACCCACTGAATCAACTGGTCTATTAAATTTAAGCTGTTTCTTCATGTAACATGGTTCACCCCCTCTATTGTATTTTATTAGAAACCCTGGTATTTTCTAATTATTTTCGTACAAACATTTGACAAAATAAAGGTTCCATGTACTTTGTATACCACAAGTGAATCAATTTGCTTCAGTCAGGTTGTGCTGAGGTGAGAAGCGTGGTGAAAAAGATGTCAAAGCTTATTAGTTATATTTCTGGACCCGTCAATTATTATACAGAAAATGAATTGTTTTCCGTAACACCATGTGGATATTGTGAAGGTGAATCAAACATGAGTAAGCTCTTTATAGGATGATAATATAAAGTATCCGAAAGGCAGGGGTTCACCTTCGTCCTCACGGGTGTAGATGAAAGATAGGACTATATCCACAGCACTATCCGATCCAATAAAACAATTTTATTATAAATAAAATGAATTAAATCATAAGCTTAAGACAACGTGTTTCGCGTCCTACTGCATGGACACTTCGTCAGGTCTGAATTGCTCTTTCCGGCATAGCGATATAAATATCCATTTTACAGGAAATTATGTCATACAGTCTCTAGTATTCTGATTTAAAAACACTTCATGTTAATTATAATCCTATTGTACATATATCATATTAATATATTATGCAGTATAAACACAGGAACTAAATATGTTTGTGCCCCTCTGATCGAGGAGGAGGGTCCTATGGAAATTAGCTAGTTGGTGGAAGGCAAGGTTCTGGAAGTGGTACTTGGAACGCTAATGGAATGCAAAATTCCGGAAGTGCCACTATGACGATTCAGTCACGTGATCGGACTTCGTTACAATGACCCGTAGTGTTGTTTACAGAATGCCATTGGTGTATATATGCCCCGTAAAGGAACTGGATCTAACAACTTCATGTCCTGCAGAGAGTTAGATATAGAAAAATCCTGATACGCTAAGGGTAAGTATAAAACTAAAATTAAAGTCACAAATGTGTTTAAAAAGATTAAAAAGAGGGGAGTTACATAATGGTTTCAGACACTTCATTCATACCTTCAGGACAAAGGGTCTGTAGCTTAAAGTATATTTCCCTACGACATAAGGTCTGGAATCTATTATTGCCACTTTCTCTGGAATATAGTCTATGGGCAGGAATGTGAGTAGATTTTCATTTTTATGATGTTTAAGCAGAAAGTGTTTTGAAAGACCATGCTTAAGGAAACCTTTTTTGATATTGTTTCTGTATCCAGTGACCCGATCATGTAGTTCCTGTGTGGTCCTTCCTATATACTGGAGGCCGCACTGACATTCTGCTAAATAGATCACATAACTAGACTTACATGACAGTTTTTATCGTATAGGACTGCTGGTTGACATTAGATCTAAAGGAAACGGCTTCGTTTTTAATAATGGAACAACACAAACACAGCTTATGGTTGCATCTCTTGACCATTGGAGTGCCGTTTTTTGACATGTTGGTATTCGTATCACCTATTGCTTTGTGTTGCTTAATTTGGCTAGGGGCCAAAATATTCTTAAGGGTTGAGGCCCGTCGGTAGGTGATTTTAGGCTTAGAAGGAAGAACAGTATTAAGGATTTTATCTTTTTGTAGAATGGGCCAGTGCTTGTTTAGTATTTTCGTGATCTCCCTAAACTTATCGTTATAACGAGTCATGAAGTTAAGAGAGTGGTCATTTGTCTGAGCCTCCATATGTTTCGATTCTGATGTTTTTTTTGTGAGACAATCCTGTTGAGTTAGGGTACTGGTCTTTTTGTACGCTTGTTTCAAAATGTACTTGGGGTACCCTTTTTCTAGAAACCATTCTTTTAGAATTATAGATTGCTGTTTAAAAACATGTGGGTCAGTACAATTTTTTCTGACTCTCGTGTACTGACTGAACTGTAGACTATAGTAATTCAAATAGCTATTTGTATTTACTTTTTTTTAAAAAAAAGTAGATGTATAGATAGATTGATCTTTAATATATAGATTAAGGTCCAAAAATGTGATGGAGTCTTTTTGATGTTCTGCGGAAAAAGATATCCCCCAGTCATTTGCACAAAGATATTTAGAGAAGGCGATGGCATCTTCCGGTGACCCTGTCCATATAAAGATAAGGTCATCTATATAATGACGATAAAAATGTATATATTGTCTATATGGATGGTCACATAATGGGGCACATTTACTAAGGGTCCGCAGCCGCGAATCCGTTGGGTTATTCCCGAATATTTCCGCTTTGCGCTGTATTTCACGGGATTGTGGCGCACGCGATCGATTTTTGGCGCAATCACGCCGACTTTCACGTGACAGAAATCGGGGGGCGTGGCCACCGGACAACCCGAAGGATTCGGAAAAACCGCGGAATTTAAAAAGCCATTTGTGTCGTAAGATCAAGCACTCACATACACCAGAAAAAAGCAGGTGAACTCCGGCGGACCTCGCCGCAGCAGCGACACCTGGTGAATATCGGCGCACGGACCTTAGTGAATCCCGGCAGAACCCGAATCAGCGTCGGAGAACCTGCCGCTGGATTGCGACTGGACCGGGTAAGTAAATGTGCCCCAAAATGTATTTGGTCTCCAACGCCCCCATAAACAGGTTTGCATAGGCCGGTGCCAGTTTTGTGCCCATCACTGTTCCACATGTCTGATGAAACAGGGCAGTATTATAGGAAAAATAGTTGTTCTCTAATATTAACGTAAGGAGTTCCAAAAGTAGAGATTTGAAGTCGGGTAGAAGGGTGTTCACACTATACAGAGCAAACACCCACGATGTGCACCACCAAAGGATTAAAGTACAGGCAGTCCCCGGGTTACGTACAAGATAGGGTCTGGAGGTTTGTTCTTGGCATTTGGAGTTTAAACATTTTTTGCTGTAATGGGACCAAGGGTTATCATTAAGCTTCATTACAGACACCTTACAGCTGATTATTGCAGTCTGGGAATATAGTAAAGCATTCAGAAAGCTTCATCAGAGGTCAGAGGGGTCTGTCTGTAACTATGGGTTGTCTGTAAGTCGGGTGTCCTTAAGTAGGGGACCGCCTGTATATATGAAGGGGGGTTTTGGGGAGGAGGGAAAAGTTGTGAGTGTATCACTTTAAAATGTAACTTTTATTTGTTCTTACATTAAAATAACCAAGACTTGTGTGCGTCTACATACACCATGAGGTTCCAGTGTGGTAATGCAAACCACACTTAATCAATGTCACCGTGGCTATGCACCGTGGCTATGCACTGGCTCACTATTGGTATGTATGCTAGCACTGTTCCTCAGTTAATTGTCCCTATTCTAGGGGCCCCTAGAAGAAGCCAGGGTGACCTGGCGAAACACGTGTCAGGACACTATTCACTAATCAATGCTCACAGAATAGGGACAATTATTAAGAGGACGTGACATTGGATTACAGGAGGACTGATCAAACTAAGGGGACCTCCTCCTGTATTACTGTCCCAGGCTTACAGTATATAGCCACGGTGACATTGATTAAGTGTGGTTTGAATTACCACACTGGAACCTCATGGTGTATGTAGACGCACACGAGTCTTGGTTATTTTAATGTAAGAACAAATAAAAGTTACATTTTAAAGTGATACACTCACAACTTTTCTCTCTTCCCCAAAATCCCCCCTTCATATAGAGATTTGAAGTTGTCAGTAAGGGATAAATCATTATTAAGGTATAATTCAATACCTTTTATACCAATCTTATGTTTAATATTGGAATATAGAGATGTGACATCTAGTGTAAGGAATGAGAAGGATGCCGGAAGATCCAAATTACAAAGTTCGCTAATCAGCTGGTCTTTAAGATAACTAACCAATTTAATGACATACGGCTGAAGATATAGATCCACAAAATCGGAAATGTTCCAAGTAGCGGAACCCATACTCCATATAATGGGGCGTCCTGGAGGTGTTTCGGCATTTTTATGTATTTTAGGCAGGAAATAGAAATGAGACATGGACGGAAAAGGGACAAAAAGGAATTTTTGTTCCTCTTTTGTAATGGTGTGAGACAGCAAATCTGCATCCAGTATTGTTTTAATTTTCTTTTTAAGTGCAGGAAGAGGATTGGTACTGATTTTCATATAATAATTGGGATATGATAGAATTTGACAAGATTCTTGTTCATAGTAAGCATGAGTAAGAATGACAAGTCCTCCGCCTTTATTGGCCGGGCGGAACACAATGGGGCAGATTTATCAAGCAGTCTGAAAGTCAGAATATTTCCAGTTGCCCATGGCAACCAATCACAGCTCCCCTTTAAAATATTCATGAGCAGTGGTGAAATGAAAGCTGAGCTGTGATTGGTTGCCATGGGCAACTGGAAATAGTCTGACTTTCAGACTGCTTGATAAATCTGCCCCAATGTCCCTATTTGCTGCCAATTTTTTGAGCGCTAGAGTTTCGCCTTTAGTAAGATTTTTATTTTTCATATTGTGACTGGGGTTTAGAGAGATGTTACCTTTATTTCTTCCACTGGTAAGTGATTTAAAATCTTCTTGTATCATATCGTGGAAGAATTTGATGTAATGACCTTGATCATGCACAGGATAAAATTTAGATTTATTTCTAACTTTGGAAGGGTTTTCTTCTGAGGGCTTAGGGTCATTGGTTGCCAAATCCCCATTAAGAGTAGCGGAATTTAGATCTTTTTGCTTATCTGACAGGGCAAAGTAACGTTAATTTCCTAATGAACATATTTATGTCTAAAAAAAAGTTCTAAATCATTAGGGGGGCTGATTGGGGCATAAAGACAACCCTTTCGATAATAACGATGTATCATCAGGGGTTAGAACATAATCAGTTAGATTAAAGATTTTTACTGAACTTGTTTGTTCGGGTCTTTGTTTGATTTTTATTTTATTTTGTCCTCCTCGTGTCCTCCGTTTGTTTTTTTCTTTTCTTTTGTTGGTAGAGGTTGAAAAAACGATTAAATTTTCCTAGTTCTCATAGATGTAGCCGGTAACGACTGTGTACTGGTTAGCAAAGAGCCGGGGCATGGCACAACCATGGGACTGGTACCTCTAATTGTGGGACTATGTGAACATGAGTAAATGCTGATGTTAGTAATATCATTTTGTAAATCAGTGGGTGGTGGGGAGTGGGGGTCTTTTTACCGGTAGATTTTTATTGATGGAATAGTGTGCTGTAGGCTGAGACCCCGTGGGCCTCTCTGATGGTAATGTGTCTCTACTCTTTATAGATGGTGTGGTGCTTTTTGTAGATGATATCATGCTCTTGCCCAGATTAGATGTATGTATATTGGATGAAGTATCTGTACGATTATTCCTATTGTTTTTGGTATTCCTATGCCAGATCCAAATTTCCGAAAATATGTTTAACAGATTCTCTCAACATTGTGAGAAATCACAGTCCTCAGGGAAAGAGGACAAAAAACTGGGTCTTAGCCCACGAGATGTATACATCTCCAGGAATATAATGTCCACAGAGAGTTGTAATTCCTCTTTGAGACAAGTCTCAAGAGTATGTCAACATCGATCAAGTCTCTTCTTCATTGAAGGTTCCACATTCCGTGACTGGATCCGGGACCAAGGTCCTATTGTTCATAGATAATTGCTGTATCGTCATTGTGGCACTTCCGGAACCTTGCGTTCCACCAACCAGCTAATTTCCATAGGACCCTCTTCCTCGATCAGAGGGGCACAAACGTATTTTGTTCCTGTGTTTACACTGCGTAATATAGTAATATGATACATGTATATTAGGATTATAATTAACATGAAGTGTTTTTATGTCAGAATACTAGAGATGGATATTTATATCGCTATGCCGGCAAGAGCAATTCAGACCTGACGAAGCGTCCATGCAGTAGGACGCGAAACGCATTGTCTTGAGCTTATAATTTAATTGATTTTATTTATTTATAATAAAATTGTTTTATTGGATCGGATAGTGCTGTGGATATAGTCCTATCTTTCATCTACAACCGTGAGGACGGAGGTGAACCCCTGCCTTTCGGATACTTTATGCTTTCAACCCGGTATTTTCCAACCGGGAAGGACTAGGCTGCGTCCGATATGTGATTCTACAGTGTTGTGCCTGTCTGCACAACACGCAAAGGTGAGCGCGATATATACATTTTTAAGCAACAGCGATCTGTTTTAGAATTTATTACACCAGAGAGCGCTTGTTTATCTTCCTTTTTAGGATGATAATATAGTGGGCTATCCTATTTATTTAGACCCCTACTAACTTTGTACCCTCAAGATATATTTAGCTCCACACAATTAACAAAAAATGTTTAAGTCCAACCCATAACCCTACTATGAAGGCATAAATCCCCACATAACCCCATATTAGTTAAAAAGTTGCCTCTTTACTCGTTCGCCGGTACAAGCTGTTGTGAGACAAAATCCTAAGCCAGCCAACTGTTGCTAATCGTGTGTTGCTGGATTTTATGAAATGCCTATTTTACTACATTTGTAAGTAGAAGATTTAAATAAACAGAGAACTTTAAACCCCTTGCCTCCGACACCAGTTTTCACCTCTGTGACTAGGTCCTATTTTTAGAATCTGATGTGTAACGATAATTGGCAATAACTTTTGAATGTTTTAAAATATCCAGGAGACCGTTTTCTTGTGACACATTGTACTTCAAGTTCAAGTTCTCAATTTTCAAAGTTTGAAATGTTCGGCTTTCCAGGCAGATATTCAGACCACCCAAAAAGCTTGATATCTAATATTTCCAGAATGTCTGTGTCAGGATCAGTTGTAGTGGATCCTCTGTACCACCATGGATGATGACGTAAGCCGAACCGGAGTCTAAGTGGTAACCGGTTTTCACCAGAGCCCGCCACAAAGCAGGATGGACTTGTTGTGGCGTGATACCACCAGGTCATTCCACAGGCCCAGCAATGTCCGCGGTGGCGACCAAGGCGAAGCACAGAATCGTAAGGCAAACTCGTGGTCGGGAACAGGCAGGAGATCGAGACAGGTTGCAAAGAAACGGAGTCGGGGACATAGCAGTAGGTCAGGACAGGCAGCACGGGATCAGAGTCAAAAAACGGAATCGGGGTCACAATGTGGTCACAACTTTTCTAGGATGATGTGAGGCAATTTTTCTCATTTTCATGAAAATCACCAAGACTCATGTTTTGAGGGACAACTCAGCTCTCAGCTTTCAAGTGACTTTAAGAGGCTTAAATAAGTTTTTCCCCATAAAGCAATAGCTCTTGGGATGTAAAACAAAATTGGGGCAGATTTACTTACCCGGTCCATTCGCGATCCAGTGATGCGTTCTCTGCGCTGGATTCGGGATTGGAGTTCACCGAGCCGGGCTGAGTGAAGGTAAGTGCAAGCTCCGCGAAAGTTTTTTTGTTTTAAATGCGGCGGTTTTTCCGAATCCGTTGGGTTTTCGTTCGACCACACCCCCCATTTCTGCCGTGTGCATGCCAGCGCCGATGCGCCACAATCCGATCGCGTGTGCCAAAATCCAGGGGCAATTCAGGGGAAATCAGCGCAAATCGGAAATATTCGGGTAACACGTCGGGAAACCGCGAATCGGGCCCTTAGTAAATGACCCACATTATCTTTGTTACCTATATTTGATAGTTTCATTGCTATACCCCTCTTATCTTAGTGCTGCTTCCTCTGCCTGTTGACAAGCCCTGGAGTCCATAGTATAAACAAACTCTAAAAACTCTATGGACTCCTGGGAGGGACTCTCTCTGTGTATGTAGCAGGATTGGATGTGCTGCACAGAATTCTTCAGAGCTTTCTCTGTCTCTCTCTCTGCACCTCATGCTGCTCCATTCCCCCACCTTGTACTCCGCACTGAGTCCTCTGATAAAGATATTTGTCAAACACTTTCAGAACAGAAAATGACATAACTTTGGAAAGAAAAGGATGAGCAGCACAAAGTAGCCATCTTCTGTTTGTCTTTAACCGGTTCGCGACCACCCGCCGTGTATTCACGGCGGCGGTCGCGTTCCGATGCATGGAGAGGGCTCGCGGGCCGAGCCCTCTCCATAGCCGGTAAGTCTCTGCTTCATATTGCAGCAAAGGCTTACCGGTAACACCCGCGATCGGTGCCGACACCGATCGCGGGTGTTTTCTTGCTGATCGCCGCCGGCTTCAAACAGATGGCGGTGCATGGGCGCTCCGTGACGTCATCAGGGAGTGCCGATCCGTCGCCATGGTAGCTTCGTGTCTCACGAAGACCCGAAGCTACTTCGGGTTAACCCATTCATTACAATGTGCTATCAGTAAAATCCCCATATACTGCCATACTGTACTGGAGCTGGCACACGGAACAGGAACACAGAATACGCTGTAGACACAGGACCGCTGGAGACACAGGACAGCCGGAGACACAGGCACTGGAACACGGAGGAACATTGGTAACACTGCAGACACAGGAACAAGGAGGGCTTTCACTTCACAGGGATGGCTTGAAGATCCGGCGGGTAATGATGGGAACCCTGGGGTACACCACTCATAACTGGTGACCATTCCGAGTAGAAATCATTGACCACAACTCTCTGGATACAATCCTTCAGCCAGTTCTCAATCCAATTGCAAATGATTCCTGCCAAACCAATAGACCTTATTTTACCCATCAGGCGTCTATGAGGGACAGCGTCAAATGCCTTTGCAAAGTCCAAGAACACAATGGGGCTCATTTACTAAGGGTCTGCGAACCACGATTCCGTCAGGTTTCCCGACATTTTTCTGTTTTGCAGGATGCATGACTCACACTGGCACCACCCACGTCAGAAGTTCTTTCTTCTATCATATAAACGGAGCTAAAAAAAAATAGCCATGAATAAGGGTATAGTTCTTACCCGAAAAGCGTAGGAGATTTCTCTTTTACCTTGATGTACCCTGTGTGACTGTGTCTATCCGTAATGAAGATAATAAAGATTTGGATATTTTAACATTACAAGTGGATCTTGATGTCTTGGAGCCGGATCGTGTGTTTTTCTATTGTACTAAGTCCAAAGGAAGCTGGAGGAACAGAGCTCGATTAGTCCACTTGTCAAGGGGTATAATTCACTCCAGGTGAGCTGTCTTACAACACTTTGTTTGCTAAAAAAAAGTAGCTCCGCCTTCTCTTGGTCTCCAGTCACCGATGCCCCATTTTAAGAATAAAGGGGTCAAACTTGCTCTGGCCCATTTTTTTTGCCTTGATATACTTAAAACATTTCTTGGGATTTGTTTTGCTATCATTGGCCACCTATCTTTCATTTTGTATTTTGGCTGATTTGATTTCATTTTTACAGATTTTGGTAAGTTTTTTTGTAAGTATTACAAAAGCCGTAGGTGACCCATCAGATTTGTATTTTTTGCCCTATTTTTATCATTAATTGCCCTTTTAGCTGCAGATGTAAGCTGCCAGGGGTGTAATCTCGCCCGTCTATACTTGTTACCTATTGGAATAAATGTAGAAATATAATAATAATAATAACAATAATAATAATAATAATATAATAACCCCCGATAGATTTGAATTTCTCCCATTTAATATTAATAGCATCACATGACAGAGTCTGATCCACATGCAGCCCTAAATTTCTGGAAATTAGCCCTCTTAAATTTCAAAGTTTTCGATTTTCCCATCTGGTTTAGCTTTTTACAGTTTAACCCCTTAAGGACGGAGGGTTTTTCGGCTAATTTCTCGCTCTCCAACTTCAAAAATCCATAACTTTTTCATTTTTACGTGTACAGACCTGTGTGAGGGCTTATTTTGTGCGTAACAAATTTTACTTTCCCGTAATGTTATTTATTTTAACATGCCGTGTACTGCGAAGCTGAAAAAAATTCCAAATGTGGAAAAATTGAAAAAAAACCGCACGTGCGTCACGTTCTTGTGGGCTCAGTTTTTACGACTTTCACTCTTCGCTCCAAATAACACGCCTACTTTATTCTTTGGTTCGGTGCGATCGCGGTGATACCAAATTTATATAGATTTTATTGTGTTTTAATACATTTTCAAAAATTAAACTAATGTGTACAAAAAAAGAAAAAAATTTTTTTGCCATCTTCTGACGCTAATAACTTTTTCATACTTTGGCGCACAGAAATGTGTGAGGGGTCATTTTTTGCGAAATGAGGCGACGTTTTCATTGCTACCATTTTGAGGTCTGTGCGACATTTTGATCATTTTTTATTTCATTTTTTATGTTATGTAAAAAGGTGTAAAAGTCGCATTTCGGACATTTGGGCGCCATTTCCCGCCTCGGAGGTCACCGCCGGCCGTAACCGTTTTTATATTTTGATAGATCGGGCATTTTGGGACGCGGCGATACCTAATATGTCTGTGATTTTTACTGTTTGTTATGTTTTATATCCGTTCTAGGGAAAGGGGGGTGATTTGAACTTTTAATATTTTATTAATTTTTTTTATTTTTTAAACTTTTTTTTTTCTTTTTTTTTTCACTATTTTTTAGACCATCTAGGGTACATTAACCCTAGATAGTCAGATCGCTCCTACCATGTACTGCAATACTACAGTATTGCAATATATGGCATTTTTGCAGGTCATACATTACAATGAGCCACTGGCATGAACCTGCATAAACCATGTAGCCTCGTGTCAAAAGAAGACCCGAGGCTACCATGGTAACCGATCGCCGCCCCCCGATGCCGTTCGGGGGCATGGCGATCGAAAAAAAGATGGTGGCGCCCGCGCGCCGCCGTCTTTTAAACGCCGCCCGCGACTTTGCGGGCGGCGTTTAGAGGGTTAATAGCCGCGATCGTTGCAAGCACCGACCGCGGTTATTAGCGGTGGGGGTTTTGTGCAAAATGCAAAAACCCCCACCTCTGTATGAAGAGGACTCAGCCCGTGAGCCCTCTTCATACATCCCTTATACCTCTGCGCCGTAGAGCTACGGCGCAGAGCGTTAAGGGGTTAAGAGGAAAATAATTATATTATGATCGCTGTTCCCAAGGGGTTCCCGGACACTGACATTTTGGACAATCTCCGCATTTTTAGAAATCACAAGGTCCAACAATACATAACCTTTTGTGGGATCTTCTAGAATTTGCACCATAAAATTTTCCTGCAGAAAGTTGATAAAATGTCTGCCTTCACAGATGAAGACGAGCCCTGACCCCAATTTATTTTTGGAAAGTTAAAGTCTCCCATTATCATTACTGTTCCCTTCTGTGCAGCCCGCCCCATCTGTTTATATAGGTGACCATCTATTTGATCAGAGATGTTAGGGGGTCTATAAATTGCACCAAAAATTATTTTCTCAAAGCTCTTCTGGCTTTGAATTTCAACCCACAAAGTTTCAGCCTCATCACACTCTTTGGAGACCACTGTCTCATTCACAATCGCTTTTAAGTCTCTTCTGACATACAGACATACACTACCCTCTCCTATTACACATACACATACACCACCTCCTCTCCTATTTGCCCTGTCTTTCCGAAAGAGTGTAAAACTTTGAATATTAACACCTCAATCATGTGATGCTTCGAGCCATGTCTCCACTACACCAACAACATCCAACTGTTCCTCTAATACCAGAGCCTCAAGCTCACCCATTTTTCCATCTGATACTTCTGGCATTTGTGAACATACACTTTATTTTTCCAGTAATTTTAGTGGCACATACATCCTCACCATTGTTTTGTAACTTGTGGATCCCCTTATCCACCGCCTTAGTACCCCATACACCGCCCAACTTCACCACCCACCTTTAGTGTCTACCCCTTTAGTGTCTTCCTTTTCCTCCTCCCCCAATCCTAGTTTAAATACTCCGCCACCCCTGCTAAGAATCTTCTCCCCCAGGACAACAGCCCCCTTCCATTTATCTGCAGAAAACAGCTTATACCCCAATGAAAAGTCAGCCCAGTGCTCTAGGAACCAAAATCCCTCAACAGGATCTGAGCCATGCATTTAACTCCCTGAGCTCCTGCTGTCTGCTCTGTGTAGCTGCATGGCATACATGGAATACTACCTTGGAGGTCCTTCCCTTAAGCAGAACAGATTTGTATTGTTACATTGTACAGGCTATTGTTCAGGCTATGAGATACTTCATTTTGGGGAGTCTATAGCTTATTCATAAGATTTTATTAAAGGGCTTTTTCCGGGAATATGAACTTCTGCTACAAAAACCTCATAATGCTATAAATAAATGAATACAACAAAACTCAATGTCATTAATCACAAAATGGAGCTTAAATAGTTTGCTTTTATGATTCACAAAATGTTATGGGATTTCAAAAATAGGTGTAGATATCTCAAAGATTGCTACCATCTACAACTCCCATGATCCTTCAGTTCTCAGTAATCGGTCCTACCTCTAACAGAGTGTTCTTCTCTGTTACCATAGTAATGATGCGTGTAATTGCCATCACTGCACATTACCTAACTGCGATAATGTCTCACCACGACACTGGCCATACACTGGCCATATTGGTTGCACTTCAAGCAACTGACTGTCACGGGTGCTCCCGCGATCCCTGTCTCGGATGGCGGGTGCACCCGTGCCGCTCTGGGGTCCGGTTCCCGGCTGCACTCACCTCCCCCGGCTCCAGCGGCGTCCTCGCAGCTCCCACGGCTCCTAGGGGGCGCGCATGCTGGTTCGCTAAAATTTAAAGGGCCAGCGCGCCAATAATTGCCACTGGCCTGATTTAAATTCCAGCCCCTTTCTGTTGCTCTTGCTGGATCTTCAAACTCCCTAAAGAGAAAGCTCCTGTGATTCCTGCGTTCCTGTGGTCCTGTGTGCCAGTCCGTTCCTGTGGTCCTGCGATTCCTGATGTGAGTCCTGGTGTGCCTTCCTGTGCTATTCTCTTGCCATCTCTCCGGGTACAGACTGTCTCCTGTGTTACTACCTTGGCAGCCACCGCGGGCTAGTCGCACCTGTGGAACGACCTGGTGGTTTCCCGCCGAAGCAAGTCCATCCCGCTTTGCGGCGGGCTCTGGGGAACACCGGGTTCCACTTAGGCTCCAGTCCCAGGTCGGCTGGTACCATCTCCCGGGGTGGTCCAGAGCGTCCACAGACTCTCAGTCCTGAGAGTAAGATCTGGCCATGGACCCCGCCAAGGAGCCATGTCAGATACTGGCTGAACTTTCGAGTGTTGTCGCCTGGCAGTCGAAGCAGATTGCTGCCCAAGGAGAACTTTTAGGCCAAGTCGCTTCCACTCTTCAACAGCTGCTTGACTCCAGGCCTCAGCAACATGTTCCGGTGACTACTCCTGTAGCAGTTTCATTGACTACTCCTGCGACTTCGCCTGTCATCCCGGGTTGTTCGCCGGCACCAGAACCTAGGATGAGTCTCTCTATGCCTAACAAATATGATGACGATCCCAAATAGTGCTAAGGATTCATCAACTTGTGCTCACTGTATATTGAACTAAAGTCATCTCAGTTGGTCAGCGAGCGTTCCAAGGTGGCGTTCATCATCAGCCTCCTCACTGGGAAGGCCCTGGCCTGGGCTACTCCTCTGTGGGACAGGAACGATCCAGTTACGGCCACCCTTTCCAACTTCCTGGCAGAGTTCCGGTCCGTGTTTGATAAGCTAGCAATGTGGAAACAGCATTAATGAACCTACGCCCTGTCCTCACGGGTTAAGGATTCTTTGGCTGCCCGTGATCTGCCGACTACTCTGAGTGGTCTTATCACCTTGGCCACCCGTATTGATGTGCGGTTCTTGGAACGAGCTGAAGAGTTGTGGCACGAGCGTCCTCTAGTCCAGCTTCCATGTCCACGGTGCTCCAGTTTTCCAGCAGCCATTCCAGTCTCCCGTTACTCAGTCTGCTGGTGAACCTATGCAGGTTGATAGAGCTAGACTTACACCTGGGGAATGATCCAGACATTTCCAAGAACACCTTTGTCTATACTGTGCCATTTCCAAGCATCTCATCGGGACTTGTCCAGTGCGTCCCCAACGTCTGGGAAACGGCAGCACTTAGGGCTTTTGGGAGAGACGTCCCTAAGTGTGAATTCAGCTTCTCCACGTCTGATTATTCCGGTGCTTCTCAGTATTGGCACCAGTGCTCCCGTGCAGGTCTCAGCATTCCTGGATTCCGGTTCGGTGGGGAACTTTGTGGATGCCGCTCTCGTTTCCCAGCATCACATTTCGGTGGTTCCCCTCAAGTCTCCCCTCGTAATTTCTCGTAAGCGGACAGCGCACGGAACCTATCCGACTTCAGGTTGGAGCCTTACATCAAGAAGATTTGGTCTTCTATGTCTTGCCTCGCTCCACGTCAGCTCTTCTTCTGGGTCTTCCCTGGCTCCAGCTCCATGCCCCGATTCTCAATTGGAACACTGGTGAAATCCTGCGTTGGAGTCCTGAATGCCAATCCCGATGTATGGTGGCTCCACTTCCGGTCTTATCCTCTTCTGTGTCTTCCAACTCTCTGGAGGGTCTGCCAGCTTGTTACCGGAACTTTTCTGCTGTTTTTTCTAAGAAGCAAGCGGAGACCTTGCCACCACATCGTCCCTATGATTGCCCAGTGGATCCCCTGCCTGGCACCACCCCTCCCAGAGGTCGAGTCTATCCACTTTCGGTTCCAGAGACAGTTGCCATGTCTGAATACATCAAGGAGAACCTGCAGAGGGGATTCATACGCAAGTCCTCCTCTCCGGCTGGTGCAGGTTTTTTCTTTGTCACCAAGAAGGAAGGCTCCTTACGTCCCTGTATAGACTATCGAGGGCTGAACAAGATCACAGTTAAAAATCGCTACCCTCTGCCGTTGATTACGGAACTTTTTGATCGCCTACGCGGTTTCAGGGTGTTCTCCAAGCTGTATCTTCAGGGTGCATACAATCTCATCCGGATCCACAAAGGTGACGACTAGAAGACGGCGTTTAATACCCGTGACGGACATTTTGAATACTTAGTAATGCCCTTCGGACTGTGTAACGCCCCTGCCGTTTTTCAAGAATTTGTGAACGACATTTTCCGGGATCTTCTCTATACGTGTGTCGTGGTCTACCTGGATTACATTTTGGTATACTCTCCAGAGACACGTACGTCAAGTTCTTGGTCGACTTTGTGCCAAACATCTGAACGCCTGTCAAGGAGATATTAATTGTGAATGTATAAGATTGGTTTAACTATAGGGTAATTACAAACTTTGTTTAAATATTTGGCATCTATTGAAGCGTCCAGGCAGCTTTTATGACATCCTGGAGCTTTAACAGCCTGATAACCTCTGAACTGAAGACTGGTCTGTTCAGACCCCAAAGGACATTTGGTCTCCCTACCCCCCCCCCCCCCTCTTCTGCATCAGGATTTGGAAACAAAAGACTGTTTAAATATTCCTGGACTCTCCCCCCTCATTAAAACTGACCCTCTGGACTAATTAATGAATGGGAGGTTCTGAAATCTGAACCAAACTGAGAAGTTATAAAACAATATGAAATCCAAGAATTGGTGTTCACATTTTGGGGGCTGCTTGACAAGCTGAGTGTGTTCCTCATTTCTCCCACCTCCAGGGATCAGGATTTACTTTAAGTTTGTAAGTTTCTGTTATTTTCTCCCTTTTTATTTTATAACTGTTTTGCCGTGTTGTGTGTCATTTTATTTTATAATTCTTTTGTTTTTAATATCTTTTTATGCACTGATCAACTTTTTGTAATTAAAGCTTTTCACTTTAATTTTGGTCCCTGTATGCTCTGCGAACTCATAGCCTTGTGAAGTGTGGTTAACTGTGTGACTGCTGGAGTGCTGAGTGTGCATGTCTAGTGGTGTGACAAAGTGACTGCTTGAGAGCAAGAATTGATGTAGAGTGGGATACTTATTGGTCCCAGTATAAATGCAATAAGTGGTGGCAGCGGGTCTGGTCCTGGGGTGCTGGAGCTGTATGAGGTGTGATTTATGCTCAATTTGTGTCCTGAGTGAAAGGTGAGCGCAAGTTTGAGTAGGCTAAATTAACCCGTACAGTTGCACCCCAAGTCCCAAGTTATCTTGAGGTGGATGCAAAATCCGTAGGAGCTGGAGCGGTGCTCTTCCGGAAAGGGCCTAAGGCCGAACTTCCACATGCGTTATTTTTTCCAAGACCTTTTCCCCAGGTGAAAGAAATTATTCGATTGGAGACAGGGAGCTGTTAGCCATCAAGCTTGCGCTAGAAGAATGGCACTATCTTCTGGAAGGTGCTCTCCATCCCGTGAGTGTGTACACTGACCACAAAAACTTGTTATACCTTCAGAAAGCCCAGTCCAGTTGGTATCAAAATTCTGGCGTTCCTTATGTCACCAACTGCAGGTCAACCTTGAGTTTTCATCTGCCTATTATCCGCAGTCTAATGGTCAAGTGGAGAGGGCGAACCAGACCTTGGGCTGCTACCTCCGTCACTTCGTTTCAGCCCATCAGGACAACTGGGCTGACCTTCTACCTTGGGCTGAGTTCTCCTACAATTCCCTGGACTCGGGGTCTACCGACTCGGCTCCGTGGTCTATGGAGACGTCTATGGACGTATTCCTCGCCCGCCTCTCCCGTTGTCTACTCCCTCCGATGTCCCTGCGGTAGAAGAATTGGTGCAGGACCTCAAGTCTATTTGGGACCAGACCCGCCAGTCTCTTCTACGAGCTTCTGACTTACCAAGATCCAGGATGATAAGAAACGTCGACTTCCTCCTGTCTTCTCTCCTGGTGATAAAGTATGGTTGTCCTCCAAATACGTCCGGCTTAAGATACCCTGCTAAAAGCTTGGTCCTCGGTTCCTTGGTCCCTTTGAGGTAATCAAGCGCATCAATCAAGTAGCCTACAAGCTCCGCCTTCCTCCATCTATGCGCATCCCGAACTCCTTCCATGTCTCCCTCCTGAAGCCAGTCATCTTGAACCGCTTCTCCCAGCAATCCCCTCGTCCTGCTTCTGAAGCGGATTCCCCAGATGTCTATGAAGTTAAGGAGGTTCTGGACATGAAGATCATAGGGGGTAAGCGGTTCTTTCTTCTAGACTGGAAGGGGTTCGGGTCTGAGGAGAGATCTTGGGAGCCCGAGGAGAACATTTTGGATCGGACTCTCCTCCAGAGATTTCTTGGGACCAAGAAGAAGAGGGTAAGGCCAAAGGGGTGCACCCGTGCCACTCTAGGGTCTGGTTCCCGGCTGCACTCACCTCCCCCGGCTCCAGCGGCGTCCTCCGCAGATCCCATGACTTGGCGCGCGTGTCCCTGTTTCCTAGGGCACGCGTGCGCTGGCTCCCTAAGATTTAAAGGGCCAGCACGCCAATAATTGATGCTGGCCTGATTTAAATTCCAGCCCCTTCCTATTGCTCTTGCTGGATCTTCAAACTCCCTGAAGAGAAAGCTCCTGTGATTCCTGTCTGTTCCTGTGGTCCTGCGTTCCTGTGTGCCAGTCCGTTCCTGTGGTCCTGCGTTCCTGAGTGCCAGTCCGTTCCTGTGCTACTGCGTTCCTGTGTGCCAATCCGTTCCTGTGGTCCTGCGTTCCTGTGTGCCAGTCCGTTCCTGTGGTCCTCCATACCTCTGTGCCAGCTCCTGCGATTCCTGACGTGAGTCCTGGTGTGCCTTCCTGTGCTATTCTTCTGCCGTCTCTCCGGGTACAGACTGTCTCCTGTGTTACTACCTTGGCAGCCACCGCGAGCTAGTCGCACCTGTGGAACGACCTGGTGGTTTCCCACCGCAGCAAGTCCATTCCGCTTTGCGGCGGGCTCTGGTTCCACTTAGGCTCCGGTCCCAGGTCAGCTAGTACCACCTCCCGCGGTGGTCCAGAGGGTTCACAGACTCTCAGTCTTGACACTGACTACAACCAAACATAGTGATGATCACAAGACCTGCGCAGGCAGGTGCATGATATGTGATGTAGACATTTCACCAGCGGCCATCTTCTGTCCTGCGTCTTCGCTCCTGGGACAAAGTCACAGGAGTGATTAAAGAGCCAGTGGCATTTTAATTCTCCACCAATGTCCATATTTCGGTTAAGGGAAGCAAACTTTTAAGAAAGAAAGAAATGACATATTAGCTTATATTTTATTTACTTATTTGAATATGAATTAGGCTTATTCCTGGAATACCCCTTTAACTATTTCAAGGTGAACACAGAGAAAATCATCAATTTTTGTTTTGGATTTTTAGCACTTTTTCTGCTCACTGTAACATAAAATGTAATATGTTATCTTTATTCTCTGGTTCACTACAATTATGGTGATCCCTTATTTATGTAGTATACTAGCTGTAGCTCCAGGCGTTGCCTGGGATAGTAAATAACTGTTCTTAGCTGTAACAAAATAGAATGGGTAAACAAAAAATATCTACAGACTGTCTCAGACTATCTCTGTCACTGAATGTCTCCATCACTCGCCGTCTCTGTCACTGACCATCACTGACTGTCCCTTTTTTATAAACTTTTTTGACTGTCTGTGTCTCCGACCGTCTTTTTGAGTGACTGTCTCTGGCAGTCTCTTTCAGTGACGGTATGTCTCTGGCAGTCTCTTTCAGTGACTGTCTATCTCTGGCAGTCTCTTCCAGTAACTGTCTGTCTCTGGTAGTCTCTTTCGGTGACTGTCTGTCTCTGGAAGTGTCTTTCAGTGACTATTTGTCTCTGTCAGTCTCTTTTGAGTGTCTCTAGCACTCTCATTCCAGTGACTATTATACTCTTATTCCAGTGACTGTCTTTGACACTCTCATTCCAGTAACTGTCTTGGGCATTCTCATTCCAGTGACTGTCTCTGTCTCCGACTTGTCAATTTGGGAGATTTATCAGAAGTGTCTGAGAGTAGAACTACTCTAGTTGCCTATGGCAACCAATCAGAGCTCAAGTTTCCTTTTTGCACAGCTGTTTATAAATTACAGCTGAACTCTGGTTTCCACGGGCAACCGGAACAGTTTTACCTCAGACATTTCTGATTAATCTCCCCCTACCTCTGTATCCTTATCCATATTACCTCACACATAAGTGTCTTTTACTTATTGGCTATAGTACGAATCACAGCTCAGAGCTCATATTATTGACCTGTTGCAGAATAGCAACCAATCACGGCTCAGCTGCCAACTGCCACAGCAGCAGACAATGGCTCCTGTTTATGGTGGTTAATAAGTGGATTTTGGAAAGCGAGGGGTTAAAATTTCGTCTCAAAACCTGTGTAAAATTTGGTGATTGTTAATGCGACAGTACAGATTCCTTTATCGGACATACACACTTTCAGCTTTATATATTACAGATGTTTAGTTTGCCCAATCCTACTGAATATCGACAACTTTTCAGAGGCATAACTTCTGTATTCTTCTGTTGACAGGCGCTTAAAGGTCTTATTTTTTGCAAAAAGAATTGTTTTGCTAAAGTTTTTAGTGTTTTTTTTTTACGGAATTTTATAAAATTAAGATTTGCTGAAAATGACTCTATTAATGCATAGAGGAAAATTACTTTTAAGAGTAGCTGTCGACCCCAGAAGGTTCCAGCCTTTATGACCAAGACAACATTTCATCTTTTACAATGAGTCATTTGAAGCTGCCCACTCATATAAAATAAATGTTGAAATCAGCATATCCCCATCTCCCCACACACAATAACAATGCACCACTGGCTCCTCTGGGCTTGCAAGTTTATGGGGGAGTGATGGGAGACGGCTGCCAGTATAATGCTCATTCATACAGCATATTTTTCCTGTGAGTATAAGATGAAGTCAATTCACTGCAAACTTTAAAATGATAAAAACACACACACAACCCAACACTTAAAGGGTAGGGCTAGTGTAGACGTATTTGTCACTAAGGTGCATTGTTCACTGCTTCCTTAATTCTCACATAAGCCCCAGGGCGAATCAATAAGCAAAGGTAAGTGCTAGTATCTCATTATTCATTACATCTAGCCATTCTCATCCCCATTCAGATCCCTGGCTTGTAGTGTCACTACATATAGACCCTAAATCCCTAATACTTCATAACCCTACATGTATTTCACTCAGACATGAGTTCTTCAGGGGTTAAAGTAGGTCTGTAGATTTAGTTTTTAATGCCTCCGGCATTAGATTATAGCCATGGCCCGCCCCCAGCCCGCCCAGATTTATAGCGCTAAATGCACCTCTGGGTAATTCCCACAAATCCATATCCACCCAATCCACACAGAACAACAGTCCATCATGTGACCACAGCCTCCGCATCATCACCAAGCGCCGATCCCCCCAGGGTATCATATGACATTGTCACATGATCAGCAGGGCGGGGCAAGGGGCAGAAGCAATGGTCACAGTGAGACAGGAATCAAAGCCACACCCACTAGCAGGACTAAGGCGGACTTAACTTTCCGGCTTCCCATAGAGGTAAAGCATCAACCCATTGGGGCACATTTACTTACCCGGTCCATTCGCGTTCCAGCGGCGGCTTCTCGGACGAGCGTTTGGGTCTTCCGGCGATTCATGAAGGTCCTGCGCCCGATGTCCACCAGGTGTCACTGCTGCGCCGAGGTCCGCCGAGTTGCGTCGGAGTTCACTGATCTCTTCCTGGTGCATGTGAGTATGGCCCGTGCGACCAATTTTTTGTTTTAAATGTGGCGTTTTTTCCAAATCTGTCGGGTTTTCGTTCGGCCACGCCCCCCCCGATTTCCGTCGTGTGCAGGCCAGTGCCGATGCGCCACAAGCCAATCGCGTGCACCAAAAACCCGGGGCAATTCATGGAAAATCGACGCAAATCGGAAATATTCGGGTAACACGTCGGGAAAACGCAAATCGGGCCCTTAGTAAATGACCCCCATTGAAACAATTGTAGGTAGACAACCAATATGATTCACAAAAAAGGTGCACTCATATCCAACCCCATAATCCACATTACTCCAAGAATCCACATCTAAAGAATGTATCATAACTCCAATAGGGATTCCTATGAACATTCTGCACTTCTGCACTTGATGTTCATTCCCTCTATGAAGCATGCATAGGAGACAAAATCATTAATACCATTTGATTTTACCAAATCCAGATAGAAAGTCCACTGAGCCTCTTTTTTAAAGGATCAGTTTGCCCCACTCGCCACCTCTTGTTGACGATCTTACGAGTTCGATCCCTTGAAAAGTCAGGCATTTCGAATTTCCCTGATGATTCTGCCATACATGTTTTGCAATAGGGGTGGAGGTTGCAATGGCAAAGGAGGTTTTCCCTACATAATCCATAGGACATAAACATGTTGCCAGATACCCCCTTCCCCCCAAGGAGCAGTTGATAAAGTCTCGGATTGAATATTCCTTTCCAGTGTGGGCGCTTCTAATAACTTTAGATTGTCTACATGCTGAATGGCGACCACATTTGAAAGAGTCATTTGGTTTCCAATCCAGCCATATTACATCTGATTTAATTGGTGCCAGGAAGCTATGGACCAGCAAATCCCTCAAATTTCTACCCCCCTATATGTTATCACTAGAGATGGGAGAATCGATTCTAACGAAGTGGAATTCATTTAGAATTTCAGGAAAACTTCGGTTCTGCACGAATTCAAAGTTTATGGTGATTCGTGGGAACAAATTTTTTTTTCCCCCTTTATTAGCAAAATGGCTGCAAGCACAATGGGGAACATTTACTTACCTGTCCTGTTGACGCCGCCGATCCAGAATGTCCGACGATTCACTAAGATCGCGCGTCCAATTTCCTGCATGTGTCACTTCCCCACTGAGGTACGCCGGAGTTCAACATCTTCTTCCCGGTGCATGTAGGTGCTAATCTTACGACACAATTTTGAAAGTTAAATTCCGCGGTTTGTCCGAATCAGTCGGGTTACCCGACGGCCACGCCCCCATTTGTGTCGCATGCAAGCAAGTGCCGATGGGCCACAATCCGATCGTGTGCGATAAAAACCCGGGGCAATTCAGGGCAAATTGGAAAAATTTGCGAAACCCGATGGAAATGTGTCCGACAGACCCTTAGTAAATGTGCCCCAATGTGTTACATGGGGCAGAGAACTCTGGGAAGAAGAAAGGAACACCCTCGATCACATGTGCAGACATGTAAGCATGTGATATGATAAAGTGATTTTTTTCACAAAGTCCAGGGTGTCAGTTTTTGGGGTTCTGTATTCCCCAAATTTCAATTCTTTTTTGTTGCGCATGCGCAGAACTCCGGCTTCTCGGACGAGGGTGTGCAGCTACGAGGAGCTGCGAGCCGAAGATATCAGGGTAGGAGGAAAAGCCATACAGGGTGAAACCCAGGGATGGGCGAGAACGTGCTGGCGTCCCATGTTGGAGTTTTACATGCACATTTTTATTGCTCTTTTGTGAGTATGCTTTTAATCTAAATAAATCCTGAGTGTTAAACTGTACTACGCTATCTGCGGGTGAATTTCTTCCAGCGATCTACCGCAACATATGTTGCATACAGAGGAGGTCACAGGAAAAACGCAGCAGTGTTGATCTGAATAGCGGTATATTCCTATTGGAGGATTCAGGAATTTGTGCTGGAGGAGTGTGAACTACTTTGTGAGTGACATATTGGAAGAAGAAGGACTCACGGAAGCAAGAGAATCGGCAGCTCCGGTCAGAACTTATTTTCTATGATGTACAATCCTGTTGACAACATGCTCCTGGACTGGGCCATTCTTAGGTACCTCAGAAGGCAGTCACATATAATCAAAAAGAATCTGTCACGGGTGCTCCTGCGACCCACCTTCCGGGTCGCAGGCGCACCCATGCCCTCTCTGCTGCTCCGGTCCCCCGACGGCTCACTTACCTCGCCGTGATCCAGCACTGACTCCTCCGTGCACCTTGAAATTTAAAGGGCCAGTGCGCCGATAATTGGCGGTGGCCGGCCACCTGCTCTATTTAAATTCCAGCCCCTCCCTGTGTTCCCTGCCGGATCTTTGTGCCTTGTGCCCTAGAGCAGTGATGGCGAACCTACGACACGCATAGCCATTTTCAGTGACACGGCGCCCGCTGGAGAAAAATTGCTGTAGTGCAGGGGCGAACTGTTCGGGGCTGTCTGGGGCCGGTCCGGCTGACTGGCAAGCAACACCGTCTGACGTCCAGTGATGTGGTCTGCAGCGAGCATCTGCATCTCAGTCAGAGAAATCGCAGCTGCTGCTCCTGTCTTCCCATCCTGTGCAAGCAGTCCCGGCTTGCACAAAAGCGACCTGTGATGCACCTGCGCGGGAACATCTTCTACACAGGAGCTGAAGCGACCTGAAGAGGAGCGCTGAGGCATCGTTGGAGCACTCACAGTCCTGTCTCTGTCTAAGGGCATTAGAGGGGGTTAATGTGCACTGCTTTAGGGAAGGGGGTCAATTTTGTCCGTTATATGTTCATTTAGCCTAAAATATACATATTTCCAAAAGATAAAAAGAGAAAAACCACCATACAATTTGTTATGCAATTTCTCCCGAGTACAGAGACCCCCCACATGTGGCCGTTACTTGTTTTATGGGCGCACAGCGAGGCGCAGAAGGGAAGGAGCACCCGGCAGCTCCCAGGATTTTAGTTTTCTCATTGGCCCCTTTTGTAGGCTACAAAATTTTATTTGATATTTTCTAAGTATAACAAAAATCGTTTTTTTCCTAAAGGTGATACACTACGCGAGTTAGGCTCGTTATTTTCGCGAATTTTGACACGCCAAGCTCAAAAGGTTGGCCATCACTGCCCTAGAGAAAGCTGTGTTCCATGCCCTTTGCTGTTATTGTGATTTCCGATTGTGACCCCGATTCCATTCATGACTACGCTCCACCTCTGCCTGTCTTGACCTCTTGCTACGTCCCCGACTGATTCCGTGCTGCCCGTCCTGACCTCCTGCCTGTCCCCGACTATGATTTTGCTCAACGTCTTTGTACCTCGCCTTGGCTGCCACCGCGGACAAAGTCACGCTTGTGGAACGACCTGGTGGTAAAAAAAGACAAATGCCAGCTCACCTCCCCAACTGGTGTCAAGTCCGGCACGGGTCACCTCTCTGCTGGGGTATAACAATTGCGGGAGAAAAGAAATGCACGGTCCAGCCAGGCTCCAAACACCGAGAGTTTCTTTATTTATTGCATATTCTTGAATCAAGTAGTCCACTCAGACAGACTGATAAAATGCCTATGCGTTTCGGACAGTCCCCTTGTCCTTAGTCATGGCTAAAGTACAATGAAATGGCTACACATTTATAACCCAATACAATCAATGGTACCTCCCCCCCCAAAAATCACAGCCATTTCCGTTGCTGCCTACGTTAAACATAATGCTCATATCCAAACATCTGGTGATACAGCAATCCTAAATTAGATTAGAGATGCCCAAGGTAGAAAAACAGAAACATCATATAATATCTCACAGTATAAAACGTTACATCAGATCGAATGGGGAAATCGCGGTATCACGGACGAATCATGTCACGTCACATGACTTAAGTCAGTTGACACGTCCAGACCACATGATCCTGTCACGCCATGCTATGAGTTGTATAGCAACCCATGGATGCATTAGCCTTGTTTTGAGTCCTGATCATGGGAGGCTATGCACCACTCGAGGATTGTTGCGGCGAAGGGACTGGGACGAGGAGGAATCCTGTCGGCACCGCAGCGGAGATCCAGGACGAAAACCTGAGGAAGACAACGAGGTTCGAGCAGCACCGGCGGGGATCCAAGCGGCGCAGCCGAGACAACTCCCCCAAACGTCAGGGTAGGTGCCAATAAATCTGGGATAAACAGAATAGAGAAAAGGGATTAAAATTGTGGCTAGTAATAAAAACAACAATTTGAACACATAAATCAATTAAAAGAAATAACAGAACACCAAACCAGAACTGGTACTGTATAAAATACATTGTTAGGAGCAATACTTCCCATACATCATTATAACATCTTGTAATGCATCAGAGCCTAGGGGAAAGACATAACACAGATTAATAGTGGTATATTAACTACCTTCTCATATTAAGTCATTGTGGAAAACAGGTTTCTAAGGAAAAAATCCAATAAGCCTCTCTATTGGCTAGGTGGGCTCCAGTGTTACAACCCCTAATGTTCATGTGGACCTTTTCAATGACATAAGTGCTAAGTGAGCGAGTGTCCCCATTATGTACTTTGACAAAATGTTGTGATGCACCAGATAGGTTCCAACCCTCGGGATTCAAGATATCGCGTAAAGGCTCCGAGAACCTAACTTTAAATTTACGGGTCGTGTGTCCAACATACATTAGGTTACACGTAGTACAATGTAGAATGTACACTACATTGTCAGAATTAGAGTTCAAGAATTTTTTTATGAAATATTTCCACATGCCATCACTAGAAGAAAAGGACTTCTTTTTGTTGTTTGCAAATTTACATGTATGACAGCGGGAGACACCACATTTATAGAAACCCTGGGTAGATAGCCAAGTTGATTTAGGTTGTGTGGTAAATAAAGAAGGGGACAGTAAGTTCCCTAAACTTTGGCCTCTCCTAGAGACAATCCTACAACCATTATTAAGGATCTTCTCAAGTATGGGACCTGTTTTAAGTAGGGGGATATGTTGATTAACAATGTTGGAGGTAGCCTTGAACTGTGAGCTAAACTGCAAAACCAGTGTAGGGGTGTAGGAGAAGTCAGAGACCCTATTGCGATTGTAACTTAGTTTACCAGGTTGTTGTGGATATATAAGGTTGTTTCTTCTCCTGTTAATGACTCTATTATAAGCTCTCTCTAGTGTCCACTTAGGCCAGCCCCTGCTTCTCAATCTGTTACATACTTGTGTTGCCTCCGTGCAGTATAAAGAAGTATTGCTGCAATTCCTCCTCACCCTTGTTAACTCCCCCACAGGAATGGCCTGAATCGTATGAGGTGGGTGTTGAGATTTGGCGTGTAAGATTGTATTACCTGCCGTAGGTTTGCAGTATGTTCTGGTGGTAATATTTGCACCGCTAGTGACGTGTAGGGATAAATCAAGAAAGGAAATTTCACTTCCTTTCACAAACTCTACATTCTCTGAGGAATGCTTCCAGCACCTTGTTGAATCTATGCCACGAAGAATTGAGGCAGTTCTAAAGGCAAAAGGGGGTCCAACCCGTTACTAGCATGGTGTACCTAATAAAGTGGCCGGTGAGTGTATTTTATACAGTACCAGTTCTGGTTTGGTGTTCTGTTCAGTCTTTTAATTGATTTATGTTTTCAAATTGTTGTTTTTATTACTAGCCACAATTTTAATCCCTTTTCTCTATTCTGTTTATCCCAGATTTATTGGCACCTACCCTGACGTTTGGGGGAGTTGTCTCGGCTGCGCCGCTTGAATTCCCGCCGATGCTGCTCAAGCCTCGTTGTCTTCCTGAGGTTTTTGTCCTGGATCTCTGCTGCGGTGCGCACAGGATTCCTCCTCGTCCCAGTCCCTTCGCCGCAACAATCCTCGAGTGGTGCATAGCCTCCCATGATCAGGACTCAAAACAAGGCTAATGCATCCACGGGTTGCTATGACGTGACACGTGACGGGATCATGTGGTCTGGACGTGTCACCTGACTTAAGTAATGTAACGGGACAAGATTTGTCCCTGATGCCGCGATTTCTCCATCCGATCTGATGTAACATTTTATACTGTGAGATATTATATGATGTTTCTGTTTTTCTATCTTGGGCATCTCTAATCTAATTTAGGATTGCTGTATCACCAGATGTTTGGATATGAGCATTATGTTTAACGGATTGTAGGCGGCAACGGAAATGACTGTGATTTGTGGGGGAGAGGTACCATTGATTGTACTGGGTTATAAATGTGTAGCTATGTCATTGTACTTTAGCCATGACTAAGGACAGGGTGACTGTCCGAAACGTGTAGACATTTTATCAGTCTGTCTGAGTGGACTGCTTGATTCAAGAATATGCATTTCTTTTCTCCAACGACCTGGTGGTACCGCACCATAGCAAGTCCAACCCGCTTTGCGGCGGGCTCTGGTGAAAACTGGGTCCACTGAGATTCCGGTCCCAGGTGTCGGCTTACGCCATCGTCTGCGGTGGTCCAGTGGGTCCACTACCCCAGAAGCCTGACAGGAACCAAAGAGGACTGTTTCCATATGCTGACCTGCAACGTGCATCTTCACTTTTGACTATCTTAGCCCTGGTTTGAGGAAATGACCCCTAAGTAATGGCTCTTTGTGACACTACAGTAGGTTTTGTCTTTTCCTTGTTTCTTAATACCATTTTCCTTTTGTTTTCTTATATTATTTTATGTTCTGCCACAGGTTTGTAAATTTGTTTACATCCCTGCATTTCGAGTTCCTGTTGGGTGTTTACACCCTTTTACAGATTGTACAAATGACCTGATAACTGATCGGGGAGTGTCGGAGAGCTGCAATGCTACCTGTGATGACTGCAGAGGATTGAATCGTTGGAGTGTGCCTTCAGGATTATGTGGCTTAGTAATAAAAATGTAAACCTCCATGTTTGTATTAATTTGCAATTAACTCTGGACAGTGTTATCTGCTAAGCAAAAATATGAACAAAGTCAGTATGTGGCAGTATGGAAAAGATGGTGTACCACACTGCTGTGAACAGAAATCTGGCTATCCAGTTGATATACACTCACTGGTCACTTTATTAGGTACACCATGCTAGTAACGGGTTGGACCCCCTTTTGCCTTCAGAACTGCCTCAATTCTTCGTGGCATAGATTCAACAAGGTGCTGGAAGCATTCCTCAGAGATTTTGGTCCATATTGACATGATGGCATCACACAGTTGCCGCAGATTTGTCGGCTGCACATCCATGATGCGAATCTCCTGTTCCACCACATCCCAAAGATGCTCTATTGGATTGAGATCTGGTGACTGTGGAGGCCATTTGAGTATAGTGAACTCATTGTCATGTTCAAGAAACCAGTCTGAGATGATTCCAGCTTTATGACATGGCGCATTATCCTGCTGAAAGTAGCCATCAGATTGTGGTCATAAAGGGATGGACATGGTCAGCAACAATGATCAGGTAGGCTGTGGTGTTGCAACGATGCTCAATTGGTACCAAGGGGCCCAAAGAGTGCCAAGAAAATATTCCCCACACCATGACACCACCACCACCAGCCTGAACCGTTGATACAAGGCAGGATGGATCCATGCTCTCATGTTGTTGACGCCAAACTGACCCTACCATCTGAATGTCGCAGCAGAAATCCAGACTCATCAGACCAGGCAACGTTTTTCCAATCTTCTACTGTCCAATTTCGATGAGCTTGTGCAAATTGTGGCCTCAGTTTCCTGTTCTTAGCTGAAAGGAGTGGCACCCGGTGTGGTCTTCTGCTGCTGTAGCCCACAGAACTGCCGCTCACTGGATGTTTTTTCCATTGCATCCTTTATGTGTCTTCTCCCTCTGGTAATGGTCCTGAGTCGACACCTGCCTTTTTAAAAAAAAAAAAAAAAAAAATAAGATTGAGCACATTGTTATAGACAGCATGCATGGTATCATTGCAACAGATTATGCACTTCTACTAATAGGGGTCAGAGGACCCCCTGGACCACCGCGGGAGATGGTACTAGCCGACACCTGGGACCGGAGTCTAAGTGGCACCTGGTCTACACGAAAGCCAACTGCAAATTGGGATGGTCTTGGGGACCTGGGCAGCGCCACGGAGAGGGGCACGGGTGGTCCCGCGATCAGTGACATGGATAGTGGGGGCACCCATGACTTAAAGACACCCACATGGCACAATATGAAGTGGTAAGTAGGGGCTCCTTGAATGCAATCCATTTTGGGGGTGGAGGGTTTAAAAATCTTACCAAGTTCTTTTCTTTTTTGAGAGCTGCTCCAACTCCACTCATCTGGAAGCATAAGTGCAGTTATCTCCTTCCACACTGTACGTTTTGCCACTGTCAGCATAGAACTGCTCCCTCGTCTTACAGTAGTGGATGATGCTGCAGTAACGTAATCAGTTTCTGTACATACATTATTTTATCTTCTGAAAAACCTAGCTAGGTCAGGCCCTCCCACTTGACCTGGTCTGCTGGACAAACCAACACAAATACGGCCTTTATACATTGGACAAAATAGTGCCACCATATGTGGCATATGGAGAATCTGTACCGCAAACACTTAAAAAATAGGATATACTCTATTTTTTATCTTGCAGTATGACAGCAAGTGCATGGTGCAGAGAGAAATACTGTGATGAGATACATAGCCGCATTTCCTATTGAAGTCAATGGGGCCATTTTTAGACTCAAAAATAATTACGGTGCCAGTTGTGTGTATGAGGCCTAAGGTCACCAGAATTTTTATTAGCTTCTAAAACACGTTGGGGCTCATTTACTAAGGGTCCGCGTCGGACAATCTCATCCGGACCGGTAAGTAAATATGCCCCGTTGACTTTAATGGGAAATACGGCATAGCTCACTGCACCTTGAATTTTCTGTGCAACCATAACACAAAAAAATATAACAGGTCCTATCTGTTGAAGTTTTGCGTCACTGTCTCTGCACTGCAGTGGGTTGCCTAGGAGAACAGGCCACGCAAGTGCTAGCTCACTCTATTTTTTGCTGATAAGGCTCACTGACGGTGTCTTACAAGCAACAGATTGGTGACACATGGCCTGGCCTCAAAAACGGGGCAACAAAATGCATAGGGTCATGTGCATGAGGCCTAAGGCTAAGAAGCAGCCAAGGATTCAAACCTTGAGATCTTTCCCTATACCAGTCTTCAGCTGGTATTCTTTCCCAAACCTGAATTCCCTTGTTTTCTGTCTTTGTATGTGATCACTGGTGGAATGACTACTGTTTTGACCTTTTTACGTTCTTTGAAAGTTGACATATTCTTCACTTGTGACTTTTGGTGTGGACTTGGACATAGTTATTGATTTTGATCTTGACGTACAATGCTGGTCTTAGATAATGTTGGCCTGTTGTTGGCTTGGACAGCTTGCATGTGTGTTATGAATATGACTATATTTTCTAATTAAAGTTATTCAAGACAGCAGGGGCGTTACTAGGGTGGTAAAAGATACGGGGCATGGGCCCCAATGCATATGTAGCTCTCTTACAGTAATGCCCCCTCCTGTACATAACTCCCTCACATGTGGTTGTGCCAATAACAACTTTACTGAGGGTGTATACAGCTACTGAAACCACAAGAGAAATCCCTACTTTTTCCCTCCAGTGACTGCAGGTGACGTGTCCTTCATCTTCTCCATTAAGCCCAGCATCATCACATCTTATGTTCCTCATTGTCCCTACATCTTGGACAGTGTTATCCTGCTGCTGCTCCTAACAATCTCCCCCAAATAACGTAAGGCTTGCATTTAACAACACCAAGAAATGTGAACACGCCCCAAGAAGAGGGATCCTCCCTCTTAGGTACTATGAGAATATACTAGAGAATCTTAGAGACCGTGGGGGTCATTTACTAAGGGCCCGATTTGCGTTTTCCCAACGTGTTACCCGAATATTTCCGATTTGTGCCGATTGTACCTGAATTGCCCCGGGATCTTGGCGCACGCGATCGGATTGTGGCGCATCGGCGCTGGCATGCACGCGACGGAAATGGGGGGGGCGTGGCCGAACGAAAACCCGACGTATTCGGAAAAACCACTGCATTTAAGAACCGAAAATGTGTCGCTTGAGAAGCGCTTACCTTCACCTGGTCCAGCTCGGTGTATTCCGACGCGTTCAGATGATTTTCAGCGCAGCAGCGCCACCTGGTGGACGGCGGAGGAACTACCTTCATAAATCCCGTCCGGACCTGAATCCTGTTCAGAGAACGCACCACTGGATCGCGAATGGGCCGGGTAAGTAAATCTGCCCCCGTGTGTGTGATTCTTTGCATACACATTATATAATATGTATTTATATATTAATACTAAAATTAGAAGCAGAGATTATTACATTCAGAGTGAGACACAGGTTTTATTGTGCAATCCAAAACATGTGTATGCTTACAAGGACTCATTCATTCCTGTTCTTACAGGGTCCTTCTCTCAAAAGAAGGTAGATCTAAAAAACAGAAGCAATAGAAAATAGAATTACATAATAATAAACATTTTATGCAACATATATGTTTCTATGTTTTTTTTTTTATTACATAGTTTACTCAAAAAGTGTTGGGTAAAATCTGTGCATTTGTTTTTATTTTTAGGGAAAATATATAATAATCCATATGTGGAAAGCATAACAATTTTTCATTAAAGAATTATATATTAATGTACTCCGGAGGGCAGAAATTATCATTGGATTTTGTTTGGAAGCCTGGATATGAGATACTTACTTGATGTTGGAAGGTAAGCACGAAAAGTGTTCCCTTTTTAATCTGGTAGAGGGCGCTCTTATCAAGAAGCTATGAACATGTTGTTTTAGTTATCTCCAGTTCTTGTTGTACACTATGAAAACAATTTCTTGCTCTAATGATTGTAGACTGAATTTCTCTTAGCATAGTAGTATGAGTAATGCTTCTACTTCTTTACCTGTAATGATTTTTTGATTACTAGTTTATTTTGCTTTTACTGTTTTTATACACTTTTGTTTTAACCTGTTGGCGCTCAGCGTCCGATATATCAGACGATGAGCGTGGTGACTTAGCGCTCAGTGTCCGATATATCGGACGCTGAGCTGATGCTGGTTCAGCTCAAGATCTAAACCAAACCGGCATCGGGAAACATCGGGTGCCAGCTATAACTAATAGCCGGCACCCCAGTGTAACATCCGCGGATGGAGTGGGCTCCGATTGCGGGTGTTTAACCTGTTAAATGCGAGGGTCAGCGCGACCGCGGCATCTAACATGCCTCTGGTGGGTCTTTCCCACCACAATGCCCCCCCCCCCAAACCGCTTTGGGGGGTTGCCGATCGGACCCCAGAGATGACTGCAGGCACTGCCGATAAGATGGCGTTTGTGATGTCATCTTACAGGCAGAGTGTCAGCCTATGCATGTGCATAGGCTGACATTGCAAATACCCTGCTAATACCCTGCAATACATCAGCATTGCAGGATATTATCATGAACAAGCAATCAGATGATTTATCAGATGATAAATCACTAAAAATGCCCATAAGCCCCATAACACATAGAGACATATAACGCAAAAAATCTAAATCATAACACAAACCCCACATATATATATATTATAACAATATCCGTAAAAACCCATAGAATAAAACTAAATAATTATTGAACCCACACAATGAAAAAAAACTGTTAAATACCTGCCAAAAATTATTATTTTAACCTATTGAATACTACAAAAAAATGCAATAAAAAGTGATTTAAAAAAACATATGTACTCCAGAATTATACGAGTGCAAAGTACAACATCTCCCGCAAAAAAGAAGCCATCAACCAGCTCTGTAGCCACAAAAGTTAAAAAAGGTTATGCCACTTGGAAGACGGCAATGCAAAAATAGATTTCTTCCCACATTAGGGTTTTATTTGGCAAATTTAGCAAAACTTAAGAAAAAATATTCATTTATGGTATCCCCGTAATCGTATCGACCCATAGAATAAAGATAACATGATTATTAGGATTTACGGTGAACACAGAAAAAAAAGGAAAAAATCCAGTACAGAATTGATTATTTTCTACTCCTGCCCTCAAAAAAAAGTTCAAAATTTTCAACAATAGGGGATACCAACCCCAAAATGCTAACACTGGAAAAAGCATCTCATCCTGAAAAAAAATGCCGTCACATGGCCTCAACAATGAAAAAGCGAAAATTTTATAGCCTGCAAAAGGGGCCAATGAGGAAATTAAAATCCTGGCAGCTGCAGCGCCCTCCTTCCCTACTGCGCCTCGCTGTGCGCCCATAAAACAATTCACGGCCACATGTAGGGGGTCTCTCCACTCAGGAGAAATTGCTGAACAAATTGTATGGTGGATTTTATCTTTTTATCTTTTGGAAATGTGTAAATTTTAGGGCTAAATGAACGTATAACCGGCACAATTTGACCATTCTAAATTTCCCCTCCATTTTGATTTCATTACTATGAAGATCTCAAGGGGTTAACAATCTTCCTAAAAGCGGTTTCTGATAGCTTGAGGGGTGCAGATTTGAAAATGGGTTGATACATAGGGTTTTTTTGATGCAAAATATGTAAAATTTCATTAAAAACGGTATTTATCCCCAAAATAGTCAATTCTGAAAATACGGAAAATCGCTATTCGATTTGTAGGCCGCGTGACATCAAAATAAATTATCCAGACATTTCAAAAATTATGAAAATGTAAAGTAGACATATGGGAAATGTTATTCAGCAACTTATTTAGGTGGTAAATCTATCTGCCTGAAAACACAATGATTTCAAATTTCGACAATGGCAAATTGTTAAAAAAATTTCATTTTTTCTTTTTTTTGTAAATTAAACGCAAAACTTATCTGCCAAAATTTACAACTAAAATGAAGTACAACATGTGGGGAAAAAACAATCTCAGAATCGCTTTGATAAGTAACAGAGTTCAAAAGTTATAACCATATAAAGCGACACAAGTCAGAATCCAAAAAAAACGGGCTGAGCCTTAAGCTTTAAACTGGCTGCGTCCTTTATTTATCATTATTATTACTGTTGGAACTATTGTATTGAGACACATTTTGTACTGCACTGCGGAGACCTAATTTTGTTACATAAAGAAATTATTACTTTGAACTATGAAAGGATTTCTCAGGAAGGTTTACACTGATCTCATCCATGTTAGTTTGGTCATCTTGTTAATCCTCAGAGAAATGTTTTGTTTTTGTGTTATCGTTTGTTTACTCCCCAACTTCCAAGCGCCCCTGCACTTCTTACTTGTAGAACAAATTACAGTTTTTAGTGACATCATTTAATTTCCCATGCAAGGTAGTGGAAAGCTGTGAAAAAAATCAAAATCCTGCAACATTTTTGAAAACAAAACTTAATTGCAATGTTTTCTTAGGCTCTTTGTTTTTACAGCTTTTTCTACGCGGTCCAAATTACACATCCCCTTATGCAGCGGTGCCTAACCTCCAGCCCGCAAATCCTCAAGTTGACACCTCTTGCAGGGCCAGGATGAGGGGTAGGCGAGCAAATAGGTTACCAGTCTCGTCTATTGCTTTTTGCATGCCACCCCGGCCCTCCATAGCGATCAGCGGTGTGCATCCTTAGATAATGGTGATCCTGCTACTGCCTGTGTCCAGGGCCGGTGTTAGGGGAGGAAAACTGGGCAATTGCCCAGGGTACCCTGTTCTAAAGGTGCCCCCAGCATGTGAACTTTTGTGGGCAGAGGATGTATTGCTCTTTAAATGCCTTGGACATTTCTCTTTGTGCGTATTTGTGGGTGTTATATTTTTTAACTTTTTTTAACATACCCCATTGCTAGGGAACAGCGAAAACATTGCCAAACTATGTTGGGATTCGTTCTTGTTTTTGAGGTGGGATTAACTTTCTTGCCCCCTTCCTGCAGGCTTGGGATTTTTCATTTATTGATTTCAGAAAGTTTTCCCTGTTCTCTATTTTGGGATCCATTGCCATTTTTGGCTTGGAGTTAATTCCCTAGCCCACTTCTGAATCATTTCATATTTTTGGTTTGGGAGTATTTTACTAGGGTCTCCTAGGAAAATTCCTACTCATAGTTTGGGATTTTTCCATTATCCCCTCTGTTGGGATGTTTTTTGAAAGCTGTCCTTGTCTCCTTTGTTGGATAGACTTCTCAATTGTGATTTGTCCTACTTATTTTTCCTGCTGGGATCCATTCATGAACACATGAGCCTAATGAACAGAAAAATATCTTGCAATCTTTTTCATATGACACTTTCCTCCGTTGATGGGGATATTCTCATGTTGTACACCTGGAAGGGCTGCATTTTGACAAAGTAAAGTGCCTTCCTTTTCACATTTCAGTGACTTCCTCTGATCGCTATTGTTTTTCTAATTGCAGGGGAAGCTGAGGATGACTATGAAATGCTTCCCACTGAGTACAGCAGACTCCCATTGGTCTGCTATTCACAGGCTTTTGTATGACAGAAAGAAAGTCACTGGAAGAAGCTGTTCTTACACATGTCATTAAAGCAGGGTGGTCCAAGTTCGGTTTTCAAGGGCAACAAGGACAGAAGATTTTTAAAGGAAAACACAGAATGAATGTTTTGGTTATAATATCATAATATAAAATGAGGAATACACATAAAGGCCATTTAGTTTGTACTTTTAGCCCATGTTTTTATCCAACTCCAGTTCTCTTAAGTAAAAATGGCTTTGAATCACACTGGGGCTTATTTATTAATCAGGTTATGCCAAAAATGTTCTACTCTAGGGAAAGTTCTTAGGATGTAAGATCAATTTTATGCCCCTATAAAAGATGTCAGCAACAAAGTGTTTAATTGTTTGATAACTGGATATTTTAACAATTGGATAGCCAATTACAAGACTAAGCTATAGACATGAGTGGAGCTGCAACACCCTGTGTATAAGGCCGGTGGCACACATGATGTTTTGAACCCGTTTTTGGACCGTTTTAAGCAGTCCGTTAAAAAAGGCATGCATTTTTGACCAGTTTTGATAATTGGTAAAACCGGTTAAAAACGGACTGCTTAAAAACGCCACATGTGCCGCCAGCCTAAGGTATAAATATGACACTAACCCAATTGAAATTTTATAATGATTCGGAATTGTGTAGAATATATGAAAAAGGCTGCATTCACACTACAGTATGGGGGACGTATATAAGGCCGATATACGTCCCCCATACACTTCTATGGGCTCGCGGCGCCCTACGGGAGTGTTACGGTGCCGCACACGTGCGGCACCGTACCGCTCCGTAGCCCGGGAAAAGACAGGACATGTCCTATCTTTTCCCGTATTACAGCGCCGCGGCCATACATCGCTATGGTGCGGCGGGCTCACGGCAGTGTGCATGTAGCCAAAGTCTGATACATGTCATTTCACAAGCTATGGATGTGACTTCCATGTGAATTAGGATTTGAAACACTTCATTCAGCAGGTTCCACTCCCCCTGAACAAAACAGCGCAGCAGCAAGTGTCTTTTTTTCCAAGGAGGAAAGGAAGGTAAATGAAAGTGTAACGGGAAACTCCTGATGCAGTTGTGAGCTAAACCTTAGTGAGGATAAATAAATTGCATCTACCACAGTCTAATACAAACTACATCTGTTGCCACAATCCCTGCCTCATCACAGTTGGGTCGCAGTCATGGGGTGAGTTTAAATTGCACCATGAAACACAATTTAAATGCAGCTGGTTATCTGTCTCTAATGAAACACACACAATCAGAAAGAAGCATCAATGATTGATTGGTATTATAAAAGCCATGGCCCCCTGTCACGGCAGATACATCAAGAGGCATAGGCTGCGCAGACTTGGCGCAGTGTTGCATAAAAACCAGAGAGCAAATGTCATGCCAACCCACTGCACTGATGGCCATGCCCCTCCATACCTAGCCGTAAAAATTATTTCAGTGCTTCTACGTGAGGCTGCTTTCACACATTCAGTAGGGTGGATCATAATGGGTGAGAACATATCATTGAGTGGCGCTGCTACTACTATTTTTCACTCCACTCCTGATTTGGACATCGGAAACTGATGTGTGAAATACTAAGGCAACATTCACACGAACGTATGGATATGTTTGCCGCGATGGAGAGGAGGAGTGGTGACCCCTTCCCTCTCCATAGCGATGCATGACGCACAGAGCCGTAACACAGGAAAAGATAGGACATGTCCCATCTTTTCCCAGTGTCTGGAGCGGTATGGTGCTTGGTGAGCCCAATGCCTCCCCCCTCCATTGTATTAGCCGGTGCTTGTTCCTGCATGCAAGTATTGAAATGCATCTGCAATCAAGTTCCTTCTGACTGCGTTTGAATTGTGTCTTCAGTGTGAACCTGGCCTTAGGGCTCATACACACCACAGGGTTTTACGGACCTGCCCTAGTTATATTTTCCAGCTAGTACAGGCCCAGATGGCACATTGTCCTAGTCGCCCTTCATGCCAAGAGTTGGAGCCACTGAATTTTCCCACATTGGGCACATCACATGCCGCACTTTCAACTATAAATCTGCGTTATTAATTTTTTTACTTGAAAAATTTCATGTTATGTGTTTTGTAGAAGCTTCTGGTTTGGACATACAAATGCTCCATCCATAATAGTGTAGTGTGAATGCAGCTTGAGCCTGCATCTTCTGTCGTCCCTGATATCTCCAGCCCATCCATCTCTCCCCTCACACTAATAAGCCATTGATGAATGCAGGGAGCGGTGAGGCATGGACGAGGACATTAACACTCTCCCCAGCAGGGCCACACACACTCATTAGAAAGCCTAATACATGATGATCCGCCGCCTCCTTCTCCTGTCAGCCCCTTCACATCATTAGCTCCTGCAAATTGATTAACACTGGGATGTTGTGCACTAGGCTGGGAGGCAGCAGGAAGTGAAGGGAGCACGGGCGCGCGGTGCCTACTGGGAGATGTAGTCCCAGGCGCGCACACGGCTTACACAGAGACCTCGGCACAGCCTACGTTTCCCGGCGGCACCTGGGAGCGTCACTTTGCTGGATCGCAGCCTGTGCTTACATTTGTGTCCATTGTATTGTGCTGTAGATTTCAGCGGCCGCCTGTATTGCAGAGCGCTGAGTATGGGCGATGAGCAGGAGATCATGTGTAAGCTGGAGAGCATCAAGGAGATCAGGTGAGGACAAGGCATTGTTGTGGACGTGCAGGTTCTGAGTAGTGTGCACAGTGCACCTACCATCTCACAGCATGGATGCCCCAGCCATCCCTAGACTCCATCAATCCACCTATAGTCTGGGGATTGGACAATCCCTACCAGAATTGAATGTTCATTGTATAGTCATTGTATATGTGTGCACCATCCTGCAACATTGTAGAAAATGTCATTGATGTACAGTATTTTCTAAAGAAGAACTGTGGCTATAGGTGGGATTTTACATAGCAATTGCCTCCAGGATACAACATATGTACTGCACTAGCATAGTGTATAGACTGATAGCGAGAAGTATATGTGGTCATAGGCAATAAAGAATATAACTGTTTTATTTCTCTACAATGTCCCCATCCTTGCAAAATCTATAGCACCGTATATATTAACATAGCATTAGTTCATTGGGACCAGACACTATGGAAAACTCAAGGTTAACGCTCAATGGATGTCTGCTATACTGTAAGGAAGAAGGGTTATGATATATGCAATAGGGAAGGGGGATACAACTGGTTAATGCAAATACCTGATATATCCAAAAACTGATTGTGGTTGATGTAGGTGGCGGGATTGTGTTTCTTTCATTGTGTATCTTGTAATTGACCATTATTATTATTATTATTATTATTATTTAGTATAAAATCACATTGTTGTTGAGAACCCAGTTAGTCACTTCAAGTAAAGGGGTTAATTCTCGCTTTGAGCCGTGGGGGAGTATATTCACTGATTTCACAATGTGACCAGTCAAGAGATTCTCACCCCTTTCACAGGCTTTTAAATGTCTCTTGTACATGTACAATGGCTAGAAGCCTTTCCAGTGGGAGTCAAGAGTCACCGCATCTGTGGACAATAGGGGAAGGCACTAAATGCATCTGCTTTCACTGATTAGTATTCACTTTCCCATTACGATGGTGATACTACAGTCAACAGATTGTTCTTTTTCCGGATCTTCTTTGTAGACTTTCCTAAGATATGTATTTTACTAGAAATAAGGTACATTCACATAATCTTGCAGTAGCAAAATGTTCTGCATATTGCTAACATGGAAAATGTGTTGCACTTTCAGGCTCAAATTTTTTTTTTTTTTTTTTTTTTTTTTTGTGTGTGTGGTAGTAGAATCACTGCAATAAATTACTACACGTGAATTAATGTTTACTTCTTTGTTGGGAGCCGGCATTAAAGTAGAACAAATTTGGCAATTTGGAATTAAGGAAATAAGAAATTGAAAAATTCCACCATCAGTGTTTACTCCAAGAATTCCCCTTCAAGACCTTTTACATTAAATAGTCTATTCATATAAAAATCCAAATCATGTTTGAAGGCAATGGTATGAGCTGATTATTATCAAAATTACATTGTTTCTTTGATATGAGTATATTTATCTATCACATATGAGAGGCAATAATCAAACTCATGACTATTAAAGGGATGTAAAAGAAGGCCCTTGTGCCTACTGGAAATGTTTCTTGTAGCTGTCAAAAGATCTTATAATAACATTCAGCCCTGCAGGCAACTTCAAACACTGCTTCCCTGCTAATACATCAGCGCACTACAGGCTGCTGTCTATGTAAGTGTATACTCTAGAAATGAGATGCAATCTAGAAGACCGTATACATTTTATGAACTAACTGCACGAGACCAGATTTTGACAAAACTTACAGCTTACAACATAGAGCAGGAATTTTCCATGTTTTATTTTATCTTGGGCAGGGCTGGATTATACTGAGGGCTCCAGGAATATGCGCCCCGGGCCCCCACCACTCTACTCATAAGGGCTCCCCTGCCACCAGTGTCTTTGGGAGTGATGCGCAGCCGCGGTGCCAGTCTCCAAGTTGTTACAGTGACTCACTGGCTCTGTCAGTGAGAGCATGCCCGTCCAGCCACACTCAATCGCTTTCTGCATGGCACATGCTTTTAAGAGCTGCGCTGCATTCAGAGTGACACTTACCCCCTCCCCGTCCCTCCCCAATATTACCTAACATTGGTTGGCTGAACTGGTTGCCAGCCAAGTCCTAGCTAATCAGTGTTCGATTTACTTCTTCAGATCACTCATTCCGATCTGTGAGAGGATGAGAGAGGACACTCAGGAAAGTGGTGACTGGGATTAGTAGTCAATACAACTGCCACTGTGCCAGCCAGGCCAGCAGCTAGGCTAACATGTAGGTAGGAGTAAATTTAGAATATTTAGAATATTAATGGTATATTGGAATTGTAATATGTACCACTATGAATGCTACATTCAGTGGGGGCCCCACTATATATGTTTTACCTTAATCATGGGCCTCATTAACCCATGTATGGGGATCTCATGACCTCACCAGTAAACAATACAGCTGCAAAACACAGATATCATTGTGTGGGTGCCATATAATCCCAAGCAGTGCCACCTACATGCCCTAATGAAACCCATCCAATTATCTCACACCTTAGCCTCCTGGTGAAAGCAAAGCTAACAAAGGCAAGGTCTGGAAGTCCAGCCCCAGCCCCCTCCTATCTAATATCATATATTATCCCAGATATTTGCTTGATTCCCTTTTGGAATGTAAATAACCACTGTCTATTATAGAGCTAATAGACCTACAGCATATTCTGCATGACATAAATTTTGCAGCCCTGAAATGCATTCTCTATTTTACTTGGATATTCTAATGTCAAAAGACTTCATGCACATGGATGAAACCATTATTTCTCCAAGAATTCTGCTGCAGGTGCATCTGCTCCTTAGGCAAGCTTTGTTTTCCATAACTGTGTACCGCACATAATTATATCCAGGTCCCAGTAATATATTTGGAAATTGGTGAGATCATTTTCCAGAAATACCCTATATAATATAAACGGTTTTACAATAAATATGTAGACAAAATTTCCACAGTGTTAATAACATAAGAAACACCTTGTATCCGAATAATTCTTGCTCCCCATTCAAGATAAGTTTTCTTATATCTCATATATGGAATGTACTGTATGTGTGGGCCTATATTAGGTTTTGCATGTTTTGACAGCTGCACATACATGTTTATGTTCTTTATATACCATACACGATCTGTGCTGAAACCTAGTCCTCTCCAGCAGCATCGGCATGTGGTAGAATGACTTCAACAATGTATATTGATCAGGAACAGTGAAATTGTTTGAGTTGACCACCCAAAATTACGTTGAAATGAATAGTGGTCTTCTCACTATAAAGATGGCCACTGGATCAGATGTTACATTAAAGGGGTTGGCCAATATTTATGATTGATGACCTATTTTGCACAGGAACATGGTCGGAAGATGATGGCTCCTTTTTCCTGTATTGTGTGGAAGCAAAAAACACAAATATTAAGGAACTCATTTTATTCCAATTGCTTTTCTTAAAATAATAATCTGAATTCTATTTCCTTTTGTAAAAAAATAAATAAAAGTATTTGTCTAGTCTTTATACGCCTGCTTCAGAGCGTTTAGATGGAGAGGATGTTGGGTAACATTATCAGTCCTTCTTGTCCTCTCTATTAACAAGCATGCGTGATGTTTGAAGCTCCGTCATGTTGCCATTGTTGTTATTCTAGGAACAAGACTCTTCAGATGGAGAAGATAAAGGCTCGTCTCAAAGCAGAGTTTGAATCTTTGGAGTCAGAAGAAAGGCATCTCAAGGAGTATAAGCAAGAGATGGATCTTCTACTTCAGGAAAAAATGGCCCACGTGGAGGAGCTGAGGCTTATACATGCTGATATTAATGTGGTATGTGCTATACTTTATACAGACTGCTTGTATCAATGATTTTTTTTGTATAGTTTTGGTCACTAGGGTATCATAGTGGATAAGGCTGGATTGACAAAATGGGTTTTTTTCCCCAAAAATATGTGATGCCTCTCTAAAAAGGCATTCAGACTCTCTTACTGTAAAGAATCCCCGTTTATGTAGATGGTAGAAATGCCTCTCCTCTAGGTGTAGAGGAAGCCCCCTGTCTATGGTGATGGTAGAAGCTCCTTTTCTTTAGGTGTATAGGATACCCTCTGTCTATGGTGATGGTAGAAGCTCCTCTTCTCTAGGTGTAGAGGATGCCCCGTGTCTATGATGATGGTAGAACCTCCTCTCCTCTAGGTGTAGAGGATGCCCCCTGTCTATGGTGATGGTAGAACTACCTCTCCTCTAGTTGTAGAGGATGCCCCCTGTCTATGGTGATGGTAGAACCTCCTCTCCTCTAGGTGTAGAGGATGCCCCGTGTCTATGGTGATGGTGGAAGCGCCTCTTCTCTAGGTGTAGAGGATGCCCCCTGTCTATGGTGATGGTAGAACCTTCTCTTCTCTAGGTGTAGAGGATGCCCTCTGTCTATTGTGATGGTAGAAGCTTCTCTTTCCTAGGTGTAGAGGATGCCCCCTGTCTATGGTTATGGTAGAAGCTCCTTTTCTCTAGGTGTAGAGGATGCCCCCTGTCTATGGTGATGGTGGAAGCGCCTCTCCACTAGGTGTAGAGGATGCCCCGTGTCTATGGTGATGGTGGAAGCGCCTCTCCTCTAGGTGTAGAGGATGCCCCGTGTCTATGGTGATGGTGGGAAGCGCCTCTCCTCTAGGTGTAGAAGATGCCCTTGTCCTGGTTACTGGCCTAGGTATAAAAAGATCTTTGGAGAGATCCCTGTACTAACCATTTATATTTCTACATTGTAATGAGGTTTCACCTGAGCAGTCATTTGTCTAAGCAGAATAATTCCAAATTTAGTAATCTATCATTGTATACTATTTGCTTAATAAACTTTGTTGCTCTTCTCTGCAGCCATTGAAGTCCATCGGTGTCCTATTATACCAAGTTATTATTTTTTTTTATTTGGGTCATGGGGTTATTACATTTGGGCTTGCCTGTTTTACACTAGTTTTTAAGGGTTGTCCAGAGGTTGAAAAATATGGCTGCTTTCTTCTTAAGGCAGTGTCACACCTTACTGATATTGCATCTCAGCTATATATAAATAAATAGAATTTCGTTGCAATACAATGTACTACCCATGGTAAGAAGAGGAGGTGTTTTTGAAAGAAACCAGCCATGGTTTTTCTACATCCAGACAATCGCTTTAAGACAATTATAGTATATCCTAGTGCTCCTAATATATAAGTTACCTGTATATAGCAAACAAATGGCTAAACAATATATACTTAGGTTAGTAGAGTGGATAGGTCAATATCTCTGAATTCCTTTGGCAATTACAGAGAACACTCCCTGGATCAATGGTCAGTGAGTAATATAATATGTTTACATAGTTGTGTTCTTTCCAAGATCTCATTCAATTAATTGCTAAGTATAATTTGTTGACCATTTTTGCACTTTAAAGGGGTTAAGTGAATTTCTCATTGTGTTTAACACTACATTTTAAAGGGGACCTACCACCACGATTCTACCTATAAAGGTAGAATGGGTGGTAGGTGGATGAATGGGACGTAAGGATAGCCCTTTTTGGGCTAATCCTTACGTCCCGGCTATCCTTTTGTAAACTTTATCAGTTGATATGCTAATTTATTTAAGCGGCTACTGGGGTGTGGAGTAGCCGGACATGAGGCTACTAGTCGCGGCTACTCCACGCCCCAGTAGCCTCGTTCCTCCGCCTACCAGGTAATCTTCGGCGTGCCGCTCCTCGTAGCTGCGCGCCCTCGTGCGAATATCCTGCGTTCTGCGCAGGACGCAGGCCTACGGGTGCGCGGCCGTAGCTCCGAGGCTCGGACGAGGGCGCGCAGCACCCGAAGATTACCTGGTAGGCGGAGGAACGAGGCTACTGGGGCGTGGAGTAGCCGCGACTAGTAGCCTCATGTCTGGCTACTCCACGCCCCAGTAGCTGCTTAAATAAATTAGCATATCAACTGATAAAGTTTACAAAAGGATAGCCGGGACGTAAGGATTAGCCCAAAAAGGGCTATCCTTACGTCCCATTCGTCCACCTACCACCCGTTCTACCTTTATAGGTAGAATCGTGGTGATAGGTCCCCTTTAAAGCAGATATGATGCCCTATGCACAGGCATTATACTATGAGGACAGGTCCATTCTATTGTTAGTTTAAATCATACAAAAAGAGAAAAACTTGTGATATCAGTGTCCTGATATAATTGGCACCCATTAAACAAGGTTATAGTTTTCGTTTGTTCCTACACTCTGTGACCCAATTCTTCATTTTCTATGAGCGTACCCCTGGGGGACATCCTACATAGATTCCTGTATGATACATGCAAGGCTCAGTGATTTATGTCCTGTGCCTCATGATTTTAGAAATAAATATGTATTGCATTAACATCTTCAGGGCACAAGCATAAAAAAGGACATTTGTTTGAATCGGTTTCCCATATTTCTTGATGCTTCAGTTCACATTCCAGTCATCCATACCGGAATTCAAATTGCTGGTTAAATGTCATAGAAACATAATTGTTTGTGACATTATTATCACAGAGAAGATTTGTTGTAATTGTAACTATGATTTACAAACATAAGCTTTGCATCATTTTCCGCAATAATCCAACAACGTTCACTCCAAGGAAAGAAGCAAAATCATTACAAGAAGCAAGCGTGCGCTATTTTGCGATTTACTTTTTTTGGGGTATTTGGCCATTATCAGAGTATGCCCATTAGTCACAAATGTTAACGGTTACATGCCAATGTTAAAGGGGTTGGCCACTTCATATTTTTTGTAATATGTGTGGAAGGTAGGATATCAGATAATTTGTCAATATACAGTGCATATGGAAAGTTACATTTTTCACTCTGTTTCATTGCAGCCAGGTAAGAGTTTTTTTTTTTTTTGCTCATTAATGTACACTTTTCTACCCCATCCTGGCAGAAAAAAAACAGAATGCGGATACAGTGGATAACAAGAAAAACTGAAATATTACTTGGTCATAACTATTAACCCCTTCGTGTCTAAGCCATTTTAAACCATTAGGACCAGGCCTGATTTATAAAATTTGCCCTGTGTCATTGTAGGAGGTTATAACTTTTTGACACTTTAACATATCCAGGGGATTTTGAGATTGTTTTCTCGTCACACATTGTACTTCAAAGTAATAGAAAAATTTTGATAATATCTTTTGTGTTTAGTTATGAAAAAAATTGAAATTTGGCAAAAATGTTTAAAAATTCTTCATTTTCATAGTTCAGAATTTTCTGCTTTTCAGGCAGATAGTCATAGCACCCAAGTAACTTTATAACTAACATTTCTGGAATGTGTACTTTATATCGGCACAGGGTTTTATGCATCCTCTCTCTTTTCTAGGTTGTTAGGAGGTTCAGAATTTTGGGAGCAATTTTTCTCATTTTTATGAAAAACGCCAAAACCCTTATTTAGAGACACCTCCTCAGCTTTAACTGACTTTGAGAGGCCTAAACAGCAGTAAAACCCCATAAATTATGCCATTTTAGAAGATACACCCCTCAATGTGTAAAAAAAATCAACTTTAAGAAGTATGTTAACCCTTTAGATGCTTCACAGGGGTTAAAACAAAATGGAGGTCTAATTTACAAACTGTAATTTTTTTTAGACAATATATTAATTTTGGCCAAAAATTTAACCGTCACAAAGTATTAAATGACAAAAAAACTCCACAAAGTTTGATACCCAATGTCTCCCGAGTCAGAGGATATGTGGTGGTGACTGCTGTATGGGCGCACGGCCAGGCATAGAATGGAAGCTGGGCCATTCAGAGCAGATCTGCAATGTCACGTTTTACAGGCTATAAAATGTTTATTTTTTTGTAATTTGGACATATGGGAGATTATTTTTTTGTGGATGAGATCCACCTTTCAGGTACAAAATACAGGGGGGGCTCAATAGCTAATAATCAGATTTTATTAACTCTTTGTTGGTGGTGGTTAAAAAAAATCATTCATTCTTGTTTATGGTTTTTAGCATTTTTTTCCTCGGACTTTCACCGTACCATAAAAATAATGTGTTATTTTTATTCTATGGGACATCACGATTATGGCGATACCACATTTGTATGGCTTTTTTATGGTTAACTTGTTTTGTAGAATATAGAAATGTTTACAGCGCTGGTTTAGAGCTTATTTTTTGCGGGACAAGCTGTACTTTTTCTTGGTATCATGTTAGGGTACATTTTACTTTTTGATCACTTTTTATGCACTTTTTATGAGGTCAGATGTGAAAATGTAATAATTTTTGTGAGTTTTTGTGTTTTTTTTTTTTTTTTTTTTTACGGCGTTCACCGTACGGGTTCACTGACCATTTTTATTCTATTGTACGGGTTGCTACGGACGTTGTGATATCCAATATGTTGTGTTTTTTGGTGATTTTCACTTTTTTTATGTTTTATTTGATTACTGCATGGGACTTGAACTTAAGGGGACTTTTATTCTTTTTAAATAATTTTTTTTAGTTGCACTTTTTTTTTTTTTTACTTTTACTGTTTTATTTTGTCCCAGGGTGGGACATGAACAAGTGATCATTGATTTAAAGGTAAAGTATAAATGACTGGTGTTGGTGACTGAGACCCCTGAGGAAGCTGCGGCTAGCAGCGGAATGCGTGGGCCGACTCCTCCTGGGCCCTCATCCCCATCTTACACCTTTTTGGTAACACTCATTGGCATTGGCTTGCGGTTTTAGATCTATGCACTTTATTCCATCACTGGTTTGTGCCGGCGTGGATGGATATTATGCCTAGTGAGCGCACAGATTGTTGCACACCCTCATGCTAGATCTGCTGGCTGTGGTGACCCTACTCCAGCTCCCACACACCTGCCTGGCTCTTATATTTTGGAGTTAGTGTTGTGGGGTTTGTTTGTTGGGGGCCCAGGTCTGGATGACCTGACATTATCAGGTGTCAGGCTCCAATTGGTTCTTTATTCATGGGTGCACTGGGTTTGCATCCTTTTTAAATGTTTTTATCTTTTTGTCCTATTGATGTTTGCTTTATGTCTATATATGTATTGAAATAAAGTATTTTTGTTTTTTGCTACATGACACATGCTTTCTTGTTTCTAATTTGCATATAGTCTTGGTGACTGGTGATTTTCGTCCTCCAAGTACTACATACAAAAACTCCTACGTAGAAAAAACAGGCTAATATTGTCAGGCCAATATATTCATCGTTTATAGAAGGTGTTCACTATAACCAACGAATCCGCCTGTGCACACTCGGCTTGATTGAGAGCCATGTTAGTTGAATGGGGATAGGGAAATGAGCTGTTGTCTCACGCACAATAAGGTCATACAACAACTATGTAATCTGTGTGGTCAACTTCACACTGTTTATGTACATAGTATGAGCCAGAGAAATCTTGGTAAATGGAAATCAATGGATATTGTGATTCACAACGATTGAGGGTATTCTTTTTTAGATATTGATGTTGAGCACCTTTGTGCATTATAGAAAAGTTACATTTTTGCGCCTGCTTTTATATCTCTGGTTATCAATGATAAAAGGTTCTGCCATAGTGACATCATATTCTATACTGCAGATGGAAAATACGATCAAGCAGTCTGAGAATGACTTGAACAAATTGCTGGAGTCCACTCGGCGCTTGCATGAAGAATACAAACCTCTGAAAGAGCATGTAGATGCCCTAAGAATGACTCTTGGTCTACAAAGACTGCCGGACCTGTGTGAGGAGGAGGAAAAGCTATCCCTAGAGTAAGTGGTACAGATTTTGGTTTATTTTGTTACAAATTTCCGTTGTAACATATGATTGACAAATACCCCAAAAATATATCTAATCTATATCTCTGATAGACCCTGATGTTGTAGGGTCAGAGCTAAGAACGGTAAGAAAGAACAGCTCTACTTTTGAAGAACACAGTTTCATTTCTGTTGCGTTAAACAGCCTTGGGGATGACAGGCTAGTGATGGGTTGTACATGAACGATCCGGCTCTTTCGCGGGAACCACCTGAGTTGGTTCCCTTCAGTGAGACGATAGCATTTTAACCTCGTCTCTAATCGGCTCACCATGCCCCCTCTAACCCGATAAAATAGGATTAAAAGTGGAGTGCAGCGGAGGACTCAGTGGCCTGAGGCTCCCTAATATATATTTAATAGGGGGGCGTTCAGGAGCCAGAAGAGCCAGTTCTCCTTAGTGGAGCCTAATGATCCAGCTCACTAAGAAGAACCAGACTTCCCATAACTATCACAGGCAGCTTTCGTCAGGAGATGATCATGTGGAGATGCCTGGAAAATAAACACACTGGGGTAGATTTATCTAGCTGGCTGAAAGTCAGAATATTCCTAGTTGTCCATGGCAACCAATTACAGCACAGCTTTCATTTTACCAGTTTCGTTTTACCCCATAAAAAATTTTACTTCCATGCACAGACACAGTATGGTGGCCTTGAAGGAAACCTGCCACCTCTGGTATTAGCATTTCCTCTTTTATTTTAATATTTTCCTGTTTCCAAAATCCTATGAAAATGAGCGGAGATGGCAATTTTTCCCAGAGATGTTGTTTTGGGGGGGAAGAGCTACCAATATTTTGGGCTTTATAGCATCTAGGTTCTGGTATTGCAGTAAAGATGAAGATCCCGCATTTCAATGCACATTACATGAAGAAAATTCTGTGGTTGAATACAACCCACTGTGAGATAAATACCACCAAATACAAAAATAACAATGATAACCACAATGTTCCCATTCTCTGACAACAGATGGACCATATAAATGTATGAAGAACTGGCGGGGTTATCCCCATCTATAGTGTTTATGGCATATCCACAGGATATCAATTCACACTGTGCCAGGTGGCCGCAGGGAAGCGGTGATCCACCCACCAATGTGCACTGGCCAAAATGGGAAGTGTGCATGAGGCCTTATGTTGAATGTAACATTGCATTTTCTATTGTAGCTATTTTGAAAAACAGAAAGCAGAGTGGCAGACAGAGCCTCAGGAACCGCCTATACCAGAGTCCCTGGCAGCAGCAGCCGCGGCCGCCCAACAGCTACAAGTAGCCAGAAAACAGGATACCCGACAGACGGCGACATTCCGCCAGCAGCCGCCTCCCATGAAGGTAACTAAGTACCATGTGTGATGTAAGATACTGTTATAGCAGAGGAGACTTTCCCGCTCATGAAACTTGGTCTACATGACTCCTGAATTTAAAGGGGTTGTCCACTTTCAGCAAATAATTGATATTATTTGTGTAAGGAAAAGTTATACAGTTTTCCAATATACTTTATGTATCAATTTGTCATAATTTTCTAAATCTCTGCTTGCTGGCCTTCTATAAAAAGCTGACATGTTTACTTCCAATGCTTAGGAATCTGTCCATAGTCTTGTGATGGACATGCAGGTGCACAAGCCGTTATTATCAGAGCTGTGTGATATAATAATCTGTGCACCTGCATGTCAATCACAAGACCATAGTCAAACACTATTGAAACAAAACTATTGAAGTAAAATATGACCTTGCTCCTATTGTCATCTGCTGCAATGTTGTCAGTGGTTCTATATGCGCCTGATATTATCCACAACCTCGCCACTGTAATCATCACAGATCTAATTCCTCTCTTTAACCTTTTACTATCCACTGGTATCATTCCATCTTCCTTTTAAACATACAACTGTAACGCCCATCCTAAAGAAGCCATCCCTGGACCCGTCTTCTCCTTCTCAAAGAAATCACACCCAGACAAAGTATGGTATAATATCTCAATCTCTGTGGAGCACTGATGCCATGCAAGGCTAGGCAGATGTGAGATGATTTATTAGCATCACAAAGGATTATACAGAAACTTTCAGTGGGGCAGGACCTGGGCTTGGTTAGGTAAAGATAAAGAAGTTATGTCCATAGTTCATTGGTTGGTAAAATAACACATGGACATCGTAGAAACAAAGGCTCTGTTTCCCTGGAGTGGGTAGTATTGTAAATCAGTCCAGGGATCCTCACATTCTACTCTGCACAGGAGTGTGGTATCATACTGTTATCAACCTTCATCCACAGTTTAGCATTAGTTTCAGAAATTTAGCAAGCATATAAAAATAAAAGCATTTTCATAAATTATACAGCAATACTCCACAAACATGTCCACCTTGAACTATCTTCCTATCTTTCCCTCCAACTCGCTCTTTGACAAACTACAATCTGGTTTTCAACCGATCAAAGTGTTCACTGATGCCAAGGCAAAACACTGCTACTCTGTCCTCCTCCTCTTTGATCTGTCTTCTGCTTTTGACCCTGTCGACCATTCTCTCCTGGCCCTGATGCCATGTTCTCTCCTGGTTCTCCTCATACCTCTCCAACCGGACGATCAGTGTCTATCACTCACATGCAACCTCTTTACCTCGTTCCTTCTCTGTTGGCGTCCCTCAAGGTTCTATTCTGGGACTCCTACTCTTCTCCATCTACACCTGTGGCCTAGGACGTCTAATTAAGTCCCATGGCTTACCACTCGTATGCAGATGACACACAGATCTATATCTCTGGTCCAGATATCTCGTGTCAGAGTGTCTATTTGCCATATTCTTCTTCTCTTCCTGATTTCTAAATGTTTACAAAACGGAACTCCTCATCTTTCCTCCACCTAACACATCCCTCCCACCAGACTTAATCATCACAATTCACAGCTCCACACCCCCCCCCCCCCCAATTCCTAAAGTTGGCCCCTTTTCCTAGATCACATATAAAAACCGTAAAACTCATAGACATGATAGGTATCATCACGTCCCAAAATGCCCATTCAATCACAATATAAAAAAGATTCCCAGCCATGAACACTGTAACGGAAAATAGCGCCAACACGTCCGAATCGCCATTTTTTCCCCAATCTTTCCATTTACGGATATTTGAATAAAAAATGATCAAACCGTCATATAGGTCCATAATTGATATAAATTAATACGCCAGCATGTACTGCAAAAAATGACAGCTTGCGTAGGTACATTAAAGTGTGAAAAAGTTATTGGCCTCAGAATTTGGCAGAATGGAAAATATTTTTTATGTACAAAAGATTTACATTTTTTTTTAAATCTATTAAAACCTAATAAAATCTATATAAATTTGGCATCCCTGTGATAATACGGACCCAAAGAATAAAGAGAAAATGTGATTTGGAGTGCAGATTAAAACCCGAAAAAACAGAGCCCACAGGAAAACGTCACAAATGTTTTTTTTTTTGTTTGTCCATTACGCCGTACTTGAAATTTGTATCCAGCTTTTCAGTACATTCCATGGAATATTAAATGGCACCACTTAAAAGTAAAATTTGTTCCTCAGATAACAAGCCCTAACACATCTCTGTAAACGAAAAAATAAAAAAGTATTGCTTTTGGTATTGCAAAGACATCACCCACCAGAGCCCCTCAGGCTCATTAGCATAATTTAAAAGTTTAGTTTAGAAGGAAGGAGGCCATGGATATAAGAATATTACAGTCTCAGTGCCTGTTTTTATCCATGCTTGATTTTGATGGTAGATTGTCTTTAAGGTAAAAGCAGCTAAACTCCTAAGTGAAGAAGTGCAGGGGTACCACAAGTTGGTTACTTATAGCAGATCATCAAATTGTGTTATTACATGGATTTTCCAGGAATTCATGGATGGCTTACAAAAGATGAAAATGCTAAATGTTGTCAGCAGTACTGTCAGTACTGCTTATGTGGACCTATTTAGTAAAAAACATTCTTGTTTAATATAGTTTATGAAATTCTCTTAAAAACTGGTGGGTGTGCTTAGCTGAACTAATATATATATATATATATATATATATATATATATATATATATATATATATATATATATATATATATATATATATATATATATATATATATATATATAATTATATTTATTCTCTTAAATAAAAACTTTAACCGAATATGTATTTTATTTCCCCAGGCCTGCTTGTCTTGTCACCAGCAGATCCACCGCAATGCACCTATTTGCCCACTCTGCAAAGCAAAGAGCCGGTCTCGGAATCCAAAGAAACCAAAGCGAAAGCAAGATGAATAGATGACTGTAGTCTCTTCTTAAACCTGAAAAGTCCCATGTTCCCTTCCATACTTTCTAGTAACAATGTAACCATGCTCGCCCCGAAGCCTGTGAAACCTTGAACTGAACGTGTGGTGTTTTTCTATTTAACGTGTTGTAAGCACAATGGGCTTTGTTTTGTTACCGTGGCGCAGTTTTAGCATACAACAGAGCTGCAAAACAAATCCAAATACTGTACCTGTTTTTGCTGTAACTGTGCTACAACCATACATTCCCAGTGTTTGTTGTAATTTTTTTTTTTTTTAGTTAAAAAAAAAAAAAGGAAAAGAAAAAATATTGACGTTTTGGTGCTATTTTCACATTCTGCCCTTCAAACAAAAAAATTCCGTTGCCATCAGAGGATGAGAACAATGTGCAATTATATTAGACAAAAAAACACTCAAAGTGATTACTTTAGAAAGCCCCAATTACATGCCTCTTACAAGCAAATGGATCGATAAAATAAAAGGGAAGAAAAAAAATCATAGTAAAAATGTATTGTGTACTTGTATTTGTGTTTCCAAGATAAAGTGTCTGCTGGAAATTTTCTTTGCAGTGTATTAATAAGATTAGGAGCTGATAAGAATTGGATGGAAAGAGATCTACTTGTATTGTAGTAGTGAATTGGTTTCTAATGTAAAAATATTTCTTGCATATTCTGTAACCACAGGGAAACAAAGTACACAGTTGTCAGGGCCGGCGCAAGCACTAGGCATAATTGGGCAATTGTCGGGGCCCAGAACGGTTTGGGGGTGGGGCCCACATAAGGCTGTACATAATCCAATGGGGTGAGGGTAGGGTCTATCTAATGAATCCATAGGGTGTAAGGGGGGATTTATATAAGATAACCATGAAGGGGCCTTTTGGTATGATAAATTCGGGAACAGGACACTGTTTTAGTTGCTGAATTTTTAATGGCGCTACATGAGTTCAGTGCAAAGAGGCCCACTGAGGCTCTGTCGCACAAGGGCCTACTGAAACCTGGAGCGGACCTTGACAATTGTGTCAATAGAACCTCTGAAAAATCTGGCCCATGTTTTTTAACATGGCTGGTGCAATCTGTTCATGAATCTGTTGTAAAATCGCATGAGAAAACGGTCTAAAAAAACCTCAAACTATGGTTATATAGGGTTATAGAGTTTGTGACTGGTATTACAAAAGGAGTATGGTCTCGGTAAGGGGGAGAGTCACCTAAGTTGTGTTGAATTGGTTCTAAGTTCTATATTTCTGGACAGGAATTGGAAAACGCTAAACACATTTGTTATGGTCTACCTTTTCTTACAGATAAATATTAACACTGCTGCTCATGTGCAAATGCAATGCCTGGTGTATTCATCAATCTGTTTATGATAGTAAATGTGCACAAAATCTGTCAAAAACAACCGGCATCACGTTTAGCTTTGGCGACTGTAATAAGGGGTAGAAGATGCCAAGTTAGACTAAGGCTACCAGTACCTAAATGTTTTAAACCTGTGGAATGTAAACTTTAAAAATGATGCTAATGAGTGATACATTTTCCCTCGTTGTTACAATGAGCAGAGCAGGTCTCCCCTCTCCCTGCAATTCCTGCTGCTATATTACACAAGTAGACATGCTCTTTTTGTAGAAACCCATCAAAAGACATCATTGAGTGGCTCTGGAAACACTCCCCAAAGCCTCTCGGACTCATTAGTATTGTTTTAAAAGTTTATTTTAAAAGTTTATATAACAAATATAGGAAGATTACCACAGTCACAGAGCATGGATCAATGAGTAAGTGTCCCTGGTTTATCATGATAGATTTTTATAGTAGATTTCCTCTAAACCAGGGATGCACAACCTTTTTCGGCCCAAGGGCTGCATTGTCATGCCACTACCCTTCATGGGGCCGCACAATTAACCAAAACCTTAGGTGTGCCAAAAACCACAGTACACAGTGAATACCCCCCAGAAACAATTACAGCATTCAGTACTGAATGTGAAGATGTTTTTTAAGTAACTTAGACCTCAGAGCAGACTACGAGGGCGGTTCAATAATACCCGTGTTAGAAATGAAGACACCATTTCTTAAAATTTTTTTTAAAAAATTTTCAACATAGTCTCCTTTTAGAAAGATACACTTCTCCCAACGTTCCTGCCATTTTTTTTTTAACCCCTCCAAAAAATAGGATTTGTTGAACTCTCCAAAATACACCTCTGTCTTGGCGATGACTTCCTTGCGAAGCCATTTCTTTATGTTAGGGAACAAGAAAAAGTTGCAGGAAACCATATCGGGTGAATACGGTGGGTGTGGCAGCAATGCATCGTGCAATTCATGCAGTTTGGCGGCGACAACTGCAGATGAATGTACTGGTGCGTTACTGTGGTGAAGAAGCACCTTTTTAGCCAAATGCGGCCGTGTCTCCTTCAATTTTTTTTGTCGTAGAGGTCTAATAACTCACTGTAGTATTATCCAGTGATCGTTCCTTTTCCTAAAAAAAACTATGAGGATGACGCCGTTCGCATGCCAAGAAATCGTCGCCATGACCTTTCCGGCCGATGGGACCGTCTTCGCCTTCTTTGGAGCAGATTCACCGGGAGAAATCCAGTGTTTTGATTATTGCTTAGTTTCTGGTGTGTAATGATGAATCCAGGTTTCATCAACGGTGAGAACTCGACGCAAAATCTCCTTTGGATCTCACTTAAATTGCTCCAAACATTGCTTTGAACAGCCGCATCCGCTTGTTGTCCACCATGAGCAATTGCAGCACCCATCGGTCCGACGATTTTGTTCATTGCCAACTTATCATGTAAAATAATTGCCGTTCCGGTCGCAACACCTACGGCCTCTTCTACATCGTGCACTTTCGTTCAGCGATCAGCGAGTATCATGACGCTGACTTTTTATGATTTCCTCGGTAACCACGTCTGGCAGGCGTCCTGGACGCTCCTCATCAAAAACGGATGTTTGCCCACTTTTATTTTTTAATCCACTCTTTTTTATTAAACATTTTTTCAGTTTACAACAAGCATCATAAAACAAATACCCCCACCCTCCAGAGACCGTACAGCATAAAAGGATCTTATTTACATACAATTTACATTATACATCATACATTATGTGATGGGGTTATCATTGTATACAGAAGCAGACCAAATCCATGACCTCCAATGACATTCACATCAATAAGGCTTATGACGGCCAGTTTCCGTTTGCAATAATTACACTATGTTTCCCATATCATATGAAGTGTTAAATGGGTTCCTGCGCAGGTGCACAGATGGGAGTCCCGGCGAGTCGAGCCAAGGCCCCCATATTTTCTCAAATCGCTTTTCAGCCTTTCTCTTAATATATACCCCCTTCTCTAGCCTAATTATCCTGTTCATTTTATTAATAAATTCCTGTTTAGTAGGAGGAGCAGCCTGTATCCAGTGATACGCAATCAGTTTTCTCGCTTGGTATAACATACGAGCAATGCCTAGTCGAGGTCCCCTTTCATCTGTTACTTCATCTACCCAACCCAGAATGCAAACCATAGGAGTGGCAGGGATTTGCACATCATATACCTTTTGTACAAGATCCAGTACCTCCTTCCAAAAGGTACCCAGTTCAGGACATTCCCACATCATATAGAGTAGATGTGCCCCGTCACTACCACATCTGGGGCAACAATCATCCCCCCTTATGCCAATTCTACACAACCACACTGGCGTCTTATATGTTCTGTGGCATAGGAATAATTGAGAGAGCCTATGCTTCTCGCTTGGAGATAGGTCTGGTGTCCAAGCTAGAATGGAGGTCCATTGTTCGTCTGTTATGGGCCCAATATCAGCTTCCCATTTAGATCGGACTGTTAATGGGAATTTTTTATGATATTCATCTAATAGTTGTCTATATATAAGCGATATTGTTCCCCTACCACTTCCTGGGGAGACCAAAGTGTTAATGACTAAATGGTTTTTAATCGTCAGTGGGGTACTTTTCATTTGAGTATCCAGGGCATGCCTTAACTGGAGATACCTATAAAACATGTTATGTGGCAACTGATACTCCTCCCGTAGCTGCTCAAAGCTCTTCACCACCCCATCAGATACTACTTGTCCTACCCTATGAATCCCTTTATTTTCCCATACCCCTACTTCTTGTAATTTATTTACTTCGGTGAATTGTGGGTTCCTCCATAAAGGAGTGATCTTTATACAGCCCTCCAGTCCAAGCATCAGCTTAGCTCTCCTCCACACCTCTATTAATAAAGCTACCGTAGGGAGCATGTCCGGGGGTCGGGTCTGGGCACCTATTTCCAGTAGGTAGAGAGGGGGTCTCCCACCATTACAGTGGGACAGAAGGCGCTCCACTGTTATGAAACTACCCGGTTGTCCCCAGCCCTTCAGCTGTTGTAGCTGGGCAGCCAAAAAATACAAGTATGGATTGGGCACTGCTAATCCTCCTTCATCTTTTGCCCTTTGTAACATTTCCCGCCGAATGAGGGCCACCTTCTTACGCCAGATCAAAGACCTATATATACTTTGTATACGGTAAAAATATGTCATTGGGATCCACACTGGTGAATTATGCAATAAATAAAGAAATTGTGGCATCAGAACCATCTTTGTTAAGTTTGCTCTCCCCACTACAGACAGTGGCAACTTACACCACGCATCTACCTTTTCCAGAACCCTGGCCAACATTGGTTGAATGTTCAAAGATATATAATCTTTAGGGTTGGGTGATACCCACACACCCAGGTACTTGAATGTGGATACTACCTGTAGCTGACCTGTGTTGAAGTTCTCAGGAAGAGGGTCTGTTCGCCCACATTTAAATTGGTTAAACCAATATCTAACTGTGGTCATAGATGGCAAAATGTCCCCCTAGACAGCATCCAACTTTGCTTTAATCTCCTCACATTTTTTCCCCATCCAAAAACAAAAAGCTAATTAACAAACGATACTGCTCCTTTTCCATCTTGGCAAAAATCACGAAACACGTCTTACTCAAATGGCTGCCAAATCCAAACTTGCCTATCAATCAGTCTGCAATTTGTTTTTCCGTTGTTTGATAAATGGCAGCACACCAACTTGCCTCAGGAACGCCCTCTGTCGTCAAACACTGGTTCTTATTGAACCGCCCTCATACAATAAAGTGATAAGAAGAAGATATTAATGATGGTGGAAATTGTCCGAACCCATGCAGCAGGTAATTGTCTATAAATGGCTGCATGCAGGGGCTCTGGTAGAACCAAGTACTGTGCCCTACCTACAGCCAACCAGATATTTATATTTATTATCTGCTGCACTGGACCGATTCTAACCTTTTTTCTGCCTGAGGTGAAAAGAATATAACTACTATATTACTACCCCTGTGTACAAAAATGTACAAGAATATAACTACTATAATACTGCCACCTGTGTACAAGAATATAACTACTATAATGCTGCCCCCTGTGTACAAGAATATAACTACTATAATACTGCCCCCTATGTACAGGAATATAACTACTATAAAACTGCCCCCTATGTACAAGAATATAACTACTATAATACTGCCCCCTATGTACAAGAATATAACTACTATAATACTGCCCCCTATGTACAAGAATATAACTACTATAATACTGCCTCCTATGTACAAGAATATAACTACTATACTACTGCCTCCTATGTACAGGAATATAACTACTATAATACTGCCCCCTATGTACAAGAATATAACTACTATAATACTGCTCCCTATGTACAAGGTATAACTACTATAATACTGCCCCCTATGTACAAGAATATAACTACCATACTACTGCCTCCAATGTACAGGAATATAACTACTATAATACTGCCCCCTATGTTCAAGAATATAACTACTATAATACTGCCCCCTATGTGCAAGAATATAACTACTATAATACTGCCCCCTATGTACAGGAATATAACTACTATAAAACTGCCCCCTATGTACAAGAATATAACTACTATAATACTGCCCCCTATGTACAAGAATATAACTACTATAATACTGCCCCCTATGTACAAGAATATAACTACTATAATACTGCCTCCTATGTACAAGAATATAACTACTATACTACTGCCTCCTATGTACAGGAATATAACTACTATAATACTGCCCCCTATGTACAAGAATATAACTACTATAATACTGCTCCCTATGTACAAGGTATAACTACTATAATACTGCCCCCTATGTACAAGAATATAACTACCATACTACTGCCTCCTATGTACAGGAATATAACTACTATAATACTGCCCCCTATGTTCAAGAATATAACTACTATAATACTGCCCCCTATGTACAAGAATATAACTACTATAATACTGCCTCCTATGTAGAAGAATATAACTACTATAATACTGTCCCCTATGTACAAGAATATAACTACTATAATACTGCCCCCTATGTACAAGAATATAACTACTATAATACTGCCCCCTATGTACAGGAATATAACTACTATAATACTGCCCTCTATGTACAGGAATATAACTACTATAAAACTGCCCCCTATGTACAAGAATATAACTACTATAATACTGCCCCCTATGTACAAGAATATAACTACTATAATACTGCCCCCTATGTAAAAGAATATAACTACTATAATACTGCCTCCTATGTACAAGAATATAACTACTATACTACTGCCTCCTATGTACAGGAATATAACTACTATAATACTGCTCCCTATGTACAAGAATATAACTATTATAATACTGCCCCCTATGTACAAGAATATAACTACTATACTACTGCCTCCTATATACAGGAATATAACTACTATACTACTGCCTCCTATATACAAGATTCTAACTACTATAATACTGCCCCCTATGTACAAGAATATAACTACTATACTACTGCCTCCTATGTACAGGAATATAACTACTATAATACTGCCCCCTATGTTCAAGAATATAACTACTATAATACTGCTCCCTATGTACAAGGTATAACTACTATAATACTGCCCCCTATGTACAAGAATATAACTACTATACTACTGCCTCCTATGTACAGGAATATAACTACTATAATACTGCCCCCTATGTTCAAGAATATAACTACTATAATACTGCCCCCTATGTACAAGAATATAACTACTATACTACTGCCTCCTATGTACAAGAATATAACTACTATAATACTGTCCCCTATGTACAAGAATATAACTACCATAATACTGCCCCCTATGTACAAGAATATAACTACTATAATACTGCCCCCTATGTACAAGAATATAACTACTATAATACTGCCCCCTATGTACAGGAATATAACTACTATAATACTGCCCTCTATGTACAGGAATATAACTACTATAAAACTGCCCCCTATGTACAAGAATATAACTACTATAATACTGCCCCCTATGTACAAGAATATAACTACTATAATACTGCCCCCTATGTAAAAGAATATAACTACCATAATACTGCCTCCTATGAACAAGAATATAACTACTATACTACGGCCTCCTATGTACAGGAATATAACTACTATAATACTGCCCCCTATGTACAAGAATATAACTACTATAATACTGCTCCCTATGTACAAGGTATAACTACTATAATACTGCCCCCTATGTACAAGAATATAACTACTATACTACTGCCTCCTATGTACAGGAATATAACTACTATAATACTGCCCCCTATGTACAAGAATATAACTACTATAATACTGCCCCCTATGTACAAGAATATAACTACTATACTACTGCCTCCTATATACAGGAATATAACTACTATACTACTGCCTCCTATATACAGGAATATAACTACTATAATACTGCCCCCTATGTACAAGAATCTAACTACTATAATACTGCCCCCTATGTACAAGAATATAGCTACTATAATACTTCCCCTATGTACAGGAATATAACTACTATAATGCTGCCCCCTGTGTACAATAATGTAACAAACATAATACTGTCCCCTGTGTACGAGCATATAACTATGCTCCTCAAGCTTCTCCTCTATGCAGCAGGGAAGGTCCTGCAGCACAATGTACTTACTGCACACTTGTTTTATTGATAAAATGGCGGCCCTGCTGCTGCTCTAGAAGCTGCAGGCGGCAGGACGGGGGCCACAAACTGAGGGTCGGCAGACCACGGGTTGTGCTCCCCTGCTTTAAACAAACTTATCATTTACCCTCAAGTAAAAAGTTTAACATTTATTACGTTAAATCCTGCAGACAAACAGATTGAGCTCCAAGGACTTGGAGTTGAAAAATGATCACATTATTTCTTAAAGGACATCTACCTCCAGGATGAAGGATTGTAAACCAAGCACAAATACATGCTGGTGTGTGCCCCCTCTTGCTGGATCTGCTTTTCTTTTAGCTTCTTATGCTCGTTTTTTAAAAAAAAAAGGTTTTTAAAAGATTTTAAAATTATGCAAATGAACCCGAGGGGCTTCACCATTCAAAGGTGTTAAAGGAAACCTACCATTTCAAATGGTCAGTGTAAGCTGTAAACACCGAGCACCAGCTCAGGGTGAGCTGGTGCCGGTGCTTAGTTTCGTTAGTGTTATAAACCACGGTATCGCGGTTTTAACACTTTTTAAACTTTATAGCAGAAGCTGCTTCGGCGCTGCGCGCGACCGTGCGCACGCAACGCCTGCGGCATTTCCTATGTAGGCGCGCGCACGATCGCAGTTTCTGCTATAAAGTTTAAAAAGTGTTAAAACCGCGAAACTAAGTACCGGCACCAGCTCACCCTGAGCTGGTGCTCGGTGTTTACAGCTTACACCGACCATTTGAAATGGTAGGTTTCCTTTAAAGGGCACCTACCACCCCTATTCTACCTATAAAGGTAGAAGGGGTGCTAGGTGAATGGATGGGACGTGAGGATAGCCCTTTTTTGGGCTAATCCTCACGTCCCGGGTGTCTTTTAGAAAACTTTATTGTAGCTATATGCTAATTTTTTTATTCGGCTACTGGGGCGTGGAGTAGCCGGACATGAGGCTACTAGTCGCGGCTACTCTATGCCCCAGTAGCCATGTTACTCCGCCTACCAGATGGTGACAGGTTCCCTTTAACCCCTTAAGGACGCAGCCATTTTACAGCTTAAGGCTCAGTCCCATTTTTTGGATTCTGACCTGCGTCTCTTTATATGGTTATAACTTTTGAACACTTTTACTTATCAAAGCGATTCTGAGACTGTTTTTTCCCCACATGTTGTACTTTATTTTAGTGGTAAATTTTGGCTGATAAGTTTTGCGTTTATTTACAAAAAAAAGAAAAAAATGATGAATTTTTAGAAAAATTTGCCATTTTCGAAATTCAAAATCACCACGTTTTCAGGCAGATCGATTTACTACCTAAATAACTTGCCGAATAACATTTCCCATTTGTCTACTTTACATTTTCATAATTTTTGAAATGTTTGGATAATTTATTTTGACGTCACGCAGCCTACAAATCGAATACAGGCGGTCCCCTACTTAAGGACACCCGACTTACAGACAACCCATAGTTACAGACGGACCCCTCTGCCCACTGTGACCTCTGGTGAAGCTCTCTGGATGCTTTAAAATAGTCCCAGACTGCAATGATCAGCTTAAAATTGTCTGCAATGAAGCTTTATTGATAATTCTTGGTCCTATTACAGCAAAAAAATTTGAAACTCCAATTGTCACTGGGGCAAAAAAAAAAAATTGTCGGGAACTACAATGATAAAATATACAGTTTCGACTTACATACAAATTCAACTTAAGAACAAACCTACAGTCCCTATCTTGTATGTAACCCGGGGACTGCCTGTAGCGATTTTTCGTATTTTGAGAATTGACTATTTTGGGGATAAATATTGTTTGAAATTAAATTTTACATATTTAGCATCAAAAACCCCCTATATAACCAACCCATTTTCAAATCTGCACCCCACAAACTATCAGAAACAGCATTTACAAAGATTGTTTACCCCTTGAGATCTTTATAGTAATTGAATCAAAATGGCGGTGAAATTTAGAATGGTCAAATTTTGTCGGTTATACGTTCATTTAGCCCTAAAATTTACACATTTCCAAAAGATAAAAAGAGAAAACCCACCATAAAATTTGTTCTACAATTTCTCCTGAGTGCAGCGACCCCCCACATGTGGCCGTTACTTGTGTTATGGGGGCACAGCGAGGCGCAGAAGGAGCACCCTGCAGCTGCCAGGATTTTAGTTTCCTCATTGGCCCCTTTTGAAGGCTATAAAATTTTCGCTTTTCCGTTATTTGGGCCATGTGACGGCATTTTTTTTTTTGCGCGATGAGATGCTTTTTCCAGTGTTACCATTTTGGGGTTGGTATCACCTATTGTTGAAAATTTAGGAACTTTTTTTGAGGTCATGAGTAGAAAAGCATCAATTCTGTACTGGATTTTTTGCTTTTATTTTTTTTCGTGTTCACGTATAGCCTAATAATCCTGTTATCTTTATTCTAGGGGTCGATACGATTACGGGGATAACAGACATGAATATTTTTTTTTTATGTTTTACTAAATTTGCCAAATAAAACCCTAATGTGGGGAAAAATCTATCATTTTTGCATCGCCGTCTTCCAAGTGGCATAACATTGTTACGTTCTTGGCTACAGAGCTGGTTGATGGCTTGGTTTTTGCGGGACATGTTGTTCTTTGCAACAGTATCATTCTGGAGTACATATGTTTTTTTTAATCACTTTTTATTGCATTTTTAGTGGGATATAATAGGTAAAAATCATAATTTTTGGCAGGTTTTTAACGTTTTTTTTTACGGCCTTCATCATATGGGTTCAATAGTTTTTTAGTTTTATTCTATGGATTGTTACGGACGCGATGATACTATATATGTGGGGTTTGTGTTATGATTTAGACTTTTTTGAGTGTTATATGTCTCTTTATATGTTTTGGGGCTTATGGGCATTTTTAGTGATTTCTAAAGTTATTTTTTATTGAAAAACATTTTTTACTTGATCCACCATGGAATATGAACAAGCAATCATCTGATTGCTTGTTCATGATAATACTCTGCAATACTGATGTATTGCAGGGTATTAGCAGTGCCAGCCTATGCAGATGCATAGGCTGACACTTTGCCTTTAAGATGATGTCACAGACGCCATCTTAAAGGCACTGCCTTCAGGCTTCTCTGGGGATCGGACCCCAGAGGTGCCATAGCAGCGATCGCCCCCCCCCCCCCCCCGAAAATGGCGCGGGGGGGCCGATTGTGGGGTAAAGACCCCCGAAAGGCATGTCAAATGCCGCGGTCGCGTTGACCGCGGCATTTAACGGGTTAAACGCCCGCGATCGGAGCCCACTCCAACCGCGGGTGTTAGCCGGGGATGGCAGCGGTAGATTACCGCTGAAATCCCGCGGCTAACGATGCCGGTTCGGCTGCTATGCAGCGCTGAACCGGCATCGTCTCTGCGCAGTAGCTGTACTGCGCTGAGCGCTATTCGCGGGACTCAGCGCAGTACAGCTACGGCGCAGAGCGCTAAGGGGTTAAGGCTTAGTCCCATTTTTTGGATTCTGACATACGTCTCTTTATATGGTTATAACTTTTGAACTCTGTTACTTATCAAAGTGATTCTGAGATTGTTTTTCCCCACATGTTGTACTTCATTTTAGTGGTAAATTTTGGCTGATAAGTTTTGCGTTTATTTGCAAAAAAAAAGAAAAAATGATGTTGTACCACCTAAATAAGTTGTTAAATAACATTTCCCATATGTCTACTTTACATTTTCATCATTTTTGAAATGTCTGGACAATTTATTTTGATGTCACGCGGCTTACAAATAGATTATTGATTTTCCGTATTTTCAGAATTTGCTATTTTGGGGATAAATACTGTTTTGAATTAAATTTTACATATTTACCATTAAACCACCCTACATAATCAACCCATTTTCAAATATGCACCCCACAAACTAGAAACAGCTTTTAGGAAGATTGTTAACCCCTTGAGAAGGGAAGGAGCGCCCTGCAGCTGCGAGGATTTCAGTTTCCTCATTGGCCCATTTTGCAGGCTATAAAATGTACGCTTTTTCGCTATTAGGGCCATGTGATGGCATTTTTTTTGCGGGACGAGATGCTTTTTCCAGTGTTAACATTTTGGGGTTGGTATCTCCTATTGTTGAAAATTTAGGAACCTTTTTTGAGGTCAGGAGTAGAAATGCATCAATTCTGTACTGGATTTTTAACTTTTTCTTTGTGTTCACCAAATAGCCTAATAATCATGTTAATAGTCATGTTTTACTAAATTTGCCAAATAAAACCGAAAAAATCTATCATTATTTTTGCATCGCCGTCTTCCAAGTAGTATAACATTTTTACTTTTTTTTTCGGCTACAGAGCTAGTAGATGGCTTGTTTTTTTGGGACATGTTGTATTTTTATTGCATTTTATGTGGGATTATAATCATAATTTTAATCATAATAATCATAATTTTTGGTGCGTTTTTTTTAAAGTTTTTTTTACAGCGTTCATCGTATGGGTTCAATAATTATTTCATTTTATTCTAGGGATTGTTACGGATGCGGTAATGCTATATAAGGGGGGTTTGTGTTATGATTTAGACTTTTTTGAACGTATATGTCTTTATATGTTTTGTGGCTTATGGGCATTTTTATTGATTTATAAACTTATTTTTTTTTATTGAAAAACCTTTTTTTTTTTTTTTTTTAAACTTTTTTACAGTTTCCACCATGGGACCTGAACAAGCAATCTTCTGATTGCTTGTTCATGATAATAATTTGCAATACTGATGTTTTGCAGGGCATTATCAGTGCCAGGCTATGCACACTGACGCCATCTTAATGGCACTGCCTTCAGGCATTGTGGGGGGGCGATTGTGGGGGAAAGACCCCGCAAAGGCATGTTAAATGCCGCGGTCGTGCTGACCATGGCATTTAACGGGTTAAGCACCCGCGATCAGAGCCCACTGTTACCCAGGGAGGTCAGCGGTAGATTACCGCTGACATCCCGCGACCCCCGATGCCAGCTCGGCTCCGGTGCAGAGCTGAACCGGAATCGTCTCCGCCCAATCATATCTTAGTTAATCCCTGAGCTGAGTGGTTTTGCTAAAAAAACAATTATACCTAAGGTAGAATAATTTTTTTAGAATTTTTTATGGTCTGTATTATTGGACACTATTCATTGAGGCACTCAGGGCCGATTCTAGCATATTTGCTGCCTGAGGCGAATATTAAAAAGCTGCCCCCCCTCCCCCACACTCCTGTTCCATTGCCCGCTCCCTGTTCAGTAAATGCTGAAAACTTTACAAACAATTAACATCCCCACAGGCAGCTCACTGACACTGTGTGACTGACTGACAATCTCTTCCATCGGGAGGACTTTATTCCAGGTTCTCCAATCCATGACGTATCAATGCTGAATTCACAGCCGGATATCTTCAGCTCCATGCAGCATCTCCACCCGGCGTCCCTAAAAATACCACAGTCACTTACAGTATGAAGTCTCCTGGATAACAACACTGCACCCCTAAATAATATATACCCCTCACGACACAACTGACCGCACGCTCCCCCACATATAAAACATGCCTTCATTATACATATATATTCTACTGGAATTATAGCATGTACAGCACCAATCAATATACAACACCCCTTATTTATTAATACAGCCCCCCCAACATTTGTTTTACATGATGCAAAGTAGTCTATTGTATTTTATAACTAATATATCCCACCCTGTTATTATGTTACATGTGATTTTATATAGAGTATTACCTTGATTAATGTAAATATATAGCACCCCCTAATGAATATATATATATATATATATATATATATATATATATATATATAATTTATTTTTATAGGCCCCCCAGCATAAACGGTATCCGGCCCCATATAAATATATACAGCCCCCTCCCAGGAAAATAAGAATCTGGCCCCATATAAATATATACAGCTCCCCAAGATAAACAGAATATGCCCCCCATATAAATATATACAGCGCCCCCCAGATTAAACAGAATCTGGCCCCCTGTATAAATATATACAGCCCTCCCAGAATAAACAGAATCTGGACACTCATATAAATATATAGAGACCCCCCCCAAGATTAAACAGAATCTGGCCCCATATAAATATATATAGCCCCCCCCCCCAAGATAAACAAAATCTGGCCCCCCATATAAATATATACAGCCCCCCAGAATAAACAGAATCTGGCCCCCCATATAACTATATAAAGCCCCCCCCCAGTGTAGTAAGAATTTTGCCCCTCATATAAATATATACAGCCCCCCCAGGAAAAATGGGATCTGGCCCCTCATAAATATATACAGCCCCCCAGTAGAAAAAGGAATCTGGCCTCATATAAGTATATATAGAAGCCCCCCCCCCCCTCCGTTACAGCAGTAATCACCCCCTAATATATATATGTCCACATTTAATTAATAATTCAACAATAAAAATTATAAAACTTATACTTACCCCTCACGACAGGGTGCTCCCACGGCTCCCGGCTCCTGTCTTCACGCGACTATTCTAGCAGGCGCAGCTCCACTGAGTGACACAGGCGGCGTGACGTCATCATCCACCGCCTGTGTCCCTGCATTGTATGGAGCGACGACAGCAGCCTTAAAGGTGCTGCGTCGCTCCGAACGTAAATCGCACCTGTTTCTTAACGGGCACCCGAATCGCCCACATTAGAGCGGCAAAATGCTGCTCTTAAAGGGTTTTATTGAATGAGCATAAGTCAAAGTTACATACATTTGCACAGACATACAGCGTATACTGTGTCGCAGCACAGACCACGACACGACATATATAATAAATTAAGATTCATACGTAGTGTTGACAGCACACAGGAGTATAATCCTCAACCATGGCATGAAAACACTATACTTGCACACTGCTCTCTCAATTGACCTAACTAAACACGCATTGCATTTCAATTATGGCGACGACAAAGTGTAAAAACGGAAAAGGGTGCGGGGTGGAAGGGGAAGGGGTGGGGGTAACACTTGCCCGAAGCTTTATTGAAGGACAGACACAGAAGGGGAAAAAACAAGGAAGGGAACCTAGCAAAAGTCCACTTCCTGGTTTGGGCCATTTGCATAATGTATGCGTGACCCAGAATCCCCTGTAAAAGTCCAAATCCAGTGGAAAGTGAGTGTTTTCTGGTATTTGCCAGATAAACACAGCCTGTAATTCCTAACACACCTAATCTAAGCAAAGTCCAGCATTTCATACAAAAGTCCTGAACTTGTGCGAAGCGTAGATGTCTTGCAAAGTCCAAAAAAGCGGCTTAAAGGGGTCCGCATTCTGCCGCCCGAGGTGAGATTTTCATCTCGCCTCATGGCAGATGCGGCCCTGGAGGCACTTCTAGACCCCCAAACTAAAGGCCTTCATTTGAGTTGCTCTATATGATGATATTGAAATAAGTCAAAGGCTTCTGTGAATTATAATTAACCCCCCTCTCCCTGACCTTGTGAATTGATTCAGGCTGCACAACCCCTTCCTAGTCTGTCCTATAGTAAACATGCCTCCCTGCACACATCATTCACAGCCCTTTCTGTGCTGCAGCTTAGCAGGAGGCGTGTAGTGGGCGTGTTTACAAGAGGACAGAGAAGGAAGGGGGTGTTGTAGCCTGTCTCAGGACAGCTCAGGAACACCCGGCTGACTCAATTCACAGGATTTTATAATTCACAAGAGCTGTTTACTCATCTCAATATTGTCAAGCAGAGCAGCTCACTACAGAATATGCAGAAAATCCACTTGGCTACATAACTAGCCTGCCTCACAAGATTCTTCTCCTGCACACTATTGCTTCTTCTGTCCGGTAGCATTTAAGTGAATGTGATTTGAAAAAAGTAATGTAGACAATGCATTTTTTTTTAATCTGCACAGAAAATTGTTGTTCAATGCAGAAAATAAAATAATCACCACGCCTCTTGTGCGTCCTTGTTGATTTTGCATGCTTTTGAAGTTCATGGGTATGTGAAAACTTGCTTCATATCTGCAACAAATCCCCACCATGATGCAGATTTTTGCTTGAAACATCATCAGTAAAAACTGTATGTGAAAAAACAAGTGTAAATCTGAATCAGAAGCAAATAACAAATAACACAGGTTTATGTGAATTTTTCACATAACAATCCATGACGTCTGCAGATAGCCTTACAGTGTAGGTAGTTTGGAGTCCACTTTCAGATTTATTTAGGGGTTCTGGTTGGGTATTTAAAAAAGAGGTCTAGTCTGAGGTCAGATTTTTCTAGGGTGTGTGATCTATATATTGTTATTCAAGGTTATGATTAACCCCTTGTTGCAAACCACCATAATAGTTCACTGGCTCACTGTCTAAGACCTCTACAGACTGCATGGGTGTTTGCTGCAATATGCACCTATGGCTAACAGGCGTTAACCTGTTAAATTCCTCTGGCATTCCTCCCTGTGATGTCATTGTGGAGCACCAATCTGTAACTATGACAGCCTGGAGTCTACATAAGACTCAAGGACCTGTCATTTATGGCACATTGTTACAGATGCTTAGCTAGACTGATATATAATGCAATACAGTATTATTGCAGTATATTCAAAGAACAATCAGACCCCTTTGGGTTAAATTTCCATAGGGGTGCTGAAAAACAGTAAAAAAAATCTAAAAAAAACCCATTTAAAAAAAAAATAGAATTTTTCCTAGAACTGATACAAAAAACATTAATTAAAAACAGTTATTTCCATTGGTGAGCTTCATAATGGAAAATAGTGCCTAAATGTTTTTCAAGTGGCTGGTTACATTTAAAACGTGAAGCGAACACTCAGGCTTCACTCACTAAATCCTTGTGCACATGAACATGTAGTTTTCATGGGCTGCAAACAATGGACCCTGTCAATTAAATTAAAGTTATCTTTGAGAACTTCTATTATACAGCAGTACAACTATCCCTATTTTGTTCCTCCCCATGCCTGTAAAGTTCCACAGTCCTTTGTAAATTTGACTCACTATCTATGCAAGAGCAGGCCCCATGTTTAGACGCCGCCGAACTGAAAGAACATGAATATGCATAGATGATGTGTCAGCTTTACAATTGAACTGTGAAACTTTACAGTCATTGGGAGGAACAATATAGTTTTCAAAAATATATTTTTCAGTTAGTGTGGGTTTGTTTAACTGACAGGTTCCCTCTAAGGTCTTCATACACACCGATGATTACCTCAAAAACATTCTTCTGCTTTATTTGAACCCTGTGGCTTTTCTGCAATTACGCTAGAATATATTGATTGAAGTCTTTGCAACATACTAAGGTATATATCACAACCTTAATCTTTCTAAAGTACTGTAGTAACTGCAGACAAGTATTTTGCCTTCTTTCTTTGTCTCTTTTTTAATTTACTTTTACCATAAAGACCACAGAAATAAACTTTACCATTGACTTGAAATTCCTTGGCTATACACTAGGTGGAGATCATGCATTATTTATTGCTGCAGTTGTAGACTGATGATTTTAAACATTTCCCAAACAGTCAGTGTTATATAAGAATGTTTCATATATCTTCACCTTGTCATGTATTTTAACAAACCAACAAAATAAATGGAAGAAACAAGAGAAATTGATAAACAAAGTTGCTAAAAGTAAAGTATGGGAGCAAAGCAATATCAGTTTATGTACATGTGTGTGTTTTCTGTCTGTAGTCACATTTAGTACATATTTCATAAAATGTTACAGTAGAAACACAGTCAGAATGCTAATAAATGGACATTGCTCCAAAAAAAAAATGTAAAAAAATCGCACTAGTCGTTTCAGCCTTTTGGTCTCTCCAATCATTGAAAATGCATAGCAATAGAATCAGTTTGTAAATAAATAAAACACAATGGGGCACATTTACTTACCCTATCCAGTCGCGATCCCACGGTGTGTTGTCCTACGAGGATTTGGGTCCGCCGGGACTCACTAAGGTTGTGCGCCCGATATCCAGCAGGTGTCGCTGCTGCGCCGAGGTCCGCTGGAGTTCACCTTCTTCTTCCTAGTGCATGTAAGAGCTTGATTTTGCAACACAAATTCTTTTTTAAATTCCACAGTTTTTCCAAATTTGTCGGGTTGTTTGACGGCCACGCCCCCCGATTTCTGTCAAGTGAAAGCCGGCGCCGATGCAACACAATCTGATGTGTGTGCCAAAATCCCGGGGGAATTTGTCGCAAATCGGAAATATTCAAGAAACCCAGGGAAAGTGCGGCGTTCGGACCATTAGTAAATGAGCCCCAATGACTATGAACAAACATACTGGGGCAGATTTACTTACCTGGTCCATTTGCGATCCAGCGGCGCGTTCTTTGTGGTGGATTCGGGTCTTCCGGCGATTCACTAAGGCAGTTCCTCCGACATCCACCAGGTGTCGCTGCTGTGCTGAAGTCCGCTGAGGCCCGCCGGAGTTCACAATCCTATACTTGGTGAAGGTAAGACACTTTTTTTTTTTTAAATGTGGCAGTTTCTCCGAATCCGTCGGGTTTTCGTTCGGCCATGCCCCCTGATTTCTGTCGCGTGCATGCCGGCGCTGATGCGGCACAATCCGATCGCGTGCGCCAAAAACCCGGGGCAATACAGGGAAAATCGGCGCAAATCGGAAATATTCGGGTAATACGCCGGGAAAACGCGAATCAGGCCCTTAGTAAATGACCCCCATTGTGTATAGAAGGAATTTAGGCTGTATGAAATGCACGTTCCGCATAGAAGCTAATATAGTTTTAGTGAAATTCTCTAAATGAATTAAATTACCATTCATTGTCCAAAAATATGATCTATGTATTACGAATCATGAAAAACATTCCATCCATTCACTATTGGAGTCCAGGTCGAGGTGGTGGAGGGATGAGCGAGGGAAGCCTGGTGCCTGCCATGCTTACGGGAAAAAATAGAGCATGCTCTGTCTTTTTTGAAGTGACTGTACATTATGGTGACACACATGTGTGCTTACTGTACAGTGGCCGGGCGCCCTAGTTAGCCCTAATATGTTTGTTTAAACTGGGCCTAAGCCCAGATTAAGCATCAGATGTCACATGCTGATGCTTGTAGTTCTTCAGCTGCAGTGTATATTCATTATCAGTAAGAAATATACCGGTATTCTAGATCCTCATTAACTGTCACTAAGAACATTGTGCTAATTAGATAATATATGCATTCATTAATTCTCTTGCCTAAATTTAATATCTTCTTATTTCAGGTTCTTTGGGACCCAATTAATAGGAAACATGCAAAGTAACAAAACATCAGTGAACATTGCCATGGAAACTGTAACCAAATGAGTATTCACAGACTATTCCGCCACCCTGTATGAGATACCGGCTTTCAATCTCTGAAAGATTTAAGTTCTCTCTGATGTTTGATGTCTAAAGGTGAATAGAAATATATTTAATGAACAAGGGAGATCTAAAGCAGTTTTTCCTGACTTATACATAAGCTATTAAAAAGAAATATACACTTGTAGCTAAAAACAGCAATTTGCAAACACACTGCATCCAGTCAATGTTTATTTACTGAGGAAAGTGCGGTGCATTAACCTGTATGTTTCCTAGATGCCAAAATGCCTTTACTGACTGTAAAAAAGGAAAACGGCTAAAAAATGTGATGGTTTATAAATATCTCAAAGGTTGTTACAAGATGGTTTGATCTATGATCTCACATTTTGGTAATTTCAAACGAAGTGCTGTCAACAACTATAAAATCATCAGATAAGATCAGCAGAAAAAAATGGAGCTGATTCCTATGGTGTTTATATGGAGCAGTGAGGAGAAATTAGTGTTTATAAGATTGAACATCATCCTGTATATTATGGCACTAAAAGGAACCTTCTATATAAATTAATGCTGCATTCACATAGCCATATGGGGGATGTATATATGGATATACGTCCCCCACAGACGTCAATGGGTGCGCGGCGCAGTACGGAGCAGCGTTCACCTCCTCCTACTCTCCCTGGCGCCGACATGTGCCCGCCGTGCTACGGTAAGGTGGGCAAACCTTAGTGTGAATGTAGCCTAATGCTGAGAATATTGTGCGGTACAATCTCCTATCTGCAGATTGTGCATAGTTTCTGATGTGCAGTCTGTGTCGGACTGGCCCACCAAAGAGCCAAAGAATACTCCTGTGGATCCCGTCTCTAACACATTATAATGGGTGCCAAAGATCCAGCAGAAAACAAAACCATTTGGAAGTGAATGGTGCAATCATTTACCAATATGATCAATTTCTTATAGGTTTATAAACAAATATGATTTATTGATAAAACATTCTACAAGCAGATATTATGGATGGAGGGTGGGCCATTAAGATCAACACCTTTTGTTGGTTCAGCATACCCCAAACCACATTGGTGACATCACAGCCCCCTTAACACCAAGATTGCCTATAAAAGCACTTATCAAATGTGTACTACTGCTGGAACCTAAACAGCTGCTGGAACAGCTAAATATGTAATTCCTGATGACAGGTTTCTTACTCTTACTTCCCTGACAATACTCATTAGGACATCACAATAATGTATTACGAAATCATGTCCTATCATTTGCCGGAATATGGCGCCGTGCGCCATATATTACTATGGTGAGGGGGGAGGGTGAGCGGCGCTAATCCCCTCCTCTTCTCCCCGGCGCCCCTGTATGTCCATCACGGTACGGCGGGCATACATTGTGTGAATGTAGCCTAAGAATAAGTGTACCCTTAGGATTGTCATCACAATTCCCATTATGTGAACACATTGCTCCTTTCATGATATCACACTGCTATGATGACATCACAATGGTCTCTCTATGACTTAAGAAAGGCCCTTTACGACATCACAATGTCATTCAATAGTGATATCTAACTAGAAGACCACTATTTACATAGATAAGTTGAATTATGCCAGGATGTTTTGTTTGTACGCCCCTGGCCCTTACACAGATCGCCGAGAGCTGGTGACATCACTGGTTCTCTGCAAATCTCGTGAATGCAAGAAGACTCCATTCCTTGTGCAGCCGGCTGGGTAGCAGTGAGGCTCCGCAAGTCATGGAATCATCTTGCATTCACAATATTAGCAGATATTTGGTGACCAGCTCTCTGCAAGTCCTGTAGGTGGTACCAGCAGACCAATGCAGGGCCCAGGGCCATTCATAAATTACATCACAGCAGAGCCGAGCACCTCAGGCTAATTGGAATATTTTAGTTTTCTTCAAATGCAGCCATTTTTTTTTAGAAATAATAAACTAAAATTACTGCATGGGGATGGGTGGGGAATATTAATCATGTACCATCAGTAAATCTGATAGTACATGTCCTTTAAAGGAAACCTACCATTTGATTTGATGTATTATGAAGCAAACATACCTTCAGACTGCTGTGGCTACACTGATGCAGGATCATATCTTGGTTAGTCCCTGTGCTGAGTGGTTTTGCAAATAAAATAGATATAACTTTATGATAATGAAGCTCTGCGCCTGCCTGGCTGCTCCAGTGCTTGCTTCCATGCTTCTCCTAGCAGGAGAGTTTTTCTCTGCACCGGATGATGATGCAATCACTTTTCTCCCTGCCACTCAGAATAATCAATTGTTGCACCATCCCCCAGCTGCTGTGTATGAGTGATCCAGCTCAGGTGGATTAGTTCATGTCTTGACTAACCTCCATTTGTAATTACAAGTTCCGTGTATAATGTGTTTATCTTGGCAGCCATGCTGATCCAGCTTTCCCAAGGTCCTGAATGTTATAATTGTTTTTTCAGCAAAACCACTCAGCTCAGGGATTAACCAAGATAAGATCCTTCATCAGTGTAGCTACAACATTCTCAAGGTATGTTAGCTTCATGCATTAAATCAAATGGTAGGTTTCGTTTAAGGAAATCTACCACCAGGATCTAGCATTGTAAACCAAGCACATGTACATGCCCATGAGTGCCCCATCTGGCAGGATCTGTTCGTCTTTTAGCTCCTTATGCCATTATTGGTATGAAAATGGAGCCTGATGCCCCAAAGGATCATTTGCATACTTTTTAAAGCAAAAAGAGGATGCACACTCTAGCACATAAGTGTACTTGGTATACAATCGTTCATCCTGGTGGTAGATTTCACTAGTATCATTAGATTATTCTGGCTACATTTTGCTCCTTCATCTGCAATCATTACCCTTTGGAACTATATCATGCCCCTAAAACAAACATAAAAAATGACAACTGTTAAAAGCACTAAGATAATTCTAAATTTTATTTTCACATAATATAAGACATGGCCTCATACAACAGGAATGAAAGTCTAATGAGGGGTGAGCAACATAAATGTCACATTCCAGAGGTTATATCACAAGCCTCTGATGTTTAATCACTAGTAATTGCTTCTAGTAATGGCTTCTTTGACATGTATTGATCTACTTACAGATTTTACACTTGTTTCTAGTCTTGCTAACAGCCATATTTCTTCAGAAGGACAACATATACTTGTGTTTATGGTTTAGTCACATTCTATCAAATTCCATAAGTAAAGTCACAGTCTAGAACTCCATGTACATTTCATCATTAGATTGTCTTTGTATTGTAGACTGAAGAGTTATTCCAATTTAGCAAATAAAGTTTTTTTTTAAATATATATAATAACATTTTTTGCAATATTCTAATATCATTTTCATAATAATTTCTTACAAATTTTGGGAATTTTTATTTCAGGAACCCTTATTGTTTGCTGGCAAATGTTCTTTCACTCAAAGTTTGGATCCATTTAACTTATCGGTTGAGAGTTTTCCAGAGTATACAGTTAATGCACTTGTGCATTACAGCTGGACATAAAACACACCTGGTGCGGAATGCAAATTTCAGTCTTGTTTTCGTGGTCCTCAAGTAGCAACCTGCACAGCCAGTGGACACAAGTCGTGAGCTGAAAATAATACATTTTTCTTTCGGACATAAAGCGCAGCTTTAGTATTTCTGTGTAAGTTATTTATGTATTTACACAAATAGTAATAAATAGCCACTAGGCACTTTGGTAGTCCACAGTTTGGTTTATGCTTTCATTCTTATTGTCTAGATTAATATGCACTTTTTATTTAGGCACATCACATTCATTTTCTATTATATTTGATATATATAAAGTTTTATGTAACTTATAGTAGGTGTATATTATATGGGGTGCACGTATATTATATTATAACAATGTTCAATCATGAATAAATATATACAAAATAACTTTTAGAATAATAAATATAGTAAACTGGTATGTCACTTTATAATATTGAGACATCACATATTTAAATGTTTCTATATCTAAGGAGGTATAATTGGTGCACATCATGTCAAAATATTTTTGTATAGAATATTGTGATTTTTACATTTTTTATTTATTGAAGTGGTAAATTGAGTTCTAACACTTTAGTATCCTGTTGTTATTTGTATTTATGGTTTTATTGTTATCTTTTGTTGTTGAATATTGGAAATGTACTTATATTTATGAATCATTCATTATCAGCACACTAATTATTATGCACAGTTTATTATAAGGAATGACAATATCTGTATGGGGGGTATGAGATAACTAGATGCTTTATTGAATAAGCATTAGTCAAAATTACATACATTTGCACAGACATAAAACACATACTGTTTAACAGCACAGACCACTATATAACACATACAATCATTTAAGATTCATACATAAAGTCAACAACACACAGGATTTATTGAACAAGCATAAGTCAAAGTTATATTCCATTGCACAAACATCCAGCACATACCATGTCATAGCACAGCAAGGCACATAATAATTCATACATAGTGTTGACAGCACAAACCAGTATTATACTCAACTTTGCCATGAAACAATATACTAGCTCATTGCTCACTCAATTGACCTAATTAAACACGCATTGCATTTCAATTACGGCGACGACAAAGTGTAAAAATGGAAGAGGGTGCGGGGTGGAATGGGAGGGGGTAACACTTGCACGAAGCTTTATTGAAAGACAGACACAGAAGGGGGAAAAATAAGGAAGGGAACTTAGCAAAAGTCCACTTTCTAGTTTGGATCATTTGCATAATGTACGCGTGACCCAGAATCCCCTGTAAAAGTCCAAATCAAGTGAAAAGTGTTTATCTGGCAAACGCCAGAAAACACTCACAGCCTGCAATTCCTAACACACCTAAACAAACAAGCCCCATTTGCATAATGTGTGTGTGACCCAGAATCCCCTGTAAAAGTTCAAATCAAGTGAAAAGTGAGTGTTTTCTGGCATTTTCTAGATAAACACAGCCTGCAATTACTAACACACCTAATCTAAGCAAAGCATTTCATACAAAAATCCAGAACTTGTGCAAAGCGTAGATATCCTGTAAAGTCCGAAAAAGCGACTTCCGCCTGGATTCTCCCTGAGGGAGGCGGTGGGCGCCCGGGGAGGCGAACCTAGCTCACAGCAGGGATTCCTAATCCAGTTAGGCATTAGCCTGACTTGCGCTTACTGTGTCCTCACAGTAAATTGACTCCTGCTAAAGAACTACAGCGTTGGCGCTTCTTGTTAGTAAACCTAACGCCTCTACCTATAGAAGCTACACTTTGCACATGTTCAGGACGTTTGTATCAAATGCTGGACTTTGCTTAGATTAGGTGTCTTAGGAATTGCAGGCTGTGTTTATCTGGCAAAGGCCAGAAAACACTCACTTTCCACTAGATCTGGACTTTTACAGGGGTTTCTGGGTCACGCATACATTATGCAAACGACCCAAACCAGGAAGTGGACTTTTGCTAGGTTCCCTTCCTTGTTTTTCCCCCTTCTGTGTCTGTCTTTCAATAAAGCTTCGGGCAAGTGTTACCCCCACCCCTTCCCCTTCCACCCCGCACCCTTTTCCGTTTTTACACTTGGTCGTCGCCGTAAGTGAGATGCAATGCGTGTTTAGTTAGGTCAATTGAGCGAGCTGTGTGCTAGTACAGTGTTTTCATGGCACAGTTGAGGATTATACTCCTGTGTGCTGTCAACACTACGTGTGAATCTTAATTTATTGTATATGTCATGTATACGCTGTATGTCTGTTGAAACGTATGTAAACTCTGACTTATGCTCATTCAATAAAGCCTCTACCTATAGAAGCTGCCCCAGACTTCCAGGTGTGGAATTATGACCGGTGGAAGGTGATATGTTCTGCCTGGGAGTTTCATCTCTATTGGCCATGGAACAAAGCTCCACTCCCATGTCTGCCGATGTGTTGGAACAGAGTCTCTCCTTGTTGAAAATGCCCCAGACTACCAGGTGTGGAATTATGACCGGTGGAAGGTGAGATGTTCTGCCTGGGAGGTTCAACTCTATTGGCCATGGAACAAAGCTCCACTCCCATGTCTGCCGATGTGTTGGAACAGAGTCTCTCTCCCTAAGTTACTGGCAGACACTCTCCTTGTTGAAAATGCCCTAGACTTCCAGGTGTGGAATTATGACCAGTGGAAGGTGAGATGTTCTGCCTGGGAGGTTCAACTCTATTGGCCATGGAACAAAGCTCCACTCCCATGTCTGCCGATGTGTTGGAACAGAGTCTCTCTCCCGAAGTTACTGGCAGAGACTCTCCTTGTTGAAGGTGCCCCAGACTTCCAGGTGTGGAATTATGACCGGTGGAAGGTGAGATGTTCTGCCTGGGAGGTTCAACTCTATTGGCCATGGAACAAAGCTCCACTCCCATGTCTGCCGATGTGTTGGAACAGAGTCTCTCTCCCTAAGTTACTGGCAGAGACTCTCCTTGTTGAAAATGCCCCAGACTTCCAGGTGTGGAATTATGACCGGTGGAAGGTGAGATGTTCTGCCTGGGAGGTTCAACTCTATTGGCCATGGAACAAAGCTCCACTCCCATGTCTGCCGATGTGTTGGAACAGAGTCTCTCTCCCTAAGTTACTGGCAGAGTCTCTCCTTGTTGAAAATGCCCCAGACTTCCAGGTGTGGAATTATGACCGGTGGAAGGTGAGATGTTCTGCCTGGGAGGTTCAACTTTATTGGCCATGGAACAAAGCTCCATGTCTGCCGATGTGTTGGAACAGAGTCTCTCTCCCTAAGTTACTGGCAGAGACTCGCCTTGTTGAAGGTGCCCCAGATTTCCAGGTGTTGAATTATGACCGGTGGAAGGTGAGATGTTCTGCCTGGGAGGTTCAACTCTATTGGCCATGGAACAAAGCTCCACTCCCATGTCTGTCGATTTGTTGGAACAAAGTCTCTCTCCCTAAGTTACTGGCAGAGACTCTCCTTGTTGAAAATGCCCCAGACTTCCAGGTGTGGAATTATGACCGGTGGAAGGTGAGATGTTCTGCCTGGGAGGTTCAACTCTATTGGCCATGGAACAAAGCTCCACTCCCATGTCTGCCGATGTGTTGGAACAGAGTCTCTCTCCCTAAGTTACTGGCAGAGACTCTCCTTGTTGAAAATGCCCCAGACTTCCAGGTGTGGAATTATGACCAGTGGAAGGTGAGATGTTCTGCCTGGGAGGTTCAACTCTATTGGCCATGGAACAAAGCTCCACTCCCATGTCTGCCGATGTGTTGGAACAGAGTCTCTCTCCCTAAGTTACTGGCAGAGACTCTCCTTGTTGAAGGTGCCCCAGACTTCCAGGTGTGGAATTATGACCGGTGGAAGGCGAGATGTTCTGCCTGGGAGGTTCAACTCTATTGGCCATGGAGCAAAGCTCCACTCCCATGTCTGCCGATGTGTTGGAACAGAGTCTCTCTCCCTAAGTTACTGGCAGAGACTCTCCTTGTTGAAAATGCCCCAGACTTCCAGGTGTGGAATTATGACCGGTGGAAGGTGAGATGTACTGCCTTGGAGGTTCAATTCTATTGGCCATGGAACAAAGCTCCATGTCTGCCGATGTGTTGGAACAGAGTCTCTCTCCCTAAGTTACTGGCAGAGACTCTCCTTGTTGAAAATGCCCCAGACTTCCAGGTGTGGAATTATGACCGGTGGAAGGTGAGATGTTCTGCCTGGGAGGTTCAACTCTATTGGCCATGGAACAAAGCTCCACTCCCATGTCTGCCGATTTGTTGGAACAGAGTCTCTCTCCCTAAGTTACTGGCAGAGACTCTCCTTGTTGAAGGTGCCCCAGACTGCCAGGTGTGGAATTATGACTGGTGGAAGGTGATATGTTCTGCCTGGGAGTTTCAACTCCCATGTCTGCCGATGTGATCGAACAGAGTCTCTCTCCCTTAGTTACTGTCAGAGACTCTCCTTGTTGAAAATGCCCCAGACTTCCAGGTGTAGCATTATGACCGGTGGAAGGTGAGATGTTCTGCCTGGGAGGTTCAATTCTATTGGCTATGGAACAAAGTTCCACTCCCATGTCTGCCGATGTGTTGGAACAGAGTCTCTCTCCCTAAGTTACTGGCAGAGACTCTCCTTGTTGAAAATGCCCCAGACTTCCAGGTGTGGAATTATGACCGGTGGAAGGTGAGATGTTCTGCCTGGGAGGTTCAACTCTATTGGCCATGGAACAAAGCTCCACTCCCATGTCTGCCGATGTGTTGGCACTGAGTCTCTCTCCCTAAGTTACTGGCAGAGACTCTCCTTGTTGAAGGTGCTCCAGACTTCCAGGTGTGGAATTAAGACCGGTGGAAGGTGAGATGTTCTGCCTGGGAGGTTCAACTCTATTGGCCATGGAACAAAGCTCCACTCCCATGTCTGCTGATGTGTTGGAACAGAGTCTCTCTCCCTAAGTTACTGGCAGAGACTCTCCTTGTTGAAAATGCCCCAGACTTCCAGGTGTGGAATTATGACCGGTGGAAGGTGAGATGTTCTGCCTGGGAGGTTCAACTCTATTGGCCATGGAACAAAGCTCCACTCCCATGTCTGCCGATGTGTTGGAACAGAGTCTCTCTCCCTAAGTTACTGGCAGAGACTCTCCTTGTTGAAGGTGCCCCAGACTTCCAGGTGTGGAATTATGACCGGTGGAAGGTGAGATGTTCTGCCTAGGAGGTTCAACTCTATTGGCCATGGAACAAAGCTCCACTTCCATGTCTGCCGATGTGTTGGAACAGAGTCTCTCTCCCTAAGTTACTAGCAGAGACTCTCCTTGTTGAAAATGCCCCAGACTTCCAGGTGTGGAATTATGACCGGTGGAAGGTGAGATGTTCTGCCTGGGAGGTTCAACTCTATTGGCCATGGAACAAAGCTCCACTCCCATGTCTGCCGATGTGTTGGAACAGAGTCTCTCTCCCTAAGTTACTGGAAGAGACTCTCCTTGTTCAAGGTGCCCTAGACTTCCAGGTGTGGAATTATGACCGGTGGAAGGTGAGATGTTCTGCCTGGGAGGTTCAACTCTATTGGCCATGGAACAAAGCTCCACTCCTATGTCTGCTGATGTGTTGGAACAGAGTCTCTCTCCCTAAGTTACTGGCAGAGACTCTCCTTGTTCAAGGTGCCCCAGACTTCCAGGTGTGGAATTATGACCGGTGGAAGGTGAGATGTTCTGCCTGGGAGGTTCAATTCTATTGGCCATGGAACAAAGCTCCATGTCTGCCGATGTGTTGGAACAGAGTCTCTCTCCCTAAATTACTGGCAGAGACTCTCCTTGTTGAAAATGCCCCAGACTTCCAGGTGTGGAATTATGACCGGTGGAAGGTGAGATGTTCTGCCTGGGAGGTTCAACTCTATTGGCCATGGAACAAAGCTCCATGTCTGCCGATGTGTTGGAACAGAGACTCTCTCCCTAAGTTACTGGCCGAGACTCTCCTTGTTGAAGGTGCCCCAGACTTCCAGGTGTGGAATTATGACCGGTGGAAGGTGAGATGTTCTGCCTGGGAGGTTCAATTCTATTGGCCGTGGAACAAAGCTCCACTCCCATGTCTGCCGATGTGTTGGCACAGAATCTCTCTCCCTAAGTTACTGGCAGAGACTCTCCTTGTTGAAAATGCCCCAGATTTCCAGGTGTGGAATTATGACCGGTGGAAGGTGAGATGTTCTGCCTAGGAGGTTCAACTCTATTGGCCATGGAACAAAGCTCCACTCCCATGTCTGCCGATGTGTTGGCACAGAATCTCTCTCCCTAAGTTACTGGCAGAGACTCTCCTTGTTGAAAATGCCCCAGACTTCCAGGTGTGGAATTATGACGGGTGGAAGGTGAGATGTTCTGCCTGGGAGGTTCAACTCTATTGGCCATGGAACAAAGCTCCATGTCTGCAGATGTGTTGGAACAGAGTCTCTCTCCCTAAGTTACTGGCAGAGACTCTCCTTGTTCAAGGTGCCCTAGACTTCCAGGTGTGGAATTATGACCGGTGGAAGGTGAGATGTTCTGCCTGGGAGGTTCAACTCTATTGGCCATGGAACAAAGCTCCACTCCCATGTCTGCTGATGTGTTGGAACAGAGTCTCTCTCCCTAAGTTACTGGCAGAGACTCTCCTTGTTGAAAATGCCCCAGACTTCCAGGTGTGGAATTATGATTGGTGGAAGGTGATATGTTCTGCCTGGGAGTTTCAACTCTATTGGCCATGAAACAAAGCTCCACTCCCATGTCTGCTGATGTGATCGAACAGAGTCTCTCTCCCTAAGTTACTGGCAGAGTATCTCCTTGTTGAAAATGCCCCAGACTTCCAGGTGTGGTATTATGACCGGTGGAAGGTGAGATGTTCTGCCTGGGAGGTTCAACTCTATTGGCCATGGAACAAAGCTCCATGTCTGCCGATGTGTTGGAACAGAGTCTCTCTCCCTAAGTTACTGGCAGAGACTCTCCTTGTTGAAAATGCCCCAGACTTCCAGGTGTGGAATTATGACTGGTGGAAGGTGATATGTTCTGCCTGGGAGTTTCAACTTTATTGGCCGTGAAACAAAGCTCCACTCCCATGTCTGCCGATGTGATCGAACAGAGTCTCTCTCCCTAAGTTACTGTCAGAGACTCTCCTTGTTGAAAATGCCCCAGACTTCCAGGTGTGGAATTATGACCGGTGGAAGGTGAGATGTTCTGCCTGGGAGGTTCAACTCTTTTGGCCATGGAACAAAGCTCCATGTCTGCCGATGTGTTGGAACAGAGTCTCTCTCCCTAAGTTACTGGCAGAGACTCTCCTTGTTGAAAATGCCCCAGACTTCCAGGTGTGGAATTATGACCGGTGGAAGGTGAGATGTTTTGCCTGGGAGGTTCAACTCTATTGGCCATGGAACAAAGCTCCACTTCCATGTCTGCCGATGTGTTGGAACAGAGTCTCTCTCTCTCTCTCTCTAAGTTACTGGCAGAGACTCTCCTTGTTGAAAATGCCCCAGACTTCCAGGTGTGGAATTATGACCGGTGGAAGGTGAGATGTTCTGCCTGGGAGGTTCAACTTCATTGGCCATGGAACAAAGCTCCACTCCCATATCTGCCGATGTGTTGGAACAGAGTCTCTCTCCCTAAGTTACTGGCAGAGACTCTCCTTGTTGAAGGTGCCCCAGACTTCCAGGTGTGGAATTATGACCGGTGGAAGGTGAGATGTTCTGCCTGGGAGGTTCAACTCTATTGGCCATGGAACAAAGCTCCACTCCCATGTCTGCTGATGTGTTGGAACAGAGTCTCTCTCCCTAAGTTACTGGCAGAGACTCTCCTTGTTGAAAATGCCCCAGACTTCCAGGTGTGGAATTATGACCGGTGGAAGGTGAGATGTTCTGCCTGGGAGGTTCAACTCTATTGGCCATGGAACAAAGCTCCACTCCCATGTCTGCCGATGTGTTGGAACAGAGTCTCTCTCCCTAAGTTACTGGCAGAGACTCTCCTTGTTGAAGGTGCCCCAGACTTCCAGGTGTGGAATTATGACCGGTGGAAGGTGAGATGTTCTGCCTAGGAGGTTCAACTCTATTGGCCATGGAACAAAGCTCCACTCCCATGTCTGCCGATGTGTTGGAACAGAGTCTCTCTCCCTAAGTTACTAGCAGAGACTCTCCTTGTTGAAAATGCCCCAGACTTCCAGGTGTGGAATTATGACCGGTGGAAGGTGAGATGTTCTGCCTGGGAGGTTCAACTCTATTGGCCATGGAACAAAGCTCCACTCCCATGTCTGCCGATGTGTTGGAACAGAGTCTCTCTCCCTAAGTTACTGGCAGAGACTCTCCTTGTTCAAGGTGCCCCAGACTTCCAGGTGTGGAATTATGACCGGTGGAAGGTGAGATGTTCTGCCTGGGAGGTTCAATTCTATTGGCCATGGAACAAAGCTCAATGTCTGCCGATGTGTTGGAACAGAGTCTCTCTCCCTAAGTTACTGGCAGAGACTCTCCTTGTTGAAAATGCCCCAGACTTCCAGGTGTGGAATTATGACTGGTGGAAGGTGATATGTTCTGCCTGGGAGTTTCAACTCTATTGGCCATGAAACAAAGTTCCACTCCCATGTATGCCGATGTGATCGAACAGAGTCTCTCTCCCTAAGTTACTGTCAGAGACTCTCCTTGTTGAAAATGCCCCAGACTTCCAGGTGTGGAATTATGACCTGTGGAAGGTGAGATGTTCTGCCTGGGAGGTTCAACTCTATTGGCCATGGAACAAAGCTCCACTCCCATGTCTGCCGATTTGTTGGAACAGAGTCTCTCTCCCTAAGTTACTGGCAGAGACTCTCCTTGTTGAAGGTGCCCCAGACTTCCAGGTGTGGAATTATGACTGGTGGAAGGTGATATGTTCTGCCTGGGAGTTTCAACTCTATTGGCCATGAAACAAAGTTCCACTCCCATGTATGCCGATGTGATCGAACAGAGTCTCTCTCCCTAAGTTACTGTCAGAGACTCTCCTTGTTGAAAATGCCCCAGACTTCCAGGTGTGGAATTATGACCGGTGGAAGGTGAGATGTTCTGCCTGGGAGTTTCATCTCTATTGGCCATGGAACAAAGCTCCACTCCCATGTCTGCCGATGTGTTGGAACAGAGTCTCTCTCCCTAAGTTACTAGCAGAGACTCTCCTTGTTGAAGGTGCCCCAGACTTCCAGGTGTGGAATTATGACCGGTGGAAGGTGAGATGTTCTGCCTAGGAGGTTCAACTCTATTGGCCATGGAACAAAGCTCCACTCCCATGTCTGCCGATGTGTTGGAACAGAGTCTCTCTCCCTAAGTTACTAGCAGAGACTCTCCTTGTTGAAAATGCCCCAGACTTCCAGGTGTGGAATTATGACCAGTGGAAGGTGAGATGTTCTGCCTGGGAGGTTCAACTCTATTGGCCATGGAACAAAGCTCCACTCCCATGTCTGCCGATGTGTTGGAACAGAGTCTCTCTCCCTAAGTTACTGGCAGAGACTCTCCTTGTTCAAGGTGCCCTAGACTTCCAGGTGTGGAATTATGACCGGTGGAAGGTGAGATGTTCTGCCTGGGAGGTTCAACTCTATTGGCCATGGAATAAAGCTCCACTCCTATGTCTGCTGATGTGTTGGAACAGAGTCTCTCTCCCTAAGTTACTGGCAGAGACTCTCCTTGTTCAAGGTGCCCCAGACTTCCAGGTGTGGAATTATGACCGGTGGAAGGTGAGATGTTCTGCCTGGGAGGTTCAATTCTATTGGCCATGGAACAAAGCTCCATGTCTGCCGATGTGTTGGAACAGAGTCTCTCTCCCTAAATTACTGGCAGAGACTCTCCTTGTTGAAAATGCCCCAGACTTCCAGGTGTGGAATTATGACCGGTGGAAGGTGAGATGTTCTGCCTGGGAGGTTCAACTCTATTGGCCATGGAACAAAGCTCCACTCCCATGTCTGCCGATGTGTTGGAACAAAGTCTCTCTCCCTAAGTTACTGGCAGAGACTCTCCTTGTTGAAAATGCCCCAGACTTCCAGGTGTGGAATTATGACCAGTGGAAGGTGAGATGTTCTGCCTGGGAGGTTCAACTCCATTGGCCATGGAACAAAGCTCCACTCCCATATCTGCCGATGTGTTGGAACAGAGTCTCTCTCCCTAAGTTACTGGCAGAGACTCTCCTTGTTGAAGGTGCCCCAGACTTCCAGGTGTGGAATTATGACCGGTGGAAGGTAAGATGTTCTGCCTGGGAGGTTCAACTCTATTGGCCATGGAACAAAGCTCCACTCCCATGTCTGCTGATGTGTTGGAACAGAGTCTCTCTCCCTAAGTTACTGGCAGAGACTCTCCTTGTTGAAAATGCCCCAGACTTCCAGGTGTGGAATTATGACCGGTGGAAGGTGAGATGTTCTGCCTGGGAGGTTCAACTCTATTGGCCATGGAACAAAGCTCCACTCCTATGTCTGCTGATGTGTTGGAACAGAGTCTCTCTCCCTAAGTTACTGGCAGAGACTCTCCTTGTTCAAGGTGCCCCAGACTTCCAGGTGTGGAATTATGACCGGTGGAAGGTGAGATGTTCTGCCTGGGAGGTTCAATTCTATTGGCCATGGAACAAAGCTCCATGTCTGCCGATGTGTTGGAACAGAGTCTCTCTCCCTAAATTACTGGCAGAGACTCTCCTTGTTGAAAATGCCCCAGACTTCCAGGTGTGGAATTATGACCGGTGGAAGGTGAGATGTTCTGCCTGGGAGGTTCAACTCTATTGGCCATGGAACAAAGCTCCACTCCCATGTCTGCTGATGTGTTGGAACAGAGTCTCTCTCCCTAAGTTACTGGCAGAGACTCTCCTTGTTGAAAATGCCCCAGACTTCCAGGTGTGGAATTATGACCAGTGGAAGGTGAGATGTTCTGCCTGGGAGGTTCAACTCTATTGGCCATGGAACAAAGCTCCACTCCCATGTCTGCCGATGTGTTGGAACAGAGTCTCTCTCCCTAAGTTACTGGCAGAGACTCTCCTTGTTCAAGGTGCCCTAGACTTCCAGGTGTGGAATTATGACCGGTGGAAGGTGAGATGTTCTGCCTGGGAGGTTCAACTCTATTGGCCATGGAACAAAGCTCCACTCCTATGTCTGCTGATGTGTTGGAACAGAGTCTCTCTCCCTAAGTTACTGGCAGAGACTCTCCTTGTTCAAGGTGCCCCAGACTTCCAGGTGTGGAATTATGACCGGTGGAAGGTGAGATGTTCTGCCTGGGAGGTTCAATTCTATTGGCCATGGAACAAAGCTCCATGTCTGCCGATGTGTTGGAACAGAGTCTCTCTCCCTAAATTACTGGCAGAGACTCTCCTTGTTGAAAATGCCCCAGACTTCCAGGTGTGGAATTATGACCGGTGGAAGGTGAGATGTTCTGCCTGGGAGGTTCAACTCTATTGGCCATGGAACAAAGCTCCACTCCCATGTCTGCCGATGTGTTGGAACAGAGTCTCTCTCCCTAAGTTACTGGCAGAGACTCTCCTTGTTGAAAATGCCCCAGACTTCCAGGTGTGGAATTATGACCAGTGGAAGGTGAGATGTTCTGCCTGGGAGGTTCAACTCTATTGGCCATGGAACAAAGCTCCACTCCCATGTATTCCGATGTGTTGGAACAGAGTCTCTCTCCCTAAGTTACTGGCAGAGACTCTCCTTGTTCAAGGTGCCCTAGACTTCCAGGTGTGGAGTTATGACCGGTGGAAGGTGAGATGTTCTGCCTGGGAGGTTCAACTCTATTGGCCATGGAACAAAGCTCCACTCCTATGTCTGCTGATGTGTTGGAACAGAGTCTCTCTCCCTAAGTTACTGGCAGAGACTCTCCTTGTTCAAGGTGCCCCAGACTTCCAGGTGTGGAATTATGACCGGTGGAAGGTGAGATGTTCTGCCTGGGAGGTTCAATTCTATTGGCCATGGAACAAAGCTCCATGTCTGCCGATGTGTTGGAACAGAGTCTCTCTCCCTAAATTACTGGCAGAGACTCTCCTTGTTGAAAATGCCCCAGACTTCCAGGTGTGGAATTATGACCGGTGGAAGGTGAGATGTTCTGCCTGGGAGGTTCAACTCTATTGGCCATGGAACAAAGCTCCACTCCCATGTCTGCTGATGTGTTGGAACAGAGTCTCTCTCCCTAAGTTACTGGCAGAGACTCTCCTTGTTGAAAATGCCCCAGACTTCCAGGTGTGGAATTATGACCGGTGGAAGGTGAGATGTTCTGCCTGGGAGGTTCAACTCTATTGGCCATGGAACAAAGCTCCACTCCCATGTCTGCCGATGTGTTGGAACAGAGTCTCTCTCCCTAAGTTACTGGCAGAGACTCTCCTTGTTCAAGGTGCCCTAGACTTCCAGGTGTGGAATTATGACCGGTGGAAGGTGAGATGTTCTGCCTGGGAGGTTCAACTCTATTGGCCATGGAACAAAGCTCCACTCCTATGTCTGCTGATGTGTTGGAACAGAGTCTCTCTCCCTAAGTTACTGGCAGAGACTCTCCTTGTTCAAGGTGCCCCAGACTTCCAGGTGTGGAATTATGACCGGTGGAAGGTGAGATGTTCTGCCTGGGAGGTTCAATTCTATTGGCCATGGAACAAAGCTCCATGTCTGCCGATGTGTTGGAACAGAGTCTCTCTCCCTAAATTACTGGCAGAGACTCTCCTTGTTGAAAATGCCCCAGACTTCCAGGTGTGGAATTATGACCGGTGGAAGGTGAGATGTTCTGCCTGGGAGGTTCAACTCTATTGGCCATGGAACAAAGCTCCACTCCCATGTCTGCTGATGTGTTGGAACAGAGTCTCTCTCCCTAAGTTACTGGCAGAGACTCTCCTTGTTGAAAATGCCCCAGACTTCCAGGTGTGGAATTATGACCGGTGGAAGGTGAGATGTTCTGCCTGGGAGGTTCAACTCTATTGGCCATGGAACAAAGCTCCACTCCTATGTCTGCTGATGTGTTGGAACAGAGTCTCTCTCCCTAAGTTACTGGCAGAGACTCTCCTTGTTCAAGGTGCCCCAGACTTCCAGGTGTGGAATTATGACCGGTGGAAGGTGAGATGTTCTGCCTGGGAGGTTCAATTCTATTGGCCATGGAACAAAGCTCCATGTCTGCCGATGTGTTGGAACAGAGTCTCTCTCCCTAAATTACTGGCAGAGACTCTCCTTGTTGAAAATGCCCCAGACTTCCAGGTGTGGAATTATGACCGGTGGAAGGTGAGATGTTCTGCCTGGGAGGTTCAACTCTATTGGCCATGGAACAAAGCTCCACTCCCATGTCTGCCGATGTGTTGGAACAGAGTCTCTCTCCCTAAGTTACTGGCAGAGACTCTCCTTGTTGAAAATGCCCCAGACTTCCAGGTGTGGAATTATGACCGGTGGAAGGTGAGATGTTCTGCCTGGGAGGTTCAACTCTATTGGCCATGGAACAAAGCTCCACTCCCATGTCTGCTGATGTGTTGGAACAGAGTCTCTCTCCCTAAGTTACTGGCAGAGACTCTCCTTGTTCAAGGTGCCCCAGACTTCCAGGTGTGGAATTATGACCGGTGGAAGGTGAGATGTTCTGCCTGGGAGGTTCAATTCTATTGGCCATGGAACAAAGCTCCATGTCTGCCGATGTGTTGGAACAGAGTCTCTCTCCCTAAATTACTGGCAGAGACTCTCCTTGTTGAAAATGCCCCAGACTTCCAGGTGTGGAATTATGACCGGTGGAAGGTGAGATGTTCTGCCTGGGAGGTTCAACTCTATTGGCCATGGAACAAAGCTCCACTCCCATGTCTGCTGATGTGTTGGAACAGAGTCTCTCTCCCTAAGTTACTGGCAGAGACTCTCCTTGTTGAAAATGCCCCAGACTTCCAGGTGTGGAATTATGACCGGTGGAAGGTGAGATGTTCTGCCTGGGAGGTTCAACTCTATTGGCCATGGAACAAAGCTCCACTCCCATGTCTGCTGATGTGTTGGAACAGAGTCTCTCTCCCTAAGTTACTGGCAGAGACTCTCCTTGTTCAAGGTGCCCCAGACTTCCAGGTGTGGAATTATGACCGGTGGAAGGTGAGATGTTCTGCCTGGGAGGTTCAACTCTATTGGCCATGGAACAAAGCTCCACTCCCATGTCTGCCGATGTGTTGGAACAGAGTCTCTCTCCCTAAGTTACTGGCAGAGACTCTCCTTGTTGAAAATGCCCCAGACTTCCAGGTGTAGCATTATGACCGGTGGAAGGTGAGATGTTCTGCCTGGGAGGTTCAACTCTATTCGGCATGGAACAAAGCTCCACTCCCATGTCTGCCGATGTTTTGGAACAGAGTCTCTCTCCCTAAGTTACTGGCAGAGACTCTCCTTGTTGAAAATGCCCCAGACTTCCAGGTGTAGCATTATGACCGGTGGAAGGTGAGATGTTCTGCCTGGGAGGTTCAACTCTATTGGCCATGGAACAAAGCTCCACTCCTATGTCTGCTGATGTGTTGGAACAGAGTCTCTCTCCCTAAGTTACTGGCAGAGACTCTCCTTGTTCAAGGTGCCCCAGACTTCCAGGTGTGGAATTATGACAGGTGGAAGGTGAGATGTTCTGCCTGGGAGGTTCAATTCTATTGGCCATGGAACAAAGCTCCATGTCTGCCGATGTGTTGGAACAGAGTCTCTCTCCCTAAGTTACTGGCAGAGACTCTCCTTGTTCAAGGTGCCCCAGACTTCCAGGTGTGGAATTATGACCGGTGGAAGGTGAGATGTTCTGCCTGGGAGGTTTAACTCTATTGGCCATGGAACAAAGCTCCACTCCCATGTCTGCCGATGTTTTGGAACAGAGTCTCTCTCCCTAAGTTACTGGCAGAGACTCTCCTTGTTGAAAATGCCCCAGACTTCCAGGTGTGGAATTATGACCGGTGGAAGGTGAGATGTTCTGCCTGGGAGGTTCAACTCTATTCGGCATGGAACAAAGCTCCACTCCCATGTCTGCCGATGTGTTGGAACAGAGTCTCTCTCCCTCAGTTACTGTCAGCGTCTCTCCTTGTTGGTGTGGAAGTATTACCGGTGGAAGGTGATATGTTCTGCCTGGGAGGTTCAACTCTATTCGGCATGGAACAAAGCTCCACTCCCATGTCTGCCGATGTGTTTGAACAGAGTCTCTCTCCCTCAGTTACTGGTAGAGTCTCTCCTTGTTGGTGTGGAATTATGACCGGTGGAAGGTGATATATTCTGCCTGGGAGGTTCAACTCTATTGGCCATGGAACAAAGCTCCACTCCCATGTCTGCCGATGTGTTGGAACAGAGTCTCTCTCCCTAAGTTACTGGCAGAGACTCTCCTTGTTGAAAATGCCCCAGACTTCCAGGTGTAGCATTATGACCGGTGGAAGGTGAGATGTTCTGCCTGGGAGGTTCAATTCTATTGGTTATGGAACAAAGTTCCACTCCCATGTCTGCCGATGTGTTGGAACAGAGTCTCTCTCCCTAAGTTACTGGCAGAGACTCTCCTTGTTGAAGGTGCCCCAGACTTCCAGGTGTGGAATTATGACCGGTGGAAGGTGAGATGTTCTGCCTGGGAGGTTCAACTCTATTGGCCATGGAACAAAGCTCCACTCCCATGTCTGCTGATGTGTTGGAACAGAGTCTCTCTCCCTAAGTTACTGGCAGAGACTCTCCTTGTTGAAAATGCCCCAGACTTCCAGGTGTGGAATTATGACCGGTGGAAGGTGAGATGTTCTGCCTGGGAGGTTCAACTCTATTGGCCATGGAACAAAGCTCCACTCCCATGTCTGCCCATGTGTTGGAACAGAGTCTCTCTCCCTAAGTTACTGGCAGAGACTCTCCTTGTTGAAGGTGCCCCAGACTTCCAGTTGTGGAATTATGACCGGTGGAAGGTGAGATGTTCTGCCTAGGAGGTTCAACTCTATTGGCCATGGAACAAAGCTCCACTCCCATGTCTGCCGATGTGTTGGAACAGAGTCTCTCTCCCTAAGTTACTAGCAGAGACTCTCCTTGTTGAAAATGCCCCAGACTTCCAGGTGTGGAATTATGACCAGTGGAAGGTGAGATGTTCTGCCTGGGAGGTTCAACTCTATTGGCCATGGAACAAAGCTCCACTCCCATGTCTGCCGATGTGTTGGAACAGAGTCTCTCTCCCTAAGTTACTGGCAGAGACTCTCCTTGTTCAAGGTGCCCTAGACTTCCAGGTGTGGAATTATGACCGGTGGAAGGTGAGATGTTCTGCCTGGGAGGTTCAACTCTATTGGCAATGGAACAAAGCTCCACTCCCATGTCTGCCGATGTGTTGGAACAGAGTCTCTCTCCCTAAGTTACTGGCAGAGACTCTCCTTGTTCAAGGTGCCCCAGACTTCCAGGTGTGGAATTATGACAGGTGGAAGGTGAGATGTTCTGCCTGGGAGGTTCAATTCTATTGGCCATGGAACAAAGCTCCATGTCTGCCGATGTGTTGGAACAGAGTTTCTCTCCCTAAGTTACTGGCCGAGACTCTCCTTGTTGAAGGTGCCCCAGACTTCCAGGTGTGGAATTATGACCGGTGGAAGGTGAGATGTTCTGTCTGGGAGGTTCAATTCTATTGGCCGTGGAACAAAGCTCCACTCCCATGTCTGCCGATGTGTTGGCACAGAATCTCTCTCCCTAAGTTACTGGCAGAGACTCTCCTTGTTGAAAATGCCCCAGACTTCCAGGTGTGGAATTATGACGGGTGGAAGGTGAGATGTTCTGCCTGGGAGGTTCAACTCTATTGGCCATGGAACAAAGCTCCATGTCTGCCGATGTGTTGGAACAGAGTCTCTCTCCCTAAGTTACTGGCAGAGACTCTCCTTGTTCAAGGTGCCCTAGACTTCCAGGTGTGGAATTATGACCGGTGGAAGGTGAGATGTTCTGCCTGGGAGGTTCAACTCTATTGGCCATGAAACAAAGCTCCACTCCCATGTCTGCTGATGTGTTGGAACAGAGTCTCTCTCCCTAAGTTACTGGCAGAGACTCTCCTTGTTGAAAATGCCCCAGACTTCCAGGTGTGGAATTATGACCGGTGGAAGGTGATATGTTTTGCCTGGGAGTTTCAACTCTATTGGCCATGGAACAAAGCTCCACTACCATGTCTGCCGATGTGTTGGAACAGAGTCTCTCCTTGTTGAAAATGCTCCAGACTTCCAGGTGTGGAATTATGACGGGTGGAAGGTGAGATGTTCTGCCTGGGAGGTTCAACTCTATTGGCCATGAAACAAAGCTCCACTCCCATGTCTGCCGATGTGTTGGAACAGAGTCTCTCTCCCTAAGTTACTGGCAGAGACTCTCCTTGTTCAAGGTGCCCTAGACTTCCAGGTGTGGAATTATGACGGGTGGAAGGTGAGATGTTCTGGCTGGGAGGTTCAACTCTATTAACCATGGAACAAAGCTCCACTTCCATGTCTGCCGATGTGTTGGAACAGAGTCTACCTAAGTTACTGGCAGAGACTCTCCTTGTTGAAAATGCCCCAGACTTCCAGGTGTGGAATTATGACCGGTGGAAGGTGAGATGTTCTGCCTGGGAGGTTCAACTCTATTGGCCATGGAACAAAGCTCCACTCCCATGTCTGCCGATGTGTTGGAACAGAGTCTCTCTCCCTAAGTTACTGGCAGAGACTCTCCTTGTTGAAAATGCCCCAGACTTCCAGGTGTGGAATTATGACTGGTGGAAGGTGAGATGTTCTGCCTGGGAGGTTCAACTCTATTGGCCATGGAACAAAGCTCCACTTCCATGTCTGCTGATGTGTTGGAACAGAGTCTCTCTCCCTAAGTTACTGGCAGAGACTCTCCTTGTTGAAAATGCCTCAGACTTCCAGGTGTGAAATTATGACCGGTGGAAGGTGAGATGTAATGCCTGGGAGGTTCAATTCTATTGGCCATGGAACAAAGCTCCATGTCTGCCGATGTGTTGAAACAGAGTCTCTCTCCCTCAGTTACTGGCAGAGACTCTCCTTGTTGAAGGTGCCCCAGACTTCCAGGTGTGGAATTATGACCGGTTGAAGGTGAGATGTTCTGCCTAGGAGGTTCAACTCTATTGGCCATGGAACAAAGCTCCACTCCCTTGTCTGCCGATTTGTTGGAACAGAGTCTCTCTCCCTAAGTTACTGGCAGAGACTCTCCTTGTTGAAGGTGCCCCAGACTTCCAGGTGTGGAATTATGACTGGTGGAAGGTGATATGTTCTGCCTGGGAGTTTCAACTCTATTGGCCATGAAACAAAGTTCCACTCCCATGTATGCCGATGTGATCGAACAGAGTCTCTCTCCCTAAGTTACTGTCAGAGACTCTCCTTGTTGAAAATGCCCCAGACTTCCAGGTGTGGAATTATGACCGGTGGAAGGTAGGATGTTCTGCCTAGGAGGTTCAACTCTATTGGCCATGGAACAAAGCTCCACTCCCATGTCTGCCGATGTGTTGGCACAGAATCTCTCTCCCTAAGTTACTGGCAGAGACTCTCCTTGTTGAAAATGCCCCAGACTTCCAGGTGTGGAATTATGACCGGTGAAAGGTCAGATGTTCTGTTTGGGTGAACATCTTCCACCAGTCATAATTCCACACCTGGAAGTCTGGGGCATTTTCAACAAGGAGAGTCTCTGCCAGTAACTTAGGGAGAGAGACACTGTTCCAACACATCAGCAGACATAGGAGTGGAGCTTTGTTCCATGGCCAATAGAGTTGAACCTCCCAGGCAGAACATCTCACCTTCCACCGGTCATAATTCCACACCTGGAAGTCTGGGGCATTTTCAACAAGGAGAGTTTCTGCCAGTAACTTAGGGAGAGAGACTCTGTTCCAACACATCGGCAGACATGGAGCTTTGTTTCATGGCCAATAGAGTTGAACCTCCCAGGCAGAACATCTCACCTTCCACCGGTCATAATTCCACACCTGGAAGTCTGGGGCATTTTCAACAAGGAGAGTCTCTGCCAGTAACTTAGGGAGAGAGAGACTCTGTTCCAACACATCGGCAGACATGGGAGTGGAGCTTTGTTCCATGGAGAATAGAGTTGAACCTCCCAGGCAGAACATCTCACCTTCCACCGGTCATAATTCCACACCTGGAAGTCTGGGGCATTTTCAACAAGGAGAGTCTCTGCCAGTAACTTAGGGAGAGAGACTCTGTTCCAACACATCAGCAGACATGGAGCTTTGTTCCATGGCCAATAGAGTTGAACCTCCCAGGCAGAACATCTCACCTTCCACCGGTCATAATTCCACACCTTGAAGTCTGGGGCATTTTCAACAAGGAGAGTCTCTGCCAGTAACTTAGGGAGAGAGACTCTGTTCCAACACATCGGCAGACATGGAGCTATGTTCCATGGCGAATAGAGTTGAACCTCCCAGGCAGAACATCTCACCTTCCACCGGTCATAATTCCACACCTGGAAGCTTGGGGCATTTTCAACAAGGAGAGTCTCTGCCAGTACCTTAGGGAGAGAGACTCTGTTCCAACACATCGGCAGACATGGAGCTTTGTTCCATGGCCAATAGAGTTGAACCTCCCAGGCAGAACATCTCACCTTCCACCGGTCATAATCCCACACCTGGAAGTCTGGGGCATTTTCAACAAGGAGAGTCTCTGCCAGTAACTTAGGGAGAGAGACTCTGTTCCAACACATCTGCAGACATGGGAGTGGAGCTTTGTTCCATGGCCAATAGAGTTGAACCTCCCAGGCAGAACATCTCACCTTTCACCGGTCATAATTCCACACCTGGAAGTCTGGGGCACCTTCAACAAGGAGAGTCTCTGCCAGTAACTTAGGGAGAGAGACTCTGTTCCAACACATCGGCAGACATGGGAGTGGAGCTTTGTTCCATGGCCAATAGAGTTGAACCTCCCAGGCAGAACATCTCACCTTCCACCGGTCATAATTCCACGCCTGGAAGTCTGGGGCATTTTCAACAAGGAGAGTCTCTGCCAGTAACTTAGGGAGAGAGACACTGTTGCAACACATCGGCAGACATGGGAGTGGAGCTTTGTTCCATGGCCAATAGAGTTGAACCTCCCAGGCAGAACATCTCACCTTCCACCGGTCATAATTCCACGCCTGGAAGTCTGGGGCACCTTCAACAAGGAGAGTCTCTACCAGTAACTTAGGGAGAGAGACTCTGTTCCAACACATCTGCAGACATGGGAGTGGAGCTTTGTTCCATGGCCAATAGAGTTGAACCTCCCAGGCAGAGCATCTCACCTTCCACCGGTCATAATTCCACACCTGGAAGTCTGGGGCACCTTCAACAAGGAGAGTCTCTGCCAGTAACTTAGGGAGAGAGACTCTGTTCCAACACATCGGCAGACATGGGAGTGGAGCTTTGTTCCATGGCCAATAGAGTTGAACCTCCCAGGCAGAACATCTCACCTTCCACCGGTCATAATTCCACACCTGGAAGTCTGGGGCACCTTCAACAAGGAGAGTCTCTACCAGTAACTTAGGGAGAGAGACTCTGTTCCAACACATCGGCAGACATGGGAGTGGAGCTTTGTTCCATGGCCAATAGAGTTGAACCTCCCAGGCAGAGCATCTCACCTTCCACCGGTCATAATTCCACACCTGGAAGTCTGGGGCACCTTCAACAAGGAGAGTCTCTGCCAGTAACTTAGGGAGAGAGACTCTGTTCCAACACATCGGCAGACATGGAGCTTTGTTCCATGGCGAATAGAGTTGAACCTCCCAGGAAGAACATCTCACCTTCCACTGGTCATAGTTCCACACCTGGAAGTCTGGGGCATTTTCAACAAGGAGAGTCTCTGCCAGTAACTTAGGGAGAGAGACACTGTTCCAACACATCGGCAGACATGGGAGTGGAGCTTTGTTCCATGGCCAATAGAGTTGAACCTCCCAGGCAGAACATCTCACCTTCCACCGGTCATAATTCCACGCCTGGAAGTCTGGGGCACCTTCAACAAGGAGAGTCTCTACCAGTAACTTAGGGAGAGAGACTCTGTTCCAACACATCGGCAGACATGGGAGTGGAGCTTTGTTCCATGGCCAATAGAGTTGAACCTCCCAGGCAGAACATCTCACCTTCCACCGGTCATAATTCCACACCTGGAAGTCTGGGGCACCTTCAACAAGGAGAGTCTCTACCAGTAACTTAGGGAGAGAGACTCTGTTCCAACACATCGGCAGACATGGAGCTTTGTTCCATGGCGAATAGAGTTGAACCTCCCAGGAAGAACATCTCACCTTCCACTGGTCATAGTTCCACACCTGGAAGTCTGGGGCATTTTCAACAAGGAGAGTCTCTGCCAGTAACTTAGGGAGAGAGACTCTGTTCCAACACATCGGCAGACATGGGAGTGGAGCTTTGTTCCATGGCCAATAGAGTTGAACCTCCCAGGCAGAACATCTCACCTTCCACCGGTCATAATTCCACACCTGGAAGTCTGGGGCACCTTCAACAAGGAGAGTCTCTACCAGTAACTTAGGGAGAGAGACTCTGTTCCAACACATCTGCAGACATGGGAGTGGAGCTTTGTTCCATGGCCAATAGAGTTGAACCTCCCAGGCAGAACATCTCACCTTCCACCGGTCATAATTCCACACCTGGAAGTCTGGGGCACCTTCAACAAGGAGAGTCTCTGCCAGTAACTTAGGGAGAGAGACTCTGTTCCAACACATCGGCAGACATGGGAGTGGAGCTTTGTTCCATGGCCAATAGAGTTGAACCTCCCAGGCAGAACATCTCACCTTCCACCGGTCATAATTCCACACCTGGAAGTCTGGGGCATTTTCAACAAGGAGAGTCTCTGACAGTAACTTAGGGAGAGAGACTCTGTTCGATCACATCGGCAGACATGGGAGTGGAGCTTTGTTTCATGGCCAATAGAGTTGAAACTCCCAGGCAGAACATATCACCTTCCACCAGTCATAATTCCACACCTGGAAGTCTGGGGCACCTTCAACAAGGAGAGTCTCTGCCAGTAACTTAGGGAGAGAGACTCAGTGCCAACACATCGGCAGACATGGGAGTGAGTGGAGCTTTGTTCCATGGCCAATAGAGTTGAACCTCCCAGGCAGAACATCTCACCTTCCACCGGTCATAATTCCACACCTGGAAGTCTGGGGCACCTTCAATAAGGAGAGTCTCTACCAGTAACTTAGGGAGAGAGACTCTGTTCCAACACATCGGCAGACATGGGAGTGGAGCTTTGTTCCATGGCCAATAGAGTTGAACCTCCCAGGCAGAACATCTCACCTTCCACCGGTCTTAATTCCACACCTGGAAGTCTGGGGCATTTTCAACAAGGAGAGTCTCTGACAGTAACTTAGGGAGAGAGACTCTGTTCGATCACATCGGCAGACATGGGAGTGGAGCTTTGTTTCATGGCCAATAGAGTCGAAACTCCCAGGCAGAACATATCACCTTCCACCAGTCATAATTCCTCACCTGGAAGTCTGGGGCACCTTCAACAAGGAGAGTCTCTGCCAGTAACTTAGGGAGAGAGACTCAGTGCCAACACATCGGCAGACATGGGAGTGGAGCTTTGTTCCATGGCCAATAGAGTTGAACCTCCCAGGCAGAACATCTCACCTTCCACCGGTCATAATTCCACACCTGTAAGTCTGGGGCATTTTCAACAAGGAGAGACTCTGCCAGTAACTTAGGGAGAGAGACTCTGTTCCAACACATCGGCAGACATGGGAGTGGAGCTTTGTTCCATGGCCAATAGAGTTGAAACTCCCAGGCAGAACATCTCACCTTCCACCGGTCATAATTCCACACCTGGAAGTCTGGGGCATTTTCAACAAGGAGAGTCTCTGCCAGTAACTTAGGGAGAGAGACTCTGTTCCAACACATCGGCAGACATGGGAGTGGAGCTTTGTTGCATGGCCAATAGAGTTGAACCTCCCAGGCAGACCATCTCACCTTCCACTGGTCATAATTCCACACCTGGAAGTCTGGGGCATTTTCAACAAGGAGAGTCTCTGCCAGTAACTTAGGGAGAGAGACTCTGTTCCAACACATCGGCAGACATGGGAGATGAACTTTGTTCCATGGCCAATAGAATTGAACCTCCCAGGCAGAACATCTCACCTTCCACCGGTCATAATTCCACACCTGGAAGTCTGGGGCACCTTCAACAAGGAGAGTCTCTGCCAGTAACTTAGGGAGAGAGACTCTGTTCCAACACATCGGCAGACATGGGAGTGGAGCTTTGTTCCATGGCCAATAGAGTTGAACCTCCCAGGCAGAACATCTCACCTTCCACCGGTCATAATTCCACACCTGGAAGTCTGGGGCATTTTCAACAAGGAGAGTCTCTGACAGTAACTTAGGGAGAGAGACTCTGTTCGATCACATCGGCAGACATGGGAGTGGAGCTTTGTTTCATGGCCAATAGAGTTGAAACTCCCAGGCAGAACATATCACCTTCCACCAGTCATAATTCCACACCTGGAAGTCTGGGGCACCTTCAACAAGGAGAGTCTCTGCCAGTAACTTAGGGAGAGAGACTCAGTGCCAACACATCGGCAGACATGGGAGTGAGTGGAGCTTTGTTCCATGGCCAATAGAGTTGAACCTCCCAGGCAGAACATCTCACCTTCCACCGGTCTTAATTCCACACCTGGAAGTCTGGGGCATTTTCAACAAGGAGAGTCTCTGACAGTAACTTAGGGAGAGAGACTCTGTTCGATCACATCAGCAGACATGGGAGTGGAGCTTTGTTTCATGGCCAATAGAGTCGAAACTCCCAGGCAGAACATATCACCTTCCACCAGTCATAATTCCTCACCTGGAAGTCTGGGGCACCTTCAACAAGGAGAGTCTCTGCCAGTAACTTAGGGAGAGAGACTCAGTGCCAACACATCGGCAGACATGGGAGTGGAGCTTTGTTCCATGGCCAATAGAGTTGAACCTCCCAGGCAGAACATCTCACCTTCCACCGGTCATAATTCCACACCTGTAAGTCTGGGGCATTTTCAACAAGGAGAGACTCTGCCAGTAACTTAGGGAGAGAGACTCTGTTCCAACACATCGGCAGACATGGGAGTGGAGCTTTGTTCCATGGCCAATAGAGTTGAAACTCCCAGGCAGAACATCTCACCTTCCACCGGTCATAATTCCACACCTGGAAGTCTGGGGCATTTTCAACAAGGAGAGTCTCTGCCAGTAACTTAGGGAGAGAGACTCTGTTCCAACACATCGGCAGACATGGGAGTGGAGCTTTGTTGCATGGCCAATAGAGTTGAACCTCCCAGGCAGACCATCTCACCTTCCACTGGTCATAATTCCACACCTGGAAGTCTGGGGCATTTTCAACAAGGAGAGTCTCTGCCAGTAACTTAGGGAGAGAGACTCTGTTCCAACACATCGGCAGACATGGGAGATGAACTTTGTTCCATGGCCAATAGAATTGAACCTCCCAGGCAGAACATCTCACCTTCCACCGGTCATAATTCCACACCTGGAAGTCTGGGGCACCTTCAACAAGGAGAGTCTCTGCCAGTAACTTAGGGAGAGAGACTCTGTTCCAACACATCGGCAGACATGGGAGTGGAGCTTTGTTCCATGGCCAATAGAGTTGAACCTCCCATGCAGAACATCTCACCTTCCACCGGTTTTAATTCCACACCTGGAAGTCTGGGGCATTTTCAACAAGGAGAGTCTCTGACAGTAACTTAGGGAGAGAGACTCTGTTCGATCACATCGGCAGACATGGGAGTGAATGGAGCTTTGTTCCATGGCCAATAGAGTTGAACCTCCAAGGCAGAACATCTCACCTTCCACCGGTCACAATTCCACACCTGGAAGTCTGGGGCATTTTCAACAAGGAGAGTCTCTGCCAGTAACTTAGGGAGAGAGACTCTGTTCCAACACATCGGCAGACATAGAGCTTTGTTCCATGGCCAATAGAGTTGAACCTCCCAGGCAGAACATCTCACCTTCCACCGGTCATAATTCCACACCTGGAAGTCTGGGGCACCTTCAACAAGGAGAGTCTCTGCCAGTAACTTAGGGAGAGAGACTCTGTTCCAACACATCGGCAGACATGGGAGTGGAGCTTTGTTCCATGGCCAATAGAGTTGAACCTCCCAGGCAGAACATCTCACCTTCCACCGGTCATAATTCCACACCTGGAAGTCTGGGGCATTTTCAACAAGGAGAGTCTCTGACAGTAACTTAGGGAGAGAGACTCTGTTCGATCACATCGGCAGACATGGGAGTGGAGCTTTGTTTCATGGCCAATAGAGTTGAAACTCCCAGGCAGAACATATCACCTTCCACCAGTCATAATTCCACACCTGGAAGTCTGGGGCACCTTCAACAAGGAGAGTCTCTGCCAGTAACTTAGGGAGAGAGACTCAGTGCCAACACATCGGCAGACATGGGAGTGAGTGGAGCTTTGTTCCATGGCCAATAGAGTTGAACCTCCCAGGCAGAACATCTCACCTTCCACCGGTCATAATTCCACACCTGGAAGTCTGGGGCACCTTCAATAAGGAGAGTCTCTACCAGTAACTTAGGGAGAGAGACTCTGTTCCAACACATCGGCAGACATGGGAGTGGAGCTTTGTTCCATGGCCAATAGAGTTGAACCTCCCAGGCAGAACATCTCACCTTCCACCGGTCTTAATTCCACACCTGGAAGTCTGGGGCATTTTCAACAAGGAGAGTCTCTGACAGTAACTTAGGGAGAGAGACTCTGTTCGATCACATCGGCAGACATGGGAGTGGAGCTTTGTTTCATGGCCAATAGAGTCGAAACTCCCAGGCAGAACATATCACCTTCCACCAGTCATAATTCCTCACCTGGAAGTCTGGGGCACCTTCAACAAGGAGAGTCTCTGCCAGTAACTTAGGGAGAGAGACTCAGTGCCAACACATCGGCAGACATGGGAGTGGAGCTTTGTTCCATGGCCAATAGAGTTGAACCTCCCAGGCAGAACATCTCACCTTCCACCGGTCATAATTCCACACCTGTAAGTCTGGGGCATTTTCAACAAGGAGAGACTCTGCCAGTAACTTAGGGAGAGAGACTCTGTTCCAACACATCGGCAGACATGGGAGTGGAGCTTTGTTCCATGGCCAATAGAGTTGAAACTCCCAGGCAGAACATCTCACCTTCCACCGGTCATAATTCCACACCTGGAAGTCTGGGGCATTTTCAACAAGGAGAGTCTCTGCCAGTAACTTAGGGAGAGAGACTCTGTTCCAACACATCGGCAGACATGGGAGTGGAGCTTTGTTGCATGGCCAATAGAGTTGAACCTCCCAGGCAGACCATCTCACCTTCCACTGGTCATAATTCCACACCTGGAAGTCTGGGGCATTTTCAACAAGGAGAGTCTCTGCCAGTAACTTAGGGAGAGAGACTCTGTTCCAACACATCGGCAGACATGGGAGATGAACTTTGTTCCATGGCCAATAGAATTGAACCTCCCAGGCAGAACATCTCACCTTCCACCGGTCATAATTCCACACCTGGAAGTCTGGGGCACCTTCAACAAGGAGAGTCTCTGCCAGTAACTTAGGGAGAGAGACTCTGTTCCAACACATCGGCAGACATGGGAGTGGAGCTTTGTTCCATGGCCAATAGAGTTGAACCTCCAAGGCAGAACATCTCACCTTCCACCGGTCACAATTCCACACCTGGAAGTCTGGGGCATTTTCAACAAGGAGAGTCTCTGCCAGTAACTTAGGGAGAGAGACTCTGTTCCAACACATCGGCAGACATAGAGCTTTGTTCCATGGCCAATAGAGTTGAACCTCCCAGGCAGAACATCTCACCTTCCACCGGTCATAATTCCACGCCTGGAAGTCTGGGGCACCTTCAACAAGGAGAGTCTCTACCAGTAACTTAGGGAGAGAGACTCTGTTCCAACACATCGGCAGACATGGGAGTGGAGCTTTGTTCCATGGCCAATAGAGTTGAACCTCCCAGGCAGAACATCTCACCTTCCACCGGTCATAATTCCACACCTGGAAGTCTGGGGCATTTTCAACAAGGAGAGTCTCTGCCAGTAACTTAGGGAGAGAGACTCTGTTCCAACACATCGGCAGACATGGGAGTGGAGCTTTGTTCCATGGCCAATAGAGTTGAACCTCCCAGGCAGAACATCTCACCTTCCACCGGTCATAATTCCACACCTGGAAGTCTGTGGCACCTTCAACAAGGAGAGTCTCTACCAGTAACTTAGGGAGAGAGACTCTGTTCCAACACATCGGCAGACATGGGAGTGGAGCTTTGTTCCATGGCCAATAGAGTTGAACCTCCCAGGCAGAACATCTCACCTTCCACCGGTCACAATTCCACACCTGGTAGTCTGGGGCATTTTCAACAAGGAGAGTCTCTGCCAGTAACTTAGGGAGAGAGACTCTGTTCCAACACATCGGCAGACATAGAGCTTTGTTCCATGGCCAATAGAGTTGAACCTCCCAGGCAGAACATCTCACCTTCCACCGGTCATAATTCCACGCCTGGAAGTCTGGGGCACCTTCAACAAGGAGAGTCTCTACCAGTAACTTAGGGAGAGAGACTCTGTTCCAACACATCGGCAGACATGGGAGTGGAGCTTTGTTCCATGGCCAATAGAGTTGAACCTCCCAGGCAGAACATCTCACCTTCCACCGGTCATAATTCCACACCTGGAAGTCTGGGGCACCTTCAACAAGGAGAGTCTCTGCCAGTAACTTAGGGAGAGAGACTCTGTTCCAACACATCGGCAGACATGGGAGTGGAGCTTTGTTCCATGGCCAATAGAGTTGAACCTCCCAGGCAGAACATCTCACCTTCCACCGGTCATAATTCCACACCTGGAAGTCTGGGGCATTTTCAACAAGGAGAGTCTCTGACAGTAACTTAGGGAGAGAGACTCTGTTCGATCACATCGGAAGACATGGGAGTGGAGCTTTGTTTCATGGCCAATAGAGTTGAAACTCCCAGGCAGAATATATCACCTTCCACCGGTCACAATTCCACACCTGGAAGTCTGGGGCACCTTCAACAAGGAGAGTCTCTGCCAGTAACTTAGGGAGAGAGACTCTGTTCCAACACATCGGCAGACATGGAGCTTTGTTCCATGGCCAATAGAGTTGAACCTCCCAGGCAGAACATCTCACCTTCCACCGGTCATAATTCCACACCTGGAAGTCTGGGGCACCTTCAATAAGGAGAGTCTCTACCAGTAACTTAGGGAGAGAGACTCTGTTCCAACACATCGGCAGACATGGGAGTGGAGCTTTGTTCCATGGCCAATAGAGTTGAACCTCCCAGGCAGAACATCTCACCTTCCACCGGTCTTAATTCCACACCTGGAAGTCTGGGGCATTTTCAACAAGGAGAGTCTCTGACAGTAACTTAGGGAGAGAGACTCTGTTCGATCACATCGGCAGACATGGGAGTGGAGCTTTGTTTCATGGCCAATAGAGTCGAAACTCCCAGGCAGAACATATCACCTTCCACCAGTCATAATTCCACACCTGGAAGTCTGGGGCACCTTCAACAAGGAGAGTCTCTGCCAGTAACTTAGGGAGAGAGACTCAGTGCCAACACATCGGCAGACATGGGAGTGGAGCTTTGTTCCATGGCCAATAGAGTTGAACCTCCCAGGCAGAACATCTCACCTTCCACCGGTCATAATTCCACACCTGGAAGTCTGGGGCATTTTCAACAAGGAGAGTCTCTGACAGTAACTTAGGGAGAGAGACTCTGTTCGATCACATCAGCAGACATGGGAGTGGAGCTTTGTTTCATGGCCAATAGAGTCGAAACTCCCAGGCAGAACATATCACCTTCCACCAGTCATAATTCCACACCTGGAAGTCTGGGGCACCTTCAACAAGGAGAGTCTCTGCCAGTAACTTAGGGAGAGAGACTCAGTGCCAACACATCAGCAGACATGGGAGTGGAGCTTTGTTCCATGGCCAATAGAGTTGAACCTCCCAGGCAGAACATCTCACCTTCCACCGGTCATAATTCCACACCTGTAAGTCTGGGGCATTTTCAACAAGGAGAGACTCTGCCAGTAACTTAGGGAGAGAGACTCTGTTCCAACACATCGGCAGACATGGGAGTGGAGCTTTGTTCCATGGCCAATAGAGTTGAAACTCCCAGGCAGAACATCTCACCTTCCACCGGTCATAATTCCACACCTGGAAGTCTGGGGCACCTTCAACAAGGAGAGTCTCTGCCAGTAACTTAGGGAGAGAGACTCTGTTCCAACACATCGGCAGACATGGGAGTGGAGCTTTGTTGCATGGCCAATAGAGTTGAACCTCCCAGGCAGAACATCTCACCTTCCACTGGTCATAATTCCACACCTGGAAGTCTGGGGCATTTTCAACAAGGAGAGTCTCTGCCAGTAACTTAGGGAGAGAGACTCTGTTCCAACACATCAGCAGACATGGGAGATGAACTTTGTTCCATGGCCAATAGAATTGAACCTCCCAGGCAGAACATCTCACCTTCCACCGGTCATAATTCCACACCTGGAAGTCTGGGGCACCTTCAACAAGGAGAGTCTCTGCCAGTAACTTAGGGAGAGAGACTCTGTTCCAACACATCGGCAGACATGGGAGTGGAGCTTTGTTCCATGGCCAATAGAGTTGAACCTCCCAGGCAGAACATCTCACCTTCCGCCGGTTTTAATTCCACACCTGGAAGTCTGGGGCATTTTCAACAAGGAGAGTCTCTGACAGTAACTTAGGGAGAGAGACTCTGTTCGATCGCATCGGCAGACATGGGAGTGAGTGGAGCTTTGTTCCATGGCCAATAGAGTTGAACCTCCCAGGCAGAACATCTCACCTTCCACCGGTCACAATTCCACACCTGGAAGTCTGGGGCATTTTCAACAAGGAGAGTCTCTGCCAGTAACTTAGGGAGAGAGACTCTGTTCCAACACATCGGCAGACATAGAGTTGAACCTCCCAGGCAGAACATCTCACCTTCCACCGGTCATAATTCCACACCTGGAAGTCTGGGGCACCTTCAACAAGGAGAGTCTCTGCCAGTAACTTAGGGAGAGAGACTCTATTCCAACACATCGGCAGACATGGGAGTGGAGCTTTGTTCCATGGCCAATAGATTTGAACCTCCCAGGCAGAACATATCACCTTCCCCCAGACATAATTCCACACCTGGAAGTCTGGGGCACCTTCAACAAGGAGAGTCTCTGCCAGTAACTTAGAGAGAGAGACTCAGTGCCAACACATCGGCAGACATGGGAGTGGAGCTTTGTTCCATGGCCAATAGAGTTGAACCTCCCAGGCAGAACATCTCACCTTCCACCGGTCATAATTCCACACCTGGAAGTCTGGGGCATTTTCAACAAGGAAAGCCTCTGACAGTAACTTAGGGAGAGAGACTCTGTTCGATCACATCGGCAGACATGGGAGTGGAGCTTTGTTTCATGGCCAATAGAGTTGAAACTCCCAGGCAGAACTTATCACCTTCCACCAGTCATAATTCCACACCTGGAAGCCTGGGGCATTTTCAACAAGGAGAGTCTCTGCCAGTAACTTAGGGAGAGAGACTCTGTTCCAACACATCGGCAGACATGGAGCTTTGTTCCATGGCCAATAGAATTTAACCTCCCAGGCAGAACATCTCACCTTCCACCGGTCATAATTCCACACCTGGAAGTCTGTGGCACCTTCAACAAGGAGAGAGACTCTGTTCCAACACATCGGCAGACATGGGAGTGGAGCTTTGTTCCATGGCCAATAGAGTTGAACCTCCTAGGCAGAACATCTCACCTTCCACCGGTCATAATTCCACACCTGGAAGTCTGGGGCATTTTCAACAAGGAGAGTCTCTGCCAGTAACTTAGGGAGAGAGACTCTGTTCCAACACATCGGCAGACATGGAAGTGGAGCTTTGTTCCATGGCCAATAGAGTTGAACCTCCCAGGCAGAACATCTCACCTTCCACCGGTCATAATTCCACACCTGGAAGTCTGGGGCATTTTCAACAAGGAGAGTCTCTGACAGTAACTTAGGGAGAGAGACTCAGTGCCAACACATCGGCAGACATGGGAGTGGAGCTTTGTTCCATGGCCAATAGAGTTGTACCTCCCAGGCAGAACATCTCACCTTCCACCGGTCATAATTCCACACCTGGAAGTCTGTGGCACCTTCAACAAGGAGAGAGACTCTGTTCCAACACATCGGCAGACATGGGAGTGGAGCTTTGTTCCATGGCCAATAGAGTTGAACCTCCTAGGCAGAACATCTCACCTTCCACACGTCATAATTCCACACCTGGAAGTCTGGGGCATTTTCAACAAGGAGAGTCTCTGCCAGTAACTTAGGGAGAGAGACTCTGTTCCAACACATCAGCAGACATGGAGCTTTGTTCCATGGCCAATAGAATTGAACCTCCCAGGCAGAACATCTCACCTTCCACCGGTCATAATTCCACACCTGGAAGTCTGGGGAACCTTCAACAAGGAGAGTCTCTGCCAGTAACTTAGGGAGAGAGACTCTGTTCCAACACATCGGCAGACATGGAGCTTTGTTCCATGGCCAATAGAATTGAACCTCCCAGGCAGAACATCTCACCTTCCACCGGTCATAATTCCACACCTGGAAGTCTGGGGCATTTTCAACAAGGAGAGTCTCTGCCAGTAACTTAGGGAGAGAGACTCTGTTCCAACACATCGGCAGACATGGAGCTTTGTTCCATGGCCAATAGAGTTGAACCTCCCAGGCAGAACATCTCACCTTCCACGGGTCATAATCCCACACCTGGAAGTCTGGGGCATTTTCAACAAGGAGAGTCTCTGCCAGTAACTTAGGGAGAGAGACTCTGTTCCAACATATCGGCAGACATGGAGCGTTGTTCCATGGCCAATAGAGTTGAACCTCCCAGGCAGAACATCTCACCTTCCACCGGTCATAATTCCACACCTGGAAGTCTGGGGCATTTTCAACAAGGAGAGTCTCTGCCAGTAACTTAGGGAGAGAGACTCTGTTCCAACACATCGGCAGACATGGAGCTTTGTTCCATGGCCAATAGAGTTGAATTTCCCAGGCAGAACATCTCACCTTCCACTGGTCATAATTCCACACCTGGAAGTCTGGGGCACCTTCAACAAGGAGAGTCTCTGCCAGTAACTTAGGGAGAGAGACTCTGTTCCAACACATCGGCAGACATGGGAGTGGAGCTTTGTTCCATGGCCAATAGAGTTGAACCTCCCAGGCAGAACATCTCACCTTCCACACGTCATAATTCCACACCTGGAAGTCTGGGGCATTTTCAACAAGGAGAGTCTCTGCCAGTAACTTAGGGAGAGAGACTCTGTTCCAACATATCGGCAGACATGGAGCGTTGTTCCATGGCCAATAGAGTTGAACCTCCCAGGCAGAACATCTCACCTTCCACCGGTCATAATTCCACACCTGGAAGTCTGGGGCATTTTCAACAAGGAGAGTCTCTGCCAGTAACTTAGGGAGAGAGACTCTGTTCCAACACATCGGCAGACATGGAGCTTTGTTCCATGGCCAATAGAGTTGAATTTCCCAGGCAGAACATCTCACTTTCCACCGGTCATAATTCCACACCTGGAAGTCTGGGGCATTTTCAACAAGGAGAGTCTCTGCCAGTAACTTAGGGAGAGAGACTCTGTTCCAACACATCGGCAGACATGGGAGTGGAGCTTTGTTCCATGGCCAATAGAGTTGAACCTCCTAGGCAGAACATCTCACCTTCCACACGTCATAATTCCACACCTGGAAGTCTGGGGCATTTTCAACAAGGAGAGTCTCTGCCAGTAACTTAGGGAGAGAGACTCTGTTCCAACACATCGGCAGACATGGGAGTGGAGCTTTGTTCCATGGCCAATAGAGTTGAACCTCCTAGGCAGAACATCTCACCTTCCACACGTCATAATTCCACACCTGGAAGTCTGGGGCACCTTCAACAAGGAGTGCCTCTGCCAGTAACTTAGGGAGAGAGACTCTGTTCCAACACATCGGCAGACATGGAAGGGGAGCTTTGTTCCATGGCCAATAGAGTTGAACCTCCCAGGCAGAACATCTCACCTTCCACCGGTCATAATTCCACACCTGGAAGTCTGGGGCATTTTCAACAAGGAGAGTCTCTGCCAGTGACTTAGGTAGACTCTGTTCCAACACATCGGCAGACATGGAAGTGGAGCTTTGTTCCATGGCCAATAGAGTTGAACCTCCCAGGCAGAATATGTCACCTTCCACCGGTCATATATCCACACCTGGAAGTCTGGGGCATTTTCAACAAGGAGAGTCTCTGCCAGTAACTTAGGGAGAGAGACTCTGTTCGATCACATCGGCAGACATGGGAGTGGAGCTTCGTTCCATGGCCAAAAGAGTTGAAACTCCCAGGCAGAACATATCACCTTCCACCAGTCATAATTCCACACCTGGAAGTCTGGGGCATTTTCAACAAGGAGAGTCTCTGCCAGTAACTTAGGGAGAGAGACTCTGTTCCAACACATCGGCAGACATGGGAGTGGAGCTTTGTTCCATGGCCAATAGAGTTGAACCTCCTAGGCAGAACATCTCACCTTCCACACGTCATAATTCCACACCTGGAAGTCTGGGGCATTTTCAACAAGGAGAGTCTCTGCCAGTAACTTAGGGAGAGAGACTGTGTTCCAACACATCGGCAGATATGGGAGTGGAGCTTTGTTCCATGGCCAATAGAGTTGAACCTCCCAGGCAGTACATCTCACCTTCCACCGGTCAGAATTCCACACCTGGAAGTCTGGGGCATTTTCAACAAGGAGAGTCTCTGACAGTAACTTAGGGAGAGAGACTCTGTTCCAACACATCGGCAGACATGGGAGTGGAGCTTTGTTCCATGGCCAATAGAGTTGAACCTCCTAGGCAGAACATCTCACCTTCCACACGTCAGAATTCCACACCTGGAAGTCTGGGGCATTTTCAACAAGGAGAGTCTCTGCCAGTAACTTAGGGAGAGAGACTCTGTTCCAACACATCGGCAGACATGGAGCTTTGTTCCATGGCCAATAGAATTGAACCTCCCAGGCAGAACATCTCACCTTCCACCGGTCATGATTCCACACCTGGAAGTCTGTGGCACCTTCAACAAGGAGAGAGACTCTGTTCCAACACATCGGCAGACATGGGAGTGGAGCTTTGTTCCATGGCCAATAGAGTTGAACCTCCCAGGCAGAACATCTCACCTTCCACCGGTCATAATTCCACACCTGGAAGTCTGTGGCACCTTCAACAAGGAGAGTCTCTACCAATAACTTAGGGAGAGAGACTCTGTTCCAACACATCAGCAGACATGGGAGTGGAGCTTTGTTCCATGGCCAATAGAGTTGAACCTCCCAGGCAGAACATCTCACCTTCCACTGGTCATAATTCCACACATGGAAGTGTGGGGCACTTTCAACAAGGGGAGTCTCTGCCAGTAACTTAGGGAGAGAGACTCTGTTCCAACACATCGGCAGACATGGAGCTTTGTTCCATGGCCAATAGAATTGAACCTCCCAGGCAGAACATCTCACCTTCCACCGGTCATAATTCCACACCTGGAAGTCTGGGGCATTTTCAACAAGGAGAGTCTCTGCCAGTAACTTAGGGAGAGAGACTCTGTTCCAACACATCGGCAGACATGGAGCTTTGTTCCATGGCCAATAGAGTTGAACCTCCCAGGCAGAACATCTCACCTTCCACCGGTCATAATCCCACACCTGGAAGTCTGGGGCATTTTCAACAAGGAGAGTCTCTGCCAGTAACTTAGGGAGAGAGACTCTGTTCCATTATATCGGCAGACATGGAGCTTTGTTCCATTGCCAATAGAGTTGAACCTCCCAGGCAGAACATCTCACCTTCCACCGGTCATAATTCCACACCTGGAAGTCTGGGGCATTTTCAACAAGGAGAGTCTCTGACAGTAACTTAGGGAGAGAGACTCTGTTCCAACACATCGGCAGACATGGGAGTGGAGCTTTGTTCCATGGCCAATAGAGTTGAACCTCCCAGGCAGTACATCTCACCTTCCACCGGTCAGAATTCCACACCTGGAAGTCTGGGGCATTTTCAACAAGGAGAGTCTCTGCCAGTAACTTAGGGAGAGAGACTCTGTTCCAACACATCGGCAGACATGGAAGTGGAGCTTTGTTCCATGGCCAATAGAGTTGAACCTCCCAGGCAGAACATCTCACCTTCCACCGGTCATAATTCCACACCTGGAAGTCTGGGGCATTTTCAACAAGGAGAGTCTCTGCCAGTAACTTAGGGAGAGAGACTCTGTGCCAACACATCGGCAGACATGGGAGTGGAGCTTTGTTCCATGGCCAATAGAATTAAACCTCCCAGGCAGAAAATCTCACCTTCCACCGGTCATAATTCCACACCTGGAAGTCTGGGGCATTTTCAACAAGGAGAGTCTCTGCCAGTGACTTAGGTAGACTCTGTTCCAACACATCGGCAGACATGGTAGTGGAGCTTTGTTCCATGGCCAATAGAGTTGAACCTCCCAGGCAGAACATCTCACCTTCCACCGGTCATAATTCCACACCTGGAAGTCTGGGGCATTTTCAACAAGGAGAGTCTCTGCCAGTAACTTAGGGAGAGAGACTCTGTTCCAACACATCGGCAGACATGGAAGTGGAGCTTTGTTCCATGGCCAATAGAGTTGAACCTCCCAGGCAGAACATCTCACCTTCCACCGGTCATAATTCCACACCTGGAAGTCTGGGGCATTTTCAACAAGGAGAGTCTCTGCCAGTAACTTAGGGAGAGAGACTCTGTGCCAACACATCGGCAGACATGGGAGTGGAGCTTTGTTCCATGGCCAATAGAATTAAACCTCCCAGGCAGAAAATCTCACCTTCCACCGGTCATAATTCCACACCTGGAAGTCTGGGGCATTTTCAACAAGGAGAGTCTCTGCCAGTGACTTAGGTAGACTCTGTTCCAACACATCGGCAGACATGGTAGTGGAGCTTTGTTCCATGGCCAATAGAGTTGAACCTCCCAGGCAGAACATCTCACCTTCCACCGGTCATAATTCCACACCTGGAAGTCTGGGGCATTTTCAACAAGGAGAGTCTCTGCCAGTAACTTAGGGAGAGAGACTCTGTTCCAACACATCGGCAGACATGGGAGTGGAGCTTTGTTCCATGGCCAATAGAGTTGAACCTCCTAGGCAGAACATCTCACCTTGCACACGTCATAATTCCACACCTGGAAGTCTGGGGCACCTTCAACAAGGAGAGTCTCTGCCAGTAACTTAGGGAGAGAGACTCTGTTCCAACACATCGGCAGACATGGAAGTGGAGCTTTGTTCCAGGGCCAATAGAGTTGAACCTCCCAGGCAGAACATCTCACCTTCCACCGGTCATAATTCCACACCTGGAAGTCTGGGGCATTTTCAACAAGGAGAGTCTCTGCCAGTAACTTAGGGAGAGAGACTCTGTGCCAACACATCGGCAGACATGGGAGTGGAGCTTTGTTCCATGGCCAATAGAATTAAACCTCCCAGGCAGAACATCTCACCTTCCACCGGTCATAATTCCACACCTGGAAGTCTGGGGCTTTTTCAACAAGTAGACTCTGTTCGAACACATCGGCAGACATGGGAGTGGAGCTTTGTTCCATGGCCAATAGAGTTGAACCTCCCAGGCAGAACATCTCACCTTCCACCGGTTTTAATTCCACACCTGGAAGTCTGGGGCATTTTCAACAAGGAGAGTCTCTGACAGTAACTTAGGGAGAGAGACTCTGTTCGATCACATCGGCAGACATGGGAGTGAGTGGAGCTTTGTTCCATGGCCAATAGAGTTGAACCTCCCAGGCAGAACATCTCACCTTCCACCGGTCACAATTCCACACCTGGAAGTCTGGGGCATTTTCAACAAGGAGAGTCTCTGCCAGTAACTTAGGGAGAGAGACTCTGTTCCAACACATCGGCAGACATAGAGCTTTGTTCCATGGCCAATAGAGTTGAACCTCCCAGGCAGAACATCTCACCTTCCACCGGTCACAATTCCACACCTGGAAGTCTGGGGCACCTTCAACAAGGAGAGTCTCTGCCAGTAACTTAGGGAGAGAGACTCTGTTCCAACACATCGGCAGACATGGAGCTTTGTTCCATGGCCAATAGAGTTGAACCTCCCAGGCAGAACATCTCACCTTCCACCGGTCATAATTCCACACCTGGAAGTCTGGGGCACCTTCAATAAGGAGAGTCTCTACCAGTAACTTAGGGAGAGAGACTCTGTTCCAACACATCGGCAGACATGGGAGTGGAGCTTTGTTCCATGGCCAATAGAGTTGAACCTCCCAGGCAGAACATCTCACCTTCCACCGGTCTTAATTCCACACCTGGAAGTCTGGGGCATTTTCAACAAGGAGAGTCTCTGACAGTAACTTAGGGAGAGAGACTCTGTTCGATCACATCGGCAGACATGGGAGTGGAGCTTTGTTTCATGGCCAATAGAGTCGAAACTCCCAGGCAGAACATATCATCTTCCACCAGTCATAATTCCACACCTGGAAGTCTGGGGCACCTTCAACAAGGAGAGTCTCTGCCAGTAACTTAGGGAGAGAGACTCAGTGCCAACACATCGGCAGACATGGGAGTGGAGCTTTGTTCCATGGCCAATAGAGTTGAACCTCCCAGGCAGAACATCTCACCTTCCACCGGTCATAATTCCACACCTGTAAGTCTGGGGCATTTTCAACAAGGAGAGACTCTGCCAGTAACTTAGGGAGAGAGACTCTGTTCCAACACATCGGCAGACATGGGAGTGGAGCTTTGTTCCATGGCCAATAGAGTTGAAACTCCCAGGCAGAACATCTCACCTTCCACCGGTCATAATTCCACACCTGGAAGTCTGGGGCATTTTCAACAAGGAGAGTCTCTGCCAGTAACTTAGGGAGAGAGACTCTGTTCCAACACATCGGCAGACATGGGAGTGGAGCTTTGTTGCATGGCCAATAGAGTTGAACCTCCCAGGCAGAACATCTCACCTTCCACCGGTCTTAATTCCACACCTGGAAGTCTGGGGCATTTTCAACAAGGAGAGTCTCTGACAGTAACTTAGGGAGAGAGACTCTGTTCGATCACATCGGCAGACATGGGAGTGGAGCTTTGTTTCATGGCCAATAGAGTCGAAACTCCCAGGCAGAACATATCATCTTCCACCAGTCATAATTCCACACCTGGAAGTCTGGGGCACCTTCAACAAGGAGAGTCTCTGCCAGTAACTTAGGGAGAGAGACTCAGTGCCAACACATCGGCAGACATGGGAGTGGAGCTTTGTTCCATGGCCAATAGAGTTGAACCTCCCAGGCAGAACATCTCACCTTCCACCGGTCATAATTCCACACCTGTAAGTCTGGGGCATTTTCAACAAGGAGAGACTCTGCCAGTAACTTAGGGAGAGAGACTCTGTTCCAACACATCAGCAGACATGGGAGTGGAGCTTTGTTCCATGGCCAATAGAGTTGAAACTCCCAGGCAGAACATCTCACCTTCCACCGGTCATAATTCCACACCTGGAAGTCTGGGGCATTTTCAACAAGGAGAGTCTCTGCCAGTAACTTAGGGAGAGAGACTCTGTTCCAACACATCGGCAGACATGGGAGTGGAGCTTTGTTGCATGGCCAATAGAGTTGAACCTCCCAGGCAGAACATCTCACCTTCCACTGGTCATAATTCCACACCTGGAAGTCTGGGGCATTTTCAACAAGGAGAGTCTCTGCCAGTAACTTAGGGAGAGAGACTCTGTTCCAACACATCGGCAGACATGGGAGATGAACTTTGTTCCATGGCCAATAGAATTGAACCTCCCAGGCAGAACATCTCACCTTCCACCGGTCATAATTCCACACCTGGAAGTCTGGGGCACCTTCAACAAGGAGAGCCTCTGCCAGTAACTTAGGGAGAGAGACTCTGTTCCAACACATCGGCAGACATGGGAGTGGAGCTTTGTTCCATGGCCAATAGAGTTGAACCTCCCAGGCAGAACATCTCACCTTCCACCGGTTTTAATTCCACACCTGGAAGTCTGGGGCATTTTCAACAAGGAGAGTCTCTGACAGTAACTTAGGGAGAGAGACTCTGTTCGATCACATCGGCAGACATGGGAGTGAGTGGAGCTTTGTTCCATGGCCAATAGAGTTGAACCTCCCAGGCAGAACATCTCACCTTCCACCGGTCACAATTCCACACCTGGAAGTCTGGGGCATTTTCAACAAGGAGAGTCTCTGCCAGTAACTTAGGGAGAGAGACTCTGTTCCAACACATCGGCAGACATAGAGCTTTGTTCCATGGCCAATAGAGTTGAACCTCCCAGGCAGAACATCTCACCTTCCACCGGTCATAATTCCACACCTGGAAGTCTGGGGCACCTTCAACAAGGAGAGTCTCTGCCAGTAACTTAGGGAGAGAGAATCTATTCCAACACATCGGCAGACATGGGAGTGGAGCTTTGTTCCATGGCCAATAGATTTGAACCTCCCAGGCAGAACATATCACCTTCCCCCAGTCATAATTCCACACCTGGAAGTCTGGGGCACCTTCAACAAGGAGAGTCTCTGCCAGTAACTTAGGGAGAGAGACTCAGTGCCAACACATCGGCAGACATGGGAGTGGAGCTTTGTTCCATGGCCAATAGAGTTGAACCTCCCAGGCAGAACATCTCACCTTCCACCGGTCATAATTCCACACCTGGAAGTCTGGGGCATTTTCAACAAGGAGAGACTCTGCCAGTAACTTAGGGAGAGAGACTCTGTTCCAACACATCGGCAGACATGGGAGTGGAGCTTTGTTCCATGGCCAATAGAGTTGAAACTCCCAGGCTGAACATCTAACCTTCCACCGGTCATAATTCCACACCTGGAAGTCTGGGGCATTTTCAACAAGGAAAGCCTCTGACAGTAACTTAGGGAGAGAGACTCTGTTCGATCACACCGGCAGACATGGGAGTGGAGCTTTGTTTCATGGCCAATAGAGTTGAAACTCCCAGGCAGAACTTATCACCTTCCACCAATCATAATTCCACACCTGGAAGCCTGGGGCATTTTCAACAAGGAGAGTCTCTGCCAGTAACTTAGGGAGAGAGACTCTGTTCCAACACATCGGCAGACATGGAGCTTTGTTCCATGGCCAATAGAATTTAACCTCCCAGGCAGAACATCTCACCTTCCACCGGTCATAATTCCACACCTGGAAGTCTGTGGCACCTTCAACAAGGAGAGAGACTCTGTTCCAACACATCGGCAGACATGGGAGTGGAGCTTTGTTCCATGGCCAATAGAGTTGAACCTCCCAGGCAGAACATCTCACCTTCCACCGGTCATAATTCCACACCTGGAAGTCTGGGGCATTTTCAACAAGGAGAGTCTCTGCCAGTAACTTAGGGAGAGAGACTCTGTTCCAACACATCGGCAGACATGGAAGTGGAGCTTTGTTCCATGGCCAATAGAGTTGAACCTCCCAGGCAGAACATCTCACCTTCCACCGGTCATAATTCCACACCTGGAAGTCTGGGGCATTTTCAACAAGGAGAGTCTCTGACAGTAACTTAGGGAGAGAGACTCAGTGCCAACACATCGGCAGACATGGGAGTGGAGCTTTGTTCCATGGCCAATAGAGTTGAACCTCCCAGGCAGAACATCTCACCTTCCACCGGTCATAATTCCACACCTGGAAGTCTGGGGCATTTTCAACAAGGAGAGTCTCTGCCAGTAACTTAGGGAGAGAGACTCTGTTCCAACACATCGGCAGACATGGAGCTTTGTTCCATGGCCAATAGAATTGAACCTCCCAGGCAGAACATCTCACCTTCCACCGGTCATAATTCCACACCTGGAAGTCTGTGGCACCTTCAACAAGGAGAGAGACTCTATTCCAACACATCGGCAGACATGGGAGTGGAGCTTTGTTCCATGGCCAATAGAGTTGAACCTCCTAGGCAGAACATCTCACCTTCCACACGTCATAATTCCACACCTGGAAGTCTGGGGCATTTTCAACAAGGAGAGTCTCTGCCAGTAACTTAGGGAGAGAGACTCTGTTCCAACACATCGGCAGACATGGAGCTTTGTTCCATGGCCAATAGAATTGAACCTCCCAGGCAGAACATCTCACCTTCCACCGGTCATAATTCCACACCTGGAAGTCTGGGGAACCTTCAACAAGGAGAGTCTCTGCCAGTAACTTAGGGAGAGAGACTCTGTTCCAACACATCGGCAGACATGGAGCTTTGTTCCATGGCCAATAGAATTGAACCTCCCAGGCAGAACATCTCACCTTCCACCGGTCATAATTCCACACCTGGAAGTCTGGGGCATTTTCAACAAGGAGAGTCTCTGCCAGTAACTTAGGGAGAGAGACTCTGTTCCAACACATCGGCAGACATGGAGCTTTGTTCCATGGCCAATAGAGTTGAACCTCCCAGGCAGAACATCTCACCTTCCACGGGTCATAATCCCACACCTGGAAGTCTGGGGCATTTTCAACAAGGAGAGTCTCTGCCAGTAACTTAGGGAGAGAGACTCTGTTCCAACATATCGGCAGACATGGAGCTTTGTTCCATGGCCAATAGAGTTGAATTTCCCAGGCAGAACATCTCACCTTCCACCGGTCATAATTCCACACCTGGAAGTCTGGGGCATTTTCAACAAGGAGAGTCTCTGCCAGTAACTTAGGGAGAGAGACTCTGTTCCAACACATCGGCAGACATGGGAGTGGAGCTTTGTTCCATGGCCAATAGAGTTGAACCTCCTAGGCAGAACATCTCACCTTCCACACGTCATAATTCCACACCTGGAAGTCTGGGGCATTTTCAACAAGGAGAGTCTCTGCCAGTAACTTAGGGAGAGAGACTCTGTTCCAACATATCGGCAGACATGGAGCGTTGTTCCATGGCCAATAGAGTTGAACCTCCCAGGCAGAACATCTCACCTTCCACCGGTCATAATTCCACACCTGGAAGTCTGGGGCATTTTCAACAAGGAGAGTCTCTGCCAGTAACTTAGGGAGAGAGACTCTGTTCCAACACATCGGCAGACATGGAGCTTTGTTCCATGGCCAATAGAGTTGAATTTCCCAGGCAGAACATCTCACCTTCCACAGGTCATAATTCCACACCTGGAAGTCTGGGGCATTTTCAACAAGGAGAGTCTCTGCCAGTAACTTAGGGAGAGAGACTCTGTTCCAACACATCGGCAGACATGGGAGTGGAGCTTTGTTCCATGGCCAATAGAGTTGAACCTCCTAGGCAGAACATCTCACCTTCCACACGTCATAATTCCACACCTGGAAGTCTGGGGCATTTTCAACAAGGAGAGTCTCTGCCAGTAACTTAGGGAGAGAGACTCTGTTCCAACACATCGGCAGACATGGGAGTGGAGCTTTGTTCCATGGCCAATAGAGTTGAACCTCCTAGGCAGAACATCTCACCTTCCACACGTCATAATTCCACACCTGGAAGTCTGGGGCACCTTCAACAAGGAGTGCCTCTGCCAGTAACTTAGGGAGAGAGACTCTGTTCCAACACATCGGCAGACATGGAAGGGGAGCTTTGTTTCATGGTTAATAGAGTTGAACCTCCCAGGCAGAACATCTCACCTTCCACCGGTCATAATTCCACACCTGGAAGTCTGGGGCATTTTCAACAAGGAGAGTCTCTGCCAGTGACTTAGGTAGACTCTGTTCCAACACATCGGCAGACATGGAAGTGGAGCTTTGTTCCATGGCCAATAGAGTTGAACCTCCCAGGCAGAATATGTCACCTTCCACCGGTCATATATCCACACCTGGAAGTCTGGGGCATTTTCAACAAGGAGAGTCTCTGCCAGTAACTTAGGGAGAGAGACTCTGTTCGATCACATCGGCAGACATGGGAGTGGAGCTTCGTTCCATGGCCAAAAGAGTTGAAACTCCCAGGCAGAACATATCACCTTCCACCAGTCATAATTCCACACCTGGAAGTCTGGGGCATTTTAAACAAGGAGAGTCTCTGCCAGTAACTTAGGGAGAGAGACTCTGTTCCAACACATCGGCAGACATGGAGCTTTGTTCCATGGCCAATAGAGTTGAACCTCCCAGGCAGAACATCTCACCTTCCACCGGTCATAATTCCACACCTGGAAGTCTGTGGCACCTTCAACAAGGAGAGTCTCTACCAATAACTTAGGGAGAGAGACTCTGTTCCAACACATCGGCAGACATGGGAGTGGAGCTTTGTTCCATGGCCAATAGAGTTGAACCTCCCAGGCAGAACATCTCACCTTCCACTGGTCATAATTCCACACCTGGAAGTGTGGGGCACTTTCAACAAGGGGAGTCTCTGCCAGTAACTTAGGGAGAGAGACTCTGTTCCAACACATCAGCAGACATGGAGCTTTGTTCCTTGGCCAATAGAATTGAACCTCCCAGGCAGAACATCTCACTTTCCACCGGTCATAATTCCACACCTGGAAGTCTGGGGCATTTTCAACAAGGAGAGTCTCTGCCAGTAACTTAGGGAGAGAGACTCTGTTCCAACACATCGGCAGACATGGAGCTTTGTTCCATGGCCAATAGAGTTGAACCTCCCAGGCAGAACATCTCACCTTCCACCGGTCATAATCCCACACCTGGAAGTCTGGGACATTTTCAACAAGGAGAGTCTCTGCCAGTAACTTAGGGAGAGAGACTCTGTTCCATTATATCGGCAGACATGGAGCTTTGTTCCATTGCCAATAGAGTTGAACCTCCCAGGCAGAACATCTCACCTTCCACCGGTCATAATTCCACACCTGGAAGTCTGGGGCATTTTCAACAAGGAGAGTCTCTGCCAGTAACTTAGGGAGAGAGACTCTGTTCCAACACATCGGCAGACATGGAGCTTTGTTCCATGGCCAATAGAGTTGAACCTCCCAGGCAGTACATCTCACCTTCCACCGGTCAGAATTTCACACCTGGAAGTCTGGGGCATTTTCAACAAGGAGAGTCTCTGCCAGTAACTTAGGGAGAGAGACTCTGTTCCAACACATCGGCAGACATGGAGCTTTGTTCCATGGCCAATAGAGTTGAATTTCCCAGGCAGAACATCTCACCTTCCACCGGTCATAATTCCACACCTGGAAGTCTGGGGCATTTTCAACAAGGAGAGTCTCTGCCAGTAACTTAGGGAGAGAGACTCTGTTCCAACACATCGGCAGACATGGGAGTGGAGCTTTGTTCCATGGCCAATAGAGTTGAACCTCCTAGGCAGAACATCTCACCTTCCACACGTCATAATTCCACACCTGGAAGTCTGGGGCATTTTCAACAAGGAGAGTCTCTGCCAGTAACTTAGGGAGAGAGACTCTGTTCCAACATATCGGCAGACATGGAGCGTTGTTCCATGGCCAATAGAGTTGAACCTCCCAGGCAGAACATCTCACCTTCCACCGGTCATAATTCCACACCTGGAAGTCTGGGGCATTTTCAACAAGGAGAGTCTCTGCCAGTAACTTAGGGAGAGAGACTCTGTTCCAACACATCGGCAGACATGGAGCTTTGTTCCATGGCCAATAGAGTTGAATTTCCCAGGCAGAACATCTCACCTTCCACCGGTCATAATTCCACACCTGGAAGTCTGGGGCATTTTCAACAAGGAGAGTCTCTGCCAGTAACTTAGGGAGAGAGACTCTGTTCCAACACATCGGCAGACATGGGAGTGGAGCTTTGTTCCATGGCCAATAGAGTTGAACCTCCTAGGCAGAACATCTCACCTTCCACACGTCATAATTCCACACCTGGAAGTCTGGGGCACCTTCAACAAGGAGTGCCTCTGCCAGTAACTTAGGGAGAGAGACTCTGTTCCAACACATCGGCAGACATGGAAGGGGAGCTTTGTTCCATGGCCAATAGAGTTGAACCTCCCAGGCAGAACATCTCACCTTCCACCGGTCATAATTCCACACCTGGAAGTCTGGGGCATTTTCAACAAGGAGAGTCTCTGCCAGTGACTTAGGTAGACTCTGTTCCAACACATCGGCAGACATGGAAGTGGAGCTTTGTTCCATGGCCAATAGAGTTGAACCTCCCAGGCAGAATATGTCACCTTCCACCGGTCATATATCCACACCTGGAAGTCTGGGGCATTTTCAACAAGGAGAGTCTCTGCCAGTAACTTAGGGAGAGAGACTCTGTTCGATCACATCGGCAGACATGGGAGTGGAGCTTCGTTCCATGGCCAAAAGAGTTGAAACTCCCAGGCAGAACATATCACCTTCCACCAGTCATAATTCCACACCTGGAAGTCTGGGGCATTTTCAACAAGGAGAGTCTCTGCCAGTAACTTAGGGAGAGAGACTCTGTTCGATCACATCGGCAGACATGGGAGTGGAGCTTCGTTCCATGGCCAAAAGAGTTGAAACTCCCAGGCAGAACATATCACCTTCCACCAGTCATAATTCCACACCTGGAAGTCTGGGGCATTTTCAACAAGGAGAGTCTCTGCCAGTAACTTAGGGAGAGAGACTCTGTTCCAACACATCGAAGACATGGGAGTGGAGCTTTGTTCCATAGCCAATAGATTTGAACCTCCCTGGCAAGACATCTCACCTTCCACCGGTTATGATTCCACACCTGGTAGTCTGGGGCATTTTCAACATGGAGAGTCTCTTCCAGTAACTTAGGGAGAGAGACTCTGTTCCAACACATCGGCAGACATGGGAGTGGAGCTTTGTTCCATGGCCAATAGAGTTGAACCTCCCAGGCAGAACATCTCACCTTCCACTGGTCATAATTCCACACCTGGAAGTGTGGGGCACTTTCAATAAGGGGAGTCTCTGCCAGTAACTTAGGGAGAGAGACTCTGTTCCAACACATCGGCAGACATGGAGCTTTGTTCCATGGCCAATAGAATTGAACCTCCCAGGCAGAACATCTCACCTTCCACCGGTCATAATTCCACACCTGGAAGTCTGGGGCATTTTCAACAAGGAGAGTCTCTGCCAGTAACTTAGGGAGAGAGACTCTGTTCCAACACATCGGCAGACATGGGAGTGGAGCTTTGTTCCATGGCCAATAGAGTTGAACCTCCCAGGCAGAACATCTCACCTTCCACTGGTCATAATTCCACACCTGGAAGTGTGGGGCACTTTCAATAAGGGGAGTCTCTGCCAGTAACTTAGGGAGAGAGACTCTGTTCCAACACATCGGCAGACATGGAGCTTTGTTCCATGGCCAATAGAATTGAACCTCCCAGGCAGAACATCTCACCTTCCACCGGTCATAATTCCACACCTGGAAGTCTGGGGCATTTTCAACAAGGAGAGTCTCTGCCAGTAACTTAGGGAGAGAGACTCTGTTCCAACACATCGGCAGACATGGAGCTTTGTTCCATGGCCAATAGAGTTGAACCTCCCAGGCAGAACATCTCACCTTCCACCGGTCATAATCCCACACCTGGAAGTCTGGGGCATTTTCAACAAGGAGAGTCTCTGCCAGTAACTTAGGGAGAGAGACTCTGTTCCATTATATCGGCAGACATGGAGCTTTGTTCCATTGCCAATAGAGTTGAACCTCCCAGGCAGAACATCTCACCTTCCACCGGTCATAATTCCACACCTGGAAGTCTGGGGCATTTTCAACAAGGAGAGTCTCTGCCAGTAACTTAGGGAGAGAGACTCTGTTCCAACACATCGGCAGACATGGGAGTGGAGCTTTGTTCCATAGCCAATAGATTTGAACCTCCCTGGCAAAACATCTCACCTTCCACCGGTTATGATTCCACACCTGGTAGTCTGGGGCATTTTAAACAAGGAGAGTCTCTTCCAGTAACTTTGGGAGAGAGACTCTGTTCCAACACATCGGCAGACATGGGAGTGGAGCTTTGTTCCATGGCCAATAGAGTTGAACCTCCCAGGCAGAACATCTCACCTTCCACCGGTCATAATTCCACACCTGGAAGTCTGGGGCATTTTCAACAAGGAGAGTCTCTGCCAGTGACTTAGGTAGACTCTGTTCCAACACATCGGCAGACATGGGAGTGGAGCTTTGTTCCATAGCCAATAGATTTGAACCTCCCTGGCAAAACATCTCACCTTCCACCGGTTATGATTCCACACCTGGTAGTCTGGGGCATTTTAAACAAGGAGAGTCTCTTCCAGTAACTTTGGGAGAGAGACTCTGTTCCAACACATCGGCAGACATGGGAGTGGAGCTTTGTTCCATGGCCAATAGAGTTGAACCTCCCAGGCAGAACATCTCACCTTCCACCGGTCATAATTCCACACCTGGAAGTCTGGGGCATTTTCAACAAGGAGAGTCTCTGCCAGTAACTTAGGGAGAGAGACTCTGTTCCAACACATCGAAGACATGGGAGTGGAGCTTTGTTCCATAGCCAATAGATTTGAACCTCCCTGGCAAAACATCTCACCTTCCACCGGTTATGATTCCACACCTGGTAGTCTGGGGCATTTTCAACATGGAGAGTCTCTTCCAGTAACTTAGGGAGAGAGACTCTGTTCCAACACATCGGCAGACATGGGAGTGGAGCTTTGTTCCATGGCCAATAGAGTTGAACCTCCCAGGCAGAACATCTCACCTTCCACTGGTCATAATTCCACACCTGGAAGTGTGGGGCACTTTCAATAAGGGGAGTCTCTGCCAGTAACTTAGGGAGAGAGACTCTGTTCCAACACATCGGCAGACATGGAGCTTTGTTCCATGGCCAATAGAATTGAACCTCCCAGGCAGAACATCTCACCTTCCACCGGTCATAATTCCACACCTGGAAGTCTGGGGCATTTTCAACAAGGAGAGTCTCTGCCAGTAACTTAGGGAGAGAGACTCTGTTCCAACACATCGGCAGACATGGAGCTTTGTTCCATGGCCAATAGAGTTGAACCTCCCAGGCAGAACATCTCACCTTCCACCGGTCATAATCCCACACCTGGAAGTCTGGGGCATTTTCAACAAGGAGAGTCTCTGCCAGTAACTTAGGGAGAGAGACTCTGTTCCATTATATCGGCAGACATGGAGCTTTGTTCCATTGCCAATAGAGTTGAACCTCCCAGGCAGAACATCTCACCTTCCACCGGTCATAATTCCACACCTGGAAGTCTGGGGCATTTTCAACAAGGAGAGTCTCTGCCAGTAACTTAGGGAGAGAGACTCTGTTCCAACACATCGGCAGACATGGAGCTTTGTTCCATGGCCAATAGAGTTGAACCTCCCAGGCAGAACATCTCACCTTCCACCGGTCATAATTCCACACCTGGAAGTCTGGGGCATTTTCAACAAGGAGAGTCTCTGCCAGTAACTTAGGGAGAGAGACTCTGTTCCAACACATCGGCAGACATGGAGCTTTGTTCCATGGCCAATAGAGTTGAATTTCCCAGGCAGAACATCTCACCTTCCACCGGTCATAATTCCACACCTGGAAGTCTGGGGCATTTTCAACAAGGAGAGTCTCTGCCAGTAACTTAGGGAGAGAGACTCTGTTCCAACACATCGGCAGACATGGGAGTGGAGCTTTGTTCCATGGCCAATAGAGTTGAACCTCCTAGGCAGAACATCTCACCTTCCACACGTCATAATTCCACACCTGGAAGTCTGGGGCATTTTCAACAAGGAGAGTCTCTGCCAGTAACTTAGGGAGAGAGACTCTGTTCCAACACATCGGCAGACATGGGAGTGGAGCTTTGTTCCATGGCCAATAGAGTTGAACCTCCTAGGCAGAACATCTCACCTTCCACACGTCATAATTCCACACCTGGAAGTCTGGGGCACCTTCAACAAGGAGTGCCTCTGCCAGTAACTTAGGGAGAGAGACTCTGTTCCAACACATCGGCAGACATGGAAGGGGAGCTTTGTTTCATGGCCAATAGAGTTGAACCTCCCAGGCAGAACATCTCACCTTCCACCGGTCATAATTCCACACCTGGAAGTCTGGGGCATTTTCAACAAGGAGAGTCTCTGCCAGTGACTTAGGTAGACTCTGTTCCAACACATCGGCAGACATGGAAGTGGAGCTTTGTTCCATGGCCAAAAGAGTTGAAACTCCAAGGCAGAACATATCACCTTCCACCGGTCATATATCCACACCTGGAAGTCTGTGGCACCTTCAACAAGGAGAGTCTCTACCAATAACTTAGGGAGAGAGACTCTGTTCCAACACATCGGCAGACATGGGAGTGGAGCTTTGTTCCATGGCCAATAGAGTTGAACCTCCCAGGCAGAACATCTCACCTTCCACTGGTCATAATTCCACACCTGGAAGTGTGGGGCACTTTCAACAAGGGGAGTCTCTGCCAGTAACTTAGGGAGAGAGACTCTGTTCCAACACATCGGCAGACATGGAGCTTTGTTCCATGGCCAATAGAATTGAACCTCCCAGGCAGAACATCTCACTTTCCACCGGTCATAATTCCACACCTGGAAGTCTGGGGCATTTTCAACAAGGAGAGTCTCTGCCAGTAACTTAGGGAGAGAGACTCTGTTCCAACACATCGGCAGACATGGAGCTTTGTTCCATGGCCAATAGAGTTGAACCTCCCAGGCAGAACATCTCACCTTCCACCGGTCATAATCCCACACCTGGAAGTCTGGGACATTTTCAACAAGGAGAGTCTCTGCCAGTAACTTAGGGAGAGAGACTCTGTTCCATTATATCGGCAGACATGGAGCTTTGTTCCATTGCCAATAGAGTTGAACCTCCCAGGCAGAACATCTCACCTTCCACCGGTCATAATTCCACACCTGGAAGTCTGGGGCACCTTCAACAAGGAGAGTCTCTGCCAGTGACTTAGGTAGACTCTGTTCCAACACATCGGCAGACATGGAAGTGGAGCTTTGTTCCATGGCCAATAGAGTTGAACCTCCCAGGCAGAATATGTCACCTTCCACCGGTCATATATCCACACCTGGAAGTCTGGGGCATTTTCAACAAGGAGAGTCTCTGCCAGTAACTTAGGGAGAGAGACTCTGTTCGATCACATCGGCAGACATGGGAGTGGAGCTTCGTTCCATGGGCAAAAGAGTTGAAACTCCCAGGCAGAACATCTCACCTTCCACCGGTCATGATTCCACACCTGGAAGTCTGTGGCACCTTCAACAAGTAGAGAGACTCTGTTCCAACACATCGGCAGACATGGGAGTGGAGCTTTGTTCCATGGCCAATAGAGTTGAACCTCCCAGGCAGAACATCTCACCTTCCACCGGTCATAATTCCACACCTGGAAGTCTGTGGCACCTTCAACAAGGAGAGTCTCTACCAATAACTTAGGGAGAGAGACTCTGTTCCAACACATCGGCAGACATGGGAGTGGAGCTTTGTTCCATGGCCAATAGAGTTGAACCTCCCAGGCAGAACATCTCACCTTCCACTGGTCATAATTCCACACCTGGAAGTGTGGGGCACTTTCAACAAGGGGAGTCTCTGCCAGTAACTTAGGGAGAGAGACTCTGTTCCAACACATCGGCAGACATGGAGCTTTGTTCCATGGCCAATAGAATTGAACCTCCCAGGCAGAACATCTCACTTTCCACCGGTCATAATTCCACACCTGGAAGTCTGGGGCATTTTCAACAAGGAGAGTCTCTGCCAGTAACTTAGGGAGAGAGACTCTGTTCCAACACATCGGCAGACATGGAGCTTTGTTCCATGGCCAATAGAGTTGAACCTCCCAGGCAGAACATCTCACCTTCCACCGGTCATAATCCCACACCTGGAAGTCTGGGACATTTTCAACAAGGAGAGTCTCTGCCAGTAACTTAGGGAGAGAGACTCTGTTCCATTATATCGGCAGACATGGAGCTTTGTTCCATTGCCAATAGAGTTGAACCTCCCAGGCAGAACATCTCACCTTCCACCGGTCATAATTCCACACCTGGAAGTCTGGGGCATTTTCAACAAGGAGAGTCTCTGCCAGTAACTTAGGGAGAGAGACTCTGTTCCAACACATCGGCAGACATGGAGCTTTGTTCCATGGCCAATAGAGTTGAACCTCCCAGGCAGAACATCTCACCTTCCACCGGTCATAATTCCACACCTGGAAGTCTGGGGCATTTTCAACAAGGAGAGTCTCTGACAGTAACTTAGGGAGAGAGACTCTGTTCCAACACATCGGCAGACATGGAGCTTTGTTCCATGGCCAATAGAGTTGAATTTCCCAGGCAGAACATCTCACCTTCCACCGGTCATAATTCCACACCTGGAAGTCTGGGGCATTTTCAACAAGGAGAGTCTCTGCCAGTAACTTAGGGAGAGAGACTCTGTTCCAACACATCGGCAGACATGGGAGTGGAGCTTTGTTCCATGGCCAATAGAGTTGAACCTCCTAGGCAGAACATCTCACCTTCCACACGTCATAATTCCACACCTGGAAGTCTGGGGCATTTTCAACAAGGAGAGTCTCTGCCAGTAACTTAGGGAGAGAGACTCTGTTCCAACACATCGGCAGACATGGGAGTGGAGCTTTGTTCCATGGCCAATAGAGTTGAACCTCCTAGGCAGAACATCTCACCTTCCACACGTCATAATTCCACACCTGGAAGTCTGGGGCACCTTCAACAAGGAGTGCCTCTGCCAGTAACTTAGGGAGAGAGACTCTGTTCCAACACATCGGCAGACATGGAAGGGGAGCTTTGTTTCATGGCCAATAGAGTTGAACCTCCCAGGCAGAACATCTCACCTTCCACCGGTCATAATTCCACACCTGGAAGTCTGGGGCATTTTCAACAAGGAGAGTCTCTGCCAGTGACTTAGGTAGACTCTGTTCCAACACATCGGCAGACATGGAAGTGGAGCTTTGTTCCATGGCCAATAGAGTTGAACCTCCCAGGCAGAATATGTCACCTTCCACCGGTCATATATCCACACCTGGAAGTCTGGGGCATTTTCAACAAGGAGAGTCTCTGCCAGTAACTTAGGGAGAGAGACTCTGTTCGATCACATCGGCAGACATGGGAGTGGAGCTTCGTTCCATGGCCAAAAGAGTTGAAACTCCCAGGCAGAACATATCACCTTCCACCAGTCATAATTCCACACCTGGAAGTCTGGGGCATTTTCAACAAGGAGAGTCTCTGCCAGTAACTTAGGGAGAGAGACTCTGTTCCAACACATCGGCAGACATGGAGCTTTGTTCCATGGCCAATAGAATTGAACCTCCCAGGCAGAACATCTCACCTTCCACCGGTCATGATTCCACACCTGGAAGTCTGTGGCACCTTCAACAAGGAGAGAGACTCTGTTCCAACACATCGGCAGACATGGGAGTGGAGCTTTGTTCCATGGCCAATAGAGTTGAACCTCCCAGGCAGAACATCTCACCTTCCACCGGTCATAATTCCACACCTGGAAGTCTGTGGCACCTTCAACAAGGAGAGTCTCTACCAATAACTTAGGGAGAGAGACTCTGTTCCAACACATCGGCAGACATGGGAGTGGAGCTTTGTTCCATGGCCAATAGAGTTGAACCTCCCAGGCAGAACATCTCACCTTCCACTGGTCATAATTCCACACCTGGAAGTGTGGGGCACTTTCAACAAGGGGAGTCTCTGCCAGTAACTTAGGGAGAGAGACTCTGTTCCAACACATCGGCAGACATGGAGCTTTGTTCCATGGCCAATAGAATTGAACCTCCCAGGCAGAACATCTCACTTTCCACCGGTCATAATTCCACACCTGGAAGTCTGGGGCATTTTCAACAAGGAGAGTCTCTGCCAGTAACTTAGGGAGAGAGACTCTGTTCCAACACATCGGCAGACATGGAGCTTTGTTCCATGGCCAATAGAGTTGAACCTCCCAGGCAGAACATCTCACCTTCCACCGGTCATAATCCCACACCTGGAAGTCTGGGACATTTTCAACAAGGAGAGTCTCTGCCAGTAACTTAGGGAGAGAGACTCTGTTCCATTATATCGGCAGACATGGAGCTTTGTTCCATTGCCAATAGAGTTGAACCTCCCAGGCAGAACATCTCACCTTCCACCGGTCATAATTCCACACCTGGAAGTGTGGGGCACTTTCAATAAGGGGAATCTCTGCCAGTAACTTAGGGAGAGAGACTCTGTTCCAACACATCGGCAGACATGGAGCTTTGTTCCATGGCCAATAGAATTGAACCTCCCAGGCAGAACATCTCACCTTCCACCGGTCATAATTCCACACCTGGAAGTCTGGGGCATTTTCAACAAGGAGAGTCTCTGCCAGTAACTTAGGGAGAGAGACTCTGTTCCAACACATCGGCAGACATGGAGCTTTGTTCCATGGCCAATAGAGTTGAACCTCCCAGGCAGAACATCTCACCTTCCACCGGTCATAATCCCACACCTGGAAGTCTGGGGCATTTTCAACAAGGAGAGTCTCTGCCAGTAACTTAGGGAGAGAGACTCTGTTCCATTATATCGGCAGACATGGAGCTTTGTTCCATTGCCAATAGAGTTGAACCTCCCAGGCAGAACATCTCACCTTCCACCGGTCATAATTCCACACCTGGAAGTCTGGGGCATTTTCAACAAGGAGAGTCTCTGCCAGTAACTTAGGGAGAGAGACTCTGTTCCAACACATCGGCAGACATGGAGCTTTGTTCCATGGCCAATAGAGTTGAACCTCCCAGGCAGAACATCTCACCTTCCACCGGTCATAATTCCACACCTGGAAGTCTGGGGCATTTTCAACAAGGAGAGTCTCTGCCAGTAACTTAGGGAGAGAGACTCTGTTCCAACACATCGGCAGACATGGAGCTTTGTTCCATGGCCAATAGAGTTGAATTTCCCAGGCAGAACATCTCACCTTCCACCGGTCATAATTCCACACCTGGAAGTCTGGGGCATTTTCAACAAGGAGAGTCTCTGCCAGTAACTTAGGGAGAGAGACTCTGTTCCAACACATCGGCAGACATGGGAGTGGAGCTTTGTTCCATGGCCAATAGAGTTGAACCTCCTAGGCAGAACATCTCACCTTCCACACGTCATAATTCCACACCTGGAAGTCTGGGGCATTTTCAACAAGGAGAGTCTCTGCCAGTAACTTAGGGAGAGAGACTCTGTTCCAACACATCGGCAGACATGGGAGTGGAGCTTTGTTCCATGGCCAATAGAGTTGAACCTCCTAGGCAGAACATCTCACCTTCCACACGTCATAATTCCACACCTGGAAGTCTGGGGCACCTTCAACAAGGAGTGCCTCTGCCAGTAACTTAGGGAGAGAGACTCTGTTCCAACACATCGGCAGACATGGAAGGGGAGCTTTGTTTCATGGCCAATAGAGTTGAACCTCCCAGGCAGAACATCTCACCTTCCACCGGTCATAATTCCACACCTGGAAGTCTGGGGCATTTTCAACAAGGAGAGTCTCTGCCAGTGACTTAGGTAGACTCTGTTCCAACACATCGGCAGACATGGAAGTGGAGCTTTGTTCCATGGCCAATAGAGTTGAACCTCCCAGGCAGAATATGTCACCTTCCACCGGTCATATATCCACACCTGGAAGTCTGGGGCATTTTCAACAAGGAGAGTCTCTGCCAGTAACTTAGGGAGAGAGACTCTGTTCGATCACATCGGCAGACATGGGAGTGGAGCTTCGTTCCATGGGCAAAAGAGTTGAAACTCCCAGGCAGAACATATCACCTTCCACCAGTCATAATTCCACACCTGGAAGTCTGGGGCATTTTCAACAAGGAGAGTCTCTGCCAGTAACTTAGGGAGAGAGACTCTGTTCCAACACATCGGCAGACATGGAGCTTTGTTCCATGGCCAATAGAATTGAACCTCCCAGGCAGAACATCTCAATTTCCACCGGTCATGATTCCACACCTGGAAGTCTGTGGCACCTTCAACAAGGAGAGAGACTCTGTTCCAACACATCGGCAGACATGGGAGTGGAGCTTTGTTCCATGGCCAATAGAGTTGAACCTCCCAGGCAGAACATCTCACCTTCCACCGGTCATAATTCCACACCTGGAAGTCTGTGGCACCTTCAACAAGGAGAGTCTCTACCAATAACTTAGGGAGAGAGACTCTGTTCCAACACATCGGCAGACATGGGAGTGGAGCTTTGTTCCATGGCCAATAGAGTTGAACCTCCCAGGCAGAACATCTCACCTTCCACTGGTCATAATTCCACACCTGGAAGTGTGGGGCACTTTCAACAAGGGGAGTCTCTGCCAGTAACTTAGGGAGAGAGACTCTGTTCCAACACATCGGCAGACATGGAGCTTTGTTCCATGGCCAATAGAATTGAACCTCCCAGGCAGAACATCTCACTTTCCACCGGTCATAATTCCACACCTGGAAGTCTGGGGCATTTTCAACAAGGAGAGTCTCTGCCAGTAACTTAGGGAGAGAGACTCTGTTCCAACACATCGGCAGACATGGAGCTTTGTTCCATGGCCAATAGAGTTGAACCTCCCAGGCAGAACATCTCACCTTCCACCGGTCATAATCCCACACCTGGAAGTCTGGGACATTTTCAACAAGGAGAGTCTCTGCCAGTAACTTAGGGAGAGAGACTCTGTTCCATTATATCGGCAGACATGGAGCTTTGTTCCATTGCCAATAGAGTTGAACCTCCCAGGCAGAACATCTCACCTTCCACCGGTCATAATTCCACACCTGGAAGTCTGGGGCATTTTCAACAAGGAGAGTCTCTGCCAGTAACTTAGGGAGAGAGACTCTGTTCCAACACATCGGCAGACATGGAGCTTTGTTCCATGGCCAATAGAGTTGAACCTCCCAGGCAGAACATCTCACCTTCCACCGGTCATAATCCCACACCTGGAAGTCTGGGACATTTTCAACAAGGAGAGTCTCTGCCAGTAACTTAGGGAGAGAGACTCTGTTCCATTATATCGGCAGACATGGAGCTTTGTTCCATTGCCAATAGAGTTGAACCTCCCAGGCAGAACATCTCACCTTCCACCGGTCATAATTCCACACCTGGAAGTCTGGGGCATTTTCAACAAGGAGAGTCTCTGCCAGTAACTTAGGGAGAGAGACTCTGTTCCAACACATCGGCAGACATGGAGCTTTGTTCCATGGCCAATAGAGTTGAACCTCCCAGGCAGAACATCTCACCTTCCACCGGTCATAATTCCACACCTGGAAGTCTGGGGCATTTTCAACAAGGAGAGTCTCTGCCAGTAACTTAGGGAGAGAGACTCTGTTCCAACACATCGGCAGACATGGAGCTTTGTTCCATGGCCAATAGAGTTGAATTTCCCAGGCAGAACATCTCACCTTCCACCGGTCATAATTCCACACCTGGAAGTCTGGGGCATTTTCAACAAGGAGAGTCTCTGCCAGTAACTTAGGGAGAGAGACTCTGTTCCAACACATCGGCAGACATGGGAGTGGAGCTTTGTTCCATGGCCAATAGAGTTGAACCTCCTAGGCAGAACATCTCACCTTCCACACGTCATAATTCCACACCTGGAAGTCTGGGGCATTTTCAACAAGGAGAGTCTCTGCCAGTAACTTAGGGAGAGAGACTCTGTTCCAACACATCGGCAGACATGGGAGTGGAGCTTTGTTCCATGGCCAATAGAGTTGAACCTCCTAGGCAGAACATCTCACCTTCCACACGTCATAATTCCACACCTGGAAGTCTGGGGCACCTTCAACAAGGAGTGCCTCTGCCAGTAACTTAGGGAGAGAGACTCTGTTCCAACACATCGGCAGACATGGAAGGGGAGCTTTGTTTCATGGCCAATAGAGTTGAACCTCCCAGGCAGAACATCTCACCTTCCACCGGTCATAATTCCACACCTGGAAGTCTGGGGCATTTTCAACAAGGAGAGTCTCTGCCAGTGACTTAGGTAGACTCTGTTCCAACACATCGGCAGACATGGAAGTGGAGCTTTGTTCCATGGCCAATAGAGTTGAACCTCCCAGGCAGAATATGTCACCTTCCACCGGTCATATATCCACACCTGGAAGTCTGGGGCATTTTCAACAAGGAGAGTCTCTGCCAGTAACTTAGGGAGAGAGACTCTGTTCGATCACATCGGCAGACATGGGAGTGGAGCTTCGTTCCATGGCCAAAAGAGTTGAACCTCCCAGGCAGAACATCTCACCTTCCACCGGTCATGATTCCACACCTGGAAGTCTGTGGCACCTTCAACAAGGAGAGAGACTCTGTTCCAACACATCGGCAGACATGGGAGTGGAGCTTTGTTCCATGGCCAATAGAGTTGAACCTCCCAGGCAGAACATCTCACCTTCCACCGGTCATAATTCCACACCTGGAAGTCTGTGGCACCTTCAACAAGGAGAGTCTCTACCAATAACTTAGGGAGAGAGACTCTGTTCCAACACATCGGCAGACATGGGAGTGGAGCTTTGTTCCATGGCCAATAGAGTTGAACCTCCCAGGCAGAACATCTCACCTTCCACCGGTCATAATTCCACACCTGGAAGTCTGGGGCATTTTCAACAAGGAGAGTCTCTGCCAGTAACTTAGGGAGAGAGACTCTGTTCCAACACATCGGCAGACATGGAGCTTTGTTCCATGGCCAATAGAGTTGAACCTCCCAGGCAGAACATCTCACCTTCCACCGGTCATAATTCCACACCTGGAAGTCTGGGGCATTTTCAACAAGGAGAGTCTCTGCCAGTAACTTAGGGAGAGAGACTCTGTTCCAACACATCGGCAGACATGGGAGTGGAGCTTTGTTCCATGGCCAATAGAGTTGAACCTCCCAGGCAGAACATCTCACCTTCCACCGGTCATAATTCCACACCTGGAAGTCTGGGGCATTTTCAACAAGGAGAGTCTCTGCCAGTAACTTAGGGAGAGAGACTCTGTTCCAACACATCGGCAGACATGGGAGTGGAGCTTTGTTCCATGGCCAATAGAATTGAACCTCCCAGGCAGAACATCTCACCTTCCACCGGTCATAATTCCACACCTGGAAGTCTGGGGCATTTTCAACAAGGAGAGTCTCTGCCAGTAACTTAGGGAGAGAGACTCTGTTCCAACACATCGGCAGACATGGAGCTTTGTTCCATGGCCAATAGAGTTGAACCTCCCAGGCAGAACATCTCACCTTCCACCGGTCATAATCCCACACCTGGAAGTCTGGGGCATTTTCAACAAGGAGAGTCTCTGCCAGTAACTTAGGGAGAGAGACTCTGTTCCATTATATCGGCAGACATGGAGCTTTGTTCCATTGCCAATAGAGTTGAACCTCCCAGGCAGAACATCTCACCTTCCACCGGTCATAATTCCACACCTGAAAGTCTGGGGCATTTTCAACAAGGAGAGTCTCTGCCAGTAACTTAGGGAGAGAGACTCTGTTCCAACACATCGGCAGACATGGAGCTTTGTTCCATGGCCAATAGAGTTGAACCTCCCAGGCAGAACATCTCACCTTCCACCGGTCATAATTCCACACCTGGAAGTCTGGGGCATTTTCAACAAGGAGAGTCTCTGCCAGTAACTTGAGGAGAGAGAGAGAGAGACTCTGTTCCAACACATCGGCAGACATGGAGCTTTGTTCCATGGCCAATAGAGTTGAACCTCCCAGGCAGAACATCTCACCTTCCACCGGTCATAATTCCACACCTGGAAGTCTGGGGCATTTTCAACAAGGAGAGTCTCTGCCAGTAACTTAGGGAGAGAGACTCTGTTCCAACACATCGGCAGACATGGAGCTTTGTTCCATGGCCAATAGAATTGAACCTCCCAGGCAGAACATCTCACCTTCCACCGGTCATAATTCCACACCTGGAAGTCTGGGGCATTTTCAACAAGGAGAGTCTCTGCCAGTAACTTAGGGAGAGAGACTCTGTTCCAACACATCGGCAGACATGGAGCTTTGTTCCATGGCCAATAGAGTTGAACCTCCCAGGCAGAACATCTCACCTTCCACCGGTCATAATTCCACACCTGGAAGTCTGGGGCATTTTCAACAAGGAGAGTCTCTGCCAGTAACTTAGGGAGAGAGACTCTGTGTCAACACATCGGCAGACATGGAGCTTTGTTCCATGGCCAATAGAATTGAACCTCCCAGGCAGAACATCTCACCTTCCACCGGTCATAATTCCACACCTGGAAGTCTGTGGCACCTTCAACAAGGAGAGAGACTCTGTTCCAACACATCGGCAGACATGGGAGTGGAGCTTTGTTCCATGGCCAATAGAGTTGAACCTCCTAGGCAGAACATCTCACCTTCCACACGTCATAATTCCACACCTGGAAGTCTGGGGCATTTTCAACAAGGAGAGTCTCTGCCAGTAACTTAGGGAGAGAGACTCTGTTCCAACACATCGGCAGACATGGAGCTTTGTTCCATGGCCAATAGAATTGAACCTCCCAGGCAGAACATCTCACCTTCCACCGGTCATAATTCCACACCTGGAAGTCTGGGGAACCTTCAACAAGGAGAGTCTCTGCCAGTAACTTAGGGAGAGAGACTCTGTTCCAACACATCGGCAGACATGGAGCTTTGTTCCATGGCCAATAGAATTGAACCTCCCAGGCAGAACATCTCACCTTCCACCGGTCATAATTCCACACCTGGAAGTCTGGGGCATTTTCAACAAGGAGAGTCTCTGCCAGTAACTTAGGGAGAGAGACTCTGTTCCAACACATCGGCAGACATGGAGCTTTGTTCCATGGCCAATAGAGTTGAACCTCCCAGGCAGAACATCTCACCTTCCACCGGTCATAATCCTACACCTGGATGTCTGGGGCATTTTCAACAAGGAGAGTCTCTGCCAGTAACTTAGGGAGAGAGACTCTGTTCCAACATATCGGCAGACATGGAGCGTTGTTCCATGGCCAATAGAGTTGAACCTCCCAGGCAGAACATCTCACCTTCCACCGGTCATAATTCCACACCTGGAAGTCTGGGGCATTTTCAACAAGGAGAGTATCTGCCAGTAACTTAGGGAGAGAGACTCTGTTCCAACACATCTGCAGACATGGAGCTTTGTTCCATGGCCAATAGAGTTGAATTTCCCAGGCAGAACATCTCACCTTCCACCGGTCATAATTCCACACCTGGAAGTCTGGGGCATTTTCAACAAGGAGAGTCTCTGCCAGTAACTTAGGGAGAGAGACTCTGTTCCAACACATCGGCAGACATGGGAGTGGAGCTTTGTTCCATGGCCAATAGAGTTGAACCTCCTAGGCAGAACATCTCACCTTCCACACGTCATAATTCCACACCTGGAAGTCTGGGGCATTTTCAACAAGGAGAGTCTCTGCCAGTAACTTAGGGAGAGAGACTCTGTTCCAACACATCGGCAGACATGGAGCTTTGTTCCATGGCCAATAGAGTTGAACCTCCCAGGCAGAACATCTCACCTTCCACCGGTCATAATCCCACACCTGGAAGTCTGGGGCATTTTCAACAAGGAGAGTCTCTGCCAGTAACTTAGGGAGAGAGACTCTGTTCCATTATATCGGCAGACATGGAGCTTTGTTCCATTGCCAATAGAGTTGAACCTCCCAGGCAGAACATCTCACCTTCCACCGGTCATAATTCCACACCTGGAAGTCTGGGGCATTTTCAACAAGGAGAGTCTCTGCCAGTAACTTAGGGAGAGAGACTCTGTTCCAACACATCGGCAGACATGGAGCTTTGTTCCATGGCCAATAGAGTTGAACCTCCCAGGCAGAACATCTCACCTTCCACCGGTCATAATTCCACACCTGGAAGTCTGGGGCATTTTCAACAAGGAGAGTCTCTGACAGTAACTTAGGGAGAGAGACTCAGTGCCAACACATCGGCAGACATGGAGCTTTGTTCCATGGCCAATAGAATTGAACCTCCCAGGCAGAACATCTCACCTTCCACCGGTCATAATTCCACACCTGGAAGTCTGTGGCACCTTCAACAAGGAGAGAGACTCTGTTCCAACACATCGGCAGACATGGGAGTGGAGCTTTGTTCCATGGCCAATAGAGTTGAACCTCCTAAGCAGAACATCTCACCTTCCACACGTCATAATCCCACACCTGGAAGTCTGGGGCATTTTCAACAAGGAGAGTCTCTGCCAGTAACTTAGGGAGAGAGACTCTGTTCCAACACATCGGCAGACATGGAGCTTTGTTCCATGGCCAATAGAATTGAACCTCCCAGGCAGAACATCTCACCTTCCACCGGTCATAATTCCACACCTGGAAGTCTGGGGAACCTTCAACAAGGAGAGTCTCTGCCAGTAACTTAGGGAGAGAGACTCTGTTCCAACACATCGGCAGACATGGAGCTTTGTTCCATGGCCAATAGAGTTGAACCTCCCAGGCAGAACATCTCACCTTCCACCGGTCATAATCCCACACCTGGAAGTCTGGGGCATTTTCAACAAGGAGAGTCTCTGCCAGTAACTTAGGGAGAGAGACTCTGTTCCAACATATCGGCAGACATGGAGCGTTGTTCCATGGCCAATAGAGTTGAACCTCCCAGGCAGAACATCTCACCTTCCACCGGTCATAATTCCACACCTGGAAGTCTGGGGCATTTTCAACAAGGAGAGTCTCTGCCAGTAACTTAGGGAGAGAGACTCTGTTCCAACACATCGGCAGACATGGAGCTTTGTTCCATGGCCAATAGAGTTGAATTTCCCAGGCAGAACATCTCACCTTCCACCGGTCATAATTCCACACCTGGAAGTCTGGGGCATTTTCAACAAGGAGAGTCTCTGCCAGTAACTTAGGGAGAGAGACTCTGTTCCAACACATCGGCAGACATGGGAGTGGAGCTTTGTTCCATGGCCAATAGAGTTGAACCTCCTAGGCAGAACATCTCACCTTCCACACGTCATAATTCCACACCTGGAAGTCTGGGGCATTTTCAACAAGGAGAGTCTCTGCCAGTAACTTAGGGAGAGAGACTCTGTTCCAACACATCGGCAGACATGGGAGTGGAGCTTTGTTCCATGGCCAATAAAGTTGAACCTCCTAGGCAGAACATCTCACCTTCCACACGTCATAATTCCACACCTGGAAGTCTGGGGCACCTTCAACAAGGAGTGCCTCTGCCAGTAACTTAGGGAGAGAGACTCTGTTCCAACACATCGGCAGACATGGAAGTGGAGCTTTGTTCTATGGCCAATAGAGTTGAACCTCCCAGGCAGAACATCTCACCTTCCACCGGTCATAATTCCACACCTGGAAGTCTGGGGCATTTTCAACAAGGAGAGTCTCTGCCAGTGACTTAGGTAGACTCTGTTCCAACACATCGGCAGACATGGAAGTGGAGCTTTGTTCCATGGCCAATAGAGTTGAACCTCCCAGGCAGAATATGTCACCTTCCACCGGTCATATATCCACACCTGGAAGTCTGGGGCATTTTCAACAAGGAGAGTCTCTGCCAGTAACTTAGGGAGAGAGACTCTGTTCGATCACATCGGCAGACATGGGAGTGGAGCTTTGTTCCATGGCCAATAGAGTTGAACCTCCCAGGCAGAACATCTCACCTTCCACCGGTCATAATTCCACACCTGGAAGTCTGTGGCACCTTCAACAAGGAGAGTCTCTACCAGTAACTTAGGGAGAGAGACTCTGTTCCAACACATCGGCAGACATGGGAGTGGAGCTTTGTTCCATGGCCAATAGAGTTGAACCTCCCAGGCAGAACATCTCACCTTCCACCAGTCATAATTCCACACCTGGAAGTGTGGGGCACTTTCAACAAGGGGAGTCTCTGCCAGTAACTTAGGGAGAGAGACTCTGTTCCAACACATCGGCAGACATGGAGCTTTGTTCCATGGCCAATAGAATTGAACCTCCCAGGCAGAACATCTCACCTTCCACAGGTCATAATTTCACACCTGGAAGTCTGGGGCATTTTCAACAAGGAGAGTCTCTGCCAGTAACTTAGGGAGAGAGACTCTGTTCCAACACATCGGCAGACATGGAGCTTTGTTCCATGGCCAATAGAGTTGAACCTCCCAGGCAGAACATCTCACCTTCCACCGGTCATAATCCCACACCTGGAAGTCTGGGGCATTTTCAACAAGGAGAGTCTCTGCCAGTAACTTAGGGAGAGAGACTCTGTTCCATTATATCGGCAGACATGGAGCTTTGTTCCATTGCCAATAGAGTTGAACCTCCCAGGCAGAACATCTCACCTTCCACCGGTCATAATTCCACACCTGGAAGTCTGGGGCATTTTCAACAAGGAGAGTCTCTGCCAGTAACTTAGGGAGAGAGACTCTGTTCCAACACATCGGCAGACATGGAGCTTTGTTCCATGGCCAATAGAGTTGAACCTCCCAGGCAGAACATCTCACCTTCCACCGGTCATAATTCCACACCTGGAAGTCTGGGGCATTTTCAACAAGGAGAGTCTCTGCCAGTAACTTAGGGAGAGAGACTCTGTTCCAACACATCGGCAGACATGGGAGTGGAGCTTTGTTCCATGGCCAATAGAGTTGAACCTCCCAGGCAGTACATCTCATTTTCCACCGGTCATAATTCCACACCTGGAAGTCTGGGGCATTTTCAACAAGGAGAGTCTCTGCCAGTAACTTAGGGAGAGAGACTCTGTTCCAACACATCGGCAGACATGGAAGTGGAGCTTTGTTCCATGGCCAATAGAGTTGAACCTCCCAGGCAGAACATCTCACCTTCCACCAGTCATAATTCCACACCTGGAAGTCTGGGGCATTTTCAACAAGGAGAGTCTCTGCCAGTAACTTAGGGAGAGAGACTCTGTGCCAACACATCGGCAGACATGGGAGTGGAGCTTTGTTCCATGGCCAATAGAATTAAACCTCCCAGGCAGAACATCTCACCTTCCACCGGTCATAATTCCACACCTGGAAGTCTGGGGCATTTTCAACAAGGAGAGTCTCTGCCAGTGACTTAGGTAGACTCTGTTCCAACACATCGGCAGACATGGGAGTGGAGCTTTGTTCCATGGCCAATAGAGTTGAACCTCCCAGGCAGAACATCTCACCTTCCACCGGTCATAATTCCACACCTGGAAGTCTGGGGCATTTTCAACAAGGAGAGTCTCTGCCAGTGACTTAGGTAGACTCTGTTCCAACACATCGGCAGACATGGGAGTGGAGCTTTGTTCCATGGCCAATAGAGTTGAACCTCCCAGGCAGAACATCTCACCTTCCACCGGTCATAATTCCACACCTGGAAGTCTGGGGCATTTTCAACAAGGAGAGTCTCTGCCAGTAACTTAGGGAGAGAGACTCTGTTCCAACACATCGGCAGACATGGGAGTGGAGCTTTGATCCATGGCCAATAGAGTTGAACCTCCTAGGCAGAACATCTCACCTTCCACACGTCATAATTCCACACCTGGAAGTCTGGGGCACCTTCAACAAGGAGAGTCTCTGCCAGTAACTTAGGGAGAGAGACTCTGTTTCAACACATCGGCAGACATGGAAGTGGAGCTTTGTTCCATGGCCAATAGAGTTGAACCTCCCAGGCAGAACATCTCACCTTCCACCGGTCATAATTCCACACCTGGAAGTCTGGGGCATTTTCAACAAGGAGAGTCTCTGCCAGTGACTTAAGTAGACTCTGTTCGAACACATCGGCAGACATGGGAGTGGAGCTTTGTTCCATGGCCAATAGAGTTGAAACTCCCAGGCAGAACATATCACCTTCCACCACTGGAAGTCTGGGGCATTTTCAACAAGGAGAGTCTCTGCCAGTTACTTAGAGAGAGAGAGAGAGACTCTGTTCCAACACATCGGCAGACATGGAAGTGGAGCTTTGTTCCATGGCCAATAGAGTTGAACCTCCCAGGCAAAACATCTCACCTTCCACCAGTCAAATTCCACACCTGGGAGTCTGGGGCATTTTCAACAAGGAGAGTCTCTGCCAGTAACTTAGGGAGAGAGACTCTGTTCCAACAAATCGGCAGACATGGGAGTGGAGCTTTGTTCCATGGCCAATAGAGTTGAACCTCCCAGGCAGAACATCTCACCTTCCACCGGTCATAATTCCACACCTGGAAGTCTGTGGCACCTTCAACAAGGAGAGTCTCTACCAGTAACTTAGGGAGAGAGACTCTGTTCCAACACATCGGCAGACATGGGAGTGGAGCTTTGTTCCATGGCCAATAGAGTTGAACCTCCCAGGCAGAACATCTCACCTTCCACCGGTCATAATTCCACACCTGGAAGTCTGGGGCACTTTCAACAAGGGGAGTCTCTGCCAGTAACTTAGGGAGAGAGACTCTGTTCCAACACATCGGCAGACATGGAGCTTTGTTCCATGGCCAATAGAATTGAACCTCCCAGGCAGAACATCTCACCTTCCACAGGTCATAATTTCACACCTGGAAGTCTGGGGCATTTTCAACAAGGAGAGTCTCTGCCAGTAACTTAGGGAGAGAGACTCTGTTCCAACACATCGGCAGACATGGAGCTTTGTTCCATGGCCAATAGAGTTGAACCTCCCAGGCAGAACATCTCACCTTCCACCGGTCATAATCCCACACCTGGAAGTCTGGGGCATTTTCAACAAGGAGAGTCTCTGCCAGTAACTTAGGGAGAGAGACTCTGTTCCATTATATCGGCAGACATGGAGCTTTGTTCCATTGCCAATAGAGTTGAACCTCCCAGGCAGAACATCTCACCTTCCACCGGTCATAATTCCACACCTGGAAGTCTGGGGCATTTTCAACAAGGAGAGTCTCTGCCAGTAACTTAGGGAGAGAGACTCTGTTCCAACACATCGGCAGACATGGAGCTTTGTTCCATGGCCAATAGAGTTGAACCTCCCAGGCAGAACATCTCACCTTCCACCGGTCATAATTCCACACCTGGAAGTCTGGGGCATTTTCAACAAGGAGAGTCTCTGCCAGTAACTTAGGGAGAGAGACTCTGTTCCAACACATCGGCAGACATGGGAGTGGAGCTTTGTTCCATGGCCAATAGAGTTGAACCTCCCAGGCAGTACATCTCATTTTCCACCGGTCATAATTCCACACCTGGAAGTCTGGGGCATTTTCAACAAGGAGAGTCTCTGCCAGTAACTTAGGGAGAGAGACTCTGTTCCAACACATCGGCAGACATGGAAGTGGAGCTTTGTTCCATGGCCAATAGAGTTGAACCTCCCAGGCAGAACATCTCACCTTCCACCAGTCATAATTCCACACCTGGAAGTCTGGGGCATTTTCAACAAGGAGAGTCTCTGCCAGTAACTTAGGGAGAGAGACTCTGTGCCAACACATCGGCAGACATGGGAGTGGAGCTTTGTTCCATGGCCAATAGAATTAAACCTCCCAGGCAGAACATCTCACCTTCCACCGGTCATAATTCCACACCTGGAAGTCTGGGGCATTTTCAACAAGGAGAGTCTCTGCCAGTGACTTAGGTAGACTCTGTTCCAACACATCGGCAGACATGGGAGTGGAGCTTTGTTCCATGGCCAATAGAGTTGAACCTCCCAGGCAGAACATCTCACCTTCCACCGGTCATAATTCCACACCTGGAAGTCTGGGGCATTTTCAACAAGGAGAGTCTCTGCCAGTGACTTAGGTAGACTCTGTTCCAACACATCGGCAGACATGGGAGTGGAGCTTTGTTCCATGGCCAATAGAGTTGAACCTCCCAGGCAGAACATCTCACCTTCCACCGGTCATAATTCCACACCTGGAAGTCTGGGGCATTTTCAACAAGGAGAGTCTCTGCCAGTAACTTAGGGAGAGAGACTCTGTTCCAACACATCGGCAGACATGGGAGTGGAGCTTTGATCCATGGCCAATAGAGTTGAACCTCCTAGGCAGAACATCTCACCTTCCACACGTCATAATTCCACACCTGGAAGTCTGGGGCACCTTCAACAAGGAGAGTCTCTGCCAGTAACTTAGGGAGAGAGACTCTGTTTCAACACATCGGCAGACATGGAAGTGGAGCTTTGTTCCATGGCCAATAGAGTTGAACCTCCCAGGCAGAACATCTCACCTTCCACCGGTCATAATTCCACACCTGGAAGTCTGGGGCATTTTCAACAAGGAGAGTCTCTGCCAGTGACTTAAGTAGACTCTGTTCGAACACATCGGCAGACATGGGAGTGGAGCTTTGTTCCATGGCCAATAGAGTTGAAACTCCCAGGCAGAACATATCACCTTCCACCACTGGAAGTCTGGGGCATTTTCAACAAGGAGAGTCTCTGCCAGTTACTTAGAGAGAGAGAGAGAGACTCTGTTCCAACACATCGGCAGACATGGAAGTGGAGCTTTGTTCCATGGCCAATAGAGTTGAACCTCCCAGGCAAAACATCTCACCTTCCACCAGTCAAATTCCACACCTGGGAGTCTGGGGCATTTTCAACAAGGAGAGTCTCTGCCAGTAACTTAGGGAGAGAGACTCTGTTCCAACAAATCGGCAGACATGGGAGTGGAGCTTTGTTCCATGGCCAATAGAGTTGAACCTCCCAGGCAGAACATCTCACCTTCCTCCAGTCATAATTCCACACCTGGAAGTCTGGGGCACCTTCAACAAGGAGAGTCTCTGCCAGTAACTTAGGGAGAGAGACTCTGTTCCAACACATCGGCAGACATGGGAGTGGAGCTTTGTTCCATGGCCAATAGAGTTGAACCTCCCAGGCAGAACATCTCACCTTCCACCGGTCATAATTCCACACCTGGAAGTCTGGGGCATTTTCAACAAGGAGAGTCTCTGCCAGTAACTTAGGGAGAGAGACTCTGTTCCAACACATCGGCAGACATGGAAGTGGAGCTTTGTTCCATGGCCAATAGAGTTGAACCTCCCAGGCAGAACATCTCACCTTCCACCGGTCATAATTCCACACCTGGAAGTCTGTGGCACCTTCAACAAGGAGAGTCTCTACCAGTAACTTAGGGAGAGAGACTCTGTTCCAACACATCGGCAGACATGGGAGTGGAGCTTTGTTCCATGGCCAATAGAGTTGAACCTCCCAGGCAGAACATCTCACCTTCCACTGGTCATAATTCCACACCTGGAAGTGTGGGGCACTTTCAACAAGGGGAGTCTCTGCCAGTAACTTAGGGAGAGAGACTCTGTTCCAACACATCGGCAGACATGGAGCTTTGTTCCATGGCCAATAGAATTGAACCTCCCAGGCAGAACATCTCACCTTCCACCGGTCATAATTCCACACCTGGAAGTCTGGGGCATTTTCAACAAGGAGAGTCTCTGCCAGTAACTTAGGGAGAGAGACTCTGTTCCAACACATCGGCAGACATGGAGCTTTGTTCCATGGCCAATAGAGTTGAACCTCCCAGGCAGAACATCTCACCTTCCACCGGTCATAATCCCACACCTGGAAGTCTGGGGCATTTTCAACAAGGAGAGTCTCTGCCAGTAACTTAGGGAGAGAGACTCTGTTCCATTATATCGGCAGACATGGAGCTTTGTTCCATTGCCAATAGAGTTGAACCTCCCAGGCAGAACATCTCACCTTCCACCGGTCATAATTCCACACCTGGAAGTCTGGGGCATTTTCAACAAGGAGAGTCTCTGCCAGTAACTTAGGGAGAGAGACTCTGTTCCAACACATCGGCAGACATGGAGCTTTGTTCCATGGCCAATAGAGTTGAACCTCCCAGGCAGAACATCTCACCTTCCACCGGTCATAATTCCACACCTGGAAGTCTGGGGCATTTTCAACAAGGAGAGTCTCTGCCAGTAACTTAGGGAGGGAGACTCTGTTCCAACACATCAGCAGACATGGGAGTGGAGCTTTGTTCCATGGCCAATAGAGTTGAACCTCCTAGGCAGAACATCTCACCTTCCACACGTCATAATTCCACACCTGGAAGTCTGGGGCATTTTCAACAAGGAGAGTCTCTGCCAGTAACTTAGGGAGAGAGACTCTGTTCCAACACATCGGCACACATGGGAGTGGAGCTTTGTTCCATGGCCAATAGAGTTGAACCTCCTAGGCAGAACATCTCACCTTCCACACGTCATAATTCCACACCTGGAAGTCTGGGGCACCTTCAACAAGGAGTGCCTCTGCCAATAACTTAGGGAGAGAGACTCTGTTCCAACACATCGGTAGACATGGAAGTGGAGCTTTGTTCCATGGCCAATAGAGTTGAACCTCCCAGGCAGAACATCTCACCTTCCACCGGTCATAATTCCACACCTGGAAGTCTGTGGCACCTTCAACAAGGAGAGTCTCTACCAGTAACTTAGGGAGAGAGACTCTGTTCCAACACATCGGCAGACATGGAAGTGGAGCTTTGTTCCATGGCCAATAGAGTTGAACCTCCCAGGCAGAACATCTCACCTTCCACCAGTCATAATTCCACACCTGGAAGTCTGGGGCATTTTCAACAAGGAGAGTCTCTGCCAGTAACTTAGGGAGAGAGACTCTGTGCCAACACATCGGCAGACATGGGAGTGGAGCTTTGTTCCATGGCCAATAGAATTAAACCTCCCAGGCAGAACATCTCACCTTCCACCGGTCATAATTCCACACCTGGAAGTCTGGGGCATTTTCAACAAGGAGAGTCTCTGCCAGTGACTTAGGTAGACTCTGTTCCAACACATCGGCAGACATGGGAGTGGAGCTTTGTTCCATGGCCAATAGAGTTGAACCTCCCAGGCAGAACATCTCACCTTCCACCGGTCATAATTCCACACCTGGAAGTCTGGGGCATTTTCAACAAGGAGAGTCTCTGACAGTGACTTAGGTAGACTCTGTTCCAACACATCGGCAGACATGGGAGTGGAGCTTTGTTCCATAGCCAATAGAGTTGAACCTCCCAGGCAGAACATCTCACCTTCCACCGGTCATAATTCCACACCTGGAAGTCTGGGGCATTTTCAACAAGGAGAGTCTCTGCCAGTAACTTAGGGAGAGAGACTCTGTTCCAACACATCGGCAGACATGGGAGTGGAGCTTTGTTCCATGGCCAATAGAGTTGAACCTCCTAGGCAGAACATCTCACCTTCCACACGTCATAATTCCACACCTGGAAGTCTGGGGCACCTTCAACAAGGAGAGTCTCTGCCAGTAACTTAGGGAGAGAGACTCTGTTTCAACACATCGGCAGACATGGAAGTGGAGCTTTGTTCCATGGCCAATAGAGTTGAACCTCCCAGGCAGAACATCTCACCTTCCACCGGTCATAATTCCACACCTGGAAGTCTGGGGCATTTTCAACAAGGAGAGTCTCTGCCAGTGACTTAAGTAGACTCTGTTCGAACACATCGGCAGACATGGGAGTGGAGCTTTGTTCCATGGCCAATAGAGTTGAAACTCCCAGGCAGAACATATCACCTTCCACCAGTCATAATTCCACAACTGGAAGTCTGGGGCATTTTCAACAAGGAGAGTCTCTGCCAGTGACTTAGGTAGACTCTGTTCCAACACATCGGCAGACATGGGAGTGGAGCTTTGTTCCATGGTCAATAGAGTTGAAACTCCCAGGCAAAACATCTTACCTTCCACCTTTCATAATTCCACACCTGGAAGTCTGGGGCATTTTCAACAAGGAGAGTCTCTGCCAGTTACTTAGAGAGAGAGAGAGAGAGACTCTGTTCCAACACATCGGCAGACATGGAAGTGGAGCTTTGTTCCATGGCCAATAGAGTTGAACCTCCCAGGCAAAACATCTCACCTTCCACCGGTCAAATTCCACACCTGGGAGTCTGGGGCATTTTCAACAAGGAGAGTCTCTGCCAGTAACTTAGGGAGAGAGACTCTGTTCCAACAAATCGGCAGACATGGGAGTGGAGCTTTGTTCCATGGCCAATAGAGTTGAACCTCCCAGGCAGAACATCTCACCTTCCACCAGTCATAATTCCACACCTGGAAGTCTGGGGCACCTTCAACAAGGAGAGTCTCTGCCAGTAACTTAGGGAGAGAGACTCTGTTCCAACACATCAGCAGACATGGGAGTGGAGCTTTGTTCCATGGCCAATAGAGTTGAACCTCCCAGGCAGAACATCTCACCTTCCACCGGTCATAATTCCACACCTGGAAGTCTGGGGCATTTTCAACAAGGAGAGTCTCTGCCAGTAACTTAGGGAGAGAGACTCTGTTCCAACACATCAGCAGACATGGAAGTGGAGCTTTGTTCCATGGCCAATAGAGTTGAACCTCCCAGGCAGAACATCTCACCTTCCACCGGTCATAATTCCACACCTGGAAGTCTGTGGCACCTTCAACAAGGAGAGTCTCTACCAGTAACTTAGGGAGAGAGACTCTGTTCCAACACATCGGCAGACATGGGAGTGGAGCTTTGTTCCATGGCCAATAGAGTTGAACCTCCCAGGCAGAACATCTCACCTTCCACCGGTCATAATTCCACACCTGGAAGTCTGGGGCATTTTCAACAAGGAGAGTCTCTGCCAGTGTCTTAAATAGACTCTGTTCGAACACATCGGCAGACATGGGAGTGGAGCTTTGTTCCATGGCCAATAGAGTTGAACCTCCCAGGCAGAACATCTCACCTTCCACCGGTCATAATTCCACACCTGGAAGTCTGGGGCATTTTCAACAAGGAGAGTCTCTGCCAGTGACTTAGGTAGACTCTGTTCCAACACATCGGCAGACATGGAAGTGGAGCTTTGTTCCATGGCCAATAGAGTTGAACCTCCCAGGCAGAACATGTCACCTTCCACCGGTCATAATTCCACACCTGGAAGTCTGGGGCATTTTCAACAAGGAGAGTCTCTGCCAGTAACTTAGGGAGAGAGACTCTGTTCGATCACATCGGCAGACATGGGAGTGGAGCTTTGTTCCATGGCCAAAAGAGTTGAAACTCCCAGGCAGAACATATCACCTTCCACCAGTCATAATTCCACACCTGAAAGTCTGGGGCATTTTCAACAAGGAGAGTCTCTGCCAGTAACTTAGGGAGAGAGACTCTGTTCCAACACATCGGCAGACATGGAGCTTTGTTCCATGGCCAATAGAATTGAACCTCCCAGGCAGAACATCTCACCTTCCACCGGTCATAATTCCACACCTGGAAGTCTGGGGCATTTTCAACAAGGAGAGTCTCTGCCAGTAACTTAGGGAGAGAGACTCTGTTCCAACACATCGGCAGACATGGAGCTTTGTTCCATGGCCAATAGAGTTGAACCTCCCAGGCAGAACATCTCACCTTCCACCGGTCATAATCCCACACCTGGAAGTCTGGGGCATTTTCAACAAGGAGAGTCTCTGCCAGTAACTTAGGGAGAGAGACTCTGTTCCATTATATCGGCAGACATGGAGCTTTGTTCCATTGCCAATAGAGTTGAACCTCCCAGGCAGAACATCTCACCTTCCACCGGTCATAATTCCACACCTGGAAGTCTGGGGCATTTTCAACAAGGAGAGTCTCTGCCAGTAACTTAGGGAGAGAGACTCTGTTCCAACACATCGGCAGACATGGAGCTTTGTTCCATGGCCAATAGAGTTGAACCTCCCAGGCAGAACATCTCACCTTCCACCGGTCATAATTCCACACCTGGAAGTCTGGGGCATTTTCAACAAGGAGAGTCTCTGCCAGTAACTTAGGGAGAGAGACTCTGTGCCAACACATCGGCAGACATGGGAGTGGAGCTTTGTTCCATGGCCAATAGAATTAAACCTCCCAGGCAGAACATCTCACCTTCCACCGGTCATAATTCCACACCTGGAAGTCTGGGGCATTTTCAACAAGGAGAGTCTCTGCCAGTGACTTAAATAGACTCTGTTCGAACACATCGGCAGACATGGGAGTGGAGCTTTGTTCCATGGCCAATAGAGTTGAAACTCCCAGGCAGAACATATCACCTTCCACCAGTCATAATTCCACAACTGGAAGTCTGGGGCATTTTCAACAAGGAGAGTCTCTGCCAGTGACTTAGGTAGACTCTGTTCCAACACATCGGCAGACATGGGAGTGGAGCTTTGTTCCATGGTCAATAGAGTTGAAACTCCCAGGCAAAACATCTTACCTTCCACCTTTCATAATTCCACACCTGGAAGTCTGGGGCATTTTTAACAAGGAGAGTCTCTGCCAGTTACTTAGAGAGAGAGAGAGAGAGACTCTGTTCCAACACATCGGCAGACATGGAAGTGGAGCTTTGTTCCATGGCCAATAGAGTTGAAACTCCCAGGCAGAACATATCACCTTCCACCAGTCATAATTCCACAACTGGAAGTCTGGGGCATTTTCAACAAGGAGAGTCTCTGCCAGTGACTTAGGTAGACTCTGTTCCAACACATCGGCAGACATGGGAGTGGAGCTTTGTTCCATGGTCAATAGAGTTGAAACTCCCAGGCAAAACATCTTACCTTCCACCTTTCATAATTCCACAACTGGAAGTCTGGGGCATTTTCAACAAGGAGAGTCTCTGCCAGTGACTTAGGTAGACTCTGTTCCAACACATCGGCAGACATGGAGGTGGAGCTTTGTTCCATGGCCAATAGAGTTGAACCTCCCAGGCAGAACATCTCACCTTCCACCCGTCATAATTCCACACCTGGAAGTCTGGGGCATTTTCAACAAGGAGAGTCTCTGCCAGTAACTTAGGGAGAGAGACTCTGTTCGATCACATCGGCAGACATGGGAGTGGAGCTTTGTTCCATGGCCAAAAGAGTTGAAACTCCCAGGCAGAACATATCACCTTCCACCAGTCATAATTCCACACCTGGAAGTCTGGGGCATTTTCAACAAGAAGAGTCTCTGCCAGAAACTTAGGGAGAGAGACTCTGTTCCAACACATCGGCAGACATGGAGCTTTGTTCCATGGCCAATAGAATTGAACCTCCCAGGCAGAACATCTCACCTTCCACCGGTCATAATTCCACACCTGGAAGTCTGTGGCACCTTCAACAAGGAGAGAGACTCTGTTCCAACACATCGGCAGACATGGGAGTGGAGCTTTGTTCCATGGCCAATAGAGTTGAACCTCCCAGGCAGAACATCTCACCTTCCACCGGTCATAATTCCACACCTGGAAGTCTGGGGCATTTTCAACAAGGAGAGTCTCTGCCAGTAACTTAGGGAGAGAGACTCTGTTCCAACACATCGGCAGACATGGAAGTGGAGCTTTGTTCCATGGCCAATAGAGTTGAACCTCCCAGGCAGAACATCTCACCTTCCACTGGTCATAATTCCACACCTGGAAGTCTGGGGCATTTTCAGCAAGGAGAGTCTCTGCCAGTAACTTAGGGAGAGAGACTCTGTTCCAACACATCGGCAGACATGGGAGATGAACTTTGTTCCATGGCCAATAGAATTGAACCTCCCAGGCAGAACATCTCACCTTCCACCGGTCATAATTCCACACCTGGAAGTCTGGGGCACCTTCAACAAGGAGAGTCTCTGCCAGTAACTTAGGGAGAGAGACTCTGTTCCAACACATCGGCAGACATGGAGCTTTGTTCCATGGCCAATAGAATTGAACCTCCCAGGCAGAACATCTCACCTTCCACCGGTCATAATTCCACACCTGGAAGTCTGGGGCATTTTCAACAAGGAGAGTCTCTGCCAGTAACTTAGGGAGAGAGACTCTGTTCCAACACATCGGCAGACATGGAGCTTTGTTCCATGGCCAATAGAGTTGAACCTCCCAGGCAGAACATCTCAACTTCCACCGGTCATAATCCCACACCTGGAAGTCTGGGGCATTTTCAACAAGGAGAGTCTCTGCCAGTAACTTAGGGAGAGAGACTCTGTTCCAACACATCGGCAGACATGGAGCTTTGTTCCATGGCCAATAGAGTTGAACCTCCCAGGCAGAACATCTCACCTTCCACCGGTCATAATTCCACACCTGGAAGTCTGGGGCATTTTCAACAAGGAGAGTCTCTGCCAGTAACTTAGGGAGAGAGACTCTGTTCCAACACATCGGCAGACATGGGAGTGGAGCTTTGTTCCATGGCCAATAGAGTTGAACCTCCCAGGCAGTACATCTCACCTTCCACCGGTCATAATTCCACACCTGGAAGTCTGGGGCATTTTCAACAAGGAGAGTCTCTGCCAGTAACTTAGGGAGAGAGACTCTGTTCCAACACATCGGCAGACATGGGAGTGGAGCTTTGTTCCATGGCCAATAGAGTTGAACCTCCTAGGCAGAACATCTCACCTTCCACCGGTCATAATTCCACACCTGGAAGTCTGGGGCACCTTCAACAAGGAGAGTCTCTGCCAGTAACTTAGGGAGAGAGACTCTGTTCCAACACATCGGCAGACATGGAAGTGGAGCTTTGTTCCATGGCCAATAGAGTTGAACCTCCCAGGCAGAACATCTCACCTTCCACCGGTCATAATTCCACACCTGGAAGTCTGGGGCATTTTCAACAAGGAGAGTCTCTGCCAGTGACTTAGGTAGACTCTGTTCCAACACATCGGCAGACATGGAAGTGGAGCTTTGTTCCATGGCCAATAGAGTTGAACCTCCCAGGCAGAACATGTCACCTTCCACCGGTCATAATTCCACACCTGGAAGTCTGGGGCATTTTCAACAAGGAGAGTCTCTGCCAGTAACTTAGGGAGAGAGACTCTGTTCGATCACATCGGCAGACATGGGAGTGGAGCTTTGTTCCATGGCCAAAAGAGTTGAAACTCCCAGGCAGAACATATCACCTTCCACCAGTCATAATTCCACACCTGAAAGTCTGGGGCATTTTCAACAAGGAGAGTCTCTGCCAGTAACTTAGGGAGAGAGACTCTGTTCCAACACATCGGCAGACATGGAGCTTTGTTCCATGGCCAATAGAATTGAACCTCCCAGGCAGAACATCTCACCTTCCACCGGTCATAATTCCACACCTGGAAGTCTGTGGCACCTTCAACAAGGAGAGAGACTCTGTTCCAACACATCGGCAGACATGGGAGTGGAGCTTTGTTCCATGGCCAATAGAATTAAACCTCCCAGGCAGAACATCTCACCTTCCACCGGTCATAATTCCACACCTGGAAGTCTGGGGCATTTTCAACAAGGAGAGTCTCTGCCAGTGACTTAGGTAGACTCTGTTCCAACACATCGACAGACATGGAAGTGGAGCTTTGTTCCATGGCCAATAGAGTTGAACCTCCCAGGCAGAACATCTCACCCTCCACCCGTCATAATTCCACACCTGGAAGTATGGGGCATTTTCAACAAGGAGAGTCTCTGCCAGTAACTTAGGGAGAGAGACTCTGTTCAAACACATCGGCAGACATGGGAGTGGAGCTTTGTTCCATGGCCAATAGAGTTGAAACTCCCAGGCAGAACATCTCACCTTCCACCGGTCATAATTCCACACCTGGAAGTCTGGGGCATTTTAAACAAGGAGAGTCTCTGCCAGTAACTTAGGGAGAGAGACTCTGTTCCAACACACCGGCAGACATGGGAGTGGAGCTTTGTTCCATAGCCAATAGAGTTGAACCTCCCAGGCAGAACATCTCACCTTCCACCTTTCATAATTCCACACCTGGAAGTCTGGGGCATTTTCAACAAGGAGAGTCTCTGCCAGTAACTTAGGGAGAGAGACTCTGTTCCAACAAATCGGCAGACATGGGAGTGGAGCTTTGTTCCATGGCCAATAGAGTTGAACCTCCCAGGCAGAAGATCTCACCTTCCACCAGTCATAACTCCACACCTGGAAGTCTGGGGCATTTTCAATAAGGAGAGTTTCTGCCAGTAACTTAGGGAGAGAGACTCTGTTCCAACACATTGGCAGACATGGGAATGGAGCTTTGTTCCATGGCCAATAGAATTGAACCTCCCAGGCAGAACATCTCACCTTCCACCGGTCATAATTCCACACCTTGAAGTCTGGGGCATTTTCAACAAGGAGAGTCTCTGCCAGTAACTTAGGGAGAGAGACTCTGTTCCAACACATCGGCAGACATGGGAGTGGAGCTTTGTTCCATGGCCAATAGAGTTCAACCTCCCAGGCAGAACATCTCACCTTCCACCGGTCACAATTCCACACCTGGAAGTCTGGGGCATTTTCAACAAGGAGAGTCTCTGCCAGTAACTTAGGGAGAGAGACTCTGTTTCAACACATCGGCAGACATGGGAGTGGAGCTTTGTTCCATGGTCAATAGAGATGAACCTCCCAGGCAAAACATCTCACCTTCCACCTGTCATAATTCCACACCTGGAAATCTGGGGCATTTTCAACAAGGAGAGTCTCTGCCAGTAACTTAGGGAGAGAGACTCTGTCCCAACACATCGGCAGACATGGAAGTGGAGCTTTGTTCCATGGCGAATAGAGTTGAACCTCCCAGGCAGAGCACCTCACCTTCCAGCAGTCAAAATTCCACACCTGGAAGTCTGTGGCACCTTCAACAAGGAGAGTCTCTGCCAGTAACTTAGGGAGAGAGACTCTGTTCCAACACATCGGCAGACATGGAAGTGGAGCTTTGTTCCATGGCCAATAGAGTTGAACCTCCCAGGCAGAACATCTCACCTTCCACCGGTCATAATTCCACACCTGGAAGTCTGGGGCATTTTCAACAAGGAGAGTCTCTGCCAGTAACTTAGGGAGAGAGACTCTGTTCCAACACATCGGCAGCCATGGAGCTTTGTTCCATGGCCAATAGAGTTGAACCTCCAAGGCAGAACATCTCACCTTCCACCGGTCATAATTCCACACCTGGAAGTCTGGGGCATTTTCAACAAGGAGAGTCTCTGCCAGTAACTTAGGGAGAGAGACTCTGTTCCAACACATCAGCAGACATGGAGCTTTGTTCCATGGCCAATAGAGTTGAACCTCCCAGGCAGAACATCTCACCTTCAACTGGTCATAATTCCACACCTGGAAGTCTGTGGCACCTTCAACAAGGAGAGAGACTCTGTTCCAACACATCGGCAGACATGGGAGTGGAGCTTTGTTCCATGGCGAATAGAGTTGAACCTCCCAGGCAGAACATCTCACCTTCCACCGGTCATAATTCCACACCTGGAACTCTGGGGCATTTTCAACAAGGAGAGTCTCTGCCAGTAACTTAGGGAGAGAGACTCTGTTCCAACACATCGGCAGACATGGAAGTGGAACTTTGTTCCATGGCCAATAGAATTGAACCTCCCAGGCAGAACATCTCACCTTCCACCGGTCATAATTCTACACCTGGAAGTCTGGGGCACCTTCAACAAGGAGAGTCTCTGCCAGTAACTTAGGGAGAGAGACTCTGTTCCAACACATCGGCAGACATGGAGCTTTGTTCCATGAACAATAGAATTGAACCTCCCAGGCAGAACATCTCACCTTGCACCGGTCATAATTCCACACCTGGAAGTCTGGGGCATTTTCAACAAGGAGAGTCTCTGCCAGTAACTTAGGGAGAGAGACTCTGTTCCAACACATCGGCAGACATGGAGCTTTGTTCCATGGCCAATAGAGTTGAACCTCCCAGGCAGAACATCTCAACTTCCACCGGTCATAATCCCACACCTGGAAGTCTGGGGCATTTTCAACAAGGAGAGTCTCTGCCAGTAACTTAGGGAGAGAGACTCTGTTCCAACACATCGGCAGACATGGAGCTTTGTTCCATGGCCAATAGAGTTGAACCTCCCAGGCAGAACATCTCACCTTCCACCGGTCATAATTCCACACCTGGAAGTCTGGGGCATTTTCAACAAGGAGATTCTCTGCCAGTAACTTAGGGAGAGAGACTCTGTTCCAACACATCGGCAGACATGGAGCTTTGTTCCATGGCCAATAGAGTTGAACCTCCCAGGCAGAACATCTCACCTTCCACCGGTCATAATTCCACACCTGGAAGTCTGGGGCATTTTCAACAAGGAGAGTCTCTGCCAGTAACTTAGGGAGAGAGACTCTGTTCCAACACATCGGCAGACATGGGAGTGGAGCTTTGTTCCATGGCCAATAGAGTTGAACCTCCCAGGCAGTACATCTCACCTTCCACCGGTCATAATTCCACACCTGGAAGTCTGGGGCATTTTCAACAAGGAGAGTTTCTGCCAGTAACTTAGGGAGAGAGACTCTGTTCCAACACATCGGCAGACATGGGAGTGGAGCATTGTTCCATGGCCAATAGAGTTGAACCTCCTAGGCAGATCATCTCACCTTCCACCGGACATAATTCCACACCTGGAAGTCTGGGGCACCTTCAACAAGGAGAGTCTCTGCCAGTAACTTAGGGAGAGAGACTCTGTTCCAACACATCGGCAGACATGGAAGTGGAGCTTTGTTCCATGGCCAATAGAGTTGAACCTCCCAGGCAGAACATCTCACCTTCCACCGGTCATAATTCCACACCTGAAAGTCTGGGGCATTTTCAACAAGGAGAGTCTCTGCCAGTAACTTAGGGAGAGAGACTCTGTTCCAACACATCGGCAGACATGGAGCTTTGTTCCATGGCCAATAGAATTGAACCTCCCAGGCAGAACATCTCACCTTCCACCGGTCATAATTCCACACCTGGAAGTCTGTGGCACCTTCAACAAGGAGAGAGACTCTGTTCCAACACATCGGCAGACATGGGAGTGGAGCTTTGTTCCATGGCCAATAGAATTAAACCTCCCAGGCAGAACATCTCACCTTCCACCGGTCATAATTCCACACCTGGAAGTCTGGGGCATTTTCAACAAGGAGAGTCTCTGCCAGTAACTTAGGGAGAGAGACTCTGTTCGAACACATCGGCAGACATGGGAGTGGAGCTTTGTTCCATGGCCAATAGAGTTGAAACTCCCAGGCAGAACATCTCACCTTCCACCGGTCATAATTCCACACCTGGAAGTCTGGGGAATTTTAAACAAGGAGAGTCTCTGCCAGTAACTTAGGGAAAGAGACTCTGTTCCAACACACCAGCAGACATGGGAGTGGAGCTTTGTTCCATAGCCAATAGAGTTGAACCTCCCAGGCAGAACATCTCACCTTCCAGCGGTCATAATTCCACACCTGGAAGTCTGGGGATTTTTCAACAAGTAGAGTCTCTGCCAGTAACTTAGGGAGAGAGACTCTGTTCCAACACATCGGCAGACATGGAAGTGGAGCTTTGTTCCATGGCCAATAGAGTTGAACCTCCCAGGCAAAACATCTCACCTTCCACCGGTCAAATTCCACACCTGGGAGTCTGGGGCATTTTCAACAAGGAGAGTCTCTGCCAGTAACTTAGGGAGAGAGACTCTGTTCCAACAAATCAGCAGACATGGGAGTGGAGCTTTGTTCCATGGCCAATAGAGTTGAACCTCCCAGGCAGAAGATCTCACCTTCCACCAGTCATAACTCCACACCTGGAAGTCTGGGGCATTTTCAATAAGGAGAGTTTCTGCCAGTAACTTAGGGAGAGAGACTCTGTTCCAACACATTGGCAGACATGGGAATGGAGCTTTGTTCCATGGCCAATAGAATTGAACCTCCCAGGCAGAACATCTCACCTTCCACCGGTCATAATTCCACACCTGGAAGTCTGGGGCATTTTCAACAAGGAGAGTCTCTGCCAGTAACTTAGGGAGAGAGACTCTGTTCCAACACATCGGCAGACATGGGAGTGGAGCTTTGTTCCATGGCCAATAGAGTTCAACCTCCCAGGCAGAACATCTCACCTTCCACCGGTCATAATTCCACACCTGGAAGTCTGGGGCATTTTCAACAAGGAGAGTCTCTGCCAGTAACTTAGGGAGAGAGACTCTGTTCCAACACATCGGCAGACATGGGAGTGGAGCTTTGTTCCATGGCCAATAGAGTTCAACCTCCCAGGCAGAACATCTCACCTTCCACCGGTCATTATTCCACACCTGGAAGTCTGGGGCATTTTCAACAAGGAGAGTCTCTGCCAGTAACTTAGGGAGAGAGACTCTGTTTCAACACATCGGCAGACATGGGAGTGGAGCTTTGTTCCATGGTCAATAGAGATGAACCTCCCAGGCAAAACATCTCACCTTCCACCTGTCATAATTCCACACCTGGAAATCTGGGGCATTTTCAACAAGGAGAGTCTCTGCCAGTAACTTAGGGAGTGAGACTCTGTCCCAACACATCGGCAGACATGGAAGTGGAGCTTTGTTCCATGGCGAATAGAGTTGAACCTCCCAGGCAGAGCACCTCACCTTCCAGCAGTCAAAATTCCACACCTGGAAGTCTGTGGCACCTTCAACAAGGAGAGTCTCTGCCAGTAACTTAGGGAGAGAGACTCTTTTCCAACACATCGGCAGACATGGGATTGGTGCTTTGTTCCATGGCCAATAGAGTTGAACCTCCCAGGCAGAACATCTCACCTTCCACCGGTCATAATTCCACACCTGGAAGTCTGGGGCATTTTCAACAAGGAGAGTCTCTGCCAGTAACTTAGGGAGAGAGACTCTGTTCCAACACATCGGCAGACATGGAGCTTTGTTCCATGGCCAATAGAGTTGAACCTCCCAGGCAGAACATCTCACCTTCCACCGGTCATAATTCCACACCTGGAAGTCTGGGGCATTTTCAACAAGGAGAGTCTCTGCCAGTAACTTAGGGCGAGAGACTCTGTTCCAACACATCGGCAGACATGGAGCTTTGTTCCATGGCCAATAGAGTTGAACCTCCAAGGCAGAACATCTCACCTTCCACCGGTCATAATTCCACACCTGGAAGTCTGGGGCATTTTCAACAAGGAGAGTCTCTGCCAGTAACTTAGGGAGAGAGACTCTGTTCCAACACATCAGCAGACATGGAGCTTTGTTCCATGGCCAATAGAGTTGAACCTCCCAGGCAGAACATCTCACCTTCCACCGGTCATAATTCCACACCTGGAAGTCTGTGGCATTTTCAACAAGGAGAGTCTCTGCCAGTAACTTAGGGAGAGAGACTCTGTTCCAACACATCGGCAGACATGGGAGTGGAGCTTTGTTCCATGGCCAATAGAGTTGAACCTCCCAGGCAGAACATCTCACCTTCCACCGGTCATAATTCCACACCTGGAAGTCTGGAGCATTTTCAACAAGGAGAGTCTCTGCCAGTAACTTAGGTAGAGAGACTCTGTTCCAACACATCGGCAGACATGGGAGTGGAGCTTTGTTCCATGGCCATTAGAGTTGAACCTCCCAGGCAGAATATCTCACCTTCCACCGGTCATAATTCCACACCTGGAAATCTGGGGCACCTTCAACAAGGAGAGTCTCTGCCAGTAACTTAGGGAGAGAGACTCTGTTCCAACAAATCGGCAGACATGGGAGTGGAGCTTTGTTCCATGGCCAATAGAGTTGAACCTCCAAGGCAGAAGATCTCACCTTCCACCAGTCATAACTCCACACCTGGAAGTCTGGGGCATTTTCAATAAGGAGAGTTTCTGCCAGTAACTTAGGGAGAGAGACTCTGTTCCAACACATTGGCAGACATGGGAATGGAGCTTTGTTCCATGGCCAATAGAATTGAACCTCCCAGGCAGAACATCTCACCTTCCACCGGTCATAATTCCACACCTGGAAGTCTGGGGCATTTTCAACAAGGAGAGTCTCTGCCAGTAACTTAGGGAGAGAGACTCTGTTCCAACACATCGGCAGACATGGGAGTGGAGCTTTGTTCCATGGCCAATAGAGTTCAACCTCCCAGGCAGAACATCTCACCTTCCACCGGTCATAATTCCACACCTGGAAGTCTGGGGCATTTTCAACAAGGAGAGTCTCTGCCAGTAACTTAGGGAGAGAGACTCTGTCCCAACACATCGGCAGACATGGAAGTGGAGCTTTGTTCCATGGCGAATAGAGTTGAACCTCCCAGGCAGAGCACCTCACCTTCCAGCAGTCAAAATTCCACACCTGGAAGTCTGTGGCACCTTCAACAAGGAGAGTCTCTGCCAGTAACTTAGGGAGAGAGACTCTGTTTCAACACATCGGCAGACATGGGAGTGGAGCTTTGTTCCATGGTCAATAGAGATGAACCTCCCAGGCAAAACATCTCACCTTCCACCTGTCATAATTCCACACCTGGAAATCTGGGGCATTTTCAACAAGGAGAGTCTCTGCCAGTAACTTAGGGAGAGAGACTCTGTCCCAACACATCGGCAGACATGGAAGTGGAGCTTTGTTCCATGGCGAATAGAGTTGAACCTCCCAGGCAGAGCACCTCACCTTCCAGCAGTCAAAATTCCACACCTGGAAGTCTGTGGCACCTTCAACAAGGAGAGTCTCTGCCAGTAACTTAGGGAGAGTGACTCTGTTCCAACACATCGGCAGACATGGGATTGGTGCTTTGTTCCATGGCCAATAGAGTTGAACCTCCCAGGCAGAACATCTCACCTTCCACCGGTCATAATTCCACACCTGGAAGTCTGGGGCATTTTCAACAAGGAGAGTCTCTGCCAGTAACTTAGGGAGAGAGACTCTGTTCCAACAAATCAGCAGACATGGGAGTGGAGCTTTGTTCCATGGCCAATAGAGTTGAACCTCCCAGGCAGAAGATCTCACCTTCCACCAGTCATAACTCCACACCTGGAAGTCTGGGGCATTTTCAATAAGGAGAGTTTCTGCCAGTAACTTAGGGAGAGAGACTCTGTTCCAACACATTGGCAGACATGGGAATGGAGCTTTGTTCCATGGCCAATAGAATTGAACCTCCCAGGCAGAACATCTCACCTTCCACCGGTCATAATTCCACACCTGGAAGTCTGGGGCATTTTCAACAAGGAGAGTCTCTGCCAGTAACTTAGGGAGAGAGACTCTGTTCCAACACATCGGCAGACATGGGAGTGGAGCTTTGTTCCATGGCCAATAGAGTTCAACCTCCCAGGCAGAACATCTCACCTTCCACCGGTCATAATTCCACACCTGGAAGTCTGGGGCATTTTCAACAAGGAGAGTCTCTGCCAGTAACTTAGGGAGAGAGACTCTGTTCCAACACATCGGCAGACATGGGAGTGGAGCTTTGTTCCATGGCCAATAGAGTTCAACCTCCCAGGCAGAACATCTCACCTTCCACCGGTCATAATTCCACACCTGGAAGTCTGGGGCATTTTCAACAAGGAGAGTCTCTGCCAGTAACTTAGGGAGAGAGACTCTGTTTCAACACATCGGCAGACATGGGAGTGGAGCTTTGTTCCATGGTCAATAGAGATGAACCTCCCAGGCAAAACATCTCACCTTCCACCTGTCATAATTCCACACCTGGAAATCTGGGGCATTTTCAACAAGGAGAGTCTCTGCCAGTAACTTAGGGAGTGAGACTCTGTCCCAACACATCGGCAGACATGGAAGTGGAGCTTTGTTCCATGGCGAATAGAGTTGAACCTCCCAGGCAGAGCACCTCACCTTCCAGCAGTCAAAATTCCACACCTGGAAGTCTGTGGCACCTTCAACAAGGAGAGTCTCTGCCAGTAACTTAGGGAGAGAGACTCTTTTCCAACACATCGGCAGACATGGGATTGGTGCTTTGTTCCATGGCCAATAGAGTTGAACCTCCCAGGCAGAACATCTCACCTTCCACCGGTCATAATTCCACACCTGGAAGTCTGGGGCATTTTCAACAAGGAGAGTCTCTGCCAGTAACTTAGGGAGAGAGACTCTGTTCCAACACATCGGCAGACATGGAGCTTTGTTCCATGGCCAATAGAGTTGAACCTCCCAGGCAGAACATCTCACCTTCCACCGGTCATAATTCCACACCTGGAAGTCTGGGGCATTTTCAACAAGGAGAGTCTCTGCCAGTAACTTAGGGCGAGAGACTCTGTTCCAACACATCGGCAGACATGGAGCTTTGTTCCATGGCCAATAGAGTTGAACCTCCAAGGCAGAACATCTCACCTTCCACCGGTCATAATTCCACACCTGGAAGTCTGGGGCATTTTCAACAAGGAGAGTCTCTGCCAGTAACTTAGGGAGAGAGACTCTGTTCCAACACATCAGCAGACATGGAGCTTTGTTCCATGGCCAATAGAGTTGAACCTCCCAGGCAGAACATCTCACCTTCCACCGGTCATAATTCCACACCTGGAAGTCTGTGGCATTTTCAACAAGGAGAGTCTCTGCCAGTAACTTAGGGAGAGAGACTCTGTTCCAACACATCGGCAGACATGGGAGTGGAGCTTTGTTCCATGGCCAATAGAGTTGAACCTCCCAGGCAGAACATCTCACCTTCCACCGGTCATAATTCCACACCTGGAAGTCTGGAGCATTTTCAACAAGGAGAGTCTCTGCCAGTAACTTAGGTAGAGAGACTCTGTTCCAACACATCGGCAGACATGGGAGTGGAGCTTTGTTCCATGGCCATTAGAGTTGAACCTCCCAGGCAGAATATCTCACCTTCCACCGGTCATAATTCCACACCTGGAAATCTGGGGCACCTTCAACAAGGAGAGTCTCTGCCAGTAACTTAGGGAGAGAGACTCTGTTCCAACACATCGGCAGACATGGGAGTGGAGCTTTGTTCCATGGCCAATAGAGTTCAACCTCCCAGGCAGAACATCTCACCTTCCACCGGTCATAATTCCACACCTGGAAGTCTGGGGCATTTTCAACAAGGAGAGTCTCTGCCAGTAACTTAGGGAGAGAGACTCTGTTCCAACACATCGGCAGACATGGGAGTGGAGCTTTGTTCCATGGCCAATAGAGTTGAACCTCCAAGGCAGAAGATCTCACCTTCCACCAGTCATAACTCCACACCTGGAAGTCTGGGGCATTTTCAATAAGGAGAGTTTCTGCCAGTAACTTAGGGAGAGAGACTCTGTTCCAACACATTGGCAGACATGGGAATGGAGCTTTGTTCCATGGCCAATAGAATTGAACCTCCCAGGCAGAACATCTCACCTTCCACCGGTCATAATTCCACACCTGGAAGTCTGGGGCATTTTCAACAAGGAGAGTCTCTGCCAGTAACTTAGGGAGAGAGACTCTGTTCCAACACATCGGCAGACATGGGAGTGGAGCTTTGTTCCATGGCCAATAGAGTTCAACCTCCCAGGCAGAACATCTCACCTTCCACCGGTCATAATTCCACACCTGGAAGTCTGGGGCATTTTCAACAAGGAGAGTCTCTGCCAGTAACTTAGGGAGAGAGACTCTGTTTCAACACATCGGCAGACATGGGAGTGGAGCTTTGTTCCATGGTCAATAGAGATGAACCTCCCAGGCAAAACATCTCACCTTCCACCTGTCATAATTCCACACCTGGAAATCTGGGGCATTTTCAACAAGGAGAGTCTCTGCCAGTAACTTAGGGAGAGAGACTCTGTCCCAACACATCGGCAGACATGGAAGTGGAGCTTTGTTCCATGGCGAATAGAGTTGAACCTCCCAGGCAGAGCACCTCACCTTCCAGCAGTCAAAATTCCACACCTGGAAGTCTGTGGCACCTTCAACAAGGAGAGTCTCTGCCAGTAACTTAGGGAGAGAGACTCTGTTCCAACACATCGGCAGACATGGGATTGGTGCTTTGTTCCATGGCCAATAGAGTTGAACCTCCCAGGCAGAACATCTCACCTTCCACCGGTCATAATTCCACACCTGGAAGTCTGGGGCATTTTCAACAAGGAGAGTCTCTGCCAGTAACTTAGGGAGAGAGACTCTGTTCCAACACATCGGCAGACATGGAGCTTTGTTCCAGGGCCAATAGAGTTGAACCTCCCAGGCAGAACATCTCACCTTCCACCGGTCATAATTCCACACCTGGAAGTCTGGGGCATTTTCAACAAGGAGAGTCTCTGCCAGTAACTTAGGGCGAGAGACTCTGTTCCAACACATCGGCAGACATGGAGCTTTGTTCCATGGCCAATAGAATTGAACCTCCCAGGCAGAACATCTCACCTTCCACCGGTCATAATTCCACACCTGGAAGTCTGGGGCATTTTCAACAAGGAGAGTCTCTGCCAGTAACTTAGGGAGAGAGACTCTGTTCCAACACATCGGCAGACATGGAGCTTTGTTCCATGGCCAATAGAGTTGAACCTCCCAGGCAGAACATCTTACCTTCCACTTTTCATAATTCCACACCTGGAAGTCTGGGGCATTTTCAACAAGGAGAGTCTCTGCCAGTAACTTAGAGAGAGGGAGACTCTGTTCCAACACATCGGCAGACATGGGAGTGGAGCTTTGTTCCATGGCCAATAGAGTTGAACCTCCCAGGCAAAACATCTCACCTTCCAACGGTCAAATTCCACACCTGGGAGTCTGGGGCATTTTCAACAAGGAGAGTCTCTGCCAGTAACTTAGGGAGAGAGACTCTGTTCCAACACATCGGCAGACATGGGAGTGGAGCTTTGTTCCATGGCCAATAGAGTTGAACCTCCCAGGCAGAACATCTCACCTTCCACCGGTCATAATTCCACACCTGGAAGTCTGGGGCACCTTCAACAAGGAGAGTCTCTGCCAGTAACTTAGGGAGAGAGACTCTGTTCCAACACATCGGCAGACATGGAAGTGGAGCTTTGTTCCATGGCCAATAGAGTTGAACCTCCCAGGCAGAACATCTCACCTTCCACCCGTCATAATTCCACACCTGGAAGTCTGGGGCACCTTCAACAAGGAGAGTCTCTGCCAGTAACTTAGGGAGAGAGACTCTGTTCCAACAAATCAGCAGACATGGGAGTGGAGCTTTGTTCCATGGCCAATAGAGTTGAACCTCCCAGGCAGAACATCTCACCTTCCACCAGTCATAATTCCACACCTGGAATTCTGGGGCATTTTCAACAAGGAGAGTCTCTGCCAGTAACTTAGGGAGAGAGACTCTGTTCCAACACACCGGCAGACATGGGAGTGGAGCTTTGTTCCATGGCCAATAGAGTTGAACCTCCCAGGCAGAACATCTCACCTTCCACAAGTCATAACTCCACACCTGGAAGTCTGGGGCACCTCCAACAGGGAGAATCTCTGCCAGTAACTGAGGGAGAGAGACTCTGTTCCAACACATCGGGAGACATGGGAGTGGAGCTTTGTTCCATGGTGAATAGAGTTGAACCTCCCAGGCAGAACATATCACCTTCCACTGGTCATAATTCCACACCTGGAAGTCTGGGGCACCTTCAACAAGGAGAGTCTCTGCTAGTAACTGAGGGAGAGAGACTCTGTTCCAACACATCGGCAGACATTGGAGTGGAGCTTTGTTCCATGGTGAATAGAGTTGAACCTCCTAGGCAGAACATATCACCTTCCACTGGTCATATTTCGCCACGCCTGAGCCGCGTACTGGAGTACGGGCAGCACTTCGTTAGGCAGGACGAGCGTCTTCCCCTCCAAGGAGAGATGTCTGAGGCTCCACAGGGTGACTCTGGTGTTGACTTTGGCCAAGCGTTCTTGCCAGGTCTTCAGGGCTGCGCCTTCCTTCCCGAACTAGACTCCCAGAACCTTCATGAAGTCCTGCTGAATGGTGAAGGGGAAGGGGGCAGAAGAAGCGAGCTGCCAGTCTCCGAAAAGCATGGCCTCCGACTTCTTGACTTTTGCCCCCGAAGCCTATCCGAACTCCTTGCAGGTCTTGACGAGCGCCGTCACCGAGCTCCGGTCGGAGCAGAAGACCATCACGTCGTCGCGTCCGGGTCCCGGTGCGGTGAACCCTCGGAACCCTTCGTTCTGCCAGATAGACTCTGCAAACAGCTCTATAACGCAACAAAAAGAAGGGGTGAAAGAGGGCAGCCTTACCTGATCCTCAAAAGCACAGGGAAGGTGTCAGTCTTCCAGCCGTTCACCAACACCGAGCTGTGGATATCAAAGTACATTAGGTCAACGTACGAGCAGAATGTCTTACCCAACCCGAACCTACGCAGAGCCTGGCTCATGAAGCCGTGAGAGACACGGTAGAAGGCCTTCTCCTGGTCCAGGCTGTCCAGAACGTAACAGCTTCTGACGTAGTGCAGGTTGTCTGCAATCTAGCACACTGGCATATAATCCTCAACTATGCCATGAAAACACTACACTAGCACACTGCTCGCTCAATTGACCTAACTAAACGCACATTCATTTCAATTACGAAGTGTAAAAACGGAAAATGGTGCGGGGTGGAAGGGGAGGGGGTGGGGGTAACACTTGCCCGAAGCTTTATTGAAAGACAGACACAGAAGGGGGAAAAATAAGGAAGGGAACCTAGCAAAAGTCCACTTCCTGGTTTGGGTCATTTGCATAATGTATGCGTGACCCAGAATCCCCTGTAAAAGTCCAAATCAAGTGAAAAGTGAGTGTTTTCTGGCGTTTGCCAGATAAACAAAGATTTTTTGCAAAGAATGTGGGCACTAAAATAGAAACTGTCTCAGATTGTTACCAAGAATTTGTAAACAATTTGTTAACAAAAACCAATTTAATTCAATTTGCTTGTCTCGATATAATATTCAATTACAATAGTTGAAGACCAATATTTAAGACATTTAAAAACACATTCATGCATAGAAAAATGTCGATTATATATAGACAAAAGACACGATTATACATAGACAGAGAAGTAACACATGAAATCCTTTTTTAAGGTACTTTCATAAAATTCCCAAAATGGAAAGAAAAAAGTTTACAGATATTTGAGAAATGAAATCTATATTTGTTGATTAACATATATGTGTTAAGGTTTACGACCAAGGGGTAAGTATTCCAGGAGGTTTGTGTTTTCAGGTCATAGGGCCCTATGCCTGTAATACACGTTTTTATATAATAAAAAAATGAAAAATAAAATGAAAAATTATAAATAAAAATAAAAAATAGACAATAAAATTTGTTTCTTTGAGCAGCTTTCAATCTTTTAAGACAATTTTAGCCTTCATGTGATACCTTTATGGTTTGTAATTTGCGACTGTTTGTTATATTATTTGGCACTCACGGTTAGTTGATGTTCAGCTGGGCTGATGTTAGTGTTTCTTAGCGGGACCGTGTTGCCTTTTTCTGCGGGTTCTGATCACCAGCTATGTCTATTTCGCCGCTTTGTCGTCCCAGGGGACGTTATGTAGAGTGTCTCTGGGCTGTGCAAGCTGGATGCGTTCTTTGTTCTGTAGTGGCGTTCAGACGCCGCTGATGACGCCTTTAACCGGCTTGTGGATCGTGGGTTTTCGCCTCCCGCAGCCCAAACTAGCTGATCTTGATGTCACGTGTTATCAGCTTTTGTAGTACACACGGCGTTGAAGCTCTGGAGCAAGGTTATGTTGTACTTTCAAATAAATAGTCCACCAATGTGAATCATAGATGTTGTAAGGTATGAAGCTGCTCAATTCTTATGACATATGCTAGATGTGTTTCGAAGCGTGAAGCTTCTTCAGTAGCTTAAAAAAATGTGTATACCTCCTTCTGTTCACTCACTTTTATACCCCTTGTTGGTTGTTTGTTAATGCCCGTCCTGGATTCCTTCCCCTTGTCACCTTGTAAACCTGGTGTGGATTTTTCAAAAAGTTCTTTTTGAGATCGGTATATGAAGATTACCTACATATAATCAATAAATGTAGTTTCACAGTAGAACAATACAATTATATATGTATGTTGGTTGGGGGACAGTAGGAGACCCCCACGAGTGCTGGAAAATAGCCTGACTATCGTGGAGAGTGTTCCGCTGTGCCCCATCCATTACAAAAAGCCCAAAATTTCCAACTCTGCATTTAACCCCTTAGGCGCGTTCACACGTTGCGTTTTGACCTGCGTTTTCATTGCGTTTGAAATGCATATACAACAGCTGAGGAGAGGTGATTTGCCTAATTACATCACTGTTAACGTTTCCATTTACAAAACGCATCGTAAACGCGATGTTAACACATGTGTTAACAAAGCGTTAACACATGCGTTTTGTTAACGCATGCGTTAACATTGCATTTACAAATGTAAACGGTAATGTAATTAAGCAAATTACCTCACATCAGCTGTTGTATATGCGTTTCAAACGCAATGAAAACGCAACCACAACGCAACGTGTGAACGCGCCCTTAGGTATCAGCGTGTCAAACTCATATATAAACCTAGATTCTGCTTTGGACATTTTTGCGATATAATCTCCACCTCGCCAGTCTTTTGCAATAGACTGGAGTGCACAAAATTGTAGCTCAGAAAAATCCATATTGTGACTTATTTTTAAATGTTTTGATAAAGAATGTGTTTCCAAGCCTTTCTTAATATTTCTTATGTGTACTGAAATCCTTTCTTTCAAGGGTCTGATTGTTCTACCAATATATTGTTTATTGCATGTGCAAGTTATAATGTATATCACTCCTGTGCTGTTGCAAGTGAGCAGCTCATTTATTATATGCATGTGATTATTGTTTGATGATTTGACTTGGGAAGTTCTTTTTTTGAATGAAGTTTTTTTGCAACAAGTGCATTCTCCGCATCTGTAAAAACCTTTCAGACTGAGCCAGGTCTCAGGTGTAGAGATGGGCGAATCGATTCTAATGATTCTAACTTCGGTTAGAATTTCAGGAAAAATTTGATTCGCCACGAAGCTGAAGTTTATGCTGATTTGCGGGAACGAAGTTGTTTTTTTTCCCCTCATGTTTCTGCAAAATGGGTGCGAGAACAACGTGTTACATGGGGCAGAGAACTCTGGGAAGGAGAAAGGAACACCCCCGATGACATCTGCAGACCTGTAAGCCAATCAGGTCACACAGCCCTATAAAACCAGCCATTTTCTATCTCAGCACTTCACACTTCATGTTGTAGCGTCCAGCTGCTGCTATTGTACTGTGCGATTCTTGCTGCAATCCCTCGCTGTTCTCTAAGGGGGTTCTATATACCCCAAATAGCAGTTCTATTTAGTGACAAAATTAAATAGGAAGACATCTGTTTGACTTTCATGCATCTGCAGTAGCGATTGGTGGACTAATCCCTTGTTGTTCTTTAAGGGGGATCTGTATACCCCAAATAGCAGTTCTATTTAGTAACAAAATCGAATAGGAAGAAATCTGTTTGACATTCATGCATCTGCAGTAGTGAGCTGTCAGTTGTGGGGCTTCAGTAAAACGCACATTGTAATACTTTTTGGGGACTCTACTTTACAGCCAGATTTACGTGTGAAATCCACGTAGTTTATACAGTGATTTGCGCTGAAATTACACTGTCAGTTGTGGGGTATCTGTATAACGGACATTGTAATACCTTTTGGGGGCTCTAGTTTACAGCCAGATTAATTGTCAAATCCACGTAGTTTATACAGTGATTTTTGCTGAAATTACACTGTCAATTGTGGGGCTTCAGTAAAACGCACATTGTAATACCTTTTGGGGGCTTTACTTTACAGCCAGACTTACATGTGAAATCCACGTAGTTTATACAGTGATTTGCGCAGAAATTGTCAGTTGTGGGGTGTCACGGACGAGGACGCCGCCGCCTCGTCACGTGACGTGGGGTGCAACTGTACGGGTTAATTTAGCCTACTCAAACTTGCGCTCACCTTTCACTCAGGACACAAATTGAGCCTAAATCACACCTCATACAGCTCCAGCACCAGAACCAGACCCGCTGCCACCACTTATTGCATTTATACTGGGACCAATAAGTATCCCACTCTACATCAATTCTTGCTCTCAAGCAGTCACCTTGTCACACTCAGCACTCCAGCAGTCACAAAGCTAAGCACACTGCACAAGGCTATGAGTTCGCAGAGCATACAGGGACCAAAATTAAAGTGAAAAGCTTTAATTACAAAAAGTTGATCAGTGCATAAAAAGATATTAAAAACAAAAGAATTACAAAATAAAATGACACACAACACGGCAAAACAGTTATAAAATAAAAAGGGAGAAAAATAACAGAAACTTACAACTTATAGTAAATCCTGATCCCTGGAGGTGGGAGAAATAAGGTACACACTCAGCTTGTCAAGCAGCCCCCAAAATGTGAACACCAATTCCTGGATTCCATATTGTTTTATATCTTTACAGTTTGGTTCAGATTTCAGAACCTCCCATTCATTAGTTAGTCCAGAGGGTCATTCACAATTGGGCAAAGTGTTAATGAGGGGGGAGAGTCCAGGAATATTTAAACAGTTCTTTGTTTCCAAATTCCTAGATGCAGGGGTGGGGGTAGGTGCAGGGGAGAGGTGACCAAATGGCTTTTGAGGTCACCAGAGAACATTCTGCAGGTCAGAGTTTATCAGGTTGTAAGGATGTCCAGGATGTTGTAAATGAGGCCTGGACGCTTCAATGGATGCCATATATTTCTACAAAGTTTGTAATTGCCCAATAGTTCAACAAATCTTACACATTCAAGAATAGTATTTCCTTGACACCTCCCCCTTTCAAGATTGGGCAAATTTGAAATGACCCACGCCATTTTAAATTTTCCCAAGCCAATTACCAATAATACATAGCAGAAGTTCAGTACCATAAAAATCATTGCCATAAGATGTGATTACCTGTGCACATCAACCACCTGGTCCTTTGTCCTGTGTATAAGGCCAAGTAATATCTCCCCTGGTCACTTGTACACTGCTGTGCTGGGACCCCCTGCTGACTTTATGGCTTTGTGCTGCAGAAACACTAAGTTCTGTGTCCCCTCTCCCAAGTGTGAAACGTTTAACCCTCTCCCTGCTGGATGAAATACCAATGGAGTTAGTTGTGGGACTACTGTACCCAATTACATTGTGTTTTGATTTTCCAGCTGTACAGCTATTAGAGTCCCTCTCTTTATCATTTATACTACAGGGCTTAGGTTGGACCACTGACTGAACGCTCTCCTGAGAGTCCCTATGCCCCTGCTCCCCTTTCTGATCGCTCCCCAAAACTGCACTGGCAACACTCATCACTGGGAACCCGACCTCACTGTGGACCCCAGTCTCCTCTATCAGCACTGGTTCCAGTGTACACGCTGTCTGTGGCTCATAGACACACTGCATCTCCCCAGTCTGAGTAGAGGCATCTTTGTGGCTCATGCTCTGAGCCTTACTCATCTTGACACCTATTGTCTGCTCTAGGACCTCTCCTTGAGTAATGGCCTCCACCAGATCCACACTCAGGACCTTAGAGCTTTGAGGTGCAGATTCAGAGACTCCATCTTGGCAGCCTCTCACACCCTTCACCATATCTGCTGACTGCAGGGTTATCTCTGGGGGTCCGTTCACCACCCCCTCCCCCGTAGCTTCCTCATACTGGGACACCTCTGGTTCTGGAGCAGGCATAGCCTTGCTCTTGCTATCCTGTCCTCCTTCCCAGACCAGTCCCCTTGGGCTTCTGCCCATTTTCTCATATGATTGTTGTACATCAGGCACATACACAGTTGTCATTTTTCCCAAATCATTTCCCAACAATACATCCACAGGCAATTCTTGTGACACTCCCACTTGTCTGATACCTCTACCAGAACCCCAGTCCATAAAAACCTTGGCAACGGGCACTCCTGGATGGCATCCAGTTATCCCCTTCACAGGCAAAGTCTTTTCTGGAATGATGTCCTCAGGGTTTATAATCTCAGGGCGAACTAAAGAATAACTTGCCCCTGAGTCTCTTAATCCCTGGGTGACTCTATCACCCACTATCACAGTCTGCATATGGGGCTGTAACTTGTCCATATCACCAGAAAGCAGCATGACTACTGGTACTGTAGAGTAGACAGTCGCCCCTCTCTCTGGGCACGCAGACCTCAGATGACCCACTTTGTTACAATTAAAACATTTGCGCATATCCCCCTGATTTATAGACTCCCTCAGTGTAATGTTCTCACCCACTTTGGAGACAGAAGGTTGTGATGTTGTCCTGGCTTGTTTCTCCTTCCAGCTGGTGGACCTTTGGGGGGATGTTTCCCTCTTGGCTTCAGGCATCCGGTTGGCGGTGTAGGAGTCTGCAATCTGCGCAGCTTCATCCGCAGTTTTAGGCTCCCTGTCACAAACAAACTGTCGTACATCCACAGGACAAATGTGCAGAAACTGATCTTTTATCATGAGATCCTCCAGGTCCTCACGGCTGTTGACAGAAAGTCCTCGGGTCCACTGTAGAAAGGTAGTCCGTAAGTTGCCTACTGTATCAGCGTAGCTGTCAGTTGGTCCTCGCTTTACGCTCCGGAACTTCTTGCGGTACACCTCTGGAGTTAAGTTGTACTTTTTAATCAAAGCAGTTTTTATAGCATCATAGTCCTCATCAAGCTCATGAGGAAGGTCAGCAAATACTTCCAGGGCTTTGCCTCTTAACCCTGGGCTTAAATACTGTGCCCACTGCTCACGGGGCAGATGGTATTGTCTGCAGGTCTTCTCAAAAGATCGCAGAAAAATGTCCAAGTCCCCATCCTTGTCCAGTACTGGAAAACGTTCTTGACGAGGTCTTTTGGGGTTTACATCTTGGGATTGGGGTTGCACAGAATTGATACCCCTTTCAATACGCGCCATTTCCAGCCTGAATTCTCTATCAGCCTGGCGCTCTGCGGCTGCTCTCTCCTCTCTCTCTGCTGCTGCTCTCTCCTTCTCTCGCTCTGCTCTCTCCTCTCGCGCTGCGGCCGCCTGATTAAACTGAAGGATAAGCTGCAGGCGCAGGCTAGGATCACATTCACCTAGCTGCTGTAGGGCCATTTGTAGAGACACATCCATGCCTACCTGAGGGCTCCTGCTATGGGTAGCCTCAGGAGAAACTCTTCCAGGATTAATGTCCATATCTTGGCTCCCTTGACCCGTGCCAGATCCTTGCTCGGCATCTTGCTCCATCAAAGCGCAAACCAGCAGCTCTTTGGACTTGTCAGCCGGGTCGATACCTCTCTGCTCACAGAGGTGGACTAGAGCCTCCTTGCTCTGTCTCTTGTAGATGGTTGCCATCACTGAGTGCAACCTTTGCCAAATAAAAGATAGAAAAGAAAAACGGGGAAGGGGAACTGTTTGCACGTGTGTCTTAGAACAGCACTGATTTGGTCCGTGTAAAACTAGGGTACTCCTCGCAAGGATTCCACTAGTCCTTAAGTGCAGGGGTTAGTTACTTAATCCCAACACTTAATGCTCTGACAAAAATGAATTTATCCCACCGCTGCCACCAATTTGTCACGGACGAAGACGCCGCTGCCTCGTCACGTGACGTGGGGTGCAACTGTACGGGTTAATTTAGCCTACTCAAACTTGCGCTCACCTTTCACTCAGGACACAAATTGAGCCTAAATCACACCTCATACAGCTCCAGCACCAGAACCAGACCCGCTGCCACCACTTATTGCATTTATACTGGGACCAATAAGTATCCCACTCTACATCAATTCTTGCTCTCAAGCAGTCACCTTGTCACACTCAGCACTCCAGCAGTCACAAAGCTAAGCACACTTCACAAGGCTATGAGTTCGCAGAGCATACAGGGACCAAAATTAAAGTGAAAAGCTTTAATTACAAAAAGTTGATCAGTGCATAAAAAGATATTAAAAACAAAAGAATTACAAAATAAAATGACACACAACACGGCAAAACAGTTATAAAATAAAAAGGGAGAAAAATAACAGAAACTTACAACTTATAGTAAATCCTGATCCCTGGAGGTGGGAGAAATAAGGTACACACTCAGCTTGTCAAGCAGCCCCCAAAATGTGAACACCAATTCCTGGATTCCATATTGTTTTATATCTTTACAGTTTGGTTCAGATTTCAGAACCTCCCATTCATTAGTTAGTCCAGAGGGTCATTCACAATTGGGCAAAGTGTTAATGAGGGGGGAGAGTCCAGGAATATTTAAACAGTTCTTTGTTTCCAAATTCCTAGATGCAGGGGTGGGGGTAGGTGCAGGGGAGAGGTGACCAAATGGCTTTTGAGGTCACCAGAGAACATTCTGCAGGTCAGAGTTTATCAGGTTGTAAGGATGTCCAGGATGTTGTAAATGAGGCCTGGACGCTTCAATGGATGCCATATATTTCTACAAAGTTTGTAATTGCCCAATAGTTCAACAAATCTTACACATTCAAGAATAGTATTTCCTTGACATGGGGTATCTGTATAACGGACATTGTAATACCTTTTGGGGGCTCTAGTTTACAGCCAGATTAATTGTCAAATCCACGTAGTTAATACAGTGATTTTCGCTGAAATTACACTGTCAGTTGTGGGGCTTCAGTAAAACGCACATTGTAATACCTTTTGGGGGCTCTACTTCACAGCCAGATTTACATGTGAAATCCACGTAGTTTATACAGTGATTTGCGCTGAAATTACACTGTCAGTTGTGGAGCTTCAGTAAAACGCACATTGTAATACCTTTTGGGGGCTCTACAGCCAGATTTACGTATCAAATCCACGTAGTTTATAAACCACTATGTCAGACAGAAAGGTGGCAGGTGGAGCAGGCAGAGGTGGCAGCAGAGTAAGGGGATGTCGCAGCAGGGGTGACACTGTGAGGCCAGAACTGCCGTTGTCATCTAGTTGCAGTGCGTTGATCAACAACCCAAAGGTTGTTGAATGGTTGACTAGGTCATCCAATTCCTCAAATATAACATCTGACAACCCCAGCCAAGAGTCTGTAGGTTCCTCTGATACAACAATTAGTTGGCATGGCCCAGGAGCAGGTCAGCGGCCCTCACCTGTCCTCAACCAGGCTCTGTCCTGTTCCTTTCCTGCAGCCAGAGAGCTACTAGGTGGTCTGGGCTCCTCGCCACTATTCAGCGAGGACGAAGTGTTTGAGGACAGTCAGCAGCTGCTTTGCAGTGAAGAGGTGGGGCAGACTTCCGCTGCTTCCTGCAGTAGGCAGGCTGTGCATACTGACATCGGTGAGGAGAGTAGCAGTGACCGGGAAACGCAAATTGACGATGATGTAGCCGATCGCACTTGGGAGCCGGGTATAGCAGGGGATTCATCATCGTCGGGCGAAGAGAGTGTCAGCTTGCGGAGCAGGCAGCAAGTCGCTATTGTGGCTGTGAGTCAGCAGGGTGGCAGCAGTGCGAGGACGGGAGCCAAACGTCCGTGGCGTACAAATCCCGATTCGCAGGCCCAAATAGGCAGTGGCACAGGGGCGAGGCAGCGGCGGTAGTAGTCGCTCAGTGCAGAGTGCTGGTGGTAAAATTACCACCTCAGCGTTTTGGCAGTTTTTTGTAAAGACACCAGAGGCACCAACCTTGGCACCACGGCCCTGCGCCAACACATGCAGCGTCACCATCCAATGGCCTGGGAGAAACGGGTGTCAGATACGGACCATCCTGCAGGCGCAGCAACAGCAGCAGCACCTAGTGGCACACATGCTGTTTCAGCAAGTCAAGGCTCCAGCACCTCTGCCGAAGGGAGCTGTTTGTCTTTGACATCATCTCCCGGTCCAGATGCTCCTACTCCTCGCTACGCATGGCGCCAGCAGTCGTTGAGCGAGGCGATTACAAAAAGACAACTCTATGCATCCAGCCATCCTAAGGTGCAGAAGCTGACCTTGCTCTTGTCGAAGTTGTTGGTACTGCAGTCTCTCCCTTTCCAAGTCGTGGACTCTGCACCCTTCAGAGAACTAATGGCTTGTGCCGAACCGAGGTGGAGAGTTCCAAGCCGCAATTTTTTTTCCAAAAAGGCTGTGCCAGCCCTTCACCAATATGTACAACAGAAGGTGGGCCAGTCCTTGAGCTTATCAGTTTCTTCCAAGGTGCACGGCAGCGCGGACGTGTGGAGCTGTAATTATGGTCAGGGCCAGTATATGTCCTTTACGGCCCACTGGGTGAATGTGCTTCCCGCCCAGCCACACCAACAACTTCAACAAGAGACAGAGCTTTCTCCTCAACGTTGTCAAACTGCTGCTCCTGCGCCAGTGTCCGCCTCCTCCTCCTCCTTCTCCACCACCACCTCAGCCTCCACAAGTGCTGCTCCATCATACCACATGTGCAGGGCACAGCGGTGTCACGCAGTTCTACACCTGGTTTGCCTGGGCAAACGAAGTCACACAGGGGAGGAACTGCTCCGCGTCATGCAAGAAGAAATCAATGTGTGGCTTTCTCCGTGACAACTAAAAATCGGAACCATAGTGACAGACAATGGGAGGAACATGGTGTCCGTGCTGCACCGAGGAGAGATGGTCCATGCGCCCTGCATGGTGCACGTGTTCAATCTGGTAGTCAACAAGTTCCTGAAGTCTTACACCCATCTGCAAGACATTCTAAAAATGGCCAGGACACTGTGCACGCACTTCAGCCATTCTTACAAAGCCAAGCACACCCTCCTCGAGTTGCAGCGTCAGAACGGCCTACCACAACATAGTCTGATATGCGATGTTTCCACCCATTGGAATTCCAGCCTCCATATGTTAGACCGCCTGTATGAACAGAGAAAAGCCACTAATGATTTTTTGATGATGCAAGCGGACCGTAGTACTCCCCTGTGTAACTTTGATGTCAGCCACTGGCAGCTCATGCGTGACACCTGCCGTTTGCTCAGGCCTTTTGAAGAGGCCACGTTATTTGTCAGTCGCCAGGACTGCGGGATGAATAACGTCATACCACTGCTTCATGTCCTGGAACTCATGCTGCAAAATCTGTCTGGTCAGGGCACTGGAGAAGTGGAGACTACATCTCATGGCCACATGAGTCCGGTGGGGGCTGAACTGGAGGAGGAGGAGGACATTGGAGCACATGCAGAGTCTGGTGCAATTTGTGGTTTTTCTACTCAGGTGACAGGAGAGGAGGAGCAGGAGCATCTGGAGGAGGTAGAAGACAAGGCAGATGACCCAGAAGCACCGTGGCAGTATACTGTGGATATGGAGACCGGGAATCCCTCAGAGTCACTTGCGCAGATGGCCCGCAGCATGCTGCTTTGCCTAATTAGTGACAGCCAAATAGTCAACATCCAGCATAGGGATGACTTTTGGCTCTCCACCCTCTTGGACCCTCGCTACCGGTCCAAAATGGGTGACTTTTTTCCTGCTGCTGAGAGGAAGGAACAACTGGCATACTATAGAGAAATACTGAGCACACAGTTGGCCGCTGCCTATGTGCGCCATTGTCCATCCTCTCTCAGGTCTGACCGGGGGATTCCTGGCAGTCATTGCTCACGTACTACTACTACGGCTGCTGTGGGGAGCTGGGGGGGTAGGAGCAGTAGCAGTTCCATCAACAGTCGCTTAAGTCTGGATTCCTTAATGAGCAATTTCCTTCACCCGCCTATTGAGGAGGGTAGCCGCCAACGGCAGCAGCAGCAGGACATGAAGCAGACCCTGCACCAGCAGGTGGTGGCCTACTTGGACAGCACTTTACCACCTGAGGTAGAGGATCCCATGGACTACTGGGCAGCCAAACTTGATGCGTGGCCGCAACTTGCAGAGTTTGCAGTAGAGACGCTGTCCTGCCCGGCCAGTAGTGTGGCATCAGAGCGGGTGTTCAGTGCGGCGGGGGCCATCGTTACCCCCAGGAGAACCCGCTTGTCCACCCATAATGTGGAGAGACTGACCTTTGTCAAGATGAATCAGGCTTGGATCGGCCAGGATTTCAACTCACCAATGCCTAATGCATCAGATTAGATCAGCCATGACGCCTCCTCCAAACGTTGAGAAATGAGTCGGGGTTCTAACTACCTGCCTCAGCTACTGTTCTGATGCTGCCACCCCCCTGATGCCACACATCTGCTGCTAGTTGCACCATCTGCCTCCTACCATCTCTACCAGGGACTGGAATTGTCCGCCACCTCCCCACTATATCATGGTGCCACTCTGAGGGCTCCTGCTGCTTCTGAAGCCACCTTCACACTATATCATTGTGCCACTCTGCGGGCTCCTGCTGTTACTCATGCCACCTTCACACTATACCATTGTGCCACTCTACGGGCTCCTGCTGCTGCTGCTTTTGATGCCACCTTCACACTATACCATTGTGCCACTGTGCGGGCTCCTGCTGCTGCTGCTTTTGATGCCACCTTCACACTATATCATTGTGCCACTCTGCGGGCTCCTGCTGCTACTGATGCCACCTTCACACTATATCATTGTGCCACTCTGCGGGCTCCTGCTGCTGCTGCTTTTGATGCCACCTTCACACTATACCATTGTGCCACTGTGCGGGCTCCTCCTGCTGCGGCTTTTGATGCCACCTTCACACTATTTCATTGTGCCACTCTGCGGGCTCCTGCTGCTACTGATGCAACCTTCACACTCTACCAATGTACCACTCTGCAGGCTCCTGCTGCTGCTGCTTTTGATGCCACCTTCACACTATACCATTGTGCCACTGTGCGGGCTCCTGCTGCTGCTGCTTTTGATGCCACCTTCACGGTATATCATTGTCCCACTCTGAGGGCTCCTGCTGCTACTGATGCCACCTTCACACTATATCATTGTGCCACTCTGCGGGCTCCTGCTGCTGCTACTGATGTCACCTTCACACTATATCATTGTGCCACTCTGCGGGCTCCTGCTGCTGCTGCTTTTGATGCCACCTTCACACTATACCATTGTGCCACTGTGCGGGCTCCTGCTGCTGCTGCTTTTGATGCCACCTTCACGGTATATCATTGTCCCACTCTGAGGGCTCCTGCTGCTACTGATGCCACCTTCACACTATATCATTGTGCCACTCTCCGGGCTCCTGCTGCGGCTTTTGATGCCACCTTCACACTATATTATTGTGCCACTGTGCCGACTCCTGCTGCTACTCATGCCACCTTCACACTATACCATTGTGCCACTCTGCAGGCTCCTGCTGCTACTGATGCCACCAATGCACTATAGTATTGTGCCACTCTGAGGGCTCCTGCTGCTGCTGCTGCTGCTTTTGATGCCACCAACACACTATATCATTGTGCCACTCTGCCGCTATTGCTCCTTCTGATGCCACCTTCACATTATATCATGGTGCAACTCTGCGGGGCTCCTGCTGCTACTGATGCCACCTTTACACTATAGCATTGTGCCACTCTGCAGGCTCCTGCTGCTGCTGCTACTGATGCCACCAACGCACTATATCATTGTGCCACTCTGAGGGCTCCTGCTGCTGCTGCTGCTTTTGATACCACCAACACACTATATCATTGTGCCACTCTGCCACTCTTGCTCCTTCTGATGCCACCTTCACATTACACTCACCGGCCACTTTATTAGGTACACCATGCTAGTAACGGGTTGGACCCCCTTTTGCCTTCAGAACTGCCTCAATTCTTTGTGGCATACATTCAACAAGGTGCTGGAAGCATTCCTCAGAGATTTTGGTCCATATTTACATGATGGCATCACACAGTTGCTGCAGATTTGTCGGCTGCACATCCATGATGCGAATCTCCCGTTCCACCACATCCCAAAGATGCTCTATTGGATTGAGATCTGGTGACTGTGGAGGCCATTTGAGTCCAGTGACCTCATTGTCATGTTCAAGAAACCAGTCTGAGATGATTCCAGCTTTATGACATGGCGCATTATCCTGCTGAAAGTAGCCATCAGATGTTACAGGGTACATTGTGGTCATAAAGGGATGGACATGGTCAGCAACAGTACTCAGGTAGGCTGTGGCGTTGCAACGATGCTCAATTGGTACCAAGGGGCCCAAAGAGTGGCAAGAAAATATTCCCCATACCATGACACCACCACCACCAGCCTGAACCGTTGATACAAGGCAGGATGGATCCATGCTTTCATGTTGTTGACGCCAAATTCTGACCCTACCATCCGAATGTCGCAGCAGAAATCGAGACTCATCAGACCAGGCAACGTTTTTCCAATCTTCTACTGTCCAATTTCGATGAGCTTCTGCAAATTGTAGCCTCAGTTTCCTGTTCTTAGCTGAAAGGAGTGGCACCCGATGTGGTCTTCTGCTGCTGTAGCCCATCTGCCTCAAAGTTCGACGTACTGTGCGTTCAGAGATGCTCTTCTGCCTACCTTGGTTGTAACGGGTGGCGATTTGAGTCACTGTTGCCTTTCTATCAGCTCGAACCAGTCTGCCCATTCTCCTCTGACCTCTGGCATCAACAAGGCATTTCCGCCCACAGAACTGCCACTCACTGGATGTTTTTTCTTTTTCGGATCATTCTCTGTAAACCCTAGAGATGGTTGTGCGTGAAAATCCCAGTAGATCAGCAGTTTCTGAAATACTCAGACCAGCCCTTCTGGCACCAACAACCATGCCACGTTCAAAGGCACTCAAATCACCTTTCATCCCCATACTGATGCTCGGTTTGAACTGCAGGAGATTGTCTTGACCATGTCTACATGCCTAAATGCACTGAGTTGCCGCCATGTGATTGGCTGATTAGAAATTAAGTGTTAACGAGCAGTTGGACAGGTGTACCTAATAAAGTAGCCGGTGAGTGTATATCATGGTGCAATACTGCGGGCTCCTGCTGCTACTCATGCCACCTTCACACTATACCATTGTGCCACTCTGCGGGCTCCTGCTGCTGCTACTGATGTCACCTTCACACTATACCATTGTGCCACTCTGAGGGCTCATGCTGCTTCCAATGCCACCTTCACACTATATCATTGTGCCACTCTGCGAGCTCCTGCTGCTACTGATGCCACCTTCACACTATATCATTGTGCCACTCTGCGGGCTCCTGCTGCTGCTACTGATGCCACCAACGCACTATATCACTGTGCCACTCTGCAGGCTCCTGCTGCTTCCGATGCCACCTTCACACTATATCATTGTGCCACTCTGAGGGCTCCTGCTGCTTTTGATGCCACCAACACACTATATCATTGTACCACTCTGCCGCTCTTGCTCCTTCTGATGCCACCTTCACATTTATATCATGGTGTAACTCTGCGGGCTCCTGCTGCTACTGATGCCACCTTCACACTATACCATTGTGCCACTCTGCAGGCTGCTGCTACTGATGCCTCCAACGCACTATATCATTGTGCCACTCTGAGGGCTCCTGCTGCTGCTGCTTTTGATGCCACCAACACACTATATCATTGTTTCACTCAGTGTAAAAAGAGTGCACTCTTTGATGTTATAGTGGGATCTTGGCCCTCAGCTCAGTCCTTTCGAGCTGGCACAGACGTTACCTTGTCAGGCTGCGTTCCCGCTTCGCTTATTTGGGGAAGTTGGCCTATGTAAGTGCACATGGAAGTGAAGAGTGAAGCGATTCTAAGAGCCGCGGCTGTCATGTGCGTGTCATACTAAAACACAGCATTGTTTGAAGACCAAACCACGCTCCCTATGCATATTTAAGCATGGTACAACATTCTACAACACCCTGCAGCCAGGAAATGCCTGTTTTTTAACGTGATTAGTTTTGATTCGATTCGGGTCGAAACTAATTTTTTCGAAAAATTCGGCGAATCAGGTCGAAACTAATTTTAACAAATTTGCCCATCTCTACTCAGGTGTGGTTCTCGTTTTCTTTTTGATGGATGGGGCTATTTGTAAGCCTAAATTCGGAGCTTTGGTATAGACTATGGGTGGTCTGTCAGGTAGCATTTCATGAAGTGCTCTGTCGTTTTTTAACATATCCCAATGTCTAGTAATTATGTTTTGTATTTTCTTATACTGTGTGTTATATGGTAAAATGATTTTAGTTTTGTTCTCTTGTGGGTTTTCTGTGTCTTTTTCTTCATTTATTTTATTGTGTGACGGTGTGGTTTTGTTTTTCAATAATTGTTCTCTTGTGAGTTGTCTTGCTTTATGTAAAGCTGGTTCTAATGTCGTGATTTTATAGTCTTTTTCTTGAAATTGTAATGTTAGTTGGCTTGCTTCTTCTTCAAATTTTTCTATTGTTCAAATTTTTTAAAATTTATGTTAATTATGTTTTTATTTATGTTAATCAACAAATATAGATTTCATCTATCAAATATCTGTGAACTTTCCATTTTGGGAATTTTATGAAAGTACCTTAAAAAAGGATTTCATGTTTTACTTCTCTGTCTATGTATAATCGCGTCTTTTGTCTATATATAATCGCCATTTTTCTATGCATGAATATGTTTTTAAATGTCTTTAATATTGGTCTTCAACTATTGTAATTAAATATTATATCGAGACAAGCTAATTGAATTAAATTGTTTTTTGTTAACAAGTTGTTTACAAATCCTTGTTAATAAATTGTTTACAAATTATTGGTAACAATCTGAGACAGTTTCTATTTTAGTGCCCACATTCTTTGCAAAAAATCTGTGTATATTTGTTCCTTTTTTGGTGAAAAGGTCTTGATGGTAGCACATAGAACTGGAAAGGTTGGAAATTGATAAGTGCCACTACAATATCCCTAAGCAAAATGTTTGCCAGATAAACACAGCCTGCAATTCCTAACACACCTAATCTAAGCAAAGTCAGTAGATCTGACAAGTCTGTAGATCTTGCAGAGTTCCTCAGGGTCCTGCGCACGCAGTCGCAAACAAAGAAGATCCAGAGCAAAGTGGAGATGTCGGGGACACCTTTGCCCCCCTTGCTTGGCTCCTTGAACATGACCACTCGCTTGACCCGGTCCATCTTTGAGCCCCTAACAAAATGAAAACCGGTCCTGGTAACGGCCTTGCAGACGGGGGCCAGGGGCGGCCATGCCTGAGCCGCGTACTGGAGTACGGGCAGCACCTCGTTACGCAGGACGAGCGTCTTCCCCTCCAAGGAGAGCTGTCTGAGGCTCCACAGGGTGACTCTGGTGTTGACTTTGGCCAAGCGTTCTTGCCAGGTCTTCAGGGCTGCGCCTTCCTTCCTGAACCAAACTCCCAGAACCTTCATGAAGTCCTGCTGAATGGTGAAGGGGAAGGGGGCAGAAGAAACAAGCTGCCAGTCTCCGAAAAGCATGGCCTCCGACTTCCCGCAGTTGACTTTTGCCCCCGAAGCCTGTCCGAACTCCTCGCAGGTCTGGACGAGCACCGCCACCGAGCTCAGGTCGGAGCAGAAGGCTGTCATGTCGTCCACTTGACCTCGTCGCGTCCGGGTCCCGGTGCAGTGCGGTGATCCTCTGATCCCTTTGTTCTGCCGGATAGACTCTGCGAACAGCTCTATAACGCAAACAAAAAGAAGGGTTGAAAGAGGGCAGCCTTGCCTGACCCCCTAAAGCACAGGAAAGGGGTCAGTCTTCCAGCCGTTCACCGACACCGAGGTGTGGATATCAAGGTACATTAGGTCAACATAAGAGCAGAACGTCTTACCCAACCCGAACCTGCGCAGGGCCTGGCTCATGAAGCGGTGAGAGACACGGTCGAAGGCCTTCTCCTGGTCCAGGCTGACCAGGGCCGCGCAGACGCGGCGGCTTCCGACGTAGTGCAGGGTGTCCCTCACCAGGGCCAGGTTGTCCGCGTTCCGGCGGCCCGGACCGCCGAGGGTCTGGTCCGGGTGGACGATCTCTCCGATCTTTGGTGATCTCTCCGCATGGTGCGTCATGGAGCTCCTTGGCACAGAGTCTTGAAAATGGGGTTCCAGGGTGTCCAACAGGCTCTGAGCAAAGGGGCACCCCAAAGCAGGTGCAGAGGGGTATTCTCCATCAGGGGTACCTGGGGCATTAGGGGGTGTTGCTCAGTCTTCGGGCATTTGTGAAGGCCCCTAGGGGCACCTCCCCCTTGGATGGCCATCCACGTTATGTCCTTGTGCCTGTTGAGCAGTCTGCCCCAAGACACATTGACCCAGACAGTCTCGCCCTTGTCCTGGGTGACTCCTGGATCAAATTCCAACAAATCTTTGGCTCGGATGAGCTTGTGCACGTTCTTTGGTTTCCACAGGTTGGGCAAACTAGATGCGACTCATACATTGTAAATACAATAAGGGGAAAGTTTGAGGCATGTTTTGGCCTTAGGAAAGGAGCGAGATAACTGGTGGTGCGGCCTCCCGGCTGGGTCAGGGTCCAGTGAGACAATAGCATTTTGATTCAGTTTTGAAACTGAGTCAAAATGCATGAGGGAAGACCATTCATTTGTATGCAAATGCATGCGAACAGCTACGAGTACCCAGTATTTTGCAAAACACCAGGTGCTGCATACAAACACTTATGCGATCGGCCATAGCACACCCCCATGTGCTTTGATCACATTTCAAAATGTAATCAAAATGCTTTAGTTTGACAGTACCCTTATAGAGGTCTATGAGCGCTGTGAGCAGGCTGCAATTTGTGTGGTCACCCCTACTCACCAAAAAATGCTGTGTGCGTGTAAGCTAAGGGCGGATTCCCAGGCTGTGTTTTTTTGTATTTTTAAATGCATCCAAAATGCAGGTGGGAGGGGGTTTGTGTGTTTCCAAAAAGAGCAAGTGCATTTTGGCCTAACCCCCTCCCACTTGTGTTTTGGATGTGTCGAAAAAATGTGACAAAAACTGATACAATATAGAAAATCACTGAGGCACAGCGAAGACACTTTGCATCAATCTCCTTGGGCCCCACAACATTTGACAAGTGTCGGCTAATTTCAGTTATAGCTTGCGGTAATATAGATGCAAAGTACTAAGGGTCAGTATTTAGAAAAGGATGCAATATTATATGTAAATGTACAATGAAAAGAGATGTTCACCCACATTGTAAATTCCTAGAAAGCATCTAGAAATGATCAACAAAATATGTAGTGACTTTTCTACTAGAAATCAGTTACGTAGGTAAATGCTACATTTTATTCTCATTATTTATACATTTATAACCTCCCCCCAAGTGAATACAAAATAAAACATAAGCTGAAAGACATTAAGCATTGTGTATCTGAAGAAGGGGACATGTGGAGATATCCAGCAATCTGGTGCATTACAATCTGCAAATGCTGGCTGAAAAATATGGCACGAAGCCCAAAATTAACTTACCTCTCTGTGGACCTAGAATTATGAGAAATATTGAGTATTTTATAAAAATATCAGCATCGTTGAAATCTGTGCAGTCATTTTTTGCCAACATTAATGAGGAAGGACCCTGTGAAGACTGGAGACTCATAGGGGAAATGTGCCTTGAAGACAAATGAAAAGCAACAGAGAGAGAGACCTTTTGCTCCCAGCCAGCTAGTTCCCGCTGATTCTAATTTTAGACTTGTAATAATGAAAAAGTAAAGGAAAAAACTGCTGGCTGTTCAATCAAGTTTGCTGGGCGCCTCATTAACAGCTCCTAAAAGTTCATTACAAACAGCCACATCCCATTAATGCTGCTCTGTGCAAAAAGACTGCAGAATAAATAGACCAAAGCAGATTACTTAGATGCAGAGCTCTCCAGAGATGACATCCTATGCGGAAAAAAAAATGTCTACAGCTTCGGTCTAAAGGACAGTAGCATTGTTTTCTAGGATGCTTGTTAAGGCAGGTGAGAGGTATTACAGTGAGTTTACAAAAGCCACATATTTTATATTTGTATTCCATGACTGTAATAGAACGTTCACATCTCATACCATCCAGTAAGGTTTATGTCCCCAGCCATATATATTAGGAAGAAGCAGTAGGGATTTTTGATGTATTATAAAAATTGAGGAATAAAAAACCCTATTGTTAAAAATGAATTTATTAAAGTTATGAAATATACCACAGTCAACTGACACTGTTTAATAATAAATCCTTTATTTATGGTCAATTAAAATTGCAAGTAGTCATGTGAAGCTGGTGCACTCCTTAAAGGAACACTAACACTTGTGTGGAAGTGAATAAAGCTATCTACATTATACTTATCTTTTGACTTCTTCTCCACGATCCAAGTACACATGTTCTCAAGACTTGAAATGTTGGCGTTCCAGTGAAAAGAAGACTTTTTAAAAATATGCTAATTAAAATCTGGGTTGATAATTATGCATACCTCCTGAGTGATGTCATTGGGCTCTCCAGCAGGGAAGAGTAGTTAAGAAGTATGGCTGTAGGAGGCGTGCATAATAATTATGAAACCACTTGTGGCTATAAGATTCCACACACCTACATAGTGGCCTTAATTGGCAGTCTCCGTAAGGAGAACTCTTACTTCCCGACCCTAGTTACAAGCCTCGCACCCAGCCAAACCAGTTGCCTTTGCTGTACTGAGGAGACCCAATCAGCTTGAAACAGTGCTGCCTACAGTTGGGAGTAAGTTGGGGGAAAGTAACTCTTTCTTTTTCAAGTCCACGCCGGCAACACACCCCTGAACGAACTACGAGATGAAAGCGGATGCATGCAGAGGGGGAAGAACGCCGTCATGGGAGTCGTCAGCGACTTCTATGGCGACCTCTACTACCGCCAGCCCACGGACGTCGAAGCCGCCGAGAGGTTCCTGTCAGGTATCGCTAACATCCTCAATCCTGCAGGTGCCGAGGCCACGGACGCCCCTCTGATGGCGGCCGAGCTGCTCTCTGCTGCTAAATCCTTCAGACCCGGCAGGACTCCGGGCAGTGATAGTCTCCCAGCCGAGCTCCAAGTAGCGCTGGGGGACCTCATCTGCCCGGAACTGCTGGAGCTCTACGAGGAGATGGTGGTGGAGGGCAGGATGCCGCCGTCCCAGAGGCAGGGACTGATCACAGTCTTGTACAAGCACAAGGGAGAGAGATGCGACCTGAAGAACTGGCGTCCCATCTCTCTGCTCAACGTGGTCTACAAGATCCTGGCCAAGGTGCTAGCCAACAGGCTGAAGGGAGTCATCGGAGAGATCGTTCATCCGGACGAGACCTGCGGCGTCCCGGGCCGCCGGATCGCGGACAACCTGGCTCTGGTAAGGGACACCCTGCACTATATCGGAAGCCGCCGCGTCTGCGCGGCTCTGGACAGCCTGGACCAGGAGAAGGCCTTCGACCGTGTCTCTCACCACTTCATGAGCCAGGCCCTGCGCAGGTTCGGGTTGGGTAAGACGTTCTGCTCGTACGTTGACCTAATGTATCTTGACATCCACAGCTCGGTGTTGGTGAACGGCTGGAAGACTGACCCTTTCCCTGTGCTTTCGGGGGTCAGGCAAGGCTGTCCTCTTTCACCCCTTCTTTTTGTTTGCGTTATAGAGCTGTTCGCAGTCTATCCGGCAGAACGAAGGGATCAGAGGGATCACCGCACCGGGACCCGGACGCGACGAGGTCAAGTGCTTGCTGTACATGGACGACGTGACGGTCTTCTGCTCCGACCGGCGCTCAGTGACGGCGCTCGTCCAGACCTGAAAGGAGTTTGGACAGGCTACGGGTGCAAAAGTCAACTACAGGAAGTCAGAGGCCATGCTTTTCGGAGACTGGCAGCTTGCTTCTTCTGCCCCCTTCCCCTTCACCATTCAGCAGGACTTCATGAAGGTTCTGGGCGTCTGGTTCGGGAAGGAAGGCGCAGCCCTGAAGACCTGGCAAGAACGCTTGGCCAAAGTCAACACCAGAGTCACCCTGTGGAGCCTCAGACAGCTCTCCTTGTAGAGGAAAACGCTCGTCCTGCTGTTGAGATGTGGGGTCTTCTGGCCGTTAAAAAAATAAATCTTTACTCAGGCTTCAGGTCCAAAGAAAAGGCTTGCATTTATTTGCACAAAAATAAAATGTACAGAACAAAAATGCAGATAATTCAGGGGATAGATTGCAGCTACCTTGGAACAAGCAGCTCCCCTGTGGTCAGATCAGACACTCTGACCTAGAGACAATCCATGTACACACAGGTGTCATTAAATACCCAACTATTTCCCTTGAGTTTTAAAGGGATACACCCCTGGGTTGCACCTTTAACAAACATCACACAAAGATATATTTCTTACTTAATATACATAATGCCACAATACAATATAATACACAATATAAAAATAAAGGGGAGTTTACAATATACAGAAAGTAACCAAAGTTAGAAATGCAAACATAAACCACATGGCTTCAGCTCAGCATCACCTGGCAGTAATCAGGTGCAGCTATATAACCCCAGCTCACCCACAGGTAAGATCAGGTAATGCTGAGTGGTGACTGCTGAACTGGTTTGTCTGGTGAAACAATAGTGGACAGAGACAAAGGTTTGCTGGCCAGCAGGAGGAGAAAAAGAAGAAAAGTTACAAACACACAGAGAAGACAAACAGTTCACCATTCACCCCTCAACACCTGCGTAACGAGGTGCTGCCCGTACTCCAGTACGCGGCTCAGGTGTGGCCGCCCCCGGCCCCCGTCTGCCAGGCCGTTACCAGGACTGTTTTTCATTTTGTTTGGGGCTCAAAGATGGACCGGGTCAAGCAAGCGGTCATGTTCAAGGAGCCAAGCAAGGGGCAAAGGTGTCCCCGACATCTCCACTTTGCTCTGGATCTTCTTTGTTTGCGACTGCGTGCACATGACCCTGAGGAACTCTGCAAGATCCGCGGGAAAGTCCATGTCCCGCTTTTTCCTCCTGCCCCTCTGGAGGGGGCTGGGCTGGGACAAGAGGGACAGCTCCATCCCTTACAACTGGGATGCACCCTGGTACTATGGCCAGGCCGTCTGCTTTGTGAGGGAGCACCAACTGGAGGGACTCAAGCCCGACCTGTGGAAACCAAAGACCGTGCATAAGCTCATCCGAGCCAAAGATTTGTTGGAATTTGTCCCAGGAGTCACCCAGGACATGGCCTAGACCATCGGGGCCAACATGTCCTGGGCCAGACTGCTCAACAGGCACAAGGATATATCGTGGATGGCCATCCAAGGGGGGCTGCCCCTGCGGGCCTGCACGTATGCCGAAAGACTGAGCAACACCCCCTATTGCCTCAGGTGCCCCTGGATGGAGGAGACTCCTCTGCACCTGTTTTGGGGGTGCCCCTTTGCCCAGAGCCTGTTGGGTGCCCTGGAGCCCCATTTCCAAGACTCTGTGCCAAGGAGCTCCATGACAAACCACGCGGTGCTTTATGGGCTGTTCCAGGGCACTCATGCCATAGAGGATATCCAGGCCGCCTGGCTCCTTATAAATTGCTATAAGGACACCATCCCGTACGCCAGGAGACTCCTCACTTGGCACAAGACAGCCTTGACGACAGCCTTGATGACGCTGCAGTGCCTAAGCAGGAGTCTATGGGGGTCTTTTACTAAGGGGCCGATTCGCGTTTTCCCGAATATTTCCGATTTGCGCCGATTTTCCCTGAATTGCCCCGGGATTTTGGCGCACGTGATCGGATTGTGGCGCATCGGCGCTGGCATGCATGCGACGGAAATCGGGGGGCGTGGCCGAACTAAAACCTGATGGATTCGGAAAACCACCGCATTTAAAAAAATAAATAAATCTGTCGCGGGGCTTGCACTTACCTTCACTCAGCCCGGCTCAGTGAACTCCAGCACGTTTCGATGCTTTTCAGCGCAGCAGCGGAACTACCTTAATGAATCCCGGGCGGACCCGAATCCAGCGCAGAGCAGCGCAGTGGCAGTACTGTAGCCCACGAGGTTTTATCCAAGGCGCGGTTATTGCTAGTTGCAGATTAAGCGCAGTATTGTTCTTTTAAGAACACAGAGCTAGTACTCGCTTAGATCTAGATGCACCTGAAGAGAACCTGAGAAGCACTTGGAGAAGAAACTCTGCTGGGAAGATTTGCATAGCTCCGCCCCCTTCTTGGAAGCCGAGCAAGCAAGCCTCCCTGGAATCTCTTCACACCTCCGGAGCAAGCCTGAAAGAAGCCATGGCCTCTTCAAGCAAAGCCACCGGAACAAAGAAGCAAAAGAAAACCAAGCACACCCAGGAAGAAAGGATGGAAGGGGAACCCCAGGCCCCAGCAGCTTCTTCTACCCCTGAAGCCTCCTCCTCTGAGCAGCAGCCACCAGCGGCTAAGCAGACCAGCCAGGAGCCCCCCAAGCTCCCGCCCTACATGATGGACACGGTGGCGCTGCGACTGAAGGAGGTAGACGGAAGGGTGTCGGACATGACCAAGGAACTGTTCTGCAAGAAGATGCTGCTGGACCAGGGGGTGAAAGCCTCGGACATCTTCGGAATCCAGGCCATGGTCACCGGACTCTTCTACTTGACAGTCATCTCGGTGAACGTCTGCAGAAGGTACTGGGAAGCGATCAAGGGGGCGGCCCCGGACTCTCCCTTCTCCAACTTTGTCGGCAACTGCTTGCTGCAGAGGGAAGAGAGGAAGATTACGGTGTCCATGTGGAACCTGCGGACCCCCGGAAGCGACATCAACACCCTCCTCTCGAGGTATTGCATAGTGGTGAAGGAACCAGCCAAGATCCTGAACTGCTACGGCCTCTGGATGGGTAAGTGGACGGCGACCGTCCGGCTCCTGCCGGACCCGGAAGCCAAGGACAGACGCAAGCACCTGCCCCAGTCCTTCACGCTGGTGAACTCCTACGGCCTGATTTACTACCCGGACATGCCGCGGACCTGCCGGAAATGCGGACAAGACGGGGACGTGATCAAGGCCTGCAAGGAGGAGGCGTGCAAGAACTGCCAGGTGACGGGTCACGTCTATAAGGATTGCCCGAGGAGAACCACATGTAACCTCTGCGGACTAGCTGGACATCTCTACAAGGACTGTTCAGAGAGGAAAAGGACCTGGGCGGACGTTGCCGCACTGGTTCCGGCCAAGGGCTTTGAAGCTCGGACCCCCGCTGTGTCGACACCTCAGCCCAGGAAGAAGGCGTCAAAGAATGCGAACAAGCAGTCGGAGGCGTCAAAACCGAAGTCTGGTAAGACAAAGAAGGTGACACCTTCCACCTCCCAGCCCTCCCTGACCTCCCATAACCTTTCCCCTCCCCTCTCCCCAGCTGAGAATGCCACCCTCCCCCTAGCGAGCATCTCAGAAATTCTGTCACCAGCCCCTAAGGCAACCCTCCCGCCCCAGTCCATCCCCAACTCCTTTGGAGAGGTGGCACTAATGACCTCCTCCCCCGCCACCTCTCCTCTTGCCATGACAGAGACAAACTTCCCCTACCTCCCCCAAGCCCTTGTCTCCGACCCTGTCTCCCCAGAGCCAAGGCGAGAGAAGAGGAAACAGAGGGACAGCCCCGTCAGGGACTCCACCAGCAAGAAACTGCTGGAGGAGGTGCCGGAGCCGCCCCAGGCGGCCGAACAGGGCGGAGAAAAGGACCTGACCGCGGAGGAACAGCCTCTGGACGAGGTGCTGGAGAACCTCAAAAAGGTTCCGGACGGAACCGAAGGCAAGCCTAACCCTCTTTTTCTTCCCTCATGATGGCTAACCTAACAGTTTTTTCCATCAATGTTAGAAGCATTAGAGATAAGTTTCATTGTCAGACTGCACTAACTTACCTTGCCTCCCAGTCGTGTGATGTTTAGATGATACAGGAATGCGGTATCCCCTCCTCTAGGTCCTACGACCATCTGGCCATGGGCTGGAGTCACGGTCCTTCCTACTGGTCCGGTGGGGGCGATTGCAGGTCTTCTGGTACCGCCATCCTTCTCAGGGGGAGCGCTTTCACACTTGATTCCGTCAAGGAGCTAGTCTGCGGCCGACTTCTGGTCGTGGACGGCTCCTGGGCGGGTGAGCCCGTGCGGCTCATCAACGTGTACGCTTCCCCTGACAGGGGTGAGCGACTGGAGCTTTTCCAGAACCTCAGGCCGCAACTCGCCACCACTCGAGCAGTAGTGTTGGCCGGTGACTTCAACTGCGTCATAGAGGAAGAGTGGCGCAAGCTGGACGCCACGTCCAAACTGCTGATAGAGGTAATGACGGAAGCATCCCTGAGGGACGCCGTCGGAACCGGCTCCGTGAATTACACCTGGAGCAGCTCCGACGGCGCTTCCCGTTCTAGGATTGACTTTGTGTTCACCTCCAAGGCGATCAGGCAGTGCGGGTCCTCCACAGTCCCCTGCTTCTTCTCCGACCACAGGGCCGTACAGGTAAGGTGCGCCGTGGGCTACGGCTTCCCGCCGGGCCCGGGCTCCTGGAAGCTGAACTGTGCCCTGCTGGAGAACGAGGGAGTACAGGCGGAGCTAAGGGACATCTACATGGTCATGAGAAACGACAAATGTTTGTTTGAAACCGTAAGCGAATGGTGGGAATATGCTAAAGTTGAAATCCGTTCTTTCTTTCAGGACAAAGGCAGGTGGCAGGCGGCCGCTGCCAAGAGGGGCCTCAGAGACCTCAGCGCCAGCTGAGATCCCTGCAGTCAATACCAAAAAGAAGATAACCACTACACAAGTGACGTGTCCCTATACTGAAAACGAAACACAATACCAACAATAGTAATCAGGACTATATTCATCAAAAAATCACGATACATAAAACAACAAAAATACAATAATCAAATTTTATTCCCGCAAGGTACCAAAAAGGACAATACAATTTTAAAAACATCGCTAAAATACACAACAACAAACACACAAGAGCGGTGGTGGTAAATAAATACACAGTTTCACCTAAATAGGTATAAGAGTAAATATAGAAAATACAGTACACGTATCTGTTAGAGTACCCAGGCCCAATAGTCAATTCGCCCAAAAGAAAAAAGGGGCATTACATATACAAAGGCCTACCACTCTACCAAAACGACTCTAAGGACCACCACCGCAGCACCCCGACGTACTTTCGCCGTCGCTTCCTCAAGGGGATATGCTGCAGTAGGGCAAGAGGAGAGTATATATGACCGGGAGACCTCCCACAGATTGTGCAAGGGCCAATAGAAACACTTTGTGTATTCATAAAAATTACCTTGATGAGTAGGGATTGGATCGGCAGTGTGTGTGAGCGCATTGGTCCGGTCACCACGCACGCCCCAGAAACATCAGGCCCAGACCGCTGGAAAACGCATGGCGCGCAACACTAGCGCGTCATCGTTCACCGGAAGTACGGACCGGAAGTTCGGAACGCGCATGCGCACCGGAACAGTGCGCTTCAGCCGTCCATATTGGAATTGGGCAAACCAGGAAATGGACCCTCGGTAAATATACCTCATAAGTGATGAGGAACCCTGGCAAAACAGATTATGTTCTCACATACCATCATGCTACCTATAATATTAGATTATAATAAATAAGTGTCCGTGATGCGCATTCTACACCATGTGTGAAAAAAAGTGAAGTGCACGTGGAAAAATGTGAGAAAATAATAAGTGAAAGACAAAAGAACAAAGAAAAACCGTGATGTGATTAGGAGATACATGATAATTGCATCATTATAATATATTTTTAATTTTTAATTACTACGCCCTATGTTGTTGCATTGACCAAATTAATATAAGAGTGTAAAAATGAATATTGTGTATATGATTTATGATTCATAACAAGGAGACCTCTCCGCAAAAATGAAATGCCTAGCAATAAAGACTGGGCATTAGTGAATAATATGGAGAGTAAGTAGTGGCGAGTAAAAGTTAAATATGGCCAAATATCAACAGGCTCAACCATGAGTGATAAAAAATGTATATTACAAAATTCATAAAAATTAATACATGCAAAATGCCGATGTGATGTAAAGTGCTGTAGTGCAAAGTATATTGAAAACTATGTGTGAAAGTGCCTGAAGCATGTAAGAAGCACTATATGTGCCCATTATATTAGGAATTGTGTACTTAATGTATAGATAAACATAAAAATGGACCAAAAAGAAAAAAAATAAATAAACAACAAGGTCAACATAAACCATGCCAGAATAACCATAAATAGAAACATCCCCATGAGGAAGCAACTTTGACGCGATCCAGTGTTGAAAAAGTCCTACGAGGTCGTGTATGGATGTCATCAACCATTATTCAAATGATGATATCTCCATAGTTCTCGAGATATCCACCATATATCCACCATCATATCCCTAAACAATAAAACAACATAGAGTCACTCAAAAAATACCACAAACTATGTTGTGGCCCTATAATGCACATATACACTACTCCAATATGCCAATATTAAAGATGTCATCAAACATACAATTAAAAATCAGACCACTGGCTACAATTAATAATACGGGGAAAAGGACAGTTTTTCATTTAAGCCCAATGGAGACGTGGTGGCCAATTTCACTATCCATTTGAGTTCAATTCGCTCCAGTTTTTTAAAAACGTCACCTCCTCGAGTTCCCAAGATAATCTTGTCTATGCCAAATGCCCTCAAATCTTGCCATCTGCTCTCATGGCACTTAAAAAAATGCCTTGGAACTGGTTTGAGTTTAGATATTTTTTCTAAGTCAGTAAGTTGGAGCTTACCCGCTGATCGAATGTCCCTGATGTGTTCTTGAAGTCTGACTCTCAATTCTCTCGTGGTCACGCCCACATACAAGAGTCCACATGGGCATTGGATGATATAGACCACCCCTGTAGTGCTGCAATTAATAAAATGAACGATATTAAAATTTCTTTGTCCATCAGAATCATGAAAGGTCTTAGTTTTCACAATTTGTGGACATACCGAGCAGTGTCCACATGAATGGGACCCCCAGTCAGGACCTTTCGATCCGAAGATGTAGTTTCGGACTATGGGAGACGGATAATGGCTTCTCACCAGAGTATCGCCAATGGTGTTTGCTCTTCTTGAAATTACCTGTGGTGCTTCAGCTAAATGTTTTTTGACCTCCGGGTCTGATAACAAAATTGGCCAAAAACGTTTAAAAATCATGTTCATCTCCCTCCATTGAGCATTATAGGGGGTGATAATTCTTACCTTGTTGTCAAATGTCCGATTTCGATTCTGGACAAACAAATTGCTTCGGTCCGTAGATTTGGCTCGTATATAGCCCCTCTCTATATCCGTGTCACGATAACCTCTTTGTTTAAAACGTGCTTTGAGTGTCAAAGATTCGCTCTCAAAATTGCTCGATGTATCACAAATTCGTTGTGCCCTCAAGAATTGGCCTGTTGGGATAGATCTTACTGCATGGGCGGGATGAAAGGACCTCGCGTGTAGGAGGGCATTAACAGATGTTTCTTTACGATAAACTGTTGTGTTACGGCGGCCATCAGATTGGACAAGGATCTGGATGTCCAAGAATTCCATATGTTCTTGACTGATGTTATTTGTGAGTCGGATATTAAGGTTGTTGGTATTAAGATCTTCCAGAAATCGATCCAGGTCTGTCCTTGTGCCCTGCCAAATAAAAAGAATATCATCTGACGGGGGCGTGGCTTGGAAGCCGAGCTGAATGGACGCGTGAGGGGAGAGCTCCCGTGCTAATCCCTGCTCTTAGCGACATTTACCAGCAAGAACCACATCATGAAAGCGGCATACACAGAGAACCTACCGAGGATGACCAAAAGGAGAAAGAACGTCTCCAGGCCCAAAAAATTGATGGACTTTTACTTCGGTCCGGCTACGGACCTCAGCCAAGATGGCGCCAGCCCTCATGAGGACGAACCATCTTCCCCGCGAAACCTGGGATTATCTGCTGCTACATCTAGATGGGTATACTCACCTCCGCGGCGATCGACATCAGCCCCTGCTTCCCCACAATGCAGTGTGGCAGAATCGGAAGAAAGCGGAGAGCTGCATCCACAAGCGGGGAACGCGAGGCAGCGAGCTGGAAAAGTGCAGGAGGCCTGGAGAACTCCCCCGGCTCATCACCTCTGAGCCCTGAGAAGCAGAGGCAGAGTACAACACCCGGAGGAGCCCACAACCAAAGGGCACAACACAGATCCCTGGAGGTGAGTCAGGACGAATTTTTGCAGATTCCAGCCTCAGATAAAATAATGACGGAGGCAGCGATGAAGCACATGTTGGGGGTATTACGACGCTCTTTTCAATCTGACATCAGTGCACTCTTAAAGCCCATCTCGGCTGAATTAGAACAAACAGGCACAAGGGTAAACCATCTTGAAGTCAAAATGGGAGAAATGGTATCCTCACATAACAACCTCATAGATGCCCACTATGAACTTGAGGAGGAAGTTAGGAGTATTCAAAGCAAGATGGCGGACCTAGAGGACAGGTCCCGCTGTAACAATATAAAGTTCAGGGGCATAACGGAGCAGGTGGGCCCAGCAGAGCTGACAAAATACCTGCAAGAGTTGATGAAGACCCTTCTACCAAACTGCACTCAGCAGGATCTAGAAATTGATAGAGCCCACAGACTCCCCAGACCAAAACACCTGGAGGAATCATCCCCACGGGACGTTCTGGCCCGGATTCATTTTTTCAACACAAAAGAAAAATTAATGCTAGAAGCATGCAAACGGCAGAAGATGCCTGCTCCTTATCAGGACGTTAACTTATATGCCGATCTATCTGCAGCTACTTTAAGAGCCAGACGTCAACTTTCACCTATAACAGCGGCTCTGAGGGAACTTCAGATCCCATACAAGTGGGGTTTCCCAATACGTCTACTGATTAACCGCAATGGCAGAATAAACGTCATCAGATCTCTGGAGGAAGGTATCAAGCTGCTTCAAGCCTGGGGCATCAAGATCACGGAAGCAGCATCAGCCACTAAACCATCAAAGCCTCGGAAGCTTACAGAGGAATGGCAGGTGGTGTCTCACAGAAGAAGCAGGAAGGACGAAGTCCCTTCCCCGCAGGGTAGCGGACATGGGTAGGACTTTTCTCTCCCTCATTGCTCCAGAATCGGAGCAGATTCTTTTTCGGTTCCTGAACCAATGAGACTCTATTCAGTCTCGGAACAACAGGCTGGACAATATTTCTATTCCCGTTTCTTGGAGCAGTCCGGACTGATACTGCTCTTTCAGAGTTTGGTTGGTAATGTAAATTGTATTGTATGTTATTTTAATGTTTTTTCACAGGAATTCAATATTAGCTTGTCAAGAAGCCATACGAGGAAAAATAAGAATTATAAGAAAAAGGTGTTTATGAGGGGTATAGATTACAGGGGTTCTCAAAGTATTGTAATGCTTAGGATGATAATAATACAATTGAATTGAAATTAATGTCTATGAACATGAAGGGGTTAAACAGCCCTTACAAAATATTCTATTCATACAAGAATCACACATAATGGAAAAAGATGCGCTAAGGATTAAAAACCACGCATTTCCATACATTTATATGGCGCATTTTACAAAAAAGAGTAGAGGAGTGATAATAGCAATTAAGAATACAGTCACTTTTCAAGAAATAGATGTCACAGCTGACGAGATGGGGAGATACGTCATCCTCAACTGTTTAATCAATAATGCCCCGTATACCCTTGTATCGGCATATGCGCCGAATAACAAACAAATCCGGTTCACACGCAAACTATTGAGAATAGTAAATAAGCACAAAAAGGGTACACTAATAATTGGAGGAGATCTGAATGCGACTAGCAACCCTAATCTGGATTGCTCCCCCCCCAAGCAAAAACGTCACATCGGTTTTGAGAGAGAGTGGGGAAATAATGAACTATTTGATGTATGGAGGGCACACCACAGCACAGAACGCGACTACACATATCACTCGAGTATCCATAACTCTTATTCACGAATTGATATGTTTATTGTAGATAGGGAGGCCCTATTTAAAGCAACTAACTCTAGCATAGGAACAATCTCGTGGTCTGATCACGCCCCCATTACTCTAGCTGTGGAAGGGAGCTCATTATACCCCACAACCTATCTATGGCGTTGCAGTCCTAGATTACTAAACAACCCTGAAAATAAAAAAGTCCTGGAAACAGAACTTAAAAAATTCTTTATGCAAAACCCACCAGAAAATCAATCTAGGGCCACATTATGGAATGCGCACAAAATGTTCATTAGAGGTATAGGGATAAAACTAGGGCATATTACAAAAAAGAAAAGAGAGTCCCAAATTAACACTATACTTGCTGACATCCAACGAGTAGAGGACCAAAACAAGAAGTCCCCCTCTGAGACTTTGTTAGACGAACTCAGGACTAAAAGAGATCAATTGCGCTCCCTACTTCTTCACGACTATGAGAAAAAACTACAAAATACTAAAGCGTGGTATTATTCACAAAGCAACAAAGCAGGAAAATTACTGGCCTCACAACTGAAAGCAAAGCATGCTAAATCCAAAATAGCATATCTAAAACATTCAGATCTAGGGGGAAAAATAACAAACCCAATAGACATAGCCAATAAATTCAAGGACTTTTATGCAGGGCTATATAATCTAAAGAATGACCCATCCACGTATCAACCCCGGGCCCAAGAAATCCAAGACTTCCTCCACAGCATAAAACTAAGAAAATTAAACCCTGCCCAATTGAACACCCTAAACTCTCTCCTGGCAGAAAGAGAGGTACTTGAAGCCATGAGATCTTCCCCAGCAAACAAGGCACCTGGCCCAGACGGCCTAACAGGGGAATATTATAAAGCCTTTGCAAATACTATAACTAAACTAATGACGGAATTCCTATCAGAAGCCATGGCTAATGGGTCTCTACCTGCGGAAAATCAACAGCCGTTGATTGTGACTCTTCCCAAACCGGGAAAAACCCCTGACACCCCCCAAAATTTCCGTCCCATATCGCTACTAAATGTAGATGCAAAAATTTATGCCAAGATCTTGGCTGCAAGAATAATGCCTTTTCTACCTAGCCTAATCACCCATGACCAAACGGGATTCATAAAAGGAAGACAAGGGGCAGATAACACGAGGCGCATTGTGAATATAGTACATCATCTAGAGACGGAGAGGGTGCCTTCTTTGTTGATGGCGTTAGACGCCGAGAAGGCGTTCGACCGAATATATTAGTCGTATGCCTTCTCTGCACTAGAAGCTATGGGGTTCGAGGGTACCATACTACAGGGAATACGTGCTCTATACTCTAGCCCTTCGGCAAGGGTGTTTGTTAATGGAACATTGTCGGACCCTTTCCATATAACTAATGGCACCCGGCAGGGGTGTCCGCTATCCCCGCTAATATTTATCCTATCATTAGAGCCTTTGGCTATACAAATTAGAAACACCCCACAAATAAAAGGAATAATGTTAGGTGGACAGAATCACACCATTTCTATGTATGCAGATGACATTATATTATCTTTAACAGACCCAGCATCTTCAATCAAACCTGTAATGTCCCTCTTGAGCTCATTTAGCAAAATATCATATTACAAATTAAACACCGCTAAAACCCAGGCTTTACCATTAAATATGGACAAAAAACTGGTTAAGAAAATGCAAGGGGAATACATATTCGACTGGCAGGATAATAGCATCCAATATTTAGGCCTTCAAATCACATCTTCGGTGCGACATCTGTTTAAATATAACTACGTCCCTCTCTTATCCCAGATCAAATCAGAGGCACTCCGCATTCAAAAAACTGAAATTGCATGGATAGGGAGAATAGCGGCATTTAAAATGTTGCTTCTTCCAAGGTTGCTGTACCTGTATCATACTCTTCCCATCCCAATACCCTCTAGCTTCTTTAATGAAGCTCACAAGATACTTTTCCAATGCATATGGAAAGAACACAAGCCAAGGATAGCCAAAACAACCCTAATCAAACACAAACTAGCAGGAGGAACAGGCACACCGGATCTTAGGGCATATTACCAGGCAGCAGTGCTATCTAGGGCCAGGGCATGGTGGAGAGAAGAGATGGATATACCATGGGTTCAGGCAGAACAAACCCTTTCAGGACACTACACTCTTAGAAGCCAACTATTAGCCCTCACATGGAAAATAGCTCCTACTTACCAGGTGTCCCCTCCAACAAAAGCAATAATAGATTGCTGGAAAGAACTACATGCCAGAACTCCTCCGAAAATATCTCCTGAAGCGGTAAATTTACCCACTGATGTGATAGAAATCAGCATTGGAAGACATACAATGAGACAGTGGAGAAACAGGGGTATCTTTGTACTAGGCCAGCTAACAAAGAAGCAAGTAATGATTCCCAACTCTGCAAAGGAAATTCGAACTTCCAGGTAGAGACATTTTTCTCTATCTCAGGGCAAAAAACACAGTGGAGAGTTTACTAAAGCAAGAAGTGCGTTACAATCCCAAAATACACACATTACTGTCCGCTGAAACGAAGGGACTGAAACCAATTTATAGCCTAGCATCTGAAAGCACTACTTTTCAAAAAATACGTCCAATGCAGAGTTGGGAAATTAATCTTAATAGAGTTCATGAAGACATAGATTGGGAAAAAGCTATCAAAGTATCTCATACAGCACTCAAATGTACATCACACGTGGAGAACTTTCTGAAAACATTATTACACTGGTACCTTACACCAGATAGATTACAGAAAATATACCCAGGATCCTCCCCTTACTGCTGGAGATCATGTGGAGGGAAAGGATCCCTCTACCATATATTGTGGGGTTGCCCAGAGATACAAAGCTTTTGGGAGGAGGTATATAGGGTTCTGAAACAATTGTTTCCGCACCTGCCCACACTTAATGCAGCACAAGCTCTTCTACACTTAGGAATAACAGAATTTCCAGTCCCGGCGAGAATCCTGCTATGTAAATTATTTACAATTGCAAGGGTGATAATAACCCGACATTGGAAAGAGGAAGAGCCGCCAAGAATGACGGACTACATAAGGGAAATCAATATTATATTCAGATACGAGAAATGCTTGGCTTATAGCTTATTGAAGCACCAACCAATAACATGCATTTGGGATCCATGGGCTTCACACCCATCTTGTGAGGCAACAACTTTATGAGGCACTGAGGGGATGGGGAATATGTAGATTTACTCCTTGCAAGGATATGGAATATAGATTCACAAAATTTTCACTCTGTATCAAAATCTTATGAAACCTGTGAAACGTTATTTGTTAATTCTTTGTTGTTTAATCTCTGTTGAGACATGTTAATAACAGTAAAGGCAGATTGCCTAGAGACTTGGTACATAGGTACTACATGACAGGTAATTTAATCCGAATGCATTAACAAATACGGAATATGGAGAATTATATGAGTAACATTATAAGACAAAGCTTAAGTGTAATCAAGCAAGATGTTAAGGATGAATACAATGCTACATGACTATAATGTAACATTTAATACCAACTTTATTGCATCAATGTTTGTATATGTGGTTAAAGTGGAAAAACCTAATAAAAATGATTGAAACAAAAAGAATATCATCTATGAAGCGCATCCATGAGATGACTTGTCCACATGCCCTATCCATAGCCTCTTGGACCTGATTTCTTTCCCAAAAGCCTAAAAAAAGATTCGCGTATGAGGGGGCACACGTGGCCCCCATAGCCGTCCCTCTGGTTTGTATGAAAAACCGATCTTTGAAGAGGAAATAATTGTGATCTAATATGAATCTTATTAGCACCATCAGGAATGTCACCAGGTCATCATCAAGTTCACGAATACTTAAAAAGTATTTTGCCGCTGCGATCCCCAAATCGTGGGCTATACAGGTGTATAGTCCCTCCACGTCGCATGAAACCAGAAACATGTCTGGTTCCAATATGACGTCATCCAACCGTTTCAAAACATCGGTAGAGTCACGAATGTATGAGGGAAGTTCCTCCACACACGGACGTAGATAAAAATCCACGAATCTACAAATGGGCTCACACAAACCTCCACAGCCCGACACTATAGGACGACCTGGTGGTGTTTTGGCGTCCTTATGTACCTTTGGTAAAAGGAAGTCCACTTCTAAGCCCTTGCGGATTCTAGGTGGAATAATACGTCTATCCAAGGCTGTATCCAGAATATGGACCAACTCATTTTTGAACATGTCAGTGGGATTTCCAGACAGTTGTCTGTAACACTCCTGTTGATTCAATTGTCTGAAAGCTTCTGCTTCATACATAGCAATCGGCCACACCACCACGTTTCCCCCTTTATCGGCGGGTTTCATATTTTTTAACTCACGTAAGGCCTGGCGCTGGCCACGTGTTAAGTTGTCAAACTGACGGGTCTGAGATAGTTTTCGTAACTCATTTGTGACCATCTTCACAAACATCTCTATCTCGGGACTCATTGAGAAGGGGGGAAACGTGGTGGATTTAGGTCTGATTTCAGTAGGAAATTTCGCAGGCAGGGTTACTCACCCCAGATTCTTCTTGTTCTTGTAAAAGTGATTCTAATACCCTGAGTATTTCCAGGTCTTCCGGGGCTGTAATAGAACAAGAATTATCAACGGTATTGCCACTAAAATGTTTTTTCCATAGCAGTTTCCGGGCAAACAAATACACATCTTTAAAGGGGTATTCCGGGAATATGAACGTCTGACACAAAAACCCTTGATGATGTAAATAAATGAATACAACAATACTCAATGTCATTAGTCACAAAACGGAGCTAAAATAATATGATTTTATGATTTACAAAATTTATGGCCTCTCTAAAGTTGGTGGAGTTATCACTAAGATGGCCGCCACTGGAAACTACAAGTTTCATGATCCTTTAGTTCTCAGTAACTCCTCCTACCACTTATGCTCTGCTAACAGTGATGATGTAACAGGTTTTCTTGCTCTGTTACCATAGTAATGATGTGTAACTGCCATCACCACAACACTGACCATACTGAATGCACTGCAACCAACCGGCAACAGCCAAACGTAGTGGTGATCACATGACCCTGCCCAGGCAGGTACAGGACATGTGATGTGGACATGTGACCAGTGGCCATCTTCTTTTCTGCGACGGACCGCGCGGAGGAAATTAACGGACTGATTAAAGGGCTGGTAGCATTTTAATTCTTCATTACAGTCTATGTCACCAGCATTTTCTGCCAAGGGGAGCAAAATTTTAAATAACAACTAATTACACACTAGCTTATATTTTGAGTGCCCACTTGTATATGAATTATGCTGATTCCTGGAATACCCCTTTAATTACCGTGAAATCGTCAAATGTAGCCACAGGACTAAAATTAAGCCCCAGTGACAGGAGTGAGAGTTGATCAGATGTCAATACAGGCAGTCCCCGGGTTACATACAAGATAGGGTCTGGAGGTTTGTTCTTAAGTTGAATTTGTATTTAAGTCGAAACTGTATATTTTATAATGGAAGTTCTAGGCAATTTTTTTTCTTTTGCCCCAGTGACAATTGGAGTTTCAAAATTTTTGGTGTAATTGGACCAAGAATTATCAATAAAGCTTCATTACAGACATCTTACAGCTGATCACTGCAGTCTGGGACTGTAGTAAAGCATCCAGAGAGCTTCACCAGAGGTCACAGTGGGCAGAGGGGTCCGTCTGTAACTATGGGTTGTCTGTAAGTCGGGTGTCCTTAAGTAGGGGACCGCCTGTATAATATTTGAGAGGTTGATTACCTTAAGCTTCCCACTTGTGAGTTCCTGTTGATTATTATATTTCCGTTTCATCGGAGTTCCACGGTTTTGCTGCGATAGGGGTCTCCATCCAGAATGCCCTTCTGCTGCAGAGTTTGAGGAATCCGAGGCTGCCGTATCTATTGAGGTTGTTGATCCCGACCTCCTTATTGGACGTGATGGATTCACACGTTGCCATCGGTACGCACGTTGTTTCTGAAAATCCTCCATATCCCTGTGACATTTCTTAGTTTTTACTGCCTGCGTATCTTTTTCCCACTTCATGCATTAATTATTCAAATCTTGTTCAAACTTGCTCAGATTGTCTGGTGACAATAGGAGTTTAATTTTGTCTTGCATTGTGGCTAGTTCAAGTTCAATGTTTTCTAATTTCTTTTTTTCAATACCAATCAGGATTTCAATAAAGGTGCGGGAACAGGTGTTACATGTTTCCTCCCACCGTTTTCTGATAACCTCATCATCCAATGCAAATGAGGGGTACACCTGTACCCTAAGACCTCTAGGTACAAGATCTTTAGCCAAATACTGCTCCAGTGCAGCCTTGTTTTCTTAGGAGGTTTTTTAGGGAAGTTTGGGCCTCCTTAGTCTCATCATTCCCTGATCTAGAGCCATGTGAGTCACAATTAAAAACTTGAGTAACCATAGACAACCAATTCGATTCCCTGCTTCGAAAATCCATAGTCAGCGTAGGGTATATCTATAATCAAATGCAAACAATCAATACCAAAAAGAAGATAACCACTACACAAGTGACGTGTCCCTATACTGAAAACGAAACACAATACCATGTATTAATTTTTATGAATTTTGTAATATACATTTTTTATCACTCATGGTTGAGCCTGTTGATATTTGGCCATATTTAACTTTTACTCGCCACTACTTACTCTCCATATTATTCACTAATGCCCAGTCTTTATTGCTAGGCATTTCATTTTTGCGGAGAGGTCTCCTTGTTATGAATCATAAATCATATACACAATATTCATTTGTACACTCTTATATTAATTTGGTCAATGCAACAACATAGGGCGTAGTAATTAAAAATTAAAAATTCATTATATTATAATGATGCAATTATCATGTATCTCCCAATCACATCACGGTTTTTCTTTGTTCTTTTGTCTTTCACTTATTATTTTCTCACATTTTTCCACGTGCACTTCACTTTTTTTCACACATGGTGTAGAATGCGCATCACGGACACTTATTTATTATAATCTAATATTATAGGTAGCATGATGGTATGTGAGAACATAATCTGTTTTGCCAGGGTTCCTCATCACTTATGAGGTATACTTACCGAGGGTCCATCTCCTGGTTTGCCCAATTCCAATATGGACGGCTGAAGCGCATTGTTCCGGTGCGCATGCGTGTTCCGAACTTCCGGTCCGTACTTCCGGTGAACGATGACGGGCTAGTGTTGCGCGCCATGCGTTTTCCGCGGTCTGGGCCTGATGTTTCTGGGGCGTGCGTGGTGACCGGACCAATGCGCTCACACACACTGCCGATCCAATCCCTACTCATCAAGGTAATTTTTATGAATACACAAAGTGTTTCTATTGGCCCTTGCACAATCTGTGGGAGGTCTCCCGGTCATATATACTCTCCTCTTGCCCTACTGCAGCACATCCCCTTGAGGAAGCGACGGCGAAACGTACGTCGGGGTGCTGCGGTGGTGGTCCTTAGAGTCGTTTTGGTAGAGTGGTAGGCCTTTGTATATGTAATGCCCCTTTTTTCTTTTGGGCGAATTGACTATTGGGCCTGGGTACTCTAACAGATACGTGTACTGTATTTTCTATATTTACTCTTATACCTATTTAGGTGAAACTGTGTATTTATTTACCACCACCGCTCTTGTGTGTTTGTTGTTGTGTATTTTAGCGATGTTTTTAAAATTGTGTTGTCCTTTTTGGTACCTTGTGGGAATAAAATTTGATTATTGTATTTTTGTTGTTTTATGTATCGTGATTTTTTGATGAATATAGTCCTGATTACTATTGTTGGTATTGTGAGATCCCTGCAGGACCCCCAGCGCTGCGGCTGGGACGTCAGAGAGGAGCTGGAGGACACCAAGAAGGGTCTGAAGAGGCACTTTGAGGAGGAATCCAGACGAATCATCTTTTGTGCCAAAGTGGACAACCTGGAGAAGGGTGAGAAGTGTAACTCTTTCTTTTTCAGGAAAGTCCATGCCGGCCACAGGCCCGGAACGAACTATGAGACGAAAGCGGATGCATGCAGAGGGGGAAGAGCGCCGTCAAGGGAGTCGTCAGCGGCTTTTACGGCGGCCTTTACTCCCGCAAGCACGGACGATGAAGCCGCCGAGAGGTTCCTGTCAGGTATCGCTAACACCCTTGATCCTGCAGGTGCCGAGGCCACGGACACCCCTCTGACGGCGGCCGAGCTTCTCTCTGCCGCTAAATCCTTCAGACCCGGCAGGACTCCAGGCAGTGACGGTCTCCCGGCCGAGCTCTACGTAACGCTGGGGGATCTCATCTGCCCGGACCTGCTGGAGCTCTACGAAGAGATGGTAGTGGAGGGCAGGATGCCGCCGTCCCTGAGGCAGGGACTGATCACGGTCTTGTACAAGCACAAGGGAGAGAGATGCGACCTGAAGAACTGGCGTCCCATCTCTCTGCTCAACGTGGACTACAAGATCCTGGCCAAGGTGCTTGCCAACAGGCTGAAGGGAGTCATCGGAGAGATTGTCCACCCGGACCAGACCTGCGGCGTTCCGGGCAGCCAGATTGCGGACAACCTGGCCCTGGTGAGGGACACCCTGCACTACGTCGGAAGCCGCCGCGTCCGCGCGGCCCTGGTCAGCCTGGACCAGGAGAAGGCCTTCGACCGTGTCTCTCACCTCTTCATGAGCCAGGCCCTGTGCAGGTTCGGGTTGGGTAAGATGTTCTGCTCTTATGTTGACCTAATGTACCTTGATATCCACAGCTCGGTGTTGGTGAACGGCTGGAAGACTGACCCCTTCCCTGTGCTTTCGGGGGTCAGGCAAGGCTGTCCTCTTTCACCCCTTCTTTTTGTTTGCTTTATAGAACAGGGATCAGAGGGATCACATCACCAGGACCAGGACGCGACAAGGTCAAGTGCTTTCTGTACATGGACGACGTGACGGTCTTCTGCTCCGACTGGAGCTTGGTGACGGCGCTCGTCCAGACCTGCGAGGAGTTCGGACAGGCTTCGGAGGCAAAAGTCAACTGCGGGAAGTCGGAGGCCATGCTTTTCGGAGACTGGCAGCTTGCTTCTTCTGCCCCCTTCCCCTTCACCATTCAGCAGGACTTCATGAAGATTCTGGGAGTCTGGTTCGGGAAGGAAGGCGCAGCCCTAAAGACCTGGCAAGAACGCTTGGCCAAAGTCAACACCAGAGTCACCCTGTGGAGCCTCAGACAGCTCTCCTTGGAGGGGAAGACGCTCGTCCTGCGTAACGAGGTGCTGCCCATACTCCAGTACGTGGCTCAGGCATGGCCGCCCCCGGCCCCCGTCTGCAAGGCCGTTACCAGGACCGTTTTTCATTTTGTTTGGGGCTCAAAGATGGACCGGGTCAAGCGAGCGGTCATGTTCAAGGAGCCAAGCAAGGGGGGCAAAGGTGTCCCCGACATCTCCACTTTGCTCTGGATCTTCTTTGTTTGCGACTGCGTGCGCAGGACCCTGAGGAACGCTGCAAGATCCGCGGGAAAGTCCATGTCCCGCTTTTTCCTCCTGCCCCTCTGGAGGGGCCTGGGCTGGGACAAGTGGGACAGCTCCATCCCTTACAACTGGGACACGCCCTGGTACTACGGCCAGGCCGTCTGCTTTGTGAGGGAGCACCAACTGGAGGGACTCAAGCCCGACCTGTGGAAACCAAAGACCGTGCATAAGCTCATCCGAGCCAAAGATTTGTTGGAATTTGTCCCAGGAGTCACCCAGGACATGGCCTAGACCATCGGGGCCAACATGTCCTGGGCCAGACTGCTCAACAGGCACAAGGATATATCGTGGATGGCCATCCAAGGGGGGCTGCCCCTGCAAGCCTTCACGTATGCCAGAAGACTGAGCAACACCCTCTATTGCCCCAGGTGCCCCTGGATGGAGGAGACTCCGTTGAACGCCCTGGAGCCCCATTTCCAAGACTATGTGTCAAGGATCTCTATGACGCACCACGCGGTGCTTTATGGGCTGTGTCCAGGGCACTCATGCCATAGAGGATATCCAGACCGCCTGGCTCCTTATAAATTGCTATAAGGACGTCATCTGGTACGCCAGGAGACTCTTTACTTGGCACAAGACAGCCTTGACAACACCAGCCTACTGGATTATTCACTAGCAGGGAGACAGTGAGACAAGAAGGAGAAGCTCCACTCAGGAAGCTCCTCTCCCCTCTGCTAAGGTTTACCGAGCAGCGGCAATGACAACGAAGCTGCAGTGCCTTAGCAGGAGTCTATGTCTTATCTGTGAGAAAACAGTAAGAGCAAGCCATGCTAAAGACTATCTGAATTTGTACCCCCTGCTGTGAGCCAGGTTCGCCTCCCCGGGCTCGTTATTCGAGACAAACTTTTCCCTATGCTCGAGTGCTCGTCTCGAATAACGAGCCCCATTGAAGTCAATGAGAAACTCAAGCATTTTTCAAGGGGACCAAGGGTCTGCACAGGGAAGCTTGGCCAAACACCTGGAAACCTCAGAAAATGATGGAAACACCACGGAAATGGACAGGAAACAGCAGGGGCAGCATGCATGGATGCCTCTGAGGCTGCTTAATCGCACCATTATGCCAAAATTATGGGCAACAGCATGGCCATGAGAGAGTGACCGAATGAGGCTAGATGGCATCTAAAACATCCAATAATTGACCCTGACACTATAGAGGACGGCATGCAGAGGAAGCGGCAGCAGCGGCAGGCTAGAGAGTGTCATGGCGACATACCCTAAATGGACTCAGGCTTCAAACCAATGGGTGGCAGAGAGGAACCAAAGGAGGTGAGCAAGAAGCGCTGAAATGATTTCCTATGTCAACAAAAGGTTGACGGTATATTTAGTCGATAACACAGCATGGTGGCGACATAGTGACCAAGTTCCATAACGTATCTGGTGAAACAACCGAAAAATGAGCCTGACACAGCTCGTTTGAAAAGGGGACGACATGTGGAGGCAGCCATGGAGACGACTTCCATGATTAAGAGTGACAGTATGGGGTATCCATATTGCTTCTATGATTGAAACTTCAGGTCTCCAGCATGGCGGCGACAGATGGGCCGAGTTCCATTATGTATCTGGTGAAACACCTGAAAATTCTGCCTGACACAGCTCGTTTGATAAGGGGATGATGTGCTGTATATCCTCTCGTGCTCCAGCGTCTGGGGTATAGAGAGTTGAAAGTTGCACATGGAGACATTGGTGGACGCTGTGGAGGATCGTGGAGGCAAAATGGACAGGAAACAGCAGGGGCAATATGCATGGATGCCTCTGAGACTGCCTAATCTTGGGATGGAGCTGGCGCTCTGCTGCCAGGCGAGCTTTCGCCTATCCAAGCCCCTGTCTCTCGGCTACTCCCCAAACAGCACTTCTAAGAACCTTTTGTATAAGAAATAATATCGGTAAATGATAAAAGTTTGCCAGTATATTTTGTGGATAACACAGCAGGGTGGCGACAAAGTTAACAAGTTTGATGTGGAAGCCATGAAAACAACCCAAAATTCTGCCTGACACAGCTCGTTTGATAAGGGGACGATGTATGGAGGCAGTAAGGTAGTAGTAGTAGATTAAAGGTGCTGCAATTAAAACTATGTTAGTTGGCTCTTGGGATGGAGCTGGCGGTCCGCTGCCAAACGAGCTTTTGCCTGCCCAAGCCCCTGTCTCTCGGCTCCTCCCCAAACAGCTCCCTGTTTAGTAGATGCTGAAAACTTTACTAACAATTAACACCCCCACAGACAGCTCATTGACACTGTGTGACTGACCACAGGTTCTGAGTCATTAGTGGCATCTAGTACCTTATAGATGACAATCTCTTCCATCAGTAGGACTTTATTCCGACGATATCTTCAGCTCCGTGCAGCACATCTCCACCCGGTGTCCCTAAAAATACCACAGTCACTTAGAGTATAAAGTCTCCTGGATAACAACACTGTGCTCCTAAATAATATATACCCCTCACAACTCAACTGAACTCACTCTCCACACATATAAAACATCCCTTCATTATATATATATTATATATTTAAATTCTACTGGAATGATCGCATGCACAGCACACCAATCAATATACAGCCCCCACCTTAGTAATATACTGAAACCCATATACAGCCCCCTATCGAGCTTAGTAATAAACTGTATCCCATAAACAGCCTCCCAAGCTTAGTAATATACTGTATCCCATATACAGCCCCCCAGCTTAGTTATATACTGTATATGCCCCAGCTGAAATCTGGCCCCATATAAATATATACAGCCCCCCCAGGAAAAAAAGAATCTGGCCCCATGTAAAATATATAGCCCCCCTCCCCCCCCAGAAAAAAACAATTCTGGCCCCATACAATATATATATATCACTTCCCCCAGTATAAAACGATTCTGGTCCAATATTATATATTCAGCACCCCCCCACAGTATAAAATGTTTCCTGACCCATATAAAATACACAGCACAACCCCCCCCCCCCGTATAAAATGTTTCTGGACCCATATGAAATACACAGCACGACCCTCCACCCCCCCCCCATTTAAAACGTTTCTGGCCCCATATAAAATACACAGCACACCCCCTCTACCCCCCCACAGTATAAAACGATTTTGAGCCCATATAAAATACACAGCACCCCCCTTATAAACCATTCTGGTCCGATATAATTAATATAAATATGTATAGAAGCCTCACCACCCCGACTCCGTTATATTAGTATTCTCCCCTTAGCCACATTTAATTAACAAAAGTACAGGAAAAATAATAAAAATTATACTCACCTGCAGGCCGGCTGCTCACACAGCACGTGGCTCCCATCTTCTCGTGGCTCTTCTTTGAGCCACGGCTCTGCACAGTGACACAGGCGGCCCGTGTCGCTGCATTGAACGGTGTGATGCTAGCAGCAGGAAAGGCGCTGCATTGCTCCGCATATAAATAGTCCTGTGTCTTAAAGAGACAGGTGCCAATCATTTAGCTGGTGGGCGATTCGGGTGTCAACGGGCGCCTGAATAGTCCACATTAGAGCAGCAAATTTTGCCGCTCTTTAAAGGGCTTTGCATTCTGCCCCCTGAGGCGAGATTTTCATCTCGCCTCAAGGCAGATGCGGCCCTGGCCCCTGGGTCTTCTCCTGTTGTGAGTACTCCTTTGCTCAGGAATCTGATGCAGATAATATGCAATGACTTCCAACCTTAGGAAGTAGTGGAGAGAACAATGAAGCAGTGCTGTCATATGAAGTCTAGGTCCTCTCCTGATGTCAGATGTGCTTGCCTCAGGACCCAGGGCTGTGCATCCCACAGAACTATGGCAGAGCATGGGACATTATACTGGGAACAGCAGAGGATAGATGAAATGTAAATATATAATTTTTGTGTCTGGGGTCAGGATCTATTTTTTTGCCTGCTCTAGGGGTCTGATTAATTTCTTGTTAATCTTGATCTCCATTTTAATCCTTTTCTGCTCTCATTTTATTTGTATGAATCTAGGTTCTCTGGGATTTTTTTTTTGTCAGGGGTGTCCATTATTATCTATGTCTGCTCTGGAGATGGGGGGGGGGGGCTATGATATTATTATATATCTAATATGGGGTCATCATTATAATATGCATTTGCTCTGGGGTCTGCATGGTATCACAAGCCCCTGGTGGACAGACATCTCCTTCGCTATGCTGGTAGCTGTATCAAATGGGGTTTTATCACAGATTTCTGAAAACCTGCAATCTGAATCTTCAGTGAGCTAGCAAGTTGGCATTCAGCAAAGATTCAAGAGTAAAAACCAGATTAGGGGGAAGGGAAATGGGAATCATCCACTTGTTTATTTTATTTATTAATACAACATTTGTTAAAAAGTTAGTGACCAGCATAATGGAAACCTTACAGTAAATTTATTAAAGGACAAACTTCAGAAGGCTGGCCCAGCCTTAGAATTATCGATGCTAAAAGTCCAGGTAGAATCAGCAATCCTGAGAAGTCTTGTTTTATTCCACTAAAAATTATTAAATAATTCTTTCATGGAGGGGGTGAAACATTGATGTGCTGCTTTTACCTCGGATTTTTGGATTGATACATCAAGAACCTAATACTAAACAGAAGTACACCGAGCGGAGGGTAGTGTATACTCCCTACCTTAACCACCAGGTCAACAAAGAATATAAAAAGTACAAAACGGTGGAGGACCTAACTTTAGAGATGAGCGAGCACTAAAATGCTCGGGCACTCGTTATTCGAGACAAACTTTTCCCGAACTTTCTCGAACTTTTACCGATGAAGTCAATGGGAGACCCGAGCATTTTTCAAGGGGACCAAGGCTCTGCACAGGGAAGCTTGGCCAAACACCTGGGAACCTCAGAAAAGGATGGAAACACCACGGAAATGGACAGGAAACAGGGGCAGCATGCATGGATGCCTCTGAGGCTGCTTAATCGTACCATTATGCCAAAATTATGGGCAACAGCATGGCCATGACAGAGTGACTGAATGAGGCTAGATAGCATCTAAAACATGCAATAATTGACCCTGACACTATAGGGGACGGCACGCAGTGGCAGCGGCAGCAGCGGCAGGCTAGTGAGTGTCATGGCGACATACCCTAAATGGACTCAGGCTTCAAACCAATGGGTGACAGAGAGGAACCAAAGGAGGTGAGCAAGAAGCGCTGAAATTATTTCCTATGTGAACAAAAGGTTGACGGTATATTTAGTCGATAACACAGCATGGTGGCGACATAGTGACCAAGTTCCATAACATATCTGGTGAAACACCCGAAAAATGAGCCTGACACAGCTCTTTTAATAAGGGGACGACATGTGGAGGCAGCCATGGAGACGACTTCCATGATTAAGAGCGACAGTATGGGGCATTCATATTGCGCTGCTATGATTGCAACTTCAGGTCTCCAGCATGGCGGTGACAGATGCGCAAATTCCATTATGTATCTGGTGAAACACCTGAAAATTCTGCCTGACACAGCTCGTTTGATAAGGGGATGATGTGCTGCATATCCTCTCGTGCTCCAGCGTCTGGGGTATAGAGAGTTGAAATGAGACATTGGTGGATGCTGTGGAGGATCGTGGAGGCAAAACAGCAGGAAACAGCAGGGGCAGCATGGAGGGATGCATCTGAGGCTGCCTAATCTTGGGATGGAGCTGGCGGTCCGCTGCCAGGCGAACTATCGCCTGTCCAAGCCCCTGTCTCTCGGCTCCTCCCCACCCAAAATGGGCCTGGGGGCCAGAAGCGTTTACTTTGAAAAAATTATAATTTTCAAAGCAGGCCGGGTCGTTTGAATATTTCACCTAGGAATAATGGAATAACATAGTGGTTCTATTTTTAGTTGTTTTTACGGAAATGGTTCCATGATTAAGAGCGACAGTATGGGGCATCCATATTGCGCTGCTATGATTGCAACTTCAGGTCTCCAGCATGGCGGCGACAGATGGGCCGAGTTCCACTATGTATCTGGTGAAAAACCTGAAAATTCTGCCTGACACAGCTCGTTTGATAAGGGGACGATGTATGGAGGCAGTGAACTAGTAGTAGATTAAAGGTGCTGCAGTTAAAACTATGTTAGTTGGATCTTGAGATGGAGCTGGCGCTCCGCTGCCAGGCGAGCTTTTGCCAATCCAAGCCCCTGTCTCTAGGCTACTCCCCAAACAGCACTTCTAAGAACCTTTTGTATAAGATCAAGTGTAGTAGCGTTCTTATAAGTTTGGGTTATGGCGGGTGAGGAGAATGTAAACAGATGCGCAGGAAGCGCTGAAATAATATCGGTAAATGATAAAAGTTTGCCAGTATATTTTGTGGATTACACAGCAGGGTGGCAACAAAGTTAACAAGTTTGATGTGGAAGCCATGAAAACAACCCAAAATTCTGCCTGACACAGCTCGTTTGATAAGGGGACCATGTATGGCGGCAGTGAACTAGTAGTAGATTAAAGGTGCTGCAGTTAAAACTATGTTAGTTGGATCTTGAGATGGAGCTGGCGCTCCGCTGCCAGGCGAGCTTTCGCCAATCCAAGCCCCTGTCTCTAGGCTACTCCCCAAACAGCACTTCTAAGAACCTTTTGTATAAGATCAAGTGTAGTAGCGTTCTTATAAGTTTGGGTTATGGCGGGTGAGGGGAATGTAAACAGATGCGCAAGAAGCGCTGAAATAAGATCGGTAAATGATAAAAGTTTGCCAGTATATTTTGTGGATTACACAGCAGGGTGGCGACAAAGTTAACAAGTTTGATGTGGAATGCCCTGTAATAGCTCTTGGGCGCTGTGCCTTTTATCGCCTAGGCTCAGCAGTTTGAGCACCGCCTGCTGTCGCTTAGCGACGGCACTGCTGCTGTGCCTAGAGCTACCGACTGATGGCGCCATGCCCACGGATGGTAATTCGGAGGAGGAGGAGGTGGAGGAGGGGTGGGAGGAGGAGGAGGTATAGTAGGCCTTTGAGACCTGGACCGAGGTAGGCCCCGCAATCCTCTGCGTCGGCAGTATATGACCAGCCCCAGGGTCAGACTCGGTCCCAGCCTGCACCAAGTTAAGTGTAGTAGCGTTCTTATAAGTTTGGGATATGGCGGGTGAGGGTAATGTAAACAGATGCGCAAGAAGCGCTGAAATAATATCCGTAAATGGTAAAAGTTTGCCAGTATATTTTGTGGATAACACAGCAGGGTGGCGACAAAGTTAACAACTTTGATGTGGAATCCATTAAAACAACCCAAATTTCTGCCTGACACACCTCGTTTGATAAGGGGACGATGTATGGCGGCAGCTATATGGACGACTTTTGGAGGTAGCAATGGAGACAACGTGTGGAGGCTGCTATGGAGACAATTTAATTTGGATAGTGCCTGTATGTGGCAGTCCAAAAAAGTTTTCAAACCAGAGGAGCAGGTAGGTGGCCCTCCAGAAAAATGAAATAGATTGAGTGCCTGTATGTGGCAGTCCAAAAAAGTTTTCAAACCAGAGGAGCAGGTAGGTGGCCCTCCAGAAAAATTGAATAGATTGAGTGCCTGTATGTGGCACTCCCAAAAATTGTTTAAAACAGAGGACCGGGTAGGTGGCCCTCCAGAAAAATTAAATGCATAAAGTACTATAGCTAGAGCCAATGGGCCCTGTCAAAAAATAGTCAGTTTCCTCTGCTTTAGTGTACAAAGAGGAGGAGAAGGAGGAAAATGAGGAGGAGGAGGAGTGCATAAATTATTCAGGTTGAGCTTCCTTCACCTGGTGGAGATTGGAAATTATGAGAAATCCAGGCTTTATTCATCTTAATAAGCGTCAGCCTGTCAGCGCTGTCAGTCGACAGGCGTGTACGCTTATCGGTGATGATGCCACCAGCTGCACTGAAAACCCGCTCGGACAACACGCTAGCGGCAGGGCAGGCAAGAACCTCCAAGGCGTACAGCGCCAGTTCGAGGCACATGTCCAGCTTTGAAACCCAGTAGTTGTAGGGAGCTGTGTGATCATTTAGGACGATGGTATGGTCAGCTACGTACTCCCTCACCATCTTTCTGTAAAGATCAGCCCTACTCTGCCGAGACTGGGGACAGGTGACAGTGTCTTGCTGGGGTGACATAAAGCTGGCAAAAGCCTTGTAAAGCGTACCCTTGCCAGTGCTGGACAAGCTGCCTGCTCGCTTACTCTCCCTCGCTACTTGTCCCGCAGAACTACGCACTCTGCCGCTAGCGCTGTCAGAAGGGAAATAGTGTTTCAGCTTGTGCACCAGGGCCTGCTGGTATTCATGCATTCTCACACTCCTTTCCTCTCCAGGGATGAGAGTGGAAAGATTTTGCTTGTACCGTGGGTCCAGGAGAGTGAATACCCAGTAATCGGTGCTGGAATAAATTCTTTGAACGCGAGGGTCATGGGATAGGCAGCCTAGCATGAAATCTGCCATATGCGCCAGAGTACCAACGCGTAAGAATTCACTCCCCTCACTGGCCTGACTGTCCATTTCCTCCTCCTCCAACTCCTCTTCTTCTGCCCATACACGCTGAACAGTGAAGGACTGAACAATGGTCCCCTCTTGTGTCTCGCCAACATTCTCCTCCTCTTCCTCCTCATCCTCCTCCACCTCCTCCGATATGCGCTGAGAAACAGACCTAAGGGTGCTTTGGCTATCAACAAGGGAATCTTCTTCCCCCGTCTCTTTTGGCGAGCGCAAAGCTTCCGACTTCATGCTGATCAGAGAGTTTTTCAACAGGCCAAGCAGCGGGATGGTGAGGCTGATGATGGCGGCATCGCCACTGACCATCTGTGTTGACTCCTCAAAGTTACTCAGCACCTGACAGATATCAGACATCCACCTCCACTCCTCATTGTAGACTTGAGGAAGCTGACTGACCTGACTACCAGTTCTGGTGGAAGTTGACATCTGGCAGTCTACAATCGCTCTGCGCTGCTGGTAAACTCTGGATAACATGGTTAATGTTGAATTCCACCTCGTGGGCACGTCGCACAACAGTCGTTGAGCGGGCAGTTGGAGGCGGCGCTGCGCTGCCCTGAGAGTGGCAGCATCTGTGCTGGACTTCCTGAAATGCGCACAGATGCGGCGCACCTTCGTGAGCAAATCAGACAGATTGGGGTATGTCTTGAGGAAACGCTGAACTATCAGATTTAACACATGGGCCAGGCATGGCACATGTGTCAGTCTGCCGAGTTGCAGAGCCGCCACCAGGTTACGGCCATTGTCACACACAACCATGTCTGGCTTCAGGTTCAGCGGTGCCAGCCACAGATCAGTCTGCGCCATGATGCCCTGTAATAGTTCTTGGGCGGTGTGCCTTTTATCGCCTAGGCTCAGCAGTTTGAGCACCGCCTGCTGTCGCTTAGCGACGGCACTGCTGCTGTGCCTAGAGCTAGCGACTGATGGCGCCATGCCCACGGATGGTAGTTCGGAGGAGGAGGTGGAGGAGGGAGGTGGAGGGGGAGGAGGAGGCATAGTAGGCCTTAAAGACCTGGACCGAGGTAGGCCCCGCAATCCTCGGCGTCGGCAGTATATGACCAGCCCCAGGGTCAGACTCGGTCCCAGCCTCCACCAAGTTAACCCAATGTGCCGCCAGTGATATATAGTGGCCCTGCCCGGCAGCACTCGTCCACGTGTCCGTGGTCAGGTGGACCTTGTCAGAAACGGCATTGGTCAGGGCACGGATGATGTTGTCTGACACGTGCTGGTGCAGGGCTGGGACGGCACATCGGGAAAAGTAGTGGCGGCTGGGGACCGAATACCGAGGGGCGGCCGCCGCCATGAGGTTGCGAAAGGCCTCGGTCTCTACAACTGGAGATGTGGACATTAAGGGCTTGGGCGTGCGGGTGGGTTGCACTATATTTCCGTTTCCGCTCCAGCGTCTGGGGTATGGAGAGCTGAACGCTGTTGGATGCTGTGGAGGATCGTGGAGGCGACGATGGGGTTTTTGTGCCAGGGTCCTGGGCAGGGGGCTGACTATCAGCTGACACAGGGGAAGGAGCAGTGGTGTGCACGGCCGGAGGTGAACGGGCTTGGTGCCACTGAGTGGGGTGTTTAGCATTCATATGCCTGCGCATACTGGTGGTAGTTAAGCTAGTAGTGGTGGAACCCCTGCTGATCCTGGTTTGGCAAAGGTTGCACACCACAGTCCGTCGGTCATTCGGTGTTTCCTTAAAGAACCTCCAGACTTCTGAAAATCTAGCCCTCGCCGCGGGAGCCCTTGCCACGGGAGCTTCACTACGTGACACATTTGGCGCTGATGCACCTGCTCTGGCCCTGCCTCTCCGTCTGGCCCCACCACTGCCTCTTCCAACCTGTTCTGGTCGAGGACTCTCCTCCGTCTCAGAAGCACTGTGTTCACCCGGCCTCTCAACCCAGCTTGGGTCTGTCACCTCATCATCCTCCGATCCCTCAGTCTGCTCCCCCCTCGGACTTCCTGCCCTGACAACAACTTCACCACTGTCTGACAACCGTGTCTCCTCATCGTCGGACACCTCTTTACACACTTCTTCCACTACGTCAAGAAGGTCATCATCACCCACAGACTGCGACTGGTGGAAAACCTGGGCATCGGAAAATTGCTCAGCAGCAACCGGACAAGTGGTTTGTGACTGTGGGAAGGGTCCAGAAAACAGTTCCTCAGAGTATGCCGGTTCAAATGCCAAATTTTCCTGGGAGGGGGCAGACTGGGGGGGGGGGGAGGCTGAGGTGCAGGAGCTGGAGGAGTGCCGATTTCGGTGACATGGGTGGACTGCGTGGAAGACTGACTGGTGGACAAATTGCTCGAAGCATTGTCGGCAATCCATGACATCACCTGTTTGCACTGTTCTGGCCTCAACAGTGCTCTACCACGAGTCCCAGTAACTTCAGACATGAACCTAGGGAGTGTAGCTCTGCGGCGTTCCCCTGCTCCCTCATCAGCAGGTGGTGTCTCACCCCGCCCAGGACCACGGCCTCTGACCCCTGCAGTAGTTGGACGCCCACGTCCCCGCCCTCGTCCTCTACCCCTAGCCCTCGGGTTAAACATTTTGAAAATGAAAGTTATAACTTTAATTTTTTTTTAACTTATTTTGTGTTTTTTTGTGTTTTTTTTGTGTTTTTTAGTTTTTAAAACCAAACGATGCTATCCTATTGCTATGGCTATTTGCTAGCCAAGTATGAAAGCACACTGCTATGCCAGATGAGATGACGCTGAGTTATGAAAAAATAAACGTAAAATAAAAAGGAAATGGCAGACTGTGCCTAATTGAAATCCAACCCCTAATAAATTTTCCCACTTCGGTCTTTGCGATGGATATGTGCGTCACTAAGCGCTAAACACAACGGTCGCAAGTCTCACTACAAATTCCTCACAATTTGGTAGTAGATGCACTGCAGCAAGGACAGCCACCAGCAGATCAACCAGAAATAAAATATATATAACGCTATTGTAGGCGTAAGTAAGCCGTTTGGATTCTCCTTTGGCTATTTTCTAGCCAAGTATGAAAGCACACTGCTATGCCAGATGAGATGACGCTGAGTTATGAAAAAATAAACGTAAAATAAAAAGGAAATGGCAGACTGTGCCTAATTGAAATCCAACCCCTAATAAATTTTCCCACTTCGGTCTTTGCGATGGATATGTGCGTCACTAAGCGCTAAACACAAAGGTCGCAAGTCTCACTACAAATTCCTCACAATTTGGTAGTAGATGCACTGCAGCAAGGACAGCCACCAGCAGATCAACCAGAAATAAAATATATATAACGCTATTGTAGGCGTAAGTAAGCCGTTTGGATTCTCCTATGGCTATTTTCTAACCAAGTATGAAAGCACACTGCTATGCCAGATGAGATGATGCTGAGTTATAAAAAAAATAAACGTAAAATAAAAAGAAACTGGCAGACTGTGCCTAATTGAAATCAAACCCCTAATAAATTTTCCCACTTCGGTCTTTGCGATGGATATGTGCGTCACTAAGCGCTAAACACAAAGGTCGCAAGTCTCACTACAAATTCCTCACAATTTGGTAGTAGATGCACTGCAGCAAGGACAGCCACCAGCAGATCAACCAGAAATAAAATATATATAACGCTATTGTAGGCGTAAGTAAGCCGTTTGGATTCTCCTATGGCTATTTTCTAGCCAAGTATGAAAGCACACTGCTATGCCAGATGAGATGACGCTGAGTTATAAAAAAAATAAACGTAAAATAAAAAGAAACTGGCAGACTGTGCCTAATTGAAATCAAACCCCTAATAAATTTTCCCACTTCGGTCTTTGCGATGGATATGTGCGTCACTAAGTGCTAAACACAAAGGTCGCAAGTCTCACTACAAATTCCTCACAATTTGGTAGTAGATGCACTGCAGCAAGGACAGCCACCAGCAGATCAACCAGAAATAAAATATATATAACGCTATTGTAGGCGTAAGTAAGCCGTTTGGATTCTCCTTTGGCTATTTTCTAGCCAAGTATGAAAGCACACTGCTATGCCAGATGAGATGACGCTGAGTTATTAAAAAAATAAACGTAAAATAAAAAGAAACTGGCAGACTGTGCCTAATTGAAATCAAACCCCTAATAAATTTTCCCACTTCGGTCTTTGCGATGGATATGTGCGTCACTAAGCGCTAAACACAAAGGTCGCAAGTCTCACTACAAATTCCTCACAATTTGGTAGTAGATGCACTGCAGCAAGGACAGCCACCAGCAGATCAACCAGAAATAAAATATATATAACGCTATTGTAGGCGTAAGTAAGCCGTTTGGATTCTCCTATGGCTATTTTCTAGCCAAGTATGAAAGCACACTGCTATGCCAGATGAGATGACCCTGAGTTATGAAAAAATAAACGTAAAATAAAAAGTAAATGGCAGACTGTGCCTAATTGAAATCAAACCCCTAATAAATTTTCCCACTTTGGTGTTTGAGGTGGATATGTGTGTCACTAAGAGCTAAACACAACGGTAGCAAGTCCCCCTGCAAATTCCTCACAATATGGTACTAGCTGCAAAAAAAAAAAAAAAAGTATAACGTTATTGTAGCCCTAAGAAGGGCTGTTGGGTTCTTGTAGAATCGGTCCTGCCTAACACTATTCTAATTGAACAGCCTAACGCTTTCCCTGACCAGCAGCAGCTCTCTCCCTAGCGGCATCCAGACACAGAATGATCCGAGCAGCGCAGGCAGGGGCTAGTCTATTCCAGGGTCACCTGATCTGGCCAGCCAACCACTGCTATCGACGTGTAAGGGTTCCACGTCATGCTGGGTGGAGTGCAGAGTCTCCTGGCTTGTGATTGGCTCTGTTTCTGGCCGCCAAAAAGCAAAACGGCGAGAGCTGCCATTTTCTCGAGCGGGCGAAGTATTCGTCCGAGCAACGAGCAGTTTTGAATACGCTAATGCTCGAACGAGCATCAAGCTCGGACGAGTATGTTCGCTCATCTCTAGTGTTTAGCATTCATATGCCTGCGCATACTGGTGGTAGTTAAGCTAGTAGTTGTGGAACCCCTGCTGATCCTGGTTTGGCACTGGTTGCACACCACAGTCCGCCGGTCATCCGGTGTTTCTTTAAAGAACCTCCAGACTTCTGAAAATCTGGCCCTCGCCACGGGAGCTTGACTACGGGAAACATTTGGCGCTGATGCACCAGCTCTGGCCCTGCATCTCCGTCTGGCCCCACCACTGCCTCTTCCAACCTGTTCTGCTATAGGACTGGCCTCCGTCTCAGAAGCACTGTGTTCACCCGGCCTATCAACCCAGCTTGGGTCTGTCACCTCATCATCCTCCGATCCCTCAGTCTGCTCCCCCCTCGGACTTCCTGCCCTGACAACAACTTCACCACTGTCTGACAACCGTGTCCCCTCATCGTCCGACACATCTTTACACACTTCTTCCACTACGTCAATAATGTCATCATCACCCACAGACTGCGACCGGTGGAAAACCTGGGCATCGGGAAATAGCTAAGCAGCAACCAGACAAGTGGTTTGTGACTGTGGGAAGGGTCCAGAAAACAGTTCCTCAGAGTATGCCGGTTCAAATGCCAAATTTTGCTGGGAGGGGGCAGACTGGGAGGAAGGAGGCTGAGGTGGAGGAGCTGGAGAAGTGCTGATTTCGGTGACATGGGTGGATTGCGTGGAAGACTGACTGGTGGACAAATGGCTAGAAGCATTGTCCGCAATCCACGACATCACCTCTTCGCACTGTTCTGGCCTCAACAGTGCTCTACCACGACTCCCAGTAACTTGAGACATGATGAACCTAGGGAGTGTAGCTCTGCGGCGTTTCCCTGCTCCCCCATCAGCAGGTGGTGTCTCACCCCGCCCAGGACCACGGCCTCTGACCCCTGCAGTAGTTGGACGCCCACGTCCACGCCCTCATCCTCTACCCCTAGCCCTCAGGTTAAACATTTTCCAAATTAAAGTGTAAACTTTAAAAAAAAAATTTTTGTGTTTATTTTTTTTTATTTATTTATTTTTTTTAAACAAAACGATGCTATCCTATTGCTATGGCTAGTTTCTAACCTACACTTTGAGTTATAAAAAGAAATAAAGGTAAAAAAAAATTAATCAGCCGACTCTGCCTAATTCTAATCAAACCCCTAATAAATTGTCCCACTTCGGTGTTTGAGGTGGATATGCGTGTCACTAAGAGTTAAACACAACGGTCGCAAGTCTCCCAGCAAATTCCTTACAATATGGTACTAGCTGCACTACTAATGCCAGCAAGCCCAGCCACAAGCAAACAAAAAAAAGGAAAATATAACGCTATTGTAGGCCTAAGTAAGCCGTTGGGGTTCTCCTATGGCTATTTTGTAGCCTACAATGAAAGCACACTGCTTTGCAAGATGACTTTGAGCTATAAAAAGAAATAAAGGTAAAAAAAAAATAAATCAGCAGACTCTGCCTAATTCTAATCAAACCCCTAATAAATTGTCCCACTTCGGTGTTTGAGGTGGATATGCGTGTCACTAAGAGCTAAACACAACGGTAGAAAGTCTCCCAGCAAATTCCTCACAATATGGTACTAGCTGCACTTCTAATGCCAGCAAGCCCAGCCACAAGCAAACAAAAAAAAGGAAAATATAACGCTATTGTAGGCCTAAGTAAGCCGTAGGGGTTCTCCTATGGCTATTTTCTAGCCTACACTGAAAGCACACTGCTGTTGGGTTCTTGTAGAATCACTCCTGCCTAACACTATTCTAATAGAACACCCTAACGCTTTCCCTGACCAGCAGCAGCTCTCTCCCTAGCGGCATCCAGACAGAGAATGATCCGAGCAGCACAGGCAGGGGCTAGTCTATTCCAGGGTCACCTGATCAGGCCAGCCAACCACTGCTATCGACGTGTAAGGGTACCACGTCATGCTGGGTGGAGTGCAGAGTCTCCTGGCTTGTGATTGGTTCTGTTTCTGGCCGCCAAAAATCAAAACGGCGGGAGATGCCATTTTCTCGAGCTGGCGAAGTATTCGCTCATCTCTACTTCTGACCCTTGCTGTATCACAGGTTTCATTGTATTGGCCTACTGAATTCACCAATACAATAGAAAGATGATGGAGAAATTTGGATTGTAGCTTCCCTCCAGGGTCCTCTGAAGAGGAATAAACAGGGGACCTAGAGCTGGAGCTCCAATGACAATCCATCTCTATCCACACCTTCTCACTCCTCCTGTCGTCCTGCAGCCAAGGGTGTAGCTTTAAAATAGCGCTGAGCAAGGCCCTTTCTGGGCTGTATTGAATCACAGGAGAAAGTCTTTAGTCCTATCTGGCAAACTCTGTTTTGGGGTGAAGGCCTGCGTGCCCACAGAAAGCTCTGAGTGCCACCTCTGGGATCAGTGCCATAGGTTCGCCACCACTGCTCTAGCGGATGCAGCGTCTCCCCAATAGTGCTCTGGGCTCTCCGGATTACCTTGTTGAGCTGGTTCTTTTCTCTACTGTTTAAGCCTCCCCCCAACAGAAAACTGCATAGACCAATATACTTGCCATCATTGTTTGGTAAAATATTTTTAATTTTAGGGTGGAGTTTTGGAATGACCTCAGCTTCATCAACAAGTGCAACCTGATCATCGCCTTTCCGCATAACCAATCAATAATGGTCCTCCATTCAAACCTGTCATAAATGTGCACCCCCAGGTACTTGGCGGGAGATGCCATTTTCTCGGGCGAGCGAAGTATTTGTCCGAGCAACGAGCAGTTTCGAGTACGCTAATGCTCGAACGAGCATCAAGCTCGGACGAGTATGTTCGCTCATCTCTACCTAACTTTTAATATATATATTAGAATAGAACGGTATAAAATGTCCAGTAAACTCCAAAAGGAGTGCAAAAGACACTAACCAGCAAGGAAAATTGCTTAGGTGCTCCTTACATAGGCACAGTATACAATGTCTTCCTTTACCCCAATGTACATAACAAGCTCACATATGGGTGGTCACATACCTGTAAACTATGAGAAGTAGGGACATCTGCTGTATGCGCTGATGAAATAAGTGATCTTCAGATGTGAACGGAGAGTTATTGACCTCAGTCTGAACCTATATCGTACAGAAGAGCAGAATAAGTGGGAAAAGGAAGGAAAAAACAATAGTGTGTCTAAAAAAAGAGAGACAGGGCATAAGAGAGCACTCTTATTGGTGTAGAGTGCGGGGTACCCTATAAAACCCTAAATGAAAAAAGGGGACTGCAGTACCCTGTTCCACACTAATGACCTCAACATCGGGCTGCAGCCCTAACCAGCTGCAACCCCACTTTAATTTGGGCCCACTGTTCCTATTTATGGGGATGGGGAGGGGGGATCCATGAAATAGTCTTGGCAAATATAGATATAAAATGTTGCAATAATTCTTGTGAACCTCTATCTATCTAACTAACCCTAGACAGTTAAAGATAGTAGGTAATAGCACTAGGTAAGCAGGTTTCAGGGTCACAACTAGAGATGAGCGAGCACTAAAATGCTCGGGTACTCATTATTCGAGACAAACTTTTCCCGATGCTCGAGTGCTCGTCTCGAATAACGAGCCCCATTGAAGTCAATGGGAGACTCGAGCATTTTTCAAGGGGACCAAGGCTCTGCACAGGGAAGCTTGGCCAAACACCTGGGAACCTCAGAAAAGGATGGAAACACCACGGAAATGGACAGGAAACAGCAGGGGCAGCATGCATGGATGCCTCTGAGGCTGCTTAATCGCACCATTATGCCAAAATTATGGGCAACAGCATGGCCATGACAGAGTGACAGAATGAAGCTAGATAGCATGTAAAACATCCAATAATTGACCCTGACACTATAGGGGACGGCATGCATAGGCAGCGGCAGCAGCGGCAGGCTAGAGAGTGGCATGGCGACATACCCTAAATGGACTCAGGCTTCAAACCAATGGGTGGCAGAGAGGAACCAAAGGAGGTGAGCAAGAAGCGCTCAAATAATATCGGTACATGATGAAAGTTTGCCAGTATATTTTGTGGATTACACAGCAGGGTGGCGACAAAGTTAACATGGAAGCCATGAAAACAACCCAAAATTCTGCCTGACACAGCTCGTTTGATAAGGGGACCATGTATGGAGGCAGTGAACTAGTAGTAGATTAAAGGTGCTGCAGTTAAAACTATGTTAGTTGGATCTTGGCATGGAGCTGGCGCTCCGCTGCCAGGCGAGCTTTCGCCAATCCAAGCCCCTGTCTCTAGGCTACTCCCCAAACAGCACTTCTAAGAACCTTTTGTATAAGATCAAGTGTAGTAGCGTTCTTATAAGTTTGGGATATGGCGGGTGAGGGGAATGTAAACAGATGCGCAAGAAGCGCATGATGCGCATGGAGCTGGCGCTCCGCTGCCAGGTGAGCTTTCGCCAATCCAAGCCCTTGTCTCTAGGCTACTCCCCAAACAGCACTTCTAAGAACCTTTTGTATAAGATCAAGTGTAGTAGCGTTCTTATAAGTTTGGGATATGGCGGGTGAGGGGAATGTAAACAGATGCGCAAGAAGCGCTGAAATAATATCGGTAAATGATAAAAGTTTGCCAGTATATTTTGTGGATTACACAGCAGGGTGGCGACAAAGTTAACAAGTTTGATGTGGAATGCCCTGTAATAGCTCTTGGGCGGTGTGCCTTTTATCGCCTAGGCTCAGCAGTTTGAGCACCGCCTGCTGTCGCTTAGCGACGGCACTGCTGCTGTGCCTAGAGCTACCGACTGATGGCGCCATGGCCACGGATGGTAATTCGGAGGAGGTGGAGGAGGGGTGGGAGGAGGAGGAGGTATAGTAGGCCTTTGAGACCTGGACCGAGGTAGGCCCCGCAATTCTCTGCGTCGGCAGTATATGACCAGCCCCAGGGTCAGACTCGGTCCCAGCCTGCACCAAGTTAAGTGTAGTAGCGTTCTTATAAGTTTAGGATATGGCGGGTGAGGGGAATGTAAACAGATGCGCAAGAAGCGCATGATGCGCATGGAGCTGGCGCTCCGCTGCCAGGCGAGCTTTCGCCAATCCAAGCCCCTGTCTCTAGGCTACTCCCCAAACAGCACTTCTAAGAACCTTTTGTATAAGATCAAGTGTAGTAGCGTTCTTATAAGTTTAGGATATGGCGGGTGAGGGGAATGTAAACAGATGCGCAAGAAGCGCTGAAATAATATTGGTAAATGATAAAAGTTTGCCAGTATATTTTGTGGATAACACAGCAGGGTGGCGACAAAGTTAACAACTTTGATGTGGAATCCATGAAAACAACCCAAATTTCTGCCTGACACACCTCGTTTGATAAGGGGACGATGTATGGAGGCAGCTATATGGACGACTTTTGGAGGTAGCAATGGAGACAACGTGTGGAGGCTGCTATGGAGACAATTTAATTTGGATAGTGCCTGTATGTGGCAGTCCAAAAAAGTTTTCAAACCAGAGGAGCAGGTAGGTGGCCCTCCAGAAAAATGAAATAGATTGAGTGCCTGTATGTGGCAGTCCAAAAAAGTTTTCAAACCAGAGGAGCAGGTAGGTGGCCCTCCAGAAAAATGAAATAGATTGAGTGCCTGTATGTGGCAGTCCAAAAAAGTTTTCAAACCAGAGGAGCAGGTAGGTGGCCCTCCAGAAAAATTGAATAGATTGAGTGCCTGTATGTGGCAGTCCAAAAAACTTTTCAAACCAGAGGAGCAGGTAGGTGGCCCTCCAGTAAAATGGAATAGATTGAGTGCCTGTATGTGGCAGTCCAAAAAAGTTTTCAAACCAGAGGAGCAGGTAGGTGGCCCTCCAGAAAAATGGAATAGATTGAGTGCCTGTATGTGGCACTCCCAAAAATTGTTTAAAACAGAGGACCGGGTCGGTGGCCCTCCAGAAAAATTAAATGCATAAAGTACTATAGCTAGAGCCAATGGGCCCCGTCAAAAAATAGCCAGTTTCCTCTGCTTTACTGTACAAAGAGGAGGAGAAGGAGGACAATGAGGAGGAGGAGTGGATAAATTATTCAGGTTGAGCTTCCTTCACCTGGTGGAGATTGGAAATTATGAGAAATCCAGGCTTTATTCATCTTAATAAGCGTCAGCCTGTCAGCGCTGTCAGTCGACAGGCGTGTACGCTTATCGGTGATGATGCCACCAGCTGCACTGAAAACCCGCTCGGACAAGACGCTAGCCGCAGGGCAGGTAAGAACCTCCAAGGCGTACAGCGCCAGTTTGTGCCACATGTCCAGCTTTGAAACCCAGTAGTTGTAGGGAGCTGTGTGATCATTTAGGATGATGGTATGGTCAGCTACGTACTCCCTCACCATCTTTCTGTAAAGATCAGCCCTACTCTGCCGAGACTGGGGACAGGTGACAGTGTCTTGCTGGGGTGACATAAAGCTGGCAAAAGCCTTGTAAAGCGTACCCTTGCCAGTGCTGGACAAGCTGCCTGCTCGCCTACTCTCCCTCGCTACTTGTCCCGCAGAACTACGCACTCTGCCGCTAGCGCTGTCAGAAGGGAAATACTGTTTCAGCTTGTGCACCAGGGCCTGCTGGTATTCATGCATTCTCACACTCCTTTCCTCTCCAGGGATGAGAGTGGAAAGATTTTGCTTGTACCGTGGGTCCAGGAGAGTGAACACCCAGTAATCGGTGCTGGAATAAATTCTTTGAACGCGAGGGTCACGGGATAGGCAGCCTAGCATGAAATCTGCCATATGCGCCAGAGTACCAACGCGTAAGAATTCACTCCCCTCACTGGCCTGACTGTCCATTTCCTCCTCCTCCAACTCCTCCAACTCCTCTTCTTCTGCCCATACACGCTGAACAGTGAAGGACTCAACAATGGTCCCCTCTTGTGTCTCGCCAACATTCTCCTCCTCTTCCTCCTCTTCCTCCTCCACCTCCACCTCCTCCGATATGCGCTGAGAAACAGACCTAAGGGTGCTTTGGCTATCAACAAGGGAATCTTCTTCCCCCGTCTCTTTTGGCGAGCGCAAAGCTTCCGACTTCATGCTGATCAGAGAGTTTTTCAACAGGCCAAGCAGCGGGATGGTGAGGCTGATGATGGCGGCATCGCCACTGACCATCTGTGTTGACTCCTGAAAGTTACTCAGCACCTGACAGATATCAGACATCCACGTCCACTCCTCATTGTAGACTTGAGGAAGCTGACTGACCTGACTACCAGTTCTGGTGGAAGTTGACATCTGGCAGTCTACAATCGCTCGGCGCTGCTGGTAAACTCTGGATAACATGGTCAGTGTTGAATTCCACCTCGTGGGCACGTCGCACAACAGTCGGTGAGCGGGCAGTTGGAGGCGGCGCTGCGCTGCCCTGAGAGTGGCAGCATCTGTGCTGGACTTCCTGAAATGCGCACAGATGCGGCGCACCTTCGTGAGCAAATCAGACAGATTGGGGTATGTCTTGAGGAAACGCTGAACTATCAGATTTAACACATGGGCCAGGCATGGCACATGTGTCAGTCTGCCGAGTTGCAGAGCCGCCACCAGGTTACGGCCGTTGTCACACACAACCATGCCTGGCTTCACGTTCAGCGGTGCCAGCCACAGATCAGTCTGCGCCGTGATGCCCTGTAATATTTCTTGGGCGGTGTGCCTTTTATTGCCTAGGCTCAGCAGTTTGAGCACCGCCTGCTGTCGCTTAGCGATGGCACTGCTGCTGTGCCTAGAGCTAGCGACTGATGGCGCCATGCCCACGGATGGTAGTTCGGAAGAGGAGGAAGTGGAGGAGGGGTGGGAGGAGGAGGAGGCATAGTAGGCCTGAAACACCTGGACCGAGGTAGGCCCCGCAATCCTCGGCGTCGGCAGTATATGACCAGCCGCAGGGTCAGACTCGGTCCCAGCCTCCACCAAGTTAACCCAATGTGCCGTCAGCGATATATAGTGGCCCTGCCCGGCAGCACTCGTCCACGTGTCCGTGGTCAGGTGGACCTTGTCAGAAACGGCGTTGGTCAGGGCACGGATGATATTGTCTGACACGTGCTGGTGCAGGGCTGGGACGGCACATCGGGAAAAGTAGTGGCGGCTGGGGACCGAATACCGAGGGGCGGCCGCCGCCATGAGGTTGCGAAAGGCCTCGGTCTCTACTAGCCTATAGGGCAGCATCTCCAGGCTAAGCAATCTGGAGATGTGGACATTAAGGGCTTGGGCGTGCGGGTGGGTTGCACTATATTTGCGTTTCCGCTCCAGCGTCTGGGGTATGGAGAGCTGAACGCTGGTGGATGCTGTGGAGGATCGTGGAGGCGACGATGGGGTTTTTGTGGCAGGGTCCTGGGCAGGGGGCTGACTATCAGCTGACACAGGGGAAGGAGCAGTGGTGTGCACGGCCGGAGGTGAACGGGCTTGTTGCCACTGAGTGGGGTGTTTAGCATTCATATGCCTGCGCATACTGGTGGTAGTTAAGCTATTAGTGGTGGAACCCCTGCTGATCCTGGTTTGGCAAATGTTGCACACCACAGTCCGTCGGTCATCCGGTGTTTCCTTAAAGAACCTCCAGACTTCTGAAAATCTAGCCCTCGCCGCAGGAGCCCTCGCCACGGGAGCTTCACTACATGAGACACATTTGGCGCTGATGCACCAGGTCTGGCCCTGCCTCTCCGTCTGGCCCCACCACTGCCTCTTCCAACCTGTTCTGGTCGAGGACTCTCCTCCGTCTCAGAAGCACTGTGTTCACCCAGCCTATCAACCCAGCTTGGGTCTGTCACCTCATCATCCTCCGATCCCTCAGTCTGCTCCCCCCTCGGACTTCCTGCCCTGACAACAACTTCACCACTGTCTGACAACCGTGTCTCCTCATCGTCGGACACCTCTTTACACACTTCTTCCACTACGTCAAGAAGGTCATCATCACCCACAGACTGCGACTGGTGGAAAACCTGGGCATCGGAAAATTGCTCAGCAGCAACCGGACAAGTGGTTTGTGACTGTGGGAAGGGTCCAGAAAACAGTTCCTCAGAGTATGCCGGTTCAAATGCCAAATTTTCCTGGGAGGGGGCAGACTGGGGGGGAGGAGGCTGAGGTGCAGGAGCTGGAGGAGTGCCGATTTCGGTGACATGGGTGGACTGCGTGGAAGACTGACTGGTGGACAAATTGCTCGAAGCATTGTCGGCAATCCACGACATCACCTGTTCGCACTGTTCTGGCCTCAACAGTGCTCTACCACGAGTCCCAGTAACTTCAGACATGAACCTAGGGAGTGTAGCTCTGCGGCGTTCCCCTGCTCCCTCATAAGCAGGTGGTGTCTCACCCCGCCCAGGACCACGGCCTCTGACCCCTGCAGTAGTTGGACGCCCACGTCCCCGCCCTCGTCCTCTACCCCTAGCCCTCGGGTTAAACATTTTGAAAATAAAAGTTATAACTTTAATTTTTTTTTTACTTTTTTTTGTGTTTTTTGTGTTTTTTAGTTTTTTTTTGTGTTTTTTAGTTTTTAAAACCAAACGATGCTATCCTATTGCTATGGCTATTTTCTAGCCAAGTATGAAAGCACACTGCTATGCCAGATGAGATGACGCTGAGTTATTAAGAAAATAAACGGCAGACTGTGCCTAATTGAAATCCAACCCCTAATAAATTTTCCCACTTCGGTCTTTGCGATGGATATGTGCGTCACTAAGCGCAAAACACAGCGGTCGCAACTCTCACTACAAATTGCTCACAATTTGCTAGTAAATGCACTGCAGCAAGGACAGCCACCAGCAGATCAACCAGAAATCAAATATATATAACGCTACTGTAGGCGTAAGTAAGCCGTTTGGATTCTCCTATGGCTATTTTCTAGCCAAGTATGAAAGCACACTGCTATGCCAGATGAGATGACGCTGAATTATTAAAAAAATAAACGTAAAATAAAAAGTAAATGGCAGACTGTGCCTAATTGAAATCAAACCCCTAATAAATTTTCCCACTTTGGTGTTTGAGGTGGATATGTGTGTCACTAAGAGCTAAACACAACGGTAGCAAGTCCCCCTGCAAATTCCTCACAATATTGTACTAGCTGCACTACTAGTGCCAGCAAGCCCAGCCACAAGCAAACAGAAAAAAAAAAGTATAACGTTATTGTAGCTCTAAGAAGGGCTGTTGGGTTCTTGTTGAATCACTCCTGCCTAACACTATTCTAATAGAACACCCTAACGCTTTCCCTGACCAGCAGCAGCTCTCTCCCTAGCGGCATCCAGACACAGAATGATCCGAGCAGCGCGGGCAGCGGCTAGTCTATTCCAGGGTCACCTGATCTGGCCAGCCAACCACTGCTATCGACGTGTAAGGGTACCACGTCATGCTGGGTGGAGTGCAGAGTCTCCTGGCTTGTGATTGGCTCTGTTTCTGGCCGCCAAAAAGCAAAACGGCGGGAGCTGCCATTTTCTCGAGCGGGCGAAGTATTCGTCCGAGCAACGAGCAGTTTCGAGTACGCTAATGCTCGAACGAGCATCAAGCTCGGACGAGTATGTTCGCTCATCTCTAGTCACAACCGGTCAAAAACCCTATATGTCATGTTTCGCTTATAGAGATAGGCTCATCAGGGGCATAATAGACCTGGTACAAATAAACCATATAGAATATAATCAGACATATGAAATGAGGAAACCAATATATAAGGCCAATACTATCATGTGTAATGGAATCTAGCAGATAACCGAACACCTGCAAACGGTAAAGTAAAAGCATGTTCTTACCAGTACAATCTGCATCCAAACTAGCAAAGATGCGTCAGGTGAAGGAGGCGATACTATAATATCTGTATATAGAAAGATACATCAATCAGTCCGGATAATAAGGGATTACAAATGCTCAGGTTTGTATTGAGCAAGAGGGTCCAAAAATCTTACCTTAGAAAGATTAGTGGCAGTGGCCGAGCAAAAAATGTCTATTTCGGAATAATGCCAAAGCAGACCTTGTTCTTGCATAGATAGTCGCCCTTTATCTGGCGTGGTGCCGAGTGTGTCAGTGGATCACATTGAGAAGGCACTCCATAGCGCTGGTTGCCGGCTGCCCACCAAGATATCATAGTATCATAGTTTATACGGTTGAAAAAAGACACTTGTCCATCAAGTTCAGCCATATAACTTGGTTTCCTCTGAAACCATGCCCCGGGAGGGACGAGTCATGTGAGCCACAAATAGGCTACAAGAAAATGGCTTCCAGATAGCACGTGTGCAGAGGGGGCGAGAGAGATCCAACATCCCAGCCAACAGCTGCGCACGATCGCTCAATGTGGAAAAAAGGGGGGGTTGCCCAATAACTCCATCAATAAGATGGGAGAAGGGCATGTACCCCTATAGCGGGTTAGAGGTAATCGAGGGTCAATGGAAAGTATCCAAATGACCCATATAATATACACAGGCAAAAAATAAGTGACACTTTAAGGCACAAATAAGTGACACTTTATTGGCCTAAAATTAGACTAAATGGGGGATTTTAGGCTGGATTCACACGACCGGTGCCCGCCGTACCGTAGCACGGCGGGCACACGGCAGCGCGCGGGGAAAGGAGGAGGGGGCTGCTCACCCCCGCCCCTCTCCATAGGGATATATGGGCGCACGGCGCCGTATGCCCTGAAACAATAGGACATGTCCTATTTTTTCATGGGGCACGGAGCAGTACGGTGCCGCACGTGTGGGCGCCGCGCGTCCATTGACGTCTATGGGGGGCGTATATTGGCCGTATATACGTCGGCCGTATATACGTCCCCCTTGCGGTAGTGTGAATGCAGCCTTACAATCTGTTTACTTGAATTACAGGACATAATGTAATATTATGTAATACAGATGGATTAAAGGACACAATATGGTATAGTGTAAAGATAAATTAGTTATAGACACTAGACAAAGCTGTATTGAGATTGTTTGTGATAATTGTCAGATCTGAGATGTAAAGGTATAATGGGAGAAGAGAATTTGTCCTAGTAGTAATGATAGTACATAAAACTAAGGCACATGAGGTAAGTTGTAACATATTAAAGAGGAACGATGGTATCTATCAGTGGGTATGAATAATGCATGATGCAAGTCATATAAAACATGCAAAACGAAGCTGCTCATTGAGACCAGAGGGAGCAATGGTTTTGAGACAGAATATCCATTGAGCCTTTTTCTGAAACAGGATCTGGTCCTAGTCTCCCCCTCTAGATGGTGGGTCAACTAAGTCTAGCCCTATAAAACGAAGTCTCTTAGTGTCCCAATTATGGGCCTCTGTGATGTGTCTGGATAGGGGGTTGTCTCTCCTATTCCTTCACCTAGATGGCCAAAATTCCCTGAGCGTCTTGCCAATATACTCCTTCCCACATATGCAGGTGGTCTGATAGATGACTCCTTTAGAATGTCAGTTGATGAACCTTCCGAATGGTGTAGGAGACACACGTAAAATTACTGGTGAAACTGCATGTATTTTGTACTACTCTAAAAAGAAATGAATAAAAATGGGGCACTATCATAGCTCCTTGTGGACCTGCAATGCAGACATATATTCAGAGATGGTATAAATTGTTGTTATAGACGACCATAGAAGTGGTGCTCAGCACACAAGGTGCAGATATCGTAGATCAATAGAAGAAGAAACAAACGCGGCACTCACCGGTTGGAAGTTTCTTTATTCCGTTTCAAGATAAAATCAGTCCAACATATTTAGTTAAAATGGGGTAGAGGTAGGAGCAGGGGATTAAGCAAAGCAACAGCCGTTTAGCGCCGTCCAGTGGCGTAACTACCGCTGTAGCAGCCATAGTGTTTGCTATGGGGCCCATGAGGTTAAGGGGCCCGGCGACGCACGGCTGAGTCATAATTTACAGATACTGTGCCCGCGGGACCCTCCCTCTGTATCCCTGCTGAGCTCATAGCCTTACGTGCCTGACCCGCCCACTGCCCTTATCTGCCGGCCGACACAGATGACAGACCAACCAAGCAACACACCCAGTGACTGACATTCCAAGCCTGTTCGCCCGCAAAACGAAACGCCCACCAAACTTCCCTTGCCCCTGCCCGCTCACAGCTCTTCCCGTGCATGTCGACCGCCCACCTGCCCGCCCAGTGAACTTTCCGCCAGCTCACAGAACTTCCCGTTCTCCCGCCCACTGAACTTGTTGCACGCCCACCCACCGAATTTATCGTCCGCCCTCCCACCGAACTTACCGTCCAACCACCCCCGCCCACCGATCTTACCGACCCGCCCATCAAACTTACCACCCGTCTGATGGCTCATTGGAAGACACCCGCCTGCTGACCCACACAGCCGCCACGCTGGACAACAAAAAAGCAAGTACTATTATTTACATGTTTCTGTGTACACACACATATATATATATATATATATATATATATATATATATATATATATATACTTATGTATATGTCTGTGTATATATATGCGTGTGTGTATATATATATATATATGTATGTGTAAATATTGCTGTATGTGTTTTTGTATATGTGTATATGTGTGTATGTGTATGTGTGTATATGCTGTATATCCTGTGTATATGCTGCATATACTGTATGTGTGTATATGCTGCATATACTGTATGTGTGTATATGCTGTATATACTGTATGTGTATGCTATATAAACTGTATGTATATGAATGTATGTCTGTACAAATTTGCATATATCTTTTAAGGGGAAGGGGGGCCCCGTGCAGAAATCTGCTATGGGGCCCCACCACTCCTAGTTACGCCCCTGGCGCCGTCCGACACTTTCTATGGCCTCTGGAGTGTGGCATCCTCACCTGGTTCTTAATGCGGCCGGTGAGACGTCTCTCCTCTAGTAACCTAGCAATCTAGACGCTATTGTGAATGGCGGAAGAACTTTTACTCAGCGGCATGCCAGGACGTTATTCAGACAGGGAAACACACAATTAAAAAACAGTTAGGAATAAGTTGGATTGTATACATCACTCTACTTCTTATCAACGAAAAGAAGTATATTTTTATACACATAGAGGACGAGCGGACATAGTAAAATACAGCCATTGGAATTAACAAGGTTGAATAAAACAAAGTAAGAATACAAAGAATATGTATATATATATTCCCTGGAATTATAAGAACACCCCATGTCATTTTTATCATTCATTCTTAGAGGGCCCATAGCATTAGTTTTCATGATCCATCGTACCTCTTTTCTCAACAATTCTTTATGGCGGTCACCCCCATTAGGCAGTACTGAGACATGTTCAATACAGCCAAAGCGGAGGATGCGCATATCTCCTCTTCCGCTTCTAACTGACAATGTTCGCTAAATCTAACATGTGGGGGTCTAATAGTCTTGCCTATATAAAAAAAGCCACAAGGACAGAAAATGACAAATACTATATATTGCGATTTGCAAGAGAAAAACTGACGTACCGGTATTCTGACTCCTCCTATACATAAATTTTTGGCTTTGATGTTTTGAGAACAAAATTTACATTGGCCGCAACAGAAATTCCCTGCCGGGGTCATTCTGTTGAGCCAACTATTTTGTAAAGGGGGTAGGCGACTACGTACCACAAAATAGTGTATACTATTTGTTTTTCTGAATGAAATAAAAGGTGGTAAAGTAGTTAATTCTTTCAGTATAGGATCCTCTGCTTGCATATACCAATTTTTACGTATTGCATTTTTAATTTTTTGAGCCATGGGACTATAGTTAAAAGTGAAACGTTTTTGTTCTTTGCGTTTTTCTTTAACGTGCTTGGGGTGTAGAAGGTCCTCTCGTTTAAGAGCTGCTGCTTTTTGAAAAGTTTCATTTATTATGTGAGATGGATAGCCTCTTTTAAATAGCCTTTTTTGAGATCCTCTGCTTGAGTTAAGAACGACTCTTCTTCACTATTTACCCGTTTAAGGCGGACAAACTGGCCATATGGAACTGCTGTCTTAACATTTGTGGATGGTAACTATCATTGTGCAAGAGACTGTTAGTGGTTGTACTTTTTCTGTAAATAGTGGTGGTCAGAGTAGAATCTTTTATCTTGTTAAGACATTAAGAAATTCACATTGTGTATTTGTGATTTTAGATGTGAAGATCATATTCATGGTGTAAGCATGAATGTAAGACATGAAATCTTAAAATTGTCCCTCCCTGACCATGCTACAAAAATGTCATCCACATATCTTAAAAATGAATGTATGTATCTGGCAAATTGATTGCCCTCTGTGAAGATGTATTTGTCTTCAAAAACGGCTAAAAAGATATATTGGACTATGTACAGGCCCTGGGTGTACCCATGGCCGTTCCATCTATTTGCTTATACCAGGATTTTTCAAAATTGATGGTGTTATTAGTAAGAATAAAGTAAATTGCATCACAAATAAAGTTTATAAAGACGCTATCTCTATTGGAATTGATGAGGACCTTCTTTACAGCTTCTGTCCCTAGTTTGTGGGGAATCCGTGTATATTAACTTTCGACGTCTATAGTGGCCAATTTAAAGCCATTTTGCCATGGTACATTTTTTAGATTGCGGAGATAATCATTAGTATCTTTCAAGCACGTAGGGATCTCTTGCAAGATAGATTGCAAAGCCAAAAATGTATGTATAGGAGGAGTCAGAATACCGGTGCGTCAGTTTTTCTCTTGCAAATTGCAATATATAGTATATGTCATTCTCTGTCCTTGTGGCTATTTTTAATTAGGCAAGACTATTAGACCCCTACATGTTAGATTTAGCAAACATTGTCAGTCAGTTAGAAGCGGAAGAGGTGCACCAAAACTAATAGAACATGTTAATAAAGTACATGGAGGAGATATGCGCATCCTCCACTTCGGCTGTGACCACCATATAGAATTGTTGAGAAAAGAGGCATGATGGATCATGAAAACTAATGCTATGGGCCCCCTAGGATTGAATGATAAAAATGACATGGGGGTCTTCTTATAATTCCAGGGAATATATTACTTACTTTGTTTTATTACTTACCTGTATCATCTTGCCCACTTGGTCTCTTCAACCTTGTTAATTCCAATGGCTGTATTTTACTATGTCCCCTCGTCATCTATGTGTGTAAAAATATACTTCTTTTAGTTCATAAGAAGTAGAGCGATGTATACAATCCAACTTATTCCTAACTGTTTTTTAATTGTGTGTTTTCCTGTCTGAATAACGTCCTGGCATGCTGCTGAGTAAAAGTTCTTCCGCTATTCACAATAGCGTCTAGGTTGCTAGGTTGCAAGAGGAGTGACGTCTCACCGGCCGCATTAAGAACCAAGTGTGGATGCCACACTCCAGAGGCTAAAGAAAGCGTTGGATGGCGCGAAACAACTGTAGCCTTGCTTAATCCCCTGCTCCTAACTCTACCCCACTTTGGCTAAATATGTTGGACTGATTTTATCTTGAAACGGAATAAAGAAACTTCCAACCGGTGAGTGCCGCAAAATCTTCTATTAATTTTGCACTACTCTGCAGGTGATACACCCACTATAGCGAAAGCAACCCTTAATTTCTCAAATAAGCCAAGATGTGGGTCCCGGGGGTCTAGTATAGTGACTGTGCACAGCTCTGTCCCTGGTGTTACGGCCACACCTGTATGTTATGCTGGGAGACTCTGAGAGGTGGTGTACAAGGTCAGGATCCATTCTCAAGATGTACAAATACTTTGACAGTATGTCCCTAATCTTGTTTGCTGCCCCAACATATGTCCCAATGAAAGAGTTTTCCTTGGGCTTAGTTTTTGGGATTAGCAAGTTAGAGCGATCAAGGCAAGTGTCCGTAGATAGGCTTTTTGCAGTATGTGGTCTGGATAGCCACGGTTTTGAAAGCGCTCCCGTAGGTCATTAGCCTGGGTTTGGAATTCACATAGTGTGGAACAGTTCCTGTGAGTTTCTCAGGTACGGTCCAAAAGGGATTCTTCTTTTCAGAGCTGGAGGATGATGGCATTCCCAAAGTAACAGTGAATTAGTGGATTTAGAGGATTTGCGATGTACACTCACCGGCCACTTTATTAGGTACACCTGTCCAACTGCTTGTTAACACTTAATTTCTAATCAGCCAATCACATGGCGGCAACTCAGTGCATTTAGGCATGTAGACATGGTCAAGACAATCTCCTGCAGTTCAAACCGAGCATCAGTATGGGGAAGAAAGGTGATTTGAGTGCCTTTGAACGTGGCATGGTTGTTGGTGCCAGAAGGGCTGGTCTGAGTATTTCAGAAACTGCTGATCTACTGGGATTTTCACGCATAACCATCTCTAGGGTTTACAGAGAATGGTCCGAAAAAGAAAAAACATCCAGTGAGCGGCAAGTCTGTGGGCGGAAATGCCTTGTTGATGCCAGAGGTCAGAGGAGAATGGGCAGACTGGTTTGAGCTGATAGAAAGGCAACAGTGACTCAAATCGCCACCCGTTACAACCAAGGTAGGCAGAAGAGCATCTCTCAATGCACAGTACATCGAACTTTGAGGCAGATGGGCTACAGCAGCAGAAGACCACACCGGGTGCCACTCCTTTCAGCTAAGAACAGGAAACTGAGGCTACAATTTGCACAAGCTCATCGAAATTGGACAGTAGAAGATTGGAAAAATGTTGCCTGGTCTGATGAGTCTCGATTTCTGCTGCGACATTCGGATGGTAGGGTCAGAATTTGGCGTCAACAACATGAAAGCATGGATCCATCCTGCCTTGTATCAACGGTTCAGGCTGGTGGTGGTGGTGTCATGGTGTGGGGAATATTTTCTTGGCACTCTTTGGGCCCCTTGGTACCAATTGAGCATCGTTGCAACGCCACAGCCTACCTGAGTATTGTTGCTGACCATGTCCATCCCTTTATGACCACAATGTACCCAACATCTGATGGCTACTTTCAGCAGGATAATGCGCCATGTCATAAAGCTGGAATCATCTCAGACTGGTTTCTTGAACATGACAATGAGTTCACTGTACTCAAATGGCCTCCACAGTTACCAGATCTCAATCCAATAGAGCATCTTTGGGATGTGGTGGAACGGGAGATTCGCATCATGGATGTGCAGCCGACAAATCTGCGGCAACTGTGTGATGCCATCATGTCAATATGGACCAAAATCTCTGAGGAATACTTCCAGCACCTTGTTGTATCTATGCCACGAAGAATTGAGGCAGTTCTGAAGGCAAAAGGGGGTCCAACCCATTACTAGCATGGTGTACCTAATAAAGTGGCCGGTGAGTGTATATTGGTGTGTAGATCCCCAGTTGTTGATTTGATAATTTTGACATCAAGGGAAGGGAGAAATGGATTTCATGGGTAAAACATAGACTCAGACTCTAAGATCTCTAACCAATTCTTCAAATGCCTCCTGGTTGCCCTTCCAAATGATAAAGATGTTGTCTATATATCTAGCCCAAAGGCTAGCCAATTCGGTACCATGTGCTTTAGCATTCTCATTGAACATACACTTATGTTCCCACCAGCCCAGGAACAGATTGGCATAGCTGGGGGCGCAAGCTCTCCCCATAGCCGTGCCCCTGATGGAAGAACAGTTTATTGTTGAATGTGAAATAGTTGTGTGTCAATGAGAATTCGAGTGCCTGTAAAACAAATTCACTGTGAGCCTGAAATTGAATACCTCTACTGTCCAAGAAGAATCTGAAGGCCTTCAGACCCAGTTTGTGTGGGATAGATGTATATTGTGCTTCTATATCGATGCTCGTTAGGAGACAGTGTGGAGAGATTTGTAGGCCTTCAATTCTTCGTAGAACAACAGCAGTGTCTTGGGTAAAGGATGGAAGTGCTGTGACAAATGGGGCCAAGAATCTATCTATGTACACTCCTAAATGGTTGCATAGGGACTGAACCCCCGATACTATGGATCTGCCTTTCAGGGGAGACACACCCTTATGAATTTTGGGCATGCCGCAGAACGTGGCTATCTTAGGGCGTTTCTGAAGGAGGAACAAGAACTCTTCTTTGGATATAATTTTGTTGTCTAGTGCTTGGTTTAGAATATCTGCAACATCCCCCACCGGGGCCTAGCCTTTTCTAGGGGGCCTGGAGACAGCCGAGGCCCGCAGTACCTGAGTGGCTGGCGGTTGCGGCCTAGGCACGCTATTGTCACGGTGCTTGGTATGGGGACCGGAGGGCTGTCCTATAGCCTGGCAGGTCTCCAGCAGGGTGGTGTTGGCAAGAAATGATGAGGGAGAGGCTGCTATAGCGGTTCTCCCTGGGGCAACCCTTTTTGGGGTATGAGTCCCAGTGCAGTGGATAGGGGGCCCGTGATGGTGACAGCCGTAGTAGCAGGGACCAGATGGAGGCAGACGTTGAACCAAAATAACTTACAGTTCTTTATTTGAACCAACAGCAGGCAACGTGCCAAATGATTCCTTACAGATGGTGGTCTTACTGAGAGTGATCTTGGGGAGTGAACCTCAGGAGTTGTGTCACCAGCCTGGATGCAGGGGCAGGCTGGGATGTAGCTGTGTCCAACACTGGAAGCTGCAGCTTTTTCCTGGATTGGTTGAGATGATGGTGGACTGACACAGTACCTCTCACTGTGTGCTCTGTAGAGGCTCTGGCCTTCTCTCTCAGAGCTGGGCCTAAAGCTTGTTGCTAAGAGCTGTTTCTCAGTCAGGAGCTGAGCCTAAAGAGCTGCTCATGAGGTGAGAGCTCAACACTAACTCTCTGTCAGCACTCACTCCTCTAACTGACTGAACTGACTGTTGGCACTCTCCAACTGTCACTTCTCCTCAGCTCCTGGTCATGTGGTTTCACTCTCCAATCACACTCCAGTTAAAAAGGTGAAACATCATTGGATGACATCAGTAAACAGGTTAACCCTTGCCTATTCAGGCAGCATCTACCGCTGCATATTACCTCTTGGTGTACTGAATGGTACAAGGGGCTTATTCACAAATACTCCTCTGCCATGCACATGGGCAGGGATATTGCATACTCCCGGGGCAATTGAAAGAGCCGCCCTCGGCTCGACTATGGACTGATTGGGGCGCAGAGGTAGATAGGGGCACTTCTGTGAAGTGCAGGCTACATGATCTGTAGGGACAAACCACCCATGGTCCTAGAGACAGGCACCTGGGTTGGTGTCGGACTAAGACAAGGACATGTAAATGCGAAGTATGACAGTTGGTCGCTAACAGGGTTTTACATAGAGACGGTCCGACACAGCCACACTACAATCTGAAAAGCCTATAAAAGGTTAGTGCAAACTACTGGCCTAAATTGACAGTGTGCAAACATTTTGGTAAATTCTCATTGGCTTAAGAGCCCAATGAGTACACATCTTAAAACATAATGTTACATAGGTAGGCTACTCAGGGTCGCAGGATAAAATGTCTCTTTACCTGAAAAGGAAAAGGCATAGTAGTGCATGCAGAATGTCTGTATCTAAAAAGGAAGGCATTAAGTGCAATATAAAAATAAGTCAATAAAGTAGCAACTTTTCCTTGGAGTTGGCAAAAGTCTCACAGAAGGTCTTTAATAGCAAAGTCCATCCTCTGGGTACAGCCCTTGATGTGGGGAAAAGTGCAATAAAGGAGCAAAGGGTCTCCTCTTTGTGTAGAGGGACAGAGTCCTTTGTAGGAATCTCTGCTGTGGCAGAGGAAGGGGTGCTATCATAGCACATGACAGCGGGCAGTTCAAGGAAAGTCTCTTGACTGAGATAAATAAGGGTGAGAGTCCCAGGAAAGTCTCTGGCTCCATAAGGTTAGCGGGCGCTCAGCCCAAGTGGGAGTAGCAGAAATAAATATACATATGTACAATAAGCACAGTACCTGGTAAGGCTTTCAGCCCATCAGGGGTTACTCAGTATCTTCTTCGGTGGTAAGTACTTCGGTGTCAGAAAAGCGTACCTTCATCCTCCTTCTGTGTGACACCAGTTGGTACTCCTGCAGGTACGCAGGAGCTTTACCTTTTGTCTCCATTTGAGACCTCCGAAGTTCCGGCTGGGAGAAGATAACAACCTCCTCATCGTCCTCCTCTGAGTCAGGCGCTGGAGTCGGAGTCTCAACTGCCTCTGATGCCTCAGGGGCTGCAGACTCTGGAGCTGGATCATCCTCCACAGGTAGCAGTATTGGAGACTGCGGTGGGGATGATGGTCTCTCCGGGGTACCTCTTACTGGAGTGAAAACAACAAAACAGAGTTGAGGCACAGTCACAAGTTCTAGGAAACTGGGGGTAGGTGAACACAAGGAGGTCTGTAAGTTGGGGGACGAGGTGAGAGGTGTAGACATAGGGGCAAAAGGACGAAGACATCTCTTCAGCCGGTTCCTATGTACCCATAGTAGTGGACGGTCTCCTCTTGAAATCTCGAAGACTTCAGGGGAGAGACTGTCCCTAACTAGGTATGGCTCATGCTCCCAACGCCCATCTAGCTTACTGGTGGGATGGTTGTTGCGCAGCCACACTCGATCTCCTGGGGCAAGAGGCTCAGCACAGGCATTACGATCGAAGTCTCTTTTTTGTGTCTCTCGGGCCTCTTCCAACCGCAGATCCACAACTTCTCTGGCATCCGCCAAGCGCCTCTGGTGTTCGTGAACCCAGTCAGTCTGGGGGAGTAAAGACTGGGAATCAGGGGACTCCATGTCCCAGGTCATATCAGCAGGGAGATGGCCGTGTCTCCCGAACATCAGATAATACGGGGTGTATCCTGTGGAGCAATGAGTGGTATTGTTGTACAGGTACACTAATTCGGGCAACAGTTTTGGCCAGTCAGCCCATTTTGCAGGGGTCAGAGTCCTCAGCATGTTGTTTAGAGTCTGATTCATCTTTTCCCAAAGCCTGTTGCCTTGGGGATGATAGGCTGTGGTCCTCAGCTTTTTACAGCCATATAGAGTGCACAGCTCTTGGAAGACTTGGGACTCAAACGCTGTTCCTTGGTCCGTAAGGATCTGGTCCGGACAGCCATAGGGGAGGATGAAGCTCTTCCACAGGGCCGCTGCGGTGGTCCTTGCAGATAGGTCTCTGACAGGTACTGCAACCACAAACTTGGTTTTATGGTCGATGATCATGAGAGCATAACTGTGACCGGATCTGCTGGGCTCCAACTTCACATGATCCAATGCCAGGATCTTTAAGGGCCGTTGGCTCACAATGGGATGTAGGGGGGCCCTTTGATTGTGTCGCTCTCCTCGAGCGATGGCGCAGGCTGGGCATTCCCGACACCAGGCTTCGATGTCGGGCTTCATGTTGACCCAGTAGAAGTGCCTTCGGAGGGTGGCTTCAGTCTTCTGAGCACCAAAGTGTCCGGACTGGTCATGGTACATATCCAGTACTATCTTGGCTTCCCTCCTGGGAATCACAATCTGGTACAGCCGGTCATAAGTGATAGGGTCCAGAGTTCTTCTCTTTAACAGGCCCTGATGCATGTTTAGAGTCTTTCTCTGGCGGCACAATTGAGACAATTCTCCATCAGCTCTTCTCCGGTGGATTCTTTCAGGCACTCGCCCACTAGAGAGATAGTCCATTACTTCTCCTATGGCGCGGCTATCAGCCTGAAGACTTATCCAGAGGTCCTTTTCCGCAGGGGGCTCTGACTCTTCTTGAAAAGTAGCTGGCGCTGCCTCTGATGGTAAGGAGTAAACTCTCTGGACATCTTGACGCACAAACCGGGCATAGAATGCTGGCATCTCCACATCTTCCCACTGAGCATCCGTGGAGGGTCCCTCCCACTGGTCAGGGAGACGGGACAGAGCGTCGGCGTTGTCATTGGTCTTACCAGCCCGGTACTTGATGGTAAAGTTGAAGTTGGCAAGTCTGGAGGCCCACCGTTGTTCCAGTGCTCCAAGACGAGCGGTGTTCAGATGCGCCAAGGGATTATTGTCTGTGAAGACAGTGAAGAAGGATGCAGCCAGGTAGTCCTTGAACTTTTCGGTCACAGCCCAGACTAACACCAGAAACTCCAACTTGAAGGAACTGTAGTTCTGGTCGTTTTGCTCCGGTTCTCGGAGGGAACGGCTGGCGTAGGCTATGAGCCTTTCAGTTCCGTTTTGGAGCTGGGATAGTACAGCCCCTAGGCCTTGCTTGCTGGCATCAGTGTATAGGGTGAAAGGCAGACTGTAGTCTGGATATCCCAACACCGGAGGCTCAGTCAACCGTTGCTTGAGCATCTGGAAGGCAGCTTCTCGTTCGGCTGTCCACTCAATGGATACTCAAGAACGTTGGCTCTCTTTTGGCAGGCCTCTTAGAAGTTCTTGCAGGGGAGCCGCCAGCTGGGCACACTTCGGGATGAAACGCCTGTAATAACTGGCAAATCCCAGGAAGCTTTTGATGTCCCGTATGGTTGATGGGGTAGGCCATTCGTGGACAGCTGCAATCTTCTCTGGATCTATCACAATTCCATGAGCGCTCACCACATGTCCCAGGTACTTGACGCTAGGTTGTAGCAGGTGGCACTTGGATGGCTTGACCTTCAACCCATGTTAGGCCAGGATTTGGAAGACTTCAGCCAGATGGTGGAGGTAGTCTTCATAAGTCTTGGAGTAGATGATGATGTCGTCCAAATATAGCAGGACGGTCTCGAAGTTGCGATGACCCAAACATCTCTCCATGAGCCGTTGAAATGTGCCTGGGGCGTTGCATAGCCCGAACGGCATGTTGTTGAACTCGAACAGGCCCATTGGGGTGGTGAAAGCCGTCTTCTCTTTGTCTTCCTGTGCCATGGCCACTTGCCAGTAGCCACTGGACAGGTCCAGGGTAGAGAAGTAGGCAGCTGACCCTAGGGCTGCGAGGGATTCCTTGATTCGAGGCAGAGGATAGGCGTCCTTGTGGGTGATATTGTTGATCTTCCTATAGTCAACACAGAATCGAAGGGTTCCATCCTTCTTTTTCACAAGGACCAGCGGGGCAGCCCATGGGCTGTGACCCTCCCGGATAACGTTGGCTGTCTTCATCTCTTGTACCAGCTTTTTCACCTCTTGGTAGCGGGCTGGAGGTATGGGCCGGTATCGCTCCTTGATAGGGGGATGAGAGCCAGTAGGGATGGTATGTTGGATCAGGGTAGTCTGCCCAAAATCCAGTGGGTGTTTGCTGAAGGCCTGGTGGTGCTTCATAACGACATCCAGGACACCTTGTACTTGGTCTGCAGGAGTAAAATCGTTGTCTCCAATATTGAGCTCAAGCCACCAGGATTGCTCGGCAGGCTCACCTTCAGCACTTTGCTTCAGTTCCAACTGTTGGGAGGCAGACAGAGAGGTTTCCACCAAGTCTTCAGGATGGACGCTGAAGAGAGTGGCTACGGCTTGGTAATTTCTCAGATCCACTGGGGAGTCTCCCACATTTAGTAGTCGAATGGGTACTTGTCCTCGAGATACAATGACTAGGCTCCTGGCGGCTAGAATGGGCAGGTCTTCATCAGCTGGTAGAGGTTCTACTATCGCCTGGTAGTCTTGACCTTGGACGCCCATGCAGGCTCGACACCATACTAACGGTTGAAGGCGGACAGGTTGGGGATCCTTGGTCCGGGCTCTGCAGATTTCTCCATTAGGGCCAGCAAACTTCTGTTGCGCCGCTAGAACCTGCATAGTCTCCTGAATTACCTTCCGGGAACCGTTGGGCACTGTTGGCAGGGAGTCGTGAAGAGCCTTCAGCACTTCAGGGTAGCAGTTGCGGAGGACATTGGTACCCAGTACCAGTGAGAAGTTCCCGTTTTCGGGCACTCGTGGCACCACTATGCCCTGTCTGGTTAATTCAGTGTCTCCAATGGTGAGTGTGGGTTCCCAGTAGCCGCGGATGGGTACAGGTTTTCCATTCGTAGCAATAATGTTCAAGTAAGCCTTGAGAGGCTGGATTAAGGATGCTCCTCCTTGGCATTTCTCGAAGGCAGCACTCCGGAGGGTGGTCACTTGAGAGCCGGTATCAATTAAGGCCGGTAGGGTAACTCCGTTGATGGTTACATGAACCATGGGACGAGTCCCCACGAACCTGGGCATCCAGTTGGTATCTCGGGGACTTACAGGTTCTTCCCTTGGAGGTCGTCCCCTAGCTCCAAGGGTTTGTCGTTTAACTGACGACATCCATCCTCTTCATGCCCATATTTACGGCAGTAGCTGCACCGCTGGCGGGGTTCCTTCTGACTCCAGGTGCTTAACGACTTCGCTTCTCTTGGGCGCTGTTTGGCCGGGGAGTCACGAGGGGTAGCTGACCTTACAGAGTTCTCTGGAGGTTTCCTCCTCATAGCGGAGACAGTCACTTCCAACTGGGTCAACCGATCGAGAATTTTATGCAGGGTGTCCGCCAGATTAGGGACCTGTCCTGCTAAGCCAGCAACTTCCGTAGCCGCAGGAGTAGGTGATGTCGACTGCGTTGGATGGCACGCTAGAGCAGATTCTTCCATTTCCACGGATTCAGGCTCTTTCTGCGGTCCAGTAGGCAGTCGGTCCCCTAATATGTCAATGGCAATTTCCTTAAACTCAAGAAAGGAGGCCTGGGCATGCTGAGAAGAGATGATCTTTAGTTGACACCTTTGATTTCTATCAACAAGTACATTAATGAATTGTTCCCTCAGGGTTTGGTTTCAGAGGTTTCAGCGTCTTTGGGCTCAAGATGGGTTATGGCCTTTCATGTCTCCTGTAGGGAGAGGGCAAAGTCTCGGAGGGACTCTTGGGGCTTCTGTCTTTTCCCGAAGAATAGCTGCTTCAACTCTGAGGGAGTACACTTATCAAAGGTGTTGCGCAGCCTATCAAGAATTTGGACCACATTCTGACGCTGTTCTCGGGGCCAAGACTTGACTTCCCGGAGAGCGGGTCCTTTCAACTGCCCGGTTAGGATGCCCACTTTCTGTTCCTCTGTGAACGGGTACAGGGCGAAGGTGGCTAACAACTTGTCAACTTGCTAACAACTGAATTCAGGGAGAGTGTGTGATTCTCCCTCGTAGTGGGGTAACAAGGGGGCCCCCAGATAGTAGGGCATAGTCAGAGGCATCATGGTGGGGGTCACAGGGACACTAGCTGTAGCAGGGCTGAAGGGACTCTCTGGAGGACTTAACATGCTCCGGTACCCTGAGGAGGGACCAGGGGATGGGACTTGCTCCAGTCCCGTATCTTCGTCCTAGGCGGACATGACTGGCTTAGCTGAGGGAAGTCTGCAGGGTTACACAATGTCCGTGGGCACTTTAAGACACAGTCACTATTCCCTGGGAGGTGAGCCAATAACCTAGCGTCGGAAACAATCTCTACCCCACTTTAACTTCCCCAGCGGTACTCACTCAGGATCAGCCGCGGTGACAGGACAGCTCCGGTGCATGAAAGACTCCGTTCCCGATGTCTGGCAGGCAGCAGGGGCTCGGTGATGCTCAGCTGTGTTCTCCTCCAGTCGCAGGACACGTGCGCCGGAACTCCGGATGAGGCGCAAGCTGCTGGCGCGGCCTGCGCCGAAATCCAAGATGGCCGATTAACCCTCTTTGTTGGCAGCCGCACACGCTCCAGCTCCTCCTCCACGGTACTTCGCGCCACTCGCGCAAGGGGCGGAGCCTAGTGACGACTCTGGAGTTCCCGCCAGTGAGGATTTGGTGGGCAGCGCCAGATGTAGCAGAGCTGACAAAGTTCTTTGCAGGGATTTAACCTCTTGAGTGCTGGAGCGGTACTCGACAGCATGTGCAAGCAGTATAACACAGTTCAAAGTAGTAATGCACACAATCACTTGGGCCTAAACCCGAATGGCAGCAGGGTTAGGGAGCACAGTCTTTGTAATAAAGTACAGTCTATAGTGCCAGTATAAGGCACAGAAGTATATATCCTGTGGTTCGTGACGCCACTTGCAACATCCCCCACCGGGGCCTAGCCTTTTCTAGGGAGCCTGGAGACAGCCGAGGCCCGCAGTACCTGAGTGGCTGGCGGTTGCAGCCTAGGCACGCTATTGTCACGGTGCTTGGTATGGGGACCGGAGGGCTGTCCTACAGCCTGGCAGGTCTCCAGCAGGGTGGTGTTGGCAAGAAATGATGAGGGAGAGGCTGCTATAGCGGTTCTCCCTGGGGCAACCCTTTTTGGGGTATGAGTCCCAGTGTAGTCGATAGGGTGCCCGTGATGGTGACAGCCGTAGTAGCAGGGACCAGACGGAGGCAGACGTTGAACGCAAACAGCAGGCAACGTGCCAAACGATTCCTTACAGATGGTGGTCTTACTCAGAGTGATCTTGGGGAGTGAACCTCAGGAGTTGTGTCACCAGCCTGGATGCAGGGGCAGGCTGGGATGTAGCTGTGTCCAACACTGGAAGCTGCAGCTTTTTCCTGGATTGGTTGAGATGATGGTGGACTGACACAGTACCTCTCACTGTGTGCTCTGTAGAGGCTCTGGCCTTCTCTCTCAGAGCTGGGCCTAAAGCTTGTTGCTAAGAGCTGTTTCTCAGTCAGGAGCTGAGCCTAAAGAGCTGCTCATGAGGTGAGAGCTCAGCACTAACTCTCTGTCAGCACTCACTCCTCTAACTGACTGAACTGACTGTTGGCACTCTCCAACCGTCACTTCTCCTCAGCTCCTGGTCATGTGGTTTCACTCTCCAATCACACTCCAGTTACAAAGGTGAAACATCATTGGATGACATCAGTAAACAGGTTAACCCTTGCCTATTCAGGTAGCATCTACCGCTGCATATTACCTCTTGGCGTACTGAATGGTACAAGGTGCTTATTCATAACTACTCCTCTGCCATGCACATTGGCAGGGATATTGCATATCCCTAATCTCACATCTCTCACATCTCTATCACACATCTTTTGGTATTGTCTAGTTTGCATGATAACGATATTCCTGCCTTTGTTGGACGGTTTTACCGTTATGTGAGGGTCCTTTTCTAGTGTGGAGAGGGCTGTAAGCTGCTGAGATCACTATGCTCAAGATCATCAAGTTCCATTTTTGCAATATGTCAATGCTGGGGACTGCTGTGGTTGGGGGAAATTTAGTGCTCTTATTATGTAGCACGGTAAAATTAGAAGATAAATTAACAATTAAGGATTCTTCACTCGACCCCTCTGGTTTCAATTTCTGAAGGGGGTATATTGGGCCTTGAGCTAAAAAAGAGGAGGAAGAAGAGGAACACGATAAGGCCAAACTGGCAGCAGAGGTGGTGGGTGGTACTTTAACCATACATGATTGGGATACAGATGATCCTCTGTCTTGCCTCTGTTGATGAACTCTTCCTCTATTCCCCCGACCTCTCCCCCTACCCCTGTGCCCCTTGGGATTAATACTAGAATCAGTGTCGGGGATGTCCGTGTCAGTGGAAATGTCAGTTTCTGGAATGGTAGTGTGGGATGCCAGATAGAGATAAGCTTTTTGTCACGAAAATCACTTAAATTTCTATTAAATTGCTTGTGCTTCAGCCAGAGCCGGATCATCATTGGCGCTATTGGAGCGCTAGCGCCGGGCCCCCGGATCCGGATTTATTGATTGGGGGCCCCCGGCCTGGCGCTCCAATAGCGCTAATGTTCAGTTTCCTGCTGGGCCCACCGACCCTCTATTCGGCAGTCGGGCAGGGGCCTCAGTCCGTCCGGACCGGAAGCTCCTGCCCGTTCCTGTATAGTGCTCGATGTGGCCGTTTCCGGCCACTCGAGCACTATTACTGGAGAGATGTGGCCGGAAGACAACCCCGGCGCACATCGCTCCAGGAGCTAGGCTGCGCGGCCGCGCACCCCTTCCTGCCCGGACGCGGCAGGAAGCTAGAAGCTGCGCGTAGCCAGAGGTGAGTATAAGGGTTTTTTTTTTAATCAAACAGCAGTAAAAACATTGTGGGGGCTTATTGTATAAAAGCATTCATTAGGGGTGAGGGGTGGTCGGCAGGAAGAACATGAAATCATTTATTGTGGTGGGCAGCATATTATATAATTCATTGTGTGGGGGGGCAGCATATCATATAATTCATTGTGTGGGGGGGCAGCATATCATATAATTCATTGTGTGGGGGGCAGCATATCATATAATTCATTGTGTGGGGGGCAGCATATTATATAATTCATTGTGTGGGGGGGCAGCATATCATATAATTCATTGTGTGGGGGGCAGCATATTATATAATTCATTGTGTGGGGGGCAGCATATTATATAATTCATTGTGTGGGGGGGCAGCATATGATATAATTCATTTTGGGGGGCAGCATATCAAATATTCATTGTGGGGGGCATCATATAATTTAGTATTAGTATTCCAATATTCATTCTATTATATTAAATTCATAAGGATCACAAATAGTTCACAAGGCGAGGGGGGGCACTATATTAGATAATTGATTGATTAGGGCAGTACATTAAGTAAATGTATTTTAAACAATTACTTGAGGTGACCAGCATCTAAAATTCATGGGGCACCACCGTATATTAGAGAGGGCTATAAATAGGTAAATTAATTAATTAAAGGGGGCAATAAAAATTAAGTCATTAATTGGGGGGCAACATATATACCACATATACTTGTGTATAAGCCGAGTTTTTCCAGCACAAAAAATGTGCTGAAAAACCTCACCTCGGCTTATACACAAGTCAATTAAAAAAAATAAACGTAATACTCACCCTCCAGCGCCCAGATCCTTGGCGCAGCTCCTGATCCTCAGCGCGACTCCTATTCTTTCTTATCTATTTCTTCTCTAGCCATCAGAGTCACGTCCATGCGTCCTGCCGGCCGGCGCACACTATGATGCGGCAGTGTCGGCGCATCATAGTGTGCATCGACCAGCAGATCGCATGGACGTGACTCTGACGGCTGTTACAGCAAATAGAAGAAAGAAAAGAAGCCGCACCGAGGATTGGGAGTGAGTGAGTATCGGCGGACGGTATTAGGTTTTTTTTTATGTGCTTGGCATACAGGGGGCTGGATGTATACTACATGGGGCTGGCTGGCTGTATACTACATGGGGCTGGCTATATACTACATGGGGCTGGTTGTATACTACAGGGGGCTGGCTGTATACTACAGGGGGCTGGCTCTATACTACAGGGGGCTGACTCTATACTACAGGGGGCTGACTCTATACTACAGGGGGCTGGCTCTACTACTGGGGGCTGGCTCTATACTACAGGGGGTTGGCTGGATGTATACTACATGGGGACTGGCTGCATACTACATGGGGGCTGGCTGCATACTACAGGGGGCTGGCTCTATACTACAGGGGGCTGGCTCTATACTACAGGGGACTGGCTCTGTACTACAGGGGACTGGCTCTGTACTACAGGGGGTTGGCTGGATGTATACTACATGGGGACTGGCTGCATACTACATGGGGGCTGGCTGTATACTACATGGGGCTGGTTGTATACTACAGGGGGCTGGCTCTATACTACAGGGGGTTGGCTGGATGTATACTACATGGGGGCTGGCTGCTTACTACATGGGGGCTGGCTGCTTACTACATGGGGGCTGGCTGCTTACTACATGGGGGCTGGCTGTATATTATATGGGGCTGGCTGTATACTACATGGGGCTGGATGTATACTACATGGGGACTGGATGTATACTACTGGGGACTGGCTGTATACTACATGGGGACTGGTTGTATACTACTGGGGGCTGGCTGGCTGTATAATACAGGTAGTTGGCTGGATGAATACTACATGGGGGCTGGCTGTATACTATATTCTGTATATATGATATATGTGGGGGCACATTGTGGACAGTTGTGGTGTGAGGGGTATATATGGTATATGTGGGGGGACAGTGTGGTCAGTTGTGGTGTGAGGGGTATATATGATATATGTTGGGGTACAGTGTGGTCAGTTGTGGTGCGAGGGGTATATATGATATATGTGGGGGCACAATGTGGTCAGTTGTGGTGTGAGGGGTATATATGATATATGTGGGGGCACAGTGTGGTCAGTTGTGGTGTGAGGGGAATATATGATATATGTGGGGCACAGTGTGGTCAGTTGTGGTGTGAGTGGTATATATGATATGTTTATATAGTTTGATGCCAACCATGTCTGTTTTATAAACCAGCAGAGATGAGTCATGGCTGGAAGAAGCCTCATGGAAGATCAGAAAGAAGGGAAGAGACAACATGAGGGACGTCACCTGTAAGTGATTGGATGACACTGCGGCCTCTGTGCTGAACTGGTATATACTACTATATGGTCACTATATGCTGGTACATACTGGTCTGTGTGTAGGTTATCATTTAGTATTGCAGTATTATTCGGTCATTATGTAGTGGTGATAATCAGGATGTAATGTTATTATTTGGGCCATGTACAGAGGTGTCATTAGTGATATTGTCCTTTGCTCGTGGTGTTTGTATAATGATAATATGGCGGTAAAGATTATCAGTAAATGGAGTATACACTTAGTAAATTATTGGTAATACTGGTCTGTGTATAGAGTCTTGTACTCATTATCAGGATGTTGGTATTATCTTTATGTTGTGGTGATGCTGTGGGCTGCATTTTGGAGGAATCATTTATAAATAGTTGCGCTATTGTTTGGAAAATTGGTCTTATGGTAGTTTTAATTGGTTACAGTATTGTGGTGCCATTATTTTATAATAGTATGGCGGGAGTATTTTTTGGTTTCTAATATCTCTAGAGCTTTGAAACAGTACCTTTTTACTTATATTGTTGTGGGAGGGGGCCCCGCATTGGCTGCAGAGCTGGGGGGGCCCCATGCTAAATGAGGTGCTCCATACCGCTGGGAACCTTAATCTGGCCCTGGCTTCAGCTCCTTGAGGTGATACTGAAATCGCTCCAGAGAAGCCTGCAGTTGTTTCTCCAGTGCTCCAAAGTTGGGATCAGTAGAGAACTTTTTAGTGATTTCTATTTGCTCTTGTAATTTTGTCTTTTCTCTTCTTGTAATAATAATTTAATGAATTTGAGAGAGCTCTCAGTAGTCTCCTTCTCCCAATGGTTTATAAATGTCAGGTTGAGATATCGGGCTGCTGGAATTAGAGGGATCCGTAGTCTTTTAGGGACTGTATTATTTTCAATGTAGTTATCTAAACCCTGTACCTCCAACCAAGCACTAGCATGGTCCTTATAGAGTTTTAGACTTTGTCTAGTGTCAATAACTACCTTATCTTTACACTATACCATATTGTGTCCTTTAATCCATCTATATTACATAATATTCTCCATTTAGCCTAATTTTAGGCCAATAAAGTATCACTTATCGTGCCATTTTTGACCGTATATATTATGTGGGTCATTTGGATACTTTCCACTGACCCTTGTTTACCTGTAACCTGCTATAGGGGTACATGCCCTTCTCTCATCTCATTGATGGAGTTATTGGGCAACCCCCCCTTTTTCCTACAGTGAGCGACAGTGCACATCTGTAGGCGTGATCCCGTATTGGCTGGGCGTGATCCCGTGTTGGCTGTGAGTGTGTGCCCGTTGCCCCTCCCTTCTCCTTCACACAGATCTCTCTTGTACCCTCTGCACATGCGCTCTCCGGACGCCATTTTCCTGTAGCCTATTTTCAGCTCACATGACTCGTTCTTCCCAGGGCGTGGTTTCAGAAGAAACCGAGTTATATCTTAGTGTGGAACAGGGTCCCCTCTTTCCCTTTAGAGTTTTATAGGATACCCCACACTCTACACCAATAAGAGTGCTCTCCTATGCCCTGTCTCTCTTTTTTTAGACACATTGGGGCACATTTACTTACCCGGTCCAGTCGCGATCCAGCGGCGGGTTCTCCGACGCTGATTCGGGTTCTGCCAGGATTCACTAAGGTCTGTGCGCCGATATTCACCAGGTGTCGCTGCTGCGCCGAGGTCCGCCGAAGTTCACCTGCTTTTTTCTGGTGTATGTGAGTGCTTGATCTTGTGACACAAATGGCTTTTTAAATTCTGCGGTTTTTCCAAATCCTTCGGGTTGTCCGATGGCCATGCCCCCGATTTCTGTCGCGCGAAAGTCGGCGCGATTGCGCCAAAAATCGATCGCGTGCGCCACAATCCCGTGAAATACAGCGCAAAGCGGAAATATTCGGGAAAAACCCGACGGATTCGCGGCTGCGGACCCTTAGTAAATGTGCCCCATTATAGTTTTTTTCCCACTTATTCTACATTCTGTTCTTCTGTACGATATAGGTTCAGACTGTGATCAATAACTCTCCATTCATATCTGAAGATCGCTTATTTCAGCAGCGCATACCGCAGATGTCCCTACTTCTCATAGTTTACAGGTATGTGACCACCCATATGTGAGCTTGTTATGTACGTTGGGGTAAAGGAAGACATTGTATGCTGTGCCTATGTAAGGAGTACCTAAGCAATTTTCCTTGCTGGTTGGTGTCTTTAGCACTCCTTTTGGAGTTTACTGTACACTTTATACCTTTATATTCTAATATATTTATTAAAAGTTAAGTTAAGATAGGTCATCCACCGCTTTGTACTTTCCAAGAACCTTATACTAGTCACAAAGTAATGGTGTATCCTTAACCCGTTAACCCGGGTGCTTAACCCGTTAAATGCCGCGGTTAGCGCGACCGCGGCATCTAACATGCCTCTGGGGGGTCTTTCCCCCACGATCGCCCCCCCCGAACCGTTTTCAGGGGGCGCCGATCGTTGCTATAGCAACTCTGGGGTCCGATCTGGACCCCAGAGTTACTTGCAAGAATTGCCGGTAAGATGGCGTCTGTGACGTCATCTTACTGGCACAGTGCCAGCCTATGCAAGTGTATAGGCTGACACTGATAATACTCTGCAATACATGAGTATTGCAGAATATTATCATGAAGAAGCAATCAGAAGATTGCTTCTTCATGTCCCATGGTATAAAAGTGAAAAAGTAAAAAAAAAATGTTATTCAATAAAAAAATAAAGTAATAAATCACTAAAAATGCCCAAACCCAAAAAGAGACATATAACTAAAAAAAAAGTCTAAATCATAACACAAACCCCACATATATAGTATCACCGCGTCCGTAACAACCCGTAGAATAAAAGTAAATCATTATTGAACCTACACGATAAACGCCGTAAAAAAAACGGCTATAAACCTTCCAAAAATTATGATTTTTAGCTATTCAATCCCACAAAAAATGCTATAAAATGCGATCAAAAAACCATGTGTACTCCAACATGATACTGGTGCAAAGCACAACATGTCCCGCAAAAAATAAGCCATCAACCAGCTCCGTAGCCAAAAAAGTAACAATGTTATGCCACTTGGAAGACGGCAATACATAAATGATAGATTTTTCCCCACATTAGGCTTTTGTTTGACAAATTTAGTAAAACGTAAGAAAATATATTCAAGTCTGGTATCCCCGTAATCGTATCGACCCATAGAATAAAGATAACATGATTATTAGTCTATACGGTGAACACCAAAAAAAAAAGAGTAAAAAATCCAGTACAGAATTGATGCTTTTCTACTCCTGCCCTCAAAAAAAGTTCCTAAATTTTCAACAATAGGTGATACCAACCCCAAAATGGTAACAATGGAAAAAGCATCTCATCGCGCAAAAAAAATGCCGTCACATGACCCCAATAACGAAAAAGCGAAAATTTTATAGCCTTCAAAAGGGGCCAATGAGGAAACTAAAATCCTGGCAGCTGCAGGGTGCTCCTTCCCTTCTGCGCCTCGCTGTGCGCCCATAAAACAAGTAACGGCCACATGTGGGGGGTCTTTGTACTCAGGAGAAATTGCAGAATAAATTGTATGGTGGGTTTTCTCTTTTTATATTTTGGAAATGTGTAAATTTTAGTGCTAAATGAACGTATAAGGGAACAATTTGACCATTCTAAATTTCACCTCCATTTTGATTCAATTACTATGAAGATCTCAAGGGGTTAACAATCTTCGTAAAAGCTGTTTCTGATAGCTTGAGGGGTGCAGATTTGAAAATGGGTTGGTTATATAGGGGTTTTGATGCTAAATATGTAAAATTTCATTCAAAACTGTATTTATCCCCAAAATAGTCAATTCTGAAAATCCGGAAAAGCGATATTCTTTTTGTAAGCCGCGTGACATCAAAATAAATTATCCAGACATATCAAAAATTATGAAAATGTAAAGTAGACAAATGGGAAATGTTATTCAGCAACTTATTTAGGTGGTAAATCTATCTGCCTGGAAACGCAATGATTTTGAATTTCGAAAATGGCAAATTTTTCAAAAAATGTATCATATTTTCTTTTTTTTTGTAAATAAACGCAAAACTTATCAGCCAAAATTTACCACTAAAATGAAGTACAACATGTGGGGAAAAAACAATCTCAGAATCGTTTTGATAAGTAACAGTGTTCAAAAGTTATAACCATATAAAGCGACGCAGGTCAGAATCCAAAAAATCGGGCTGAGCCTTAACCTGCAAAATGGCTGCGCCCTTAAGGGGTTAAAGAGATGTAATTAATGCAGCAAAATATCAGATTGATTCAGTCATTTGTATTCAGACTTTATTTGAGAAATTCCAATTGTTTCATAAAACATATCCAGCAACCACGCTCTTAATACTGCAACCATAACTGCCCCCGGAAATACTGTTGAGCTGGACCTTTCTTTATTCATTGAGAACAATTCATATACAAAAAGGGAAAGAACAAAGTTGACAGCCTGTGAAGTGAACATTTTGTGTTGGAAAGACATGTTGGACAAAGAATCTATTACCTGGAGAGTGACAAAGAGATCTTCCAGGTCGGAAATAAAGATGAGATATAGAAAAGAAAAGAAAGGGATATTGGATCGCACTTATCAAGTCTTCATTAACAATCTGTCAAAACACTGAATCACCAGGAGCTGTGACCTTACTCACTGCTGCCTAACAAAAAGATATATTATCACCACATGAAGGATCCACAGAAAGGAAACTGACAAATGTGTTTCAAGCACCTTCACTACTGTTCTGTAATTCCTATATAAAGAAGATCAGGTATAAAAACTGGAAGGTCTGCAGGCCACATCTGCTATAAATGAAGTTCTATTTTTGTTTCAAGGCACTGCGGAAAAGAAAAGTTAGGATTAAGGTAGAGTCAGAACATAAAGTAAGGAACAAAACTTTTAGCAAAAAAAACTTTCAAGTTGTTGAGTGAGGGATTTCTGAAGATGTAGAGAACATGCTATAATAAGTTCTATTGGACTTTATAACAGATTTACTAAACTGGGTAATACATTGTTTAAAGTGGGATAGAAGCTAAGCCGCAGTAACCCCTATATGCCACCACACAGAGAATGGAACCTTCTGCTTCTGGTGCTATTCTTTGTGATGGCTACTTGTAAATGTGTGCTGTTCTCAGGTCAAAACAATGAGGCACATTTACTTACCTGGTCCTGTCGCGAACCCCAAGGTGCATTGTCCGACGAGGATTCGGAGCTGCCACGATTCACATAGATCGTGCGTCCAATTTCCTGCATGTGTCGCTTCCCTGCTGAGGTCCGCCGGAGTTCACCTTCTTCTTCCTGGTGCATATAAGTGCTTGGCTTACGACACAATTTTATATGTTAAATCCCACGCATTGTCCGAATCCGTGGCCCACCACCCGATTTATGTCACATGAAAATCAGCGTCGATGCGCCAAAATCCGATTGCGGATGACAAAAAGCCCTTCTAAATGCGGCGCACATCAGAAATCGTTGGATATTCCGAAGATAGTGCGGTCCGCGGACCCTTAGTAAATGAGCCCCAATGAATCCTTGGTCCTTTGTTGCAGTCCTCTTTTATCCCTAGGCAACAAGCTTATTCCCCCTATGCTACAAGCACTTTCCCCCTAGGCAACAAGCACTTTCCCCTTAGCCAACAAGCTATTTTTCTCTCTTGGCTATGAGCATTTTTCCACTTGGTAGCATTGATTAACTATGTGTTTTTTATCAAGAAACATTTTTTTTTTAAGTAAATAAAGAGGCGGCACTCACCAGGTAAATCTTCTTATATTGAACATCCATGGGCAGGGAGGTGTGACAAGGCATCACTCACGGCGACGGGCCGTTTTGCCGCAGTCCTGCGCTTCCTCTAGCCGTGTGAGAGACGCCAGCAGCTGTAACAGATTAAATACCTAGCCGCCGACGTCATGTGTTACACTGTGTCATGTGACTGGGGGGTGTGTGCGTGCATGACGTCGCGGTCACGAGTCCGGCTGAGGTGGTAGGACACACCTCCAAAAGGCTCTGACATCGCGGAAGCGCTGTCAATACACTAGGTAAGTGCTACAATTAAAACACTTATACAGACACATAGGGGCAGATTTATCAAGCAGTCTGAAAGTCAGAATATTTCCAGTTGCCCATGGCAACCAATCACAGCTCAGCTTTCATTTCACCAGTGCTCATGAATATTTTAAAGGGGAGCTGTGATTGGTTGCTATGGGCAATTGGAAATATTCTGACTTTCAGACTGCTTGATAAATCTGCCTCACAGTGTACATAAACAAACAATGTTAGACCGTCATTGGACTTAGAAAATTGTTCAAGCAATAAGAGCCTGTGTGTACTCTATCTGGTGGGTTATCAGGTCTAGATGAAAACTGCCATGTCATTTTTATCATTTAAAGGACACCTGTCATCAGGTCTCTGCCACTAGTCCTGTCACCTCTACCTGTTGGAGCAACTCACAAGGATCCCATCCCAGCCTTTATCTAGTTATTTCATACATTAATCATTGTAAAATCATCTATTTTTTATCATGTAAATGAGGCTGGTCACATGGTCAGAGGCAGTGATGTCACCCCTGTTACCCCTCCCCTCTCCTCCCCCTGCTCATGTCTGTGTGTAATGTATAGTAAAGCATGGTTAGTGTGTGTGCTGCATCTGCTGACATGCTGCATCCTCCTAATATACAGGTGAGAGACACAGACATCAGCTACACATGAATCTGACATGTTCTGCTGTAACATGGCAGCCTGGAGCTGCTGTATCTCTCCTATACACACACACAGGCTGTAGGGGGGCGTGGCCACCAGGACCAGGAAGCATATCATTATACAGCCTCACATCATTATACAGGCTGTCAGTCAGGCACTGGGGGTGTGGCTGTGCCTCCCACTCATGAATAAGGTGGACAGCTTGAATATGATAATGACTCATTGGACATCTCACAGGTCATTTGCATACAGCTTTAGGACCTCATTGCTTAGGTTTACAGGCATGTAGAGGGACAATAAAGGGATAGAGGCAATGCTCTCTAATGGCAGTTTATGAAAATATATTTAGTTTAGGGGGGTTATTTTGCATGACGGGTTCTCTTTAACCCTATCGGGCCCTCTGCTTCTGTTTTGAGTATCCATCTTGCCTCGCGGCGAAGTAACTCCCTATGCCTATCACCTCCATCTATATTAGCCATGACACGTTCAATCCCTGCAAATGTAAGTGAGTTAGGGTCGCCAGCGTGTACATCTCGTATGTGCTTAATCAATCTCTGTGAACCTTTCCCAGATGTAATGGAATGATGGTGCTCTCTGAAACGTATGTAGAGTGGTCTAATCGTCTTGCCAATATAGAATCGTCTACATGTGCAGAATATGACATAAACTACATAGTCAGTTTTACAGCTAATGAATTGTTCCACCGTAGTGGTAATTCCACCTATGTGTAATATTCTCGTTCTCAAATCTGCAAAAATTGCAGTGATGACAGGCGAAGTTGCCTTTTGGGATCTCTCTATCCAGCCAGGTGGTTTTTTTGTCACTAAATTTGCTTCTGATTAGTAGTGGTGGGGTTACGTTTAAATGAAATCATGGGTCTATTTGCAGTGACTTTCCTTCATTCAGGGTCCCTTTCAAGTATGACCCAGTTCTTTTGTATGGCTTTACGTATGTTCCTTTCATTTGGGCAGAAATCAAAGGTGAAGGTGAATCTATCGCTGTTTCTTTTTTTCACTTCCCTCCTATGCAATAATTGATGTCTGTCTAGGTTTGCTGCTTTGTCGTAAGCTGTCTTGATGATAGTGTCTGGGTATCCCCTTAATCTAAGTCTGTCTTTCAGTTCAAGGGCTTGTTTATGAAAGGACTCATCGGAGTCATTTATGCGTCTCAAACGTACGAACTGTCCATATGGTACAGCCTTTTTTACGTGGTCAGGGTGAGCGCTATTATAATGCAATAAGGCATTCGTGGCTGTTGGCTTGCGATAGCCACTCACTTTAATTTGGTCTGCCACTACGTCAAGTTGGACATCCAGAAACTCTAGGTGTTTGTCCCCGAAATTGCATGTAAAGTGCATGTTCATCCTTTCCCCTGTATTCAAAAAGTCTACAAAATAAAAAAATTCTTGTTTGGAACCAGACCAGGCCATGAACACATCGTCAATGTACCTTAAATAAATGTGTATCTATTTAACATATGGGTTTCCAAAGTTAAGGATAAACTTACTTTCAAACACGGCCAAAAAAATATTGGCGAAGGTACATGCGACCGGTGTGCCCATGGCCGTACCTGTGACCTGGTTAAACCATTGGTTGTTAAATAAAAAAGAATTGTGGGTAAGGATCAACATAAGAGCCTCATGGACAAAGTCGATGAATGCCAAGCTTTTCCCTGCTCGGTGGAGGACTAGACAAAGCTCGGCATTCATCGACTTTGTCCGTGAGGCTCTTATGTTCATCCTTACCCACAATTCTTTTTTATTTAACAACCAATGGTTTAACCAGGTCACAGGTACGGCCATGGGCACACCGGTCGCATGTACCTTCGCCAATATTTTTTTGGCCGTGTTTGAAAGTAAGTTTATCCTTAACTTGGGAAACCCAAATGTTAAATATATACACACTGGTCTGGTTCCAAACAAGAATTTTTTGATTTTGTAGACTTTTTGAATACAGGGGAAAGGATGAACATGCACTTTACATGCAATTTCGGGGACAAACACCTAGAGTTTCTGGATGTCCAACTTGACGTAGTGGCAGACCAAATTAAAGTGAGTGGCTATCGCAAGCCAACAGCCACGAATGCCCTATTGCATTATAATAGCGCTCACCCTGACCACGTAAAAAAGGCTGTACCATATGGACAGTTTGTACGTTTGAGATGCATAAATGACTCCGATGAGTCCTTTCATAAACAAGCCCTTGAACTGAAAGACAGACTTAGATTAAGGGGATACCCAGACACTATCATCAAGACAGCTTACGACAAAGCAGCAAACCTAGACAGACATCAATTATTGCATAGGAGGGAAGTGAAAAAAAGAAACAGCGATAGATTTGACCTTTGATTTCTGCCCAAATGAAAGGAACATACGTAAAGCCATACAAAAGAACTGGGTCATACTTGAAAGGGACCCTGAATGAAGGAAAGTCACTGCAAATAGACCCATGATTTCATTTAAACGTAACCCCACCATGAGAGATCTACTAATCAGAAGCAAATTTAGTGACAAAAAAACCACCTGGCTGGATAGAGAGATCCCAAAAGGCAACTTCGCCTGTCATCACTGCAATTTTTGCAGATTTCATCTGAGAACGAGAATATTAAACATAGGTGGAATTACCACTACGGTGGAACAATTCATTAGCTGTAAAACTGACTATGTAGTTTATGTCATATTCTGCACATGTAGACGATTCTATATTGGCAAGACGATTAGACCACTCTACATACGTTTCAGAGAGCACCATCATTCCATTACATCTGGGAAAGGTTCACAGAGATTGATTAAGCACATACGAGATGTACACGCTGGCGACCCTAACTCACTTACATTTGCAGGGATTGAACGTGTCATGGCTAATATAGATGGAGGTGATAGGCATAGGGAGTCACTTCGCCGCGAGGCAAGATGGATACTCAAAACAGAAGCAGAGGGCCCGATAGGGTTAAATGATAAAAATGACATGGCAGTTTTCATCTAGACCTGACAACCCACCAGATAGAGTACACACAGGCTCTTATTGCTTGAACAATTTTCTAAGTCCAATGACGGTCTAACATTGTTTGTTTATGTACACTATGGGGCACATTTACTAAGGGTCCGCAGCCGCGAATCCGTTGGGTTTTTCCCGAATATTTCCACTTTGCGCTGTATTTCACGAGATTGTGGCGCACGCGCCGACTTTCGCGCGACAGAAATCGGGAGGCGTGGCCACCGGACAACCCGAAGGATTCGGAAAAAACGCAGAATGTAAAAAGCCATTTGTGTCGCAAGATCAAGCACTCACATACACCAGAAAAAAGCAGGTGAACTCCAGCGGACCTCGGCGCAGCAGCGACACCTGGTGAATATCGGAGCACGGACCTTAGTGAATCCCAGCAGAACCCGAATCAGCGTCGGAGAACCCGCCGCTGGATCGCGACTGGACCGGGTAAGTAAATGTGCCCCTATGTGTCTGTATAATTGTTTTAATTGTAGCACTCACCTAGTGTATTGACAGCGCTTGCGCAATGTCCGAGCCTTTTGGAGGTGTGACCTACCACCTCAGCCGGACTCGTGACCGTGACGTCATGCACGCACACACCCCCCAGTCACATGACACAGTGTAACACATGACGTCGGCGGCTAGGTATTTAATCTGTTACAGCTGCTGGCGGCTCTCACACGGCTAGAGGAAGCGCAGGACTGCGCAAAACGGCCCGTCGCCGTGAGTGATGCCTTGTCACACCTCCCTGCCCATGGATGTTCAATAAAAGAAAATTTACCTGGTGAGTGCCGCCTCCTTATTTCTACTTATTTACGTTGAAGCACTGTCCTGACAGCTGGCTGAGCACCACCGTGATATCTTTGTTTCTACCCAGTGAAGCTACACATGCCCTTGCCTCCTCCCCTGCACACACGGGTCTGGTAGTGCCGGCGGATTTCTTCAGGGGGGAGGTCTTCACCACCCCGCTTCCTTGTTGAAACCCATTTTTTTTTTAAAGAATGTGTTATTTTTTGGTTGAATAGAAAATATTTATTAAAGCATACAACGTACAATAAATCACAACGTAATTTGTCATAAGATGGAAGCAAATACTATATGGATGATACAGATGAATTGTGGTCCAGGAGGATACAGTCCATAGGAACAATTGTCATATAGGCCAGAGTACAAAGATATAGACTTGATCCACAAATAGATTCTGAGCAAGACCGTATTGCTTCCCATAAACATTTTGATAACAAAGACGTAGGGGTAGGGTAGGACGAAAGGTCACGGGGCAGACGAGGGGGGTAGGAATGGGTATGGGGTGAAGGATGCTAGAGAGAGTACGTTAAAAAGAAAAAAGGAAAGGAGAAGGGGGGGGGGGGGGAGTAGGAGGGCAAGAATCAAGAGAGAGAGAGACCAACACCAGGCCACTTCAGGAAAATGATCCCGATGTGACCCAGGCCGCGAAGGAGGGAGACTCCCTGAAGGTCACCCAGGGAGACCAGGTACTATAGAACTGTGTAATTCTGTCGTTGTCAATAGCCCTTAATTCCTTCATTCTAAATATATGATTCAAGGCAGCCACCCAATCCACTCTAGAGGGGGGAGCCGAAGATCTCCAACAGCGGGGAATAATCTGGTGGGTAGCCACGAGAAAATGGCATAGTAATCCCTTTTTGATCTCAGAGACTGGTCCATGATTAACATTCTGCCACAAGGGCGCAATGAGAGGGCAGCCCCACCAGATATGTAGCATTGAGCCAATGTCACTGTCACGGTTACACCCGCGATCCTCGGTACGGATTGGGGGTGTACCCATGCCTGCTGCTGCGGTCCCCGTTCCCCCAGCTCTCACTTACCTCTCCTGGCTCTGGCCTGCACTCTTGCTCCCAGTGTGTAGGCCGCATGCTGTTTCCATGCAGTCGCGTGCTCCTGCCACTAGAGGGGGCGCGCGCAGACTTCTCCCAGCCTTAAAGGGCCAGCGTCCTCCTTATTGGCTCTGGCATTCCTGGCTCGGCTATATAGCCTGGCGACTCCCAGCATCCCCTGATGGATCTTCATGTCCTGTTACTGAAGAGAAAGCCCTCCATGTCCCCGAGCGTTTCCAGGCGCCTCTGTGGATTCTGTGATTCCCGTGTTCCTGGTTTCCTGTGTTCCCTTGTTCTGTGTTATTCCTGTGGCGGTCCTGCATTCCTGTGGCGGTCCTGCAATCCTGTGGCGGTCATGCAATCCTGTAGCGGTCCAGTATCCTAGTGTCCTTCAGAGGTCCTGCCAGCCGTCCTTCAGAGGTCCTGCCTGCCAGCCGTCCTTCAGAGGTCCTGCCTGCCAGCCGTCCTTCAGGGGTCCTGCCTGCCAGCCGTCCTTCAGGGGTCCTGCCTGCCAGCTGTCCTTCAGGGGTCCTGCCTGCCAGCCGTCCTTCAGGGGTCCTGCCTGCCAGCCGTCCTTCAGGGGTCCTGCCTGCCTGCCTTCCCGTGGTCCTGCCTGCCAGCCGTTGTCCCCGTGTCGCTACCTTGGCTGCCACCGTTGGCCTAGTCGCACCCGTGGAGCGACCTGGTGACTCCCCGCCGCAGCAAGACCATCCCGCTTTGCGGCGGGCTCTGGCGAAGACCAGGAGTTCACTTAGACTCCGCTCCCGGGTGTGGCTAAGGTTGTTATCTCCCGCGGTGGTCCAGGGAGTCCACTTACTTAGTCCTAAGGGACTAATCCCCATAGACTGTGACAGTCACCCTCGCACCGCCAGCACTGGTCCGAGATCTGAGGGTCAATTTGCCTCAGCTTAACCGGGGTGCGATACCATTGTGAGAGAATTTTAAAGTTTAGTTCTTGGAGTCTGCAGGAAGAGGAGAGGACATGGGTTAACATGAATACATTAGACCACTGTTCCGTGGTCAGTTCCTTCTCCAATGCGGTTTCCCACGCTCTGGTATAATATGGTTTTGAGTCCCCTGTCTCCCTCTCCAAAAATACGCCATACAGAAGTTAGTTGGGTGTTAGTGAGGCATAGCTCTTGGAATGTAGTGAGGGTGGCTGTGAGGGCTGGTGTGGGTGCCAGAGAGGAAACAAAATGTCGGAGTTGTAGGTATATTAGCCAGGATCCCGGTGTGTTCCCAGTCCCTAACTTCGTGAGAGGACAGAGCCCATTTTCATCTACCACATCTCTTATTCTAGGTAGCGTGTTATCCACCCCAAGAGGGATCGGGCACTGATCCCCGGGATGAATTGTGGGTCGCCCAGGATCGGAGTCATAGGGCCTGGTACGGACACTATTTTCAGTTTAAACGCAAATTTTCTCCAACCCTTCAGGATAGTCTGCAGAGTATGTGGTAGATGAAGGGGTTGTAAAGTGACGGATTGTGGCAACAAGAAAAAACCAAGCACCTGTGGGGGGAAAATTTCCAATACTGATGTAACCCATAGTTTCGTTGTCTTCTGGTGAAAAAGATCCAAGACACATGTACCTATTGCCGCTCTATGATAGGATATGAAATCCAGCATCCCCGCCCCCTCATTTATTTTAGATCGTACAAGAAGATTCCTTCTTATACGGGGTAAGGAGCCCCGCCATACAAAGTGGCGGGCCAATTTTTGAAGGGATATGAAAAAGGCACGAGGTACATCCCAGGGAACAGTCTGGAAAAGGTATAGAAGTCTGGGTAGGATATCCATTTTTAGGACATTGATTCTCCCAAACCAGGATAAGGTCAGTGGTTGCCATTTAGTCAGGTCAGCCACTATGGCTTTCAGCAACGGTTCATGGTTGAGAGAGTATAAGCGAGAGAGATCCGAAGGGAATATGGACACCCAAATACTTAATGGACGTATCCATCCAGCGAAAAGGGAACACCGATGCCAGATGAGACGCCTCCTTTTGGGGGAGTGACACATTCAGCATCTCAGACTTCTGCAGGTTAACTTTGAAATTACTGAGTCTCCCGTACGTGTGGAATTCCTTCAATATTGCTGGGAGAGAGATACGAGGATTGGTGACAAAGGAGCAGGCCATCCGCAAATAGGGACAGTTTATGGTGAGTTTGTCCTATCAGTATTCCCTGAACATCGGGGTTGCCATGAAGCGCCGCGGCCAGGGATTCCATTACTAGGAGATATAAATAGGGCGACAGGGGGCAACCCTGCCTTGTCCCATTAGAGATAGACAGTGGTAGTGAAAGTGCACCATTAACCCTAACCCTGGCCAAAAGGCTCCGATATATGGACATGATTCTTTCTCTCATATGAGGGCCAAGGCCGATGGAGCGCAAGGTTGCCTCCAGAAACCCCCAGTGTACTCGGTCAAAGGCATTTTCAGCGTCAATGGATAATAGACACATGGGGGTTCCGGAGGTCTGGGCCCTTGCTATCAAAGAGGTAGTCTTAATTGTGTTGTCCCTGGCCTCTCGCCCCGGGACAAACCCCACTTGTTCTTGGTGTATCAAAGAAGGAATGAAGGGCTGAAGTCGGAGCACTAGGAGTTTAGAATATATTTTCGTGTCCACGTTCAACAGGGATATCGGACGGAAGTTCCCACAGTGAGTCTGGTCTCTTCCTGGTTTGGGGTTCACAGTAATGGAGGCTTGCAGGGCTTGGTTTGAAAATGGACAATTCTCAGAAATGGTATTAAAGGTTTTGGTTAGCAAGGGAATCAATTCCAGTTTGCATTTTTTTGTAAAATCTAGGAGTAAAGCCGTCAGGGCCTGGACTTTTACCCGTTTTGAGGTTTTTGACGACAAATGCAACCTCCTCTTTTGAAAAATCTTACTCCAGAGAAGAGGCCTCAGCATCCGGAATAGTGGGTAACGAGTTCGTCTCTAGATAACTGTTGATCTCCTCTGTGGAGGGTTTAGAGGATCCCAGTTGATTATCTCCAATGTTATATAACTCTGAATAGAATTTGGAGAATTCGTCTAGAATTTGGTACTCTTTATGTACCAGCCCCTTTTCCGGGATATTTATTGCAAAAATATGAGTGGTTGGGTTGCGGGGGTGGAGTGCTTTGGCTAGCCATGCTCAGCATTTGTCACCATATTCAAAGAAGCCCTTCTGCATGCGTACCCTAGCACAACGGTATTTTTGGTCTAGGATAGACAAGATCTCCTGGCGTTTGGAGGAGATTTCTGCTTTTAAGAGCTCCGAAGGGGTAGACTTATTAACGCATTCTTTGTCGGCTAAGGATCTTAATAATGTTTTAAGTTTATGGGCTCTCTCTCGTTTCAATCTAGTCCCATGTGAAATGAGGATGGATTGCAATTTACTTTTGAGAGCATCCCATGTAGCAGGAAGTGTGGAGGCATACTGCATGGGATTCTCTGAGGCGGAGCGGATTGCTGCTTTCAACTCCTCTATGCATAATTGATCATCTAATAGAAAATAAAAGTCGCCAGGTGCCTTTCCGGCCTGGGAAGGGGGAACCCTCTAGGGAGCCAAATAGCGGGGCATGATCTGACCACAGGAATGTATCTATGGAGATCTACGTCCATCACCATATTGAAGTCTCCCGCCAGAATGATGTCCAACTCATTAGCAAATTCCGCCAAGGAGCGAAGCGTTGAGACTCCAAAGGAGACCTGGTTAGAGTTAGGGAAATACGCGTTAGCAATGGTAAAGATAGCACCTCCAACACTGATTTTTAAAAACAAAAATCTACCCCCTGGATCGTATTTTGAATCTATCAGAATGTAATTCAGAGTTTTATGAAAATCAATGGAGACCCCCCTGCCTTCTTATCAGGGTGTGGACAATGGAACCATTTGGAGTATAAGTTGGTTGGGCAGTTAGGTATCGCGTTTGCCACAAAATGAGTTTCCTGAAAGAGAGCTATAAGAACTTTCTGTTTATTAAGCCTATATAAAATTTGCCCCCTTTTTGCCGGGGCATTGAGACCTTTGACATTAAAGATACAAAAAGACAGCGACAAGTTAGGCATAACTCTGTTAGTTCGTGGGGATGAAGATGAGAGAAGAAAGGCTAGAGAAGGGAGGGTATACAGTAGGTTAGGGTTAGGATAGGGAGATAAGACAGACACACCAGGCAAAAATCACAACAACAAACCAATAAGCCCTAATCTAAGTCTAAAGATCAGGGTGGGGTGTCAACTATGTATACACGAACGGGCCTGCCGTACGTGTAAGCCCCAATGGGAAACGGGTAAACTAGAGAGGAGGAGTACGCGAATACAGCATCTGCGACCCCCTATTGCCGTGAGTGAGGGAACATGAAAAAGTGAAAGCTATCTAACTTTTGCAAGAAATTTTGAAGAAAAGAGAGAAGATCACATGGTCCACCCCTGCAGGTGTAGGTTATTTCTGATGACTGATTGCACACCTGCAGCTAAAACACAATAGAATGTCAGCACAAAACTTTTGGCAACTTGACAATATGTAACACGCTATCAAAGAACTCATAAAGACATGATGTGTCACTGATTATCTGGTGCACCCTGACACCCACTTCTGCATCCGCGATCTCGGCGTCTCGGAGGTCTAGCCGGGAGTGGGGGGACACCCCCCAAACCCTCCGGTACAGGCAACCTAGGTCACTCAGTGATGATCGGAGCCGGAAAGCCCAAGGTAGCCGCTAGATCAGGAACCTCGGCTGGATGTCGTAGAGTATATCTGCCCCCTTTGTAGCGGACATGGAGACAAAATGGGAATCCCCAGGAGTATGGAATGTTCCTGTGACGGAGCTCTCCAAGTAGAGGTTTAAGGGCCCTCCGTTTAAGCAGTGTGAGACGGGACAAGTCCGGGAGTAGTTGTAAGTTTGCGCCTTGAAACTGGATGTTCTCCATATCTCTGGCTTTGGACATTATGGCATCCTTGATTTGGTATTTTTGAACCCTGCAGATGACATCTCTAGGTGGAGCCTGGTCACCGGGTTTAGCTTGTAGGGAGCGGTGTGCCCGATCCAGTTCTAGAGGCGTGTCAACCGGGATCTCGAGTATAGAATTAAATATCTGTTGAAAGGTGTCATGCAAGTGAAAGGCTTCTATTGTTTCCGGTAGGCCACGGACATGTTGTTGCGATGACCCCTGTTTTCAGTATCGTCCAACTGGTCAGCTAGAAATTGTACTTGGAAGGAATGCAGAGACAGGGTAGATTCGAGAGTGTCCATTCTGTTAGAGATGGATGCTTGACTGTCTTCTACAGTAGAAACTCTAACGGTGAGATTTTGAACGTCTTCTTTCACTGCCCCTAATTCCGCTCCGTATGACTGTTCCCATCGTGCCATGTAACTTTCCATGTCTTCCCTAGTAGGGATAGAGGGTAGGTGAGCGCGGAGGGCTCTCAACTCTGCTAGCGCCCCCAGTTCTTGTGATAAAAGGCCAGGCGGAAAGCCAGACATCATCATCTGTGATTATTGTGGCAGCAGAGAGGGGTGTGTGGATCAAGGTGACATTGTAGGTGCAGATCCACATGGATAGAGTGATGCAGACATAGAAGGTGAGGGAGGAGATGCAATGACTGCTGGGGAGCAATTTCCAGGTGTGGGTGGCCATTCCTCGCCTTGGGAAGACCAGAGGACTGGAGAGTGTGGGTTATCCAGTCCCTGGGGCAAGGAGCAGTACAGGGTCACATTTTGGTCTGGAATTGGCCTGTGGTGGGCCTCCTGTGGAGGACATGTCATGCCCTTCTGGGTGGCTTCCCCCTCCCCAGCCTCAGCAGCAGATGCTGACAATAGCCCCAAGTCGATGTTTCTGGGAGCCACGGATGACCCCAGCAGCTGGTCAGTCGCCTGGGGGCCCGGGTCCGCTGGGCCAGGTGAGGCAACCTTGTGTGAGGGAGCATGAGGTGATGCAGCTGCACTGCCATGCTCCTGCCTGATCAGCACCGCGCTCACCTCCAGGATCTCCTCTGTGCTCTGATGTGCCTGGTTAGGCTCTCTATCCACCGGAGAACGCGGGCTCCCCGCTCCGGTCCGCACATGTCTCCCTGCGGTGTCGTGCCGCGTGGTAGGCCCAGAGCCCGCCTGCGCCGCCATCTTGGAGGAAAGCGCCCCACACCGCTTCCCCAGCCAAGCGCCCGCCAGAGACCCGGGTGCCTTCTCTCGGGGAATCCTCCCCATGGGCCATATTTCCAGTTCCAGTCCCAGTACCTGGTGAGTGGTGTGGACGGGGCTGTGATGCCGGTGTGGAGGACAGCGCGGAGGTTCCCGCCGCCATGTCGGCTCCACGTGTCGCAGATGCTGAGGCTGTCACGGGAGACAAAAATCTTCCGATCCCTCGAGCAGCTGTCTTGGGCACGGTGGCACTTGGTGCATGGGGGGTTCCCCTTTTCTTGGGACCCATCGGGGTGTCTAGTATGTAGATACGCCTTTCCATACTTCGGCAACTCCCCGAAAATATTTCCTTTAGTAGTGGTGCTGATCCCTTAAATTTAATCTAAAAAAAAAAATGTAAAAGACAATTAATGTGTGGTCCCCACTTAGTATAGATTGTGGCAAAAATGCAATGACACTGTCGTGGGGATGGGGCAGCACTACCCCAAGATGCCGCCCCCATCATTCAGCAGGGGCACCGCCTGAGATGATTTTTTCACCTTCTTGGACTGACTATAGATACATGAAGCAAATAATTATCCAAAACTAGAGCTATTTTTAAAGTGTTTATAAGATACATGGAAAATGCCTACTATGATACAATCTAGAAATAGATATATCTCTTCCTTATCATTCTTCAATAGACCCATTTAACAACACATCTCAGCTCACAGAAACAGAGTATAACACATGTCATTGGTTGCTGGAATTACATCACAGAAAACAATTAACTCCTGCCTTACCAGGCAGGTTCTACCTCTGCAGTGCTCATCCGTGTTATGTAGTGACTATGTAGTGACATGCTGTGGGGGCTGTTGAGACCCTACACAGGCTGCAAGCTACATGGTGGGACGTATTCGCAACAACCACTCTGCCTTGCATCGGCGAGGGTGTTGCAATAGTTAATAATAATTCCTTTATTTATATACTCACAGATTCCACAGCGCTACACAGAGCTGCCAAATCAGTCCCTGTTCCAAATGAGGCTCACAATCTAATCAACCTAACAGTTTGTTTTTGGAGTGTGGGAGGAAACCGGAGGAAACCTGGTTTAGACCTTGATAAATGAGACACGTGAGGTGTTGATTTTTAGTTTAGACACAGAAAAGTTGCAAATTTGACTTCTAGTTCCTAGATTTTTGTTATGCCAGAAGGGGGCTGGAGTTGATTTGCCCCTAAATGTGCATCTTTTTGAATAAACAAATCTGCCTACCAAATATGGGCTCAGTTTATAAATCTGAAGTAAGTTGTCAGAAGTGTAAAGTACAGGCGGTCCCCTACTTAAGAACACCTGACTTACAGATGACCCCTAGTTACAAACAGACCTCTGGATGTATTTAATTCACTACTTTAGCCCTAGGCTATAATGATTAGCTTTAGTAGTTATAATAGCTGTCTGCAAGTAAGCTTTATTGTTAATTCTGGTTCTTATGACAACCCAACATTTTTAAAATGCAATTGTCACAGAGACCAAAAAAGATTCTGGATGGGGTTACAATTATAAACTATACAGTTCCGACTTACATACAAATTCAACTTAAGAACAAATCTACGGAACCTATTTTGTACGTAACCCGGAGACTGCCTGTATAGTGGGGAGGTGTATTAATCCTTCTAAGCCAGAAAACTGGAATAATTTACACGCCACATTTATATAAGGTTTTAGAATATTTTTAGGCATTTTTTGGAGGGACAGCAAATAGCCCTCCGCCAGAAAATTCAGTCCATGTTCCAGAAAATTCAATATTGTGGTGGAGCAAAGTAGACCAACTTATAGGATGTGCACAGTATGACCAGTCTTATACCCAGGGGCGGACTAGGAATTTAAAGTGGCCCTGGAAAAAACTGTTAAAGTGGCCCCATTCTGTGGGTGGGGTCAAAACAAGTAGGTGTGGCCATGTGATGTGGGTGGAGTTACTAAACTGCATACAAACTGTTTATAGAAGGTCTAAATCAACTTGTACAGCACAGAGAAAGAAACTCATATATATGCCTCCCTTATACAGGAATAACGCTTCTTTTTTTAAGAGAACACAACTTCATACTAAAATACCTTCTCCGATAGCCAAGAATGTAACAACTATATTACCGTCCCCTATGTACAGGAATATAACTACTATAATACTGCCCCCTATGTACAAGAATATAACTACTATAATACTGCCCCTATGTACAGGAATATAACTACAATAATACTGCCTCCTATGTACAAGAATATAACTACTATAATACTGCTCCTATGTACAAGAATATAACTGCTATAATACTGCCCCCTATGTACAAGAATATAACTACTATAATAGTGCCCCCTATGTACAGGAATATAACTACTATAATAGTGCCCCCTATGTACAAGAATATAACTACTATAATACTGCCCCCTATGTACAAGAATATAACTACTATAATACTGCCCCCTATGTACAAGAATATAACTTACTATAATACTGCCCCCTATGTACAAGAACATAACTACTATAATACTGCCCCCTATGTACAAGAACATAACTACTATAATACTGCCCCTTATGTACAAGAATATAACTACTATAATACTGTCCCCTATGTACAGAAATATAACTATTCTAAACTATAAACTACTATACAACACAGCTACATACAGCCCCCTCGCCCCCAGTAACACAGCTACATACAGCCGCCTCATCCCTAGTAACACAGCTACATACAGCCGCCTCATCCCTAGTAACACAGCTACATACAGCCGCCTTGCCCCCAGTAACCCATGTAACATACACCTCAGTCACACCAGCCATCCAGTCCCATGTAACATATACTTCAGCCTGCACCAGCCACGCAGTGCCATGTAACATCCACCGCAGCCACACCAGCCATACAGTCCCATGCAACATACCCACCAGCCATACGGTCCCATGTAACATCCCCACCAGCCATACGGTCCCATGTAACATACCCACCAGCCATACGGTCCCATGTAACATACCCACCAGCCATACGGTCCCATGTAACATACCCACCAGCCACTCGGTCCCATGTAACATACCCACCAGCCACTCGGTCCCATGTAACATACCCACCAGCCACACGGTCCCATGTAACATACCCACCAGCCACACGGTCCCATGTAACATACCCACCAGCCATACAGTCTCATGTAACATACCCACCAGCCATACAGTCCCATGTAACATACCCACCAGCCATACAGTCCCATGTAACATACCCACCAGCCATACAGTCCCATGTAACATACCCACCAGCCAAACAGTCCCATGTAACATACCCACCAGCCAAACAGTCCCATGTAACATACCCACCAGCCAAACAGTCCCATGTAACATACCCACCAGCCATACAGTCCCATGTAACATACCCACCAGCCATACAGTCCCATGTATACAGGCACTTACCCTGTAAGCTCTTTTCTCATTGTCAAGCTGGTCTTCATCCTGCACTTAGAGAAGGCTTCTTCTTGTGAAGAGGAGGGGGGGGGGCTATCAGGGGGAGGGGGGTGATCGTGAGGGGGGGGATCGCGGGGGGGGCGATCGCGGGGGGCAATCGCGGGGGGGGGGTCTGTGTGGTCTCTGTGAGCTGACTGTATCTAGTTGTCAGCTCACAACAGCGCTCGGGGCCTTCAAATCTAGCTGGAAGAGATGCCGGCCCGCGCGGGGGAAGTTACGATGCGTTTCACGTGACACAGGCATCAGAGAACACAAGCACAGCAGGGGGAAGTCCCTGCAGCGCTGCGCCCGGCCTCCAGTTCCTACGGTCTTCAGGGTGAGTTCATGGTGTTTTTTTTTCTTCACCGGCCCCACCAGTGTCAGACCGGCCCCGGACCGGCCCCAAACGAGTCGGTCCACCGGGATTTCTCCCGGTGGGTCTAATGGCCGGCCCCCCCCTGCTTATACCTCACCAGCATCAGACACAGCTATTAATCTGGAGCAGCAGAGAACGGAGACATTAATACCCGACACATTAATACACATTACTACATCTCCCCATGTGGTTTCGAAAAAGTTGTAAAAAGTAGTTGCAATTGTAAGACATTTCCAAGACAAAAAAACTGGCATAACTGCAGTAATACATTTCCCAATTGTGTCAAAAACACAATCTGATGATAACATGAATACGCCCAGAAATGTGGTGCTATTATTAAACCTCCTCATTTTTATATAAAAAGACAGATATGTGTACAGATGCAGTCATCATGTGATCGGGTTAGTGATGGGTGAGATGCCACCTTCGCCCATGTATGTTTCCTATTTTGGAGTGTGATTTCACAAAACTATCTTGTAGCAATTTTGATTTTACAAGGAATGATAGATGGTGTTATATATTACATGTTCTTCACCTGTGTATTTCCTTATGATACACTCTTTCCAGCCACATAATGATCCATCTTTAATGTCTATTTGTCCATATGTTTTTTTCTGTTCCTAATTTAGAGTTTGCAGCTGACCTTTATTAAATGTTTGCAGTAAGAATTACCCATCCCAATGTATAATTAAATCCTAACTGGCAGCCCTAGAAGTTCGCTTTCCCCCCAAAGGCATTGTCCTTTGCTGTGAAAATTAAAATGAAAGACACCTTAATTGATTTAATCTCTATGATTGTCAAACCCGACTTGTGTCACATTAGGAGGAGATCTGACATTTGTCAGCTGTCACTAAAAAGACAAATGCGGCCAATTTAATTGAGGAATCTGAAGGTGACCTTGTTATGCATTTGGGTTTTGTAAAGTCCATTAAACATAGTGCCAGATGAGGACTTTCGTGGATATATATTATGAGGCTGATCATTAAATGTGAAGTAAATCTTAAAATTAACTTATTATTTATTTACAAGGATTTAGGATTATTTTTAAGACACTGAATGGAACAGGTTTCTCAAATCTATCAAACAATCACAAATTTTCTTATATGCAGGACAGTGTGGTACATCATCCCTGGGTGCAGAGCCTGAGAGGGAGGAGCTGTTATTGAGAACTGAAGGATCATGGGACCTGTTTCCAGTTGCAGCCATCTTGGTGATAACTCCACCTTCTTTAGAAAGCCCATACCATTTTGTGAATTATAAAATCAAACTATTTAAGCTTCAATTTTGTGAATAATGACTATGAGTTTTGTTATATATATTTATAGCATTATGAGTTTTTGTATTAGACGTTCATGTTCCCGGAATACCCCTTTAAGTATAATTACATTTAGTGAAGTAAAAATGCGCACATAAGTCTGTGTCCATCAAACACCTGACACAAGGCTTCACAACGATTCTTTCAGGGCAGGCAAAATAGTGTAAGGTGTGTTATTGAATTAGTAATAATTTGGGAACCTATCTGATAGTATACAAACATACATAGTATACATATACCATAACATAGATGTAACATACAAAATCTGGTGCAGATATTGTGACTCTTAGGGGCAGATGTATTATCATATATGCACCAAAAAAGGGTCAGGAACTCACTTTTTTTAGACAAAAGTGTTGCGGATGATAATGCGTTTGCACCAGACAGAACAGATGTTTCCGACTATCCTGACTCGTCTGTGCGTGTGGGCGTTGCCTATATTTTCCACATCATCCGTCATATTTATGTGGAGTTTGTCGGCATTTTTAGGCTAAATTTCTGGCGCAGAACAGGAAAAAAAATGGTCTGAAATCTGAAGTAAAAGAAAAACAGGCACAGCCCATGTAATATTTTGGCGCACATCTCATTTGTGTTTGCATTTTTATGGCGCCTGACTGATTAGTGCTGTCTGCGCATTAATTACTTACAGACGTGCATTACTTTAATACATCGGGCTATGCTTTATGACGTTGGATCTCAGATACCGACTGTCGAGGTTGCGACGGAATTAATAAATCCCCCACATAGTGTTAACATTTTACAGTACAGGCAGTCCCCGACTTACGGACAAGATAGGGTCCGGAGGTTTGTTCTTTTTTTTTTATAATTGTATTTTTATTAAAAGTTGAACAAACAATGTGATGACACATGTCAGCAAATAAACAGGCAGTAAAAGATTTTTCCTTTTTTTTTAAACAATACATACAAATAAAGAAAGGTAGGAAATGTCGGATCCGAAAATACAAGTTTTCAACAATTTGCTTCTTTAACTAGGGATTAACCCTTCAACAAACATATTTATTATACAGCTATTCTCCGGTCTAAGACCTTACCCTATAAAATGCAGACAGGTCTGGGACCTGAACGTACGCAACCAATAACCTTATGTGGTGCCTGAAATTGTTAGCCTCATAACTGCTTATCCGCTTATGTACTAGCACATTTCCAGCAAGAGTCCTAATACACAAGAAAGGAAAAGAGAACCAGTAGAAGAGACACAGGGACCTCAGTCATACCCACAAGGACAGAAGACAACATATAAATTTCAAGACAGAACCTCCTCAAACAGTTGGGTTCTCACTTCACTCCTCCCGGCGCCCCAACTCCTCCGTCCAGAAGCGATCCCACTGACCCCACACTTTATCGAAGGCCAGGATGCGATCATCCAGGGAGGCAGTTAGGGACTCCATAGTGCGAATACCCCTCACTCTGGGGAGGAGGTCCAGGCGGGAAGGGGGGTGGCCTGCCTCTTCCAGAATTGCGAGATCAGGCATCTGGCTGCCGTCAGAATGTGAAGGCACATCTTGGTGATTGTCTTGGCCAGGGGCTGGGGAGAAACATTCAGTAGGTAAAATAGAGGGATAGTGGTACATCTACCGCTGTGACTGCTTGAATCAGGGCCTGCACCTCTTGCCAGAAGGGATGTATGAGTGGGCAGCTCCAGAAAATGTGCTGAAGGGTCCCGCCGGCAAGACCACAGCGCCAGCAAGTATCGGGTGTGTCCGGAAACAGTTTATGTAGCAGGGAGGGTGTATGATACCATTGCAACATTAGCTTGTACTGGTTCTCCTTGTACGTGGCACAACGAGATGTCTCCGCAGCCCTCCGCCAAATCAACTGCCAAGTCTCCTGCGTTATCGCCTCCCCCACTATGGCCTCCCACTTGGTCATGTATGGATGTGACATTACTTCTTCTGGGTCTGGGTGCAATAAGACCATGTAAATATCTGAAATTAGACCAGCCGTGTGGGTAACGTTTTTACAGATATGCTCAAATACTGTGGGTATCGAGACCGTTTCAGTGCTCTCCAGGGATTGCAACAAGTGCCTAACCCGCATGTAATATAAGTTGGCGGAGGGCGGAAGATTGAACTTATCTCGCAAGTTCTCAAAGGGTAAAACCTTCCTATCTCGGTAGCAGTGGCGTAACTAGGAGAGGCTGGGCCCCATAGCAGATTTCTGCTTAAAAAGAATAGACATATGTAGGCTGCATTCACATAAACGTGTGCCTGCCAGGCTATAGCCTGGCAGGCACACATCGGACGCGCTGGAGAGGTGATCGCGGCTCACCCCTCCCCTCTCCATAGAGAATAGAGCCACATGGTCATTCTTACGGCCATAGATAGTTCACGCTCTATCTCTGTTGCGGCCACGGCTCGAAACAGTGAGTACTTGTACTCACTGTACCGAGCAGAGGCGCTATAGTCGCCTATGAGGGATGTATATCTGTCAGCAAATTGCAGCCAGATATACATCCCCCATACGTTCTTGTGAATGTACCCCTACACGGACATATTTATACAATTACACAAATTTATACACTAATATATACACACCTTTATATACTTATATACACACAAATAAAGTTCTACACGTGTATAGTTGCACCCATATACATACAAGTATACACACACATTTATGCACTCATATACATTTATACACTAATACAGAGTGTATACAAACTCTCACAGTATATACACTGACCATATATACACATACATGCAGTATAAAAAGACCAAATACACACATACTGCATATACATACAGATACATACATACTATATGCACAGCATATACAAAAACACACATACATATATACACATATATATATATATAAATATATATATATATACACACACAATAAATACAGCATTTGCATCTATGCATATATACACAGTATATTCATATATACACATATACACAGTATATTAATAAACACAGAATATACATATATACGCAATATACACAGAATATGCATATATACACAATATACACAGTATATACACATATACGCAATATACACAGTATATACACATATACGCAATATACACAGTATATACACATATACGCAATATACACAAAATATGCATATATACACAATATACACATTATATACACATACACAGAATATACATATATACACAATATACACAGTATATACACATATATACACAAAATATACATATTTACACAATATACACAGTATATACACATACACAGAATATACATATATACGCAATATACACAGAATATGCATATATACACAATATACACAGTATATACACATATACGCAATATACACAGTATATACACATATACGCAATATACACATAATATGCATATATAAACAATATACACAGTATATACACATACACAGAATATACATATATACACAATATACACAGTATATACACATATATACACAAAATATACATATTTACACAATATACACAGAATATACATATATACACAATATACACAGTATATACACATATATACACAAAATATACATATTTACACAATATACACAGTATATACACATATATACACAATATACACAGTATATACACATACACAGAATATACATATATACACAGTATATACACACAGAATATACATATATACACAGTATATACACACAGAATATACATATATATACAATAAACACAGTATATACACACAGTATATACATATACACAGAATATACATATACAGACAGATAAATACATATGTATTTACTTACCTTTTAGGATGTGTAGGTGACCACCCGGCCTTGGCGTCAGGCGGGTGTTCCGGTGGCTGTTCGGGCGGGTGTTCGGGCAGGAGGGGGCGGGTATGGTTGTGCGCTCGGGCGGGGGGAGTTGGGATAAAAGGGGGCTAACCACAATTTTTCAATCGCAGGACGCTCATCGGGATCGACACCGGTAAAGTCTCGAATCCATAGAGCAATTTGGGCAGGATGGTCATTTTGACCGCAGCTATCCTGCCAAAAAGAGACAGGGGGAGGGAGTTCCACTTATCCAGCAGGGTTTTTATCTCCCGGAAGAGACCGGGGAAATTCTGCGTATAAAGGGAGCCATAGAAGGGAGTCAGCTGTATCCCAAGGTATTTAATGGCATCTGTTTTCCAGTTATACTTGAATGTCAGTTTAAGGTTGTCCACTAGGGGTTGCGGTAGATTAAGCGGCAGAGCCTCCGTCTTGGAGGTGTTGACCTTATAACCGGATAGACGTCCGTACTGTAACAACTGAGCTTGCAAATTGGGCAGGGAAATGAGGGGTTGGGTTATAGTAAGCAAGATGTCATCCGCAAACAACGCCAATTTAAATTCTTTATCTCGAAGAGCAATGCCGTGTATGTTGGGATCATGCCTAATGATGGAGGCTAGGGGCTCTATGCACAGTATAAACAGAAGCGGGGATAGTGGGCAGCCCTGTCGGGTACCATTTTGAATCTGCAGAGGTGGGGAAGACGGTTGCGGGAGCTTAATTTGGGCTGTGGGATTTGAGTATAGCCCTTTCAGTGCCTGAAGGAAGGGACCTCAAATGCCTATTTGTTCTAGAACCCGGAACATAAAGCGCCAACTGAGGCGGTCAAACGCCTTTTCAGCGTCCAGGCTCAAAACTAACGCTTGATCACCCCGTTTGTTAGCCAAATCAATAAGATCAATCGTTCTTCTGGAGTTGTCGCCCCCCTGCCGGCCAGGGACAAATCCCACCTGATCTTTATGGATCAAATGGGGGATCCACTGGATCAGACGGTTGGCTAGTAATTTCGTAAATATTTTAAGATCCGTGTTCAAAAGTGCTATTGGCCTATAATTAGCACACTCAGTCTCGTCCTTCCCCGGTTTGGGGATGAGGGTAATATACGAATGGGTGAGGGTCTCAGGCAGGGGTTCACCTTTAAGAAAGGTATTAAATAGCTTCGTCATTCGGGGCAACAACACATCAGAGAAGGTCTGATAGTTTAAGTATGTGAGTCCATCCGGCCCGGGAGACTTCCCGTTAGGCATATCTTTTATTACCTCTCCTATTTCCTCCGGTGTTAGTTCTGAGTTAAGGGCCTCAACTGCCTCCCGGGACAACCCTGGAAGGGAGCAGGAGTCTAAGAAATCCACCAAAGCTGCTTCTCTGTGATTTGCATCACGAGGCAAGGTGTCCGGCAGGGAATACAATTTGGCGTAAAAATCATGGAAGCGGGATGCTATAGCCCTCAGTTCATGTAATAGGCCCCCATCCGCGTCCCGTACTACATGGGGAACCTGATGGTCTCTTTTTTCCCTCAACTGTCTCGCCAACAGGGAGTGTGGTTTATTGGCCTGTTCATAATACTTTTGTCTAGTAAACACAAGTAGCTTTTCTACCGCTTGGGTTTAAATTTCCCGAAGCTGCTCCCTTGTCTCTGTCAGCCGGCATAAGCGACTCAAAGTGGGGTTAGCCAGGAGGGCTGCCTCTTGTTTGCCTATCTCTTTTCGCAGTTCCCCTTCCAGGTGCAGCCTGTTTTTTTTTTAGTCTGGCCCCTTGCTCCATACAATGTCCCCTAAAGACTGCCTTGTGAGCCTCCCATATCATAGGAATGGAGGGTATAGATTCCTCATTGAAGTAAAAGTACTCTTTCAAAGCTGCAATAAGCTCCTCCTTAATTAGGGGTTTTTTAAGAAGGGACTCATTTAAGCGCCAGTGACAAGCCCTGACTGAGGAAAAATCCTCCTTGAGTGCCAGATGGACAGGCGCATGATCTGACCACGAAATATCCCCCACCTCTGCAGATTGCATCAACCGCAATATCTGTATGTCCCCGAACCAGTAATCGATCCGGGTGTGCGTGCCATGCGGAGTGGAATAGAAGGTGAAGGAGCGGTCGCCCGGATTACCCACCCTCCATAAATCATACAAAGCGAATCGTCGGATAACCCTACGAAAGGCTGATGAAATGCTGTTTTGGGATCTTGCTGGAGGTGTTGGGTGGATTGCCAAGCGGTCCATAGTTTCTGAGAAGATTACATTGAAGTCACCCCCTAGCAGTAATGGCGCTGGTGGAAGTTTGGCTAATTTGTTCAGGACTTTGGTGATAAACCGAACCTGAGATTTTTTAGGGGCATACAAATTGCATAGGAGAATTGGCGACCCGAACATTTTACCCTGAATGATAATATATCGCCCATTGGGATCTGAGGTCACTGATTCCGGGACAATGGGACAGGAAGTAGAGAATAAGATCGCTACTCCCGCTTTCTTATTGTCTGTGGAGGCCATATAGGAGACGGGATATAGGTGCCTCGCGAAGTTTAGGTTCCCTGTGGTGTCAAAGTGCGTTTCTTGCAGGAAAACTACATCAGCTCTAGACCTTTTCAGCTCATTGAGCGCTAGGCGGCGCTTACGGGCTGAATTGAGCCCCTTCACATTCATAGTCAAAAACTGAACCATGATGAGCTAAACAGTTAGGGCGTGGGTGCGGTGCGGCTGATATACCCTAAGCGGGTTTTATCTAAGACCGGCTTCTGACGGGCGAGGTCTATACACTGCTACTACCACTCCTCCTTTAAGTGCAGGGAATGGAGTCCCGTGTGCTGAGCACCCTAGAACAACAAGGAGACAAAAACTACGCAGACACAGACACAACAAATACCTGGAAAGACAAACACTCGATCCAAAACAACGTGAAAGAGGGGACAGATAAAATAGAACGAATCCAAGAAAAAGAAAAAAAGGGGGGGGGTAGAGGGAGGGAAAAAATAACGAAGAAAACAGAACAATCAATCTATTACTAGAGAGAGGAGAAACCTCCTGTCTCCAGTGTAGGCCTAATCAGCCGATCTACCCCTAGACTCGGGGAGCACTGTCGGCTGGTCCAGAGTCCTTCACCACCTAAGGGTTAGGAGGAAAAGGTCTGAGCAAGACCTACTTACCGAGGGTGTTGTGGAAACGGAAGCCTCTAATAGGCTGTAAACCTTGTAAAAAGACATCACACTGGGAGAAGCACCCCAGCGCCTTAGTGCACGTATGTATTTAACAAACTTAGAGAGAAAGTACCACAGAGGTACACCCAGATAAAAGAAACCCCCCCTCCCCCCCGGACCAACATAGCTAAAGCAATTAACTTCAAAGGATATGTAGCAGGGCGGTCAGCCGCCCTCAATCATACGAGTCCCTGGAGAAGGTTCTATTTCTCTGTCTTTGTCGCTTCTGTTGGGGCTGGCTTCCCTCTCGCCTCTGATATATCGGTAGAGGGAGGAGGTCCCAGTCATCCATCTCCGGAATCGGGATATCCCAGACCTTGCAAAATTCTTGCAGGTCCGCGCTCGCAGATAGAGTGATCGTGACTCCGTCTTTAGTAGCTGATAGAGCAAATGGAAAGTTCCAACGGTAGGAAATCCCGTGTTCACGTAGCACAGTCAGCAAAGGTCGCATCATCCTCCTCTTCTGAACCGTAATTCCTGACAGGTCCTGGTAAAGCTGCACCTCTGCGCTGTTAAAGGTGAAGTCTCTCTTCTTCCTTGCCAGAGACATAATCCGCTCTTTTAGCTCGAAGTCATGAACACAGCAAATGATATCTCTCGGGTTCGCCCCCAGCGATTTAGGCCTCAGTGCTCGGTGTGCCCTGTCAAGCTTAACTTGTGTCTCCGGCTCATCCAGCAATGCAGAAAACAAGGCTTGTAGAGTGGAACCAGCATCCTCTTTACCCTCCACTTCGGGGATGCCCCTCACCCAGATATTGTTGCGTCTGCCCCTATTATCCAAGTCTTCCAGATGCCTGGCCATATCTTGAATCACAGAGGACTGAGACCGCAAGACTTGTTGCGCATGTGTGATTTGGCGTTTCGTCTCCGCTTGTTCGGCTTCCAGGCTGCCAATTTTCTGTGTCATAGACTGGATGTCGCGCCTCATCTCCGAGAATTCGGATTTGAAAGTTTCTTTAACATCCGTAATCAGACATTTAAAGTCCTCTTTAGTGGGCAGGTTCTGTAAGTGAGTGTGCCAGCTTAAGTCAGGGGCTGGTGTTCTCCTATCCGCAGCAGAAGCGGTAAATTGTTGCTCGGGTGGGGACTCCCATTCTGGTGAAGGTGCCGCACACCGTGCCATAGCAGGGGTAGCGCTGATGTCATCTCCAAATGGCTGTGACAGCGGAACATACGGTATTCCAGGTGTAAACACCCCTGGTTGCGGGATAATAGGAGAGCTGAGAGGCGGCACCTTTGTTAGAAAGTCCTCTTGGTCAGATGCCGTGAGGGCCAAGCTATCCTTGGTAGACGAGGGATGGGTAACTTGGGAAGGTTGCTCACCTTCATTCTGCTGCCTGGGAGAACCCTGCTGTGATTCATGTGTCGATGCGCCAGAAATTTGGCGCTGCTGCGCCAGAATGGAGCCCTGTTGTATTTGTGGCGCAGGGGCGCCGCGATGGTGACCGGAGACCGCATGGTGTGGGGAGGTGGCCGCATTGCCTCATACCTGTGGCGGTTCCGCGGTAGCGTCCGGGGAGCCGCGTTTGCCTGCAGGAGCTGTGGGCGACAGCTTGGACCCTGGAGGAGCTGATGGCGCCATTTTCGGTGGCATCCTGTTACTGGGTGCAGGCCCTGTCGGCGGTTCAGTGGCGGGAACGGAGCGGTGGTACCGGGTAAGTGCCGTAATCCCTCCTGATGCAGCTGATTTTGGTCCAGGGGTCTTCACTCCCCTTGCAGGGGTCTTTCTGGGTTTGGGGGCCAGGGTAGCTCCTCTCTTTTAGGCTGAATCAGGCACCGGGGTGGCAGAGCTCTCTCAGTGTGCGGCCATCTTCCTTGAGGTCCAGCCACTCCCCCTGAAGGTTTGTTCTTAAGTTGAATTTGTATGTAATTCGAAACTGTAGATCCCAACAAAAAAAAATTTTGCACCAGTGACAATTGGAGTTTAAACATTATCAGGATGTTCAATAAAGCTTCTTTACATACACCTTACAACTGATTATTGCAGCCTGGGAATATAGTAAATCATTCAGAAAGCTTCACCAGAGGTCAGAGGGGTCTGTCTGTAACTATGGGTTGTCTGTAACTTGGGTGTCCTTAAGTAGGGGACCACCTGTACTCAGTTAATGCAACTTACATGCTAACACCGGCATTCTGGACCGGGTACATGTATTACTAACAGTTAGAGATGAGCGAACATACTCGTCCGAGCTTGATGCTTGTTCGAGCATTAGCGTACTCGAAACTGCTCGTTGCTCGGACGAATACTTCGCCCGCTCGAGAAAATGGCATCTCCCGCCGTTTTGCTTTTTGCCGGCCAGAAACAGAGCCAATCACAAGCCAGGAGACTCTGCACTCCACCCAGCATGACGTGGTACCCTTACACGTCGATAGCAGTGGTTGGCTGGCCAGATCAGGTGACCCTGGAAAAGACTAGCCCCTGCCTGCGCTGCTCGGATCATTCTGTGTCTGGATGCCGCTAGGGAGAGAGCTGCTGCTGGTCAGGGAAAGCGTTAGGCTGTTCTATTAGAATAGTGTTAGGCAGGAGTGATTCTACAATAACCCAACAGCCCTTCTTAGGGCTACAATAACGTTATACATTTTTTTTTTATTTGCAGCTAGTACCATATTGTGAGGAATTTGCAGGGGGGCTTGCTACCGTTGTGTTTAGCTCTTAGTGACACACATATCCACCTCAAACACCAAAGTGGGACAATTTATTAGGGGTTTAATTTCAATTAGGCACAGTCTGCCAGTTTCTTTTTATTTTACGTTTATTTTTTCATAACTCAGCGTCATCTCATCTGGCATAGCAGTGTGCTTTCATACTTGGCTAGAAAATAGCCATAGGAGAATCCAAACGGCTTACTTAGGCCTACAATAACGTTATATATTTTATTTCTGGTTGAGCTGCTGGTGGCTGGCCTTGCTGTAGTGCATCTACTACCATATTGTGAGGAATTTGCAGTGAGACTTGCGACCGTTGTGTTTAGCGCTTAGTGACGCACATATCCATCACAAAGACCGAAGTGGGACAATTTATTAGGGGTTGGATTTCAATTAGGCACAGTCTGCCAGTTTCTTTTTATTTTACGTTTATTTTTTCATAACTCAGCGTCATCTCATCTGGCATAGCAGTGTGCTTTCATACTTGGCTAGAAAATAGCCATAGGAGAATCCAAACGGCTTACTTAGGCCTACAATAACGTTATATATTTTATTTCTGGTTGAGCTGCTGGTGGCTGGCCTTGCTGTAGTGCATCTACTACCATATTGTGAGGAATTTGCAGTGAGACTTGCGACCGTTGTGTTTAGCGCTTAGTGACGCACATATCCATCACAAAGACCGAAGTGGGACAATTTATTAGGGGTTGGATTTCAATTAGGCACAGTCTGCCAGTTTCTTTTTATTTTACGTTTATTTTTTCATAACTCAGCGTCATCTCATCTGGCATAGCAGTGTGCTTTCATACTTGGCTAGAAAATAGCCATAGGAGAATCCAAACGGCTTACTTAGGCCTACAATAACGTTATATATTTTATTTCTGGTTGATCTGCTGGTGGCTGGCCTTGCTGTAGTGCATCTACTACCATATTGTGAGGAATTTGCAGTGAGACTTGCGACCGTTGTGTTTAGCGCTTAGTGACGCACATATCCATCGCAAAGACCGAAGTGGAACAATTTATTAGGGGTTGGATTTCAATTAGGCACAGTCTGCCAGTTTCTTTTTATTTTACGTTTATTTTTTCATAACTCAGCGTCATCTCATCTGGCATAGCAGTGTGCTTTCATAGTTGGCTAGAAAATAGCCATAGCAATAGGATAGCATCGTTAGGTTTTAAAAACTAAAAAACACAAAAAAAAAAAAAAAACACAAAAAAAAGTTAAAAAAAAATTAAGGTTATAACTTTCATTTTCAAAATGTTTAACCCGAGGGCTAGGGGTAGAGGACGAGGGCGGGGACGTGGGCGTCCAACTACTGCAGGGGTCAGAGGCCGTGGTTCTGGGCGGGGTGAGACACCACCTGCTGATGAGGGAGCAGGGGAACGCCGCAGAGCTACACTCCCTAGGTTCATGTCTGAAGTTACTGGGACTCGTGGTAGAGCACTGTTGAGGCCAGAACAGTGCGAACAGGTGATGTCGTGGATTGCCGACAATGCTTCGAGCAATTTGTCCACCAGTCAGTCTTCCACGCAGTCCACCCATGTCACCGAAATCGGCACTCCTCCAGCTCCTGCACCTCAGCCTCCTCCCCCCCAGTCTGCCCCCTCCCAGGAAAATTTGGCATTTGAACCGGCATACTCTGAGGAACTGTTTTCTGGACCCTTCCCACAGTCACAAACCACTTGTCCGGTTGCTGCTGAGCAATTTTCCGATGCCCAGGTTTTCCACCAGTCGCAGTCTGTGGGTGATGATGACCTTCTTGACGTACTGGAAGAAGTGTGTAAAGAGGTGTCCGACGATGAGGAGACACGGTTGTCAGACAGTGGTGAAGTTGTTGTCAGGGCAGGAAGTCCGAGGGGGGAGCAGACTGAGGGATCGGAGGATGATGAGGTGACAGACCCAAGCTGGGTTGAGAGGCCGGGTGAACACAGTGCTTCAGAGACGGAGGAGACTCCTCGACCAGAACAGGTTGGAAGAGGCAGTGGTGGGGCCAGACGGAGAGGCAGGGCCAGAGCTGGTGCATCAGCGCCAAATGTGTCACGTAGTGAAGCTCCCGTGGCGAGGGCTGCCGCGGTGAGGGCTAGATTTTCAGAAGTCTGGAGGAAACACGGGATGACCGACGGACTGTGGTGTGCAACCTTTGCCAAACCAGGATCAGCAGGGGTTCTACCACTACTAGCTTAACTACCACCAGTATGCGCAGGCATATGAATGCTAAACACCCCACTCAGTGGCACCAAGCCCATTCACCTCCGGCCGTGCACACCACTGCTCCTTCCCCTGTGTCAGTTGATAGTCAGCCCCCTGCCCAGGACCCTGCCACAAAAACCCCATTGTCGCCTCCACAATCCTCCACAGCATCCACCAGCGTTCAGCTCTCCATACCCCAGACGCTGGAGCGGAAAAGGAAATATAGTGCAACCCACCCGCACGCCCAAGCCCTTAATGTCCACATCTCCAGATTGCTTAGCCTGGAGATGCTGCCCTATAGGCTAGTAGAGACCGAGGCCTTTCACAACCTCATGGCGGCGGCCGCCCCTCGGTATTCGGTCCCCAGCCGCCACTACTTTTCCCGATGTGTTGTCCCAGCCCTGCACCAGCACGTGTCAGACAACATCATCCGTGCCCTGACCAACGCCGTTTCTGACAAGGTCCACCTGACCACGGACACGTGGACGAGTGCTGCCTGGCAGGGCCACTATATATCGCTGACGGCACATTGGGTTAACTTGGTGGAGGCTGGGACCGAGTCTGACCCTGCGGCTGGTCATATACTGCCGACGCCGAGGATTGCGGGGCCTACCTCGGTCCAGGTCTTTCAGGCCTACTATGCCTCCTCCTCCTCCCACCCCTCCTCCACCTCCTCCTCCGAACTACCATCCGTGGGCATGGCGCCATCAGTCGCTAGCTCTAGGCACAGCAGCAGTGCCATCGCTAAGCGACAGCAGGCGGTGCTCAAACTGCTGAGCCTAGGCGATAAAAGGCACACCGCCCAATAACTATTACAGGGCATCACAGCGCAGACTGATCTGTGGCTGGCACCGCTGAACCTGAAGCCAGGCATGGTTGTGTGTGACAATGGCCGTAACCTGGTGGCGGCTCTGCAACTCGGCAGACTGACACATGTGCCATGCCTGGCCCATGTGTTAAATCTGATAGTTCAGCGTTTCCTCAAGACATACCCCAATCTGTCTGATTTGCTCACGAAGGTGCGCCGCATCTGTGCGCATTTCAGGAAGTCCAGCACAGATGCTGCCACTCTCAGGGCAGCGCAGCGCCGCCTCCAACTGCCCGCTCACCGACTGTTGTGCGATGTGCCCACGAGGTGGAATTCAACATTAACCATGTTATCCAGAGTTTACCAGCAGCGCAGAGCGATTGTAGACTGCCAGATGTCAACTTCCACCAGAACTGGTAGTCAGGTCAGTCAGCTTCCTCAAGTCTACAATGAGGAGTGGACGTGGATGTCTGATATCTGTCAGGTGCTGAGTAACTTTGAGGAGTCAACACAGATGGTCAGTGGCGATGCCGCCATCATCAGCCTCACCATCCCGCTGCTTGGCCTGTTGAAAAACTCTCTGATCAGCATGAAGTCGGAAGCTTTGCGCTCGTCACAAGAGACGGGGGGAAGAAGATTCCCTTGTTGATAGCCAAAGCACCCTCAGGTCTGTTTCTCAGCGCATATCGGAGGAGTTGGATGAGGAGGAAGAGGAGGAGAATGTTGGCGAGACACAAGAGGGGACCATTGTTCAGTCCTTCACTGTGTATGGGCAGAAGAAGAGGAGTTGGAGGAGGAGGAAATGGGCAGTCAGGCCAGTGAGGGGAGTGAATTCTTGCGCGTTGGGACTCTGGCGCATATGGCAGATTTCATGCTAGGCTGCCTATCCCGTGACCCTCGCGTTCAAAGAATTTATTCTAGCACCGATTAATGGGTATTCACTCTCCTGGACCCACGGTACAAGCAAAATCTTTCCACTCTCATCCCTGGAGAGGAAAGGAGTGTGAGAATGCATGAATACCAGCAGGCCCTGGTGCACAAGCTGAAACAGTATTTCCCTTCTGACAGCGCTAGCGGCAGAGTGCGTAGTTCTGCGGGACAAGTAGCGAGGGAGAGTAGGCGAGCAGGCAGCTTGTCCAGCACTGGCAAGGGTACGCTTTACAAGGCTTTTGCCAGCTTTATGTCACCCCAGCAAGACACTGTCACCTGTCCCCAGTCTCGGCACAGTAGGGCTGATCTTTACAGAAAGATGGTGAGGGAGTACGTAGCTGACCAAACCATCGTCCTAAATGATCACACAGCTCCCTACAACTACTGGGTTTCAAAGCTGGACATGTGGCACGAACTGGCGCTGTACGCCTTGGAGGTTCTTGCCTGCCCTGCCGCTAGCGTGTTGTCCGAGCGGGTTTTCAGTGCAGCTGGTGGCATCATCACCGATAAGCGTACACGCCTGTCGACTGACAGCGCTGACAGGCTGACGCTTATTAAGATGAATAAAGCCTGGATTTCTCATAATTTCCAATCTCCACCAGGTGAAGGAAGCTCAACCTGAATAATTTATGCACTCCTCCTCCTCATTTTCCTCCTTCTCCTCCTCTTTGTACACTAAAGCAGAGGAAACTGGCTATTTTTTGACAGGGCCCACTGGCTCTAGCTATAGTACTTTATGCATTTAATTTTTCTGGAGGGCCACCTACCCGGTCCTCTGTTTTAAACAATTTTTGGAACTGCCACATACAGGCACTCAATCTATTCAATTTTTCTGGAGGGCCACCTACCTGCTCCTCTGGTTTGAAAACTTTTTTGGACTGCCACATACAGGCACTCAATCTATTTCATTTTTCTGGAGGGCCACCTACCTGCTCCTCTGGTTTGAAAACTTTTTTGGACTGCCACATACAGGCACTCAATCTATTTCATTTTTCTGGAGGGCCACCTACCTGCTCCTCTGGTTTGAAAACTTTTTTGGACTGCCACATACAGGCACTCAATCTATTTCATTTTTCTGGAGGGCCACCTACCTGCTCCTCTGGTTTGAAAACTTTTTTGGACTGCCACATACAGGCACTATCCAAATTAAATTGTCTCCATAGCAGCCTCTACAAGTTGTCTCCATTGCTACCTCCAAAAGTCGTCCATATAGCTGCCTCCATACATCGTCCCCTTATCAAACGAGGTGTGTCAGGCAGAAATTTGGGTTGTTTTCATGGATTCCACATCAAAGTTGTTAACTTTGTCGCCACCCTGCTGTGTTATCCACAAAATATACTGGCAAACTTTAATGATTAACCGATATTATTTCAGCGCTTCTTGCGTATCTGTTGATTGCACTGCTGTGTAATCCACAAAATATACTGCCAAACTTTTACCATTTACGGATATTATTTCAGCGCTTCTTGCGCATCTGTTTACATTCCCCTCACCCGCCATATCCCAAATTTATAAGAACGCTACTACACTTAACTTGGTGGAGGCTGGGACCGAGTCTGACCCTGGGGCTGGTCATATACTGCCGACGCCGAGGATTGCGGGGCCTACCTCGGTCCAGGTCTCAAAGGCCTACTATACCTCCTCCTCCTCCCACCCCTCCTCCACCTCCTCCTCCTCCGAATTACCATCCGTGGGCATGGCGCCATCAGTCGGTAGCTCTAGGCACAGCAGCAGTGCCGTCGCTAAGCAACAGCAGGCGGTGCTCAAACTGCTGAGCCTAGGCGATAAAAGGCACACCGCCCAAGAGCTATTACAGGGCATTCCACATCAAACTTGTTAACTTTGTCGCCACCCTGCTGTGTAATCCACAAAATATACTTGCAAACATTTATCATTTACCGATATTATTTCAGCGCTTCTTGCGCATCTGTTTACATTCCCCTCACCCGCCATATCCCAAACTTATAAGAACGCTACTACACTTAACTTGGTGGAGGCTGGGACCGAGTCTGACCCTGGGGCTGGTCATATACTGCTGACTCCATCCCAAGATTAGGCAGCCTCAGAGGCATCCATGCATGCTGCCCCTGCTGTTTTCTGTCCATTTTGCCTCCACGATCCTCCACAGCGTCCACCAATGTCTCATTTCAACTCTCTATACCCCAGACGCTGGAGCACGAGAGGATATGCAGCACATCATCCCCTTATCAAACGAGCTGTGTCAGGCAGAATTTTCAGGTGTTTCACCAGATACATAGTGGAACTCGGCCCATCTGTCGCCGCCATGCTGGAGACCTGAAGTTGCAATCATAGCAGCGCAATATGAATGCCCCATACTGTCGCTCTTAATCATGGAAGTCGTCTCCATGGCTGCCTCCACATGTTGTCCCCTTATCAAAAGAGCTGTGTCAGGCTCATTTTTAGGGTGTTTCACCAGATACGTTATGGAACTTGGTCACTATGTCGCCACCATGCTGTGTTATCGACTAAATATACCGTCAACCTTTTGTTCACATAGGAAATCATTTCACCTCCTTTGGTGAAACATGAGTCCATTTAGGGTATGTCGCCATGAGACTCTCTAGCCTGCCACTGCTGCCGCTGCCTCTGCATGCCGTCCCCTATAGTGTCAGGGTCAATTGTTGCATGTTTTAGATGCTATCTAGCCTCATTCGGTTACTCTGTCATGGCCATGCTGTTGCCCATAATTTTGGCATAATGGTGCGATTAAGCAGCCTCAGAGGCATCCATGCATGCTGCCCCTGCTGTTTCCTGTCCATTTCCGTGGTGTTTCCATCCTTTTCTGAGGTTCCCAGGTGTTTGGCCAAGCTTCCCTGTGCAGAGCTTTGGTCCCCTTGAAAAATGCTCGAGTCTCCCATTGACTTCAATGGGGCTCGTTATTCGAGACGAGCACTCGAGCATCAGGAAAAGTTTGTCTCGAATAACGAGTACCCGAGCATTTTAGTGCTCGCTCATCTCTTCTAACAATCTTTATGATTCCTTATTTTTCATGTTGGCTGCTTGTGATTTCTCAATCCAATGGAAAACTGTATTTTATAATTTTGTAACTCCAGACAAATTTTTTTTTTTACCCCAGTGAGAATTGGAGTTACAAAAATGTATACAGTAATGGGGCCAAGGATTATCAATAAAGCTTCACTACAGACACATTACAGCTGATCTTTGCCGTCTGGGAATATAGTAACATCAAGAGAGCTTCACCAGAGGTCACAGGGGGCAGAGGGGTCTGTCTGTAACTAGGGGTCATATGTAAGTCAGGTGTCCTTAAGTCCTGTATATGTATAATAAATGAGATAGGAGTCAGATTCAGTGTACCAACCATAGTGTGCCCCTCATACACTGGCAGATAGTGTCTGGGATCATAACCAAGAACAAAGTTTATCATTTAAAAAACCTTTTTTCATCCCCCACCTGTAAATCTGGAGTGTAATATGGTAATCTGTTCTCAATAAAGTTTGGAAGAGTTGTCTACTGGTGCCAGAAAATGAATGTTTTATTGTGAGTTGTCTTTCACAGTAATAAGCCTGCATAAGTCTCAGGGCCGGCGCTATGGGTAGGCAAAGTGGGCCCTGAAAGAAGTGTTTTTAACCCTCTCCTATCCAGAACTACACTTTCTCACTCATTGCCTTTTATATCGTGATTGTTTTTTTTTTGCGAAAATTGACTGATATGATGAATATTCGATCCTATTGGCGACACATTAACACAGGGAGCCAGAACATGTCCTTAAAGTTATATGTAACACCAAAAGCACACACATGTGGAATAAAGTTTTTATTTCACACCATCCTCCATTATTTACACCTACGTTATTATGTTCTCACTCAAATTCTTATGAAGCGCGGAGGTTTCTGTTATTGTGCGGATAATACAATGGTGCACATCTAAAAGTGATTTTTATTATCTCATGAGCTTGGTTTATGGATATATAGTTACAGGCGGCCCCCTACTTACAGACTTACGGACGAACCATAGTTAAAGACGGACCCCTCTGCCCCATGTGACCTCTGGTGAAGTCTCTGGATGCTTTTATAGTCCCAGACTGCAATGGTCAGCTTTAAGGTGTCAGTATTGAAGCTTTATTGATAATCCTTGATAAAATTACAGCAAAAAATTTTGAAAATCCAATTGTCACTGGGGCAAAAAAAAAAATTTTATGGCAATTTTTTTGCCAAGTTTCTGGACCAACATTCTACACTCTACATATCCATTTACATAGTTATATAGTGGTTTACGAGCAAGATATGTAATACAATCTAAAAAAAAAAAAAAAAAAGTTCAAACCCTCAGAGGGGTAATTTTAATGACCCTTTTGTATCAGGTGCCAGGTGGATGGGGTATAAACACAAATTATTAATTTCCAATAGTCGCCCGGCTAGGGACCAAAAAAGCCCCTTATCCACCAGGGCTATAGTGAGTGGTTGGTTAAAACATAACCTTTATTAGATACATTATTTAAGAGCAAGACGTGAGTGTTAAAATTACAAATTTATTTGTGGATGTTTAACCCCTCCGGTGGCGCAGGGTGATGACAATAGAGGGATAGGTTATATATACCTGGTACTCACACGGTCACGCTGCAGTCAGCCCCTAACCCCTGATGACGCCTGTAGGACGAAACATGTCGGGTGGGCGAAGCTGACCTGTTGGTTCACTTTTAACTAGCAATAGATAGCTATCCACAACTGAAAGCATGAAGTAAGGTTTAGATTTCTAATACCCTAGGGAATATATAGCAAATGTTGCTGTACCCAAGTATAGAAAAGGGAGATATAGTGACCCCTATTTCCTAGCTGCTACCTTCCAGTCACCCTCTGCAATTAGGTGGGAATTGATCAACCCACCCAGAGTATATCACTGCTTAGCGGCAAGGTTGGAAGCCCGATCTCCCCTTTGATTAATTAGTGTGGACGCCATCTATTTGTAATTTTAACACTCACGTCTTGCTCTTAAATAATGTATCTAATAAAGGTTATGTTTTAACCAACCACTCACTATAGCCCTGGTGGATAAGGGGCTTTTTTGGTCGCTAGCCGGGCGACTATTGGAAATTAATAATGTAATACAATCTATCTCATGCAGTACTCCCCCCCCACACACACATTGTAATAATTATACAGTAATGTGGGAACTGTAACTGTAGGATCACTTGCATAACAGTTTCTTATCACTACCATAAGAGTTTTGTAAGCCTATTTTGGCAATTAAAGGGAACCTGTCCCAACATTTTCACAAATACAGCTATTTACAGGCTCACATAGAGCCCTATTAACTAATTGACACCCTTCTTTTAGATAAAAATGTTTTCCACACATCCCCATTAGTCAACTTTATGTTATATAACCTGGCATCAGAAGAGGCCTGTCCTGCTTAGACAGCCTCTTCCATCTACTCCTTCCCATTTCCCATGACTCTTTTCAGCGTTCTGACTTAATGTCGTGTGACCAGGGTGATGTTATCTAAGGCCCTGTACCCAGTAACATTTGCAACATCTACTCCATGTATGTCTCTGATCACATGAAATCACAGCAAGCCTCCATGGGCTTCTACTTCTCCCCATCCTCTATGGAGGCTGCTGTGATTTGCTGAGATCAGACATACATGGGGTAGACGTTGCAAATGTAACTGGGTAAAGCACATTAGATCGGGTAAAGCACATCGCTTCTCGGCCTTTTGGCTAAGATCAAGTGTAGTATCGTTCAGAACTACCGTGGATCCGACAAAGAACTCTGGAAGACTGAAGATCTGAAGAAGGAACCCTGGATTTTTGAAAAGATTTGGAAGAGTTGCTGCTTTTTCTTGCTGCTTCTTGGAAAAACCTTGGATTATTTCTGGGATTACTTTTCTTCTTCAAAACTTCTTCTTTGTTTCTTCTGGAGGAATTTCTGCCAGTGGAACCTTGCTCCTAGCGATCGGCTAGGAACCTCCGGACCAAGCAGGAAAATCTTCATTGCTTTCTCCCTCTGGGGAAAGCTCTGCTGAGGACCCTGCCCAAGGATTTCTGCACCTTTCCTCTTTAACCCCCAAGCAAGCCGAAGCCATGGCTCCAGCAAGCAAGGAGGCAAGGAAGAAGAAGCAGAAGGCCCCCAAGGAAGCCCCAAGATTGGACGAGGAAGCCCCAAGACCTGAGGCTGAAACCCCAAGACTGGAGGCCGAAATCCCAAAACCCGAGGTACAGACCCCAGTACCTGCAGCTGTCCCAAACCCTGAAGCCCCCACCACTTCTCGGGTTCAGAAGCCACCCAGGAAGACCCAGGAGCCCCCAAAGCTCCCTCCCTACATGAGGGATACGGTCGCCCTGAAGCTGAGGGAGGTGGACGGAAGGGTGCCGGACATGTCCAAGGACGTCTTCTGCAAGAAGATGCTGCTGGACCAGGGGATCCTGAGCCACGAGATTTTTGGGATCCAAGCCATGGTTGCCGGGATCTTTTATGTGACCTTCATATCCATTTCGGTCTGTAAGAGGTACTGGGAAGCAGTGAAAGCTGCAACGCCGGACTCCCCCTTCTCCAAATTCTTATGCAGCTGCCTGCTACAGAGGGAGGAGAGGAGGATCATCGTGTCAATGTGGAACCTGCGGACCCCCGGCAAGGACATCGAGACATTCCTCCAAAGGTACTGCACGGTGGTGAGGGGCCCCGAAAAGGTCCTGAACTGCTACAACCTTTGGATGGGCAAGTGGGCTGCGACAGTCCTGCTGCAGAAGGATTCTGCATCAGAAGACGGTTTCAAACACCTGCCCCAAGCATTCATGTTGGGCAACTCCCACGGCCTCATCTATTATCCGGATATGCCGCAAACCTGCAGGAAGTGTGGCAAGATGGGTCATCAGATGAAGGCCTGCAAGGAGGAAGCCTGCAAGAATTGCAGGGTTACAGGCCATGAAACCAAAGATTGTCCCAGATAATCTACTTGCAACCTTTGCGGCCTGACTGGACACGTCTACAAAACCTGTCCACAAAGGAAGAAAACCTGGGCGGAGGTGGCTTCCTCGGCTCCGGGAAAGGGCTTTGAAGCTTGCTCCCCTGCTGAGACAACAAAGAAGCCCAAGGCAAAGGTGTCGGGTGACCAACCGACAGAACAAAAGAAGGCGTCAAAGAAGGTGACTTAGACGTCCAGGAATGTGGCCAAGCCCGCCAAGGTGTCAAAACTACAGACGGGTAAGACAAAGAAGGTGACACCTTCCCTCCCTCCCTCCCAGGCCAACTCCAAACCCTCCCTTCCCCCCACTGAGACCACCATCACCCCCCTAGTCCGGGTCTCAGCAGTTCAGCCACCAGCCCATAAGGCAACCCCCCAGGAATCAGCGGCACTAACCCAAACCCCTCCCCCCGCTGCTGATCCCCTAGCCTACACGGTGGAGAACCCCCCCCCCCCCCAAGCCCTTGTCTCTTCTTCTGTCTCCACAGATCCAGACACTGAGACCGAGACGAGACAAAGACAAAGAAGAAAAGGAAGAGGAAACAGGTGGAGAGCCCAGTAGCAGAGACCACCAGGAAAATAGTACTGGTGGAGAACGAACAGCCATCCACCTCCATCATAGACCGGACTCTGGAAGCAGACCTCAATAACATACTGGAGGACTACTATCCTGAAAGCCCCGGCTACCACGACCTGCCAGCACCCCTCAATCCGTTGATAGACGAGATGCAGGAAATGGCAGAAGGATCCCCGATCCTCCAGCAGGCAGAGCCACCCGACGGGATAGGTAACTAGGGCTGTATCGTCCCAGCCTAACCACCCTCTTTTTCTTTTTCCATGATGGCGAATCTAACTATTTTCTCCATTAATGTTAGAAGCATTAGAGATAAGTTTCGTTGTTCGACTGTACTAACCTTTCTTGCCTCCCAACCAGGTGATGTTTTTATGTTGCAGGAATGTGCTCTCCCCTCCTGTAGGTCCTACCAACATCTGGCCAAGCAGTGGAGTCACGGCCCGTCCTACTGGTCCAGGGGGGGGGGGGGGGGCGACTGTAAGTCTGCAGGCACCGCCATCCTTCTCAGGGGAAGCGCTTTCACGCTTGATTCCGTCCAGGAGCTAGTCTGCGGCCGACTTCTGGTCGTAGATGGCTCCTGGGCGGGTGAGCCCGTGCGGCTAATCAGCGTGTATGCATCCCCTGACAAGGGTGAGCGCCTGGAACTTTTCCAGAACCTCAGACCGCAGCTCGCCACCACCCGGGCCGTAGTGATGGCCGGAGACTTTAACTGCCCCATAGAGGAAGATGGGCGCAGCTCTGGCACCTCGAGCAAGCTTGATGTCAGGTCCAAACTGCTCATAGAGATGGTAACTGAAGCATCCTTAAAGGACGCGGTGGGTTCCATGGGGTGCGGCTCCGTGAATTACACGTGGAGCCGCCCCGATGGCTGCGTTCCCAGATAGACTTCGTGTTTACCTCTAGAGCGATCAAGCCGTGTGGGTACTCTATGATCCCCTGCTTCTTCTCTGACCACAGGGCCGTCCAGGTTCGGGGCGCCCTGGGCCATGGTTTTCCAACTGGCCCGGGGTCCTGTAAACTGAACTGTGCCTTGCTGGAACAGGAGGGAGTGCAGGAAGAGCTTAGAGAGGCCTACATGGTTTTGAGGAATGACAAATGTTTGTTTGCTACTGTCAGTGAATGGTGGGAGTATGTTAAAGTGGAATTGCGTAGTTTCTTTCAGGACAAAGGCAGGCGGCAGGCAGCCAAAGTGAAAAGGGACTTCAGAGAGCTCCAGCATCAGCTGAGATCACTGCAAGACCTCCATCACTGCGGCTGGGACGTCAGAGAGGAGCTGGAGGACACCAAGAAGCGTCTGAAAAGTCACTTTGAGGAGGAATCCAAGCGAATCATCTTTCATGCCAAAATGGACAACCTGGAGAAGGGTGAGAAGTGTAACTCTTTCTTTTTCAGGAAAGTCCACGCCAGCCACACGCCCCTGACTGAGCTGCGCGACGAAGCCGGAAACATGCAGCGGGGAAAAAAGGCAGTGATTGGAGTCATCGCCGACTTCTACAGCAGCCTCTATGCCCCAAAAACCACAGACACGGAAGCCGCCGGGAGGTTCCTAGCAGGTATCACTAACCAACCTGGATCCTGCAGGTGCCACGGCAATGGATGCCCCTTTGACGGTGGACGAGCTGCTCTCTGCCGCTAAATCCTTTGGACCCGGCAGGACTCCGGGCAGTGACGGTCTCCCGGCGGAGCTCTATGTAGCGCTGGGGGACCTCATCTGCCCGGATTTGCTGGAGCTCTTTGAGGAGATGGTGGTGGAGGGCAGTATGCCGCCGTCACTGAGGCAAGGAATGATCACGATCTTGTACAAGCGGAAGGGAGAGAGGTGTGACCTGAAGAATTGACGTCCCATCTCGCTCCTCAACGTGGACTACAAGATCCTGGCAAAGGTCCTAGCAAACAGACGGAACGGCATCATAGGGAAGATCATCCACCCGGACCAGACCTGCGGCATCCCAGGCCGCAGGATTGCAGACAGTCTAGCCCTCATGAGAGACACGGTGCATTACATCAGAAGCCGCCGCATCCGCGCAGCCCTGGTCAGCCTTGATCAGGAGAAAGCCTTCGACCGAGTCTCACATGAATTCATGGGAAAAGTACTGCGCAAGCTTGGTCTGGGGAAAATGTTTTGTACCTATGTTAACCTGATGTATTCTGACATTTGCAGCACGGTGTTGGTGAACGGCTGGAAGACTAACCCCTTTCCTATCCTTTCAGGGGTTAGACAAGGCTGCCCTCTTTCACCTCTTCTCTTTGTTTGTGTTATAGAGCTGTTCGCAGAATCTATCCGGCAGAGAGGAGAGATCAGAGGGATCACCGCACCGGGACCAGGACACGCCGAGGTCAAGTGCTCGCTCTACATGGACGACGTGACCGTCTTCTGCGCAGACCAGCGTTCGGTGACGGAACTCGCCCAGACATGTGAGCAGTTCGGACAAGCTTCGGGGGCAAAGGTCAACTGCAAGAAGTCGGAGGTCATGCTCTTCGGGGACTGGCACCCTGCTTCTTCTGCACCTCTTCCCTTTACCATCCAGCAAGACTTTATCAAGGTTTTGGGGGTTTGGTTTGGGAAAGACGGAGCAGCCACGAAGTCTTGGCAAGAATGCTTGGCCAAGGTAAACCAACGGATTGGACTGTGGGCCCTCAGACAGCTTACCCTCACGGGGAAAGCATTGGTCCTGCGTAACGAGGTGCTGCCTGTGCTACACTACACGGCACAGGCATGGCCTCCCACGGCTGAAGTCAGCAAGGCCATTACCAGGACCGTGTTTAAGTTTGTTTGGGGTTCAAAGATGGACAGAGTCAAAAGGTCTGTCATGTACAAGGAGCCTCGCAAGGGGGGGTAAGGGCATCCCCGACATCCCCACTTTGCTTTGGATTTCTTTTGTGTGTGACATGGTCCGAAGAACTCTGCGAACACCAAGGAACTCTGCCGGAAAGTCCATGTCCCGCTTTTTCCTTCTTCCCCTGTGGCGGGGGCTTGGTTGGGACAAGTGGAACAGCTCCTTCCCTTACAACTGGGATCCTCCCTGGTACTATGCCAGGGCGGTGAAATTTGTGAGGGATCAACATCTGGAGGGACTCAAGCCGGATTTGTGGAAGTCTAAAACTATCCACAAAGTCATCAGAGCCAAGGATCTTGTGGAGTGTGTTCCGGGGCTGACCACCAGCACCATGGACACCGTGTGGTCCAATATGTCGTGTGAAAGGCTTAACAACTGGCACAAGGATCTGTCAAGGATGGCAGCCCACAACCTGAGCAAAACCCAGTACTGCCCCCGGTGTCCCTTTGTGGAGGAGACATCATTGCACTTGTTCTGGGAATGCCCCTTTGCTCACGGCCTGTTGAAAGCTCTGGATCACGAACTGCTTCTTTCTGTGCCCAGGAACACCATGACGTGCCACGCTGCACTTTATGGCCTGTTCCAAGGCACCCACATGAGGCGCCTCACCCTTCACAGAGAAACTTTGTCCATCCAGGACTGTCACCGGCTAGTCTTGAGCCAGCTCAGAGACTACGCCTCCCTTGACAGCAGGGTGGACTTAGAAGAAGAGGACTGACAAGCCACTTCTTCATTTTTCTCTTGTGGACTTTGATTTTCTTGTTTTATCTGACCATGGACTTTACTTAGGGAGTTATGGGACTTTGCCTCTTTCTACATAGATGGAGGCATCCAGGAAGAAGAAGACTTACCATCCTCTCCTTCCCTCCCTACCTCCCTCATGTGTCTGTTATTTTTCAATAAAGCTTCTGGCCTGTGACAACTTACCCCCTTCCCTCCCCCCCTCCCATCTGTATCCCCTGTTGCAGGTTAGTTGTTTTAATTGAAAAATGTGTGTTTTTTGTTTGCCTGAGCTAGTATGCTAGAGTAGCACTTATTCTGCCATAGTGTTAGGATAGGTGCTAGGAGTGTATCTTAATTTATTGTGTGCTTTGTACAAAGCCCATGCTGCGTCATGGCACACACTGTCTGTAAGTTTTACTGTGCATTTGTGAATAAAGGCTCTTTCAATCAAAAACTGGGTAAAGCACATTAGATGACATCACCCTGGTCACATTGCATCATGTAACAGAGCTCTCTCTCTCTGTTCCACACAGCAGCATGTCCTAGCAGTGAGACCTGTCCAGGAACAAAGTGGCAGGATAATGCAAGTAAAATTTAATATGCAGGACTCAGTGTGATTGGACTGACTTACATCAGGTGAATTGCATATAAATTTACAAACAGATTTTTTTTAACATTGCTTTAACATTTTTTTAACATTTAAGATAGCCGATATGATTTTTTTTTTTTATAGGCTTGTTCTCCATAAGCCCTTACTTTACTTATTCAGAAGAGTATTTGTTGGCTTTTAATGGAGAAGACTGCCATTGTATGTAATAAATAAAACTTTCAGTGACTACTCCCATTTTTTTACAAATAGATTTAACCAACAGCAATCTGTTTAGAGTAAAGCTGGAATGTTTACTTCATCTGCCATTTTGCTGCCCATTTAGGGCTTGTGTTATCTGTAATATATTATGAACACTAACTTCCGCAAACCCACCAGAGGTTCTCCATTCATAACATGAATCTAGTGTGAATATGACCATTTATGACAACTCTTACAATAATTGTCATCACATAAACCCTGCGGGCTAAGGCCCTGCCTAAAGCAGATAAACTGCCCTAATAAGGGCGAACCCACTATCAGGAACCTAACTGACGGTCCCTGAGTGACCCTACAACAGGACAGGGGACACTTACTTCATTTGGCAGCTGCTGGATGGTGGAGCGGACAGGTAACGGAAATACAGGTATAGACCAGTGTTCACACTGGCGCACAGAAACCAACACAAGACTGAACAGGTAACCGGAATGCAGGAATAGACCAGTGTTCACACTGGTACACAGAATACAAACACAGGACTGAGACAGGGACAAAACAATAGATATATACAGGTCTATAGGCAGATAAACACAGGTCAGATACAGGTACAGGCAGGATATACACAGGTCAGGTCAAGATCAAACAGGTTCACAGGTCAGATACAGGTAAAGGCAGGATATACACAGGTCAGGTCAAGATCAAACGGGTTATATACAGGTCAGGTCAAGATCAAGCAGATATACACAGGTCAGACTCAAATAACCAGCAAGGTAAGATGGGAATGGGCAGGTATATAAAGCCGATCCAGGACACGCCTCCAGCAGCACACTGGGGGAACTGTCTGCAACACCCTCGCCGATGCAATGGCGAGTGGGTGCTTGCGAATAAGCCCCATAACATGTCACCACATCTCAAAGGGGAAATTGCAGTGGTTAATCCTGCCTGGCAAGGCAGAAGTTAAATCTGTATATGATGTAAAAGTCCAGTATCCAATGATCTGTGTTACATCCTGTCTCTGTGAACTGAGAGGTAATTGGAGGAGCAGCCACCACCTGACCAAAGGGAGGTAATAAAACCCCCTGGCCAGGAATGTTCTAGAGAACACTCCGAGAGGAGTCTCTCTCAGGAGAGAGAGGAGAGCAGTCTCTCCCAGAAGGGAGAAGAGACCGGTCCTAGTCAGGCCCTCTGGGTCTGCAGGACGCAAGCAGAGAGTAGTTAGCTGAGCAGCAGCTCAGAGTCTCTAGCACACCAGACCAGTGCAGGAAGAGCCTAGCCCCTGCCTGAAGTGGAAGATAAGACTAGAGCTAGTGTAGTGAGGAAAGGGGTATCATCCTACCTTCAAGGGTGATACCTGAAGAGATCCAGGACCGAGCTGAAGCCTCCTCTAAGGACCCAGCTGCCTCCCAGCCTGCCCTATACATCCAGGCTGGTGAACTACATCCTGTGGCTCCCTCCAAATACCTCTCCAGTACTCCACCATCTTGTTAAAGGCACGTTGCTGATGTTCCTGTCGGTTCCAATAAAGAACTGTAAGTGTTTCTGTTCAACCTCTGCCTCCGTCTGGTCCCTGCTACTACCCCTGCCTTCATCACCGGCACCCTGTCCATCACCCAGAGACTCACACTCGGGACATTAAGGGGTTGCCCCAGGGAGATCCGCTATAGCAGCCTCTCCCTCATCTTTTCTTGCCAACACCACCCTGCTGGAGACCTGCCAGGCTGTAGGACAGCCCTCCGGTTCCCCCGTACCAAGCACCGTGACGATAGCGTGCTTAGGCCGCAACCGCCAGCCACTCCGGTACAGCGGACCCCGGCTGACTCCAGGCCTCACCGCAAAGGGCTAGGCCCCGGTGGGGGATGTTGCATGTCCATCAGGCTAGTAACCCTTGCTGGGCAGGACAGAAATGCAAGGAGCAGGGTGTGGCTCAGTTAATCCAAACACAAGAATTAAGCCACAGTTCACACACAAATAAACGCCTCTATTCCGCCAACTGCGGATAGAGCGACGTTCAGGCACAGACGTTACACTATGTTTATGAAATGCATCTAAAATCCTACTTACTCTTTATATAAAGCAAGTCAAATAGTTGTACATTATTGGTCTTACTAGTCCACACTGGTTAGGGTTATTACTAGAGATGAGCGAACATACTCGTCCGAGCTTGATGCTCGTTCGAGCATTAGCGTACTCGAAACTGCTCGTTGCTCGGACGAATACTTCGCCCGCTCGAGAAAATGGCATCTCCCGCCGTTGTGATTTTTGGCGGCCAGAAACAGAGCCAATCACAAGCCAGGAGACTCTGCACTCCACCCAGCATGACGTGGTACCCTTACACGTCGATAGCAGTGGTTGGCTGGCCTGATCAGGTGACCCTGGAATAGACTAGCCCCTGCCCGCGCTGCTCGGATCATTGTCTGTCTGGATGCCGCTAGGGAGAGAGCTGCTGCTGGTCAGGGAAAGCGTTAGGGTGTTCTATTAGAATAGTGTTAGGCAGGAGTGATTCTACAAGAACCCAACAGCCCTTCTTAGGGCTACAATAACGTTATTTTTTTTTTTTTTTATTTGCTTGTGGCTGGGCTTGCTGGCACTAGTAGTGCAGCTAGTACCATATTGTGAGGAATTTGCAGGGGGACTTGCTACCGTTGTGTTTAGCTCTTAGTGACACACATATCCATCTCAAACACCTAAGTGGGACAATTTATTAGGGGTTTGATTTGAATTAGGCAGAGTCTGCTGATTTATTTTTTTGGACCTTTATTTCGTTTTAGAACTCAAAGTCATCAGGCAAAGCAGTGTGCTTTCAGTGTAGGCTAGAAAATAGCCATAGGAGAACCCCAACGGCTTATTTAGGCCTACAATAGCGTTATTTTTTCCTTTTTTTTGGTTTACTTGTGGCTGGGCTTGCTGGCACTAGTAGTGCAGCTAGTACCATATTGTGAGGAATTTGCAGGGGGACTTGCGACCGTTGTGTTTAGCTCTTAGTGACACACATATCCATCTCAAACATCGAAGTGGGACAATTTATTTGGGGTTTGATTTGAATTAGGCAGAGTCTGCTGATTTATTTTTTTGGACCTTTATTTCGTTTTAGAACTCAAAGTAATCTGGCAAAGCAGTGTGCTTTCAGGGTAGGCTAGAAAATAGCCATAGGAGAACCCCAACGGCTTATTTAGGCCTACAATAGCGTTATATTTTCCTTTTTTTTGGTTTGCTTGTGGCTGGGCTTGCTGGCACTAGTAGTGCAGCTAGTACCATATTGTGAGGAATTTGCAGGGGGACTTGCTACCGTTTTGTTTAGCTCTTAGTGACACACATATCCACCTCAAACACCGAAGTGGGACAATTTATTCGGGGTTTGATTTGAATTAGGCAGAGTCTGCTGATTTATTTTTTTTGGACCTTTATTTCGTTTTAGAACTCAAAGTAATCTGGCAAAGCAGTGTGCTTTCAGGGTAGGCTAGAAAATAGACATAGGAGAACCCCACGGCTTATTTAGGCCTACAATAGCGTTATATTTTCCTTTTTTTTGGTTTGCTTGTGGCTGGGCTTGCTGGCACTAGTAGTGCAGCTAGTACCATATTGTGAGGAATTTGCAGGGGGACTTGCTACCGTTGTGTTTAGCTCTTAGTGACACACATATCCATCTCAAACACCTAAGTGGGACAATTTATTAGGGGTTTGATTTGAATTAGGCAGAGTCTGCTGATTTTTTTTTTTTGACGTTTATTTCTTTTTAGAACTCAAAGTCATCAGGCACAGCACAAAATCCAGTTGTGTGCTGTCAGTGTAGGTTAGAAACTAGCCATAGCAATAGGATAGCATCGTTTTGTTTAAAAAAAAAAAAATTAAAGTTTACACTTTAATTTGGAAAATGTTTAACCCGAGGGCTAGGGGTAGAGGACGAGGGCATGGACGTGGGCGTCCAACTACTGCAGGGGTCAGAGGCCGTGGTCCTGGGCGGGGTCAGACACCACCTGTTGATGAGGGAGCAGGGGAACGCCGCAGAGCTACACTCCCTAGGTTCATCATGTCTCAAGTTACAGGGACTCGTGGTAGAGCACTGTTGAGGCCAGAACAGTGCGAAAAGGTGATGTCATGGATTGCGGACAATGCTTCTAGCCATTTGTCCACCAGTCAGTCTTCCACGCAGTCCACCCATGTCCCCGAAATCAGCACTCCTCCAGCTCCTTCACCTCAGCCTCCTTCCCCCCAGTCTGCCCCCTCCCACCAAAATTTGGCATTTGAACCGGCATACTCTGAGGAACTGTTTTCTGGACCCTTCCCACAGTCACAAACAACTTGTCCAGCTGATGCTGAGCTATTTTCCGATGCCCAGGTTTTTCCCCGGTCGCAGTCTGTGGGTGATGATGACATTATTGACGTAGTGTAAAGAGGTGTCGGACGATGAGGAGACACGATTGTCAGACAGTGGTGAAGTTGTTGTCAGGGCAGGAAGTCAGAGGGGGGAGCAGACAGAGGGATCGGAGGATGATGAGGTGACAGACCCAAGCTGGGTTGATAGGCCGGGTGAACACAGTGCTTCTGAGACGGAGGCGAGTCCTATAGCAGAACAGGTTTGAAGAGGCAGTGGTGGGGCCCGACGGAGAGGCAGGGCCAGAGCTGGTGCATCAGCCCATAGTCAAGCTCCCGTGGCGAGGGCTAGATTTTCAGAAGTCTGGAGGTTCTTTAAAGAAACACCGGATGACCGACGGACTGTGGTGTGCAACCTGTGCCAAACCAGGATCAGCAGGGGTTCCACCACTACTAGCTTAACTACCACCAGTATGTGCAGGCATATGAATGCTAAACACCCCACTCAATGGCACCAAGCCCGTTCACCTCCGGCCGGGCACACCACTGCTCCTTCCCCTGTGTCATCTGCTAGTCAGCCCCCTGCCCAGGACCCCGGCCCAAACACCTCCCGTGCGAAAACCCCATCTTCGCCTCCACGATCCTCCACAGCATCCACCAGCGTTCAGCTCTCCATACCCCAGACGCTGGAGCGCAAAAGGAGGTATAGCGCAACCGACCCACACGCCCAAGCCCTCAATGTCCACATCTCCAAACTGCTTAGCCTGGAGATGCTGCCCTATAGGCTGGTAAAGACCGAGGCCTTTCGAAACCTCATGGCGGCGGCCGCCCCTCGGTATTCGGTCCCCAGCCGCCACTACTTTTCCCGATGTGCCGTCCCAGCCCTGCACAAGCACGTGTCAGAGAACATCATCCGTGCCCTGACCAACGCCGTTTCTGACAAGGTCCACCTGACCACGGACACGTGGACAAGTGCTGCCGGGCAGGGCCACTATATATCGCTGACGGCACATTGGGTTAACTTGGTGGAGGCTGGGACCGAGTCTGACCCTGGGGCTGGTCATATACTGCCGACACTGAGGATTGCGGGGCCTACCTCGGTCCAGGTCTCAAAGGCCTACTATGCCTCCTCCTCCTCCCACCCCTCCTCCACCTCCTCCTCCGAATTACCATCCGTGGGCATGGCGCCATCAGTCGGTAGCTCTAGGCACAGCAGCAGTGCCATCGCTAAGCGACAGCAGGCGGTGCTCAAACTTCTGAGCCTAGGCGATAAAAGGAACACCGCCCAAGAGTTATTACAGGGCATCACGGCGCAGAGTGATCTGTGGCTGGCACCGCTGAACCTGAAGCCAGGCATGGTTGTGTGTGACAACGGCCGTAACCTGGTGGCGGCTCTGCAACTCGGCAGACTGACACATGTGCCATGCCTGGCCCATGTGTTAAATCTCATAGTTCAGCGTTTCCTCAAGACATACCCCAACCTGTCTGATTTGATCACGAAGGTGCGCCGCATCTGTGCGCATTTCAGGAAGTCCAGCACAGATGCTGCCACTCTCAGGGCAGCGCAGCGCCGCCTCCAACTGCCCGCTCACTGACTGTTGTGCGACGTGCCCACGAGGTGGAATTCAACATTAACCATGTTATCCAGAGTTTACCAGCAGCGTAGAGCGATTGTAGACTGCCAGATGTCAACTTCCACCAGAACTGGTAGTCAGGTCAGTCAGCTTCCTCAAGTCTACAATGAGGAGTGGACGTGGATGTCTGATATCTGTCAGGTGCTGAGTAACTTTGAGGAGTCAACACAGATGGTCAGTGGTGATGCCGCCATCATCAGCCTCCCCATCCCGCTGCTTGGCCTGTTGAAAAACTCTCTGGTCAGCATGAATTCGGAAGCTTTGCGCTCCTCACAAGAGACGGGGGAAGAAGATTCCCTTGTTGATAGCCAAAGCACCCTTAGGTCTGTTTCTCAGCGCATATCGGATGAGGTGGAGTAGGATGAGGAGGAAGAGGAGGAGAATGTTGGCGAGACAGAAGAGGGGATCATTGTTCAGTCCTTCGCTGTTCAGCGTGTATGGGCAGAAGAAGAGCAGTTGGAGGAGTTGGAGGAGGAGGAAATGGAGAGTCAGGCCAGTGAGGGGAGTGAATTCTTGCGCGTTGGGACTCTGGCGCATATGGCAGATTTCATGCTAAGCTGCCTATCCCGTGACCCTCACGTTTAAAGAATTTATTCCAGCACCGATTACTGGGTATTCACTCTCCTGGACCCACGGTACAAGCAAAATCTTTCCACTCTCATCCCTGGAGAGGAAAGGAGTGTGAGAATGCATGAATACCAGCAGGCCCTGGTGCACAAGCTGAAACAGTATTTCCCTTCTGACAGCGCTAGCGGCAGAGGGCGTACTTGTGTGGGACAAGTAGCGAGGGAGAGTAGGCGAGCAGGCATCTTGTCCAGCACTGGCAGGGGTACGCTTTACAAGGCCTTTGCCAGTTTTATGTCACCCCAGAAAGACACTGTCACCTGTCCCCAGTCTCGGCAGAGTAGGGCTGATCTTTACAGAAAGATGGTGAGGGAGTACGTAGCTGACCATACCATCGTCCTAAATGATCACACAGCTCCCTACAACTACTGGGTTTCAAAGCTGGACATGTGGCACGAACTGGCGCTGTACGCCTTGGAGGTTCTTGCCTGCCCTGCTGCTAGCGTGTTGTCCGAGCGGGTTTTCAGTGCAGCTGGTGGCATCATCACCGATAAGCGTACACGCCTGTCGACTGACAGCGCTGACAGGCTGACGCTTATCAAGATGAATAAAGCCTGGATTTCTCAGGATTTTCATTCTCCACCAGGTGAAAGAAGCTGAACCTGAATAATGTATGCACTCCTCCTCCTCATTGTCCTCCTTCTCCTCCTCTTTGTACACTAAAGCAGAGGAAACTGGCTATTTTTTTGCCAGGGCCAACTGGCTCTGGCTATAGTACTCTATGTATTTAATTTTTCTGGAGGGCCACCTACCCGGTCCTCTGTTTTAAACAATTTTTGGGAGTGCCACATACAGGCACTCAATCTATTTAATTTTTCTGGAGGACCACCTACCTGCTCCTCTTGTTTGAAAACTTTTTTGGACTGCCACATACAGGCAGTCAATTTATTTAATTCTTCGGAGGACCAGCTACCTGCTCCTCTGGTTTGAAAACTTTTTTGGACTGCCACATACAGGCACTCAATCTATTTAATTTTTCTGGAGGACCACCTACCTGCTCCTCTGGTTTGAAAACTTTTTTGGACTGCCACATACAGGCACTATCCAAATTAAATTGTCTCCATGGCAGCCTCCACACGTCGTCTTTTTAGCTGCCTTCACACGTTGTCTCCATTGCTACCTCCACACGACTTCGCCATAGCTGCTTCCAAAAGTCGTCCATATAGCTGCCTCCATACATGGTCCCCTTATCAAACGAACTGTGTCAGGCAGAATTTTGGGTTGTTTTCATGGCTTCCACATTAAACTTGTTAACTTTGTCGCCACCCTGCTGTGTAATCCACAAAATATACTGGCAAACTTTTATCATTTACCGATATTATTTCAGCGCTTCTTGCGCATCTGTTTACATTCCCCTCACCCGCCATAACCCAAACTTATAAGAACGCTACTACACTTGATCTTATACAAAAGGTTCTTAGAAGTGCTGTTTGGGGAGTAGCCTAGAGACAGGGGCTTGGATTGGCGAAAGCTCGCCTGGCAGAGGAGCGCCAGTTCCATCCCAAGATCCAACTAACATAGTTTTAACTGCAGCACCTTTAATCTACTACTAGTTCACTGCCTTCATACATGGTCCCCTTATCAAACGAGCTGTGTCAGGCAGAATTTTCAGGTGTTTCACCAGATACATAGTGGACTTCGGCCCATCTGTCGCCGCCATGCTGGTGACCTGAAGTTGCAATCATAGCAGCGCAATATGGATGCCCCATACTATCGCTCTTAATCATGGAACCATTTCCGTAAAAACAATTAAAAATAGAACCACTATGCTATTCCATTATTCCTAGGTGAAATATTCAAACAACCCGGCCTGCTTTGAAAATTATAGTTTTTTCAAAGTAAACGCTTCTGGCCCCCAGGCCCATTTTGGGTGGGGAGGAGCCGAGAGACAGGGGCTTGGACAGGCGAAAGCTCGCCTGGCAGCCGACCGCCAGCTCCATCCCAAGATTAGGCAGCCTCAGAGGCATCCATGCATGCTGCCCCTGCTGTTTCCTGTCTATTTTGCCTCCACGATCCTCCACAGCGTCCACCAATGTCTCATTTTAACTCTCTATACCCCAGACGCTGGAGCACGAGAGGATATGCAGCACATCATCCCCTTATCAAACGAGCTGTGTCAGGCAGAATTTTCAGGTGTTTCACCAGATACATAGTGGAACTCGGCCCATCTGTCGCCGCCATGCTGGAATCCTGAAGTTGCAATCATAGCAGCGCAATATGGATGCCCCATACTGTTGCTCTTAATCATGGAAGTCGTCTCCATGGCTTCCTCCACATGTCGTCCCCTTATCAAAAGAGCTGTGTCAGGCTCATTTTTCGGGTGTTTCACCAGATACGTTATGGAACTTGTACACTATGTCGACACCATGCTGTGTTATCGACTAAATATACCGTCAACCTTTTGTTCACATAGGAAATTATTTCAGCGCTTCTTGCTCACCTCCTTTGGTGAAGCCTGAGTCCATTTAGGGCAGTAATGGCTAACCTTTTAGAGGCCGAGTGCCCAAACAACAACAAAGACCCGCTTAATTATTGCAAAGTGCCAACACAGAAATTTAATTTGTGATTTATACTCCCTTCTCTGTCACAGTTTTCATTGATAGCAGCACCTGAGGACACCAATAAAGCAGAAAATAGTCCCAGGTACAGCTGTCACTATAAAATAGCTCTGTGCACAGCAAGTCCTGGGCTGTCTGGGACTGTAGGAAGATACCTGGAGTCATCGCTGGTGATGGCCTAAGTGCCCACAGAAAGGGCTCTGAGTGCCACCTCTGGCACCAGTGCCATAGGTTAGCCATCACTGATTTAGGGTATGTCGCCATGACACTCTCTAGCCTGCCACTGCTGCCGCTGCCTCTGCATGCCGTCCCCTATAGTGTCAGGGTCAATTATTGTATGTTTTAGATGCTATCTAGCCTCATTCGGTCACTCTGTCATGGCCATGCTGTTGCCCATAATTTTGGCATGATGGTACGATTAAGCAGCCTCAGAGGCATCCATGCATGCTGCCCCTGCTGTTTCCTGTCCATTTCCGTGGTGTTTCCATCCTTTTCTGAGGTTCCCAGGTGTTTGGCCAAGCTTCCCTGTGCAGAGCCTTGGTCCCCTTGAAAAATGCTTGAGTCTCCCATTGACTTCAATTGGGCTCGTTATTCGAGACGAGCACTCGAGCATCGGAAAAAGTTTGTCTCGAATAACGAGTACCCGAGCATTTTAGTGCTAGCTCATCTCTAGTTATTACATTGTTATCTAAAGAATGCTATTCTTTATGGTCTTTATAAATCTTGAAGCAATTTTCCGCCAATAGATAAACTCTATTCCAGTGTTTTTTGGTGTGTTTTTTTTCCACATAACAAACCACTCTTATGCCCATTCTTTTACAACACAATAGTTGTACCATTTATGACTTCGGTGTCTCAGAGTTGTAGCAGTAATTGCCCATTTTTTTATGTTATTTTTCTATTAAATCCTAGGATTAAGAACAGTTACAGTAGGTCTTAGTCATCACTCTCTCACAGTACAACAGAGAATTCAGTGATGTGAAATGCAGAAGAACATCCGCAGGGACAATGAGCTGACCAATACACAAGTTTATTATCACAACACAACCATGAACCATAGATTCCCTCTAAGTATTACTTTGCTGACCCACAGGGATTTTTATCACCTGCAAACATTCATGTGATTTTCCATCTGGTAAGTTTTTTTCTGCACTTGTGGATTTGTGGCTACTTTATTGTTGAAGCAAAGATATTATTATATTTTAGATATTTGTCTTTCACATTTCTTTTACTTTTTTTTAACAAACAGTGCCACTGAGTGCACAGAAATTGTCAAGATAAAACTAATTTCATAATGTGAAGAAACACAAAAAATGAAAATGATTGAAAAAAAATTACGTTTCACCACAATAGGTAACTTAGGGAGATTCTTTGGAAGGAAAACGTTGTAAGTCTTTAACAAATTTAAACAAATGTTTTTGCTAGTACATGATTTGTGTAAGGGAAATGTGACCAAAGATGTTCTTGTAATTTGTACAACCTCCTGTAGTCAAAGTGAGGTGGAAATGTTCCTCAAAAGAAACCTACCACCACGGATCTACCTATAAAGGACGTGAGGATAGCCTTTTTAAGGGATAATCCTCCGTCCCTAAAATCTTTTAATAATTTTAATTTCCCTAATATGCAGATTTTCTAAAGAGGCTACTGGGGCGTGGAGTAGCCGGAGGTGAGACTACGCGGCAACTCCTTACCCAGTAGCCTCTTTGACCCTCCTACCAGGTGACATCGGCACACAGCTCCTCGTAGCTGCGCGCCCTCGTCCGCAAAGCCTGCCAGTCTGAGCAAACACAGAACAGCAGGTCCGCATCTGTGCGGTCACTGGTCTGAAGCCTGCTGTTCTGCGCATGCGCAGACGGCAGGCTTCGCGGACTAGCGCGCGCGCAGCTACGCGCCAAAGACATCTGGTAGGAGGGTCAAAGAGGCTACTCAGGCGTGGAATAGCCACACCGTGTAGCCTCAGCTCTGGCTACACCACACCCCAGTAGCCTCTTTAGAAAATCTTTAGAAATTTCTTTAGAAATTGAAGTTATTAAAAGATTGCGGGGGCGTGAGGAGAAGCCCTTAAAGGGCTATCCTCACGTCCTATAAATGCACCTACCACCCAATCTACCTTTATAGATAGATCCGTGGTGGTAGGTTTCTTTTAATTCCTCAGTGTATGTATATATAGTACATATAAACTTATTTCCATTTAATTGTCATAGATTTTGTTTAATATAATGGTAGATGACCACTGTGAGAGGCAGGGTCATTTCTAGGGTGGTAAAAGATCCGGGGCACGGGCCCCAATGCATGTGTATCACACTTTCAGTAATGGCCACTCCTACTCCTGTACATAGCCCCTTCACATTTGGTTATGCCAATAACAACTTTACTGAGGGTATATACAGCTACAGAAACACAGGAGAAATCCCCACTTGTTACATCCAGTGACTGCAAGTGACGTGCCCTCCATCTTCTCCATTAGGCATCACCACGTCTTATGTTCCTCATTGTCCCTACATCTCAGTTCCCTGACAGCGTTATCCTGCTGGTGCCCCTAACAATTTTCCCCAAATACTGTAGAGCTGCATTCACACGTTTGTCTTGCATTTAAACAAAACCAGGTGCTTGTTACCCATCACGTGTTTCAGTGGAAAATATGTGAGATCAAAGGAGGCCTGTCCTAGTGTCACGTGTGAATGTGCCCCAAGAAATGCCCCACACATCTACGCAAAGTAATGTGCCCCTCACAGTTACCCCCAGTAATGTCCCCCACACAGTTACCCCCAGTAATGTTCCCCACTCAGCTACCCCCAGTAATGTTCCCCACTCAGCTACCCCCAGTAATATTCCCCACACAGCTACCCCCAGTAATGTCCCCCACACAGCCCCCCCAGCAATGTCCCCCACACAGCCTTCCAGGAATGTCCCCACACAACTCCTCCAGTAATGTCCCCACACCCCCCGCCCCCAGTAATGTCCACACACATCCCCCCAGTAATGTCCTCCATATAGACCCCCAGAAAGTAATGTGCCCACACAGACTCCCAGTAATGTCTCCTACACAACCCTCCCAGTAATGTACCCACACAGCCCCCCCAGTAATGTCCCACACACAGCCCCCCAGTAAGTAATGTACCCACACAGCCCCCCCGAAAGTAATGTGCCCTCACAGCCCCCCAGTAAGTAATGTGCCCACACATCTTTCCAGTAAGTAATGTGCCCACACAGCCCCCCAGTAAGTAATGTGCCCACACAGCCCCCCAGTAAGTAATGTGCCCACACAGCCCCCCCCAGTAAGTAATGTGCCCACAAAGACCCCCAGTAAGTAATGTGCTCACACAGACCCCCAGTAAGTAATGTGCCCATACAGCCCCCCAGTAAGTAATGTGCCCACACAGCCCCCCAGTAAGTAAGGTGGCCACACAGCCCCAAGTAAGTAATGTGCTCACAGAGCAGCTCTGTGCATTACTTTCCCCTGACAGTCATGTGATCATGACATCATCACAGGTCCTTCAGCCTCAGGGAGTATTATTCTCCCATAGGCTAGAGCCTTCAGGGGAAAGTAATGCACATCTAATCACGATCTGTGTCCTTTGCGGCGGGTTCTGGTGAAGACCAGGCTCCACTTAGATTCTGGTCCCAATTGTCGGCTAGAGGATCCAGAGGATCCACTGATCCCGAATCCTGACACTTATCTTGCATAGTGTATTTAATATAGGGGGAATTATCTTCACACAGGGACATTTTTTGTAATAACATCCAATTGAACAAATGTTTGTTGTGACAGGACCAGGGGAAAAATGTTAAATGGTGTGTATGTTTCCCCTAGGTTTCTGTCCTACACTATCTAGGGAGCCAAAACTGTGGTTTGGAAGCTGTACAGTAGGTACAGTTTCTTGGTAGTGAGGAAACTACTGTATTGTATAGTTAGTGGCCAGACGGCCTAGGATTTTATTTCTGTATTGTTTTTGTTTTGCCATTTTTCCTGCTTGAATTTAATAAAACTGGTTGAGGCCAGTTGCACCCAACTTGTCTGGCGATCCCAGAGCTAATCTCGTTACATTGTATAATGCAGATGAATTTAATTAAATACCCAGATGAGAATACCCCTTTAAGGACATCCAACTTACAGACGACCCCTAGTTACATACTGACCTCTCTGACCACTGTGACCTCTGTTGGAAGCTTTAATTTAGTCCCAGGCTGCAATGATTGTCTAGTATTTAACCCAGGGACTGCCTGAATACTGAATACAGTATGTATGCCCAGCATGCTCCGGTGCGCCTCTTAAAGGAGAGAGGAAAATGAGCTGCTTTTGGACACCAACATGCCCAAGGCTCCTCAGAAAGTTTAAAAGCCCAAATGCATGTTAGATAATTGTGCTGAATACTCTTCCTTTTACAGTAGTCATTGGCGTGTACAGGCCAGCTTGTGTGATTTCAGTCCTGTATTTCCATACTGAATCTGTATGAATCTGTATATATGTGATGTTTTTCATCCGTATGTGCATGTATGGCACCGTATCTGTCACAATCTCGGGGGATAAATAGTGGACTCCCTGGACCACCGCGGGAGATAACAACCTTAGCCGCACCCGGGAGCGGAGTCTAAGTGATCTCCTGGTCTTCCCCACACAGCCCGCCGCAAAGCGGGATGGTCTTGCTGCGGCGGGAGTCACCAGGTCGCTCCGCGGGTGCGACTAGGCCCGCGGTGGCAGCCAAGGTAGGGACACGGGGACCACGGATGGCTGGCAGGACCACGGATGGCTGGCAGGACCTCGGATAGCTGGCAGGACCTCGGATGGCTGCTGGATTACCGGAGCACCACAGGATACTAGGACCGCCACAGGATACCAGGACCGCTAAAGGATACCAGGACCGAAACACCACGGAACACGGGAACACCACGGAACACGGGAATCACAGGATCCACAGAGGCGTCTGGAAACGCTCGGGAACACGGAGGGCTTTCTCTTCAGTAACAGGACATGAAGATCCGGCAGGGGATGCTGGGAGTAGCCAGGCTATATAGCAGAGCCAGGTATGCCAGCACCAATAAGGAGGACGCTGGCCCTTTAAATTCTTAGAGAGTGGGAGCGCGTGGCCTACACAGGAGACAGACCTGCAGCCTGGACGGGACCGCGATGGAGCCAACAGGAGCCGGGACAGGGACAGGAGCCGGGACAGGGACAGGAGCCGGGACAGGTAAGTAGGGGAACGGGGCAGCGGCAGCAGAGCATGAGTGCACCTACGATCCGCAACATGGATCGCGGGGACACCCGTGACGAAACCGGACCGGGGGCGGCGTGGCAGACCGGGACACGGGTGCCCCCGCGATCCGAGACATGGATCGCAGGGACAGTTGTGACAGTATCCCTATAGTAACCATATAAGATATGGCGGGCTGGCAAATGATGGTTGGCTTACTAGTGGCTGGCTGACAGAATCCGGAATGGAAATATGTGAGAAAATAGGATATGCTTTATATTTTTATACGGCTCAAAAATAGTACGATGCACAATAGGCCATTCAATGGAAGGATGTATTGCCCATTGAAAAGAATGGGGACATATGAACCGATATATACAGCCGTACATATATCTGTTTTCACATGTTCGTGTGAATGTAGCCTAATACAATTGATTTAGAGAAAACTATAAACCAAAGAAATTTTACGGTAGACAATTCCTATTTCTGATTTACTCCAGAAAACTAAGGGTTAAAAACCTCTCAGAGCCACAGACTTTTACACAGCTGTCTTCTCAGTGTTATATTCGGTTACTCCTCTGATTGTCTGAGAATAATTGGCTGCAGAGAGAATGAGATACAGGCACTTCTTAGAAAGAACAGGTCTTACGCCTTGTGTCCTGTCAACCGAAGCAAGGTGTTGATCAAAGCCCAGTTACATAAATCTCAGTATGGCGGAATGACACCAAACCCCCTGCCTCTGGCGTCCCATCAGGCCAGGCTGCTGAGGATGAGAGCACTGCGCTCCCATTCATCGAGAATCTTGTTAAGGTCTAATTAGATACATATATACAGTCTACATAAAAAAACTACTACATAAATAATTTATACTTGTTGCTCAGCATGACACTAAGCTTCTAACTCTCTAAAGACGAGATGCTGAGGATTCTTAATAAGCTCACAATAAATGATTTTACAAGAGCCCACTTAAATATGGAATAAGACTAGTTGCTTTTATTTAAAGATGACTGTATGCACTTTATCTTATGAAATTCATTCTTTTTTTCATGTTTTCTACAGCTAAAGAATCATTCTTGAGGTTTATGCTTCCAGTCTGATGAAGTAAAAAAAAATAAGGTCAGAGAAGGTTTATATAACCAGGATAAATATTGTTACCTTCAGAGATCTGATTCTTTGCTAAAAAAAAAAGTGAAAGTTGAAAAATAGAACAGATTCACCTTTATCCGTCATTGTTCTCCACCTATAAAAGAAAACAACATAAATTAAACCAATGGTGAGAAGTTGAACCAAGTCTGAGTTTGTTTTATTCTTTTCCTTCATAATATAAAAGTTATAACTATTTTTATCTTTTGTTATGATTGCTGTGGGAATTACCCCAAAAGTAACCATTTCTGAGAAAATGGATGATCGTTTTAAAGAAACATAGGTACTATGGTGTGAATTTTCTTGGACTGGTCCATTTTTCATCATTAATCTTTTCTCTGTAGTGCGACATGCCACATTTATTCAGCCTCTTAGTAAATCCAGCAAATGTTAGTGCACCGTAATGAAATCTATGTCAGGTCCTGGCAGTATAGATTTTAGCTATAACCTGCGCTGGTATTCTGTATAGCCAGTTCTTAGAGAACAAGTTATTTACCTATATGATGTGACCATCACATCATAAAGGTGTCTATTTACATGCCGATATAACAATTCCCATAAAGCCTTGAACAGCAGGCCGTGTATAATGAACACATCCTTCTCTTTTCCCTTAACCTTTTTCAGTGCATTTCAGTATGTACTGTAGAAAGAAACACACTTTATCCTTAAACTTTTCCTGTATTCCCACATCACACGCATGTCAGCTGTTTGTCCTCCTAGTATTGTGTATGTTCTAGTTGCTGATGTGAAATTCAATAATTAAGGATCGTTTATATTCGTATTAAAAAAAAGTACGGAAAAAATTCATAATTTTGTCATGTTAAATTCCCTTTATCATACAACTGTTCATTGATTAGACTTGTTAGTACTTTACGTATTAATAGACATTATTGCATGAGCTTAATATTAGAATTTATTTCACATTTAGCAACCCTGATTATTTTATTAAATGTTTCTTGAATTGTTTAAGGTCTAGAATTTTCATTGGCAACAAGTCTCTTATCAAGCATGCTTCCTGTGCCAAGGAGCTTAACATTTCATTTTCTACCTCTTCAGTACACACCTGCTATTGGCAGCTGAGTCCACAGACCAAGATCCAGTCCTCGTGATTGTGTTGCCCGCTCCACAGTGAGAACTTGACATTTACCATATTTATTAGCTGGGATTTATAGCCAAAACAGCTGAGACCAGTTTGGAGAAACCATTACTGAATATTGGTGGAGTAATTAGGCTTTTATTTGATAGAGATTGGAGCGGCTTTGTACTCTAATTAGAAAAATTCTAACTAGAGATGAGCGAACATACTCGTCCGAGCTTGATGCTCGTTCGAGCATTAGCGTACTCGAAACTGCTCGTTGCTCGGAAGAATACTTCGCCCGCTCGAGAAAATGGCATCTCCCGCCGTTTTGCTTTTTGGCGGCCAGAAACAGAGCCAATCACAAGCCAGGAGACTCTGCACTCCACCCAGCATGACGTGGTACCCTTACAAGTCGATATCAGTGGTTGGCTGGCCAGATCAGGTGACCCTGGAATAGACTAGCCCCTGCCTGCGCTGCTCGGATCATTCTGTGTCTGGATGCCGCTAGGGAGAGAGCTGCTGCTGGTCAGGGAAAGCGTTAGGCTGTTCTATTAGAATAGTGTTAATAAGGAGTGATTCTACAAGAACCCAACAGCCCTTCTTAGGGCTACAATAATGTTATACATTTTTTTATTTGCAGCTAGTACCATATTGTGAGGAATTTGCAGGGGGACTTGCTACCGTTGTGTTTAGCTCTTAGTGACACACATATCCACCTCAAACACCAAAGTGGGAAAATTTATTAGGGGTTTGATTTCAATTAGGCACAGTCTGCCAGTTTCTTTTTATTTTACGTTTATTTTTTTATTAACTCAGCGTCATCTCATCTGGCATAGCATTGTGCTTTCATACTTGGCTAGAAAATAGCCATAGGAGAATCCAAACGGCTTACTTAGGCCTACAATAGCGTTATATATTTTATTTCTGGTTGATCTGCTGGTGGCTGTCCTTGCTGTAGTGCATCTACTACCATATTGTGAGGAATTTGTAGTGAGACTTGCGACCGTTGTGTTTAGCGCTTAGTGACGCACATATCCATCTCAAAGACCGAAGTGGGACAATTTATTAAGGGTTGGATTTCAATTAGGCACAGTCTGCCATTTACTTTTTATTTTACGTTTATTTTTTCATAACTCAGCGTCATCTCATCTGGCATAGCAGTGTGCTTTCATACTTGGCTAGAAAATAGCCATAGGAGAATCCAAACGGCTTACTTAGGCCTACAATAGCATTATATATTTTATTTCTGGTTGATCTGCTGGTGGCTGTCCTTGCTGTAGTGCATCTACTTCCATATTGTGAGGAATTTGTAGTGAGACTTGCGACCGTTGTGTTTAGCGCTTAGTGACGCACATATCCATAGCAAAGACCGAAGTGGGAAAATTTATTAGGGGTTTAATTTCAATTAGGCACAGTCTGCCATTTACTTTTTATTTTACATTTATTTTTTCATAACTCAGCGTCATCTCATCTGGCATAGCAGTGTGCTTTCATACTTGGCTAGAAAATAGCCATAGGAGAATCCAAACGGCTTACTTAGGCCTACAATAGCGTTATATATTTTATTTCTGGTTGATCTGCTGGTGGCTGTCCTTGCTGTAGTGCATCTACTACCATATTGTGAGGAATTTGTAGTGAGACTTGCGACCGTTGTGTTTAGCGCTTAGTGACGCACATATCCATCGCAAAGACCGAAGTGGGACAATTTATTAGGGGTTTGATTTCAATTAGGCACAGTCTGCCATTTACTTTTTATTTTACGTTTATTTTTTCATAACTCAGCGTCATCTCATCTGGCATAGCAGTGTGCTTTCATACTTGGCTAGAAAATAGCCATAGGAGAATCCAAACGGCTTACTTAGGCCTACAATAGCGTTATATATATTTTATTTCTGGTTGATCTGCTGGTGGCTGTCCTTGCTGTAGTGCATCTACTATCATATTGTGAGGAATTTGTAGTGAGACTTGCGACCGTTGTGTTTAGCGCTTAGTGACGCACATATCCATCGCAAAGACCGAAGTGGGAAAATTTATTAGGGGTTTGATTTCAATTAGGCACAGTCTGCCATTTACTTTTTATTTTACGTTTATTTTTTTATAACGCAGCGTCATCTCATCTGGCATAGCAGTGTGCTTTCATACTTGGCTAGAAAATAGCCATAGGAGAATCCAAACGGCTTACTTAGGCCTACAATAGCATTATATATTTTATTTCTGGTTGATCTGCTGGTGGCTGTCCTTGCTGTAGTGCATCTACTTCCATATTGTGAGGAATTTGTAGTGAGACTTGCGACCGTTGTGTTTAGCGCTTAGTGACGCACATATCCATCGCAAAGACTGAAGTGGGACAATTTATTAAGGGTTGGATTTCAATTAGGCACAGTCTGCCATTTACTTTTTATTTTACGTTTATTTTTTCATAACTCAGCGTCATCTCATCTGGCATAGCAGTGTGCTTTCATACTTGGCTAGAAAATAGCCATAGCAAAAAAAATTAAAGTTATAACTTTCATTTTCAAAATGTTTAACCCGAGGGCTAGGGGTAGAGGACGAGGGCGGGGACGTGGGCGCCCAACTACTGCAGGGGTCAGAGGCCATGGTCCTGGGCGGGGTGAGACACCACCTGCTGATGAGGGAGCAGGGGAACGCCGCAGAGCTACACTCCCTAGGTTCATGTCTGAAGTTACTGGGACTCGTGGTAGAGCACTGTTGAGGCCAGAACAGTGCGAACAGGTGATGTCGTGGATTGCCGACAATGCTTCGAGCAATTTGTCCACCAGTCAGTCTTCCACGCAGTCCACCCATGTCACCGAAATCGGCACTCCTCCAGCTCCTGCACCTCAGCCTCCTCCCCCCCAGTCTGCCCCCTCCCAGGAAAATTTGGCATTTGAACTGGCATACTCTGAGGAACTGTTTTCTTGACCCTTCCCACAGTCACAAACCACTTGTCCGGTTGCTGCTGAGCAATTTTCCGATGCCCAGGTTTTCCACCAGTCGCAGTCTGTGGGTGATGATGACCTTCTTGACGTGGTGGAAGAAGTGTGTAAAGAGGTGTCCGACGATGAGGAGACACGGTTGTCAGACAGTGGTGAAGTTGTTGTCAGGGCAGGAAGTCCGAGGGGGGAGCAGACTGAGGGATTGGAGGATGATGAGGTGACAGACCCAAGCTGGGTTGAGAGGCCGGGTGAACACAGTGCTTCTGAGACGGAGGAGAGTCCTCGTCCAGAACAGGTTGGAAGAGGCAGTGGTGGGGCCAGACGGAGAGGCAGGGCCAGAGCAGGTGCATCAGCGCCAAGTGTGTCACGTAGTGAAGCTCCCGTGGCGAGGGCTCCCGCGGCGAGGGCTAGATTTTCAGAAGTCTGGAGGTTCTTTAAGGAAACACCGGATGACCGACGGACTGTGGTGTGCAACCTTTGCCAAACCAGGATCAGCAGGGGTTCCACCACTACTAGCTTAACTACCACCAGTATGCGCAGGCATATGAATGCTAAACACCCCACTCAGTGGCACCAAGCCCGTTCACCTCCGGCCGTGCATACCACTGCTCTTTCCCCTGTGTCAGCTGAAAGTCAGCCCCCTGCCCAGGACCCTGGCACAAAAACCCCATCGTCGCCTCCACGATCCTCCACAGCATCCACCAGCGTTCAGCTCTCCATACCCCAGACGCTGGAGCGGAAACGGAAATATAGTGCAACCCACCCGCACGCCCAAGCCCTTAATGCCCACATCTCCAGATTGCTTAGCCTGGAGATGCTGCCCTATAGGCTAGTAGAGACCGAGGCCATTCGCAACCTCATGGCGGCGGCCGCCCCTCGGTATTTGGTCCCCAGCCGCCACTACTTTTCCCGATGTGCCATCCCAGCCCTGCACCAGCACGTGTCAGACAACATCATCCGTGCCCTGACCAACGCCGTTTCTGACAAGGTCCACCTGACCACGGACACGTGGACGAGTGCTGCCGGGCAGGGCCACTATATATCGCTGACGGCACATTGGGTTAACTTGGTGGAGGCTGGGACCGAGTCTGACCCTGCGGCTGGTCATATACTGCCGACGCGGATTGCGGGGCCTACCTCGGTCCAGGTCTTTCAGGCCTACTATGCCTCCTCCTCCTCCCACCCCTCCTCCACCTCCTCCTCCGAACTACCATCCGTGGGCATGGCGCCATCAGTCGCTAGCTCTAGGCACAGCAGCAGTGCCGTCGCTAAGCGACAGCAGGCGGTGCTCAAACTGCTGAGCCTAGGCGATAAAAGGCACACCGCCCAAGAACTATTACAGGGCATCACGGCGCAGACTGATCTGTGGATGGCACCGCTGAACCTGAAGCCAGGCATGGTTGTGTGTGACAACGGCCGTAACCTGGTGGCGGCTCTGCAACTCGGCAGACTGACACATGTGCCATGCCTGGCCCATGTGTTAAATCTGATAGTTCAGCGTTTCCTCAAGACATACCCCAATCTGTCTGATTTGCTCACGAAGGTGCGCCGCATCTGTGCGCATTTCAGGAAGTCCAGCACAGATGCTGCCACTCTCAGGGCAGCGCAGCGCCGCCTCCAACTGCCCGCTCACTGACTGTTGTGCGACGTGCCCACGAGGTGGAATTCAACATTAACCATGTTATCCAGAGTTTACCAGCAGCGCAGAGCGATTGTAGACTGCCAGATGTCAACTTCCACCAGAACTGGTAGTCAGGTCAGTCAGCTTCCTCAAGTCTACAATGAGGAGTGGACGTGGATGTCTGATATCTGTCAGGTGCTGAGTAACTTCAAAGAGTCAACACAGATGGTCAGTGGCGATGCCGCCATCATCAGCCTCACCATCCCGCTGCTTGGCCTGTTGAAAAACTCTCTGATCAGCATGAAGTCGGAATCTTTGCGTTCGTCACAAGAGACGGGGGAAGAAGATTCCCTTGTTGATAGCCAAAGCACCCTTAGGTCTGTTTCTCAGCGCATATCGGAGGAGGTGGAGGTGGAGGAGGATGAGGAGGAAGAGGAGGAGAATGTTGGCGAGACACAAGAGGGGACCATTGTTCAGTCCTTCACTGTTCAGCGTGTATGGGCAGAAGAAGAGGAGTTGGAGGAGTTGGAGGAGGAGGAAATGGACAGTCAGGCCAGTGAGGGGAGTGAATTCTTGCGCGTTGGTACTCTGGCGGATATGGCAGATTTCATGTTAGGCTACCTATCCCGTGACCCTCGCGTTCAAAGAATTTATTCCAGCACCGATTACTGGGTATTCACTCTCCTGGACCCACGGTACAAGCAAAATCTTTCCACTCTCATCCCTGGAGAGGAAAGGAGTGTGAGAATGCATGAATACCAGCAGGCCCTGGTGCACAAGCTGAAACAGTATTTCCCTTCTGACAGCGCTAGCGGCAGAGTGCGTAGTTCTGCGGGACAAGTAGTGAGGGAGAGTAGGCGAGCAGGCAGCTTGTCCAGCACTGGCAAAGGTACGCTTTACAAGGCTTTTGCTAGCTTTATGTCACCCCAGCAAGACACTGTCACCTGTCCCCAGTCTCGGCAGAGTAGGGCTGATCTTTACAGAAAGATGGTGAGGGAGTACGTAGCTGACCATACCATCGTCCTAAATGATCACACAGCTCCCTACAACTACTGGGTTTCAAAGCTGGACATGTGGCACGAACTGGCGCTGTACGCCTTGGAGGTTCTTGCCTGCCCTGCCGCTAGCGTGTTGTCCGAGCGGGTTTTCAGTGCAGCTGGTGACATCATCACCGATAAGCGTACACGCCTGTCGACTGACAGCGCTGACAGGCTGACGCTTATTAAAATGAATAAAGCCTGGATTTCTCATAATTTCCAATCTCCACCAGGTGAAGGAAGCTCAACCTGAATAATTTATGCACTCCTCCTCCTCATTTTCCTCCTTCTCCTCCTCTTTGTACACTAAAGCAGAGGAAACTGGCTATTTTTTGACAGGGCCCACTGGCTCTAGCTATAGTACTTTATGCATTTAATTTTTCTGGAGGGCCACCTACCCGGTCCTCTGTTTTAAACAATTTTTGGGAGTGCCACATACAGGCACTCAATCTATTCAATTTTTCTGGAGGGCCACCTACCTGCTCCTCTGGTTTGAAAACTTTTTTGGACTGCCACAGACAGGCACTCAATCTATTTCATTTTTCTGGAGGGCCACCTACCTGCTCCTCTGGTTTGAAAACTTTTTTGGACTGCCACATACAGGCACTCAATCTATTTCATTTTTCTGGAGGGCCACCTACCTGCTCCTCTGGTTTGAAAACTTTTTTGGACTGCCACATACAGGCACTCAATCTATTTCATTTTTCTGGAGGGCCACCGACCTGCTCCTCTGGTTTGAAAACTTTTTTGGACTGCCACATACAGGCACTCAATCTATTCAATTTTTCTGGAGGGCCACCTACCTGCTCCTCTGGTTTGAAAACTTTTTTGGACTGCCACATACAGGCACTCAATCTATTTTATTTTTCTGGAGGGCCACCTACCTGCTCCTCTGGTTTGAAAACTTTTTTGGACTGCCACATACAGGCACTATCCAAATTAAATTGTCTCCATAGCAGCCTCCACACGTTGTCTCCATTGCTACCTCCAAAATTCGTCCATATAGCTGCCTCCATACATCGTCCCCTTATCAAACGAGGTGTGTCAGGCAGAAATTTGGGTTGTTTTCATGGATTCCACATCAAAGTTGTTAACTTTGTCGCCACCGTGCTGTGTTATGCACAAAATATACTGGCAAACTTTTACCATTTACGGATATTATTTCAGCGCTTCTTGCGCATCTGTTTACATTCCCCTCACCCGCCATATCCCAAACTTATAAGAACGCTACTACACTTAACTTGGTGGAGGCTGGGACCGAGTCTGACCTTGTCATATACTGCCGACGCAGAGGATTGCGGGGCCTACCTCGGTCCAGGTCTCAAAGGCCTACTATACCTCCTCCTCCTCCCACCCCTCCTCCACCTCCTCCTCCTCCGAATTACCATCCGTGGGCATGGCGCCATCAGTCGGTAGCTCTAGGCACAGCAGCAGTGCCGTCGCTAAGCGACAGCAGGCGGTGCTCAAACTGCTGAGCCTAGGCGATAAAAGGCACACCGCCCAAGAGCTATTACAGGGCATTCCACATCAAACTTGTTAACTTTGTCGCCACCCTGCTGTGTAATCCACAAAATATACTGGCAAACTTTTATCATTTACCGATATTATTTCAGCGCTTCTTGCGCATCTGTTTACATTCCCCTCACCCGCCATATCCCAAACTTATAAGAACGCTACTACACTTGATCTTATACAAAAGGTTCTTAGAAGTGCTGTTTGGGGAGTAGCCTAGAGACAGGGGCTTGGATTGGCGAAAGCTCGCCTGGAAGCGGAGCGCCAGCTCCATCCCAAGATCCAACTAACATAGTTTTAACTGCAGCACCTTTAATCTACTACTAGTTCACTGCCTCCATAATAATAATAATAATCTTTATTTATATAGCGCCATCATATTCTGTAGCGCTTTACAAATCATAGGAAACAAATACAAATGTAATGTAACAGAGCACAACATTTGTATGGAACAACAGGAGTGAGGTCCCTGCTCGCCAGAGCTTACGGTTTATGAAGATGATGGGGTAACACGAGGTAAAAGAATATTTAATGGTCAAGCCATTCTTCTTAGGGAATAGAACAAAATATAATAAATGGAATTGCTGTCGCTTGAACCACTCAGCCGTCATCTTATATACCAGGTCCAGGGTGAATGGGACTGCAGAGAAGTCTGGTGCCTGTTGGTTGCTGGATAACAGATGGGAGGACGACACAGGACGGGTTAGTAGAAGAGTTAAAACTTCATGCAGTTAATGAGTGTTATAGGCTTGCCTAAAGAAATGGGTTTTAAGAGCACGTTTGAAACTTTGGAGGTTAGGTATTAGTCTGATAGTCCGGGGCAGAGCATTCCATAGAATTGGTGCAGCTCTAGAGAAGTCTTGGAGACGCCAGTGGGAGGTCCGCACTAGGGTAGAGGTTAATCTAAGATCACTGGCGGATCTAAGAGCACGGGTTGGGCGATAGACTGAGATAAGAGAGGAGAGGTAGGGGGGTGCAGCATTATACAGAGCTTTATGGATGAGGGTTATTATTTTAAACTGTATTCGAAAGGAGACTGGCAGCCAGTGCAGCGACTGGCATGAACTGTAGGCATACATGGTCCCCTTATCAAACGAGCTGTGTCAGGCAGAATTTTGGGTTGTTTTCATGGCTTCCACAACAAACTTGTTAACTTTGTCGCCACCCTGCTGTGTAATCCACAAAATATACTGGCAAACTTTTATCATTTACCAATATTATTTCAGCGCTTCTTGCGCATCTGTTTACATTCCCCTCACCCGCCATATCCTAAACTTATAAGAACGCTACTACACTTGATCTTATACAAAAGGTTCTTAGAAGTGCTGTTTGGGGAGTAGCCTAGAGACAGGGGCTTGGATTGGCGAAAGCTCGCCTGGCAGTGGAGCGCCAGCTCCATTCCAAGATCCAACTAACATAGTTTTAACTGCAGCACCTTTAATCTACTACTAGTTCACTACCTCCATACATGGTCCCGTTATCAAACGAGCTGTGTCAGGCAGAATTTTGGGTTGTTTTCATGGCTTCCACATCAAACTTGTTAACTTTGTCGCCACCCTGCTGTGTAATCCACAAAATATACTGGCAAACTTTTATCATTTACCGATATTATTTGAGCGCTTCTTGCTCACCTCCTTTGGTTCCTCTCTGCCACCCATTGGTTTTAAGCCTGAGTCCATTTGGGGTATGTTGCCAAGACACTCTCTAGCCTGCCGCTGCTGCCGCTGCCTCTGCATGCCGTCCCCTATAGTGTCAGGGTCAATTATTGGATGTTTTAGATGCTATCTAGCTTCATTCTGTCACTCTGTCATGGCCATGCTGTTGCCCATAATTTTGGCATAATGGTGCATTTAAGCAGCCTCAGAGGCATCCATGCATGCTGCCCCTGCTGTTTCCTGTCCATTTCCGTGGTGTTTCCATCCTTTTCTGAAGTTTCCAGGTGTTTGGCCAAGCTTCCCTGTGCAGAGCCTTGGTCCCCTTGAAAAATGCTCGAGTCTCCCATTGACTTCAATGGGGCTCGTTATTCGAGACGAGCACTCGAGCATCGGGAAAAGTTTGTCTCGAATAACGAGTACCCGAGCATTTTAGTGCTCGCTCATCTCTAATTCTAACCATTAAGTATTTTTGGAAATATTAATGTTATGTGATCTTTCAGGTAATTAGAATAATTAAAGCTGCAATATAGAAACAACACGATAAAGAGACACTATAACGTAACTCAAGTGACCAAACAAGAAGTTAAGTGGTATGGACCTTGGTGTCAGGTATGATGAAACCTTTTATGTATCTTTACCGCCTAGATTAGCTTAATTGGGGTTGTTATGCTCTGATGGAAACACCTTCATTTCTGTCAATATAAAAAGATCAATGCTCAACTCCTTGAGCAGTCAATATGGCTAAAAAGTCACTTTCAACGCTCCAGCATAGTCAGGAATGGAAGATCTCCAGTAATCCTTCATGTAATTATAGTCCCTGTGTGGAAAATCCAATGCAAGCAACATGTGTCTGCAGCCTGCCGGATTATTAGTTCCCAACCATTACATCCTACTGTAAAGACCCATCAAACATAAAGAAATTACATACACTAATCCCTTATATTTCCCCATGCTGGTAGTCTCCAAACATGCAGCAGAAATGACATTTTGTATAGTATACTGTTAATTATTGCAGTTATCCTCACTAGTGTGGCTTCCATTATATAGCACAAGAAATACACATTTTGTTTCTAACTCGATTAATATATGTAAGCATTATCAAGTCCATGTTAAACCTTAATACTTAAAGTTCAACTGAGCAAAACTTATTGAATAACAGATGCAACCTGACAATAAGTGGCAATTCTCATGTGTCGGGATGCACTATACAGTCACCCATAGGCTGCTTACATACAGCAATCTACATTTCAGCTTGTGATCCTAGTACTTAGATGAAAGGAAGGCCAACCACGATTTGCATACTGTCATATAATTAGCTCATTGCTCATACCACATTGCTTTTTGGGGGTACATAATGCTGCTATATGTTAAATAAAGCATACAATATCTGTTAAGAAACAAACTTGCTAAGAATGCTTAAAGTCTGTGGTAAACATTTATTTGGTCACAGTTAATCTTTAATGCAAGTGACATGATTTATCTATATATGACAGCATACATTCTCAATTTGTGACATGACAAATTGATATAGTTTCAGCAACGCTCCAGCTGAAAGAATGGATATTAAATTACTGGCCTCAGGTTACCGAATCCAACATTTGTTCAAAATATATAGAAGCTTTTCATAAAATTTCCACGAGGAGCTGCCCAACAGCCAGAAACCATGTGTGGACTGCACTGGGTGGTTAGTACTTGGAGAGACCAGGATGGGTGACAGCACTAGCTGTTTAAATGTTGGTTTACTGATGACACATTTCGTAGATAAGAGAGTACAGGCAGTCCCTGGGTTACATACAAGATAGGGTCTGTAGGTTTGTTCTTAAGTTGAGTTTGTATGTAAGTCGGAACTGTATATTTTATAATTGTAATCCCAGTCAGAACTTTTTTGGTCTCTGTGACAATTGCATTTTAAAAATGTTGGGTTGTCATAAGAATCAATATTAACACTAAAGCTTCATTACAGACACATCTGATACCTGTTACAGCTCATCATTGTAGTCTAGGACAGAACTACAGTAAATTACCAATATCCAGAGGTCCGTTTGTAACTAGGGGTCGTATGTAAGTTGGTTGTTCTTAAGTAGGGGACCGCCTGTATCAGCAATACTTGCTGCACGCATTGATCTGAAGAAGGAGATGGTGCGTCTCCGAAATGCGTCATCAATAAAGAAACTTTAAACCAATATATATGAAGTGTGGACACCTTTCCTGAATGATTGCCATCTAGCTGGCGCCGTTCAAGTCGCCCCTCCCTGGTCGCACCAAAAAAAAAAAAAATTAAACAGGGGGATTTATTATTACTAAAATAAAAGTAAAATTCCCCTCTACCCCATCCCACAATGAGGATCTATTTTGCAGGATCTTTTTGGACACAAACTACATGTGTCCTATATACCTCCACTAAGAAGTGCAATTTGGTATCTGGAAAACAAGCCCTCATGAATCTGCATACACTCACACAAAAAAAAGTTATGCATTGTTAAAGGAGAGGATCAAAAAATGGAAACACAAAACGAAAAATGACTGGACGGGAAGGGTTAAACAGAATGAACCAGATATATGTAACTATGTTTTACTGAGCAATAGCAACAGGCAAAGACCAAAATGTTAAGAGTAAGTTAAGAGTTCAGCGTGGTGAGCTGACATCTGCATTAAAATACAAACTTTATTCCAAAAGGGTTATCTATATTTTAAAGCTGCTTATTTCATAACAGACAACTTCATTAAACAAAGGGCACAAGTTTAAAAACACTTAAAAACCCTAATTGCGTATGCAATCAAAGAACTCCCCAAGTGGTTGTAGTATGATAACTCCAAGTGAAAGTCAAATGGTGAGCTGGGCAGGCAAGTAAGTATATAATGTAAGTACATAGAAACCAGTATGATGGAACTACAAGTAGTAGCACGCCACAGCCCAACTCACACAACAAAAATATAATGAAATTACATTACCGTTAATGAAAAACCTGGGGAGGAAGTTTGTGGACGTGTGATGGATTGTATAAACCACGTAATCAGAAGATGTAAGTGTAGTTGAAAATAAGGGTGAATGAAACATAGGTGGACAAATGAAACACATTTATCTTTATTTTTGTTCCTGTTTTTTTCTGTCTTTTTAGCACATTGCAATCTTTGCACCTTTTTGGGGACGTTGGTTTTTCGACGTTACTTCTATTCCAGATGTGCTAAATGCCATTTATCATTTCAAATTGTCTAAAATATGCAACATTTTTGGGCGCAAAAATCTCCAGATGTAGCTTCAGGCGAAACCAGACATGACACATTTGGGTGACATTTTTGAAACATTTAACACAAGGAAAGAGAGATTGATAAATTAACAAAGTATCACATGGAGCAAAAAAGCCAGGCAAAAACAAGCCAAAACATACAACTATAAAATAAATGACCCCCTTTGTATTTAATTAAAATCTCCATTGCCACACACTAAATTCAACAGATAACATAGTACGGCCATCAATTCAATATTATTGTATCTGCAATTCATAGCCCTGGTATGAGCGCAATTCTGTTACATAGAAAACTGTGTGCATGTGTGCAGCTAATGGTCTACATATTTCCATGTATTAGCAATAACATATATAGGCATACCTAGAATCTAAAAATATATATATTTATTATTGCATATATTGTATTTATGCAATGTTATTCATAATAAAATGTGGTCCATTGATCGTTTTTTCTTGTTGCAAATAAATTGGATGACAATACAAGAAAAAGTTAAAAAAAAGTCATCTTGTGAGAAAAATATAAGAAATGGAAGGTGAAAGTATAAATACAAAAAATCCTGAATAAGCACAATACAGTTTTGAAAAATGTAAACATAAAAACATTCTTGTAAAAAGAATAAGCCATTTCACCCCAGCAGCTCAAGCTTAGGAGTTATCATCCAGAGGAAAGACAGCGTGTGATTTTTGGTACCTTGGTTTGGTCGTTGCAGCTGAAAACAATGAGTAGATTTCATTGTACAACTGCTGACAGATTCCCTTTATTATGAATGTCACTGAAGGTCTGAAAGCACTGAAGCACTGAAAGTAAAGCAGCCATGTGGACAAAACATTTGAAACACAAAAAACATCGACCAGAATTGCATTTTCCTCTGATGGTGTGAAGGCATCCACATGTTGGATGTCCGATCCTGGCAAAAGTTGTGGGTTTGGACCACATTAATGAAACATATATGGTCCCCTCAATATTTTAGTAAATGTAATCACACTTACATATCACATCATCTTCATTTGACTTTGAAAACTTTATACATTTCTCACCTCAATTGGTTTACAAATGAGACCTGACGTCCACCCTGGCTGCTCTCTGTTTATCTCCTTATTAGTCATTTTTAACATTATTATGTGTACATGGTCTTATTTCCATAATCAGAGCATGATTCATCACCTCTTCATTATCATAGTGAATTAGATGGCCTGAATTAATCCCTCTCTGGCAATCAACTTCCCTTGGTAATACTTAATAGATTCAATGATACGCAAACTAAATGGTTTTTAACAACTACTAAATTACTCTGTTATATACAACCTGAGACTAAACATACTAAACAGACTAAATGCTGGCTTAAAGGGGGTTGTCCAGCACTGAAAGGGTAAAATCCTAAATTTTACACAATGGGGCAGATTTACAGCGGCGCGTTCTGTGTGGAGGATTCGGGTGTTCTGGCGATTCATTAAGGTAGTTCCCCTGATGTCCACTAGGTGTCGATACTGCGCTGTAGTCCATTGGAGTTCAGTGAAGTTCACCGTCCTACGCTGGGTGCAGGGAAGTGTGTGTCAAGCAATACTTTATTTTTTTAAATGCGGCGGTTTTTCCCAATCCGTCGGGTTTTCATACGGCCAAGCCCCCCCAATTTCCGTCGCGTGCATGCCGGCGCCGATGCGCCACAATCCGATTGCGTGCGCCAAAAACCCAGGGCAATTCAGGGAAAATCAACGCAAATCGGAAAAATTCGGGTAACCCGCCAGAAAAACATGGTTTGGGCCCTTAGTAAAAGACCCCCACTATCAGCCCTACTACATATACACTCACCGGCCACTTTATTAGGTACAACATGCTAGTAACGGGTTGGACCCCCTTTTGCCTTCAGAACTGCCTCAATTCTTCGTGGCATAGATTCAACAAGGTGCTGGAAGCATTCCTCAGAGATTTTGGTCCATATTGACATGATGGCATCACACAGTTGCCGCAGATTTGTCGGCTGCACATCCATGATGCGAATCTCCCGTTCCACCACATCCCAAAGATGCTCTATTGGATTGAGATCTGGTGACTGTGGAGGCCATTTGAGTACAGTGAACTCATTGTCATGTTCAAGAAACCAGTCTGAGATGATTCCAGCTTTATGACATGGCGCATTATCCTGCTGAAAGTAGCCATCAGATGTTGGGTACATTGTGGTCATAAAGGGATGGACATGGTCAGCAACAATACTCAGGTAGGCTGTGGCGTTGCAACGATGCTCAATTGGTACCAAGGAGCCCAAAGAGTGCCAAGAAAATATTCTCCACACCATGACACCACCACCACCAGCCTGAACCGTTGATACAAGGCAGGATGGAGCCATGCTTTCATGTTGTTGACGCCAAATTCTGACCCTACCATCCAAATGTCACAGCAGAAATCGAGACTCATCAGAACAGGCAACGTTTTCCCAATCTTCTACTGTCCAATTTCGATGAGCTTGTGCAAATTTTAGCCTCAGTTTCCTGTTTTTAGCTGAAAGGAGTGGCACCCAGTGTGGTCTTCTGCTGCTGTAGCCCATCTGCCTCAAAGTTCAACGTACTGTGCATTCAGAGATGCTCCTCTGCCTACCTTGGTTGTAACGGGTGGCGATTTGAGTCACTGTTGCCTTTCTATCAGCTTGAACCAGTCTGCCCATTCTCCTCTGACCTCTGGCATCAACAAGGCATTTCCGCCCACAGAACTGCCGCTCACTGGATGTTTTTTCTTTTTTGGACCATTCTCTGTAAACCCTAGAGATGGTTGTATGTGAAAATCCCAGTAGATCAGCAGTTTCTGAAATACTCAGACCAGGCCTTCTGGCACCAACAATCATGCCACGTTCAAAGGCACTCAAATCACCTTTCTTCACCATACTGATGCTCGGTTTGAACTGCAGGAGATTGTCTTGACCATGTCTACATGCCTAAATGCACTGAGTTGCCGCCATGTGATTGGCTGATTAGAAATTAAGTGTTAACGAGCAGTTGGACAGGTGTACCTAATAAAGTGGCCAGTGAGTGTATATACACTATATACTATACTATAGATACAGGTAGAGTGACTTGCTTTAAGCTGGAGTCTAGTTCCCTTCAAGATGCAGCCTGTTTGTACGTTAAAACAGCCCAATTTTTTGTAATCTGATGTGTCACTTTATATGGTTATAACTTTTGAACACTAAAACTTACCAAAGTTATTTTACCAAAGACACTTTTTTTTCCATATGTTTTGCAGTTATTTATAAAAAAAATTTAAACTTTTGATTAATTTCCAAAATTCAAAATGATCTCCTTTTCAGATTTCAAATTAGTTACTAACATTTCCTCATATGTCGGCTTTATGCTTTCATCATTTTTCAAATTACAAAATGGAGGTGAAATTTAGAATAGTCCAATTTTTTCAGTAATAGGTTAATTTAGCCATGAAATTTACACATTTAAGAAAAATTAAAGAAACAAATCTTAAAATTTGTTATGCAATTTCTCCTGAGTATGAAAACTCCCCACATGTGGATGTTACTTGATGGGTGCACAGCAAGGCACAGAAGGGCAGGAGGGCCATGCAGCTGTCAGTTTTGCCCTACAGGATTCAGTGGCTTTTAGTTGCTGTTATAAGCACTGGAACAATAGCAATAGCACAATTCTAGTATTGCCCTGCAGCACGCCAGCCACCAGGAGGCCGGATCCTCTAGATATATCAGGCAGGAGGGGCAGGATTTACATTACACTGGCGCACAATGTACCATAAACAATCATGTACAAGCCGAGTTTTTCACCACAAAAAATGTTTTGATAAACCTAACCTCGGCTTATACATGAGTCAATAAAAAAATGAAACTTAATATTCACCCTCCGACGCCTGGATCCTTGGCGTGGCTCTCAATCCTTGGTGCGGCTCCCGGCTGCTCCTCTTCTCTCTTCTTTCTTCTCTATTTCTTCTCTTTCTTCTCTAGCCGGCAGAGTCGCGTCCAGAGTCTAGTGTGCACCGGCAGGCAGATCGCATGGACACCACTCTGCCGGCTATTACAGCAAAGAGAAGAAATAATAGGAGCCGCGCTGAGGATTGGGTGCTGCGCCGAGAATTGGGGGTGAGTATCGCCGGAGGATGAATATTAACCTTATTTTCTTGGCATACAGGGGGCTGGCTGTATACTACAGGGGGCTGGCTGGCTGTATACTACATGGGGGCTAGCTGGCTATATACTATACCCTCGGCTTATACTCGAGTCAATAGGTTTTCACAGTTTTGGTGGTAAAATAAAGGGGTCTTGGCTTATACTCAGTCGGCTTATACTCGAGTATGTTTATAGGCCCCTGACTATAATATATGGTTTATAGTACTGATCTTCTCATATACGAAAAGGAATAACTTATGGGTACGCTAAACCTCTTGGGCCTGGTTGTGACTGCACCCTCTGTACCCCCTCAAGTTACGCCTCTGCAGTCTAGTAGATGACTTAGTGTAAGTAAATATATAGGTACTGAATTGTACCTGGCTGTTCCCGTCAGTCTTGGTGGTTGGTGCCAAGGTAATGAATGCTTTTTATTGCTTAAAAAGGGGTGACATTTACTGGGAACAAAATACACAATTTTAAAATGTTTTTATTCATATAACAACTCCCCCAAAACACCCTGGTTAACCATTTTATTTAAAAAAATTCCAATTAAACAAGTATTTTACTGAATCCAGGTTACTGCATGGATCTGAAACAGGGCTGGTCCAGGGCTGCTCTATTCTAATAACATCTTTGGGTTTCTAAAATACACTAGTAAAATGTAATATCTCCATATAATAACTGATGCTCTGGAACTGCACAGGGTCTGTCTCAATAATTGGAGTCCCTGTTCTGTAAGGGTTTATTAGCGGAAGACTATAATTCAAACAAATAGCTACAAGGGTCCTGCATGTGCAGCGCGCTCTATTTGGCCAATCATTATCATTGACTGGTGGTCACAACAATTGACTGTAGGTGCAATGCTAGCAGATGTGCTCTTCTTCACCCTCAGCAGTGACCACTGAGCTGAGTGTGCACAGCAACGACTTAGCTGAGGTTGAACCCCGCTATCTTATTGAATGCTGAAATGGAAGGATACAGTCAATGAGCAACAAAGAACCACAAGTTTTTTTGCTTTGTTGGAAAACATAGTTGCAGAAATTAGCAGGGTAAAAACACCTCTCTGGACCTTGGGAGGTTCTTGATATTGATGTCTGGCAATTTTCTAAAATTTATTTTCTAAAATTTATGGTAAGCATTAACCTGTTGACATCGATAGTAAGTGCCTAGGGTGTTGTGAAGTGTAAACCTGGATGGAAGTACTGTTCCACCATTGTGAATGTGACAGTGCCCACCAGTAAAAAGAAATCTCTAATTTTACATTTTACTAAGATGCTTTCTTTACACAAGTTACATTTCATGTTTCCATACAAAGAGACAGGCGGCTCATTCTCTTCCACTATGTGTATGCTCCGGTGACTAATTAAGATGAAGTTATGGATGACAGTCTAATTAGTCTGAAATGGGAGTTCTAGCTGAATATATCTTACCCCCTATGAGTTTAATGTTATGTGCAGAATATAAGGTTTAACTCATTGCTATTATTAAAAATACTAATTACCAGGATATGACAAAGGCTTCCTGGCACCACTGCTGTGCCACCTGATGTTATAGTAAGAGCTTTTTTTCTTTTTCTTTTATGTTTTTCAAGCAATAAGAAAAATCAATGTACAACTAGCTGTTATAAAGCATTATTGTAACAAATTGTCACAGGATGCACTTATGGCACAGGATGGGAATTCATCCCATCCTCACTCCTGTGCCATAAATGTGGCACAATTATTTTTAACATTCTGTGCACCAATGCAGCAGTCTATTGTGTCATACATCTGTTGTGAAGTACAACACATGGCACTACCAATGCCATATTGTTCTTATAGCAATATGTGAATAGCAATGAAGCAATGATGCACTTATCATGTAGGCAGACAACAAAGCTCATATAGCACCTATGGAATGCAGTCAGCGATGAACACCTCCTCCTGATATAAAAGGGAACCTGTCACCAGAATTTTCAGAGGGTAACAGGATCCAGTAGCCTATGCTATGCTGATTTTAAAAATGCCTTTGTCAGCATTCTCAATCATTTTAGTAGTTTGTATATACTTGAGTATAAGCCGAGGTACCTTATTTTAACTCTGGAAAAACTGGGAAAACCTATTGACTGGAGTATAAGCCTAGGGTGGGAAATGCATTTGTCATAGCCTCCAGCCAGTATATAGCCAGGCAACCCCCTGTCCCCCAGTATATAGCCAGCAGCCACTGTCCCCAGTATACAGCTAGCTAGTCCCTGCCTGCAGTATAGAGCCAGCTAGTCTCTGCCCCCAGAATGCAGCCAGCTAGCCCTTGACCCCAAGTATTTAACCAGCGAGCCAATGCCCCCAGTATACAGTCAGTTAGCACTTGCCCCCTAGTATTAAGCCTAACAGCTTCTTCCACTTAGTATACAGCCAGCAACCCCTGCCACCAGTATATATCCAGCAGACCCTACCCCCAAGTACATATCAATTCAGCCCCAGTATATAGCCTGACGCCCCAGTATATATCCATTCAGCCCCAGTATATAGCCTGCAGCACTTGCCCCCACTAAATAGCCATTCAGCCCCCATATATAACCTGCAGCCCTTGTCCACACTATATAGCCATTCAGCCCCAGTATTTAGGCTGCTGTCCCTGCCCCACTATATCGCCATTCAGACCCAGTATATCCTGCAGACCTTGTCCCCACTATATAGCCGTTCAGACCCAGTATATCTTGCAGCCCTTGCCACCACTATATAGCCATTCAGATACAGTATATAGCCTGTACCCCTTGCCCCCACTATATAGCCTGAAGCCCCAGTATTTAGCCTACTGCCCCAGCCCCTAGCCTTCCTGCACCCCGCCCGTTCTATGCCCAGCCTATAAGAAAAAAAACTAACACTGTACGCAACTTTTCGATGCCTTCCCCCTACAGGTCTATTATAAAATACTGAAATGATTTAGAATGCTGACAACGGCATTTTTAGGATCAACAAAGCATTTTGGAATCTGTAACCAGTTAAAAATCATTCCTGGTGACAGGTTGGTTGGTTTATCATAAACATTTATATAATCTAGCTACTCAGGTTCATGCTGTAGTAAATATATACGCTTTCCTTCTTTGCATCGATCAGACGATCACTTCTGCTGAACTGTTGTTTAATATGCATGGCCAAGTATCCATGACTTGTTTTTGGTTAACTGGAAACTTACTGGAAAAGATATTAATTTAGGCTGCTGCAAAATATATATAATTTCTAATTTTGTTTGATGTAACAAAGTAGTCTTGGCCTTCATAGAAATAACCCCTTTATGTCTAAGCCATTTTAACCGGTTAAGGACCGGGCCCCTTCCCGTTTTTTCATTTCCATTTTTCACTCCCCACCTTCAAAAATTTATAACTTTTTTATTTTTACACGTAAAAAGCTATGTGACGGCTCGTTTTTTGCGTAACAAATTGCACTTCATAGTGATGGTATTAAATATTCCATGCCATGTACTGGGAAGCGGGAAAAAAATTCCAAATGCAGTGAAAATGGTGAAAAACCGCATTTGTGTCGTATTCTTGTGGGCTTGGATATTACAGCTTTCACTTCACGCCACAAATGACGCATCTAATTTATTCTTTAGGTCAGTACGATTACAGGCATACCAAATTTGTATAAGTTTTATAATGTTTTCATACATTTACATTGTTTTTTTAATTTTGCTGTTTTCTTGTGATTCTAACTTTTTCATACTTTGGTGTATGGAGTTGAGGGTGGTGTCATCTTTTGCGACTTTTGATGATATTTTCAATGATATTATTTTTAGGACTGTACGACCTTTTGATCACTTTTATAGAATTTGTAATTTTTTTTTAAATGGCAAAAAAGTGCCAATTTTGACTTTGGATGCAATTTTCCGTTACGGGGTTAAACGCAGTGAAAAAACGTTATTAAATTTTGATAGATCAGGCCTTTTCGGACACGGCGATACCTAATGTGTTTATGATTTTTACTGTTTATTTATATTTATATCAGTTCTAGGGAAAGGGGGGTGATTTGAATTTTTAGGTTTTTTTATTATAATTTTTTTTTTAACTTTTTTTTAATTTTAATTTTTACTATTTTTCAGACTCCCTAGGGTACTTTAACCCTAGGTTGTCTGATCGATCCTACCATATACTGCCATACTACAGTATGGCAGTATATGGGGATTTTACTCCTCATACATTACAATGTGCTGATAGCACATTGTAATGAATGGGTTAACCCGAAGTAGCTTCGGGTCTTCGTGAGACCCGAAGCTACCATGGCAATGGATCGCCGCTCCCTGATGACATCACGGGGAGTGGCGATCCCCGGAAAGATGGCGGCGCCCATGCGCCGCCATCAGTTTGAAGCCGCCGGCAGCTTTGCCGGCTGCATTCTGCAAGAAAACACCCACGATCGGTGCCGCCACCGATCGCGGGTGTTACCGGTAAGCCTTTGCTGCAATATGCAGCAGAGACTTACCGGCTATGGAGAGGGCTCGGCCCGCGAGCCCTCTCCATGCATCGGAACGCGAGCGCCGCCGTGAATACACGCGGGCGGTCGCGAACCGGTTAAACCATTAGGACCAGGCCTGATTTTTAAAATTTGCACTGTATCATTAAAGGAGGTTATAACTTTGTGACGCTTTAACATATCCAGGGGATTTTGAGATTGTTTTCTCGTCACACATTGTACTTCAAAGTAATAGAACAATTTTGATGATATCTTTTGTGTTTAGTTATGAAAAAAATTGAAATTTGGCAAAAATTTCTAAAAATTATTCATTTTTAAAGTTCAAAATTTTCTGCTTTTCAGGCAGATAGTCGTAGCACCCAAGTAACTTTATAACTAACATTTCCTGATGTCTGCTTTATATTGGCACAGGGTCTTATATATCCTCTCTCTTTTCTAGGTCATTAGGAGGTTCTGAATTTTCGGTGCAATTTTTCTCATTCTTATGAAAATCGCCAAAACCCTTATTTAGAGGCACCTGCTCAGTTTCAAGTGACTTTGAGAGGCCTAAACAGCAGTAAAACAGCCTAAGTTATGCCATTTTAGAAACTACACCCATCAATGTGTAAAAAATCAACTTCAACTTTGTGTTAACCCTTTAGATGTTTCACAGGGGTTAAAACAAAATGGAGGTGTAATTTACAAGCTGTAATTTTTTTGTGGATGAGATCCACTTTTCAGGTACATCATTTACAGGGGGCTCAATAGCTAATAATCAGATTTTATTAACTCTTTCTTGGTGGTGGTTAACAAATAATTAATTCTTGTTTATGGTTTTTAGCAATTTTTTCGCCGGACATTCACCATACCATAAAAATAATGTTTTATCTTTATTCTCTGGGTCATCACGATTACAGCAATACCCCATTTATATGGCTTTTTTTATGGTTAACTTGTTTTGAAGAATATAGAACTCATTTTTATGTTTTATTTGATTACTGCATGGGATGGGACTTAAAGGGGTTTTCCAGGAATCAGCATAATTCATATACAAGTGGGCACTCAAAATATAAGCTAATGTGTAATTAGTTGTTATTTAATTTTGCTCCCCTTAGCAGAAAATGCTGGTGACATAGACTGTAATGAAGAATTAAAATGCTACTGGCCCTTTAATCAGTCCGTTAATTTCCTCTGCGCGGTCCATTGCAGGACAGAAGATGGCCGCTGGTCACATGTCCACATTACATGTCCTGTACCTGCCTGGGCAGGTTCATGTGATCACCACTACGTTTGGCTGTAGTCGGTTGGTTGCAGTTCATCCAGTATGGCCAGTGTTGTGGTGATGGCAGTTGCACATCATTACTATGTTAACAGAGCAAGAAAACCTGTTACATCATCACTGGGAGCAGAGCATAAGAGGGAGGAGAAGGAGTTACTGAGAACTAAAGGATCATGGAACTTGTAGTTTCCATTGGTGGCCATCTTAGTGATAACTCCACCTACTTTAGAGAGGCCATACATTTTGTAAATCATAAAATCAAATTATTTAAGCTCCGTTTTGTGGCTAATGACATTGAGTTTTGTTATATATATTTATTCATAGCATCATGGGTTTTTGTGTCAGACGTTCATATTCCCGGAATACCCCTTGCACTTTTTTTTTTAAACTTTTTTTTTTACTGTTTTATTTGGTCCCAGGGTGGGACATGAACAAGTGATCATTTGTTTCTAACAGGCAGCTACTGTTGGCAGCCCTGGGTCCTTATTGGAACTCAGGGTTGCCATGGTAACAATCAGCTCCATACCCTGCACTGAGGGTGGCGATTGTTGCGCCAATGCACCATAGACGCTGTGGTCACTATGACCGCGGCGTCTATAGGGTTAAACAGTTGGGATCGCCATACAGTTGGGATCCCGGCTGTTACTGCGGGATACCGGCTACTGCGTACCGGGTACGACCCGCATCCTATGACGTAGAATCACATCAAGGTGCGGAAAGGGGATAATGGCTTGCTGAGATCTCTGCGCCTCTGTCCCTAATATAGCACCTAAATGAAAGAAAAGTTTGTCTTGGCATGAAGTTTTTACATTAAAAATAGACAGAAAAAATAGACAGAAAAGCCTTGCCTTGATATAACCCTAAAACTGAAACGTTTTAGCCCATCTCTTTTTCTATTTTTTTTACTTTCCAGAGCAAACCAAACTCTTATATCAACTTCTTTTCAGCCAAGATGTGACTATTCATATCCTAATGTAATTTTATGCCTAGGCATGGCCCCTTCCAGCAACTACTCTCTGACACTACCGTGGGGGCTAGAAAGAAAATTCAAAGTGCCCCTGGATCTATGTAGCAGCCTTTACAGAATGGCATGTTCAGCCTCCAAAGTGTGAAATGGTGAAAGGTCCTCTTCAAAGAAAATCTACCATTAAAATCCATCATGATAAACCAGGGACATTTACTCATAGATCCAGGCTCTGTGACTGTGGCAATCTTCTTATATATCTTATCCATTGTGTCCTACATTCTAACTGAAAAGTTTTAGAAGGAAGGAGGCCATGGATAACAAATATAGGAAGATTACCACAGTCACACTGCCTGGATCAATGAGTAAGTGTCCCTGGTTTATCATGCTTGATTTTGATAGTAGTTTTCCTTTAGAGAGTTTTTTTTTGGACAGTAATATTGATGATGAAGTCATGGGATATACCATCAAAATCGACTCTGCACCCTCAGCTGCTTAACCCTTTCACAACCAAACAATGTCGGTCAGAAGTGAAGTGGTAAATTGAGCGGGTGCAAGAACCAAATTATCTCCTTTTACAGCATTGATCAGCTTTATTACACAGCTGACACGGACTGGTAACTGCTACGGTCAGCACTGGCACTCCATTTGGTGCCACTATCTTTAAATGCTAGTTGACACCCCATGGTTTCATTTGTTAGAGGTACCATCAGTTGTCATTAGGCAATCTGTATTACAGTTTGCCAGACCTCCTAGAGTTCTAGTACCTTAGAGGGCCTGAAAAATAGCAAAAATAAGTAAAATTTTTATAAATTATAAAAAAAATTCAATTCCCCCCCTTTCCTTAGAAAACATATTTTAAAAAATCTTAAACATATTAGGCATTCCTGCGTGCAAAAATGTAAAAAATTTGGAATAAAAAGTGATCAAAGTACAGTGTACACTGTTGGAAAATAACAAGCCTCCTCTCATCCCACAAATAATGACACCCTACCCAGCTCCCTACTACAAAGTATGAAACAAGTTACAGGTGCCAGACCAAACTACAGGCGGTCCCCTAGTTAAGAACACCTGACTTACAGACAACCCCTAGTTACAAACAGACCTCTGGATGTTGGTAATTTACTTTACTCAAACCTTAGACTACAATAAAGAGCAATAACAGTTATTAAAGATATCTGTAGTTTAGCTTTATTTTTAATTCTGATTTTTATGACAATACAATATTTTTAAAATCCAATTGTCACAAAGACCAAAAAATATTTTTCTGGGGTTACCATTATAAAATATACAGTTCCTACTTACATACAAATTCAACTTAAGAACAAACCTACAGAACCTATCTTGTACGTAACCCGGGCACTGCCTGTATATAAATTAGGACTAAAGAATTAAGGCCAGTTGTTTTCTGGACCACAAACTGAAAACCATAAAAAAATAAAAGAACATGGCGCAACTGTGTTTTGTTTTGACAATTCTACCACAATTGGAATTTTTTTTTAGTTTTCCAAGTACATGCCACAGAATATTAAATGCTTCCACTAGAAAGTACTATTTGTCTTTCTGATAACAATCTGTCATATAACTTTGTAAATGAAAAAATAAAAAAAATATGGCTTGTGAAAGGAGCAGAGTGAAACACAAAAATAAAAACAAGAAAAAAAAATGTGGTCTTCATTACAAGACACAGGGGCAGATTTACTTACCCGGCCCATGCGTTCTCTGCGCTGGATTCGGGTCCAGACGGGATTTATTAAGGTAGTTCCTCCAGTTCCACCAGATGTCGCTGCTGCTCTGAAGAGCATCGGAACACACTGGAATACTCCGAGCCGGGCCGAGTGAAGGTAAGTGCAATTTTTGCGACACATTTTTTTTTAAAAAATGCGGCGGTTTTTCGTCGGGTTCTCGTTCGGCCACGCACCCCGATTTCCGTCAGGTGCATGCCAGCGCCGATGTGCCACAACCCGATCGCGTGAGCCAAAATCCTGGGGGAATTAAGGGGAAATCTGCGCAAATCGGAAATATTTGGGTAACACATCGGGAAAGCGCGAATCGGGCCCTTAGTAAATGACCCCCACAGTGCTATAGTCACCTGAATGGGCTGAGGCACAAGATATATGGCAATGTGGCAGATACACAGTGAAAGGATAGAAAACGTTAATCAGTCTGGTGGCTGGTTATACCTAATCACCCCATATTGATGACCTAATCTAAGTTATCAATATTAAACACTTGGAAAACCCCTTTAACGATTGAACCCTTACATAAATTTGTGAAAGGTCTTTGAAAGGCTAACGTGAAACATTTCTATTATATTGGCAGCAGATATGTAGGTGTAAAAAAATGTCATATAGCACCATTTTATCTGTTTTTAAGAGTTACTAGAATCCACTTAAATACAGGCAGTCCCCTACTTAAAAACACCTGACTTACAGACAACCCCTAGTTACAATTATAAAATATTCAGTCCCGACTAACATACAAATTCAACGTAAGAACAAAGCACCTATCCAGTGTGTAACCCGGGGACTGCCTGTATATCTATTTTCATATCTTTGACGAAATGCTAAGGGTGGGTGCATGTAGTGCACCAATTCACCACGGACCAGGAGACAAAAAAAGCGCAAGAGGTTCAAGTGTATTTCTTATTAAACGAGAGCTAGGTCAAGAAGAGTGGTTCTCACCTTGTAGAATTGCAAATTAGGCGTATAGCTGGTCGGAGAAGGAAGCTGCTGCCAACGGGATACCAGGTCCGGACATATAGCAGATGACGGACTTGGCGGACAATGCGGAGATCCACGAGATGCTTGAGGTATTATCCCGCTTTATTCTAAATAAAAAAGTCTTTTATCGTACCGAGTGTACACACTCATTCTACATTAGCAGCAGCGCCTCCAGAAGCGGGATAATACCTCAAGCATCTTGTGGATCTCCGCATATTTTCATATCTTTTAATTCTATTAGTTGCACAGAAAACCCATACTAAACCATGAAAAAAGTATTTATAGAAACAGTAATAATAACAAGATCTAAGACCCTGAGCAGAGATGCCACTAGGAATTTTGGGGCCCCTGACTGGAACATTTTTGTGGTGTTCATTCCCACATCGATACATAACATTATGCACAATTTTCTGCACTGGCCCACTCAGTATACAAATAGTCCCAGCACATGTCCCCTCAGTATATAGTCCACAGTCAGCCCCCCCAGTTCACAGCAGATGCCTCCTTTAATGAAATGTCCACCTTAGATGCCCCCCTTTAATAAAATGTCCACTCCAATTGCCCCCTTTAATGAAATGTTCACCCCAGATGCCCCCCTTTAATAAAATGTTCTGCCAGATGCCCCCCTTTAATGAAATGTCCTGCCAGATGCCCCCTTTAATGAAATCCAATGGCAATAGATGATGAGCGTTTGTCACGGCTCTGGATGACTCTTCAAGGAAGTTAAAATTTACTTTATTGTTTAAAATTAGCCATATTACAAAATTAATAGATAGATAAATAAATATATAAATAAAACAATTGATTAATCAGAACTACGTGTTTTGCGCTTGGGCTGAGCGCTTCATCTGGTTCATATTACAACTCTACAACACAGTGCTATTTAAGGTATTAGCATAGGTCACATAAGGTCACAAGTGGCGTGACTGTTTCCGGTCAGCTGAAGTACAGTATAATAGCAATAGATGATATAAATAAATAAGACAAATTGTGCAATGTTGGTTTGGTGTGATGCAGTGTGGTTCGGTTAGAATTCTATAATAATAATAAAATACTAAACAGTTTGGCTCCCCGGATCTAGACGCTACGGACTTAAGAAAAGCTGTATGAGACTAAAGTATGGAAGCTGTCTGTGGGCGAATGGAAACTACTACTACGGAAGCCGATGTGGACCAAAAAGGAACAGAAGTAAAGTTTGAACGGCAGTGAGAGATCGGAGCATATGTTGATAGTGTATTTAGTTTATAGATCCAGTACACTTCGCGCCTGCAGATTGTCTGGAATTTATAGCCGTAGTCTCTGATATATGATATATAAGGATAAGCACACAATGTTTGGACACTCCATGAAGAAGGAACTTTTTCTTGTTCTATGTTCTCCCTATGTTTATTGAGACGGCTCCGTAGAGATTGGACAGTTCTGCCTACGTATTGTAGATGACAAATTTCACACTCGATATATTACATATTTACTGCAACAAGACAGATTATTATCTAAATGTTTCTTTTGTATTGTTGGATCTAAAAGAAAGACCTGTTTTTATAGATCTGCAACAGAGACATCTTTTTTGCCGCATATTTTTACACATCCATTTTCTTTACCATCTACAATAGATTTGTGCTGTCTTATAATACTGGATGCTAAAATGTTTTATACGCTGGCAGATTTTCTGTATGTGATTTTAGGGTGTTTCGGCAAATAATTCTTTAGATAGGTGTCATTGGTCAGTATATGCCAATGTTTTTGCAGAATATTTTTTAATTCTTTGAATTCTGTATCATAACAGGTCATAAAATTTATTTCATATGAATTAGGCTACCCCTAATTAGGTATCCCTTTTCAGGAAAAGCAGTGTCTGCTGGCACTCAAATATATCAAACACCAAATAAATGACTTGAGAGAATTCTCAGCCACAGTTAGAACTCTAAGGACCGAAATTAGGAAGTTCACTTCCAACACTGGAACTACCCAGACACCTCAGAAAATAAAGAAAACAATGACCCATCTCAGTCCATCAGATCCATGCCCCACAACACCTGCTACAGAAGAAGCCAACTGGTCATTTATTACCACACACAAGACATTCACACCAAAATTAGAGACAGGAACATACACTCCACAAGATTCACCCCCCCCCATGGAGATAACACAAACTGATTGTATACCAATAAATGTTGAAAGAGAAAACACTTCCAAAATAGTGGACAGTGAGAAAGTAAAATATTAATTATGATAGGAAACAAGGCAAACAGGGGGGAGAAAAAAGAAAAATATCATATAGACCCTAATAGAAATAATAAAGAACAAAAGTACTATAAACTAAATACACTATCACCTGCAGGGATCAATGAAGCCAATAAAACCATTCTTTAATGGAGAAATCTTGTTTAGCTAAAAATAGATCTCTCTCATACCTTTCAACATGACGCTCCGATTTCTCAATGCCGTTCAAACTTAACTTCTGTTCCTTTTTGGTCCACATTGCCTTCCGTAGTAGTAGTTTCCATTAGGCAGCCTCCATACTTTAGTCTCACACAGATTTGCTCAAGTCCATACCGTCTAGGTCCAGGGAGCTTAACTCTTTAGTATTCTATTATGGAATTCTAACCGAAGCACACTGCATCACACCAAACCAACATTGCACAATTTGTCATATTTATTTATATCATCTATTGCTATTTTACTTGCTTCTCACATTGGTGCTGGGTTGTATATTCAGCTGACCGGAAACAGTCACGCCACTTGTGACCTTATGTGACCTATGCTAATACCTTAAATAGCACTGTGTTGTAGAGTTGTAATATGAACCAGATGAAGCGCTCAGCCAAAGAAGGAAAGCGTAGTTCTGATTAATCAATTCTTTTTGCTCACTGGTGAGAGCCAAGACAGTTCACAGAGACGCTGAGTCAGACTTTTAGTTCCAAACACTGGTTTGACTTCCAGTCTTTAATGTCAGTTGTGGTCACAAGTCCAACTTGTACAGGCTCATAACTAACAGAAATAAAATACAAAACAAAAGACCTGCCCATCTGGGCACTAGCTAATACAATAGCTTTTTCCCTCTCTAGCTAAGGATACAAAACAAACACAATGGCAGTCTTTACCTCCAGGCTTGTTTCACTCACAGCAGCACCTCCAGCTCTGGTCAGAGAGAGCTCTCATGATGCAGCTTGGGTTTCTAAAGCCCTGGTCCAGGTGCAGGCCACAAGCTCCATTAACAAAGACCCATAACCTGGATTAATCATCAATGGCCATCCCTTTACCAAGCATAGGTGAAAAACCTAGCTGAAATATAAATGCCATTGATGACCTTTCCAGCCACTGCCTTACACTATCTATTTATTTTGTAATACGGCTAATTACAACTATGAGCTATTACAGCTATCGCCATTGGATCTACTACTACTGGGAGCTTTTATCCGTATTGGAGAAGGAATTGCTCCAGGAGCTTGGCAGCAGGAAGATGCGCACATATATATTCATATTCAAGCTGGGATTGGAGTTGTGCCCAGCTGCACAACCCCATAAGGTTAGTAGCTTCATGACTATTATACCAAACAAAGGTACTGCACTATAGGAGTGTCCCTCTCCATTATATTTCCTACCCTTTAATGAAATTTCATGCCAAACACCTCCCTTAAATTAAATGTAGTGCCAAATGACCCCCTTAATGAAATGTCCTGCCAGACGCCCCCTTTAATGAAATGTCCTGCCAGACGCCCCCTCCTCTTGAAAGAAAAAATAAAATCTATGCTCAATTTCGGCTTCTTCTCCACTGCTCAGTCTTCTGCTCTTCCAGGCCGGGCGCATCACTATGACGCGGCGGTGACGTGGTGGTGTCAGTGTAAGGGCCTGGGCATGATAGTGTAAGAGCCTGGGCAGCACATGCAAGATGACGTTACACCGCTGCGTCATAATGATGTGCATGGGCCGGAAGAGCAGAAGGCGGAGCCGCGGGGCCAGGGAGAAGAAGCTGAAAGGTGAATATAGTTTTTTTTACTCCTATAGGGCCCAGGAATGGGGGCATAGTGAGTATTGTGAGCCCCTCGGGTCCCCCTTTTGAAAACGGGGGGCCCTTCAACATAGTCCTACTAGACCCTCCATGATGGAGGGCCTGACCCTGAGACTCTCCACCACAATCCACTTACCCCTCCCTACCTCCAGGGCCAGCAACAAGGAATTTTGGGGCCTGACTGGCAAAATTTGTTTTCCAACTAATTTTTGCAATGTGGTGTATTAGTATATGTTTACAGAGTAACTGTAATTTCAGATGATTTATGATATTGTGTAGGGGTATGTGGTGAACAGGTTTTGAATATACCTCTATGTTGCTATGGCAAATAATTATTGCTATTTATTTATATATCACCATTAATTCCATGGTGCTGTACAATCAGAAAGGCTTAATCCTCAGAGATGTTTAACAAGACACAGGGAAATCAATTAGATGTGAGCTCATGCAGCCTCCATAGACCCACACTATGCAAGCTGGAATATGGATCTTTATAGGAGACAGTAGCTTCATTTCTTTTTACAAATTAAGCAGAATTTGTTAATAGAGTATTAGCTAAATGTTCACCACTTTTACCCACACACAATATAAAAAACTATTTCAAATGACGGTTACACTTTAAGACTATCAATGGTGGTGTGCTGTAAAAATAATGTGCACCTCCCCAATGGTCTAGAGATTTTAAATTAGCTGATAGTAGTGCTTATATACAGTAATATGACAAAACGTTTTACATAGAAACTATAATGTAACTAAGCATATCACATGGGGATAGTACAAAAACTACTTGTACTACATATACACAGGACCAGAACCCAATTCCTATATAGATACATTACCAGAACAAGCTTATAAGTCTGTTTCTTTGTTTCTAGGATAACAAAGAGTCACAGAAAATAGGAGATCCTGCAGAAGTGGGTAACATCAGCACTTATTGTAATCTAGAAAGTGACAGATGACTTCGCTGATCAGTGGTGTCTCTTTCATTATCTTCTTCTACCTGGCTACCATATCAGCTTCTTCCAGCTACAATTCCTCTCTGCAAATTCAGAAACATTAAACATTTTAGCACCTTTGAAACTTTAATACTGTTTTTGCTCCCATAGAGTCAATACAGTCACCGTAATTATGCCCCCACAATAGAAGATATAATAATGGTGCCTCCACAGTAATATACTGTAACAATAATCCCATAGTAGCCAATATAGTCACATTGCTATCATAGTAGTCAATATAGTAACAGTGTTCCACACAGCATCCAATAATAACAATGCACCCAAAAGTAGCCAATATAGTAGCAGTGTCCCCACAGCAGCCAATAGTCAATAATCAATAAATAATATTAGCAGTCAATAAGTAGCCAAGTAACAGTGCCCTCCAGAGTAGCCAAATCACAGTGCCAACCAGAGTAGCCAAGTCACAATGTCCCCCACTGTAGTCAAGTCACATTGTCCCCCACAGTAAGCCAAGTCATATTGTTACCCCAGTTGTCAAGTCACAGTGTCCCCACAGTAGATTTGTCCCTGTCCAACACAGCAGCCATTCGTTACATTGTTCCCCCACAATAGCCAAGTCATTGCCACCCCCTCCCCCCCCAAAGTAGCCAGGAGTGTCCTCTTGTTTATTATCAAGCCTTCCTTCCTTTAGGGAAAAAATAAATAAATAAATGCTATAGGAAAGTGTAAGCAGCACACAATGAGACGGGTAACGGTGGGTGCAGGCACAATAGGACCAGGCCTCAGGTCCTTCACAGATAGAGCAGAGGAAAAAAGGCAGCACTCTAAAATATCCAGTATAAGGTGTAAAAAAGTGAGTTCTGTTTTATTCCATGTTTCAAGGTACAGCAAAGTACAGCAACGTTTCGGCTCACTTGGCTTGAAAAAGGATCCAAGTGAGACGAAACCTTGCTGTACTTTGCTGTACCTTGAAACATGGAATAAAACAGAACCCACTTTTTTACACCTTATACTGGATATTGTGGAGTGCTGCCTTTTTTCCTCTGCTCTAAATAAATAAATGGTCATCTACTCCTCTTTCTCTTTATGCATACTTCTATCTGAGCGATGCTGGGGCTGTGGCACAGACAAGGTCTGATGATGAGCCTGCCGGCACTGAGTCAGCCTAGGAACCTTAGATATGGCACAGGCAAACATATCATCAGACATCTCATGTGCAGATACAGAATACAGAGCAGCAGAGCAGGGAGATGAAAGATGAATGCTTCTCTGCATATTGGTACAGTTGATAAGAGAGAAGGGGTAATACTGGGACTCTGGCACCCCTCTTCTGGCTGGGCCCATGACTGGAGTGCCACTACCCTCCCCCCTGAGGGCAGACCAGCCTACTCCAGCTAACATGGACTACAATTACAGAAGAGGGGAGAGCACTTGTCTTTAGTGCTGAGCTCTCCACCTCCGTGATTTTATTCAGGCAGTTTATTTCTCATTTCAAAGTTGATTTTCTGGATGATGCTATCATGCAGGGCCATTAAAGAAACATGATATGCAAGGTGTGAAGCTGCTTGACAAAAATCTGATGGTGGTTGAAGAGGTCAATGTCAGCTGACAGGTTCCTTTTAATATGCTCTAACATTTTAAAAACATCATCCAAGTGTGGCACTGACAATCAAACGGTTGCTTTATACCATTTGACATGACCTCTGTACTTAACACTTGGACTATGTCAAATATCCATAAATCTTTGGGATTTATCTTTGACTGAGCATAAAAGGTTCAGAATTTTATGCACATACATCCCACAAGATCATTATCCAACATTTCACATCCATATTGTGGTTTTTCTCCGAATGGAATAGATTTCACAAGACCTTAAAGCACCATGGTTTTTATTATGTCACGGCCTGAGGAATAAATTAAAGAAAATAAAGATTTGCTTTTAATCCTTAGTGTAAGTGCCATTGTTGTGACATATAAAAGATAGTGTAGATTCTTAATTGGATCTAGTATTTAGTTACTGGCTTTGCAATTGTTTTTAAAGCCCAGTTAATATCAGGCAATTCTCCACTGAACCTTGGTTGTTCTTCATTAACATTTAGATTCTCTATTCTCTTATCTCAAGGATGAATGTAGATGTTGAGGGAAGTCTATTTATAGCTGAAGTAATTAGCACATGATGTGTACATCTGCATTTGATATAATTAAACCTGCAAATTATGTGCTTCTAATTTGGATAAATAGATTTACATATTGAAAAGGGTTAATTTGTGCAGCAACTGCGGAAGCATAAAATGGCTTTTAACAATAGGATTTATTTCCAGTTTGTGCAAAGTGAAGGTATTGGTATCAATATATAAAAACTATTTTTTATATCTTTTTCCACCCATTATTCACACAGTATATGTATTTGGCTCTAATTATAAATTCATTGTGACCCTCTCCAACTTTTGATATAAAGGCAACAACTGTACAACATCAAAGGTCCCCAAACACGTTACAGGAAAATTGGCCAAACTTGCTAATTTAGCAAGTAATGTGAGGGTGACCTAATGACTCTTCTCTGGCAGAAGATGGAAAATAAGATCAGGCAAGTCGGAATTCATGATCCTTTTTGATCCTTTAGTTCTTGGAAATAAACCGCTTGGGCGTGGCTCCATTAATTATACATGCTGGTGTAGCCGTGTCAATCGATGAAGGGGTGATCGCTGCTCGCCTCATCCCTCTCCATAGAAAATACTAGCCGCACGACCGTAGATACAGTCAAAGATATTGCATGCTCTATCTTTTTGCGGGTACGGTGAGCGCATACATACGTCACCCCGATGTTCGTGTGCATGGGGCCTTGTACTCTATATGGGGAGATGACTGTTAGTTGAATGAATGGAGCCTGTTTTCAGCTGTTGGATAAAATAAAATTGGATATTTATTGGAATAAAAACTTTTTCAAAGGTTCTATATGCGCTAGGACTTTTGAATTGACCTTTGTGCTGAGTCTCATATACACTTCAAGGATTGTAAAAGTAGCTAATGGAAGCACACAAGTTCTTTACACAATGGTGATTACATCTAGAAAAGAATCACAAGCAAAACAACCAATTAGCCCATTGAAAAGAAAAAACCTTGCAAAATTAGTCCTCCGTGCTGACAGGCAGGTTTTAGATATAAGCCAGGAATAGGTATTTACATTGAGATAGTTACACTCATTGCCAGAGGATGATAATCTAATCACTATAATGAGGCAACACTTGAACTTATGAAACACGTTACACTGTCATAAAGCCGACCTTCCAGAAAAATAGCACTGTAGTTTCTAATCTGTGGGTTGGCTGTGTGGGATGTAGATTATATCTGATATTCTACTATCAATGTGGGCGTTTGCAAATCACACCACTATGGGGACTGTAGCCAGATCTTAACCCTTTGTCTGCAGTGTAATGTTTCAACAAAAATGGGGATACAACATACCAGATTATCTAGAATCTCCCATACATCATACATCATTTACGTATTGTTATATCCATGTAAATATGTAATATAAAAACTTTTGTTTTTTACATTTCTTAAATTTTGTAAAAATCAGTTATATAGATTTTAACAAATATGACATACAATAAGCAAGTTTTTTTTAAAAAAATCAAATGGTCTTTTTTCAAGCATATACATTAATATCAATTTTAAAACATACATCAGTGCTATTATGAATACAGTATTTACAGTGTATGATTATAAAATTATACAAACAACTCCCCCCTCCCCGAGAAAAGAAACCTCCCAGAAACTACCCCCATCCCAGCTGTTCTGCCCTGGTAACCTCCAATTTCCCCACACAGCCCAGTACGCATACCTTCGGGTCAGATCCCACTGTCACATCGAACACTCTTTCCAGCAACCTACTAGCCCTGTCCCATTAGCCCTGGACATGACCAGAACATGTGTATGATGTCGTCTTCATCCATCAAACATCGCGGACATCTGGCCTCTCTACGCATCCTCATTTTGCTCAACATGACTAGAGTACAATAGGCTCTATGCTTAGTCCAGGGCCCTACCCTTACTAACTGTTTATACATCCGCCACACATTGTTCATCAATTCCAGTGTCGGGTATTGCCTTGTGCTTCCCCCTAATTTCCCTGACTCCAGCATCGTTCACCTGTGACAATGTTCCCCAAAAGTGCCACCAATGGACACCCTGAATCTCTCCCCTCTAGTATCCACCCCCCAAAGTGTTGACACTGAGCTGCCAAAAAATATGCCCATGCATCCGGCACTGCTAGTCGCCCTTTAAACTTGGGCAGCTGCAGTTTTGTTACAATAAGCAAGTTTATTTTCTTCAACCAAGCCAAATATTCAGATAGTGGGACTAACTTTATGTTCAAAAGGGTTGAACATGTGAGCAAAAACTAGTTAGAAACATTGGGACACAATGGGGCACATTTACTTACATTGCCGCTGGAGTCCACTGAAAGTGCATTGTCCGTCTATAATGCAGCGTGCGGCGATTCACTAAGATCATGCGCCTGAAATCATGAATGTGTTGCTTCCCCACACAGGTCCGACACAATTTCAAAGTTAAATACACGCTCACTCCGAATCAGTTGGACCGTTCGATGGCACGCCCCCTAATTTGTGTCACGTGGAAGCCAGAGCAGTTGTGCCACAAAAGCTTTGCATGCGCCACGATCACAGCACAGGCACTTCTTAAATACCTGTGTAAGCCATTTTAGCCATAAAGAACATGAACAGTCCAACTAAAGTATGTCGCAAAGCATTGCAGAGGCCTTAGTAAATGTGCCCAATTTGTCACAACAGTGACAACAGTGCAGTCTGTACTATCCACAAAAGATAAAAACCAACATCCATCGATTCCCAATTCCTCCAGGGTGAGAGGCAGAGGCTTTTGGGGCGTGGAGTAGTTGCTCCATGGAAAGGGAAGTAAAGGCTACTCCATGCAACAGTAGCCTGAGTCGATGCCGCCAACCAGTTTCTCTACAGCATGCAGTTTCCTGAAGCTGAACGCACTTGCCCGCAAAGCCGGAGTTCTGTGCATACGCAGTAGCTCCGGCTTTGGAGCTGAGGACACAGCTGTCTATTCAGCGTGCACTGCTGCGTGGCCTCCCCGCCATAGCCGGAGTTCTGTGCATGCGCAGTAGCTCCGGCTTTGGAGCTGAGGACACAGCTGTCTATTCAGAGTGCACTGCTGCGTGGCCTCCCCTCCATAGCCGGAGTTACTGTGCATGCGCAGAGACTTCACAGACGAGTGTGTACAGCTGCAGGAAGCTGCATGCTGAAGAGAAACTGGTAGGCGGCATCGACTCATGTCCTCATGTGCAACTATAAATACCACTGTAACTTATAATGTCACCTAGATAACAATATTTAAATAATATATCCCCTCACAATTGACACACAGCCTTTCACAATTTACAATATCTACTTTGAGGCCGCCTTCAAGTATTATAATAAATTCTACATGCCGCCTTCATAAATTATCATAATACCCTATCATCATTATCATAATTATCATTCAGTATGCTATATATTTTTCCCTGGAATTATAGTACATAGAGCACCTTTAAGTTATAATATATATAGTACCGCCCTAACCTGATTACATACAACATAAATAACATTTGCAACATCCCCTAATTATGTTATATATCATACATAGCACCCATATATCATTTATAAAGTTCCCCCTAAATTATGTTTTGTCCTCTAGTTAATATATACCACCCCATTATTGATTTACAAAAAGCATCCCCTAACCTATATTCAGCACCCCATGTTTAATTTATACCATATATACCCTCCATATGCTATATCTCTATGTTCCCATAGGATCCAGGCGCTTGTGCTGCAATTTAGGCAAGAATAGGTTCTGCTCTATCTGTCATGGCACAGCCACCTGGCTTGGACATGGTGCGGTGAGATACGACTGCCTTACTGCACCGTGACTGTGCATAATAGAAGTCAATGGTGGCCATGAGCAAGCTGCAAGCTGTCATGTGCATGAGGCCTTACCTACTAGCAATATCACACTGCTGTCCTTCTCCTCATCTCCAGCTCTTCTGCCAGATCTGCGACTTGGAGATACATGGATGCAGGCAGTGTGACTTCATCACACTGGTCTGTATTACACGGAAACACAAGTATCTATGCTGCATCACTATCAAATGCATCTGCATCTTGAAGATATAATTGATTATTTAACCGGACCTGACACATCTGGTGAGCAATTCAAAAGAATAGTTCATATGATAAAAAGCTATTGCTTATGGACCCTATTTTCTCCCTCAACCCCTATCTCAATCCCACTTTATACAGATGTGGAGGCCTGAATAGAGTTTATTTTTTATTCAAGTGGTTTGGGTTCATATATGTTATCTTATTGAAGCCTCGCAGGCCATACTATTTACTAGGTCTATCAGAATGGGTGACAGAAAACTATCCAGGACCTGAAGTAGGTGTTAATAGAAGGCACAATATTTATTAGCACATTATTGTCCATTGCCCTTCATTTTATAAAAAGAGTTTTAAACTTCTTTGACCATAAGTATTTATGGTAAAAGTTGGTAATATATTCAATTTAACATATCAATATACACTCACCGGCCACTTTATTAGGTACACCTGTCCAACTGCTCGTTAACACTTAATTTCTAATCAGCCAATCACATGGCGGCAACTCAGTGCATTTAGGCATGTAGACATGGTCAAGGCAATCTCCTGCAGTTCAAACCGAGCATCAGTATGGGGAAGAAAGGTGATTTGAGTGCCTTTGAACGTGGCATGGTTGTTGGTGCCAGAAGGACTGGTCTGAGTATTTCAGAAACTGCTGATCTACTGGGATTTTCACGCACAACCATCTCTAGGGTTTACAGAGAATGGTCCGAAAAAGAAAAAACATCCAGTGAGCGGCAGTTCTGTGGGCGGAAATGCCTTGATGCCAGAGGTCAGAGGAGAATGGGCAGACTGGTTCGAGCTGATAGAAAGGCAACAGTGACTCAAATCGCCACCCGTTACAACCAAGGTAAGCAGAAGAGCATCCCTGAACGCACAGTACGTCGAACTTTGAGGCAGATGGGCTACAGCAGCAGAAGACCACACCGGGTGCCACTCCTTTCAGCTAAGAACAGGAAACTGAGGCTACAATTTGCACAAGCTCATCGAAATTGGACAGTAGAAGATTGGAAAAACCTTGCCTGGTCTGATGAGTCTCGATTTCTTCTGCGACATTCGGATGGTAGGGTCAGAATTTGGCGTCAACAACATGAAAGCATGGATCCATCCTGCCTTGTATCAACGGTCCAGGCTGGTGGTGGTGGTGTCATGGTGTGGGGAATATTTTCTTGGCACTCTTTTGGCCCCTTGGTATCAATTGAGCATCGTTGCAAAGCCACAGCCTACCTGAGTATTGTTGCTGACCATGTCCATCCCTTTATGACCACAATGTACCCAACATCTGATGGCTACTTTCAGCAGGATAATGCGCCATGTCATAAAGCTGGAATCATCTCAGACTGGTTTCTTGAACATGACAATGAGTTCACTGTACTCAAATGGTCTCCACAGTCACCAGATCTCAATCCAATAGAGCATCTTTGGGATGTGGTGGAACGGGAGATTCGCATCATGGATGTGCAGCCGACAAATCTGCGGCAACTGTGTGATGCCATCATGTCAATATGGACCAAAATCTCTGAGGAATGCTTCCAGCACCTTGTTGAATCTATGCCACGAAGAATTGAGGCAGTTCTGAAGGCAAGAGGGGGTCCAACCCGTTACTAGCTTGGTGTACCTGATTAAGTGGCCGGTGAGTGTATATCCTGTACCCAGCAATGTTTTCACATGTATATACCCCACCTAGCCCTCCCTTAAGGTTTCCAACCCAGCTTAGGTATTAAAATGTCAATGCTGTTCTTATCCATTATCCATTACAATACTAATCTTCCATCTAATTAAGTGTTCTATTCTAGTCCCTGTATACAGTTCCATCATCGAGATAAAATCCTGACACTGTATTTAACAGGACATATTAGCAATGGATGGCACTAGCTATAGGACAATAATTAATTCTTCCTAGCCATCACATATAGTAATACACTGGTTATTTGACATAGCTTCTTCTTAATACATTGTTACTCCTCCTGACAGTCATCAATATTAAGTAGAAAGCTGTTATTCTCACCTTAGCAGAAGTGACACAGATGCATCTGTGTCCCATTAATTATTTTGCTTGTCAAATGTAATTTGTATCCTGGCAGGTGCTTGGAACGGGGACATATAATGTAGTTGGCAAGATCAACTTTTTATATGGAATCATTTTCTTTTTATCTCAAGGAATAAAATGTTTGAAATCATATTCCCAAAAAGTATGTGTGCAAAACTAACATCAAATACTGTTTATACTCGAGCCGACCCAAGTATAAGCCGAGGCCCCTAATTTTACCACAAAAACCTGGTTAAACCTATATTTTTTTACTCGAGTATAAGCCGAGTTTGGGGTTTCAGCACTTTTTTGTGCTGAAAAACTAGGCTTATACTCGAGTATATATGGTATATATTATAAATTAAGTATTTGCCAACCCATGAAGACCATTGTAATATGCACATTGGGGGAAGATTTATTGTTCCTGTGTCAAAGCTAGCAGTGATAGTCCTAAAGGGGTTGCACAAAGTTTGATTGTTATGTCTTATCCACATGATCAAGGATAATGATCTGATCGGAGGGAATCAAACTGTGACATGTTCATGACAACAGATTTCCACCTTTCCCTATCCACGTGCTCTCTGCTATAATAATAATAATCTTTATTTATATAGCACGACTCCATATTATAGGAACATCAGAAATTGTTGCATATATTGTTAGCGAAATGCTTGGCAAATTTCAACCCTCCCATTCTATTTATTGGAACAGAAGAAAGCATGCGTGACCATATTGCTTCATCAATTAGTGACAATGAGACCCCTGTTGTGTTTGTGTGACAATGTGACCCCTTATTCTGGGGGCCAACCTACTACTACATAAAATTTTACCTATATCACAGGAGCCTGGGATCCGGGAATCTGGGATAACAGTGTTACATTTAAAAATGTATAAACATTTTTATCCATATAATTCTTATTATCTTTCACACTAATAAATTATGTTTTATACATGTTGCTCTTCTGTTCAAATATTTTATATAAAATGCCCCAAACTATTTTTGGACATATTGCCCCTAATAATTATTATTATGTATAATACATTTACTGGCCTCACATGTTTCCAATTTATTCATTTTTTTAAATGAATGAATGAGGCCCCAGGTGGTGTGAATAGAGGAAAGAAGCTGCTTACCGCTGTCACTGTTGGTCTCCAGCATTGTATCCAGCGGCTCAGAGGGGATGTCACAACTATAGTGCGTTCTATCTCCAGGTCCGGGCTGCAGCCTGGGTAAGGTTAAGGGTCCAGCATACCGCCGTGTGCTGGAGAGGAGGTGGCCCCTCCTCCCTCCATAGAGAATAGTGGCGCACGGCCGCACACACGCCAAAAGATAGAGCATGCTCTATCTTTTTGCGGTGTGTGGCCCGGATCAGTGTGTGGCACCATATCTGCGCCATGCCGCTATTGCCGTCTATGGGGACTTACATGCGGCCGCATGTACGTCCCCGCAGACGGCCATGTAAATGAGCCCTAACACAGGATGCAATTACTCCATTGTAATTATATGCAATTTTGGACAGAAAACAATCATGGTCTTCTTCTTAGGCTATGGATGTATGAATGTATCCTCTTAGGAAGAATACCTTTTTAGATATAGCAGTTAATAGGGGCACTGTGATAACAAGCAATGTAACAGAACAATATGCATCTGAAGAAAACACCCCATATGCCATAGATAGCCCTAGCACTGTTCAAAAGTTTAATTAATTAATTTATAATATAATGCAGATATCAAGTAGCATCTGACTCTGATTGACAAGCAGAGGATTATCCCAACTTCACCTTTCTGGCCTCTAAGCCATTTCACAGTCACAGTCCACAGCAACCTCTATGCAGAATAAAATTACATCTTACAGCAACCAGCTGCCTGGTTCCTGTCACTCAGTGGACCCTTCCTATTAACGGATTCATCAGGCTTCCATTCAAAACACTATATGCTGTTAATCATAACAGGCCGCTGGAAGCCAGTTTGGAGAAATACATGATTACCTGTATGTAACAGATATAAAATATGAAGTGATATGAAGGGTATTATGTGAAAATAGAATTACATGAATCACAAACAACTCCAAATGTTTTAACAGTTTATAGGATTCCTTGCCCTTTCAGAATCCTACCTTAATAGGTAACGGTCCCCAGTGGATTTTCTTGATCATTCCACAAATGGAATTTAGTAACTATTGTCAATATTGAGGATATCTATCAGAAGCCGTAATTTTAGGGTTTCCAGTTGTACTTCCATGGTACTCAGAGCTCTGAGGTGTTTTTCAATTGCTTTCATATTACAGCCACTGCTGCTCTTGTTATATTTTCATTATGTATTTGATGCTGTATTTTAAAGGAAACCTGCGACTTGGAATCGTGCTTCTAAGCCGCAAATACCGTGGTACCAGCTCAGGGTGAGCTGGTGCCGGTGCTTATCTTCCTTATGTTCTTAAACAGATGTAAAGCGTTTAAATGCTTTATTAATCTTGGGAAGTGGCTTCACCGCACCGTGGTCCGCGCTCGGCGCACCATGCGCGCAAGTACTTCCTATTCAGACGCACGCACGGTCGTGCGCATGGTGCACTGAACGCCGACAAAAAGGGTCCCCTGGATACCACCTATGAACCAGACTGTGCTCTTAAGTAATGTATAACCCTTCACATCACTACTGACGGCTTATATTTCTAGACTTCAAAGAAGATCAAATAATTGAAGTGTGGCTTTGTTGACCCCTATGGATTATGGAAACAGTCGCATCTACGAGGACTGTAACTTTTATAAGCATGCCACTGCCAGTGAGAGCATCACTTCACTGCCTTCCTGATTTGGTTTTCTCCTCCATATAAAAGGTGCTGTCTTGTTTTTGGTCTCGACCCTTTTGGCAGCAAGCTCAGCCCTTGTTACAAGAGACAATGATGAATACCAAAAGATCACAATAAGACTTTGTATCGCTCACATTGGTGTTTTATTTAGGGTAAATGATTTTTGGAGAATACCTTAAAGTGAGGGAATTGCATGACAAGCTGACGTATCATCAGCCCCATCGCTAAAAGTAAACTTTACAATAAATAGTTAGCAAGTGCTTTCCTACAATAACCCTGAGACAGGATAAGTCAGCAATCACTGAAATCTGTTCACTCTGTATCTTCTGCTCAGTTTTTCTACTGATTTCCATTGAGAGGTTCTTAAATTTAAACAGGCAGGAGCCAAGGAATTAAGGACTCAGAGCAGATGTTCTCAGTGTTCCAAAACTGTTGTACAAAAATACTAAAAAATAGCCTCTTCTATAAACGGAATATCTATTGGTTATTATATTAATCCTTTCTCTATATTAATCCTTTCTAATATATCAGCTTCCTGTTTCTTTCTTTTACATCTTTAAAATAAATCCAAAATAGGGGGTTAAGTGGAATATACCCCAACCTGTTTCACATGACTCAAACACAAATTGAAATAGAGAAAAAGTGAAATTGTATTAAAAATTAACTTACATGAATTAAAAAACAGAAAACTGCCATACAAGTCTTGATAAATCTCCTGCATTGTTTTTATTACATATCTATAAACATTTTAGTTAAAGGGGTTTTGCCACGAAGCAAGGTAAGCCTTATTCACATCCGCTCGGCAATCTCCGTCAGCTTCATAGAGTTGAATATAGAAGAACGGTCATGCGCGACCACCTGCTCCATTACTCTCAGGAAGCGATGAGGGGTACAACGTAGGTACCCAGAAACCCATCAGACTCCTCGCTCTCGTGATCTGTGGGGGTCTCTTTACTGGGACCCCCACCAATCAGCAAGTTAGGCCCTATTCTGTGGGCCTAATTTGTACAAGTACATATAGATGATACACAGTATCACTATTCATAAATGCTCCATTATGTATCTTGTCTCAATCCATCTATAACAGTCAACTTTCCTGAACATAACTTCTGGCCTTCAGTGTGGTCCTTGCCACAATTGAAGGGTCCATCCAAAGATCCCCCACCAAGGTTTAACATGAACAGTGCCAGGCTTCGAGGTTGTGGATCCTCTGGACCACTGCAGACAATGACACAAGCCACAACCTGGGACCGGAGTCAAAGTGGTACCTAGTTTTCACCAGAGCCCACTGCAAAGCAGGATGGTCTTGCTGCAGCGTGGTACCACCAGGTCGTTCCACAGGCGTGACTTGTCCGCAATGGCAGCCAAGGTCGAGGTACAGAAACGGCAGGCAATCTCGTAGTCAGGGACAGGCAGGATGTCAGGACGGGCAGCACAGGATCGGAGTCAGAGACGTAGCAATAGGTCATGGCAGGCGGCAAAGGAGCGAAGTCAAAAGCAGAACAAGGGTCACAACGGGAATACACAGAAACAGCACACGGCATAAACAAAGCTTTCTCTAGGGCTCTTGGCACAAAGATCTGTCAGGGATCACAGGAAGAGGCAGGATTAAATAGATTTACCTGAAATGGCCAGCGCCAATTAGTGGCGCGCTGGCCCTTTAAGTCTGCAGAAGTCGGTGCGCGCGCCCTAGGTGGATGGTGGAGCAGCCGCGGCAGGGACCCCAGAAGCCAGGGCAGGAGCCGGGACACGTATACTCTTAAACTATACTTTTAATAGCGGATGATAATTAAATCTCTTTTAGAATAGCCTATACGTTAGGTCATATATTATGACTTGAAGAACCCTCCATTCTGTAAATGACCTCTCCTTCTCATATTCTTATCACATATTTACTATACATAAAAGTCAGCCATCAGCTTAAGGCAAAATGTTGTTCTAATGAGCTTCACATCTTTGCTCCCACCTTCTAAGTTATGACTCATGCTCTGTTTTCACACATATCTTTGCCACAAAATTATATTAGTCCATTTCATGTCCCTAATAATAGTGCTAAAATGATTTAAAGTGAAAGTGAACCTACAAATGAATGATAAAAGGTAATTATGTACCTCCTGTTTGCCAGCCTATAGCATCTTCTACATGATCCAGAAGCAATAATACCAAAAAGAAAAAACAATCTGCTGTTAATGCTGTAATCTAGAACCATGTATATATACATCATGGAATACATATAAAGTACCAAGCCCAAGCAAAGATGGAAAACAATGCCAAGGTGAGTTTTTTTTCTGGCAAAATACGGTTACATATATGGGCTAAAGGGACTAAACAAGATATATTTATCTCAGTATACACTAATTGCAAAACATTAACCTGCAGGAGGTATGCTGGACAAAATCAATACCGTGTTACCCAAATGGGTGTCAAGGCAGGCATCTCTTAGGCCCCTTCTACACTAGCGAGTGTGATGCGATGAACTCGCATCACACTCGCAACGCAAGCTGCCGGGAACGCACGGCCCGAACGCTGCACCGCGGGAGTGAACTCAGCATGTCAGTTCACTCCCACGGTGCAGCGTTCGGGCCGTGCGTTCCCGGCAGCTTGCGTTGCGAGTGTGATGCGAGTTCATCGCATCACACTCGCTAGTGTAGAAGGGGCCTTACCCAGAGAAATGTGCCACACACCAGCCCTGACTCACGTTTCAGCTATCAACCTATCAGCTGAAACGTGCTTTGGGGCTTATGTATCCTGATCTCTCCTGCCGAGCAACAAAATGCTCATCCCAGGCTTAATCCATTGGAGTTTCTAGGGGACAAATGCAAAACATTGCATAACCCCCCTCCATTGAGCCTATTCTCAGAGACGTCCGAGAGATGTAACTGTCTATGTAAGGACACATACATCACTCAGGAAGACAACAGCAGCAGCAGCAAATCACTAACTGCTTCCGAATCCTACTCTTCTTTACACTTTCAGGGGCGAGGGGGAGCAACAGGACGATGTTTAGCACTTTATGTCCATACAGTGTATATGTCCTAACCCTCCATTGTGAGGACACATTGGGAATCCGCCCAATGAGCGTCACTAAACACGATGTAAACCCTTAGGCCTCATGCACACTACTGTATGCATTTCGTGGACCGGTGTTTGTGGGTGTTTTTGAGCCACAAAAAAGGGTGTGTGTCCCAATTACATTATTTATATGGCACTAAAAGCCAACTGTGTCCTCAACCGTGTCCTCTGTGGGGGGGCAAATGAGGTCACAAAGGTGACCGAATTTGGGGTTGAACAAGTGTTCAACCCCAAATTCAGTCACCTGATTGGCCCAGACTCCATTTTGTCTTTACTACAAGCAAGTTTAGACTCTATTGCCATACCTGGCTGTAGAATAATGTAATTGATCTCTACACATCCATTTTCTTTTCATTTCTGCAATAACTTTTGCAAACTGATGCAGGTCAGACCCCCCACATGATCTGGTCTGGTGGCTAATGTTTATTACTTAAACCAATGACACTTACTCACTGATTAGGCACCATGACTGTGGTAATCTTCTAATATCTTTTATCCATGGCCTCCTTTCTTCTAAAATAAAAAAAAATGTGCTAATAAACCATTAGGGCGTTAGGGGGTGTTACCAGAGTCTCTCACAGGTTTCAGTGTCCAAGAAGCACTTCCCCTTCTATTTGTCCTTTATAATAAAAATAATAATCTTTATTTATATAGCGCCATCAAATTCTGTTGCGCTTTACATATAAAAGCTTCTTCCTCTGCTGCAGTGAGAATACATCAGGCAGAAGGGGGGGGGAAGTGCTGAGGGAGCAGCAAGGAGGAGAAGACTACAGAATGGAGGGACTCTGACAACATCCCCTAAAGGCATTCAGGGTCATTAACATAATTTTTAAAGTTGATTCTAAAAGGAAGGAGACCACAGATAACTAATATAAGAAGATTACCACAGTCACAGTGCCTGGATTTATGATTAAGTGTCCCTGTTTTTTTATGTTAGATTTCCTTTAAATATGCAACCCATCCTGCAATTATACGCAAATCTTATTCTATCCTTAATGTGTCCCATTGCTCCAATTTTATACTCAAAAAATGACATAATTGATACCATGGGAAGGCAGACTGTCTTACATGCAAAAAAAGTTTTAAGCAGCTCTGAGACTGTATGAAATGAAGAAATAATCCTTCATCTTTTCTTGCAGTTGCATTTTCTGATTCTCATCAATCTTTAGTTAAAAAAAGGAAAATATACAACATCTATATATATAGCAAGGTTATTTCCCCAGTTGCTTGACTGCATTAGGAACAGTTTAGGCTTGAAATTTCGACTTCTGGATGAACATCCAGCATGCTAACTCTCATTATAGCGCTCCCCAGTGACGTTATACTGGAGAGGTGCAGAGTGAGCAGGTAAACGGCAATTATAATGCTGGGCTTCCACTCAATGCAACTGCTGAATTGGTATTTTGTAAGCTAGAATTGACAGAGCAATTTAATACAACCAACTGCTCAAAAACAAGACTCCGAGCTTAGAATAGTAAAAACTTCCCAGTCATGGGAGGCTTACAGTCAGTGGCTTAACAAGACAACAGAGAACCTTGGAGCAAACTTAAACTCTCACTGCCACCCACATCCCACACATTACACTTCATAATCCAAGTACAAGATACAAGTATAAAATACTTGACAATAGATATATGCTACATAGAAACACACAGCTCCTATATACTCCTATACAGTATATATACCATACTTAGTCAGCCACCAATTGTGTAAGTTCTCCAACTTGAAAAGATGAGAGAGGTTTGTAATTGACATCATAGGTAGACCTCAACTATGAAGCACATAAAAATGAACAACGCTCGATTTTTTAAGTGTTTTATTGACTTCAGAGCAGTTTGGAGAGCAGGCATTTGGAACAATCGCTCCTCCGAAATTCCACTTCCTTGAGGAATAAACTTGTAAGAAAAAAAGATCTCAACTAGGAGAGACAAAATGTGGAAACAAATCCAAAAAATCACATTGTCTGAGTTTTAAACAATTTATTTGCAAATTATGGTAGAAAATAAGTATTTAGTAAATAACAAAAGTTCCCAGGCTTGAATATGTAGCGGTTTAAGCAGGGGGACACGCCTGATGCAGCAGTCCCTGGTCCCTGGTTGCTTTTGTTATGTTGGTCCCAGCTTTCGGCAAGTCATTCACTAGGTCCCCTTGTGTGGTTCTGGGATTTTACTCACCATTCTTGAGATAATTTTGACCCCACAGGATGAGCTCTTGCATGGAGCCCCTGATCGAAAGAGTCTTGTATGTCTTCTATTTGCTAACTATTGCTCCCACAGTTGGTTACTTCACACCAAGCTGCCAGCCTAATGCAGATTCAGTCTTCCCAGTCTGGTGTAGGTCCAGGCTCTTTGGTCTTCACCATAGTGAAGTTTGGAGTATGACTGTTTGAGGTTTTTGACAGTTGTCTTTTACACTGATAAGTTCAAACAGGAGCCATTACTACAGGTAATAAGTGTAGATCAGAGGAGTCTCTTGAAGAACTTACATGTCTGTGAGAGCCAGAAATCGTGTGTTTGTTGGTTACCAAATACTAAATTTCGACCATAATTTTCAGATACATTCTTAAATGTATCTGTAAATAAAATCTTCACCAGGTCAGACCTCATCTAAGCAGGTCCAATCGGGCAGAGATCCCACCTGGATCTACAAAGAGGCGTTAATGTGCAAAACATATGAAAATCAGGTACAACTTTTCTTTACACTTTACAAATACTGGATATTTTGTGTATACCACTGATTTACAGAGTTAGAAGTCTGCCTAGAAGTTTTCTGATGCACATACATAAAATGTTGGATTTTACTGCATGAAATATTTGAATCTCAGCAACACCAGCTGAAAATGACTTGTTTCTGCTGCAGCTTTTGAGGAGTTCAACTACGGCAGCTAAAATTGACATTTTGCATGTGAATTGTGTTTTGAACTCCCGGTAGTTCCCAAATTCAAGCATTTAGGTCTAAAAGCATCAAAACACAATTGAAGCAGCCTAAAACATTTGCCCTGAGACTGCTTTCACATGCTGTATTTCATGTGCATCAGGGAGAAGCTACTCCTGTAGAAACATGTGTTTTGACCTAAAACACTTGTATTTGGGAACAAGCAACATGTTTTTTGCTGGTAAACAATGCAAAACATGCCGTGCCTTCCAGATCACAAGTGTTTAGGTCTAAAAATGTATCTGCAACCAAGACAAGTACCTCCCCACTGCGCTTGCATTGCTTTTCTTAACAACATTCAAACGCAGATTGTGAACATAGACTTAAGGATAGATCATCAATATCAGAAGACAGGCATCGGCCACCCAGGACACTGATGTTCAGCTATAAAGAGAACAGGGGTAGAATCAGATAACACTGAACTCTTTGTAATGGCCATTTTGAGTTACTGCAACTCAGCTTCTCAGGATTTAACTGCAGTAGTCAGTATGGATCTAAGAATATGTTTCTTTTTTTTTTTTTAATTTTCTGTTTTAAACATGGTAAAAACATATGATAGTAAAAATGGTAGATGTTTTAGTCAATGGACAATTGAAATGAACCAACACCTTCCTCTATGGATTATCCCAAGACAAAATGGGACAGAGCTTAAATTAGAAATAAGCTGTAGATGATGTCGGAGGAGTATGATAAAGAACACATTCATTATTAAAGTATACTATAGTTGGATTATTGAGATGGTAATGCAGAAGGAATGCCGCGTTAACCATTCATGGTACAAGTAAGAAAAAGAAAATATGTGACATAGAGAACAAAATATAAAATAAATAAAATAGAGAGAATCAAACTAATATTTCTTAAATCTAGATGGTATTGGGGAATAGGGAATATTTCGTGCAACATAGTGTTGTTTTTTAACATGAATTTTATTGTATTGAAGCTATTATGTTAAATTGATTAAACATGTATATAAAAGAAGGGACGAATGTTTGGATGCTAGCAAATGCCCCGGAAGAAGTCCCGTAGGCGAAACACTGGGTCGGGCAGCTTGGTTGAGCTAGCATTAATTTTGATGCACAATTTTACTTATGTTTGTGAGTATGTTTTTTAATAAATTTTTAACCTGTTGAAACACACTACACCATTTGCCTGTATGTTCCTCGAAGCAATATCGTCTGACAAGATTCAGTTAAGAGATGAAAGGGGAACAAACGCGGTGGTGCTGGTCTGAACTGAGGCAGAAGAATCTGTCATTGCTAATGCTGGATTTCATTGAATGGATATCTAACACTATAGGAGAACCTTTGCACTGCCTTTCCCCCTTCTCAAACAATTGTAGTCCCATACCTTTAGTAGTCACAATCATGCAGAAAAAATTAGTGGAACAAGTGCAACCCCATGCTGTGAGCTAGCAGCCAGTTTATCCATATACCTCTGCACAGGGCTGCCACTAGGAATTTTAGGGCCACTGACATCACACATTAGTTTAGTATCCGATCTTTGCAATGTGGTGTAGTAGTATTGTAAATGTACACTCACCGGCCACTTTATTAGGTACACCATGCTAGTAACGGGTTGGACCCCATTTTGCCTTCAGAACTGCCTCAATTCTTCGTGGCATAGATTCAACAAGGTGCTGGAAGCATTCCTCAGAGATTTTGGTCCATATTGACATGATGGTATCACACAGTTGCCGCAGATTTGTTGGCTGCACATCCATGATGCGAATCTCCCGTTCCACCACATCCCAAAGATGCTCTATTGGATTGAGATCTGGTGACTGTGGAGGCCATTTGAGTACAGTGAACTCATTGTCATGTTCAAGAAACCAGTCTGAGATGATTCCAGCTTTATGACATGGCGCATTATCCTGCTGAAAGTAGCCATCAGATGTTGGGTACATTGTGGTCATAAAGGGATGGACACGGTCAGGTAGGCTGTGGCGTTGCAACGATGCTCAATTGGTACCAAGGGGCCCAAAGAGTGCCAAGAAAATATTCCCCACACCATGACACCACCACCACCAGCCTGAACCGTTAAAACAAGGCAGGATGGATCCATGCTTTCATGTTGTTGACACCAAATTCTGACCCTACCATCCGAATGTCTCAGCAGAAATCGAGACTTATCAGACCAGGCAAACCAGTCTGCCCATTCTCCTCTGACCTCTGGCAAAAACAAGGCATTTCCGCCCACAGAACTGCCGCTCACTGGATATTTTTTCTTTTTCGAACCATTCTCTGTAAACCCTAGAGATGGTTGTGCGTGAAAATCCCAGTAGATCAGCAGTTTCTGAAATACTCAGACCAGCCCTTCTGGCACCAACAACCATGCCACGTTCAAAGGCACTCAAATCACCTTTCTTCCCCATACTGATGCTCGGTTTGAACTGCAGGAGATTGTCTTGACCATGTCTACATGCCTAAATGCACCTAGTTGCCGCCATGTGATTGGCTGATTAGAAATTAAGTGTTAACGAGCAGTTGGACAGGTGTACCTAATAAAGTGGTTAGTGTAAAATTATGATGGGCCCAGGGTTGTAGATAGATTGTTCCCCCCTAAATGGTTTAAAGTTTTTAAATTATCTGACATAAAAACAGTAACAAAACAAAACGTCTTACATAGAAACAGAACTAAACATATTAAAAGGTACAGCAGAAAACCAATCTTGCTACACAGATACATCTCCAGGACCAAGCTTACTACTTAGATACAGTACCATAGCCAAGATTACTACCTATATACAGCTCTGGAACTCAGATTACTACACATATACAATATTAATATAAAGAAAAATAGAAAAGTGGCACCTTATGTTGCAAATTGTACAATACAAAGTGTGGTGACTCTTCAAGCAGTGCCGATGGAAAAATGCTCACCTATTTTGGCTATATATATGCAGAAGTGAAGACCTTTTTGATAGCTGCAGCCTCCCTTGGTTGGGCAGTGTGGAGTCGTCCAAAAGTTGCAAAGGATAACGGTGCAGACAAAAAGAGGGCTTATGGCAAGCTACATAGTCTGGGTCATCAAAGGTTCAAAATAATCAAAGTGAGGAGTCAATTCATTGCTTTAAATGGGACATTAATTGGTAAAATGGCTACGCATTTTGACACCGGAGCGGCATCTTCTTTAGGCCAATTCTGGAGATACTGAAGCTGCCAGCAAAGCTCCTCTATCAATTTGGGTCCTTATTTTGATCAATTTGAAGCACTGATGGCCTGGATCATGTAGCATTCCACAATTATTTTTGAACCACAGATACAGGACTGGAACGAAAATTTCTACATAGATTCATTACCAGAACCAACATTACTACATAAAAACAGGAACATAACCAAGTTTACTAATACTATACATTTGCCACTTTTGATATGAGGGCACTTAAAAAGTAGTGGAGGCTTAGTGGGAGAAGCATGGAGTGTGGTGAGCAAACTAAAAAGTTATTTAACGTTTAAGATAAACGCATAAATATGTGGCAGATTTATCTTTCCACTTGAACTCCTTGGTACATCAGGAGTACACCAAGTTCATTGGTGTCTTAGGCCGCATTCACAGGACCATAGGGGGGCGTATGTATGTCCTCCATAGACCGGCAACAGCCACACGGAGTGATACGGTGCAGCGCACATGCATGTCCTATCTTGTCCTATCTTGCCCCGTGTTAAGGGTCATCCACCATGGATCGCTATGGAGAGGGGAGAGGTCACCCCTCCTCCTCTCCATCGTGGCTGACGTATGCCTGTCCGGCTGTAGCCGTGCGGGCATATGTCAGTGTACATGTGGCCTTAATTTAAGAGACTACTAAGCAATTTACTAAAGTATATTAAACGATGCAACTTAGAAGACACAATTGGACCTCGATAGTCCTGTTTCTCTTCAATTTTTAAGCTTTCTTGGTTGACAAGGGATGAAGAGAATAGAACTATTCTGCACTCTATCAATTGCTTCTCGTTTTTATTGCTCATTCCAGCAATCTGTTTAGCAGATGACTGATTGTAAGGAAAATGTTGTTAAAATATGGAAAGTAACACAGTGGGGCATCTGAGTTTCACATAGTATTGGTTTCCTTGGCAATAAAAATGTATCTAAATAGGTTACTCTCACGTACCGCGCACAAGAAAGAAATAAAGGGAAATGTGAACTTTTTTTCTATTTTTATTGTTTAAGAATAACCTCAAGATGTTTTTCCTGCAGAAGTTGAAAATGGAAAAAAAATGTGATTTCTGACCTGCTAGCACAAAAAAATGAGATCTGAAAATTGTAAGGTATTAAATGCTACAACAATATTCAAACATTTTGCAAACATACAAGTTGTTTTTTAAAAATATATACAGTTATTGGATCAATGATAGAGCTTTAAACAAGAAGTGTTAGCTCGGATTTATCTTACATTACTCTCTTTTAGATACTTCTAGGTGGCACTCAGAGCCCTTTCTATGGGCACTCAGACCATCACCCCAAGACAGAGTTCACCAAACACTGAATCTTCCTGCAGTCCCAGGCAAATTAAGAGATGCTGCTCTCAGTGCTTTTCAACACTTTGTTCGCTGTTTGGAACTGCAGGAAAAGTGAGTAGGTTTTGACAGAACTACATTGTCTTTGGAGGTCATACTGCTGGACCCAACCATTCTTCCTTTACAGAGAGACCCTGGAAAGAAGCTACAATGATCATCTGAATTTGCCCTCCTTCTTATAACTGGTGGCCTCAGACCACCAATATAATTGAAAGATGTGAAAGAACAGGTAGCAGTAAGTTACTGCTTCAGATTTCATGTTGGCGCTTCACAGTAAATAAGTGGATTTCGGTTGTAGTTTGAGCACTCGGTCTCTAAAAGGTTCGCCATCACTGGCCTAGACCCTCCCTAGAAGTACCTAAAAGAGAGCAAAGATTGCCTTTAGTAATGATGAATTGCCATGTTACATTAACTTATTTAATATCAGGGTGCCCATACAATATTTTAGTAATAATACCATAGACATAAGGTTTTTTAACAATGACTAGAAATGACTCCTACATATACATGAAATTGATGTGGGATCTGGCGACTATTATATTTATCAAAGCAGCATGGATACTTAATGTAATTGTCCAGCATGGTTTTCATGTTACATGAACTTTGGGCTGCTATATAAATACTTCACAGCAGTCACTCCCTACTACCTTATGCAAATGCCCCATTAGCTCAGCCATAAGTACATTTTTTAATACATGGAGAAAATAGTGGCAGCAGCTTATTCAAGAAGAAATGAATCGGGCAGTGATATTCCATCTTGTCAGATCCTTATATCTCCCATTGTTGGAGAGTCAAATGAGATCCAGGGAACTCCATATACATAAGATGGTTGGCAGAACCTGTGAAAATCAGTGGCTGCGGGTGATTTTCCATTCTAGAATTCCCTGTTTTGTGAACCCTCTACGTTTTATCTATAAAAAAAATATCTGCTTTAAAGTCATGTGAAAATGAGCAGTGAAGAGTTATATGTTGCCCGAGATGAGTCAAGTTTAGAGGTTGCAGGAGGAGTGTCACTTTAAATTCCCCTATCTTTGGTTCTATAGTAAATGAAACATGTTTTTCATGTCATATTAAAGATAACAAATCTTCGCTTTAAGATCGCATACAGATTGTGGTTCTGTGATCTACAGAACAAGGGATACGGGTAGTTAAATGGAAATAAAAATCCGGTGACAGGATCCCTTTAACAGAAGCTTCATATTTTTTAATGCTATTATGACAGAGCTCACCATGCAAATAAGATAAAATTAGATTTTGGAAAATTTGGAGGACCATATAAAGTAGGAAGAGAGGACTCGGGAGCGACAATTACTTGTCAGCTGTTTTAACCGCTCTTGTGTCCTCTCCTGCCCCTGGCGCAGTTCTGCTCTGAGTCCTAATACAACCAGCACCAGGACACAGAGAAGAGTGGCGGCAGCAGTGTGGCACGTGGTGGGTGAAGAGGAACCAGGGAAGGTGAGTATTTTTATTTATATATTTTGTTTGGTGTGGGGTCTCCAGCACTGGCCTGATATGGGGGGGGGGGGGCAGGTAGCATTAGCCTGATATATGGGTATCCAGTATTTGCTTTGGGGTCTCCAGCATTTGCCTGATCTGGGGGTCTCCAGTATTTGCTCTTGGGGTCTCTAGTATTTTCCTGACCTGGAGGTGTCTATAATTTTCCTGATCTGAGGGTCTTCAGTGTTAGCTCTGGGCGTCTCCTATATTTGCTCCATGATCTGGGAGTCTCATGTACTAGCCGTGTCTGCTTCGGGGGGGGGGTCTCCAGTATTATTGTTCACCTGCTCTGTGCTCTGGTGTCTATTATTTAGTCTGTATCATTATTTATTGCCTGGTCTAAGGTATGTATTAGTTATGTCTGAATGCAGTATTTGGTTTCTGAGGTTCTAGGGTGGCATTTGACCCCCTGATCAAAATTGTCTAAAGCTTCTTATCAGGGAATCAGTTGCAGACCTATTGTCTGTGAGATAATGCTTCGCTTGTAGGCTCATTTACATCAGTTTGTATTGCTGTGGATGTACACTACATCTTGAAGTTATGACAAAATAATTGTCATAAATAAAATTGTTAACAGACAGCAATTACTACACTTGGAGATATCAAAACTTACATATCAGACTGCACATCGAAGAGGAACTTATGACTGTGCTCTCAGACTGTAGGCTAATGACAAATACCCCAGCAGGTTATTACAGCTACTTTAGACAAATAGCAATTGTAGAATACATTTACCACATATACTCGAGGATAAGCCGAGTTTTTCTAGCAGGCTGTATACTGGGAGGCACTCACTGGCTGTATACTGGTTTCAGGCTGGGACCAATTTATTTCCTACCCTCGGCTTATAGTCAATCATTATTTCCATTTTTTTGTGTTAAAATTAGGTTCCCTGGCTTAAACTCGGGTCGGCTTATACTCAAGTATATATGGTAAGTCAAAGCAAAAACACAAATAAAAAGCTTCTGTACAGTAGGTTAGGCTAAATTCACAGATAGCGGATAGGCTGTACATTTTCCAACAAGAATGGCAGGTAGAAAATCCACAGCTTATTGCAGAATAGTATATGACATTGTAATAAATTTTGGCATTCTAAATCCAAAGCATGTCAATTAAAACTTTAAAAGGGTCGGCCACTATCAATAAACTTTACTAGGGCAGTACAAGACCCTTATGGGATCAACTATGTAGTACTTACCCTGGTAAAGTCTGTGTAAAGCTTCCAGCAGAAGGACTCAGGACATCCCTAGGACATCTGTGTCATGCTGCCTTCCGGCCGATGGAAAGGGCCGTGTAGTCATTACTATGTGGATGTCCTTGGAATGCCTCTCCAGCCACTCCTATGGAAATTATTATGACGGTGGGGGGTGGGGGTGCAGACAGTAATGACGTCATAGAAAGTGTAGAGTCCTTCTGCCCTTGTGGTTTTACCAGGGTAAGGGTTTTATGGGTGACCCTATTGGGTCTTGTACGTTCCACAGTAAGGTTTTTTGAAATATGCATCTAGGTGGTGGATTTCCCGTTCAAAAAACAGCCCCAGGTCATGCTGCAAACCTGTCTAATGTGTCCCTGGCCAAGGGTGAATACACTTGCAGAACATTTGTCGCAGAAACTGAAAATCAACCTCATTCTCTATAATATATGTATGAATACATATATATGTACAGCCCCACAGTAAAGCATACACAGTATATACAGCCACCAGTAAAATAACAAAATAATAAAACTGTTCTCACCTACTCCCACTCCCCCAGTGTGTGACGTCATTGCGTTACCTGCACCAAGACACTGACGTACCATGAGCTCCGCTTCTATGGCAGAGCAGGGCGTAGAGAGTGTTCTAACAGCCAGGGAAACAGACCGGAGACGGCCCCAATCATGTAGTGGGTGCACATGGTGAGGGCCCCTTTCAGAGCAAATATGTGGGAGCCCTTCCCATTATCCAGCCCTGTGTGCTGACAGTGAATGGAGCATCAGACATACCTGCAACAAATGTGCTGTGAATTCTCCCCATGATACATGGTCCTAGACAAGGTCTCACTAAGATCTAACTTTGGGAAAGTGCTTTAATGAAGAGTGAGGTGGAAAATGAACATTTATATAAAGAAACTTGGAAACTCAGTAAAGCTAAAGCAATTAAACACATTCTATAAACCAGTAAAATCTAATGTAATGAGATTGTGTCAAAACCCAGTAGCCTTATTCAGAATTTTCTTCCCACACAGATCATTATAGAATTTCTTTAATCATTGGTTGTTTTGCAATTTCTAACTGAATCCAATTAAAATTTTAATTGAATTGATACATTTAAATTCCACCTTCACTTTTCTATTATAGGAATATAGAACCTGTTTTTGTTTCAAATTTTATGGAAAACTTTTTTTCTCACAAGTGTATACAGGTGGTACCCACGCCCTCCTTAAGGTGCCTTTTTTAACGCACTAAAAACGCATGCATTATTAAACCAGCCAAACAAATGGTAAACAAGCAAAATAAATGCAGTTTCAGAGTGTTTAAAAACGCCCTGAGAGTGGTCCAAGAATGCACCGTGTGACAGCACCCTTACAGCCGATCCCTAGTTACAGACGGACCTCTCTGCCCACTATGATCTAAAGTGCAGCTCTCTGGATGCATTACTTTAGGGCTCTTTCACATTGGGTTGTATTTTCACTGATCCGTTGTCTGTGTAAAAAATTATGAAACATGTCCTATTTTTTTACTAATGCGGATCACAGAAGGTAAAAGAAGTCTATGGGTCTGGATGAAACATCAATTTTTTTTTACTAATGAGCCTGAAACAGCAGGTGTGATGTTTTCAAAGCAATGTTAAATGTTTAAAGGCTATTTTTTTTTTGTGGACACGGATACAAAACAGAAGTGCAAACAAAGACCAAACTGATCCATTGTCTACACGCAACCAGCTCACCAATGTGAATGTGCCTACATGCAACCATTATCTACACGCAAAATGATTTCAAAAGAATGTGCTGAGGCACTTTTTGTTAAAATACCAAAAACACCCACATTGTACTTATTAACAAAGGTGCACAAAAACTCTGTTAACCCCCCTGGTCGCCCAATCATCTTGGGCGGGGGGGGGGGGGGCGATGACAGAGAAGATCGGCAGGTTCATTGACCATTACTTAAAAGACATAGTGGAATGTCTCCCCTCCTATGTCCAAGATACAGCAGACCTATTACAGAAGAAGGCATTCACATGGAGGAAGACATGATTCTCGTCACTTTAGACGTAGAGTCTTTATACACTAGTATAAAATACGCTGATGGTCTAAGAGCTACACAATTCTTCCTGGATACCACCACTCTAGAGGCTGGTCCTTTGCCATAATGCATTCGCTTTTGGGGGATCCTTCTTCCTGCAGCTCCAGGGAACGGCTATTGGGCGGCTTGTGCCCCCTCGTATGCCAATCTTTTCCTAGGGCTGTGGGAGAGGGATCTCCTTATGGGTGACCAGGATGTCGGGATGGACCGCGTCGTTTTTTGGGCGACATCTTGGTCATCTGGAGGGGCACTACCCAACAATTGAATACATTCATCCATAAATTAAATGACAATGATGTAAAAATTAGGCTTACATATAAATATGATGCTAATAAGGTTGACTTTTTGGATGTTCTCTTAGAAAAGGACAATTTCGGATACCTTCAATCAGATGTACACAGGAAAGAAACGGCAGTGAATGCCTTACTGCATGCTTCATCTACTCACCCCCCACAAACCATCTCGGCAGTCCCTAAAGGACAATATTTACAGATGAGGAGAATTTGCTCCACAGATGAGTCTTTTGAGCACCGGGCACAAGAATTGCGACAAAGATTTAGGAACCGTGGGTACAGCCATAGATCCCTGAGGAAGGCCTACAATTGAGCCAAACAGACCTCAAGAATTGAGCTACCCTACCCAGAGAAAAAACAAAAAGAAGACCAAAAGGTAAGATTTATCACAGATTACCATTCCCAGTGGAAACAAATGAAGCATATTTTAGAGCGATTTTGGCCATTATTAAGATCTGATCCCACCTTACAGAAAAACATTCCGGAACACCCTGGTATAGTGGCACGCAGGTCTAAAAACCTTAGGGACCTCTTGGTCAGAAGCCACTATGAAAACAAAAATAACGGTACCTTCTTAAGCACCAAAGGCCCCAAATGGGGATGTAAACCCTGCGGCCAATGTGTGGCTTTCCCAATATTATTAAAACTGACTCATTCAAAAACTCAGAAGGTACTCAGATTTACAAAATCACGCATTCCATCACATGCAATACAAAAGCAGTAATATATCATGCTACCTGTCTTGTGGACTGGTCTACGTAGGCCTGACTACTAGGGAACTTAAAGTCAGGGTACGCGAACATGTTTGTGACATCAAGGCAGCTCATGATCCAGAATTCTGTACATACAGGCTCCCAATAGCCAGACAATTCAGGGTCAGGCATGAATGTAATCCAAAGTACCTTCGAGTTTGTGGCATCGACCACATCAAAAATAACATCAGGGGAGGTCCGGTAGCACAAAAACTGGCACAGTGCGAAACTAAATGGATTTGGACCCTGAAAACTTTGCGCCCATTAGGGTTAAATGAGTCTCTGAGTTATGCACCTTTCCTCTGACCTGGTTTACACTGGGTTTTTAATCTGTACATAATGATTAGGTTTTATAACATTCTTGGAGTGGAATATTATTAATTTGTATTTCTTTTATTTTCCCTTTATTAGCAGGTTCAACATTAAATCATCGCAACAATATTAGAGTATATGGATTTGATAGAGACGGGTCATATTATACCTGGGCATTAATAATAACAACCGTCTATGGACCTATCTACGGATAATCACATCACAGAACAGAAAAATCTGCATGGGTCTGCTTGCTTGATTCTTCTTGTATTTTTTCCATCTAGGATTACGGTTGCCACGACTATCTGTCACTAATCCTATCGGCTTGGCCATAAAAATACACCTATGACGCACTAATAGCATCTGGGGTGTGCTGCTCTCTACATGATGATGGACATAACATGCACAATCACTTGTTTTACTAATTCATTTACTTTTTACAGTGTTCCATAACACACTTGCACTCACATCCATTTTGGTAGTGAGCATTTTCTCATGACAACTCTCACATTCGTGTCACCAACTCTTCCTTTCACACATTTCCATCATATTCCCACCCCTTTATACACACTTTCATCTATTTATTGTATACTCATTTTTTTGTATACCCATTTTCATTTGAACATTTGTCCATTACAGTACTTACACTACATTGTCATGTAAACTCCAAGTACACATGAACATTCACCACCATCAGTATCCTTTCGACATTTGTTGTTTCACTTTCAACTGTATTTTCACATACTTAGCATTCTTACACATTTAGCACCTTTTTGCATTTTTTGCACACCGCACTTTATTCACATAAATTTATATGTGCTGAAGTGCTGAACAATCCCTATATGTCAGTGGTGCATATGTGCTGTCATCATGTCCTTTTTCATGGAAAATCTTTTTGTATGAAACTTTTATGAAATTTTTATATAATTTTATGTGACAATTTAATACACTCATGAAATTTTTCCATTAACTACCAATATTTGCTGATTGTAAATATGTATGCTTTTGTATTATACAAATATGGTGCAGGTCAGTGGATGCCATAATCATTACATTTGTATTAGATCCATCTTTTCCGGTTTTGCTGTCTCCCCTTAGTTGTCCCATATATGGATGGCCACATTTTCCCCTTTTCTCTAACAATTCCGGTTCTTACTTCAGTTCCTTACATTATAGCTGCGACCTCCCACCTGTCAACCTCCGTTCGGGTGCGCACGCACCCGATTCGGGACACCCCCGATCACCTGATCTGCAGCCCACATGACGCGTCCCACCGTGATGTCCATGTCATGTGTTGGGTCACTAGCATTGGGCGGGACACAGGCAGGAGGTGTGTCCCTCTCGGACAGCGTGCGTCCGATAGTGCCGTTCGGATTGGGTTAATAATTTCTGACAGGTGTGTGGGCGCTTTCGCCATAGGCCACGGCTGCCATAAAACCCCAGTGCAGTCATCCACATAACACCCCCAGACGAAGGCTTGCACCGAAACGCGCGTTGGGGACTTCACACCAGACAAGGGTGGAATTTTGATCATGGGTACATGCAATACTTCCCTTCCAGCTTTTTATGCATTAAGATATTGTAACAATGTCAATGGGTATGTGCAATATGCTTCTTTTTATTATCATGCAATAGGACAAGACACAATCATTTGTCCTTATTACAGGCAGTATAGTAAGGAGTGTACTCTTGGAGGACGTTATTTGGAATTCACATGTTTTGTGCACTTTATCTCTGCAAACAGCAATAGTGTTATCTCTGATATTTGCCCTCACACGTACTACGCACCTTAAAAATATTTTAATACTGCCCCCTATTAAGAGCCCTATTGTCACTTACCTACATTTCAGTTTTTCATTGTTCTGTGCATTATTTTTGATACTGTAAGCACGATCCAGTCCCATTCATCACCCTGTATCATCTGGTTGTATCTTTGTAGCGTCCTTGTTTCCCTTGATCAACCTGTTACCAGTTTTTAATTGTTTGTCTATGATTTACTATTCAATAAAGATGAATTTTTTCATACTTTGGGGAAATTGGCTTTGTTGTGTTTGTTGGTTTGGTTTTGCATGTATTTATAGCCATACCACACTGCTAGATTAGGAGCGTACTACAAAGGTAGAGTATAGGTACAGTACAGTTAGGGAGATCCCATTGGTAATGTTTGTTTGGTAACGTTAGATTAATATTAATCCCACCCTATCACTACCATTTCTGCCCTTTACCTCATGTATATAGCTACATTAGTATTGACTGCAGTGTGATTGGAGAGTGAGCCACCACCTGAACTAAACCCCTGGACAGGGAGGGGCTAGGGGCTCTTGAGTTCCAGAAACCTCTTAGAGCACAAGTCTTGGAATCTAGCTCTCTTACAGGGCACACCTCTTTACCACCAGCTCTCCCTAATGAGCATAGGTCTGTCATCAGAGACAGAGTGACCAGAGACAGCGTCTGTGCACCTCCAGTACAGACACTTAACCAACTCAGGACAAAGCAGCAGCTTCCAGTATTGGGCACAGCTACATCCCAGCCTGTATCTACTACCAAACTGGTGAATCTATTCCTGAGGATCACTCTCCATGACCACTCCAGTAATCCAGAATATCCAACAATCCTGCATCTGTGAGTTATTTTGCACCATGTTGTCTCCGCCTGTTCCCTGGATATGGCTGTCACCACCAAGGTCTCCCCATCCATTACCCAGGGACATATATTACGGACACTAAGGGGTTGCCCCAGGGAGTATCAGTACATCAGCCTCCGTGACATCAGTGTGCCTAGGCCGCAACCACCAGCCACTCTGGTATTCTGGGTCCCGGCGGCCCCGGGCCCCAAGAAAAGGCTAGGCCCGGTGGGGGATGTTGCACACTGATGTGGAGAAAAACACCAATATGAAAGAGCCCTTAAGCACATGCAAATCGATATACAGGATTGTATCATATTAAATAAAAATGTGCAGTGTCTTGTAAAAAATAAGAAATAAAGTGCACTGATTTTTAGAAGCTGTGTATTAGGGGGTTAATGCTATATTGAACAGAACACTGCCCTTTATTGTATCAGCTCTCGGTCCTGTTACATCTTCCATTGTTACCCATGTGATTATTCTGAGGCTTGATTTAGCACCACTGAAGGGCCACAGGCAGGTAAGAAATGAAGAATAATAAGGCCATTTTGCAAATCCGTTCCGATCACTCACATCATCCATCATATCAAAATCCTCGTTTTCAGTCCAGGGACCTGGTTACTTATGAGTGCTCACCATTTCTGGTAGAACAGCCTTGTCCTAATCTCTTTTTCCATGCAGGTAATAAAATTCATTCATCTTGATGGTCAATAGTTTGGCAGAAAGTAACAATAAATACAATATCTAAATGTGACCGTGTTTCCATAGAAGACCTTTGCCATTAACACTGACACTCATCTGTCCTAATAGTAAATATCTTTATTTTTTTTAGAAAGAAGTACTGGTATTACATTGCATCAAATGTTTTCTATGTGTACTTCATGTGTATTACAGAAACTATTTTATTTTTTGTTACATCAGAATCTAATTATTTTTTGTATAAATAACCAATTACATTGAAACCTCTTTCACGCTAACCAACCATATTTGCATGAAAAATGTTCTTTGATGCGAAGTAGTCCTCCAAAGTATAAATGTTTCCAAGCATCACATCAAATTTTTGGTTGCCAGCATGGTTCCTGTAACGTCCGTGCCAAAACTTTGCACTATCCGCAGTTGGCAGAATAGATGGCGTTTTTTTTGTGTGTGAACTGTGGCTTAGTGTTTGTGTTTGGATTAACTGAGCCACACCCGGCTCCTTGCATTTCAACCCTGCCCAGCAAGCCTAATGGACAGTTTCCCTAGTGTGCTGCTTGTTGCGTGTCCGGGAACTGCTTTATATACCTGCCTACTCCCATCAGACCTGGCTGGTTATTTCAGTCTTACCTGTGTATCTAGTGCTCTTGCTATTTTGTTTGCTATTCTGTACCTTTGCCGACATCTTAGTTTTGTCCTGGTTTGTTTGACTCCGTTTGTCTGTCTGTATCTGTTGTTTGTCCCTCAGTATCGTTTACCTCCCAGTGTTACCCCTCCTTCCTGTTTCAGTCTTGTGTCGGTTTCTGTGTACCAGTATGAACACTAGTCTTTGCCTGTATTCCTGTTACCAGCAGCTGCCAGATGAAGTAACCCTACCCTGTCATCTTTTAGAGTCACTCAGGGACTGTCAGTTAGGTTCCTGATAGTGGGTTTGCCCTTTCCAGGGCGGTTTATCTGCTTTAGGCAGGGCCTTAGCCCGCAGGAACGTCGCAGGGTGAGTTCGTCACCACTTACCTAGTCTGACAGCTAGCGCCAAGCCTGGTTGTGATTGCGCGGTTGCTGGACAGGTACTGACAGTTCCTTCTTGGTCCACCTAGTGACCACCCTTCATGGTTCTTAGAATATCTCCCTTTCTTCTTCTTTGTTTCCACAGTGGTTCCTGCTCTCAATCCTGGTCCCCACTTTGACTCTTCCTATTATTCTTTTATCCCTGATACCTAACATTCTACCTTTTTCCTAGTCCTCTTCATTATGCCCTTTCTGCTTACTTCTGCAGTCTTCTATGATCAACAATATTGGAGGCGTCTTCATGCAGTATGATATGAGCTACCCTCTCCAATCAATTGTAATCACCTCTATTTGCTTCAGAGCCACATACTATACCATACAGAGCAGAAGAGAAGAGGATTGCTCCTGGTTCATGGAAGGGGGGAAGGAGGGTGCTCATATGTTTGTTTTTCTTTTGTCTTTTTCCCATTGAGTGTGGGTGGTGATCTACACGATGGGGACATACATTGGGGGCTTCATTATTATCCCCTTAGTCTGTTACACTCTCTCATTATAATGACTCCTTTTCTCTGGTCTGTCCTTATAAGTAGGAAGCTACAGAAAAGGGGGCACTGTGTTGAGGGGGCTGCAGAAAGGAAGGCACTATAAGGATGGGGCTGCAGAAAGGGGGGCACTATTAGGTGGAGGCTACGGAAAAAGGGATACTTAAAGGAGGGGGTTACAGAAATTAGGGAACTATAAGAAAGAGCTGCATAAAGGGAGGGCACTATAAAGAGGAGGTATTAGGACAGAGTGCACTTTAAAGGGGGCTGCATTATGGGAGGAATTATAAGGGGTGACTGCAGGGAAGAGGACATTATAAGAGGTGGAGCTGTGGGAAAGGGGGCATAATATAAGTAGGGTTTAGGTGCAGGATAAGTGCAGAGGGCTGTGCTTCAACATTAAAAAAAAAAAAAAACTACTACATTATACAAATTAGCAGCAGTGAAAAGGTTAATCGACAATATAATGCAAGTCCAAAGAAGAGTGTAGAGTCTCCGCACAGTTCAAACTCTAGTGTATGCCCAACGCAGATGCATCTTTAAGATGGGGCAAATGGCTAGGAGCAAATAGGTAATACTCGATGCTGTGAGGTTCCGTGGCGGTGTTGCTCAGCCTGAGCTCAACAAGTCCAAAATGCAAATAAAGAAAGGAAGAGGCGGCACTCACGGGCCTGTGGAACTACTTCTTTTATTCAGCAAACGGTGTGGTACAGGGGGAACACTGGAGCCATAATCGACAATATAACCAGTGGCATGGTGATATGACATTGTTTTGCAGCACCCAGAAGAAGCTTGTGAAATCTGCCATGTGACATATCTGTCAGAGAAAAATACAATATACTTCATGCAGAAATGTTATAATTTCAACAGAGACCGGCACCTCACGCATCGGATGTAATTCACATGTATTCCTGGAATATTGGGAAATCAATCAGAAAGTCGATTTTTCAGTGAAGGAGAAATATTTGATATACATAACTGTAATCTAAATTCTCAAGTCATTATAGGAAATATTTGCAACATATAATACATAGAAATTTATATTAAAGTAAAATTATGGAGACTTTATCAATTTGCAAAAAAGAAATATAGATATGAGAGAAAAACAAGAAACACGAAGAAATGTAAAAGATGAATAATGTGACATTGAAGAAGAGTGAAGAAATCAGGCGATACCTTTTTGAGGCTAACTGAGTATATTTGATGGTGAGCTTTCGAGAATACTAGTTCTCTTCGTCAGACATGATGTTATGCATGAAACAGAAAATTCACAGCATTTTATACACACTAAACAGTGATCATCAAAGGATATTAAAAAAACCTCTAAAACAACAGATTGATAAAAACAGGGACATCTTATTTACAACAGGATGGCAATAAAAACATTAAAAACCTATGAGGCGAGACACATGAGCCCTGGCTCTTATCTGCTTGTGGCCTTCAGGTCAGAGGTAGGAGGTCATGAAGCTGGCATAAATGTTAAGACCCCTTTGGAAGGTGTTGAATCTCCTCATTAATTTGTACTCCCATTCTTTCCTTTCCCTCTGTGTCTTAAAATGTCCCATTAAAACAGTAATCTGCAAATCTTCCATAGTGTGGTCCTCTCTGGAGAAATGTGCATCCACTGGCAGATCTTTCCTTTCATTTTTAATATCAGATCTGTGCGGGTTCATACGTTGATGGAGTCTCTGACCTGTTTCTCCAACATAAAGGCCTGTGGTTGGACACTGCTGACACATGATAAGGTAGACCACATTAGAGGACCTGCAGGAAAAGGTTCCCTTGATCTGATGTACCTGCGGTGATTGAGGTACAGGTACCTGGTCACCTGTGTGAATGTGCTGGCATGTTTTACACCTGCTTTGTAGGCAGGGTGAAGTACCATTTTCTGATGGGGGTCTCAGGGCACTCCGGACAACCAGTTGTTTCAGGTTTGGTGGTTGCCGGAAGGACAGGAGAGGAGGGACTGGAAATATTTCTTTTAATCTTGTGTCTTTATGTAGAATCGGTTGGAGTTCCTTAGCAATGTGACATAGGATCTCCAGTTGTGGGCTGTAAGTAACTACTAGGGGCACTCTGGCCTCCTGTTGGGTCTCCTTATATTTGAGTAAATCCTCTCTGTTGATGGCTGCTGCTTTACCTATTTGGTTATCAGTCACTTTTGGTCAAAGTGAATAGGCAAAGCAGCAGCCATCAACAGAGAGGATTTACTCAAATATAAGGAGACCCAACAGGAGGCCAGAGTGCCCCTAGTAGTTACTTACAGCCCACAACTGGAGATCCTACGTCACATTGCCAAGGAACTCCAACCGATTCTACATAAAGACACAAGATTAAAAGAAATATTTCCAGTCCCTCCTCTCCTGTCCTTCCGGCAACCACCAAACCTGAAACAACTGGTTGTCCGGAGTGCAGCTGTCTGGTTGCCATATTCTGAAGCTAATAACTTTTTCATACTTTGGCACATGGAGCTGTGTGAGGTGGCATTTTTTGTGAAATGATCCGACGTTTTCATTGCTACCATTTTGAAGTCTGTGCGACATATTGATCATTTTTTATTCTATTTTTTATGTGATGTAAAAAGGTGTAAAAGTCGCATTTTGGACATTTGGGCGCCATTTCCCGCCTCGGAGGTCACCGCCGGCCGTAACCGTTTTTATATTTTGATAGATCGGGCATTTTGGGACGCGGTGATACCTAATGTGTCTGTGATTTTTACTGTTTATTATGTTTTATATCAGTTCTAGGGAAAGGGGGGTGATTTGAATTTTTAATATTTTATTAATTTTTTTTTTTTTTTTTAACTTTTTTTTTTTCACAATTTTTTAGACCATCTAGGGTACATTAACCCTAGATGGTCAGATCGCTGCTACCATATACTGCAATACTTCTGTATTGCAATATATGGCATTTTTGCAGCACATTCATTACAATGAGCCACTGGCTCATTGTAACGAATCTGCAGAAGCCAGAAAGCTTCGGGTCAAACGAAGACCCGAGGCTACCATGGCAACCGATCACCCGCACCGTCGTCTTTTAAATGCCGCCGGCGGCAACGGAGGGGTTAATAGCCGCAATCGGTGCAAGCACCGACCGCGGTTATTATCGGTGGGGGTTTTCTGCAATATGCAACAACCCCCACCTTTGTATGAAGAGGACTCAGCCCGTGAGCCCTCTTCATACACTCCTTATACTCTGCGCCGTAGAGCTACGGCGCAGAGCGTTAAGGGGTTAATAAAAAAAAATCGTTCCAAAGTTCATAGTAAAGTTTAAAAGTGAAGCTGGTTGTCATTCTGCTTATGTTCCTTTCATATATCTAAACAATACAAGGTAATAATAAAATAAAATACATGCTTAAATGAGAAAGTGAAATGCAAGTTAGATAATTGATACACAAAATTTTATTGCAGTAGTGGCAAAAATTCATATGTAGGTGACTAGAGATGAGCGAGCACTAAAATGCTCGGGTGCTCGTTATTCGAGACAAACTTTTCCCGATGCTCAAGTGCTCGTCTCGAATAACGAGCCCCATTGAAGTCAATGGGAGACTCGAGCATTTTTCAAGAGGACCAAGGCTCTGCACAGGGAAGCTTGGCCAAACACCTGGGAACCTCAGAAAAGGATGGAAACACCACGGAAATGGACAGGAAACAGCAGGGGCAGCATGCATGGATGCCTCTGAGGCTGCTTAATTGCACCATTATGCCAAAATTATGTGCAACAGCATGGCCATGACAGAGTGACCGAATGAGGCTAGATAGCATCTAAAACATCCAATAATTGACACTGACACTATAGGGGACGGCATGCAGAGGCAGCGGCAGGCTAGAGAGTGTCATGGCGACATACCCTAAATGGACCCAGGCTTCAAACCAATGGGTGGCAGAGAGGAACCAAAGGAGGTGAGCAAGAAGCGCTGAAATGATTTCCTATGTGAACAAAAGGTTGACGGTATATTTAGTCGATAACACAGTATGGTGGCGACATAGTGACCAAGTTACGTAACCTATCTGGTGAAACACCCGAAAAATGAGCCTGACACAGCTCGTTTGATAAGGGGACGACATGTGGAGGCAGCCATGGAGACGACTTCCATGATTAAGAGTGACAGTATGGGGCATCCATAATGCTTCTATGATTTAAACTTCAGGTCTCCAGCATGGCGGCGACAGATGGGCCAAGTTCCATTATGCATCTGGTGAAACATCTGAAAATTCTGCCTGACACAGCTCGTTTGATAAGGGGATGATGTGCTGTATATCCTCTCGTGCTCCAGCGTCTGGGGTATAGAGAGTTAAAAGTTGCGCATGGAGACATTGGTGGACGCTGTGGAGGATCGTGGAGGCAAAATGGACAGGAAATAGCAGGGGCAGTATGCATGGATGCCTCTGAGGCTGCCTAATCTTGGGATGGAGCTGGCGGTCCACTGCCAGGCGAGCTTTCGTCTGTCCAAGCCCCTGTCTCTCGGCTCCTCCCCAAACAGCACTTCTAAGAACCTTTTGTATAAGATCAAGTGTAGTAGTGTTCTTATATGTTTGGGTTATGGCGGGTGAGGGGAATGTAAACAGATGCGCAAGAAGCGCTGAAATAATATTGGTAAATGATAAAAGTTTGCCAGTATATTTTGTGGATAACACAGCAGGGTGGCAACAAAGTTAACAAGTTTGATGTGGAAGCCATGAAAACAATCCTAAATTCTGCCTGACACAGCTCGTTTGATAAGGGGATGATGTATGGAGGCAGCTATATGGACGACTTTTGGAGGCAGCTAGGGAGATGACGTGTGGAGGTAGCAATGGAGACAACGTGTGGAGGCAGCTAAAAAGAGGACGTGTGGAGGCTGCTATGGAGACAATTTAATTTGCATAGTGCCTGTATGTGGCAGTCCAAAAAAGTTTTCAAACCAGAGGAGCAGGTAGGTGGTCCTCCAGAAAAATTAAATAGATTGAGTGCCTGTATGTGGCAGTCCAAAAAAGTTTTCAAACCAGAGGAGCAGCTAGGTGTCCCTCCAGAATTAAATAGATTGAGTGCCTGTATGTGACACTCCCAAAAATTGTTTAAAACAGAGGACCGGGTAGGTGGCCCTCCAGAACAATTAAATACATAGAGTACTATAGCTAGAGCCAGTTGGCCCTGGCAAAAAATAGCCAGTTTCCTCTGCTTTAGTGTACAAAGAGGAGGAGAAGGAGGAAAATGAGGAGGAGGAATGCATAAATTATTCAGCTTGAGCTTCCTTCACCTGGTGGAGAATGGAAATCCTGAGAAATCCAGGCTTTATTCATCTTGATAAGCATCAGCCTGTCAGCGCTGTCAGTCGACAGGCGTGTACACTTATCGGTGATGATGCCACCAGCTGCACTGAAAACCCGCTCGGACAACACGCTAGCGGCTGGGCAGGCAAAAACTTCCAAGGCGTACAACGCCAGTTTGTGCCACATGTCCAGCATTGAAACCCAGTACAGGCAGTCCCCGGGTTACATACAAGATAGGGTCTGGAGGTTTGTTCTTAAGTTGAATTTGTATGTAAGTCGAAACTGTATATTTTATAATGGAAGTTCTAGACATTTTTTTTTCTTTTGCCCCAGTGACAATTGGAGTTTCAAAATTTTTGGTGTAATTGGACCAAGAATTATCATTAAAGCTTCATTACAGACACCTTACAGCTGATCATTGCAGTCTGGGACTATAGTAAAGCATCCAGAGAGCTTTACCAGAGGTCACATGGGGCAGAGGGGTCCGTCTGTAACTATGGGTTGTCTGTAAGTCGGGTGTCCTTAAGTAGGGGACCGCCTGTAGTAGGGAGCTGTGTGATCATTTAGGACGATGGTATGGTCAGCTACGTACTCCCTCACCATCTTTCTGTAAAGATCAGCCCTACTCTGCCGAGACTGGGGACAGGTGACAGTGTCTTGCTGGGGTGACATAAAACTGGCAAAGGCCTTGTAAAGCGTACCCCTGCCAGTGCTGGACAAGCTGCCTGCTCGCCTACTCTCCCTCGCTACTGGTCCCACAGAAGTACGCTCTATGCCGCTAGAGCTGTCAGAAGGGAAATACTGTTTCAGCTTGTGCACCAGGGCCTGCTGGTATTCATGCATTCTCACACTCCTTTCCTCTCCAGGGATGAGAGTGGAAAGATTTTGCTTGTACCTTGGGTCCAGGAGAGTGAATACCCAGTAATCGGTGCTGGAATAAATTCAGCCTAGGCATGCAGCCTAGCATGAAATCTGCCATATGCTCCAGAGTACCAACGCGCAAGAATTCACTCCCCTCACTGGCCTGACTCTCAATTTCCTCCTCCTCCAACTCCTCTTCTTCTGCCCATACACGCTGAACAGTGAAGGACTGAACAATGCTCCTCTCTTCTGTCTCGCCAACATTCTCCTCCTCTTCCTCCTCTTCCTCCTCATCCTCCTCCACCTCCTCCGATATGCGCTGAGAAACAGACCTGAGGGTGCTTTGGCTATCAACAAGGGAATCTTCTTCCCCCGTCCACTGTGACGAGCGCAAAGCTTCCAACTTCATGCTGATCAGAGAGTTTTTCAACAGGCTAAGCAGCGGGATGGTGAGGCTGACGGTGCCAGCCACAGATCAGTCTGCGCCGTGATGCCCTGTAATAGCTCTTGGGCGGTGTGCCTTTTATCGCCTAGGCTCAGCAGTCTGAGCACCGCCTGTTGTCGCTTAGCGACGGCACTGCTGCTGTGCCTAGAGCTACCGACTGATGGCACCATGCCCACGGATGGTAATTCGAAGGAGGAGGTGGAGGAGGGGTGGGAGGAGGAGGAGGCATAGTAGGCCTGAGAGACCTGGACCAAGGTAGGCCCCGCAATCCTAGGCGTCGGCAGTATATGACCAGCCCCAGGGTCAGACTCGGTCCCAGCCTCCACCAAGTTAACCCAATGTGCCATCAGCGATATATAGTGGCCCTGTCCGGCAGCACTCATCCACGTGTCTGTAGTCAGGTGGACCTTGTCAGAAACGGCGTTGGTCAGGGCACGGATGATGTTGTCTGACACGTGCTGGTGCAGGGCTGGGACGGCTTATCGGGAAAAGTAGTGGCGGCTGGGGACCGAATACCGAGGGTCGGCCGCCACCATGAGTTTGCGAAAGGCCTCGGTCTCTACCAATCCGCAACCCTTGTTAAATAAGCCCCACGGTATTTCATTGTTGGGCAGGTCCTCCTGGATATTTGATGAAAGGCTTGAACCAAGCTTTTATAAGGTAAACCCCCACCGTTTCATATTTCCTAATACTAGAGAGTAATTTCACTGCAGCAGAGGATGATTCAGTATACAATGGGGCGGAGAAGTGTTTCTTGCACACTTAAAAAATCTGTAGCCCTTCAGGCTTATTAGAATAATTTTAAAAGTTGATTTTAGAAGGAAAGAGGCCATGGTTAACAAATATAAGATTACCACATTCACGGTTTGTGCCTAGTTTATCATGATGGATTTTGATGGTAGATTTAGTCTAAAGAGGCGCTTCATAGCATCCTGAAGTACAAATCTACTCAACAGATGGTGCATCCTACCAGATAAAAGTAGTGCAGGTATTGGTGTGCCCCCCTTGAGGAGACAATGCGAAGGTAAAATGCATAGAGAAACAGGAAGGTTAAACTTTGAAGTAACACGAAAGGGACAGAAACTGCACCCAAAAAAATTACTCTGAGTGCAATCCTGAATACAGCGCTTTGTATAGTCTAGTATACAACTTCATGCCTTCTTGGCTGGTGGGATTTGACCCAGCCATTTTGTAGCTTAGTCCCATTCTTTGTATTCTGACCTGCGTCTCTATATATGGTTATAACTTTTGAACACTGTTACTTATCTAAACAATTCTGAGAATGTTTTTTTCCCCACGTGTTGTACTTCATTTTAGTGGTAAATTTTGGCTGATAAGTTTGGCGTTTATGTTCAGGTTACCATCTAAATAAGTTGCTGAATAACATTTCCATATGTCTACTTTACATTTTCATAATTTTTGAAATGTCTGGATAATTTATTTTGATGTCACGCGGCATACAAATAGATTATCTATTTTCCAGATTTTCAGAATTTACTATTTTGGGGATAAATACAGTTTTAAATGAAATTTTAAATATTTCCCTATATAACCAACCCATTTTCAAATCTCAAGCTATCAGAAACAGCTTTTAGGAAGATTGTTAACCCCTTAAGATCTTCATAGTAATTGAATCAAAATGGAGGTGAAATTTAGAATGGTCAAATTGTGCCGGTTATACGTTCATTTACCCCTCAAATTTACACATTTCCAAAAGATAAAAAGAGAAAACCCATCTAACAATTTGTTATGAAATTTCTCCCGATTACAGAGACCCCCCACAGGTGGCCGCAGAAGTGAAGGAGCGCCCTGCAGCTGCCAGGATTTTAGTTTCCTCATTGGCCCATTTTGCAGGCTATAAAATTTTTGTTTTTTCGTTATTGGGGCCATGTGACAGCATTTTTTTGCGGGATGAGATGCTTTTTCTAATGTTACCATTTTAGGGTTGGTATCCCCTATTGTTGAAAATTTAGGAACTTTTTTTTGAGGGCAGGAGTAGAAAAGCATCAATTCTGTACTGGATTTTTTACTTTTTATATTCGTGTTCATTCAATAGCCTAATAGTCATGTTATTTTTTCTTCTATGGGTCGATATGATTATGAGGATACCAGACATGAATATTTTTTCTTATGTTTTACTAAATTTGCCAAATAAAACCCTAATGTGGGGGGAAATCTATCATTTTTGCATTGCCGTCTTCCAAGTGGCATAACATTTTTACTTTTTTGGCTACGGAGCTGGCTGATGGCTTGTTTATTGCGGGACATGTTCTACTTTACAACAGTATCATTCTAGAGTACATATGTTTTGTTGATCACTTTTTATTGCATTTTTTGTGGGATTCAATAGGTAAAAATCATAATTTTTGGCAGGTTTTTTTACGTTTTTTTTTACGGCGTTCATCGTACGGATTCAATAGTTATTTACTGTTATTCTATGGGTTGTTACGGACGTGGTGATACGATATATGTGGAGTTTGTGTTATGATTTAGACTTTTTTGAGCGTTATATGTCTCTTTATATGTTTTGGGGCTTATGGGCATTTTTAGTGATTTATAAACTTATTTTTTATTGAAAAATATTTTTTTTACTTTTTTACTTGTTCCACCATGGGAACAAGTAAAAAATGGCTGGACCCTTATACAACCTCTTTACCTCTTGTGACACCCCCTTCATCCTCATAGTCTGTAAGCTCTTATGAGCAGGGCCCTCGCTCCTATTGTTCCATATGACAGTTTGTAATGTCTTATATGTATATGTCCCCTATAAGCTGTAAAGGGCTATGGAATATGGCATATGATGGGACAATATTAATGAAGATTATTATTATTCATACTGAAGTAATGGCCAATGCTGTGGTGACCAGCATATATCAAGGTATACTGAGAGACAAATGCTTCTGCAGAGGTGGGATAAAGTGAACTAGCTGTATAGTTACTGTATAAATGTACTGAGTGCATCCCTCCTAGAATGGACACCTGCCTTGTTGATTGCTAGTGTATAGCACCCACACCTCAGAAATAAACTTGAAATACATGCTGAAAGCTGCAAAGCTAAATGCAGTGGGGCACATTTACTAAGGGCGTTGCGACTGTTCCTGTTCTTCATGGCTAAAACGGCTTGCACAGGTATTTAAGAAGTGTCTGTGCTGCAATTGTGTCGCACACAACCCTTTTGTGGTGCAGCTGCGTTGCCTCCATGCGACCCAAATTAGGGGGCGTGCCGTCGGACTGATTCGGACCAAACGCCGTATATAGCTTTCAAATTGTGTCGCACGCCCTATGCTAAAGGTGCACCACAAAAAAGATGGTGAACTCTGTCGGATCCAATCGGGGAAGAGGCACATACATGATTTTGGGCGCATGATCTGCAGCACGCAGCATTATAGACGGACATTACACTTTGTGTGAACCCGAGTGACTGCGTAAGTACATGTGCCCCAATGTCTTTCTGCAAAGAGGTGTCACCATCAAGAACTAAGCTCTCATACAGAGTCTTTTAGTAACCACTATTACATTTTGTGACCATAAAGCCAGTTGTCTTGTGTATGACTGCTCCCAACATTAAACTTGCCACCTCATCATTAGATATGTACAACACTGCGGAAGATGATGACGCTATATAAATAAAATTTTATTACATACCAAATGGACAAAGACCTTGGGTAGGTACTGACCTTCTTCCTGATATGTATTTATAATATATAATAATATAATAAAACATTTTAAGATATGTAAATGTGGATCCCTGTAGCACTTTATGCATGCAATTAATCTTTCTAATTAAAGTCATTTAAAAAGACCATGTATATTATGTGTTGAGACATTGATCAATGATACATTATTTAATCATATATAAACATTAAGGAAACCTACCATTTCAAATGGTTGGTGTAAGCTGTAAACACCGAGCACCAGCTCAGGGTGAGCTGGTTCCGGTGCTTAGTTTCGTTAGTGTTATAGACCGCGGTATCGCGGTTTTAACACTTTTTAAACTTTATAGCAGAAACTGCTTTGGCGCTGCGTGTGCACGATCGTGCGCGCGCCTACATAGGAAATGCCGCAGGCGTTGCGCGTGCACGGTCGCGCGCAGTGCCGAAGCAGTTTCTGCTATAAAGTTTAAAATGGTAGGTTTCCTTTAAGGCTACATTAGCTCATTGTATATTTGTTATGAGATTTCTTAACTCACCTTAGATTTTGCAACAAAGTATAGTTAAAAAATGTTAGAAAATATGCTTTGAACAATCCCCATTTATTCACAGTTGAGAAAATCTACATTTCTTTACAGTGGTTGTTATTCATTGCAATGTGGGTGGGGTATGGGAGCACTGGGAATAATGCTGTAAACCCCTTCACTCCATTTCTTGTGGGGAGATTTATCAAGGCTTGTATCCCAGGAAACTGGGAATGATTGCTATTCCTTGCCAACGGCCAGGATACGTGATTATTTCCCCCCCTTATGCCACCTCCATGCCAAGTGGGAGTGGAAGGGCTTGAAGGGACGATGCTGGGCGGTGAAGTGGGCCTGGAGCAGTTTCCCACTGGATTTATCTGGAGGCTGGAGCCTCTTGATATATCCAGCATGACAGGAGGGGCACCATGCACATGAGAAATCTTCCTCCTTGACTTTATTTTTCTGGACATTACAGAACCTGCCTGACTGCCCTAAATCCAACATATATCTATAGATCTACTGTAATGTAACAGCAGGTACTTTTTAGATGAGCATATGCTCAGCACACTGTGGCACCACAGGGCACATTCATATGGATGGATATTTGGTCCTTATCATGCAGAAGGACGATTGCTCGCAGGAATAGCTAAAGGCAGATTCCAAAGTGAACATTTTTATAACAGAACACAGAAGCCATATCCTCACAGTCCACATTGATATGTGACAAATACTTTGGGTAATAGCATGAAAGATTTTACTCATTAAAACCTAGGTACTGCATGGCGCCCACTGATCAAATATACAGTGTAAGGGGAGATTTTTTTCTGGGACACAAGTTGTCATGGAGATACACGCAGAACCTATTTTAAACTTGTTATCCTTCCAAGTAAGATGTGTAGGTTTATATTAATCTTTTAGCGAAGCATATCCAACCATGTAACTGCAATATTTTAATTAGGATAAGAAATATTTGAAGAATTTGTATAAGATATAATATATATCTTATGTCACATAAATCTCCAATTCTTGTCAGAGCCGGTTCTAGACAAAGTGGGGCCCTGGGCAAAAGTGGGGCCCTGAAATTCAACTGTTTTATGAGCAATCAGTCAGTAAGAGGCTCCCTTTAGTATGGTAAAACAAACTCAATATGGAAGAATTTTATAGGAGATAGATAGATGATAGGGAGATTGATGTGGCTCAGTGATTAGCACTACAGCCTTACAGCGCTGGTCAACATCTGCAAAGAGCTTGTATGTTTTCTCGGTGTCTGTGTGGGTTTCCTCCAGGTCCTCCGGTTTCCTCCCACACTCCAAGAAATTACTGGTAGGTTGAATAGATTGTGAGCCCCATTGGTGACAGGGACTAATTTGGCAAAACTCTGTGCAGCGCTTCGGAATCTGTGTGCGCTATAGAAATAAAGGAATTATTAATTATAATTATTATGATAGAAGATGAATATGAAATATGAAAGAGATTTCAAGATGCAGAACTATAAAGCATATTATATATACAGAAGATAGATATGAGAGATAAATACAGTAGAAGAGAAATAAAAGATTGACTAGTAAATAGATAGAGAAAAAGCGAGATATATAAATGGTCAGGTTATAGGAGACAGATAACTAGACAGAAAGATATATAGACAGGAGATAGATGATAAGCAAATTCACCTGGGAATTTAACCAAGGGGTATTAACCCTTTCACCGCCCGGCAGAATTTTGACGGTATCAAATAAAATCGAAATTACAGCAAAATTAAAGTAAACCTCAGCAAACCACATATTTTCTGAAAGCAGACACTTTATAGACATAGGCGCCTTCATGCAATTTTGATTCAAACTGAAACATTTTATAAAAAATACTTAAAATTTGACTTTGATGGCAAAAAATGTGCTCCAAACAGAAAATATTTACCTTTACATCTCCTAAATGTAATAAATGGACATGTGTAGAGTTCACAAATGCTTCATAATGATATATTCACATAAATTAATCATAATACCACTAAACCTGAAATAATTAAATATCAGTTTTTCAGCGAGAAATTTTAAGACAGTCACAACCTTCAAAATATTTCAATAAAACAGATTAAAAAGTAAAGGCACCCGTAAAACCTATATAATTTTGAAAGTAGACAACCAGGCAATGCATTTGGCAATTAACATTTGACCACCCTCATGTGACTTTGTGACAAACACAAATTATTAAACAAAAAGTGCATTAAAAATGCCTTGATAACGTACGTGGAGGTTTACACACAAATAGGGATTTAAAATAATAATACAAAGTGAGCAGATTTATATAAGCCACAATACACAACATCAAGAATTTACACTCCCAAAAATGCTAAAACAAAAACCTTGACATATTTTGTTGCTATCCACACTTATGTTTAAAAATATATAACGCACAAAATAAAAAACTCAATTTTCATCACCATGTAAACAAGAATAACTTTTAAATTCATACACACTACCACCTTCATGCAACTTTGCAATAAAATGCAAAAATTGCATGAAAATTCAAAATTTCCTTTAAAATATGTACAAATCCAGAATATAAAGAAAGCATACTTTCCTAAAACAGCAAGATGTGAGGAAGTCATACAGACCCCACATGTGTATATTCTTCAAAATATGCAGCAAAGGGAATGTTAAATCCACAGGGGACACCAAACAATTTTTGCATAGAGTTGCACTGAGCGTCACACAGATCTATCATTGTATGCTCCCTTACACAATGGTCATCCAAATAAATAACTATATATCCATAAACCCCTCTAATGAGATAGCAAAAGTCACTTGTAGATGTGCTCCAATGTATTAGCAGAGCAATAACAGAACCCTCAGTGCTTCATAACAATTTGAGTGAGAACATCATAAGATACAGTCATGGGCAAAAGTTTTGAGAATGACACAAATGTTATATTTTCACATGATCTGTTGCCCTCTGGTTTTATATGTGTTTCTCACATTTTTTTATCACATACAGAAATACAAGTGCAATCATATTATGAGTAACAAAAGCTTTTATTGACCGTTAGAATGAGTTTATGCCGCAAGTCAATATTTGCAGTGTTGACCCTTCTTCTTCAGGACCTCTGCAATTCTCCCTGGCATGCTCTCAATCAACTTCTGGACCAAATCCTGACTGATAGCAGTCCATTCTTGCACAATCCATGCTTGCATTTTGTCACAATTTGTTGTTTTTTGTTTGTCCACCCGTCTCTTGATGATTGACTACAAGTTCTCAATGGGATTAACCCCTAGGGGACACAGCCTATTTTGGCCTTAAGGACGCGGCCCCATTCTTCAAATCTGCCCTGTGTCACTATAAGTGGTTATAGTTTTGGAACGCTATGAGATATCCAGGGGATTTTGAGATTGTTTTCTCGTGACACATTGTACTTCAAATTAGTTTAAAAATTTGGATGAAATCTTTTGCGTTTAGTTATGAAAAAAAACAAAATTTGGCAAAAATTTGGAAAAATTCTTTATTTTCAACATTCTAAATTTTCTACTTTTGATGCAGATAGTCATAGCTCCCAAATAAATTCATAACTTACATTTCCCAAATGTCTGCTTTATGTTGGCATGGTTTTTTTAAGATTCCACATATTTTACTAGAATGTTATGAGGCTCAGAATTTAGGTATCATTTTTCACATTTTTTGTAAAATCACCAAAACCTGTATTAGATGAACCTGCTCAACTTCTAATTGACACTGAGAGGCCTAAATAATAGTGAGACTCGTAAATTACCCCATTGTGGAAACTACACACCTCAACGTATGAAAAACCACTTTTAAGAAGTTTGTTAACGCTTTACGTGTTTTATAGGGGTTAAAACAAAATGGAGGTGCAGTCTGCAAATTGTAATATTTTTTCACAATACACCCATTTTGGGTGGAAAATTAAACATTTACAATGGATTAAATGAATAAAGGCTCCACAAAGTTTGTTACCCAATTTCTCCCGAGTACAACGATACCCTATATGTGGTGGTAACCTGCTGTATGGGCGCACGGCCGGGCATAGAAGGGAAGGAGGCACCATCCAGATCAGATTTGCTATGTCACATTGTACAGGCTATAATTTTTTTCTTTTTTTTAATGTGGACCTATAGGGGCTTATTTCTTTTGCCACATGAAATGCACTTTTCTGGTATGTAATTTGGGGGAATCTATAGGCTAATTGGTGAGATTTTATTAACTCTTTGTTGGTGGAGGAAATGAAAATCATCACTTTTCAGGAAGATTTTTATGGGTTTTTTTTGGCTATTTACCATACCATAAAAATAGTATATTATTTTTATTCTATGGGTCGCCACGATTCCAAAAAGACCTCATTTATATAGATTTTTTATTTTTTTCCCATTTTTACTGAATAAAAAGTAATTTGGCAAAAATGTTGTTAATTTTAGCATCACCGTCTTTCATATGCATAACTTTTTTATTTTTCGCCTCACAAATCTGTTTAAGGGCTTATTTTTTGCGAGAAGGATTGTTCTTTTTAGTGGTCTTATTTTAGAGTGCATAACATTTTTTAAATCCCTTTTTAGAGCATTTTTATAGGGTATTAATTGAAAATGATCTTTTTTCTGGAGCTTTTTTTTGTTTTGTTTTTTACGGGGTTCACTTTGCGGATCTAATAACGATTCTGTTTTATTATGCAGATTTTTACGGACGCAGCGATACCAAATATGTGGGGGTTTTGTGTATTTTATTCAATTGTACTGAATAAAAACCAATTTGGAGAAAATCTTGTTCATTTTAGCATCACCATCTTTTCATATGCATAACTTTTTTATTTTTCGGCTGACAAATCTGGTTAGGGGCTTATTTTTTGCGAAAAGAGTTGTTCTTTTTAGTGGGCTTATTTTGGAGTGCATAACATTTTTTAAATTACTTTTTAGAGCATTTTTTTAATAGGGTATTAATTAAAAATGATCTTTTTTCGGAACGTTTTTGCGTTTTTTTTCTGCGGCGTGTACTGTGTGGGTCCAGTAACGATTCTGTTTTATTATACAGATTGTTACGGACGCGGCAATACCAAATATGCAGGGTTTTTTTGTGTTTTTTATACTTTATTAAGTGTTTTTATAGGAAAGTGACATTTTAGGGGCTTATATTTTAATGCATTTATTTTTTATTTATTCTAATGTATTAACTTTAGTGTTTTTGACTTTTTTTTAATTATACATACTTGAACTTGAACCAGTGATGCTCTGATCACTGGTTAAAGTTCAATACACTGCTCTACAATACTATTTTATTGTAGAGCAGTGTAAACTGTCTGAGCAAGCTTGCGCATGCTCAGACAGTTTGCAGTCAGACCCGGAAGGGGTCTGGCTGCCATGGAGACCGGGCAGCTCCGGGGCACATGCCAGTCCTCGGAGCTGCCCAGAAGTGGATCGGATCCCCCGGTAAGCGGCACGGGGGATCCGATCCACAGCGCAAACACCCTTACACGCCGCGGTCATGTTTGACCGCGGCGTGTAAGGGGTTAACACCCGCGATCGGAGCCGGCTCCAATCGCGGGTGTTAGCGCAGGTTGTCAGCTGTACTAGACAGCTGACAGCCGCCGCTTCTGGTACCGGCTCCGTTCGTGAGCCGGTGCCAGAAGCAGGACGTTATAGAACGTCCCCGTGCGCTAAGCATCTAGCCCCGGGGACGTACTATAACGTCCTGGTGCGCCTAGGGGTTAAGATCTGGGGAGTTTCCAGGCCATATACCCAAAATCTCTATGTTTTGTTCCCTCAGCCATTTAGTTATCACCTTTGCTTTATGGCAAGGTGCTCCATCATGCTGGAAAAGGCATTTTCGATCACCAAACTGCTCTTGGACGGTTGGGAGAAGTTGCTCTTGGAGGACATTCTGGTCCCATTCTTTATTCATGGATGTGTTTTTAGGCAAGACTGTGAGAGAGCCGATTCCATTGGTTGAGAAGCAACCCCACACATGAATGGTTGCAGGAGGCTTTACAGGTGGCATGAGACAAGACTGGTGGTATTGCTCACCTTGTCTTCTCCGAACAAGCTGTGTTCCAGATGTTCCAAACAATCTGAAATGGGATTCACCAGAGAAAATTACTTTACCCCAGTCCTCAGCAGTCCACTCCCTGTATCTTTTGCAGAATATCAGTCTGTCCCTGATGTTTTTATGGAGAGAAGTGGCTTCTTTGCTGCCCTCCTTGACACCAGGCCTTGCTCCAAGAGTCTCCGCCTCACAGTGCGTGCAGATGCACTCACACCTGCCTGCTGCCATTCCTGAGCAAGCTCTGCACTGCTGGTAGCCCGATCCCGAAGCTGAAACACTTTTAAACCCCTTAAGGTATTATACACAAGGTATTTTCGCTCATTTCTCTCAATCCATCTTCAAAAATCCATAACTTTTTCATTTTTCCGTGTACAGAACTGTGTGAGGGCTTATTTTGTGCGTTACAAATTTTACTTTCCTATGATGTTATTTATTTTTTTCCTGCCATGTAGTGGGAAGCCAATGTTTTTCCGACTTTCATTCTTTGCTCCAAATAAGACCTCAGCTTTATTCTTTGGTTTGGTACGATCACGGTGATACCAAATTAATACAGGTTTTATTGCGTTTTAATACATTTTTAAATATTAAACAAATGTGTACAAAAAAGAAAAAATACATTTTGCCATCTTCTGAGGCTATTAACTTTTTCATACTTTGGTGCACGGAGCTGTGTGAGGTGTCATTTTTTGCGAAATGAGCTGACGTTTTCATTGCTACCATTTTGAGGACTATGCGACATTTTGATAATTTTTTATTACATTTTATGTCATGTAAAAAGGTGTAAAAATCGCGTTTCGGACACTTGGGCGGCACATTTTAAGTGCCACCGGCGACTTTGCCGGCGGCAAACAACAGGTTAACACCAGCGATCGGTGCAAGCACTGACCGCGGCTGTTAGCGATGGGTCTTTGCTGCGATATTCAGCAAAGCCCACCCTGTATGAAGAGGGCTCAGTCACAGAGCGTGAAGGGGTTAAGAGATGGTCCTGGCGCTTGCTGGTCCTTCTTGGAGCCTTTTTGACAGCAATGGAACCTCTCTCCTTGAATTCCTTGATGATGTGATAGATTGTTGACTGAAGTGCAGTCTTTCTAGCTGCGATACTCTTCCATGTTAGGCCAGTTTTGTGCAGTGCAATGATGACTGCACGTGTTTCTTTAGAGATAACCATGGTTAACAGAAGAGAAACAATGATTCCAAGCAACAGCCTCCTTTTAAAGTGACCAGTGGTGTGATTCTTACTTAATAATGACAGATTGATCTCCAGCCCTGTCCTCATCAACACCCACACCTGTGTTACTGGAGCAATCACTGAAACGATGTTAGCTGCTCCTTTTAAGGCCGCAGTCACACGTACCGCTAGACGTCTGTCATAACGCAACGCTAGCGCACAGGGGGAGGTCCTCGGCCCGAACGCACATGCGTTTACAGGGAAACGCATGCGATTGTTAAGCCGATCGCATCCGTTCATTTTCTTGGCAAATATTGACTTTGCAATTAATTGCTGTTAAAGCTGATCACTTTTTATAACATTCTGGAGTATATGCAAATTGCCATTATAAAACTGATGCAGTAGACTTTGTAAAAATCAACATTTGTATCATTCTCAAAACTTTTGGCCATGACTGTAGGTGTAAATAATGGAGGATGGTGTGAAATAAAAACTTTATTCTGGAACATGTGTGTGTTTTTGGTGTTACATATAGCTGTATAGACATGTTCTGGGTCCCGTTTTTAATATATAATAGTGACATTAGACGAAGAGGTTGGAATGTTCATCGTATGAGTCAATTTCTGCAAAAAAAATCACGAAATAAAAGGCAATAAGAAAGAAAGTGTGTTCTTAGATAGTTCTGGATAGGAGAGGGTTAAACACACGAATATTAGTTGATATTATGCCTTATCAAAATGTCGTAACATATAGGGGCACATTTACTTACCCGTCCTTGCGTGATTCACTTACATTGTGCGCACGATATCCTGCATGTTTACATTCTTCTTCCTGGTGCATGTAAGTGCATGGCTTCAGGCAAAATTTAAATGTTAAATCCTGCATGTAGACCAAATCAATCGGATTGTCCGACAACCCGCCCCCCATGAAAGCCGGTGCTGATGTGCCAAAATCCGATCACGTGCACCAAAAACCGCTGCTAAATGCAGCGCAAATCGGAAATCCTCAGAATATCCGACGATAGTGGGGTCCAGGGGACCCTTAGTGAATGAGCCCCATAAAGTGAATATTTCCATTATCTGTGAGGTGCAGCAGCTTCTGTGTCCAGCTAATTCTACCTGCAGCCTGATGGCTAAGAATCTGGAGGGGGGCACAGTTCAGAGGGCTATATCTCTGACTCTCTGACACATAGAACCTCACTTTTTCCCATGAAAGAGTATGGGATGCCGTTTGTTCACAGGCATTTTTTGACCCAGAATCCATTTTGTAAGCACAGAATAATTTTGTGTTCATAAAATATTCAGCTTGAAGACAAAGCACAACACTACACATCTACTTAGTAAACATCACATTTATTTTGTGCTTACATAATAGATTAAAAACAATTTTGAACAAAAAAACAATTTTGTGTTTACAGAATCATTTTTTGTGACACAAAATTAAATTTTGTAGACACAAAACTTGTGCTGTGACACAGATTTTTTATTTTGTGGCACAGAATAATTTTTTTTAACAAAATTACTTTTGTATTAGAATCTTTTCAAAATTAAATTTCTGTACTACAAAATGCCATTCTGTGAGCCAAAACTCTTATTCTGTAAAACAAAATCTATTTCTGTGAGACAAAATACCATTCTGTTTGACAAAATGCCATTCTGTGTGATGGAATTCTACTTCTGTACTACAAAATACTATTCTGTGCGACAGAATTCTACTTCTGTACTACAAAATACCATTCTGTGTGACAGAATTCTACTTCTGTACTACAAAATGCCATTCTGTGCGACAGAATTCTACTTCTGTACTACAAAATACCATTATGTCCGACAAAATTCCTATTCTGCGACAAATATCTGTCAGTCAAAAAAACTGGCCAACCAATCAAATGATTCCTTTATTCCCAGGTTCTGGAGACAGTAGTGAAGCCCCAGCTCTGCTCTCAGGCTGGAGGTTGTGAAGTCTCCCTGGTCTGCCCTGGTTGTGGTCTATAGATAGGGCAGGGACTGGATTGTGCTGATCTCCTGCACATTGTATATACACAGGAAAGTGTCTGCTCTGAGAAGTTACAGTAGATTCTATTTCCTCGTGGTGTAAAGGACCTTTGATGATGTCATCACCATGTGACTTGTGTGGGAGGATCAACTCTAGAGTTACACAGAAACCATGGAGATCCCTGATAGAAGCTGCAGCGCTAAGGGATAGAAGAGCAATGGAGGGAGAGGAGGAGGTGGGGAGCAGGGAGAGGAGAAGGTGGGGTGCAGGGCAAGGAGGAGGTGGAGAGCAGGGAGAGGAGGAGGTGGAGAGCAGGGAGAAGAGGAGGTGGGGTGCAGGGAGAGGAGGAGGTGGGGTGCAGGGAGAGGAGGAGGTGGGGTGCAGGGAGAAGAGAAGGTGGGGTGCAGGGAGAAGAGAAGGTGGGGTGCAGGGAGAGGAGGAGGTGGGGTGCAGGGAGAGGAGAAGGTGGGGAGCAGGGAGAGGAGGTGGGGTGCAAAGAGAGGAGGAGGTGGAGATCAGAGAGCGGAGGAGGTGGAGATCAGAGAGAGGAGGAGGTGGGGAGCAGGGAGAGGAGGAGGTGGGGAGCAGGGAGAGGAGGAGGTGCGGAGCAGGGAGAGGAGGAGATGCGGAGCAGGGAGAGGAGGAGATGCGGAGCAGGGAGAGGAGGAGGTGGGGTGCAGGGAGAGGAGAAGGTGGGGTGTAGGGAGAGGAGAAGGTGGGGAGCAAGGAGAGGAGGAGGTGGAGGTCAGGGAGAGGAGGAGGTGGGGAGCAGGGAGAGGAGGAGGTGGGGAGCAGGGAGAGAAGGTGGGGTGCAGGGCAAGGAGGAGGTGGAGAGCAGGGAGAGGAGGAGGTGGAGAGCAGGGAGAGGAGAAGGTGGGGAGCAGGGAGAAGAGGAGGTGGGGTGCAGGGAGAGGAGGAGGTGGGGTGCAGGGAGAGGAGGAGGTGGGGTGCAGGGAGAAGAGAAGGTGGGGTGCAGGGAGAGGAGGAGGTGGGGTGCAGGGAGAGGAGAAGGTGGGGAGCAGGGAGAGGAGGTGGGGTGCAAAGAGAGGAGGAGGTGGAGATCAGAGAGAGGAGGACGTGGAGGTCAGGTAGAGGAGGAGGTGGGGAGCAGGGAGAGGAGGAGGTGCGGAGCAGGGAGAGGAGGAGATGCGGAGCAGGGAGAGGAGGAGATGCGGAGCAGGGAGAGGAGGAGATGCGGAGCAGGGAGAGGAGGAGGTGGGGTGCAGGGAGAGGAGAAGGTGGGGTGTAGGGAGAGGAGAAGGTGGGGAGCAAGGAGAGGAGGAGGTGGAGGTCAGGGAGAGGAGGAGGTGGAGGTCAGGGAGAGGAGGAGGTGGGGAGCAGGGAGAGGAGGAGGTGGGAGCAGGGAGAGGAGGAGGTGGGGAGCAGGGAGAGGAGGAAGTAGGGTGCAGGGAGAGGAGGGGGTGGGGCAGGGAGAGCAGAAGGTGGGGAGCAGGGAGAGGAGGAGGTGGGGCACAGGGAGAGGAGGGGGTGGGGGGCAGGGAGAGGAGGGGGTGGGGGGCAGGGAGAGCAGAAGGTGGGGAGCAGGAAGAGGAGGAGGTGGGGCACAGGGAGAGGAGGAGGTGGGGCACAGGGAGAGGAGGAGGTGGGGATCAGGGAGAGGAGGAGGTGGGGAGCAGGGAGAGGAGAAGGTGGGTTGAAGGGAGAGGAGGAGGTGGGGTGCAGAGAGAGGAGAAACTGGGAGCAGGGAGAGGAGAAGGTGGGGTGCAGGGAGAGGAGAAGGTGGGAGCAGGGAGAGGAGGAGGTGGGGTGCAGGTAGAGGTGGATGTGGGGTGCAGGGAGAGGAGGATGTGGGGAGTAGGGAGAGGAGAAGATGGGGTTCAGGGAGAGGAGAGTGTGGGGTGCAGGGAGAGGAGGAGGTGGGGAGCAGGGAGAGGGGAAGGTGGGGAGCAGGGAGAGGAGGAGAAGGTGGGGTGCAGGTAGAGGAGGAGGTGGGGTGCAGGTAGAGGAGGAGGTGGGGTGCAGGTAGAGGAGGATGTGGGGTGCAGGGAGAGGAGAAGGTGGGGAGTAGGGAGAGGAGAAGATGGGGTGCAGGGAGAGGAGAGTGTGGGGTGCAGGGAGAGGAGGAGGTGGGGAGCAGGGAGAGGGGAAGGTGGGGAGCAGGGAGAAGAGGGGAAGGTGGGGAGCAGGGAGAAGAGGAGAAGGTGGAGAGCAGTGTGATATGGATGTAATGTGGGGGTGTAGGGTGACATGGATGTAATGTTGGGGTGCAGGGTGACATGGATGTAATGTGGGGTGCAGGGTGACATGGATGTAATGTGGGGGTGCAGGGTGACATGGATGTAATGTGGGGGTGCAGGGTGACATGGCTGTAATGTGGAGTGCAGGGTGTATGTAATGCACCCTCTATGTAATGCACCATGTATGTAATGTAGGGTGCAGGGTGACATGGATGTAATGTGGGGGTACAGGGTGACATAGATATAATGTGGGGGTGCAGGGTGACATGGCTGTAATGTGGAGTGCAGGGTGTATGTAATGCCCCCTGTATGTGATGCACCATGTATGTAATTTAGGGTGCAGGGTGACATGGATTTATGTGGGGGTGTAGATCATTCTCTACATTGAGGATCATGATTTTTAAAATTAAATGGTCCCCATCAGAAATAGCAGGTCCTGGTGGATAGAGATAGAATTTAGCATTTTCTATATAGAGCAAACAGCTCAGGGGTGTATTATGAGGTTCTGCAGCAGCTGAGTTGAAGCTTCAGTTTTATTACTTGGCAGAGGGGAGGCGCACAAATATTTAGGCTCGTCCTGTTGGTTAAATGACCTCAAAACTGCTCTGACCATGATATGGCTGTTTGGGATGAAAAACTAGGGAATATTTCAGGGAACAGGAGATTGTTTGAAATTCTGAATTTTAAATACTGTCACGTGAGTTCACTGCAAAGCAGCCCCCTGAGGCTCTGTTGCCCAGGGGCCTACTAAAACCTGGAGCCGGCCCTTGGTAGGAGGGAGGGGGAACTAGAACTAGGGGGCAGTATTATGGCAGTGATATTCTTGTACATAGAGAATAAAGACAAAAAACAGAGACAACGGAGGGTGGTGCCTCGGGTGATATCGTAAGGCAATTAGTAAATGTAAAGAAAGTCCCAAATTGGGTGCTCACCATTAGCCACCTTGGCTAGTATGCATCGAGCCCTATAACAGGGTAGCAAGGGCTTGGATGCAGTCACGGTCTGCTGCTCCTCTAGCCCAAAAACGAAGACGCCAATTCCAAGAACCGGAGTCGGCGGTATACAATATATAAAGATGGGTTGGCTAGATTCTACGGGCGCTGACCCGTATCAGCGAATAGATCACCGGTTACAACTCCAAATTGGTAGAAATAATTTATTGATAAAACCAGAATGGTAAAACAAAAGTACAGGAATGTATAGTATATCATCCTAACGCATTTCGGGTTGGACGACCCTTTCTCAAAGATAGGAATACTGTAATGGTAAGTATACAGGTATTTAAATAGGAAATCACATGTCTAGGATAGCTGGACAATTAGTGACATCACTTACAGGCAACCAATCAATGGTGTACTGGTCATAATTAGCATATGTAAACAGGAAATCACATGTCTAGGACAGCTGGACAATTAGTGACATCACTTACAGGCAACCAATCAATGGTGTACTGGGCATTCCTGTTTAAATGCCTGTATACTTACCATTACAGTATTCCTATATTTGAGAAAGGGTCGTCCGACCCTAAACGCGTTAGGAGGATAAACTATACATTCCTGTACTTTTGTTTTACCATTCTGGTTTTAGCAATAAATTATTTCTACCATTTTGGAGTTGTAACCACTGATACATTCGCTGATACTCTCAGTCGGTGGTCAGCGCCCGTAGAATCTAGCCAACCCATCTTTATATATTCTTGTACATAGGGCCAGTATTATAGTAGTTATATTCTTGTACATAGGGGGCAGTATTATAGTAGTTATATTCCTGTACATAAGGGGCAGTAATATAGTAGTTATATTCCTGTACATAGGGGGCAATTTTTATTAGTAGAAACAAACAAAATACATAGTACATTCCAATCAGAATTTAACAGAAATCATACATTGAAATTAATAAATAAATGTATAATAAGTAACTTAAATGTCCATCATTGGTTAAAGGGAAAAGGATTAAACATAATTACATGATCCATTAGTCAAAACATATATTCCTCCATAACTTCCTATTCCCATCTCTTTTTCCTATCTCTATGTATCTGATCCATCTGAGCTCAGACATGATGAGTGTGACTGCGGTCATGTGCTGGAAGGTCTCGCTGTGGATGGAGACTCGGGTCCTGTTGTGCCAGTGATAATACTTTATGGTGGTTATAATGAGGTACATGGTCTCCCTGTTGATGCCATCTACATGTGATGTTACCCCATAGATGATATCTGGGTAGCTTAGAGCCTGTAGACGTGGTATTTTCAGCCTGCGGGACACCTCCTGCCATATCTGCCTCCCTCCCTGGCACTCGGTGGTAAAGTGCTCCATGGTCTCCTCCTGCTGACATCCTAAGGGGCACATACGGTCAGAGACGCTCAGGAATCTTAAATTGCCCCTAACAAAGAGCCTCCCATGCAAAGACAACCAGGCGATGTCAAGTAACTTTGCAGGAAGCCTAGGACTATTCAGAAACTTCAGACTCTCCTGCAGGGTGGTCGTCGTGCAGTCCCTCAGAGCTGGCTGTACTGTATAGTAGGTCTTACAGATATTAGTATACAGCTCCTTCCTGGTCCTACTCTCAAGATAGGTCTTATCTATTCTCCACCTTTTCATGCACCTAAGACCATACTCCAGATACTGGGGGAGGAGGCCAGGAGTCCATCGACCCCTCTTGAGACTGCCGCCTCGCACCCAAGACTCCGCAAAAGACAATATCCAGTCCCTGACACTACTTACCCACAGGAGACCATTATTCGAGTCCAGGCAACCAAAATTGACTTTCAGAAACATGGAGTCAAAGAAAACTCTTGGATTTAACATATCCAGCCCACCCTCTCTCCTCTGCAGGTAGGTGATCCCTCTTTTTACTGGGTTCAACCTGTTCCCCCATAAAAGCTGGAAGAACAGGCTAAAAAGCCGAGCGGAGAAAGATTCTGGCAAAGGAAAGACGACAGAGACGTAGAGGAAGACAGGGACCAGGTAAGTCTTTAGCAGAGTAACCATTTCTCTATAGGTCAGCCTCCAGTTCTTCCATCGCTGAACCTTTGCATTTCCGGTTTCCAACTTCTCTTCCCAATTTAACTTGGCATTGTATTCCCTCCCAAATTTCACCCCAAGGATTTTAATATGGGTGGAGGCCTTGGCAAACTGTGGCAGATCAAAGTCAGGAGCAGCATCCAATGTCCAGAAAGCTTGACTCTTCTCAAGGTTGACCAGAGACCCGGAGGCCCCTGAGTAACTTCTGATGGCTGCAGATAACATTTCCACCTCACGAGGTTCAGATATCACCACAGTCACATCATCCGTGTAGGCGACTACCTTCAAAGGCTAGCAACGGGGACCGGCACCCCCTGAAAATCACACCGCTGCAGTGATCGCAGAAACAAGTCTATGGCAAACACATACAGCAGTGGACTCAGGGGGCAGCCCTGCCGCACCCCGGCTTCTACTTCAAAAGTGTCCCCCTGCCAACCATTAATCAGACGAAACCTCTCAGCCTCTCTGTACAAAGTTCTCAGCCAATCTATAAATTGTCCCGGAATACCGTACTTTGACAAAGTTGCCCATAGATAATCATGATCAACCCTGTCAAAGGCTTTAGCCTGGTCCAGACCTACAACATATCTCCCACACCTCAGAGCTTTACATCTCTCAAACATCTCTCTAATCGAGATGACTGCTCCAGAGATGTTCCGCCCTTTTACCGTGCCGTACTGAGAGCCTGCCAACAGTGCCGGGGACAAACAGACTAACCTAGAAAATAGAATTTTTGCCAGAATTTTCCTGTTGACATTCAAGAGGGCGATCGGCCTCCAGTTCTTGATGTCACTAGGCTCCTTACCTTTGGACAGCAGAATAAGGGAGGACACTCTCATGGATGGAGGCATCAGGTGATTTTCTAGACAATTTGTAAATACATCCACAAGAATCGGGGCTAAGAGGGCTCTGAACTTCTTATAGAATTCAGCTGTTATCCCATCTGGACCTGGTGCCTTCTTCAGATGTACCTTATCAATGGCCTCTTTAACCTCCTTCTCTGTTATTCCTGCTGTCAAAGGAGAAAAGTCCAAATCTCTAGTGTCAGGACCTGGAGTTGCCTCCAAGAATTGAGGCATTTTCTCTTTATCCAAAACCTTTTTCTGAAATAACTCAGCATAGTAGGATCTCACCACCCCCAGGATACCCTCCCGAGATTCCTGCAAAACTCCCTGGGAGTCAGTGAGACCTGTGATCGTTTTCTTGGCTACACGTTCCCGGCAATTTTCATACAGATCAGGGACGCCTAGAGTCCCGTAATCTCTTTCTATTACCAGGGACGTGTAGCGGCTGTACTGATACTGCTTTATTTCAGACTTCAGTCGGTCAATCTTTTGTTTGTCATCCCCACCCGCCGAATACAGTGACTCCAATTCTTTGTGCAGCTTCAGATACTGGCTGTACTTACTCTTACCCTTCTTCACTGACAGTCTCTTCAAGAGGGACCTGATCTCCTCTTTGACATTCTCCCACCAGTCAGATATGTTTTCATAGAAGTCCTGTCTCTGGAGCTGGTCCTGAAAAAGGGAGTGAACACAATTCTGGACATAGACATCATCCAGGATGCTGGAATTAAGCCTCCATAACCCCCGACCAATATCAGAACGGTTAGTGGCGCCTAGGTGAAACAATAAGACAAGATGGTCAGAATATGGGACGACCCTCTCAATCATCCCACAAACGCCATGTCAATTCTTCTGTTCCTGTCAGCACATGTGTAGGTATATTTAGGTTTCCTCCCGTCCAGGGTGAACACATCACATAGATGGGCCTGTGATACGATGTTCTGTAGTACTTTTGAGTCTCTGACCACTGCTCTGCCCGAGGACCTGTCACCCGATGTCATGGTAACATTAAAGTCGCCCGCCAATACTACAGGGATCGAGGTAAAAAGATATTGTTTTACCTCATTAAACAGCTGGATTCTCTCAGTCACTGTCTGTGGGCCATAGATGTTGATCAGCCGGAGCCGCCTACCATGGATGGTCACCTCTAGCACCAGGCACCTCCCCATAGCGACCTCCGTCAGCCTGTGCACTGTCACATCTGTGGTGTTAAACAGTATGGCGACCCCGGCGTACGGCTCCACAGCCAGTGACCAGTAAGAAGGACCAGACCGCCACTCACGCTCAGCCTCACGGAGATGCCCCAAGGTGGTCAGACGGGTCTCCTGCAGGAAGATGACATCAGCATCCAGATATCTTAGAAGGTCATACACAGCGTGTCTAGTCCTTCTTACTTTAATACTGTTGACGTTGCTAGAAGCAACTTTTAGAGAGAATCCAGCCATTACAATGATAAAGAGCAGAGCAGTGACCCCCATCATCATATGTCAGAGTCAGAGTCTCCCTGTACACCACCAGTCTCCATGTCCGACTCCTCAGCAGCCTCTACAGGAGGGGGCTTCTTCTTAGTTGGGGGGTCTCCTGTGTCCACCTCACACTCATTATCAATGCGCTGTAACTCGCGCTCATAATCACCTTCTGACTCAGACAGAACATCATATCTGTTAGATAGGATCATAACCCCGGCATCACCACTGGACTTTTTCCTGGTTTTTAGACCTAAGTTGCTTTCTTCCTCTGGTTTACGTGAGGACTTATCTTTTTTATTTCTTTTGTTTTTTTTTACCTCCTCATATTCACCAGGAGCTACAGAGGTGGCTGCCTGAGGCTGCTCCTGAGTTACCACCCCCAAACACCCCTGAGCACCATCCGACATCTGAGGTGCTGGTACAGCATCACCTGACCCCTGTACCTCCTGCCTGGTCAAAATTTGCCCTGACACCAAGGCCTCCTCCTCTAAGGCATCTGCCTCCTGCACTATCTCATCATCTGAGAAGTCCCTGGCGCTGTTATGCCAGGCCTCCGGGCAATCCTTGTGCGGGTGGCCCATCTCTCCACAGAGGTTACATTTCACCCTCTCACAGGTGGCACTGAGATGACCGACCTCCCCACACAGGTTACACTTCACCACTGTATATATATTGGCCACGTGCCCGATCTTACCACACTTGAAGCACTTTCTTGGTTGCCCGGGATAGAAGCAGACACCTTTCTCTCTCCCTATGAAAAAGCTGTTGGGGAGGTGCAGGGTGATATTATTGTACTGCCTCAGTTTTACCAGAACCATCCACCCCCCAGTCCAGACGCCGTCGGCGTCTCTGTTCTTAGTGAGGTCAGACACCAGATCACAATGCCGCCTGAGCCACACTAGAATATCCTGAGGGGGAACTGACTCGTTCCAGAATATCACATTTACCACCACGGTACCTGGCCTGGATATGGGGACAAACACGAACTTACTCCAGCCGTCCTTATCCCTGAACCGGGGGAGTTTATCCCAGAACCTGTCCAGACTGGACATGAGCTTAAAGCTGACATCATAGCCCTGTCTGTCTGGTAGGTTTATGACCGCCAGGATATCATCTGGGGAGAACCCCATCTGGCTGCACAGGAGATCCCGCACCACAAACCTCCTATCTGGGAGATCTTCCTTGGTGCCCCTGTTTTTAAAGCGCACCACGTTCCTCCTCTTAAACGCCTGCCCTGTGTAGTGTGCGCTAGAGGTGAAGGAGGGAGCGCCGCGGCTCCAGGCATTTCTGGGAGGTTCCTGTTGGGGCTCACTCTGGGTATTGGGGGGAGGGTCTGAGCTAGAGCGACCTGACTCAACTGGGGGGCTCGATGTTATAGGGGGGAAGTCACTTACATTATCCTGTACCCCCTTTCCCCCATCCACCTCTATGTTATCCTCAGGTGACTGCACATCCCATACAGATTGAGGGTCCCCTCCGTCCCCCGACCCCTCAGGAACATCATGATGTCCACCAGTGTCCCCAGTGTCTGCTCCAGCAGTAGAACGGTCCTGGATCACCACATCACCCTGACACATAGGTGCATGTCCACTGTCCTGCTGCGGTGTAGTGCCTCCTGGGACTTGTGGTGCCTGCCCCTGCTGTGGTGTAGTGCCTCCTGGGACTTGTGGTGCCTGCCCCTGCTGTGGTGTAGTGCCTCCTGGGGCTTGTGGTGCCTGTGCATGCTCCTCCTGATGGATGGCTGCAGACCTTGGCAGCTGCTGTTTTCCCTTCTCGCCCTCATGAAACACAAAGCTTGGTGCCTGCAGTATGGGACGTGTTCCTCTCTCATCAGGGGACATGCTGGACACTGACGCAGCGTCAGAGGGTCTGGACATAGATGTAATGTTCTGTCTGGCAAAGCGTTCCTTGTTCCTATAGGACTCAGACAGCGGCCCCATCTTCTCCAGGACACAGTCCATCTCTCCCACCACCACTCTTTGCTCAGTGAGTGCAGCTTGGAGTCATACAGGGCGCTACTCTCAGGGTGCGCAGTTTTTAATGAGTACATGCAGTCTATTTGCATTTGTAGCATCTGTTTGTGGTGACTAAGCTCCCCCATCCTCCTTACCAGTGCCGGGATCTCCTCCGCCAACTGCAGCTCAGGCGCTCGGGTGGTCTCCTTCACCTGCCGTGCTGGTCGCCAGGGCCGGATTAAGGTTGGTGGGGGCCCCTGGGCGCAAAATCTGGTGGAGGCCCCCGACCTTCATTTCAATTTTTATTAGACATTGATATATGATTCTAGGATTCGTTTACAAACGCATCCAAAAATGCAACTTGCAGACACAGTCTAAGGCTTCTTAGAATGTGTTTGCGCCCCGTATTTGCAGGAAAATAGAGCTTTTTCCTGTGGACAGCATGGTACAGTGACACACGTCGTGTTCACCATAGCATTGCCAGACGCCATTGGCATCTATGGGGACGGATATTTGGTCACAAACTGTAGGCCGTTCGTATGAAAGGTGCCCAAGGATGCTGTCACAGGTTTGTGTTTTAAGAATATACTACTATTACAAGAATATAACTACTATAATACTGCCCCCTATGTACAAGACTATAACTACTATAATACTGCCTCCTATGTACAAGAATATAACTACTATAATGCTGCCCCCTATGTACAGGAATATAACTACTATAATACTGCCCCTTATGTACAAGAATATAACTACTATAATACTGCCCCCTATGTACAAGAATATAACTACTATAGGAATACAATATGCATAACACAAATATCTGTACCACCACTGCATGAGTGGTATGTAAGATATGGCATTACACAAAGGACTGCTGCAACCTGTAGCCCCGTACATTACAAAGTTCTGCCATGTGTACTAGAATACAACAATGGTACACCTGAGCGCTTCACATAGAGGGAATGGCAGCAATCCTGTCCAAGAAAACATAGGAGGTCAGGCTGTAGCAGACCGTTGTAAAATATGGACCTATGGGGTGCTACAGACCTGTGTAAGTTATCCTCATTTCTACTGCACCCCAAGTCACCATATTATATGCAGGAATGCTGCTGCAGGCCTAGAGTCTTTCCTTCCACAGGACTTATGCTGCTACCTTGTGTGACATTTAGCAACTCACAGGTGATGATCTGCTCCATCAGGTATAGAAGTGCATAAAGATTCTCCAGGCCGTCACTTGTCGATGAAGAATTCACGCTCGGCTGTAGTCGGCTCCTTGCATCACCTCTGTGATCCTAAAGACACTACAGTCACTTACACTATAGGGCAGTGGTGGCGAACCTATGGCACGGGTGCCAGAGGTGGCACTCAGAGCCCTTTCTGTTGGCACCCAGGCCATTGCCCCAGCACACCAGACAGGAATTGAAGAGTCTCCCTGCAGATCCAAGCAACTTAAAAGATTTTTGGTTGGCACCTTGCAATAAATAAGGGGGGTTTTGGGTGTCTTTTTGGGCACTCGGCCGCTAAAAGGTTCGCCATCACTGCTATAGGGTCACCTGAATAACACTGTGCCCCTAAATTATATAGCATATACCCCTGTTACCACAACTGACCACACTGTGCCCTATGTGTGTACTAAATTAATAATGATATTTACATTGCCCCTATTAATTTGCTATAATACATTCAGCTCCCCACTACATTCAAATAACTACAATCTACATGAATAAATGATATATACTGTGAATACAGAATTATATTCTGTTATATTTCCAATGGCACATTGTAATAATTATGTGTTAAATCCACATATACTGCCATACTGAAGTATTACATTGTATTGTAGGATCAATCCGACAACCCAGGGGAATGAAAAATAGTAAAAAAAAAAAAAAAAGTTATTAAAAAAAAATTTGAAATCACCAGTTCGCTAAAGCTGATATAAAAAAAACAAAAAACAAAAAACAGTAAATCATAAACATGTTAGGTATCCCCGAATCTCAAAATGTCTGATCTATCAAAATATAATAATGGTTATTCTCGGCATTGAACCCAGTAACACAAAATAGCGCCCAACTGTTCGAAAGCCGTTTTTTTGCAACATAAAAAATGTTATAACAATTGATCAGAAGGTCATACAGTCCCCAAAATGGTAGCAAAGAAATCATCAGCTCATCCCGCAAAATTTCACATCCCACACACCGAAGTATGAAAAAAATTTTTGCGCCAAAATATAGCGAAACAGAGAATTTTCTTTTTGTACAGAAGGTTTTAATTTTTTTAAAATGTATTAAAATACAATAAACTGTATATAACTTTGGTATCCCCGTGATCGTACTGAGTCAAGGAATAAGGGAAATTAGTCATTTGTGACGCACAGTGACAGCCTTGAAAACCAAGCCGAGCAGAAAATGGCACAAATGTATTTTTTCACTATTTTTACTGCATTTGGATTTTTTTTTTCCCGCTTCCCAGTACACGGCATGGAATATTAAATACTGTCACTATGAAGTGCAATTTGTTATGCAGAAAACGAGTGCTCACACAGCTCTGTACATGGAAAAATAAAAAAGGTATAGATTTTTGAATGTGGGGAGTGAAAAATGGAAATACAAAAAATGAAAAAGGGCCAGGTTTTTAAGGGATTAACAGCAATAGATCTAGTGACAACCTTATAGTATCCCACAATAACAATAAAGTTTTCCCTTTAATTAGTATTTGAATAATTAGTGCCCCAGCCCTCCTAATAGTAATCTAATGTAGTTTTAATTGTAAATAGTGAGTCCATCACCAGCCCTAGCAGTGCCCCCTCCCCCACATACACTTGAAGTCTCACAGAGATAGATAACCTCTGCTGCCTGATTGTTTATGTTTTGTAATACATTAACCTGTCTGTCCCTGCTGCTTTTAAAGCTGCTGTCACCTCTGGCCTTCTCCACGCTGTAAATCTCCATGGGGTCCAAGATTCGTCCATTCAGCCTGCAGCCGGGCCCGCGCACCGGAGCGCAGCACGCAGTAAGTGCCGACACTCCTCCACGCTACACAGGTCACGCAATGATGTCACTAGCACGACCTGTGTAGCTGACATGCAGGCCAGGCGCAGAGTATACAATGGCCAGTCCTCTCCTGCTAGAGGGGAGCGATACTCTGCAGCCAGCGTACGGAGTTACAGTCACTCAGCTGACTGTTCTAGGATGAGAGTGGGTGGCCACAGGTGCGGACCGGCCGCTGTTTCGCACATGATTGGCAGCGATCCAATGTGCAGCGCAGCTGTCACTCGTGTGCCGAGCTGACAGGAGCCATCGGTGCCAGTGTGCGGCGCCGATGCAAATAAAGCTACGGGACCGAATAAGCCGTTACCTAATGATTGCGTCGCCAGACGCTGTCAGCTGGTGGGGGCCCCCTGGGGGGGGCAATGTGGTGGGGGCCCCGGGGCTCTAGCCCCGGGAGCCCCGCCTATAATCCGGCCCTGCTGGTCGCTGTAGTGCTCCAGGCTGTGTGCATCCACCGGTCTCCTTCACCTGCCGTGCTGGTCTCTGTAGTCCTCCAGGCTGAGTGCATCCACCGGTCTCCTTGTGTGTCACATCTCTAGGCTTGCTGCTTGCACCAGCCTTTGCAGGGACACTTTGTGGCTTCACGGCAGATCTGGTGCGGCCTGGAGCGGCCATGCTGGTCACCACATCTCTCTGCTGCAGGTTTTCTTGCAGGGTTTGTTTCTCGCTTGGGCAATCTCCCCACCCAGGGTGGCCCCGCCCTGGGCTCGCTCCAGACATTAGGAGACTCAGGAGCTCTAACCACAGACAACCTCACCTCTAGGAGGCAGTATTATAGTAGTTATATTCTTGTACATAGGGGGCAGTATTATAGTAGTTATATTCTTGTACATAGGGGGCAGTATTATAGTAGTTATATTCTTGTACATAGGGGGCAGTAATATAGTAGTTATATTCCTGTACATAGGGGGACTGTATTATAGTAGTTATATTCCTGTACATAGCGGGCAGTATTATAGTAGTTATATTCTTGTACTTAGGGGCAGTATTATAGTAGTTATATTCTTGTACATAGGAGCAGTATTATAGTAGTTATATCCTTGTACATAGGGGGCAGTATTATAGTAGTTATATTCTTGTACATAGGGCCAGTGTTATAGTAGTTATATACTTGTATATAGGGGGCAATGTTATATTAGTTATATTCTTGTATATAGGGGGCAGTATTATAGTAGTTATAGTCTCGTACATAGGGGGCAGTATTATAGTAGTGATATTTTTGTACACAGGGGCAGTATTATAGTAGTTATATTCTTGTACATAGGGGGCAGTATTATAGTAGTTATATTCTTGTACATAGGGGGACTGTATTATAGTAGTTATATTCCTGTACATAGGGGGCAGTATTATAGCAGTTATATTCTTGTACATAAGAGCAGTATTATAGTAGTTATATCCTTGTACATAGGGGGCAGTATTATAGTAGTTATAAGGGGCAGTATTATAGTAGTTATATTCTTGTACATAGGGCCAGTGTTATAGTAGTTATATACTTGTATATAGTAGTTATAGTCTCGTACATAGGGGGCAGTATTATAGTAGTGATATTTTTGTACACAGGGGCAGTATTATAGTAGTTATATTCTTGTACATAGGGATCAGTATTATAGTAGTTATATTCTTGTACATAGGGGGCAGTATTATAGTAGTTATATTCTTGTACATAGGGGGCAGTATTATAGTAGTATATTTTCGTACATAGGGGGTAGTATTATAGTATTATATTCTTGTACATAGGGGGCAATATTATAGTAATTATAGTCTTGTACATAGGGGGCAGTATTATAGTAGTTATAGTCTTGTACATAGGGGGCAGTATTATAGTAGTTATATTCTTGTACATAGGGGGCAGTAGTATAGTAGTTATATTCTTGTAAATAGGGGGCAGTATTATAGTAATTATAGTCTTGTACATAGGGGGCAGTATTATAGTAGTTATATTCTTGTGCATAGGGGGCAATATTATAGTAATTATATTCTTGTACATAGGAGACAGTATTATAGTAGTTATATTCTTGTACATAAGGGCAGAACCACTGCTATAAAGGATTATGTACTATAAACCCCACAAGTAATGAACCTAACTATTCAAATCAGCATTTGAGAAGTCTGTCAACCCTTTAAATCTTTCTCTGGAAGCAAACAAAAATGGATTGGAGATTTTGAAATTTACATTTTTGAATAAGATTATTCTCTAAAATGGAGACATTATGAAGGAAATTGAGGTAAATATACATCCCAATTTTTTTTCCCTGCTTCTTCCGAGTATAGCAATACCCGACATGTGGATGTCAACTGCTGTTTCGTCGCACACCGATGTCCAGAACAGAGTTAGTGCTACTGGGTTTTTGGCAGCCAATTTAGCTGCAAATGTTTTTGTGGTGCCACAGTTTACTTGAAGAGCCCCTGAAGTAACAGTACAATAGAAAACCCCCAAAGATGTCACCATTTAGGAAACTAGACTCCTCAAAGCATTTGACAGTTGGGGGAACTTCTCCTGGAAAGTGCTGCCCTGTTACAATGCGTGATGTGGAGTCACTTCCAGAAGTGCTGGCCCTCCCCCCTTCCTGGTCTCCAAAAAGAAAGTACTTTATAACTGCCTCTTGAAAATCCAGGATAGTGCCCGGCTCTCCTGTACAGAGTCGCGGCATAGTGCCCGGCTCTCCTGTACAGAGTGCCCTGCTATCGTGCCTTTTAAGTTAGGGAGACCTCTCGGAATTGAAATCTCCCTTTGAATTGTACCAGGGACTCGTCTATGCTCACATGTTTGGTGGAAGTATATGCCTGCACAAACTTGGCACTAAAATGATCTAATATGGGCCTAACCTTAAATAAACGATCATAACTGGGGTCATCTCTGGGTGGGCACTGTGTATTGTAGGTGTAGAGCAAAAACTTATGGATGGCTTCAAAGCGCATCCTGCTCATGGCCATGTGGAGCATCAGGGCGTGGTCCAGAACGTCTGTGCTCCAGTAGTCCCTTATTGCAGACTTTTTTACAATCCCCATAAGAACTATTATGCCCCAATACTTCTCCATCTCTGCTGCAGTGACAGGGGTCCACCTGTAGGGTTGTGCATAAAATGAAGGGGGTTTGGGGCATATGCTGTGCAGCCTAGAGATTTGTCTGGACTACAATTAAATTCAACAGCTCCTCATCAAAAAAAAAACTTTAAAAAGTCCACAGCTCTGAGCCTAGCCGTGTCAAATTTAATTCCAGGTTGGCCCAAAGTGCGTCCAGTGCAGAACAATGCTTCCACAGCGCACTAAAAAGTGTGTTTGGGTTCAGAAGGGACAGACAGGAGATGGGAAAAACGGAGGACAAGTGTGATCACGCATGGTGATCACACAGGGAACACACAAGACTCAGGAGGGAACAAATAGGGATCAATAGAGATAAGATAGGAAAAATGTGTTTTGGTGCACACAGTAAGGCTCTGCTCATCTCCCCACCGGTACCAATCCAAAATGGTGCTGCTAGAGGAAGGAGCTAAAAACAAGTTTTTAGCCCAAAAGGATTGACTGGCCAATCACAGCAATCAGCGGGTGGGACCGATCAGATTGGTCGGTTGAGTCACATGCGTCCCATCGTGATGTCACCACATCCCGTGACGTGGTGGCACGGGATAGCCCTTGTGCACTTGCGCCTTACTAGTACAGTGCTGAGCGATAATCGCCGGGAGCCAGCACTGTATTAGCAAGGGGTTAATTACTTAATTTATTTGGTAATTTTGTATTTACTAACTTTTTGATGCAACAAAAAAATTCACAGTGACAGAATGCATTTTGTGTGACAGAATGCATTTTGTGTGACAAATGCATTTTGTGAATTTTTTATGAAAAAATGCATTTTGTGTGACAGAATTCATTCTGTGTTACAGAATACATTTTGTGAATTTGTATGACAAAATGCATTTTGTGTGACAGAATGCATTCTATGAGACAAAATTAATTCTGTTACAGAATACATTTTGTGAATTCTGATGACAAAATGCCTTTTGTGTGACAGAATGCATTTTGTGAGACAACGTTAATTCTTTGTTACAGAATACATTTTGTGAGACAAAATGAATTCTTTATGACAAATGGCATTTTGTAGTCAAACAATTATATTTTGTGACACAAAATACATTCTGTTCACACAAAATAAACTGCATCGCAAAATTATTTTTGTGCATTCTGTGAAAGTCTAATTGATTTCGTGCACACAAAAATGATTTTTGTAATGACAAAAGGCAATTTGGGTCGATAAATATTACTTTTGTAAGCACAAAACAGATTTTGTGATGACAACATTGAATTCTGTGTCCATAGTATGAATCCTGTGATCACAAAATTAATTTTGTGCCACTGAACACATTTTGTTGCACAGAATACATTGTGAACAATCAGCGCCCCATACACTTTTCCTACCCATAGCACCGGCCTGGATCCTTGTTTAACCTAGGGTCAGAAGCGAGCCTTAATAATAATAGTTAGTTTATTAAAAAACCTAATAACATAATATTTCAAAAATTGCTAACTTTGGTCATCTAATTTGCTTTCCATGTGCCTCCTCAATATCTATGGTCACAGAAATCCTCATATGAACTAATATAAACTAGGCACTAAGATGTTACCTTCCTAAAGGTGTTGAGGAGGAAGGTGTCTTATATAATAAGGGGCAGAATATGTGATTGACTGGTGACAACACTAGTGACAAGTACTGGCCCTTTAGAAATTGACAGATACTTGCATGTACACTACACATGCAAGTGCGGGAGGAAGACATCTTGTTAGCACAATGGAGGTCATTTACTAAGGGCCCGAATCGCATTTTTCCAACGGGTTATCCGAAAATTTCCGATTTGCGCCGATTTTCCCTGAATTGCCCCAGGATTTTGGCCCACGCGATCGGGTTGTGCCGCATCGGCGACGGCATGCACAAGATGGAAATCGGGGGGGTGTGGCCGTACGAAAACACAACGGATTCGGAAAAAACGCCGCATTTAAAATAAAAAAAGTGTTGCTTGACACGCGCTTACCTGCACCCACGATAGGACGGTGAACTTCAGTGCATTCCGATGAACTTCAGCGCAGCAGCGATACCTGGTGGACGTCGGAGGAACTACCTTAGTGAATCCCGGCAGAACCCGAATCCTCCACAGAGATCGCGCCGCTGGATCGCGAATGGACCGGGTGAGTAAATCTGCCCCATTGACTTTAGGTTGTTGGTAAAAGAGAAATCTGCAAGTTTTAGATGCTTTCTGCTGCACTGACACAGAATAACCCACTAAGAAGTTACCTAAAAGAAATACTGCATAATGTGTACGGAAACAGGAAACACAAGACCAGATCCAGCACTCAGTACATATTAAAAAAAACTTAATTTATATATAATATATATTTATTTATAATGATACATATATGATGATAATACAGAAAGCCTTCAGTTCTTTGCACCATCACTGTTCCTCCTACTCCTGCTATATGGAGCAGAGACCAGCAGGCGTGATGTGACGACATTACCCCGACAGCCGGCAACACTTCATATAGCAGCAGCAGAGAAAGAAAAGAGGAGGAGGAGAGCTGCTGAGGAACAAGGACCGGTGAATATGTAGTGTTTATTTTCTTTTTAATTACAGAAGAAAAAGTGGAGGATGAGGGTCCACAGGATAGGGAGGTTGGGAGCACAATATTGAGGGGGCATATGAGATAAGATAGAGTTGAGGGGGCCCACAGGATGAGGGGGAGCTGAGGGAGTCACATTATGGGTGGAGGGGCCTCAATGTGAGAGGGGGCCAACAGGATGTGGTCGACATGAGAGGCCACAAGATGAGGAGATGAGGGGCCACAATATGAGGGAGAGATTAGGGGCACAATATGAGGAAGAGATGAGAGGCCAGAATATGAAGGGGAGGTAAGGGGTCACAATATGGGAAGAAGATGAAAGGCCATGATATAATGGAGAAATGAAAAGCCACATTATGAGGGGCAGATGAGAGGGGGTCACAATGTGAGGGGGAGAAGAGAAGGGGCCCCAATTTAAGGGGCAGGTGATTAGCCACAATATGAGGAGATATGAGGGGGCACAATATGAGGAGGAGATGAGGGGTTAAAATATGAGGGTGGTGATGAAGGGGTCACAAAAGGACCTACCAGGGGCACTGATTGCTTTTGATAATAGGTTCTACCTAATGCAGGACCTTAAGTCCATGTTCTGATTTGTTTTGATGAATGCATTTGCAAGAAAAATTTATTCTGTAAATGTGGCCTAAAAATATACAGGTAATATATACATGTAGCAGTAGGGTGGCCCTCAGAATCAATTGCCCTAGGCCTACCTGCCTGACCCAGACTGTAATGCAGGATGCAAAACTGTACATTGAATTTATCTGTCAGTTTAGGGTCATATGTGTTGTGCAGCAGTAACACTGAGGAGATGATTCAGCCTCAGACTCGGCATCCTGATTGCCTGAGCTCCGAGTAGTAGAGAGGAGAGCTCAGCATTATAGGAAGTGAGCTAAGTTGTTCTCGCCTCTGTTCTTATAGCCAATGTCACAACCTGAAGTGCTTGCCAACTCCAGGAGAAGTTAAAGATAATTTTATAAATAGGGCTGATAGATATTTCAGGCTGGATCTCAGGCTAGGAGAACAAGCAGCATGATATATGTATTATTGGAATTATTGTCAAATGCTCTCTCCAGCTGTGATATTCTCTGAGTTATGCTTTAAAAAAAGCTCTAATCCTGGTCATTGTACCATAGTTAAGAAATAACTTAATAAATTACATCAATGTGTGAACTAAACATTCCCATGCTGTTTAGCATATCATAGATAAGGAAGCAGTCAATGAGGCACATGTATCATAGTTTCAACTAGGCAAATTGTCAAATTTTAGCAACTTTTGCTGTTTTTGCGAATTTTAACTCTGTTCTTTTTCAAGTACATCGTGTCTGCACCTTTGTGCAGTGTGCCTTATGTATCTTTGTTTTCCAGATGTTCTGTGCGACTTATGCCGTTTTTGCGCCATTTTGAGCAATACTGTTAACATTTGCTTTCACAAAACGCAATATAAACACCATGTTAATGCATGTGTTAACATTTCATTTACTATGCATTTTGTAAATTCAAATGTTAACAGTAATATAATTAGGAAAATCAACTCTCCTCAGCTAGGTTTAAAAATGCATTAAAAATGCAACATGTTAAATCCCAAATTAACAGTAGTGTCCACTCCTGTATATAACCCCCTTGCGTGGCATGCTTCCACTCCTGTATATAACCCCCTTGCGTGGCATGTGTCCACTCCTGTATATAACCCCCTTACATGGCAAGTGCCCACTCCTGTATATACACCCTCACCTGGCTTGTGTCCATGTGTATTTGACACATTTGCAACAAAAAGTCGCAAAATTAAGCCAAAATTTGCGCCTGCCAGGATAAGCAAAACTGAACATGTATCACAAGTAAAAAGACAGGATCATGCAAAAGGTGAAAAAAAAAGAGCCGTCAAATTCACCAAAGAGAGACAAAACTGTGATAAATATGGCTTCATGTATCCTGTAGAAATCTGTTTGCAGCAAGCTCCTTGATAAATTTTGGAAAAGAATCAGGGGATTTAGTCTGTATTAGCAAAAAAAATTTGGAGTTTGGATCTTTATGAAGACAAAATAGAAAGAAATAAGCAGAAAATTAAGTTTCCTTTTTTTAAAAGGGTTCTGGTGTAGTTAAATAGAAAAATATTGTTATGTGCTTGATCAATGACATCAATAAATGTTCATGCTGGAATAATCTTCCCATAACTTTCTTATGGTGACTTATAATCAATTTATTTTGCTGAACGTACAAGAAATCTATCTACAACTGCTCTATTTTAAAGATGTAAGCAATACAACCCCATAGGTTTTTGACAGATGATTGTAGGTGACAATTCAGTCTATTAATGTGTCATATACAAGCTGGGCACTGTTTTGTGCCAAAGATGAAACACAAATGCCAGGGGGTAAAAATTTTCTGGGACACAAGTTGTCATGGCTACACAGAAATCAGCTTAGATAAGAACCTATTTAAAAAATATTTCAGATTCAAGTGTTACATTCCGAGACAGAACTTGTTAAGACAAGCTTTCGAACAGTAAATGTATTTAATTCCAGGGCAAAACTAATTAGAAGGGCAATTACCTGTACTACAGGTACTGTCTAATTCAGGAAAGTGAATCTTTGCCCTTGGTGACAAAAACAATGGTGATTTTAATTAAAGCACTAAAGAGATACTGAAAGCTTTAAAGGGGTTTCCCCACGAATTGAAGTTAGGCCCTATCCAAAGGATAGGCCCCAACTTACTGATCGGTGGGGGTCTCAGTTATGAGACCCCCACAGATCACAAAAATGAGCGGTCTGATGAGAGTAATGGAGCAGACGGCCGGGAATGATAGATCTGCTCCATACATCTCAAGGGAACCAACAGGAATTGTCAAGCGCCACGCTCTCCATTAGCTCCATAGAGATGAATGTAGCAGAACGGACATGCACGGCCGTCTGGACCCCATCGGACCCCTCGTTATCGTGATTTGTGGGACTCTCATCACTGAGACCCCCACCAATCAGCAACTTATTGCCTATCCTGTGGATAGGGCCTTACTTCGATTTGTGGGGAAACCCCTTCAAGGACTTGAAATGCAAATATTGACTCAATGTCAATAAGCTTTAATTGAGCTAATCAGTAAACTCCATATTACAAAAATGGAACATGGCCAGGAAATTGTGACCTTTTTCCCATAATCTACCTCTGAAAACACTGGGCATGGTGGAGCATGGCACACTGGCAGTAGATGTCCTGATCTGCCAAATTTTGTAAAGCCTGAGCCAGGTTTCTCAAGCAGGTTATAGATGAAATGTCTAAATAAACACTTTTTCCCCATGAATAAAAAAAAATGAACTTGTCATGTAATAAATGACACCTTACACAACTTTGCATGCTATGGTTTATGTCCTGGAGGGGTCGAAACGGGTAAATATTATGTATCTTATTTTTTGCACATGTTTTAAACTGCTGAAATACAGTCTACATCTTGGAGTTGCAGGCTTGCAAGAGAATATGTCAACTGCACCAGTGAAAGCCTGGAACATAATAACGCAACTAGATGTTGTCACTTCCCCTTGAAATTTTTACCATCTTTTCACTACATTGCACAAAATATTAATTTTCTTCTAGGAAGATGTACATAAGAAGCCCTCATATGGCTTTATGAATAGAAATATATAAAAAAAATAGTTTTGGAATGCAGGATGTAAAAAATAGCAATGCAAAAATGAAAAAAGCGTCCTTATAAGGCTATACATAGTCCCAGATCTGATCAGGTGAGGTAATATAGATGTGTGTAGTGCCATTTTGTTAAACCGTAATATTCAATGACCACAGTGCTTGATTGAATTTCTAAATGCTGTGGTCTTTCACACAGATGACCAGTGGGGTGACAGCTGATAACGGAGACCCCACTTCCCCGACCAGGAGCTCATATTGAACGAATATTGATGACCAAAAATTGCATGCCCACTATCTCCCAGGCAGACCATTTAAACATAATCCATTTAATGATCATGCAATAATCAGGTAAGGGGACTATGTGAAAGTGTTCTCTTGATCCTGCAGAATACCAGTATAATGTACAGTGGATCCGGAATGACAGACGCTTGTGACAATGGCAGAGAGACCACGGAAAGTTAATTATATCTGCACAGGTTTGATGGAGGAGCAGAAGTATCTCCTTCAATTACTCACATCTGTCAGATAAAAATATAAAGAAGGAGAGGGAGGACAGTTCATTATATCAGGTTGTCATATGTGTAAACATTTGTGCCCACTGCACAGATGATCTCAGCGGAGGGGAAAGCCTCCTACCAGCTCCTAAATGTCTATATAAAGACTCATCAACAATGAGCAACCTCTACATTCATTGCGACAATGTGGCTAACCATTTATACAAGGCACATTAGATCAGATTCTTCATACAACAAGAGCTATACACAGGGATATTGCAGAGATGAGTCTTTTATGTTTTGGGTTTCATTCTGTTGCCCAAATGACACGTCCTCTTTAGGTCAGTACAATCATAAAGTTACCAAAATTATATACTGGTAGTTTGGCCTAATACCATTAAAAAAAATCTAAAAACATTGAAAAAAATTGGCTAGACATCATTTTCTTACACCTGTGACCTTAGGTGAAGGTGAAGAGTTGAGTAAGATGTAATTTTTCCAACAGATGGTTTTTCATTAATACAATTTTGAGAATTTTAGGATCTTTTGATCACCTTTAATTAAAATGGTACATTTTATAGTTACATTTTTATTTATATATTCTAGGGAAAGAGAGATTTAACATTTACTCTTTCCTTTTTCATATGGTTTTTAACTTTTTATTTTAAAGATAAAGGATGGGATGAAAGTGCGAACCAACTACCTTATTAAGCTAAATCTTGTAATTAATTTTTATGAGAAACAACCCCTGACTTCATCGAAGGGCACCCATCAGTTGCCGTGAGCTGGGAGCTGGTTAAAGGCCCCCATAGCTGCCATTCGGCACCACATATTAAAGTTTACCAAAGGCAGTCTTATTTCAGTACATTGTTTAAGTGATCAAGTACCCTTGATCTTGAGATAATAGTAAAACAAAATAGAAAAAGTTACAAAAATATATGGAAAAAATATATAAAAATTTAAATCATCCAATTTCTCTAGAACACATATAAATAAACAAAAAATCATTAAAGGGGTTTTCCCACAAATTCAAGTTAGGCCCTGTAAGAGATTTTTATCTGGGCTCAAACCCCCCTATTGCAAGGTAACTTTTCATACTAACCCTTTCATGGCTCCCCGGTAATGGGACAAGAGCACAAACTAAGATACACCAGTCTCTTAGAAAATGCAGAAAATCTATCCTATTCGTGTGCTGCATGTGTAAAACACAGAAGATCGTCAGGGGCGTGAAAAGGAGATAAGGTGCTTAAATGCTTTAGGTTTAGTTTAAATGCACTGCAACCTCCCCTCTAAGACATTCTACCAAAAGGTTAATGAATTGTGCACTGCTTTCTCCGAGGCCTTGTTCTCAGATAAACAGTATGTTATATTGTCCCAGCTACAAGATGTACAGAGAATGGCTCCAAAAGCTTCTTGCTAACCAAAACAAGATAAGGGGAAGAAAACAGGCTGAAGGACTAGTATCCCTCACAAGTGTTAAAGAGAAACTGGCAAACGGGTTGCACAAAAAATGAAGTTTGAATCATGACATTGGCTGGACACGTCAACAGCATGACCCCTGGCTAAGACTAAAATGTCTGCTTGGTCCAAAATAGCGTCTGGTAGATGAATATATCACTAACAGGCCCTATCTACAGGATAGCGCCTAATTTGCTGATCGGTGGGGGTCTCAGTGATGAAACCCCCACAAATCACGAAAACGAGGGGTCCAATGGGGTCCCAGATACCCCAGTTGGACCCCTTGTCATCTCTATGGAACTGACGGAGATCGCCGAGCGCAGCGCTTGGCAATTTCCATTGGCTCCATTGAGATGTATGGAGCAGAACGATCATGCGTGGCCTTCTGCTCCATTACTCTCATGGAGCGACGAGGGGTCCAACTGGGGTACCTAGGACCCCAATGGATCCCTCGTTTCGATGATCTGTGGGGGTCTCATCACTGTTATGAGGAAAGATTAAAACAACTAGATTTATTAATTTAACTAGATTTATTTAGTCTGGAAAAGAGACGACTACGAGGGACATGATTCATTTATATAAATATATGAATGGTCCATACAAAAAATATGGCGATAAATTGTTTCAGATTAAATCAAATCAAAAGATGAGGGGGCGCTGTCTCTGTCTGGAGAAAACAAGGTTTAATCACCGGAGGCGACAGGGCTTTTTTACTATGAGAACTGTAATTCTCTGGAATAGCCTGCCTCAGGCGCTGGTCACAGCAGGGACAGCAGGGACAGCTTCAAGAAAGGCCTAGATGCCTTTTTACACCTAAATAACATTGATGGTTATGTTATATAGAATTGTCTCTCCTAAAACCCTTCCTCATGCAATCCCTTCCCTTCCTTGGTTCAACTTGATGGACAAGTGTCTTTTTTTAACCGTATAAACTATGATCAGCAAGTTAGGCCCTCTCCTGTGGATAGGGGAAAAACCCCCTTAACATTTTAGGTAACCTCGTGTCCCAAAATACCAGAGCCATCAGATTATTCTGCGAACACTGTAATGGAAGAAAATGTCCAATTTGACCTTTTTGTCATAAAAATTTAAACTAACAGTGTTCAAAATGTTGTATAATTGTACAAAAAAATACACCTTAATCAACTCCATGGAGTTAAATCATGCTGATATATGATGCAGAGAATCCCTTGATGTCGGCAGAACAGCAGTGCTGATGCTGCAATCATGATAACACTACAGGCTGATATCCCGCTGGAGTAGAGACTCCATGCATCATTTTTTTTCTATGACCGGGCCACTGACACTGTCAGGCTATCCTTTCCCTCACCCAAGTAACAGATTTGTTTTTGTATATGAACCTATGTAAATGTCTTATTTCTGTTAATAACCTATGGGACCCTTTAATATTGTGCATTTTAATGTAACTTACATATACAGGCGGTCCCCTACTTAAGGACACCCGACTTACAGACAACCCATAGTTACAGACGGACCCCTCTGCCCCATGTGACCTCTGGTGAAGCTCTCTGGATGCTTTACTATAGTCCCAGACTGCAATGATCAGCTGTAAGATGTCTGTAATGAAGCTTTATTGATAATTCTTGGTCCAATTACACCAAAAATTTTGAAACTCCAATTGTCACTGGGGCAAAAGAAAAAAAATTGTCTAGAACTTCCATTATAAAATATACAGTTTCGACTTACATACAAATTCAACTTAAGAACAAACCTCCAGACCCTATCTTGTATGTAACCCGGGGACTGCCTGTATTGGGGAATATTAATATAACATCCGTATCCACATGTTCTTGACTTTCTTGCAGGAAAAGGTTCAAATTCTCCTTTCACATAATCCAAGGGTTTGAGTTATGACAGCGATCCTCTTTTTCTGGCTCCGTTGGCCTCTGTCACATTACATCTAAAGCTAGCAGGAGTTTTTCTGTCATTCGACTGAGCTTTGTAATAGAACAAAACCCTGCAAGTTGTTCAAAGGCTTCCAGACACACAGATCTCAGGAAGGGAGATCAATGGGGCTCAGAACAGACGCTTATTAGCTGGGATTTAACGAACCATGTAACAAAATAGCAAAGAAATGAAATACTTTTGCACATTTCCTCCATTCATGCCAGACTCATGGCAAAGGTCACACAAATTTTTTAAATCATTCTTTGGAACATATTTTTCACCCCAGAGTTCAGTTATTTGTGAGAAACCCAGGAAGAATCAAAGGGCTATTAATGGAAGACAACTCTTTGCTCCATATAGTGGATGCTGGAAGATAAATTACCATTCATTTTCTCTGTAGATATCAGAGCAAAGTTTAAACAATTGTTTGTCTGATACTCAACCCCCTCCCCGAAAACCCCTAAAATGCAATACAGTTTTACATTAAATAGACTTTTTTCGAGCTGAATTCAGCTGTAGCAGATTAAACAATCTCTTTCTGATATTAACAAAAATGTCAAGGAAATTTTAAATGTATTAATTTGTTATATATGTGTGTCCTTTTAGGTTTTTATGTAAAGAGTATACTGCCATCACTTGATGTAGATGGGACTGCAAGTGGACAAATTTAAAGGGAACCTGTAAGCACCTGGTGAAATATAAACTTATTATATGTGAATTTTCCTGTATCATAATCATCCATTGTCCTTGATCCTTCACTTGCCCAAAATGCTTCACTTAGCTTTGACTCACATTACCCTGCATCCCCTATGTAATTGACCATGCCCATAGTGCCCCTAGATGCAAATGCATCCACCCTCATGTGCCTATTAGGAAAATTTATATTGCTTTGCATTTATGCTCCAGATTCCTTAAAGAAATCTCTACCATTTGATTTAATGCCTTATGAATAGAGATGAGCGAGCACTAAAATGCTCGGGTACTCGTTATTCGAGACGAACTTTTCCCGATGCTCGAGTGCTCGTCTCGAATAACGAGCCCCATTGAAGTCAATGGGAGACTCGAGCATTTTTCAAGGGGACCAAGGCTCTGCACAGGGAAGCTTGGCCAAACACCTGGGAACCTCAGAAAAGGATGGAAACACCACGGAAATGGACAGGAAACAGCAGGGGCAGCATGCATGGATGCCTCTGAGGCTGCTTAATCGCACCATTATGCCAAAATTATGGGCAACAGCATGGCCATGACAGAGTGACAGAATGAAGCTAGATAGCATCTAAAACATCCAATAATTGACCCTGACACTATAGGGGACTTCATGCAGAGGCAGCGGCAGCAGCGGCAGGCTAGAGAGTGGCATGGCGACATACCCTAAATGGACTCAGGCTTCAAACCAATGGGTGGCAGAGAGGAACCAAAGGAGGTGAGCAAGAAGCGCTCAAATAATATCGGTACATGATAAAAGTTTGCCAGTATATTTTGTGGATTACACAGCAGGGTGGCGACAAAGTTAACATGGAAGCCATGAAAACAACCCAAAATTCTGCCTGACACAGCTCGTTTGATAAGGGGACCATGTATGGAGGCAGTGAACTAGTAGTAGATTAAAGGTGCTGCAGTTAAAACTATGTTAGTTGGATCTTGGCATGGAGCTGGCGCTCCGCTGCCAGGCGAGCTTTCGCCAATCCAAGCCCCTGTCTCTAGGCTACTCCCCAAACAGCACTTCTAAGAACCTTTTGTATAAGATCAAGTGTAATAGCGTTCTTATAAGTTTAGGATATGGCGGGTGAGGGGAATGGAAACAGATGCGCAAGAAGCGCTGAAATAATATTGGTAAATGATAAAAGTTTGCTAGTATATTTTGTGGATTACACAGCAGGGTGGCGACAAAGTTAACAAGTTTGTTGTGGAAGCCATGAAAACAACCCAAAATTCTGCCTGACACAGCTCGTTTGATAAGGGGACCATGTATGCCTACAGTTCATGCCAGACGCTGCTCTGGCTGCCAGTCTCCTTTCGAATACAGTTTAAAATAATAACTCTCATCCATAAAGCTCTGTATAATGCTGCACCCCCCTACCTCTCCTCTCTTATCTCAGTCTATCGCCCAACCCGTGCTCTTAGATCCGCCAGTGATCTTAGATCAACCTCTACCCTAGTGCGGACCTCCCACTCGCGTCTCCAAGACTTCTCTAGAGCTGCACCAATTCTATGGAATGCTCTGCCCCGGACTATCAGACTAATACCTAACCTCCAAAGTTTCAAACGTGCTCTTAAAACCCATTTCTTTAGGCAAGCCTATAACACTCATTAACTGCATGAAGTTTTAACTCTTCTACTAACCCGTCCTGTGTCGTCCTCCCATCTGTTATCCATCAACCAACAGGCACCAGACTTCTATGCAGTCCCATTCACCCTGGACCTGGTGACGGCTGAGTGGTTCAAGCGACAGCAATTCCATTTATTATATTTTGTTCTATTCCCTAAGAAGAATGGCTTGACCATTAAAAATTCTTTTACCTCGTGTTACCCCATCATCTTCATAAACCGTAAGCTCTGGCGAGCAGGGACCTCACTCCTGTTGTTCCATACAAATGTTGTGCTCTGTTACATTACATTTGTATTTGTTTCCTATGATTTGTAAAGCGCTACGGAATATGATGGCGCTATATAAATAAAGATTATTATTATTATTATTATGGAGGCAGTGAACTAGTAGTAGATTAAAGGTGCTGCACTTAAAACTATGTTAGTTGTATCTTGGGATGGAGCTGGCGCTCCGCTTCCAGGCGAGCTTTCGCCAATCCAAGCCCCTGTCTCTAGGCTACTCCCCAAACAGCACTTCTAAGAACCTTTTGTATAAGATCAAGTGTAGTAGCGTTCTTATAAGTTTGGGATATGGCGAGAGAGGGGAATGTAAACAGATGCGCAAGAAGCGCTGAAATAATATCGGTAAATGATAAAAGTTTGCCAGTATCTTTTCTGGATTACACAGCAGGGTGGCGAGAAAGTTAACAAGTTTGATGTGGAATGCCCAGTAATAGCTCTTGGGCGGTGTGCCTTTTATCGGCTAGGCTCAGCAGTTTGAGCACCGCCTGCTGTCGCTTAGCGACGGCACTGCTGCTGTGCCTAGAGCTACCGACTGATGGCGCCATGGCCACGGATGGTAATTCGGAGGAGGTGGAGGAGGGGTGGGAGGAGGAGGAGGTATAGTAGGCCTTTGAGACCTGGACCGAGGTAGGCCCCGCAATCCTCTGCGTCGGCAGTATATCACCAGCCCCAGGGTCAGACTCGGTCCCAGCGTGCACCAAGTTAAGTGTAGTAGCGTTCTTATAAGTTTGGGATATGGCGGGTGAGGGGAATGTAAACAGATGCGCAAGAAGCGCTGAAATAATATTGGTAAATGATAAAAGTTTGCCAGAATATTTTGTGGATAACACAGCAGGGTGGCGACAAAGTTAACAGGATTGTTGTGGAAGCCATGAAAACAACCCAAAATTCTGCCTGACAAAGCTCGTTTGATAAGGGGACCATGTATGGAGGCAGTGAACTAGTAGTAGATTAAAGGTGCTGCAGTTAAAACTATGTTAGTTGGATCTTGGCATGGAGCTGGCGCTCCGCTGCCAGGCGAGCTTTCGCCAATCCAAGCCCGTGTCTCTAGGCTACTCCCCAAACAGCACTTCTAAGAACCTTTTGTATAAGATCAAGTGTAGTAGCGTTCTTATAAGTTTAGGATATGGCGGGTGAGGGGAATGTAAACAGAAGCGCAAGAAGCGCTGAAATAATATTGGTAAATGATAAAAGTTTGCCAGTATATTTTGTGGATAACACAGCTGGGTGGCGACAAAGTTAACAACTTTGATGTGGAATCCATGAAAACAACCCAAATTTCTGCCTGACACACCTCGTTTGATAAAGGGACGATGTATGGAGGCAGCTATATGGACGACTTTTGGAGGAAGCAATGGAGACAACGTGTGGAGGCTGCTATGGAGACAATTTAATTTGGATAGTGCCTGTATGTGGCAGTCCAAAAAAGTTTTCAAACCAGAGGAGCAGGTAGGTGGCCCTCCAGAAAAATGGAATAGATTGAGTGCCTGTATGTGGCAGTCCAAAAAAGTTTTCAAACCAGAGGAGCAGGTAGGTGGCCCTCCAGAAAAATGGAATAGATTGAGTGCCTGTATGTGGCAGTCCAAAAAAGTTTTCAAACCAGAGGAGCAGGTAGGTGGCCCTCCAGAAAAATGGAATAGATTGAGTGCCTGTATGTGGCAGTCCAAAAAAGTTTTCAAACCAGAGGAGCAGGTAGGTGGCCCTCCAGAAAAATGGAATAGATTGAGTGCCTGTATGTGGCAGTCCAAAAAAGTTTTCAAACCAGATGAGCAGGTAGATGGCCCTCCAGAAAAATGGAATAGATTGAGTGCCTGTATGTGGCAGTCCAAAAAAGTTTTCAAACCAGAGGAGCAGGTAGGTGGCCCTCCAGAAAAATGAAATAGATTGAGTGCCTGTATGTGGCAGTGCAAAAAAGTTTTCAAACCAGAGGAGCAGGTAGGTGGCCCTCCAGAAAAATGAAATAGATTGAGTGCCTGTATGTGGCAGTCCAAAAAAGTTTTCAAACCAGAGGAGCAGGTAGGTGGCCCTCCAGAAAAATGGAATAGATTGAGTGCCTGTATGTGGCAGTCCAAAAAAGTTTTCAAACCAGAGGAGCAGGTAGGTGGCCCTCCAGAAAAATGAAATAGATTGAGTGCCTGTATGTGGCAGTCCAAAAAAGTTTTCAAACCAGAGGAGCAGGTAGGTGGCCCTCCAGAAAAATGGAATAGATTGAGTGCCTGTATGTGGCAGTCCAAAAAAGTTTTCAAACCAGAGGAGCAGGTAGGTGGCCCTCCAGAAAAATGGAATAGATTGAGTGCCTGTATGTGGCAGTCCAAAAAAGTTTTCAAACCAGATGAGCAGGTAGATGGCCCTCCAGAAAAATGGAATAGATTGAGTGCCTGTATGTGGCAGTCCAAAAAAGTTTTCAAACCAGAGGAGCAGGTAGGTGGCCCTCCAGAAAAATGAAATAGATTGAGTGCCTGTATGTGGCAGTGCAAAAAAGTTTTCAAACCAGAGGAGCAGGTAGGTGGCCCTCCAGAAAAATGGAATAGATTGAGTGCCTGTATGTGGCAGTCCAAAAAAGTTTTCAAACCAGAGGAGCAGGTAGGTGGCCCTCCAGAAAAATGGAATAGATTGAGTGCCTGTATGTGGCAGTGCAAAAAAGTTTTCAAACCAGAGGAGCAGGTAGGTGGCCCTCCAGAAAAATGGAATAGATTGAGTGCCTGTATGTGGCAGTCCAAAAAAGTTTTCAAACCAGAGGAGCAGGTAGGTGGCCCTCCAGAAAAATTGAATAGATTGAGTGCCTGTATGTGGCACTCCCAAAAATTGTTTAAAACAGAGGACCGGGTCGGTGGCCCTCCAGAAAAATTAAATGCATAAAGTACTATAGGTAGAGCCAGTGGGCCCTGTCAAAAAATAGCCTGTTTCCTCTGCTTTACTGTACAAAGAGCAGGAGAAGGAGGAAAATGAGGAGGAGGAGGAGGAGTGGATAAATTATTCAGGTTGAGCTTCCTTCACCTGGTGGAGATTGGAAATTAGGAGAAATCCATGCTTTATTCATCTTGATAAGCGTCAGCCTGTCAGTGCTGTCAGTCGACAGGCGTGTACGCTTATCGGTGATGATGCCACCAGCTGCACTGAAAACCCGCTCGGACAAGACGCTAGCGGCAGGGCAGGCAAGAACCTCCAAGGCGTACAGCGCCAGTTCGTGCCACATGTCCAGCTTTGAAACCCAGTAGTTGTAGGGAGCTGTGTGATCATTTAGGACGATGGTATGGTCAGCTACGTACTCCCTCACCATCTTTCTGTAAAGATCAGCCCTACTCTGCCGAGACTGGGGACAGGTGACAGTGTCTTGCTGGGGTGACATAAAGCTGGCAAAAGCCTTGTAAAGCGTACCCTTGCCAGTGCTGGACAAGCTGCCTGCTCGCCTACTCTCCCTCGCTACTTGTCCCGCAGAACTACGCACTCTGCCGCTAGCGCTGTCAGAAGGGAAATACTGTTTCAGCTTGTGCACCAGGGCCTGCTGGTATTCATGCATTCTCACACTCCTTTCCTCTGCAGGGATGAGAGTGGAAAGATTTTGCTTGTACCGTGGGTCCAGGAGAGTGAACACCCAGTAATCGGTGCTGGAATAAATTCTTTGAACGCGAGGGTCACGGGATAGGCAGCCTAGCATGAAATCTGCCATATGCGCCAGAGTACCAACGCGTAAGAATTCACTCCCCTCACTGGCCTGACTGTCCATTTCCTCCTCCTCCAACTCCTCCAATTCCTCTTCTTCTGCCCATACACGCTCAACAGTGAAGGACTCAACAATGGTCCCCTCTTGTGTCTCGCCAACATTCTCCTCCTCTTCCTCCTCCACCTCCACCTCCTCCGATATGCGCTGAGAAACAGACCTAAGGGTGCTTTGGCTATCAACAAGGGAATCTTCTTCCCCTGTCTCTTGTGAGGAGCGCAAAGCTTCCGACTTCTTGCTGACCAGAGAGTTTTTCAACAGGCCAAGCAGCGGGATGGTGAGGCTGATGATGGCGGCATCGCCACTGACCATCTGTGTTGACTCCTCAAAGTTACTCAGCACCTGACAGATATCAGACATCCACGTCCACTCCTCATTGTAGACTTGAGGAAGCTGACTGACCTGACTACCAGTTCTGGTGGAAGTTGACATCTGGCAGTCTACAATCGCTCGGCGCTGCTGGTAAACTCTGGATAACATGGTCAGTGTTGAATTCCACCTCGTGGGCACGTCGCACAACAGTCGGTGAGCGGGCAGTTGGAGGCGGCGCTGCGCTGCCCTGAGAGTGGCAGCATCTGTGCTGGACTTCCTGAAATGCGCACAGATGCGGCGCACCTTCGTGAGCAAATCAGACAGATTGGGGTATGTCTTGAGGAAACGCTGAACTATCAGATTTAACACATGGGCCAGGCATGGCACATGTGTCAGTCTGCCGAGTTGCAGAGCCGCCACCAGGTTACGGCCGTTGTCACACACAACCATGCCTGGCTTCAGGTTCAGCGGTGCCAGCCACAGATCAGTCTGCGCCGTGATGCCCTGTAATAGTTCTTGGGCGGTGTGCCTTTTATCGCCTAGGCTCAGCAGTTTGAGCACCGCCTGCTGTCGCTTAGCGACGGCACTGCTGCTGTGCCTAGAGCTACCGACTGATGGCGCCATGCCCACGGATGGTCGTTCGGAGGAGGAGGTGGAGGAGGGGTGGGAGGAGGAGGAGGCATAGTAGGCCTCAAACACCTGGACCGAGGTAGGCCCCGCAATCCTCGGCGTCGGCAGTATATGACCAGCCGCAGGGTCACACTCGGTCCCAGCCTCCACCAAGTTAACCCAATGTGCCGTCAGAGATATATAGTGGCCCTGCCCGGCAGCACTCGTCCACGTGTCCGTGGTCAGGTGGACCTTGTCAGAAACGGCGTTGGTCAGGGCACGGATTATGTTGTCTGACACGTGCTGGTGCAGGGCTGGGACGGCACATCGGGAAAAGTAGTGGCCGCTGGGGACCGAATACCGAGGGGCGGCCGCCGCCATGAGGCTGCGAAAGGCCTCGGTCTCTACTAGCCTATAGGGCAGCATCTCCAGGCTTAGCAATCTGGAGATGTGCACATTAAGGGCTTGGGCGTGCGGGTGGGTTGCACTATATTTGCGTTTCCGCTCCAGCGTCTGGGGTATGGAGAGCTGAACGCTGGTGGATGCTGTGGAGGATCGTGGAGGCGACGATGGGGTTTTTGTGGCAGGGTCCTGGGCAGGGGGCTGACTATCAGCTGACACAGGGGAAGGAGCAGTGGTGTGCACGGCCGGAGGTGAACGCGCTTGTTGCCACTGAGTGGGGTGTTTAGCATTCATATGCCTGCGCATACTGGTGGTAGTTAAGCTAGTAGTGGTGGAACCCCTGCTGATCCTGGTTTGGCAAATGTGGCACACCACAGTCCGTCGGTCATCCGGTGTTTCCTTAAAGAACCTCTAGACTTCTGAAAATCTAGCCCTCGCCGCAGGAGCCCTCGCCACGGGAGCTTCACTAGTTGACACATTTGGCGCTGATGCACCAGCTCTGGCCCTGCCTCTCCGTCTGGCCCCACCACTGCCTCTTCCAACCTGTTCTGGTCGAGGACTCTCTTCCGTCTCAGAAGCACTGTGTTCACCCGGCCTCTCAACCCAGCTTGGGTCTGTCACCTCATCATCCTCCGATCCCTCAGTCTGCTCCCCCCTCGGACTTCCTGCCCTGACAACAACTTCCCCACTGTCTGACAACCGTGTCTCCTCATCGTCGGACACCTCTTTACACACTTCTTCCAGTACGTCAACAAGGTCATCATCACCCACAGACTGCGACTGGTGGAAAACCTGGGCATCGGAAAATTGCTTATCAGCAACCGGACAAGTGGTTTGTGACTGTGGGAAGGGTCCAGAAAACAGTTCCTCAGAGTATGCCGGTTCAAATGGCAAATTTTGCTGGGAGGGGGCAGACTGGGGGGGGAGGAGGCTGAGGTGCAGGAGCTGGAGGAGTGCCGATTTCGGTGACATGGGTGGACTGCGTGGAAGACTGACTGGTGGACAAATTGCTCGAAGCATTGTCGGCAATCCACGACATCACCTGTTCGCACTGTTCTGGCCTCAACAGTGCTCTACCACGAGTCCCAGTAACTTCAGACATGAACCTAGGGAGTGTAGCTCTGCGGCGTTCCCCTGCTCCCTCATAAGCAGGTGGTGTCTCACCCCGCCCAGGACCACGGCCTCTGACCCCTGCAGTAGTTGGACACCCACGTCCCCGCCCTCGTCCTCTACCCCTAGCCCTCGGGTTAAACATTTTGAAAATGAGAGTTATAACTTGAATTTTTTTTTTTACTTTTTTTTTTTTGTTTTTTTTTTGTGTTTTTTAGTTTTTAAAACCAAACGATGCTATCCTATTGCTATGGCTATTTTATAGCCAAGTATGAAAGCACACTGCTATGCCAGATGAGATGACGCTGAGTTATGAAAAAAATAAACGTAAAATAAAAAAGGAAATGGCAGACTGTGCCTAATTGAAATACAACCCCGGGCCCTAATAAATTTTCCCACTTCGGTCTTTGCGATGGATATGTGCGTCACTAAAACACAGTGGTCGCAAGTCTGACTCCAAATTGCTCACAATTTGCTAGTAGATGCACTGCAACAACTACAGCCACCAGCAGATCAACCAGAAATCAAATATATATAACGCTACTGTAGGCGTAATTAAGCCGTTTGTATTCTCCTATGGCTATTTTCTAGCCAAGTATTACAGCACACTACTATGCCAGATGAGATGACGCTGAGTTATGAAAAAAATAAACGTAAAATAAAAAAGGAAATGGCAGACTGTGCCTAATTGAAATACAACCCCGGGCCCTAATAAATTTTCCCACTTCGGTCTTTGCGATGGATATGTGCGTCACTAAAACACAGTGGTCGCAAGTCTGACTCCAAATTGCTCACAATTTACTAGTAGATGCACTGCAACAACTACAGCCACCAGCAGATCAACCAGAAATCAAATATACATAACGCTACTGTAGGCGTAATTAAGCCGTTTGTATTCTCCTATGGCTATTTTCTAGCCAAGTATTACAGCACACTACTATGCCAGATGAGATGACGCTGAGTTATGAAAAAAATAAACGTAAAATAAAAAAGGAAATGGCAGACTGTGCCTAATTGAAATACAACCCCGGGCCCTAATAAATTTTCCCACTTCGGTCTTTGCGATGGATATGTGCGTCACTAAAACACAGTGGTCGCAAGTCTGACTCCAAATTGCTCACAATTTACTAGTAGATGCACTGCAACAACTACAGCCACCAGCAGATCAACCAGAAATCAAATATATTTAACGCTACTGTAGGCGTAATTAAGCCGTTTGTATTCTCCTATGGCTATTTTCTAGCCAAGTATTACAGCACACTACTATGCCAGATGAAATGACGCTGAGTTATGAAAAAAATAAACGTAAAATAAAAAAGGAAATGGCAGACTGTGCCTAATTGAAATACAACCCCGGGCCCTAATAAATTTTCCCACTTCGGTCTTTGCGATGGATATGTGCGTCACTAAAACACAGTGGTCGCAAGTCTGACTCCAAATTGCTCACAATTTACTAGTAGATGCACTGCAACAACTACAGCCACCAGCAGATCAACCAGAAATCAAATATATATAACGCTACTGTAGGCGTAATTAAGCCGTTTGTATTCTCCTATGGCTATTTTCTAGCCAAGTATTACAGCACACTACTATGCCAGATGAGATGACACTGAGTTATTAAAACAATAAACGTAAAATAAAAAGAAACTGGCAGACTGTGCCTAATTCTACTCAAACCCCTAATAAATTTTCCCACTTTGGTGTTTGAGGTGGATATGTGTGTCACTAAGAGCTAAACACAACGGTAGCAAGTCCCCCTGCAAATTCCTCACAATATGGTACTAGCTGCAAATAAAAAAAAAAAAAATTATAACGTTATTGTAGCCCTAAGAAGGGCTGTTGGGTTCTTTTAGAATCACTCCTGCCTAACAGTAAGCTAATAGAACACCCTAACGCTTTCCCTGACCAGCAGCAGCTCTCTCCCTAGCGGCATCCAGACAGAGAATGATCCGAGCAGCGCGGGCAGCGGCTAGTCTATCCCAGGGTCACCTGATCTGGCCAGCCAACCACTGCTATCTACGTGTAAGGGTACCACGTCATGCTGGGTGGAGTGCAGAGTCTCCTGGCTTGTGATTGGCTCTGTTTCTGGCCGCCAAAAAGCAAAACGGCGGGAGCTGCCATTTTCTCGAGCGGGCGAAATACTCGTCCGAGCAACGAGCAGTTACGAGTACGCTAATGCTCGATCGAGCATCAAGCTCGGACGAGTATGTTCGCTCATCTCTACTTATGAACCAAACATACCTTGAGAATGCTGTAGCTACACTAATGCAGACACACATCCTGTTTAATCCCTGTGCTGAGTGGTTTTGCTAAAAAAAAAAACTATTATAAAATTCAGGACCTTGGGAAAGCTGGATCCACATTACACACGAAGCTTTCTGAACAGCGAAGACAGGACTAATCAACATGAGCTGGATCACTGATACACAGCAGCTGGGGGATGGTGCAGCAATTGATTATTCTGCCTGGTAGGAAGAACAGTGATTGCATCATTATCTGGTGCAGTGCATAATTAATGTGAAAGGAAAAGCGCCAATCCCAGGCAGAGAAACGACAGAACTTCATTATCATAATTGTATTATTTTAGTTTTTGGCAAAACCACTCAGCACAGGGATTAAACAAGATTCTGCATCAGTGTAGCTACAGCATTCTCAATGTATGTTTGCTTCATAATTGACAAATACAATTGACTGTAGATATCATAAAAAAATTATATTTTATTGAGTTTTAACAATTCATTACAACGTTAAGGATGAAGTAGAATAAGCAAAAGATAAAAATTCTTTTTAGCAACTTCTTAGGAGGATATGCCTCTCAGTAATTTGCAAAGTGTCCTTATCTTTAGCGTGGGTTGTGCAGTCACAATTCCCAATGGAGACTCAACTGTACCGTGGCTTATGGAGACGGCTACAGGTTGTTCCGGGTGCAATATTTATGACATCTATAGTGGTCAGTTGTATGTCAAAAATATACCTCTGGATAACGAAAGGAATCCAGTACTAACCACATATATACTCTTCTAAGAAAACATTGCCGAATTTCTATATTTATTAAATGTTTGCTTCATAATGCATCTAATCAAATGGTAGGTTTCCTTTAAGGAAAGCATATTTATACTGCAGGATGCTTCCCGCTAAGGCCATATATGTAGGTTATATGTGAGTAAGAGCTAATAGATTCATACAGTGGAAGCTGATAGATTTGAAATTTGAAATTTTGAGTTTCCCTGGATGGAAAAAGGAAAGTCATGTAATTCATGTTTCTATGTACCTGCAATGCTGCTCTCCCGAATAAGACATATCACAGGTCTGATATAAAGTTAATAAATGTTATGTTTGTCCAAAAGAAGGTGCTCTGCCATTATTTTTACAGTTGCCTCAATTTTTCTAAATTTATTCTAAATGATAGAAATTGAAAATCTCACTCATACTACTTTTTTAAATTGTATTTTTATTAAAAAGTTTCCAGGTTTATTTACGGTATATAACAGTTAAAGGGGTTGTCCGAGTTCTTAAAGAAAAAAATAAAGTCCTACTTACCTTCCGGTGCCATCCGGTATCCAGCTTCCGGCCGGACCCGACAACCTTCCGGCCCGCATTCACAATGCTGTGAATAGGGACGGATAGGCGTACCCGGCCACGGCCGGAAGCTTAATCCAGCGCTGCTCCGGCGGCCATGTTTGTTTACATGGCGCCCGGACCAGAGCGACAGCAGCGCTGGATACCGGAGGCACCGGAAGGTAAGTAGGACTTTATTTTTTTAAGCAGCCCTGTCCCGGCCTCCCTGAGTTTTTTTTAAGAACTCGGACAACCCTTTTAAACTTAAACAGAAGAATGCCATCCAGGGACAATAGTTACAGATATTTACACCCAAAATGGGTTCGTACAATGTTGCTTCGACAAACAGTAAGAACAAGGTGTGCAAAAAAAGTCCAGCAGTTCGTAACCAATCATAGGGAAGCAAGGCCATTGCATCCCGTAGACTCTGCACGCGGAGGTACAGCAGTTCAATATTATCACATGTACAGCCTTACTTCCTGACGGTGTGCGGCCTGTCATCAGTATGGTCAAAACATTATAGATAGATAATTTCTTAGTCATATAAACAAGAATAACTAACCTGGGCACCAAGTTAACATACACTATAACCTTAAGAAGCAAGGATCATGTTACACAACAGGGGAGAAGTGGGTTGACATAGCAATGTGACTAGCCATCTGATTTTTGTGAGCACACATACGTTCATGAGCTGGAATATCGCTCAGTGTCAAGAATAGCAGCGTCTGCACTGGAGATGGCTGAAGGGTCCTTCCGAGTAATCCTCCCGCAAAGGCATAAATATATTTTCAAAAAGGTGAAAGGCGTGGACATCAACATAGTTTATGGAGTAAGGTACCCATCATTATGCACCATCATTAGTTTTTGTCACTGCTTTGTATATGTTCATGCACCCGAGTGTATGTGAAATGAAATGTTATTTTCCCAGGGTTGTTGATTTTACTAATGTGTCTTTGGAGGCCAACAAGCAATATATTGGGCACAGGCCATTACTAGTACTCAGTGGCAATCATTTGGCAAATCTGGCTATTTTGTAATACATATCTGATTCTAAGATAAACATGGTGATCCCTGAACAGGACATGAAACTTTTGGTTTATATTGCAAAATTGTAAAATGTGGTCATCTCCCATTATATATGCCATCGGGTGATGCCCTCAGTCCAGATGGAGGTTGGGGGGAAAATGCTCGCCATTTTTAAGGGGCTAACTCCTTAAACAAGCTTTTTGACCACTACTTTTTGAGTTTCTTAATTTGGGTATCAATGTAATACTGAAGCAATTTTGGCATACTCAAACCTCCCAATACTTGAGGCCTGTATATAATAGCTTTATGTTCGGTTTATGTTTGCCCCAAATGAATTTCATAATAAGGTAATGGGCTGTGTTAAAAAAAGGACTATGGCACTGGTATTGGCAAAGCCCTGAAGAGATATAAAAACTTATGTGAAATGGAAAACCTATACCGATCCAAGGCTTCAACCTCAGGAGTTTTCAAGTTTCTTACAGGTGACATGTTCTCCAGGTCATTTCCACAAATTCTATTGTTGGAGTAGATAAACACTCTTGCAGATTCCACAGTTGTTCTGCATTTTCCAATTCCCAACAGTTCTACTCCACAAGGAAATCTATATCAGGAATAATAAACACACATAGCACAGTACTGTATGATAAAACTTCAAGCACTTTATATGTTCCACTTACAACAATCAGTATTAAAAAGGCCTATAGTAAAAACCACATCTCGCACGTTTGGCTTCCTTGCCTGACTCTGGGTTTCGCCTCACTCACTCTTCTTCCAGAGAAACTCAGCTTGTCTTTAGGGAAATTTTGACTTTATTTACCCTAGATAACACCCCCAAGTAATCAAAGTTACATAGCCTGTATAATGTGAGCAATAGGGAGAAAGGAATACAAAGCCACGGTGTTAAAGCCAATTAAGGCTAGGTCAGAAAAAAATCCCAATCAAGAGAATAGTCAGATGCGAATGAAATCCATGTCTGACAGAATAAACAAGTTATAGTAGGTGAAATAAATCATGGGCAGAGAAGCCCAGCCCCAAGGATAGATTTGTAACTGGCCAGGCAAGAAAACAGGTGAAAGAGAATCCAGGTAAAAAATATACCATGCACTATGATGCAGAGTAGCACATGGGGGGGGGGTATCATTGTGGACATGTTAGTGAATCCAGATAAGGCAGCCTGAAGAACAACTTTTCAAAAATTTACTACAGCAAATTTACTACATTCCCCTCCATGCATATGAAACACTTAGGAATCAGTTGTGGAAAAATTTGTGATTTCTTTGCGACGCCTCATATAGACGCTGTCTAAGCTACTATGGTAAAGCTCCTTAGACAATTAAAAAAAAATTGGCACTAGAAGCTTCCTTTCTTATAAATACCCCCCATAATACTATGCACTGTTAGATTCCCCTGGAATGCACAATGCAATACACTGAGGTTCACATATATTTTTTAGTCATCCGTGGTTTATATATACACTAAGGAGATAAAAAATGGCCATTTTAATACATTTTTAGGTAAGGCCTGTATAAAACAAGTCTTCTTCTCATCTGCCCCTCACAGAAAGGATAATTGTACTCACATCCACAGAGGTTTGTAACACATCTGCTGTATGAAAGGGAATCTTTTTGGAGTGTTTCAATCCATTAATATTTTTGTCATGTCACATTACCCACAGCCACATCCTGCTTGACATAATCCGAGATAATTTAATGTGACAATGCACAGCGGTACAGGTATATAGAGTCAGTGTTAGATGAAGGCATCATTATTTTTCCTTCAATGTGATGGAAAGCGGTGAATTAATCTAAAAATAGTGAGTTTAAATAAAAGGTTATTATGTATTTCCTGTGTTATGATAATACCAATAATTATAATAATTATGTGCCAACCTATGTGTTGTGAGATCGGAAGCATATCATGTGTGACAGGTTATACAATCCCAGAGATGAATTTCAGGTGTTACATTATCTATGTTTTTAAGTGTCTAGAAGCAAAGTCCCACATTTTCAACCAACAACTCCTAGGGTATCATCAGTCATCATTCTGAGAAAATTGTATTTCTCAGCTGACATTATATAACACCGTACTGTGGGCATTAGCAATAGATGCAGTTACATTGTCTCATGTTTCAAAACTGAGACAATGAGGGGTCCAGGCAGTCTATTTTACATAGATTCACCACCACATCTTTAAGACAAAGATGGTATGGAGGGTGTAAAGTGCTTTTCTAGAAATATTTGAATAGAATGCATTAGCACTAAATGACAGAAATCAATGAATGTAAAGATAATCTACCATCAAAATCCTGCATGATAACCCAGGGGCACTTATCCAAGATCCAAACATAGTGACTGTGCTAACCTTCTTATTTTTGTTATCCTTGGCCTCTTTCCATCTAAAATCAACTTTTAAAATTTTTTAATTCTGCTATTGAGCCAGAAGGTCTCTGGGGTGTGTTATCAGAGCCCTTCCATGCTCTGTCTCCACAAGCTGTTTGACTGCCCCCCTGCTTCCTCAGCACTTCCCCCCTCCCTCTTCCTGTTGTATTCTCACTGCAGCCCCCTGCAGTATACAGCCTGCCTCCCCTGTATATAGCCATAAAGCCCCCCCCCCCTGCAGTATATGGCCAGCCCCCTGGTTTATAGCCAGCCTCTCCCCAGCAAATAGCCAGCTTGCACCCCCCCCTCCCAGTATACAGCCTGCCGGCCCCCCCTCACTGTATACAGCCAGCCTGCCCATTGTATAAAGCCAACCGTCCCCCACCCCTCCTCACTGTATACAGCCAACCAGGACAGCATATTAAATTAATAAACCATGTACTCACCTTTCCAATGTTCCCGGAGGTTCCGCTACTTTATCCACTCCGTCCGGCGGTGACAGCTCAGTGAGCACAGGTGGCTCACAGACTGTGACTTCAGCCGCTTGCCGACGTCATAGTCTGTGCAACGCTGGCACACGCTGAGCTGTCACTGCCGGATGGAGTGGATAAAGTAGCTGAGCTTTGGGGGAACGTCGGCCCCGACTGGCCCCACCAGCCCTGCCCCGGTCCCAGACTGATCGGCCCACTGGGATTACCTATGGCCATTCCGCCCCTGCATAATTCCATAGCATTTGTATAAACACTTACCTGGGTAGAGACCCTGTATGCCTGAAGAAGGAGAAGGGGCCTCTGAAACTTCACAGTCTCAATGAGCTGGTTAACATGTCTGATACAACGTAGATGTGGAAATGGACTTACCTCTATTTGCCTTGGTGCCAGGTAGGTGGTTTCCATTTTATTAGTGATATACATTTATACATGTTATGCATGTTATAATTTGTTATACTGAGAAATTGAAAATTTGGCAGAACCTACAAGGCTCGAGCCTTAGTGTATCCATGTATTTTCCAAGTAGAACTTCTACAGTAGAGAATCAAAATGTTTTGTGTAGCTTTCAGTCTGGCAAATCTGGCAAAGTTCTGAAATATTGCTTACGCCATATAGTAGGGTGTTGTGCAGCTCATGGGTATTCATAAGCTGCCAGTCCCCGAAAATGTTCCATGGGTTCATCTGTTCCCCTAAGAATACAGCTTTATATGATGTGTAATTCTCAATGTGGATTTCATGTAACCAAGTATCCTGTGTCATTGCATCTAAATTGTAACTGGATTCTACCATGTTTCATGTGTATTTGATTTGTAAAACAAAAAGTCAGGAACAAAACAAAATATATGTAAGTGACTGACAAAGCTCCAGTGAAATAGTGACATCTGGAGGTCATAAAATGCAGAACATAGCCTCATCCACGTATAAAAAATGCAATGAACAATAATTTCAATGTGATTCTATATTTTAAGAAGGTTATATAGATGTACTATTGAATCCAATTGTCACAGAGACGAAAAATAGTTCTGGCTAGGATTACAATGATAAAATATACAGTTCCGGCTTACATACAAATTCAACTTAGGAACAAACCTTCAGACCCTATCTTGTATGTAACTCGGGGACTGCCTGTATTCGCTTTGCATGTTTTATGTGATGTCAGTAGACGACAATAGACTTTTATATCTAGTTGTAGACTAGTATCTGTGTAAAGTTGGTGTGTTATAGCCAAAGTAGAAACCCTCGAACATAGAGTAGCCCCAATACCATTTCATATATTACATGGGTGACCTTAGGAAAATACATGACTATGTAGATTCATGGAGTTTTCTGAGACTTACCCGTAAGATATTCAATATGTGATTGGTGGGAGTCTAACTTAAGGAAAGTCTACTGTCTACTGGAGCTAGCTTGGCTCAGCCAATGCACAAGTGACAGAACCTTCTGCTTCTTCCTCCATCTGGTTTGTAGAGTTGTAGCCTATTGCCCTACCAATATGATATTAATTACCTAATCTAAGGAAAGGTCATCATCACTACCTGGTTTTTTATGGCGCCATGATGTTTATAAATGACTTCTAATAAAGTGTGTTTTAAACATGGATCATTGAATGGACCTAGTCGTTTGCTGGACCTCCTTAGTTTTCATGTGAACCTTCCTCTATCTGACACAACTCTTCATCCGTGCATCAGCATCAAAGTGAACATCCAAGGAAGTGAGGTTTTTCTTCCTTTTTCCATCAGAAATTTTAACCCCGTGCTATCTAATTATTTGCAAAACATATTTTTAAGGGTGACATTGGCTATGTGTGACTCACTGAGAAGAATTCCTGAGGGAGGGGGGAATGAGGGATATGAGAGAGACATTGGCTGTGTGTGACTCGCTGAAGAGAAATGAGCTCTCTCATTCTCCCCTCCATTGTGCAGCCGTGGAGGAGACTGATAATTATGCTAGACTCAGCACAGATTGGATTTGCATACATGGTGAGATAACTTTGGGAACAGAATCTGAAAGTTTATAGGCACAATTTAGGAGAACCAATTTAGGGATGTTAAGAGCAGTTATTTACTATCCCTAGGAAAACAGTGGTCACTTACCTAAGGGTCGTGTATCAGTTTTCTGTTGGACTTTCCACGTTCTTTCTATTGCAAACTACTTGCACAGGTATTTAAGAAGCGCCTGAGCCACATTTATGTTGTACGCAACCGATTTGTGGCACAGCTGCACTATGTTTCATGCAACACAAATTTCTCCACTGAATGTGGCATTCTGGTGCTCTGTCGGACTGTGCGCTAGATTTAACATGAAATGTGTTGTACGCCCCATTTTAAAGGTGCACCAAAAAAAAGGGGGGCATTGCAGGGAGCACCAGATTCATGCAGAACGTGTGCCAGGCAAACTGCGTATAGTACACTCTGCACTGTTCTACAGCTAGTAAAATATAAAATATATACATATGAAATCCATATACTCTTTTTCATAGGAATGTTAGCACTTTGCTGTGCGGCACACTTGGGGCTTTGCAAATGCAGTTTAGATCATTTTAAGAAGCCCACAGGGTAATATCCAGAGTACAGCAAATGTTTTCCTCAGGAGCAGATACAAATTCAAAGATAATCCAGAGACAAGACAAATCTGCTGGTAATGCATTTTACTTGAAGACTAACATGCATACATTGTTTATGAGTGTGTGGACACATTTTATCTAGACAAATATATTGTATATGTTACAATTAGAGACTTTTTGGGATATCAGTAATGATCCATGATTTCCTTCTTAAAGGGTTATCTAAAAAAATCTGTCCTTCAGATTCCTAACAGATGATTGATATGGATTACACTTCAGAATTTTTTGGTGACCACCATTATTCCCTAGGGAAATGCAAGTGGCCACCTATTTACTGTATACGCCAATTTAGAAAAAATAGGTAGTTTATTTTAATGGCTGACGATGTAATAGATTGATCAATGCTCTGTGTAATTAAATCTATTCCCTGGTTCAACAACAGGTCTCAAGTGAAGAGTCCCCTTTATGACACCCATACGTTTTAAAAATATAAAGTGAATGGCAATTAATTTAAAACTCTGTATGAATCAGTACTACAAGTGATAATAAAATAATAATAATAATTCTTTATTTATATAGCGCACACAGATTACGCAGCGCTGCACAAAGCATGTCAAATCGGTCCCTGTCCCCATGGGCTCACAATCTAAACAACCTAACAGTATGTTTTAGAGTGTGGGAGGAAACTGGAGTACCCAGAGGAAACCCACGCAAACACGGAGAGAACATGCAGATGTTGACCTGGGTGGGATTGGAACCCAGGACCCCAGTGCTGCAAGGCAGAAGTGCTACTCACTCAGCCACCGTGCCGCCCTAAGTGATATAAGTAAGGCTGTAATACATTTTTTTGAAAGAATAAAGCCTCTTTCTTTACTTCTCAGACTACTTTTTTCCTCACCTCCTGATTTTTTAACTGTTTATTCACTCAGAATTGCCTGCTAAATCCATTGTGAGAGATATGGTACACTTCAGTATAATAGGGACATCTGAATCTCAAAGATGTCTATGCAGCAAGGAGGGAAATTAAATCGAGAAACTGAGATGAGGAAAAACTGCTTAAGCAGAGGCAAGGTGAGACATGGCTTCAGCTTCTGGTAAGCATCAAGCCCTACCACATTGATACCAATATGGTCAGCACACTTCTATAAACTCCATCCAGCTGCTCCTTCTCTTTGTGTATGGGAGTTAGGTAAGCAGATTCTCCATTTTTCTTCAAATGTTCTTACATTTTTCCTCATCAGGAGCTTCCTCTAGCAGATGACATTACCAAGCGGCTGTGTAGTGGAGATCATAGTGTGCAAGAGTAAGCAAGTGAGTAAGTAAGTGTAAGTTTTTAAGAAAGGCTTTAAAAATTACACATTTACATAATTCTGAAGCCTTCTAAAAGCAGGGCATAAGAAACTAAAAGAAGAAAAGATCCTGCCAGAGAGGGCACACATCAGTAGGTCAATGTGCTTGGTTTACACTCCTTCATCCTGGTTGCATATATCCTTAAGAGGTCTTCTAGGAATTCAGTAAATGGCTTCCCCGGACACATGGGACATCACTTTTTCTGACCATAGGATGTCACTTCATTTTTTTGGTCCAAAGAGGCCACTCATTGGTTAATGCAGGTCCCGTGGCTCCCTGGACCTCCCGGCTGGGTGCAGGGTCAAAAAAATGAACATTCATGGAAAACCTCTTTTAATTTCAAAGGGGCAGATTTACTTACCCGGTCCATTTGCGATCCAGCGGCGCGTTCTGCCGGGATTCACTAAGGTAGTTCCTCCGACGTCCACCAGGTGTCACTGCTGCGCTGAAGTTCATCTGAATGAAACGAAGTACACCAAGCCAGGCCGGGTGAAGGTAAGTGTGTGTAGAAGCGACAACTTTTTTATTTTAAAATGCGGTGGTTTTTCTGAATCTGTCGGGTTTTCGTACGGCTATGCCCCCCCAATTTCTGTCGCGTGCAAGCCGGCGCCAATGCACCACAATCCGATCGCATGCGCCAAAATTCCGGGGCAATTCAGGGAGAATCAGCGCAAAACGGAAAAATTCGGATAAACCGCCGGAAAAATGCGATTCGGGCCCTTGGTAAATGACCCCCAATGTCTCAATTGCTAAAAGTAAAACTACTTGCTTTATAGATTTGTGAGAAATGTACAGCTTTTTCCACAGATGATATAAATTACCATAATTTTAGGTTTCAAGTTGTTTCATCACAAAAAGACAAATGTGCAGTGGTGGATCCTCCATATACACTTATACAAGGATACTATAAACCAGTGATGGCGAACCTTTTAGAGGCCGAGTGCCCAAAATGCAACCCAAACCCATCTGACTTGAAGTGAAGTGCCAACACAAAAATTTAACTAGAATAACAAGTTTTAATTAAAAAAACGAGCCATAGAGAGACGCCCCCCCCATATACGTAATATAGAATAAAATGCATACAGCTTGTCACCATGTAGTATAAAATGCATACAGAATGCCGCCATGTAGTATAAAATGCATACAGCTTATTGCCATGTAGTATAAAATACATACAGAATATATATATATATTTATATATATATATATATATTATATATATGTATACACATATAAACACCTACATATACACATCACATATACACATCACATACATATACACAGATAAACTTACTTTATTGTTCTCCAGGAATGCATGCAGGTTACGCTGTATGCCTTCTCCACTCCCACCTGGAGCGGAGGAGAGGGGGGCTACGGAGCGGAGGAGAGGGGGGCTACGGAGCGGAGGAGAGGGGGGCCACGGAGCGGAAGAGAGGGGAGCTACGGAGCGGAAGAGAGGGGGGCTACGGAGCAGAGGAGAGGGGGCTACGGAGCGGAGGAGAGGGGGGCTACGGAGCGGAGGAGAGGGGGGCTACGGAGCGGTAGAGAGGGGGGCTACGGAGCGGTAGAGAGGGGGGCTACGGAGCGGTAGAGAGGGGGGCTACGGAGCGGAGAAGAGGGGGGCTACGGAACGGGACAGAGGGAGCAGTGCAGTGCGGAGCGGACCGGGACAGAGCATAGCGGAGCAAACCGGGAGGGAGCAGAGCGGAGCGGCCCGGGATAATTACTGCGCATGCGCGGTTTCTATGGGAGCGACGGAAACTTTCAGCGCTTCCCAAGTTACCGCGCATGCGCAAAAACTCTGCGGTTCTGTCTATGGAGCGGCGCGTAGTTCCGCCGCTAGCATAGACAAATTTTTACGGGCAGCAGGCAGAGGCTTACCGGCGACGGTACGCGTGCCAACAGAAACGGCTTTGCGTGCCATCTGTGGCATGCGTACCATAGGTTCGCCATCGCTGCTATAAGCTGTAGAAATGTAGCCTGCAGTGTATCTTATTGCACATGTTCATCTACATGATCTGGGGACTCCAGCGTAAAGTAACTAGGTTACAGCAGAACAGACCTTTCTCCAACTGAAATTAGAACCAATGTTGACAGTATCTGGTAGAAAGAAGGCAAATGAAAGGTTAAGCACTTTGGACCATTTGATAGCTATTATTTCTAGAACACTGATATGAATCCATTGGGTATAAAATCAGTTCAAATACCAGTTTCCGAGGGCTTAAGCAGAGCAATATTAAACCTAGAGGAAAAGTCTAGAAATACACTTCAAAAATAATGAAATCCCCCTGGTGTAGGCTTACAGTTGCTATGTCGGCTTATATTTGGGATATAACAACTCTTTTTTCTATAAACCCTGAGATAAAGAATCTGTATTCTGCTCGGGTCAGAGCCTGGGAGACCAGTGCACTGTGTTAATAGGATCTGACACACAACTACTTATGTATATTTGACTCAATATAAAATGGGCTATTGGTTTTTAATATTGATGTAGTTAACAGCTATTTCAAATTGCATTACACTTTCCCACAAGACTTCATTAAAATGGCTTATATTACCAAACAGCAATGCAATGAAGATTCCCACTAGCAAAAGGTCTTGACTGATACTCAAAACAGCTTAGGATTTAAAAGCATTTACCAAGTCAAATGTAAGAGACTTGTCTATTGTGTTGTGTCTGAAGTTTTCCATTTACAACATTCTTTATACAAAAGTGTTGGCTGTCTGCATTTTATATTGCTTTGCACATCTATTACATATGTTGGAAAAGAATTCTTAGATACAAACCTTAGGTCTACAAATGTTAATGTTACCATTACCACATTGCTCTGGTCATAGCAATGTGCGAGGAACAGATAACAATAAAATTGTTTGTCTAGACCACAAATATCCAGGGCCATGTGTATACAGTTGCAAGCTCCCCAGGACCCTTTAAATCTGGTTATAATTCTTTTGAAAGTGAAAATTAAAGGGGGGGGGGGGTCATGAAGTTTGACTCACACTCATTGGGGCCCATTTACTAAGGTCCGTTTGCCAGTTTTCTGTCAGACTTTGCACGTTCTTTTAGGTTCAAACTGCTTACAGGTATTGAACAAGTGCCACATTTCTGTCGCATGCTACCGAGTCTGGTGCCCGCTGCACACAACGCAGGCAAACTGCACATAGTCGAGACTGCACTGTTCCATGTAAATTTGGCCCATTTAGTCTGCACCTAAACAAAATGTGAATATCTTTTAAGAGTCTTCCCTGTTAAAGGGATATGTGACTCATCTGGAACAATGGTTTCTAGGCTTTTATTTGGACAGGGCTAGTGTTTAAATAACAGCTAGCACTGGAAATACATACGTCATTGATAGCTGAATTAGTAGGAACAATATGATGTGTTATGGGGAACAGTATGGAACAGTATAGTTAGCTTTTTATGGGGAACACTATGGCTGGCTCTGTTATAGGGAACAGTATTTTTGGCAGTGTTATGGAGAACGCTATGGCTGGCTCTGTTATGGAGAGAACTATGGCTGTTATTTGGAGAATAATAACTATAATTGGTTTTTATATAATGCCATCATATTCCACAGTGGCTTATGGGAACATTATGGCTGGTATGTTATGGAAAGAACTATGCACACAGCAGTGCTTATGTTCAACATTATTGTTTGCTTTGTTAAGGGGAAGACTATGGCTGCCTTGATTAGGGGGGCACTATTGCTGTTATGGGGAGAACTGTGGCTTGGACTATTTGGGGGAAAACTATGCAATGGGGAGCAGTATTGCTGACTCTGTTGTAAGTAAAACCATGAATGGCTGTTACGGGTTAACACCGCCAACACTCTTTTACGTTTAACACTATGGTTGACACTATAATTGGGAACAATTGGGGCTATGTCTGTGTTGTTCACCTTTAGCCAGATAAAAGTTATAATCCCCGTCAGGCCTCTAAAGGAACCTCAGCTATTAATACTGAACACTATATGTATGTAGCCTTGCTCTTTGGTGATGGGGGTATTTGGATATTTAGGTCCACTTTTGAAGCCCCTTAATATGGCAGGTTGGCTATCAGTGTTATAAAAAAAAACACTAATTAAGTGATCCATGATGTCAAATGTAGAAATAATTGAGTTTCTCATTTGCATTTCATTTAATTACCCCCAACCTAAAACTACTAAATGAATATTATTGGTGGATTCGGGTCCGGCCAGGATTCATCAAGGTAGTTCCTCCGACGTCACTGCTGCGCTGAAAAGCATCTGAACGCACTCAGGTTCACCGGGCCGGACCAAGTGAAGGTAAGCGCGTCCCAAGCGACACTTTTATTGTTTTAAATGCGGCGGTTTTTCCGAATCCGTCGGGTTTTCGCTCGGCCACGCCCCCCGATTTCTGTCGCGTGCATGCCGGCGCTGATGCGCCACAATCCGTTCGCGGGCGCCAAAATCCCGGAACAATAAAGGGAAAATCGGCGCAAATCGGAAATATTCGGGTAACACGTCGGGAAAACGCGAATCGGGCCCTTAGTAAATGACCCCCAAAATGTTTTAGCATGGCAGTACAGTCTCACATGGCTACCTTACTGAATGACAGATTCAGCACCAGGAACAGCTCCTATGGAACAAGCCCTTCACTGACACTGTCCTATTAGCCCATCATGTACAGTAGCAGTGAGTAATGTAATGTGACATTTACTGCTGGAGGGTCCATAATGTCACCCAGACAAGTCCTAAAGTTCTGTTAATTAGTTTGCAGCAGGATCACTGCAGTCCTAGAGCTGGTGCACAGACAGTAATGCTCCATGTCAGTGCCTGACTCTTATTACATTGTATGGGAAGATGGTTCTGCAGACCCTTATCCATATAAATATTTAGACAATATCTATGCACAGGACTCATTTCATTAAGATCAAATTCTCATATTTCATTTAATTGACTTAAAGCCCTTCTCAAACATCTTGGTGCAGCAATGTGCATAGGAGAGAGTAAATTCTGTCCAGATTGCAATCCCAATTATCAATTTACCTTGTGACACAGCGAACACGGTGTCTGTATGGCTTTCATTATATGCTCAGTGATCTGCTGAGCTTAGGATGACAAGTCTTCAGGCTCTCCACCACATCTCTGCTAACAATCTGTGCTTGCTGGATGTTGCTGACCTGATTTTGCAATAGCAATGCCCCTCCCAGCTCAGTAACAGCACCATGTGATGACAGAGCCCTTCCCAAATAAAGTTGAACATATATCTGCTTTGATATCTGAGAGTGTTGGATTGTGGATCTCTTCCAGTCTGCAGCAAAACTTTCAGTGCAAGATTTCCAGGCAGCGGATCTCTCACTGCAGTTCAGAAGATGAAGAGCATCTAGGAAAGATCTGCACTACTGACAGGTACATGACCAATTTTATTACTTAGCATTGAGACCTGCTTCATTGTAAGAATGGCTCATAGATATCATGCAAGTCATCTGCATGCAATTTACATGTCAGCACAGTGATTTTTAGTAGGAGACTCTGTTAATGCATTTTCTTCCTCTGTTATTCAAGATGGATTTTAAAGGTCTTGAGTGCCCTGAGACCACAATGAACAGATATCTGTCTAGTGCCTATGACTGTAATGAAATGCTTAATTACTAGCCTTCTAGCCCAGGTCCATCTGCAATACTAAGTATGTAAGAAGCTCCTGCAGATACATTGCAGTAGACACTCTCAGCTCAATAAATCATCACAGGAATAACTTATGCTGCATATAGCACGTAATGTATACCATGCAATGAGATACATGACTCATGGGTAAGGTGTTATAATAACTAGAAGTGACGAAAAAAAAATCTTTTTGTTTAAATTCCATTGGGAATGACAGAGAACAGTCAATTAACCCCTAGGATGCCAGATATGTCTTGTGTGCATTGATGCAGCCAGGATTATTATTAGACTATAGATCGTCCTTAGAAGTACAAAATAGGTTTTTCTTGTGTCTAATAATGATGAATGTTTATTGTCCAAACTGACTGGAACAGAAACACTCTGCAGACCTGAGACTGACCACAGAAAGGGCTGTATATTACATAAAGGCAAACAGGGCACATGGCTACAACAGCATAGCTTGTCACTGTGCCAGAAATGTATATTTTACTTGTGGAGGGGGTGTGGTACATGTATGATGCTTGGAAACTAAGTTTAGTCCTTTATCTCTTAGTAAAATAAAAAATGCATCATGATAACAATAAGTCTTCAGGATGTTATATAAAAATAGATCAGTGACTAAATATTTCCCAGCCATACAATTGGTCTGTGTCTTTGTTTTTTAAATTGATGTATCCCTAACTTCTCCCCTGATAGAATCCCATGCAAACGTATATGTATACAGTACAGTGAATGTTATGTAATCCACATCCACAATAGTGTCAATATTTATTTGAGAGAACAATACTGACACATAGAAGACCATCTCATTTATATGCAGCTGGCAGGACACTGTCATAACTGAGATGTCAAGAAATTTAATATAATGCATTACATGAAATGAGATTTTTTTTCCAATTGTATGCAGACCAGAGAATAGCTAAGTACACAGATGTAAAGTCAGGTTTTATACTTTTCAGATACTGTACAAGAAAATAGCAATTAATGCATTCACTGCTAAAAATAAATAAAGCCCAGGCTGCCAGCATTCAGAAAGCATCTGTTACCTTCAGGATCACTATTATCACATGTCACAAACTTAGCATGGTACAGCCATGTCCACAATATTCTGTATGAGGGCAACATGTACTTGAATTTTCCTATATCTTGCACATGGAGACATACAGTGGGTGCAGAATGTATTCAGACCCCTTTAAATGTTTCACTCTTTGTTTCATTTTTTTTCATTAATTTATTAAACAAGAAAACTGAAATATCACATGGTCATAAGTATTCAGCCCCTTTACTCTGTATTGACTAGAATCACCTTTTTAACTAGTACAGCCAACAGTCTTCTTGGGAAAAATTAAAAAAGGTTTTTTACACCTGGATTTGGGGATCCTCTGCCTCTTACTTGCAGATCCTCTCCAGTTCCCTCAGGTTGGAAGGTGAACATTGGTGACGATAGCCATTTTCAAGTCTCTCCAGAGATGATCAATTGGGTTTAGGTCAGGGCTCTGGCTGGGGGAGTCAGGAATTGTCACAGAGTTGTTCTGAAGCTACTGCTTTGTTATTTTAGCTGTGTTGGAAGGTGGACCTTTGGCCCAGGCTGAGATCCAGAGCACTCTGGAAGAGTTTCATCCAGGATACTTGGCCGCATTCATCTTTCCTTCAATTGCAACCAGTAGTCCTCTCCCTGCAGCTAACAAACACGACCATAGCATGATGCTGCCACCACCATGTGTCATTGTTGGGGTTGTATTTGGCAGATAATGAGCAGTGCCTGGTCTTCTCCACACATATCGCTTAGAATTAACACCAAAATGTTCAATCTTCATCTCATCAGACCAGAGAATCTTATTTCTCATAGACTGGGAGTTTTTCATGTGTTTTTTTGCTAACCGTATGAGGCTTTCATATGAGGAGAGGCTGCAGTGAGAGTTGACTTTGTGAAACTTTCTCCCATCTCCCTACTGAATCTTATCTCTTCTCCCATGATTGCTTAGTTTGGCAGGTTGAGGAAGAGCTGTGGTCGTTCCACACTTCTTCCATTTAAGGATTATAGAGGCCATTGTGCTCTTAGGATCCTTGAGCACTGCAGAAATTCTTTAATAACCTTGGGCAGATCTGTACTTTGCCACAAGTCTCTGAATTCCTTGGGCAGTTCCTTAGACCTCATGATTATCATGTGTTCCAAAATGCACTGTGGGCTATAAGGTCTTATAAAGACAGGTGTGTGTCTTTCCTAATCAAGTATAATCAGTTTAATTAAACACAGCTGGACTCTAATGAAGGAGTAGAACCATCTCAAGGAGCATCAGAAGGAAATGGACAGCATTTGAGTTAAATGAGTGTCACAGCAAAGTGTCTGAATACTTATGACCATGTGATATTTCAGTTTTTCTTGTTTAATAAATCAGCAAAAGTATCTACATTTCTGTTTTTTTTACTGGCAAGATGGGGAGCAGAGTGTACTTTAATGAGAACTTTTCATCTTACCAACTGGCTGCAGTGAAACAAAGAGTGAAAAATTTAAGGAGGGCTGAATACTTTCCATTCCCACTGTATATATATATATATATATATATATATATATATATATATATATATATATATATAACACTAGGAGGTAGTGTTGTTAATTTGTAAATTTGCTTGTGAATTATTTGGATACGGATTCTGATGTGTCCTTACAATGTATGGCACAGACGTATCTCTCTGTATACCTATAAAGTGGTATACGTCTACTAGGGACCCCTCTGAATGGGATTGGCTGGTGCAGATGAATGGGGTGTTCCCCAGTGATGTCACTGTCCTAATATGGACAGTGACATCACTGTGCGATGTCTTTCCATCCTTCTTTTTTGGACAGACAGAGACTAGCATATGAGCTCAGCCTGAGGCCTATCTCACAGCTCCATTACTTTCTATGGGCTCATGTTCATACCTTGTGTGTGCCATGCCATGAACATGCTGATTGCCTGCAAAAAATAAGGCAAGACCTATTCCTGTCCATCTTTACTGCCCGGGTGGAATTTTTCTATTGACATCAGTGGTGTGAGCTGCACATACCCCGCTGCTTATGCACATACCCCGTTGCTTATGGCCTGCAAACTACATGAATGTATGCATTTAAACCTTTAACAACTTGTGAAATATTATTATGGCACACGTCTGTTAAGGGAGTATGGAAATGGCTCACAGGTTGAGCCCTCTCATACGACCCAGGTGTTTTCTGCATATTGTAACACCCGTGATCTGTGCTGGATTTGTTTGTTACTCCACATGATGTCATCGGGAGGCAACGATCAGTTGCCTGGCAACCTAGAGACTCCAGGACCTGTCATTGCTGAAGATCTGTGACAGTGAGCCAGTGCCAGAACACTTTTACAGATCTATATGCACATTATCCATATACAGTCGTATTGCAGTATTTGGTAGTTGCAATCAGACTCCATAGGGTTAAAGTACCCCAGTGGGTTTAAAAAATAGTAAAAATTAAAAAAGGTTCAAATCAACCCCCTTTCCCTAGAATTGAAAATAAACAAATAAAATCATTAACATGTTAGGTATCACCATGTCTTAAAACTCAGGATTATTCCCGCCATTTAACCGTGTAGCGCAAAATATCTCTATCACCATTTTCCCCCCATTTTGCAACACATAAAATATTTTATAAAAAGTGGTCAAAAGGTGGTACAATACCCAAAATAGTACTAATGAAAACATCTTATCTGGCAAAATACGCCATACACCAAAGTACGAAAACATTATTAGCGTCAGAAGATGACAAAATTGAGAATTATATTTGTACGAAAGGTGTTCATTTTTTAAAAAAGAATTAAAACGAAATAAAACCTTCAGAAATTTGGCATCTCATGATCATAAACCCAAATTCCTTTATTTCACCAATTTCACCAGATTTGGAGTTTTTTCCTGCCGGTACACGGCATGGAATGATAATTACAGGAAAAATGCAACAAAAAATGTCCAAAGTACAAGTCAGAAGTCGGGTCAACACAAGGTTTTCAGAACCACAGAGCAAAAAGAGGAGTCACATTGTCTTTATTACATTTTTCCGCAATAGTCTGCATGATATTTATGAGTCCATTTTAATCTTAAACTGTCGAGCGAAGTGAAGAGTCATCTGGTATTAACTGAAATTCTATCTTCCAGTTACAGGGAGCATGTAATCAAAAATTGGCCTAATAAACCACTAGTCGTATGTAGTCAAGCAGTTGAACTACTTCTAGATCATGTTTCTTTCATGACCCAGCTTGGTAGCATCATCCAGAAAATCAACCTTGAAATAAGATGTATAAAGACAAGGAGGCAGATAGTTTAACATTAAAGTCAAGCTCTCACTGCCACTGAACACCTTCTTCCCTGTGATTGACATGAAGCGCCAGACTTCAGGAGATCAGGTCACTGATGTCCCTGGACACAGGACTATCAATTACAATAAGGGGGCATTTTAAAGCAGGGAAAGGTTGACTTCAGTGTTAATCTCTCCGCCTCCTTGACTTTATAAAACCAATTTATATCTCACTTCAAAGTAGATTTTATGGATGATGCCACCCCACTAGGACATGAAAGAAACAATAACTAGAAGCTGTTCAACTGCTTGACAAAATACTACCACAAATGAAGGGTGCCCAAATACACAGGGTGGTTTGGTAAGCAGTCACACATGAAAAAACATGGATAGAATCCAGAAATATTGCACATGAAGACAAAGCACTACAATACACCCTCATTACGTAGAACATCCCTCAGAGAAGACTGGTGTAAATAAGGTTGCATTTGATACCCTGGATTGGATAAAGAGTTTTTTTTTAATGATGTGGCTCTGTTTTGTTCCAAGCTACGTGTGAAGGTAATGATTGTGTGACAGAAGCAGATTAGGGAATTGTTCTGTAATTTGTAGCAGGTAATAAAGCAATAAGCACTGTCGGCATGTATCCATAAAGAGGTAGTTGATCTGAAGCAATTTAGATACTTGTTAATCCATTTACAATAATCCCTCCACTCATGGATGCTGCACTGCTCATTATAGCCATTTTATGCATAAAACCATAGCTTTTTAGTAGAAATACAGGTAGAAGACGAAACATTTTGCTTCAAATGCTTTTCTTAATTGAAGTTTTCAAACCGTGAAAAATACAACATAAAATATGGTAGTATAACAATAACATTAAATTTACTAGCAAGAAATGCATACAAAAGACAACACTCAAAAAAGAAATAGCAATTTCCAAAAAGTGCCCACCTTTGATGGGGCCAGACAACCATCTAATGTTTATGGGGCCTTTTAACTCTTCCCTGACAGAAGATGTCAGGAGAGATACAGTATGGAGCAGGTTGCTTTAGCATGCCCTATATTTTTGTGCTGCCAGAGATATCTGGCACTGGCATTCTTATCTCTCCAATAGCAAATCTTGTAATATATTTCATTAAGTGCCTTTCTTCTATGTGCCTGCTTCTTTCTCCTGTAGTGAGCAGTTTGTTTAAAAGCCTTTAGGGATCCAACCAACACAGTCAGAAGGGCAGATTCTTCAACTCTTTCCATAGCTTGAGAATATTTCACTTGATGACTGATTTCTGTGAGGAGATTTGACCTTCCAGAGACTCTCTGTAAAGAGTCAATTCATTACACACTTTATCAGGCTCCTTTATCTCCCAGCTGTCAGTAGAGAACAGGTCAGGAAGCTCATTTTCAGAACCATAAATGAGGAAGAACGGCAGAGGAAAAAAGAAGGTCAAAGGGATATATTTCTTTTATAAACTCTATATAACTGTAAGGATTTGAACCGGCATCCTTTGGCCTTCCTGGTCAGTTCTCTACCACTGTGGTATGTGGCCTGAGTTTTATACTTGTCTTTTTGTTATTGGTGTTTATGCATTACTTGCTGGGGTTTTTAGGTCACAGCTGTAGTAATTTATGTTATCCTATCAGGAGTGGCCAGGTTCCATTTAAGTCTGGTTTTGTCATTCAGTATTTCCTAGGTATTGTTGTATCTGCAGCTCTGTTCTGTTGAAACATTCATACTTACTTAGTAGCTTGTTAATTTGTCTGTGGTGAGGGGTTCTGATGTTTGTCTGTTCTCTTGTCTGCACTCCACTCCACTCCACTTTCCTGTCTGTTTCCCTTTGTCTGTGTTTATTTAATTGTAAGTTCCTTGTGGATCTGCTCTGGTTGTTACCTGTTATTTTGGAACTCCCCATCGCCCTTCTTCCTGTATTCAGTCTTGGTAGTGTGTTTGTGTGCATGCTGGGATTGCTTGTTCTCCAAGTTTTACTAGCAGCGATCTTTTCGCTAGGGGAGGTGCTAAATTTAGTACTCCAGATCCTAGAATCCTTTAGTCCTTTCCCTACTTTTTGGATAGGTCTTTGTGTTCAGAGAAATAGAGGTTGTCGGGTCTGGGGCTAGACAGGGGAAGCTGACCATTACCCACAGGCAGGGACCGGCTTAGTCATTTTCCCTTCCTTGTTTCTCTAGTTCTTGGTTCTTTCTCAACACATTTTTCTGCATCCGTGTGAACTGTGACAACTTCTATTATCTACCCTATATATTTATGGAAGTTTAGTTTAGACTATGTATATATGCGCATAAAGGAGTTGGGGGAACGTGCTGCGTTTCTATATTATAAAAAGAAAATGTACTTAAAATGTACTTAAAACACTTAAGATAAATTTGAAAACTAGCAGGTGAAGCAGCAGCCATTAGGTCAATTATTTATCTTATCCACAGGATAGGGATAACAAGGTGAGAGATCCGACAGCTGGGACCCCAGCAGCCTGAAGAATGGGGATCACTCACTCTCAAACATGGCTGGAACAACAGGACCAGCATATGTCCTTTAGCTCCATCCAATTGTAAAGAAGTTGTGAATTGCCAAGCACAGTGCTCAGTGTAAAATGATGTGCTTGGCAATTTCCAACACTACCATACAATTAAGTAGGGTTCAATGTTAGAGCCACAAAAATGATAAGGGGTATGGAGAGTCTTAGTTATGAGGAAAGAATAAAACAACTAGATTTATTTAGTCTGGAAAAGAGACGAATAGGAGGGGACATGATTAATTTATTTGAATATATGAATGGTCCATACAAAAAATATGGTGGTAAGTTGTTTCAGATTAAATCAAATCAAAAGATGAGGGGGCACTGTCTCCGTTTGGAGAAATCAAGGTTTAATCACTGGAGGCGACAGGGCTTTTTTACTATGAGAACTGTCAATCTGTAGAATAGCCTGCCTCAGGCGCTGGTCACAGCAGGGACAGCGGAGAGCTTCAAGAAGGGTCTAGATGCCTTTTTACACCTAAATAACATTGATGGTTATGTTATATAGAATTGTTTCCCCTAAATCCCTTGCTCATCCAATCCCTTTCGTTCCTTGGTTGAACTTGATGGACAAGTGTCTTTTTTCAACCGTATAAACTATGAAACTATGAAGTGGATCAACATGAGTTCTCCAGATTGCTGGAGGTCCCATTTTTGTGAAAGGTGGAGTTCCAGCAGTCGGAGTTACACAGATCAGCTTGTTATCTCCTTAAATGTGGGTTATCCACATCCAACTGTAAAGAAATTTACAGTCTGATTCATACCTTATAAAGTTGCATCACTGACTTAATCCACTTTGCTGCATGAAGCAGGATCTGGCCTTGTTACAGTTTTTAATGTTCTTCTTTTCCTAAAAAAAGATGTTTATGAAATATGGCAGTAAACTCAGAATGTGGTGGTGGGTGTGTTATTGCCTATGCAGCAGGAGCCTGGAGGGGCTCTGGCATTGCCCACAAAGCACTTGCATATTTTTAAAACATTTATTTTTAGGTAAAGGTGAACTTAAAAAACGGTTACAAGACCAGATCCTGCAACAAGTTGCAAAGTGGAAGCAGCCGCTATGAATCAGATATTAGATTTACTTTAATATATAGTATAAACATATGCAGATTTGGCTTTGAGTTTTGCAGAAAATTTCTACTCTCCCATTGAAACAGGGGACATCCAATGAAGATTAAAGAAGCATATTGACTTGCTATGGATTGTTTATAAAATAGTACTGTTTGACCGAACTTCCTTGCATATACCTCACTGCAAGCATTCACCCTTAAAGCATCACTTTTATGACAAATCCTAAAAACCAGGAAGCTTGTTCCTCATATATAGTGGGGGCACACACCCATGCAGAAGATTTATGTTCAGCCATGTGTAGCTTGGTTATGTACAGGAAAGATACAAGCTGAAATGATGTAGGTATTTATTTAATTGTGGAGGTGGTGAGAGGCTCTAGCCATTTGACAAACAGTATAAGGAGTAGAGCACTAATTTTATATCTTTGACTCTGTGACTTTGTGGCATATACGGGAGTATGCCGTATTAGTGGCTCCTCCATATTTTTATGTTACATTTTCCATCTTTCCTGGATATTTTATTATTTATTTCTGCATTTATTTAATTGTACATGTAGCTGTTTCTGGCATTTTAGGCTTCATCAGTGCAAAATATAAGTATCATAGCTCTGCAATCTAATGGTCACCGGGGAACGGAGAATCCTGAACATGCACAGAAATTGTGCAAAGAGTTAAATAACACTGTGATCTGCTAAACTATTCTAGCAAGGTATTTTTGTAATCCCGTTATAAATGGATTTTGAAAAACAGTGGTCAGAAAAAAATGTAAAAAACTGACTAAAAAGACTCAACCCATCCAGAGCTAAGATCCCTTCTTACCTTTGGGAAGTAAGGATGGACTGATTACCAGTAGTGTCCATGAAGCTACATGTATGAGTTATAGGTGTTAGATCATGTCTGCTGATGGTAGCAAACACTGCTGCAGGTGAAAACAACACATTTATAATGATTTCTATTGGGGAGTTTCATGTATAATTCAAGAGTTGTTTTCCAGAATGTCCTGACCAGTCTTCCAGCTCCTTTATGTCATCACATCTGTGAAATAATCTATTCAACAACGTTTTGCTGCTCATGCTACTTTTGGGCTCCAATTCATAATCCGCAAAGAGCTCACCTGTGCCAATTCAGTGTTACTTTTTGGGCTCCAATTCATAATCCGCAAAGAGCTCACCTTTGCCATTTATAATAGTGAAGTGGCAGAGAAAATGGAGTCCCCTAAAACAGTTTCTATAGTTATGACCCTATTTTTAAACTTTTCCACCTATAATGAGCTTCTCCAATAAATTATTGGCCATTGTCAAGTTCTTCCTTACTTGTTATTTTCCAAAGTCACTGGAAACACTAAACCTCAATGTCACACATCTTTAATGTGATTCTGTTTGTATCCAGGAATTAAGATGTATGTGCTAGGCAACCATTGCTAAGATGCAAGAAGCTGATGTTACGGAGAATTGCTGATCATAACAGGATGATGTGGGCTCAACACTTCATTACAGAGAGGGATCATCAGTTTAGATCAGTGCCATTAGTAAATCTTAATTGGCTATAATATTAAGCATTGCCATAATAACAACAATCAATTCTAATGTGTTAGTGAAATAGTTTGAAAACAGGTTTAAGTAAAATGAAAGATCAATGTGCAGGATACAGAAGCTGTTCTATTTTCAGCATGCTGAATGTGACACTCATTAAAATGTTAACAAGGAGAGAAAGTCTGTCACAGAACACTATGTTACTGGTCTATATCTCCAATGTTAAAGGGGACCACTGGTTCAAAAAAATATTTTCAAATACCTTGCAATTAAATTTTGAGTTAAAAACAGGAGAGACCCGCGCAATGTATCTGCATCAATAGCATAAAGAGGCTACTGAGACTGTGGACAAGAAAATTTTGGTGTATCACCCAGACAGAACATTGATTTTAGTGGGCATCATATAATTCCTTATATTTTATGTCCTGGTACTTTAAATATCAGATGAATGAAGATGAATCCCAAAATACCTATCGTCTGCTTCGCAGGGATGGACAGCATCTTAGTGGATAAAGTAGAAATACAGAGGGAGGAGAGGTGCAAAGCTAATAAATAACAATTACTATAATAGAATGGTTCAGTGGACCTCTGGCAATAGACAACTGAAATCATATCCCTAGGGATTATCTAGCAGGAACAGTTAGCTCAGCCACATACAGTATAACAACTGAACACTGGTGCACTATAGGGGGGATATCATGTGATCATTTATTTGGACAGAAACCTTCAAGTTAAAAGATAATCCCTTTAAAGATGTTATTTTATAGATGTGGCTCCACTGGTTTTACCATTCTAGGGCAATCAGTGCAATTCATTTCAGCACTCTCTATATTTTTTAGGTTCTTTAATGTTAGTTAATTGATCCTGGGGTGAAGACATCTTTAACATCAATTGATTTGTTGCCAGATTTCACTGTAAACGGAAGTAAATGGTAGTGCAATGTTCCATGACTTGCTTACTTGTATTGATGATTCACTTTAACTTTATCATTTCTTCTAGGTCCAAATAATGAATACAATGGAGAACACTTTATGTTCACCAGGTCTTGAAAGCATCTTTACAGATATACCATTATGAAGGATAACATATCCTTCCCATATTCATGTAACACTGTGGAGAAGAAAATGTCACCTTCAAGAATTCTTCCCCTACAGATGGATTCACCATATTAAACATTCTCCATATTTCAGTCTTGTGAGCCGCTTAGACATGAAACATAAGTCAACTCCTCCTTCTCCGGATCACGCATTGTCTATAAATATGTTATAAGAAGGTCAGAAGTGATTCCACTAAACACCAAGCAAATGTGAAAGTGGACTCTTGTATTTGTATCTTGCTTTGTTGGAGTTACAATTACCAATTGATCATTGGATATGGACCTCAGCACAGTGGAATTGTAATTTAGTCTTGAACCTACTTTGTTCAATACATTTGTTCCAATGAGGCCCCTGACTGACCCACCATCTCCTCAGCTATTTGAAAATGACTTTGAGCTGTTGTCAAAGCAGAATGTGACGGATGATATGGAGCTAGAACTTCTGGAAGGAGCTTTGTCCTCCACCCTTGTGTTGGTTGTACTGATGACTATTATCTTCACCTTGGTGGTGACCTCCTTACTGACTTACTGTTTCCACAAATGGAAGCTCAAAGCCAAGAAATTACAGAGAGCACAAGAGGAGTATCAAAGAGACCAAGAGAAAGTCATCTCCCCATGCACCTCTTGACTTCTGATGAAGAGAGTAATGTAATAACTAAGATTTATAGCGTGTGCTCAAGCAAAGACAATGCTTCATCTACAAAGCTTTGAGAACTAAGGTTCTTGTATTGATAGCTCGTCCTTCAGGACCTGGAGCACATTGATCAGGGGATCTACTCACCTGTATTTTATTCCCATTTATACAATGAACTAAATGGCTATGCTTATACATACTTTGTATAATAAATCCAGCAGAACCCTCATGTAAATGTAACACATTGCAGACGTGTATAATGGCTAATGGGTGTTTCAATGTCAGCTAAACTTGATTAACATTGTCACAATGAAGGTGACACAGAAACAGAAGGTGAAAACTTAGCTGACTACTAATGGCAGGTATTAAATCCACAAAGAACATTCTTTTATAACAAAGTGACAGTATTGTCGGAAAGACTGACATGTATTCAACTTTTGTTTTGTATTTGATAATTATTTCTTGCTTTGGTTGCTGTCTAAATTATCTACTGTATCCATTAAATAGGCTGGAATGTCTCATTTTCAGTATTTTTCTGCCTATGCTGCTAGTTCAATGTCACACTTTGAGATTTCAGTATTATTACAGTACAGTACAGTAACATACTACAGTTATTAGTAGCAGCCTTAAATGTTGTTCAACGTAATCAAAATTAAGTATTAATAAATCCGCAGCCTGGATGGAGTGTAGTTCAGTGTACTGTCATAAAGGTTTACAGGGAACGTGTCACTTATTTTCTTTACAACCAGAAATTGATCACTTTCTTTTAATCTGTATATTGTGATTGTAGAACATTTAGCAGCATTTGTTGATGTACCTACAGTAGTGATAGCTGGCTCACTGAGATATATGGAGAGGTTTATAGACATGGATGACATCGTACAGGGAGTGGGAGGAGATAAGCTGTAACATCATCTGTTGTCAGTAGTGATGCAATGAGTCAGTAATGTTATCTATACAGAGGTCATTGTGCAGGGAGATAGAGGAGATAAGCTGTGGCATCATCTGTTATCAGTAGGGATGCAATCTTAAGTCACCAGTGTTATCTGTGTAAAAATCACTGTATAGGGAGGGAGAGTAGGGAGCTGTGACATGTCTATCAGATGAATCCAGCATAGAAAAAAAATCCCTAAAGAATATCAAGTCCACTTGATTTAGGTTTTTTTAAATTAAATATAGATTGTAGCATAAAAACTTTTTGTAAAAATTATTGAAAGTCTTATTTTTATAACACATTCCCACATTACCATTAAACAGCTGCTTATTTCAAGAACAGCTGGACCTACACATTCAAGAACTACATTACCTATACTTTACCTTGTATAGGTAATGTAGTATATTATAGTGCACCTTCATACACGTCATAAGCTTCAATATAATTTGGTGAAGGTCTGGGATAGCTGTGTGTTAAGTGTAGAAATTAGGTTTCTCAGTAGATTTTTTTTTAGAGGAACAAGACGGCAATACATTTCAAAATCAGAATGATGTCTATATTAGGCCTACAAGTAAAAGGTATTTAATACACATGATCAAAACTGATCAAAAGTCCTTCCAAGTGGTGACCAGATTGGGTTAACAAGCATGAAAAACTTATGTACATATATAAATATGTATATACACTCACCGGCCACTTTATTAGGTACACCATGCTGGTAACGGGTTGGACCCCCTTTTGCCTTCAGAACTGCCTCAATTCTTCGTGGCAAAGATTCAACAAGGTGCTGGAAGCATTCCTCAGAGATTTTGGTCCATATTGACATGATGGCATCACACAGTGGCCGCAGATTTGTCGGCTGCACATCCATGATGCGAATCTCCCGTTCCACCACATCCCAAAGATGCTCTACTGGATTGAGATCTGGTGACTGTGGAGGCCATTTGAGTACAGTGACCTCATTGTCATGTTCAAGAAACCAGTCTGAGATGATTCCAGCTTTATTACATGGGGCATTATCCTGCTGAAAGTAGCCATCAGATGTTGGGTACATTGCTGTCATAAAGGGATGGACATGGTCAGCAACAATACTCAGGTAGGCTGTGGCGTTGCAACGATGCTCAATTGGTACCAAGGGGCCCAAAGAGTGCCAAGAAAATATTCCCCACACCATGACACCACCACCACCAGCCTGAACCGTTGATACAAGGCAGGATGGATCCATGCTTTCATGTTGTTGATGCCAAATTCTGACCCTACCATCCGAATGTCGCAGCAGAAATCGAGACTCATTAGACCAGGCAACGTTTTTCCAATCTTTTACTATCCAATTTTGGTCTTCTGCTGCTGTAGCCCATCTGGCTCAAAGTTCGACGTACTGTGCGTTTAGAGATGCTCTTCTGCCTACCTTGGTTGTAACGGGTGGCGATTTGGGTCACTGATGCCTTTCTATAAGCTCGAACCAGTTTGCCCATTCTCCTCTGACCTCTGGCATCAACAAGGCATTTCCGCCCACAGAACGGCCGCTCACTGGATGTTTTTTCTTTTTCGGACCATTCTCTGTAAACCCTAGAGATGGTTGTGCGTGAAAATCCCAGTAGATCAGCAGTTTCTGAAATACTCAGACCAGCCCTTCTGGCACCTACAACCATGCCACGTTCAAAGGCACTCAAATCACCTTTCTTCCCCATACTGATGCTCGGTGCGAACTGCAGGAGATTGTCTTGACCATGTCTACATGCCTAAATGCACTGAGTTGCCGCCATGTGATTGGCTGATTAGAAATTAAGTGTTAACGAGCAGTTGGACCTGTATACCTAATACAGTGGCCGGTGATTGTATATATATGGCAGATGAATTAAATGTGAATGTCCTGGTGGCATTACTCCTTTAAAGGGGTATTCCAGGAATCAGAATAATTCATATACAAGTGGGCACTCAAAATATAAGCTAATGTGTAATTAGTTGTTATTTAAAATTTTGCTCCCCTTAGCAAAAAATGCTGATGACATACACTGTAATGAAGAATTAAAATGCTACCGGCCCTTTAATCAGTCCGTTAATTTCCTCCGCGCGGTCCGTTGCAGAAAAGAAAATGGCCGCTGGTCACATGTCCACATCACATGTCCTGCACCTGCCTGGGCAGGTCATGTGATCACCACTATGTTTGGCCCTGGTCGGTTGGTTGCTGTGCATCCAGTATGGCCGGTGTTGTGGTGATGGCAGTTACACATCATTACTATGGTAACAGAGCAAGAAAACCTGTTACATCATCACTGTTAGCAGAGCATAAGTGGTAGGAGGAGTTACTGAGAACTAAAGGATCATGGAACTTGTACTTTCCAGTGGCGGCCATCTTAGTGATAACTCCACCTACTTTAGAGAGGCCATAAACTTTGTAAATCATAAAATCATATTATTTTAGCTCCGTTTTGTGACTAATGACATTGAGTATTGTTGTATTCATTTATTTATATCATCAAGGGTTTTTGTGTCAGACGTTCATATTCCCGGAATACCCCTTTAAGTAAAATCTACAGCTGCAATCTCAAAACAATTCTTTCCTGGTTTATATTTACACAAAAGTGTTCTGATGATTTCTTAATTTGTAATTTTTTATCTTTTTTCTCTTCTGCTACACCAACATTTTTAGGTTTAGTACCTGTTTTACAAGCTTGTCTACTATTTTCAATCACAACCAATAAGTCAGTGAATGTATCTCCAGGCTGTAATACATGATGTGGCCTCTGAAGGACTTTATTGGCCATTATTTTGGATCAGTATCTGTAATCCAAATCAAAGCAGGTTTAAAACACAGTAAATATATTTTCATTATACTTCTCTGAAGGATTCACTCTATTACAAAATGCTGAACATGGGAAAGTCGCCTAGAGTTCAGGATTAGTGTACAAAGTATAAAACAAATCTATGTCCAATAGTAGCAGTAGGAATGTTGTCACTTCATTTAGTGTCATTAATTCTCTCAAGGAATACAGTTAATTTGTACAGTGTGTGCCATGCACTGATGGATGCGCATCAGCCTGCACTGCTGCAAGAGAGAAGAGGAATGGCTGGGATCCCTGGGTGAGGCGAGTACAGAGTTTTTTGTTTTCGTTTCATTAAAGGTGTATTTCCTTTTCAGCAAATAAATGTTATTATATGTATGATGAAAAGTTGTACAATATTTCAATATGCTTTCTGTATAAATTCCTCAAGGTTTTCTAGATCACTTCTTGTTCATTCTATGGAAAGCTTTTATGTTTACTTCCATGGCCCGAAACCTGTCCATGGTCATACAGGTGCATGGCTCGCTTGTGTCATACAGAGTAATCAGAGCTGTTTTATATAACGAGCCGTGCACCTGTGTGACCATGGTCAGATTTCTGTCCACTGGATGTAAACATAGAAGCTTTCTATAGAATGACAACAAGCGGAGGTCTAGAAAACCCTGAGGAATTAATACATTAAGCGGGTGTCTGCTGACATTTCATTAAGGGGGTTGTTATGAGAATTTCTTTAAATGTAGAATACAGTAAAATCTACTTAACTCCTCCTGCTCTATAACATGCTACCTTCAGATAGAACACCAAGTAGAAAGTGCTCTGCTACCCCTGCAAATAAGTCCCTATATAAAACATTCCCAGCTCCTCCTGCTGTAAAAATACAGATGGCTCCCTATGTGCAATCTGTTCATCTCCTGCTCTATAACATTCTGCATGTAGATAGGATAATATGTAAAATCTGCTCAGCTCCCCCTACTCTATACTCCCTGCAGACAGGAATCTATGGACAATCTGTTCAGATCCTTCTGCTCTATAACATAATGCCAGCAGATTCGCCTCAATTTTTTGGTGATGGATTTGTTGTTTATTTCTATATTTATATTTACACAAGATGATGTACTAGGCAGTCAAGCAACCCTCAATGCAACCCAATACAGCTTACATAAGGGAGATTCTGGACAGCAGCTGGAACTGCTGATTATAAATTAAGAAAAAATTTTAAACAAATTTGAAAATAGCAGAATGATATGTACTGTTTCCTTGGACTTGATGACTAGAAAAGTGGTCACTTACAAGGGTTAGGTGCCAGTAGACACCTGGCATGAAAAGTCAGTTCCTTGGACTATATTAATGGGGCAGTTAGTTAGGGCAAAGTAGGATTGAATTGGGCAGTAATTCCTTACAGAGATGTCTGAAGCCACCAAGCTCTGACAAGCTCTGAGATGAAAATATACTTGTCAAACCAATGATACCTCCAAATCACTGACTGGCCCATCCTGATGCGATATCCATCTGGTCCTTCTTACATTTTTAGTGTATCAGAAGACATGTATATATTTCCTTGATAAAAACAACCACGGAAATCTTTTAGTATAATAATACACCTTATGGACAATAACATCCGGTCCCAGCTATGAATTATTAAAGATAACCATATTGAGCTTGGTTTTGAGATGAATTTTTTTGCCTGTTAGATATTCCACTATCAAAAGTGAGTGCTATAAGAACAAAGCAGGTTCACCCTGTGCAGAGGCGCCCAGTGTATAAGAATTGCCAATGCTCTGCTGACTCAGTGACGGAACAGTTCCCAACCTCCTTGGACACAAAGCTGTGCCATAAGCTTTACAGCATGGCTTTATATGGCCAATGTGAATGTTGCTGAAGCTGCTTGTCGGCACTATGCCAACTGTAAACCATGGTGATTGAGGGATACTGCTAGAACAGAGATTGCTCTTTCATCCAACCTCACTGCCTTGAGAAAGCGCCGGCAGGCGCAAAACGGCCCGTCGGCTTTGCGGCACTGTGTGTCCCCCCTGTGTACCTTTCACATGCTGGTCTGAAATACTCAGACCAGCCCTTCTGGCACCAACAACCATGCCATGTTCAAAGGCACTCAAATCACCTTTCTTCCCCATACTGATGCTCGGTTTGAACTGCAGGAGATTGTCTTGACCATGTCTACATGCCTAAATGCACTGAGTTGCCGCCATGTGATTGGCTGATTAGAAATTAAGTGTTATCGAGCAGTTGGACAGGTGTACCTAATAAAGTGGCCGGTGAGTGTATATGAATTGCACATCATCTAGGCCAGGGATGCGCAACCTTTTTTGGTCCAAGGTCCAATTTGTTTTGACACTCAACTTCAAGGTACTGCACTAATAAACAGCACTATACAAGCACCAACTAGCACACTACAGTGCAACTACCATAGAACAGGACTAGAGATGAGCGAACATACTCGTCCGAGCTTGATGCTCGTTCGAGCATTAGCGTACTAGAAACTGCTCGGTGCTCGGACGAATACTTCGCCCGCTCGAGAAAATGGCAGCTCCCGCCGTTTTGCTTTTTGGCGGCCAGAAACAGAGCCAATCACAAGCCAGGAGACTCTGCACTCCACCCAGCATGACGTGGTACCCTTACACGTCGATAGCAGTGGTTGGCTGGCCAGATCAGGTGACCCTGGGATAGACTAGCCGCTGCCCGCGCTGCTCGGATCATTCTGTGTCTGGATGCCGCTAGGGAGAGAGCTGCTGCTAGTCAGGGAAAGCGTTAGGGTGTTCTATTACAATAGTGTTAGGCAGGAGTGATTCAACAAGAACCCAACAGCCCTTCTTAGGGCTACAATAACGTTATACTTTTTTTTTTTTTGTTTGCTTGTGGCTGGGCTTGCTGGCACTAGTAGTGCAGCTAGTACCATATTGTGAGGAATTTGCAGGGGGACTTGCTACCGTTGTGTTTAGCTCTTAGTGACACACATATCCACCTCAAACACCAAAGTGGGAAAATTTATTAGGGGTTTGATTTCAATTAGGCACAGTCTGGCAGTTTCTTTTTATTTTACGTTTATTTTTTCATAACTCAGCGTCATCTCATCAGTGTGCTTTCATACTTGGCTAGAAAATAGCCAAAGGAGAATCCAAACGGCTTACTTACGCCTACAATAGCGTTATATATATTTTATTTCTGGTTGATCTGCTGGTGGCTGTCCTTGCTGCAGTGCATATACTAGCCAATTGTGAGGAATTTGGAGTGAGACTTGCGACCGCTGTGTTTAGCGCTTAGTGACGCACATATCCATCGCAAAGACCGAAGTGGGAAAATTTATTAGGGGTTGGATTTCAATTAGGCACAGTCTGGCAGTTTCTTTTTATTTTACGTTTATTTTTTCATAACTCAGCGTCATCTCATCTGGCATAGCAGTGTGCTTTCATACTTGGTTAGAAAATAGCCATAGCAATAGGATAGCATTGTTTGGTTTTAAAAACTAAAAAACACAAAAAAAAAACTAAAAAACACAAAAAAACACAAAAAAAAGTAAAAAAAAAATTAAAGTTATAACTTTCATTTTCAAAATGTTTAACCCGAGGGCTAGGGGTAGAGGACGAGGGCGGGGACGTGGGTGTCCAACTACTGCAGGGGTCAGAGGCCGTGGTCCTGGGCGGGGTGAGACACCACCTGCTGATGAGGGAGCAGGGGAACGCCGCAGAGCTACACTCCCTAGGTTCATGTCTGAAGTTACTGGGACTCGTGGTAGAGCACTGTTGAGGCCAGAACAGTGTGAACAGGTGATTCGTGGATTGCCGACAATGCTTTGAGCAATTTGTCCACCAGTCAGTCTTCCACGCAGTCCACCCATGTCACCGAAATCGGCACTCCTCCAGCTCCTGCACCTCAGCCTCCTCCCCCCCAGTCTGCCCCCTCCCAGGAAAATTTGGCATTTGAACTGGCATACTCTGAGGAACTGTTTTCTGGACCCTTCCCACAGTCACAAACCACTTGTCCGGTTGCTGCTGAGCAATTTTCCGATGCCCAGGTTTTCCACCAGTCGCAGTCTGTGGGTGATGATGACCTTCTTGACGTAGTGGAAGAAGTGTGTAAAGAGGTGTCCGACGATGAGGAGACACGGTTGTCAGACAGTGGTGAAGTTGTTGTCAGGGCAGGAAGTCCGAGGGGGGAGCAGACTGAGGGATCGGAGGATGATGAGGTGACAGACCCAAGCTGGGTTGAGAGGCCGGGTGAACACAGTGCTTCTGAGACGGAGGAGAGTCCTCGACCAGAACAGGTTGGAAGAGGCAGTGGTGGGGCCAGACGGAGAGGCAGGGCCAGAGCAGGTGCATCAGCGCCAAATGTGTCACGTAGTGAAGCTCCCGCGGCGAGGGCTCCCGCGGCGAGGGCTAGATTTTCAGAAGTCTGGAGGTTCTTTAAGGAAACACCGGATGACCGACGGACTGTGGTGTGCAACCTTTGCCAAACCAGGATCAGCAGGGGTTCCACCACTACTAGCTTAACTACCACCAGTATGCGCAGGCATATGAATGCTAAACACCCCACTCAGTGGCACCAAGCCCGTTCACCTCCGGCCGTGCACACCACTGCTCCTTCCCCTGTTTCAGCTGATAGTCAGCCCCCTGCTCAGGACCCTGGCACAAAAACCCCATCGTCGCCTCCACGATCCTCCACAGCATCCACCAGTGTTCAGCTCTCCATACCCCAGACGCTGGAGCGGAAACGGAAATATAGTGCAACCCACCCGCATGCCCAAGCCCTTAATGTCCACATCTCCAGATTGCTTAGCCTGGAAATGCTGCCCTATAGGCTAGTAGAGACCTGACCAACGCCGTTTCTGACAAGGTCCACCTGACCACGGACACGTGGACGAGTGCTGCCGGGCAGGGCCACTATATATCGCTGACGGCCCATTGGGTTAACTTGGTGGAGGCTGGGACCGAGTCTGACCCTGGGGCTGGTCATATACTGCCGACGCCGAGGATTGCAGGGCCTACCTCGGTCCAGGTCTTTCAGGCCTACTATGCCTCCTCCTCCTCCCACCCCTCCTCCACCTCCTCCTCCGAACTACCATCCGTGGGCATGCCGCCATCAGTCGGTAGCTCTAGGCACAGCAGCAGTGCCGTCGCTAAGCGACAGCAGGCGGTGCTCAAACTGCTGAGCCTAGGCGATAAAAGGCACACCGCCCAAGAGCTATTACAGGGCATCACGGCGCAGACTGATCTGTGGCTGGCACCGCTGAACCTGAAGCCAGGCATGGTTGTGTGTGACAACGGCCGTAACCTGGTGGCGGCTCTGCAACTCGGCAGACTGACACATGAGCCATGCCTGGCCCATGTGTTAAATCTGATAGTTCAGCGTTTCCTCAAGACATACCCCAATCTGTCTGATTTGCTCACGAAGGTGCGCCGCATCTGTGCGCATTTCAGGAAGTCCAGCACAGATGCTGCCACTCTCAGGGCAGCGCAGCGCTGCCTCCAACTGCCCGCTCACCGACTGTTGTGCGACGTGCCCACGAGGTGGAATTCAACATTAACCATGTTATGCAGAGTTTACCAGCAACGCAGAGCGATTGTAGACTGCCAGATGTCAACTTCCACCAGAACTGGTAGTCAGGTCAGTCAGCTTCCTCAAGTCTACAATGAGGAGTGGACGTGGATGTCTGATATCTGTCAGGTGCTGAGTAACTTCGAGGAGTCAACACAGATGGTCAGTGGCGATGCCGCCATCATCAGCCTCACCATCCCGCTGCTTGGCCTGTTGAAAAACTCTCTGATCAGCATGAAGTCGGAAGCTTTGCGCTCGTCACAAGCGACGGGGGAAGAAGATTCCCTTGTTGATAGCCAAAGCACCCTTAGGTCTGTTTCTCAGCGCATATCGGAGGAGGTGGAGGAGGATGAGGAGGAAGAGGAGGAGAATGTTGGCGAGACACAAGAGGGGACCATTGTTGAGTCCTTCACTGTTCAGCGTGTATGGGCAGAAGAAGAGGAGTTGGAGGAGGAGGAAATGGACAGTCAGGCCAGTGAGGGGAGTGAATTCTTACGCGTTGGTACTCTGGCGCATATGGCAGATTTCATGCTAGGCTGCCTATCCCGTGACCCTCGCGTTCAAAGAATTTATTCCAGCACCGATTACTGGGTATTCACTCTCCTGGACCCACGGTACAAGCAAAATCTTTCCACTATTTCCCTTCTGACAGCGCTAGCGGCAGAGTGCGTAGTTCTGCGGGACAAGTAGCGAGGGAGAGTAGGCGAGCAGGCAGCTTGTCCAGCACTGGCAAGGGTACGCTTTACAAGGCTTTTGCCAGCTTTATGTCACCCCAGCAAGACACTGTCACCTGTCCCCAGTCTCGGCAGAGTAGGGCTGATCTTTACAGAAAGATGGTGAGGGAGTACGTAGCTGACCATACCATCGTCCTAAATGATCACACAGCTCCCTACAACTACTGGGTTTCAAAGCTGGACATGTGGCACGAACTGGCGCTGTACGCCTTGGAGGTTCTTGCCTGCCCTGCCGCTAGCGTCTTGTCCGAGCGGGTTTTCAGTGCAGCTGGTGGCATCATCACCGATAAGCGTACACGCCTGTCGACTGACAGCGCTGACAGGCTGACGCTTATTAAGATGAATAAAGCCTGGATTTCTCAGAATTTCCAATCTCCACCAGGTGAAGGAAGCTCAACCTGAATAATTTATCCACTCCTCCTCCTCCTCATTTTCCTCCTTCTCCTCCTCTTTGTACACTAAAGCAGAGGAAACTGGCTATTTTTTGACAGGGCCCACTGGCTCTAGCTATAGTACTTTATGCATTTAATTTTTCTGGAGGGCCACCTACCCGGTCCTCTGTTTTAAACAATTTTTGGGAGTGCCACATACAGGCACTCAATCTATTTCATTTTTCTGGAGGGCCACCTACCTGCTCCTCTGGTTTGAAAACTTTTTTGGACTGCCACATACAGGCACTCAATCTATTTCATTTTTCTGGAGGGCCACCTACCCGGTCCTCTGTTTTAAACAATTTTTGGGAGTGCCACATACAGGCACTCAATCTATTCAATTTTTCTGGAGGGCCACTTACCTGCTCCTCTGGTTTGAAAACTTTTTTGGACTGCCACATACAGGCACTATCCAAATTAAATTGTCTCCATAGCAGCCTCCACTCGTTGTCTCCATTGCTACCTCCAAAAGTCGTCCATATAGCTGCCTCCATACATCGTCCCCTTATCAAACGAGGTGTGTCAGGCAGAAATTTGGGTTGTTTTCATGGATTCCACATCAAAGTTGTTAACTTTGTCGCCACCCTGCTGTGTTATCCACAAAATATACTGGCAAACTTTTATCATTTACCAATATTATTTCAGCGCTTCTTGCGCATCTGTTTACATTCCCCTCACCCGCCATATCCTAAACTTATAAGAACGCTACTACACTTGATCTTATACAAAAGGTTCTCTTAGAAGTGCTGTTTGGGGAGTAGCCTAGAGACAGGGGCTTGGATTGGCGAAAGCTCGCCTGGCAGCGGAGCGCCAGCTCCATGCGCATCATGCGCTTCTTGCGCATCTGTTTACATTCCCCTCACCCGCCATATCCTAAACTTATAAGAACGCTACTACACTTGATCTTATACAAAAGGTTCTCTTAGAAGTGCTGTTTGGGGAGTAGCCTAGAGACAGGGGCTTGGATTGGCGAAAGCTCGCCTGGCAGCGGAGCGCCAGCTCCATGCGCATCATGCGCTTCTTGCGCATCTTTTTACATTCCCCGCCATATCCCAAACTTATAAGAACGCTACTACACTTAACTTGGTGCAGGCTGGGACCGAGTCTGACCCTGGGGCTGGTCATATACTGCCGACGCAGAGGATTGCTGGGCCTACCTCGGTCCAGGTCTCAAAGGCCTAGTATACCTCCTCCTCCTCCCACCCCTCCTCCACCTCCTCCGAATTACCATCCATGGCCATGGCGCCATCAGTCGGTAGCTCTAGGCACAGCAGCAGTGCCGTCGCTAAGCGACAGCAGGCGTTGCTCAAACTGCTGAGCCTAGGCGATAAAAGGCACACCGCCCAAGAGCTATTACAGGGCATTCCACATCAAACTTGTTAACTTTGTCGCCACCCTGCTGTGTAATCCACAAAATATACTGGCAAACTTTTATCATTTACCGATATTATTTCAGCGCTTCTTGCGCATCTGTTTACATTCCCCTCACCCGCCATATCCCAAACTTATAAGAACGCTACTACACTTGATCTTATACAAAAGGTTCTTAGAAGTGCTGTTTGGGGAGTAGCCTAGAGACAGGGGCTTGGATTGGCGAAAGCTCGCCTGGCAGCGGAGCGCCAGCTCCATGCCAAGATCCAACTAACATAGTTTTAACTGCAGCACTTTTAATCTACTACTAGTTCACTGCCTCCATACATGGTCCCCTTATCAAACGAGCTGTGTCAGGCAAAATTTTGGGTTGTTTTCATGGCTTCCATGTTAACTTTGTCGCCACCCTGCTGTGTAATCCACAAAATATACTGGCAAACTTTTATCATGTACCTCCTTTGGTTCCTCTCTGCCACCCATTGGTTTGAAGCCTGAGTCCATTTAGGGTATGTCGCCATGCCACTCTCTAGCCTGCCGCTGCTGCCTCTGCATGCCGTCCCCTATAGTGTCAGGGTCAATTATTGGATGTTTTAGATGCTATCTTGCTTCATTCTGTCACTCTGTCATGGCCATGCTGTTGCCCATAATTTTGGCATAATGGTGCATTTAAGCAGCCTCAGAGGCATCCATGCATGCTGCCCCTGCTGTTTCCTGTCCATTTCCGTGGTGTTTCCATCCTTTTCTGAGGTTCCCAGGTGTTTGGCCAAGCTTCCCTGTGCAGAGCCTTGGTCCCCTTGAAAAATGCTCGAGTCTCCCATTGACTTCAATGGGGCTCGTTATTCGAGACGAGCACTCGAGCATCGGGAAAAGTTCGTCTCGAATAACGAGTACCCGAGCATTTTAGTGCTCGCTCATCTCTAAACAGGACTAAATACTAAGCCAGAAACCAAATACTGTGTTCAGATAATAACTTATACAGACTTCATATGAGACAATAAATACAGTGTCCCCCAAAAAGCAGTTAAATAATAATAATGGAGACCCACCACAGCACATAAATAATAATGGAGTCTACCCAGATTAGATAGTAGATAAATAATAACATCCTCTCACCAGAACAGATAAATTATACTAGTAATGGAGACCCCATAGCATATAATACAGGCAGTCCCCGGCTTACATACAAGATAAGGTCTGTAGGTTTGTTCTTAAGTTGAATTTGTATGTAAGTCGGAACTGTATATTTTATAATTGTAATCCCAGCCAGAACTTTTTTGATCTCTGTGACAATTGGATTTTAAAAATGTTGGGTTGTCATAAGAATCAATATTAACACTAAAGCTTCATTACAGACACATTTGATAACTGTTACAGCTGATTATTGTAGCCTAGGACTAAAGTACAATAAATTACCAATATCCAGTGGTCAGTTTGTAACTAGGGGACGTATGTAAGTCGAGTGTTCTTAAATAGGGGATCGACTGTACTGACCTCTCATTGTTTGTCTTCTGCACCCAGCTCCACACACTTCTATACTCGGCGCATACTCTGCACATAATACCAACATCAGGAGCAGGAAAGGATCCAGGGGCAGTGAGGACAACTGAAGTTATCTCTTTTTATGGGTGCCACTTTCTGTATCAGTAGCCAGAGCAGAGCAGCAGACATTATACAGTTTGCAGCAAGGTTTGTTTCATCCATGGACAAGCACAAGCATGTCCCACTGTTTAATTGTCCACCATACAGAGCGAGGTAGCAACCACCCAAACCAGATATTAAGCAGAAAGAGATATGGTGTCACTGGGGCTCATTTACTAAGGGCCCCGTGGACCACACTTTCGACGATTTCCGTTTTGCGCCACTGGGACAGGAATTTAAAAGAGGTTTTATTACATGTCTTGCCATTAACAGCTAGCAACCATCACTTTTATTTGCATTGCTGTTGTAAAGAAGAAGAAACCTGGAATGCTACACACTGGAACTCAATTTCTGTTTGGTATCCACTAATCCACTTTAAGTATTAGCCGGAGGTCAAGCACTGTCCAGCTAAGGCCATGATTCAAACTTCATTATTTTTGTAACCTGTTTGCTCGCCTGTCAACTAATTCCCTTGACATTTAATGAGAAGCCAGTCTGTCCTTCATCTTTTGTTATATATTTCTCTGCTCCACTACCAGAGTATCTCTTGTTTTGACTAGCATTAGTCTTCTTCTCAGGGAAATTAGTATAAACATGTCTGTTAACAAGGCCTATTAATCTTTTCCGAGAATGTGCTGTTAAATTCATTATGGCCAATAGCATTCCAGTATTCTTATCTCCTTTTTCACACCCCCCAATGCTGCTTTTTCTGCTTTGATATACGACTGTCATTTGGAAATAAACAGTGTGATTTGAGTACAGCTGAAGACCGTGTCTGCTTCTTGGGTTTGTTCTCTCCTCCCTGGTACCGGGAACCATGAAAGATTTAATTTGAAAGTCACCATGCAATGGGGGGGTTTAAGCCCCAGATAAAAATCTCTAACATAACACAGTTCAATCACCTTAGTAAAGGGCATTAAAACTGTTATCATCTTCATCTGTGAGGGGGAGACATTTTATCAACTTTCTGCAGGATAATTTTATGTTGCAGCTTGTAGATAATCCCACAAGAGGTGACGCATTGTTGGACCTTGTGATTTCTAACACTGCGGAGATTGTCCAAAATTTCAGTGTCCGGGAACCCCTTGGGAACAACGATCATTACATAATTAATTTCCTTCTAAACTGTAAAAAGCAGAAACAGGTGGGAAAATCAAAAACTTTGAATTTTAAGAGGGCTAATTTCCAGAAATTGAGGGCTGCACTACATGATACAGACTGGGATCAAATACTGTCATGTGATGATACTAATGTTAAATGGGAAAAATTCAAATCTTTCCTGGGTCATTCAAATCTTTCCTGGGTCATCGGACTTCTTAATTTATTCCAATAGGTAACAAGTATAGACGGGCTAGATTACACCCCACGTGGCTTACAGCTACAGTTAAAAGGGCAATTAATGAGAAAAAGAGGACATTAAAAAAATATAAAGTGTGACGGGTCAAAAGGGAAATCAAATCAGCCAAAATACAAAATGAAAGACAGTTGGCTAAAGATAGCAAAACAAATCCCAAGAAATTTAAGTATATCAATACAAAAAATGGGTCAGAACAGGTTGGACCCCTTTATTCTGAAAATGGGGCAACGGGGATACTAAAAGGGGTATTCTTGTCTGGACACTCACTTTCAGATTCATTAATCTGCCATATGTAAACATTTCTTCAATTAGATGTTATTAAAAAAATGTTCCTGTGTGAAGATAATTTCTCATAAATGTTGTCTTATGGTCCCTTAGAAATTAGATAGCTTCCTTTGATACGACCACCTCTGCTGGAGGGATTGCACAAAGAAACAAAAAGTTTTTGTATATGAAATGTCCCGGAGTTACTGCATGTCCCACAGCTGTCCTGTGGTATTGATCGCTGAATCCTGGAGGACAAGCAGGACTCTATAGCGCATGTCTGGCCACTGCTGCCAGAGTGTGAGGTGGTCGTATCCGAGGAAGCTCGTTTCTAAGGGACAATATGGCTGCATTTATGAGAAATTATCTTCACACAGGAACATTTTTTTTAATAACATCCAATTGAAGAAATGTTTACGTATGGCAAATGAATTAAATTAAATGTAAATGCCCAGACGGGAATAGCCCTTTAATGGTTTTTTTTTTAGCTCCGTTTATACGATAGAAGAAAGAACTTCTGACTGGTGCCAGTGCGGGTCATGCATCCTGTAATATACTAGACTGGCTGAATGTAGACATGATCCAATCTAAGCTCAATAAAATCAATGTGTACAAGGCTCCTGGACCAGATGGGTTACACCCCAGAGATCTTAAAGAACTCAGTTCTGTTATTGATGTACCGCTGTCTAAAATCTCTGGGGATTCCGTAATTTCTGGTGTGGTGCCAAGTGACTGGCGGAAGGCAAATGTGGTGCCAATATATAAAAAGGGCTCTAGAACTTCACCAGGCAACTACAGGCCTGTAAGCGTAACTTCCATTGTGGGGAAAGTATTGGAAGGGTTTGTAAAAGACTATATATTGGAGCATGTGACATCAAATAGTATAATAAGTGACAGCCAGCATGGGTTTACTAAGAAAAGAAGTTGTCAAACTAACCTGATCTGCTGAGAGAGTTGTGGTCAATGATTCCTACTCGGAATGGTCACCAGTTATGAGTGATGTACCCCAGGGTTCTGTGCTTGGACCACTATTTTTTAATATATTTATTAATTATATAGAGGTAGGAATTAATAGTACTGTGTCTATTTTTGCAGATGACACCAAAATGTTGCGGATCGGGCTGACAGATTACTGGGAGGGGCTGGTGAGGAACCAGCGGTCATGGTCCACATTGGCCCTATGACAAAATAAGAGGTAGGTGGAAGGTCCTTAAAAATGATTTCAGGGATTTAGGCCATAAGCTCAGGGCAAGGATCTCAAAGGTAGTTTTCTCCGAAATACTGCCTGTACCAAGTGCCACACCAGAAAGGCAGCAGGAAATCAGGGAGGTAAATAAGTGGCTCAAAAGTTGGTGTAAGAAGGAGGGTTTTGGGTTCATGGAGAACTGGGCTGACTTTTCTGTCGGCTACAGGCTTTACAGTAGGGATGGGCTGCACCTCAATGGGGAGGGTGCAGCTGTTTGGGGGGAAAAATGGCTAGAAGGTTGGAGAAGTGTTTAAACTAGAGACCTGGGGGGAGGGCAACTACACTTGTGCAGGGCAAATAGACAGTGTAGTTAGAGAGCTGGGAAGAGTCATAGTCCATGGGGGAGGAAGGGGGGCTGGAATGAGATTGGGGAATAAGAACAAAATGAATAGGGACAGGAAAAACCATATAAAGTGTATGTACACAAATGCCAGAAGCCTCACAAACAAAATGGAGGAACTGGAGCTCTTGATGTTGGAGCGGAAATATGATATAGTGGGTATCAGCGAGACATGGCTGGACAGTAGCTATGACTGGGCTGTTAATTTAGATGGTTATAGTCTTTTTAGAAAGGATCGTATAAATAAAAAGGGGGGAGGGGTTTGTTTATATGCCTCAAGCCTGTCCTGGGAGATGACATCAGTGAAGCAAATGCAAATGTGGAGTCCCTGTGGGTGGTGATAAGGGGAGGGAAAAAGAATAATAAAATATTACTAAGGGTTTGTTATAAGGCTCAAATTATAATGGAGGCAGCAGAGGAAATGCTGATAAGTGAAATTGATGCGGCTTCAAAGCATGGTGAAGTACTTATCATGGGGGACTTCAATTACCATGGGGTAATTACCCCCCCAATTATCATGGGGGGCAGAAATCTGCAGGTCCTTCAAAGGCAGCAGGTTCTTGTCTACAACAAAAAACAATTACCTTTTGCAACTAGTTCTGGAGCCAACAAGGGAGGGGGGGGGGCACTGCTGGACCTTATCCTAACCAACAGACCTGATAGAGTATCAAAACTACAGGTTGGGGGGAACCTGGGTAATAATGATCATAATATCATTGATTTTGTATTACGCTTTACTAAGAGCGTTAGGGGAGGGGCAACCAACAAAATTTTCAGCAACTAAGGGAAGACCTTAAAGGCATAGACTGGGATAATTTTCTCAAAGACAAAAGCCCCCCCCCCCCCCCAAAAAATGGGACTTTTTCGCATATATTCTAAAAAAGTCCTGTTAGAAACACATTCCATATTGGAAAAAGCATAAGAGGAACAAGAAAAAGCCAATGTGGCTAACTAGTCTTGTATATTCAAAGAAGGAGAGAGAAAACTCGATACAGGCACCACATGTGTGAATCTGGATTAGACAATTTGATATATTTTCTTTGAGTGAAATATTGCTCACTTATTATGGTAGTACTACCAGTAAAACACGAGAAGATCGTTTAGGGTCATGTCCAGAGTGATATTAGGCCGCTTTCCTGGGTTTCATGTCGGCAGGTGCGTTCATGAAAAGGATGCAGTGGTCAAGTATAGGGTTCCAGGATGATGTCAGCGCCAATGACTCATTTCTATCACACCACATACAATACATCTAGAGATGTACAATACGTCATTTGCAGTGCTCGATTCAGCGTGCTCCACATCCAATCTGGATTCCTTGCTGGGCAGGGAAGTTGGGGGGTCTTTCCCTGTTTTGAGGTTCTGCTCAAGTCCTTGGATGTTGTGTTTCTGAGTTCTGAGAGACTGTACTGCACTGAACTGGAGCTCACACACTTTAATGTGTGTGAGCTCCAGTTGAGTGCAGTACAGTGAGACTGTGGAACTCTCTGCCTGAGGAGGTTGTTATGGCGGACTCTATGTACATGTTCAAGAGGGGCCTGGATGACTTTCTGGAGAGAAAAAATATCACGGGTTATGGGTTAAACATTTATTTAATTCTTAAAGGTTGGACTTGATGGACTTGTGTCTTTTTCCAGCCTTATATACTATGATACAGTCTATGGAAGATGTTCATAGGCAGCAGGGTGACTTGGACAAACTGAGCGTTTGGTCGTCCACTTGGCAAATGAGGTTCAATGTGGATAAATGTAAGGTTATGCACCTGGGGGCTAATAATCCAAAGGCAAAATATGCCCTTGGGGGAGTAAATCTGGGAGAGTCCCTTGTTGAGAAGGACCTGGGGGTACTAGTAGATCATAAATTGAATAACAGCATGCAATGTCAATCAGGCCAGTAGGATCTTGTCATGTATCTAAAGTTAAATGGACTCTCGTGATAGGGATGTAATATTACCACTATACAAGGCACTGGTTCGGCCTCACCTGGAATATGCTGTCTAGTTCTGGGCACCGGTCCATAAAAAGGATGCCCTGGAACTGGAGAGGGTTCAACGTAGAGCCACAAAAATGATAAGGGGTATGGAGGGTCTCAGTTATGAGGGAAGATTAAAACAACTAGATTTATTTAGTCTGGAAAAGAGACGACTACGAGGGGACATGATTAATTTATATAAATATATGAATGGTCCATACAAAAAATATGGTGGTAAATTGTGCCAGATTAAATCAAATCAAAAGACGAGGGGGCACTGTCTCCGTTTGGAGAAACCAAGGTTTAATCACCAGAGGCGACAGGGCTTTTTTACTATGAGAACTGTCAATCTGTGGAACAGCCTGCCTCAGGCGCTGGTCACAGCAGGGACAGCAGAGAGCTTCAAGAAGGGTCTAGATGCCTTTTTACACATAGAAAACATTGATGGTTATGCTATATAGAATTGTTTCCCTTAAATCCTTTCCTCATCCAATCCCTTCCCTTCCTTGGTTGAACTTGAGGGACATGTGGTGTCTTTTTTCAACCGTATAAACTATGAAACTATGATCCGAGACCCTAAAAATTCTCCAGATGTTCCTAGTATTCATACTTCATAATTCTAATTAACATGCCTTTCCTTGATTAAAACTTTGAATCCCCCCTGCATACATGGGTACACATCATCCTGCAAATGTTTACTATCTCAGCTATGGACGTTTTTCTGCTGCAGAAACTATACTCCGTATCCACCAATTCCAGCCTACAGGCTCTGCTGTTCTCCACCCACTACACCTTCCAGGCTTTGCTATTCCCCACCCACTACACCTTCCAGGCTCTGCTACACCCCGCCCACTACACCTTCCAGGCTCTGCTGTTCCCAGCCCACTACACCTTCCAGGCTCTGCTGTTCCCAGCCCACTACACCTTCCAGGCTCTGCTGTTCCCCGACCACTACACCTTCCAGGCTCTGCTGTTCCCCGACCACTACACCTTCCAGGCTCTGCTGTTCCCCGCCCACTACACTTTCCAGGCTCTGCTGTTCCCTACCCACTACACCTTCCAGGCTCCACTGTTCCCAGCCCACTACACCTTCCAGGCTCTGCTGTTCCCTGCCCACTACACCTTTCATACTCTCCTGTTCCCAGCCCACTACACCTTCCAAGCTCTGCTGTTCCCAGCCCACTACACCTCTAAGGCTCTACTGTTCCCAGCCCACAACACCTTCCAGGCTCTACTGTTCCCAGCCCAATACACCTTCCAGGCTCTGCTGTTCCCTGCCCACTACACCTTCCAGGCTCTGCTGTTCCCCGCCTACTACATCTTCCAGGCTCCGCTGTTCCCCACCCACTACATCTTCCAGGCTTTGCTATTCCCCACCCACTATACCTTCCCTGTACCCCGCCCACTACACCTTCCAAGCTCTGCTGTTCCCAGCCCACTACACCTTCCTTTTTCCGGCTTAGTGCACAATGAATATTTTATCCTGTACAGCGACTGCACACTGTCATGCAGGTTTACAAGACAAAGACAATAGATCCCTCACATAAAATAATGGTACAGGAGATTTAAATTTTTGTAAATGGATGAAAACATTATAAAACCTATATAAATTTGGCATCCACGTAATTGTACCGACCCAAAGAATAAAGTAGACACGTCATTTGTGGCGCACAGTGAATGCCGTAAAATCCGAGCCCACAAGAAAATGCGTTTTTTCACAATTTTCACTCCATTTGGAATGTTTTTCCCCACTTTCCAGTACACAGCCTGGAATATAAAAAAAACGTCACTATGAAGTGCAATGGGTCTTTGATTGCAGCATAGACCCATCGCCATTACCTGCTTGCACCGATAGCGGATGTTATCTGTCGCCGGCAAAGTCCTGGCGGCACTTAAATCAGATCATCGCTCCCCTGAACGTCATCGGGGGCAGCGATCGGTTGCCATGATAGCCTCTGGTCTTCGTCAGATCTGAGGCTACATGCTTTCAGCAGATTCGTAATGAATACTGTGCAAAAACGCCATATACTGCAATACAGTAGTAGGAACGATCAGACCAACTAGAGTTAATGTACCCTAGAAGGTCTCAGAAATAGTGAAAACATTTATTTAAAAGTTTAAAAAATGTAAAAAGTTGATAAAATATTAAAAATTCAAATCACCCCCCTTTCCCTAGAACTGATATAAAACAGTAAAAATCACAAACACATGGCTGCGTCTAGCAAAATATAAAAATAGTTATTGCCGGTGGAGATCTCAATAACAGGAAATGGCGCCCAAATGTCCGAAACGGGACTTTTACACCATTTTACATCACATAAAAAAATGGAATAAAAAGTGACCAAAATTTCGCACAGTCCTCAAAAAGGTAGCATTGAAAATGTCGTCTGATTTCGCAAATAATGACACATCACACAGCTCCGTACCCCAAAGTATGAAAAGTTATTAGCGTCAGAAGAGGGCAATTTTTTTTCTTTTTCGTATACATTCGTTTAATTTTTGAAAATGTATTAAAACGCAATAAAACCTATATAAATTTGGTATCACCGCGATCGTACCGAACCAAAGAATAAAGTAAATGTGTTATTTGAAGCGCAGAGTGAACGTTGTAAAAACTGAGCCCATTAGAATGTGACAGGTTTTTTTTATTTAAATGTTTCCACATTTGGAATTTTTTTCCTGTTTCCCAGTACACGGCGTGGGATAATAAATAACATCACGGGAAAGTAAAATTTGTTACGCACAAAATAAGCCCTTACACAGCTCTGTACATGGAAAAATGAAAAAGTAATAGATTTTTGAAGGTGGAGAGCGAGAAATGAGTGAAAAAACCCTGCGTCCTTAAGGGGTTAAGGTGTAAAAGGGGACATAATGTAGGAATGGGGTAAAAGGCTGTGGGTGGTCACATATGTAGTTTCCGCTCATATGTGTCAAACATCCCCCACCACATATGTGATGGCACATGAATGTTGGTGTGTTCATATATATAGAAGAGAATAGAATTAAACTTTATTAATCCCGCTGGGAAATTGTTTTGTGAATCATTTCTCCAGGCAAGGCATGACCAGCGTTTCACATAATAAACAACACAAATAACATAACAGTTCCTCCCTTAATTTTGGGGGATAGGGAGAAGGAATGAGGGTGTGACTTAGTCCTTCGCTTTAGCCACCGTATGGTTGAATAGTTCTATTGCCTTCGGGATGAAGGAACCTCGTGGTACGGCAATACACATGGTGGTAGCGATAACTTCTGTCGCTGCGTTGCTGCAGTAGTGTGTCGTGTAGTGGGTGGCCGCCGTTTTTCACAATGGCATCAAATTTCCTAAGGCATCTGGTTTGCCAGACTTCCTCTAGCGCAGTGATGGCGAACCTTTTGGAGGCAGAGTGCCCAAGCTACAAGCAAAACCCATTTATAGGTCGCAAAGTACCAACATGGCAATTTAAGCAGTAACTTATTGCTTCTTACTGTATCACAGGTTTCATCGTATTGGCCTCCTGAATTCACCAATACAATAGAAAGATGATGGAGAAATTTGGATTGTAGCTTCCCTCCGGGGTCTCCTGAAGAGGAAGAAACAGGGGACCTAGAGCTGGAGCTCCAATGACAATCCATCTCTATCCACACCTTCTCACTCCTCCTGTCATCCTGCAGCCAAGGGTGTCGCTTTAAAATATCGCTGAGCAAGGCCCTTTCTGGGCTGTATTGAATCACAGGAGAAAGTCTTTAGTCCTATCTGGCAAACTCTGTGTTGGGGTGAAGGCCTGCATGCCCACAGAAAGGGCTCTGAGTGCCACCTCTGGCATCAGTGCCATAGGTTCGCCACCACTGCGCAATAGTGCTCTGGGCTAAATATTTTTAATATTAGGGTGGAGTTTTGGAATGACCTCAGCTTCATCAACAAGTGCAACCTGATCATCGCCTTTCCGCATAACCAATCAACAATGGTCCTCCATTCAAGCCTGTCATGAATGTGCACCCCTAGGTACTTGTAGGTGTTGACTTGATCTATTTCTCGCCTGTTTATCCTAATTGGTACTGCGGCCATTCTGTTCCTCTTTAGGTCGATAACCATCTCCTTTATTTTCATATCATAGGGTTATTCACACATTAATTGTTGGAAGCTCTTATGTGACCATTCCCCCATGACATATGTGAACACATGTGAATGTGGGCTAAGTGAATTTACTACTAGTAAAGTTTGCCAGCATGCAGTGATTTTCCCTGGACCAGGGTGCTGCGGAGTGCTGTTGGGAAGGCGGGCATGCGCAGTAGATGAAGCAAAGTGTTGTCCTGCCTGTGCATGTGCCAAGAAGATTCGACACTGCCGACCCCGAATAGTGAAGAGGCCAAAAACCCTGCCCATCTATCCCATAGGAGCTGAGAGAGATGTGGCCGTGACAGGAACAGCTCACTTCTGAAAATGTAAGTAAACTGCAGGTAGATATAGAGTAACCAGGGTAAGTTTAGTCCTGGACAACTCCTTTAAGAGCATAGTACAGTGTGTTGGACATCCTATGTGCCGTCTCCAGAAGCCGGACTTCCAGGGCATTTTTCAGCTGGATAGTGCTCTCCCACCCACTGCAAGGAATTCACAGTAAGCTCTCCACTAAATTGCAACAGGAGCAAGACCCTGCTCCTCTTACCAACTCCACAGTTTCTCCAATAACATTATCCTTTTGCTCTAATAATACTTGCTCACTTACATATATAATCATTCCATTCACACATAGAAACTTTAATTTGATCCCAATAACTTCTTCATTTATTAGGGTATTTACCATACTTTAGTCCATTTCCTACCTAGATATTTAAGATCAGCAATAACATTGTGGTCATGATGCACATGTAAACCACATTTGTAGTGGCATTACTGCATGATAAACACACAGTATAATATTGAGATTGAAGTTCTTACAAATGACATATAATGACTGCTTACATTGCAGGATCCATAAATCTAGATAGATTTGTGCTTGAATAATAATTCATATGACTATATGAATAGAACCTTCTTTTAATGTAAGGCACATAGAAAACAAAGCAATGTGCACATATTGGTATTCAGCAATTATGTTGGAAACAATCTGTTTTACCACGAGTGAATACATTTCATGATAATACACAATTCCGAAGTTCCATACAAAGGATTACTCTGTGGGGGTTGTACGGATAGTAATAGTTTATAAGATTGCGGGATGTATTCTGTGTAGGTGGTTATACAGTAGGCGCGTGCACGTCGTGTGTTACTGATCACTTTAAGTCAAACACAATGAGGGCTTTTAACATTTATTTTAGCACGAGAGTTTTAACAAGCCGCCTAGAACATAATAAGCTACTCACATTGTAGTGTCGGGAAATTACACCGTGTAGGAATTATTACTATTATTATTATGGTAATTCTTTTGTTCTTCACTGCCATGTTTGTTAAAAAGCACATTGTGAGCCTAACCTTCAATGTATCTTTTTATTTACTAAAAAATAAAGACTATACAATGACTCGATGAATACAATGACTCAAAGCTTCACAGGGTGATTTTAACTTCAGGTTATTCTAACAATCTTAAAAAAAAAAAAAAGGATTACACTGTAATGACATACATTAACTTTATTGTTCTAAAGCTTCCCAAATGCCACCAACTCCGAGACTCAGACCCAACTCCGAACAAACTCCTCCCAGGAGACCCGTTTTATGGGGAAGTAGGATACTAGTCTGTAATAACAGGACACCTGAATTTTCATGCATGGAATGGGCATCTACCACTAGGATTAAGGACTGTATGCAAATGAGCCTGAGGGGCTCTAGGCTCCATAGGTGTTAATGGAGCCTGGAGTCCCTCAGTTTCATTTGCATACAGTCCTTCATCCGGGTGGTAGATGTCCTTTAACCCCTTAAGGACCAGGCCCTTTTTCGTTTTTGCGTTTTTATTTTTCACTCCCCACCTTCAAAAATCTATAACTTTTTTATTTTTCCATGTACAGAGCTGTGTGATGGCTTATTTTCTGCGTAACAAATTGCACTTCGTAGTGATGGTATTAAATATTCCATGCCGTGTACTGGGAAGCGGGAAAAAAATTCTAAATGCAGTGAAAATGATGAAAAAACACATTTGCGCCATTTCTTGTGGGCTTGGTTTTTACAGCTTTCACTGTGCACCCCAAATGACAGGTCTATTTCATTCATTGGGTCAATACGATCACGGGGATACCAAATTTGTATAGGTTTTATAATGTTTTCATACATTTACAAAAATTAAAACCTCCTGTACAGAAAAAAAATTCTTCATTTTGCCGTGTTCTTGCGCTAATAACTTTTTCATACTTTGGTGTATGGAGCTGTGGGTGGTGTCATTTTTTGCGACTTCTGATGACGTTTTCAATGCTTCTATTTTTAGGACTGTTCGACATTTTGATCACTTTTTATAGAATTTTTTCTATTTTTCAAAATGGCAAAAAAATGCCATTTGCGACTTCGGGCGCTATTTTCCGCTACGGGGTTTAACGCAGTGAAAAACGGTTATTATATTTTGATAGATCGGGCATTTTCGGACACGGCGATACCTATTGTGTTTATGATTTTTACTGTTTATTTATATTTATATCAGTTCTAGGGAAAGGGGGGTGATTTGAATTTTTATGTTTTTTTAATATAATTTTTTTTTTTTTACTTTTTTTTATTTATTTTTTTACTATTTTACAGACTCCCTAGGGTACTTTAACCCTAGGTTGTCTGATTGATCCTAACATATACTGCCATACTACAGTATGGCAGTATATGGGGATTTTGCATACCATCTATTATAATGTGCAGATCGCACATTATAATAGATAGCCTCGATCATGACAGCCTGGGATCTTTGTGTGATCCCAGGCTGTCATGGCAACGGATCGCCGCTCCCCGGTGACGTCACGGGGAGTGACGATCGGAGCCAAGATGGCGGCGCCCACGCGCCGCCGGCTCTTTAATGCCGCCGGCAGCTTTGCCGGCGGCAATCAAAGGGTTAACACGCGCGATCGGTGCAAGCACCGATCGCGGGTGTTAGCGATGGGCGTTTGCTTCATTATGAAGCAAATGCCCGGTGAGTATGAAGAGGGCTCAGCCTGTGAGCCCTCTTCATACTCCCCCATGCGCAGTAAGACGTAAGGGTACGTCTTATTGCGCTATGGGGTTAATATTAAGGATTTCCTAAGCAACACTTGAAGAACAATGATGCGACAATACATTCATCACTTGATACACAATCAAGTGTATAACATACGGCTAATTCTAATTGGGAACTTGGCTTTTAAAAGATACTAGTTGTAACCAAATTACGTCTGACCTAATGCTATGAAACTATTTAATATAATTGGTATATACAGGCAGTCCCCGGGTTACATACAAGATAGGGTCCGGAGGTTTGTTCTTAAGTTGAATTTGTATGCAATTCGAAACTGTATATTTTATAATTGAAGTTCTAGACACATTTTTTTGTCTTTTGTCCCAGTGATAATTGGATTTTCAAAATTTTTGCTGTAATTGGACCAAGGATTATCAATAAAGCTTCATTACAGACACCTTACAGCTGATCATTGCAGTCTGGGACTATACTAAAGCATCCAGAGAGCTTCAGAGATCACAGTGGGTAGAGGGGTCCGTCTGTAACTATGGGTTGTCTGTAAGTCGGGTGTCCTTAAGTAGGGGACCGCCTGTACATTCACCATCTCTGTAGCCACTGAGTAGGAATCTTTCATGGGAGGTAAATTCGGTATCAGATGATCACACCAGGGCCCCCTATTGGAATCGCGAATTTTAAGACCTGGATGTTACCAATCACTGGGGTATGAATCATTGGGCAGGCCCCTCCTAGGGGTATTTATCATCGGGCAATGGATTTCTTTTAAATTATTGTAAGATGAGGAAAAAAAAAAAATTAAAGTCCATAACACAAGAAGGGGAGTGGTATGACTGCGCTTTTTTGTGAGTATTTAAAAAAATTTGCAAGTCATAAATGTGGCTTTACACAGCGTTGTACTAGCAGTGGTTCTATGCTTGTGCCATTATTTGGCAAGAAAAGGCCAAAAAAAAAAAAAATTTGCTCCAAAAAAAAAAAAAGAAATTCCCAGTGTTAATGCCCCCAATGACTAAAAGTCGAAAAGAATTAACAACATATGCAAAGTGAATTTATTATCTCCCAGTCTGCTCTGATCAAACTTCTTTATTTTAAAAATTTGCTTTATGCACTGCTATCAATCTCATGATGCCACAGCACATCGTCACATGGGAAACTACAAACAATACCACCTTTACCTGTTCTTGCACTATATACTTATGGTAATTAAAGGGAACCTGTCATCAAGAACAGGCACAATAACCCTTACTCACCCCTGATATCGCATTTGCAATTTTCTTCTACGTCAATTTATGTTGGCTTCGGCCATTGTCGCTTGACCAGACCCACAGCTATTTGGCTCCGCCTTGTAGTTTCCCACACAGCGCTCACTGCTAAATACAGCATAGTGCGAGAGTGACAGCATTCTGGTAAGAATAGGAAGTGGATATGGTGAGGACTTTCAGGCTGAGATTTGAAGAGACACGGAGCTGTCAATCAAATGAAGGAGGCGTGGTTTACTGGCAGCCTGGAGAGGTTGATTATTCTATTAATAACCATTTGTCTACTCATTTGCATATTGGAAAAATGGCTGTAATTAATGCACAATGCCTCAGTGGGAGATTATTTGACATGATACGGGGAGGACTTTTGACACTTTACCAGCAGTTATTGCTGGTAAAGTCTAAGAGAATCTAAGAGACCAAGTATACAGTATAGAGGGGTGAGAGGAGCCGTCTAATCACGCAAAGCCGCTAAGGGCATCTGTCTGTCCCCATCTATGAAGAGCCCCATTAGCCATGAACAATGGTACCTGAGGATTAACCCCTTCAGTTAATTACTTTCAGGGGAGGGGATCATGAGAAGGATCTTCAGTAAAAAATATCAAAATAATGTAAGACTAGATTATTTATTTTAATAAAATAATTGATACATAATAGTTTTCATAGTTTCTACGGTTGAAAAAAGACACTTGTCCATCAAGTTCAACCAAGGAAGGGAAGGGATTGGATGAGGAAGGGATTTAGGGGAAACAATTCTATACAACATAACCATCAATGTTATTTAGGTGTAAAAAGGCATCTAGACCCTTCTTGAAGCTCTCCGCTGTCCCTGCTGTGACCAGCGCCTGAGGCAGGCTATTCCACAGATTGACCGTTCTCATAGTAAAAAAGCCCTGTCGCCTCCGATGATTAAACCTTGATTTCTCCAAACGGAGACAGTGCCCCCTCGTCTTTTGATTTGATCTAATCTGAAACAACTTACCACCATATTTTTTGTATGGACCATTCATATATTTATATAAATTAATCGTGTCCCCTCGTAGTCGTCTCTTTTCCAGACTAAATAAATCTAGTTGTTTTAATCTTTCCTTATAACTGAGACCCTCTATACCCCTTATCATTTTTGTGGCTCTACGTAGAACCCTCTCCAGCTCCAGGGCATCCTTTTTATGGACCGGTGCCCAGAACTGGACAGCATATTCCAGGTGTGGCCGAACCAATGCCTTGTATAGTGGTAATATTACATCCCTATCACGAGAGTCCATACCACTATTGATACATGACAAGATCCTACTGGCTTTAGAGGCAGCTGATTGACATTGCATGCTGTTACTCAATTTATGATCTACTAGTACCCCCAGGTCCTTCTCAACAAGGGACTCTCCCAGATTTACTCCCCCAAGGACATATTTTGCCTTTGGATTATTGGCCCCCAGGTGCATAACCTTACATTTATCCACATTAAACCTCATTTGCCAAGTGGATGACCAAACATTCAGTTTGTCCAAGTCACCCTGCAGCCTATGAACATCCTCCATAGACTGTATTACACTACACAGTTTGGTGTCATCTGCAAAAATAGACACAGTGCTATTAATTCCTACCTCTATATCATTAATAAATATATTAAATAGTAGTGGGCCAAGCACAGAACCCTGAGGTACACCACTCATAACTGGTGACCATTCCGAGTAGGAATCATTGACCACAACTCTCTGGATACGATCCTTCAGCCAGTTTTCAATCCAATTGCAAATGATTTCTGCCAAACCAATAGCCCTAATTTTACCCATCAGGCGTCTATGAGGGACAGTGTCAAATGCCTTTGCAAAGTCCAAGAACACAATATCCACAGCTGCTCCTCCATCCAGGCATCTGCTCACCTCTTCATAAAAGCAGATAAGGTTAGTTTGACAACTTCTATTCTTAGTAAACCCATGCTGGCTGTCACTTATTATACTATTTGATGTCACATACTCCAGTATGTAGTCTTTTACTAACCCTTCCAATACTTTCCCCACAATGGAAGTTAAGCTTACAGGCCTGTAATTGCCAGGCGAAGTTCTAGAGCCCTTTTTATATATTGGCACCACATTTGCCTTGCGCCAGTCACTTGGCACCACACCAGACATTACAGAATCCCTGAAGATTTTAGCCAGCGGTACAGCAATAACAGAACTGAGTTCTTTAAGAACTCTGGGGTGTAACCCATCTGGTCCAGGAGCTTTGTACACATTGATTTTATTGAGCTTAGATTGGATAATGTCTACATTTAGCCAGCCTAGTATATCACAGGATCCATGACCCGCACTGGCACCACCCAAGTCAGAAGTTCTCTCTTCTATTGTATAAACGGAGCTAAAAAACCTATTAAGTATCTCCGCTTTCTCCTGGTCTCCAGTCACCGATGCCCCATTTTCAGAATAAAGGGGTCCAACCTGTTGTGACCCATTTTTTTTTGCATTGATATACCTAAAAAATTTCTTGGGATTTGTTTTGCTATCTTTAGCTACCTGTCTTTCATTTTGTATTTTGGCTGATTTGATTTCTTTTTTACAGATTTTGGTAAGTTTTTTGTAAGTATTGAAAGCCTCAGGTGACCCGTCAGATTTATATTTTTTAAATGCCCTCTTTTTCTCATTAACTGCCCTTTTGACTGTAGCTGTAAGCCACGCGGGGTGTAATCTATCCCGTCTATACTTGTTACCTATTGGAATAAATTTAGAAGTATAAAAACCCAGGATAGATTTGAATTTCTCCCATTTAACATTAGTATCACCATGTGACAGTATCTGATCCCAGTCTATATCCTGTATTGCAGCCCTGAATTTTTGGAAATTAGCCCTCTTAAAATTCAAAGTTTTCGATTTTCCCACCTGTTTCTGCTTTTTAAAGTTTAAGATGAAAATAATTATATTATGATCGCTGTTCCCAAGGGGTTCCCGGACACTGATATTTTGGATAATCTCCTCATTGTTAGAAATCACGAGGTCCAACAATGCGTCACCTCTTGTGGGATCTTCTATAAGCTGCAACATAAAATTATCCTGCAGAAAGTTGATAAAATGTCTCCCCTTCATAGATGAAGACGAGCCCTGACCCCAATTTATATTTGGAAAGTTAAAGTCTCCCGTTATCACTACGGTCCCCTCCTGTGCAGCCCGCTCCATCTGTTTATATAGGTGACCCTCTATTTCCTCAGAGATGTTAGGGGGTCTATAAATTACACCAAAAATAATTTTCTCAAAGTTCTCTTGGCTTTGAATTTCAACCCACAAAATTTCAGCCTCCTCACACTCTTCTGAGACCACCGACTCATTCACAATCGCTTTTAAGTCTCTTCTGACATACAGACATACACCTCCTCCCCTCCTATTTGCCCTGTCTTTCCGAAAGAGTGTAAAACCTTGAATATTAACAACCCAATCATGCGATGCATCGAGCCATGTCTCTGCTACACCAACAACATCTAACTGTTCCTCTAATATCAGAGCCTCAATCTCACCCATTTTGCCTGAGATACTTCTGGCATTTGTGAACATACAATTTAATTTTCCACAGTTATTTATCTGATTTAAAGTAATTTTACTGGCACATACATCCTCACCACTGTTCTGCAACTTGTGGATCTCCTTATCCACTGCCTTAGGCCCCCATACACAGCCCACATCACCACCCACCAACATAACCTGCTCCCTCTCTGACCTGTCTACCCCTTCAGTGTCTTCCTTTTCCTCCTCCCCCGAGCCTAGTTTAAATACTCCGCCACCCCTGCTAGGATCTTCTCCCCCAGCAAAGGTAAAAAAAAGACAACCTAAACATATTTTAAAAATCCTATTGTATAAAATATATGAGTAATATGTATATATAACAAAGACTCAGTCCCCAATTTTTGCATACTGCAAGTTTTTCAAAGGCAAAACATACATGGAATCTATGTCTTTTGCACATGACGACAATAATTTCTTATGGAAATATTTCCCTGGATACATAATACATTTATAATAGACGCTGAGTGAGGACTCATAAAGGGATATGCTTATTTGCCAAGACACACTTCTAGCCATATACAATGTTCCTGCTGGTATATTAAATTTATTCCACAATATAATGATTGATTATAATATTTATGACTGCTGCTGCTGAGGTAAGCAAAAATACCACAGCACAGCTCTCCTTCATACAAAACAGCATGTATGATGTCACAACCAACCAAATACATATAATAGTAAATACTGTATAGAAAACCCTATTTGTTTTCTGCACATAAAATACATATGAAAACACACAAGTATAAACGTATGCAAAATCCACAAATTTTAGTCGCTAAAAGTTAAGTGTAACATAGAAGACCTGCTTTACTGCAAGCGAGAATATTATAAAACTCCTCCACGTTCTGCTAACTTGATTTTCACACATTATTTAACACTGTCCTGAATTCATAATGGAGAAGAAAATTTGTATTTCTTCGCAGCTGGGAGAGCAGATTGCTTCCCTGGAAGAGGTGAATGGGAACTGTATACTGTATGTTTGTGTATATCTCAAGTAATTGTCAGTAATTCTAGAGTAAAGTTCTATCTGTGGCGCTTAATATATCAATATACCTCGTTACATATTGTACATGTTAGGCTCATAGCAACTTCTAAATAACTACTGCAGTAGTAGCTCCCCAACCACCTTCTTACCTGTCAATAGATATATATTTTTTGTATTTCACCAAAGTAATTTTTTTTTAAAGGAAAAATCTAAATGAAGCATATTAAACAAGGGGAGGGGATGAATGGGGGCATGTATCCAAAGATTTTGGACAGAAAACTCCTTCTCTCAGTAAGAACTTTGAAGATGGGTCGTGGTTGGGTCTTCGAGTATGATAATGACCCAAAACTCACATATAGGGTAACTAAGGAGCGGCTCCTTAAGAAGCATTTCAAGGTCCTGGAGTGGTCCAGCCAGTCTCCAGACCTAAACCCAATCAGAAATTTTTGGAGTGAGCTGAAACTCAATGCCTTAACCAACAAAGGAAACATCTGACATTTGTAGTATAATTCTGTATCAAATATTACATTTTGTTTTACTATGGTATCAAATATTTATTTCATTCAATGTAATTTTAATTCATTATTTAAAAGTCTCTCATAGTTAAAGTATACCTACATTAAAAATGACAGGCATCTCCACACTTTATAGTGGGAAAACTTGCAAAATCGGCCTTGGATCAAATACTTCTTTACCCCACTGTACTTTAAGACTGACAATAGGTAAAAGGCTCCAGATGGACACAATAATCCCATTGCATTACATGATTGAATGGTGGGGGGCCGAATGGATGGCAAAAGAAGTTGTGTAACCTCTGACTAAATATATAGGTCACTATTAGGAAAGTGGTGGAATAACAAGGATCAGAGTTATGTCTGAGAACTCCTCTTGCAGTTCTGATTTCATGTGTCCCATCGAAAGTTCAAATGAGTGGTAGGTGGACAGAACTTCCTTCCCCTGTTGTCAGCTAAACTGAGGAGGTAACTCAGGTTCAACAAACCTTTTAACTCCTGGTTGGGTGCAAAATAGAAACAGAGGAGCGATGTGTGAGTTGGAAGCCCGAGCAGGGCAAGTACATGTATTTTTTTCTAACCTTGGCCCCAGCCACTTTGGATTTTCCATATACATGGAAAAATCATTTAATATTTTATCTTTGCAAGTCCAAATCCGAAGGTTTCCAGAGTTCATTAGTCTGATCTCTTCTGATCTTCACAAGAAGAGTTTGTAGATAAGTCAAACACGGCTGCTTCCATCATCTATTCTAGTCAACCACACATTGATAAAGCTGAGAGAAGAGTTTGCTCATGTTTAGTCATAAGATCAACAATCTACTTCCCAGGAACATGGGGCTATGTCTTCTTGACACTGTTGTAGAGTCTTTCCCAGATAGCATTCTGCTCTTCTGAAAGTTTGGGAAGAGACTGGAAGATTTCTCCAATGGAAGTAACCAGATCCTTAAAGGTAATAAAGGCAATGTTAGTGTAAGGTGAAAGAAAACAAAGTAGATCAATGATCATGGTAGTAATACCATAGTAAGTAATACGGTAGCATTTCTTCATATCAATACGCAACATATAAAGTTATAGAAGATAATATTACTGAGAAACCCTTCTCAATACTTCTATTATAGCCAAATCCTTTTATAATATTCATCCAACTCACATCACTCTTTCATTTGTACAGCCACAATAAATATTAAAGAAAGAATTTCCTGCAATACTAGTCTCTGTTCACATTAGTGTCAAAGCTTCTGTTTATAATGGCACCACGACTGTTATAAAAATATAGTATCCATCTGCTTATGATGCATCTCATCATTTTTTCAGGTATCCAGAATTTTGTCAGTTAGTGCTGACTGCAGTTTTCTAACCATTAAAAATGCTGCAGAGAACACTTGCATACATTCAGATAATCATAGACTGACTTCATTTTTATGTGGTTGTCCAGCACTTCCATCACATATAACTGACTGTCTTACAGGAGAAGGAGGAGTCCAATTACAGCATGGCTGCCGTCTGCTGGATCTGGCAATTTTTGGGAAATTTTTTGCAGCTCTGTATGGAAGTACTCATGCATACTAGTATAGAGGGTAAAGAAAGTATTCAGACACATTTAATTTTTTTATTGCAGCCAATAGGTAAGATAAAAAAACATATTCTTTTGCACATGAATGTACACTCTGCATCCCAGCTAGACAGAAAAAAACGAAATGTAGATATTTTTGCTAATTCATTTAACAAGAAAAACTGAAATATCACATAGTCCTAAGTATTCAAACCCTTTGCAGAGGAAGAACGGGTGAATCCAGCAACCAGGCAGAAGACATAGTATAACGTAAGTATAAAACTCGGTTTTATTTCATCCCTTTAAAAATTGGTTAAAAAGGTACCATGGCAAAAACTGACGCGTTTCGAACTAAATGCTGTTCTTAATCATAGTCAACACATCACCATGCTAAATTAAAAAGTTATATGGAAAGAAGGGACGGAAGTGGGCGGCAAGCAAATCGGCAAATACGTCACAAATTGTATGCAGCTGTGTGGCAACAGAAAAATAACGAGGAACAAAGCAAAAAACAGTATAAGCAGAACATAATTAGTAAATATACATAACATCATTTCTGGAATTTAAACCTAGTGGTATTCTAGTTTTCATGGTTAATATCCAGTAGGTTTCCCTGTTACGGAGAGCCTTGATCCAATCCCCGCCTCTTTTAGGGCGGTTAACCCGTTCTATGGGCACTACTGATAGATGTGAGGTGTCTCCGTTGTGTCAATCCCTACAGTGTCTGGAAACTGCTGAGATGTTGCGTGTATTATTTCCTGTACACATGATAGATGGATCATAACATGCTCCTGCTATGTGTTCTGCTATTCTCTGTTTTAATGCCAGTTTTGTACTACCTATATATTGTAATGAACACAAGTAATGGAGTATACTACATATGTAGAGTTACAATTTATAAACAAATTTATTTTGTAATTAGTGTTGTTTTGTATGGATGATGCAAATTTCGTTTTGGAAATGTATTTGCATGTGCCACATCTCGGTTGAGCACATTTAAGATAGGATCCTGGAATAGAATCGGAAGATGTCTTTTTATTATGTGTGTCACTTGATTATATTGGCAAGTATAATCCGTAGAAAAAGTTACCTGATCAGTGCTTTTGTTTTTTTCGATGTGTTATAATATTAGTAGGGCGGTCAGTATAAAGTAACTGAGACCTAGGTTTATTTCTCAAAGAATCTTTTGTACGTGAGATGAGAGTTTTATTGTATCCTCTTTCATGTAAACGTTGGGTGATACTACTGGAGGTTTCTAAATATTGTTTCTCTTGAGTACAAATTCTTTTTGTCCTGATGAATTCTCCCTTAGGTAAATTCCTGATCACATGCGGTGGGTGACAACTTGTAGCGTGTAACACAGTGTTACCTGCAGTTGGCTTTCTATACAAATTGCATTCTACTTTACGATTTTCTGGAACACCTATCAAACATAGGTCAAACCCTTTGATGTGACTCATATTTAACTCACATGTGGTCCATTTCCTTCTGATTCTCCAGCTGTGTTTAATGAAACTAATTGGACTTAATAACGAAAGGTACACACTTGTCTATAAGACCTAACAGCTCAGAGTACATGTCAGGGCACATGAGAATTATGAGGTCTAAGAAACTGTCCAAGAAGCTCAGAGACATTATTGTTGTAAGGCACAGATCTGACCAAGGCTACGAAAGAATTGATGCAGCGCTCAAGATTCTTAAGAGAACAGTGGCCTTCATAATCCTTAAATGGAAGAATTTTGGGATGACCACAGCTCTTCCTCGCCTGGCCGTCCAGCCCAACTAAGGAATCGTTGAAGAGCCTTGATAATAGAGGTAAAGAAGAACCCCAAGATCACTGTGGCTGAGCTCCAGAGATGTGGTAGGAAAATGGGAGGAAGTTCCATAAAATCAAAAATTGTGCGCCAGAATGAAATCCATGCCACGTCCTGCTTGGTTTAGATTACAGCTATAACGGTTGCTGCTATTCTGGCGTAGGCTATAGTAAATTTGTGGACCCGGGAATTATCCATGTCCCGGCCACACCCACATAAAAAAGGGGGGTTATGGGGTGTAAAACCCTAAAATAGTATTAATTGCCTGGCCATGCACCAGGAATGGCAACTTTTTCATAGTAGTAGATTCTAAGAGGGAAATTACCTTGCTGTACATGTGCTCTTCCATTTTCTTATGCAGCAAATCAGCTTCCAATTTATTCTTTTTCATTCTTATAAAGCGGCACTGTGCCAGTTCCGCCTGTTTACTGCTGCAGTCCGGGCAGGTGGTAGGGTCATGCATATCAGCCTTGATCACCTAAAAAAAAAAAAAGAAGTGGGGACTTATCTACAATGGCTATCCAGCTAAATAACAACATTAACCATCTAGACATCCAAAAAGATGGCATCACTTGCTTAAGTGTGAATATTTATGGTACCTGGTCAATAGTTTCCTTGATACGTTGTAATTGAAGCCTGTTCATCAGTTCACGGGGAACAGGACATGGTTCATGTGTGTTTGCTGCTGCGCCAGGACGAGTTAGTGGATGGCGTTTTCTTTGCCTTTGTCTTTTTGCCGATTGGCGCAGATGTTCTATCTTTATGGAGCAGTAAGAATTCACCGGCTTGTTATCACTCCCTGAACACTCCTGGTGAGCATCTGGAAACAGTAACAATAGGTAAATAGAAAAGGGAATCAAATGAATAGTGTCCAAAAGCAAAACTGACCACACAAGTTTTCTGGATAAAGGAAGTCTGAGGAAGGGCGCGTGACCCCCGAAATGTCACAGCACAGTGCTCACAGCACTTTCGGGAGGCGTCTGCTTGAGTTATGGTCTCCGTCCATGCACCAGGATACGTGAGTTGTTTTAAAGGACATTCAAAGGATGGACTACGATTATGCAAGTTTACAAATAAGTTTACAAATATGTTAACATACTCACGTTACCTCGTGGTCTGAGAATGCAAGCTCTTTGAACTCTATCATAGTGAATATATGGTCAATTTATCAAAAAATGTGAATGTTTTACGAGAAATTATGAAGTAAAAGGAAGGTTTTATCCAGAAAACTTGTGTGGTCAGTTTTGCTTTTGGACACGATTCATATGATGCGTTTGGGGAGTGAAGGAGAGCTCCTAGTCCTAGACCACATCACAGATTAATATTAGCTCCACCGTTTACGTATTTGTTAATCGATTAAGGCTGAGCCTTTCACGGTCATTCAAATGTTATGAAGAGGAAGAATTTGTGGGTAGTAAAAGAAAATGCTATAAATATCATGCCGGAAGGCATTTCTGACTTGGTCAATTACATCATGTAAGCGACTACTGTGGGCAGTGACTATGTTTTCCCCATTCTTCTGTTGGGTGGTCAGTGATAATATCACATTCATTTCACATGCAACATCCACCTATCGGAAATATAGAAGAAAGAACGGTTGTTTCTATATACCACAAAACAATTCCCCCTTCAGGGATAGTCTGCAAAAGTGGAAAGCCCCGTTAATCCATCTTTTTCCTCCACTGCATTCCATTTTCAAGGCGACTTCAGACAGAGTCCATCTAGCTAAGCACTGGTATTTCTTAGTTTTCTCCTGTGTCGGGGAACACCAGGAGGTGTCTTATCCAAAAAACAGCTGATATTGTATTACAGAGTAGCAGCTCTCACAGCAAATTTACCTCCAAGGTGAGGAAGATGCTGCACCTGAAATGTTTAAAAAGCAATAGTATGGGAGATCTTTGAGATAGCTACCTGTGTATGGGAGAGACTTGGCCACCACAAGACTCTCAGACGTTCAGTACATATACAAATCCCATCTCATCCCTGAACAAGCACGGGTAAACAATCACTCATTTAAAAATAGACTATATTACAAATACACAGTACTACATGTGTACAGCTTATTAAGCTTCAGTGCATTAAAGCTACAGAACCTCTTTAAAACCTTTTGTAGTATCATCTGAAATTGCTATCCCATTATATTGACAATGAACGTCTTAATGCACCTTGCCTCATTCTACTTTTAGAAAACCACTTTAATTATGGCACTGAATGTATTAGGGAACATCATCTCCAGTTTTATGCAAAAACAATTAAGAGGTAATGAAGGCTGCATCTAAGTGTATAAAACAATAAGACAGAGCCCCAAGGGACAAAAGGGAAAGCATCAGGAGTGCCTGGAATAAACAGATGCTTATTACACTTGGAAACTGGAGATTACCATAGTAATTGATTTAGCTCAGCTTAAAAAAAATGAAATAAACCATTTAAGCCAAGATGTATCCTAAGATAGAATGGAGGAACGCCAGGTGATTCTGTCCCTGGGGCAAGAAGAAAGCAACCTATGACGTGGTAGGCCTGTCTATATGTTTACATATCTAATATTCTGGTACAAGGCTAAGACCCTTATTATTAACTGTTGTATAATATACAATTATATTTATTCATATTTTATTAAACATGTGCAGATGTTCAACAACTTTCTACTCACCAGATTTAAGTCGATGTTGAAATGAATTATTTGGCCGGGGATTGCCATCAACCAGCGTCTTTATCAATTTGCCGATCAGACCCGTTCCTACAATGAACCCACAAAGTCACACAGGAAGACATTTCAATGACTTATTTTTACAATTTAAGGATATAAAACTGACAGAGGCAGGTGCTCATTATAAGACAACTCCCCTGGACAACAATTATACCCAATTGATTTTTATTGCATTTTGAAACAGTATCAAAGGGCTTCCCCCATAAACAAATGTCGAGGTAATATTGTGTTGCCATTGTTACCCTGAAATGTGATTACCCAGGAAGCCCTTGGATTGCATCTCAAAATGCAATCAAAACTCAACGCGTGGTCACGGCCTCAGAGTATCATTATTTCTATTTGGGTCCTTGCTGCCAAGAATTGATAATAATATAATACAGGCGGTTCCCTAAAGACGGACCTCTCTGCCCACTGTTACCTCTGGTGAAGCTCTCTGGATACTTTACTTTAGTCCCAGGCTGTAATGATCAGCTGTAAGGTGTCTGCAATGAAGCTTTATTGATAATCCTTGGTCCCATTACAGAAAAAAAAAAATGTTGAAACTCCAATTGCTCAAATTTTTTTTGTCTGGATCTACAATTATAAAATATACAGTTTCGACTTGCATACAAATTCAACTTAAGAACAGACATATAGACCCTATCATGTATGTAACCCGGGGACTGCCTGTACTTAGGATTAGGGTTTGTCCATGTCCTTCACAATGTTGTCCTTTAAAGGTTTTGTGTTTAAAGGGAACCTACCACCATGGATCTACCTATAAAGTGGTGGGTGCATCTGTGGGACATGAGGAAAGCCCTTTTAAGGGCTAATCCTCATGTCCATGCAATCTTTTGATAACTTTTATTTAGCTAATATGTACATTTTCTAAAGGCTACGGCATGGCTACTCCACGCCCTGGTAGCCTCTTTTATCCTCCTACCAAATAACTTAGGGGCGCAGCTATGAGGAGCTGATGCATGCGCAGAACAGCAGGCCTGTGTGAGGGATTTTTACTTCTCAGTGATGCTATTTATTATTCCACGTCGTGTACTGGGAGGACGGAAAAAAATTCCAAATGTGGTGACATTGGTGAAAGAACACATTTGATTCACTTCCTGGTGGGATCAGTTTTTACCGTGCAATACAAATGATACGTCAACTTTATTTTTTGGTTCGATAGGATCACGGTGATACCAAATTTATACAGGTTTTATGCATTTCTGAAAATGTATTCAAACAACATTTCGCCATCTTCTGGCGCTAATAATTTTTCCATACTTTGGTGTATGGATCTCTGTATAATGTCATTTTTTGCGAGATGCGATGACGTTTTCATTTTGAGGATTGTACAGCCTGTTGATCAATTTTTATGAAAAAAATTTTATGTGATGTAAAATGGTGTAAAAGTGGCATTTCATACATTTGTGTGCTATTATCCGTTATGCGGTTCACCGCCAGGAATATCAGTTTTTATATTTTGATAGACTGGGGCATTTTGGGACACGGCGATACCTAACGTGTTTGGGATTTTTACGGCTTATTAAGTTTTATATCAGTTCTAGGGAAAGGGGGGTGATTTTAATTTTCAAGATATTTTTATTATTTTTTAAGCAATTTAGCAATATATGTGTTCCCTTTTTTTTAATATAGATCACAGATAACAGTGATCTAATGGTAACAGCCCCTTGGATGACTGTTATCAGTGATCAGTGTATAGAGAGACATGCAGAGAGGTTGCATATAGCATTCTCAATGCAGCCTCTCACTGTATTCAGGGGCGGGGTGACAGGGGACTGATAATATCGATCCCCTGTCACATAGACAGCTCAATCCTGCTGATGGCACTGTGGGCACGATCACAAACAGCCATGGGGATGGGCGGAGCTACTGGGTTGAGCTCTGGTCACATGACCTTCTACCCGAGCCGCAAGCTGGTCTGGCAGGGGGCTCTGCATTCCGGATCGCAGTGAGTGTTGGCACCGCTCGGAGCCGTCAGCCAGTGCCTAAACAAGAAAATCATCAAACATATTTATACGCTTGGTGGGTTTTGGGGGGAGTAAATAAGCCTCTACATGTGTCATAGAGGCTTGTAGGGGCGTTATCGCGACCTCTGCATATTAGCGAAATAAAAGTTATCGAAAGATTGCGAGTATTGGCCCTTAAGAGGATATGCACATATGCACCTACCGTTTGATCTACATTTATAGGTAGAACTGTGGTGGTAGGTTCCCTTTAAAGTAATTCAAATCATTGCACCTGCCCCCTCTTCCAGCACCAGTAGCCTACTGCCAATTCCTGCAGCTTCTGTTAGGCTATGGCATATGATCTGGGAGATCCCTTCTGGAGCTGATCACAGGCCTCAGCAACGGACTTTATATGCACAACATGTTAGTGCTGATATCAGCTAGTGATGTGTTATTCGTGTAGAGGTCACACATATGCTAAATAGGAGCTTTAGGAGCTGGACCCAGAATGCCGGTACTGGATCAGAGGCGTAAAACAGCAAGAAGGCATGTCAACATGAACTGAGACCTTACATAACCGATCATAAAAGAAAACAAATTATCAAAAGGATCAAATATTATAAGTAATATTATAAGTAAAACAATAATACATAGATTTCATAGTCTTTAATGATGACTGTGGTTCTTTTTTGTTGATAAAGATAAAGGACAATGTATCTTTCAAGAAGAAAAGAGATAAGAGGCTTTGTCATGGCAATGCAAGTTTCAGAACCTAAATAATCTGATAAAAACTTGAAAATTAAAATAAATGCTATGTACATATAGCAGCTATTTTACAGTGTGTCCCCAGGCAAGCAAGAAAAAAAAAATCCCTATGTAGATTTCTCAAGGAGACTCACCTCATCTGCATAAGTAACTGCTCTCGCTCTAATAGATAAGATGAGGTAGAGGACAATTAGGCAGAGAATTGAGTGGTTCACAAGACAAAGCCTTCTCAAGGTGACCACATGCATGAGATGAATGTCAACCACACCTGACCACAGGATGATCATCTAATGTGTATTGGGCTTCCAGACTCTAATAGTCAGAAGACATGCAAAGAACAGTGGAGGTGCTGCCTTAAAGGAGAAATGGAATAAAAGCTTTTTATCACAATAATATAGTTTCAAGAACTGTGCCATCAGTCCAATTTCTGTTCATCTGACACAGGACTATTTGTGTATTTTACTGTTATTCTAATCTTTCAACACAATTACATTTATATATCACATTATTTTACAGTTAATGTTACTGTTAATAGAAACGTATACCTAAATGTTCTAAACGTATATATATATATATATATATATATATATATATATATATATATATAAAATGTTATGGGCGCAATACTAGTGGAACATGTGACTGCGGCCTCGGGGTTCAGTCACAAGTGGCGTTCAATTAATGCATTTCAAAACGCCCTGTAACAGCTGAAGAGAGATCTGCATAACTAAATAGCTTTTAACATTTGCATTTACAAAATGCAACAGTTAACGTTATGTTAACACATGCATTATCGGTTGTGTTTTATAAATGCAGAGACTATAGTAGAGAATTCTGCCAGTTCCGATCTGGTCTAATGGTTGGAACTGATAAATGGGGATTAGCTGCAATACCTTGCACCATCCTTGGTCAGGAGAAGAGTTGTTTTCTAAAGAAAGCAGTCATGTTTTTATTTTTACCTCCAGACAACTATTATGTGTAACTAGAAAGGCATATTTAAAATGGATACCTTGATGATTGTCATTGTGGTCATCTTCTATTGAAACGGTTTCTATGGATGAACTCTCAGAAGAATCTGACCGATGAACACCAGACTCGACAGAGAGCGATTCAAAAGAATCACTTTCATAGTTCCTACTAGAGTCTCCAGTAAGGGACTGGAAGGAATCACTTCTTTGCTGAGGGCTGGATTCTCCTTCAAAGGATTCAAAGGAATCACTGAGATACTTTTCACTCTTGGTAATGAAGTCAGAGGCATCACTTTTGTATCTTCCGTTAGACTCTCCAATACTAGATTCAAATGAGTCTCCAGAATATCTGAATCCACAACTCAAAGAGTCACTTTTTTGCAGCACTTCCTCATAATTTGGACTTTCTTCGCTGACTGGGGATAGCGCCATCACAGCTCTGTATGAAAAAGCATTATTCACATATAGATATTTGAATGGTAAATAACAAATATTTTTCTATGTTAGAGTCAAAACATAAGTCGTGTAGTTAATAGTTTAGAAAATCCCTTTAAATTACATAACTTCAAGCCCTTAACAACCAGATTTGCAAATATTACAATTGATATTACCTTATACTGCCAGAAATTATAAAGTGGACAGGGTAGGAAGAAAAATGCTTCAAGAAAATAATAGAAGGAGTGCAATTTGAGACAACTTAAAGGGGATTTGCCAAGTTTAGAAGTTATTCTTGACCTGCAGCAGCAACAATTAGTGAGAAAAGGAAGTCAAACACTCCTGATCACATTCCCTATCCCATGTATAGGGGAGAACTTCTAAGAACTAGATCACCCACACCGTAACGCTTCCTAAGCTATTGGTGGTGGTTAGCTAAGCAGGCATGTCCTGTGTGTCAAGATTGGTGCAGAGACCATTGGAGATCATGTGGGTGTTTGAATGGGGGGGGAGGGGGCGGTAAGGTTAGTATTGGTTATTTTGGTTTAATGAACAGTTTGTTTTAGACAATTTTTAACCACCGGACAACCTCTTCAGGTCCTAATGACTGTCCATATACAAGAATGCCTAGATGACAATATGTCCTTTTACTCTTATTGTATTAACATGAAAACATTACATCTTGAGAAATGGATTCATAAAAGCAGATGTTCACTTTAAAAATGTTGTCAACATCCTTCACTTTTACAGCAATCCTCTCAGACTGTCAGTATCAAAGTGCGGCAATTACCACATGTAAAAAGTTCACCATGTACTGGAACCATGACTCCACACTGTGCTCTCTAATAGATCTGTAAAGGTCAGAAGAACAAGGGATTAATATTAATCAATCAATCTGATGGCCCATGCTGCACAATGGAGATTATTAGTGCAATAAATGTAATAGAACATTAAACTGTGAGAATCTATAAGCAATGGTGATGCCAACAATGCCCAGTAAATATGCTACAAATATAGCCATAGCTGTAACTGCAACAAAATAACATCTTAAAACTCGGAAGCTTTATAGCAGGATCTTCTCTTCCTTTTGTTTCTGGTTTGAGAAATTCCACCCAAAATTGTAAATCTGCTGTGTACGGCCACATAAAGATAAGAGAAAATTGTAGAAAATAAACTCAGGACCTTCTTAATGATAACTTTGTGTTTAACATGAATAGAAGGGGTTATTTAGCAATTTCCAGAAGAATTAGATCAACATTGTTTGGAGAGATTCCATTTGGACCCAAACTGAATCTTTTGAAAAATTTGTTGTAGCTTTAGCGGACCGAATCATAAATTATTCGCACATCTCTAGTCAGGAGCTAAGGCAGTGATGCCTGAATACAATGCAAAGAAGCAGTAACAGTGGGATTTCATTTGTATTATCAGATAAAGACACATGTCATTGAAAAAATACAACACTGCCGGGGTGGGAAAGGGAATGTGCAAATACACTCTACCAAATGACATGTATATGACACAGCAGCTGCCCTACATAGTATTGCATATGGTGTGGAGTGTGGCATGACAGCTCCACAGAAGACAACTGTTCACACAACACCTTCCAGTAATGACTACCTGCTCTCCTGATGGAAACAAGGAGGCAGTGGGCGGTAGCAATGCACTGCTCTTTGTGTTAAACTGCTGCTGTACAATACATTAGCATGTTCTACACCAGGGGCCACAGACCAAGAAAATGCCATAAGTAACTGACTGTAGTGACATATATCTGTGACTCCTGGGAAATCGAGGAGGTGATTTGCCTGCTGTGTCAGACAACATCAAGGACCTAAACCTCCCAATGCATCCCATGAGTTGGACTACAAGCATTCAGATAAAAGAAATTGCTAAAAAGAAAAAAAAACATGAAATTAAGATAAAAAATGGTCCTGTAGTCTGTCATTATTCATGGAAATGTAGTTACCATAACTTTATACTCAGACAGAGCCAAGTAAATAATAAGAAGCCTAAACATTCTTCACTAGATCATGGCGGATTGGCTGTTTAGCTGCCTAATCTAGCATACTGTTCACCAGAGGTTGCACTAACATTTTTTCAGAAGGGTAATAATACTCCTTTCACCATTTTTGAAGAGTATTTTTAGCTGAGGAGGAGTATTACATTTTTTCGTAATACAAACATATAACTCCTTGGTGTATATAGTGTTAATAGACATCTTATTAATACAAAAATATTGCTACAGCCCGTTTTCTGTGCTTAAGTAGCCGATTGAGACAATTCTAGTAATATTACATCATGTATTAAACAAGTGGGGTACAACCTCTTCATGGTCTCCTCAGAGATTTCAACCTACAGAACGGGTTGGGTCCGATGCTGATGAAATTTTATTTAGTTAATTTTTTTACTTTTTAATACATTTTTTTTGTTTTTTTTAAATTACATATTTTTACAGGGGCACATTTAGCAAGAAATACATTATACATTTGTTTTTCTCTTATAGATTATTTTAAAGATCAGAGATGATTTAATGGTAAGAGAACATTGGGTCACTGTTATCAGTGATGTATATACAGATACATGCAGAGAGGATACACATAGCATCTTCTTCCCTGCAAGCCTCTCTCTTTATACAGGGGCAGGTGTGATTACAGGGGGCTGATAATATCGGTAGAAGATCAGGCTGTTACAGCTCGATCCTGTTGATGGCTGTGTGTGCATGGAAGGGGGCAGAGCTAATCACTGCTCCAGCCCATGGTGGCTGTAGAAAGTCATGTGACCTGAGCTGAACTATAAGATCCGTGATCTGGCCCAGCGAGGGAGGAGGGGTTGTGACTGCATCATGCGTGCTGTTGATTGGTCCTGGCGCACATTGCAATACAGGACGTTTTCCTTTGTGCAGCTAAACCAGAACATCTGATCCATTCATCTCTAGTTGGGTTACGACATACCAAACACATCCTAAAAGGGGTTGTCAAGCTTCCGCTAATTTGTTATTGTTTGTATAATGAAAAGTTATACCATTTTCCTGTATACTTTCTGTATCAATTCCTCATGGCATTCTATAGAAAGATTCTATGTGGGACATTTATAAGAGCTTGTAGGCCAGTTTTCTGGTCTACAAACTTTGAAATAATAGCAAATCTTCAGAGCCCTGTCCCTAGAACACAACCAACCAGAAACCATCTGAAATGTGGCAGTGATGTTACCCCTCCAGGAGCCATAGAAGGAGAACATGTAGCAGAACCATCCCATTCATCTCTATGAGCTTTAATCCTGCAGTAACAATCCTATTCAGAAGAATGGAAAAAGAATTTTTGAAAACAATCTCCAGGTGTGAATCCAGCCTTGGCCAGTGACACCGCTATACTATGCAATGTGCACAATCCTGATCCTGCCAGCATAACAGCTCCAGAATGCGTACAATACAGAGGGGTGCACAGCCCAGCACCCACCATCTACACCCAGGACACTGCAACTCCTCTCTCTTCCTGCAATCCTCCGTCTCCCTGGTTACTCTGTGCAGCAGAGAATAAGGTCCGTGCACACACACAGCCGGGAGCTCGGGTTCCTAGCAGGATTATGTGTCCCTGCACTTCCTGTAGCTGCAGGATAGTCTCTATTTTCCTTTGCTCATTCTTATTAAGCAGATTTTTTCTTTTGTGACATATATTATTTTGGTCACCAGCTTTGCAAAGATTTGTCCTTTGATTTATACAAACACCAACCCTCAAAGAGCGAAGAAAAGAACTGGCATCAGGAATTTTGCCCCATACAGGCAAATTGTGTGCCCCTCAATACATTACTGAGCATACTTTTACCCTACATTTATTAAATATACCATTCCACCACAGCAGACGCCCATACGATTGATGCCGAACCGTCTTTTCCTAGAGCCGCGACGAAGCCCCAGACTATAGATCCAGCAGTACTGCTGCCTCATGCAGAGTATAATGGCCGCTTTATTGCCCCCCACACCATATACTGTCATCTATCATCAGGTACAATACAATCCATGCTGAATTCTTCCACAATGTACAATACACACACACAGAGACACACCTGCGCATGCACGCACACACACACCTCCTTTCCTGTTGCTCCCTTCCTGTTACCCCCTATCCCCCACTGTATAATTCCTCAGTTCCTATGGGTAACACATGGTATAATGCCTCCCTTCCTGTTGCTCAATGTGTAGACCTCTGACCTCTGCATCTCTGCCGCCTCCCTTGACTACGTGCCTGTTCTCGAGCCTGGACCCTGATTCTGTACCTTGACCTTGGCTGCCACTGCAGGCTAGTGAAACAACCTGGTAACACCCTGCCCCAGCAAGACCATCCCGCTTCGCAGCGGGCTATGCTGAAGACCAGGTGCCACTTAGATTCCGGTCCCAGGTGTCGGCTAGTACCATCTCTCTCGTGGTCCAGGTGGTCCACTTACCCCGAACCCTGACAGTAAGATCCAGCCATAGACCCTGCCAAGGTGCCGCTTCCGATACTGGCTGCTTTTTCCAGAGTTGTCGCCCAGGAACTCCTGCGGCAGTTCCTACGGCTCAGACTCTCGATGCCTGATAAGTATGAGGGTGACCCCAAGCTGTGCAGGGGCTTCATTACACGGTGCTATCTGCACATTGAACAGATGCCCTCCTAGTTTGACAGCAAACGCTCCATGGTGGCATTCATTGTCAGCCTTCTCTCCGGGAAAGCCCTGGCCTGGGCTACCCCTCTATGGGACAGAGGCAATACAGTCACGGCTACCCATATTGCATTCCTGGCTGAATTCCGGTCCGTGTTCGAAGAACCCGCACGAGCCTCCTCAGCTGAAACGTCACTGCTCAACTTACGCCAAGGGGACTCGTCTGTAGGCGGATACGCTGTCACGTTCCCTACCCTGCTCTCCTGGAATGACCCTGTCCGCAACATTTAAAAAAGGACTGTCATCTCAGGTCAAAGACGCATTGGCCGCCCGTGACCTGCCAGCTACTTGAAGTGGTCTGATCACCCTGGCCACTAGGATAGGCTTGCAGTTCATGGAGTGTGCTGAAGAGTTGTGTCACAAGAAACCACAGACCCGGCTTCCACGTCTACCTCGCTTGGCTCCGGTTTACCAAAGGCCGCTCCAGCCTCCGGGCGTACAGTCTGCAGTGGAGCCTATGCTAGTCAACAGAGCCCGACTCACCGCCAAGGAACGTTCCAGATGTTGACAGGAGAATCTCTGCTTGTACTGTGCTAGTCCCAAGCACTTCATTGGGGCTTGTCCTGTTCGCCCCCCCCCCCCCCCAATGTCTGGGAGACGCCAGCACCTAGGGCTCCTGGGAGAAGCATCCATAGGTGTGAATTCCTGTGCTCCTCGGTGTCAGTACCTGCACTCCTGTTCAAGTTTCAGCCTCCTTGGACTCAGATTCTGCAGGGAACTTTGTGGATGCCGCTCTGGTCTCACATTCCGTTGGTTCCTCTAGAAAAACCACTTGTAAAATCTTCAGTCTTGTCCGGTCCGGTACCGCACTGAACCAGTCTCTCTTCAAATTGGAGCTCTTCACAAATAAAGACTGCTCTTCTATGTTCTGCCACCCTCCACATAATCTCTTCTCCTGGGTCTTCCATGGCTGCGACTTCATTCCCCAGTCCTCGACTGGAAGACTGGTAAGTTCTTGCGTTGGGGATCAGAATGCCACTGTCACTGCATGGTAGCAGCTCTACCTGTCCTGAATTCTTCTGTGTTTCCCAAGTCTCTGGACGGTCTGCCAGTATGTTACCGGGACTTTGCCGAGGTTTTTTCCAAAAAACATTTTTTAGTTTTACTTTTACTATTTTTCAGACTCCCTAGTGTACTTTAACCCTAGGTTGTCTACAGCACATAGTAATGAATGGGTTAAATCCAGACAGCCTCGGGTCTTCGGAAGACCCAATGATTAAATAATGTCCATAGATAGAGAAAAAAGTTTGATATCAACAGGTTCCAATGGGGTAGGGGCCAAGCGGCCCACGCGTTCCGACGCAATGTGGCTTCCTTAGACAGGTATATCATGGATATACAGAGAGCTGATAGATAATTAGCATCTTTACCCGGGCTTTCAATCAAGGGGGGGGGGTAAAAAGAACAATACATCCTCTGCTCTCATAAGTCCACTTGCAGGGGGCCTATTTAGGACAGAGGGCCCTAAGTAAATGCCCAGTTTTCTGCCCGCTAACTCCGGCCCTGATTTTCATCGGGGAGCGGTGATTGGTTGCCATGGCAGGTCTTCCGAAGACTTACTATGTGCTATGTGCTAATTTTATTAAAGCTGTCCATCTTTTGAGCCTGCAATAGCCTATACTTCTTAACCCTCTCTAATAATGCCATCCATTGTTGCATTGGGGAATCAGAATTTCATATCCAGATTTTAATGATAACCAACCTCACCAAAAACCAAAGTTTCCTATTATTACTTTCTGGTTGGCACCAATCACCATGGCCCATGCACTTTAAAGCACTGCCCTGTGAATTACAAAAGGAAATTTCTAAATTGAATCTCTCAACTACGAGCTTGTCCATAGTAAATGAATTATGTCTGCTCCTTCTTGTTGACATTCATAACAAACTGACTTTTCCCTTAAAGGAAACCTACCAGTTAGAATGGTAGGGGTAAGCAGTAAGTACCGAGCACCAGCTCAGGGTGAGCTGGTGCCGGTGCTTAGTTTCGTTAGTGTTAATAACCGCTGTATTGCGGTTTTAACACTGTTTAAACTTTAGAGCAGAAGAGGCTTCAGCGCTGCGTGCGCACGATCGTGCGCGCGCCTACATAGGAAATGTCGGAGACGTTGCGCGCACACGGTCGCGCGCAGCGCCGAAGCCTCTTCTGCTCTAAAGTTTAAACAGTGTTAAAACCGCGGTACTCTCGCACAGCTTGTACATTTTAATTCCATACCTTGCCCTCCTGTTGGGCAGGTATTTGCATATTCTTAGTCTGTCTTTAAAATTTACAAATAACTCGTCTAGATCGGTAAAGTGATCGAGGACTGGCCTTATTTTTGTGAAGACGGGCAAATGACTGGAGGCTTTGAGGTGGGCTCTGGTGAAGTGTAACTGCAGTGTAAAAAGTTTTGAATGGCCTCAAAGGTTGTCTGAGTCAATACTGTGCAGTAAAGTAGTGATGTAGAAAATATCAGAACTCCAATACAGAACTCCAGCACAAGACCCCGAAACATCATAATTTCTACCGAGCAAATGATGATGTTGGGTTTTGTGCCAAAATTTGTTGGGCATACAAATCTGTTTGTGCCACCATTAAATTTACAAGGTCCTCAGAGAAAAAGACTTTCTGTCTTAAAATTAATTCCTGAGCTTCCCACAAATTCAGGAATTTGCAGCTTATAATTATCAGGGGGTGGGATCCATGCAGGGCCACTTGGGGCTGGGGAACATCCTCAACCATTGTCCTGGAGCGCCTTCTGGAGGGCCCTTCTTAACCAGATGAGGAGAAAGAGGAAGAGGATGAGAAATAAAGGAATGGGGATTACCCCCTTTTTGAATAAACATCGGAGGCAAAGAAGGCATATGACCCCTCAGCTGAAAAGCATCTTTTGGTTGAAAGGGCCATTTTCCATTGGGAGGGGATGTGTAAATGTTGTGCTTCAACACATGTAAAAACTTTATTAACAGTTGGCCTCCCCCAACTCGGGGGACAGAATGAGGCACATTTACTTACCCAGTCGCTGCGCGATCCCCGATCCAGAATGTCTGACGAGGATGAACTCTGCCGCGATTCACGTAGATCGGGCACCCGATATCCTGCATGTGTCGCTTCCCCGCTCAGGTCCGCCGGAGTTCAGCATCTTCTTCCCAATGCATGTAAGTTCTTGGCTTGCGACGCAATTTGAAAGTTAAATCCCGCCCTTAGTTCAGTCGGATCTTTGTGAGCAGAGATGCAAAAATACTGCACAGTGCTCACGGGATGCACACACCAAAGTGCTGAGTTATCAATCTGGGAGGTGACAGGATGCTACCACTCGGCTGGACACACGGAGCTGTTGCTCGCCGGAGCTGTTGCTCGCCAGCAGTATCTTCCTGCTATGGGATCTATGTGGATAAATTTTATGTGCATCCCACTCTTCAAGTCCCTCACCCCTAAGGCCCTTCTGAATCAACCAATAACAAAGGGGGGCACCGGGGCTCTCTCCCATGAAAACATGCTATGGATAAAGTAATAGTAATTCATAAAGACATCAGCACCCCCATTTTTAAACAAGGTACCGCTACCAATGCCCCCAAACCAGGCTGCAGCAATCATGTATTGGGGAGGGAGTCGAGACCAAACAGTAACACCCTTCTGGCACCAATCAAGGGTGCTATCTATTTAAATGCTGCTGACAAAGCCACCAGCGGCATTTAAACTATTGAGTGGCACATAGTCCCAAACTTTGCTGTTCCACTGGCTCAACAATAATGATGACTGAATGGCTCTGTGAATTATAAACTGGCCTCCATATTATTGATTTTTATGCCTGACACAGGGAGGCATCCAGAATGAAAAGTATTGTGCCAAATATGATTATTTAGCAAACAATGTGTACAGTTTGGCATTCATTTCTCTCTTGGAGGGGGAATGTTGGACATACAGTTTATGTACATAGTCGTACAATGTTGCTATTATATTGTAAATATTCATGTGTAAATATTGATTTCATTGTATTTGTCAAATAAACCATAGTGTAATATATATTATTTGCCACTGTATTGAACAAACAAAACATGCTTATCACTGTGTCTGTAAAAGCAATTTTTGCTAAGTGCACATAATACTGGGCTTCCACATGGCCTCCAACATTGAGGTCAAATCAAATTCAATTTGGAGCAATAATTTTCCTGTCTATCTTGCAAACTATAGTGTCTAGTTCACTGCAGTAAAAATATAAGATCCATTCAGCTAGGATTCACACAACATGAATTATAGTAATTGATGCTTCAGGCTCCTTCCTCTTCCTTGTAGCTCCTGCATTGGAAGCCCCTCATAGTTTTATAAAATGAACTAAAAAAAGCAGAAGGAAAGATATCCAATAACCAAAATGAGATTAGAAAATAGGATTTCTCTACATCTGTCAGTTTTTGAACAAGGAGAAAGAAGATGATCTGTCTGGCCATTTCCATTAGTAGAGAGCAGGGCAGGATAATACAGTATCAAGAATATACTCTGCGGCTAACAAATCGTGAATTGAATTATGTGTGACAAGGGTTAGGAATCTGTGCCGCATAGGTTTCATGTATTCCCCTGGGTTAGAGTCTGTTCACAGTAGATTTTTGTAATCCGGACAGTATTAAAGAAAAATGAACAACCGCGCCATGGAATATAGAAATCTGGACAAAATGATACATGGCAGTATTATGGCTACCAATCGTAATGGTAATATCATTTAGTTTCTTTATGATATAAATGTATGGTAGTCTATAATATGTTTAATTAAGGGAAAAGAAATCCCTGGATATGGGATTATGTATCCCGTAAAAGTGGCTGTTACAATATTTACAGCATTAATGGTTCATTAAGCACAAACAAACTGTGCAAATATGTACCTTACCTTTACAAGCCAGAAGGCATCACAGACCTCCTTCATCCACATAATACAAGGTTAGTTATTTATTTATTTTTTTTTTTTTTGCAGTGGGAAATGAGCAGGCAAAGGAAACTACCCCAGCAAAATTACGGATGTTGCAAGCCAAACATGGTGTAATTATTTGCTTGACATGGAGGTGAGTCTTGAGGGGTTGTGTGTGATGAGACAGCTACTTTCATACCTGTGCTAAACATCTCGAGAAAAACTGTACAGTACTACTGGCTTAATACCTGCCCTGAAAACCATTATAAATAATATTATTCTTCTGTAATGTTTATTCATACAATATCTACAAAAACACCATTGTTACTCCACCTAGGTGCCCCTGACAGACACATGACATATTTCTAATCCATAAAATAAATCTATTATATAATTCATGGAGCAGATTGGTTAGAGGTCATGGAGTCTTTGCTCTTATATGGCATGAAGAATTCATGGATTCAATGCTCCAGGGCTACTCCTGGCAATAATTTGTAGTTGACCTAGGTGTCAACATTTTCAATGAAGCGTCTCTTGTCCTTGGCTTGATTATGGTATGTTCAGTTGCTAATACTAGAGTTGGGGAAAGCTCTTAAGTGAAATTAAAAGTCAAAAGTATAAAATCTGCCTTACCAAAAGGTAAATCCCAATATAATAAAAATGTATAGAAGAAAGTAAATTAACAAATAAAACACTGAATACATAAATGCGCAATTCATAAATAAATACTTTACACAGGCAGTCCCTGGGTTACGTAAAGGATTGGTTCTGTGGGTTTGTTCTTAAGTTGAATTTGTATGAAGGTCGTAACTGTATACTTTATAATTGTAGCTCCAATCAAAATTTTGTGGTCTCTGTGACAATTGGATTTAAAATCAATTGGATTAAAAATGTTAGGTTATCATAACTAGGATTAGCAATATCATTGTAGCCTAGGGCTAAAGTACAGTAAATTACCAAATCCAGAGGGCTGTTTGTAACTAGGGGTTGTCTGTAAGTCGGTTGTTTTTAAGTAAAGGACCGCCTATATATCAAAATACATCAAAAAGTCAAGAAATACATAAAACATATTTAGAGGGGTATTCCAGGAATAGGTATAATTCATATTAAAATGGAATTAAAATGCTACTGGCCCTATAATCAGTTTGTTGATCTTGCTCCAGTAGAGGAGACACAGGACAGAAGATGGCAGCTGGTAATATGTACACATCACATGTCTTGCAGCTTCCTGGGCAGGTCATGTGATTATCATAGTTGTATATCATAGCTGTGGTAGGTTGGTTGTAGTGCATCCACTATGGCCAGTGTTGTGGTGGGACCCTTCTCATTGATGTAATGTGCAGTGATGTCAGTTACACACATCATTACTATGGTAACAGAGCAGGACAGTCTGTTGCATCATCACTGGGAGCAGAGTCTGAGAGGGAGAAGCTGTTGACAACTGAAGGATCATGGGACTTGTAGTTTCCAGTGGCATCCATATTGGGGATAATTCTGCCTACTTTAGAAAGCCCATACATTTTTTGTGAATCATAAAAGTATACTTCTTAGACTCCTTTTTGTAATTAATAACATTGAACTTTGTCATTTTTGGATTTTGTAGCAGACGTTCATATTCCCGTAATACCCCTTCAAACAAAAAAAGATATAAGATTAAAATTAAGATAAAGAGCTATAGCCAAGATCTAATATCCAAGAACAAATTAGAATTTGCAGCTGCAGGAGCATTGCATGCTCACATAAATAAAAACTAGAATAGTAACATAAATTCTTTTAAAGAGAACCTATCACTGCATTTTCACATATACACCTAGTAACAGGTTCCCATAGAGGCCTATTAACTAGCTGACCTCTTCTTTTAGCTAAAAATGTTTTAACTCACATCCACATAAATCAACTTTATCATATAGTCAAGAAAACAAAGAAAATGGCCAGCAGACTTAAAATGTTCCCTCACTTTCTGATGTGTTTACTGTGACAATGGACATTTAGTCAAAGATAGTGAATATACCAGTGGAGGAATTTTGCAAATCAATCATTTTGTACATTTAAACCTTTTGGAGTGATACAATCCATTAGAAAAATCCAATACCCCTCCCTATTGAGAAGGAGACGTCTGTGATCTCCTCCTGTCATGGGTTTGTTAACCCTTTCCAACCCATTGATTCACATGCAATTCAAATCATCTGTATGAACATAGAAAACATTACAAATATTTGTAGTGGTATTCGTTGGATATGACCCTCCGATATGTTATCTAGTTCTTTCTTTTAATTGTCTGCTGGTGCACCTGTGTGACCATGGTCAGATTGTTGTCCACTAGAAGTAAACATTGAAGCTTTGTATAGAATAACAGAAAGCAGAGGTCTAGAAAACTGTGAGGATTTGATACAGAGAGTATAATGGAAAATTGTTTAACTTTTTCTAATACAAACAATATCATTCACTTGCTGAAATGGGGATACCCCTTTAAATATCTAGCCAAGTTATCCTCTCTAAAGATGCTCGTGGGCAACTAGGAGATAAAAGGAAACCCAAAGTAGGTAGTCTCTTGGTAGAAAATTCTTCAAGCATTGAGACAGAGTATCATCTTCATAGAGTAAAGGAAGATATTTTTCTTCCTTTTACCATGATATTCCTTGCTATAAGTAACAAAAACAGGTTCAAACCTCTTTGTCCAAAAATTACCACCTATACAAGTAATAGGAGGCATCTTTTTCCAATAAGTAAATCATTACAATTTACATTGTGGATACCCTTGAGCAGTCAATTGTTGTGAAATAGTATTCATTTCTTCTTAAAATGCTTACCTGGCATCAGAGTGGGTATGTCTTGCTCAGTCGGCTGGGAGAGGAAGAGAAAATGAGGGGCGTGAATTCCTCCAGCATGGGAGAGGGAGGTCCCTGCACTCTGTGCTGCTGATTCTAAGTTTCTTTTCTAGATGATCCCGTCATGTCAAGACTAGTGATGGACAGCCCCGGGATCAAGATGAAGAGGAGCAGGGGTGAGTATTCATAGGGTTTTTTTTTTCATTTTTTGGCTAGTTGATTTCCTTTAAGCTTATTTGTATTTTTTTTGTATTTTTCTGATCTTTTTCACTTTTTCACTCTCTGCAACTCTACTATATGCATATTTTGCCTTCTGGGTGGTAGGCATAATGGGGATGATAGTTATTTCTGAAACTGTATATTTTGTTATGCTGAAACGTATGTTGGTCTAATCCCATGAGCTGCACACATTGCACAGGTTGGAGTCCAATATACGGAAATATTGTCACAAACCTGTCCATCAACTGAGCAATCACAACAAGACAAGCTGCCAAGACTGGGTAAATGGTGGCGAACAAACCATTTGACATCCCTGTGGGGCAAGGCTCTGCCTACAGAAGACAAAACAGCCCTGACAAGGGAGAACATGCTCTCAGGAACATAACTAATGGGCCCTAAGTGACCCTGCAAGGTGACACGGAAACAACGTACTTAGTCTGGCAACTGCTGGATGGTGGAGCGGACAGGTAACAGGAAATCAGAGATAGACCAGTTTTCACAATAGTACACAGAAAAGAGTCAATCCAGTTACAAAATGGGAGAAATTTGACAATGGACACACAGATAAAGACAGACAAGTGGAGTCCGATAGAACCAGGTCAAAACCAAGATGGCGACAAAGGTACAAAATTGCATAGCAATAGAATGGTCGATAACAAGTAGCTTGAGTCAGATACACAAAATACCAAACAAAGCAATAGCACTAGATATAGCAAAGCTCAGATATAACAAGCTAGATATAACAAGCTCAAATTCACACCCAATTTTCCCTAGGGAAAGATCCTTCAAGGGAGCTGTCAATGAAAGCAGCCTTGTGTGTGGTTTTCTGACAAGATGCAAGGATGCCCTGTATTCTGCCCTACCGGCGCTGCATATCTGTCAGCAGACATATTTCACTATGATGAAGTACTCATATCCTGTTCAATATGTGCAGTCAGTGGGATCGGACAATCAAACAGATTAGTTTCCACAGTGTCAAGGATCAGGGTCAGTGAACCCCCTGGACCACCAGGGCCGATGACATAAGACGACAAACCAGAATCTAAGAAGCCTCGGTCTTCATCAGAAACAATGTGCTGGGGAAGTCCATGGAGCCGGAAGATGTGGTGGAAGAAGAGGCTGTCAAGACGTGGAGAAGATGGCAGGAAGAGGGAAAAAATGGGACATTTTGGAAACACAGTCTGTTACCACCCAGATGACGATATTGCCTGAAGAAGGTGAAAGATCCGTGATGAAGTCCATAGCCACGTGAGACCATGGTAAGCTCGGTATCAGAAATGGCAGAAGGAGACCAGCAGGCTTGAGACGCAACGGCTTATTCTGGGCACAGGAAGCGCAGGAAGCCACAGAGTCCCGAACATCCTTGACCAGTTTTGGCCACTAGTAGAATCGGGACATAAGGGCGACAGAACGCTGCACCCCAGGGTGCCCAGCCACTCGTGAGCAATGTCCTCAAATTAGAATTTTGGTCTGACATAGGTCTTGCCAGGAGGTAGTTGACGAAGACCCATTGGAGCAGCCACAACCAGTTGTTCAGGAGTAATAATGTGCCAAGGAGCTGGTTTCTCTCCTATGACATCAGAGGCATAGGAAAGGGCATCAGCCTTGATATTCTTCTCAGCAGGATGGACTTGACTGGAGCTGAAAGTCCTTTCTTGGTGGCAGTCAGGGATGCATTATTCCAGGAAAGTTCTGAGGCCAGGATGCGGAACTGAACTGCATATTCTCTCACTGATGAGTCGCCTTGGCGCAGATTCAGCAAAGCAGTCTTAGCAGAGGAGGCCCATGAAGGTTCTCCAAACAGGGACCGTAATTCCGCCAGGAATGCTGTGTGAGTAGCCGTGATCGGAGCATCTCTGTCCCAAAGAGCGGTTGCCCAAGCCAGGGCCTTCCTGGAGAGGGGACTGATGATAAATGCTACCTTGGGTCATTCCGTGACAAATTGAGACGGCATGAGTTCAATGTGCAGGGAGCATAAAGCCCCTGCACAGCTTGGGGACCCCATCAAACTTATCAGACATAGACAGTTGTAGGCTAGGTTCAGCAGCAGGAAGACAACCCGGGGTAGCAGAAGTCGCAGGAGCAGTTGCAGGAATGTGACGCTGATGCTGAATGGCAAGCAGCTGCTGGAGCATGACCGTGATTCGGCCTAGCTGTTCTCCTTGCGCAGCAATCTGATGAGACTGCTGGACCACAACGGTGGTAAGATCAGCCAGTCTAGATAATGGAACCTTGGTGGGGTCCTTAGCCGGATCTTACTGTCAGGGCTCGGGGTCAGAGAACCTTCTGGACCACAGCGGTCAATGACACAAGCCGACACCTGGGACAGGAATCTAAGTGCCACCCAGTCTTCACCAGAGCCCGCCGCAAAGCAGGTTGGTCTTGCTGCGGCGTGGTACCACCAGGTTGTTCCACAGGCGTGACTTGTCCATGGTGGCAGCCAAGGTCGAGGTACAGAATCAGGCTGTACACATTCATCTGCAGCTGGCCTGATATTGTACTGTATGTGCAATAGAGATAACCCCTAATTAGCAAATAGATCCATTAACGATTGTGGTGAGAAGCTGGTGGATTTCGGTGGAGACAGCGCTACAGACCCTATGGCTCTATGGGAGTTGTCTGCCCATGCGCTAGTGTTCCATCCTACTCGCAATACAAATGGACTGTTGGAATGTAACATCTATGAATACCTAGAATTATATGTATGGTACACAGTCATTAACCCTGTAGGGTTTGATCTAGGGATCCATCCCCTGGGCAAGGATAGAGTTGGATGCCATGATGATGCAGGCAATGTGAATGTACCTGCATCTAGATCACAAATGTATAGTGAATACAGATGCCTCCGGTTTGTGCCAAGAGGTGCTTTTCTGTCTGTGACGTTAGCGATAGAGGCCATTATTTTTTGCTGACCTTGTCAATAGATTTAGAACCCAGTTCGGTAAATAAATGCAACACCAAAACCAAACTCAGTACATAAATACACTTCCGAATCCTAGCTAAGTACATAAATATAGAACAAAACTATGTGTAAAAAATATTGAGTACTGAGTGCAGAATTGTGAGCTCATGTGTAATGCCCGCACCTACTATAAATTCAATAAGATCTGATCAAAGGAGTCTCTTTCATCTTCTTCTACCTAGCTGCCATTTCAGCTTCTTTCACTCTGTAGATTAGCAACACAAAAATTTTAGGTTCTTCACTCCATCTTCATCATCTCCTCTATCTTCTTCTCAAAAACTTAATATTGTTCTTTTGTTCCCCGGAGATTGTTATTATGTCCCAAAAGTAAAAAAATATAGTAACATTCCCTTCCCAGTAACCAGTATAGTAACAATGCCCCTTTAGTTTTACATTTCACATTGCCTTTAGTCACAGCACCAGCCCTGCTATAGCAAATAGTCACACCAGCAGCCATTAGTCACAGTGCCTGTCCCTAGTAGCCAATAGACACTGTACCTACACCACAATAGCCATCAGGCATAGTAACCTATAGTCACAGTGGAATTTAAATACTCAGCATTTTTCAGTGCAGTAGTGAGAGCTCAAGCTGCTGAAGCCTATATCTAGCATCATCCTGCAGATTTGACATGACCCCTGATGAGAGTTGTTACTTGAAATGTGAAGGGTTTTATCAGTCATCAGCGGAAGAGTATATTATTAAATCAGTGTGAACAAGCTATCTATTCTGGTATCTAGCACTAGTATCAGTGAAGAGGGTCAGCTAGTCGGACAGTACTCTAGATCCTAAAGATTTCAGCAGTACAACCTAGCAGCAATACAGTATGCCCTATCTATTATCACATAGCTACGGCCAGGACACACAGTCAGTCTGGTAATAATTAGCCCTGGGCAACATGTGAGCTTTTTATCTGGGTGTTAGAAAGACACTATACTGCACACATAGGCTGTAAGGCAGCTGAGAATAAAAGTTAACTTGTACAAAGCAGCCACAGTCTCTTAACAGTCTTTCAGTGAATCAATGTAAGGAGGAAGATGGGGCAAAAACAGGAGAAGAATGGGAGTGGGGCACTATGTGAGGAGGAGGGGGCACACTTTGAGAAGGAGGAGGAGGGCTACAATGTGAGGAGCAGCAGGATGGAGCCACAATGTGAAAGGGTTATATATAATGGGGTATCACAGTAAGGGGGCATTGTATTTGTGGGGGCCACAATAAGGGTTGTTACACAGTGTAGGGCCATAAGGGTGGGTATTATACTATGAGGGAATACTAGGGCTATGAGTAAGGGGTCAGGTAAGGGATGTGGCTTATGACATAAAAATTTCCTCTAACAAAAGTTTGGAGGTATGAGATTGTATTAATAGAGATGAGCGAACATACTCGTCCGAGCTTGATGCTCGTTCGAGCATTAGCGTACTCGAAACTGCTCGTTGCTCGGACGACTACTTCGCCCGCTCGAGAAAATGGCATCTCCCGCCGTTTTGCATTTTGGCGGCCAGAAACAGAGCCAATCACAAGCCAGGAGACTCTGCACTCCACCCAGCATGACGTGGTACCCTTACACGTCGATAGCAGTGGTTGGCTGGCCAGATCAGGTGACCCTGGAATAGACTAGCCCCTGCCCGCGCTGCTCGGATCATTCTGTGTCTGGATGCCGCTAGGGAGAGAGCTGCTGCTGGTCAGGGAAAGCGTTAGGGTGTTCTATTAGAATAGTGTTAGGCAGGAGTGATTCTACAAGAACCCAACAGCCCTTCTTAGGGCTACAATAACGTTATACATTTTTTTTTTATTTGCTTGTGGCTGGGCTTGCTGGCACTAGTAGTGCAGCTAGTACCATATTGTAAGGAATTTGCAGGGGGACTTGCTACCGTTGTGTTTAGCTCTTAGTGACACACATATCCACCTCAAACACCAAAGTGGGACAATTTATTAGGGGTTTGATTAGAATTAGGCAGAGTCTGCTGATTTATTTATTTATTTTTACCTTTATTTCATTTTATAGCTCAAACTCATCTTGCAAAGCAGTGTGCTTTCAGTGTCGGCTACAAAATAGCCATAGGAGAACCCCAACGGCTTACTTAGGCCTACAATAGCGTTATATTTTCCTTTTTTTGGTTTGCTTGTGGCTGGGCTTGCTGGCATTAGTAGTGCAGCTAGTACCATATTGTGAGGAATTTGCTGGGAGACCTGCGACCGTTGTGTTTAGCTCTTAGTGACACGCATATCCACCTCAAACACCGAAGTGGGACAATTTATTAGGGGTTTGATTAGAATTAGGCAGAGTCTGCTGATTTTTTTTTTTTTTTACCTTTATTTCATTTTATAGCTCAAACTCATCTTGCAAAGCAGTGTGCTTTCAGTGTCGGCTACAAAATAGCCATAGGAGAACCCCAACGGCTTACTTAGGCCTACAATAGCGTTATATTTTCCTTTTTTTGGTTTGCTTGTGGCTGGGCTTGCTGGCATTAGTAGTGCAGCTAGTACCATATTGTGAGGAATTTGCTGGGAGACCTGCGACCGTTGTGTTTAGCTCTTAGTGACACGCATATCCACCTCAAACACCGAAGTGGGACAATTTATTAGGGGTTTGATTAGAATTAGGCAGAGTCTGCTGATTTTTTTTTTTTTTTACCTTTATTTCATTTTATAGCTCAAACTCATCTTGCAAAGCAGTGTGCTTTCAGTGTCGGCTACAAAATAGCCATAGGAGAACCCCAACGGCTTACTTAGGCCTACAATAGCGTTATATTTTCCTTTTTTTGGTTTTCTTGTGGCTGGGCTTGCTGGCATTAGTAGTGCAGCTAGTACCATATTGTGAGGAATTTGCTGGGAGACCTGCGACCGTTGTGTTTAGCTCTTAGTGACACGCATATCCACCTCAAACACCGAAGTGGGACAATTTATTAGGGGTTTGATTAGAATTAGGCAGAGTCTGCTGATTTTATTTTTTTTTTTTTTTACCTTTATTTCATTTTATAGCTCAAACTCATCAGGCACAGCACAAAATCCAGTTGTGTGCTGTCAGTGTAGGTGAGAAACGAGCCATAGCAATAGGATAGCATCGTTTTGTTAAAAAAAAAATAAAAATAAAAAAAAAAATAAACACAAAAAAAAAAAATAATAAAAGTTTACACTTTAATTTGGAAAATGTTTAACCCGAGGGCTAGGGGTAGAGGACGAGGGCGTGGACGTCCAACTACTGCAGGGGTCAGAGGCCGTGGTCCTGGGCGGGGTGAGACACCACCTGCTGATGAGGGAGCAGGGGAACGCCGCAGAGCTACACTCCCTAGGTTCATCATGTCTCAAGTTACTGGGACTCGTGGTAGAGCACTGTTGAGGCCAGAACAGTGCGAAGAGGTGATGTCGTGGATTGCGGACAATGCTTCTAGCCATTTGTCCACCAGTCAGTCTTCCACGCAGTCCACCCATGTCACCGAAATCAGCACTCCTCCGGCTCCTCCACCTCAGCCTCCTTCCGCCCAGTCTGCCCCCTCCCAGCAAAATTTGGCATTTGAACCGGCATACTCTGAGGAACTGTTTTCTGGACCCTTCCCACAGTCACAAACCACTTGTCCGGTTGCTGCTGAGCAATTTTCCGATGCCCAGGTTTTCCACCAGTCGCAGTCTGTGGGTGATGATGACATTATTGACGTAGTGGAAGAAGTGTGTAAAGAGGTGTCGGACGATGAGGAGACAGTGGTGAAGTTGTTGTCAGGGCAGGAAGTCCAAGGGGGGAGCAGACTGAGGGATCGGAGGATTTTGAGGTGACAGACCCAAGCTGGTGAACACAGTGCTTCTGAGACGGAGGCGAGTCCTATAGCAGAACAGGTTGGAAGAGGCAGTGGTGGGGCCAGATGTAGAGGCAGGGCCAGAGCTGGTGCATCAGCGCCAAATGTTGCCTGTAGTCAAGCTCCCGTGGCGAGGGCTAGATTTTCAGAAGTCTGGAGGTTCTTTAAAGAAACACCGGATGACCGACGGACTGTGGTGTGCAACCTTTGCCAAACCAGGATCAGCAGGGGTTCCACCACTACTAGCTTAACTACCACCAGTATGCGCAGGCATCTGAATGCTAAACACCCCACTCAATGGCACCAAGCCCGTTCACCTCCGGCCGGGCACGCCACTGCTCCTTCCCCTGTGTCATCTGCTAGTCAGCCCCCTGCCCAGGACCACGGCCCAAACACCTCCCGCGCGAAAACCCCATCTTCGCCTCCACGATCCTCCACAGCATCCACCAGCGTTCAGCTCTCCATACCCCAGACGCTGGAGCGCAAAAGGAAGTATAGTGCAACCCACCCACACGCCCAAGCCCTCAACGTCCACATCTCCAAGTTGCTTAGCCTGGAGATGCTGCCCTATAGGCTGGCAGAGACCGAGGCCTTTCGAAACCTCATAGCGGCGGCCGCCCCTCGGTATTCGGTCCCCAGCCGCCACTACTTTTCCTGATGTGCCGTCCCAGCCCTGCACAAGCACGTGTCAGAGAACATCATCCGTGCCCTGACCAACGCCGTTTCTGACAAGGTCCACCTGACCACGGACACGTGGACGAGTGCTGCCGGGCAGGGCCACTATATATCGCTGACGGCACATTGGGTTAACTTGCTGGAGGCTGGGACCGAGTCTGACCCTGGGGCTGCTCATATACTGCCAACGCCGAGGATTGCGGGGCCTACCTCGGTCCAGGTCTCAAAGGCCTACTATGCCTCCTCCTCCTCCGAATTACCATCCGTGGGCATGGCGCCATCAGTCGGTAGCTCTAGGCACAGCAGCAGTGCCATCGCTAAGCGACAGCAGGCGGTGCTCAAACTGCTGAGCCTAGGCGATAAAAGGCACACCGCCCAAGAGCTATTACAGGGCATCACGGCGCAGACTGATCTGTGGCTGGCACCGCTGAACCTAAAGCCAAGCCGTGTGACAACGGCCGTAACCTGGTGGCGGCTCTGCAACTCGGCAGACTGACACATGTGCCATGCCTGGCCCATGTGTTAAATCTCATAGTTCAGCGTTTCCTCAAGACATACCCCAATCTGTCTGATTTGCTCACGAAGGTGCGCCGCATCTGTGCACATTTCAGGAAGTCCAGCACAGATGCTGCCACTCTCAGGGCAGCGCAGCGCCGCCTCCAACTGCCCGCTCACCGACTGTTGTGCGACGTGCCCACGAGGTGGAATTCAACATTAACCATGTTATCCAGAGTTTACCAGCAGCGCAGAGCGATTGTAGACTGCCAAATGTCAACTTCCACCAGAACTGGTAGTCAGGTCAGTCAGCTTCCTCAAGTCTACAATGAGGAGTGGACGTGGATGTCTGATATCTGTCAGGTGCTGAGTAACTTTGAGGAGTCAACACAGATGGTCAGTGGCGATGCCGCCATCATCAGCCTCACCATCCCGCTGCTTGGCCTGTTGAAAAACTCTCTGGTCAGCATGAAGTCGGAAGCTTTGCGCTCGTCACAAGAGACGGGGGAAGAAGATTCCCTTGTTGATAGCCAAAGCACCCTTAGGTCTGTTTCTCAGCGCATATCGGAGGAGGTGGAGGAGGATGAGGAGGAAGAGGAGGAGAATGTTGGCGAGACAGAAGAGGGGACCATTGTTCAGTCCTTCACTGTTCAGCGTGTATGGGCAGAAGAAGAGGAGTTGGAGGAGGAGGAAATGGGCAGGCAGGCCAGTGAAGGGAGTGAATTTTTGCGCGTTGGGACTCTGGCGCATATGGCAAATTTCATGCTAGGCTGCCTATCCCGTGACCCTCGCATTCAAAGAATTTATTCCAGCACCGATTACTGGGTATTCACTCTCCTGGACCCACGGTACAAGCAAAATCTTTCCACTCTCATCCCTGGAGAGGAAAGGAGTGTGAGAATGCATGAATACCAGCAGGCCCTGGTGCACAAGCTGAAACAGTATTTCCCTTCTGACAGCGCTAGCGGCAGAGGGCGTACTTCTGCGGGACAAGTAGCGAGGGAGAGTAGGCGAGCAGGCAGCTTGTCCAGCACTGGCAGGGGTACGCTTTACAAGGCCTTTGCCAGTTTTATGTCACCCCAGCAAGACACTGTTACCTGTCCCCAGTCTCGGCAGAGTAGGGCTGATCTTTACAGAAAGATGGTGAGGGAGTACGTAGCTGACCATACCATCGTCCTAAATGATCACACAGCTCCCTACAACTACTGGGTTTCAAAGCTGGACATGTGGCACGAACTGGCGCTGTACGCCTTGGAGGTTCTTGCCTGCTCTGCCGCTAGCGTGTTGTCCGAGCGGGTTTTCAGTGCAGCTGGTGGCATCATCACCGATAAGCGTACACGCCTGTCGACTGACAGCGCTGACAGGCTGACGCTTATCAAGATGAATAAAGCCTGGATTTCTCCGGATTTTCATTCTCCAACAGGTGAAAGAAGCTCAACCTGAATAATGTATGCACTCCTCCTCCTCATTGTCCTCCTTCTCCTCCTCTTTGTACACTAAAGCATAGGACACTGGCTATTTTTTGCCAGGGCCAACTGGCTCTAGCTATAGTACTCTATGTATTTAATTTTTCTGGAGGGCCACCTACCCGGTCCTCTGTTTTAAGCAATTTTTGGGAGTGCCACATACAGGCACTCAATCTATTTAATTTTTCTGGAGGACCACCTACCTGCTCCTCTGGTTTGAAAACTTTTTTGGACTGCCACATACAGGCACTCAATTTATTTAATTTTTCTGGAGCACCACCTACCTGCTCCTCTGGTTTGAAAACTTTTTTGGACTGCCACATACAGGCACTATCCAAATTAAATTGTCTCCATAGCAGCCTCCACATGTCGTCTTTTTAGCTGGCTCCACACGTTGTCTCCATTGCTACCTCCACACGTCATCGCCATAGCTGCCTCCAAAAGTCGTCCATATAGCTGCCTCCATACATTGTCTCCTTATCAAACGAACTGTGTCAGGCAGAATTTTGGGTTGTTTTCATGGATTCCACATCAAACTTGTTAACTTTGTCGCCACCCTGCTGTGTAATCCACAAAATATACTGGCAAACTTTTATCATTTACCGATATTATTTCAGCGCTTCTTGCGCATCTGTTTACATTCCCCTCACCCGCCATATCCCAAACTTATAAGAACGCTACTACACTTGATCTTATACAAAAGGTTCTTAGAAGTGCTGTTTGGAGAGTAGCCTAGAGACAGGGGCTTGGATTGGCGAAAGCTCGCCTGGCAGCGGAGCGGCAGCTCCATCTCAAGATCCAACTAACATAGTTTTAACTGCAGCACCTTTAATCTACTACTAGTTCACTGCCTCCATACATCGTCCCCTTATCAAACGAGCTGTGTCGGGCAGAATTTTGGGTTGTTTTCATGGCTTCCACATCAAACTTGTTAACTTTGTCGCCACCCTGCTGTGTAATCCACAAAATATACTGGCAAACTTTTATCATTTACCGATATTATTTCAGCGCTTCTTGCGCATCTGTTTACATTCCCCTCACCCGCCATATCCCAAACTTATAAGAACGCTACTACACTTGATCTTATACAAAAGGTTCTTAGAAGTGCTGTTTGGGGAGTAGCCTAGAGACAGGGGCTTGGATTGGCGAAAGCTCGCCTGGCAGAGGAGCACCAGCTCCATCTCAAGATCCAACTAACATAGTTTTAACTGCAGCACCCTTAATCTACTACTAGTTCACTGCCTCCATACATCGTCCCCTTATCAAACGAGCTGTGTCGGGCAGAATTTTGGGTTGTTTTCATGGCTTCCACATCAAACTTGTTAACTTTGTCGCCACCCTGCTGTGTAATCCACAAAATATACTGGCAAACTTTTATCATTTACCAATATTATTTCAGCGCTTCTTGCGCATCTGTTTACATTCCCCTCACCCGCCATATCCTAAACTTATAAGAACGCTACTACACTTGATCTTATACAAAAGGTTCTTAGAAGTGCTGTTTGGGGAGTAGCCTAGAGACAGGGGCTTGGATTGGCGAAAGCTCGCCTGGCAGCGGAGCGCCAGCTCCATCTCAAGATCCAACTAACATAGTTTTAACTGCAGCACCTTTAATCTACTACTAGTTCACTGCCTCCATACATCGTCCCCTTATCAAACGAGCTGTGTCAGGCATAATTTTCAGGTGTTTCACCAGATACATAGTGGAACTCGGCCCATCTGTCGCCGCCATGCTGGAGACCTGAAGTTGCAATCATAGCAGCGCAATATGGATGCCCCATACTGTCGCTCTTAATCATGGAACCATTTCCGTAAAAACAATTAAAAATAGAACCACTATGCTATTCCATTATTCCTAGGTGAAATATTCAAACGACCCCGTCTGCTTTGAAAATTATAATTTTTTCAAAGTAAACGCTTCTGGCCCCCAGGCCCATTTTGGGTGGGGAGGAGCCGAGAGACAGGGGCTTGGACAGGCGAAATCTCGCCTGGCAGTGGACCGCCAGCTCCATCCCAAGATTAGGCAGCCTCAGAGGCATCCATGCATGCTGCCCCTGCTGTTTCCTGTCCATTTTGCCTCCACGATCCTCCACAGCGTCCACCAATGTCTCATTTTAACTCTCTATACCCCAGACGCTGGAGCACGAGAGGATATGCAGCACATCATCCCCTTATCAAACGAGCTGTGTCAGGCAGAATTTTCAGGTGTTTCACCAGATACATAGTGGAACTCGGCCCATCTGTCGCCGCCATGCTGGAGACCTGAAGTTGCAATCATAGCAGCGCAATATGAATGCCCCATACTGTCGCTCTTAATCATGGAAGTCGTCTCCATGGCTGCCTCCACATGTCGTCCCCTTATCAAAAGAGCTGTGTCAGGCTCATTTTTCGGGTGTTTCACCACATACGTTATGGAACTTGGTCACTTTGTCGCCACCATGCTGTGTTATCGACTAAATATACCGTCAACCTTTTGTTCACATAGGAAATCATTTCACCTCCTTTGGTGAAGCCTGAGTCCATTTAGGGTATGTCGCCATGACACTCTCTAGCCTGCCACTGCTGCCGCTGCCTCTGCATGCCGTCCCCTATAGTGTCAGGGTCAATTATTGGATGTTTTAGATGCTATCTAGCCTCATTCGGTCACTCTGTCATGGCCATGTTGTTGCCCATAATTTTGGCATAATGGTGCGATTAAGCAACCTCAGAGGCATCCATGCATGCTGCCCCTGCTGTTTCCTGTCCATTTCCGTGGTGTTTCCATCCTTTTCTGAGGTTCCCAGGTGTTTGGCCAAGCTTCCCTGTGCAGAGCCTTGGTCCCCTTGAAAAATGCTCGAGTCTCCCATTGACTTCAATGGGGCTCGTTATTCGAGACAAGCACTCGAGCATCGGGAAAAGTTCGTCTCGAATAACGAGTACCCGAGCATTTTAGTGCTCGCTCATCTCTATGTATTAAGCATCTCATACCTCTCCAGAGGCTTCTGGGAGAGCCAGAGTCTCTGGAGCAGCTTCTGGGAGAGGTGGAGACTTTGGAGCGGCTTCTGGGAGAGCCAGAGACTCTAGAGCGGCTTCTGGGAGAGCCAGAGACTCTGGAGCGGCTTCTGGGAGAGCTGGAGACTCTGTAGCAGCGTCAGGGAGAACCAGAGACTCTGGAGCTGCTTCTGGGAGAGCCGGAGACTCTGGAGTGGCTTCTGGGAGAGCCGGAGACTCTGGATCGGCTTCTGGGAGAGCCAGAGACTTTGGAGCAGCTCCTGGGAGAGCCAGAGACTCTGGAGTGAATTCTAGGAGAGCCGGAGACTCTGGAGCGGCTTCTGGGAGAGCCGGAGACTCTGGAGGGGCGTCAGGGAGAACCAGAGACTCTGGAGCTGCTTCTGGGAGAACCGGAGACTCTGGAGTGGCTTCTGGGAGAGCCGGAGACTCTGGAGCGGCTTCTGGGAGAGCCAGAGACTTTGGAGCAGCTCCTGGGAGAGCCAGAGACTCTGGAGTGGCTTCTAGGAGAGCCGGAGACTTTGGAGCGGCTTCTGGGAGAGCCGGAGACTCTGGAGCAGCTTCTGGGAGAGCCAGAGACTCTCCCAAATGTGGATACTTAGCATAGTCCATGGCTTAAACAGAATTCACGACCTTGGTGGAGTCCATGGCCTTGGAAGGGTCCATGGCTGGATCTTACTGTCACGCACAGGATCTCTGAGTGAAGAGTCTGTTGACCCTCTGGACCAACGGACACGGACCACAGGATACGGACCACAGCATGCATCTGGAAATGCACAGGACCTCGGAATACACACAGGAGGCTTTCACTTCAGTGGGAAGACTTGAAGATCCGACCAGGAGTGAAGGGAGCCGCCGGGTTATATAGGAAACCCAGAAGGGACCAGCGCCAATGGGAAGGACGATGGCCCTTTCAGTTCAGAGAAGTGAGCGTGCACGCACGCACTAGCAGCGGGAGCACGCGGCCTGGAGGCCGGGGACAGGCAGCCACCGGAGCACGGCTCTTCTCACACAATTGCTTAGCATGGCTGGATGGCTAGGTCGAGTTGCAGTTGTCCTAAATTTCTTCCTTTTAAGGATTATGGAGGCCACAGTGCTCTTAGGGACCTTGAGTGCTACAGAAGTTCTTTTGTAACCTTGGACAGATCAGTGCCTTGCCACAATTATGTCTCTGAGCTCAATGGGCAGCTCCTTAAAACTCATGATTTTCATGTGCTTTGACATGCACTGTGAGCTGTGAGGTCTTATATAGACAGGTGTGCACCTTTCCTACTCAATTCCAGTCAGTTTAATTAAACACAGCTGGGTTCCAATAAAGGAGTAGAAACATCTCAAGGAGGGTCAGAGGGATATGGAAAAAATGTGTGTTAAATATGAATGTCTCAGAAGAGTCTAAATATTTATGACCATGGGATATTTCAGTTTTTCTTGTTTAACAAATTAGAAAAAACATCTATATTTAAGATTTTTTTTTGTCAAGATGGGATGGAGAGTGCAAATGAATGAGCAAAAAAAGAACTTTTTTGATCTTAGAGAGATCAATGAGAGAGAAAAATGTAAAGGGGTCTGAATTAGAGATGAGCAAGTACTAAAATGCTCGGGTGCTCGTTATTCGAGACGAACTTTTCCCGATGCTCGAGTGCTCGTCTCGAATAACGAGCCCCATTGAAGTCAATGGGAGACTCGAGCATTTTTCAAGGGGATCAAGGCTCTGCACAGGGAAGCTTGGCCAAACACCTGGGAACCTCAGAAAAGGATGGAAACACCACGGAAATGGACAGGAAAGAGCAGGTGCGGCATGCATGGATGCCTCTGAGGCTGCTTAATCGCACCATTATGCCAAAATTATGGGCAACAACATGGCCATGACAGAGTGACCGAATGAGGCTAGATAGCATCTAAAACATGCAATAATTGACCATGACACTATAGGGGACGGCATGCAGAGGCAGCGGCAGCAGCGGCAGGCTAGAGAGTGTCATGGCGACATACCCTAAATGGACTCAGGCTTCAAACCAATGGGTGGCAGAGAGGAACCAAAGAAGGTGAGCAAGAAGCGCTGAAATGATTTCCTATGTGAACACAAGGTTGATGGTATATTTAGTCGATAACACAGCATGGTGGCGACATAGTGACCAAGTTCCATAACGTATCTGGTGAAACACCCGAAAAATGAGCCTGACACAGCTCTTTTGATAAGGGGACGACATGTGGAGGCAGCCATGGAGACGACTTCCATGATTAAGAGCGACAGTATGGGGCATGCATATTGCTCTGCTATGATTGCAACTTCAGGTCTCCAGCATGGCGGCGACAGATGGGCCGAGTTCCACTATGTATCTGGTGAAACACCTGAAAATTCTGCCTGACACAGCTCGTTTGATAAGGGGATGATGTGCTGCATATCGTCTCGTGCTCCAGCGTCTGGGGTATAGAGAGTTGAAAGTTGTGCATGGAGACATTGGTGGACGCTGTGGATGATCGTGGAGGCAAAATGGACAGGAAACAGCAGGGGCAGCATGCATGGATGCCTAATCTTGGGATGGAGCTGGCGGTCTGCTGCCAGGCGAGCTTTCGCCTGTCCAAGCCCCTGTCTCTCGGCTCCTGCCCACCCAAAATGGGCCTGGGGGCCAGAAGCGTTTACTTTGAAAAAATTATAATTTTCAAAGCAGGCCGGGTCGTTTGAATATTTCACCTAGGAATAATGGAATAGCATAGTGGTTCTATTTTTAATAGTTTTTTCGGAAATGGTTCCATGATTAAGAGCGACAGTATGGGGCATCCATATTGCGCTGCTATGATTGCAACTTCAGGTATCCAGCATGGCGGCGACAGATGGGCCGAAGTCCACTATGTATCTGGTGAAACACCTGAAAATTCTGCCTGACACAGCTCGTTTGATAAGGGGACGATGTATGAGGCAGTGAAGTAGTAGTAGATTAAAGGTGCTGCAGTTAAAACTATGTTAGTTGGATCTTGGGATGGAGCTGGCGCTCCGCTGCCAGGCGAGCTTTCGCCTATCCAAGCACCTGTCTCTCGGCTACTCCCCAAACAGCACTTCTAAGAACCTTTTGTATAAGATCAAGTGTAGTAGTGTTCTTATAAGTTTGGGTTATGGCGGGTGAGGGGAATGTAAACAGATGCGCAAGAAGCGCTGAAATAATATCGGTAAATGATAAAAGTTTGCCAGTATATTTTGTGGATAACACAGCAGGGTGGCGACAAAGTTAACAAGTTTGATGTGGAAGCCATGAAAGCAACCCAAAATTCTGCCTGACACAGCTCGTTTGCTAAGGGGACGATGTATGGAGGCAGCTATATGGTCGACTTTTGGAGGCAGCTATGGCGATGACGTGTGGAGGTAGCAATGGAGACAACGTGTGGAGGCAGCTAAAAAGACGACGTGTGGAGGCTGCTATGGAGACAATTTAATTTGGATAGTGCCTGTATGTGGCAGTCCAAAAAAGTTTTCAAACCAGAGGAGCAGGTAGGTGGTCCTCCAGAAAAATGAAATAGATTGAGTGCCTGTATGGGGCACTCCCAAAAATTGTTTAAAACAGAGGACCAGGTAGGTGGCAAAGAGGAGGAGAAAGAGGAAAATGAGGAGGAGGAGTGCATAAATTATTCAGGTTGAGCTTCCTTCCCCTGGTGGAGAATGGAAATCCTGAGAAATCCAGGCTTTATTCATTTTGATAAGCGTCAGCCTGTCAGCGCTGTCAGTCGACAGGCGTGTACGCTTATCGGTAATGATCTCACCACCTGCACTGAAAACCCGCTCGGACAACACGCTAGCGGTAGGGCAGGCAAGAACCTCCAAGGCGTACAACGCCAGTTCGTGCCACATGTCCAGCTTTGAAAACCAGTAGTTGTAGGGAGCTGTGTCATCATTTAGGACAATGGTCTAGTCAGCTACGTACTCCCTCACCATCTTTCTGTAAAGATCAGCCCTACTATACCGAGACTGGGGACAGGTGACAGTGTCTTGCTGGAGTGACATAAAACTGGCAAAGACCTTGTAAAGCGTACCCCTGCCAGTGCTGGACAAGCTGCCTGCTCGCCTACTCTCCCTCGCTACTTGTCCCGCAGAAGTACACCCTCTGCCGCTAGCGCTGTCAGAAGGGAAATACTGTTTCAGCTTGTGCACCAGGGCCTGCTGGTATTCATGCATTCTCACACTCCTTTCCTCTCCAGGGATGAGAGTGGAAAGATTTCGCTTGTACCGTGGGTCCAGGAGAGTGAATACCCAGTAATCGGTGCTGGAATAAATTCTTTGAACGCAAGGGTCACGGGATAGGCAGCCTAGCATGAAATCTGCCATATGCGCCAGAGTACCAACGCGCAAGAATTCACTCCCCTCACTGGCCTGACTCTCCATTTCCTCATCCTCCAACTCCTCCAACTCCTCTTCCTCTGAACATACACGCTGAACAGTGAAGAGCTACCGACTGATGGCGCCATGCCCACGGATGGTAATTCGGAGGAGGAGGAGGCATAGTAGGCCTGAGAGACCTGGACCGAGGTAGGCCCTCCTCGGCGTCGGCAGTATATGACCAGCCCCAGGGTCAGACTCGGTCCCAGCCTCCACCAAGTTAACCCAATGTGCCATCAGCGATACATAGTGGCCCTGCCCAGCAGCACTCGTCCACGTGTCCGTGGTCAGGTGGACCTTGTCAGAAACAGCGTTGGTCAGGGCACGGATGATGTTGTCTGACATGTGCTTGTGCAGGGCTGGGACGGCACATCGGGAAAAGTAGTGGCGGCTGGGGACCGAATACCGAGGGGCTGCCGCCGCCATGAGGTTTCTCGATCTCTAGCAGCCTATAGGGCAGCATCTCCAGGCTAAGCAGTTTGGAGATGTGGACGTTGAGGGCTTGGGCGTGTGGGTGGGTTGCACTATACTTCCTTTTGCGCTCCAGCGTCTGGGGTATGGAGAGCTGAACGCTGGTGGATGCTGTGGAGGATCGTGGAGGTGAAGATGGGGTTTTCGCACGGGAGGTGTTTGGGCCGGGGTCCTGGGCAGGGGGCTGACTAGCAGATGACACAGGGGAAGGAGCAGTGGTGTGCCCGGCCGGAGGTGAACGGGCTTGGTGCCATTGAGTGGGGTGTTTAGCATTCATATGCCTGCGCATACTGGTGGTAGTTAAGCTAGTAGTGGTGGAACCCCTACTGATCCTGGTTTGGCACAGGTTGCAAACCACAGTCCGTCGGTCATCCGGTGTTTCTTTAAAGAACCTCCAGACTTCTGAAAATCTTGCCCTTGCCATGGGAGCTTGACTACGTGAAACATTTGGCGCTGATGCACCAGCTCTGACCCTGCCTCTCCGTCTGGCCCCACCACTGCCTCTTCGAACCTGTTCTCGTCGAGGACTCGCCTCCGTCTCAGAAGCACTGTGTTCACCCGGCCTATCAACCCAGCTTGGGTCTGTCACCTCATCATCCTCCGATCCCTCAGTCTGCTCCCCCCTCTGACTTCCTGCCCTGACAACAACTTCACCACAACAAAAGACAATTACCTGTCGCAACTAGTCCTGGAGCCAACAAGAGGGGGGGCACTGCTGGACCTTATCCTGACCAACAGACCTGATAGGGTATCAAAACTACAGGTTGGGGGGAGCCTGGGGAATAGTGATCATAATATCATTGATTTTGTATTACGCTTTACTAAGAGCGTTAGTGAAGGGGCAACCAACACTCTAAACTTCAGGAGGGCAAATTTTCAGCAACTAAGGGAAGACCTTAAAGGCATAGACTGGGATAATGTTCTCAAAGATAAAAGCCCCCCCAAAAAATGGGACTTTTTCTCATATATTCTGAAAAAGTCCTGTGAGAAACACATACCTTATGGGAAAAAGCATAAAAGGAACAAGAAAAACCCTATGTGGCTAACTAGTCTTGTAAGGAAAGCAATAAGCGAGAAAGATACAGCATTTAAGGTGCTAAAACGTGAAGGTAGCAATGAGGCATTACAGGATTATAGAGAGAAAAATAAATCCTGTAAAAAGCAGATAAAGGCCGCAAAAATAGAGACTGAGAGAAATATTGCCAGGGAGAGTAAAAATGATCCCAAATTATTTTTCAAGTATATAAATGATAAGAAACTAAAAACAGAGAGTGTGGGTCCCCTTAGAAATAACATGGGGGTCATGGTGGAAGGTGATGAGGAAAGGGCCAATCTACTGAATGTCGCCTTCTCAACTGTCTTTACCCAGGAAAATCCCCTGGTGGAAGACACAATGAGGAATAATGTAAATTCTTTTTATAATGTCAACAGTTTAACCCAGGAAGAGGTACGGCGCCGCCTCGCAACCACTAAGATAGATAAATCACCTGGGCCAGATGGCATACACCCCCGGGTTCTGCATGAATTATGTACGGTGATAGACAAACCGTTATTTTTAATATTTGAAGATTCACTGAGGACTGGTTATGTTCCACAGGAATGGCGCATAGCAAATGTGGTACCAATATACAAAAAAGGATCAAATAGTGATCCTGGAAACTACAGACCCGTGAGTCTAACTGCTGTGGTGGGGAAAATATTTGAGGGGTTTATTAGAGATGCTATCCTGGAGTATCTCACTGTGCACAACCTTATAACCCAGCGTCAGCATGGGTTTATGAGAGATCGGTCCTGTCAGACTAATCTGATTGGTTTCTACGAGGAGGTAAGTTCAAGACTGGATCTGGGGGACGCTGTAGATGTTGTATATTTGGACTTTTCAAAGGCATTTGACACCGTGCCACATAAAAGGTTGGTACATAAAATGAGACTGCTGGGAATAGGGGAAAATCTGTGTATTTGGGTAAGTAATTGGCTTAGTGATAGAAAACAGAGGGTGGTCATTAATGGCACATTCTCAGATTGGGTTGATGTTACCAGTGGAGTGCCACAGGGGTCAGTATTGGGGCCACTTCTTTTTAATATTTTTATTAATGACCTTGTAGTGGGTTTACACAGTCAAGTTTCAATATTTGCAGATGATACTAAGCTGTGTAAAGTAATAAATACTGAGGTCGATAGTTTAGCATTACAGAGGGATTTGTGGAAGCTTGAGGGATGGGCAGAGAAATGGTTGATGAGGTTTAATGTAGATAAATGTAAAGTTATGCACTTGGGCCATGGAAACAAAAAGTATAATTATGTTCTAAACGGTCAATTACTTAGTAAAACTGAAGCTGAAAAGGACTTGGGGGTATTGGTGGATGGTAAACTTAATTTTAGTGACCAGAGCCAGGCAGCTGCTGCTAAAGCAAATAAAATAATGGGATGTATCAAGAGAGGAATAGATTCTCATGATAAAGACATAGTTTTGCCCTTATACAAATCCCTGGTCAGACCACACATGGAATATTGTGTACAGTTTTGGGCACCAGTGTATAAAAAGGATATAGTAGAGCTGGAACGGGTGCAGAGGAGAGCAACCAGGATTATTAGGGGAATGGGGGAACTAGAATACACATATTCTAGTTTTTAATACAGATTTAAAAAATTGGGATTATTCAGTTTAGAAAAAAGACGACTGAGGGGAGACCTCATTACAATGTACAAATACCTGAACGGACAGTACAAGGATCTCTCCAAAGATCTTTTTATACCTCGGCCTGTGACCAGGACAAGGGGGCATCCTCTATGCCTAGAGGAGAGGCGATTTTACCATCACCATAGACAAAGGTTCTTTACTGTAAGAGCAGTGAGACTGTGGAACTCTCTGCCGCAGGAGGTTGTTATGGCGGACTCTATGTACATGTTCAAGAGAGGCCTGGATGACTTTCTGGAGAGAAAAAATATCACGGGTTATGGGGATAAAACATTTATTTTATTCTTAAAGGTTGGACTTTATGGACTTGCGTCTCCTTCCAGCCTTATATACTATGATACTATGATACCACTGTCTGACAACCGTGTCTCCTCATCGTCCGACACCTCTTTACACACTTCTTCCACTACAACAATAATGTCAACCTGGGCATCGGAAAATAGCTCAGCAGCAACCGGACAAGTGGTTTGTGACTCTGGGAAGGTTCCAGAAAACAGTTCCTCAGAGTATGCCGGTTCAAATGCCAAATTTTCCTGGGAGGGGGCAGACTGGGGTGAAGGGGGCTGAGGTGGAGGAGCTGGAGGAGTGCTGATTTCGGTGACATGGGTGGACTGCATGGAAGACTGACTGGTGGACAAATGGCTAGAAGCATTGTCCGCAATCCACGACATCACCTCTTCGCACTGTTCTGGCCTCAACAGTGCTCTACCACGAGTCCCAGTAATTTGAGACATGATGAACCTAGGGAGTGTAGCTATGCGGCATTCCCCTGCTCCCTCATCAGCAGGTGGTGTCTCACCCCGCCCAGGACCACGGCCTCTGACCCCTGCAGTAGTTGGACGCCCACGTCCACCACGCCCTCGTCCTCTACCCCTAGCCCTCGGGTTAAACATTTTCAAAATTAAAGTGTAAACTGTAAATTTTTTTTTTTTTTTAAACAAAACAATGCTATCCTATTGCTATGGCTAGTTTCTAACTTACACTGACAGCACACAACTGGATTTTGTGCTGTGCCTGATGACTTTGAGTTATAAAAGTAAATAAACGTAAAAAAAAATAAATCAGCTACTGTGCCTAATTCAAATCAAACCCATAATAAATTGTCCCACTTCGGTGTTTGAGGTGGATATGTGTGTCACTAAGAGCTAAACACAACGGTCGCAAGTCTCCCTGCAAATTCCTCACAATATGGTACTAGCTGCACTACTAGTGCCAGCAAGCCCAGCCACAAGCAAACAAAAAAAGTAAAATATAACGCTATTGTAGGCCTAAGTAAGCCGTTGGGGTTCTCCTATGGCTATTTTGTAGCCTACACTGAAAGCACACTGCTTTGCCAGATTACTTTGAGTTATAAAAAAAAATAAACGTAAAAAAAAAAAATCAGCAGACTGTGCCTAATTCAAATCAAACCCCTAATAAATTGTCCCACTTCGGTGTTTAAGGTGGATATGTGTGTCACTAAGAGCTAAACACAACGGTCGCAAGTCTCCCTGCAAATTCCTCACAATATGGTACTAGCTGCACTACTAATGGCAGCAAGCCCAGCCACAAGCAAATAAAAAAAAATATATATAACGTTATTGTTGCCCTAAGAAGGGCTGTTGGGTTCTTGTAGAATCACTCCTGCCTAACACTATTCTAATAGAACACCCTAACGCTTTCCCTGACCAGCAGCAGCTCTCTCCCTAACGGCATCCAGACAGAGAATGATCCGAGCAGCGCGGGCAGGGGCTAGTCTATTAGAGGGTCACCTGATCAGGCCAGCCAACCACTGCTATCGACGTGTAAGGGTACCACGTCATGCTGGGTGGAGTGCAGAGTCTCCTGGCTTGTGATTGGCTCTGTTTCTGGCCGCCAAAAATCACAACGGCGGGAGATGCCATTTTCTCGAGCTGGCGAAATACTCGTCCGAGCAACTAGCAGTTTCAAGTACGCTAATGCTCGAACAAGTGTGTTCGCTCATCTCTAGTATGAATACTTTCCGTACCTCCTGAAATGCACTATGAGTGATTCATTAGCTCCACAAAAAGGCATATTGGAGTTTATTTACTAAGGGTCCCGCGGCCCGTCGAAATACGCACAGGATTTAACAAATCAATTTGTGTTGTAAGCCAAGCACTTACATACACCGGGAGGAAGATGGTGAACTCCGGCGGACCTGATCGGGGAAGCGACACATGCAGGAAATCAGGCGCACGATCTTCATGAATTGCGGCAGATGGCGGACAACGCACAGCGGGGATCACGCAGGGACCAGGTAAATAAATGTGCCCCATTGTTCGTCTCTTAATGGTGTCAACAGAATACATAGCAAAAATATATAGCAACGTTAAGACTACTTGACTACCAGTGGCATTTGGGTAACAGTACCCTCTATTGATATTTAGATCTCTTAGGAAACTCGTGGTCACAACACTTTTGTTTTAAAAATTTGGTGTCTGTTTTTTATAGGTCATATATTTCCCCTGATGAGCCTGTTTTGACAGGCGAAACATGCACCTTTTTGCCTATGCACTTTGAATCTTTACTACTTCTGGACACTCTGTTGCTATTAATTACCCTTCAGACATGAGGATTTAGAATATTAGGGACAGTTCACCATTAAGGGACAGGTTCCAGTCGGGTGACAACCATTTAGGATTGCCAATATAGGAGACAATTCACATCATAGGGTTTATTAGGACTCTTTACACTCAAGGATACTAGCCTTTCAACGACTGATATAATATACATACCTCTATACCCCTGTGTCCTTATGTGTCTTTCACCTGTCCTGTTTTGGGTATCCTCTATTTTCCACCCTTCTACCTGTTTACACTAATATTTTACTAGATTAAGGCACTCGCACAAAAACGTATGGGGGTGTTTATATGGCCGCAAATTTACGTCCATATATATACGTCCATATATATACGTCCATTACAGTTGTCTATGGCGCCCGAGCTCGGTACGGTGAGCACAACGCAAGCCTGCCAGGGCTTGCATGGGCCCTTACCCTGATGCACTCTGAAGATTCCCAGGGTCATCATGAACAGTAAAGAGACAGTACAAGTCTATATCATAATATTTTGTCTACTACTTTTTATTGATATACTAAACTTGTTAGTCTGAGGTCAGTGGACATTTATATTTGTCAGGTTATGTCCTGTTGCATACATCTATAAGGGTGATTTCTTTATATTACTTTGACTGATTAAAAGTTCTGTTTTAAGTGCTATCTCCACATTTGCACTGTTCTCTTAATGGTGTTCTAAATTCACGGCTGCATATATACACTCTCTTGTCCTCCATACATTCTATACACCGCTATGTACTGTACATTTGAAAAGGTTTCAGCAGCGTTCCTGCGGTGGTTACAGTATTTACTGTAACTGAAAATATCTCCCAACTAGAGATGAGCGAACATGCTCGTCCGAGCTTGATGCTCGGTCGAGCATTAGGGTACTCGAAACTGCTCGTTGCTCGGACGAATACTTCGCCCGCTCGAGAAAATGGCAGCTCCCGCCGTTTTGCTTTTTGGCGGCCAGAAACAGAGCCAATCACAAGCCAGGAGACTCTGCACTCCACCCAGCATGACGTGGTACCCTTACACGTCGATAGCAGTGGTTGGCTGGCCAGATCAGGTGACCCTGGGATAGACTAGCCGCTGCCCGCGCTGCTCGGATCATTCTGTGTCTGGATGCCGCTAGGGAGAGAGCTGCTGCTGGTCAGGGAAAGCGTTAGGGTGTTCTATTAGCTTACTGTTAGGCAGGAGTGATTCTCAAAGAACCCAACAGCCCTTCTTAGGGCTACAATAACGTTCTACTTTTTTTATTTTAATTTGCATCTAGTACCATTTTGTGAGGAATTAGCAGGGGGACTTGCTACCGTTGTGTTTAGCTCTTAGTGGCACACATATCCATAGCAAAGACCGAAGTGGGAAAATTTAGTAGGGGTTGGATTTCAATTAGGCACTAACTCAGTGTCATCTCATCTGGCATAGTAGTGTGCTTTGATACTTGGCTAGAAAATAGCCATAGGAGAATACAAAGAGCTTACTTACGCATACAGTAGCGTTCTATATATTTGATTTCTGGTTGATCTGCTGGTGGCTGTACTTTCTGCAGTGCATGTACTAGCCAATTCTGAGCAATTTGTAGTGAGACTTGCGACCGCTGTGTTCTGCGCTTAGTGACGCACATATCCATAGCAAAGACTGAAGTGGGAAAATTTAGTAGGGGTTGGATTTCAATTAGGCACTAACTCAGTGTCATCTCATCTGGCATAGTAGTGTGCTTTGATACTTGGCTAGAAAATAGCCATAGGAGAATACAAAGAGCTTACTTACGCATACAGTAGCGTTCTATATATTTGATTTCTGGTTGATCTGCTGGTGGCTGTACTTTCTGCAGTGCATGTACTAGCCAATTCTGAGCAATTTGTAGTGAGACTTGCGACCGCTGTGTTCTGCGCTTAGTGACGCACATATCCATAGCAAAGACCGAAGTGGGAAAATTTAGTAGGGGTTGGATTTCAATTAGGCACTAACTCAGTGTCATCTCATCTGGCATAGTAGTGTGCTTTGATACTTGGCTAGAAAATAGCCATAGGAGAATACAAAGAGCTTACTTACGCATACAGTAGCGTTCTATATATTTGATTTCTGGTTGATCTGCTGGTGGCTGTACTTTCTGCAGTGCATGTACTAGCCAATTCTGAGCAATTTGTAGTGAGACTTGCGACCGCTGTGTTCTGCGCTTAGTGACGCACATATCCATAGCAAAGACCGAAGTGGGAAAATTTAGTAGGGGTTGGATTTCAATTAGGCACTAACTCAGTGTCATCTCATCTGGCATAGTAGTGTGCTTTGATACTTGGCTAGAAAATAGCCATAGGAGAATACAAAGAGCTTACTTACGCATACAGTAGCGTTCTATATATTTGATTTCTGGTTGATCTGCTGGTGGCTGTACTTTCTGCAGTGCATGTACTAGCCAATTCTGAGCAATTTGTAGTGAGACTTGCGACCGCTGTGTTCTGCGCTTAGTGACGCACATATCCATAGCAAAGACCGAAGTGGGAAAATTTAGTAGGGGTTGGATTTCAATTAGGCACTAACTCAGTGTCATCTCATCTGGCATAGTAGTGTGCTTTGATACTTGGCTAGAAAATAGCCATAGGAGAATACAAAGAGCTTACTTACGCATACAGTAGCGTTCTATATATTTGATTTCTGGTTGATCTGCTGGTGGCTGTACTTTCTGCAGTGCATGTACTAGCCAATTCTGAGCAATTTGTAGTGAGACTTGCGACCGCTGTGTTCTGCGCTTAGTGACGCACATATCCATAGCAAAGACCGAAGTGGGAAAATTTAGTAGGGGTTGGATTTCAATTAGGCACTAACTCAGTGTCATCTCATCTGGCATAGTAGTGTGCTTTGATACTTGGCTAGAAAATAGCCATAGGAGAATACAAAGAGCTTACTTACGCATACAGTAGCGTTCTATATATTTGATTTCTGGTTGATCTGCTGGTGGCTGTACTTTCTGCAGTGCATGTACTAGCCAATTCTGAGCAATTTGTAGTGAGACTTGCGACCGCTGTGTTCTGCGCTTAGTGACGCACATATCCATAGCAAAGACCGAAGTGGGAAAATTTAGTAGGGGTTGGATTTCAATTAGGCACTAACTCAGTGTCATCTCATCTGGCATAGTAGTGTGCTTTGATACTTGGCTAGAAAATAGCCATAGGAGAATACAAAGAGCTTACTTACGCATACAGTAGCGTTCTATATATTTGATTTCTGGTTGATCTGCTGGTGGCTGTACTTTCTGCAGTGCATGTACTAGCCAATTCTGAGCAATTTGTAGTGAGACTTGCGACCGCTGTGTTCTGCGCTTAGTGACGCACATATCCATAGCAAAGACTGAAGTGGGAAAATTTAGTAGGGGTTGGATTTCAATTAGGCACTAACTCAGTGTCATCTCATCTGGCATAGTAGTGTGCTTTGATACTTGGCTAGAAAATAGCCATAGGAGAATACAAAGAGCTTACTTACGCATACAGTAGCGTTCTATATATTTGATTTCTGGTTGATCTGCTGGTGGCTGTACTTTCTGCAGTGCATGTACTAGCCAATTCTGAGCAATTTGTAGTGAGACTTGCGACCGCTGTGTTCTGCGCTTAGTGACGCACATATCCATAGCAAAGACCGAAGTGGGAAAATTTAGTAGGGGTTGGATTTCAATTAGGCACTAACTCAGTGTCATCTCATCTGGCATAGTAGTGTGCTTTGATACTTGGCTAGAAAATAGCCATAGGAGAATACAAAGAGCTTACTTACGCATACAGTAGCGTTCTATATATTTGATTTCTGGTTGATCTGCTGGTGGCTGTACTTTCTGCAGTGCATGTACTAGCCAATTCTGAGCAATTTGTAGTGAGACTTGCGACCGCTGTGTTCTGCGCTTAGTGACGCACATATCCATAGCAAAGACTGAAGTGGGAAAATTTAGTAGGGGTTGGATTTCAATTAGGCACTAACTCAGTGTCATCTCATCTGGCATAGTAGTGTGCTTTGATACTTGGCTAGAAAATAGCCATAGGAGAATACAAAGAGCTTACTTACGCATACAGTAGCGTTCTATATATTTGATTTCTGGTTGATCTGCTGGTGGCTGTACTTTCTGCAGTGCATGTACTAGCCAATTCTGAGCAATTTGTAGTGAGACTTGCGACCGCTGTGTTCTGCGCTTAGTGACGCACATATCCATAGCAAAGACCGAAGTGGGAAAATTTAGTAGGGGTTGGATTTCAATTAGGCACTAACTCAGTGTCATCTCATCTGGCATAGTAGTGTGCTTTGATACTTGGCTAGAAAATAGCCATAGCAATAGGATAGCATTGTTTGGTTTTAAAAACTCAAAAAAAACCAAAAAACACAAAAAAAAAAAAAAAACACAAAAAAAACCAAAAAAAAGTAAAAAAAAGTAAAAAAAAAAATAAAGTTATAACTCTCATTTTAAAAATGTTTAACCCGAGGGCTAGGGGTAGAGGACGAGGGCGGGGACGTGGGCGTCCAACTACTGCAGGGGTCAGAGGCCGTGGTCCTGGGCGGGGTGAGACACCACCTGCTGATGAGGGAGCAGGGGAACGCCGCAGAGCTACACTCCCTAGGTTCATGTCTGAAGTTACTGGGACTCGTGGTAGAGCACTGTTGAGGCCAGAACAGTGCGAACAGGTGATGTCGTGGATTGCTGACAATGCTTCGAGCAATTTGTCCACCACCAGTCAGTCTTCCACGCAGTCCACCCATGTCACCGAAATCGCCACTCCTCCAGCTCCTGCACCTCAGCCTCCTCCCCCCCAGTCTGCCCCCTCCCAGGAAAATTTGGCATTTGAACCGGCATACTCTGAGGAACTGTTTTCTGGACCCTTCCCACAGTCACAAACCACTTGTCCGGTTGCTGCTGAGCAATTTTCCGATGCCCCGGTTTTCCAACAGTCACAGTCTGTGGGTGATGATGACCTTCTTGACGTAGTGGAAGTGTGTAAAGAGGTGTCCGACGATGAGGAGACACGGTTGTCAGACAGTGGGGAAGTTGTTGTCAGGGCAGGAAGTCCGAGGGGGGAGCAGACTGAGGGATCGGAGGATGATGAGGTGACAGACCCAAGCTGGGTTGAGAGGCCGGGTGAACACAGTGCTTCTGAGACGGAGGAGAGTCCTCGACCAGAACAGGTTGGAAGAGGCAGTGGTGGGGCCAGACGGAGAGGCAGGGCCAGAGCTGGTGCATCAGCGCCAAATGTGTCAACTAGTGAAGCTCCCGTGGCGAGGGCTCCTGCGGCGAGGGCTAGATCTTCAGAAGTCTGGAGGTTCTTTAAGGAAACACCGGATGACCGACGGACTGTGGTGTGCAACATTTGCCAAACCAGGCTCAGCAGGGGTTCCACCACTACTAGCTTAACTACCACCAGTATGCGCAGGCATATGAATGCTAAACACCCCACTCAGTGGCAACAAGCCCGTTCACCTCCGGCCGTGCACACCACTGCTCCTTCCCCTGTGTCAGCTGCTAGTCAGCCCCCTGCCCAGGACCCTGCCACAAAAACCCCATCGTCGCCTCCACGATCCTCCACAGCATCCACCAGCGTTCAGCTCTCCATACCCCAGACGCTGGAGCGGAAACGCAAATATAGTGCAACCCACCCGCACGCCCAAGCCCTTAATGTGCACATCTCCAGATTGCTTAGCCTGGAGATGCTGCCCTATAGGCTAGTAGAGACCGAGGCCTTTCGCAACCTCATGGCGGCGGCCGCCCCTCGGTATTCGGTCCCCAGCCGCCACTACTTTTCCCGATGTGCCGTCCCAGCCCTGCACCAGCACGTGTCAGACAACATCATCCGTGCCCTGACCAACGCCGTTTCTGACAAGGTCCACCTGACCACGGACACGTGGACGAGTGCTGCCGGGCAGGGCCACTATATATCGCTGACGGCACATTGGGTTAACTTGGTGGAGGCTGGGACCGAGTCTGACACTGGGGCTGCTCATATACTGCCGACGCCGAGGATTGCGGGGCCTACCTCGGTCCAGGTGTTTCAGGCCTACTATGCCTCCTCCTCCTCCCACCCCTCCTCCACCTCCTCCTCCGAACTACCATCCGTGGGCACGGCGCCATCAGTCGGTAGCTCTAGGCACAGCAGCAGTGCCGTCGCTAAGCGACAGCAGGCGGTGCTCAAACTGCTGAGCCTAGGCGACAAAAGGCACACCGCCCAAGAGCTATTACAGGGCATCACGGCGCAGACTGATCTGTGGCTGGCACCGCTGAACCTCAAGCCGGGAATGGTTGTGTGTGACAACGGCCGTAACCTGGTGGCGGCTCTGCAACTCGGCAGACTGACACATGTGCCATGCCTGGCCCATGTGTTAAATCTGATAGTTCAGCGTTTCCTCAAGACATACCCCAATCTGTCTGATTTGCTCACGAAGGTGCGCCGCATCTGTGCGCATTTCAGGAAGTCCAGCCCAGATGCTGCCACTCTCAGGGCAGCGCAGCGCCGCCTCCAACTGCCCGCTCACCGACTGTTGTGCGACGTGCCCACGAGGTGGAATTCAACACTGACCATGTTATCCAGAGTTTACCAGCAGCGCAGAGCGATTGTAGACTGCCAGATGTCAACTTCCACCAGAACTGGTAGTCAGGTCAGTCAGCTTCCTCAAGTCTACAATGAGGAGTGGACGTGGATGTCTGATATCTGTCAGGTGCTGAGTAACTTTGAGGAGTCAACACAGATGGTCAGTGGCGATGCCGCCATCATCAGCCTCACCATCCCGCTGCTTGGCCTGTTGAAAAACTCTCTGGTCAGCATGAAGTCGGAAGCTTTGCGCTCGTCACAAGAGACAGGGGAAGAATATTCCCTTGTTGATAGCCAAAGCACCCTCAGGTCTGTTTCTCAGCGCATATCGGAGGAGGTGGAGGTGGAGGAGGATGAGGAGGAAGAGGAGGAGAATGTTGGTGAGACACAAGAGGGGACCATTGTTGAGTCCTTTACTGTTCAGCGTGTATGGGCAGAAGAAGAGGAGTTGGAGGAGTTGGAGGAGGAGGAAATGGACAGTCAGGCCAGTGAGGGGAGTGAATTCTTACGCGTTGGTACTCTGGCGCATATGGCAGATTTCATGCTAGGCTGCCTATCCCGTGACCCTCGCGTTCAAAGAATTTATTCCAGCACCGATTACTGGGTGTTCACTCTCCTGGACCCACGGTACAAGCAAAATCTTTCCACTCTCATCCCTGCAGAGGAAAGGAGTGTGAGAATGCATGAATACCAGCAGGCCCTGGTGCACAAGCTGAAACAGTATTTCCCTTCTGACAGCGCTAGCGGCAGAGTGCGTAGTTCTGCGGGACAAGTAGCGAGGGAGAGTAGGCGAGCAGGCAGCTTGTCCAGCACTGGCAAGGGTACGCTTTACAAGGCTTTTGCCAGCTTTATGTCACCCCAGCAAGACACTGTCACCTGTCCCCAGTCTCGGCAGAGTAGGGCTGATCTTTACAGAAAGATGGTGAGGGAGTACGTAGCTGACCATACCATCGTCCTAAATGATCACACAGCTCCCTACAACTACTGGGTTTCAAAGCTGGACATGTGGCACGAACTGGCGCTGTACGCCTTGGAGGTTCTTGCCTGCCCTGCCGCTAGCGTCTTGTCCGAGCGGGTTTTCAGTGCAGCTGGTGGCATCATCACCGATAAGCGTACACGCCTGTCGACTGACAGCGCTGACAGGCTGACGCTTATTAAAATGAATAAAGGCTGGATTTCTCAGAATTTCCAATCTCCACCAGGTGAAGGAAGCTCAACCTGAATAATTGATCCACTCCTCCTCCTCCTCATTTTCCTCCTTCTCCTCCTCTTTGTACAGTAAAGCAGAGGAAAATGGCTATTTTTTGACAGGGCCCACTGGCTCTTGCTATAGTACTTCATGCATTTAATTTTTCTGGAGGGCCACCTACCCGGTCCTCTGTTTGAAACAATTTTTGTGAGTGCCACATACAGGCACTCAATCTATTCCATTTTACTGGAGGGCCACCTACCTGCTCCTCTGGTTTGAAAAATTTTTGGGACTGCCACATACAGGCACTCAATCTATTCCATTTTACTGCAGGGCCACCTACCTGCTCCTCTGGTTTGAAACATTTTTGGGACTGCCACATACAGGCACTCAATCTATTCCATTTTACTGGAGGGCCACCTACCTGCTCCTCTGGTTTGAAAAATTTTTGGGACTGCCACATACAGGCACTCAATCTATTCCATTTTACTGCAGGGCCACCTACCTGCTCCTCTGGTTTGAAACATTTTTGGGACTGCCACATACAGGCACTCAATCTATTCCATTTTACTGGAGGGCCACCTACCTGCTCCTCTGGTTTGAAAAATTTTTGGGACTGCCACATACAGGCACTCAATCTATTCCATTTTACTGCAGGGCCACCTACCTGCTCCTCTGGTTTGAAACATTTTTGGGACTGCCACATACAGGCACTCAATCTATTCCATTTTACTGGAGGGCCACCTACCTGCTCCTCTGGTTTGAAAAATGTTTGGGACTGCCACATACAGGCACTATCCAAATTAAATTGTCTCCATAGCAGCCTCCACACGTTGTCTCCATTGCTACCTCCAAAAGTCGTCCATATAGCTGCCTCCATACATCGTCCCTTTATCAAACGAGGTGTGTCAGGCAGAAATTTGGGTTGTTTTCATGGATTCCACATCAAAGTTGTTAACTTTGTCGCCACCCTGCTGTGTTATCCACAAAATATACTGGCAAACTTTTACCATTTAGGGATATTATTTCAGCGCTTCTTGCGCATCTGTTTACATTCCCCTCACCCGGCATATCCTAAACTTATAAGAACGCTACTACACTTGATCTTATACAAAAGGTTCTTAGAAGTGCTGTTTGGGGAGTAGCCTAGAGACAGGGGCTTGAATTGGCGAAAGCTCGCCTGGCAGCGGAGCGCCAGCTCCATGCGCATCATGCGCTTCTTGCGCATCTGTTTACATTCCCCTCACCCGCCATATCCCAAACTTATAAGAACGCTACTACACTTAACTTGGTGCAGGCTGGGACCGAGTCTGACCCTGGGGCTGGTCATATACTGCCGACGCAGAGAATTGCGGGGCCTACCTCGGTCCAGGTCTCAAAGGCCTACTATACCTCCTCCCACCCCTCCTCCACCTCCTCCTCCTCCGAATTACCATCCGTGGGCATGGCGCCATCAGTCGGTAGCTCTAGGCACAGCAGCAGTGCCGTCGCTAAGCGACAGCAGGCGGTGCTGAAACTGCTGAGCCTAGGCGATAAAAGGCACACCGCCCAAGAGCTATTACAGGGCATTCCACATCAAAGTTGTTAACTTTGTCGCCACCCTGCTGTGTAATCCACAAAATATACTTGCAAACTTTTACCATTTAGGGATATTATTTCAGCGCTTCTTGCGCATCTGTTTACATTCCCCTCACCCGCCATATCCTAAACTTATAAGAACGCTACTACACTTGATCTTATACAAAAGGTTCTTAGAAGTGCTGTTTGGGGAGTAGCCTAGAGACAGGGGCTTGGATTGGCAAAAGCTCGCCTGGCTGCAGAGCGCCAGCTCCATCCCAAGATCCAACTAACATAGTTGCAGCACCTTTAATCTACTACTAGTTCACTGCCTCCATAATAATAATAATAATAATCTTTATTTATATAGCGCCATCATATTCCGTAGCGCTTTACAAATCATAGGAAACAAATACAAATGTATTGTAACAGAGCACAACATTTGTATGGAACAACAGGAGTGAGGTCCCTGCTCGCCAGAGCTTACGGTTTATGAAGATGATGGGGTAACACGAGGTAAAAGAATATTTAACGGTCAAGCCATTCTTCTTAGGGAATAGAACAAAATATAATAAATGGAATTGCTGTCGCTTGAACCACTCAGCCGTCATCTTATATACCAGGTCCAGGGTGAATGGGACTGCAGAGAAGTCTGGTGCCTCTTGGTTGCTGGATAACAGATGGGAGGACGACACAGGACGGGTTAGTAGAAGAGTTAAAACTTCATGCAGTTAATGAGTGTTATAGGCTTGCCTAAAGAAATGGGTTTTAAGAGCACGTTTGAAACTTTGGAGGTTAGGTATTAGTCTGATAGTCCAGGGCAGAGCATTCCATAGAATTGGTGCAGCTCTAGAGAAGTCTTGGAGACGCGAGTGGGAGGTCCGCACTAGGGTAGAGGTTAATCTAAGATCACTGGCGGATCTAAGAGCACGGGTTGGGCGATAGACTGAGATAAGAGAGGAGAGGTAGGGGGGTGCAGCATTATACAGAGCTTTATGGATGAGGGTTATTATTATTTTAAACTGTATTCGAAAGGAGACTGGCAGCCAGTGCAGCGACTGGCATGAACTGTAAGCATACATGGTCCCCTTATCAAACGAGCTGTGTCAGGCAGAATTTTGGGTTGTTTTCATGGCTTCCATGTTAACTTTGTCGCCACCCTGCTGTGTAATCCACAAAATATACTGGCAAACTTTTATCATGTACCGATATTATTTGAGCGCTTCTTGCTCACCTCCTTTGGTTCCTCTCTGACACCCATTGGTTTGAAGCCTGAGTCCAATTAGGGTATGTCGCCATGCCACTCTCTAGCCTGCTGCCGCTGCCTCTGCCTCTGCATGCCGTCCCCTATAGTGTCAGGGTCAATTATTGGATGTTTTAGATGCTATCTAGCTTCATTCTGTCACTCTGTCATTGCCATGCTGTTGCCCATAATTTCGGCATAATGGTGCGATTAAGCAGCCTCAGAGGCATCCATGCATGCTGCCCCTGCTGTTTCCTGTCCATTTCCGTGGTGTTTCCATCCTTTTCTGAGGTTCCCAGGTGTTTGGCCAAGCTTCCCTGTGCAGAGCCTTGGTCCCCTTGAAAAATGCTCGAGTCTCCCATTGACTTCAATGGGGTTCGTTATTCGAGACGAGCACTCGAGCATCGGGAAAAGTTCGTCTCGAATAACGAGTACCCGAGCATTTTAGTGTTCGCTCATCTCTACTCCCAACCCATAAAATGGGAATGGCGGCTCTACTGACATCTAGTGGCCAATGTAAAACTAGCAGGCAAGGAAGGAAAGCAAGGATTACAAATTACATTTTAAGATTATAATCACCTTTAAAGGGAAAACATTAAACTTTAAAGATAATTAAATTTTTTAAAAAAAACATGGTTTCTAGATTGATAACTGGAGCCTGCCACATAACAAAATTTACTAAATAGGAGCTTTGGGCCAGGTACCTCAAGGCATGAACCGCTGAAACCCATACACCAAGAACTGCGCCTATTACTCCGCCTATGCCACCTCCACACCAGATAGGTATAGAGGGGAAAAAAGAGGAGCATGGCCAGCAATGGAGTGCTATCCTTCTCCACAGCTGTGCACAAGCTATAGCCTGTGCCCGTTCTGGGCAATTCTTTGGCAGGTCGGACCTAGCATAGAACTCCCCCACCGGCATTGAGCAGCACGGCTGCCCAGTTGATTTATCAGTAAGCCAGAGCCTCCTGATAAATGTGGTGGGTGTTGGGGATAACATCATATGCTGACACACATAGTGCCAGCGTATGATAAATCTTCTCTTATATTTGTATGAATTAACTTTTTAAAATGTTGCCATATGCTTTTACATTGTTTCTTATCTTATACATACATTAAGTATAAGCTTCTTCCATAGTGTTCATTAATACATTTTGCGGTTTACTTAGTTCCATAAATAATGGGGGAGTTTGCTTGGCACCAAATGTCTCTGCCCATATGCTTTCTCAAGCTAAATGTTTCTGGTGCTCCTGGATTGTCACCATAAGCAACAGATGCTTTGAGAAAGACCTCCATCTGTTTGTGAAACGTCAGAACTCACCCGCATGTGTCTGCTGAACTCCGGCAAAAAATATGTGCATAATTTTTTTAGTTTGTACAGAAAAATGGTTACAGAATGGTACAGAAAAGAAGACGGCACATACGTGTGGCTCACATGAGGATAAAGTAGTAGAAAAGTTTAATTTAGTGTAATAGTTTAATGATATAATAGGGAAAGATGATGCAAACAGTATTTGGGGGTGGATTATTTTGTGTATTAACTTAGTTTTGTTTACATTGCTGTCACAGAACACCACTAGGAGGTGTTAATAATGTTTATTAAACTTCTCATTGTATTGTGATAATGCTTGATGGAATGGGTTGTCCGGAGTTTAAATGTTATCCCCTTTCCACGGGGGCGTAATGAAAGGAGGGTTGGCCTAGAGCTTTGAGGGGTTCTGAAACATACAAATGCTTTCTGACTGTGGGACTTAGTAAGAAAGTAAGTAAATATTGGTTGCTTGAAAAGTGTCAGACTGGAGCACCGTGGATAGAATGCTGAGGGCTTATTATCTATCCAAAATGGACCTGTGCACTTCCATCATATATACAGATGTGACTATTGAACATGTTATATATCATTCATTTGAATGGTACTGTCAAGATTCAGGGGTAGTGGACCCACTTTACCACCGCGAGCAATGACTTAAGCCAACACCTGGGAGTGGAGTCTAAGTGGCACCCGGGTTTTCACCAGAGCCCACCACAAAGCAGGTTGGACTTGCTGTGGCGAGATACCACCGGGTCGCTCCACAGGCATGACTATGTCTGAGGTGGTGGCCAAGGCGAGGTACAGAGTCGTGAGGCAGAATCGTGGTCGGGGACAGCCAGGAGGTTGAAGCAGGCAGGACAGGTTCCTGGTCAGGAGCAAGGCAAAAGGTCAAGGCAGGCAGCAGAGTAGCGAAGTCGGGGACAGAACCCGGGGCACAAAAGGAAGTCACCAAATAATCGCAGGGCATAGGAACAAGCTTTTCACTAAGGCACGAGGCACAAAGATCTGGCGGGCATGAGGGAAGAGGCTGGCTATTTATTAAGTACCAGGTGGCCAGCGGCAATTAGTGGAGCACTGGCCCTTTAAATATGCGGAAGCCGGCGCACGCGCTCCCTAGGTGACGGAGATGTGTGCCGGATTGCAGGAACCATCGCTGGAGCATGGTCAGGTAAGTGAGTTGCAGGAGCACCTGTGACAGTTACACATCTGTTTAATGGGATTATACCAAATATTATTGTTATCACCTTAGGGAATAGCAATTTGATCATTGAGCATCCAACTGCCGGCAGTACTATTCAAAAGAGCCGGCATCCTGTTCTCACTAATTTAATGGATGTATCATGTTGCTCCATTCAATACTGTGGGGGCTTCGGAAATCTTCATATCTGCTAGTTCATTCAATTTGTGATAACGGAACACTGCTCTCATGATCGATGGATGTCGCAGCGATTGAACCCCCACTGGTCAGATGGTTATCCTCTATCCTATGTAAAGGGGATAACAATAATTCTTGGTACAACCCCTTTAAGCCTATCTGCATACAAATGTCTGCTCACGTGCCGATGACAGTAGAAAGGACTGCCTGGGTCACAAACTGGGGCAGGAATAGGAACTGCTCAAAATATACTGGATCGGGCAGTTGCTATCTGGATCAATCAGACAAATTCTATGTTTGTGTGCATGTGGGCTGAAATAAAGGTCTAATAATTCATTATAATTGTAAATTATCCTATAAAATATAGACCATAATGTAAAGCTCCTAACAGGTTTTTCATCTGTTGGACTATATGGGTCCAGTACTATTTGTCAGTTAATGACTACAGGATCAGCTATGAAACTCTGCTGGGCCAGTCCCTGAATGCTCAGTCCACAAACCCCTAAATGGTGCCCAATATTTATGTGGTTATGGAAAATATTTTGTTCCTTAGTAAAGTTTCATCCAATAGGTGGCACCAGAGAGACAGTTTCTTCCTTCTGGGTAGAGCTATTTTGCATATTTATTCCAATGGAGCAATGCCTGCAAGAACCAGTTACCTCTGAGTGATGCACTTTTACACTACTGCATCTTTTACAACTATTTTCTCTAAATTCCCCAGTGAATTATTTATTTTTGATGCCTACTGTAAAGAGTTAAACCTGCAGATTTGCTCTGTGTGCTGATCTCTGATACATCTGTTCCCTGCTGTCAGTGCTCACTTCTTAAATCCAACATGATAAATTAAGAAAATGATGAAGGAGGCATCAATTAGTGAGGATCTGGGGGTTCCTGCCACCACATTGTTAAACAGTGTGAGAATGAGTCACCTTCCTCCATGTGTATGACATTATTATATGCTGTGCAGGGATGTCTTCTTTGAGCGCCTCTTGTGGGTGGAAATGAGGTTGGAGGTGAGCGATGTAATTAATGATAATATGTATTTATATCATTCTGCATAGAGAGTTCAGCTCCTGCTACACAAACAGCTCAAGTTTTACTGCTGAAACTACAGCAAATATAAAATACATCTATTCATTGATGCCTGGAGTATATATTTACTACACTTCTCCAGAGATTTTAATCCTTTTGCGCAATGGGGGGGGAGTGCATAGATTACAATATGAGGCTCCCTGAGGCTCTCGGGTGACGTAGCCTGACCACCCCAGGGTAATTTGCATAACTTTTATAACTCTATATTTCCACAATAGTGGGATATTTATATAATAAAACAAGTCCTAAGCAAAATCGTTCCTCAGGAGCTTTTTATTAGAACACATCTACCATCAGTAACTAATGGTAGATGTCCTTTAAGTCGGAGACCGCCTGTATTTACATATAGAAATAGAAACATTTAAAAAGTCATATTTGTTGCGTTTATATTTTATTAGTCATCTTACCCAATGGTTACAGCACAATAACAGGTTCCTTATATTCAGGAATGTTCTCTAGATTTCTCAGCCCGCGCAACTCAAACTCACCAGGGGAATGGATAAGGGAAAAAAACTTGACCCTACTTCACCTCAAAGGAAGGGGAATAGAAGGTAAAAATAAATCCTTGATCTACATGAGTGCATCTTACTTCATCTCTATAGAAGCGGCCTTGTTTCCAAGATCCCTGGAGACAGCAAGTATCACACACAGCAGACTGAACAGACAGACGGACAGCTAAAGGGACTCAGAAGCTAAGGTTTCGATCTGAAGAAAACAAAATCTGCCCAGATGAGGAGGTAACTGGACACTGCTCCTACCCAAACTGACTTAAAGTCTGTGCCTAGAAGACAGAAACAGCTCAATATTGTATAGGTGTGAAGATGTTTTGGTTGCATCATCCAAGCATTAACTTGTATATTCAGAATAGAAAATACACAATAGAAAACACTCATTTTAAACATTTAAAACTCATTAAACTCATTTAAATTAATACTTTAAGTAGTTGTACCAAATTTTCTGGCTAGACCCTTTCTAATGGATAGGGCAAAACAAGCAGCCAGCCTGACTGATGGGAACCCCATGGATTATGAGAACAGGACCCAAGCAATCTGGTTCACATATTGGGTCTGTCAATAATATGGGAGTGTCAGAAATTTCAGAGCATGGGGCTTGAGTACCTCTGGCACCCTCTTTCACTGTCAAAGTTTATTAACAATGGGGCACATTTACTAAGGGTCCGCGGACCGCATTTCCAGAGGTTTTCGTTGCACGCGCCGGCTTTCATGCGATACAAATGGGGGGGGGCAGGGATCACACCTCGGGGATTGCGCAGGGGCAGGTAGGTAAATGTGCCCCAATGTGTTTTTTTTTAATCCTGTGTATTCAAGGTTTCATTTATCTATTGATCACCTATCTTTAAGATTGGCAGGATTTTGCACCTCAATGTCACTTGCCTATATAATTCTGTGTTTGCCTATCACTACCAACTCTCCTGAACAGGGCCTGCTCTCTGTGCTACCAGACCACATCTCTAACACAAAGAAAGATCAGCAGTACATTAGATTATACAGAGATTATGGAGATCGACTACTGCCCTTTCCAAAGATGACTGAGCGTGGTCTAGGAACCATCTGATGCAAATGATTGGCTCTGGTCTCCTATTTGGGCACCCTGTTTTACCTTTCGGGGTCCATTGATTTAGGTGGCTGGGTACCCAATGGGACTCTTCCCTACTGCTAACATGCAGGAAATTAGGGCTAGTGATCTTTCACTAGTGTACCTTCCTCTGCCCCTTTTCCTCCCTTTCTTCCTCCCACCCCCTCTCTTGATTTGTTTGCCAGCTCTATCTTATTGTGATGGATATGGTTATTAGGTCTTCATTTGCTATGTTTGTACATTACTTTTGGGTAAGGTATGAAAACCATCAAAAAGTATTGAATAGTCAGCTCACCAAATCACGCTATATATTATTCAACTCCATTCAGAAATGCACAGAGAGGGGGCAGGTATCTAAATACAAATAATGTTATTTTTTTCCAGCACTCCAGGCAACATACATTATGAAATATACATGAAATTGGCTTTATTAAAACCTTTCAAGGCCCTTCAAAAATCCTGAAAGTGCAGATTAAAAGCAGGCAGGAGGGACATTCCCTAAGAAGCTTGATTCTAGTAAAGTCTAGGAAGTAAATTCCTGACTTTTAGGGGCTATCATATTCATACAGCCCAGAACCCATGCGTTAGCGAGCTATGAAGGGTGTATCAAGAGGGCTCACGGGTGGTAAGCAGCCGTATCCAGGGATCCGACAGAGGCAATGTTGTGCAAATCAACTTACAGTTCATTACTGAACAGCCAAAACGGCCCAAAAACGGTTAACAGCCGGTTTCGGTTGCTGGGGTGGTCATGGAGAGTGGTCTGCAGGAATAGTGCACCAGCCTGATAGTAGATGCAGGCTTGGATAGTTGGAGCGGTGTCCAAATTGTGGAAGCTGCAGCTCTGGGCTAGAGTCTTCAGACTCGTCCTAAGTGTTAGGCAGTAGGCCTAAGGCACTAGAAGTTCCTGGGATTGAAGGGTTGAGACAGCACTGAAGGTGTGCTGCACACACTGGGGGTCATTTACTAAAGGCCCGATTCGCGTTTTCCCGACGTGTTACCCAAATTTTTCCGATCTGCGCTGATTTCCCCTGGGATTGTGGTGCATCGGCGCTGGCATGCATGCGACGGAAATCGGGGGCGTGGCCGAACAAAAAACCCGACAGATTCGGAAAAACCGCGGCATTTAAAAAAAAAATGTGTTGCGAAAATTGCACTTACATTCACTCAGCCCGGCTCAGTATATTCCAGAGCGTTCCGATGCTCTTCAGCGCAGCAGCGCCACCTGGTGGACGGCGGAGGAACTACCTTAATAAATCCCGTCCGGACCCGAATCGAGCGCAGAGAACGCGCCGCTGGATCGCGAATGGACCGGGTAAGTAAATCTGCCCCACTGTGCTCATTGAGAGGATGTGGTAAGACGAGAGCATGTGCTTCCTCCCAGCAGGGGTTTTTGCACTCCCCCTGGTCAGGTGGTAGCAGCTCTCCAATCACACTCCAACTAACAATACAGCCACATCATTGGATAATTACTTACACCAAGTTAACTGTTGCCTTTCCAGGCAGAATCTACAGCTGCAATCACACAATGGGGTCATTTACTAAGGGCCCGATTCGCGTTTTCCCGACGTGTTACCCGAATATTTCCGATTTGCGCCGATTTTCCCTGAATTCCCCCGGGATTTTGGCGCACGTGATCGGATTGTGGCGCATTGGCGCTGGCATGCACGCGACGGAAATCGGAGGGCGTGGCCAAACGAAAACCCGACGGATTCGGAAAAAGTCGCGGAGCTTGCACTTACCTTCACTCAGCCCGGCTCGGTGAACTCCGGTGTGTTCTGATGCTTTTCAGCGCAGCAGGAAGTAACTACCTTAATAAATCCCGGCCGGACCCGAATCCAGTGCAGAGAACGCGCCGCTGGATCGCGAATGGACCGGGTAAGTAAATCTGCCCCAATGTCTAGGTACGAGAACCTTCCTAGAGAGATGATCAATCTCCCTAAGAGCTACTGACCTGGAGAGGGCGCAATCCGGAACTTCCCACTTGCCTATGCATTGGTAGAAGTGTTGCACATGTTAGGTATTGCCAGGTCCCAAAATGCCTGATCTATCAAAATATAATAACTTTTATTGCCTGTGGTAAACCACATAACGGAAAATAGAACCCAAATCTCAGAAATGCGACTTTTATACCATTTTACATAGCATAAAATTTTTAATATAAAGTGATCAAAAGGTCACACAGTCCTCAAAATGGTATCAATGAAAATGTCAGCTCATCTCACAAAAACTGACACCTCACACAGCTCCGTTTACCATAGTATGAAAAAGTTATTAGGGGCAGAAGATGGCAAAACAACTTTTTTCTTTTCGTACACATTGGGGCTTATTTACTAAGGGTCCCGGGGGTACATTTTTGTCGGGTTTCCCGACTTTTCGGGGATTGTGTCGCAATTGTGCCGCCTTTCGCACGACACAAATCGGGGGCGGGCCGTGGGACTATCCGACAGATTCGGACAACGTGTGAGATTTAACATTTAAAATTGTGTCGCAAGCGAAGTACTTATATGCACCAGGAAGAAGAAAGTGAACTCCGGGGACCTGATCGGGGAAGTGACACATGCAGGATATCGGGCGCACAATCCTAGTGAATCGCGGCAGAGTTCATCCTCGTTGGGCATTCCGGATGGGGAATCGTGCAGGGACCAGGTAAGTAAATGTGCCCCATTGTTTTAATTTGTAAAAATGTATTAAAACACAATAAAAACTATATAAATTTGGTATCGCTCGAAACCAAAGAATAAAGTAGATGTATCATTTGGAGTGCACAGGGAAAGTCATAAAAACTGAGCCCACAAGAAATTAACGTAAATGTGTTTTTTTCACCTATTTCACCACATCTGGAATATTTTTCCAGCTTCACTGTACACGGTATCAAATAATAAATAACGTCACAGAGAAGTAAAATTTGATCCATAGAAAATAAGCTAACACATTTCTGTACACGGAAATAGATTTTTGAGCGAAAAAAAGGCTGCGTCCTTAAGGGGTTAATCTTCTCTGTTCATATCTAAACTCAGAATATATAAAAGCCACCTGATTTTTGAGTTTCTTGACCCAATCTCTGCCCTTTTTATTATGGTAACTTTTAACCCCTTAACAACACACGCCGTAATAGTACGGGTGCGGGTACATGGAGAGGGCTCACGGGCTGAGCCCTCTCAATAGCCGGTAAGTCTTTTCTGCATATTGCCGCAAACACTTACTGGTAACACCCGCAGTCGGTGCTGCCATCTTGCCGAGGATCGTCACACCCCCCCCCCCCCCGTGACGTCATGAGGGAGCGATGATCTGTCGCCATGACAGCCTTGGGACTATGGCAGTATATGGTGGGATCGATCAGACAACCTAGGGTCAAAGTACCCTAGGGAGTCTGAAAAATAATAAGAATAAAAATAAAAAAACAGTTTTTAAAAAAATTATAATAAAAAACCCTAAAAATTCAAATCCCCCCCCTTTCCCTAGAACTGATATAAATAAACAGTAGAAATCATAAACACAGGTGTCGCCGCGTCCGATAATGCCCGATCTATCAAAATATAATAACCGTTTTTCACTGTATTTAACCCCGTAATGGAAATGCCACTTTATTGTCATTTTGAAGAATTCAATAAAAAGTGATCAAAAGGTTGTACAGTCCTAAAAACAGTAGCATTGAAAACGTCATTGAAAGTCGCACAAAATGACCCCACCCACAGCTCTGTACATTAAAGTATGAAAAAGTTATAAGTGGCAGAAGACGGCAAAATCAAAAAAATGTTTTGCACAGGAGGTTTTAATTTTTGTAAATGTATGAAAACATTATAAAATCTATACAATTTTGGTATCCCGGTGATCGTACCGACCCAAGGAATAAAGTAGACATGTCATTTGCAGCGCACAGTGAAAGCTGTAAAATCCAAGCCCACAAGAAAATGACGCAAATGCGTTTTTTCACCATTTTCACTGCACATGGAATTTTTTTCCTGCTTCCCAGTACATTGCATGGAATATTAAATACCATCACTATGAAGTGCAATTTGTTTTGCAGAAAACAAGCCATCACACAGGTCTTTACATGTAAAAATACAAAAGTTATAGGCCAGGTTAAGGGGTTAAACTAGAGGTATATCCATTGTGAACTGTAAAGAAATGCCCTGATAAGCCCAACATATTCTTCTTTTCACTTCTTACCTGTACCCTTCTATTGATAGAAGGAAGTATTATCATCTGACAAGTATTCCCCTGATCTCATTAGGAACATTCTTTTAGTGCTAGCAGCATATTGTAAACTGCATATTCTGCAGCATGTTTACCACATATGTACTGTTAGAGTTTACAAATAACTGGATAGTAAAAGTTCTGTTGACTTAAAGGGGTATTCCAGGAATAAACATAATTCATACACAAATGTCTACTCAAAATATAAGCTAATATGTAATTAGTTGTTATTTCAAACTTTGCACCACTTAGCAGAGAATGCTGCTGACATACTGTAGACTGTAATGGAGAATTAAAATGCTACCGGCCCTTTAATCAGTCCGTTGATTTTCTCTGCACAGAGCAGACACAGGACAGAAGATGGCCGCTGGTCACATGTTCACATCACATGTCCTGCACCTGCCTGGGCTGGTCATGTGATCACCACTACTTTTGTACTGCTGTAGTCGGTTGGTTGCAGTGCATCCAGTATGGCCATTGTTATGGTGATGGCAGTTATAGGACATGTCCTATCTTTCTACGGGCTACGGAAAGGTATGGTGCCGCACGCATGCAGCACTGTACCGCTCCTATACGGCGCTGTGAGGCCATTGCAATGTATGGGGGACGAATATACGCCGTATACAGGGCCGATTCTAGCATATTTGCTGCCTGAGGCGAATATTAAAATGCTGCCCCCCCCCCCCCCCCCGCTCCCTGTTAAGTAAATGCTGAAAACTTTACTAACAATTAACAACCTTACAGACAGCTCCCTGACACTGTGTGACTGGCTACAGGATCTGAGAGGCATTAGTGGCATCTAGTACCTTATAGATGACAATCTCTTCCATCAGGAGGACTTTATTCCAGGTTCTCCAATCCATGATGTATCACTGCTGAATTCACTGCCAGATATCTTCAGCTCCGTGCAGCATCTCCACTCGGCGTCCCTAAAAATACCACAGTCACTTACAGTATAAAGTCTCCTGGATAACAACACTGCGCTCCTAAATAATATATACCCCTCACAACACAACTGACCGCACTCTCCTCACATATAAAACATCCCTTCATTATATATATTCTACTGGAATTTTAGCAGGTCCAGCACCAATCAATATACAACACCCCCAATTTATTAATACAGACCCCCCAACATTTGGTTTAAATGATGCAAAGTAATCTATGGTATCCTATAACTAATATATCCCACCCTGTTATTATGTTACATGTGATTTTATATTCAGTGCTACCCTGATTAATGTAAATATATAGCACCCTCTGATATACAGCCCCCCCAGCTTAGTAATATACTGTATCTCATATACAGCCCCCCAGCTTAGTAATATACTGTATCCCATATACAGCCCCCAGCTTAGTAATATACTGTATCCCATATACATCCCCCCAGCTTAGTAATATACTGTATCCCATATACAGCCCCCCAGCTTAGTAATATACTGTATCCCATATACAGCCCCCCAGCTTAGTAATATACTGTATCCCATATACAGCTCCCCAGCTTAGTAATATACTGTATCCCATATACAGCTCCCCAGCTTAGTAATATACTGTATCCCATATACAGCTCCCCAGCTTAGTAATATACTGTATCCCATATACAGCCTTCCCAGCTTAGTAATATACTGTACCCCATATACAGCCCCCCAGCTTAGTAATATACTGTATCCTATATACAGCTCCCCAGCTTAGTAATATACTGTATCCCATATACATCCCCCCAGCTTAGTAATATAATGTATTCCATATACAGCCTCCCAGCTTAGTAATATACTGTATCCCATATACAGCCCCCCAGCTTAGTAATATACTGTACCCCATATACAGCCCCCCAGCTTAGTAATATACTGTATCCTATATACAGCTCCCCAGCTTAGTAATATACTGTATCCCATATACATCCCCCCAGCTTAGTAATATAATGTATTCCATATACAGCCTCCCAGCTTAGTAATATACTGTATCCCATATACAGCCCCCCAGCTTAGTAATATACTGTATCCCATATACAGCCCCCAGCTTAGTAATATACTGTATCCCATATACATCCCCACCAGCTTAGTAATATACTGTATCCCATATACATCCCCCCAGCTTAGTAATATACTGTATCCCATATACATCCCCCCAGCTTAGTAATATACTGTATCCCATATACATCCCCCAGCTTAGTAATATACTGTATCCCATATACAGCTCCCCAGCTTAGTAATATACTGTATCCCATATACAGCTCCCCAGCTTAGTAATATACTGTATCCCATATACAGCCCTCCCAGCTTAGTAATATACTGTATCCCATATACATCCCCCCAGCTTAGTAATATACTGTATCCCATATACAGCCCCCCAGCTTAGTAATATACTGTACCCCATATACATCCCCCCAGCTTAGTAATATACTGTACCCCATATACAGCCTCCCAGCTTAGTAATATACTGTACCCCATATACATCCCCCCAGCTTAGTAATATACTGTACCCCATATACATCCTCCCAGCTTAGTGATATACTGTATCTCATATACATCCCCCCAGCTTAGTAATATACTGTATCCCATATACATCCACCCAGCTTAGTAATATACTGTATCCCATATACAGCCCCCCAGCTTAGTAATATACTGCATTCCATATACAGCCCTCCCAGCTTAGTAATATACTGTATCCCATATACATCCCCCCAGCTTAGTAATATACTGTACCCCATATACATCCTCCCAGCTTAGTAATATACTGTATCCCATATACATCCCCCCAGCTTAGTAATATACTGTATCCCATATACAGCCCCCAGCTTAGTAATATACGGTATCCCATATACAGCCCCCCAGCCTAGTAATATACTGTACCCCATATACAGCCCCCCAGCTTAGTAATATACTGTATCCCATATACAGCCCCCCAGCTTAGTAATATACTGTACCCCATATACAGCCCCCCAGCTTAGTAATATACTGTATCCCATATACAGCCCCCCAGCTTAGTAATATACTGTATCCCATATACAGCCCCCAGCTTAGTAATATACTGTATCCCATATACATCCCCCCAGCTTAGTAATATACTGTATCTCATATACATCCCCCCAGCTTAGTAATATACTGTATCCCATATACATCCACCCAGCTTAGTAATATACTGTATCCCATATACAGCCCCCCAGCTTAGTAATATACTGCATTCCATATACAGCCCTCCCAGCTTAGTAATATACTGTATCCCATATACATCCCCCAGCTTAGTAATATACTGTATCCCATATACAGCCCCCCAGCTTAGTAATATACTGTATCCCATATACAGCTCCCCAGCTTAGTAATATACTGTACCCCATATACAGCCCCCCAGCTTAGTAATATACTGTATCCTATATACATCCCCCCAGCTTAGTAATATGCTGTACCTGATATACAGTCCCCTCCCAGCTTAGTAATATACTGTATCCCATATAACCCCCCCCCCCCCCCCCGCCCCACAGTATAAAACAATTATGGCCCCATATAATATATCAAACACCCCGACACAGTATAAAATAATTATGGCCCCATATAATATATCAACCCCCCCACACACAGTATAAAACAATTATGTCCACATATAATGTAAACAGCACCCCCCCAGTATATGACAATTATGCCCCCATATAATATGTACCCCCACACAGTATAAAACAAGTTTGGCCACATATAATGCATACATCACCCCCAGTATATGACAATTATGGCCCCATATAATGTATACAGCCCCCCCCCCACACACAATATATACCCCCCACACAGTATAAAACAAGTATGGCCACATATAATGCATACATCACCCCCAGTATATGACAATTATGGCCCCATATAATGTATACAGCCCCCCCCCACACAATATATACCCCCCACACAGTATAAAACAAGTATGGCCACATATAATGCATACAGCACCCCCCAGTATATGACAATTATGGCCACATATAATGTATACAGCCCCCCCCCCCCGTATAAAACAAGTATGGCCACGTATAACGTATACACCCCCACACACAGTATATGACAATTATGGCCCCCACTCCCCCTTATCAGCCAGATTAGAATGAATGAAAGTGCATGAAAAATAATAAAATCCTACTCACCTGCAGGCGGCTGATCCCTCGGCGCGCGGCTCCGTTCTTCACGCGGCTCTCCTGTGAGCCGCCGCTCCGCACAGTGACACAGGCGTCGTGACGTAATGACGCCTGTGTCACTGATTAGAACGGAGGGATGCAGCTGCCGGAAAGGCGCTGCGTCGCTCCGCATATAAATCGCGCCTGTGTCTTAAAGAGACAGGCGCGATTTATTTAGCTGGTGGGCGATTCGGGCGTCCATTAACGCCCGAATCGCCCACTTTAGAGCGGCGAATTTCGCCGCCCTGTACAGGGACCCGCAATCTGCCGCCTGAGGAGAGATTTTCATCTCGCCTCATGGCAGATGCGGCCCTGGCCGTATATACATCGGCCGTATATACTTCCCCCATACGTTCGCATTAATGTAGCCTTACTATGGTAACAGAGCAAGAAAGTCTGTAAGATCATCACTGGGAGCAAAGCATAAGAGGGAGGAGGAGTTACTGAGAACTAAAGGATCATGGAACTTTTAGTTTCCAGTGGTGGCCATCTTGGTGACAACTGCATACTTTAGAGAGGCCATAAATTTTATAAATCATAAATTCAAACAATTTAAGTTCCATTTTATGACTTATGTCATTGAGTTTTGTTGTAAAAAAAGAGAGAAGGCCACAGCATCCAATATGATGAAAAAAGGTTAAACCTTTATTCACACAGGCATAGAAAATTTTTTTCTATGCCTGTGTCAATAAAGATTTAACCTTTTTTCATCATATTGCATGCTGTGGCCTTCTCTCATCTGTTTGTCTTGGACTATGGATCCTGCACACTAGGACCCTGGGCTGCATGCATCAAACAAAACAGCTTTTGGTAAATACATTGGTTGCTGTCTTTTTTCTTTTTTTGAGTTTTGTTGTATTCATTTATTTATATCATGGGTTTTTGTATCACATATTCATATTCCCAGAATACCCCTTTAAAGATTTTAATTTCTTCCTTAAACTTGCAAGCATGTTACCCATAGTTCTCACCTGTTTTGCAACAAATTTACATAGTGACTGTAAAATATCTTGTAATTGATCACGGAGATATAAAATACGGTAGCTAAATATGTTTTGGCATTTTGTTATGTAGTAGTGATATCCTGTCCTTTTTTACAGCTATTTCGCAAGTCCTATCAATAATAGGCATGCAGTAAGGCCTACGTAACAAACAATTAGTTATAATGTCACATTCTTGCACAAAATCTACCTCATTACTACAACTTCTTCTTGCCCTAATTCATTCTCCTGTAGGGAAATTAACTGTTACATGTCAGGGATGACAACTGGTCACGTGTAACAATGTTTTGCCACCTGTATTCTTTCTCTTCAGTTTTGTTACAACCTTCCCCGTTTCCCTATCACCTGATAATTATATATCCAAAAATAATATATCATTGTCACGACTACTAGAGGTCATTTTTTGATTGAACTAATTTTTTTTTAATAAAGTACAAAAAAGATGGTCTTGAGGTCATCACCACACATACAGGGTATCATCCATATAATGCCCGTACCACTATACATGTGGTGCAAAAGGGTTGTCTGCTCCATAAAGGACATGCTCCTCTCACCAAGTGACTTTATCATGTGGAGTGCATGTACACAATGCTACAATATCACATGATAGCCACAAATAGTGTGACTCTCAATGTATATTTTCCATATGGTTAAGCACCTCCCTTGTATCCTGTAAAAATCCTGGTAGTTATTTAACAATTGGATAGTAAATATGAATCCACCCATGAACTGAACTGAGGTTTTCCATTAGGGATCCTACCTCAGCAATTATAGGAAGAAGGGGAAGGTGCCTTTGTGCACCTTTGGAAAAGCATGTATGATGGCACAGATGGGATTCCTTAGGACTAAAAAAAAGATCTTCTCTCCATTAAAGTACATCCTCTATTTTCTTCCTGATCTCATTGGTGGGTTAAGCATCTAATTCTTTGTACACCCCCTGATCATTTAGCATATTCAAGATGTTCATAAAGACCACTGTCTAAGACAAAAATAGAGTAATCTTTAACTGTAATGACGTATGAAATGTACATTATATAATTCCCTTTTTATGTGAAAACTCATCCACTTATCTATAAAATATCACCTCCAAGTCATATTTGCCTGAGATGAGTTAAGGTTAAAGAATATAACTTCAGACCCCCATAATCATGTTATTGGTGTCATTTTAGAAAATCTCATCTTTCAGATCACAGGCTTAAAGGTTCTATAAGCTAAAGAACCAGAGATCCAAGCAGTAAAAAAATGCAAGAATTGGATTTTTATTGGCTGCTTGCATTTCCAACTATGTTTTTAACTACTGGAATCTCCAGTTCTGTAAATCACAGAACCACATAACAACATGATGCAATCTAAAAAATGAGAAACTTATCTTTAAAAATACATCAAAAGCATGTTTCCAGGTACTATAGAAAGTGGCATCTTAAGTGACACACCCCCTGCAACTTCTAAACTCTTGTGCAAAATATGACTCTTCTCTGCTGATTTTCACATGACTGGAGGATATTTTTGTAGGTACCGTAAATGGGTGAGATTTCGGAAAATACAGTTTATTCCCTATCTGTGGGGTTACTAGTTTAGTGAGATAAAAGCTGACAAATTCCCTTTAAATTTTAATGCATATCACCATTTTATAACAATAATATACACAGATTATGTAAATAGAATACCCAAAATAACTCAAATGGTTTATGGTTTCAAAATGAAAAATTCCTAAATTGGTGCCATAAAATTGTAATAAAATAAAAAAAGCATAAAAAGAAGAAAAAGAAGAAATCAGAAAATAATTTTTAAATGAACAAACCTATTAACTGATTTCTTCTGTTTTTGTCTGATTTCCTTTTTTGTTACATTTCTATAGAATTTACACATTTTCACTTCATTTTCAAAGCCATAAAACATTTGAGTTATTTTCGGTATTTTACTTATGTATTCTATGTATATATCGTAATTATTATTGAATGGTGATGGTGTTACAGACCCTTTCTATTCATATTTTTTTTTCTTTTACCCTTTTGGATACTGAGGGAAAGTTTTAGGAACCAAACCTTATCCAGATTTTTCCATTAGTGAGCACAATCCTTAATATCAGTAAATAATCTGAGTATTCTATGATTTTAATTTTCTTTGAGATATGAAGAATGCAGCAAACCGTATTAGCAGAGTGGTGCCTCTACTTTGTACCCACTTTTGCACTGAATCATTCAGTTACTTTAGTTGTTAAAAATTTAGCTAAAGATTTTGGGTTTGCCTCTTGAGAAAAAAAAGAAAACAGAGGCAGAGAACAGTGAAGCAAAATTATGTAGCTGGAGGGCTCAGAGAGAAAACACACTTCACGCAATGATGTATTTTATGTTCCCGAGCTATTACCACGTACAAACTTTGCAGCCAAAAATCCAACAGTAAAAAAAGTTTAATTTTAGATATTTTCTTTATTAAAAACTTGGCAGTTTCTTTAAAAAAATTGCTGTTCATTTAAAATCACCATCTGGCATATGTCCATGAGAAATTACGGTAACAGATAGAATAAAGCTCTAAGGGCATCCATGTTTTCTGTATAGTGGCCAACTTTCATTTGAAGAGAAGTTGACCTGTAGTTACTTAGGTTGGCCACTACTCCATTCTTTGGGGCTCATTTACTAAGGGTCCGTCGGAAGCATTTTCGTCAGGTTTCCCAACGATTTCCGTTTTGCACCGAATTGCCCCAGGATTTTGGTGCATGCAATTGGATTTTGGCATATTGGTACCGGCTTGCATGCAACAGAAATCGGGGAGCGGGCTGATTCAGACGAACCACGGAATTTAAAAAAGGATTTGTGTCGCAAGATCAAGCACTCACATGCACCGGGAAGAAGCAGGTGAACTCCGGCGAACATTGTAATTAATAATGTAAGCTTGATAGTATTACCCCTTGTTTCATGCTATAGAAATGCATGGAAACTTATCTATGTGTCTAATAAGTGACAATGTGTATACATAAGAAAGTAGAGAATTACAAGCCACTAGCAATATACACAAAAACTTTATTTGTCAATTCTGATTAAAATGTACAAAAAAGATCAATACATGGAAGAAACACATATGAAGTATCATCATCTTGTAATCTACTCCTTTCTTTTAAACAAGTATAAACATTTTTCTGTATGGAGTATCACTAGGTTTGTAACCACAGCTTGGCCATAGCCAAGTTTTGTGAAAGTGTCCAGTGGATTATTATATACAACCCTGTCTTTTAGTTGTCTCATTTTTGGTATACTAATGAGCTACTATGTACAATTGTTGATTGGTATTTAAAGTGGAAAATTGCCAAGACTTGTCTTTCTTAGACTATGGTGACCCCCTTGGGGTATAGATAGGAAGAGATAACTGAAATTACTTCTTTATTGAGCAGAAGGATTACCATTAAGCAAACACTGCTAAATAAATGAACACAATGGAAAGTCAACAGACAATTAAGTCCTGCTAACTACTTACTGTTTGTCCAGGATTAAAAGTGATATTTTCAGGTTAGGTCATTAGCATGAAAATAAGGATTTAGTGGGTTTGGTAATCACAGAGCAAAAAAAGCTGGAGCTTGGTTTTATGCAACAGGAGTGTGTAAGGACTTATGCAAACAGCGGGGATGCATTTTATCTAAATTACAGTCTCCTGTTCTAAACCAGTTTTATAACAGTTTTTCTAATGAATTAATGTTATCTGACCTATGGAATCTGATCCTGCACGATGCAAAGTTTTGTTCATTACACACAATGGAATAAAACCTGTGCATGCAGGCACATTGCCATACATGCCTCCTACTGAAATGCATTTAGGAACCATGTGTAAGGGGCAAATGTGTTTTATGTCACTGAGATGAATTTTCAGTTCCATGATTTAGATTTATTACTATGCCTTTTTTACAGTAACCTCAGTAGTAGAGAGTTTCCGATGTGACTCGGTGTGTGCAACAACTTGGAGGTGCAAGAAATTAGACATTGCTTTGGAGATGTAGCAAGCCAACAGAGCTGCTAGAGAGTGAAGTAGTAGGGTAAGATCTCCTACAGGGGTCAAGGAAGGGATAAGAAAAAAACTAAAGTTTACTCACTTTATTTTTCCTGGTCATTTCATGGCCAGGCTAAAGGTGTGGACCACCAGCAGACCACTTTGCCCTATCACTTTGCTCCCATGACTGCCAATCTGAGAGCTGTGATGTAATAGCGGGGACAGAGAGCAAGGTAAGTTATTTTTATTACCTTTGTGCTGGCCCCCTTTAACTGGAGCTGGAAGATGGGTCAGTCAGACTGCTATCCTGGCAGGAGAGGCAGAGTACCAAGTGACGGGCTAACATGATAAGCCAAGTACCTGCAGCTGGTGCCAATTCTATTACTACATTATTCACAAACTGTGCATCGTTTTGACCCAGTGGTCTTCATCAGACACTGGAACACAAAGTGCAATAAATACATTGGGGGGGTGTATTAATGTTTCAGTGTTTAATTCTCTGCTGTGCCAGCTTAATTGTTAGGGTGGATGCTTGGCTTGTTATTTCACTGATCCTTTGTCCATGAAAAAATGATAAAACCTGTCTTTTTTTTTTCATGGATGCGCAAAAAAACTGATGAAATGTCCCTTTTTTTCACTGATGGGGCTGTGAAACCAGGTGTGATGTTTTCAAAGCAATGTTAAACCCTAGCTTTTTTTCTCTTGCAGAAGCAGAGAAAAAAATGGAAGCAAAACGGAGACACAACAGAGACAAAATGCAAGAAAAGTGCAGCACCAACGCCAATGTGAAGCTATCCTAAGACTGATGACCTACTTTGCACCTCCTGTTAGTTGGTCGAATTTTCATTTTTTTTTTCAACGAAAAACAGCCTAAAAATGGTCTAATATAAATGTGGTGTACAACATTTCAGGTGCAAATTACTCCAGTATTTTGCCGTAGACAGATTGAAACATCTCCCCCATTGTATCACAAAAATCAAACTTTGTAAACACAATACAATCACAGTAACTAATAATAATTAGAAAGGTTTATGTACTGTGCACTCTCAGTGCACTGTTGTCACGGGTGACCCTGCGATCCATGTCTCTGATCGTGGGTGCACCCGTGCTCTGCTCGGCACCGGTCCGGACCTATGGCACCGGTGCCCCCGCAATCCATGTTGCGTATCGCAGGTACACTGTGTGCTGCCACTGTCCCTGCTCCCCCAGGTCAGTACTTACCTCTCCCGGCTCCTGATGGCTCTGTCCAGGCCGCAGGTCCACCTCCTGACTAGGCTGTGCGTTTAAAGGGCCAGCATCCTCCTTATTGGCGCTGGCATTCCCTGCTCTGCTATATAGCCTGGCGACTCCCACCATCCCCTGCCGGATCTTCAGGTCATTCTGCTGAAGAGAAAGCCTCCTGAGCGTTTCCAGACGCCTCCGAGTTTTCTGAGCATTCCTAGATGCCTCCGTGTTCCTGTGGTGTTCCCGTAATCCTGTGGTAGTCCTGTAACCCTGTTGCGGTCATGTTACCCTGTGGCAGTCCTGCTATCTCAGTGGCCTTCCGAGGTCCTGCCAGCCCTCCTTCCGGGGTCCTGCCAGCCACCCTTCCGGGGTCCTGCCAGCCGTCCTTCTGAGGTCCTGCCAGCCGTCCTTCCGAGGTCCTGCCAGCTGTCCTCCCGAGGCGCTGCAGTACCCGAGTCCTGTCTTCCTGTGGTCCTGCCATCCCGTGGTCCTGCAGACCCATGTCCCTACCTTGGCTGCCACGCGGGCCTAGTCGCCAGTGGAGCGACCTGGTGGCTCCCCGCCGCAGCAAGATCATCCTTCCGAGGTCCTGCCAGCCATCCTACCGAGGTTCTGCCATCCCGAGGTCCTGCATTCCTGTGGTCCTGCCATCCTGTGGTCCTGCCTTCCCGTGGTCCTGCAAACCCGTGTCCCTACCTTGGCTTCCACGGGGCCTAGTCGCACCTGTGGAGCGACCTGGTGGCTCCCCGCTGCAGCAAGATCATCCCGATTTGCTGCGGCCTCTGACGAAGACCAGGAGTCCACTTAGACTCCGCTCCCGGGTTGCTGCTAGTATCGTTATTCCCTGCGGTGGTCCAGGGATTCCACAGACTTTACCCCCAGAGACTCTTCCCGCACCCCAGTGCGTAACAACTGTACTTTTTACAGATAGTCATGTGAGGTTCTGCTGAGGCATCATGGGACTGGGAGTATTAAAAATTTATACAAAAAGGTTGCACACATGAAAACTATAGATCTTTATGAAAAAAAATAATGAATCACAAAGCTATGTACTTACCATGATAAATGTTCCCTTTCTGCCCATAGCAGGTCACGTGACCCACCGACAGCCACTGTCGAGGTGTATTGAACCTTGTGGCCACACCCATGGGGCACCATTTGTATATGAAAAAGTAAAGGATTTTCTGTATTGAAGCCACAGGTTTTCTCACTAAAAGCCAACACACTTATTTATGCTAGGCACTTCACTACACAGCTATATGTTTAGTTTATGTATGATCTGGGTGCTGACACATTCACTTTTCCTCTGCTCGGTAAACAGCACTGACCAATGAATGACCAATTTGCCAATTTTCTCAGTCATAATTGAGCCTATTATTACCATTCACATTAAGATATAATTTCCTTAGTGCACTTGTTTTGTTCACAAAGATGATTTTCTTGATTTGTAGAAAAGTACAGATTTTGCTGTTGATTGGGTCTCAGCACATTAGCGCTGCAGCACATTACGTAGTACCAGTTAACACATATACAAATTTTCTGGGAACATGGCATTACTGCATGAAAGGAAATAGATTTGAGCCCAGCATGCACTCGTAAAAAAAGATTAAAGTGACTCATTAGTGTATCTGAAATCAAAATTGCAGTGAAGACAGTTTTAAACTATTTTATAGCACCCTGCTGGCCCATCCATTTAGAATTAACCCATCAGAGCTCAGGTTTACACAGACATCAAGGGTAAGCTGGTGTTTAATATGGATTGTATCCACCAGAGGCTACTTTAAAAGTTGTTTTTTTCTGCTCCTACAAACATATTTAATACCTGCTGTTATGGTGAGTTATTTTCCATTATTGCTTGATAATTTGTCATGTCACTAGTCAAAATGTCATAATGACCTTTATTTAAATGGATCCTGTCATCTTGAACATGGTGTCTGATTTTTAGTGACTAGCAACCTTCTCTGTATGACTGCATAAAGAGAGAGTCAGTCATGAAGTAATACCATCTACTGGACTCTTAGGAATAGAAAAGGCCTCCTGCATACTAGCATTGAGTGCTCTTGGTTCACAAACAACAGACCCAAGGTTGGTTGTCTACTACCCATTTGTCACTTGCAACTTGGCAAGAATAGGACCTGCCCTGTAATTTGCTGCCTGGGCAGTTGGCTCATACATGGGGCTGTGGAAATCATTGCAGTGTGTATGAGCCCATAGAAATAAATGGAGATGTAATCTAGCCGCTAGAACAATGGCTAGCAAACATACAAAAACAATGTTTGTGTGTAAGAGGCCTTACAATCTTACATTTACAGAGGTAAATTGCTTCCAATGAAACCCACTCTACTTAATGTTTGGGTTTAGTGCCCTTTGGGTCCCATGTGTGAGAGGAGAACATTAGAAAGCCGAGGGTGGGAAATGCATTGGTCACAGCCTCCCAGTATATAGCCAGCCCCCAGTCGTATATAGCCAGCCAGCCCACAGTAGTATATAGCCTGCCAGCCCTAGTAGTATATAGCCAGCCAGTACCCTTTAGTATACAGCCAGCCAGCCCCCTTTAGTATATAGCCAGACCACAGTTTGCCAAGCACATAAAAAAATAAAATTACATAATCACCTTCTGGCGGTCCCCGATGCTCGGCGCGGCTCTCCTTTGCTCCCGTCCCCGCGACTCCTCTTCTATCTTCTCGACCGCATCATAGTGTGCGCCGGCTCTGCTGGCTGTAACAGCCGAGAAAAGAATGAAGAGGAGCCGCGACAAGCATCAGGGACGCCGGAATGTGAGTATGTAAGTTTATTTTTTTTATTGGCTCATGTATGAGTTGAGGTGAAAATTTTCAGCATGTTTTGTTTTGCATGAGTATATATGTATTGTGTGTGTTTTTTATTTTATATGCCCCCCCTTAAGGTCATAAACGACCACTGGGAGACATTTTCACTTATTCCTTCCTTTCATGGTTTCAACTGTAACTGGGGAATCTATAAGAGCCTCTGTGAGGGAACATATCTGGCTCCTTGATTCACTGCATAGCACTACTTTAGCACTATGTAGTGAAGAAAGGAGAAGGCACAAGAGCTAATAAGCCACTTCCACCTTGTGCCTCTTGCCAGCTGAGGTCCAAACTCAGTGGATGCTGGGCTTCAAGTTCCTCCTCCAATTCAAACTGTTTGTATAATTCAACAGGTCACGCTCCACTAATTCCAGGGCAATTTTTCACAAGCAATGCCTTAGATGTGCCTTATTTTTTTATACCAAATAAGCTAAATAGGTTGCCTACGGTCAGATGGGCATACTGACAGTAGAGAGAATCATTATAATATAGAATGTAAAAAGTAATGGAACAGATTGCTGAAGAATCTTTACCGACTAGTACAAGTTATCCAAACTTTTTGAAAGTTGATCATCGCCATTACTTTATGGGATCTTTTTTAAAAAAACGTCTCATTGCAAAATGGGTTGAAGCTTCAAAAATTTTGGAAACCGCTGCTCTATATTTTATCTTTTTAAAACACAGGGAAATTATACTATGAAGAATCCCCAAATTGTAACACTTTCAGCATTATACTTGGTGTAATGCTCACTATGGATTTTGCCAAGCATGTGTTTTGGGTCTTTGGTCGGATTCTCTGTTTATTCTGGGTCTCTGTTCACAGATGTAGGTTACTCTTAAAGGAGTATTCCAAGAATAATCATAATTCATACACAAATGGGTCCTTAAAATATAGGTTAATATGTGATTAGTTGTTATTTAAAATGTTGCTCAATGAAGAATTGAAATGCTACTGGACCTTTAATCAGTCCTGTGACTTTGTCCCTGTAGAGGAGACACAGGACAGAAGATGGCCCCTGGTCACATGTCCACATTACATGTCCTGCAACTGCCTGGGCAGGTCATGTGATCATCACTATGTTTGGCTGTAGTTGGTTGATTGCAGTGCATCCAGTATGACTAGTGTTGTAGAAAGACCCATCTCAGTGAGGCAATGTGAAGTGATGGCAGCTACACATCATTATTATGGTAACAGGGCAGGACATTCTGTTACATAAGAGACGTTACTGAGAACTAAAGGATCATGGGACTTGTAGTTTCCAGTGGCAGCCATCTTGGTGATAACTCTGCCTACTTTAGAAAGCCCATAACATTTTGTGAATCATAAAATCAAATTATTGTTTACCCCTTTAAGCAAACATTCTTTCTGGTCATTGAAGGGTTTGTGTCACCCTCCCCATGTAGATCTAATTTGTTGAGCCTTGTTCTAAAGGTAGAATCATATATTTTGATATTAGCATCAATAACACTAACCTAAAGTCTCCCAGATAAAAATCCGAAGTTCATTGAAATTTCTTTCTGTATGGTAGGACCTGTGATGTCCTGTTTAATGTGCCCTATGGCAGACCTTAAGGAGATGTGAACACATGCTGCCATGTTACTTGACACTGATCATTGGGGGTCCTAGCGGGGGGGTCCTTATGACCCTGTAAGCAGTTTTCCCTCAGGACAAACCCCTTTAACAATAAATTCTTGTACAAAGAGTGCAACTAATTTAATAATAAGCAGAAGAGCTAAAGCCATTGCAGTCTAGTTTAATTGCAATTAAGATTCATTAGCAATGATGCCTGGGGGAGGGGGGGGGGTCACTAAAGAGACTTTTGTTTTTTGTTTAAGGGTACATTGCTTAATCTAGTTATACACCAGAGGTTTTGGACAACCTAGATAGACAATTCAGACAAATTGTCTGATTCTGTTAGTTTGATAGAAAACCTGGCATTACTAATCGTATTTGCATTACAGAACTTGTGGATGCAAAAGGATGTAAAGGATACACCTTTAAAGGGAAACTGTCACCAGATTTTACCCAATTAAATGACTAACCCCGCAATTAGGGTATGAAATGTCCTTTCTAGAATTCCCTCTTTTACGTGAAATCTCTTCCAAAAACTGCAGCAAAGAAGTGCAGACAGATAATGACAACCATAAAGTGCCAATACAGCCTTACATACAGTACATGTCCAATATGGAAAAGATTGTCTAAATGTGTCCACAAGTAAACATTTCATGGTGGCATTTACTAAATCTCGTTTTCTGTGGAACATTCTTAAACCAAAATGAAATGGAATCCAATTTATATATGGGACATCTTATGGCTTTTTCTGTGGCAAGAAAGGCAAATCTAGATTTGCAATGTAGTTTATGGCAAACTCTGCTTCGCCCCATCCACATTTCTAGTCACCTAACGCAACAATAGCACGCGGAGGTTGGGCCTCTTCCTGATCTTATATATGTGTTTCCAGTGAAACACATGCAATCGTAAACAGCACCCACACACTGGGTGCGGGTTACTTATCATAATGCGATACGAAACGTAACACTATCGGCATTTGTAACCGCACCCTAAAAGTTGCATAGTTCATACAGTCCAAAAAAGACATTTGACAAAGTGACAAAAGAATTGCCGAATTTTAAGAATTCCCAATTTTGTCTTATGTGAAGACAATTTGAACCCCTTTTACCCAGAAAACTTGAATACATTGGTTAATAAAGGTTTCCTTTAAAACTACATGCAATAAGGAATAGTAGAAACAAGAGAAACTGTAAGCCCCTTCACATCATGACATGCGGTCTAGCAAAGCATTGCGATTGGAACCAAGACTGAATATATTGTATAAGGATTTTGATTTCAGGAACTACAACCCCATAAGTAGCTTCATTTGTTTTAGTTTTTTGATTCTTAAGCTTTACACGTTTATGTGGCCTTAGTGCACCTGGAAATCATTTTAAGCACAGATCAGCTGCATTGTGCAGTGGGAACTTTTCTGGCAGTGACAACGCGGCTGTTTACACAGTTGGTTGGTAAATCCCAGGGATTTCCTCACACTTCTATTGGCAACACCTGGAGTTTAGCTCTAGGAACAAAATCTCATATGTAGTATTTACTTCTAGAATTAAAATAACAAAAGTCAAGCAACCCTAGAACTGTTGTTGTTAAGCCACTGCACCAAATATCAACATGCACAAGAGAAATAGAAGAATAGAAGGTCCCATTGTCATTCGATCCCAGTGATTGTACTGTATAAAGCTTAGGATTTCCTTGAATTCCTAGAGGGATTCACATGTATGGACATACAATTGGAAAGATATAATTGACCATGTACATTCCTAGGATCATTCCTTCCTGGATATTGTACACTATTTGTCACTATACAGATTGCCCTTCTCAGCACAACATCATTTTTACAAAGTAAATTTCATATTTGATCATTGAGTGTTGGACCCTCAGATAAAGCTTTGATCAACGTCTTTGGTTTTGTTAGCTACACAAGTGAAGAGCCACTGTATATCTGCTGTGGCAAAGAAATGCATCTCTGCTCCTATTTAGGTGAATAGGGGCTGAGCTGCACTTATCCTCTGTGACTGTTTTACAATGAACAGTCCCTCCTGTTTACAGCATTGACCCCTCTGACAGAGGCTTCCTGGGACAGCTGGATCCAGTTGTCGGCCCCCTACTGATCAAATACTGATGACCTATCCTGAGCTTAGGATATCATTGTCAGAAATGTAGAATTATTTTACCGGCTGCATTTCCTTAAACCCCCTGCACATGAACGTATGCTCACCCAGGCTGCGGCCTAGTGCATAATGCCAAAGGGTAAACTATCTGGGCATCAGGGCGGAATTATAGGAAGGGCTCCAGGGGAGCAAGCGCCCTGGGGCCCCCCCAAACTTTGCTAATAAGGGGGCCCCCACCAGCGGCGTCCAAAAGTCAGCTCTATGCTGTAAGTTTCAAGGAGTGATGCGTGGCCGCAGTACCTGCACGCTACACGTACACCGGCCACCAAGCCTGACAGTGACTCATTGGCTCTGTCAGTGAGCGCATGCCCGCCCAGCCATACTCAATCGCACTGTGCTTTCCAGGAGCTGCACTAAATCCAGAGTGACACCTTATACCCCACCCTACTACCCAACATTGGTTGGTTGAAATACTTACAAGTTAATCAGTGTTAAGTTTACTTTCTCATAGATCACTTGGCCTTATCTGTGAGGGCACATTCTCACAATGCGTTTAACACATTTAAAAGATTTCGGCCTTGATGACATGCTAAATTTACACTGGGTTTCAGTAAATGCAATGTAACCTCATCATGTGATCACGATTCAAGCCTTTGGAATGCATAAAAAAAAAAAAAAAGGCAGAGAGAGAAAAAAAAAAAAAAAAAGTGACCCAACGCATCGTGTGAACGCAGCAGCTAACACTTAACACCTCTGCGCCAGCTAAACTAACAATTGAGTAGAAAATTTAGAATATTAATTATAATTAACTGATTTGTGCTCTGTGTAGCACTGCGTAATCTGTGTGCGCTATATAAAGGAATTATTAGTAAATGTGTACCACTGTCTGGGCTATATTCAGTGGGGGCCCCCACCAGATTACGCACCCAGGGGCCTTCACCTACCTTAATCCGACTGGGCACATTTCCACTATGCAGCATATACCCACCAACGGACAGATTGTAGTGGGGGTAGCACAAAATGAGTCTCAGTAGAGTGATATTTGAGAACCACAGTGTTTATACAGCAATACCACACTCATTCAGAACAGTTACCCACTCACATTCAAAATAGTTTCTATTAGTTCTTGCATAAGCCTCTTAGTATGCAAAGCCAATGGTCGTCAGCACCTTTGGGAAAAACCTATTGTCTTGTAAGGACTAGATAGTATGAAGACAAAAGGTCCTCAATTTTCATAAAGTAGAGTAATTAGAGCCGAGCTGTACTGGAAACACCTGGACTGGCACAGACAAATGACTTCACCTTTGCCAGAGGGGGGTAGACTGGGTAAACAATGGCTTGAGCCTGGTCACAAAGAAGCCATTAAAAGAGATGCAGGAGCTAATGAAAAGACTGATTAGAAATGCATAGCTCCTCATGCTTTTCTCCAGAAAACCACTGGCTGGTGGACTTTGTAAAAGCCATTAACATGCAATCACTAGTACAACTACTATTGTATATAGTAATAATGAACAAGAACACAATATATAACAGTACATCTGTTTTATTTTATGGTAGAAAAAAAAATATATATATATAAAAGTCCAGTTTACACTAACTGTACACAAAAACATTGAACGCTCCTTTTCCAGAAGCAAATACAACATCTACAAAGATTGCAGCCTTGTTAATGAGAAGTCTACATTTTGTTAGAGCAACCATTACAATTTGCTTATTCTTCTAGATTGAATTAAAAAACGACCTCTGCAAAGAAAAACATTTTAAAACATTTCCTCAGGTTTCAAGTGGGGCCGATCTAGAAATGCAAAAGTCACATTCATTCACAGCAGCCCTTTTGAGAAAACAAGTTAGGGCTCTTTCACATTGGTGCTGTTTTTCACGTCTGTGGTTCTGCAATTTCCACGGATGCCTTGCAAAGCCATTGATTTCTATAGGCGTTTTTACATTGGCTTGTATTTTCACTGATTCGTTGTCCGTGAAAAAACACCCTGCTAAAAACATTTTTTTTACTGATAAGGCTGGAAAACCAGCTGTGATGTTTTCAAAGCCATGTCAAACCTTCAGTTTTTTTTTTTGCAGACACAGACACAATGGAATGAATGCACAACTGAATCTGAACATCAACGCCAATGTGAAAGAGTCCCAAAGGGCCAAATATATATGTATGTGTGTATAGGATATATATATTATACATACACACACAATCCATTAATACTCAAAATGCTTTCAGAATCCATGGCAACCTTCCTAGATAACCGTTTGCTTTAAAAATAGAAATGACAGATTACAAATACATAAAATAATACACATAAATGAACAACTGATTGTTCAGATTCACATAACTTTCTCCAAGACTTAGTAGGTTGTCATTTGTCGAAAAAAAACAAACATTCATCCCAACCTATAGAAAAAAAAAAAAATAACACAAAACACAAGAATTAGCCATTGATGCTGCATTCTATAAAAACTTTCTTCATATACAATTAAATTAGGCAATTGTCCTTTAAAAGGCCTCGTTCTACCAGTCAGCTCAACATTTTGAAGGAGATTCATCGTGAATTGGGTCAATATGCTGAGCCAGTGGTAGGTAGTTTGTAGATTGTGGGTAACAGTTCCTGGCATCAACGTATTGAGCTGGTGCCATTAAAATGGTATGCTCCCCTGGCACAGCATAGTTAATGAATGGTGGTTGTAAGAAAGGAGCAGCAGATGGAGCTGAATGCATAAACTGAGTATTAGGTGGGCAACCCATGATTGGAAACGCTTGTGGCATGTTCATATACAGATTGATATTTTCAGCTCCCAGAGCACAGAGATTTTGTGGGCGAGCGTTTAGGGAACCACGAGGGGCAGAGTTTGAGCTGGAACTAGAGTGCCTGGAGTTATCAGTAGACGGTTCTGCATCCAGGAGTCGGCTTTGTGGTGCCGGTCCACTGATCTGGGTTTCTTCCTCAGGTCTCAGACATCTGCAGCAGCATACTCCCACAAGAGCACCCACAATCACAAAGCTCACAAAGATGCTCCCAACCAGAAGAAAAGGCAAGTATGTGGGCACTAGAAGAAAAAAAAAAAAAAAAAAAAAAAAAAAAAAAAAAAAAAAGTATGTTAGACTTGTGGTCTGGATTCTCTCATAAGTTACATAGCAAGTATTATAGCCCTTATGGTATATAACTTTAGGTCATACAGTTTAATTAGTGACAGACTTGAAAATAACTGATATATAGTAGGATTCCCAGTTTATGCAGCAAAAGCACATTACAGGTGGTGTGAACACAGCCTAAGGATAGGATCACACAGTCCACAAAACAGGGAGATATCCAAAAGTACATTGATTACTGCAATTACTCTGGGGTAAAGCTACTCAGCACAAGGTATTTTTTTAAATGAGTAATATATTATACTGTTATCCTAGAACAATGATCCAAATATTTAAAAGTACTGAAAAAGTTTCCAAATTATTGGATTACTTTTGTACCAAGGATATAGAGACTAAAAATGTGGAACTACATTACAACAAAACTTGGGGATACACTGGGCACACATGGGTCAATATTTTACACACGCTGGTATTTAAGGCATAATTGTTCCAGATACATTGAAGTATAATGGAAAGATTTGCACCCCTCCCTTTACAGTGTATATTATTGCCGATAATTTGCAAAGTTACAGTTATTTACTTATCCAATAACTTTGAGTGAAAACAAAAACAGATTTGTTGCAGCTTCCCCATTCATCTAAATGAAAATCCATGTGCATGCTGCAGAAACAACCCACATTAAATGGATTTTTTTGGTTGCTAAAACTCCTGTAACATTTAAATACAAGCCTAAAGACAACTACTTGTAACAACCGTCTCCATGCACTCCACCACCCACATCCTATCGATATTGTATATACATTGTGTAATTGGGTCTTACCTGCTGGTGGCACCTCTACAGCTGGTACACCATCCCTGAGCATTTCTTCTTGATCCTCACTAGGGCACAATCCCTGGTCCAGCCTGGCTTCACTGGCAGTGCAGCAGTATCTTAGATTACAAGACCCGCAACAGTAGGTAGCCTCCACATGGTCATATCTTTCTGGGCACTGAAATCCTGGGTGCCAACTTCCATAGTTATCTGTCCATCCATGGCAGTACTCTCCGAACTGTGCCCAAGAACTACTCACATGCAGGAACAACAGGATAAACAATGGACACATGGTGCAAGCTGCAGAGGAAGACTAATTGCTGAGTGCTGCTGCTGTAGGGGGTAGATGAGTTTTATCAGCTGCTGCTATAACCCGCCTCTCCTGTGAGGGAGTGTCAGCCACCTTACCCCCCTGACACTCCCCCACCTACACCCCACGGCCACATATCATAAACACATCAGCACCACAGAGCTGCCATGGAAGACTTGTGGATTGCACTTCACAACTGTATAAACTCGAGTTTTCTTCATTATTTATGATAATCTGAACATACCATAATATTTTAAGGGCTGTCCATGAATTTACAAATGGCTGGCAGCTCACAATTCTATCATTTAGATGACGTTAATTATTTAATGAAACGTATTCATCATAATTTACTCAGTAACCATGTGCTCCATCATCACACTAAATCAATTATCTGGTCTTTAGAGACATGTCCTCCAGTTAATGACATTATCTATGCACAGTTACTTACACACCTATTGTCTGGCACACTACACACTTTTACCAACACATGGCTGACACCTCCATGATGTCATTACAACGCATGGAAAACGACATCACAATAATAGGTTAGTGTCTGTACACTGATTAGTGTCTGTACTATATGAGAATATTCTACAAATGTGTCCTGTACTTAGATCACAGAAGGGAAAAAGTACATTAAATAAATCTTCTCCTGCATGTATATGTATGAGTTGAGCCTCCACTTGTACTGCATACTACAGAGTTCAGTATTGGGCTACATGCTTATCAATCGCATGCGTTTCCCTGGAAACGCATGTGTGTTCGGGCCGAGGACCGCCCCCTGTGCGCTAGCGTGTTATGAACGGACTCCTAGCGGTACATGTGACCACGGCCTTATACACAACCACAGCAGACTTCCACATATCAGAAGGAGTGGATGCCTTTCATAAATGTACCCCAAAGGGTGATGCCACAAATGGCGTTTTTTGGTCCGTTTTAACCATTTACCATGCGTTTGGCTGCTTACAACCTGTTTCTCTATTAAGATAATTGGTAAAAAATGGGCAAAAACGGATGCGTTTTAAAAACCCATGCTTTTTGAAAAGGCATTCTTAAAACGGACCAAAAACGCGTGGTGTGACATCACCCTGAGGTTGGCGGCACACGTGGTGTTTTGAACCCGCTTTTTGGGCTGTTTTTAAGCAGTCCGTTAAAAAAGCATGTGTTTTTTAACGGCCTCCTTCAGGGCGCGTTCACACGTTGCGTTTTGGTTGCATTTTCATTGTGTTTGAAACGCATATACAACAGCTGATGAGAGGTAATTTGCCTAATTACATTACCGTTTACGTTTGTAAACGCAATGTTAATGCATGCGTTAACAAAATGCATGCGTTAACATCACGTTTACGATGCGTTTTGTAAACGGAAATGTTAACAGTGATGTAATTAGGCAAATCACCTCTCCTCAGCTGTTGTATATGCGTTTCAAATGCAATGAAAATGCAGGTCAAAACGCAACGTGTGAACGGGCCCTCAAAATGTGCCAAAAACAGGTTCAAAAGCCACGTTTGCCGCCAGCCTACTGTTTTTTTCATTGTGTATTTGCATTTTAAAACACATTAGTTTTGCATATTTGCTTACTACATGGGTTTTTTGATAAAGTGTTTTCTCAATTGTGTTTTGAGAGGCATGCAATTACATGCAAAAACAACACAAACAGAATGGGGTGCTGCGGAACTCATATTAGTGGTGCAACCATAAATAAACAAAAAGTTGTCACCTATCCTTTGTAGAAGGCCGCGGTCACACGTTCTGCTAGGCGTCCATTCATAACACGACGCTTGAGCGCAGGGGCGGTCCTAGCGGAACGCGTGACCGCGGCCTAAATTGCTCTTTTGGGTGCACACCGACAAGTTTTGAAACAGATCACAAGAGCTAAGGAGAGGAGATTTGCCCTATTACATTACTGTTAATATTCACAAATGCAACTATCAACATTTTGATAACCAATTGTGTTAACATTGTGTTTATAGTGCGATTTGTAAACACAAATTTTAAGCAAATCACCACTCCTCAACTGTTGCAATACATTTCAAAACACAATGTAAACGCAACCAGTAAACACAGCCTCAGTAGCAATAAGGCCTTAGGGTGATGTCACACATGGCGCTTTTAGGCCATTTTTGGGCCGTTTTTAGTTAGTGCGTTTTCAGATCATTAAAATCGTATGCGTAAAAAAAGGCATCGTTTTTTGAAAACGCATTTGTTTTTGTCCTTTTTTTAATTGCGCAAATTTAGAAAATCTGACAAAAACGGATGCGTTTTTTACAATCTGAAAACACACTAACTGAAAATGTCCCAAAAACGGCCTAAAAACGCCATGCGCGACATCACCCTAACAATGGCCTATGTGGGAAATCTGTGCGTAATTGACAGTGTGTATGCTTATGACGGGCTGGGTTGGGTGCCTTTGTGAATGGATCCTCACTTGTGCACGGTGGAATATTCCGAGGAGAAAGAGAGATAAGCGGAAATAGACTCAATGAAATCTTACAGATGGAAAAAAGAGAGCAAGTGGTTCGTCTCTCACCTGGTGTCAGAAGTTTTGAGCGTATTTGATCATGAAGGGTCCTGTTCAGGGTCCTTGGTATATCCTTCAGGACACTGCTGTCCGCTCTCCCAGAAGGCAGCTTGGTAAGAGATGCTGAAATATTTTGGATCTCGTAGAGCGAGGCTCTGCATCGTCTAATTTATGACACGTTGTTTCAATTTATTGTTAAGTTCACTACGCATTTCAGCTTCGGCCCGCTCAAAAATCAAAAAAATGATTTTCTGGGGGGACGGACTACAAAAAGAGGGACACATATTGAGGAGGCAGACTACAAAAAGAGGGACATAAATTGGGGAGGAGGACTACAAAAAGTGCAGAGTAAGCTAGGAGGTTGGGGATTTCAGAGAAAGGGACATAAGTTCTTAGTTGGGGGGGTGCTGTTGGTTTGCGCTACAGAAAGGGAATCATAAATTAAGGTGGGCCACAGAAAGGGGGACATATGTTGAAGGGGCAGCATACATTTTGAAGGCTACAGTTAAGGCATCATAAGTTGTAGAGCTTAAGAAATAAAAGCATAAGTTGGTGGGGGCTAGAGAAATAAGAGTATAAATTGAGGGGCCACGAAAAGGGGGCAGCATCAGTTTGGGTCTACAGAAAGGAGGCATTTTAACTGAGCCTAACTTAGAGTGGTAATAGAAAAGAGGTGCTATAAGTGGTGGGATTGCATTATGAGTTGTATCTGAAGGAAAGGGGGAGCTATACTGAGGGGGGGGGGGGGCATAAACAGGCGGATTATATTTTGTGGGCAAGTTAGAAGTAACAGCCTTGGAGGTGTAAATGTTCATGTTGGTGACTTGTATGTTTTCACACCACAACCTACAATTTCAGGGAGTGAGGGGGGGCATTGCCAAAAGTTTGTTATGTTGTCCATTATCGTCGTAAATTATAGTTACACCACTGTATCAAAGGCTATCAAGAAAGAATCCACATTGAGTTACCCATGCATAAAAAGTACATGTAATTTGGTTCCATGAAAGCCAACTTATTGCAGGTGTCAGCTGGAAAACCTGTAGTGTTACAGCCAAACGTAAGGGAAATCAGGGGCTGTAGTGGCCCATCCTCATCTTGGTTAATTAGTGACTAATGGCGTTATTTCCATTATTCTAGGTGTGATGCAATTACTTTGCATCAGTCTGGTCACTTCAAAGAATATACAGAATAATTCATTTTAAGAAAGGGAATCAACATTTCTTTCCTGTAATAAACAGGATGTAAGGCAATAAAGCGGTTGTCTATACTCGAGTGGTCCTTTCACAAGAGAGTCCCATTCGAGCTTGTGGTGGCATTGGAAACTCACCGATTATATTCAATGGGCTTATTTAAAGGTTTTTTTTAAGGTCATTTATCTGACATACCTGTCCACTACATGTTTAACTGTATTTTTGTTAACTAGGAAAAAATTTACATGGAGGCTGCGTTCTCATGTGGCATTTACATAGTAAGAGAAAAGGGGAGATTTAGATTTACCTACTGCTGTTAATATGTGCATTTACAAAAGCAGCCTCCTCTCACTAATGAAATGTCCAGCAGCGTCCTCTCACTAATATAATACCCAGCAGCCTTCTCTCACTAATATAATACCCAGCAGCCTCCCGTCACTAATATAATGCCCATCAGCTTCCCTTAACTAATTAAATGCCCAGCAGCCTCCCCTCAGTAATGAAATGTGACATGGACATTTCTTAAATACATGTGGTGGCAGTTTGCACTAGAAAGAATGTACAAAGTCCGACAGAAAGCTAACGCAAGGGCTTTAGTAAATGTGGGCCAATGACTGTGAGAATATCTCTAGCGGTAAGTCTGCAACCATGACACATGCTTCAGAAACCAACAGACTTCTATGTGGCCGCAGGGCATCACAAAGGATGATTCTTGCACCAGGATTTGCAGCAATAAGTGACTTCTCAGGTATTTGCTGTGGCGCAGAAGTCAGTTTATCAGCTTCCTGCATGACATTATAAGCTCCTCTATACTCCTGACCCCCCCCCCCCCCCCCCCAGTGCTTCCTGCTAGGATTTCGGAACTTACCAGAATAGTAGTATTTTTAGTTAAGGAAGGGTATGAAAATTGTAGTAACATAACTGTTTTATTGAGTACATTACCAGCAGCTCCAAGTGCCGTCCATTTCTTTTAATGTATGGCACACAAATTTATTAAACGCAATATTTAATAGATTAGTGCTCAAAGCTGTTATTTTAATGGTCCTTGTGTCTGCTCCGTTGGATGGTAAAGCATGTCCTATATACTGATCACTCTGAATATAATTCCTGAGAATGGTAACGTCAGTTTATCATGTTTGACAATTGGCTTGGTTGTGGACATTGAGCCTAAGGAACAGGCGGGTTGGAATCGCTAAACAATAATATACAAGCTGCAGATTTTAAACTTGCAGTGGAGCTTCTGGTTTTTAACACAGCACATGGATTGGAATTTGTGTAAACCCTTTCCCTCAGGTCTTAAAGGACATCTACCAGCGGGATCTAGGATTATTAACCAAGCACACTGATATACTGGTCTGGATAATTTATTTTGATGTCGCGCGGCTTACAAATCGAATATCGCTTTTCCAGATTTTCAGAATTGACTATTTTGGGGATAAATACAGTTTTGAATGAAATTTTACATATTTAGCATCAAAACCCCCCATATAATCAACCCATTTTCAAATCTGCACCCCTCAAACTATCAGAAACAGCTTTTAGGAAGATTGTTAACGCCTTGAGATCTTCACAGTAATTGAATCAAAATGGAGGTGAAATTTAGAATGGTCAATTTTGTCATTTATACGTTCATATAGCCCTAAAACTTACACATTTCCAAAAGATAAAAATACAAAACCCACCATACAATTTGTTCTGCAATTTCTCCTGAGTACAGAGAACCCCCCACATTTGGCCATTACTTGTTTTATGGGGGCACTGCAGCTGCCAGGATTTTAGTATCCTCATTGGCCCCTTTTGTAGGCTATACATTTTTAGCTTTTGCATTATTGGGGTCATGTGACAGCATTTTTTTGCGAGATGAGATGATTTTTCCAGTGTTACCATTTTGGGGTTGGTATCCCCTATTGTTAAAAATTTAGGAACTTTTTTTTTAGGGCAGGAGTAGAAAAGCATCAATTCCATACTGGATTTTTTATTGTTTTGTTTTGGTGTTCACCGTATAGCCTAATAATCATGTTATCTTTATTTTACGGCTCAATACGATTACGGGGATACTAGACATGAATATTTTTCTTACGTTTCACTAAATTTGTCAAATAAACCCAAATAGGAAAAATCTATCATTTTTGCATTGCCATCTTTCGAATTGGCATAACATTATTACTTTTTTGGCTACGGAGCTTTGCGGGATATGGTGTACTTTGCACCAGTATTATTCTGGAGTACATATGTTTTTTTGATCACTTTTTATTGCCTTTTTTGTGGGATTGAATAGGTAAAAATCGTGCGGGTTATTTCCTTTTATTCTACGGGTTGTTACGGACGTGGTGATACTATATATGTGAGGTTTGTGTTATGATTTAGCCTTTTTTTGGGGTTATATGTATCTTTATATGTTATGGGGCTTTTGGGCATGTTTATTGATTTCTTTCCTTATTCTTTATTGAATAACATTTTTTTTTTAACTTTTTCACTATTTCACCATGGGACATGACCAAACAATCATCTGATTGCTTGTTTATGATAATACTCTGCACGTGCATAGGCTGACACTCTGCCTGTAAGATGACATCACTGACGCCATCTTACAGGCAGTCCTTACAGGCAACTCTGGGGTCCAGATCGGACCCCAGTGATGCCACAGCAACGATCAGCGCCCCCCGAAAATGGCTCGAAGGGGGGGGGTTGCGATCGTGGGGAAAAGACCCCCCAAAGCCAAGTTAAATGCCGCGGTCTTGCTGACCGTGGCCTTTAACGGGTTAAACACCCATGATCGGAGCTCACTCTGACCGCAGGTGTTACACTGGGGTGTCAGCTATTATTTATAGTCGACACCCCATGTTTCCCGATGCCGGTTCGGCTCAGATCCTGAGCTGAACCGGCATCGGCTCTGCGTCCGATATATCGGACGCTGAGCGCTAAGTCACTGTGCTCAGAGTCTGATATATCAGACACTGAGCAGGAAGGGGTTAAGCACATAACCGTGTAATAGGACTGGTTCTTTTTTTATGGCTAACTCATGGCCACTTTCCACTGGGCTGGCTTGCTGTGTTGCATGCCGAGCTGAGCCGACAACCCACTCCGTAAAGGATAGAACAGGTCCTTTTGCTGACTATCTTTGCAGTCCTATCAGACAGACCACAAATAGGGGATCACATTCCCCTGCTTGAGGCCCGCAAAGTACACACTTTGCATGAAACTGAAGATGTACCTGGGTACAGTGTAGATTAACTTTGAAAAAAAAATATTTATTTATATATGCCCTACAATTCATACATTAGGCTAAATTCACACTGCCGTGAGCCCGCCGCACCGTAGCACGGCGGGCACACGGCAGCGCGGGGAGAGGAGGAGGAGGTGAGCGCAGCTCACCCCCGCCCCTCTCCATAGAAACTAATGGCGCACGGCGCCGTAATACGGGGAAAGATAGGACATGTCCTATCTTTCCCCGGGCTACGGAGCGGTACGGTGCCGCACGTGTGCTGCACCGTACCGCTCCCGTACAGGGCCGTGAGCCCATAGGAGTGTATGGGGGACGTATATCGGCCGTATATACGTCGGCCGTATATACGTCCCCCATACTGTAGTGTGAATGTAGCCTAACTTTGTTTTTTGCTGGACTGTATACATATTACAAGCAACCTGTCAGAGCTCGCAATTTGCTCTGGATGGGATCAGATTTCAGGCCTCTGTGCTTGAAAACCACACCCAGTGCTGCCATTATTGACAGCTCCCTTCCCCTTCCTTAGGTAAAGCTGGGTGTGAGTTTGAGTTTGTTTTGCCTGCAGCTGTGGCTTGAGTGATGGACTTTTATTAGATATGCTATTAAAATGGGTAACAACGAATGTGGTGAGGGGGTAAGAACCTTACACCAATGAGAGATGTGTATCAACACTAAGGTCTGATCTCGCTAGCTGGCAACAATTAGACCAATTTGTATGGAGGTCAGACTTATTGTGGGGGTATTTGGCTGAGAGATATTATTGGAGACTGTAAGCACCCATTATGTGCTATGCGATGCTAGATCGAGGCAGCCACCCCACTTCTTGATAAAGGATAATATGCCTATTAAGAATAAGACCTCAGGCATATAGCCTAGATAATAGCCTGCACAAGGTCCAACTAAAATAGAGAGGAGGCTGAACGTTTCTGTTACAGGATAGGGAAGGGCTCATGAGTCGCACTTCAGCCTCAATGGGCTAATGACAGTTGCTCACTAGCTATAGCCATCAAAACAACCCTAATCCTAAGTTAGCACTCCATATTGCTAAGATCCGACGCGTTTCCCTATATTGTTCATCAGGGATCAGATATTCTGTATGTGAATGTAGAGTAGTAAGTTCATACTGATGCGAAACACATTCATACAGCGGGTTCCCGCATTGATGTAAGCGGCAGCGGCCGCGGGAACACGCTGAGTATTTAAAGGTATGGTCCCTCCCACCTATGAGCTCATGGAGTGGTCCTGTCCAATCAGAAGGGTCGTAACGGACGAGCCCCTCCATTGGATACACCCCGGTGCGTCATCCGATGTTCCGGCCATGGAAACAGGCCCGGGGGCGGAGTCACCCCGGTCACGTGATCGTGAATCCGACGCGTCACATAGGACTGCCCAGATCGCGCATCAGACATGGCTATTGGACCGCTACGAGGTGATACAGATAAACAAAGATAAGGGGTACCAATTCTCACAAAAACTAGAAAGGGGAAAACCAGGTGCTCGTCACACAGCATCCGGGGCCAAGTCAGTGAGTGGTACACTCGCAGATAATAGATAAGATGTATGATGAAATAAGCACTATGTGCAGTATATATACTGCACAGGAGATGAAAAAACATGTGAACAATGAAGAGCTAAGATGAAATACATGAAAAAACAAAGGGTGAATCAGGGACAAAGAGAGAGAGTTTTCTGTAAAACATAGAATAGGGGACATCCCAGAGGTTTCACATGACCATTCGGTCCTGTAGGAAACCATTAGAGGAAGCTCACAAACGAAAGCTTATCATTTAGACCATTCGGTTCCACTGTGTTCAAAGTATATATCCATCTTGCCTCTTTTTGTTGGATCAGTCTATCCCAATTTCCCCCTCTCTTTGGGGGTCTCACCTTCTCAATCACTTGAAAGTGTAGAAGATTGGGATTGCTATTGTGATATGTAGCAAAATGTCTGGCCACAGTGGTGTCCCGTTGGTTCCTGATGTCACCTATGTGTTTATGTATCCGAATCTTGATTTGGCGGTGTGTTTTGCCCACGTAGTTCATAGGACAGGGACAGGACAACATGTAGACCACTCCCTCAGTCCTACAATTAGTGTAGTCTCTGATGGAGTATGTCACCCCAGTACTGGCTCCCTGGAAGTTGTTCCCCACAAGGACCAGTGGGCACACACTGCATTTTCCACACTTGAAAGTGCCAGTCCCAGCTGGTAGCCAGGTTTGAGGAGAGCGAATAGGTTCGAGATGACTATGCACGAGTCTATCACGGAGGTTTTTCCCTCTCCGATAGGTGACTGATGGAAATGGTGCTAGACAGTCCTCCAGATCGTGATCCTGTCTCAAGATCCGCCAGTATTTACTGAGGATATGCTTGACTGCATCAGCATTCATGTCAGAGGTACCAATCAGCCATATGATGTTTTCATTCTCCCTAATTCTGGGGCCTAAGAGATCATCTCTCCTCGAAGTTAGTGCATGCTGAAAGGCCTTCGTTATAGTTCTTTTAGGGAACCCTCGTTGTGCAAACCTATCGCTCAAATCCCTGGCTTGCGTTAGGAAGTCCTCCATGTGGCTACAATTACGGCGGAGCCTGAGAAACTGTCCCTTCGGGATACCCCTTTTAAGGGGAATGGGGTGACAGCTCTCCCACCATAAAAGGCTGTTCGTAGCTGTTTCCTTTCTATGTACTCTTGTCTGCAGTTGTCCATCGGGGGTCTTAGATATGTGTAAATCCAAAAAGGCTATAGATCTCTCATTGATCTCTCGTTGATCGCTTTGACTCATTTAACTGGGTCAAAGATTTACATCTTTTTGCCAGAAAATTGAAATGGAAGAAGTTCTTTAAACTGTGACTGATCCATGGGAAACAGTGAATCGACGGTGGGCCTATTAAAATAATCTATTACAAGGTATTGCATTTAGTACAGCAGTGTGCCATCTAATTTTCACTACAGGATGCATTTGCCTCCTTCCAATACAAAATCTGATTTATATGCATTGTGGCAGCATATATACATTTTATGCAGTTTGGACTGAATGGTGTTAATCACATTTACCATCATTCTCCACAGGAAAGCTATGCCTGCATCCTGCATATTGCCTACTGTTATCTCCTTGTCTTGTGCTTAACCTCTTCCGGCACCGGGACACAACTGTCCATGCAAGTGAGTAGGTACTTCATCTGGCAATAAAATCCAGGTCTAAAAGGTCACAGTCAGGGATAACATTGATCCTGGACATTAAACCCTTAGATCTCCGTTGCGGTGCTAATCCGGTCCCCACCCCGCTCTTACCTCTCCGCAATCCTGCTCTGCTCCCGGCTAGGCCATGAGCGTGTCCCCGCTCACTAGGGCGCGCATGTGCCCCCTGGTTTCCTTAAAGGCTGGTTGTTCCCAGGATTCCCTGCCTGATCTTTGAGCTTTATAGCGACAAGAGAAAGCTTCCTCTGCGATTCCTGGGTTCCTGTTTTCCGTTCCTGCTCCTGTGTTATTTTGGATTTTTCCAGTTGTGACCTTGGACCTGACCTCTGCATCTCTGCCGCCTTCCCTGACTTCGTGCCTGTTCCTGACCTTGAGCCTGGACTCCAATTCTGTACCACAACCTCGGCTGCCACCACAGGCTAGTCACACCTGGGGAACGACCTGGTAGCACCCTGCCGCAGCAGGACCATCCCACTTTGCGGCGGGCTCTGGTGAAAACCAGGTGCCACTTAGACTATAGTTCCAGGTGTCGGCAAGTACCATCTCCCACAGTGGTCCAGGGGTTCCACTGACCCAGAACCCTGACAGTAAGATCTGGCCATGGACCCTGCCTAGGTTCCGCTTCCGATTCTGGCAGATATTTCCAGGGTTGTCGCCCAGCTGTCCCTTCTAATGGAGAACTACTCGGTCAAGTCACCGTTGCACTGCAACAGCTGATTTCCTCTGTGCACCAGCTTCTGGCTCCAGCAACCATTTCTGCGGCAGTTCCTGCTACCCCTCCCGTTACTCTGACTTGTCTACCAGCGGCAGAACCAAGTCTCAGACTCTCTATGCCTGACAAGTATGATGGCTCGCTGAATATAGAACTGATGTCATTCCAGTTTGTCACCGAACGCTTCAAGGTGGCATTTATTGCAGTCTACTTTCTGGGAAGGCCCTGACCTGGGCTACACCGCTATGGGACAGAGGCAATACAGTCACAACCACCCATACTGCATTCCTGGCTGAATTCCGCGTTTAAGGAACCCCCACGAGCCTCCTCAGCTGAAACGGCACTGCTGTACCTGCGCTAAGGAAACTTGACCGTGGGTGAGTATGCCGTTAAGTTCTGTACTCTGGCTTCCAAGCTCTCCTGGAACAACGCTGCCCAAGGATTTATTGGCTGCTTGTGACCTGCCATCTACTCTGAATGGTCTTATCACCCAGGCCACCCGGATAGACGTCCAGTTCATGTAGTGTGCTGGGGAATTGCATCACGAGCAACCACAGACTTCGCTTCCACAGCTACCTTGTTTGGCTTCGGTCTCCCAAAGGCCGTTCTAGCCTCCGGACTTTGGGGCTTCTCCTGCATGGCGTCACCTCCATTTATCCTGACGTCTTCGGATGTTGTGGGAGAAGGGCCAGTCTCTCGGCATATCATCTTGCCTGCTCTCTGGAAGAGGTTTCTTGCGACCAAGAAGAAGAGATGTCCGAAGGGGGGATGTTGGAGCTTAGCCAACTGTAACTTAGATCTAAATGATCCCTATATAAAGGATATTAGTGAGTCAAAAGAATGAAAAAAGATGCATGGAACTGGTACAAATATGCACATGGTCTGATATTAGTCACAGCAGCAGGCCCGTGAGGTAGGACAACCTTTACTCCCACCTCTGAAACAACCAACTCTACAACTTAAGGTCTATCAAAGTCAGGTTGTACGAGCCCAGGAGCAGTGTAAAAAACATCTTTTAGGATTTTGAATGACTGCACAGCATCAGAAGGCCAGTGAAACAGATCAGATTCTTCCTGATTAGATCTGTCAAGGGCATCGTCAAGACTGAATAATTCTCATTACATGTTGTAGTAATTGCTGAAACCTAAAATACGGTATGCTGCAGTGCCTTTAAGGTGGTGGGTTGCAGAAGAGAAAATCAAAATATCATCCAGATAAATAGCCGAGATCTCATTGGCAAAATGCTGAAAAACAACAGGGGCTTTGCACAAACCAAAAGGCATAACAATGTATTCAAAATTTCCCTCTGGCATGTTAATGGCAGTTTTCCAATCTTATCCATTTTTAATTCTGACCAGATTATAAACTCCCCGAAGTTCTTGCTTAGAAAACCAATGAGACCCAGCTATCTGATAATTGAGATTAGGAATGAGAGGTAACAGATACTAGATCCTAATACTAATGTTATTGAGCATCACATAATTAAATCTGGGACGTAAGCTGCCATCTTTTTTATCTTAAAAGAAGTCAGCCTTTCTTTAGACAACTTCTCTTTAGGTTCTGTCTGACCTGAAGTGGGTGGGAGCAAGTCCTGAAGCTGTGCACAGCCCAATATTAATTGGCCTAAATTCTGCATATGACTACAGCAATCACAGGCTCCATACTAGAGTAAGGATAGTAACAAGTAGAGCGCACATTTCCTGCCATGTAAACAAAAAAACTGAAAAACCCGGATGCAGACCCTTTTTATTTTTGTGTTTAAATTTTTTTATTTCCCCACTTTCCAAAAACTTTTTTGACACCCATAACTTTGTTATACAGAAGTGTGTAATATTTATTTTCCTCTGGATGACATTTTCATTGATACCAGTTTGGATGCTAAATGGACTTTGATCACTTTCTATTCCAATTTATCTGAGTGGCAATAAACATTTGACTTTAACCACATGGAATAATTAGTTTAATTATTTTGTTTATTGTTATGTGCTTTCTAAGGGGTAGATTTAAGTTTTTATTTTTTTTTCCTTTTTTAAAAAGTTTTTTTTAGTAACTTTTAATAGGTGCTTGATTGACAGCATGCTGTAGTAGTGTTTGGCAGACAGGACAACTGTATTAATACAGAATTGACCCGCCATGTGTGAGGAGGCTGTAAATGTACACTGTGCTTAAAATGTAAAATGAAAAAAATGTTTATTAGGCAAAAAGTTAACATGTGCAGATCCCTTTAGCTAGTGCTATATGAAGTACAGGTATGTCATGGAGCACAATAATAATAATAATAATAATAATTCCTTTATTTATATAAAGTGTTCATATAATGAAACACATTAGAAGAAAAATTGGGTTGAGCCGAAGGTCATAAAATGGCTGTGTCCATAAGGGGTTAAGAAATGGGATAGAAGGTTTATTCAGCTTTAAAAATCTATATGTATATGTGTGTTCAATACAATAAACCAGTGCAGGATTAATTATTTCCAAGTAACCAGAGGCATTTGTTATATGTGAAGAAAAAATTATTTAGCCATCTATGTGGGAAAAGGTTCTTTACTAGAGATGAGCGAACATACTCGTCCGAGCTTGATGCTCGTTCGAGCATTAGCATACTCGAAACTGCTTGTTGCTCCGACAAATATTTCGCCAGCTCAAGAAAATGGCATCTCCCGCCGTTTTGATTTTTGGCAGCCAGAAACAGAGCCAATCACAAGCCAGGAGACTCTGCAGTACACCCAGCATCATGTGGTACACTTACATGTCGATAGCAGTGGTTGGCTGGCCTGATCAGGTGACCCTGGAATATACTAGCCACTGGCCGCGGTGCTCGGATCATTCTCTGTCTGGATGCCGTTAGAGATAGAGCTGCTGATGGTCAGGGAAAGCGTTAGGGTGTTCTATTAGAATAGTGTTAGGCAGGAGTGATTCTACAAGAACCCAACAGACCTTTATAGGGCTACAATGCCGTTTTTTTTTATTTGCTTGTGGCTGGGCTTGCTGACACTAGTAGTGCAGCTACTACCATATTGCGACGAATTTACAGGGAGACTTCCAAATATTATTTTTGGCTCTTAGTGACACACATATCCATTTCAAACAGCTAAGTGGGACAATTTATTGGGGGTTTGTTTGAATTAGGCACAGTCTGCCGATTTTTTTATTTATTTATTTTTTTTCAAAAGTGAAAGTCACAGCACAATATTCTTTTGTGTGCTGTCAGTGGTGCAAATGCAATTTCATCTAGCTTAGTCTGCCTGTTACTGTTTAGCAAGCTAGTCTCCAGAAATCCAGAAAATTGTCTGTGTTGGTTAGACATAGCAATCATCTTCTGAGGTTGCTGTCTGATTTCTTCTGCACATTTTGTTCTTCTAGAAATCCAAAAAAAACAAACATAAAAAAAAAATTACCCCCAAAAATGTACAGTTTATATTTCTATTTTGTCTATAAAATAGACATTTATTTGGAAAATGTTGAACCCGAGGGCTAAGGGTAGAGGGCGAGGTCGTGGGTGTGGGCATCCAACTACTGCAGGGGTCAGAGGCCGTGGTCCTGGGCGGGGTGAGACACTACCTGCTGATGAGGGAGCAGGGGAACGCCACAGTGCTACACTCCCTAGCTTCATGTCTCAAGTTACTGGGACTAGTGGTAGAGCACTGTTGAGGCCACAACAGTGTGAACAGGTGATATCCTGGATTGCGGACAATGCTTCAAGTAATTTGCCCACCAGTCAGTCTTCCACGCAGTTCACCCATGTTACCAAAGTGAGCACTCCTCCAGCTCCTCCACCTCAACCTCCTTCCCCCCAGTCTGGCCCCTCCCAGGAAAATTTAGAATTTGATCTGGCATACTCTGAGGAACTGTTTTCTGGACCCTTCCCAGAGTCACAAACCACTTGTCAGGTTGCTGCTGAGCTGTTTCCCGATGCCCAGGTTTTCCACCGGTCGCTGTCTGTTTGTGATGATGACATTGTTGACGTAGTGGAAGAAGTGTGTAAAGAGGTGTCGGACATTGAGGTAATACGGTTGTCAAACAGTGGTGAAGTTGTTGTCAGGCCAGGAATTCCGAGGGGGGAGCAGACTGAGGGATCGGAGGATGATGAGGTGACAGACCCAAGCTGGGTTGATAGGCCGGGTGAAAACAGTGCTTCTGAGACGGAGGCGAGCCCTTTACCAGAACAGGTTGGAAGAGGCAGTCGTGGGGCCAGACGGAGAGGCAGGGCCAGAGCTGGTGCATCACCGCCAAATGTTTCACGTAGTGAAGCTCCCGTGGCGAGGGCTAGATTTTCTCAAGTCTGGAGGTTCTTTAAAGAAACAGCAGATGACCGACAGACTGTGGTGTGCAACCTGTGCCACACCAGGATCAGCAGGGGTTCCACCACTACTAGCTTAACCACCACCAGTATTCGCAGGCATTTGCGTGCTAAACACCCCACTCAATGGAACCAAGGCCGTTCACCTCCGACCGGGCACACCACTGCTCCTTCCCGACTGTCATTTGCTGCCTCTGCTAGTCAGCCCCCTGCCCAGGACCCCGGCACAAACACCTCCTGCTCGAAAACCACACCTTCGCCTCCACGATCCTCCATAGCGTCCACCATTGTCTCCATGCGCACCGTTCAGCTGTCCATACCTCAGCCGCTGGGGCGGAAGAGGAAATACAGTTCCAGCCACCCACACGCCCAAGCCCTCAACGTCCACATCTCCAAATTACTGAGCCTGGAGATGCTGCCCTATAGGCTGGTAGAGACCAAGGCCTATCACGGCCACCCCTCGGTATTCGGTCCCCAACCGCCAATACTTTTCCCGATGTGCCGTCCCAGCCATGCACCAGCACGTCTCAGACAACATCATCCGTGCCATGACCAACGCCATTTCTGACAAGGTCCACATAACCACGGACATGTGGATGAGTGCTGCCGGGCAGGGCCACTATATATCGCTGACGGCACATTGGGTTAACTTGGTGGAGGCTGGGACTGAGTCTGACCCTGGGGCCGCTCATATATTGCCGACGGCGAGCATTGTGGGGCCTCCTCGGTCACGGTCCCTCAGGCCTACTATGCCTCCTCCTCCTCCCACCCCTCCTCTTTCTCCTCCTCCGAATTACCATCCGTGGGCATGGCACTATCAGTCGGTAGCTCTATGCGCAGCAGCAGTGCCGTCGCTACGCGACAGCAGGCGGTGCTGAAACTGCTGAGCCTAGGCGATAAAAGGCACACCGCCCAAGAGCTATTACAGGGCATCACGGTGCAGACTGATCTGTGGCTGGCACCGCTGAACCTGAAGCCAGGCATGGTTGTGTGTGACAATGGCCGTAACCTGGTGGTGGCTCTGCAACCTGCAGAGTGACAGAGCGGCTCTGCAATCTGCCGACTGACACATGTGCCATGCATGGCCCACGTGTTCAATCTGATAGTTCAGTGGTTCCTCAAGACAAACCGCAATCTGTCTGATTTGCTCACGAAGGTGCGCCGCATCTGTGTGCATTTCAGAAAGTCGACCACAGATGCTGCCACCCTTAGGGCAGCACAGCGCCGCCTCAAACTGCCCGCTCACTGACTGTTGTGCGATGTGCCCACGAGATGGAATTCCACATTAACCATGTTATCCAGAGTTAACCAGAAGCACAGAGCGATTGTAGACTGCCAGATGTCAACTTCCACCAGAACTGCTAGTCAGGTCAGTCAGCTTCCTCAAGTCTACAATGAGGAGTGGACGTGGATGTCTGATATCTGTCAGGTGCTGAGTAACTTTGAGGAGTCAACACAGATGGTCAGTGGCGATGCCGCCATCATCAGCCTCACCATCTTGCTGCTTGGCCTATTGAAAAACTCTCTGGTCAGCATGAAGTCGGAAGCTTTGCGCTCGTCACAAGAGACGGGGGAAGAAGATTCCCTTGTTGATAGCCAGAGCACCCTCCGGTCTGTTTCTCAGTGCGTATCGGAGGAGGTGGAGGATGAGGAGGAAGAGAATGTTGAAGAGACAGAAGAGGGTACCATTGCTCAGTCCTTATTAACTGTTCAGCGTGTATGGGCAGAAGAAGAGGAGTTGGAGGAGGAAATGGAGAGTGAGGCCAGTGAGGGGAGTGAATCGTTGCGCGTTGGTACTCTGGCGCATATGGCAGATTTCATGCTAAGCTGCCTATCCTGTGACGCTCACGTTCACTCTCCTGGACCCACGGTACAAGCAAACTCTTTCCACTCTCATCCCTGTAGAGGAAAGGAGTGTGAGAGTGCACGAATACCAGCAGGCCCTGGTGCACAAGCTGAAACAGTCTTTTCCATCTGACACCGCTACCCGCAGAGGGCGTACTTCTGCTGGACAAGTAGTGAGGGAGAGTAGGCGAGCAGGCAGCTTGTCCAGCACTGGCAGGGGTAGGCTTTACAAGGCCTTTGCCAGTTTTATGTCACCCCAGCAAGACACTGTCACCTGTCCCCAGTCTCGGCAGAATAGGGGTGATCTTTACAGAAAGATGTTGAGGTAGTATGTAGCTGACCATACCATCGTCCTTTTTTGGACTGCCACATACAGGCACTATCCAAATTTAATTGTCTCAGCCTCCACACGTTGTCTTTATAGCAGCCTCCACACGTCGTCTTTATAGCTGCCTCCACACCTTGTCTCCATTGCTGCCTCCACACGATGTCTCCATTGCTACTTCCACACGTCGTCTCCATAGCTGCCTCCAAAAGTCGTCTCCATAGCTGCCTCCAAAAGTCGTCTCCATAGCTGCCTCCACACGTCGTCCCCTTAGCAAACAAGCTGTGTCCGGCAAAATTTTGGGTTGGGTTTTAACGGCTTCCACATCAAACTTGTTAACTTTGTCGCCACCCTGCTGTGTTATCCACAAAATATGCCGCCAAACTTTTATCTATGAAGGATATTATTTCAGCACTACTTGCGCATCTCTTTATGTTCCCCTCCCCCGCCATAACCAGACCAAATACTTATAAGAACAGTGCTACACTTGATCGTACACAAAAGGTTTTTAGAAATGCTGTTTGAAGCCAGAGTACACTCTGGTTATGTCGCCTGGATAATCGCCAGCCTGAGGTTGCGGCCACTGCCTCCACAAGTTGTCCATATAGCTGCCTCCATACATCTTCCCCTTAGCAAACGAGCTGTGTCAGACAGAATTTTCAGGTGTTTCACCAGATACATAATGGAAGTCGGCAGATCTGTCGCCGCCATGCTGGAGACCTGAAGTTTCAATCATAGTGGCGCAATATGGATGCCCCATACTGTCGCTCTTAATCATGGAACCATTTCTGGGAAAAAAAAAAAAATATAGAACTGCACTGCTATTCCATTATTTGTAGATGAAGTTTTCAAATGACCCCACCTGTTTGGAAAATGATAATTTTATGTAAACGCTTCGGACCGCCAGCTCCATCCCAAGATCCAACTAATATAGTTTTAACTGCAGCAACTTTAATCTACTACTATAACCTTTTACCTCGAAAATCTATCTTTTCACTCCTCTTTTTTCATTTCCTTACGTTCACCTCGGGTGTCATAACCGTCCCCACTGCCTCTACACGTCGTCTACATAGCAGCTTCCACACGTCGTCTACATAGCTGCCATCACACGTCGTCTGGATAGCTGCCTCCACACATCGTCCCCTTAGCAAACAAGCTGTCAGGCTGATTTTTCGGGTGTTTCACCAGATACGTTATGGAACTTGGTCACTCTGTCGCCGTCATGCTGTGTTATCGACTAAATATACCGTCAACCTTTTGTTCATATAGGAAATCATTTCAGCAGTTCTTGCTCACTTCCTTTGGTTCCTCTCTGCCGCCATAACCAGGCCAAATACTGAAACGTACAGTGCTACACGTTATCCTCGCCAAAAGGAATTTTTAAAATTGGTTTGAAGCCTGAGTCCATTTGGGGTATGTCGCCATGCCACTCTCTAGCCTGCCGCTGCCTCTGCATGCCGTCTGCTATAGTGTCAGGGTCAATTATTGGATGTTTTAGATGCTATCTCGCCTCACTCGGTCACTCTGTCATCGCCATGCTGTTGCCCGTAATTTTGGCATAATGGTGCGATTAAGCAGTCTCAGAGGCATCCATGCATGCTGCCCCTGCTGTTTCCTGTCCATTTCCGTGGTGTTTCCATCATTTTCTGAGGTTTCCAGGTGTTTGGCCAAGCTTCCCTGTGCAGACCCTTGGTCCCCTTGAAAAATGCTTGAGTCTCCCATTGACTTCAATGGGGCTCGTTATTCGAAACGAGCACTCGAGCATCGGGAAAAGTTCGACTCGAATAACGAGCACTTCGAGCATTTTAGTGCTCGCTCATCTCTATTCTTTACAGTCGGAGCAGTGAAACTATGGAATGTCCTACCCCAAGTGGTAATAATGTTAAATTCTATGTCAGTATTTTAAAAAGGTTATATTGTTAGCTAGTAAGAATAGAATTCACCTTATAATGATGTTTTATAAATTTTCTTTTTTTTTAAGATGTTGGACATGTATCTTTTTAAACCTATGTAATGACAAAAGAGTTTTAATTTTTTGTTACTAAATATTTTATTAGTTTCTCCTTCATAAACAAAGTCAAACTTCCAACGTCACACAGTAGGACTGAACAGATTTTATTCAATAAAGTTGAAATACACAGGTAAAAAAAGCTGGGAAATTAGCCAAAATGTGTTCCTGTAATGAAAGCTGAAGGCCCTCTTTGTTTCCTGAATGCTGACAAATTGCCATTGTATTGATGTAATTTGTGTGACATTTGTACACCAGGCAAGTGAACATGTGCTAACTGAATTGTCCTGGAGGGCTGGAGAAACTAATTGGGTTGTTATTAATTACTACCATGTGGATGCATATAATTAATAGCTTGAATAATACCATACCCCATTGCTACTGAAATTTTGGAACTTGCTCGCTGTCTATCTGCTCCCAGAGCTATTTGTTATCACTACTTTAGCATTGAGACTAGATTGATGCGGTATGTAACCAACATGTAGAATTGGTTCCAGGATTTGGCTAAAAACCCCATTATGCCAAAAACACACAATTGCGGTCAGCCCTTAAATCTTAGAACTGCTTTATACATTTGGATGTCAATGTGAATCCCGGGGCACTAATTACATAGTGGTAAGGTAGTGGTAAGTTAGAGGGTCAGCTAGAATGGTCCCAATATATAGAGGGTTAAGGAATATACCCCTGAGATACACCTGATTTAGGATTACTAGAAACTGGTTGTGGAAATATTGAACCTGCAGAAATTGTCTGACATCACATCTGACTACATGTGTGCATTGTAACTTATTCAAGAAAGGCCAAGCCAATCTTCGTGACCAGAAGGCCTGTTGCCCCTTTTCCAATTTTTATGCAATCCCAGAGTGGGGCCCCAAAACATACTTCTATAAAACTAACAGGGCCAAGAATTGTAGTTAGGACTAGGACTGATGCCTTTCCATATATATAGCAGGTATAGGTTAATAGGTTTTCCTATATAGGACAAGGAAAACCATAACTCTTTTGCTACCTTGTAAAGCAGCCCCCTTACCATCAAACATGACTTCTGGAATAAATATACTGGTTTGGCTTTAATCCCACATCATGTCAGTAGGCTTCCTGAAAGTCATACCTTGATGGTAAGGGGGATAGCTTACAAGGTAGCAAAAGACGCGTGATTTTCCATGTCCCATCTAAATCAACCTATGTGCATATTCCACTAACCCCATGAAGTTGTCTGGGCGAAAAGCGTAGAGAGCTCAACTTCAACAGTTAGCTCCCCACTGACTTAAAAGACTTTACTGAATAAAGAATAGAACATGTGGCAATATTCAGGCATTATAAAGAAATAACAGAGCTTTAGATATGCTGCCACAACTTTGCCAGCAGCATTTTAATAGTGAACAACCACAATCAGCTGCATTTACATAGTTAACACCTGAGTTTCATGCTAGCACTGACTGTGGGTGTTAGTGTTGTGCGTTTCCTGCAATATGCAGCAAATACACACAATGGGGCAGATTTATCAAGCTGTGTGAAAGACAGAATATTTTTAGGTGCCCATGGCAACCAATCACAGTTCAGCTTTCATATTAACCAGTGCTCAAGATTATTTTAAAGGGGAGCTGTGATTGGTTGCCATGGGCAACTAGAAATATTCTGACTTTCAGACAGATTGATAAATCTGCCCCAATGTATGAAGAGAGCTCAGTTGTTAGCCCTCTCCATACACCCAGCCCCACACTGTGCTGTAATTGTATGTGGGGCACTTAAAATCTAAATGGTCATCTGAAATCCGTTTTGATTTGAAGTGCCTCCACCACCCTGGGTCTCAGTATAGGATTTTGACCGGGAACCAGGTAAGATAAACTAAAGGATTGTAAATAAGTGCAACAATTTAAGGAGTAACCGTAATTAACCATGAAACATTATTTATATTGAGCATTACATACCCTTTTGAAACCAACAAGCTTTAAGGGCTCTTGGGGGTTGTTACCAGAACCTTTCCCCTCTCCTTTTGCTCCCTCAGCACTTCCTCCCTTCCTCTGCCTAGTGTTCCTGCAGGAGTGCTCCTGCATACTATAAGAGCCTGTTAATCTGCATCATAGAGGGACACCACCAGGAGCCCTTTGGGTTCATTAGCATAGCTTCATAAGGCTGTTACAATGAGCAGAACATGCCCCCCCCCCTGCTCTCTTCCTGCTCTGCTCATTGTAACAACCAGCGAAAAGACATAACTGAGGGGTTCTGGAACCACCCAAACAGAGGCCCTGGGGGGTCATTAGCATACTTTTACATTGGGCAACAAATAAAAGAAGATTATCACGTCATGGGTGCTTATTTACTAAGGGTCCGCGGATCGCATTTTCGTCGGATTTTCGGGATTTGCGCCGCTGTGACAGGTATTTAGCTGGGGATTGTGTTGCACATGATAAAATTGTGCCGCAGCTGCGCTGGCTTTCATGCGTCAGAGCTGGGGGGACGGGCTGTCGGACAATCCAACTGATTCGGACTCGGGATTTAAGATTCAATTTGTGTTGCAAGACAATGCACTTATATGCACCAGGAAGAAGAAGGTGAACTACAGCAGACCTGAGCAGGGAAGCGACAAATGCAGGATATCAGGCGCACAATCTTAGTGATTCGCAGCAGATGTACATTCCAGTCGGACAATGCACTTTCGCTGGACTGGACTTCTTAACACTTTCAAATACACAGCAAAAAAAGGAATCTATTTCAAAAAGTTGCTTCAAATATTTGGTTACTCTTTAGGTAAGTGGAGCAGCAACTGTGTACAATTGTATAATATTGAATGAAACATATGCACATCTTGTATAGCAGAAGAATCATTTAATTGGGAAAAACTATTTTTTTCACAGTTTAATGAGACTTTATATATAGAAAACAATGAATACATTGTATTGGTTTAGGAGAAACTATAGGAATGTTGTCCACCTAAAGGCCCTGTGGCTAGTCATGTGTAGGATTTGCATGTGCTCCAAGGCTTCATGTTTCTTGAAAGAAAAATTGCTGTTAAGGAGTTTCATTGTTGTGAAGAGGTGGCCTCTGGCACTATAGTTGATCTAAACAAAAGTGTTATCCTGTTCTACTTCCATTAGCAAAAAATATTCATCCCTCTATCTTTATTTTGTTTGTAGATATATGTATTTAAGTATTTAAACTGGACAGAGATTAAATGCATACCCCAAGATAAGATTAATATATATTTTGCATTTAAGATACTTACACTCTATGCCAGAACTCTGAAGTGTCAAAGAATTATTGTGGTTTCTTGTGGTTAAAAATTACAGAAATATATTTTTGTTGTTTATAATAAGTTACCAAAAAACTATGGCAAAAACATAACGAGCAGTGTCTGGCGTTCTCCCACACCTCCGCTTGCAATTAATAAAGGACTCTTGGATTTTTAAAGGTGAGTGCCACCTCTGGTTCTTCATTCATGCGATTGCTCTGTTCGCCCTGATCGAGTCCCCCGGAATCGCTTTTTCTTCCGGCGGCCGAATAGCCTACTTATCCTTGGGGTAGTGGGGGATCAGAAGTTTGGTGCCTATGTGGATTTGTTTTCTTTGTTTTGTTTCCTGAAAAACATAACTGGTGACACTTCTGGCTGAGGTAACTGTTTGGGGTGCCTACAAAGACTATTGGATTCCATAGATCCACTGTTTGAAGCCAGAGAACAGCACACGTCCATGTCCATGTAGCCTATGTAGACTAAGACTCCCCAAAGCTATTTATATTAGTAGAATAGTGAATGGGATACATATAATTCCCACAAAAATGCTGCAAAAACACAGCAGTAACTGATTTCCACTGCAGGTCCAGTATCTACAGCAGGTAAGTTGCAGGTTCTAGTCTCTGTCTAACTTTCTAATATCTTTTTATGGGGGAATGTGAAACCCAAAACTGGATGCCATATTCAAGCCTCATTCACACACAGTTTTTGAATTGCATTTACAATCTGTTAACATAGTATTTAAATTGTATTAACATCTTGTTAACTTTGTGCAAACCTTGTGAACACAGTCTCAAGATGTGATCTTACATTGGCTCTGTAGAGGAGTAATAATACTCTACATTGAATTCCTGGGTTGTATCTCTCTTTTTATACAACCTAAGGCTACATTCACACTAACATATGGGAGACATATGTACAGCCGCGAGTTTGTGGCCCATGTGCGCCACCGTACCGCTATCTTTCCCCATGTTACAGCCTGTAAGCTATGCACTTTTATGGAGAGGGAAGGGGTCACCACTCCTCTCCATTGCGGCAAACGTATGCCCGCCTGGCCGTAGATGTGCGGGCATACATTCATCTGAACTCAACCTCATATTTATAGCTCAAGTAACCTGCACACAAATGTGGATAAAATCATACATTAAAAATGGACGTTCAGTCTGCCATTCATTTTTCATGTATCCTGATAAACTATTGTGACCAACATGCTTTATCACTTGGCAGGTCTGTTAAAATAGCTGATATATTATCGGATACATCAAAAATTGTTGCTTTTAGTGCAGCTGTGTGATTTCTAGTCAAAGGAGGATGGCGCATGCCTGTTTTGTGCTTCTAGCCTCAGCTGACTTGTGACCAGAGTACCTGCCTTGCCACATGGCGTTTGAAACGCAACACTGCTCCAGGTAATGTTTCCTGGTTAGATTTTCCGCACATCATTTCTTCTTTGTGTTTCTCAGGGACGCATGCGGTTGAGAAAGCAATGTAATGTTAATTGGCAACGCATGCGGTTTTTGCGGGAAACGCAACACTAAAAAACGTGCGTTTTAACTGCATTTTTTAAATGCAACGGAAACACCATGTGGGAAAGCACCCTCAGTCTTTCTATTGTTCTTTCTATTACATTCAGTGTGTATGCAGCATTAAGGTGTGTTACCTACAGGCTCATTTTAAGTAGTCTATCAGCATCTGCTAAGACCCATCCTTTATTCTCTGTTCCATCCAGATGTAGCAAGAGATAAAAGAGAATGGCCCACATTTATCAAAACTAATGCAGTCTGTACTATGTGCAGTTTATCCAGGGTGTGTGCAGAGTGCGCCAGATGCATCGAAAGTGGCGCACAGTCTACATTAATCTTTATTTGGGTGCACTTTGTTCATGCTGCAGAATTGTGGCTCATGTCAGTAATAAATGGGGCCTAGACTCCAACTAAGCATTAACACTTTGTGGCACATTTACTTACCCAGTCCCTTGGAGTTCCCCAAAGTGCATTGTCCGACGACAATGCACTGTGCAGCGATTTACTAAGATCGTCGCTTCCCCGCTCCGCTTCCGCTGGAGTTCACCATCTTCTTCCGGTGTATGTAAGAGCATTGGTTGCGAAACAATTTTAATCTTAAATCCGGCGCTAAGTCCGAATCAGTCGATCATCCAACGGCCCGACCTCTGATGTCTGTCACATGAAAGCCAGCGCCGCTGCGCCAGAATCTGATTGCGTGCGACCCAGTCGCACTTGTTGGACACGGTGCAGCTGCGACACAAAACGGGACACCTGATAAATACATGTGCAAGCAGTTTGCATGATTTTTTTTTTTGTGCTAAGTCAGAAAGAAACTGGTGCAAACACTTTAATGAATGTGAGTCAATGGGGCAGATTTACTTACCCGGTCCATTCGCGATCCAGCGGCGCGTTCTCTGCGCTGGATCCGGGTCCGGCCGGGATTTAATAAGGTAGTTCCTCCGCCGTCCAGTAGGTGGCGCTGCTGCGCTGAAAAGCATTTTAATGCGCCGGAATTCACCGAGGCCGTCTGAGTGAAGGTAAGCGCGTCCCGAGCTACACATTTTCCGTTCTTAAATGCGGAGGTTTTTCCGAATACGTCGGGTTTTCGTTCGGCCACCCCCCCCGATTTCTGTCGCGCGCATGCCGGCGCCGATGCGCCACAATCCGATCGCGTGCGCCAAAATCCCGGGGCAATTCAGGCACAATCGGCGCAAATCGGAAATATTCGGGTAACACGTCGGGAAAACGCAAATCGGGCCCTTAGTAAATGACCCCCAATGGATCACTTTAGCCCATTTTGAACTTACTGGGGCACATTTACTTACAAAGTTGCTAGAGTTCACTAAAAGTGCATTGTCTGTCTATAATGCTGCGTGCGGCGGTCCAACAGAGTTCCCCATCTTTTTTGGGGTGCACTTTTAACATGGCCTCCAACACAATTTGAAAGTTAAATACTATGAACATTTGTTCTTTTACACCACACTACGCCTGGCCAGACATGGTGCAGCTTTATCCGGTGGCGCAGTCTCCTGATGGATACATCAAAAGGCTTATACCTCTTGATGTATCCGCTGTGACTGGGAGGCCGTGGCCTTTATCATACGTCAGTGCATGAGTGCTGGCTTATAATAAATGCCCTCCTATGTTTCAGTCAGCCAAAAGTTTAGTCTGATTTATTGCCCACGTTTATGTCCAACAGTAATAATGCATGGCAAAAGTTGTGATCCTGCCCTAAGAGACTATACCAGAAAAGCCTTGGATTGGGTTTTTGACAATTAAAAATATTGATGGTCTATCCTTATGCAATAGCTATGCACTAAAGACTCATAGGGGTATCAAATCTTTTCTTAGTTTTTTTTATCTTCAAATGTTTACTGCCCAATATATTTTTATACTCACCTATTAAGTCGTTTTCTTTCCTTTAATTGTTAAACAAAAACAAATCCGAACCAAGAGGAGTAAAACTGTAAGTGAGGCTCTGTGCTGCCACCCCTTGGCAGTATATAGTAATGTAACTGCTCCATTTGTTAATAAATGGATGATTGGGGCACATGTATCTTGGTTTTGGCTTTGTTTTTCCAAATGTTTTTTTGATGGTCAGATACCTTTTTTGACCAAAAGTAACAAACAAAGTGTTGGGGTAGGATTCAAGACATCCTCTTTTAGTGTGTGTTGGCTGCGTGTTTCTAATCAATAAGCATGTGTGCACATCATAGGAAATTAATTCAGACAAATTGCTGATTGCTGAACACTGCAGAAAACTAGACAATGGGGGAACTTTGAAGGGAGGTTGTCTTTGGCGCAAATAAGTCACAAAATTGCACATGTCACAAAAGTCAGAAAAATGGGGAAAAAAGGGGGGGAGTCAAAGCAAAAAAGTGTGGCACATTGGCTGTACAACTGGTTATTCCTTCTTTTACTTCTTGTATTTCTTATTTGTAAAAATAAACAACTTAGTGCTGTGTAATACATTCTTGCTATAAGTGTGAATGTTTGGATGGATACCAATATTCAGTGTATATGCTGGGCTAAATCGAAAGTCATCAAGTTAAAGGAACTCAAAAATAAAAATCAAGCATCAAGGGACACTTACGCATAGATCCAGGCACTGTGACTGTAGTAATCTTTTTATATTTGTTACCCATTGCCTCCTTCCTTCTAAAATCAACTTTTAAAATTAGGCTAATGACCCAGAAGGGCTTCTCCAGGCGTTACTAGAGCACCTTCGTGCTGCAGCTTTGCAGGCTGTTACAGTGTGAAAGGAGCACTTCCCCCTTCCACTGTGTGTTTAAATGTCGTGCTGAGGGAGCAGGGGGAGGGGTAGACAGATTAGGACCACCTTCAGTGCCAGGCCCTCCTATAAATGGAATTGCCACAGTATCAGGGGATGGGAGCCACAGAATTAAATGCATTCCTGGAATCGGCCAGCACCAATCACCTGTGCGCTGGCCCTTTAAATCCTGAAGTACCGATGCGCGCACCCTAGGGGGCGGGGCCACACGGGCCTAGTCCGGATGGGAGCGTGGAGAGGTAAGTCTGCGGGAGCGGGGCAGTGGAGAGGAGCATGAGTACACCAGGGAATGGATCGCGGGGGTGCCCGTGACAATTTCCCATATGTCTGCTCTATGTTTTCATAATTTTTAAAACGTCTGGATATTTTACATATAACAGTTACAAAGAAAGAAACAAATGTGAAAATCACCATAAAAAACCCACAGATAAAGGTATCTCCACGTCCGCAATGACCCTAACAATAAAACAAAATCATTATAAGCCCACGCGATGAACTGCATAAAAAAATCACTGAAAAATGCATTTCATTCCTTGTCAGGGCAGGAAGTCCGAGGGGGGAGCAGACTGAGGGATCGGAGGATGATGAGGTGACAGACCCAAGCTGGGTTGATAGGCCGGGTGAACACAGTGCTTCTGAGATTGAGGAGAGTCCTCGACGAGAAAAAACTGATATTTTATAGCTCCATAGCTCTATAAATTCTATAGGGCAAAACTGGCTAATGCATGGCCCTCCTTCCCTTCTGGGCCTTGCTGTGCGCTCATAAAAAAAGTGAAGTTCACATGTTAGTGTCTCCACACTCAACGGAAATTGCATAACAAATTTTGTGTTTTCTCTAGAGATGAGCGAACAAACTCTTCCGAGCTTGATGCTCGTTCGAGCATTAGCGTACTCGTAACTGCTCGTTGCTCGGACGAATACTTCGCCCGCTCGAGAAAATGGCATCTTCCGCCGTTTTGTTTTTTGGCGTCCAGAAACAGAGCCAATCACAAGCCAGGAGACTCTGCACTCCACCCAGCATGACGTGGTACCCTTACACGTCGATAGCAGTGGTTGGCTGGCCTGATCAGGTGACCCTGGGATAGACTAGCCGCTGCCCGCGCTGCTCGCATCATTCTCTGCCTGGATGCCGTTAGAGAGAGAGCTGCAGGGATAGCGTTAGGGTGTTATATTAGCTTACTGTTAGGCAGGAGTGAGTCTACAAGAACCCAACAGCCCTTGTTAGGGCTAGAATAGCGTTATATATATATTTTTTTTGTTTGCTTGTGGCTGGGCTTGCTGGCACTAGTAGTGCAGCTAGTACCATATTGTGAGGAATTTGCAGGGAGACTTGCGAACCTTATATTCAGCTCTTAGTGACACACACATCTCAAACACCTAAGTGGGACAATTTATTAGGGGTTTGATTGAATTAGGCACAGTCTGACGATTTATTTTTTTTCAAAACTTAAAGTGACTTAAAATCCAGTTGTTGTGTGCTGTTAGAAACTAGGCACACAAGAACCCAACCGACTTTCTTAGGCCTACAATAGCGTTATATATATATACATATATATTTTGTTGATTTGCTTGTGGCTGGCCTTGCTGGCACTAGTAGTGCAGCTAGTACCATATTGTGAGGAATTTGCAGAGAGACTTGGGAACGTTCTATTTAGCTCTTAGTGACACACACATCTCAAACACCTAAGTGGGACAATTTATTAGGGGTTTGATTGAATTAGGCACAGTCTGCTGATTTTTTTTTTACTTTTATTTTTTTTTATAACTCAAAGTCATCAGGCACAGCACAAAATCCAGTTGTGTGCTTTCAGTGTAGGTTAGAAACTAGCCATAGCAATAGGATAGCATCGTTTTGTAAAAAAAAAAAACACAAAAAAACACAAATAAAACAAAAAAAAATCAAAAAAAATTTACAGTTTACACTTTAATTTTGAAAATGTTGAACCCGAGGGCTAGGGGTAGAGGACGAGGACAAGGGCGTGGACGTGGGCGTCCAACTACTGCAGGGGTCAGAGGCCGTGGTCCTGGGCGGGGTGAGACACCACCTGCTGATGAGGGAGCAGGGGAACGCCGCAGAGCTACACTCCCTAGGTTCATGTCTCAAGTTACTGGGACTCGTGGTAGAGCACTGTTGAGGCCAGAACAATGCGAACAGGTGATGTTGTGGATTGCGGACAATGCTTCTAGCCATTTGTCCACCAGTCAGTCTTCCACGCAGTCCACCCATGTCACCGAAATCAGCACTCCTCCACCTCAGCCTCCTTCCCCCCAGTCTGCCCCCTCCCAGGAAAATTTGGCATTTGAACCGGCATACTCTGAGGAACTGTTTTCTGGACCCTTCCCCGAGTCACAAACCACTTGTCCGGTTGCTGCTGAGCTCTTTTCCGATGCCCAGGTTTTCCACTGGTCGCAGTCTGTGGGTGATGATGACATTGTTGACATAGTGTAAGAAGTGTGTAAAGAGATGTCAGATGATGAGGAGACACGGTTGTCAGTGGTGAATTTGTTGTCAGGGCAGGAAGTCCGAGGGGGGAGCAGACTGAGGGATCGGAGGATGATGAGGTGACAGACCCAAGCTGGGTTGATAGGCCGGGTGAACACAGTGCTTCTGAGATTGAGGAGAGTCCTCGACGAGAACAGGTTGGAAGAGGCAGTGGTGGGGCCAGACGGAGAGGCAGGGCCAGAGCTGGTGCATCAGCGCCAAATGTTTCACATAGTGAAGCTCCCGTGGCGAGGGCTAGATTTTCGGAGGTCTGGAGGTTCTTTAAAGAAACACCGGATGACCGACGGACTGTGGTGTGCAACCTGTGCCACACCAGGATCAGCAGGGGTTCCACCACTACCAGCTTAACCACCACCAGTATGCGCAGGCATATGAATGCTAAACACCACACTCAATGGAACCAAGGCCGTTCACGTCTGGCCGGGCACACTACTGCTCCTTCCCCTGTATCATCTGCTACCTCTGCTAGTCAGCCCCCTGCCCAGGACCCTGGCCCAAACACCTCCCGTGCGAAAACCACACCTTCGCCTCCACAATCCTCCACAGCATCTACCAATGTCTCCATGCACAGCGTTCCCCAGACGCTGGAGCGCAAGAGGAAGTACAGTGCAACCCACCCACACGCCCAAGCCCTCAACGTCCACATCTCCAAACTACTTAGCCTGGAGATGCTGCCCTATAGGCTGGTAGAGACCGAGGCCTTTCGCCAACCTCATGGCGGCGGCCGCCCCTCGGTATTCGGTCCCCAGCCGCCACTACTTTTCCTGATGTGCCGTCCCAGCCCTGCAACAGCACGTGTCAGACAACATCATCCGTGCCCTGACCAACGCCATTTCTGACAAGGTCCACCTGACCACGGACACGTGGACGAGTGCTGCCGGGCAGGGCCACTATATATCGCTGATGGCACATTGGGTTAACTTGGTGGAGGCTGGGACCGAGTCTGACCGTGCAGCTGGTCATATACTGCCGACGCCGAGGATTGCGGGGCCTACCTCGGTCCAGGTCTCTCAGGCCTACTATGCCTCCTCCTCCTCCCACCCCTCCTCCACCTCCTCCTCTGAATTACCATCCGTGAACATGGCGCCATCAGTCGGTAGCTCTAGGCACAGCAGCAGTGCCGTCGCTAAGCGTCAGCAGGCGGTGCTCAAACTGCTGAGCCTAGGCTATAAAAGGCACACCGCCCAAGGGCTATTACAGGGCATCACGGCGCAGACTGATCTGTGGCTGGCACCGCTGAACCTGAAGCCAGGCATGGTTGTGTGTGACAACGGCCGTAACTTGGGGGCGGCTCTGCAACTCGGCAGACTGACACATGTGCCATGCCTGGCCCATGTGTTAAATCTCATAGTTCAGCGGTTCCTCAAGACATACCCCAATCTGTCTGATTTGCTCAGGAAGGTGCGCCGCATCTGTGCGCATTTCAGGAAGTCCAGCACAGATGCTGCTACTCTCAGGGCAGCGCAGCACCGCCTCCAACTGCCCGCTCGCCGACTTTTGTGCAACGTGCCCACGAGGTGGAATTCAACATTAACCATGTTATCCAGAGTTTACCAGCAGCGCAGAGCAATTGTAGATTGCCAGATGTCAGAACTGCTAGTCAGGTCAGTCAGCTTCCTCAAGTCTACAATGAGGAGTGGACGTGGATGTCTGATATCTGTCAGGTGCTGAGTAACTTTGAGGAGTCAACTTAGATGGTCAGTGGCGATGCCGCCATCATCAGCCTCACCATCCCGCTGCTTGGCCTGTTGAAAAACTCTCTGGCCAGCATGAAGTCAGACGCTTTGCGCTCGTCACAAGAGACGGGGGAAGAAGATTCCCTTGTTGATAGCCAAAGCACCCTCAGGTCTGTTTCTCAGCGCATATCGGAGGAGGTAGAGGAGGAGGAAGAGGAGAAGAATGTTGGCGAGACAGAACAGGGGGGCATTGCTCAGACCTTCACTGTTCAGCGTGTATGGGCAGAAGAAGAGGAGTTGGAGGAGTTGGAGGAGGAGGAGATAGACAGTCAGGCCAGTGAGGGGTGTGAATTCTTGTGAGTTGGGACTCTGGCGCATATGGCAGATTTCATGCTAGGCTGACTATCCCGTGACCCTCGCGTTCAAAGAATTTATTCCAGCATCGATTACTGGGTATTCACTCTCCTGGACCCACGGTACAAGCAAAATCTTTACACTCTCATCCCTGGAGAGGAAAGGAGTGTGAGAATGCATGAATACCAGGAGGCCCTGGTGCAGAAGCTGAAACAGTATTTCCCTTCTGATAGCGCTAGCGGCAGAGGGCGTACTTCTGCGGGATAAGTAGCAAGGGAGAGTAGGCGAGCAGGCAGCTTGTCCAGCACTGGCAGGGGTACGCTTTACAAGGCCTTTGCCAGTTTTATATCACCCCAGCAAGACACTGTCACATGTCCACAGTCTCGGCAGAGTAGGGCTGATCTTTACAGAAAGATGGTGAGCGAGTACGTAGCTGACCATACCATCGTCCTAAAAGATCACACAGCTCCCTACAACTACTGTGTGGCACAAACTGGCGCTGTACGCCTTGGAGGTTCTTGCCTGCCCTGCCGCTAGCGTGTTGTCTGAGCGGGTTTTCAGTGCAGCTGGTGGCATCATCACTGATAAGCGTACACGCCTGTCGACTGACAGCGCTGACAGGCAGACGCTTATCAAGATGAATAAAGCCTGGATTTCTCAGGATTTCCATTCTCCACCAGGTGAACCAGAATAATGTATGCACTCCACTTCCTCATTTTCCTCCTTCTCCTCCCATTTGTACACTAAAGCAGAGGAAACTGCTATTTTTTGCTAGGGCCAACTGGCTCTAGCTATAGTACTCTATGTATTTAATTTTTCTGGAGGGCCACCTACCTGCTCCTCTGGTTTGAAAACTTTTTTGGACTGCCACATACAGGCACTATCCAAATTTAATTGTCTCCATAGCAGCCTCCACACGTCGTCTTTATAGCTGCCTCCACACGTTGTCTCCATTGCTACCTCCACACATCATCTCCATAGCTGCCTCCCAAAGTCGTCCATATAGCTGCCTCCATACATCGTGTCAGGCAGAATTTTGGGTTATTTTCATGGCTTCCACATCAAACTTGTTAACTTTGTTGCCACCCTGCTGTGTTATCCACAAAATATACTGGCAAACTTTTATCATTTACCGATATTATTTTAGCACTTCTTGCGCACCTGTTTACATTCCCCTCACCCGCCATAACCCAAACTTATAAGAACACTACTACACTTGATCTTATACAAAAGGTTCTTAGAAGTGCTGTTTGGGGAGGAGCCAAGAGACAGGGGCTTGGACAGGTGAAAGCTCGCCTGGCAGCGAACCGCCAGCTCCATCCCAAGATCCAACTAACATAGTTTTAACTGCAGCACCTTTAATCTACTACTACTTTACTGCCTCCATACATCGTCCCCTTATCAAACGAGCTGTGTCAGGCAGAATTTTCGGGTGTTTCACCAGATACATAATGGAACTCGGCCCATCTGTCGCCGCCATGCTGGAGACCGGAAGTTGCAATCATAGCAGCGCAATATGGATGCCCCATACTGTCGCTCTTAATCATGGAACCATTTCCGAAAAAACAATTAAAAATAGAACCACTATGCTATTCCATTATTCCTAGGTGAAATATTCAAACGACCCCACCTGCTTTGAAAATTATAATTTTTTCAAAGTAAACGCTTCTGGCCCCCAGGCCCATTTTGGGTGGGGAGGAGCCGAGAGACAGGGGCTTGGAGAGGCGAAAGCTCGTCTGGCAGCGGACCGCCAGCTCCACCCCAAGATTAGGCAGCCTCAGAAGCATCTATGCATACTGCCCCTGCTGTTTCCTGTCCATTTTGCCTCCACGATCCTCCACAGCATCCACCAATGTCTCCATGCGCAACTTTCGACTCTCTATACCCCAGATGCTGGAGCACGAGAGGATATACAGCACATCATCCCCTTATCAAACGAGCTGTGTCAGGCAGAATTTTCAGGTGTTTCACTAGATACATAATGGAACTCGGCCCATCCGCCATGCTGGAGACCTGAAGTTGCAATCATAGCAGCAATATGGATGCCCCATACTGTCACTCTTAATCATGGAAGTCGTCTCCATGGCTGCCTCCACATGTCGTCCCCTTATCAAACGAGCTGTGTCAGGCTCATTTTTCGGGTGTTTCACCAGATACGTTATGAAAATTGGTCACTATGTTGCCACCATGCTGTGTTATCGACTAAATATACCGTCAACCTTTTGTTGACATAGGAAATCATTTCAGCCCTTCTTGCTCACCTCCTTTGGTTCCTCTCTGCCACCCATTGGTTGGAAGCCTGAGTCCATTTAGGGTATGTCGCCATGACACTCTCTAGCCTGCCGCTGCCTCTGCATGCCGTCCCCTATAGTGTCAGGGTCAATTATTGGATGTTTTAGCTGCTATCTAGCCTCATTCGGTCACTCTGCCATGGCCATGCTGTTGCCCATATTTTTGGCATAATGGTGCGATTAAGCAGCCTCGGAGGCATCCATGCATGCTGCCCCTGCTGTTTCCTGTCCATTTCCGTGGTGTTTACATCATTTTCTGAGGTTCCCAGGTGTTTGGCCAAGCTTCCCTGTGGAGACCCTTGGTCCCCTTGAAAAATGCTCGAGTCTCCCATTGACTTCAATGGGGTTCCTTATTCGAGACGAGCACTCGAGCATTGGGAAAAGTTTGTCTTGAATAACGAGCACCCGAGCATTTTAGTGCTCGCTCATCTCTAGTTTTCTCTTTTTATCTATTGTTAATTTGCAAATTTTAGTGCTAAATGTATTGACAAAATGGGGTCATTCTAAATTTCACCTCCATTTGTTTTAATTACTATGAAGATCCCAAAGGGTTAAAAAAAAACTCTTTAAAAAAAAATCTTAAAGCTGTTTCTGTTCCCCACTTCCGGGAATGAATTTAATCCAGCGGCTCCCATCATTCCCCGCCGGATCTTCAAGCCATTTCCCTGAAGAGAAACCATGCATGTATCCTGCGTTCCTGTGTAGTCCTAGTGTGCCTTCCTGTGCTGTTCTCCTGATGTCACCCCAGGTACAGATTGTCTCCTGCTTACAACCTTGGCTGCCACCGCGGGCTAGTCACCCCTGTGAAACGACCTGGTGGTACCCCGCCGCAGCAAGACCATCCCCCTTTGAGGCATGCTCTGGTGAATTAGACTCCAGTCCCACGTTGTTGGCTAGTACCATCTCCTGCAGTGATCCAGAGGGTCCACAGACTCACAGCCCTGACAGTTAGATCCGGCCATGGACCCTGCCAAGGAGCCACATCAGATACTGTCGCCCATCAGTCGCAGCAGATTGCTGCCCAAGGAGAAATTTTAGGCCAAGCCGCTTACGCTCTCCAACAGCTGCTTGACTCTAGCCTCAGCATCAGGCCCCTGTGACTTCTTAGCAGAGACGGCGCTCGCATGATTACTGTGACGTTTCGGAGGTCACGCCTCCTTCCTAAGACATGTCTGAGGAAGGAGGCGTGACCTCTGAAACGTCACAGTAATTATGCGAGCGCCGTCTCTGCTAAGAAGTGACTGATGATAAGACCTGTTCTTCTGTTGAATTAAAAACTGTGAGATTTCTCTACAAGCCACGGTACAGTGAAACTCAGAAGTGGAAATTGCATTTTTGCAACCCGTGTAATAACAAAGGACTACATTTAGAGGTATACCATCAGAAGTTATTTATAAAGAAAAAACTTTTTTCTACGTACTGTATTTTTGTAACTAATGTGTTAACAAGAACTATATAAAGCAAAGATATTTTATAAGAAAATTATTCTCAGTGGTTCGTTCTTTTCCTTCCCCTCAAGTCACCCCTGGTCATTTCTTCAGTAGGGGGTTAGCTTCTTTACAATCCTGTCCGGTACTGCACAGAACCTATCCGTCTTCAAGTTGGAGTCCTACACCAAGAAAGACTGGTCTTTTATGTCCTGCCTCGCTCCACATCAGCTCTTATTCTGGGTCTTGCTTTGCTTCAACTCCATGCTCCGGTCCTCAATTGGAAGAGTGGTGAGATCCTGCGTTGGGGCCCTGAATGCCAATCTTGATGCATGGTGGCACCACTTCCAGTCCTGACCTCTTCTGTGTCTTCTAAGTCTATGAAGGGTCTGCTAGCTTGTTACCAGCTTGTTACAATTTGCAGATGTTTTCTCTAAAAAACAAGCCGAGACTTTGCCACCGTATCGTTTCTATGATTGCCCTATGGATCTCCTTCTTGGTGCCACTCTATTCGCTTTCTGTTGCATGTCGAAATACATCAAGGAGAACCTGCAGAGGGGTTTCATACATCAGTCCTCCTCTCCAGCTGGCGCAGATTTCTTCTTTGTCACCAAAAAGGACGGTTCCTTATGTCCCTGTATAGACTATCATGGGCTGAACAAGATCACGGTTAAAAAACGCTACCCCCTGCAGTTGATTACGGAACTCTTTGCCTATACGGTTTCAGGGTGTTCTCTAAGCTGGATCTCTGTGGTGCTTACAATCTCATTCGAATCTGCAAAGGTGACGAGTGGAATAAGGTGTTTTATACCCATGACGGGCACTTTGAATATTTAGTCTTGCCCTTTGGACTGTTTAATGCCTCTGCATTACACAGTCCTTTTAGGAATTTGTTAATTACATTTTCCGGGACCTTCTTTATACGTGTCTCATGGTCTACCTTGATGACATCTCGGTGTACTCTCCAGACCTTGAATCCCACCAGACACATGTACATCTAGTTCTTGGTCGACTTTGTGCCAATCATCTCTACGCCAAGCTGGAAAAATGCCAGTTTCACCAGCAAAGCCTTCCATTCCTCAGTTATATAATTTTCGACAGAGGCCTCCAGATGGACCCTGCAAAATTGTCTGCAGTTCTTCAGTGGCCACGTCCAGAAGGCCTCTCAAGCCATATAGAGGTTCATGGGTTTTGCAAACTATTATCGACAGTTTATTCTGCATTTCTCCATTCTGGTGTCTTCCATCGTGCCACTCACCAAGAAGGGTGCCAATCCACGTGCCTGGTCTCCTACAGCTGAAGAGGCCTTCTCCAAGTTGAAGTCCACTTTTGCCTTGGCTCCAGTACTCAATAGGCCTGATACGAACAAATCCTTTCATCTTGAGGTGGATGCGTCCTCCGTAGGAGCGGTGAGCGGTGCTCACCCAGAAAGGGCCCAAGGGCCAAACTTCCACATGCAGCATCTTTTCCAAGACCTTTTCTCCAGCTGAGAGAAATTATTTGGTTGGAGACAGAGAGCTGTTGGCCATCAAACTTGCTCTGGAAGAATGGCAGTATCTTCTGGAAGGAGCTCCAGACAGCCCAGCGCCCGAATCCCAGGCAATCCCGGTGGTCATTGTTCTTCTCCCGCTTCTCCCTGATTCATTTTGTCCAGCTGACAAGAATTTCAAGGCTAATGCCCTGTCCCGTGCTTCGGATGTTGTTGGAGAAGAACCGGCTCCTTGGCACATAACCAGCTTGTTGTTGCAGCTCTGGTGGATCTTCGGCAGCTACCTCCCGGCAAGACATATGTTAGACTTGCTCTATGGAAGAGGATTCTGTCTTGGGGACATTCTTCTCGTGTGGCTGGGCACCCTGGGGTGCAACGCACCGTGGCCCTCAACTCCCGCTACTACTGGGGGCCAGACTTGATCAAAGATGTTCGGGAGTTTGTGGGATCCTGCTCCTTCTGTGCCCGCAACAAAGCCTCTCGTCTCAAAACGGCTGGACTGTTACTTCCGTTGTCGATACCCAGTCGCCCGTGGTCCCACGTGGCAATGGATTTTGTTACCGATCTGCCTGTCTCCTCGGGCAGTACTGTTATCTGGGTGGTGACGGACCGGTTTTCTAAACAGTCCTATTTTGTTCCCCTTCCAGGTCTTCTGTCTTCCCCACGGCTTTCCAGTTCGTTCTTACGGCTACATGGTCTTCCGCTACACATCGTGTCCAATGGAGGAGTCCAGTTTGTGTCCAAATTCTGGCGTTCCTTGTCTTACCAGCTGCAGGTCAACCTTGACTTTTGTTCTGCTTACCACCTTCAGTCGAATGGTCAAGTAGAGAGGGTGAACCAGACTTTGGGCTAACATCTCAGCCACTTCATCTCAGCCCATCAAGGCAACTGGGCTGACCTTGGGCTGAGTTCTCCTACAATTCCCTGGACTCGGGGTCTACTGGCTCAGCTCTGTTCTTTGTGGTCTCGCCCTCCTCCATTCGGGACCAGACCGGCCAGTCCCTTCTACGAGCTACAGACCATACCAAGACCCAGGCTGATAAGAAACATCAAGCTCCTCCTGTCTTCTCTCCTGGTGACAAAGTATGGTTACCCTCCAGATATGACTGGCTTAAGATACCCAGCTACAAACTTGGTCCCCAGTTTCTTGGTCTCTTTGAGGTAATCAAGCACATCAATCAAGTGGCCTACAAGCTCCGTCTTCCTCCTTCTATGTGCATTCCTAACTCCTTCCATGTCTCCCACCTAAAGCCGGTCGTCTTGAACCGCTTCTCCCAGCAATCCCTTCCTCCTGCTCCTGAGGCGGATTCCCCAGATGTCTATGAAGTTAAGGAGGTTCTAGACATGAAGATCGTGAGGGGTAAGTGGTTCTTTCTTGTAGACTGGAAGGTGTTCGGGCCTGAGGAGAAATCCTAGGAGCCCGAAGAGAACATTTTGGATCGGACTCTCCTCCAAAGTTTTCATGGGACCAAGAAGAAGAGGGAGAGGCCGAAGGGGGGTACTGTCACGGGCACCCCCGCGATCCATTCGTGACCCTGTCCGCTGCCGCTGCCCCGCCCCCATGGACTTACCTCTCCATGCTCCTCTCCAGATTAGGCCCCAGATTAGCGCAGAGGTGATTCCACTTCCGGGAATGTATTTAATCTTCAAGCCATTTCCCTGAAGAGAAAGCCCTCCTGTGTATCCTGCGTTCCTGTGTATCCTGCGTTCCTGTCCTGTGTCCCAGTCCGTTTCTGTGTTCCTGCTTCTGTGTTTCCTGGCGTGAATTCTAGTGTGCCTTCTTGTGCTGTTCTCCTGCTGTCACCCTGGGTACAGACCGTCTCCTGCATTACTACCTTGGCTACCACCGCGGGCTAATCGTACCTGTGGAACAACCTGGTGGTATCCCGCCGCAGCAAGACCATCCCACTTTGCGACAGGCTCTGTTGAAGACCGGGTCCCAGGTGTCGGCTGGTTCCATCTCCCACGGTGGTCCAGAGGGTCCACAGACTCACAACCCTGACATAAATGTTACTTAGTAACTAATTTAAGTTGTGAAATTATCTGTCTGAAAAATAGATAATTTCCAATTTTGAAAATGGTAAATTAATTTGTTTTAAAAATTAATGCAAAACTTATCAACCAAAATCTACCAACAAGAAGTACAACAAACAACAACAACAAGTAAAACAAACTCAAAATCACTTTTATGAGTCAAAGCATTCCAAAGTTATAACCCTATAACTGACGCATGTCAGATAACACAAAAGTGGGTTGCTATTAACTGGTTGCGGCCCAAGGGGTTAAAGTCGTTATTATACTATGCTTAGAGGTTGGACAAGGTGCGGTGCAATCGGCATTGTTCTTTCTCTAGTCCAAACGTTGGGCCTGTACCACTACCACATCACCATCTAATAGATTCCCTCACAAACTACTCTTTTCTTTCAGCCACCTGCTTTTATTGTGATGAGATTTACACTGGAAACCTGCAGCCCTGACAATGTGCAAGAAACAAAACACTACGAGACAGCTGAAATAATGAGGTATATAGAACAGTCTACAGTGAGTGCAGAACCTAAGGATGGAAGCAAAGAAAATGGGGGTTTTCTTGGACAAGTCGTAGATGGCTATTGGAACTCCCTCTAGGTGTCGGTTGAAGGTACCATGTAAGGTGGTCTTTCCATACTAAACATGTGTGGTATTAAGCAATGTCCTATCATTTGTTCCCCTCTCTAAGAGCTTATAAACGCGACAAGAAAATTAGAAAATATGTCTGGCACACGACCTATCTCACTAATACCACAACACCGCTCTGTCCATCCAGCCTGCCCGCTAACCCACGTCACTAGCCGCAGGTTCGTAGTGTCAGCACATGTGCATGGGGTGCATGGAAGGCGGAAGCCTGCTGGTCTTGGTATCGATGTTTGCGGTGACAGGTTCCCTTTAAAGGTATTCATAGTCATATGAATTTACAATGCATTGAGTTTACACTTGTACCCAGCAACTAACAACATCTGGTTATAACACAGTAAATGCTACAAAACATGTGATGATAGTTACTGATGACAAGCGTTTAGGTTTATAATGCATTTACATTCTCAGTAGTAGCTCCTCCCCGCTGCATTTCAATTGCATTTCTAAAAAATAATTCAAATGCAACATTGAGCATGGCCTAAGCTTTCAGTTTATGGTCTCAATGGTTCTACCCGGCAGAAGCAGTTTTTTTACCAGTTGCACATGTGGGATATGAGAAGTACAGCTGTTGGCAGAATGGTTACGTGGTCTTAGGTGTGAGGTTGCAAGTGAGAAATATCTATGTTTTGTTAGATATCATGCACAATTTTTCATATAAATTTACCAGATGTAAAATCATGAAATCCATCAAATGTGGTATTTTCACAGCTATTAAACCCAAAAAGTAATGCCTTTATGGAGACAGGCAGCTCTATTACTATGGACTGTGAGGCTGTGTTCACACATTCCATCTTAATTGCATTTCAAAACTCAAACCAGCCAGAACACAGAGGGGCTCTGCGCTTTAATAACATGTAAAACAGCAGGCGCTTGTTACTGATTGCATTCTTTGCTGTTGAAACGCTTGTACGATTGGGCGCAGCAGCTCTTCCTTCCGCCTGGATCGTATTTTGAAACGCAATACAGATGGAACATGTGAACGCAGCCCAGAAAATATTTTTAAAACCGTCAATCACTAACACGTAACATTACAGATCTTTTACAGGACAAACACATGTCAACAGACCCCCAACCTGCAGACAACTGGTGGAACACCTGGAGACATGTGAGGACAGACCTTACCATGTTTTTGGTGACTTAGCGGACAGCAGACATGACAATCCTTCATGTTAATATAAATCTGAAAATAATCTGCAGATCTTAACTTGCACCAAATAAATCTGGCGTGTACATGAGAAAACCTGGATCTAGAATGTTTTGGGATTCATTTAGATGTAGCCCCGGCATCCGGCCTGACACAATAAGGAATGGAGGATGTGCACCAAAATATACATATTATGGTTCACATTGTACAACATATGTACATAACAGTGCACATCTTCCAAAGTACACAGGATGAATCAGCAGCTCAGGTAAGAAATGTCAGGAGAGAGATAGGGGGCAGCAGTACAACAGGACTAGGGATCTCTCATCTATAATTCCTGCTTTGTACTTCCCCCCATGTAGTCAGCAACTACAGGGACAGATCTGTGTAAGTGTATAAATATGTATATTTTCTGAGGGGGTAGAGGGCCCCATTCAGGAGTCTGCCCTGCCTCTCCTAGTTATGCCACTGCTCAAAATTAGCTGAAAAGAGCAGTGGATAGGGCTTAACTTATTAGGTGGGAGAACCCCTTTAACTTGAGACAACCCCTTTTATGTGGATACCTATTTATTATGGGAATTACAGCTTTCATACTTATTGATCTATTAATAATTAAATAATAATTCCTTCATTTACGCACACAGACTACGCAGCCCTGCAGAGAGCTTGCCAAATTGATCTATATTGTAAGCTTCCAGCTTCTAATAACTTACTACAAATGAAAATTTAAATGAAAATTTAAATTTTCTAATTGCATGTTTTAAAGGAGAAATAATCCTTCCTCTAAGTTTAGATCATGCACAGCAGGCCCTGTCTATCCTGGCAAGAAGCATCATCATCTCATTTCTTTTCTACTGAGCCATACATGGCACTTTCTTGCTGAGCTCTGCACTGTTTCCACAATGTTTTTAATTATTTAATATAGTTTGAATGCAATTACAGAGCAAAAGTGACCTTGTCTTTTTATTAGTATCAGGCTGCATTAGCATAAAACAAATTTATTTATCGATTGCAGTATAGCTGGATCAGATCATGTCTCGCAGCACCACAAGTTCAATTAAATATACATTTTATTGGCTCAACTAAAGTATAAAAATACATTTGCATTGCAAAGTATACAGGAAGCTATACCCTGGGAAGCTGAGGAAAATATCAGCAATATTTAATTGTTCATTTGCAAATATTACAAATCTGTACATCAGCAAATACAAACCAAAACCAAATCCCCAGGATCCAAATAACAATATAGAGGGAAATTTCTGACACTGTACGTAAGACACTGTCTGCATTACTAAAGTCAGTGTTGGTCAGGGGTTACTTGGGTCCACCATGTAAGATAATTTTAGGGATGCACATTCCATCAAGCCCTCTAAATGAACTTGAGTAGCCCCCAGATTTCTTTCTTTCATTATTCAGGCACATGACATGTCATTTTAATGGACCATGCACCCGTTCTTAAATCAATGGCTCTTTTCAGACTTGCATTTTTTTTTCACGCACACACGCGCGTTTAAATCTCGACATGCTCTACTTTTGCAAGTCACGCGCTTGAAAAACGCACCATACAAGTCTATGGAGATGCATCAAAAACGCATCGCACTCTGAGACACTTGCAAGTGCAATGCGTTTTTCACACATCAATTGCCATAGAAAAGATAGAGCTCAGCCCTGAGTCCATTTCACGCGCATTTTCTGCGCGTGAAAAACGCATTGAAATTGCATTGAAAACGCGCATGAAAAACTGAACAAACTCTGACTGAAAACTGATTGAACTCTGATGCAAAATGTGCGTTTTTCACTGACCAAACCCTGATCGCACCCTGATCAAACTCTGACGTGACCTGCAACGCAAGTGTGGAAGGGGCTTTAGTAGTGCATGTCCTAGTTAGATCTGTTTTTCTCAGATCACTCAAAGACAGCGAAAAACAGATGTTAGGCCCCTTTCACACATATACACACGTATTTAAACGGCCGTGTGCAAACTGTATCGTACCATTTTCATACCGGTAGCACTTGGCCATATTCACTACATTGAGCAATATGGTCATCCATTTTAATGGGTGTGGGGGAGATGTATAAATATGTGTTGCTCATGGTTGTGCATGGATTGCTGACACATAAACGTAGAGTATCCAGGGAGACCAGGAACTGTGGGAGGACCATCCAGTTAAGACTTGTTGATGCAGAGGTGGAGGGAAGTAGTGCGCAGGAGGCTACACAGGTGGTTACAGGAGGGGGCTGGAGGACAAGAACTGCTGGAGGACAGGAGGAGACTGGAGGACAGGGGGTCACAGGAAGAGGAGGATGGAGGACAGGGAGCCACAGTATGAGGAAGATGGAGGACAGGAGGCCACAGTATGAGGAGGATGCAGGACCGAGGGCCACAATATGGGGAACATCGAGGACAACGGGCCACAATACAAGGATGATGGAGGAAAGGAGGCTACAATATGTGAGAAGGGGTGTAGTAGTACAGAAAGTATTAGGTATAAGTTTGGGGAGTCAAACAAAAGTTGAAAACCAAATGTAAATGTTTTTGGGCCGTTTTTAGTTAGTGCGTTTTCACATCGTTAAAAAAACGCATCCTGTTTTTTTTTAAATGCATCCGTTTTTTGAAAATGCATGCGTTTTTGTCAGTTTTTCCGAAATTGCGCAATAAAAATGGACAAAAATGCAGGCGTTTTCAAAAACCGGTAAGTAAGGAGGTATGGCACAGCATAGGAACCTGTCATCAGCTTAAAATCACATTCCTGGTGACAGGTTAGCTTTATGGAACTTGTGTTTACTAATTGATCAACTACAAAAAGCATTGTAAATGTGTTGTTAACGCACGTGTTAACATATTAATGCATGCATTAACATCTAGGCAAATCACCTCCACGCATGTGTTTTGTTAACGTATGAGTTAACATTGCATTAACAAATGTAAATAGTAATGTAATTAGGCAATCACCTCTCCTCAGCTGTTGTAATGCGTTTAAACGCAATGAAAATATAACCAAAGTGCAACTTGTGAATGGGCCCTGACTGGGGTGGGCAGGGCGGACCAAGGAGAGGAGCTACCTCCTCACATGCCGTGCAGAAGAAGAGAAGCATGTGAGGAGGTAGCAGGGGCTAATCTCGCCTCCTACTGGCCCCAATGCTACAGCTGCTTACAGCTCTAACGCACAGGTCCTGGAGGATGCGGGACATTGCGATTTAGGCCGCGGTCACACGATCCGCTAGGCGTCCGTTCATAACGCGACGCTAGCGCACAGGGGGCGGTCCTCGGCCCGAAGCACATGCGTTAACAGGGAAACGCATGCGATCGGCTTATCAATCGCATGCGTTTCCCTGTTAACGCATGTGCGGTCGGGCCGAGGACCGCCCCCTGTGCGCTAGCGTCGCGTTATGAACGGACGCCTAGCGGATCGTGTGACCGCGGCCTTAGAGAGGGGCAGCCCTTGGACGGCAGGACAGTGCCCAAAAACAGGGACTGTCCCACCGAATCTGGGACGTTTGAGAGGTATGCAGTACGGCCTTTGGTGCTGGAGGAGATACAGGGGAATAACTGGAAGTAGGCTCCATTCACTGTATGGTGGTCATGCCAGAAAATGACAGCCCTGCTACTATTCAAATGAACATGAGCTGAGCTCCAGTACTCCCACTGGGCATTCTGCCTCCAGTGATTTCCTGGAATTGCAGGTTTGTGCACAGACTAGGTGTGTGTGTGGTTTTCACATCTGTTTTCTTTTAAGATAATCAGGTCCTATTTGAGGTGGGAACCTACGCACCATATAGTCAGAAAAGTGTCATGGTACAACAGTACTGTGCAGAAGATTCCCAGCCACTTCATGATAACCACCGCTTGGGACCTACATGTCGCCATGTTGGGGGATCTTCAGTATGAGGACCCCCTAATCGATCCTAGGAACGACGAGGAACAGGTAAGTAGGCCTAAGAGTGAAGACACGCGTGGCGTTTTTAGCCCCCTGTGCGCTAGCGTCGCATTATGAAAGCAACGCTAGTGGAACGTGTGAAGGCGCCCTTAGGCCGCGGTCACACATACCGCTAGGCGTCCGTCATAACGCAACGCTAGCGCACAGGGGGAGGTCCTCGGCCCGAACGCACATGTGTTTTCAGGGAAACGCGTGCGATTGATAAGCCGATTGAGCCGAGGACTTCCCCCTGTGCGCTAGCGTCGCGTTATGAACGGACGCCTAGCGGTACTTGCATCAATAAACCAAAATTATAAACCAAAACTTGTATTCCCGTATCACTTAGAGCATTACATAAGGAAGGCAGGTGGAGCAGCTGACAATATTATCTAGGCGTATAGGTTATACAAAAATTATCCCAGGTGGACCAAACCATGTAAAATTTATCCATATGGTTATTAATTTGCGCTGTCAAGTGTTCCATCAATCGTATGTCCTTAATTCGATTGTATAAGTCTAGAGCAGAGGGTGGAGCAGGCTTTTTCCAGAACAGGGATATTAGGCACTTGGCAACTGTGAGTATATGAAGGAGCAGTCTGGCGCTTGGACCCCTAAGGGCGCGTTCACACGTTGCGTTTTGACCTGCATTTTCATTGCGTTTGAAACGCATATACAACAGCTGAGGAGGGGTGATTTGCCTAATTACATCACTATTAACATTTCCGTTTACAAAACGCATCATAAATGCGATGTTAACGCATGTGTTACCATTGCGTTTACAAACATAAACGGTAAGGTAATTAGGCAAATCACCTCTCATCAGCTGTTGTATATGCGTTTCAAACGCAATGAAAATGCGACCAAAACGCAACGTGTGAACGCGCCCTCAGCCACGCCACACCTCCAACACACATTCGGGATATCAGTGTTGAATTTGTGGAGCAACTCTGGTGTGTGATACCAATTCATTAGGATTTTCATTTGGTTTTCCTTGTAGAGGATGTTAACAGAAGCTTTCCTTGCTCTAGACCAAATTATTGCCCTGGAGTATTTGGTGCCCACCCATGATTCCCACTTATCCATGTATTTGTGTGACACTTGGTCCGGAGTCCCTGGGGTATTAAGGAGTCCATAGATATTAGGAGATTAGGCACAAATCAGCTCAAAAGGGGTAGGTTGTGGTGCTAGATCCGAGCCTAAGGTAGTTGTAATGTAACGTCTAATTTGCCTCAAGCTCCCGTAGGGGTAAATTAAACAAAACACAACTGTTAACTTAAGGTTTGTAAAAGTAAGTGTTAACAGCTGTTTATTTAGGCAAATCTCTCTTCAGCTGTTGCAATGCTTTTTTAAACTCGTGCGTTAAACGCGACGTGTGACCGCACCCTAAAAGCTTGCATACGGGAACTAACATAATAGATTTTGCGTAGTAACCAGCAAAACGTGTTGATAGAGCGATATTATCGGTTATGTGAATAAGCACTATAGCTTGGTAATGCAGTTCCTCTAATTATTAGCCAACATTACAGTACAAGAAGGCTACATTCACATTCGCCGCTCACCCCCGCCACTCTCCATAGCCTAACATAGAGTTCGATGCTGTATTCCGTTGAAAGATGTCCTATCTTTCTACGGGGTACGGTGTTGGACAGCGCAGTGAGACCAGGCGATGTATGGGGGAAGTATATATGTTGACTGTATATACGTCCCCCATATGTTCGTGCGCTGAGGATTTCTCTACAATCCCAGCCATGCCATGCTTTAGATTGATCAGTGAATGCATGTGATTGTTGTAGCCATCTTCATATTACTGCTAATTATATAATTCACCCCAACAGATCTCACTGCAAACTTGTATTCTCATTGATAATAAAGAAATCTGCATTGTGCTCTTCCTCCATTATTTCTCCTGAAAATGTAAAGATTTGACAATATAAATAAATTAAAGGGGTTGTCCACTTCCAACAAAAAATTGATAAATTGTGTAAGGAAAAGTTATAACATTTCCTGGTATACTTTTTTTTATATCAATCCCTGATTGGTTTCTCGATCTGCTTGCTGTTTTTCTATAGAAAGCTTCTGTGTGTACTTCCAGAGGATAGAAATCTGTCCATTGTCGTGTGATGGACGATGCAGGTGCCCAAGCCGTTATATATCACACGGCTCTGATAGCTCTGTGTGATAGTAACGATATAGTTCCAGCGCGGCTGTTTGGCCGGCAGAGGGAACGTCCCCTTGCGTTATATATCTAAAAGCCTGTGGGATCATGCCACCATACGACTACACACATTCCTGTGAAACAGGACAGACCTCTAATCCATCTCTCATGACTGCCTTATTTACACTCTTGCTATGAGGGGGATGCCACACATGGCGTTTTTAAGCAGTCCATAAAAAAACAGATGCTTTTTTAAAAAAATGATGCATTTTTAACGCATGCAATTTTAACGGATTCAAAAACGGTTTCAAAACGCCATGTGTGGCATCACCCCAAGGCTCTATTCACACCTGCTTGAGGATGGATGCAGAATCTATCCTATTCCCTGAGGCCAGATTGCCATGTAGCGTTTTGTTGCATTTTTAAATGTATACAAATTGCAAGTGGGAAGGGGTTTGGCCAAAACACATATGCCCCACCCCCTGCCACTTGCGTTTTGGATGCGTTTATAAACGCAACAAAAACACCACATGGGAATCCACCCTGATGGATCCCACTGACTTTAATAGACTGTCATGGTCAGTTGTTGTACTGAAGACTTGTAGTAATGATAAAGCAAGCAGGAGATTCACTGACTGCAAGCAAAGATCTCGAAATGGAAGAGAATGAACACTATGGGGCAAATATATAAAATCTTTAGAATGGACTTGATTCATGTTCTTCAGGGCAGTATATAAGTTGAGGAATGGCTGAGGTTTCGTGTTTATTATGATATATTCGCGGAGGATGTACTAATAATACAGTTGTTAATATCTCCATGGTAACGCTCTTGTGTACAGGAAGTTCTCAGCGTGTCGCGAGTGTTGTGGTGGGCGGTGACGTGAGCTCATGTGACGTCTAGTGGGCGGTGACATGAAGTCAGTTGACTGGGAGGGGGCGGTTGGAAGATGGCGGGCGGTTTGAGAGCGGGAGGGGCGCGAGGCTGGAGGAGTTGAGGAGCCCGTGGCAGACGACCATGGAGCACATCTCCACCCCAAAGGTGAGGGGCACTTGTGGCTGCGGGGTCACGTGACTCTGAGGTGCGGCTCTGTCCCACCCGTGTGTGTGAACGGGCTCTGATAAAGTTCTGTGGTGGCAGGTGGGCAGTGTCACAGCTAGTGATGCCCTCCTATGCGTGCTCTGAGCATGGGTACTATGCCATTGTTTGGGTTTAGTTCACACACAAGGGTCTTTTTGTACCTTCACCTGAGCACATGGAGTCCTGTCATTTACGTGGGACATTTTCTCTGTAATAATCTAGTATTAGGGCTGTTACATGTACAAGTATAGACGTTCATTTGGAAATCTGCATCTCTCCTGGTGAAGCGCTGTACATAAACCGGATTATGTGATAAAACTGCATGGAAATCCGCACAAAATCTGCGTGTTCCTATTTTGTAACTTTTTTTTTTATTTCTCTGAAAATATCAGAGTTCAACGTTTGCTTCAAAAACGCACGGTAAATCTGCATCAAGATTATTGTCCGGATTTAGGAGAATCCACAATCATTCACCTGCTGGCACTGTAGCAGTTTATAGAGAGGGTTAAAGGGGAGGGTGTTGGGTGGACCGTGATCTTCCTGAAGGCAGGACGGTGCTAGTTCTGCTTCTAGAATGGACAACCCCTACAACAATATTAGCTGTTTTTTCTTCCAAAGGTTTTGCATTGAATATTTCCCATCACATTATGAATAAAATTTGCATGGATTGTTTCGGAGAGCTGCGGGAACAGTGAGGGCAGATGGCGCCACATCGTAAACTTGTGAACACAGACGTATCTTTGGCTACTGCTACAAGGCAACGTTGACCCTGTAGAGTTAAGATAGCAGGTGATGCAAAGCCTAATGTAACTAATAATCCTACTAGGGAAACATTACAAACTGCCCAACAGCCTGGCGGGAGTCGGAAGTCCTTGGTTATGTATTTATTTATTTGGATTTTTGTGGGATTTGGACAGTCCATTTAGTAATGATTAAAGGGGTATCCCCACAAAGACGAGATTCTTAAATATTCTCGGGATGACAATAGCTTATTCTCTAATTCAATGTTAATAACAAAAATACAGCATTTCACAGATATAATTCCAATCCTATCAGTCCTGGTGTACACAACTTAGGTTGCCGCGGGATGCGACAGTTAATCTTGGGGTCGGGAAGATATTGTTCTCCTGTCTTGAGGCTCCTCTCTGCACATCAGCACCCACCCTTGCATTCCAAGACGAATTCACACAGACCACACGCACATACAGATACAGCGTGAGGCGGGTAAAGCTACAAGCTACAGATAGATAAGGTCTTTATCCAGAGGAGGTGGAGGGAGACACATCCCTCTGACAGTATATGTTATGGCTGATATGTAGCAGGCTAAGAATGTAATTGTGCATTATATGCATCTCATCTCCTTCTATGTGTCAGATATTAGTGAATGTTCAGAAGCTAAACGAAAGTGTAGATAAACCCTGTATCCTGATAATCTAAGCACATTGTCGGCACACATCATCTTACACAGCAATAGAGAGATCATAATGGGGCACATTTACTTACCCGTCCAGAGGAGTCCACCGAAACTGCATTGTCTGATGATGTCCGCGACTCATTAAAATCGTGAGCCCGATATCGTGCATGTGTCGCTTCCCCACTCAGGTCCGACAGAGTTCACTTTTTTTTTTTTGCATGGTGCATGTTAGAGCTTGATCTTGCGACAAAATTTTAATGTTAAATCCCGTGCTCATTCACAGTCATGTAAAACCTGAAAACGTCAGAAAATCTAACAAAAGTGCGGCCACTGACCCTTAGTAAATAAGCCCCAATGTGTCTGCTTAGAGAGTCCCTGGCCAACACTCTGGAATTTAGTACTGTAAAATTGTACAGCAAGGGGATAAATTGATCGTTAATGCGTAAACATCACTAGGGGAGAATTGCGTTTCATGGGCAAACTCCTTTAAGGGAAATTTAGTTACATAACGTCTATTGTTATATAGAAGTGTCACAAAACTACTGTCACATACGGTCAAAAACCCTGGAGTTGCTATACATTACACCACTGTTACAGGCAGAGATCCTGCTTTATTTGTACAGAATATGATTTAAATGCCATAGAATATACTGCCATGTCTTGTTATGGGGTATATTTTTGTGTCTATCCTAGGTGGAGAATGTTAAGTTATTGGACAGATTCACAAACAAGCGGCCTGCCAATGGTAGCCTATACCTGACTGCCACCCACCTCATATATGTTGATGCGGCTGCTGGTGTGCGCAAAGAAACATGGGTATGTATAGAGCCTTTACAAGTGAAACTATTAGATTTTTTTTTTTTTTTTTTTTTTTTAGTAAATGTATTTCCTATTTAATAAGTATTAGGCATCATATTTCCTAATAACTATGTAGTGCTATTTAATTACTATTCTTTCTAGAGATTTATGAATATATTATTAGCCGCCACCTAATCTATCAGAGTTGGTATGTATTTACCTCATGCATTAGATCAGCATTGCAAAACTGCAGCAGTTTTATCTGTGTGGTTTACTGTGAGGTGGCACAAAACATAACGGGCTGTCTGATATTACAAAAAAAGTTAACCTACATACTGCAGCAGTTTGTATGCTGATGTTCTGCTTTCACCCTGTCTCAGCCCCTCATCCTCAGCTCTCAGCCCCCACCTTTGTGCTCCCGTACAGCTCCTCCTTCCCCACTGATGTCAATTCACCAGGCTTTAAGCTCTGTTCCTATAAGTGAAGGAGCAGGAGGGAGGAGCTGTACAGGAGCACAAAGGTAAGGGCTGAGAGCCAAGGTGTCTGCAGCACGGACAAGTCACATGTTGTTTTTTGAAATGCATCCAAACCAAAGCCCAACCCCTGGGACTACATAGAATATTGTCATGTTGTACAATTTATATTTTAATGCAAATGCTTAGAGAAAGCAGATAGGCTTCTGTAACCTTTCTTTTTTGAAAATGAGGTCCCTGGGTGACCCTTAGTGGGCCCATTTTCAGTAAACTCACATCTCGGTGCCACACTGCGTGTCCACCCCCTCCCCCACCAATAGACATACTATCCCCACTGTCTTAAAGTGACATTGGTACAATTGATCCGAGGGCCAAAAAAATGTTTTGGCACCCGAGTAGGACCCGGGTGAGCTGGGTACTTGCGCCGGGCCTGGTCACTGTTATGCATATTATTGTGCGTGTGAGGAAGTAAAACTGACATGGTTACATCTATCTGTCAGGTTAGGGTCACATATGTGTTGTACAGTGGGAATGTTGGATTCAACCTGAGATTCTGTGTCCTCATTGGCTGTGCTGTTAGTGTATGAAAGGTAGAGCTCAGCATTATGGGTAGTGCCCGCACGCTCCAGGAGAAGCTGGGATGATTTTACAAGTAGGGCTAATAATTAGGAAAAAGCCAGAAGCATGATGTAGGTATGGTTGGAATTGTTGTCAAAGCCTCTCTCCAGCTGTGCTAAAACTAATTTTGGCCGGGTTACACTTTAAAAACAACTATAGGTGATCTGATATGGAAGAACTTCACATGTGGATGTGTGTGCGTGTACAGGAGAGCTGTATAGAGCTCTCTTACACAATAGGCACAGCATTTTCCATGATGCATCATCCTTATTACTACCTGCATGAGTGGGTGCGGCATACTGCTATACCAGTGAGTTTTGTCCTCAGTGGAAGTGCTGTTGTATTAAAGGACATCTACCATCAGTTAAGTGATGGATGTGAGGACTTATTTTATTGCTATCATGGAAATAAAGAGTTATAAAAGATATGCAAATTAGCCTGGGGCGCTCAGGCTACATCACCCAAGCACCTCAGGGAGCCTAGTATTTTAATGTATGCACAACCCCCTGTAGCAGTAGCAGTCCTGTCTGGTTCCACCCTGAGGCGCTTGGGTGACGTAGCATGAGGGCATCAGGCTAATTTGCATATCTTATACAGCTCTGTGTAGCGCTGTATAAATAAAGGAATTATTATAACTCAAACTTTAATGTTGGATATAGATCCCTCTTTCCTCTTTCATAATTTAATTTTTGGGTTCTGTCCCACAGATTGCTCACCATCACATTGCCTCTGTCGAGAAACTGCCGATCAGCACGACAGGTTGCCCACTGATAATTCACTGCAAAAACTTTCGTGTGGCTCATTTTGTTATCCCACGGGAACGAGACTGCCATGAAGTATACACATCACTGCTCAAACTTTCACAGCCAGGTACTATATGAAATACACCAAGGATTACTGTGTAAATGTTTTTGCAGCAATCATGTTACCAGTGTTTCCAGGTCATGTCTAACAATGAAGTGCCAGATCTTCTGGGTAATGCACATATGAGATTGTGGAGAGACACTAGATGCCATAGTATGTATTCCTAGCCAAAGCAGACTGTAGGTCAAGAAAACTAATGGCATCAGATCTCTGTAGTTTGGGTCATAGGACCCATGGTCGGACCAGGTTTTACGGGTGGCATGAAAATGTTAATCATATGATTATTTATTTTCAATGGATTATAATTTATGATGTGTCTATGTTTTGTCAGTAAAATATGAAGACTTGTATGCCTTCTTCTACTACCCCAAGTCTGATCAAGATGAGCGCCTTATGGAATGGAAGTTAATTGACCTGAAAATGGAGTACATGCGGATGGGAATCCCTAATAAGCATTGGGTTCTGAGTGACATCAATAAAGATTTCAAGGTCTGTATCTTCAGGTGACTGGATATTGTAAGCATCTGACATGTTATTGCTTATGCTGCGGATCCCTAACACAGGGTCTCATTCCACTAAATGAATGAAGAGGCAGCTCTGGTATTTATAGTGCGGCTTCCTGGTGAGATCACAGAGCTGTGTGCATGGCTGTCTCCAGCAGTCCCATGGACAGGGGAATAGCGTATTAGGGCACGTGCTCATCCCTCCATTTATTCAGAAGAGGTTCTGTCAAACCCTCACTGCTCAGAAAGTTATTCTTTAGATGTGGGATGACATTTTTGGGCTAACCCTATCACAATGTAATGCAAGGAACCTGCAGTAAAGTGTAAAACACGAGAGGTTATCCACCGTAGCTGAACAACTTCTCATCTGTATATGTTTTGCAGTGGATTTAATCGAGTTTTTCATGCTTTTGTATAATCTAAAATTAACATTATTTGTGTATATATTTTTTTCACTTCTCTAATGTGATGTGCTGCTGTATCTGCCCACCTTGCTGCACTATTATCACCTGCAGTTATGTGGTTATACCTATGGTTTGTATCTCCTTCTTTTGTGCTCTATTATACTCTAGACACATGATCTTGTTATCCCCACCTTGCAGTACAGGATATCAGATGTCACATTGCCCTCTTATCTACAACTTATCTCTCCACTTCCTCCCTATTTAGAAGAATAGCATTTTGCATTCTGGTTTGCATGCTTACAGCACTAACTCACACCATGTATTACAGGGGCACACCGTTTTAAATCGAGGCAGACTTTGTGAAAGTAAGAAGAATCATGGGTTTTTGGCAGTTTAGAATCGCTTATGTTGCCACTTTAGCATTTAGATATTAAAGCGTTTGTCCGGCTTTCTTTAAAAATCTACCGGCGGGCTGGGGCTGTAAAAATAAATATTCCCAGTGCTGGAGGAGGTGGGTGTGCCAGGCCACCAGAAGTAGTCAGAGTGGAGGTGCCATGCCCATGTTCACTTTTATTTTCACAGCCAAACATCCCCTGCCCAACCCCTTTAAAGGACACCTGTCATCAAGTCTGTGTCACAATTTCTGTCACCTCTACCTGTTGGAGCAGCTCACAAGGATCCCATCCCAGCTTTTATCTAGTTATTTCATACATTAATCATTATAAAATCATCTATTCTTTATCATGTAAATGAGGCTGGTCACATGGTCAGAGGCAGTGATGTCACCCCTGTTACCCCTCCCCTCTCCTCCCCCTGCTCATGTCTGTGTGTAATGTATAGTAAAGCATGGCTAGTGTGTGTGCTGCATCTGCTGACAGGTGAGAGACACAGACATCAGCTACACATGAATCTGACATGTTCTGCTGTAACATGGCTGCATGGAGCTGCTGTATCTCTCCTAAACACACACACATGCACACACATGCTGCAGGGGGCGTGGCCACCAGCACCAGGAAGCACATCATTTTACAGCCTCACATCATTATACAGGCTGTCAGTCATGCACTGGGGGTGTGGCTGTGCCTCCCACTCATGAATAAGGTGGACAGCTTGAATATGCTAATGACGCATTGGACATTTCACAGGTCATTTGCAAACAGCTTTAGGACCTCATTGCTTAGGTTTAGAGGCATGTAGAGGGACAATGAAGGGATAGAGGCAATGCTTTCTAATGGTAGTTTATGAAAATCTATTTAGATTAGGGGGGTTATTTTGCATGACGGGTTCACTTTAACTGTCAATCCTGTGTGAGTTGGCAACGTATTTCAAGAGCGTTCTTTACAAGAATTTAGTTATTTTCAATCCACTACAAATAACTAAATTCAGATAAGTGTTGAGTTCCATTTTAACATCTATATGTCTATACTTTTGCAGGTGTGCAGTACCTACCCAACTTCCCTGGTTGTGCCTAAAGAAGCCTCTGAATCTACAATAATTGGAAGCTCAAAGTTCAGGAGCAGAGAGAGGTTTCCCGTGCTATCGTACTATTACAAAGACAACAATGTGAGTCACATGAGCCCAAACACTGACACCCTGGTTATCTCTGTTGCTGCCTTAAAAAGGAAGCTTGGATTTCCTGATCGTGATTAAACGGGAAGCTGATGACTTCTGTACTGTCTGTTAACCACATGTACAGATAAGTAATAGATAATCTTCAGAACACAGTTAATGTGTTCTGAAGATTAGTTTTTTGTTTTTCTTTTAATAGCTCACTCCTTTAGACCTTATATATAATTTTATTTTTATTTTTTTTTGCAAGGGGGAGTATGACATTTTTAATAATACAATTAACTCCTAGGTTTATATTGTGTAAATAGAAGTCTATGAGATAAAATTATTACTGCATCTGTTTTCTGTGCTTAAATAGCGAATTGAGAACAATATAGTAATTTTTCATGGAGTAAGACTGCATGTATACAGGCATTTTGCAACCTCTGTTTTTGGAGCTTCACATCTCCGCAGAAAGTCTGATATTTGGGTAGCGGTACTGTGTCGGATGGAAGGTTGCTTTTAATTGGGTCTCATTCTATCCAGTTTTAGGGTATCCTAAAAAATAATCTTTATAGGAAAGGAAAATGCATAAACCACAAACCAAAGAGTGTAAAATAAACATTAAATAACACCCATCCATCCAATTTTATACCACTGGAGCAGGACAAATGCTCTTTGATGACCATAATAAACAAAGTTACCCGACTGTATCATATCTAGTATGGTAATGGGGAGTCCAATTTAGACACATAGAATACTAGTAACTGACCATACAGTCACCATAGAAAAGAAAATATATTAGACTTTACTCGTATAAAAAAGGGTGTCTGTCACTACTTTATACCATTATGTGGACAAAGAAGATTGATCTGATCTTAAACCCTATGATCTGCCTCAGTAGCTCTTCTGCATTGAGCCTTGCAGTCATGTGATCACTTACAATGCATGATCTTAAGTCTATAAGTGAAGAACAAACAATCTAGAGGCCACACTATGAGCAGTAGCTTCAGCAGCCGTCACGTAAGGTTTCTACATTCTCACTGATAACCAGACCATAACTTCTGAGCAAAGTTCACTCGTGAAGAATCCACTAAATATTTTCACATTATCGGCTAGTAAATAATTTGGCGAGGAAAAAAAAAGGTTCATCAAGTTTAGTCTATATCCACTAATGTGTGAGGCACACAAAAAATGCTCAAGTGCAACCTCAATATCGTGTGTGTGTGTGTGTGTGTGTGTGTGTGTATACATGCTGTATTGGTTACAACCCATATGTAAAGGTGTCTGCTTCTGCTTTGCAGGCTGTGATCTGCAGGTGTAGTCAGCCGCTGTCTGGCTTTAGTACTCGCTGTGAGGAGGATGAAAAGATGCTGGAGATAATCAGCAGAGCCAATCCAGGCAGCCCCTTCATGTATGTCGTAGACACAAGACCCAAGGTATAGGATGCTGGGACTGGATCATGGTTTGGGGTGTACTCTGTTCTTATATGCTACATTTATGCTACATAAAATTCTAAATGCAAATTTGCCCCTCATTATTTAACTCTCTCCAGTCTTCGATCTATAGATCTACATCCACATTAACTGTGCCCTGTGATGCCAGGGTGTAAATGCATAGTCTTCACTTTACTACTGCAACTGGATGTGGTATCCAGGGGTCAATGATCAACTCATTGTAAAAAAAACAAAAAACCAAAATCTATATGAATAATAGTGCACAGTGCACACAATGTATGCTGGTAATGAGTACTACTCAATGTAAAATGAGCCACAAAGACGATTTGTTCTTGGGCATTACAGCTACTTTGTATATTGCCAAAGTCATAAATGTGTGGTATTGCTACAATTGTGAGCGCAAGGGGCTTATGTAGTGCTATAAATGTACAAAGGTTTCCTCTCTTAACAAATAAAACTTTTAAAAAATACCACTTTACTGCTGAAATAAAATTAGCTGAAGCACAAACCTTGAAACGCATAAATATTTTTAAATTTGCTGTGGCCATTCAGGCGTCAAAAGACTATTAAGCAGAGGTCTCAAACTTGGGGGACAATAGTTTGCGGCCCCTACCTCAGTATCAAAATTTGAGCTCTCTCCATACACAGTGGGTGTCTGTTGTATAATATAGCTGACACCCACCTGTTACTGCAGCGATCAGTGGAACCCGACCGTGGCACCTAACTTACCATTTCATGGGTTCCACCATCTTGGATGGCTTGGATGGTTGCCATTGAGTCTTGTAGGCTTTCCATGTGTAATGATGGCAGGCTACTTCTATAGATCAGCAGTAAAATTGCTATATACTGCCTCAAATGCCCGTTCTATCAAAATATAAAAAAAAGATTATACCCAGGCCGTGAACACTATAACAGAAAATAGCACCCAAATGTCCGAATCAAACAGTCATATATATCCCAAATATCCCAAATTTATATAAATTAAACCGCCAGCACATACCACAAGATATGGCACCGTACATGGTCCGTACACCAAAGTGTGAAAATGTTATTGGCCTCAGAATTTGGCAAAATGGAAAATATTTTATGGAACAACCGGAGGAGATTCTGCAGCTAGGATTGTAGATGGTAAACCTAGTAAAGAATAAATATACAATGTGTATGACCTGCAGTAACACTCCTCATCCTAGGTCAAATATCATTGTCAAGTATTGATAAGTTATTCTTATCTCTACCGCTACGGCCTGCTGAGCAGCAGTGATGGATCACAGAGGACTACATGAGCCTGCAAATACACTTTTGTCCAACAACCTCTCTATATAATATATGTGGACTCGTTTTTGATTTGGGGTTTAGACACATTTGCCAAACTCTTATTTGAGACAGGAGACCTCATTCTCTGCACTAGGAGCACTTGGGGGCAGTATGTTATGTTGCAAATGCCATGTCCGGAGCTCTGGGCACCTGTGCCATGCTGTCAGTGAGGGCAGTGTAGTGCACCCTGGCAGCATGGCACAGCAACAAGGGATCCAGCCAGGGGCAGTAGATTTGTGACCATGGGAAGCTGTCACACAGGGCAGTTTGGGACACTAAACAATAAGGACCTGAAGTTGTTTAGTGTCCCAAAGCTGCCTGCCTGCTGCCTGTGTAACGCACACAGAGCAGCTCCTGCTTCCATGTACTCACCGGGCGTTGTGTAAGCTCCGGATGTTCTGCCCTCATTCTCACGGAGTTCCCGGCTGCAGGGGAGGAGGGGGAGGGAGTTGAGGGGCGGGCACTGACCTGCTCTGTGTCTAAGGCAGCACTTGTGAGCACAGAGCAGGTCAGATGCAGACTACAGTATGAGAGATCACTGAAGCTCTCGGCAAGCGGCAGATTTTCCTGCATTGCCTGAGCTGCAGTGATTAACAGGGAAATGGAACAGGAAGATGGTACGCGTGCCCACAGAGAGGGCTGTGCGTGCCCTCTCTGGCACGCGTGTCATAGGTTCGCCACCACTGGTCTAGTGGATAAAGGCTCTGTATCTCTATGGCAGTTAGAGTAAAAATAATAATTATCTATATTTTTATAGCGCCATCAAATTCTACAGAGCTTTACAAATCATAGGAGATGTATACAAATTACATTACAGAGTACAAATAGTCATATGGAAAAATAGCGGTTCTGGGCAAAAAATTACTTAAGGTCTCGGAATTCTTTCACGTTATCCAATTGTGTCTGGGGAAGCCCTGGGAGATGTAGACAGTTCATGCTATTTCCCTGATGACTTGATCCTGCTCTGCTGCGTGACACAGGATTCCCTGCCCAATGTCTCCTCTGACAGATACTAGGAGTCTGTACAACAGGTTTCTGTACTGAAAATTACAGAATCCCTATATTGAACCTTCCTGAGTATGAAAGTATCAAGGTTTCGATACATTGTGCAACCCTAATATTAATCTTATAGATTTACTGCTTTGGACACCCCTACATTGACTAATGGTCAACAAAAAGCTACCTTTCTGTTCCCTGTAGTCTTACTTCAGATTCCAAATCTTTTGTATGATGATGAATGAATATTTCTTTACATCCAATTTCCTCTGGTTGCTTGTATCTTTATAACATTTAGCTAAAAAAAAAGTTTCTTTACCTATGAAACAAAATATTACCACTCTAAATGGAAACGGAGTAGGATCACTCCCAGCTGTTGCTGACTTCTCCTGCTTACGCAAATCTGTTGTATTCGGTCTCAGCTGCAAGTATTTGATTTGTTCTCTAAAAGCGTTCAGTGATGTGTTGTGAAGATAGTTTAGGCTTGGTCCTGATTTAGAGACTGAGGCCAGATGCTTCATCAAGGGTTAAAGGAGTTCTGTATTTTTTATTGCAGCACAGTAATATACAATTAATAAGCCACTAAAGAGTGAGTCTGGAGCTGGTTTGTAAAAGTGAATTTAAAAAGGTATAAAATAAAAATGAAGCTGTCCTCTCCTTGCCTATCCACCTCTGAAATGCTGTGTAATGCTTCTTTTAGAATCCGAGTTGCTCATTTCCTTACTGTTTCCCTAATAGTTAAATGCCATGGCAAATAGAGCTGCTGGGAAGGGCTATGAAAATGAAGACAATTATCCCAACATTCACTTCCAGTTCATCGGAATTGAGAATATCCATGTAATGCGCGGAAGTCTGCAGAAGCTATTAGAAGGTAAGATCTTACCCATTAGAACACTTGTTATTTGTATTAGAAGGTAAGATCTTAACCAGCACAACACTTGTTGCTTGTATGTCTATTGCTCGAACCCGCCAATTTGAAATTGATTACCTATCCAGATTTAGAGATGAGCAGACCCGTAGTTTTTTTTTTTTTTACTTTTTATTGCAGTTCAAAACAACGGACCTTAGTGCATAGTAATAATAAACATCGAGTTTTTACCATCTGTCAGTTTGAATATGGTCTACTTTCGCATTTTGTGATTCTGTGGGAGGGTTTATGCTGTTGTGTAGTTGTTCTTCATCTCTAATGGTTGGGCTACGTGCCTTCGCCGATTTCTAGTATCTACGTCCTGAAAGCTCAGATTCTCCTTGTTTCTTGGGGGTGATGTTAAGACTAGGTCTCACACCGCCAATCATTTTGATCCCATCTGTTAACATTACGTTGTTCAGTTCAATGTCTTATGTTTCCCCTTATCAATAATGTTTCTAGCTTAAATTAAGTTCTCATACTGTCAACAAGTCCCTCATATTTGCCCTTGGTCTGGGGGGTGAGTAGTTGGTTCTCGGTGAGTCACGCCAGTCTTCCCAGATGCAGTCAAACTTGTTTGGTTTTTGTCTATCTTTATAGATAATTATTTTGTATGGTAGGATCTGGTTAACCTGCAGCTTCCACATGCTGAGAGTAGGGGTATTTGGAGAGTACCATCTCGGTGCTATACACTTCCGTGCCATAAACAATGTTTCTTGTAAGAATATTATTTGGTAATGAGTCCAATCTACTTCAGAAATTAGGCCCAGTAATCATATCTCTGGGGAATGTGATAGTGGTACTGGTAAAATAGTTGTAAGGAAGCTTGTTATGTCTTTCCAAAATTTCTGAATTGGAGGACCACTCCAGCTCATGTGCCAGAAGTCTGCGTCTAGATCTCCACATCTGGGACACGCTGTAGTATGTATCTGGCCCATATGTCTTAGTCAAACTGGAGTTAAGTATTCTTGGTGTGTGAAGTACAGCTGGATAAGTCTATTGTATACTGATGGGGAAACTTTGAGGTGATGTCCGGGATAGATTCCTCTTCTAGAGAGAGGATAAGTGCTTTCCATCTATCTATAACTGGAAGTGGGGTTTTAAGGGTCTTTTTACTGATTAAGTGGGTGTAGAGTGCCAATACTAGTCCCCTCGGTCCCTGTGTCCTATAATGCCAATTAATGGATAGGAGGAAATAGGGGATCAGGGGGTAGGGAACTGAGTCTCCAGTGCATGCCTGAGTTGTAAATATGTGTAAAAGAAGGATCTGTCCAACTTATTTAGTTTGTAATTCCTGAAAGGAACATAGAACGTTTGCCTCAAATATGTCTCCCAACAAGTTTATGCCTTTCTGCTCCCAATGTATTTGCCCTTCTAGTGTGTGAAGATGAGAAAGTGTAGGGTTGTGCCATAGCGGGGTCTCTGCAATTATATCTGTGAAGTCTGCTAGTTGTCTGACCGCTTTCCATGTCTGCCTGGCTAGGCTATGTAGGGGTAGTAATGTTAAGTTTACTTCTTGAGGCGGTTCCAGGACTGGCCATAGTGTTTTTAGGCAGATAATGTTGTAGGTGGTGTTCCGAGTTGGGTAGAGACTGTCCTCCTGTCCAGCAACCTAAGTATCTGAGCTGTCCTGCCAGGTAATAGTTATATAAGTCTAAGAGTGCCATGCCTGCTTTGTCTTTTGGGTGTTGTAGGGTGTGTAGGCTAAGTTTAGCTCTGGAGGTGGCCCAGACAAATGTTCCTGTTAATGAGTGTAGCTCATGTACCGCTGCGTGTTGTAATACATATAAACATTTTGGAAGGATTATGAGCTTGACCAGGTTTATCCTGCCCGCTACCGAGCAGAGCTTTCCAAGCTTTATATTTCTCTCTTGCATAAGAAAGTAGCGGGCCCATGATGTGTTTACGTGTATCCTAATATAGTCTGGTGATCATAATCCCTAAATATTTGAATTCTGTTACTACCGTCGGCCCTTCTACTATCGCTGGGCCTTCCCATTGTCTGGTGCCTAATGGCATAAATACGGACTTCGACCAGTTCACCTGTCGTCCTGAGTAAGTACCGAAGTTATTAAGTGTAATAGCATGTGGTAGGGAAGTGGTGGTATTGGATAGGAATAAAATCATGTCGTAGGCATATAAGCCTACCCTGTCCTCCCTTAGGACCAATTTGATCCCTGTAAAGATGGAGTCTTGGCGGATCTGAGCTGCCAATGCTTCTATGGTGAGGGCAAATAAAAGTGGGGACAGTGGGCAGACTTGCCGTGTGCCGCGGTAAAGGGTGAAGGTGGGGGACAGCTCTCTATTGACCAGCAGTCTGCTATTCGGATTGGAGTACAGTATGTCTATCCATTTATGGAAACTGGGGGCCGAGGCCTAGTTTCTTTAGCCATTGGCTTAGAAAAGGCCATTCAACCGAGTCGAATGCCTTTGCTGTATCTAGGGATGCTAATGCCCAATCCTGTTCCTTCGTCCAATTTGTGCAATCACCTGTGTTCGCCTGATGTTGTCCGATGTGGACTTCCCTGGCATAAACCCGCATTGGTCTGGGTGTACTAAAGCTAGTATAACTTCATTTAGTTAAGAAGCTAGAACTCTGGTAAGGACTTTATAGTCTGTGTTTAGTAGTGCTATGGGTCTGTAAGATCCGCAGACTAGCGGGTCCTTGCCAGGTTTTAAGATCAGGATGATTGTGGCCAGACCCGTAGTTTTAGTTCGGCCACGCAACCAAGATGTATTGCTGGCCTAACCACTAATCCGGCAGATTGATGCCCTCTGGTACTAGCCATGGCCATAACTGGCCAAGAAGACATCCTTTTGGCCGATCATGGCCATGGGTGCTAGCAAGGGACGTTAATTGTCTGTATCGGGCAGAATATCCACAGAATGTAATATGGTATGTTAATGCACATTTGTGAGTAAAGTATTGGTACTGCACCATTAAACTTGGCCTTCTTTGTATTATCATAACCTATAGAACTTAAAAACCCTATTGGCTCTGGCTGGTCCACAGTCAGACATTCCCCAATATCATTAGTTTGATTGGACCTAGAACAAGATCACTGTTGGATTTTTACCAAAAGCTAAAGCTACTCTCTAGAAATATACAGTATGGGGTACTGTGCTTCAGTGCAGAAGCAGCTAAACACAAAATACATGTGTTTACAATTTTATTTTTGCATTGCTGTATGTTCTACATTTATCCAAAAAGGTTTTCCAGGATTGGATAAGTAAAACCACTCATATTTTAGCTAGCTTGTAAGACAGCTCGCTTACAAGGTAGTTAAGAAGCAATCCTATCCCATCCAGGAAAACGTATTTGCATATTTTTCTAGAATCCCCTAGTCATTGCCAATTAAAGCCGCCTTGTAGGCGTGTGGAGACTTATAGCCAAAGTCTGAGTAAAGAGAATTCTTAACTTCCCGACCTGCATTTATATATGGGTTTTAGGTGAACATGTTAGCAATAGAATAAGATTATAGTGCTATGTGCAAACATTTTAGAGTAGGTTTGCTGTGTGTGAATATCATTGGAAAGTGAGTGTGGTATTCATTGGTTAAGAAAGTTTTTGTTCTTTTTTTTCTTCAGTGTGTGAACTGAAGAGCCCATCCATGAGTAATTTCCTTACAGTATTGGAAAACTCTGGCTGGCTGCGGCACATTAAGGCGATAATGGACGCTTCAGTCTTTCTGGCAAAGGTATGTGAGATCTTTAAGTTCCTATTATTAAACATCATTAGATCTCACTAGAAGTAGATCCTGTCATTTTTCCTATTGCTTTTCAAAATGATTGCTGGGATCTGATTGGTTGCTATGGGAATACCGCTATTTCATTCTTGTCTTCTCGCCCCCCATTCCAAGTTGGATTGTTCTCCTATTAAACTGTATTGATTTACTATAAAGTTGCAGTTATGATAGAATGCAGTTCCCTATTCTTCTAGTTCATGAGGGCTATAGCACATGTAATGATTTGTAGTGATATCACACTGACATACTCGGGGAACAGCAGAAAAGTCGTCATGAAAGGAATCTTGTGGCAGACCTGGAGTATAAAAGGTGGTAGGGCTTCACCTCAATTTAATTGGTAACCCCTTTACCTATACAATGGCATGTACGGGAGTGCCATCTTCCTGTTACAGTCATTATACCATCTTCTATACCAAGAAAGATATGGCACTTGCTCCAATGTTTTCTTAATGTTGTCCAAAGTCATCTGTGTATAGGGTTGTCACATCTGTGTTGTCTTCTACTTTCACCCCTAGTCTATGCTTCTTAGTCTGAAAGACTGAATAAAAAGTAACACTGGGAATAACTTTACACCTCTCGCAATGATCTTCATCCGTTTATTTTAATTCCCCATAAAGTTTTCCTCCTGTTCTTGGCAGGCAGTAAGAGATGATAATACTAGTGTCCTGGTTCACTGTTCAGATGGCTGGGATCGCACAGCACAAGTCTGTTCACTGGCTAGTATCCTCCTGGATCCATTTTACAGGACTATTAAAGGTTTTATGGTAAGTTTTGTAAATGTATCATATAGGCTTTAGCCTTGAATGACTATGTAGGAGAAATGTGTGTGCCCAGGGTTAGGCTATCTGTATTATCAATTCTAGCACAAAGTTAGGCCAGCTGCAAGGGGGTCCTTGTCTGCTGTTCATGTCATGCACCAGTCCTTCCTATACGCTGGATGGAGATGGAAACCTTTACTTCCTAAGCTGCAGCTTCCTGGAATGAAATCACCACCTCCCCACTTTGCCCTAGAACGCATATTGTAATCAAAAACGTGTTTGGTATCCCCACAACCCAAATTGCCTGATCTATAACAATATGTAAATAATTAGTCCATATAGTAAACACTGTATGGGGAAAAATGTCCAAATCACTGCTTTACCAATTTGCCACCCATAATAATCTGTTTTAAAAGGTGCAGTTCTCAAAATGGTATACAGAGCTGTGTAATGTCATTTACTGCAGGATGATCTGTGGTTTTCATCAATGCCAAAGTATGGAAAGTTCTGAAAGTAAAGTGGATATTTAGCACTTACTTTGCCACTTTGCTGATATTGACATTACCTTTACACCGCCCTATTAGAGGAAAATCTACCACATGGATGCAATTCTTCTAAACCAAGTGCACCTACATGCTGGCGTGTGCCTGCTGAAACCAGATCCATACTTTTTGCTTCTAAAAGCTATGTTTTTAAAAAAAAAAAAAAATCATAAAGTTGTTTGAAATGCTCCTTGGGTTTTGTCGACAGAGTTGGCTGATGTCACCTACTCTCTGATATAAAGGAGAGAAGAAGGACGAGAGAGAGCCAAGGGGCACTCAATTTGCAGATTACCTTTTTTCAATTATTCAGATCTAAGAAATGTGGGCTATTATGCTCACCTTGTTGAGTTGTGCTGATGGCACAACTCATATATAGGCATGGAAGAATATACGTCGTAGCGCTGCCTCTAGGGAGTGTATTCTTCGGTGTGGACACCGACCAAAAATAGTAGACAGATGCACTTCTCCTGGAGTTTCTTGAAAAGTGAAGATGACACTCTCCCGTGGGTACAACAGAAGATGGACCCGGCGCGTTACGTGAAAAGATTTATTTAGTATATAAAACAATAAAAGCAAAACGCGTTTCGGACCCGGAACGGATCCTTCATCAGTTGCATAAATCAGTTTATGCAACTGATGAAGGATCCGTTCCGGGTCCGAAACGCGTTTTGCTTTTATTGTTTTATATACTAAATAAATCTTTTCACGTAACGCGCCGGGTCCATCTTCTGTTGTACCCACGGGAGAGTGTCATCTTCACTTTTCAAGAAACTCCAGGAGAAGTGCATCTGTCTACTCTCTAATATGCATAATGGAGGTGTTAACAATTAGCAGATTTGCCTGCCTCTTCCCTCCCGTCCACTGAGCCAGAAGGGGCTTGTCTGATGTACACAGGAGGCTCCATTCCTAATTTGCATAATAAAAAAAAAAACAAGCCGTTGGAAGCAACAAGGACAATGGTTCCCATTTGAGGAGGCAGACGTCATTATGTAAGTGTACTTTGTTTAGAAGCACAGCATCCGTGTGGTAGATTTCCTATAAAGAGAACCTGTCATTTAAAATACCCCCCCCCCCCTATTTAAAGATATTTCATTAAAAACTACAATTAAAAAGCATTGCCCTTATCCCTAAGTGGTTCTTTTCCATGGCTGCAATGTTAAAAAAAAAAACTTGTATGCAACTCACTTGGTGCGAGTCCAATGATATTTATGCGTAATTTCATGAAGCAATCAGCTACAAGTCCAGCACAATGCATTAGGTGGTAAAATAACTTTTTTTATTATCCAAGGGGTAAAACCATTGTCAGGAACATACAGCTAGAGTCACAGACCGACGTGTTTCGATACCATAGTGTCTTTATCAAGGTCTGAATAAAAGACAGGCAGACTGGCTATTTGAAAGAGCCGCGTCCAGGAAGCTCCGCCCCACATGGCAGGGAAAGCCTGTCACGTGATCGGAGCCACCTGCAGTAGGCTCATACGTCACGTATAACAAAACTAAAACATTGTACAGATACAAAATAACACTTCGAATGGTAAGTAAGACGGTAATGTAGAAAAGGAGAATAGTTTTAAAGACAATGGTAAGCATCTTACATTTTATGCAGATTCAACCACAATTTTCTCTGGTGGGCACCTCCCATAACTGGGTGATTAACCCTTTCAATTGCCTGCCATGTAAAACCTGTGCAGTCTTTGTTATGTAGATCTCTAAAATGGTGTGAAACCGCTGATACATTGTATGCGTTGTGGTGAGATATACCTGTTGATGTACTCCTCTAGTGTTCAATTTCTGGATATTGAACTCAATTCTCCCCCAAAAAATAAGTGAAGGCCAAATTCATGTCATTTTCATTCAGGTAGAGGGCAAACTCCCGAGAGACTCTGAGAGATCTGGCCCACACCCACACCAGGTCATCTATATATCTACCCAGCCACCTGATAGATGCCCATTGCGGGTTGTTGGCCGAAAAAATGAATCTCTCCTCCCACTGTATCATATAGATATTAGCGATTGAGGGAGAAAATTTGGCCCCCACGGGAGCCCCCTCTACCTGAAAATAGAACTGGCTATTGAACAAAAAGAAATTATTCTCCAGTAGAAAACCTGTGGCCATAAGCAGAAACTCCTTGAGCTCATCAGTGTAATTACTGTATGCATATAAATGTTTACCCAAATACAACAAGCCAAGGTTATGGGGGATGTATGTTCAACTTTACTTGCCAAATGGTCTAAATTCAAATTTAGTTTTACCCATGCATTCATTTATCCACTTTGAACCCTTTGTCCTCTTTGTAAACGATAGTGCTAATGACAAAGCTAAATACACAAGATTCTTTTGGATTGTTCGATCTGTATTTCATTGTGGTTGAATCTGCATAAAATGTAAGATGCTTACCATTGTCTTTAATACTATTCTCCTTTTCTACATTACCGTCTTACTTATCATTCGAAGTGTTATTTTGTATCTGTACAATGTTTTAGTTTTGTTATACGTGACGTATGAGCCTACTGCAGGTGGCTTTGATCACGTGACAGGCTTTCCCTGCCACGTGGGGCGGAGCTTCCTGGACACGGCTCCTTCAAATAGTCAGTCCGCTTGTATTTTATTCAGACCTTGATAAAGACACTATGGTATCGAAAAGCGTCAGTCTGTGACTCTAGCTGTATGTTCCTGACAATGGTTTTACCCCTTGGATAATAAAAAAAGTTATTTTACCACCTATCGCGTTGTGCTGGACCTCTAGCTGATTGCTTCATGAATTTACGTATATGTGATCGGGCTCCGGACCAGTCCGCGCACTCTAGTGAAGGAGGTGTTGTCCAGAATTTGTGGTGAGAGCCAGGATCACTGCACTTCCCTGCCTCCCTAGTCCTGATTAACAGGCCTCACTGTTAGGACATGCTGCTTTGAGGAACATTGGGAGGGAGCTCTGTTACATCATTGGGCACTTCTTGTCCAAGGTCATTTAAGGCCCCGTTTGCAACGTCTACCCCATTTATGTATCTGGATGGAGGAGCAGAAGTTTATTGAGGTTTCTGTGATTTCATTTGATCAGATGCATACATGGGGTAGACGTTGCAAATGTTGTTGGATGATGCCATATATTATGCAACATAAACATTTAGCTATAGGGTTAGTAGCATCCATAGACTTGAGATTTCAATTAACGTCTGTTAACCTCCTCCCTGATAAATATATAAATTATTTTATGAACCATCTAGTAGTAACAATGTTCAGAGACAGTAAAAATTGTGCATAATTTCCCTAGGTTCTTATCGAAAAAGAGTGGATTTCACTGGGACACAAGTTTTCTCAAAGGTATGTTTGAAATGAGGACTTTACAGCACATGTGATGTCTGTAGCACCTTGTATTCCATACTGCCCTGGTCCTCTGTTGTTCATTTTCTTTTTTTTTTATATAATTTTATTTATTGGTTGATGACAGGAATACAGTCAAGGATCGGGAACGCAGTCCTCATTATACCCTGTTGTATATGATCACATTTGAATATAAACATATGCAATGCTTAAGCATGAATCCAAGCATGTTTATACAACTCTGTTATTCCACATGAAAATGTGTTGGTGGAAACTTCCTTGTCAGGCCCTATTTGTGGGAGGCTTAAGGCCATTTTGGTATAAAATAGTTACTATTTCACCTCAGCCTTTGTCTGTTTCTTTTCTCTCACCTCCTCCTTCCCTTTCCAAAGATTTTTGATCCGATTTCTCATTTTTTCACTGCAGGTGAGCTATCTGTAGTTTCTCCAGTATGATTCAGGAGAGATTTTATTGTGAAGTAGGATGGGAGAGAAGAGGTGAAGAACTTTTACAATATGTTACAAGGTTTATTTGTTAAGACAACATGATAAAATGATTTTATGTTGGTTGAATTGGCACTGAGCATGTGACCTGAACATGATTTTAACTCCGACTACAAGAACCCTCAAAAAGGGTATGAAATGTTGTTTCTAGAATTTTCCTCTTGTATGTGGAATACTCCTCTCCTCTAATCACCTCCAAAGTCTTCTGAAAATTATGAGAGAAGAGTAATATTCTGAGGAGTTAAGATTAGATTTTTTTATACTGCTGCAGGCCTTTGGTTTTGAGAACTACAGAACCAGAAATAGGGATGGTAAAAACAAATATATGGGAGTTGTGTTTTTATCTGCAGCTTGCATTTGTAACCATGTCCGTATCTCCAGTTCTGTACATCAGGGCCACGAGACTAAAGTGTGCTGAAAGATGAGATTTTAATCTGTAATACGACACCACAAGGTGCTTCTAGGTACCATGTAACAGAGGATGGTGGCGCCTGTATGACATTACCCCTGCAGCCTTGCCGCATCCTATCAGATAATATGACTCTTCTCTGCTCATTTTCACATGATTTTGGAGGAGATTCTTTTGTAAACGTTGATATTTCACACAGAGGGAATTCTAGAAAGTTTATTTTCTACTCGACATGAAGGGGCTGGTGGCTTAATGTGACAGGTTCCCTTTGTCAGGCCCCATTTGTGAGAGTACTGAGTCGTAAAGGCCATCTTATAGAGTTAAAATTTCACCGCAGCAGCCTTGTCTGTTTCTTTTGTCTCACTCAGTTCCCGCTCACTCACCTCCTCTTGCTTTCCATGGACTTTTATGTAATCTGATACTTTAAATCACTTTTTGTAAGCTATCTGAGAGAGGTCACAGCAGAATGGGTGAGAAGAGGAAAGAACCTGGATGCATAGAGGGAGAAGAACTTTTACAATATGTTACAGGGTTTCTTGTGAACACATGGATTTATGTAAAGGCGGTTCTAATGACGGTGACCATTGACGGCTTCTAGACTGTGTAAAATGTCTGTCACTGGATATACCGGTCACACATGCTCACTGTTTTTCCTGCTACAGATGTCATCATTTAGAGTTTGATCCAAAAGAAGTGTCTCCTGTGTTCACACAGTTTTTGGAATGTATCTGGCATCTTACCGAGCAGTTCCCTTGTGCCTTTGAGTTTAGTGAAAAATATCTACTGGAAATTCACGATCATGTCTTCTCCTGCCAATTCGGAAACTTCATTGGTAACTCCCAAAAAGAACGGCAAGAACTTAAGTAAGTATCTGAAGGATTCGATGTGTACCTCCAACCAGGACCACATGGGGACACGTTGTACATTGTGTATTGGGTCACCTTTTTAGTTTGGTGTAAAGTTATTTTATAGCCGCTTTACCCAAGTGGTTTTTGTCTTCATCTAAATTCCGTTTTCTTTAACAGAATTTTTGAAAATACTCATTCACTGTGGCCATTTCTTCTACATCGGAAGCAGGAGTTTATAAACCCCTTGTATATATCGAATGCATATAAGACCCTTCAGCCAAACACTTTCCCTTTCTGCTTTAAGTAAGTACAATCCCATGATGACTCCCGAGCTTCTCATTCCAGAAGACTAACACCGATTTCTATAGCTGTCATGTGTGGCTTTAGTATGTTGATCTCCTTGTGGGCTACATTCTGTAGTGAATACAATATCTTAATCCATACCTCCCATTTTATTGGTTTTTAAAAGCTTTTTTTTTTACCTGAAGCAGTAATAGAAAAATCCATTGTTTGGTGAATATTGGCTTTCATGGTTTTGAAAGAAAGTCCCAATTTCCCAATGACCTCATAACTCCGAGATCTGTGTTACCTGCTGACACATGTTGTATGCATGGGACACTGCATGGTGAGTGGTATTCGTAGCTGCAAGTCCTCAAATGATTTGTCTTAAAATAATCTACAAAAATATGATAGAGACTTGGACACAGACTCAAATCTATGATGATAGATCCACATGAACGTTGTGTTTGGTCATTTGTTGGCTGCTGTTGTGGCACACGGCCACAGGTATGTAATGGGCTCATACACACGACTGTGGTTCCAATGCCTATTCCTGTTTGTGGGCAGTCCTCTTCTACTATAGCGGCCTCACATACTGATGAAACATGGATCAAGGGTTCATTGTTTGTCCCACAATTACACATGTGTAGGAGGACATAGTTTCCCCACTTCTGCGGAAGTACTTGGTTCCCTAATGCTGAGATGTGTTGGTAGCCACTGTAACATTTCCCGCTAGATCAGAGTCTGTTTGACATCCTCTGAACATGGGTGGGAGGGAGGATTTTTCAATCACTTGACGCACAACCGAGCGGTTGGATCAATTCTATGCAAGTCCCTGGCATGGATTTGCGAGATATTCTGCATCCGAAATAGTCTTGGCCTATAAATGGGGCTTCTACCCACTCCACGATACACCCTACCCACTTTGCATAGAGTGATGGATGTCAGTGGGGGGAGTCACATTTGATAAATTTTCTTCTTTCTTTTGGGCTCCTTTGGTAAACTAGGCCACATTTGGTAACTCTGATTTATTTATTTTTTTTTTTTATTATCCTCCAACTTTCATTTGTTAAGTATCTTTGTTTTTTGTATGTGTATTTCTAGGTTCTGGTGCGGAATGTACAACCGATTTGACAAGGGAATGCACCCAAGGCAGTCTGTCCTGGATCACCTGCTCGAATGTATGAACAGCAAGGCGAGCTTGAAAACCAGTGAAACTGATATGGAGGATGTAAGTATCTGTTTTACTGAAACACACATTTCTTCTACTTTATGCTTGTGTTGAAGCCCCTGTGCAAACAATGGATCTACAGCCTATTGTGGTCCATGTGTCATCAGTGTGTGAGGTTTGCTTATACGCAGTGAAAACTGCCCAAACAGGAATAGGACCTTCTCTGCGTTTTGCAGCTTGAGCAGTTGGCTCGTGTGCAGGGACATGGAAGCCACTGCTGTGTATGACCCCAATGGAAATTAATGTGTCCATTTGCTAATTGTTTATATGAATTAAAGAGCACACAGACAAATACCATGTTCTTGTGCATGTAGTCGATTACTGTTTAACATTGTTTTCCTCTAATCTAGAAACTGGTTAAACAGAATGCCCCACCAGCAGATTCCTGCACCTTGACAAAGGACTACGAAGATGTACCAGAGATGGCAGAACTTTGTGAGATGCATAGTGAAGGTGAAGGACCTGCTCATCTTTCAAATGGTTCTGTGGCAAACAGTGATGTATGTATAAAAAGGGAAATTAAAGAAGAACCACATGGGGCCAGTATCCTTCACAGGGACAGGGACTCATCTGACAGCAAGGTGTTACCTTCCACTGACAATAGCGGAAATGGTGACATTATTGCACCACAGTAACAATCTTAATAAAGGATCAAGAGAACAAAGTGAATCATTTTGACAATGCTGAGTAAAGGGAAACCTATAATGGCCAGAGCTCAGACACAATGGGGCTCATTTACCAAGGCTCCTTTGGCTGTGATTCCGTCGGGTTTTCCCGATTATTTCGAATTTGCGCTGAACTGCCCCGGGTTTTGGCGCACGCGTGCGACAGAAATCGGGGGCGTGGCTATCAGAAAACTCCACGGATTCGGAAAAACTGCGGTATTTTTTTAAAAAAAAACCTGTCACTTGACACGCAATTATGCACCTGGAATAAGGGGAACTCCGGCGGACCTCGGCGCAGCCGCGACACCTGCAGGATATCGGGCACGCGACCTTGGTGTATCCCAGCAGACACGGATCCACGTCGGACAACGCGCCGCGTTATCGCGAATGGACTGGCTAAGTAAATGAACCTTCATGATCATGGAGGGGCCATCTGTGTTTTATGCTGGAATCATGAACTGGCTGACGGCCATTGAACAGTTACTTGGCTACTTGTGGCTAAACCGCTTGAATCACCGTAGGTCATTTAGGCACCAGACAGTAAATGGGAAGAAAATATATTCTTCAATGAATGTTCTGTTCAACCTTGTCCTGCTTATCCACTGCCTCACTGGACAATAATAGATTTAGTATGACTGTGCCAATGCCATTATACGTTTTGGTCTTAACTTTGTTACATTTGCAGTATTTCTCCAGGAGTTAATGATCACTCATGAAATAAGACTAAATACCTCTAAAATCCTCCCACATTCTTGGTAATTTGCCATTAACTCATTTGATTGCACTTTTACATGGCATTGGTAAAACTTCCTGTTTTTAATCCAAGATCACTTCTTTCGGAAATCTGAAGGTCAATTACAATTCACTGTTTGAAAAATGCTAAATACATAAGATGTTAACTTGGGCAATAAAGGACAGAAGCTGTTAAAACCTCATTATGCAAAAAGCTAATTTGTGTTAATATCTGTAAGACACAGCTATTTAGCATCCATGTTATGTGCTGTTTTTTGTGATATGTTTACAGTTCCTTTTGTGTATATAAAAAAAAATTTGAAAAACAGTAAAGTTAACACATTAGAATAAATAAAAAATAAATACATTAAAATATAAGCTCCTAAAATGTCACTTTCCCACAAGAACACTTAACAAACTATAAAAAAAAAAACACACACACACAATGTGGAATGTGTGGAATCTTAAAAAAACAACATAAAGCAGACAATTAAGAAATGTAAGAATTTATTTGGGTGCTTTGACTATCTGCACCAAAAGTAGAGAATTTAGAACTTTGAAAATAAAGAATTTTTCCAAATGTTTGCCAAATTTAGGGGCTTTTTTTCATATCTTAACACAAAAGATATCATCCAAATTTTTTAACTAATTTGAAGTACAATCTCAAAATCCCCTGGATGTCTTGTATCGTTCCAAAGCTATAACCACTTATAGTGACACAGGGCAGATTTGAAAAATGGGTTTTACTCTTAAGGGAATGAGAGCACACAGTACCACTCCGTTCACCCGGTGGGTCCCTTTGTGTTTGAGGTTCCCAAAAATCACATCCCAGAGGTCAGAAATATATCCTTAGCAGCTTTTAGTGGGGGAAAGAACCCTCTAAAGGTAACCAGTCATGTTGAACTTGCACTCCGATCTGCGTGCAGTAGCACCTTTTGCGGAGCATGTTAAAATAGGTTTGTGGGAAAAGATTTTGTACTATTTTTTTTCTTGTTGATCATAGGCTCTGCCTTCTTAGGAGTCCAGTGGGCAGCTCTGATTTGTTAGCTGTCCTTATGTACAAAGGAGGAAGGCTACAAATTGTTTAATGACTCTGCCCTTCGGTCTCTGCTCAAAATAGGCAGGAATCTCAATCAAGTTACTTTTCCCAGAAAACTCTGCAACCATCTCGTCAGCAAATCTTACTCTGTACATTTTGTCCTATCTGTAGGCAGCAAGTTATAATCTGCTCAGCTCCTCCTGCTCTATATCATGCTGCAAATAGACTGGACTGCATGCTTATGACAGGTTCCTGCTTTAAAGGGACTCCAAATGGGGGGGGGAATACCTTTTCTTTTTTCATGATTAAATTTACTATAAGTATTTTATGGAAAACAGTTGATACCCATTACAAAATGTGTATGTACTGTATATGTATACATTGTAAATATATGTTCTGTCTGTGCTATATGCTGTGAATTACCTTGGACGCCTCTCTGAAGCTTTCACTACATTTGCCTGTGTATACTAGGAATCATGGATATAAATCACAGCAGTTCTGCTCATCCAATCCAAACTTCTAATGATGATGAATGTAGGGAGATCTATATATGTGTCCATCTTCCCGCTATCCAGGAACCTTTCCATGGTAAATAAAGGGATGTAATAGAATGGTCATTGTCCCCATAATGTAACTTTGCACATTATGATAAACCTTTCCTAAAGGTAGGTTTGTAATGTATTATATAATATTTATAGCCTATTTATATACACGCTATTTCAATTTAGGCTGTGGTTTACTTGCTGGATTTCATTCATTAACTTATACACGGTAAATTCTGGGGATGTGAGTATTGGACTGTAGGGAGACTAGTTCCAGCAGAAATGGGATGAAAGGGAAGTAAAAATCTGGCACAAAATATCTGCTTTCAATTGTGGGCATCTTTTAAAGATTTCACTGTAATGGATATAGATGCATAAATAGATTTATTGTACCTAGTAGATTCTTGTGGGATGTTCTACACTTATAAAAATCCTAATCTAGTCACCAATCCTTAGAATGTGTAATAACAGGACTATATGGAGGTTTATGTTCCCCACTCACAGCTATCATATCACTTGTTCTCAAGCCTGTGATGTCGCATCCATCAGTCATGTGTATTTAGATGATGTCTACTATGATAGATAATTATTGACAAGCGTTAAATCTAAAAGTGTAAAATACCTCTAATATGACAAAGTCCTACTTTAAACAGAAATGGTGCCAATAGCGTATGGGAGCTATGTCCAGTATTGCACCTTGAATTATACTGAGCAGCTCTTTGATGAGAGCGGTTTCTGGGATTTTTTGTAATCCTTATGCCAACATTTTTAAACTAATTTGTGCCAGAATGTCTATAAAGTCACACTCTGTACTAGGAATATTGACTTGCTCTGAAGTGTCTTAGCTACAGGCAACTTCTGGGTAACAAAATATGACTGTTCATACTGGTATGGGACACTTGTTACTAAAGTGTTCTCTGTACACATAGTGGAGGAGAAATAATGTGAGCTTGTGGCAGTTTGCCAGACTCGAGCATAACCCAGGATTAAAGAGGATGCAGGCTTAGCATCAGTGCAGAGCATGTTATAGAGCAGAAAAGGTAGAGTCCTGTCTGAAGACCAGGCTATAGAGCACAAAGAAGAGTATATTCCCATGTATACAAAAGACCGTTCCAAATCAAGGTCCTACCCCATAATTGACAGCTGGTTAAAGCTGCTGATCTCTTAGTAGGACCCCCCACTGGACTCCTATGAATAGAGAGATTTACAAGAAAAAATGGCATGTTACACTGAAGCTTTTTCTACAAAAGTATATATAAATTTTCTTGTCTCCTGCTTTATCATATACTACCTGCAGATCAGATCTCATGCTTAACAGAGTGGTTCACGTTTATGGGGTAGTGCTGCAATGTATAAATATATATTACCTGGAATATGATGCAGTAATTCAATAAAAGGGGAAAATTTTATACAAAAAAAAAAATGCCCTTTAAATACATTTTCTACGGTTTCAGGTCTGAATTATTAATGTTAGGGATTGGTGCGTAGGAAAGAAAGTTATTATGAAAAACGGTGGATGTGCTGCCTTTGTGCATGGCATACCATTCCTACCTAGCAGATAAGAGGTTTCAAAATCCTAGAACCTGGCGCTAGATGTTTGCTGCTTTTAATTACGTGACCTTTGCCAATGCTGTAAATTCTGTGTACTGAAAGTCTGTATATTAGTTGCACTGTTTTGTGTCTTCTCTGTTCTATACAATCTGATTATCGTGGTCTGTCTTTCTTAACAAAATTAAAACATTTTCAGCACTTTTAAAATGTGTCAACTCCTCTTTGAATCTGTTCTCAAAACTTGGTGATGGTGTTACTAAGGCTGGAATCGCATACTTTTTTTTTTTTTTTTTTTTTGTATCATTCTTTTATTGAACAAGATACATAGTACAACAAGAATCGGTATTGTAAGGCACAGATATTGTACAAAAACAGGAAGATACAAGCGCCTTTCGCGCGCGCAGGTGCCTAGGACTAACAATAATGTATTTAATCAAGTCATACAATTTTAAGTACGCCTGTAGTTAACAGATTGCTTAAGTACATATCAATTTAATGTAGTTGATGTAGCCTTGTCAAGAATATGGTATCCGTAGAATCAGAGCATCATCTTTGTGGAATGCTATTGTAAGAACATAGCATCTCATCATAGAGATTATAAAATGTCTAATCATTGCCTATATTCCTATAGTTCCCTTTTGTTGTTGGGGAGGGAAAACCCCATCTCTAAGGAGGGAGGGAGGGAAGGTATAGGGAAGAAGGGGAGTCTAGTGTCAGCTAGAGAAAATCTTTTTAGCTATTTAATTACATGAAGGTGAGTTTCTAAAGTCGAGCCATGGTCCCCAAGTTTTAATTTGCTGTTCGGTCGTGTGATGGCTGTCTGCTGTGAGCTCTTCCATCCTATGTAAGAGCGAAATCTCTGAGAGGAGGTCAGAGCAGGTAGGGACCCTAGTGGATTTCCATAGGCGTGGTATCAGAGCCCTGGCCGCTATTAACACGAAACCCACTAGCGACTTTTTGGCTTTCGCAATGGGGATCGGGAGGATATTCAGCAATAGGGTGGTGGGTTCGTCGTTCAATTTGGTCCCTGTTAGCTTCGTTATAAGTCTAATAACTCTGGCCCAGTGTGGCCTTAACAAGGGGCATCCCCACCAGATATGGGTCATATTTCCTGACGCCTGCCTACAGCGCCAGCACTCATCAGAGCACGAGGGATATGCTTTATTCAGTTTCGCAGGGGTCCAGTACCAACGCGACAATATTTTGAAGTTTGCTTCCTGAGCTTTACCCGATAGGGAAAGCCGGTGGCAAAGCTCGAAGGCTTTAGCCCAATCTTCTTCTGGTAATGTTTTGCCTAGCTCAAGTTCCCATGTCTTAACATATGGTAGGTCCGATAGCGCCCATTTATCTAGCAACAAATCATAGATTGCAGAGATAGCGTGTGGGATGGGAGTCTTTGATGTACATAATAACTCAAACGGGGTCATAGACCTGTGTAGCTTTAGGCTACTTTTATTGGCGTTATAGAAATGTTTCAGTTGAGTGTATTCCCATCTCAATCTAGCTGTACAAGTGTCCGCTCCTACTTCCTCAATAGGTCGGAGACTTGTGTCGTTTAGCAATCTAGCAAAAGTCAGGGTTTTATCGTCTCTCAGGGGACGGAGGAAGTGACTGAGGCATCCTGGCGGGAAGTCGGGGTTGTCAACCACTGGCGTCATAGGTCCATCAGTAGAGAATAATTGCATTGTGTTACTCATTCTTTTTACTAGTCTAAGGACCTGAGAGGTTACATAGGGTGTTTTGGAGAAGTGAAAGTTCTGGTGTACATATGTCGCTGCCCAAGGTAGTATGGTCAGAGGTACTGGGGATAGGGTGGAATCGCATATTTTTAAAGCTTTTTGGTATTTAGCCAAAACTGAGAATAGACCAAAAAAGGTAGATCAAAATTGGAGAACACACAATTTCCTAAATATCAACGAAATTGTATAGGCATATGTAAATTATATTTCCTAACCTGAGTAAAATAGCAGTATTTAAGCTTATTGTATATAATCTAAAGCACATAGTAATAACATACGTCAGATAATTGTAAAAGAACACTGATCAAAATTAGAAAACACTTTCAGATGCCTAAAAGTTATTGGTGAATATTTGTAATATAGAAAAAAAAGGTGGAGAGCGCAAATATAGTGTGGCAGGTTAAGTGATGCCAGACCAGTAATTAAGTGCAACTAGGTGCTCACCTTGAGAGGTTGTGTCATAAGCCACAATCAACTTGTAATGCTTTTGTAGACCAAATCCGCAGGGCTGCCCTTGGTAGACCCACAGTCTCCCGACCAGTGGGTATGTTGCAGATAGAAGTTTGTGAGCATGTAGCTGGTATTTGAAAAAATCCCTGTCAGTGGACCGATGACGTACCCAGTACGGGTACGAAACGCATCTTCGAAGTAAAACATTTTAACTGTAATTTTAATTATAGTTCATTTTACTTGTTCTTTTGAACAAAATTAATTCAAGTGAAAGATCCAGTAACATGCTCCCAAACTTCTATCTGCAAGTTATTGGTGTTAGTCTGACACCAGGTGCTAATTTCCTATTATTATCTCATCCCTCAGGGTGCGGTCACACATTGCAGTTAAAACTGCATCGCAATTAGTTTTGGGTTGGTTTTAGGTGGTATCACTTATTTTAACAGGTGAAACACATGAAATCAACAGGTGAAAGACATTTGTGGAACAGCTTCCTCCTCAAAATCAAATTCACTCATTCAGTTAATGTCTTTCACCTGTTAAATTGATAAAACTTCACCTAAAACCACCTCAAAGCTGATTACAATGCAGTTTTAACTGCAACGTGTGAACGCACCCTCGGGTCAACCGCTTTTGGCAGCTGGTTGTCCAGATGAAGGCCAATCTGTTGTAGCAAGAGAATTTGATTGTTCACAGTCTGTGATTTCTAGAATATTGCATCTTTACACCATCACAAACTGTACAAGGAGGCCGCTTGTCCTTAAAAGACAAATGCTAGAGAGGACAGGGCAATATAGAAAATCTCCATTGGTAATTGCTTTCCAGTCCAAAATGTCCGGTGTCTCAATGTTTAAGAGCATTTGGACTGAAATCCCGCTATGCTGTGACCAAACTCCTCAGCAGAAAGAATAAAAAAAATTATAGACTCTCCTTTACTGAGGAGCATGTTGTGTGGACAGAGAAGTGGTTCACAGTTAATTTCAGCGAAGAAAGCAAGGTTAATTTATTTAGGTCTAATGGGGAAACATTGTTTTTCGTCAAACTGGGAAAGATTGACCCCAAATTATGTAAGGAATGGTGGTGGAGGAAGTGCCATTTGGTATCTCCACATCCGTAACAATCTGTACGCCCTTTAAAAAAAAAAAAAAAAAAGATTTTTCATAAAATGCATTCACAAAAATGTTCCAAAAAGTGATTAAAAAAGGTGACAAGCACTGTCAACCAAAAAAGTTATGTCTCAGAAAAGATGGCAATACAAAAACAAATAAGATTTTAAAAATAATAATGATTCCTTTATATAGCGCACACAGATTATGCAGCTCTGCACAGAGCTTACCAAATCGGTCCCTGTCCCCTGGGGCTCACAATCTAATCAACCTTGGTATGTTTTTGGAGTGTAGGAGGGCCCGGAGGAAACGTAAACATGGAGAGAACATACATTACTCTATATTTAGTTTTTCTTCTGTAAAATTGTAAAAATATATATATATATCGCCATAGTGATCCATAGAATAAAGATATCAACATTGTTTTTATGGACAGTGAACGATCCATAAGAAAAGAAAACGGATCCCAAATGTACTCCATTCAAGAGTTAATAAAATTTCATCAATAAGCTAAAGACCCCCTAAAATTTAAGTATTTGTAAAGTGCATCTAATCTCGCAAAAAATAGGCAGTTGTGTCCAAATTGCCAAAAAAATTGTATAGACATTAAAAAGTGACAATGCAAACCTGCTCTGAATGACGCAGCTTCCCTTCAATGCCATGGCTTGTGCCTATACAGCAGTTTACCACCACATATTGGCATACTCTGGAGAAATCGGGGATCAAACTTTGGAGCATTTTGGTATTTTATCCATTGAGTGTGTAACTTTTTTTTTTTTTTTTTTCAATTATGTTTAACATACATTGAGGGTTTTTTTAAATGGTATAATTTATGGGGGTTTTACTATTATTTAGGGCTCTCAAAGTGACTTGAAAGCTGAAAAGGACCTTCAAAAGTGCAATTTTGTGTTTTTTATGAAAATGTGAAAAATCACACATAGTTTTAAGCCTCATAACATCCTACAAGAATGAGGACACACAAAAAACCATGTCGACATAAAGCAATCAGTATATGTTAGTTATCCAAGTCATTTTGGTGTTATGTATCGAAGTAAAAAAATAAATTAATAAAAATTTTTGCCATTCTTTTTTTTTTTTTCATAAATAAAAACAAAACATGTCACCAAAAATTTTCAACAAACATGAAGTACAAGTTGTCAGAAGAAAACACTCTCATAATCGCCCAGAATTTGTTAAAGCGTTCCTAAGTTCTAACTAATTATAGTGACATAGTGAAAAAATGGGTTGGGTCAGGAAAGTGAAAAGTGGCTTTGGCAGCAAGGGGTTAAAACCTATATAAATTTGGTATCCCTGTAGAGTCCATCAAAAAATGGCGCAAAAGCATTTTTCATCAAGTTCACTTCCTTTTTTTTTCCTGCTTCCTAGTACACATGGAAAATTAAATATCGCCACTAGGAAGTATATTTTGTTATGCAAAAAATAATCCCCGTTAAAGCTCTGTACACAGGAAAATTTTGATTTGTTCTTACAGAAATTCAAGAACGAAAAAGGTTATCTGCAGGAAGAGGTTAAATCTCAAGATAAGCCAGCAGTGTGATTTCCCATATGGACTTAATTACTTGGCCTTCCAGACTTTAGTTAGAAAATCTTCCACGCTCTGCCTGTTAAATAAGATAACTTAAAAAATTTGATTTATGACCTTTAGATCATTAAACTTCCTAGGACCCAACTGGTTTCCCATTGTTTAGGTAACAGGATGTCACAAACTTATATTCTCCATCATGTCAACTTAACCACAGCCAGAGTCAGTACGGTCCGCAGAGGCTTCCAAATCTTTGCTTTAAGTGGATTTCTCCATCTAATGTGGTCCTGCCCGGTGGTGAATGGGTTTTGGGAACAGGACCAGAGATTCCTGTTTGATAAGATGGGAGTGGCATTCCCCGAAGACATGTTTGCTATTGATAGACCCAGAGCTGTATCGGTCTATTAAAGACTTATATTTGATTAAAAAAAGATCTCAGAACTTCACACTTCCACTTAATAAATCATCCACAGGAAAAATAAGAGAAGAAATTCCAGGCTATATGGGACAGGTGGCTTGAGTTGTCATTTACCTACCTATTCCCAACTGTCTGGGATTGACCCTGTTGTCCTTATTGGTGTGGATGGCCCTAGGGATGTAGGCGCGGTGCAGGCACATTATTTGGTGTCTTTTGAAGTTTCCTTTTTGACATTGATTGTTATTTTTTTTTTCTTCTTTCTTTTTTTAGGGGTTATGTTCTTTCCTTCTCTTGTGGATGTCCTATTTTATATTGTATGGACACACAGTCTATATTTTTTCAACACAGGCAGTCCCCGGGTTACATATGAGTTTCTGTAGGTTTGTTCTTAACTTGAATTTGTATGTAAGTCGGAACTGTATATTTTATAATTGTAGCCCCAGCCAATTTTTTTTTTTGTTTCTATGAAAATTGGATTTTAAAAATGTTGGATTGTTATAAGAACCAGGATTAACAATAAATCGTAATTGCAGACACCATTGCTAACTGTTATAGTTGTTTATTGTATCCTAAGGCAAAAGTACAGTATATTACCAACATCCAGAGGTCCGTTTGTAACTAGGGGTCGTCTATAAGTTGGGTTTTCTTAAGTAGGGGACCGCCTGAATATCCTTCAGACATTTAACATTTCTGTTACTAAGGATATGTATCTGATGCAGTGCTGGACTTTGCATACGTCTGCATTGTAACTTTATGATATGGGTCCTAAGCGACTGCAATATAAGCACTTTCTCTGATGTATGGTCCTTTTCAATTCCGTTCAATAAAGTTTATCGTTGATTTAAAAAAAAAATATCTTGGGACTAGAGATGAGTGAACATACTCATCCGAGCTTGATGCTTGTTCGAGCATTAGCGTACTCGCAACTGCTCGTTGCTCAGATGAATATTTCACCAGCTCGAGAAAATGGCATCTCCCGCCGTTTTGATTTTTGGCGGCCAGAATCACAAGCCAGGAGACTCTGCAGTACGCCTGATCAGGTGACCCTGGAATATACTAGCCACTTCCCACGGTGCTCGGATCATTCTCTGTCTGGATGCCGCTAGGGAGAGAGCTGCTGCTGGACAGGGAAAGCGTTATTGTGTTCTATTAGATTAGTGTTAGGCAGGAGTGATTCTACAAGAACCCAACAGCCCTTCTTAGGGCTACAATAGCGTTATTTTATATTTATTTTATTTGCTTGTGGCTGGCCTTGCTGGCACTAGTAGTGCAGTATTGTGACAAATTTGCTGGGAGACTTGCAAACGTTATTTTTGGCTCTTAGTGACACACATATCCATTTCAAACAGCTAAGTGGGACAATTTATTGGGGGTTTGATTGAATTAGGTACAGTCTGACGATTCTTTTTTCAAAAGTGAAAGTCACAGCACAAAATCCTTTTGTGTGCTGTAAGTGGTGCAAATGAAATTTCATCCAGCTTAGTCTGCCTGCTACTGTTTAGCTAGCTAGTCTCCTGAAATCCCAATCCACATTCTCTCTGCCGGGGAAGGGTACCTTACGTCACCTGTGGCGTAATCAAATACGGACTTTTGTTTACATCAATAACAGGAAATTAAAAAAAAATAGTCTGTGCTGGTTAGAAACTAGCCATAGCAATCATCTTCTCAGGTTGCTGTCTGATTTCTTCTGCACGTTTTGTTCTTCTATAAATCCAAAAAAAAAAATTAAAAAAATTACCAAAAAAAACTTACAGTTTATATTTCTCTTTTGTCCATGAAATAGATAAAATAGAACCCGAGGGCTAAGGGTAGAGGACGAGGGCGTGGGCATCCACTTACTGCAAGGGTCAAAGGCCGTGGTCCTGAGCGGGGTGAGCAGGGGAACGCCGCAGAGCTACACTCCCTAGCTTCCTGTCTCAACTTACTGGTACTCGTGGTAGAGCACTGTTGAGGCAAGAAGGGTGCGAACGATGTCGTGGATTGCGGAAAATGCTTCAAGTTACTGGGACTCGTGGTAGAGCACTGTTGAGGCCACAACAGTGTGAACAGGTGATATCCTGGATTGCGGACAATGCTTCAAGTAATTTGTCCACCAGTCAGTCTTCCACGCAGTCCACCTATGTTACCCAAGTGAGCTCTCCTTCAGCTCCTCCACCTCAACCTCCTTCCCCCCAGTCTGCCCCCTCCCAGGAAAATTTGGAATTTGATCCGGCATACACATGAATCCGGAGTCACAAACCACTTCTCAGGTTGCTGCTGAGCTCTTTCCCGATGCCCAGGTTTTCCAACGGTCTGTGGATGATGATGACATTGTTGACGTAGTGGAAAAAGTGTGTAAAGAGGTGTCGGACGATGAGGAGACACTGTTGTCAGACAGTAGTTGAAGTTGTCAGACGGTGTCAGACTGAGGGATCGGAGGATGATGAGGTGACAGACCCAAGCTGGGTTGATAGGCCGAATGAAGACAGTGCTTCTGAGATGGAGGAGAGTCCTCGACGAGAACATGTTGGAAGAGGCAGTGGTGGGGCCAGACGGAGAGGCAGGGCCAGAGCTGGTGCATCAGCGCCAAACGTTTCACGTAGTGAAGCTCCCGTGGCGAAGGCTAGATTTTCAGAGGTCTGGAGGTTCTTTAAAGAAACAGTGGATGACCGACGGACTGTGGAACCTGTGCCACACCAGGATCAGCAGGGGTTCCACGACTACTAGCTTAACCACCACCAGTATGCGCAGGCATATGAGTGCTAAACACCCCACTCAATGGAACCAAGGCCGTTCACCTCCGGCCGGGCCCACCACTGCTCCTTCCTCTGTGTCATTTGCTGCCTCTGCTAGTCAGCCCCCTGCCCAGGACCCCGGAACAAACACCTCCCGCTCGGAAACCACACCTTTGTCTCCACGATCCTCCACAGCGTCCACCAATGTCTCCATGTGCAGCGTTCAGCTGTCTAAACCCCAGACACTGGAGCGCAAGAGGAAAAAACTGTTCCACCCACCCCCACATGCCCAAGCCCTCAACGTCCACATCTCCAAATTACTGAGCCTGGAGATGCTGCCCTATGGGCTGGTAGAGACCGAGGCCTTTCGCAACCTCATGGTGGTGGCTACCCCTCGGTATTCGGTCCCCAGCCGCCACTACTTTTCCTGATGTGCCGTCCCAGCCCTGCACCAGCACGTGTCAGACAACATCATCCGTGCCCTGACCAAAGCCGTTTCTGACAAGGTCCACCTAACCATGGACACATGGACGAGTGCTGCCGGGCAGGGCCACTATATTTGGCTGACGGCACATTGGATTAACTTGGTGGAGGCTGGGACTGAGTCTAACCCTGGGGCCGCTCATATACTCCAGACACCGAGAATTGCGGGGCCTCGGTGTCGGTCTCTCAGGCCTACTATGCCTAAACCTCCCACCCCTCCTCCACCTCCTCCTCCGAATTACCATTCGTGGACATGGCGCCATCAGTCGGTAGCTCTAGGCGCAGCAGCAGTGCCATTGCTAAGCGACAGCAGGCAGTGCTGAAACTGCTAAGCCTAGGCGATAAAAGACCAATCTGTGGCTGGCACCGCTGAACCTGAAGCCAGGCATGGTTGTGTGTGACAACAGCCGTAACCTGGTGGCGGCTCTGCAACTCGGCAGACTGACACATGTGCCATGCCTGGCCCATGTGTTAAATCTCATAGTTCAGCGGTTCCTCAAGACATACCCCAATCTGTCTGATTTGCTCACGAAGGTGTGCCGCATCTGTGCGCATTTCAGAAAGTCGACCACAGATGCTGCCACTCTCAGGGCAGCGCAGTGCCACCTCCAACTGCCCGCTCACCGACTGTTGTGCGACGTGCCCACGAGATGGAATTCCCCATGTTATCCAGAGTTTACCAGCAGCGCAGAGAGATTGTAGACTGCCAGATGTCAACAGAACTGCTAGTCAGGTCAGTCAGCTTCCTCAAGTCTACAATGAGGAGTGGACGTGCATGTCTGATATCTGTCAGGTGCTGAGTAACTTTATGGAGTCAACACAGATGGTCAGTGGCGATGCCGCCATCATCAGCCTCACCATCCCGCTGCTTGGCCTGTTGAAAAACTCTCTGGTCAGCATGAAGTCGGAAGCTGGAAGAAGAAGATTCCCTTGTTGATAGCCAAAACACTCTGGTCTGTTTCTCATTGCGTATCGGAGGAGGAAGAGGAGGAGAATGTCAGCGACACAGAAGAGGGGACCATTTCTCAGTCCTTATTAACTGTTCAGCGTGAATGGGCAGAAGAAGAGGAGTTGGAGGAGGAGGAGGAAATGGAGAGTCAGGCCAGTGAGGGGAGTGAATTCTTGCGCGTTGGGACTCTGGCGCATATGGCAGATTTCATGCTAGGCTGCCTATCCCGTGACCCTCACGTTCGAATAATTTTTTCCAGCACCGATTACTGGGTATTCACTCTCCTGGACCCACGGTACAAGCAAAATCTTTCCACTCTCATACCTGTAGAGGAAAGGAGTGTAAGAGTGCATGAATACCAGCAGGCCCTGGTGCACAAGCTGAAACAGTATTTCCCATCTGACACCGCTAGCGGCAGAGGGCGTACTTCTGCGGGACAACTAGCGAGGGAGAGTAGGCGAGCAGGCAGCTTGTCCAGCACTGGCAGGGGTACGTTTTACAAGGCCTTTGCCAGTTTTATGTCACCCCAGCAAGACACTGTCACCTGTCCCCAGTCTCGGCAGAGTGGGGATGATCTTTACAGAAAGATGATGAGGGAGTATGTAGCTGACCATACCATCGTCCTAAATGATCACACAGCTCCCTACAACTACTGGGTTTCAAAGCTGGACATCTGGCCCGAACTGGCACTGTACGCCTTGGAGGTTCTATCCTGCCTTGCCGCTAGCGTGTTGTCAGAGCGGGTTTTCAGTGCAGCTGGTGGCATCATCACCGATAAGCGTACACGCCTGTCGACTGACAGCGCTGACAGGCTGACGCTTATCAAGATGAATCAAGCATTTATTTCTCATGATTTCCATTCTCCACCAGGTAAAAGCAGCTCAACCTGATGTATGCACTCCTCCTCCTCATTCTCCTCCTTCTCCTCCTCTTTGTACACTAAAGCAGAGGCAACTGGCTATTTTTTGCCAGGGCCAACTGGTTCTAGCTATAGTACTGTATATATAACATTTTTATGGAGGACCACATTCGCGGTCCTCAGTATTGCAAATGTTTTGGGAGTGCCACATACAGGTACTCTATGTATTTAATTTTTCTGGAGGGCCACCTACCCGATCCTCTGTTTTAAAAACTTTTTTGGACTGCCACGTACAGGCACTATCCAAATTTAATTGTCTCCATAGCAGCCTCCACACGGTGTCTGTCTCCATTGCTGCCTCCACACGTCATCTCCATAGCTGCCTCAAAAGTCATCTCCATAGCTGCCTCCACACGTCGTCCCTTTAGCAAATGAGCTGTGTCAGGCTAAATTTTCGGGTGTTTTACCGGCTGTGATTTTCTGGCGTTTTATATGGGTCACTCATTTTCACAATGCATGCAAAGATGGATGACTGAGTGCGCGTCTCCCCCCCCCCACATGCCTCCACACATCATCCCCATAGCTGCCTCCACACGTTGTCCCCTTAGCAAACGAACTGTGTCGGGCAAAATTTTGGGTGTTTTTAACGGCTTCCACATCAAACTTGTTAACTTTGTCGCCACCCTGCTGTGCTATCCACAAAATATACAGCCAAACTTTTATCTATGAAGGATATTATTTCAGCTCTACTTACGCATCTCTTAACGTTCCCCTCCCCCGCCATAACCAGACCAAATACTTATAAGAACAGTGCTACACTTGACAGTACACAAAAGGTTTTTAGAAATGCTGTTTGGAGCCGGAGTACACTCTGGTTATGTCGCCTGGACAATCGCCAGCCTGAGGCTGCGGCCGCTGCCTCCACACGTCGTCCACATAGCTGCCTCCATACATCGTCCCCTTAGCAAACGAGCTGTGTCAGGCAGAATTTTCGTAAATTACGAAATGGAACTCGGCCCATCTGTCGCCACCATGCTGGAGACCTGAAGTTTCAATCATAGCGGCGCAATATGGATGCCCCAAACCATCGCTCTTAATCATGGAACCATTTCCAAAAAAAAAACAAATAGAACCGCAATGCTATTCCATTATTCGTAGATGAAGTATTCACGCTTCGGGCCCCCAGGTCCATTTTGGGTGGGGAGGAACCGAGAGGCAGGGGCTTGGACAGGCGAAAGTTTGTCTGGCAGCGGACTGCCAGCTCCATCCCAAGATCCAACTAACATCGTTTTAACTGCAACTTTAATCTACTACTATAACCTTTTACCTCTAAAATCTATCTTTTCACTCCTCTTTTCTCACCTCCTTACTTTCACCTCGGCAGCCTCCACACGTCGTCTCGATAGCTGCCATCACTTGTTGTCTGGATAGCTGCCTCCACACGTCGTCCCTTTAGCAACGAGCTGTGTCAGGCTACATTTTCGGGTGTTTTACCGGCTGTGATTTTCTTGTGTTTTATATGGGTCACTCATTTTGACAATGGATGTAAAGCTGTATGACTGAGTGTGCGTCCCCCCCCCACATGCTTCCACACATCGTCTCCATAGCAGCCTCCAGACGCCGTCTCCATAGCTGCCTCCACACGTTGTCTCCATAGCTGCCTCCACACGTTGTCTCCATAGCTGCCACCACACGTCTCCATAGCAGCCTCCACATATCGTCTCCATAGCTGCCTCCACATGTCGTTCCCTTAGCAAACGAGCTGTGTCAGGCTCGTTTTTCGGGTGTTTCACCAGATACGTTATGGAACTTGGTCACTCTGTCGCCGCCATGCTGTGTTATCGACTAAATATACCGTCAACCTTTTGTTCACATAGGAAATCATTTCTTCTTGCTCACCTCCTTTGGCTCCTCTCTGCCTCCATAACCAGGCCAAATACTGATACATACAGTGCTACATGTTATCCTCGCCAAAAGGAATTTTTTAAATTGGTTTGAAGCCTTAGTCCATTCGGGGTATGTTGCCATGCCACTCTCTAGCCTGTCGCTGCTGCCGCTGCCTCCGCTTGCCGTCCCCTATAGTGTCGGTCAATTATTGGGACCAGAACGAAGGACCCTGAGTGCCTTATGCGCCGCACCACTGCTCCAATAACATGAGAAACCTGGAAACTTGTGATGGCTTCATGTCCCAGGGTTAGACATTTATCCTATATCCATTAATTTTGTAGTATATAGATTTATTAATAAATTAGAACCTCCCGTTAACATTTTTTTAAAAGGATCCCGATACCAAAGGACATACTCTATACAGCATATGTCTGGAAAACTTTACCTCTTATTTTATCTTCTGCAGATATAATCAGAAATAAAAAAGTTTTCAATATGTAAAATCCATTGATATTTCGATCATAAATTTTGTACCAGATGACTGAAGTTCTCAATGCATGTCTGAGTAAAGCAAACAATTTGGTTTCAGTGACAATTGACAGTGTCCCATGCCAGCTGAAGAAGAACAGCTGTGTCCCTCTTTGGCTATCAGAACTCCTTGATAAGTGACATTTAGCAGTCGCAGGACAAAGCTCCTCTACCTGACAAACCTCATACGAGGCTGGAGCTAACATGTAGCAGCAAAGAAAACATTACCTCAGGCTCTTCTACACAGACTTGCACAATACTAGTACTAGTATATATTCTTCTTATTACAGATTGTATGTTACAGGTTCTCTTGAGGAATATATTAGTAATGTTAAAAGTTATTTCGATGTGTGACCCATGATGAATTTACCTCCACGTCAAAGAGATGCCAAATTATAATTCCCACAGCATAATCCTCCAGATGTCTACATAAATATACTGTCCTCTCTGAAACTAACATCTATAAGTTGACAAGGATATCTATAGATGTAAAAATAAAAAACACATGAAACGATAAGTAAACACTTTGTAATTAAATGATAATCCTAACTCAGCATAAAAGACTTCACCAGTCAGAAGTAACATGTAAAAAAAATGTTGAAGACAAACTACTATTCGAAAGATTAACAGAGTTTTGTGAACAAATATAATTCACTGATAAACAGACTTAAAATCTAGTTATGTGTTATCCACATGGAATACTAGAAATAAAGAATGTGGGCGATATTTATCATACGCTGACGCTTGTGATAGCCCCGCAAATGCATTTTCGCAGCACAATACATCCACAGGCTCCGGCCTCTTGATGTATCGGGCAGGGTCCTGTACACGTTTATTTCTATGCCAAGCCCTGCCTGGCGTAGAAATAAAGGCTGCTGGCGACTTATGTGAAAAGTCGCTGGCTGCAGCGAGTGCAACCTGCGAGTGATGCCCCAAGAGTGATGCCTCGCATTGGCCCACTCCCGGCCAGCCGCACCCCCCTTGCACACCCCACTGATGTGAAGGTGGTGGAGAGGGCTCAATAATCGCAAGTGCTAGCAATAATCTAGACCCTGATAAGTATGCCCCTATGTGTCTGACCACAAGCAATCATAAGAGTAGGGGTCTCATATGAGTGGATCACACTCTCACAAGCTCCACCGGCACTCCTTTCACTTTCATGGAATTTCTGTGATCCTCTGCAGTCCCATACAAGTAAATGGAGCACTTGTTGAGCATGTTCTCCTGTAGTTCATTCATATGGGGTGCCTGTAGTCCCTCATTCTCATGATTGAATTTCTGGGTACAGAGGCTAAGTGTACTTAGTAACACAGAACCTTTAAAAGATAAAGGAGGCAACATGTCACCTTTAGTGGTCCGTATAAAAGGAGCCTGCTGTTGTGTGACATAGTTGGTTGTACTGGAACTTGTGGCCCTCCGTTTCTGCGATGTCTAGCCATCCGCTAACATGGAGCTCAACGTGTCATAATGTATATATCTTGTAAAATAAAAAAAATATGTACAACACATATATAGGAACTGAAAAAAACAAGAAAAAAGTAACAAAACGACATTGAAGACTAGATGAAAACTGTAAGTCACAAAAAAGAAAACAACGTAAGACATAGATATAGTCAGGGTTTGGCTGAAACCGTATCAGATCATATGAGAACGATCAATCTTGTCTATCACTTGAAATTACAATTGATACATTGTTGTAACATCTATCTCATTAGTTTTAGTTTGATGAATAAATAAAGTGGTTTTAGGAGCACTAATTATATTTCCTCTTGTGGATCCAATGTATCCCAGTCTATCAATGACTAAACAAAACATTTTAAATATGTTTGTAGTATTTTTATGAATATTGAAACAGTGACATCCCAAAACACCCTCTATGAATGCACTTATATTGTATGTTAGTGTCATAAACCAAGGTAGGGCTGTACACCCAGCTGTCTGCAGTAGTAGCAGTTGATAACAATGCCTGTCACCCTGCCCCTCGTCTTACTATGTAGATCCTAGCACTAAAACAGATGAGCACCTGCCATGCCCCTCTCTATATTTACCCCTCCAGTGAGGTCAGCTATCCAAGAATGGACATGGCAAGCAGAGCCTCTCCAGGGGTATTTTTAGCTCAGTCCTTATCCATTTGTTGAAAGTTTCTTCTGATCGCTCCCAGTTACAGTCCCACACTTGCTTGGCTTATTGTTGGATTCTTCTTAGTAAGATAGGCAGAAGGAAATGTAAATGTTGGCATTTGGCATAAGGATGATATTTCACTGTGGACAATTGTATTGAGTCTGCAAACAGCTCATAAAGGTAAGAGACGATAAACACTAAGAGCGTTTCATCATCATCGCCTAAGAGACCTGTGAGTATTGGTATTCCTGATCAGTAACATAAATGAGTGAAATGCAATGTATTCCAAGGTCAATAGATTGGTAATGAATAGGTCGGCTCTGTCTTACAACACTTAGATATTTAAGATTTGTTGAATTTTCTTTGTAAAATTTACCATGAAATGAGCCGTAATGATGTGAATATAGCAGGGATTGCTCATAATAGTAAATATACTGATAATAACAGAATAATAAAAAACAAATAATAATAACGGTGATGATAAAACCTGTTTACATATTCATTATTTAACCTATTATTGAACTAATAAAGGTTATCAATACTAAAGATCACAAAAGGCGAGACAAAAAACTGTAAAAAAAAAAAAGGATTTTGTCATGATGTTCATTAGTAGTTGTTCTTTTGAAAGCTTTTTTTTAAGTTGGATTTTGGGATTTTAACATCACCTGTTTTAGATAAGGGTTTTGTTGAAGTATATTCCTTCATATTCAACAATGATGGTTAATATTAGAGGGTTGACTCTGATAACCAAAAGCCTGGTTTCTAATAGGAATTGTAGAAATAATGAGTCAATCCCTTTTATTTAGTATGTAGTGTGTGAATGAATTAGTAATATGTAATATGCGCTACCTAATGGTTCATGTATACATACATTTAGATTAATTATTTGACCTTCCAAATGGAGAATGGCTTTGTGGTTTTGTTAAAGGATGGAGTTGTCGAATAACAATTACCATGTCCTTTGCTGCACTTCTCCCAGTTATAATCTTCCTTCTGTTCCCAATTACACTATTTACCACAATCAGTGTTAGTACCAAAATCTTTATTTACATTATCCAGGTATAGCACAACCAGTAGCATTTTGCTGTCCCGTTTTTGGAGACGTTTTCCGGGTATGTCACGTAGAACAATAGTGCCTGCACAATGTTGGATGGTGAAGCTCAATGTGGGATTCTTAGTCCCCTCAGTCCATAGGGGTATAGTGAGGCAGTCTCATAACCCTACATTTCCCTCAGAGTTAGATCTTATTTGACAAAGGTCAAGATGACCAAAATGTTGTAAACTAATTTTGATCTGTAAAACATATATCTTGTGTTCATGTACGATGGTGAACGCTATGCTGTGTGAAATATTCACTTAAATAAAATCATAAAAATTCATCCTGGTGTGTGCAATGTTCTCTATATGGTTTTCCGGCAATGTGTCACCAAAATGTATCCCATATGCCACCGTGAGTGAGCCGTATCTGCAAGAAAATTAGGTGGGATGACACCCACGTGACCGAGTCCCCAGGGCAACTCACCACAAACACAGGCTGCATGAACAGGCAACACCATATACTCCCTTTTTTGTGTTCCCATAGGCTTCTATAGAGAGCCCAGTACACAAAACTGGGTTGCAGTCTGACGGCCGGTTCATGGTGCGGTGAGAAATACTGTTAAAATATAGATAGCCACATTTCCCATTAAAATCAACAGGACCGTGTTTTAGATGCCAAAAAACTTTGGGGTGGTCGTGTGCATGAGGCCTAACAGTTTAAGAGGAGCACTTACTAGCAAAGGGGAGATACTATATGTAAGAGAAATTGATAGTGAGGAAGGGATACAAATACTCAGCCAACAGCCTGTTTGTACTCATACCAGGGAAAGAACAGCAGTTCAGAGTAGAAAAGACAAGAACTGATAATGTTTTCTGTGGACAGAGGATATTGGGTTACAGTGACTGGGAGATAGTAAAGGGAAGTGTTGTGTATTATATGTAGATGTGTGTATTGGTATTTGTGAGGGTATATGTCTGTCCCCCTCCCCTTTATCTATTCATATGGGCACTGTCTTTCAACGTGTCACACAGGCAAAGGAGAGTGACAGTAATTATTACTCCACATAATAATTGATATTACTACCTTCATCCTTTAACAGGGTTCTCCTTATCTTTGAGGGCAGCAATGTTCCAATCTTTTGTGAAGTCATCAGCTACATCATAGAAGATCCTTCACTATTGGTAGGAATAGACTGCCTCAATGACCATAGTCAGTGTATAAGAGCGATGACAAAGGATGGATGTAAGTGTGTTTTATATATAAGACATGGCTGCCTCATATCTTAAGGAGAATTAAACAAAAATTCTCCATTGTCCGAGATTCCACCCAGGCTTTTATCAAATTGAAAATGCGGAAAAAAAATTACTGTAAACATTTTGTTTAAGCCAAATGTGACTTAAGGGCAATAGTTAACTTAAAGGCAACATATCTTATTAACATGCATATAATTAAAGGTACCAGTCCCTACAAAGTCATACATAGTCCAGACTGCTAGATTACAGCTATAGATTCCAACATAATTCATAGTGAGTTTGTTGGGCTCCTCCCTGCTAAGCATCATTTCTTTTTTTGTTTAGTCGAGGGGTCTACTTTGTCCCTAACTAAACTTGAAGGAGTTGTTGAGGATAAATAACATGGATGCTCTTTTCCAGTACCGCATCGGACCGTGGTTTGTACTGGTATTGGAGCTCAGCTGTATATAGATAAATTGAGCTTAGTTGCAATACCATATACTAGCTGTGGTCAGCAGCCAACCTTCAAAAAAAAAAAAACTTTTAAAGATGTAGTACCTCAAAACATGGTATAAATATATGATAAATCTCCTACAGAAAAAGATTCCATTGTAATGTCAGAATATGAGGAATACAGGCATTCACTTAAAAGTAGGTTAGGAAAGTAGACAAGTCCTCTCCAATGCGGAGTCATTTGGCTACAAACACTCACATCTTGCTCTTATTCATTTTCCACAGCTTTAACATCTAATATTGGTTTGTGCAGAAAATGAAAACCTGCCAATGCCTGCAGATGAGTGTCATGGATATCACAAAGATGTTTTCCATTCTGAGGCCGAGAGAAGAGGAAGATGGGACAGCAGAAGAGGGCCGTGAATTACATATGGCAGTAACAATGGATAATCCAGAATATTTAACAAGTCTACTTTCAGAAGACAAATATAAGAAATTGGTCAATAGTCAAAGTGGTTGGGGTGTTCCAGTAACTGCTCTTCGCCTGGCTGCATCCAAAGGTTCTTTAGAGTGTTTAAAGATTCTTCTGGCTAATGGAGCAGAAGTGGACATCTTAGATGTAAAGGCCCAAACCCCCTTATTCTCCGCAGTTAGTGCTGGCCATTTTGACTGTGTCAGGGAATTATTGAAGGCTGGAGCCTGTCCTTCAGGAAGTATTTATAACAACTGCACCCCAATACTGAATGCTGCCATGGAAGGCAAAGCCAGTATCTTAAAAGAACTATTGGATTATGGCGCAGAACCTAATGTCAAATGCAAGTTACCTGAATGGACTACAAACATTACAACAACTACAGGACCACTGTACCTCTCTGCTATCTATGGGCATTTGGAGTGTTTTAGGACCCTGCTTCTTTATGGGGCTGACCCAGATTACAACTGCATAGATGAAAAACATCTGAAAAGGATAAAACATCTTAAAACAGTCATAGATGTGTGCCTAAAACATGGATGTAGGACAATATTTGTAAAATTACTTGTAGATTTTGGAGCCAATGTCTACTTGCCTGATATCAACATTTCTAAGTCATTGCCTAATCATGAAGCAATTGAACTTCTGGCAAGAGAAAGAGGTAATTGTTAAATTCTAGATGAAGGGTCCATTTAAAAATCTGTCACTTAAACTAACCCACTCTTACTTTACATATGTTTGAAAACTGCTAATATACAGCACTGCAACTATCCCTATATTGTTCCTCTGCATGCTTGAAAAGTTCAATAGTCCCTCATCTTCTTCCTCTGAGCTGTGTCTGACATATTCATGTCATTTAAGCTCAGCCATACCTACAGCTAAATTCCTGTGTAAGGGTTGAGCTGATTTATCTTTAGCCTGTCACGTACATCTAGTGTCTCTCTCAACCCCCTAATTCACCCCTCCCTCAGGAATTCTCTTCAGTGAGTCATGTAGCCAGTGCATGAAAGGTGAAGCAGGGCCAAGTTTACTGGGCTGAAGAGAAAACATTCCCCTTGTCAATCAGGAAGTGCGAGGCATAGCTAAACTAGAGGAACATAAATGTGCACAGATGCTGAGTCCACTTTACAAATGGACTGTGGAACTTTTCAGGTATGGCGAATAAATATATAGGAATAGTTATACTGCTGTTTAATAGCAGTTTTCAAGGATATGTTTAGTTAGTGTGATTTAGTTTAAAGGGGTTGTCTGACTATTTTAAAAATTTAGCTAGTGGGCTCGGGAGGGCTTTAAAAAAATAAATGTTTACCTACATCCCCTGGGTGCCTGGTCTCCCACGCTACTGTGAATCAGAGCGGTCCCCCCTTGTTGACAGGGGTACTGCACTTCCGTTCTGGCAACTTACAGCGGCCTGGCACAAGCATCCTGATGTCCCTGTGCTGTATCAGGAGGCTGGGACAGGAGAAAAGTGGGCGTGCCAGGAAACTGGAAGGACCAGAGCGCCGGAGATAAGTAAAGGTTTATTTTTTAAAAGCCCTCCCCAGCCCACCTGCTTCAGTTTTTCAAATAGGCAGACAACTGCTTTAACTGAAAGGTTCCCTGTAATACTGTATTATTTATGTATTGTAGTATTGTTTGTGGAGCAATCTAAAATGTCAATTGTAATATAGTAACATTAGTAGTAATGGGGGTCCCAAACATTTCCAGACTATTAATTTTACTTCCTGAATCTATGGCTCTGTAAATAACGAACCACATTCCTGATAAGATTTTGTCTTTAATATAACACAAAAGACATATGGAATCCACTCCATTGCCCAAATTTGGAATGGAGATACTTCTATAGAATTCTACAAATTAAGCAGAGATCACTCTATGCCCCCAAGTCCGACCCTGAGCATGGCAAGTTAAGCCGTACCTCGTTGGTATCAGTGTCCGGATTACAGCAATACTGTAGAAAAAAGAAGGTGAAATAGATTATCATTGTAGGCTCCTTCCAGGGTCCCCTGAAGAGAAAGAATTATGGGGCCTACAGCAGGAGCTCCCATGATAACCCAGCCCTATCTGCACCTCCTTGCTCTTCCTGTATTCCTAGGAAGCTAAGGATGTGTCGATTGAAGATATAGCGCTGATCATTGCATATCCTGAGTGGCCAGAGACAGAAGTATTTTAAGAAAATCTACCATCGGGACACTGCTTTCTGAATTAGTTCCCAATGCAGATTTCCCCTCCCTGCAGCAGTTGAATTGCCTAATTCTGGGTGTGCCAGATTATGGAACGCTGTGCGCTGTTTTTAATAATCTGATGCACATTAGTGAGGCAAATTGCTCTAGGTGCAGTTTCTCTCACTATTAATTAATGTGGGCCCATGTCTTTTACTCCTTATATTTTTTATGCTGTAAAAAAAACAGGCATGAATTGACGCTGAGCCTCTGGGAAAAAAGGCAGGTAAAAAAAGGTGGGCAGCTTACATTCACAACTATGAAGTTACCTGCCCATATCTATGTTTCTGTAGATCACAGAACCACAAGGCTGAGGCAAGCTGATTACATTGTCTTCTGTGATACGGTACCTGAACCATGGCTCTAATTGTTGTAGAACCCAATATATAAGCTTCAGCCTCTCACCCTGACTAATATCTGGCATCATGACAGTTTTCGCATGATTTTGGAGGTTATTTTTCATTGTTAAACAGGAGAGATTTCACATAAAAAGGCAGTTCTAGAAAATACATTTCATACCCTACCTGAGGGGACTGCTAGAATAGTGGGGTAAAAATAGGTGACAGGTCCCATTTAAAGAACAAGGTCATTCCATCATGATTTACCAGAATACAAAGTGCTGTGTACAGTTTGAAAAGCTTAAAGGAAACCTACCACTTCCAATCCTGCTTCTAAGCTGCAAATGCTGTGCACCAGGGTGAGATGGTGCCGGCGCTTATTTTCATAATGTTTTTAAACAGATGTAAAGCGTTTAAACGGTTTAGTGATCTTTATATACGAAGTAGATTCACTGCACCGTGGTACACGCTCGGCGCACCATGCGCGCGACCACTTCCTATTCAGGAGCACGCACGGTTGCGCGCATGGTGCGCCGAGCATGTACCACGATGCGGTGAATCTTCTTTGTATATAAAGATCACTAAAGCGTTTAAAAACATCTGTTTAAAAACATCTGTTTAAAAACATAATGAAAATAAGCACCAGCTCACCCTGAGCTGGTGCACGGCTTGCAGCTTAGAAGCATGATTGGAAGTGGTAGGTTTCCTTTAACATGCATTTATTTCCATCAAAGGAAAAGATAGCCAGCGGGTTCCTTGTAAAAAAAGATTTCAAGATTTATGTAAATTAGGCTGAACAGCCCTCCGGGCTTCAGCATCATGCCCCCCAAAGCACTCCTAACCCACTAGAAGCCTCCTCCAGCCCTCCCCTCCTCATGGCGTCAGACAGCTCTTGAAGCAGATGGCAGGAAGAGGCAGGGGAGGAAATGCTGTGTGGGACTTGAGCCAAGGCCTGGAGATGCTTGGGTAATGCCCCACTGAGCCCTTCAGCCTAATTTACATAAAGATTAAAGTCTTTTTTTTCTCCCAGGGATCAGCTGGTGATAAAAAATACCTTTGATAAAAAATAAGCCAGCATTTAGCTTTATAACCTCTACAAAACACAGATGATGCTTTATAGAGGTTGAAGGAAACCTACTATGAGGATTATATCAGAAGTAGATCTGATGGTAGATTCCTCCTGCCTCTGCCCTAACTTGTAAACCTGGATCTGAACCTAACTTGTTAAAAACTTTATTTTAGTAATATGTAAATTAACTGCAGAGTATACTGGAGTGTGTACTAGCCTGGACAGGCACTAGGAGCTGAGGACAGTTCACACCCCAGTAGCCTCTGCAGGTAATTTACATATTACTAGTTTTTAACAAATAAGGTTAGAGTTCAGGATTTTTAAATCACAGATTAGGGCAGAGACAAGCAGCGGACTTATACCATCTTCCAATAGTAGAATCCTAGTGGTAGGTTTCCTTTAAATGAATTGGTAGATTTCCATTTCTGATAGATTTCTGAAATGTATATACATGGGAAATAAACTCTTGCTTTAAAATTTAGGCACATCCCCTAAACATTAGTTTCATAAGTTTCTCCCTGGGTAATATGCTGTTAAGCGGGGTGGTATAGATGCTACTTTGTAGAATGATACATTTATAAATATTTTGTTTTCTTAGATGAGGCAAGGAAAACTACCTCTTTTGCTACCCTTAAGATCAAGCATGACTTTCAGGAAGCCTAATGACTAGAGATGAGCGAACATACTCGTCCGAGCTTGATGCTCGTTCGAGCATTAGCGTACTCGAAACTGCTCGTTGCTCGGACGAATACTTCGCCTGCTCGAGAAAATGGCATCTCCCGCCGTTGTAATATTTGGCGGCCAGAAACAGAGCCAATCACAAGCCAGGAGACTCTGCACTCCACCCAGCATGACGTGGTACCCTTACACGTCGATAACAGTGGTTGGCTGGCCTGATCAGGTGACCCTGGAATAGACTAGCCCCTTAGGGCTACAATAACGTTTTATTTTACTTTTTTTTGGTTAGCTTGTGGCTGGGCTTGCTGGCACTAGTAGCACAGCTAGTACCATATTGTGAGGAATTTGCGGGGAGACTTGCGACCGTTGTGTTTAGCTCTTAGTGATACACATATCCACCTCAAACACCGAAGTGGGACAATTTATTAGGGGTTTGATTTGAATTAGGCAGAGTCTGCTGTTTTTTTTTTTTTACGTTTATTTCTTTTTATAACTCAAAGTCATCAGGAACAGCACAAAATCCAGTTGTGTGCTGTCAGTGTAGATTAGAAACTAGCCATAGCAATAGGTTGGCATCGTTTTGTTTAAAAAAAAAAACCAAAAAATTTTTTTTAAGTTTACACTTTAATTTGGAAAATGTTTAACCCGAGGGCTAGGGGTAGAGGACGAGGGCGTGGACGTGGGCGTCCAACTACTGCAGGGGTCAGAGGCCGTGGTCCTGGGCGGGGTGAGACACCACCTGCTGATGAGGGAGCAGGGGAACGCCGCAGAGCTACACTCCCTAGGTTCATCATGTCTCAAGTTACTGGGACTCGTGGTAGAGCACTGTTGAGGCCAGAACAGTGCGAAGAGGTGATGTCGTGGATTGCGGACAATGCTTCTAGCCATTTGTCCACCAGTCAGTCTTCCACGCAGTCCACCCATGTCACCGGAATCAGCACTCCTCCACCTCAGCCCCCTTCCCCCCAGTCTGCCCCCTCCCAGGAAAATTTGGCATTTTAACCGGCATACTCTGAGGAACTGTTTTCTGGACCCTTCCCACAGTCACAAACCACTTGTCCGGTTGCTGCTGAGCTATTTTCCGATGCCCAGGTTTTCCACCGGTCGCAGTCTGTGGGTGATGATGATATTATTGACGTAGTGGAAGATGTGTGTAAAGAGGTGTCGGACGATGAGGAGACACGGTTGTTAGACAGTGGTGAAGTTGTTGTCAGGGCAGGAAGTCCGAGGGGGGAACAGAGGGATCGGAGGATGAGGAGGTGACAGACCCAAGCTGGGTTGATAGGCCGGGTGAACACAGTGCTTCTGAGACGGAGGCGAGTCCTATAGCAGAACAGGTTAATTTAATTTTTCTGGAGGACCACCTACCTGCTCCTCTGGTTTGAAAACTTTTTTGGACTGCCACATACAGGCACTCAATCTATTTAATTTTTCTGGAGGACCACCTACCTGCTCCTCTGGTTTGAAAACTTTTTTGGACTGCCACATACAGGCACTATCCAAATTAAATTGTCTCCATAGCAGCCTCCACACGTCATCGCCATAGCTGCCTCCAAAAGTCGTCCATATAGCTGCCTCCATACAGGGTCCCCTTATCAAACGAGCTGTGTCAGGCAGAATTTTGTGTTGTTTTCATGGCTTCCACATCAAACTTGTTAACTTTGTCGCCACCCTGCTGTGTAATCCACAAAATATACTGGCAAACTTTTATCATTTACCAATATTATTTCAGCGCTTCTTGCGCATCTGTTTACATTCCCCTCACCCGCCATAACCCAAACTTATAAGAACGCTACTACACTTGATCTTATACAAAAGGTTCTTAGAGGTGCTGTTTGGGGAGGAGCCGAGAGACAGGGGCTTGGATTGGCGAAAGTTCGCCTGGAAGCGGAGCGCCAGCTCCATTCCAAGATCCAACTAACATAGTTTGAACTGCAGCACCTTTAATCTACTACTACTTCACTGCCTCCATACATGCCCGCCTTATCAAACGAGCTGTGTCAGGCAGAATTTTCAGGTGTTTCACCAGATACATAGTGGAACTCGGCCCATCTGTCGCCGCCATGCTGGAGACCTGAAGTTGCAATCATAGCAGCGCAATATGGATGCCCCATACTGTCGCTCTTAATCATGGAACCATTTCCAAAAAACTATTAAAAATTGAACCACTATGCTATTCCATTATTCCTAGGTGAAATATTCAAGCGACCCGTCCTGCTCTGAAAATTATAATTTTTTCAAAGTAAACGCTTCTGGCCCCCAGGCCCATTTCGGGCGGGGAGGAGCCGAGAGACAGGGGCTTGGACAGGCGAAAGCTCGCGCAACTTTCAACTCTCTATACCCCAGACGCTGGAGCACGAGAGGATATGCAGCACATCATCCCCTTATCAAACGAGCTGTGTCAGGCAGAATTTTCAGGTGTTTCACCAGATACATAGTGGAACTCGGCCCATCTGTCGCCGTCATGCTGGAGACATAGCAGTGCAATATGAATGCCCCATACTGTCGCTCTTAATCATGGAAGTCGTCTCCATGGCTGCCTCCACATGTCGTCCCCTTATCAAAAGAGCTGTGTCAGGCTCATTTTTCGGGTGTTTCACCAGATACATTATGGAACTTGGTCACTATGTCGCCACCATGCTGTGTTATCGACTAAATATACCGTCAACCTTTTGTTCACATAGGAAATCATTTCAGCGCTTCTTGCTCACCTCCTTTGGTGAAGCCTGAGTCCATTTAGGGTATGTCGCCATGACATTCTCTAGCCTGCCATTGCTGCCACTGCCTCTCCATGCCGTCCCCTATAGTGTCAGGGTCAATTATTGGATGTTTTAGATGCTATCTAGCCACATTCGGTCACTCTGTCATGGCCATGCTGTTGCCCATAATTTTGGCATAATGGTGCGATTAAGCAGCCTCAGAGGCATCCATGCATGCTGCCCCTGTTGTTTCTTGTCCATTTTAATGGTATTTCCATCCTTTTCTGAGGTTCCCAGGTGTTTGGCCAAGCTTCCCTATGCAGAGCCTTGGTCCCCTTGAAAAATGCTCGAGTCTCCCATTGACTTCAATGGGGCTCGTTATTCGAGACAAGCACTCGAGCATCGGGAAAAGTTCGTCTCGAATAACGAGTACCCAAGCATTTTAGTGCTCGCTCATCTCTACTAATGACATTATGTGTGATTAAAGCCAAACCAATATATCTATTCCAGTAGCAGGTGCGGCGCCAGCCACGGGCATACCTGGCCAATTTCTGGGGCCCAGAGCTGTTGGAGGGGCCCACATACTGAATCTATAGTTGCTTAATATGAAATAACCATGAGGGGGCTGTTTGGGATGATAAACAAGGGAATATTTTAGGGAACAGGAGACAGTTTTAGTTTCTGAATTTTTAATGCCACCTTGTCAGTTCACTGCAAAGGAGCCTATTGAGGCTCTGTCGCCCAGGGGCCTACTGAAACCTGAAGCGGCAATGACACAGATATCTAGCTTTAGTGCCATTTCATACTACAAGCTCAAATCAATAAGTCACAATTTCCCCTAATCCATCTACTACTTGAAACAAAAATTTATCTTAGACTGGAAATCCACATCCATACCTGGGAATAAATATTACCTCTAACTACAAATCCCTATATCAGCATAACTGTCTACCACTCATCACAACACTGAATAAAGACTGTGCCTCCATTCAGAAAATTTAACTAAAGTAAAGGTAAAGTAGCCGCATTCATGATGATGTTGCTCCCTAAATTACTATACTTTTATAGAACTATTCCCATTTTTCTCCCACAATCCTTCTTTAATAAAATCTGTAATATCTAAATTCATATGGAAAATAATAAACTGTGCATTGCCATCAATATCTTAATCAAACACAAGTCAGTTGGAGGACTTGGTGTCCCGGATGCTTTCGGTTATTATCACGCTGTCCTGATGTCCTCAAAGTGGTAAATCACCAAACACCCATCTCCCTGGATGACTATTGAAGCCTCCTTTATCGGGAACATTCCCCTCAACACCCTGCTGTTATCATCAATATTAAAACTGCAAATGCCAAATAATATGTCCCCTCTAAAAACCAATGCTATCAAATGCTAGACACAAATCCACACTAACTGATCGAATAAAGAAATTCTCACTGAAGATCAAATCCCAATATCGCTAATCACAAGGGCGTTGCCCTCCTTCCCAGGTCATGAGTGGGAGACATATGGAATCCACTACATTGCCCAAATTTGGAATGGAGAAACTTCTATAGAATTCTCCAAATTAAGCAGAGATCACTCCATCCCACCCAGGGGCAATCTACATTCAATGAACTAATTCAGTTCTTGCAACCCCTCATTTCAGCCAGACCAAAATGTAACTTAAAGGTATTTAACCTATTAACTATTAGTCATGGCAAATCCTTAAAGGCATTTTACAACGCAATCACTGAATAAACTTCAAAAAAGTCTACCCGCTTAGAAACTGGGAAGAAGAAATTGGTTGCTCAATATCCCAAGAGGAATGGACTAATTCTTTTGCACTCGCTCATAAATCTCTAAAGGGCTGTAAGTAACTCATAATTTGTTTTTGCAGTGGTACTACACACCTGAACGTCTCAGTCAAATCTATGAAAACACTACAAGTAAATGCTGGACATCCACTTAACAGACCATAACACTAACATGACAAACTCTAAGGAATGTCATTACTCCTACATCCTCTCTAGAACTACAATTATATATTATTGCATCCCCCTCTACCTGCAAATCTCCCAACATAGTATTGAGGTAACACTCTGTGGAATAATGTTATGTTTTTTTTGTTGTTCTTATTACACTTGTTTATTTTTTGTTTAACCCCTTAAGGACGCAGCCATTTTGTATCTTAAGGCACACCCCCATTTTTTGGATTCTGACTTGTGTCGCTTTATATAGTTATAACTTTTGAACACTGTTACTTATCAAAGCGATTCTGAGATTGTTTTTTCTCCACATGTTGTACTTCATTTTAGTGGTAAATTTTGGCTGGTGAGAAAAAATGATGAATTACACTAGTAGTCAGTCAGTGACACAGATGTTAGTGACATCTAGTATCTAGTACATTATAGATGAGGATGTGCTGTATCAGGAAGAGGATTTCCTACGTCCTGCTCTACATACTGAGTGACTCATAGAAGTGCCGTCGCTCAGTCCATTAAAAGCATCTGTGCTTTGTTAAGTGATTTGGGCGTCTCACAGACCTTTTTTCAGAATATTTGTGAAAAAGTCTCTTTTTTTGGGGTGCTATTGTCTTTGAGAACATTGTCCCAGTTTAGGCCTAAAAGGTCTTCCCTTAGTTGCAGAAAATTTGCCCTCCTGAAGTTGCTCCTCCACTAACGCTCTTAGTAAAGCGTAATACAAAATCAATGATATTATGATCACTATTACCCAGGTTCCCCTCAACATTTAATTTTGATACCCTGTCAGGTCAGCAGCGTCCCCCTCCTCTTGTTGGCTCCATATTAAATATTATGACATTCTTTAGCGTGTCAGGTCGGATGCCAGGGCCCCCTGACATTGCGGGCCCCATATCAGCTACTTTGGCTGCTCCTGCTGTAGTTACACCCCTGGAAATGAACACTGCATCAGGAAGTCTTCTGAAAGCAAGCCGGAAGATGCGGCTGCTTGATAGCGATGTACAGTGCGCATGAGAGTGACTTTTGGAGAGCCAGATGACGTCACCATCACCAGGCATGCGCGGTTTACATCACCATAAAGCAGCTGCATTTCAGGCAGGTGGGTGAGAGGGTGAAAATAATAGAGGTGTGCATACTAGTTGAAGAAGCACTGGGCCTCCTGTGTTACGTGCACAGGAGTGCCCAGTGCTTATTAGCATATTTTATAAAGTAGTTTCCCTCTGGGATCTCACTATTTAAAGATTTACGAAAAGATGTTATGTTAAATAGAACTAAATGTATAAATACTTTAAATCATTACTACCCAAGTGGAAGTTTTCCTTTAAGAACTAACCTATATATGATTGATGATGATTTCATGGCTAGACAGTCGCTGTAAGCGATGTATTGTAAAATTTGGTGTTTTGGAGTTTAAGGCTCACAAATCTTAACTAAATTATTAAATGATACATTAATGATGTGTGGTTAAATAATGAATTTCTGTCATCGCCTTGCAGTACTTCCAAAGTCTTTAATGTCCCAGTGCCGCTTGGCTATCCTGAAGTTGATGAGACAAGCAGGCAAGATGCCACATCTCCACCGGTTAGAGATCCCTCCGACAATGATCAGATATCTCCTGCATGAGACATACCCTAATCATAGGATGGAACAGCAAGAAGCAAACCTGGACGTCTGGAGACCACACAACAGCAATTCCTAAGAGTAGACATGGAACATCTAATAAACCTGGCAGTTCAAAGATCACATGAATATGGGGGCCTTGAATTCAGAATTGTTGTTTTTTTTAACATACCACTTATTTTCTTTTGAAATCTTTTAGTTGAGCCCAACTTAATTTCATAGAAGAAACCTGCAGCCAGAACTAGAATAACTACTTACATTAACATTTTCACATTTCCCTTTGAATTCAATGCTAGTTTTATGAATCCATATAAATAGCTCCAACTAGATGTGGACTATGTTTTCCACCAGAATTATATTATTTATTAAGTCAGATAAATAGCCCTCTCTTATATCTATATATTATCCAATTATATTGGACATTTTCATAAATATGGCATAATAGTGCTTTGGGTGCAGCCTCAGGGGAGAGTAGAGTGAATTGTGTGTTAAACTACATGACTCAATAAAACCTGTATACTCCTCTCACCATAATATGTACCGTACCCTCTAATTCATCTTGAATTGTGTTTACTTAGCATAGGTGGGCTCATTGCTGAGTTGGACTTTTTGCTCTTATGGTGACTTCTTCTCGCAATAAACTTTTTTTTAATGACAGGGTACTTTAAATTAAGGGATACATTACATTTGTGTCTATAAGGAGTTGGGTATGGGATCAACAATTTATAGAAAGTGGGGATCTAACTTGCTGATCCTCTTGGGTAGAATTTTATGATATGCTAAATGCATAATTGTTTGTTAAAAGGAATATACAGGCAGTCCCCGGGTTACATACAAGATAGGGTCTGTAGGTTTGTTCTTAAGTTGAATTTGTATGTAAGTCGGAACTGTATATTTTATCATTGTAATCCCAGACAGAACTTTTTTGGTCTCTGTGACAATTGGATTTTAAAAAATGTTGGGTTGTCATAGGAATAAATATTAACACTAAAGCATCATTACAGACACATTTGATAACTGTTATAGCTGTTTATTGTAGCCTAGGACTAAAGTACAATAAATTTCCAATATGCAGAGGTCCGTTTGTAACTAGGGGTCGTATGTAAGTCGAGTGTTCTTAAGTAGGGGACCGCCTGTATTCACTTTTGGGGGTATGTAATAACTACGGTACATTGGATGAAAATATATATTAAATGTCTATCTCTATCTACCTATTTATTAGCGAAGGGTATTTTTCCTGTTTTACTATCTGTAATTTTCAGTGAAATCCCCTTTTAGAAGACCACACATTGGGATTACAGGCCATACTCTGCACTCCTAATTTAGGGTTTAAAAAATTGTGATGGTCAGTTTAAAATTCCAGAGTGTGGGTGGGGACTTTCTAAGCAGATACTTCATATTTTCTCTTGTTCTGTGAACTGACCATGTGGTTAGATTATCGGGGTACAGGTTTATGTGCACTTTCATTTAGCTTCTGAACATTCACTAGTATTTGACACATAGACAGAGAGACAGATCAGAGATGAGAGATGATGAGATACATATTACACCTGACTCTTTTGCATGTGTTTTTCAAACAGAAACAAAGTCCGTCAATTTTTCTGGAAAAAAAAAACTGAACATAAAATAAAAGAGCTACTAAAATAATAAATATTATATTATTATGGAAAACATACATATGTACACAAGACTAATTTTGTGTAATAACTTAAGCTATAAAATTATTACAGCTGGCGGCCTTACATACGCCCCCCATAGATGGTAATGGCAGCATGGAGCCATGCATCTCTATGGATAGGGGAGGAGTCACCCACTCCTGCTCTCCATCGGCCATAGCTGAGCAGGTATACGTTCTCTGAATGCAGCCTAAAACAAAAAACATGGAATTGATGTCAGTGTAATCCCATCAATGGATGTGAAAATAAGTTTCATGTAGACTCGCAGCAGTGACATTTCAACCTGTCTCACAAAATACAACCCCCTGCACAATGGAAAAAATGGAATATAAAAATTTAACCACTTGCTTACCAGGCGCATTACAGATTTAGCATTTCCGTTTTTTATATCAAAAAGTCCAAAAGTTATATCTTTTTTTTTTTTAGTTTTAGTTTCTTTATAGAACTAATGATCCACCCAATTATAGAATATTCTGGGGTACCGGCAAATCTATTGTATGCAAATCTCTTTTCATACAATAGGTTACACAGAAATAACATAGTGGTAGAAATATGCAAATGTTTTCCAGGCTGGGATAAGGAAAAAATGCCTCTTGGCCTCTAGTGATAGAAACAATTTGAACTTTAGACCATTAGGTGTCAGCAAAGTACCTGTTTAAACAGGCAACAACCACACCCTGAAAAGTCTGACCAGGGTGTGAGCGGCTAGCAAGGGAGGAGCATAGCTCGTATTCATTGCATTCCTAGAATCCTGCTAGTACCTAGAGTCATGCTCAATGAATAAGCTTTGACTTTTAACCTTTTAAGGACACAGCATTTATTTGTTCATTTTTTTCTCCCCTCCTTCAAAAGTCTATAACTTTTTCATTTTTCTGTGTACAGAGCTCTGTGAGGGCTTATTTTCTAAGTAACAAATTGTTATTCTTAGTGACTGTATATATTATTCCATGCTGTGTACTCGGAAGCAGGGAAAAAAAATCCAAAAAAGTACTGAAAAAAATTGCATTTGTGACACTGTGAGCCCTAAATGATACATCTCCCTTATTCTTTGGCTCATAACGATCACGGTTATTGTATTTCAATACATTTAAAAAAATTAAAACCTTGTTTACTGGAGAAAAATTTTTTGGTTTGCTGACATTGAACTTTGTCTTTTTCTGATAAAAACAATATGTAATGTGGGTCACCACAATTACGGCAATACCCCATGTCACATGAGCCCCTGAGACCCATTGTCAGGCTTAGAGGTTGTGGATCCTCTGAACCATTGTGGACGATGGCACAAGCCACTACCTGGGTCCGGAGTCTAAGTGGTACCCGGTTTTCACCAGAGCCCGCCGCAAAACGGCTTGGACTTGCTGCGGCGTGGTACCACCAGGTCGTTCCACAGGCATGGCTTGTCCACAGTGGCAGCCAAGGTCGAGGTACAGAAACGGCAGGCAGTTTGTAGTCGGGGACAGGCAGGAGGTCAGGACAGACAGCACAGGATCGGAGTCGGATAAGTAGCAACAGGTCAGGGCAGGCGGCAAAGGAGCGATGTCAGAAACGGAACCAGGGTCACAACGAGAATTCACAGAAAAAGCTTTCTCTAGGGCGCTAGGCACAAAGATCCGGCAGGGGCTTGCAGAAAGAGGCAGGCTTAAGTAGATTTTTGCTAAATGGCCAGCGCCAATTAATGGTGCGCTGGCCCTTTAAATTTTGAGAAGCGGAAGGGAGCGAGCTGGGAGAGGTAAGCAGCGCTGGAGATGCGCTGGTGGGGGCAGAGAAGCACGGGTGAGCCCGCGATATGGGTCGCGGGACCACCCGTGACACCCATATCTTTGGTCGCAGGTGCACCCATGCTCCTACTTGTGCTCCTCCACGCCAGCAGTGCCAGCTCTTACCTTCCCTGGCTCCAGCAGCGGTCTCCTTGATGGCGGCCAATGATTGGCGGTCTTCCCTGTTAAATTCCCATCCCCTACCTGTGTCTCCTGCCCCATCTTTGTGCCTCATGCCTCTGAGAAAGCTTTCCTGTGTTTGTTCCTGAAGTTATTCTGATTATCCGTTGTGACCTTGATTCTGTTCCTGACTTTGATTCTCTGACGGTTGTCCAGACCTTACTACGCTCCTGTGCCACCTGTCCTGATCTCCCATTTGACGACTCCGCCTCTGTCTCACGATTCTGTACCTCGCCTTGGCCACCACCACAAGCAAAGGTCGCACCTGTGGAGCGACTTGGTGGTATCCTGCTGTAGGAAGTCCAACCCGCTTTGTGGAGGGCTCTGGTAAAAACGGGTTGCCACTTAGACTACACTCTCAGGTGTCAGCTTACGTTAACGCTCGTGGTGGTTCAGTGGGTCCACTACCCCTGATCCTGACCGTAAGATCTGGCCATGGATCCCGCCAAGGTTCTGCTACCTGATCTGACTGATCTCACTACCATCGTGACCCAGCAGTCCCAGCAAGTTGCTGCACAAGGCTAGCAACTTGGACAACTCACCACCATCTTGCAACTGTTGGTGACCCAGCACCAGCATCAAGTGCCTGAGGTACCTCCCGGTGTTACAGCTGCACTGTCTACTGCTGAGCCCAGGCTGCGACTCTCCATGCCCACCAAGTATGACGGAGATGCCAAGCTATGAAGGAGTTTTATTACCCAGTGCTCCATGCATATCGCCACAGAACAGGCTAAGGTAGCTTTCATTATCAGTCTTCTCTCCGGAAACTGCACTGCTGAACTTACGCCAAGGGGATTTGTTTGTTGGTGACTATGTGGTTCAGTGACTACATGGTTCAGTTCCGCATCCTAGCTTCTGTGCTTGCCTGGATTAAAGTGGCCTTGGTCGTCACCTTTAAAAAAGGACTTCCTGGACAGATTAAAGACACCCTGTCTGTACGAGACCTGCAGTCTTCTCTGAGTGGTTTCATCACCCTGGCTACTAGGATTGACATCTGTTTCTCAGAGCACTTGGAGAAACAGCATCTCTAACAGGCGCAGATCAGGACCCATCTTGCCCCACTTGGCTCCTGTCTTACAAAGACCACCTCTGCCGTCCGTGTCTGCTGCAGAGGAGCCCATGCAGGTGGAGAGAGCTCGCCTGACACCTCAAGAGCGCTCCAGACGAAGACAGGAGAATCTCTGCCTCAATCGCTCCAGCCTGGAGCACTTTCTTGAGACTTGTCCACTCCTCCCTCAGTGTCTGGGAAACGCACGCCCCTAGGATTCTTGGGAGAAGTGTCCCTAGGTGAGAGCAAAGCTTCTTCATGACTGAATATACCTGTTCTACTCAGCTCGGGAACAGGTAGCCAGTTTCAAGTTTCTGCCTTTCTGGATTCCAGCTTTGCAGGAAACGATGTGGATGCTGCCCTGGTCGTCCAGTATCATCTTCCTGTGGTCCACCTTAAGCAACCGCTGGTCATCTCATCTGTCAGTGGGCAGAATCTCTATGATCCAGTCCGGTACTGCACCAAGCCTCTATGTCTGCAAGTTGTGGCATTGCACTCAGAGAGACTGTCATTTCATGTGCTCCCCCGTTCTACGTCCTCAGTGCTTTTGGGACTGCCATAGTTACAGCATCACGCACCGGTGCTCAACTGGCAGACTGGGGAAATTCTTTGTTTTGGAACGGAATGTCAGTCTCGCTGTCTCGAGAGCCTCCATCCTGTGGCTACTATTTATTTTTCGGTATCTTCCAGGCCACTGGTGAGTCTTCTCAGAGAAGCAAGCAGAGTCTCGGCCACTGCACTGTCCATAAGACAGTCCCGTAGAGCTGCTGCAGGGCACATCTGCAGGGCACAGGACACTCTGCAAGTTCGGGTGTATCCAATGTCTGTGCCTGAAACAGCGGCTATGTCAGCCTATGTGAAGGAGAATCTGCAGAAGGGGTTCATTCATAAGTCTTCTTCCCCTTCTGGTGCTGGATTCTTCTTCGTGGCCAAGAAGGATGGTTCGCTCTGTTATGTATTGATTATCACGTCCTTAACAAAATTACAGTGAAGAATCATTACCCACTACTTCTGATCATGGAACTTTTTGACCGCATATGCGGAGCCAAGGTTTTCACCAAAGTAGACCTACGTGGTGCGTATAGTCTTATCCACATTCGTGAAGGCGATGAATGGAAGACCGCCTTCAATACACTTCGAGTATCTTGTCATGCCATTTGGACTCTGTAATGTACCAGCTGGGCTCCTGAAGATTTAATTTTCTGAGACTTGCTTTATACCTGTGTCATGGTTTATCTAGACCATATCCTGGTGTTCTCCACAGACCTTGAGTTCCATCAGGCCCATGTACGGCAAGTTCTCCGGCGCCTAAGGGCCAATTGCCTATATGCCAAGCTCGAGTAGTGCCAATTCCACCAAAAGAGTCTTCCTTTCCTCCGATACATCATCTCTAACAAGGGACAACAGATGGATCCTGCCAAGTTGCCTGTGGTACTTCAGTGGCACTTTGTGCTATCCAGAGATTCCTGGGCTTCGCTAATTACTACCGGCAGTTCATTACTGCATTTCTCCTCCCTTGTGTCTCCCGTTGTGGCACTGACAAAGAAAAATGGTTAACCTAAGCTGTGGCCTCCGACGTATGAAGAAGCTTTCTCCAAGCTGAAGTCTGCCTTTGCCTCTGCTCCTGTTCTCACCCGGCCTGATACTTAAAAAACCTTCCTGATAGATGTTGACGCCTCCTCGGTGGGTGCTGAAGTCATTCTAACCCAGAAAGGGTCCAAAGGTAAAAACCTTACGTGGGGCTTTTTATGCAAGACCTTTTCAGCCGCAGAGGGGAATTATTCCATAGGTGATCAGGAGCTTCTGGCCTGAATGGTGTTATCTTCTGGAAGGAGCTCATCATCTGGTCTGTATCTACACAGATCACAAAAATCTCCTATACCTCTAGACCGCTCACCGTCTCAATCCACGGCAGGCTCGTTGGTCCCTTTTCTTCTCCCGCTTAAACTTCCTGATACATTTCCATCCAGCAGAGAAAAATGTCAAGGCTCATGCTCTTTCTTGTGCCTCAGATGTTATTAGGGAAGAACCAACTCCTTCACATATTGTGCCTCCTGAATGGCTAGTTGTTGCCACTCCTGTGGACCTATGGCAGTTTCCTCCTTGCAAGAGATACATCCAACCGGCTCTCCGGAAAAGGATACTGATTTGGGGACATTGCTTTCGTGTCGGCTGGGCACCCTGGGGTGCATAGATCGCTCTGATACCTCGTTTCTACTGGTGGCCAGATCTCGTCAAGGATATATGAGACTTTGTAACAAGTCATCATGTCTCAAGCCTGCAGGTCTGCTCCTGCCATTGCCGATACCCAGTTGCCCATGGAGTCACATAGCCATGGACTTTGTTATGGATCTTCTGCCATCTTCTGTTAATACCGTCATCTGGGTGGCCACAGACACGTTTTCCAAAATGTCCCACTTCTTTCCTCTGCCTGGTCTACCGTCATCTCCTCGTCTTGCCAGACTGTTCTTCCTCCACATTTTCTGGATTAATGGACTCTCTCTACACATTGTCTTGGACCAATGGATCCAGTTTCTTTTCCGGTCCTAGTGTTCTCTTTGCAGCCAAATAAAGCTATATTTCTCCTCTGCATACCATCTGCAGTCTAATAGATAAGTCTAGAGGGTTAATCAAACTCTGGGCTGCTATATTTGCCATTTTGTCTCCGCCCGACTAGACCACTAGTCTGCTCTGTTGCCTATGGCGGAATTTTCCTACAAATTGAACTCTGAATTTGCCGTCTCTTCTCTTTTCTTCATTGTCTATGGACAACATCCACACACACCTCTTCCTCTTTTTATGGCTTCAGCTGTTCCTGCCGTGGAACAATTGGTTCAAGATCTAAAGCCCATCTGGTAGCAGACCCGTCTTTCCCTACTTCGGGCGTCTTCTCAAACCAAAACCCAGGCCAACAAAAAACTCAGACCCCGGGTGATAAAGTGTGGCTGTCCTCCAGGTATGTCCGTCTGAAAATTCCTAGCTACAAACTCGATCCGCATTTCCTGGGTCCATTTGAGGTTTTAAAGCGCATCAATCCTGTGGCTTATAAGATTCGTCTTCCTCCCACCTTGCACATCCCAAACTCCTTCCATGTCTCTCTTCTAAAGCCTGTCATCCTGAACCATTTCTCCCAGCAAGTACCTACTCCTGAAGCTGATTCCACCAATGTCTTTGAGGTAAAAGAGATCCTCGACATGAAGTCGGTTAGAGGGAGACGGTTCTTCCTTATCGACTGCAAGGGGTTCGGGCCAGAAGAGAGGTCCTGAGAGCCTGAAGACAATATTCTGGACTGTTCGGTTCTTTAAAGGTTCTTTAAGGCGAAGAAGAGGGGGAGGCCAAAGGGAGGGGTACTGTCACAGGTGCCCCTGTGACCCAGGTCTAGGGAGCACCCGTGCTCCTCCTTTTGACCCTGCATGCCAGCAGCGGCAGCTCTTACTTTCCCTGGCTCCAGCAGCGGTCTCCTCGCTCCGGCACGCATGTCCTTTCTAGGGCACACATGTGCCGGCTTTCTTAGATTTAAAGGGCCAGCGCGCCGATGATTGCCACTGGCCGGCCGTCTTCCCTTTTAAATTCCCAGTTCCTTCCTGTGCCCACTGCCCCATCTTTGTGCCTTGTACCTCTGAGAAAGTGTTCCTGTATTTGTTGCTGAGGTTATTCTGATTATCTGTTGTGACCTCGATTCCGTTACTGACTTTGATTCTCTAATGCCTGTCCGGACCTTCTGCCTTGTCCCTTACTCCGCTCCTGTGCCACCTGTCCTGACCTCCTACATGACCACAACTCTGCCTCTGCTTCACGATTCTATACCTTGCCTTGGCCACCACCGTGAGCGCAGTTGCGCCTGTGGAGCGAACTGGTGGTGTCCCGCTGCAGCAAGACCAACCCACTTTGCAATGGGCTCTGGGGAAAACCAGGTGGCATTTGGACTCCGCTCCAAGGTGTTGGCTTACGTTATGGCTCGCCGTGGTTCAGTGGGTCCACTACCCCCTGACATAGGTTTACATAGGTTTTTATGGGTGACTTCTTTATTTCCGGGACAAGCTGTACTTTTTTTTGTATCATGTTAGGGTAAATGTTACTTTTTTATCACTTTTTATCCTTTTAATTTTTTTGTGTGTTATTGTAATTTTTCTTCAGCGACTAAACAAAAGTGCGAGCAGGCACTACCAGAATAATATTTTTGTAAGACATCCACGCATCCCAATAAACTACATTGTAGAAAAGAGAAAGAAAAGTTGGATGCGAACACAGGATTAACCCCTTAAGGACGCAGCCATTAAATAGCTTAAGGCTAAGCCCATATTTTGTATTCTGACTTGCGTTGCTTTTTATGGTTATAACTTTTGAACACTGTTACATTTTAGTGGTAATTTTGGCTGATAAGTTTTGTGTTTATTTACAAAAAAAAGAAAAAATGATGAATTTTTTGAAAAATTTGCCATTTTCGAAATTCGAAGTCATTGCGTTTTCAGGCAGATAGACTTACCACCTAAATAAGTTGCTGAATTACATTTCCCATATGTCTACTTCATATTTTTATAATTTTTGAAATATCTGGATCATTTATTTTGACGTTACGTGAATAGCGATTTTTTCGGATTTTCAGAATTGACTATTTTGGGGATAAATACAGTTTTGAATAAAAATTTTACATATTTAGCATCAAAACGACCCTATGTATCAACTCATTTTCAAATATACACCCCTCAAACTATCAGAAACAGTTTTTAGGAAGATTGTTAACCCCTTGAGATTTTCATAGTAATTGAATCAAAATGGAGGTGAAATTTAGAATGGTCAAATTTTGTCGGTTATACGTTCATTTAGCCCTAAAATTTACACATTTCCAAAAGATAAAAATAGAAAACCCACCATACAATTTGTTCTACAAGTGCGGAGTTCAGACACCCCTCACATGTGGCCGTTACTTGTTTTATGGGCGCACAGTGAGGCGCAGAAGGGAAGGAGCGCCCTGCAGCTGCCAGGATTTTAGTTTCCTCATTGGCCCCTTTTTTAGGCTATAACATTTTCGTTGTTTTCGTTATTGGGGCCATGCTATGGCATTTTTTTTGCGGGATGAGATGCTTTTTCCATTGCTACCATTTTGGGGTTGGTATACCCCATTGTTGAAAATTTAGGAACTTTTTTTTGAGGGCAGGAGTAGAAAAGCATCAATTCGGTACTGGATTTTTTACTTCTTTTTTTCCTGTGTTCACCGTTTAGCCTAATAATCATGTTATCTTTATTCTATGGGTCGATATGATTACGGGTATACCAGACATGAATATTTGTTCTTACGTTTCAATAAATTTGTCAAATAAAACCCTAATGTGGGGAAAAATCTATAATTTTTTCATTGCCATCTTCCAAGTGGCATAACATTTTTACTTTCTTGGCTACAGAGCTGGTTGATGGCTTGTTTTTTTGCGGAAGTTCTTGTACTTTACACCAGTATTATTCTGGAGTACATATGTTTTTTTGATCACTTTTTATTGCAATTTTTGTGGGATTGAATAGGTAAAAATCATAATTTTTGGAGGGTTTATAACAGTTTTTTTTAACAGCGTTCATCGTCCGGGTTCAATAATGATTTGCTTTTATTCTACGGGTTGGTACCGACATGGTGATACTATATATGTGGGGTTTGTGTTATGATTTTGACTTTTTTTTTAGTGTTATATGTCCCACCATGGGAAATGCACAAGCAATCATCTGATTGCTTGTTCATGATAATATCCTGCAATACTCCTGCAATGTATTGCAGGGTATTAGCAGTGTCAGTCTATACACTTGCATAGGCTGACTGCAGCATTTAACGGGTTAAGCACCTGGGATCAGAGCCCACTCCGATCGCGGGTGTTACACTGGGGTGCCGGCTATATGTTACAGCTGGCACCCCGTGTTTTCCGATGCCGGTTCGGCTCAAATCGTTTTTTATTCTGAAGTTTATTCTGAAGTTTATTCAGAAGTTTTTTATTCTTTGTAGTCCTGTGGTCATTGTGTTTTGATGAATTAATAATTGTTGTTATTGTTTAATCCTGTGTTTGCATCCAACTTTTCTTTCTCTTTTGTACAATTTTTCTTCAGCGTTCACTGTATAGTTCAATTACAATTCAATTGTATTACAGTTCAATTGTATTGTAAACATTGTTATGGACATGGTGATACCAAAAATGCAGCGTTTTGTGGTGATCTTTTAATGTGAAATTTGATTTGTATACAGTACCTGATGGGGCATTAGGGGATCATCACTGTTAGAGTGTGTTGAAAGCACAGCAGCCCTGGGGTCCTGTGTGCCATGGAGGAAGTCAGCACCTCTGTTCCTGGCACATAGGGTGCTGATCAGAAATGTAAGTACCAAGTACTGCCATATAGACGCCATGGTTAGCATGACCGCAGTGTCTATAGGGTTATGCAGGATCGCGAGTATTGCAATCTAAGCTGTTAGTGCGGGAGCTCCTGCAGCAATTGCAAAGGCTCTGCTTCTGAGCATGGGTGATCGCTAAGATGTACATGTATGTCTTGATGCAACAACAGACCACATGCAAAGTTATGAAAAATATATGAGGCCTAGAAATTGCTGCTCACAGTTTACCAGTATTGTCTGAATATAGTAAAATACTGACATGTGTTTATTTTGTTATTAAAAAGTTCTATTACATGGAATAACTTGAAACAGTTTCCAAGGTGCAGCAGTTTTAATCATATAGCTTTATTCCGTATATAGAATTTCCCGCTGCCCAGAAAATAAAATTCTAGATATGTCATGAATTTTATACCTCATAAAGTTCAGCTACATGTACAGCAGCTGCTTCTTGAAATGTTCTCTCACATCAACCCAACCCATTGTCTGTCACGTGCCTGTGATGTCATCTAAGGTCTCTTCAGAAATAACAGTCTGGCTGTGGAGATTGAAATGACTCAGGAAGTTGCTGAAAGAAGATATTAACCTGTTATGATTCGGAAATGAAGGACACTATGCTTTCATCTGTAGAGGACATGGACAAGTAACCTGTTATAATCTATTGTACGTACATATATTGTTTCTTCATACAAGGAGTCACCATGTTAGATTTCTTCAGGTCTAGAAAGGAGAGAGTGCGACGTGCTAACATTCGGGAGAGGAAAGCACTGCACAGTAAAATCATGGATGCTGTTCACAAAAAGAATCCAGAAGAACTACGTTTGTTATTAACTAGTGATGAAGTCCAGAAAAGTTTTGAACGAATCGGTAAGGGTGTGCTATTTCGATGCCTTAACTGTGCTGTGATGGGCAGAGATTCAGAATGCGTGGAAGAAATATTAAAAGCCGGAGCTTACCAGTGCCGTGAGGAGTTTTGTAGACCTCTGACACGTGTAATGTATTTAGGAGAAGACAGACTCCTTCAGTTGCTGTTGAAGTATGGAGAAAGTCCTGATTCTGAATGGGAACTTCCTCTGTTCTTGGCAGTACGGAGAGCAGAGCTAAGTATGTTTAGAACGTTGCTACTATATGGGGCTGACCCAGATCACAACATTTCAAAACCTCATTCCAAATATGTTTCTCCATATACTCAGTCATTACTCGGATTGTGCCTTGCCGAAAACTATGAAGAAGCATTTGTGAAACTTCTCATCGCGTTTGGTGCCAATATGTACTCACCCGAAGTACAGAGAAGTCTTAACAGTGCCGATAATGATGCTGCAAAACTTCTACTCAGAGCAAAGGGTACATATATAATTGTCTTCCAAATATGTGAATTTCTGTGTATCATTTCTTTCCTTATTCCATCTGAACTATTTTTTCTGTCCCATCTGTGTCAGTATCCTCCTCTATCTGTCCTAGTATGTTAAGGATTTGTTGAGATTTACTCCTATTCTGTCATCTGGCAGTCTGAACTAGGCTCTAGTGACTGATAAGTACCACAACCTTCACTTTGCAAGAGTTAAAGGGAACCTGTCAGTGCAATTTGGGACAGTAAACCACCCACAGGTCCATATGGATCAGTGGTTTAGTGTCCCTCAGCCAGGGAATTTGAAGTGACCTTGGAAAAAACTCTGAAAGTGGCCCCAGACTGTGGGCAGGGTCAAAACAAGTAGGTATGACCATGTGATATGGGTGGAGTTACCAAACTCCATACAATTTGCTGATAGATGGTACTAATAAACATGTACAGCGCAGAGGAAGAGACTCATACTGCCTCCCCTGTACAGGAATAAAGCTTCTTTTTTAAAAGCACTTAATACTGCCTTATATATACAAAAAAAAACTACTACAATACCTTCTCCGATAAACAAGAATGTAACTACTAAAATACTAACCATAAGTAAAATATACTATTATTCTATATCCTATGTACAAGAACATAATACTATATTATTTCCCCCTATGTACAAGAATATAACTACTATAATACTGCTCCTATGTACAAGAATATAACTACTATAATACTGCCCCCTATGTACAAGAATATAACTACTATAATACTCCCCCCTACATACAAGTATATAACTACTATAATACTGCCCCCTACGTACAAGAATATAACTACTATAAAACTGCCCCCTATGTACAAGTATATAACTACTATAATACTGCCCACTATGTACAAGAATATAACTACTATAATACTGCCCCCTATGTACAAGAATATAACTACTATACTACCCCCTATGTACAAGAATATAACTACTATAATACTCCCCCCTATGTACAAGAATATAACTACTATAATACTTCCCCCTATGTACAGAAATATAACTAATATAATACTACTACTATGCCATATACCACTGCCAGCCAGTCCTAGCCCCCGGTATATAGCCAGCCAGTCTTCTGTATATAGCCAGCCCCGGTATATAGCCTGCCAGCCCCCAGTTTGTAGGCAGTCAGCCCGCAGTAGATAGCCAGCCAGTTCCCTGTATGTAACCAGCCAGTCCCCAGTATATAGCCAGCCAGCACTCAGTACGTAGCCAGCCAGCCCCCCCGTATAAAGCCTGCTCCAGTATACAGCCAGCCATCCCCTCTATATAGCCAGTCCATTCTATATAGCCAGTCAGTCCCCAGTATTTAGCCAGCCTTCCCCAGTATACAGCCAGCCCCAGTATATATCCAGCCGTCTATATAGCTAGCCATCCCCAGTATATAGCCAGTCCGCCCTTGCCCTCAGCCCTGTTCTCTCGGTGCCTGGGCATTGCGGCAAGTAAAGGCACCTCATAGTACACCTCGGCTTTAATGCGCAAGTGGCACATACACAGTGTAGGTAGAATACTGTTGTGGAATCCCTTCACGCATCGCGATAGGAGGCTGCCTGGTGGGATCTGAAGATGTAAGTCTGATGTGTCTCATTGGGCTTACTTCTAGTTAAACATTATATTATAAACATTTTTTTTAATATGATTTTCCCTACATAAAATCCTTACACAGGTCAATTTGGTTTAGGGTCCCAAATGGACCTGACAGGTATTCTCTGTGTGCTTATCATTGCTTGCTCTTTCCACCTGCGGCAGGGACTATCCTAAGTGTTCAGCATAGGCTTAACTCTTTGCTGTTCAAACTTCTGTCAAGCCTTGTTCACAATTACTCTGTTTGAGTATTTTGTAACCTACTAGTAACTAATCTCTGGCCTGTTTGTCGTGTTCAGTGTGTGCACTGAGACATAAGGAGGAATCGTCTTCTAGTTTTCTACCCCCTACTTAGGGGGACTGGGCAACAGGATGGGGCAGCTGGGAACTGGATTTAGTACCAGAACCCATTGTCTGTGTCCAGGGCCTCCATCATGGGTGGGACTGTGGGACTGGGTGGGACTGTGTTCAGGGGCCCTCCCGTTTTCCACTCACCATATAATCTGCCATCAGTCTGAGAACAAAATAAAATTCTATACTCACCTTTCAGCATCTTATGCCCAGCCCCACGACTCATAACTATGCATAACTATGACACGGCATATGGGCCGCGCAGGCCCATGAGGTCATGCAGCCACAACCCCTCAGCGACATAGTGATGTGCTCGGGCCGGAAGAAGAAGAGCTAATGGGTGGGGGGCATTAGATTAATGATGGTGGCGATTTATGTAAAGGGAGGCATCTGGGGTGGACATTTGATTAAAAGGGGGCATCTGGGGTGGACACTTAATTGAAGGGGGCATCTGCTGTGAACTGGGGGTGGCTGACTGTGGACTATGTACTGGGGGGGAAGCTGCGGAAAAAATAAAATACTATATACCAGTGATGGCGAACCTTTTAGACACAGAGTGCCCAAACTACAATCAAAACCTACTTTTATGTCGCAAAGTGCCAAGATGACAATTCAAGCAGTAACCTATTGATCTCAACTGTATCATAAGTCTTAATTCTATTGGCGTACTGAGGACACAAATACAATAGATTGTAGCTTCCTTCCAGGGTCCCCTGAAGAGGAAAAATCAGGGGACCCAGAGCAGGAGCTCTGACCATAATCCATCTCAGTCCATACCTTCTTGCTTCTTGTGTCGCCCTGGCTGACAAGGAGGAGTCGCTTTAAAATAGTTTTGGACCGAAGGATGAAACCTTGAGTCATGTCTAGCAAATTCTGTGCTAGGGTGAAGGCCTGGTGCCCACAGAAATGTCTCCAAGTGCCACCTCTGGCACCCGTGCCACATGTTCGCCACCACTGCTATATTCTATACTCTTCTCGGCATCGGGCTCCGTCTTCTCCTCTTCTGGACACATTACTATGACATGGCATATGTGCTGCGCAGACCCTGACGTCCACGCGGCAGCGACACCGCAACATCATAGTGATACGCCTGGGCCGGAAGGAGAAGACGGAACTTCGGGGCAGGGGACAAGAAGCCGAAAGGTGAGTTTAGATTTTTTTTCTTTCAAGAGGGCTCTGCTGTGGACATTACATTAATGATGGGGGGGGGGGAGATCTATAAAGGGGGCAGCTGGGGAGGAGATTAAATCAAAGGGGGGGCATCTACTGTGAACTGGTGGGGTGACTATGGACTGGGGGTCCAACTGTGGACTGGGGGGGCTATCTATATACTGAGTGGGCACGTGCAGAGGCTATCTATATGCTGAGTGGGCACTTGCTGGGGCTATTTATATACTGAATGGGCATGTACAGGGGCTATCTATACTGAGTAGGCATGTGCAGGGGCTATCTATCGACTGAGTGGGCATGTGCAGGGGCTATGTATATACTGAGTGGGCATGTGCAGGGGCTATGTATATACTGAGTGGGCATGTGCAGGGGCCATCTATATACAGAGTGGGCATGTGCAGGAGCTATCTATATAAAGAGTGGACACAAGCAGGGGCTATCTATATACTGAGTGGGCACAAGCAGAGGCTATCTATATACTGAGTGGACACGTGCAGGGGCTATCTATATACTTAGTACAATATAACTCATGAGGGAGCTGTATATAAAATTACCTTGAGGGGGCTGTTTATTTTGGGGAACAGGAAGTGTTTAGTTTCTGTATTTTTAATGCTGCCACATGAGTTCACTGCAAAGAGGCCCATTGAGGCTCTGTCGCCCAGGGGCCTACCGAAACCTGGAGCCGGCCCTGTCTGACACACTGTCATTAAACTTAATAAGTAGGTGGAACAAAGTTAGGCTACATTCACACGACATTGTGACCGTAGCACGTCAGGCACACGTAAGACGAGGAGGTACACTGCTCACCCCCTCCCCACAGCGATGTATGGCGCACAGTGCCGTATTACGAGGAAAGATAGGACGTGTCCCATTGTTGTCTAAGGGGACGTATATACGTCTCACATATGGCCGTGTTAATGTAGCCTAAGAAGAGCAGGTTCACATCTGCACTTGGGGCTTGGCAGGCATCCACAGGGCTTTTTCATCCAGTAAATTAGGGGGACTTTAGTCAATGGGGACTACTGGTCACCATTATGACTCCCAATAAGGGCTTGAGTTATTTAATAGCTCTGCTCACATAACTGTGCTCAGACTGCATCAGTGGTTTTAACCTATTAACCCATGTTACTCATACAGACTATTGCCCCGACAGAAGGAAACACTAAAGATAATATAGAACATTTATTTTTATAACAAAGAAACATACACAATAGCTATATTTACAAGACAGAGTAAGTTTATTTTGCCTTCAATGGGTTCTCACAATGAAGATGAGTGTTAATTTTAGAATTCAACAACTTCCTTTAGCAATGTTTAATTTTTTGGACTAATTATATTTTTATTTTGTTTGTATAATTATTTCACAAATTACAATTTCCTCCTGACTCTGGTCTTCTCTCCTGCACAGCTCACCCAAGACCCTTGAAGTCTCAGTGTCGCATCTCTATAAGAAGGCTGCTGAAACAAGTGGGGAAGCTTCTTCTGATTGGTCAGCTGGAAATCCCAAACCAATTGGTGGCCTACTTACAGTACTGCAATGAGTTGGACTATCCAGAGAAGCTGCCTCGATACTTTGAAGTAAAAGCTCAGGTGGTTATTATAGTTGAGCTCCAGTTAAGCTTACTTGGGCTATGTTCACATTAAATTTTGTGCTATACATTGTAAGGGCACATCTGGCAGTTTCCTGCTTACGACATATGGCACAGACATATCCCACTACAGTGAATGTGGGGAGAAGAGTGAATATTGACAGCAGCTGGTGATTGGCTACTGCCAATGTTAGGGATGTTTCCCCAGTGATGTTACTGTCCTTGTATGAATAGTGACATGACCGCCACCCTCCCCCTTCTATTTATCCGTAGCTTGCTACTTCTTTCCATCCTGTCCGCTGAGGCTATACCAAAAATATGATGTTAACCCAGCCTTAGTGTTATACTAGAGATTATCTCAATTCATTGCATGAACCCAGGGGTATCTTCACCAAACACTTTTATGGAATCTCTCCCCCCCCCCCCCCCACCAAAAGCAGTTCTCTCCTGCTCAGGTACCTCCTGATCTTGTATGTTTAGATGTAGATTATACCCAATATAGCAATAGTTATGACTCTAAAATGGTTAGACCTCATTCATAGGTGTCATAGGTTGGGATTTTATATGCATTTAAAAGAAATTCTGAGTGCACAAGCTCAATCTGATGTTAACCAAGTCCAAGATCAGGAGTACACTACTTTTACTGCTCCATCGGCAGCATGCTCATACAGCTCAACTTCTGGGAGTCACACTAAAAACCTGTTCCGATCAGATATAGAAGAACTCATTTGTATTTTCCTGGCGGGGTGGGATGGGGGGCTTATGTGAAAGTATAGGCTATGTTTTAGAAGATCTTACACTTCTGTTATGTATCTATTAGTACCAGTAATGTATCTATTAGTATTATCACTTGTTTTTATTTCTGTTTCTTTTCTAGTTAACATCACCTACAATAATGTCTATTTTTTTCTTTGACAGTTTTGTTGTACCCTAGGAATATAAGGACGCTAGGAAGTGGATATCCATTGACAGCCCTGGGCATCCATTTTGAAAAGAGGAAATGATGACTTCAATACCAAAGAGTCCATTCCCTATTGCGATCATCTTACAATATTGTCTTTACCTTCTCTTGTAACCGTAACTGTATTAATGTGGACCGATCTGAGTGGATTACCCCAGGAGATGACGATCCCGGACCTGATCCCTTACAATATATAAATTATAAACCAACTTTTTTTTTATCAAGGTGAGATTCCTGAAAACAAGTTCTGCTTATGATAACCTACGTGTATAGATATCACAGGGACACCCGCTGATACAGTTTCTAATGAGTTCAAATATTCTAAAGATATTCTAAGATAATCTAAAAATAGAAGATCAAAAGCCATAGAGCTGTAGAGAAATGCATCTCCATAATCAGGGGTATAAGGCCGAGAGGCTGGGCCCATAGCAGATTTCTGCACGCCGTCCTTCTTCCCCTTACAAAATATATATATACATTTTTGTACAAACACACATATGTATACACTCATACACACAAATGTATGAAGTCAGATATAAATTTAGATATTCAAAGTATGTACACATCAAATACACACACACATACTGTATAGTATAAACACATTGGGGCAGATTTACTTACCCGGTCCATTCGTGATCCAGCGGCGGGTTCTCCGATGCTGATTGGGGTCCAGCCGGGATTCACTAAGGTAGTGCGCTCGATGTCCACCAGGTGTTGCTGCTGTGCTGAAGTCCGCTGGAGTTCACTATCCTATGCTGGGTGCAGGTAAGCGCGTGTCAAGTGACACTTTTTAAAAAAAATATGGCGTTTTTTCCAAATCCGTCGCCCCTGATTTCCGTCGCATGCATGCCGGCGCGACGCGACGTAATCCGATCGCGTGCACCAAAAACCCGGGGCGATTCGGCGCGAAACAGTAATATTCAGGAAACCCCGCGGAAAGACGCGATTCGGGCCCTTGGTAAATGACCCCATTGTATACTCATACACATACATATACATAGACATACAGTATATACACACCATATATCAACATACAAGCATACAAGCATATAGCATATACACACTATACAGTATACACATACACACAACATAAACACGCATACATTTATACACTCATCCACACATGTATATACTCACTGTCAGGAAGTCTTTTTTATCCCATGGGGGTTTAGAGGCCACTTATATAATTCCATGCCTCCCAATAGCTGTAGACCACATTGAGGAAGTAGATGGCAGGAAGTAGAGATGACAGATTCCTAATGCCATTCTGCTGTCCCCTTCTCTGACATCTCTCATCTGAGCTGCTGCTGTGTACTGTCGAAGATGTGTAGTTTTAGAACGTGCTGCATTATATGTTTGAATAGGTGAACAGTCTCCATTCTTTAATGTGGTAGGTTGGGTTGCTGGGCCCCCTGACATTGTGTGCCCCGTAGCAGCTGCTATGGCTGTAACTACAAACAAAAATCCAGCATAGTCTAATGCTTTAATCACAATCTCTTAAATCTGTCCCCTACCTTTCATTAGCCAAAAAACATGTTAGTGAACATTTTGGAACAGTGGTGTAGAGTGTATAACTGCAGGATCATTTGGGAAAAATATGGAAATAAATATACAATAAAGAAAATGTTCTTATCTATAATAATGTCTACACAGCAGGACTACTGTGTCCTTCATCTGTAACATTCAATACTGCATGTATTTATACACAGCACTTTATATACACACACAATGGGAGAGATTCATCACAAATTTAAAGGAAATCTTCTGATCTACTGTCATGAATCCACTAAATTAGTAGATCCAGACGGTAGATTCCCTCTAACTGACTCATCCCAATACACCATTTACTATTTTCGTAAACCTAACCTATATCACCCTTTTCCATCTTCATCCCATCAGAAACTTCCCCTTGTCGTGTGAACAAGATACTTGTTTACACATAGCGTTGATCTAAAACACATTTATGTAAAAGCAATTTAAAAAGCGATATTACACCGCATTTACATAAACGCTATGTGAACGCAATGTTAGTCATTAATGCATTCACACACTTTTCATATATTTTAAGGCTCATTTACTAATGGTCCGAACGCCGCACTTTCGTTGGGTTTCCCAAATATTTCTCTTTTGCCATGAATTGCCCTGGGTTTTTGGCGCACACGATCGGATTGTGGCGCATCGGCGCCGGCTTGCATGCATCAGAAATCAGGGGCATGGCCGTCGGACAACCCAACGGATTCGAACAAACTGTGGAATTTAAACAAGGAAATGTGTCACAAGATCAAGCACTCACATGCACTGGGAAGAAGAAGGTGAACTCCGGCGGACCTCGGCGCAGCAGCGACACTTACAACGGGACTGGATTGGGGCAGATTTACTTACCCGATCAAGTGGCGCTTTCTCTGCGGTGTATTTAGGTCTTCCGGCGATTCACTAAGGCAGCTCCTCCGACGTCCACCAGGTGTCGCTGCTGCGCTGAAGAGCATCGGGACGCACTGATTCGGTGGTTTCTCCGAATCTGTCGGGTTATCGTTCGGTCACGCCCCCAATTTCCGTTGCGTGCATGCCGGCGCCGTTGCGCCACAATCCGATCGCGTGCGCCAAAAAACCTGGGCAATACAGGGAAAATCGGCGCAAAACGGAAATATTCGGGTAACATGTCGGCAAAACGCGAATCAGGCCCTTAGTAAATGACCCCCATTTTGTTAACATCGCATTGATTTAAACCATGTTTATGTAAACGCAATATGAATGCAGTGTTATACTGCATTTACATAAAGGCTACGTGAATGCATTAGTGGCCTGCATTCACATAATTTTCATTCACATCACATTTACAATGTGTTAACATCGCATTGATTTAAACCACGTTTATGTAAAAGCAATGTGAGCGCAATGTTATACCACATTTACTTAAACCCAATATTAGCCTGCATTCACACACTTTTCATTTACTTTAGTTTCCTTAACAAATAACAAATAAAAAGTTGAAAAATTAAGTAATTCTTGTGTAAATCCCAATGTTACTGATAATGGTATAAAATGGCCTGGGTCACTTAATAGGGTATAATCTGGCATTGGTCAAAGTATATTGGGGGTATCATCTGGCCTAGGCCACTTTATCCTTGGTTATAGTCTGGGCTGGACTCCTGCATGTTACATCGGACCCTTCAGAAACTCCTGTTTCCTTGTCGGCTTCTTTGAGCCAGTGACATGTTGTGGGCTGTGGAGCCGCAAACACTGGTGCAGATCTGGTGCTACTCAGGGCATGTAGCCCCGGGAGCTCATAGCGGCTACTCCATGTCTCAAGTAGGCTCTACAGCTAATAAACATAGAAATAAAATAAACAGATTCCCGACAGTAGATTTCCTTTAACCCCTTAATGACGCAGCCTGAAACGGCTCCAGTGACATTTTTAGCGTAAAAAATAGCGTAAGTGCCTGTTTAAGGGCAATAACTTTTCTTTTTGCATTCAATCTTAACAATTTTCGTGTTTTTTTTACCTGCACACATAGAGCTAGTTAAAACGTAATAAAAGGTAAAACATTTTTTTTCAGTTTTATTTTTATGCTGGGTTAAAAGTGGAAAAAAGGCTTTTTCTTGTAATTTATAATACTTATTTTTTTCAAATTAACTCAATAAAATGAATTATTAATGAATTCCCTATTTTGTTTTGGTTGTTTTGATATATAATATGTTGGGCAAACGGGGCGACTATGGCAAGGGAGTGTAGCAAGGGTTTTTTTTTTATTAAATGAGGAAATGCAAATGTATTTTTATGAATATTTATAAATGTTTTTTGCATATGTGTGTTTTTACTTTGTATATCCCCTATGAGATCATAAAAGACCCCTGGTAGTGGAGGCACTCAACGCAATATTACAAATGGAGGAACTGAAGGCTAGTGATGAGGGAAAACATGACCTTTTCCATAAAACATGGAGTTCCTGGATCACTTTTAGAACCCAACCGGCTACGGAAGCTTGGCTAAAGGCTAGCAATCCCACACCCTAAAGTTCATACCTCTATGCTTGTCATAATTTGCTTTAATTGTCAGTGTGAATACTAAATAAAATCGTTATTGAACCATAAAAGACCCCTGGGAACATTTTCACTTTTTTTTGTTATTTTACTTTATTCATCCCTTATCACTTTTTTTACACCTGTGACTAGGGATTCTGATCAGCGAAGTACTGGGTCTAACTAGCCTAAAAAAAAACTAAAAGAAAACACCTCCTTAGTCATAAGAGCAGCAGACAAGGGACGGAGGGTCGTTCTCCAAGAACGATGCGACTACCTCAGAGAAGCACATAAGATCTTAGGGGACAAGGAGTACTATATCAAACTGGCCACCAATCCTATCAAAACACACAAGACTTTTACAATATCCTCATAAAGGAGGCATTCAATGGCAAGGTATTAAATAAAAAAGAAAATAACTTTTTGTCTATACATCATCCCACCATACCCACTTTTCATCATTTGCCTAAGATCCATAAAAAGTTAATAGACCCTCCCGGCTGTCCAATCATCTCTGGCATAGACTTATTGACATGTAATCTGTCCCACATTTAAAACTTTTATCTGCAACCTATCGAAACTACACTACCATCCTATCCGCGTGATTCCTCTAGACCAGTGATGGCGAACCTTTTAGAGACCGAGTGCCCAAACTACAACCAAACCCATTTATTTAAATGCAAAGTGCCAACATGGCAATTTAAGAGGGCTGCACCTCCTTGCTCCCCGTGTAGTCACATGGGGCGGTTGGAGTTCCTGTTCATCCACACAGAGCACAACTGGTCTCCTAACATTTAATATTACAAAAAATATATTGATGATCTGTTCCTGATCTGGAGTGGTGAAGAACAAGAGGCCCTAAATAAGAATGATTGGGGCCTAGAATTCACAATGAACCTTGATAAAAAGCAAATTGTTTCTGGACCTATTACTTACTCATGATGCCCAAGACCGGAATCTCATGGAGAGGGCTCGCGGGCCGAAGATGGCTAAAGGCTTAGAAACCTGCGCCTCTGGTAAATCGTTATGCAACTTTCTGTGTTTCTTCGTCTCAGTGTCATTATCATTTTTATTGTGCATTTTAACTTATCAATTTAGCTGAAGTTATTGTACCCACTGTCCTATGTATTTTATATGTACTTTTTTATGTCTAGAGTTTTTTTATTAATTCACAAACGCCCTGCAAAACAAGACTTCCCCAAAACAAGGCTGCCTGGGAAATTCCAGTTTTTTTTACATCATTATGTTTGTAAGCACACTGTTAACTATGTAATTTTATGCCTGATGAAGGCTCACGTACTGAGCCAAAACGCGTTGCATCTGTATGTATTTTATTCTTTCCAACAAAAACCCTAGAACTCAATTCCCGAGTTGCGGTTTATGTGAACCAACTGAGCGCCGGAACTCCTGTCCTACACTGGGTACCTCCATTATTTAGACCGAGCAACTGTGGTTAAGAGCTTTAGACCTAGCCATCACTTGACCACTGAGTCTATGGAGCCGGCGGCAGTGCCGGCTCTGCTACTCTTTGCATCGCACTACTTCAGTGCCATGCTGTGAGGAGAGAAGGGAGAAGCGGTAATAAATTACATCTCCCTTTTCCCTAGAGCTGGAGCAGTAGAAAACTAGTCAAGTTAAAACTGGATTACAGAATTCTGGTGCAGACAGCTTGATAAATCTCCTCCTTTATTGTTGTCAGTAATAAAAATAATAATGCTTATTGAACCAGTCATCAGCCGCCATCTTATATGCAATATTATCACTTAGAGTGATAAGTAATAAGAGTGATAATAATAACAATAGGTCAATGTAACTGCAGAGAAGCCGGTAGATTGGTATCTGGTGTTTGCTGGATACCAGATGGGAGGCGTACACAGTGTAGAATAGAGTTGAAGTTTCCTGCAGTTAGAGAGAGTGATAGGCCTCCCTAAAGAGATTAATTTTAAGAGCATGTTTGAAGCTTTGGTGGTTGGGCATTTGTCTGGGGGAAAGGGCATTCCAGAGAATCTGTGCAGCTTGTCCTAGAAACTTCAGCATGTTCAGGTTCAGGTTCAAGTTGAATTAGAGAGTAATCTAAGATCACTGGCAAATCAAAAAGCATGGGTTGGGCATAGACTGAGATGAAAGAGGAGAGGTAATGAGGTGCCGTACTGTGCAGAGCTTTGTGGATAAGGGTGATTCGTTTAAACTATATTCAAAACCAGTCAGGCAACCAGTATATTAACTGGCAGAGACAAGAGGCATCCATGTAGTGTCTGTACTGAAAAACAAGTCTGACTGCTACATTAAGAATAGATTGTAGAAGAGAGAGTTTAGTAAGTAGAAAACCGAAAAATAGGGAGTTGCAGTAGTCTAGACAAGAGTCAGAGTGTCAATTAGCATTTTGGAGGTTTTAATTGATTTTTAGATGCATGCAGCAAGAGTGTGCTATTGACTGAATATATAATGCAAAGGATAGGTCGGAGTCCAGCACATCCGCAAATCAGTGGGCTTGCAGCCTCAGGGTTATAGTGATACCACAGATGGAGGTCAGGTTTTGGGTCAGTTAATAGCTGGTGAAAAAACAAGAAGTTCCTGTTTGGAAAGTTTAAGTTTGAAGATGAGAGAGCACACAATGTTAGAGACAACACTGGTATTATGGAGTAAGGCTGAGGTGGCGTTACATGCAGAAGTAAATAATTAGGTATCATCAGCATGAAAATGATACTGAAAAGACAATACTTGGATTGAGCACTGAGGAAGAAGAGAAGATAAAAATCTGGAGATCATCCAGAAAAAGAGACATTGAAAGTAAAGTCAAAGAAATCGGAAGAAAACCAAGAGAACATCGTGTCATCCAATACAATAAAGCATGCTGAGGAGGAGGTGGTAGTCCATAGTATCAAACTCTGCCGAAAGATCCAGAAAAATGAAGAGAGAATAGTAGCAAGTTATTTGAGACAGTTTTTAGGTGCAAAATGCTTCTGGCAAAGACACTCTGATAATCTCCCCCATCCTGTTATCTTTTTAGTTTTGGCATAACTAAGAATTTTGTGTGTAATGAATACATTTTTATGTACAGTGTCCTGATATGATACCCACTGCTGTATGGATTTGTACTTTTGCAATCCATCCACTTTTAGAATACGTTAGCTACTTAATAAAAATGAGTGCAAAAAATTCTAAATTGTTTCAGAAAGTAAATTGGAAAGAAATTTGCAGACTGTTTCATACAAAGATTGCCTTTATGTAGGGATCATACACAAAAACACACTTGTCCCCAGGAATGTCATTTTTAGTTGGTGATAGGTTACAATAGTCTATGCTGTGCTGTTTATAAAATGCCTTTGTCAGCATTCTGAATCATTTCAATACTTTATATAAGTTTAATTCAAATTACCTTTTTCCCTGCTAGCAGCATGTGGTGAGTCCCAGGGGAGGGGCATCTGCAGCCTGTGTCTCCTTATACATTCTTTCTCTCCTACACGCCATCCCCCTCCTTCCTCGGCATACTCGATTCACATGACACGGTAGGGGTAGTGTGGAAGAGAGGATGATGTTTGTCCTTGCCACGATCAGAGATAGTGGATCTTCTGTACCACCGCGGGCGATGACGTAAGTCGACACCTGGGACTGGAGTCTAAAGTAGCCCGCCCCAAAGCAGGTTGGACTTGTTGTGCCGTGGTTCCAACAGGTTGTTCCACAGGCGCGACTTTGCCCGTGGTGGCGGCCATGGTGTAGTGCAGAACCGTGAGGCAAACTCATGGTCAGGGACAGGCAGGAGGTCAAGACAGGCAGCACAGGTTCGGAGTGGGGACGTAGCAATAGGTTAGGACAGGCAGCACGGAGAAATGAAAAACAACGGGAAATCTGAATAAACGCAGAGAGCTTGGAATACAGCTTTTTCTCAGGCATGGAATCACAAAGATCCGGCAGGGAACATAGAAAGGGTCTGGCAGTCAGCTGGCCAGCACCAATCAGTGGCACACTGGCCCTTTAAATTTCACAGTGCCGGAGTGCAGACATCACAGGGATTGCCGCTGGAGCCAGGACAGATGAGTTCAGAAGTTGGGGCACACGGAAGTACACAGGTGCGCCTGCGACCCGGGATATGGGTTACAGAGGCACCCGTGACAGTACCCCCCTTCAACCTCACCCTCATTTTGACTGGAGGAACCTTTGCAGAAGAGCTGGGTCTAGGATGTTGCCCTCGGGCTCCCACAATCTCTCCTTCGGCCCGAACCCCTTCCAGTCTACGAGAAAGTACCGTCTCCCTCTAATCGATTTCATGTCGAGGACCTCTTAGACTTCATAGTGGAATCAGCCACAGGAGCAGGAGGAGCTATTTGCTTTGATGCGCTTAAGTACCTCGGTGAGCTGGTGCCGGTACTTACTTTCGTTAGTGTTATAAACCGCGGTATCGCGGTTTTAACACTTTTTAAACTTTAGAGCAGAAGGGGCTTCGGCGCTGCGCGCAACCATGCGCGTGCAACATCTCCGCTATTTCCTATGTAGGCGCGTGCACGATCATGCGCACGCAGCGCCGAAGCCCCTTCTGCTCTAAAGTTTAAAAAGTGTTAAAACCGCGATACCGTGGTTTATAACACTAACGAAAGTAAGTACCGGCACCAGCTCACCCTGAGCTGGTGCTCGGTACTTACAGCTTACCCCTACCATTCTAAATGGTAGGTTTCCTTTAAGTCTCCACACGCCTTTAAGGTGGCCTTAATTGGCATTGTCTCCTTAAGGAGAACACCTACTGTCTGACCCTCATGGAAAAGAAAACACAGGATAAACGCTCAGCTTACGACTTGGGAAGATTTAATGAAGACTGAATTCAAATGTTAAGTTTGCTTAGAGCAGGAGACTATACATTCAGCCGGAATACAGAAAGATTCATAACCTTTGTTGCATTGCACACATCTTTACATAAATTCTGCCAGGATACAAAGGGTGATAATGTGAAATATTCTCAGATCTAGTAAGGAAAAGAAACTGCATGGTAAAGCCCGGGATGGCATGAGGGCAAATAAGGCAGAGGACCTACGTACGTTACTCTCCGACAACAATGCCAAAATCCTCATCAGAAAAACTAGTGGGAATGTTTTGTCCTATTGTCTTACTGATGCTATAGGATACAGACATTTGGAATGTATTCAAGAATTATTAAAATCTGGTGCCAACCCATGCATTGTGGGCGGATGTTATTCCATAAGGCGCACAATCGAACATGGGGGCGATGTCAGAATCCTTAAACTGCTTTTGGAGTATGGAGCAAAAACCTGATTCTGTCTCCAGCCCGAGCCCTTACGAACCTTTGTACTTTGCAGCAAGTTTCGCAGATTTGAGTAGTTTTAGAATATTGCTACTTTATGGAGCCAACCCTGATTACCATTGTTAACCCATGGGATTTCTGTAATAGTACTCCAGATCCTCAGTCAGTATTAGGGATGTGTCTTGCCAAGAACTATGAAGTTGAATTTGTGAAACTACTCATCCGGTTTGGTGCTAATATGTACTTACCAGATATACAGAAGACCCTCATCCAAGCCGATAATGATGCAACAAAACTTGTACAGGCGGTCCCCTACTTAAGGACACCCGACTTACAGACGACTCATAGTTACAGATGGACCCCTCTGCCCGCTGTGACCTCTGGTGAAGCTCTCTGGAGGCTTTACTATAGTCCCAGACTGCAATGTCCAGCTGTAAGGTGTCTGTAATGAAGCTTTATTGATAATCCTTGGTCCAATTACATCAAAAAAATTTTAACTCCAATTGTCATTTGGGCAAAAAAAAAAATTTGTCTGGAGCTACAATGATAAAATATACAATTCCGACTTACATACAAATTCAACTTAAGAACAAACCTACAGAACCTATCTTGTACGTAACCCGGGGACTGCCTGTATTCAGAGAAAAATGTACAGACGTCTGTTCTTTCTATATGTAGGAAGTATCACAACAGTCCTTTATTCTATCTCGTAGTGCCTGGATAGTCCCATTTTAAGAAACAATCCAATAGTATTGTTACATGATGTTTCAATCTAGATGTTTGAAGAAAATTATCAGAGTGGAGATAACTGTTCAGTGGACAGTCTCTTAGATAACCTAATTAGATATACCTCCCTACAAACAAAATTAAATTCTCTCTATACCTATTTCTTCTCTGAATTCAACTGAATGTCCATAAGATAATATTGTGTGGTGTGTAGTGCTTGTCCTGCTGGCTGCTTTGGTTATTTTTAATCCTGGAAACATATAGATGGCACAGAACACTAAATGACAGAAACAAAAATAGGCTGTATTCTATATAAATGACCACAAAGTCAAAAGTCTTTATTAAACACAAAAGCGTCTGTATTGACCTATTGCCTGTCCTCGACCAAGAGATTGCCTGCTCATTCTGTACCTTGACCTTGGCTGCCACCGCGGTCAAGTCGCGCCTGTGGAATGACCTGCTGGTACCATGCTGCAGCAAGTCCAACACGCTTTGCGGCGGGCTCTGGTGAAAACCGGGTGCCATTTAGACTTCGGTCCCAGGTGTCGGCTTGTGTCATCGTCCACGGTGGTCTAGGAGGTTCTCTACCCCAGAAGCCTGACACAATATCTATAATATCATTGAATCCTGTCTGTAAGGGCGGCATGGTAGCACTTCTGCCTGGCAGCACTGGAGTCCTGGATTCGAATCCAACCCAGGTCAACATCTGCTAAGAGTTTGTATGTTCTCTCCGTGTTTGCGTGGGTTTCCTCCCACACTCCAAAACATACTGTTAGGTTGTTTAGATTGTGAGCCCGATTGGGGACAGGGACCGATTTGACATGTTTTGTGCAGCGCTGCATAATCTGTGTGCGCTATATAGATCAAATGGTCTTCTGTCCTACACAGCTCATCTAAGATCCCTGATGTCTCAGTGTCGTATTTCTATCAGAAGACTGCTGAAACAAGTGGGGAAGCTTCATGTTTATTGGTCAGCTGGAAATTCCTCAACAGTTGGTGGCCTACTTATAGTACCACAATGAGCTGAACTATCCAGAGAAACTTCCATGACATTCTGAAGAATATTTAAAGGTAGTTTTTATAATGGAGATTGAGCTAGGTACATGATATTCTGGAGTAATGCATTGGATTTATTACATATTTATAGGACATAAATATAAATATATGATGCTAGTAGCAGGGTTATGTACCAGTGGTAGGCTGGCCATTTTTAGCTTAAAGGGAGCCTATGGGTTTATCCTATACTTTCACACTCAGGGTGGTACGGAGTGGTCATATATGGTTGATTTGCAGCACAAAGGGAGCCCACAGCTACATCGGCAGTCATTTATGGCATATTCCATGGATGTGATACATGTAATAGATTCTGTTATTACAGCTTTTTTCTCACTCATCTTTTACTATGTTTCTCTAACTGTTTCTATTTTGGTTAACGTCGGATTGAATGTTTGTTTTGTCTACTTTGCTCCCCTACAGTATCACATGTGTTAGCAATGTATCCTATCACCAATCAGGAAGCCAATGGAACTGAATATCTAGAGATTGCCCTTCGTGTCCACCATAGAAGGAACGATGGATGATCATTTTGTTTCCAAAGAATTTCTAGCCTACTGTGAACATTGTATATGACTGTCTTTACCATCTGATCTACCTTGATAGGATCTGCAAAGGAGATGATGTATGGTAATGGAGATGGGACTACCATAGGTGATGATCTTGATGGCCCACCCTCCATCCCCATGTAGGATGTATCATCAATAAGATCTAATAATCTATAATATTTGTAAATGAATCTATAAAAAATAGACAATAGTGCCAGTTGATTTCTCCATTCACATCCACCTGGGCTTGTCTTCTGCTAGATCTGGGACTAGTATGTTTTGTTAACGCCTGGGACCACCAGATTATTCTCTGGTACTCTGGTGGGCAAATCTGAACCTGACTGGTTATTACTTAAAGGACACCGGTCAGGTAAAAAAGAAGACTATTTAAACGAGCTAATGAAAAACTCTCCCTAGCCCTTATAATATAACTTTCAAAACCCTTGCTTAAGTCTCGCTTTTGTCTTTTGACGTTGAGGTAGCATGTGCTGGGCTTGCTGCATATGTGCGCCGCCTCGCTCTGTTTGTAGATAATGTCCTATGACGTCGGCTTACAGGAGACTCATTGGAGCTGGAGCTGCAGACCGGAGGTGAATTTCACCCATTGGACCACCACTCCAGTAACTTATTCCTGGATTACTATTACTAGCTTCTTATTCTGCACTATGGGCATTCACATGTACGTGATCCCATAAAAGTCCACCAATAAACTAACTCATTTTGGGCTTCTAATGATTGTAATATGGTATACAGTTGGTACAGAAAGTATTCACACCCCTTTACATTTTTAACTCTTTGTTTTATTGCAGCCAATTTATTAGATCAAAAAAATTTTTTAATTATTAATGTGCACTCTGAACCCCATCTTGACAGAAAAAACAGACATGTAGATATTTTTGCTAGTTTATTAAACAAGAAAAACTGAAATATCACCTGGCCATAAGTATTCAGACCCTTTTCTCAGTATTGAGTAGAAGCACCTTTTTGAGCTTGTACAGCCATGAGCCTTCTTGGAAATGATGCTACAAGTTTTTTACACTTTGATTTGGGGATCCTCTGCCTCTTTCTTGCAGATCCTCTCCAGTTCCCTCGGGTTGGATGGTGAACGTTGGTGGAAGCCCTTTTCTAGTCTCTCCAGAGATGATCAATTGGGCTTAGGTCAGGGCTCTGGCTGGACCAGCCAGGAATTGTTGCTGAGTTGAAGCCTCTGCTTTGTTATTTTAGTTGTGTGCTTGGGCTCATTGTCTGGTTGGAGGGTTAAGCTTCGGCCCAGTCTGAGGTCCTCAGCCCTTTTTCATGCAGGATATCCCTGTACTTGGCCACATTGAACTTCTTCAATTGCAACTAGTCATCCTGTCCCTGCAGCTGAAAAACACCCCACAGCATGATGTTGCCACCATCATGTATCACTTGTTGGCATTGTACTTGGCAGGTGATGAGCACACACATTACGCTTAGAATATGCAGCAAACATCTGGCTTGTGTGGAGAGGATTCATTTTGCCCCTGCTTACTATGCCCCCCTCATTTTGGCCTCTCATTTTGTGGCCACTAATTATTTTCCCCTCATTTTGCCCCCTCTCATTTTGTCCCCTCATTATGCGGCCGTACATATTTAAAAATAAAAAACCTACACTCACCTCCTTTACCCTGCTGTGTTCTGGCGTGTCGTGGCTGTCATTGCGAGAGTCACTTACATGCAGCATCAAGCCCGGTAGTCACCGCTGGCATCTGGTTGCCACCTAGGTCTGTTGATCAGACTGCTATGCACCTCAGTGTTTCATAGCTTTTCGGTATGTTCTGATAAAGTTAGAAATTTAGGAGCGCAATAACTGGGGGAGGGCTAGGGAGCTGCTTCCTTTAGTATGTCCAGCTAGATTATTTAATTGAGCTGACAGGTCCTCTTTAACCCTTTTACGCTCTGCGCCGTACATGTACAGCACAGAGGTGTGTGGGCTGTATGAAGAGGGCTCAAGGGCTGAGCCCTCTTCATACAGAGGTGGGGCTTGCTGCATAATAATGCAGCAAACACTCACCACGAATACCTGGTAGCCCTGACAGCCAGTGGCTTATTGTAATAAATACTGTGTAAAAATGCCATATATTGCTATACAGAAGTTTTGCAGTTTACGGTAGTAACGATCAGACCATCTAGGGTTAATGTACCGTAGAAGGTCTAAAAAATAGTAAAAAAAGAAAGTTTAAAAAAATGTCAAAAAAATCCTAAAAAATTTTAAAAAATAAAAAATTCGAATGACCCCACTTTCCCTAGAACTGACATAAAACATAATAAACAGTAATAAATCACAAACACGTTAAGTATTTTATTGCATCTATCAAAATATAAAAATGGTCAGCGGTGAACCCCGTGACGGAAAATGGCGCCCAAATGTCTGAAATGCTACTTTACCACCATTTTACATCACATAAAAAATGTAATAAAAAGTGATGAAAATGACACCTCACACAGCTACGTACAATTAAAAAGTTTTTAGCGTCAGAAGATGGTGAAAGTATTTTTTTTCGTACACATTTGTTTAATTTTTGCAAAATGTATTAAAACACAATAAAACCTATATATACAGGCGGTCCCCTACTTAAGAACACTCGACTTACATACGACCCCTAGTTACAAACGGACCTCTGGATATTAGTAATTTACTGTACTTTAGTGTTAGACTACAATAATCAGCTATAACAGTTATCACAAGTGTCTGTAATGAAGATTTACTGTTAATCCTGGTTCTAATGACAATCCAACATTTTTACAATCCAATTGTCACAGAGACCAAAAATAATTTGGCTGGGGTTTCAATGATAAAGTATACAGTTCCGACTTACATACAAACTCAACTTAAGAACAAACCTACAGTCCCTATCTTGTATGTAACCCGGGGACTGCCTGTATTTGGTATCACCGTCACTGAGAAGTATAATTTGTTGCGCAGAAAATAAGCTCTCACACAGCTGTGTACACGGAAAAATGAAAAAGTGATGGAAATGAGCGAAAAAATCCTGCGTCTTTAAGGGGTTAAGTATCTAACCTTTTGTAAATATACATAGTGGCTGGTGAGAGCTCATGCAGCAATAATTATGCATGTATCTTATCTATACAAGCTCCATCACCTTCTGCATCACATCTTCCTCCTCATAGATTGTAAGCTCTTGCGCACCCTGATTCCTATTGTTTTATATGACCATAACATTGCTCTGTAATGTCCTATTATGTTTGTAAATTGATTCGTATATTATTTATTATGCATGTATCTCCAGACTTGATACTAGCAAATGTAAACTGTTGTAAGCTGCGCCATCTGCTGGCTGCTCCCATGGCTGCTGTGTATTGTGATGTGCTTCCTGTACATGCCTGCAGGCTACCTACTAGCAGGAAGCTGTCATCTCTGTGCCTGGCTCATTGCTCCTTGTCGCAGTCAGCCATAGCCATAGCTGGGACCAGGAAGTGCTGGGGACTGCTCCTTTCAGGTATGAATAACACAATCCAAGGATTTCCTTCTCCAATGCAAAAAAACACTGGAAATCATTTTTTTTTAGTTTGCTTTGGTCACCTACAGGAATTGCTCCATGTATCTCACAACTTTCATCTTTGTTGCACTAATATATGAGAGGTTTCAATTGAAGCAGACGGCTTTTTTTTAGAGGTTAAAAGGTCAGATAAGTGTTAGGGTCTCTTCTCTTCCTACCAGGAACAATACCATACACTCTGCGGGGCTGTTCTTAGTATTTCTGCTCACCCCTTCACACATGTTTGGAAAAGTTTGCCGCAACAGTTTTACACTGTTACACCTGTTTCATCTTAAAAATTGAGATGTGAACGTCTGAAAAAGTTGCAAAATTTGTGAAAACGAGCCCGGTGTGAAATGCAGGTTTGGTTGGATTTGTTTGACTCTTTAGTCAGTATTTTTATCATGTACTTTTCCAGTTAATGTTGTATTACTATATGGACACAGTGAAGCCTATCAACTTGTTCTTGCTTTATGCAGTACAGGCAGTCCCCGGGTTACGTACAACATAGGTTCTGTAGGTTAGTTCTTAAGTTGAAGTTGTATGTAAGTCGGAACTGTATACTTTATCATTGTAACCCCAGTCAAATTTATTTTTCGGTTACTTTAACTATTGGATTTAAAAAATTTTGGATTGTAATAAGAACCAGGATAAACAATAAAGCTTCATTGCAGACAACTGTTATAGCTGTTTATTGTAACCTAGGACTAAAGTAAAGTAACTTACCAACATCCAACATGTAACTGAGAGTCGTCTGTAAGTCGGGTGTTCTTAAGTAGGGGACCACCTGTAATGGAATAACATATATAGGCCTCACAGTCTATATTGAAAGAATTTGCACTTTATTATATCTTTATTACCTCTATATCTGCGCATTCCCTGCAGCAGGCGACTTTCCATACGTTTGCCGGCTGCGTTTATTTCTGCGCCAGGTAGGGCCTGGCGTCGTTATAAATGCTGCGCAGGCCCCTGCCTCTTAATGTATCCGGCTGCGGCGGATGCTGGGCAGAGCTAACATCAGCATATAATAAATAACCCCTTAAAGGGGTTATGCCAAGAAACTAATGACTTCAAAAACCTTCCAAAGAGGTTAAAATATTTCAAGATTGCATTCTTAATGGTTACCTGGAATTATAAATACTTTTTTTATTTGTTATTTTGATGCTTGTGGGCCATCTATTCTGTGTGGGAGGGGCCTAGCGGGCTCATGCACAGCACTGAAAGAGGCAGTGTAACCACAAGTCCTAGAATGCTTTACAGGTGTGTGTCTCTCATTGACCTTTCACTGTTGTTACATCACTGCTTTTAGAGTCTGCTTCTACCTGCTGTGTTCAAGTAGTCCCTACACCTGCTGATCCCCAGCGCAGCAGATTCTGCTATAGAAATGCCATGTATCCTATACCGATGCCCTGATACTGTCTGGGAACTGGAGCAGGCACAGGGTGTAATGCCCTGGAGTAGTCGAGCTCTCTTCACGCTGACTTGCTGTGACATAAGCCAAGAACTATGCCAGGGCTTGTACTCCTGATTTCAGACATAGCAGCTCTGGTAAACCCCCCCTACACCGATTACTACACTCTGGCTCCTGATACTGGTTGTATGAATTGGCATCAGGACTCAGCATGTAATTCTACAATATGGTTAAAACTAAGATCATTGGCACAACATATAGTATACACTGGTGCTTTGTGCCCCAGCATGTGATGTAAACCCCACCCCCCTCAATATAAAGATCAAGATGGATAGATTTATGATAGATAGATGATTGATAGATACGAAGGAAAAAAAGATCTAAATGGATGCACACTCTTCAGGGCTGGGCCTCCGGTCCTCCAACAATATCGCTAGAAAGTAAGCAGCATTCCATAATACCAGTGCATCTGTGCCAATAGAACACCACACAGTGTAGTGATGGGACATCTTCCCATGTGCTTAACATATTAACCCCTTCACACTCTGCGCGGTGTGTATGGCGCAGAGGTACGGGGGGTGTATTAACCTCTTGACGCTCAGTGTCCAATATATCGGACGCTGAGCGCGCTGCCCCAGTGTATATGTCCGGCTGGGCCCCTGCCCCAGTGTATATAGCCGGCCGGGCCCCTGCCCCAGTGTATATAGCCGGCCGGGCCCCTGCCCCAGTGTATATAGCCGGCCGGGCCCCTGCCCCAGTGTATATAGCCGGCCGGGCCCCTGCCCCAGTGTATATAGCCGGCCGGGCCCCTGCCCCAGTGTATATAGCCTGCCGGCCCTTGCCCCAGTATGCAGCCGGCCTCCTTGTCTTGTCGTACAGCCGGCTCCCCACCCAGTTGATTAACCCCTTAAGGACGCAGGGTTTTTCGGCTCATTTCTCGCTCTCCAACTTCAAAAATCCATAACTTTTTCATTTTTACGTGTACAGACCTGTGTGAGGGCTTATTTTACTATGAGGGCTTATTATATAACAAATTTTACTTTCCCGTAATGTTATTTATTTTAACATGCCGTGTACTGCGAAGCTGAAAAAAAATTCCAAATGTGGAAAAATTTAAAAAAAACGCACGTTCTTGTGGGCTCAGTTTTTACGACTTTCACTCTTCGCTCCAAATAACACGCCTACTTTATTCTTTGGTTCGGTGCGATCGCGGTGATACCAAATTTATATAGGTTTTATTGTGTTTTAATACATTTTCAAAAATTAAACGAATGTGTACAAAAAAGAAAAAAATTTTTTTGCCCTCTTCTGACGCTAATAACTTTTTCATACTTTGGCGCACGGAGATGTGCGAGGGGTCATTTTTTGCGAAATGAGGTGACGTTTTCATTGCTACCATTTTGAGGTCTGTGCGACATTTTGATAATTTTTTATTTCATTTTTTATGTTATGTAAAAAGGTGTAAAAGTTGCATTTCGGACATTTTGGCGCCATTTCCCGCCTCGGAGATCACCGCCACCCGTAACCGTTTTTATATTTTGATAGATCGGGCATTTTGGGACGCGGCGATACCTAATATGTTTGTGATTTTTACTGTTTATTATGTTTTATATCCGTTCTAGGGAAAGGGGGGTGATTTGAACTTTTAATATTTTATTAATTTTTTTAATTTTTTTTATTTTTTAAACTTTTTTTTTTCACTGTTTTTTAGACCATCTAGGGTACATTAACCCTAGATGGTCAGATCGCTCCTACCATATACTGTAATACTACAGTATTGCAATATATGGCATTTTTGCAGGTCATACATTACAATGAGCCACTGGCTCATTGTAACGAACCTGCATAAGCCATGTAGCCTCGTGTCAAAAGAAGACCCGAGGCTACCATGGTAACCGATCGCCGCCGTCTTTTAAACACCGCCGGCGACTTTGCTGGCGGCGTTGAGAGGATTAATAGCCGCGATCGGTGCAAGCACCGACCGCGGTTATTAGCGGTGGGGGTTTTCTGCAAAATGCAAAAACCCCCACCTTTGTATGAAGAGGACTCAGCCCGTGAGCCCTCTTCATACATCCCTTATACCTCTGCGCCGTAGAGCTACGGCGCAGAGCGTTAAGGGGTTAAAAGAAAAATCAAAACTCTCCTTTCCGGCGTCCCCATGGGTCTTCAGTGCGATCCGTCCGTCAGCGGCTTTAGAGTGCGTGCCAGCACACTTAGCTTATACTCGAGTCAATAAGTTTTTCCAGTTTTTGTGTTAAAATTAGGGGTCTCGGCTTATACTTGAGTATATACGGTACACTGAATTTGGAATTTTTTTTCTACTTCCAAGTACAGGGCATGGAATATTAAATACAGTCAATATGAAGTGGAATTTGTTACATAGCAAACAAGCCCTCACACAGCTCTTTACCTGGAAACTAGTGGAAACTTGGAAAAAGCTCTAAGTTTTTGGAGTGAAAAATGAAAATGCATTTTTATGGGTATTTTTATGCTTTCTGGTGTCTTGTAATTTTTTGGCATTTCAAGTGTTTGGAGTTATTAATCTCCCCCCCCCCCCCTCCTCTCTTCCCGATTTCCAGCCATATGGTTTCATCTATACATTTTTTTTTTAAATGCAGTCTTTCAGCCAGAAGGAACTACATCAGAAAGATATAGGAGGCAGAAGTTATATATAGGAAGGAATTTTAAAGGGGTTGTACCAAGTATCCAAGGGAGAGGGGAAAATGATCAGTGGTGGTGTAACTGCTGGTACACTCAGCTCCTCCATTCTTGTGATTGTTTGAGGTCCCAGCAGTCAGACCGCTACTCATTTTATGGAAAGGAAATAACAACGACGATTGGTATAACACTTTTAATGTTTCTTATTGCTTATTCCACTGGGTTTGCACCAAAAAAGGAACAAAACTCTTTATGTCAGATTTATAAAAAGGGTGGCAAAATATGACTCGCAGTTAGGTAAAGGTGTCCAATGCTGGATGAGAAATCTGGAGTAGGCCTGAAGATTGTGCCAAAATTCTTGTGCATTATTTAATATCTGTCTCAAAGTAAAGGCTCTAAATGAAATGCTATAACCTTGCCACAATTTTTTCTTTTAAAAGCGGCAACTGTAATCATATATATCGCTAAATCCCACAGATTCTGTATGTTAAAACACAGAGGACATGAAGACGATCATGAAGAGACCTGTGAGATCATCCTTGCAGTGCAGATGGACAAACCACAACTACTATTTGATTTGTTGCACCAAGACAAATACAAGAATTACATAGAGAGCAGAAGTGGTTGGGGTGTCCCAGTCACCCCCCTGCGACTGGCCGCTTCTCAGGGATTTCTGGAGTGTGTGAAGGTCCTCCTAGCTAATGGAGCAGAGGTGGACTGTTTAGATGCAAAAGCACAGACTCCACTCTTTGCAGCTGTAAGTGCAGGGCACTTGGACTGTGTTAGAGAATTATTAAAAGCTGGTGCCAATCCTCGTGGCAGTGTTCATAATAATTGCTCTCCTATGTTGTCAGCATCTCGGGTTGGTCATGTCAATATTTTGAAGGAGCTTTTGGAATATGGTGCAGATGTTAATACTAGGGCAAGGAGGAGACCAAAGAGACCTGGCTCAAGTTGCACTGGACCCTTATACCTTGCTGCCGTGTATGGGCACTTGGAATGCTTCAGAACTCTTCTTCTTCATGGAGCTGAACCTAATTACAATTGTACAGACCAGGACATCTTAAGAAGGATGAAGAATCCTGTATCCGTGCTCGAGACATGTCTGAGGCATGGCTGTGGCCCAGAGTTTATAAATTTTCTCATTGATTTTGGTGCACGATTACATCTTCCCAACATGAATGCGTACCAGTCACTGGCACAACGCCCCGCTTTGGAGTTTTTGGAGAGAGAAAAAGGTGAAGTTATAAAATAACGCCATTGATTTCCCTCATTTTGACTTGATACACACATTATTGATATCACCACATAAGCTACCAGATACTACAAAATGATTGCATAATTTAAATATGTATTAAATTCTCTAAACTAAAAAAAGTTTTACATACCCCAGTAATGTGTTACATAGATTGTAAAAATGGCAATTGAATGTGGTAATAGAAAAACTGAGTATGTCTTTATTTTTTTTTTAAAGGGAACCTGTCACCCTTTTTGAGTCTACTCCATGTCCCAAAAGACAATAAATATCTTATCCCCAAACTGTTTTTATAAAACTTCTTGCATTAGTGGTTAAAACAATAACTAATATTAAAGTTTTACCTGGCCCCCTGCAGCTTGTGTCCTGTGTCCCTGGGGAGTGTTCAGCACAGAGCAGAGTTCCACTCCATCCTATGGAAAATGCTCATCTGTGAGTTTAACCCTTTCAGGACCTGGCCCTTTTTTGTTTTTTCATTTTCATTTTTCACTCCCCATGATCAAAAATCCATAACTTTTTTATTTTTCCATGTACAGAGCTGTGTGACGGCTTATTTTCTGCGTAACAAATTGCACTTCATAGAGATGGTATTGAATATTCCATGCCGTGTACTAGGAAGCGGGAAAAATTTCCAAATGCAGTGAAATTGGTAAGAAAACGCATTTGTGCCATCTTCTTGTGGGCTTGGATCTTACGGATTTCACTGTCTGTCCCAAATGACATGTCTACTTTATTCTTTGGGTCTGTGCGATTATGGGGATACCAAATTTATATAGGTTTTATAATGTTTTCATACATTTAAAAAAAATAAAACCTCCTGTACAAAAATTTTTTGGGGGATTTTGCCATCTTCTGGAGCTAATAACTTTTTTATACTTCGTTGTATGGAGTTGAGGGTGATGTCATTTTTTGCGGATTTTGATGATGTTTACAATGATATCAATTTTAGGACTGTTCGACCTTGTGATCACTTTTTATAGATTTTTTTGTATTTTTTTAAATGACAAAAAAAGTGCCATTTTCGACTTTGGGCGCGATTTTCCGTTACGGGATTAAACGCAGTGAAAAACCGTTATCATATTTTGATAGATCAGGCATTTTCAGACGCGTCGATACCTGATGTGTTTATGATTTTTACTGTTTATTTATTGATTGAGTTTTTAGGGTTTTTTATTATAACTTATTTTTTTAAAACTTTTTTTTATTTTTAGTATTTTTCAGACTCCCTAGGGCACGTTAACCCTAGGGTGTCTGCACGATCCTATCATATACTGCCATACTACAGTATGGCAGTATATGGGGATTTTACTCCTCATACATTACAATGTGCTGATAGCACATTGTAATGAATGGGTTAACCCGAAGTAGCCTCGGGTCTTCGTGAGACCCGAGGTTACCATGGCGACGGATCGCCGCTCCCCGATGACGTCACGGGGAGCGGCGATCCTCAAAAAGATGGCGGCGCCCATGGCGCCGCAATCCTTTTGAAGCTGCCGGCATCTTTGCCGGCAGCGATCAGCGGGAAAACACCCGCGATCGGTGCTGGCACCGATCGCGGGTGTTACCGGTAAGCCTTTGCTGCAATATGCAGCAAAGACTTACCGGCTATGGAGAGGGCTCAGCGCGTGAGCCCTCTCCATGCACCCGCGGCCGACCCGTGACGTGCTAATACGTCACGGGTCGTGAACGGGTTAAAGGGGGGGGGCAATGAGTGACTGGAAGGAGGACAGGTTTTATTGCAAACTCACAAATGAGCATTTTCCAATCCTCAGGGACACAGGCTGGCATGAAGCCAGGTAACCTTTAATATGAATTACTGTTTAAACCACTCATGCTAGACGTTTTATAACAGTTTGAGGATGGGGACATGGAGGAGGCTCAAATTGGGTTCTTGGTGACAGTTTCCCTTTAATAAGCTGTCTTGACTATGTAAAATAGTAAAACATAGAAAAAAAAAACTTGCTTTAATTAATAAAGTATAATTACCCTAAAATGGTCTTTAGAGAAATCCAACTTATCAATGAAACACGAAGCCCTCGTACTGCTATGCTAATGGAAAAAAATGTATGGCACTTTGAAGGAACTTATAGAAACATTGTTTGATCATTGGGGCCTAATCTACAGTATTAGACTAGAGCACATCAATAGTATTATATTGTAACTCACCTTTAACAACTTCAGTGGGAACATGAAAAATATTGCCATTTCTAGCCATTATGTATCTTATATTCCTCATGCTCTTGCAGATTTCGACGCTGCAGTCCCCATCAGTCATTTGCATTTCTCTCAGAGCTGGTAGATGGAGACCTAGCTGCCCTGAATCACTCCATTCTGCATACTGCTGCTAGACAATCTGACACTGCAGTGATGTTGTCCCTCTAGCACGACAGAATTTATCCTATTAAAAAACATTTGGTATAAAGACATCATCCAATCCTTCTAATTATTTCATTCATTTATTGTTGGTAAAGTTTTGCTGTGACTAAGGAATAAAACTATTCTTGCAGCCAATTAAAAATAACAAACCAAAATGAAACTCTGTTTATTGCTTTGCAGTGTATCCCAGATCCCTGATGTCTCAGTGTCGTGTAACCATAAGAAGAAGGCTATATCAAATAGGAAAGTTAGGTTTCATCGATCAGCTGGATATCCCAAAAAGGATGGTGAACTACTTACTCTACCAAAATAATCAACACTAAGAAGAGCCTGCCAGAGTTGATAAGGGAAACGCACAAATAAAAACATTTTAGGCAAACCTTGCCATGTGTATGTCTAAATGATTGATGGTTACTTACTACAATAGCAATTGGTAGAAACAGCAAGTCCTACAGTTTATGGTATTATACTCTTTTGTACCTACTTAGTTTTAGGTAGCCAACCCTATCACAAACGTTATATTCTCCACACCGAACTCCTAAATTAAACCCTATCTTGTGATACATGCAGATTATGTTGCCAAATTGAATGCAGATTTTAAAGCTATTTTCACACCTGTCAAAGGCACACTAGGCAAAATTGCTGTGAGATAGCCAGTGCAAACCTGTGTACGGCTCATCTGTGGTTATTTACATCTGCGGTGAGTTACAGGACAGCGCTAGCGATTTAAACAAATCTCCCCCACATCCTGTGAGAAGAACCCAGAGCTAAGGTGGCATTTACCCTTGTATTTCATCATGTAGGATAACTGGCGTCTGGGGGTCCAATTCTGATATTACAAGACAGGGATCCTTGAGTGGTTGATACTCTAGTCACAAACAGTTACTGATATTTGGCTTTTGGCTGAAACTGTACCATATACAAAGTGTACTGGAGTTGTATCTTGACTGAACACACCTGCCCACTCTGTAATTCCACCATCACCACCAAAGGTTTGTCTGCATTCAGAATTCTTTTCCCGCTTCCCAGTATAAGGCATAGGATATTAAATACCACCACTACCAAGTGCAATTTGTTACGCAGAAAACAAGCCCATACACAGCTCTTTACATGCAAAAAATAAGTCATAGATTTTTTAAAATAGGAAGTGAAAAATAAAGACGAAAAAACAAAAAAGGGCCTGGTCCTTAAGGCGACCGTTGGGGGACATTGTGGCCGTACATACGTCCCCCATAGACGGCAATGGCCGTACGGAGCGATATGGTGACGCATGTGTGGACATGCCCTTTCTTTCCTTGTGTTACGGCACTATGAGCTGTGGATCGAGGGGAGGGGTTACCGCTTCTCCTCTCTACGGTGGCAAACATATATTCTCATACTTTCGTGTGAATGCAGCCTTAAACAGATGTCTTAACTGATAAATTAATAGCAAAGTATCATTTTTTTAATGGAAATTGCTTTACCGAAACACTTTAAAAAAAAAAAAAAAGAATACTATGCCTTTTTTTAGGCTATATTCACATGAATGTATGGGGGACGTATATACGGTGCATATACGCCCCCATATATGGCAATGGCCTCACAAAACTGTATGGGAGTGGTATGGCACCGTTCCGTAGCCGGGAGAAAGATAGGACATGTCCTATCTTTCCCCATAATACGGCGCCGCAGCCATCTATAGCTATGGAGAGGGGCAGGGTGGGTGGCGCTCATCGCCGATGTATGCCCACCGTACTACGGTACAGCGGGAATACATTGTGTGAATGTAGCCTTAGGCTGCATTCACACAACCGTACGAAAACGGGTGTATATACGGGCAGAATAAGTTACCATTCATTCCTATGGCCATACAATCATACATTGAATGGCCGTATTTGTCACCGTACCGTAACGTATGTAAGCCATATAAAAATATAGAGCATGTCCTATTTTCTCACATTCTTGTGGCCGTATGCTCCATTGAAGTCTTTGGGAACATATAAAATACGGGTGTCATACGTTGTAGCCACAGTATACTGCCGTAAATATAAGTTTTGTATCTAGGAAGACCAGGAGCTATACGTAGTTATACGGATATATTACGCATACAGTGACATATGGTGAATAAGTGCGCATATGGCTGAAAATCGTCCCGTATATACAGGCACATACGCCAAAATACAGAACTGGAGAAACCACACGTTCGTGTAAATGCAGCCTCTTAGTGTCAGTTTCAGTTTTTCATTATTTTATAGTCATCCATTTTTTCAATCCAATTATCTGCTCATATAACGGAAGGTCTAATGGAAGTTGTAAAAACTGATACTAACGGATACTACGCCATTACATGTCCATTGAATTCTATAGAGGAATAAAGGATCAGTTATTCATCTGTTTTTGAACGGAAACTGCAAAACTGAAGCCAGAATGCAGATGAGAACCAGCCGTAACTGATGCTTTTCTAAATTACCGTATATTCCGGCGTATAAGACGACCTGGTGTATAAGACAACCCCCCTACTTTCCTGTTAAAATATAGAGTTTAAGATATATTCGCCGTATAAGACTACCCCTTTTCCAACGCATACAAAACACCGGTAAAAATTAAAAAAAAAACAGATTTGGATTTAACATGGTCCTTTTTTTAATTTAAATTCTTATGACATGCAGGTATATAGCAGGAAAACTGTCGCTCATAAACATAAGGCATACAACAATAACATTACCATCGTCCAGTTTACTGTAAATGTTACCATACTGTACCTTAAATTTTTATTTTATTAAATATTCCATGCCATGTACTCAGAAGCGGGAAAAAAATTCCAAATACAATGAAAATGGTGAAAAAACGCATTTGCGCCATTTTCTTGTGGGCTTGGATATTACGTCTTTCACTGAGCGCCCCAAATGACATGTCTACTTTATTCTTTGGGTCGGTACGATTAAGGGGATACCAAATTTGGATAGGTTTTATAATGTTTTCATACATTTACAAAAATGAAAACCTCCTGTACAAAAATTATTTTTTTGATTTTGCCAACTTCTGGCGCTAATAACTTTTTTATACTATGGTGTACGGAGCTGTGGGTGGTGTCATTTTTGGCGAAATTTAATAATATTTTCAATGATATCATTTTTAGGACTGTACGACCTTTTGATCACTTTTTATAGATTTTTTTTATATTTTTCAAAATGGCAAAAAAGTGCCATTTTCGACTTTGGGCGCTATTTTCCGTTACAGGGTTAAACGCATTGAAAAAACGTTATCATATTTTGATAGATCGGGCATTTTCGGACGCGTCGATACCTAATGTGTTTATGATTTTTACTGTTTATTTATATTTATGTCAGTTCTAGGGAAAGGGGGGTGATTTGAAATTTTAGGTTTTTTTATTATTATTTTTTTTTTTTACTTTTTTTAAATTTTTATTTATACTATTTTTCAGACTCCCTAGGGTACTTTAACCCTAGGTTGTCTGATCGATCCTACCATATACTGCCATACTACAGTATGGCAGTATATGGGGATTTTCCTCCTCATTCATTACAATGTGCTATCAGCACATTGTAATGAAGGGGTTAAAACGAAATAGCCTCGGGTCTTCGGAAGACCCGAGGCTACCATGGAGACGGATTGCCGCCCCCGATGACGTCACGGGGAGCGGCGATCCTAGTTTAGATGGCGGCGCCCATGCGCCGCTATCTCTTTGAGGCTGCCGGCAGCAAAGACTTACCGGCTATGGAGAGGGCTCAGCCCATGAGCCCTCTCCATGCACCGGGACCCGACCGCCACCGTGAATACACGGCGGGCGGTCAGGATTACCGGCGTATAAGACGACCCCAGAGAAGACAGAAGATTTTTCTGTCTTCAAAAGTCGTCTTATACGCCGGAATATACGGTACATATCAACAAGGAAAGGATGAGACAATTAGAGGTAGAGGGGCCCACAATGTCAGGGTGTCACAACATGAGGGGGGAAGCGGAAGGGCACAATGTAAGTGGGAGGTTAGGGGACAACAGAAAAAAGATAGTGGATGAAAAAAGTGTTCATCATTGTGTGTGTGTGTGAGTGTGGGAAGGTAGGGGGCCCGATTAAATTGTGGTATATTGTGGTATTATAATAGGGGCAAAAATGAAGGTGGCTGTCAGTGCTGACACGCATAGCCATTTTCAGTGACACGCGGCCGCCGGAGAGTTAAGTTTCATCCTTGGCTCCTACACGGCCAGGTGCAGTAGCCGGGAGGCTGAGAGATTGTCCAGCACATTGTAATAAATAGATGATGTGGAGAATCCCCATATACTGCCATACTGCAGTACATGGTAGGATCAATCACACAACCTAGGATTAAAGTACCCTAGAAGTTAAATAATTATACATATGTGTTATTTAAACTATAAATATCACAAAATTATGTTTTTTTTTTCAAGGTGACACACCACCCGAGTTATGCTCGGTTTTTTGGCGAATTTTGACACACCAAGCTCAAAAGGTTGCCCATCACTGCCTTAGGCTGGTGCCACACGTGGCGCTTTTGTCTGCGTTTGCGAACGCAAACGCAGGCAAAGTCGGGCCCACCGGGGCGGGCCTCGGCCCGATCGCATCGGCGTTTCTATGGAAACGCCTGCGATCGGGAACGAGACGCCGGTGTTTCGCGTTAAATTAACACGAAACACCGGCGGCTCGTTCCCGATCGCAGGCGTTTCCATAGAAACGCCGATGCGATCGGGCCGAGGCCCTCCCCGGTGGGCGCGACTTTGTCTGCGTTTGCGTTCGCAAACGCAGACAAAAGCGCCACGTGTGGCGCCAGCCTTAGGGTCAGGAAATAAGAGTTCTCCTTATGGAGACTGCCAATTACTGCAGGAGGAGGAGCGGTGCCACTTAGTTTGTGGCACACTTTGTTTTATATGGGCTCCACAAGCAGGTAGTAAACAGCTTGTGGCCCACAGAAATGGGGCATTATATACACATGAGGTGTCACAGGAAGGGTTATTCTGTGTGTGACTACAAGAGTGCGGGGTAAGTGGCAGGGTCAGTGCATGACTTAGGACAAAAGTTGGGAGGAACAAAATTGGTTAAGTGTAAGTGATTTCCTTCCTTATATCCTCCTACATCCCAATATTGTTATAAAAATAATGACTGCAGGTACAATTCATTCTTTGTGGAAACTTACCGAACTGAAATAAAACAAAAAATTCTGTATGTATATATTTATATATATATCTGTCAGTACAGTTTTATTTGCCTCTGTTCACACACCTCTCATTCTTGTAGTCTCACATCACACTATTATAGAGTGTGTAGTGTACTACAATACGCAGCTCAGTCGCACAAGGCGCGGGCATTGAATTCCCTTTCTAATTGGCCGTAGATGTTGTCAATCACAGGGAGGACCAATAAGCGCAGTGTTTGTGGCTCTATGGCTTGTAGGCCATTGGCTATACCCTTGATGTTTATGAGTGCATTGATTGGTTAAGGCGGCTGTCTATCAGCACTGGCTGGGGGTGGTAGTCAGGTAGAGGCCGCGCTGGTACAGGAGCATCAGTGTGCGGAGCAGAGGGACAGGAGCCCGGCCGGTGCGATCAGGACACCGCGGTGGCACCGAGGCCTACACACAAATATAGCAGGTAAAAGCCACAACGCAGTGTATAACGCACAAGTGTGCACGGGCAACAGATGCGTTTATCTATGTGACTGTATATTGCGCTCTCGTAACCGCTGGAGTGTGTATGGTAGTATATCAGGCCACTGCTGTGTACAATGGGGGCAGCAGATCATGAATGAGACCCTCGGTGCCAGCCTACTGCTATACAGCAGATGGCATGGTGCACGGCGCAGCTTGTAGTGCACAGGGGCTGCCAGGCTTGTGTGCCCTGTGATGGGAGGGCTTGCAGATTGCGGTGTGTGTGGTGTAATCGGAGTAATTCAGTATGAGGTCAGCCATAGGGATCCTGGAGCTTGTGCTGAAATGTTATCAATGAAAACTTTTATCAGTTGTGTTACTTGTGGTGTGATGTGTGTAACAAATGTACAGATGTATATTACAATTATTATGTGTCACTGTATATACACTGGAGAGATGGAGTGGCATGATAAAATATATGTTTTAATTGACAAGATGCATCATGTTGATTTAGTTCCCCCCCTGTGGTGTCTGTGATATAGAAGGAATAGCAGTGGACGGCGCCATATTATATAATGGAATGCCCCATGAAGTTAAGTATTTCCTCAAGTCCGTATCTCCCTACCAGAGGACTCTCTATAGTCATGACAATAATCATGTACCAAGGAAAACCTGCCAGCATGACCCCTGGAGGACTGTAGCTGAGGAACCCACAGCACATTGCCCCCTCCCCCCCACCATAAAGTTTATGTTCATGAGGCCCCTGCACAAAGATTCTTCTTATTTATAATTGTAGCAGCTGCAAATCTTTGTATAGGACTATTTGGGACACTGTGCCTCCTGTCCATAAGGACCTGTGGCTGGTTTAGTGTCCCTATAAGTTCATCAGCAGATACTGTGATGTGTGAGGACACGGTGTGGCTGGTTCTGTTGTAGAACTATTGCAGGGCTTTGCGCCATGTTCTTCCCTCTTGTCACACTTGTGTAAATGGCCTTTTATCGGTTAGGATTGTTATGGCTACAGGTTCTCCCTGCCTCTAGTTACATCTGCAGGCCTAAACATTGTCCGACATAAATGAAGAATTTCACTTGTTGTCTTTGGTTGCACTGTTCTTATCTTTTATGTTTAGTCTTGTCAGAAGTTTTTGTTAGGCCTGTTGAATGAATGGCAGGCCCCCTGCTGCTCCCGCCATTACTTATTTATCATGTCTCTGACATGTTCCTTTCACTTGCTATTTTGAGAAATGCAAATGACAGTCATAATTGGGAAAGCCGCCATGTCCCAGGATAACTAGACGCTAGTAACTCTTACAGAGGAATGTGAGTTTATCACCATTTCCTCACTTAGACCTCATAGACCAGTGATGGCTCAACCTATGACACGCATTTCAGAGGTCACACTGTGGAGGTAGCCCTGGCTTCGGAGGTTGACACGGTCTGCTTGATCCTCTGGCTTCACTACCTCAACATCAACATTTAGAAGTGGGGAAACTCCAGAGAACGTGGCACCAATAGTGGCCATCTTGTCTCCATTAGTAAAGGCAGTCAGTCCATTTCAGTGACTACAGGGGGTGTAGGAGAGTCATCTCTATACACCCGGCACAGGGCATTCTTTTTTTTTTTTTTATTATTTTTTTTAAGAATTTTGATGCTCCAAACTCAAAAGGTTGGCCATTACCGTCATACACAAAGCTCTGATAAGACATCCAGATGTGGTTGAGTAAGGGCTCTTTCACGACCATGGTTTGCCTGTGAATCGCAGACCTGCAGTGGTCTTATTTCTCGGGCAGACCACAGTGCCAGGGACAGGACTCCAAGTGATATTATGATGCAAGGAGTTACTCCCACATCCCAAAACTGCAAAGCCCAACTGTAATCATGATAACAGTGGGTAAGAAAGGATTCCTCGCATCAAATATTACTGATGCTTGATGTCTTGTACTTAGTCTGGTCATCTGTTTAACCCCTTAACTACCTGGCCTTTTTTTCATTTCTATTTTTCACTCCCCACATTAAAGGAAACCTACTACTTGAAGTGGCAGGTTTAAGAAGAAAACACCGAACACCAGAGCTTATTTTTGTTAGTGTTTTAAACCGCTGTATCGCGGTTTAAAACTCTTTTTAAACTTTATAGCCGGCGCAGGGAGGTACGCGCTCGGCGCTTACCATGCGCGCTCTCCTTCACTTCCTATGTAGCCGCGGCTGTTTTGGGGGTGCTGCTAACTAGATTAAATAACAAATTATTTGGCATCTGAAAAATATAGTAAGATTTTTTATTTATTTTTTTTTAATATTTATTTTATGTGTGTACATAAGCTTCCTTAATAACTGTATCTCTCATTGTCCTTCACAGGTTTGGGCATGTCAGAATAAATGCCCACTGTATGGTGTCAGTGACTGTTTGCAATGTATCAGCTATCTGTTGGGAAAGATGATGGACTTCTGTATTGTTGGGTGTCCTGGATTCACCCCAAACACTTCTTTTGATTTGCATTTGACACGGTAAGTTATTTAGTTTTATATGAAGTTCTACTTTTTTGAGTTGTATCATGTTGGTTAGAAGACCGTGGCATGAACCCAACTTAGAATGTTCCCTGGTTTCATTTCTATTAAGAAAAGTTTATTTTGAGTTGTGTATTTGTGCTGTGCAGCTATGTGTTTGTACAACCTACTGATTGGGGGTTTGTTTTCTGCTTACCCCTGCAGGAATACCAGGAATGCTTTTCTGCTCGTACTAGCTGGCCTCCAGTGCCTCTGCTATTTCGCTCCTCGATTCACAGCATTTAATACATAAGTTGTCATGGAATCTGGCCATAGTTGTCAAGAGGAAACCTCTTGTATAAAGTCCTCATCTTCAGTCTATGAAACCCTTCCTGGAGAATCTGCTAAAGTAGATATTCTCCCAATACAGACAGGATCATGTGTGGATCAACAAACTCCTGGGAAACAGAAGAAAAATCCTTTCAAATTTTTTGGAGGAAGAAAAAGTATTTGTACACTACCCAGCTTTTTTGGAGGAAAGCACAAAGGTTTAGGAAAAGGTAACTCAAGGAAATCTGTTAGTAAAAGCAAGACACATGATGGAATCAGTGATGTTAATGCTGAGAATGGAAAAGAAGGCTGTTCAGATCATACGATCAGTCGATTTCATGGAGGAGATCATTCCACTTCAGGAAGTACTCTTCCCAGCTCCCATAGTGCAGACTCTGGCATTACTTCACCTGTTAAGCTTGACTTTAATTTCCATGATGTATCTCCAATGGGAAGCACTGAATGCGTTGAGAAAAAGCTGAATAGTGATAAATCGTTCTCTTTTCCAAGACCAAAGAAAGGGCTGAAGGGATTATTTAGTAGTATTCGTCGTCACAAGAAGAACAAAACCCCTGACCCAGAGAAGTGTGAGCGATATGACCATATTACACAAAGGGTCATATTGGAGAAGTTGAGTAGATACTCATTAGAAGATGATGGTATTCACGACAATAGTGAGCAACCAAAGATCAGCAGCCAACACTCTGAAATATCAACAGAGTCCTCAGTGAATGTAACTGTTGAGTGTGGGAAAGAAGTCTTGCCAGTTTCTTCAATAATCCTGTCTGACGTCACTCCAACCAAACCTGATGAATTGCTTGTAGAAAGCCTTGACGTTACCTCAGTAAACCAAAATCATGTCGGTGATACTCAATCGGATGGCTTTATTGATTGTTTTGATTCTAAAGAAGTATATGCTGATGGTGAAAAACCAGAATCCGTTGACAGAGACGGTCTTCATTCTGCAGGTGACCAACTAAGTCTGATGTTTGAAGATGTTTCATCCCTTAAGAGTTTTGATTCCCTCACAGGTTGTGGAGATATCATTGCTGAACATGATATTGACAATATCAGTGATAATTCAATTTCTGTAGAAAGAAGTCGAGAGGCAACAAAGAGAAGGTCTTGCCTTGTCACTTATCAGGGTGGTGGTGAAGAGATGGCAACTCCAGATGACATGGAAGAAGAATACCTTCAGCAGCTGTTAGAGGAAGGCCAGGAAGGAGATGCTAGTTATGGGATGGACGATGAAAAGGATAATGACAACATGTCTAAAAGCTGTACTGAAATGGAACAGACTGCTTACGCTATGGCTGCCGAAGACGCCTTTGTTGACCGAAGTGTTCTTAGTAACACCGAACTGCTAACTCCACAAAGTGATCAGCAAGAGTCTTCTGCTCCAAATAGTGATGAAGGCTACTATGACTCCACTACTCCTGGCCCTGATGATGATGGTGGAGAGGGCTTTTCCCAAAAAGAACGTCTTCCCAGAGACAGCTACAGTGGAGATGCACTTTATGAGTTTTATGAACCAGAGGACAATCTTATGAGTCCTGCACCTGGTGGAGAGTCTCTGTATGATAATACAACAATGTGCTCTGAAATATTTGATCAGTTCTTTGATTTTAGTCTTCCTTTAGACAGTGGAATAATACAGAAAGTTGAACACAAAAAGGGAGCAACAGAGACAGAAGAGGAACGCTTGGCTGTAATTCAGAAACAGTTATTATTCTGGGAAAGGCAACGGGAAGCCACAATGAAAGGAATGGATCATCTAAGTAAAGATCTTTTTTCCAAAGAAAACCAGAACCTTGAATGTGAAATTAGAAACACTAGCATTACTGGGAAGAACAAGAGCTGCCTTATTAGGGAACAATATTTATTACCAAATTTGATCAATGATGGCGCTGACAAAGAAACACAACTTGGTCAACCTGAGAAACTGGACTGGAAAGACTTTAAAGACAACACTTTAACAGACTCTATAAAACAGGGAGGTTACATACAAGAGCTCAAGGGAAATGGCTTCATAGAAGATTCTGGTTTTGAGTTGAATGTTGATAGCCTTGAGAGCCAAGACCAGAATGTCTCAAGAATGACAAATGTTACTAAGCTTTCTAACCTGAATGTTACCCCTATGGACCAAATTCAGAATGTATTTGATTCTGACTTTTCCTCCATTTCTGGATATAGCCAGGAAAATGAATGTGAGCAGGCCGTGAACTTTTCTCAGACGCTGGATGATTTCGCCAACAACGGTATGCTATTTTCCAGTATTTCTGAAAGACTTGGCAGTGGGGGTTCAAGCTCCTCTTTCCATCACAATCTTAATGCACTTCCCACTATGGTGACCTTTGACATTGTAGATGTGGAAAATGAAGGAGAGTGCGAGCAACAGCTAGACCTAAGTCCAGATGAAGATGTGGTTTCTTCATTCGAGGGTTTTGATCACAGCTATGTACAGGAGTCACTTGCTGAGTGCGATGAGCAGCTATTGCAGATGGACTCCCATCATTCATTCCAAAGTTACAACTGGGGAGTGGCAAGTCTTCCTCGTCACTTGGACCAATATAAACTATGTCCTTCAAGTCCAGTGCCGCTATCACTTAACAGAAGAAGCAAGTCTCTTGATGCTGAGATTTTAGAGCTAGAACTTAGTTCTTTGCATGTGCCAAAGAGTGGCCTGAAATTGTATGACACTCTTATTCCTTGGGAGGATGGAAAAAGTTCTTGGCAATGTGAAGTTTCTTGTGTGCCTACAGAAGCCTCAGCTTTTAGTAGGTGTAATGTCAGGGAGCAGATTGTTCCAACAAATGGGCAATTTGAAACCTGCATACCCGTTCTGCCTTTAAAACGGGACCACGATGGAGAGCCTCAGGGTTCTAGTTCAAGTAGCCAGCTGCCTGTGGACACTAGACAGATGGCAAACAGTACCGACCTCTCACAGTGTAACACTAGACTGTCCCAGGAGGGCTCCATCTCATTTCACTACTCCCGAGAGAACACTACAAAGAAACTTGCTCGTGTCCCACCACTGGAAGAGCAGAGGGGGGTAAATCTAGATTATACTTATGACTGTCCAAGCCCTCAAAAACAAACTAAGCTTAAACCAGTGGGCATTACCCAAGCAATGCCCCAGCAACACAAACAAGAAGACTTCACTTTATTACCAGACTATCTGGAGAGGTCAGGGCCTACCAAGAAGGGGAGCTTGGATCACAGGGGAACATCCGCAAATGACTGGAGTAACCATTACAGTGAATGTTCAAAAAACTAAAATGTATTACTTTACCTTTGTTTTACCTAGAGATCCTGTTCTGTAGATGCTTTGGACTTATGGCTTTAATGGGCAAGTCAGAAGGAATGGAAGTGTCTTGTATATGTATTGAAATATTTTTTTTCCCCCTATTTATTTTACTTGAGATTTAACTACACCCTTTGCCATGTGTTTTCAAGCCTTTTCTTTTGTGGTAATTTATTTTATCAGGCTGTTCTAGATTTAGACTTTACTAGTATCGAGGTGGGGCAAACCTCATGTACTATGATTGTTTCACCAGTTTAGTCTACTAACTTCTAATGCAATTGAATGCCACACCACAGTGCTTTAAACCCATTGCCATTTGTCACTCAGAAAAACAAAATATGCCATAGATGACGCTCAAGAGTAAGGTCAGGTCACAAGCAGTGCTAACATTGTGGAAATGAATTTATTACACCATTTAGTATTTCTTATGTGTTTAAAGAGAACCTATTGAGCCCATCTTACCAAAACCCTCTTTCCTATTGTTCTGTAGTGCGTTGCTCTCTATGATGATAATGAGTGATTGAATTGAGTGAGCGGCTCCTGTGAAAAAATAAATGACCCACCCCGCCAAGCATTGTAATCCTGTGAATAGAGTCAGCCGGGTGTTCCTGAGCTGTCCTGAGTCGGGCAGCAACACCCCCTCCCTTCTCTGGCAAACACATCCCCTAAACACCCCACTTGCTAAGCTGCAGCACAGAAAGGGGTATGAATGATATGTGTAGGAGGCATGTTTGCTAGAGGACACAGGAGGAACGGGGTGCTGCAGCCTGATTCAATTCATAGGATTACACTGCAGACTGGGGTATTCATTTTATAATTCACAGGAGTCGCTGACTCTCTTCAGTAAAAAATGAGTTAGGACCTTTGGATTGGGGGGCTAGATGGGCCTGACTGATTTCCTTTAATGGACATCTACCACCAGGATAAAGGACTGTATGCAAATGAGCTTGATGGGCTACAGGCTCTGTAGGTGTTAATGGAGCCTGCATACGGTCTTTCATCCTGGTGATGTCTTTTAAGGTACCTGCAAGTGGCGAAAAATGGAGATTGTATAGTAAGTCAGTCTGGGTTTAGAAGTTGTGTATATATTTAAAAATATTAAAAAAAAGTTAGTAAATTTTATATTCATAAATTTTAAATGCTGAAAGGAAAACCTGGTGAAAAAAAAGTAAATTCACCTATGGTATATGCCAATGTGGTATTGGTAGTATTTTATCTTCAATCTATTTTCATCTCTAACTGCAGGTGGCTGGAGACTAGCTTTCACCAGTACACAGCAGAAGAAAAGATCGTGCTGCCCTTTCTTTCTGTAGCTCACTCTCAGCAGCAGAATAAAGGACGTATTGAGCGGTGTCATATGGAATATTAGCGCCATATGTCTTTAAGAATATTGTGTGTTCCCCCAGTGAAGAGAATGTGACACCATACAATTCTGTTTAATCTTAGGAGCAGCTGGTCAAGGGAGTATTTCCATAGCCAGAATTGCCCAACTTGCCCATAGAAGTGAGTTTTAATTTTTGCTAATGAATAACTCAATAATATTCGGATTCACATTACTGGTACAGTCCATGGCACAGATTTACTAAGCATTGTGTGCCAGAATTCTGGCATAGATTGCATACAAATAAACTGGTTGCACATGTATTTATGAAGTGTTTGCTTTAGTATTGTGTTATGGATGCACTATGCACGCCGCAACACAAAACTGAGCACAGAAAGGGGCGTTGCGGTGTGTATTCGCACTGGCCGCCACTTTTATGTCGGACAAAAAATGTGGCGCACAGCCCTTGAAAAATCTGGTACATTCAGTTCATGCACTTCGGGCTCTGGTCTTCATGAATGTTTGCCTCACTAATAGTACATTTGGCATTGCTTCTGCAGAGCTCATGGGAAAACTCTAAGAAGCCCTTGACCAGTGGAAGAAAGAAATGGGCATCCATTTCTTCTAGTACAGGATCATGTTATCCACTCGAAGAAACAGCAGTCCATCTCATTCCGTCTGAGGGGAATCCGTCCTCAGGGGAAATTGGCACATGTCATAGGCAAAAGTAATGTCATGTCTCTGGATTGTACCGGTCATGTAATATTTCTACGCAGCTTCTAAAACAGACTCCCATGGGTATGGAGCTGTAATCATGCCTATGATGAAACTTCCTTATAGTGCACAGTCAGCTCTTCTATATTCCAGTGGCTGAATTCTGGGCCTTTTCCAGCACTGTATGCAAATGACTGACAACTTCTAGGATCTATGTAAATTTCTGTACTCTTTGAAGTGAAAATCTTGAGACATTGTAAGACAGAACTGCCTCCTTGGTTGACATGACAGGTTGTTTTCATCATATGTGATATGGATAGGTGTCCCGTGTAATTAAGTGTCCTGGCTATGGCATTATAAGCTTATTTTCTTGTGGAGGAACAACGTATGAATGTTTTGGGTCTTTGTAACCAATTTTGAATAAATAATCATTCACTAGATACTAGATATATTAAATAATTAGCAGCAATGAATTTAATGCACTCATCTACAGAGGTTCTGGCAAGACAAGGGATCATTAATTTAAAAATTAAACTTAAAAGGAATTCTGGGCTAAATCTATTAATGTCATTTTCATACAATTGATCATTAAAGAGGACTTGTCACCCTAATAATTTATCTATGAGCTGCTTACTAAAGTAAGTAGCCCTACCCCAGGTATCGCAGTCTTAAATTGCTAGCTTTATTGGAACCTTACAAAAAAGCTAGCAAACGCTGCACTATGTAGTGCTGCAAACACCGGACCAAGCTTGCAGTGGTCTGGGGTGTTCATGAGGGGGCAGTGACTGCCGGATGAAGCCTGGCAGTCACAGCTGGCATAGTGTGGGAGGGGCGGTCCAGGGGAGAAGCAGAGGAGCGACTCGGACTATCCAATCTCGAATACGCTGGACTGCTGTAAGCTTGGTCCGGCATTCGGAGGGCTATGTAGTGCAGTGTTTGCTAGCTTTTTCACAAGGTTCCGATATAGCTAGCATTCTAACACTGCTATACCTAGGTTAGGGTTGGGAAGCTCCTAGATAGATTATAAGGGTGACTGGTTCTCTTAAAGTAATCTGTAGGGCAGTGATGGCAAACCTTTTAGAGACCGAGTGCCCAAACTACAACAATGACCTGCTTATTTATCGCAAAGTGCCAACACAGAAATGTAATTTGTGATTTATACTCCCTTCTCTGTTACAGTTTTCATTGATACCGGCACCTGAGGAAACCAATAAAGCAGAAAATAGTCCCAGGTACAGCTGCCCCTTTAAAATAGCTCTGTGCACAGCAAGTCCTGGGCTGTTTGGGACTGCAGGAAGATACCTGGAGTCCTCTCTGGTGATGGCCTGAGTGCCCACAGAAAGGGCTGTGAGTGCCACCTCTGGCACCAGTGCCATAGGTTAGCCATCACTGCTGTAGGGGGTGCAACACCCAATAGCTTCTCAATCAACATTTTTACACTATAGACCGAGCAGCGGGTGCTGCTCTCTCTGGTTACTCAGTAATTTTACTACTTACTTGGAGTCCCATCAGATAAAGTTTCTTTGTCTTTCGTCCAGTGTAGGTTCTTGATTCCACCTATGAGCAGGTGAGGTGCATGGTCAGATGGAACAAACTTTTGCCAAATGGTACTGGAATTTTCTAGTACAACAGAAAAGTTGTTCCGTCTCTGGCCATGCACCACGCCTGACTTCTGCTTTAAATACTGTGAATTCATAGAGAATTGTGTTCATCGCATATCCGTGGACAGGTTTCTATCCAGTGGTATTAAACTTAAAAGCTATCCACGGGACAGAAGATAATTTCATCATCAGTGGGGGTACGATTGCTGGGTCCAATGCTCGATAGATGTTGGACAGTAGGTTGGGCATGTGTCCTGCTGCTCCATTATCATATGAGATACCCGAGTGCTGTGCTAAGCAATTTTCTGTTGCTCAGATAGACACTAACACTGCCTATACATCTTTTAGTGAGCCCTGTTCACGTCCAGCATTAGTTGTCCCCCATTAATCCCCTTTCCTGTGAATGGGGAATAACAATAAAGCTTGGGACAAGACCTTTACCGTTTGCCTATCGGTAAACGGATGGCTTAAGTGCACAGCATACCTTGTAAACTTAATACCATAGTGAATGATTGAAGGGTTTTCAAGCCACTAATACACTGGGTAAGTCATTCTAGGTCCAGGATGAGGGTTCACTCTACCAGACTATGGTCCGATGGGCAGCGGGCTCTGTCCAGAGGAAAAAAAAATAATCTGCATTCACTTCTATGTAAAACATATTTTTCGAGGCGGGAAAAAACCCCCCACTGTTCTTCAACCGCTCCATATGGCATATAGTCTTGAGTAAAGGAGTTGTAAACCCTGTCTTGCTCCATTGTCTATTCCCATAATATCGGCAACCCAAAAAGGATATTCTTTGTACCACTCCTTCTGCTCTCTGTAGCACAAATTCTGCATCACAGCCTATGGCTCTCAGCTGGTACCACTGTCTTGGATCTGCCAGCTGTAGCAATGACCAGAATGACTCCGGATGCATTGGGCAGAGGGATGATCCCCAGAGATGCCTCCACCATCTCCTCACATTGGGCTTCTTTCAAAGCAGTGGGACATATATGGGATAAGTGTGCCCAGTCTCTTATATACTAGCTTGTTTTTTCATAAACCAGGAACACTGGTTGTCATTTTTTAAATACAATATGTAAGGTTGTACAGAAGGAAGTGTAATTTATTACTGCTGTTATTTTTTAATGATGGTGAAAGCTTAAAAAAAATAAACAAAGAAACTTGTGTTACATCCATTTGTCTCCTGACTTTAGTAGTTGCTGCAGACGCTCCCCCTCCTCCAGCTGTTCTCATAGCAGATAATAGACTCTTCTACATAAATGATGGTTGGTGGGTTTTTAATGTGTTTTCTTCTTTAGCGAATGCTGCTCTAATCCCCATGTAGATTAACTCCACCTGCTTTTTGCCAGCCTGTCCATATGTACGGGGGATTATTTTACAGCCATAGGTTTCATGTGTGTGGAGAAGTGTTGCTGTTCCCCTTTTGGCTTAGTGACAATAGTAACAAAAGTTTAACTTCCAACAGAAGGTTATTTTGATGCAAATAATTTCCTGAGTTATATATAAGGTCTTAAATCCTACCCAGCTGTCTTGCAGTCTAATATGCATGATCTGATTTAAATGGATAAATGGGGCTGTAGATTTTATTCTGTTTCTTTCAACATACTGCTATTCCCCTTTTCTGCCTCTGCAAAAAAAAAAATAAACCAAAAATATTGCTGTGCTCCATGTTATCCTAAGGGGTGTTTGCTTGCTCTTCACGTTATGCTTATAAAGAGTCTGGCCCTGTGCTGTATTGAATTCCCAAATAATTTTTTATGCATTTTTTTTGGGGGGGGGGGGGACCAAAACTTCACTTTTCATGTGCCCATCTTTATTTAAATGGTTCTCTTTGGAGACATTTGCTTTACATGGCTCATAGTTGTCCATCGCTGTCTAGCTTGAATACCTCTCTCTTACATGGATACCAGTCAATGATGTTCTGGATGACATCTCCCTGTGCACCTTAAAGAGGACCTGTCACCCATAAAAAAGGCCCTAGGAGCTGCTTATTTAAGTACCCAGCTCCTAGTGCTACAATAGATGTAGCAGTGTAACACTGCTAGCGTTATGGCGCTGTACGGGAGCGGTACCGTTCCGTAGCCGGGAGAAAGAAGGGACATGTTCTAACACCCCCTGGAATACAGCGCCGTGCCTCATTTTTCTCTATGGATAGGGGCGGGGGTGAGCAGTGCTCCCCCTGGCGCCAAGGTGTGCCTGCTGTGATACGGTACGTTAGTGTGAATTTAGCCTTGGGCAGTAACACTAGATGCAGCACAGTGCGGTTTATTCTAGTCTTTCCATTACTTTGATGCAGGCTTACATCCTTTTCTTGGTCATCTTGGAGTACATTGAATCCTATACTATCCTAAGAAGAGAAGTGTAACAGATGGAATGAGAAGAGGAGAAGCTGCACTTAAAAACTGGTGAAATAGGAAGAAGACTTAATTAGCTGTGACATATGAAAAGCTGGCAAATTAGTATCTGAACTGTCACTGATGAGGCAGATTAGTACACCCCTGGGATCTGACTCCCAAGTTACTAAATTAGACATTAAAGACTATTGAGTGCAGAAGCGGGATCCTATTTACCTATTGTCAAGCTCTTATTTAATTGGTAGTATATGTCCATGTTTTTACTATTACGGTAATCCCGCACTAGGATTATTAGAACTTTCCCTTCAAATGAATCAGATTTTCTGATTTCTTTGCTGTCAAGTCTTGAGTAATTTTTCATACATTTTTTTGGAGCTACTTTTCTCTAATATGACGATTGGAAAGGCACATTGCTGTGGGAAGTATACAGATACGCATGTTGTATATTGGAGTAATTCATTCCTTATTCTAAAGACACTATTACAAAGTGTGTGTTACAGGGGTTTTCAAGGAAAACCACCACCACTGATTAGCGATAAATGGCTATTTTTGCCCTTTACGGTAGTTAGTTTTACACAGTATATAGAACCAGCTTTTAATTAAACGAACCATGGGGGAGATTTATCAGAAGTGTCTGGTCTGCATGGACAACTAGAACAGTTTTACCTCAATCAGAGCTCAGCTTTCATTTTTTCTTCAGCTGTGGGAAAATGGAAGCTGAGCGCTGGTTGCCAAGTAGGCAACTAGAACAGTTCTGGTCTCCGACATGGGGGGAGATTTATCGGACGTGTCTATTAGTGGAGTTGCTCAATGTATATATATGAAAAATATAGCAACCCCCTTTATTTATTTATTTTTTTTGCTAAATCAAATACAACATTCTAGAAAGGAAATTGGCCTTTTGTTAAAAGCCAGTAATTATATACCATATATACTTGAGTATAAGCCTAGTTTTTCAGCACAAAAAACCCCAAACTCGGCTTATACTCGAGTAAATAATATATATGTTTTACTAGGTTTTTGTGGTAAAATTAGGGGCCTCGGCTTATACTTGGGTCGGCTTATACTCGAGTATATACAGTACTTTCCAGAGATGTTGGTTCAGACATACTAAATGAAAATTGAGAATTGTGAATTCAGACTATTGAAAATATTATGATAAACCCTTTTTAGATGGAAATCCATTGCTAAGAAAGAACTATGGAAAACTAAGTAAAGCCAATGGCAGTAACTGGTGCCATTATTAACTACATGGAACTTGCATTTAGAAAAGTCGAGCACAAAACTGCACTGATCTGAATGAGAAGAAAATGGGATTAGGCACCATGACTATGAATATGAATTGTGGCCAACTCATGCTCCCTATTGATTTTAATCCTGCATGGTTTGGTGAGACCGCTATGTGTCGCAGCAAAATACAGAGCATGTCCTTTTACGGCCGGGCAGGGTGAATGACGCTTACCCACACGTCAGCTGGGCCACAAACAACAACACGTGGACTGTTGCTTGTGGCGTTATATTGCACTTATCTCGCCTTGTGCTTTATGCAAAATGCAATGGGGTTAGTGGATGTCAATTTTCAGGATGATAATCTACAATGTTACCGGGCCTTATATCATGATTTCTCCAGGACCTAGATATGATGATGCTAGCGGTCCCTGCCTCCCCACAGAACATCAGCTTTGTTCTCAAAATATGATTACAGTATAGAGAAATAATAACGCCAGACACCATACAGTATATGACAATCATTTTTACAGACTGAATATGACCTTATCAATTTTGGCCTAAAGAGCATCAAACCTGTTGTTTAATAAAGACATATCAACCTAATAACCTGTCTAACAAAAAAATGAATATGTTGGTCCCTGACCAGGTTCGATGCCATGTATCCATCTGTTACCCTCACTGACGCCTCATTCTACATCAAGCTGGTTCCCACTCAAAAGCAAGTATTGGAGATTCTGGAGCGCTGTGCTTGCCAAATTCCAACCCTCCAAAATGACTTAATTGGCGCATGTTCATCCTGCTGTTCCACCACAGTTCTCCAAGTAGCTGGGGCTCCATTCTCCTGATCCATGTGGGACCTATCAGTTTATTATCCGCCATATGGGGAATAATTTGCTAACTTTTTACAACCCCTAAATTCATATAACCCTGAAGAGTAATATAGTATAAATTTGTTTGTAGGGTTTTTTTTGTCAACGAGTCTTAAAAACATTTTTTCCTGAACATCAACAGATTTTTTTTCCACCTCTACATGGCCTATAAATTATTAAAGTTTTTTTTTTTTTATTCTACTTTTTTTCAGTGATTTGTGGTAGGGATGGGGCATCCAAAACAATATGGAAAAGTACATCTGTGTACATCAGATCTAAAAGAAATAGGCCTTAGTTTACTGTAAAATTTCATAATAGACAAAATAGTTTTTAAAATTTGCAGATATTTAAAATAAATTCTATTTTGGGAGGTATTTGAGGCAGCAAATATTTGTACTACAGATTTGGCTAAACTATTATTTTTTTACCCTTGTTTGGGAACACCGAGACACTTGGTAGCATGCGGACGCAGCTTGTGGTCTGCAATTCTTATCGTCAATTATCCGGTGGGGGTAAGGATAGAAGAAAGTGACTGCTAACAAAGGATAGCGAGGGGCAGACAGGGTCTCTCTGATACACATATCCTCACTCTTTGCTTTCAGATGTATCTACGCGGCTAATTAAATAGAAGCCAGCACCTGCCACTGGCACTGAAATTAATAACCCATCACTAATAAGAGGCCAAAGCCCCTTGGGGTTAGAAACCACCACACCAGCCAATTGTTTCTGTGACTGGTCCAGTCTGATTAAATGAAATTCAATTTGGGAAAAGCAGGAGGAACATGGTGATAAAGGAAAAGGCCAAAGATCACCCTCTGCTGTCACAGATTAATGGTTGGGGGGCAGTAAATCACACAGAGATGGGGGCAGATCAAACCTTATACCCAGAAGTATGATGTTTCCCATAAATTTCATTAATTAGTGTGATTTGGGTCAATAAGAATAGCAGCCTTCATCTCCCTCATGAGGCTATGAAATAGAATAAGTAACATTATACAAAGTGTATGGATTATACCCCCCACTTGGTGTCCAGGGACTGTATTCAATAAGCACATACTATTAGGCTGCTAGTCTAACACGATTTTATGTAATATTGGTAACAATTTTTAGGCCAGCAGCACTTGGTGTATGTGGGGGGAATTTATCACTGTAGTTGTATCGGTTATCTGACTGCCCATTTTGTGCAACTTTTTTGTGACTTTACCAACCTACTCAACTTTTTAAAGAATTTAGGCACAAAAGAATTCCAGAAAGTACTTAAGAATTGGTCTGCGTTTTCACGAATGATGGTTTCATGCGGAAAATCTGCAACAATTTATGCAGGTTTTCTGTGTGGTTTTTAAAGCAGATCATCTTCAACACCGCAGCTACCCTATTAGTGCCCACTATCCAACATGTATGGCCTGGTGTTGAACAGAGCAGTTTATAGCATTCAGGTATAGCACAGCACACTGGTGAGTCAAGGCTACTTCAAATTGGCCACCCACAGATCACCTATGTGGCACCTTCAACAATTTAATATTTAAACGGGTTTTACCAAGTTAGCAAGTCACCCCTTATCCACAGTAGCAGTAATAACATCCTGATCGGTAAAGAGTCACGTTACTGGGATTCCCAGCAATCTGGGGAGGTAGGGCACTGTCCTCACTAGTGGGTAGAGCATACGTTCATTCAATAATATAGCAGTGTTGAAAATTGCAGAGCACTTGACTCACTCTCTTAGAGAGTGCTGGTTACGCTTCTAGCAGAGTGATGTTCTCTGCAATTTCTGACATACCAGTACTATTGAATGCTACAGTGGGACCCTCCTTCTCTACCCATTAGTGAGATCAGGATCCCAGTCCTCAAATTGCTGGGGGTCCATTCTCAAGATCAGTCGGGTCGCAGCAGTCACATCATATATTTCTATAGTCATCTATGAGCCGCAAAAGTGGGGGAAAAATAGAACAGGCTCTATAAAATGTTCTCAGTGGTCCAAGGATGTGAAAAAAATAATACAGAAAGAAAAGGGTGAGTGTGTGTGATAATCCCTGATAGCAGAGGAAGAGAGCAAATGTATGTGTGAATAGGTCTTAATTAGAGATGAGCGAGCACTAAAATGCTCGGGTACTCGTTATTCGAGACGAACTTTTCCCGATGCTCGAGTGCTCGTTTCGAGTAACGAGCCCCATTGAAGTCAATGGGAGACTCGAGCATTTTTCAAGGGGACCAAGGCTCTGCACAGGGAAGCTTGGCCAAACACCTGGGAACCTCAGAAAAGGATGGAAACACCACGGAAATGGACAGGAAACAGCAGGGGCAGCATGCATGGATGCCTCTGAGGCTGCTTAATCGCACCATTATGCCAAAATTATGGGCAACAGCATGGCCATGACAGAGTGACAGAATGAAGCTAGATAGCATCTAAAACATCCAATAATTGACCCTGACACTATAGGGGACTTCATGCAGAGGCAGCGGCAGCAGCGGCAGGCTAGAGAGTGGCATGGCGACATACCCTAAATGGACTCAGGCTTCAAACCAATGGGTGGCAGAGAGGAACCAAAGGAGGTGAGCAAGAAGCGCTCAAATAATATCGGTACATGATAAAAGTTTGCCAGTATATTTTGTGGATTACACAGCAGGGTGGCGACAAAGTTAACATGGAAGCCATGAAAACAACCCAAAATTCTGCCTGACACAGCTCATTTGATAAGGGGACCATGTATGGAGGCAGTGAACTAGTAGTAGATTAAAGGTGCTGCAGTTAAAACTATGTTAGTTGGATCTTGGCATGGAGCTGGCGCTCCGCTGCCAGGCGAGCTTTCGCCAATCCAAGCCCCTGTCTCTAGGCTACTCCCCAAACAGCACTTTTAAGAACCTTTTGTATAAGATCAAGTGTAATAGCGTTCTTATAAGTTTAGGATATGGCGGGTGAGGGGAATGGAAACAGATGCGCAAGAAGCGCTGAAATAATATTGGTAAATGATAAAAGTTTGCCAGTATATTTTGTGGATTACACAGCAGGGTGGCGACAAAGTTAACAAGTTTGTTGTGGAAGCCATGAAAACAACCCAAAATTCTGCCTGACACAGCTCGTTTGATAAGGGGACCATGTATGCCTACAGTTCATGCCAGACGCTGCTCTGGCTGCCAGTCTCCTTTCGAATACAGTTTAAAATAATAACCCTCATCCATAAAGCTCTGTATAATGCTGCACCCCCCTACCTCTCCTCTCTTATCTCAGTCTATCGCCCAACCCGTGCTCTTAGATCCGCCAGTGATCTTAGATCAACCTCTACCCTAGTGCGGACCTCCCACTCGCGTCTCCAAGACTTCTCTAGAGCTGCACCAATTCTATGGAATGCTCTGCCCCGGACTATCAGACTAATACCTAACCTCCAAAGTTTCAAACGTGCTCTTAAAACCCATTTCTTTAGGCAAGCCTATAACACTCATTAACTGCATGAAGTTTTAACTCTTCTACTAACCCGTCCTGTGTCGTCCTCCCATCTGTTATCCATCAACCAACAGGCACCAGACTTCTATGCAGTCCCATTCACCCTGGACCTGGTGACGGCTGAGTGGTTCAAGCGACAGCAATTCCATTTATTATATTTTGTTCTATTCCCTAAGAAGAATGGCTTGACCATTAAAAATTCTTTTACCTCGTGTTACCCCATCATCTTCATAAACCGTAAGCTCTGGCGAGCAGGGACCTCACTCCTGTTGTTCCATACAAATGTTGTGCTCTGTTACATTACATTTGTATTTGTTTCCTATGATTTGTAAAGCGCTACGGAATATGATGGCGCTATATAAATAAAGATTATTATTATTATTATTATTATGGAGGCAGTGAACTAGTAGTAGATTAAAGGTGCTGCACTTAAAACTATGTTAGTTGCATCTTGGGATGGAGCTGGCGCTCCGCTTCCAGGCGAGCTTTCGCCAATCCAAGCCCCTGTCTCTAGGCTACTCCCCAAAAAGCACTTCTAAGAACCTTTTGTATAAGATCAAGTGTAGTAGCGTTCTTATAAGTTTGGGATATGGCGAGAGAGGGGAATGTAAACAGATGCGCAAGAAGCGCTGAAATAATATCGGTAAATGATAAAAGTTTGCCAGTATCTTTTCTGGATTACACAGCAGGGTGGCGAGAAAGTTAACAAGTTTGATGTGGAATGCCCTGTAATAGCTCTTGGGCGGTGTGCCTTTTATCGGCTAGGCTCAGCAGTTTGAGCACCGCCTGCTGTCGCTTAGCGACGGCACTGCTGCTGTGCCTAGAGCTACCGACTGATGGCGCCATGGCCACGGATGGTAATGAGGAGGAGGAGGTATAGTAGGCCTTTGAGACCTGGACCGAGGTAGGCCCCGCATCCTCTGCGTCGGCAGTATATCACCAGCCCCAGGGTCAGACTCGGTCCCAGCGTGCACCAAGTTAAGTGTAGTAGCGTTCTTATAAGTTTGGGATATGGCGGGTGAGGGGAATGTAAACTGATGCGCAAGAAGCGCTGAAATAATATTGGTAAATGATAAAAGTTTGCCAGTATATTTTGTGGATAACACAGCAGGGTGGCGACAAAGTTAACAAGATTGTTGTGGAAGCCATGAAAACAACCCAAAATTCTGCCTGACAAAGCTCGTTTGATAAGGGGACCATGTATGGAGGCAGTGAACTAGTAGTAGATTAAAGGTGCTGCAGTTAAAACTATGTTAGTTGGATCTTGGCATGGAGCTGGCGCTCCGCTGCCAGGCGAGCTTTCGCCAATCCAAGCCCGTGTCTCTAGGCTTCTCCCCAAACAGCACTTCTAAGAACCTTTTGTATAAGATCAAGTGTAGTAGCGTTCTTATAAGTTTAGGATATGGCGGGTGAGGGGAATGTAAACAGAAGCGCAAGAAGCGCTGAAATAATATTGGTAAATGATAAAAGTTTGCCAGTATATTTTGTGGATAACACAGCTGGGTGGCGACAAAGTTAACAACTTTGATGTGGAATCCATGAAAACAACCCAAATTTCTGCCTGACACACCTCGTTTGATAAAGGGACGATGTATGGAGGCAGCTATATGGACGACTTTTGGAGGAAGCAATGGAGACAACGTGTGGAGGCTGCTATGGAGACAATTTAATTTGGATAGTGCCTGTATGTGGCAGTGCAAAAAAGTTTTCAAACCAGAGGAGCAGGTAGGTGGCCCTCCAGAAAAATGGAATAGATTGAGTGCCTGTATGTGGCACTCCCAAAAATTGTTTAAAACAGAGGACCGGGTCGGTGGCCCTCCAGAAAAATTAAATGCATAAAGTACTATAGGTAGAGCCAGTGGGCCCTGTCAAAAAATAGCCAGTTTCCTCTGCTTTACTGTACAAAGAGCAGGAGAAGGAGGAAAATGAGGAGGAGGAGGAGTGGATAAATTATTCAGGTTGAGCTTCCTTCACCTGCTGGAGATTGGAAATTAGGAGAAATCCATGCTTTATTCATCTTGATAAGCGTCAGCCTGTCAGCGCTGTCAGTCGACAGGCGTGTACGCTTATCGGTGATGATGCCACCAGCTGCACTGAAAACCCGCTCGGACAAGACGCTAGCGGCAGGGCAGGCAAGAACCTCCAAGGCGTACAGCGCCAGTTCGTGCCACATGTCCAGCTTTGAAACCCAGTAGTTGTAGGGAGCTGTGTGATCATTTAGGACGATGGTATGGTCAGCTACGTACTCCCTCACCATCTTTCTGTAAAGATCAGCCCTACTCTGCCGAGACTGGGGACAGGTGACAGTGTCTTGCTGGGGTGACATAAAGCTGGCAAAAGCCTTGTAAAGCGTACCCTTGCCAGTGCTGGACAAGCTGCCTGCTCGCCTACTCTCCCTCGCTACTTGTCCCGCAGAACTACACACTCTGCCGCTAGCGCTGTCAGAAGGGAAATACTGTTTCAGCTTGTGCACCAGGGCCTGCTGGTATTCATGCATTCTCATACTCCTTTCCTCTCCAGGGATGAGAGTGGAAAGATTTTGCTTGTACCGTGGGTCCAGGAGAGTGAACACCCAGTAATCGGTGCTGGAATAAATTCTTTGAACGCGAGGGTCACGGGATAGGCAGCCTAGCATGAAATCTGCCATATGCGCCAGAGTACCAACGCGTAAGAATTCGCTCCCCTCACTGGCCTGACTGTCCATTTCCTCCTCCTCCAACTCCTCCAATTCCTCTTCTTCTGCCCATACACGCTCAACAGTGAAGGACTGAACAATGGTCCCCTCTTGTGTCTCGCCAACATTCTCCTCCTCTTCCTCCTCCACCTCCTCCGATATGCGCAGAGAAACAGACCTAAGGGTGCTTTGGCTATCAACAAGGGAATCTTCTTCCCCCGTCTCTTGTGAGGAGCGCAAAGCTTCCGACTTCATGCTGACCAGAGAGTTTTTCAACAGGCCAAGCAGCGGGATGGTGAGGCTGATGATGGCGGCATCGCCACTGACCATCTGTGTTGACTCCTCAAAGTTACTCAGCACCTGACAGATATCAGACATCCACGTCCACTCCTCATTGTAGACTTGAGGAAGCTGACTGACCTGACTACCAGTTCTGGTGGAAGTTGACATCTGGCAGTCTACAATCGCTCGGCGCTGCTGGTAAACTCTGGATAACATGGTCAGTGTTGAATTCCACCTCGTGGGCACGTCGCACAACAGTCGGTGAGCGGGCAGTTGGAGGCGGCGCTACGCTGCCCTGAGAGTGGCAGCATCTGTGCTGGACTTCCTGAAATGCGCACAGATGCGGCGCACCTTCGTGAGCAAATTAGACAGATTGGGGTATGTCTTGAGGAAACGCTGAACTATCAGATTTAACACATGGGCCAGGCATGGCACATGTGTCAGTCTGCCGAGTTGCAGAGCCGCCACCAGGTTACGGCCGTTGTCACACACAACCATGCCTGGCTTCAGGTTCAGCGGTGCCAGCCACAGATCAGTCTGCGCCGTGATGCCCTGTAATAGTTCTTGGGCGGTGTGCCTTTTATCGCCTAGGCTCAGCAGTTTGAGCACCGCCTGCTGTCGCTTAGTGACGGCACTGCTGCTGTGCCTAGAGCTACCGACTGATGGCGCCATGCCCACGGATGGTCGTTCGGAGGAGGAGGTGGAGGAGGGGTGGGAGGAGGAGGAGGCATAGTAGGCCTCAAACACCTGGACCGAGGTAGGCCCCGCAATCCTCGGCGTCGGCAGTATATGACCAGCCGCAGGGTCACACTCGGTCCCAGCCTCCACCAAGTTAACCCAATGTGCCGTCAGAGATATATAGTGGCCCTGCCCGGCAGCACTCGTCCACGTGTCCGTGGTCAGGTGGACCTTGTCAGAAACGGCGTTGGTCAGGGCACGGATTATGTTGTCTGACACGTGCTGGTGCAGGGCTGGGACGGCACATCGGGAAAAGTAGTGGCGGCTGGGGACCGAATACCGAGGGGCGGCCGCCGCCATGAGGCTGCGAAAGGCCTCGGTCTCTACTAGCCTATAGGGCAGCATCTCCAGGCTTAGCAATCTGGAGATGTGCACATTAAGGGCTTGGGCGTGCGGGTGGGTTGCACTATATTTGCGTTTCCGCTCCAGCGTCTGGGGTATGGAGAGCTGAACGCTGGTGGATGCTGTGGAGGATCGTGGAGGCGACGATGGGGTTTTTGTGGCAGGGTCCTGGGCAGGGGGCTGACTATCAGCTGACACAGGGGATGGAGCAGTGGTGTGCACGGCCGGAGGTGAACGCGCTTGTTGCCACTGAGTGGGGTGTTTAGCATTCATATGCCTGCGCATACTGGTGGTAGTTAAGCTAGTAGTGGTGGAACCCCTGCTGATCCTGGTTTGGCAAATGTGGCACACCACAGTCCGTCGGTCATCCGGTGTTTCCTTAAAGAACCTCCAGACTTCTGAAAATCTAGCCCTCGCCGCAGGAGCCCTCGCCACGGGAGCTTCACTAGTTGATACATTCGGCGCTGATGCACCAGCTCTGGCCCTGCCTCTCCGTCTGGCCCCACCACTGCCTCTTCCAACCTGTTCTGGTCGAGGACTCTCCTCCGTCTCAGAAGCACTGTGTTCACCCGGCCTCTCAACCCAGCTTGGGTCTGTCACCTCATCATCCTCCGATCCCTCAGTCTGCTCCCCCCTCGGACTTCCTGCCCTGACAACAACTTCCCCACTGTCTGACAACCGTGTCTCCTCATCGTCGGACACCTCTTTACACACTTCTTCCAGTACATCAACAAGGTCATCATCACCCACAGACTGCGACTGGTGGAAAACCTGGGCATCGGAAAATTGCTCATCAGCAACCGGACAAGTGGTTTGTGACTGTGGGAAGGGTCCAGAAAACAGTTCCTCAGAGTATGACGGTTCAAATGGCAAATTTTGCTGGGAGGGGGCAGACTGGGGGGGAGGAGGCTGAGGTGCAGGAGCTGGAGGAGTGCCGATTTCGGTGACATGGGTGGACTGCGTGGAAGACTGACTGGTGGACAAATTGCTCGAAGCATTGTCGGCAATCCACGACATCACCTGTTCGCACTGTTCTGGCCTCAACAGTGCTCTACCACGAGTCCCAGTAACTTCAGACATGAACCTAGGGAGTGTAGCTCTGCGGCGTTCCCCTGCTCCCTCATAAGCAGGTGGTGTCTCACCCCGCCCAGGACCACGGCCTCTGACCCCTGCAGTAGTTGGACGCCCACGTCCCCGCCCTCGTCCTCTACCCCTAGCCCTCGGGTTAAACATTTTGAAAATGAGAGTTATAACTTGAATTTTTTTTTTAACTTTTTTTTTTTTTTTGTGTTTTTTAGTTTTTAAAACCAAACGATGCTATCCTATTGCTATGGCTATTTTATAGCCAAGTATGAAAGCACACTGCTATGCCAGATGAGATGACGCTGAGTTTTGAAAAAAATAAACGTAAAATAAAAAAGGAAATGGCAGACTGTGCCTAATTGAAATACAACCCCGGGCCCTAATAAATTTTCCCACTTCGGTCTTTGCGATGGATATGTGCGTCACTAAAACACAGTGGTCGCAAGTCTGACTCCAAATTGCTCACAATTTACTAGTAGATGCACTGCAACAACTACAGCCACCAGCAGATCAACCAGAAATCAAATATATATAACGCTACTGTAGGCGTAATTAAGCCGTTTGTATTCTCCTATGGCTATTTTCTAGCCAAGTATTACAGCACACTACTATGCCAGATGAGATGACGCTGAGTTATGAAAAAAATAAACGTAAAATAAAAAAGGAAATGGCAGACTGTGCCTAATTGAAATACAACCCCGGGCCCTAATAAATTTTCCCACTTCGGTCTTTGCGATGGATATGTGCGTCACTAAAACACAGTGGTCGCAAGTCTGACTCCAAATTGCTCACAATTTGCTAGTAGATGCACTGCAACAACTACAGCCACCAGCAGATCAACCAGAAATCAAATAAATATAACGCTACTGTAGGCGTAAGTAAGCCGTTTGGATTCTCCTATGGCTATTTTCTAGCCAAGTATTACAGCACACTACTATGCCAGATGAGATGACACTGAGTTATTAAAACAATAAACGTAAAATAAAAAGAAACTGGCAGACTGTGCCTAATTCTACTCAAACCCCTAATAAATTTTCCCACTTTGGTGTTTGAGGTGGATATGTGTGTCACTAAGAGCTAAACACAACGGTAGCAAGTCCCCCTGCAAATTCCTCACAATATGGTACTAGCTGCAAATAAAAAAAAAAAAAAAATTATAACGTTATTGTAGCCCTAAGAAGGGCTGTTGGGTTCTTTTAGAATCACTCCTGCCTAACAGTAAGCTAATAGAACACCCTAACGCTTTCCCTGACCAGCAGCAGCTCTCTCCCTAGCGGCATCCAGACAGAGAATGATCCGAGCAGCGCGGGCAGCGGCTAGTCTATCCCAGGGTCACCTGATCTGGCCAGCCAACCACTGCTATCTATGTGTAAGGGTACCACGTCATGCTGGGTGGAGTGCAGAGTCTCCTGGCTTGTGATTGGCTCTGTTTCTGGCCGCCAAAAAGCAAAACGACGGGAGCTGCCATTTTCTCGAGCGGGCGAAATACTCGTCCGAGCAACGAGCAGTTACGAGTACGCTAATGCTCGATCGAGCATCAAGCTCGGACGAGTATGTTCGCTCATCTCTAGTCTTAATGCTAAGAAAACCTAGCAAGGAAAAAGTTCCTTGTTAACAATTGAATACTCTAATAGCTCATGAAATAGAAGCTTTCAGATAATGTGTATTGTAAAATGCTGTAGTTGGGGCTTTATTGTTACGAACATATAGTCTTTACTAATGCCAAAATTCATCAAAAGCATATGGGCACTGATTGTCATGTTTTCTTGCAGCACTTTCTCTCTCATCCTTTTTTTATCAGAGAATTTACCTTTGAATTTTAGTTTAGACCAAGGAACAAAGCTAACCTATTTTTTATAATGTTTTTTACCAGTAATTGCATTAGCCATGTGGTATGCTGCATCATGTGCATTAAAGGGGTTTTCCCATGAAAGCATATTCTCACATTTCAATCCCCTAGATCATTTTTAACCCTTTACTTCACAATGTAATCAGTTGTATTGCTGTTTTAGCTCCTATCACTTCATAGGCTGCTCAGTGCAAAATTCCAGGGTGCGGGCGGGGCCTCTCTAAGCAGACACGTTATGACCCATCTAGTTCTATGGGGTTACAATGTGGTTAGATTATCAGGGTACAAGTTTATGTACACTTTCATTTACCTTCTGAACATAGTACTAGTATCTGACACATACAAAGAGAGAGATGAGACAGATCAGAGATGATGAGATCCATGAGATGCCTACTACACACAATGTCAGTTCTACTACATCTCTGCTATTCCATAACACACTACATTGGCTGTGCATTCTTGCTGTGCGTCCCCAGATGAACAACTTAGCTTTCTGCAGCTTGTAGTTCTCCCCACGCTGCTGCAGGAACTGTTTGATTGTGTCTCAGTGTGTATCAGTGAGTGAGCTCCGTCCTGGACTGCAGAGCGCCGAGCTACAGTGCAGAGACAGAGAAACTCAGCTCCACGGTCATCACACAGAAATCCAAGATGGCTTCCCCAACCCGAAGTCAGAAGTTACAGGGTCGTGTTTGTGGGCAATTGAAATTGTGTAGAGCCAGAGCCAGGTTGTAATTATATCTGTGAAATGCTCTATTTTTGTTAATAAAAGTGAATTAGAGAATGTGTTGTTTTGTTATCCTGAGTACATTTACTTGTCTTCGTGGGAATACCCCTTTAAAAGGGACTAAAAAATTATTTAAAAGGTCAGAGCGCAGGAATGGGCAAGTGTTATTACTGCTGCACAAAGAGATACATGCATTTCCTTATAATGAAGAAGTAACTTCCCCAAGAGCATCAAGCTGTCAATTATCTTGATGGAAGTATAATAAAGCTTAGTTACAATATTCACTGTCATAAGGATACAGACCGGTAGCATTGTGCTAGTGTAGCAAAAAACTAATTCAGTAATGGCAATAAAGAATGAATTCCTTATTTTTAATAATGTAACAATATTTGGATTGTTTCTAAACTAATTTAAAAATGCTCTGTGTCTCTTGTTTTATTAGTAGGATCCTGCTGACACCACAGCATTTTCAGATGCGTAGAGCTAGGATATGGGGGAGGTTTCTTAGCTTTTTCATTGAATTCAGTCACTGACCCTGCAGAGCTTACCATCTAGTTTTACCTAGTCCAGAGAAACCAAGACCACTAATAATAACTTGTTATTATGCTGTATCTCTTATGATGCAAAGCTAATCAACGCAGAAAGTTCTCCTTCAGTTTGGTGTTCATGGTTGGTATTGCAACGGCCTGTGTAGCATTTTAGTATGAGGGGGTCCTACTGGACAGGTGGTGTAATACAATAGGGGCCACCGGGAAGGTGCCGAATACATAATGGAAGCATTTTACAATGTGGGTGCGCCACAGGAAAGGGGGCATTATAGATGTTGGCGTGTCAGAGGGAAAGGGCATTATCAAGGGCATTACCCACCCATTAAGGTGGGTGGTGTACTGTGCTGGAATACCAGGGAATGTATGGCGTTGGAGCCCTCTCTGTGGGCACTCAGGCTTCCACCCAGTATATAGTTCACCAGGAAAGACTCAATGGGGTCATTTACTAAGGGTCCAAATCGTGTTTTTTCCGTCGCGTTACCTGAATATTTCCGATTTGCGCTGATTTTCCCTGAATTGCCCCGGGATTTTGTCGCACGTGATCGGATTGTGGTGCATCGGCGCTGGCATGCGCGCGACGGAAATCAGGGGCATGGCCGTAAGAAAACAAAAAAACCACCGTGTCACTTGACAGGCGCTTACCTGCACCCAGGGTAGGACGGTGAACTTCAGTGAACTCCGACGGAATTAAGCGCAGCAGCGACACCTAGTGGACATGGAATCCTCCACTGAGAACGCGCCACTGGACCGGGTAAGTAAATCTGCCCCAATGTCTCCTCCTACAGTCCGATTACGTCCAGGACATGCCAAGATCATCACTATTTTAAAGTGACAGATCCTTGGCTGCCTGTGTCTGCAGCAGGAGCACAGAGGTGTGGATGAGGCTGGACTATCATTGGCGCTCAGGTCTCTGTGATTCTTCCTGCTCAGGGGACACTGGAGAGAATAAAAATACAATAATACAAATTTCTCCTCCTTTCTACTGCAAATACAATTGAATGCTGTGACAGATCAGGGAAGAATACATTTTTAAGGCTCAACATCATTGGCCTAGGGCAGTGTCTTTTCTGAAGTAATCTTGTTGTATTCCTCTTAAACTTGGGAGGTTGGTCATATCTTTACATTCACAGTTATGTCTGTATAAACTGCCATTTAATCGACTAAGCTGTAGAAATCAGCTGGAGCTATGTTATATATAGTTCATATCTAACCGGGGTGATGAGGGCTATTGGCTGAGGGACTGATGGGTGGGGAAAATGCAGAATCTGGGTTCTTATATAAGGCCTTACATCAGAAGCTTCTAAAGATTGGGGGATTTATCAAGTCCTGTATTCAAGAATTCTGTACACCAAGATGATGTGACTTTCGGATATATGACCTGGTTTCCTGTGATAATGTCTTGGAAAGAACAATTTGATTGTGACCTGCATATGAGCTGAGGACTGAATGAATAAAAGCTGATAAAAGTGACTGTAAAATTCATGGGAAATAATCTCACAATAACAGTACTTTACTGTATATAGACATCTGTTGTATCTTAAACTCCCTCAAGTGGACCTATGAATAAGAAACCATACAGAACTGAAATACTTGACCAAAACTGTTCTCATACAGTACACACCAGAAACTGCTATTTAGGGTTGAAACAAAAAAATTACAAACACTATATTAAAAGACACATCTTCATGGTTTTCTCACTATCTGACATGAAATCAGAATAAACCTTTCCAATTTAGATCAATTAGGATTAATTATATTTGCCAAATGCCCAAATAATGACAGAGTTTTTTTAAGGAAATTTTTTGCAAAGTGTAAAGTTATTAGAGACACCTTTTAGAAAAAGAAACCATAAAATGGGTACTGGAAGAGGATAAAATCAACCCCCCAACAGGTCGCAAGTTAAAAATGAGAATTGCGGAACATTGTTGCAATATAAGAAAAGGGGTGAGTAGTCACAGTGTGTCTGCACATTTTAAGAAAGTACACAATTCAAACCTGAATGGGATGCGTTTATGGGCAAGAGAGAAAATTAAAGCACATTGGCAAGGTGAAAATATTAATATTAAGTAGAAGGGAGGGATTCTGGATACACAAATTGGGAACACTTACACCAGGGGGTTTGAATAGAGATTTTGAACTAAAATGTTTTTTAAAAGAGGCTTAACATTATCCACTAACAAGATCTGAGATAATGGGGTTATCAATGTGCTGTATATTTCTGTATTCTTCAGAGGTTTACATGGAGTTGGAATTTTGGCAGTGCAATGGAGCTGTATTCTCTACCCCTGTACATTAGGGAGAGATGAAGGTCCAATAGAATCAAACTATGGCAGTGCAGTGGAGTTGTATTCTCTACCCCTGTACATTAGGGAGAGATGAAAGACCTACAGAATTAGATGTACTATCGTATGGGTAAAATAAAATTCGGATATTTAAATCCTTTTAATACATCTTTGTAATGATAAAATATGATGCAAACAAAATCAGACACACTGTCGGATTGATACACAGGCATCAAGTCCCAAATTATAATATGGAAATTTGGGCGCTGTAGGTGTCAAGTAAGATGATAGGTGTGTCACCTGCGGGGCTGGTGATTGGATGTTGTGAATTCCCCGCCGTGGATTAGGATTGGCTAGTATGGAAAATGGTGCATTGTGGTCTATGAATGAAATGAATAGGGTGGATAAACAACGTATGGTTGAGGAATTGATTTTATAAAGAATAATGTACACAAAATGACAGTGAGATTAAATATGTATAGGAACGAAAGTTGTAAATAGATATTTATAAATGTTTCTCAATGTAAGTTAAACTATTAGAGTATATGTTGGGTTTAAAGAGTAATTGGAACTTGACACTAGCAACACTCCAGAAGAAGCCAAACAGGGCGAAACCCAGGGTCGGGCGAGAACGTACAGCTGGCGTCGCTCATTTGTGAGTATGTTTTTAATCTAAATAAATACTGTACAACGCTATCTGCGGGTGAACTTCTTCCAGCAATCTGGTGCATACGGAGGAGGTCAGAGGAGAAGTTGGTCTGAATAGCGGTACATTCTTATCGGAGGATTCAGGAATTTGTGCTGGAGGTGTGTGAACTACTCTATTTTGTGAATGACCTATTGGAGGAAGGACACACGGAAGCAAGGGAATCAGGAACTCCGGTCAGAACTTATTTTCTATGCTTTACAATTTGGGGTTTACTGGATCAACCTTTGACTGTTTGTAGCTCCACGAGAGAGGTGTGCAGCACATAGCTGTTATTGCTGTATTTTGTGCTAATAAGAGACACACTTGTAGTTTGAAGGCACTTCTGAAACACACTGGTTCATTATGGAACATCCTGGGAAAGTCTAAAGACTTCTGGCAATATATCAGGAAGAGAATTGCAGAATTGTATAAGTCTGGTTAATTCTTGGGTGCAATTCATTGTACAAACATTTGTACACAGTATGGGAATATCCATCATACCACTCAGGAAGGAAATAGGTTCAAAAGAGAAACATGCTTTGGTGCAAAATGTGCATATCAACCAAAGACCTCAAGACCTCGTGAAGGTGCTGGCTGAAGCTGGTAAGAGTGTGTAATTATCCACAGTGAAACAAGTACTTTATCAACATGGGCTGAAAGGCCATTCCAAAAGAAACATTAATGTGGATTAATCTTTACAAATCCACACAGGAACAAAGACCTTAATTTTTGGAGACATGTCCTGTGGTCTGATGAACCTAAAATGGAACTGGTTTACCATAAAGGGAAAAAGGGAGAAGCTTGCAAATCTGAGAACGCCATCCAAACTGCAAGACACAGGGGTTGAGGGGGGTTTGTTTTGCTGCAGGAGGGACTGGTGCCCTTTACAAATTAGATGGTGTCATAAGGAAATAACATTATGAGGCAATTCTGAAGCAACATACACTCACCGGCCACTTTATTAGGTACACCATGCTAGTAACGGGCTGGACCCCCTTTTGCCTTCAGAACTGCCTCAATTCTTCGTGGCATAGATTCAACAAGGTGCTGGAAGCATTCCTCAGAGATTTTGGTCCATATTGACATGATGGCATCACACAGTTGCCGCAGATTTGTCAGCTGCACATCCATGATGCGAATCTCCCATTCCACCACATCCCAAATATGCTCTATTGGATTGAGATCTGGTGACTGTGGAGGCCATTTGAGTACAGTGAACTCATTGTCATGTTCAAGAAACCAGTCTGAGATGATTCCAGCTTTATGACATGGCGCATTATCCTGCTGAAAGTAGCCATCAGTTGTTGGGTACATTGTGGTCATAAAGGGATGGACATGGTCAGCAACAATACTCAGGTAGGCTGTGGCGTTGCAACGATGCTCAATTGGTACCAAGGGGCCCAAAGAGTGGCAAGAAAATATTCCCCACACCATGACACCACCACCAGCCTGAACCGTTGATACAAGGCAGGATGGAACCATGCTTTCATGTTGTTGACGCCAAATTCTGACCCTACCATCCAAATGTCGCAGCAGAAATCGGGACTCATCAGACCAGGTAACGTTTTTCCAATCTTCTACTGTCCAATTTCGTTAAGCTTGTGCAAATTGTAGCCTCAGTTTCCTGTTCTTAGCTGAAAGGAGTGGCACCCGGTGTGGTCTTCTGCTGCTGTAGCCCATCTGCCTCAAAGTTCGATGTACTGTGCGTTCAGAGATGCTCTTCTGCCTACCTTAGTTGTAACGGGTGGCGATTTGAGTCACTGTTCCTTTCTATCAGCTCGAACCAGTCTGCCCATTCTCCTCTGACCTCTGGCATCAACAAGGCATTTCCGCCCACAGAACTGCCGCTCACTTTTTTTTTTCTTTTTCGGACCATTCTCTGTAAACCCTAGAGATGGTTGTGCGTGAAAATCCCAGTAGATCAGCAGTTTCTGAAATACTCAGACCAGCCCTTCTGGCACCAACAACCATGCCACGTTCAAAGGCACTCAAATCACGTTTCTTCCCCATACTGATGCTCGGTTTGAACTGCAGGAGATTGTCTTGACCATGTCTACATGCCTAAATGCACTGAGTTGCCGCCATGTGATTGGCTGATTAGAAATTAAGTGTTAACAAGCAGTTGGACAGGTGTACCTAATAAAGTGGCCGGTGAGTGTATTAAGACAGCAGCCAGGTAATTAAAATTGGGTTCAAAAGCAATACAAACAATCTGAGAAACAATACTAATTATACATTAAGCTTCATTTCATATGTTAAGCTTTATAGAACTATGTTAAAGAAAAAACTGTTTCCCCATAGCAACCAATCACCTTGTAGCTTCCATTGCTTGTAGTCCTTATACTGTAGATAGATGTATTGTGGATGGTTGCTATGAGTAATAAAGCTTTTTTTTCTGTAAGTTACTCTGCCCCAATGTGTCTTCAGAGGACATTTAATGTGAGGCTCTAATTTACACATATTGATTAATGTAGTCTGAGAGATTCTGTCTACTCAGTAGGGTCATAAACTTTCATAGGTATTATCATAACAGGATAGCAATATGTTAAACTAATCAGATTAAATCTGGTGCTGTCAGGTCTATGTGTATTCTGCCATATTCAGGATTTGCAATTAGTAGTGACATTCATCCCGACTGTAGGATATGCTCTGCCAGCTTCATGCCACTTGCTGTCCTGATGTGTATTAATAATGCATGGTCTGGGATTAGAGTGTATGTGGGTCAGTAGCCTTGTCCTGAACCCAGGGCCTTGGGGAATGTGTCATTTAGTTTCTCCCTAAAAGGAATAGGATTCAGTGAATCTTCTTTTTTTGTAATCTAGATAATAGGTATTATAGAACAGTGAACACTTTGAAATTCAATTATTATCCATCTAGTATGACATCACCAACTAATTTCAAGCTATATCCTATTGTATTTTATATAAGGGATATTAATAAAAATAATTTATGAGTAAATATGGGCCCTGCAGTACTTCTGTGTTCATAGGCTAGTGCTTGTGATCTCATGTAACGCACAGCCGTGACAGATATGCAGCCCTGAGATTTTACTGAAGTAAATTACAACAAAAATAGTTGCTTTGTATTTTTATTTATTCTAATATGATCCTATCTTTTCAGTGAATACCCCCCAAACAAATGAAAAAAAAATCTTTGAAATTTCTGCTCCATTAATCCATGTACTTACAGTCCAACCAACACTGCTGAACTGATAAGCAGCAGAAATTACTACAACAAAATCTGCAGCATATTGTGGTACCTTTCTCAATATCCAACAAATTAGCCACACCCCAGGCATATTATTTGGCCAAATTAAATGCCTGTTAAAACATCTAGGTTCTTATATAAGGTGCACTGGATTAAAAGGATGAATGACCAGCAGGTGGCAGATCTGTGCACAGTTCAAGGCAGCTGTTGTCTGTAAGTACGGTTCATATATAAGGCGCACTGAACTATAAGGCGCGCCTTTGATTTCTGAGAAAATGAAAGGATTTTTTGTGCACCTTATAGTCTGAAAAAATACGGTAATAACTTTAACATAAGTCTTCTAATGACTTTGAGTTACAACTAAAGGGCAATAGTAATCTTCAATCAGCCTATGTCTACATGCTTCCCTACTACATCTCCTTCCTCGTAGAATGTAAGGTTTTTTTAGTTTAGCACTTTCTTCTGTTGACTGGTATATTATTTGATTTGTTGCATTGTAATGTTCATGGACTCTGCTGCCTGTGTTGTAAAAATTGATGCAAAATATGTTGCCACCATATAATTAAATATTTACCTATATACTCAAGTATAAGCCGACCTAAATATAGGCCGGGGTATCTAATTTTATCACAAAAAACTGGGAGTATAAGCCTAGGGTGGGAAATGCCTTGGTCCCCCTGCCCCCCAGTACATAGCCAGCCAGCCCCCTGCCCACATTTCATATCCAGCTCATGCCCCCCATTATATAGCTAGCCCATGCCCCTGTTATATAGCCAGCCTGCCTATGCCCCCCGAATGCCCAGTACAGAAAAATAAACTTAATACTCATCTTTCCACCCCCCCCCCCATGCAGGTCCTTTTCTTGCTTTTAGTAGCAGGTCCGTGCGCACTGGCCGTGTACGTGGGACAGGTTCGTGCCTGCTTTCCACACATACACTATGATGTCGGCTGAAAGAGCTGCCGTTGAAAGCAATAAGATGACCTGTGGAGGAACATTGGAAAGGTGAGTATTGAGTTAAATTTTTTTTTTTTTAATGGACTCAAGTATTAGCCAAGTTTGTTTTTAAGCACATTTTTTTTGTGCTGAAAAACTAGGGTTATACTGAAGTATATTTGGTTATATGGTACTCATTGTACTGGATGGGTAACACAATGGGGCACATGCACCTTTCTTTTGGCGATCTTCTCCTGGTTGTTTTTCTTTCTCAGCTAGTCAGATGTGTCTCACGAGTTTTGGCTATTTAATACATTTTAGTTAAGGTTTAGTGATTATGCCACTTTTTAAACAAAAGTTGCAAAAAAATTGCAAACTTCTTTCCTTTACCTGACAACAGCAGGTTTGGATTTGCGACTTTAATGTCTGGAATTAGGTGATAACTCAGAGAACACCGCAGAAAACTAGACAATCACGAACTTTGAATGTACAGACATAGCTCAGTGTATTTATTGCTGGGATCTTCCTGGATTTGCTAAGCTTTTTCATGAGATAACATAAGGCTTCATGGAAACTATGGGTAGGATACAATTTGCTTAGCTTTAGGGCAAAAGTTAAGAAGGTTAGACTCCGCCTATTTCACTGCTGCGGAAAGATTTCTGCAAGTAACTGAAGAACAGAAAAATGCTAAACTTTATTTTTTTTACTTTTGATGACATTTTCAATGCTCCCTTTTTAAGGCCTTTTGATCACTTTTTATTGCATTTTATATATTTATATATGTGCGAAGAACACATTGCAGATGTATGGAAACATCTGCATTGTATTCTTCACACATATTGTTCTTCATATACCATTGTGAAGAACACCGTTCGGCACGCGTGTCTTCGGATAAGTTAGCAGATGTACGGAAACATCTGCAATGTTTTCTTCAGTGTTCTTTCGATGTGTTCTTTCAGCGAAAACATCTGCAAACATCTGCAATGTGTTCCTCAGTGTTCTTTCAATGTGTTCTTTCAGTGAAAAATGCTCGAGTCTCCCATTGACTTCCTTATTCGATACGAGCACTCGAGCATCTGGAAAAGTTTGACTCGAGTAACGAGCACTCAAGCATTTTAGTGCTCGCTTATCTCTACCTATTACCATAGAACTGTGCCTTTGTCCATATAAAGATGAGCTTTTGTGAATAGCTCGGCATTTGTTCTGCTGTTTAGACCTACTTTTGTTGAAGCCGGAACATTCCTAAGCAGTAAAAAAATGTAAGGAACCAACATTCTATTGATCCAAATTGGCCCCAATGGTTGGACTACCACTAAGCGAAATGTTGTGGTATATGTGATATGCTAAAATATATCAAGCAGAAGTGTCCGTTTAAATGTCGTTATGAACTACCTAACATATTTTGTTAGTTGCTCACTCCTCTTTAGTAAGTTTGCCTGGGCGTATTCCAGGATTCGTTTCATGAGCATATCTACTGTTAGCAAAAGCATCTGAGTGAAATATCTTATACAGGCGGTCCCCTACTTAAGGACACTCGACTTATAGACAACCCATAGTTACAGACGGACCTCTCTGCCCACTGTGACCTCTGGTGAAGCTCTCTGGATGTTACTATAGTCCCGGACTGCAATGATCAGCTGTAAGGTGTCTGTAATGAAGATTTACTGATAATTCTTGGTCCCATTACAGCAAAAATTTTGAAACTCCAATTGTCAGAAAAAAATTTGTATAGAACTTCAATTACAGAATATACAGTTTTGACTTGCATACAAATTCAACTTAAGAACAAACCTCCGAACCCTATCTTGTATGTAACCCGGGGACTGCCTGTATTTAGGCACTTTATCATATCAGAATCTGGTTGAAGCCATTTCAAGTTAAAGTTACAGGGTAATTGGCCTGAGAGACCGTCTCCTTTAATGTGTCAATAGAAGTTTTTGGCTTGTGATATTCTGACGATTCTATTATGTGGTGCATGGAAAATCCATGGCGCGGCTTTTTCTTAGTGCAGCGTCATCTTTTATTTTCTGTTTCAAGTCAAAAGTAATAATGCAACGATTATCCGGCTAAAGTTTTGACGGAATTCTTGCTTCCTGAGATGCTATAGACACACCAGCAATACGAGATGTAACATGAGTTAAATAACATGTGTTTCTGCAGTTCTCCCACGTTTGCAGCCATTCAATGGGAAATCTCTGCTTTGCACACTTACTGGTTGCTGACTCGGCAGATATGATTATGATCTTCATAGCTTTGCTAGTCTATTATAGAACTTCATTAAAATGTTGGATGAATATAGCTGTTAAATGTTCCCAGAGGTCACTAGTTTGTCTTGTGTTTTACCTATTAAATGTTCAGTTGGGAAATATTTGCTGAAATGTGATAGGGTTATTAAGACAGAATCCGTTGATGGCTCCGTAGATGAGCTGTATGATAAATCAATGTATTTACGAGATAATGGACCTCTGAGACTTAAAGGACAGAGTATTGTGATATTGTATTGTCCATGAGAAATATTCTTTGGATACATGAAAATATGTGTAAAAAAAGGCCATTTATCAGGCATAATACAAGGATAATGCACACGGTGATGTTACAATACAGAGGTAAAACACACAGTAATGAAACTGTGTGTTACTAACTGTGTTAGGAATTACTAACAGTGATGTCACTATACAGGAATATGCACATGTAGCCGATCTCTGAATGGGGCCCCCTTCCCATTTAAAAAAATTTTGTAGAGTCCATCTTTTGCTACCATGAGTGTGAAAGCAACACCAACATTCAATATTGTCCAAAACATCAGCCAGAAAGCATAGTTGCTGAGATGTGGTTTGTGGTCCCCACCTGCAGAACCACTCCTTTATTGATTGAGTCTTGCTAATTGCCAATAATTTCCACCTGTTGTCGATTCCATTTGCACAACAGCTTGTGAAATTGATTGTCAATCAGTGTTGCTTCCTAAGGGACAGTTTGATTTCACAGAAGTTCGATACTTGGAGTTACTTGGAGTTCCTTTTATTTTTTTGTGCAGTGTATTTCAGGATACTATCACTGACAGCCCATGCAATCACATAGGCTGATACACTTCCTGTATGGACTTTATACGCAATTACTATGGACAGCCCTGGAAGGGCTGCAGGGGGCATCAATCAGGCGTGTAATCCTCCTGCAGCTTGCTTCTACCATGGGTGTTGCATCGGGATGTCAGCTGTAAGATACAGATGATATCCCTTTTTCCAATGCTGGTTCAGCTCCGGTGAGCTGAACGGGTAGCGCCACCATGATTTACTGTGCAGATAGCACATTGTAATGAATGAGGAGGAAAATTCCCATATACTGCCATACTGTAGTATGGCAGTATATGATCGGATGGATCAGACAACCTAGGGTTAACGTACCCTAGGGAGTCTGAAAAATAGTAAAAAGAACGTTTAAAAAAAAATTATAATAAAAAAACCTAAAAATTCAAATCACCCCCCTTTCCCTAGAACTGACATAAATATAAATAAACAGTAAAAATCATAAACACATTAGGTATCGGCGCGTCCGAAAATGCCCGATCTATCAAAATGTATTAACGTTTTTTCAATGCGTTTAACCCTGTAACGGAAAATAGTGCCCAAAGTCAAAAATGGCACATTTTTGCCATTTTGAAAAATATAACAAAAATCTATAAAAAGTGATCAAAAGGTCGTACAGTCCTAAAAATGATATCATTGAAAATATTATCAAATTTTGCAAAAAATTACACCACCCACAGCTCCGTACACCAAAGTATAAAAAAGTTGGTAGCGCCAGAAGTTGGCAAAATCAAAAAAAATTTTGTACAGGAGGTTTAAATTTTTGGAAATGTATGAAAACATTATAAAACCTGTACAATTTTGGTATCCCCTTAATCGTACCAACCCAAAGAATAGAGTAGACATGTCATTTGGGGTGCTCAGTGAAAGACGTAATATCCAAGCCCACAAGAAAATGGCGCAAATGCATTTTTTCACCATTTTCACTGCATTTGGAATTTTTTTCCCGCTTGCGAGTACATGGCATGGAATATTAAATACCATCACTATGAAGTGCAATTTGTCACACAGAAAACAAGCCATCACACAGCTCTTTACGTGTAAAAATAAAAAAGTTATAGATTTTAGATTTTAGATAAATTATAGATTTATAGGTGGGGAGTGAAAAATGGACATGAAAAAACAGGAAGGGGCCCGGTCCTTAACCAGTTAAAATAGCACAGCACTTCCGGGACTTCCTTGGTTCTGTCTGGTGAAGTTCCCAAAGAGAGGGCTTTGAGTGCCACCGCTGGCACCCGTGCCATAGGTTTGCCACCACTGATATAAAGATTTTTCAGCTGAAGACATCAGGCAGTGAATTCAGCATTGATAAGTCACAGTCGGCAATCGTAATGAAGCCCTCTACTTGATGGAGCAGCTTGATGGAGCACTAGATGCCACTAATGTCTTTGTCACTGACTGAGCTACTAGTATGTGAGACAGCGTCAGAATAGGTAGTGTCAGTGAGTGATGTTCTCAATTTCTAGTAATGTTGTCAGCAATGTTGAGATCAGGTTGTAGTTGATTTTATAGAAGCAAAAAGGCTAGAATTTTATCTTCCTGCACCCAGGCAATCCACCAGCAATCTGCACTGAGATAGCATAAGTGTGCAATCATGGAGGCTCCTTATGTATAGCTGTGTGAGAGGAACCAATTTTATTATTATTATTTGTACCTGTGGTGGAAGTTTCTTTACCCCATAAGGAGAGCCTATGAGTTTGTTCCATACAGTTTGTAAAAATAATGGAACAGCAAGAGCCTAAGACAGGCAACATCTACATACAGTAGTCTCATATATACAAAGTGTGTCATCAGAGACACATTCACATTGCTTAAATGGAACCTGTTGAAGAAATAGCCCTAATAAACCAATCAGATTGTTGTAATGCAGCTAAAGCAGATCATGTTCTTTGTTGTGGCATTATGAAGTATGGTTTATGATGCCAATAACAGCAAAGGGGGCATTCTGAGGTGATGAGAGCTTGACTTCAGCGTTAAACTCTCCACCTCTCTGACTTTATACATCCAGTTTGCTCATCACTTAAACGTTTATTTTTCTGTATGATGCCTTTACATTGGGTTATGAAACAAACATGATGGGGAAGGTGCTAATCTGCTTTAATATACCCTGTAAGGATAATAGGTCAATATCTCTGACAGGCTCCCTTTAGTACGCATCCCAAGTTTTATATAGAAATTAAAAGAAACACGTGTGAGAGACAGATTCAGTGCCAGGATGGGAATTTGGTTTTGGCTGGAATGCCCCTTTACAAAAGTATCCTAATTGAGAAACTTCTTCTTATACGGTAAGGGTTTTTCCACTTAGCATATGTCTTTGTGAGCTGAATAATTGGTGGACTGAACAGAAGGTCACACTGTATTTGTATGCAGCATCCTGGCTTAGCACATGGTCCAGATTATGCACTTGACCAGTTGCACCGTGTGCCTGTCTTCTGCCATCTTGGTAGTGAGATTACTTAAATGGTTGTTGCTGAGCTTGGCGGCAGTAATAGGTGAACGCTGGCTGAGCACAGCAGGCTCAGCTGCCGGGCACATGGGGGGTGATTTAATTAAATGCAAAGAAAACAGATTACTAGTAGCGTGCCAAAATAAAGAGCTCAGCGAGATTTCACCCTCCACTAAGCAGTGTCCGCAGCATTATGGAACCTGGCTGCAGTATCCTTAGCGTCATCATACAGAATCTTTAGTAAGAAATGAATCTTAATCTGTCCACATCCTTCATGTTTATGGTTACTGTAGAAATTAGCTCTCCATTATTATAGCATGGCAGGTTGCCTGCACGTACAGGGCGAGAGGAAGCCGCAGTGATTTGTTTGAGCAGATGACTCTGCAAACTGGTTACATTTTACAGAAAAAGTCCTACTCCAGATGTCAAAGAACAATGTGTGGAATATTGATTTACAGCCCAATGCAGCCTTCACTTGTCATCCGCTTAACCAGCCCTCTGTTATGCGTGACAGCAAGTACAATTTCTAGGTATGTTTACTGATCCACTTAATCTCATGTAAAATTCACTATGGTAGCTTCATTGTCAGACAACTTACACCCACTCACTGCCCGCCGGCGGCTGTGTCAATGCATTTCATGTTTCTAATATAATTTCACATTGGAAGATCTTTGATTGGAGCTCTGCAAGATTTAAAGGCTCTGTTAAAGGGGCTTTTCTATGTTTGTTTAGTACCAAATATACAGTGTCCACAGTGTCCCATTATAATGTCTGTCCTCGGTATGGGGGGGTCTGAAGTAACCACCGTTTGGCCGACATCTTTGTAAATTGTATGGTCTACTTAAGACATAACTCACAATAAAATGGATATTAATTCAACCACTTTTTTATTTATTTTACTTCATCTTTGATGGAAATAGGGAATGATGGACAGTGTACAGTAACAAATGGAGCAATTCATAATTAAGCATCTGTTTGAGTCTATATTATAATTTCTGCTATATTATGTATTGATATATAATGACCTGACTCCATGTACCCTCCCGGAATCTTCCGAGCAAAGGTATCCTAGAAAATGGATTATATCAATTCTTAGAATTGCATAAAGTCTCAATAGAGACAGCTCTTTTACACAATTTGAGGAATCAGCAATACCAAAAAGAGCCTGGAGTCTGGATTACAAGCAGATTGGCCCAATAATCCTCTTGTACACATAATACAAACTGCATTGTGTGCTCCATAGAGACCTCAGCTGGTACCTGCTGCATAGATAGAAATCTAAGATTTATGTCAAGAGAGCCACATGGAGCAGACAAGGAGAACGCCAGAAACAGATGCTTGGTAAATTATGTATATGATGTTTCTACATATATTATCTGTCACTGTTACTGAGCAACTGCAATGAAAAGATATATCTGCCCAGGATCCTACTATGTCATTGGTATACAGTCATGGCCATAAGTTTTGAGAATGACACACATATTGGGGCAGATTTATCAAGTGTCTGAAAGTCAGAATATTTCTAGTTGCCCATGGCAACCAATCACAGCTCAGCTTTCATTTTATCAGTGCTCATAAATATTTTAAAGGGGAGCTGTGATTGGTTGCCATGGGCAAATAGAAATATTCTGACTTTCAGACAGCTTGATAAATCTGCCCCATTATATTTTCACATGATCTGTTGCCCTCTGGTTTTTGTGTGTTTGTTAGATGTTTTTATCACATACAGAAATACAAGTGCAATCATATTATCAGTAACAAAAGCTTTTATTTCCAGTTAGAATGAGTTACTGCAGCAAGTCAGTTTTTGCAGTGTTGACCCTTCTTCTTCAGGACCTCTGCAATTCTCCCTGGCGGCTCTCAATCAACTTCTGGAAAAAAAATCCTGACTGACAGCAGTCCATTCTTGCACAATCAATGCTTGCATTTTGTCACAATTTGTTGGTTTTTGTTTGTCCACCCATCTCTTGATGATTGACCACAAGTTCTCAATGGGATTAAGATCTGGGGAGTTTCCAGGCCATGGCCCCAAAATCTCTATGTTTTGTTCCCTGAGCCATTTAGTTATCGCCTTTGCTTTATGGCAAGGTGCTCCATCATGCTGGAAAAGGCATTGTTGATCACCAAACTGCTCTTGGACGGTTGGAAGAAGTTGCTCTTGGAGGACATTCTGGTACCATTCTTTATTCATGGATATGTTTTTAGGTAAGACTGTGAGAGCGCCGATTCCATTGGTTGAGAAGCAACCCCACACATGAACGGTTGCAGGATGCGTTACAGTTGGCATGAGACAAGACTGATGGTATCGCTCACCTTGTCTTCTCCGAACAAGCTGTTTTCCAGATGTTCAAAACAATCTGAAAGGGGATTCATCAGAGAAAATGACTTTACCCCAGTCCTCAGCAGTCCACTCCCTGTACCTTTTGCAGAATATCAGTCTGTCCCTGATGTTTTTTCTGGAGAGAAGTGGCTTATTTGCTGCCCTCCTTGACACTAGGCCTTGCTCCAAGAGTCTCCGCCTCACAGTGCGTGAACACTCACACCTGCCTGCTGCCATTCCTGAGCAAGCTCTGCACTGCTGGTAGCCCAATCCTGAACCTGAAACAGTCCAGGCACTAGCTGGTCCTACTTGGGCGCCCTGGAGCCTTTTTGGCAACAATGGAACCTCTCTCCTTGAATTCCTTGATGATGCGATAGATTGTTGACTGAGGTGCAATCTTTCTAGCTGCGATAATCTTCCCTGTTAGGCCAGTTTTGTGCAGTGCAATGATGACTGCACGTGTTTATTTAGAGATAACCATGGTTAACAGAAGAGAAACAATGATGCCAAGCAACAGCCTCCTTTTAAAGTGTCCAGTGGTGTGATTCTTACTTAATCATGACAGATTGTTCTCCATCCCTGTCCTCATCAACACCCACACCTGTGTTAATGAAGTAATCGCTTTTAAGGCAGGCCTGCGATGAAGTTGAAATGTGTTTTGGGGGAAAAAGTTCATTTTCTAGGCAAATATTTACTTTGCAATTAATTGCTGTTAAGCTGATCACTCTTTATAACATTCTGGACTATATGCAAATTGCCATTATAAAACCTGATGCAGTAGGATTTGTAAACATTAACATTTGAATCATTCTCAAAACTTATGGCCATGACTGTAAGTCTGACCCTTTATGACAAAGAGTCACTTATAGTACAGGGGATGAAACCTGTATTCCCTACCCCCTTTATAGTTACACTTTGGCTTCATGTATATGAATGGGCTACGGGCGAGCTTACAGCCTCCTCATCCCTCCCCTTTCCATTGAAAGACGAGAGGCTGCAATGTAAAAATGGCAAAATATGGGACTGAGTGCCATAGACCTCTATGGGGCACGGAATTTGTCCGCAAATTGTCTGGTCCCCATGTGGTCATGTGCATGGGACCTTACTCTTACAGTTATTATTCTATTTTACAGAATAATGGCACGATTCTCATTCATGTGCAGTGTAAATGAATTGTTACAGCAGCTTCTCTTTATTCGGATTATTTATAAGGATCCCAACTCTCCTGGAACATGAAAGAGGACCTAGAAATAGTGGAGACCATACCTCTTAATCTCTAATAGTTGACAAATATGCTATACACTAGAATGGGGCTATTAAACAAGGATGACCTAACCTATCCAGCTGCAGCAGCAGTTGATTTAAGGGGATGTGGCAAATCCAAAAGTAATATAATCCTATACACTGTCCATTGACCAGGAATGATGCTGCCACTCTGTCCCATTTCCCAATCTGTCAGCAGTTTTGAGCAAACAAGGTGGCAGAGTTAGGTATTGTTCAGGAGAGCAGTGTAAATCATACTTAGTGTGTGTTGTTAGTAGCAGCAGGGCTATGAAAAATACATTTAAATTTAATGATTGTAGCTGGTTTTGGAAGACTCTGGTGCACTGGTGTGTGAGATCTCTGCTCTGTACTGCTGGCTATCACTAACCCAAGTTAAGGTTTAAAAAATGTTATTATTAAACCATAGTACACTGGATCTGAAATGGAACCTTCTAACCAATAGAGCCATAAAAAATCCCTTTAACCAATACTTACTCACATTGTATACATTATATACCTTCAAGGAGACTCTGTTGAAGAGGAAAGTATGCCTGCCATGCAGCTATCTGCCAGGGGTGTTAAATACTGCTTTAACCATATGGCAACAATATTCTCCCTTTTTTACCACACTTTACCACATGGCAGGCAGTGAAAGAAAATAATATTTTTGACCATTGGTAAGGGTGGACCTGAGTTAAAAAGAGAAGAATATTTAAAGGCGTCTTACCACCATTGTAACTATCCAAATTGCAGAAAAGTTCTCCTCATATTTATGCAATGGTGGACCTGTGGAAAAAGAGAAAATAACTGCCATATCACCACTTTTCAGTGGCGTAATGAGCGCGGTCGCAGCAGGTCCTACCATGACATGGTCTGGAAATGGACATTGTCCTGCAGTCTGCCAGCCGGCAGTCTGCAGGTCCCTACAAGCCGGCACACAGAGCCGGCTCATTTGCATGAACGACGTGAGCCGGCTCACCTCACTAAGCCGATGGTTCACTAATCCCGCCCCTAAATGGCTCACCACTCCCCCTTTAACCCGATAAAATCGGGTTAAAAGTAGTGTGATGTGGGGTGACTGACTGGCCTGCGGCCATTTAATAGGGAGCCATTCAGGAGCCAGAAGAGCCAGCTCCTCTGAGTGAGAGTTGCCTAATAAGCCAACTCACTAAGAAGAGCCAGAATTCCCATCACTAGTAATCAGTCAGTGTCTCTGAACTCCAAGCAGGGTGCGTGCCGAAACTGAGATTGTGTACAGCAGGACTGATAGAGACAGGTAGGACTTATATATGTGAAATGCAGCATTTTTGATAATTAGAGAATGTGTTTTTTGTTATGCTGAGTATTTATAAGAAACTTGTTATCGTGGGAATACCCCTTCAAGGGGGCTGCTGTGAGCATATCATTAAGGGGGTCTCTGCTGGACATTACATATAAGGTGTATAATGAGAATGGTTCTATGAGTAATAATTCTGTGTAACATACACTCACCGGCCACTTTATTAGGTACACCATGCTAGTAACGGGTTGGACCCCCTTTTGCCTTCAGAACTGCCTCAATTTTTTGTGCCATAGATTCAACAAGGTGCTGGAAGCATTCCTCAGAGATTTTGGTCCATATTGACATGATGGCATCACACAGTTGCCGCAGATTTGTCGGCTGCACATCCATGATGCCAATCTCCCGTTCCACCACATCCCAAAAATGCTCTATTGGATTGAGATCTGGTGACTGTGGAGGCCATTTGAGTACAGTAACCTCATTGCCATGTTCAAGAAACCAGTCTGAGATGATTCCAGCTTTATGACATGGCACATTATCCTGCTGAAAGTAGCCATCAGATGTTGGGTACATTGTGGTCATAAAGGGATGGACATGGTCAGCAACAATACTCAGGTAGGCTGTGGCGTTGCAACGATGCTCAATTGGTACCAAGGGGCCCAAAGAGTGCCAAGAAAATATTCCCCACACCATGACACCACCACCACCAGCCTGAACCGTTGATACAAGGCAGGATGGATCCATGCTTTCATGTTGTTGACGCCAAATTCTGACCCTACCATCCGAATGTCACAGCAGAAATCGAGACTCATCAGACCAGGCAACGTTTTTCCAATCTTCTACTGTCCAATTTCGATGAGCTTGTGCAAATTGTAGCCTCAGTTTCCTGTTCTTAGCTGAAAGGAGTGGCACCCGGTGTGGTCTTCTGCTGCTGTAGCCCATCTGCCTCAAAGTTCGACGTACTGTGCGTTCAGAGATGCTCTTCTGCCTACCTTGGTTGTAACGGGTGGCGATTTGGGTCACTGTTGCCTTTCTATCAGCTCGAACCAGTCTGCCCATTTTCCTCTGACCTCTGGCATCAACAAGGCATTTCCGCCCACAGAACTGCCGCTCACTGGATGTTTTTTCTTTTTCGGACCGTTCTCTGTAAACCCTAGAGATGGTTGTGCGTGAAAATCCCAGTAGATCAGCAGTTTCAAATACTCAGAACAGCCCTTCTGGCACCAACAACCATGCCATGTTCAAAGGCACTCAAATCACCTTTCTTCCCCATACTGATGCTCGGTTTGAACTGCAGGAGATTGTCTTGACCATGTCTACATGCCTAAATGCACCATGTGCCGCCATGTGATTGGCTGATTAGAAATTAAGTGTTAACGAGCAGTTGGACAGGTGTATCTAATAAAGTGGCTGGTGAGTGTATATGTGTATTCTTAAGTGTAATGTGTGGGACAGGGGTGGCAGTGAGAGTTTAGGCATATGGGGGCCCCGATACAAAGTTCACACTAAGGCCCAATAAAGTCTTGTTATGCCACTGCCCCTTTTCCCACATGGCCAAAATATTCTCCTCTTTAACCCCGGCTCCTTTAAGAGATCCAGATGACAGGCATATTTTCCTCTTGTACCACACTTGTATAGCCACATGGCAGGCATATGATTCATGAAAATTTACCACATTATTTAACCTCTAGTGCTTTGTAGAGGTTAAAAAGATATCAAAGATAAGTCTGGTGTTTCTTTGTTAAAAAAAAACAGTTTGATCCTCCAGGGCGTTAGCAAGGGCTGGGACAAGGAGTAGGTAAGGGTTATGCATATACTGTTAATTACTGTTAAGAGCCAGGACGACACCACCCTCTCCTTCTAACCAGGGGGCAACTTCCCAACTCTCAACAGCAATTAACGCACGTCTTTAAGATGGAAGAGGGGGTCACATTTTGATTGTTTAGGACACCAAAATGCCTGGTCCAAGCCCTGGCTTTAGGGAACCCCTCTGGGCTCTGACAGCACATCCTCTGCCCACTGCATCCTCATTACTGGGTCCGTTATAGATGTTGTACTCAATGGCCACAGGAGCTCAAGGACTGGGCCCACTCATAGAGTACTGATTGTGCGTGTAACATGCTGGTGCTCCAAAAGCGCCAATGTAGATCCAGCCCTGGTCATGTGACCTACCACTAGAGGGCCAGATGCAGTTGCACCATCTTCCCTATCATTAAACCAGTCCTAATGTTGCTCCACTGTTGTGTTACACTTACCATTGCGCCATTACTGGTGGAAATGACAATTCTTTTGGAGTAGTGCAGTTTGTATGTTGGCCAGCAGAGGGCAGTGCTGCTTCAGCTCAGTCACTTTCTATAGACTTATTTTGTATTCAGAAAGGTTCTTGACAAATTTGCAGATACATAATCAGTGGTAAATCTATTGTGGAGAACTTGTCTGCTAGTTTGCTGTTTGCAGAAGTTTATAAGAGCATAATTCTGGATGCAGGGAGTACTTTCTATTGTCTTAGAGGAACATGTTGTGTTACTTGGTATAATACAGACATGAAATAGGGTATCAATGTAGAATTCAATAATTCATTCATCATAGGGCCAATTTCACCTATAAAACAGATTATGTCCACATTACATATCCCATTGAATGAGAAAATCATGAAAAGGACTGTCAGCTCCTGGGTCACATGAAAATATAAAGAGGTTGGCCACTTTACCTCATGTATTTTGTAATGTGTGTGCAAATGTGGGGGGCAGGATATTAGGTAATTTACCACCAGTTTCTTGATGCATTCCTGACCATGAAATGGACACAGATGGAGGCTCATGTGATACTCCCTCATATAATATGAGATGAAATTTATTGTGATCATGTTTCCGTTATACAGGCGGTCCCCTACTTAAGAACATCCGACTTACAGATGACCCCTAGTTACAAACGGACCTCCGGTAATTGGTAATTTTCTGTACTATAGCCTTAGGCTACAATAAACAGCTAAAAGTGTCCAACCCCTTTAACAAATGGAATCCCCTGTTATATTCTTCACCATCTTTTTATTTTATAGAGAGGGCACCATAATCGTGCTTTATATATATCGTGAACAGCATTGCTTATGGGGTGAGTACGTGTGGAATGTGCATGATTCGGCATAATCTTGTATGCCTAGGTCCCCTGCGAGTAAGTTTGTGTGGGTATATGGGCGTTGGATGTGTTTGTGTTCTATACAGTGTTCCTGGCTGGACCAGCTGGGGTGTCTCAGGAAGGATATGACTGTGAATGTTGTATTTGTGTGTAACATTCGGCACTCACATATCAGAGGGTATAAGCGTGTCTGCATTGTGCATCTAGTCAGCACCAAAGAGGGCTACTATGTTTTATTGGATGTTGAGGAGCCTTGTCTCGTATCTACTGTAAACAGTATATTTTACACGGGGGCTTATCCTGTGGAGAAAGGTCAGGTCCAAAGCAAAACCATTATGATTATGTAGGATAAAATCTAAACATATACAGTGCTATTATGTATATTGCTATGTATGTTTAATTAAGTAATGCTTCCACATACTAGTGGATTGCAGTGATCAGCATTGCTTCCTAAAGCTGCAGGAACCTGGCAGCCTTTGTGCTATTTGATGGGTCTGCAAGGTAAGCGGAAGAAGCTGAAACTCAGCCCCGCAGGGAGCAATTCCTTTAATAACACAATATTAAGGTAGTGATATGCATGCAGTTCCCCAAAATAATCTGATTTTAACTTCACTTCAGTTTCTTACTGCTTTGATTTAACCCTTTTTGGTTGTTTGAAAGAGAATTAATTGGTAAAAGGGGAATGTTTAATGTGTACGGTGACATCTCTGATAGATTACGTACTGCTAATAGTGAGAAAACCTATTATATATTTGAGGGTGTTTTGGATGCGCAGGGATTACAATCTGTGTCTACTCTATATGTTCCTAACAATCTCTGGTAAATCACACGAGTGAGATAACAAAAGGCTGAGTTGGTATTAGACACGCTACCCATAATTAGTCGGTCCGACATAGTGGACTAATGCTTTATACAATGTCCGTACAATGACACTAAAAATATATACATATATATACCCGTATTTTTAGGACTATAAGGCACTTCTTACTATAGGACGCACCACAGATTTAGGCTTCCAAAAAAGGAAAAATATATTTTACTCCAATTAAAATATCCCTGTTGGTCACACTAAAGCACAGCACACACAGCTCTGCTTCATCCATACAGTTATAAACACAGCTCTGCATCATCCATACAGTTACACACAGCTCTGCTTCATCCATACAGTTACAAACACAGCTCTGCTTCATCCATATAGTTTCAAACACAGATCTGCTTCATCCATACAGTTACACACATAGCTCAGCTATACACACAGACCCCCCCTCCCCTCTTCGCCCTTCCCCTCTTCCACTATTCCCCCCTTCCCCTATTCCCCTCTTCCCCTTCTTCTTACCCTGTCCCAGCGCAGCATGTCCCCATTCTCGGCAGTATGGGGTGATGTCAGAAGCGTGTGATCAGTCACATGATTCTGACATCACCGCAGGTCCTGTAGGACACCCGGAAGAGAAGAGAGCAGTACAGAACCTCTCCTCTCTGGGAGATCGGGTGCAGCTCTATATCAGGGCATCACTCGATCTCCATTACAGCAGTCAGGAGGGTCTGGCAGTGCTGGATCCGCCTGACCTTCGGTCTATAAGACGCAGGGACTTTTTAGCAAGATTGAATGTGTGAGTAGAAAAAAGGTAAAATTTAAATTACATTCCATAGCAGGATAAAAACACATATTCATAGTTCATATGGATAAATGAACAAATAAATAAATCAATAAATAAATACATGTTTCAGCCTGATCAATAATATGTATCTAAATATGGAGGCAACAGATGTAAGGGACATAAATCTTACGATTTGATATGGTGGAGAAGGGGGTGTTAAGTGGAGTTATTTGGCATATCCCTTCAGTGGCCCTGAAATAATCACAAATGCTAGCTTATTGCTACAGTAGGACATGAAGGGGGGATGCTTCCTGTGAAGTGAAGGTCGCTGGTGGCCGGGAGCGGGCAGACGCGGGCGTTACTGTCCCCGCACCGGCACACTAGCTGCTGCCGGCGACTTCGCATGTGGTTTATTTCTACGCCAGGCAGGGAATAAACGCTGCACGGCAGATTGAACAATGCAAGCCTTCTTGATGTATCCCGCTGTATTACCTAGATGGTTTGGCTAAGGAGCAGTCGTGATTGCAGTATCTAAATCAGCTGTTAGAAGATAAAGAGAACAGATCAGAATAAGGAGAGATGGTTAATAAAATAAGTAATGGTAATAAGGTAAAGCATGTAGTTTAGTGTGGGTAATCTAGTGGGGGCTTTTGGGAATTACTTGTGTCCGAGCAGCAGTATATATATGTATACATTTTTCAGTTTCATTGTATGGACCTGATGAAGGGGGTAGCCCACCCCAGATATGCGTAGTCCACTATTTTACAAATAAACATTCCACAAAAAAGAAACTTGTGGTGGACCAACTAATTACGGGTAGCGAATCTAATACCAACCTGCCCTTTTGTTATCCCACTCATGTGATTTACCATCTAGTACCAGATTTCGGGAAGACACAGCAACACATAAGGCACAAGGTGTCTCCAGGTGAGCAGATATCATGAAACTATACTCTTTTACACTACTAGACTACTTTAGGGGTGCGGCCTGTGTTTTTTCTATTAGATTTTCCAATCTCTGCTAAAGGTCAGTTTTACAGGAAAATAAAACACAAACCTCTCCAAAGAGACTGCCATGTTCTCAGCTCAGTGGCCTGATCAAGTCACTGCAGATCAGCTCCCTTACAGCAGAATGAAAACTACGCTGCAGTAACTATGTTCAGCCACTACAAGAGAGGAGCAGTCTGCTGCCTGTTTCATTCACTGTTTATTAGCTCATGTGGAGTTGCTTGATGTTTCACCACCTCCAGTTTTACAAAGATATAATTAGGGTAGATCATTAATATTGTGAGCCCTAAAAGTTCCTTCATCCCAGAGGCCCATGTGATCAACATGTTAGATCAAATCACTGGACCTAGGAGCTGGTTCATGTCTTGAAGCCATCAGGTGGAGCAGCTATCATATATATAGGAGACATGTCAGCTGGACCCACTTTTTTGGTGGGACCATCCAACTTTTCTAACATGTTAGGCAAAGGTTTGGGGTTGTATTACTGCTATAAAAATGAGTGGCCATGTCTCTCCTGTTCCCAATGAAAAGACCCTTTGGCATAACTTTACATGAACTGTACATTGCGGCAATATTATAAGTAGAAACATGCACTGCACCCACAGCAGCAGAGGGATGTCTATGCACTTGGCCCACATGCATACACAGTGTTGCACGTAGACAGCCCCCACTCTGCCAGGAAGCTACGAAGTGAAGAAGCGGTGATGGAGTAGAAGCAGTTAGAAATCTCCCCCATCATTATTTTCTAATTTGTTCTTTTATTTTTTAATTGTAGATTTTTATTTTTTTGCTATTTTCCGTCCATGATTATGGGGGCTAACAGCTTGTCTGAGCTCTTTAGTGATATGCTGTACACTATTCTTATGGCCATAGGCTGCAATGTTCTGTAACCAACTCATTGGGGCACATTTACTTACCCGTCCCGTCGCGATCCCCGCTGTGCGTTGTCTGACAAGGATTCGGAGCTGCCGCAATTCACTAAGGTCGTGCGTCCAAATTCCGCTGAGGTCTGCCGGAGTTCGCCATCTTCCTCCTGGTGCATATAAGTGCTTGATCTTGCGACACAATTTAATTTTTAAATTCCGTGGTTTGTCCGAATCAGTCGGGTTGTCCGGCGGCACACCCCCCGATTTGTGTCACATGCAACGCGGTGCCTATGCACCACAATTTGATAGTGTGCGCCAAAAACCCAGGGCAATTTGCCGCAAAAAGGAAATATACGGGAAACCCGAAAGAATTAAGGTCTAGAGAATGTTTTATAGACATGTTTTGTGCAGGGAGGTTGACTAGATAAGTCATTTATCATTTATTTTCATTTACACTTTTGTAAAATCATCATTTAAAAAAATCTAAAAAAAAACATAAAAACTTTTCATTCAAAAGTAGAAAGGGCAAAAGAAATATAAATAAGATTCCTCACCCACTTTAGGTCTTTACCTGAATGACTACAGTCCGGACCAGCAGTCACCCGAAGTGCAAGCTTCGGAATAGTGAGTAATGCTTTCTCCAAAAAATTTTTTCTGCTGTAAAATTTAATTTGACTGGAAAACCCCTTTAAAGAGCTAACAATGCTATTAATTTTAAAGGGTGTGTTGTCAAGAAAATTATAAGTTCATAATACAAGTTCATTTATAAAAGTTGTTTTCCATGACAAGTAATTTGTAGGTATATTGTTCTCAGTACAAGTATTTCAGGATTCTCTTTATTAAACTGAGTTGTCTTAATCATAGATGACTCCATTTTTATTACTCAGCTTTTTATTTGTCAGTGGAGAAAATATCCAAGAAAGAACATGGGGAATACAATGTAATAAACCTGCGGCATAACAATAACTCCTTACTAAAAAGCTTCTGTAATACCTTCTGTATTCTGCATGCACAAGAACAATATATACTTCTCTTTATTTCTGAAGGTGACCTCCCCAAGTGTCGTAGAAAGAAACCTTGAGACTCCCTCTTCTCAGTTCAGAATTAATGAAAAGACCCTCACCGCATGCTGGATTTCTATCAATACAATCAGGTAACCAAGTGAGACTGAAACAAATAATAAAAAGGAGCTAAGGAAAAATAGGGAAAATCAGCTTTGAACTTTCCCAGGGCTCTGCACGGCAGGTAGCTCAGGGGAAGCTTTTATGTTTCAAGGATAATCCTCACAAACTGTCAAAACTAGGGGTAATTTGTTCCTGAAAAACATTGTTTCTCAGTAACATAATTATATATTGGGTTTCAACAAAGGAAATGAAATTGTTTCTGATTTTAAGTCCACAGGAGTGTGTGTACATGAATACAATGAATACTATATATATATATATATATATATATATATGCAGCTTCTATTGTTTCCCCTACTGGGCTCATCTCTGTAAATTGGGGAATGGCTAAAGGCATTTGTGTGCATTCGGCCACAAAGGCTTTGATCAGGTCATCATTGTTCCAGATCATCCTAAATGTGTGAGCAGGGGTTAAGGTCACGGTTATGTGCAGGCTAGTGAAGTTTTGTGCCAAATTCATTTTATAGACCTTGCTTAATACGTGAAGGCATGCTGAAACGGGAAGTGACCTTTACCGATCTGGTGTGTCCAATCATATGCTGAAGCACTAAACAATCATACTCAACATTTACCTGGCACTGTGAAGCATATACGTTTTTCATGGTCATAGAAGGAATAACATACAGAGAAATACACTGCTCACTGATAGGGCAGATGTGTAAAAACTTTCTGAAAGGGGAACTGGCTATGTTTCCTCCAGCCACTGATCACAATGCAGCTAGAGCACAACAGTAAAGAAACTGTGATTGTGATTGGCTCTCAAATAGTAACAGCCAAAATTGGAGATTACTCATGCATGACCGCTGCGTGTGTAAGGGGCTTCTGGTGAGGATCGAAGACCCCCTGCAATCATTTCACCAGATGAATAAGAGCTTGAACAAGCGATTCAAGGATTGCTTGCTCAACCCAACCTGTAAGTAAAAAAAAAGAGTTAAATCAATTAATAAAGTTTTTTTTTAAATAAAATAATAAATAAATAAAAAGTCCCCTAAACACCAACATTCCCTATACACCTGTAACAAATTATAAAGAAAACACATAAAGCTAAAAAAAATTAAAGAAATCTGAAAAACAGAATTGATGAGTTTCTTTTCCTCCATACATTCATCAATAAACTAAAGACCCATTAAAATGACGTATTTGTAAAGGGAATTTAATCTTGCAGGAAATAAGCCATGCAAAAAAAAGAATAGCCTTCAAAAAGTGACAATGCAAAACTGCTCAGAATGGCGCAGCTTCAGTTCAATGTCATAGCTTTTACCTATACAGCAGTTTACCAACACATATGAGTTATTGGGTAACAAACTTTTTGGAGCGTTTTAGTATTTTATCCACTAAGAATGTGTAAATTTTTTGAAAAATACATTCATTTAGCCAAAGAAATTAAATTTTCAAAATTGCACCTGAATTTTTTAACCCATGTAAAACAATTAAAAGGTTAACAAACTTTATAAAAGTTGTTTTACATAGATTGAAGGGTGTCGTTTCTAAAATGGTATAATTTATGGGGTTTTACAATTATTTAGGCCTCTCAAATGTGACTTGATTGTCAATATAAAGCAGACATTCTGCAAATGTTAGTTATCAAGTTATGTTGGTGTTATGACTATGTGTTGGAGAATAGAAAGCTTAGAATTTCGAAAATTGAGAATTTTTCAAAATTTTTGCAAAATATCTGTTATGTTTTGAGTTAATTTATGAAAAAAATCACCCAAATTTTTGAAGCACAATGTGTCACGAGAAAACTCAAAATCACCCGGATATGTTAAAGTGTTCCAAATTTATAACCACTTATAGTGACACACTTGAAAAATTTGCTCTGTGTCAGGAAGGTGGAAAATGGCCTGGTTGTTAAGGGATTACAAGTTTTTGAGATACTTTTCTTTTAGGGCATATCAATATGAAAGAGGATATGAAAGGAAGAGGCAGAGGATCCCCAAATCCAGGTGTGAAAAACTTTCGCAAGAAGATTAGCTCAAAAATGTGCTTCTACTCAATACTGAGCAAAGGGGCTGTGTACTTATGGCCATGTGATATTTCAATTTTTCGATAAACTTGCAAAAATTATCTACATTTCAGTTTTTTTTTCTGTCAAGATGCGGTGCAGAGTGTACATTAATGAGCAAAATAAAACTATTTTGATCTTACCAACTGGCTGCAATGAAACAAAGAGTGAAAAGTTTAATGGGTCTAAATACATTCTGTACCCACTGTAGCTACCATATGTTGCTGCATATTCCTTTTAGCAGTTTGCACAGAAGAAATGTAAGGGGTAATACAACTTCATGATTTAGTATTTTGTGATCCCAGCTGCTGATACTCCTGGAAAATAACTAATCTAAATGATCACTTAATCACTGGAAAAAGCCATACTGGGCAGGTCAACAACCAATTTTCAACAGGATGGAGACACCTACATATGTCATATTGGGTTACCGGGCAACCATCACAGTAATTAGGTGTCTTAGACCCTTAATTAGTCTTCCTTCACAGTTACACAAGATTTCAGAAATCGGAGCAGGAATAGTTGTTCACAGAATATCCTTTGTTAATAAGTCTGTTACAAGAAGTAAAATGAAACAGTCTAGAAAACCATTTTAGGAACATAAGCCAATTGTCTGTATTATATTTTTACAAATGTAGAGACTGTAGAAATGGAGTTAATTGATTAAGTGCATTGTTTGAAATCAGCACCTGCAAAATTGGAACTTGAGGAACTTGAATGATTACATCATTAAAGAAACCTAGGGTAAAATTGAAGGGTGAATATTCTTAAAACCCTACCTCGGGAACCAAGAGAACTTGTCCGGAGCAGCTGGCCGTGTATGGCCGGGTTGCCCCTGTCATCTCTGTTGAGTTGACAGAGATTTCCGAGTACGCCTTTCTCTGAGACCTCCACTGATCAGCAAGTTAGGCCCTAACCTGTGGATAGGGCCTAACTTGTGTCGTGGCAAAAGCCCTGTAATGTAAAAACTAGCCAGACGCGTTTGATTATTGCGGACCAACATTGCCAATTTCAGAATCACTGGTTGTTCACTTAATGTATATGGGACTGTCCTGACTTTCTCTTGATTCATGGTCAAATTTCGGTGCAGAAGTAAAATTGAAAAAAAAAAAAATGGAGAGAAAGAGAAAAGGGAGAATAAGATAGATTTCTATTACAAGCCCCACAAGCAAGTGCAAGTCTTGCAATATTTTGTGTGACAACTCATCTCTTAGCTGTGTATGATCTGCTTTGCCGGATAGGTTGTTCTAATGTAGTCAGCGTGTATAGCGTGTTGACAGACTTTGGGACAAGCTTCTACATGTATGGGTGGTGTTGAGCATCAAGTGTCTACCGGATTCTTCACACTGTATTCTGTGTCACTAAACACCTGCATAACACATACTGATAGAACAGATCAGATTTACTAAACAGTAAAATATGCAAGACAGATAAATACATTAGGAATAGAGCATTGCACTAGACTTGCATACATATCACATCTTCTCTTTCATACCAGCCTGAAAGCTGTTGTCCGACATCAACTTATTTGACAAAATGTATACAATGCTGATTTTACTGATATATCTGTCACCTGTGCGAGGGCTGTGGCTTTATTCTCCATCAGTGTCTGGTGGAGGGCTCTATATCCTGGCATGGATGGAATGTTTCTACTCACTGAACTGTCCCCTAGAGGCGAGTGAGAGCTGCAGAGATTTATGTCCTGACTGTTATTAGAAGGTCAGGCTGCATGGTTTTATAGGGCATGTGTGGCAGGCGAGCAAACTAAAGCATATTCCCCCAGCAAATAAAATATATGAGGCAATAAAACATAAAACTATCTTCCAACACATTAAACCCACTAACATTATCATAAGAGCCACCCAATGAATTCAATTACATAATAGTCTCCTTGGGATCAAGGTTAGAGCGTCTGCATGCACCTAATTGAATGTGGCTTCCCGTGACTGGCCAAGAAAATGCACCTTAAAGATATACTAATATGCACATGCGATTTTATAGGACACTCATAGACTTCATTGGGGCCTACATCCGGGCAAATGTTTTTTGGACGCTGGGGGGCCTGGGGCTCGTGCAACATTTTTTTTTTTTTAGTGCACTTTGTAAAAGCTGCAGAAGTGTGGTGCAGACAAAAGTGTGGCGCACCTCAGTAATAAATGTGGCGCAAACTTCAACTAGGCACCAATACGCCCCTGTAGGTGCACATTTTTTCTGTCTTGTTGGACACAGTGCAGTGCAGACACAAAACTAGCGCAGGCACTTTAGAAATACATGTTGAAGCAGTTTGCACGTTCTCTTCAGTGCAAAGTCAGACATAAAACTTGTACTGAAGGCAGATTTACTAATACTGAGCTTAGACAGTTTAAAACTGACCTACATTGATTGGTGTCTGAGGCTCAATGATAAATCCAACCCCAAGTAGTTTGCTTAGTTTACGCAGAAATGCTGCATAAAGTTTGCAGCTTTTCCCATGACCACTTAATGCACTGTAACGTGCACAATCACACACTCCAACTCATAAAAGGGTCTCAAACACAAGGCATATTAGACTGTTTATTTTGGCACAAAGTTCTCTAGAATACTCATTTTACTCCTTAACTCTCCCCCACTGTGTATTTGTTGTTAAAGTTGCAAACTCTAAAATATTTTCTTCTAGAGGGGCCTTTATAAACGTGCACCAATGCCACCATAATCTGGATTTTCCAGTTACGTCATAGAGCAATGACTTATTTTAACCGTAAGTGGATCTTTTTTTTACACCACATAAGTTATTTAAACTTACTTGTTATTTCCTCCTCATCCTATATAAATACACAGCACTATTTTGGTGCTGTCGGGGAACGGAGCCATTAATTGCATAGACATAATGAACTCCTACATTCTGTAGACTCAACAGCTGACAACATTTGCTACCAAGAAACTACATTTAGAAGGCAAAAAAAATCAGAAATGTCGCAATGAGCTGAAAGTCTATTTTGCCATTTTAATTTCCCCATTCATTTCTATTAGTCACAGCAGAATGAGTGAGTCCTGTCACAATATCGCAAAGGATTTTATGTATAATTCAGTATTATGTATGTTACTCAGAAACTGAGACATTTAGTGCAAAGTTAAAAATTTAATTTAAACAAAAAGAAAAGAGACCATAGCGAGTGATAGTGTAGTATGTTTAACCCTTGTGGATGTAAAGTAAAGTGTTAATTGTTCACCTTCTCTAGTTGTGAGAAGTCACAACCCCAGCATTCACATATTTTTTAGGTTGCTGTTTTGGTGATGTTCCTCAACCCTTTTTATGTGGGCTTGGGTCGTACAGTCCAGTACCAGACCTTGATAAAAAATGATCAATGTAGAAGGCACAGGCCTTGCACAACTAGTCTGGCCATGACCACTAGGGCACTAGACTATCCACTCAACTTTTACTGAGATGCTGAAAATTTCCACTTCCCCCACCACACAAACCAATTGTGCCAGGACTGTGCAGTCTAAAGATGATATGTGTGATGGAAATAGGCCTTGATACTAAAATGATCAATGTAGAAGGCACAGTCCTTGCACAACTATTCTGGCCTAAACCACTAGACTATCTTGTCAACTCCACCAGGACATTGTACGAAATGCCACTGAGTTCACCTCTTAGCTGCTGAAAATTTCCACTTCCCCACCCACAGACTAATTGTGTCAGGACTATACCTTTTATGTGGATATTTTTTGTATCGACGTCTGGTGCTATCTGACCCATCAACTTCAAAGTTTAAAAGATGACATATTTGACAGTACTGTAGTGAACTCATTTCTTATTTTATCTTTCTTGTTTCCGGCCTATATTCTAGGGACCCAAAAAGAATGAGCTCTATTGACTGTACAAGACACAAAGGAATTATTTAATAGAAGTTATTTAATTGCATTTTATCTTCTGCTGTTTCTCTGAAGTACAGTAGTTGGTTGGAGCCTTCCTCTCTCTAGTAGTCTGGTTTGAGCAAAATTAGTGTTAATTAACTATAGGTACATTAATGTATTGTTGTCATCTATTCCAAAAAGCAATCTAAACAAATGCGCCCGGCATGAACTGCTGTAGAACTGTACCATCTTAAGTAGATTTCTACACTTAAAAAAAAACAAAAAAAAATAAGAAGAAATATAAGCCTTTGTAAAAGTGAACCAACTTCTTAAGCCCCTCTATCTACCCATGTATCCGGCACCTTACATCCCTGTAGAGGCTTGGCCAATTTTTCTCTTACAGGTATGTCTTCTATTACAATAGGAAGATTATGGCTCACTGTATAGCTGGAGTGAGTGAGAATATCATGTATAATGCAACATTTCAGACTGAAAAAGGAATTGCTAAACTGCAATAATCTATTGTTATTTTTGTTGGTTATAACTAGAGATGAGCGAGCACTAAAATGCTCGGGTACTCGGGACGAACTTTTCCCGATGCTCGAGTGCTCGTCTCGAATAACGAGCCCCATTGAAGTCAATGGGAGACTCGAGCATTTTTCAAGGGGACCAAGGCTCTGCACAGGGAAGCTTGGCCAAACACCTGGAAACCTCAGAAAATGATGGAAATACCACGGAAATGGACAGGAAACAGCAGGGGCAGCATGCATGGATGCCTCTGAGGCTGCTTAATCGCACCATTATGCCAAAATTATGGGCAACAGCATGGCCATGACAGAGTGACCGAATGAGGCTAGATAGCATCTAAAACATGCAATAATTGACCCTGACACTATAGGGGACGGCATGCAGAGGCAGCGGCAGCAGTGGCAGGCTAGAGAGTCTCATGGCGACATACCCTAAATGGACTCAGGTTTCACCAAAGGAGGTGAAATGATTTCCTATGTGAACAAAAGGTTGAAGGTATATTTAGTCGATAACACAGCATGGTGGCGACATAGTGACCAAGTTCCATAACGTATCTGGTGAAACACCCGAAAAATGAGCCTGACACAGCTCTTTTGATAAGGGGACGACATGTGGAGGCAGCCATGGAGACAACTTCCATGATTAAGAGCGACAGTATGGGGCATTCATATTGCGCTGCTATGATTGCAACTTCAGGTCTCCAGCATGGCGGCGACAGATGGGCCGAGTTCCACTATGTATCTGGTGAAACACCTGAAAATTCTGCCTGACACAGCTCGTGCTCCAGCGTCTGGGGTATAGAGAGTTGAAATGAGACATTGGTGGACGCTGTGGAGGATCGTGGAGGCAAAATGGACAGGAAACAGCAGGGGCAGCATGCATGGATGCCTCTGAGGCTGCCTAATCTTGGGATGGAGCTGGCGGTCCACCGCCAGGCGAGCTTTCGCCTGTCCAAGCCCCTGTCTCTCGGCTCCTCCCCACCCAAAATGGGCCTGGGGGCCAGAAGCGTTTACTTTGAAAAAATTATAATTTTCAAAGCAGGCCAGGTCATTCGAATATTTCACCTAGGAATAATGGAATAGCATAGTGGTTCTATTTTTAATTGTTTTTACGGAAATGGTTCCATGATTAAGAGCGACAGTATGGGGCATCCATATTGCGCTGCTATGATTGCAACTTCAGGTCTCCAGCATGGCGGCGACAGATGGGCCGCGTTCCACTATGTATCTGGTGAAACACCTGAAAATTCTGCCTGACACAGCTCGTTTGATAAGGGGACGATGTATGGAGGCAGTGAAGTAGTAGTAGATTAAAGGTGCTGCAGTTAAAACTATGTTAGTTGGATCTTGAGATGGAGTTGGCGCTCCTCTGCCAGGCGAGCTTTCGCCAATCCAAGCCCCTGTCTCTAGGCTACCCCCTAAACAGCACTTCTAAGAACCTTTTGTATAAGATCAAGTGTAGTAGCGTTCTTATAAGTTTAGGATATGGCGGGTGAGGGGAATGTAAACAGATGCGCAAGAAGCGCTGAAATAATATTGGTAAATGATAAAAGTTTGCCAGTATATTTTGTGGATTACACAGCAGGGTGGCGACAAAGTTAACAAGTTTGATGTGGAAGCCATGAAAACAACCCAAAATTCTGCCCGACACAGCTCGTTTGATAAGGGGACGATGTATGGAGGCAGTGAACTAGTAGTAGATTAAAGGTGCTGCAGTTAAAACTATGTTAGTTGGATCTTGAGATGAAGCTGGCGCTCCGCTGCCAGGCGAGCTTTCGCCAATCCAAGCCCCTGTCTCTAGGCTACTCCCCAAACAGCACTTCTAAGAACCTTTTGTATAAGATCAAGTGTAGTAGCGTTCTTATAAGTTTAGGATATGGCGGGTGGGGGGAATGTAAACAGATGCGCAAGAAGCGCTGAAATAATATTGGTAAATGATAAAAGTTTGCCAGTATATTTTGTGGATTACACAGCAGGGTGGCGACAAAGTTAACAAGTTTGTTGTGGAAGCCATGAAAACAACCCAAAATTCTGCCTGACACAGCTCGTTTGATAAGGGGACCATGTATGCCTACAGTTCATGCCAGTCGCTGCACTGGCTGCCAGTCTCCTTTCGAATACAGTTTAAAATAATAACCCTCATCCATAAAGCTCTGTATAATGCTGCACCCCCCTACCTCTCCTCTCTTATCTCAGTCTATCGCCCAACCCGTGCTCTTAGATCCGCCAGTGATCTCAGATTAACCTCTACCCTAGTGCGGACCTCCCACTCGCGTCTCCAAGACTTCTCTAGAGCTGCACCAATTCTATGGAATGCTCTGCCCCGGACTATCAGACTAATACCTAACCTCCAAAGTTTCAAACGTGCTCTTAAAACCCATTTCTTTAGGCAAGCCTATAACACTCATTAACTGCATGAAGTTTAAACTCTTCTACTAACCCGTCCTGTGTCGTCCTCCCATCTGTTATCCAGCAACCAACAGGCACCAGACTTCTCTGCAGTCCCATTGACCCTGGACCTGGTATATAAGATGACGGCTGAGTGGTTCAAGCGACAGCAATTCCATTTATTATATTTTGTTCTATTCCCTAAGAAGAATGGCTTGACCATTAAATATTCTTTTACCTCGTGTTACCCCATCATCTTCATAAACCGTAAGCTCTGGCGAGCAGGGACCTCACTCCTGTTGTTCCATACAAATGTTGTGCTCTGTTACATTACTTTTGTATTTGTTTCCTATGATTTGTAAAGCGCTACGGAATATGATGGCGCTATATAAATAAAGATTATTATTATTATTATTATGGAGGCAGTGAACTAGTAGTAGATTAAAGGTGCTGCAGTTAAAACTATGTTAGTTGGATCTTGGGATGGAGCTGGCGCTCCGCTTCCAGGCGAGCTTTCGCCAATCCAAGCCCCTGTCTCTAGGCTGCTCCCCAAACAGCACTTCTAAGAACCTTTTGTATAAGATCAAGTGTAGTAGCGTTCTTATAAGTTTGGGATATGGCGGGTGAGGGGAATGTAAACAGATGCGCAAGAAGCGCTGAAATAATATCGGTAAATGATAAAAGTTTGCCAGTATATTTTGTGGATTACACAGCAGGGTGGCGACAAAGTTAACAAGTTTGATGTGGAATGCCCTGTAATAGCTCTTGGGCGGTGTTCCTTTTATCGCCTAGGCTCAGCAGTTTGAGCACCGCCTGCTGTCGCTTAGCGACGGCACTGCTGCTGTGCCTAGAGCTACCGACTGATGGCGCCATGCCCACGGATGGTAATTCGGAGGAGGAGGAGGTGGAGGAGGGGTAAGAGGAGGAGGAGGTATAGTAGGCCTTTGAGACCTGGACCGAGGTAGGCCCCGCAATCCTCGGCGTTGGCAGTATATGACCAGCTTCAGGGTCAGACTCGGTCCCAGCCTCCACCAAGTTAACCCAATGTGCCGTCAGCGATATATAGTGGCCCTGCTCGGCAGCACTCGTCCACGTGTCCGTGGTCAGGTGGACCTTGTCAGAAACGGCGTTGGTCAGGGCACGGATGATGTTGTCTGACACGTGCTGGTGCAGGGCTGGGACGGCACATCGGGAAAAGTAGTGGCGGCTGGGGACCGAATACCGAGGGGCGGCCGCCGCCATGAGGTTGCGAAAGGCCTCGGTCTCTACTAGCCTATAGGGCAGCATCTCCAGGCTAAGCAATCTGGAGATGTGGACATTAAGGGCTTGGGCGTGCGGGTGGGTTGCACTATATTTCCGTTTCCACTCCAGCGTCTGGGGTATGGAGAGCTGAAAGCTGGTGGATGCTGTGGAGGATCGTGGAGGCGACGATGGGGTTTTTGTGCCAGGGTCCTGGGCAGGGGGCTGACTATCAGCTGACACAGGGGAAGGAGCAGTGGTGTGCACGGCCGGAGGTGAACGGGCTTGGTGCCACTGAGTGGGGTATTTAGCATTCATATGCCTGCGCATACTGGTGGTAGTTAAGCTAGTAGTGGTGGAACCCCTGCTGATCCTGGTTTGGCAAAGGTTGCACACCACAGTCCGTCGGTCAACCGGTGTTTCCTTAAAGAACCTCCAGACTTCTGAAAATCTAGCCCTCGCCGCGGGAGCCCTCGCCACGGGAGCTTCACTACGTGACACATTTGGCGCTGATGCACCTGCTCTGGTCCTCAACCCAGCTTGGGTCTGTCACCTCATCATCCTCCGATCCCTCAGTCTGCTCCCCCCTCGGACTTCCTGCCCTGACAACAACTTCACCACTGTCTGACAACCGTGTCTCCTCATCGTCCGGTCCGACACCTCTTTACACACTTCTTCCACTACGTCAAGAAGGTCATCATCACCCACAGACTGCGACTGGTGGAAAACCTGGGCATCGGAAAATTGCTCAGCAGCAACCGGACAAGTGGTTTGTGACTGTGGGAAGGGTCCAGAAAACAGTTCCTCAGAGTATGCCGGTTCAAATGCCAAATTTTCCTGGGAGGGGGCAGACTGGGGGGGGGGGGGGGAGGCTGAGGTGCAGGAGCTGGAGGAGTACCGATTTCGGTGACATGGGTGGACTGCGTGGAAGACTGACTGGTGGACAAATTGCTCGAAGCATTGTCGGCAATCCACGACATCACCTGTTCGCACTGTTCTGGCCTCAACAGTGCTCTACCAAGAGTCCCAGTAACTTCAGACATGAACCTAGGGAGTGTAGCTCTGCGGCGTTCCCCTGCTCCCTCATCAGCAGGTGGTGTCTCACCCCGCCCAGGACCACGGCCTCTGACCCCTGCAGTAGTTGGACGCCCACGTCCCCGCCCTCGTCCTCTACCCCTAGCCCTCGGGTTAAACATTTTGAAAATGAAAGTTATAACATTAATTTTTTTTTTACTTTTTTTTTGTTTTTTTGTGGGGTTTTTTTTTTGTGTTTTTTAGTTTTTAAAACCAAACGATGCTATCCTATTGCTATGGCTATTTTCTAGCCAAGTATGAAAGCACACTGCTATGCCAGATGAGATGACGCTGAGTTATGAAAAAATAAACGTAAAATAAAAAGTAAATGGCAGACTGTGCCTAATTGAAATCAAACCCCTAATAAATTTTCCCACTTTGGTGTTTGAGGTGGATATGTGTGTCACTAAGAGCTAAACACAACGGTAGCAAGTCCCCCTGCAAATTCCTCACAATATGGTACTAGCTGCAAATAAAAAAAAAAAAAAAAGTATAGCGTTATTGTAGCCCTAAGAAGGACTGTTGGGTTCTTGTAGAATCACTCCTGCCTAACACTATTCTAATTGAACAGCCTAACGCTTTCCCTGACCAGCAGCAGCTCTCTCCCTAGCGGCATCCAGACACAGAATGATGCGAGCAGCGCAGGCAGGGGCTAGTCTATCCCAGGGTCACCTGATCTGGCCAGCCAACCACTGCTATCGACGTGTAAGGGTACCACGTCATGCTGGGTGGAGTGCAGAGTCTCCTGGCTTGTGATTGGCTCTGTTTCTGGCCGCCAAAAAGCAAAACGGCGGGAGATGCCATTTTCTCGAGCGGGCGAAGTATTCGTCCGAGCAACGAGCAGTTTCGAGTACGCTAATGCTCGAACGAGCATCAAGCTCGGACGAGTATGTTCGCTCATCTCTAGTTATAACTTGTAACTCTTGGAGGGCCAAAAGTGGAAAGATTTAGACAGAGGCTGATTAGAAGTAATGCAGAAACCACTGAGACATGCCTGAAGCAAAGTCAATCAACTGTGTGAGAGACATGGGGGCAAATTTACTTACCCGGTCCATTCGCGTTCCAGCGGCGGCTTCTCCGCTCTGGATTCGGGTCCGGCCGGGATTTAATAAGGTAGTTCTTCCGCCGTCCACCAGGTGGCGCTGCTGCGCTGAAAGTAAACTCATCGCGCCGGAATGCACCGAGCTGGACCAGGTGAAGGTAAGCGGTCCTTATGCGACACATTTTCGGTTTTTAAATGCGGCGGTTTTTCCGAATACGTCGGGTTTTCGTTCGGCCACGCCCCCCGATTTCCGTCGCGCGCATGCCAGCGCCGATGCGCCACAATCCGATCGCGTGCGCCAAAATCCCGGGGCAATTTAAGTACAAGCGGCGCAAAACGGAAATATTCGGGTAACACGTCGGGAAAACGCGAATCGGGCCCTTAATAAATGACCCCCATTATCTTAGCATGTTACACGAGACTAGCACAGGTCTCTCCTCCGCCTCAAGGAGCGTCTCCAACTCCATTCTTTACCCTAAATGTCTTGCATAAGAGCGCAATGTGTGTGTTACACATTATAGCCAAACTTATCTCACCTCGGAGGAGTCTGCTTATTAGCGCGTCACTCAAAGGTTATCTTATGTCTATATTATTATTTATATATAGAGCACCATTATTTCCATTGTGCTGTACATTGGGTACATATTCATATACATTACATTAATATGAGAACAAATTCATGTACAAAATACAAAATCTACATAGATCAGGAACAGGTGAAAGGAGGACCATGTCTGTGAGGGCTCACAATCTATATGGGGGGGGGAGATGGAGGCACGAGGTGAGGGAGCAGAGCAGTTATTGTGCATTGTAGGCAACTAAACAGATGGATTTTCAGGTTATGTTTAGAAGGTAGGGGACAGTCTGATACATTTTGGTAGAGAGTTCTGCATGAGAACAGTCCTGAAGAAGGTTGTGAGAAGAGCAGATGGTAATAGAGTCCTGTAAGGAACAGAGATTACGTGTGGAACGGTATTGGCTGATTAGTTGAGAGATATATGGAGAGGGCAGGTTGTCAATGGCTTTGTGAGTCATGGTAGATATTTTATACTGAATTAATTGTGCAATGGGTAACCAGTGGAGAGACTGGAAGAGAGGAGAGAAAGAGGAGAAAAATGGAGAGATGGAATAGACAGGCAGCAGAGTTAAGGATGTATTGGAGGGGTGTTAGAGAGTTAGCTGGGAGACCGCAGAGAAGATTATTGGAGTTGTCTTAGCAGGAGATGATGAACTAGTGGACTAGCAATTTTTTAGACTCCGGGCTGAGGAGGGGTCAGATGTGAAAGATGATCTTGAGGTGGAAGCGACAGGTTGTAGTAAGGGCCTGGATGTGAGGCTTACAGGATAAGGCAAAGTCAAAGATTACTCCAAGATTACAGACTTTTAGGATGAGGGTGAGTGAGGAGCCATGAATTAAGGTCAGCTTGAAGGGGTGCGTTAGGTGGAAGAAGGATTTTGAGTATGTCTATAGTCATAATAGATTTCACTGCGCATAAATAGTAATCAAAAGTCCCATAATCACATAATGTCCTCCTTTGTTTTTTTTTTTGTTTTGTTTTTTTTTAACATTTTTATTGGCAAAAGTAGTCATATACAAAACAAATATACCAATATACACAATACATCATTACCAATCTACAAAGAGAAGGAAAAGCACCAGTTGCTTTCTATTATGGTGTACTATACAATCTACCTTCTGTGTTCAATTCACCTAGAGAGAAGTAGATGAAGAGGATATAAAAAAAAAACAAAAAGAAGATGAGAAGAGAAAAAGAAAAAAGAACAGAGAAAAGAAATAGAAGTTGACAGATATTCTATTACCACTAAGCAATTACATAATAATCTTTTCATAACCTGGCCAGGGGTTCCACAGGTCGTCTAGATTCTTTATATTTATAATATCTTGCTCCCACAGACATTGTTCCGTTCTCCATGTAGAATTAACTAGATATAACCTCATCTTTAGTTGGGGTAACTTCCGTCTTCCATTTTCTAATCAATGTAACTCTGGCAGCAGTCAATATTTTATTGATTACCCAGCTATATTCACCTATTTTGTTTTTGTCGAATTTCTTGTCATAATATTTAGTATTGCCAACTCAGATAATGTAAAAGGCTTTTTAATTACTAGTTCTATAATTTTGGCAACACCTTTGTTCTTAGAGATTTAGCATTTTACATAAATAAACTTCATACATATGGAAGGAATCACAGGGCGGGGGGGGGGGGGGGTGAAGAAGAGTCATGAAACTTTATTCTATCTTCAACATCTCAAAGGATTGGAACACCATTGTCTAATCTACCCTTCAGCTACTGCCAGCGACTGGAAGTCCTGTGCTGATGTACAGCACCTAATGTAGTGTCTCTTGAGTGACTTCGTGTGACTCTTCTCCGCCCCTGGCACTCCTTACAGGTCATTTTAATACAATAATCAAAGTAAAATGAAATGTATGCATAATAATGAAGCACATCAATGTCATACTGACACTGCCGTGCGTAGAATCATATGTTTCAGGTCTCTTTCACTTGAAAGCTTCAAGACTTTTTAATTTTTGTTAAAAACAAAGCAAAACTTAAAAAACATGGAGTTGATAAAAAAATTTGTAAAAATGTCAAGGAATAAGTTGCCATGGATCAGGAATATTTCAGATAAAATATATCACCATGATTTGTGCCTTTTGGAACAATGGAAGGTAAATTATGAAGCAGAATTTTCCTGCTGTCTCCAAATATACACACGGTAAAGAGACTTCCTACTCGTGCAGGCCAAGGGTGAGTCAAGAGAACAGGAAAGGGGGACACAAGAGAGTGATGAGGAGGAGGGGAGCAAGACAATGATCTGCCAAAAATAACTTTCCTTGAACATCACATAACTTTGTCCTATTTACTAGCTAGGATCCTAGGACAAACCCTAATATAGATTCTTAGGATTTCATCATTTCAGAATCAATATTTATAGAAACCATTTTTAAGAAACTATTTTTTACTTTATGACACTCAACCCTACCTGTTCAGATTAATCCACCAGATCAGATTAGTGAAGTCTGACACCTACTGACCAGCTGTTCACAGCAAGAGAAAACAGCACCATTCTCTGTGTAGTGGTAGTGATAGGTTATGACAGCTAAGTTTCCTTTCACCTGAATGAGAGGTATGCTGCAGTAACCCTGATTAGCCACTACACGTAGAATGGAGCTGTATTTCTGCCAATGTTTTTGTTTTGTTTCTTGCACCAGACTTTCATCAATAGTGGTGTCAATAGGTGAATCTACATAGATTTGATGTTGATGACCTCCCCTAACAAAAGGTCATTGATATGTATAACTAAAAAAAAAACCCTTAATAAAAAGGTCACAAATAGTCAAATTTCTTAGGGTGAATGAACTTGCTACGTTATCTTCTGTTGTATGTACCTGCAAACTGCAGCTCTCATCACTGTTCTTTTTCTCATCTTGCACAAATGGTTCTCCACTCAAAGAGAATATGTCACTGGGTTTTAACCCACTAAACTACTAGCCTCATTCTGTAGAGTATGAAATGTCCATTCTAGAATTCTCTCATATATGTGAAATCTCACCCGTTTACCTATAAAATAAAAACCTCCTCCAAAGTCAGGCAAATATGACTTACATGAGATGAGTCAAGTTTAGTGGTTATGTCACTTCAGAAGCCCCTATCTTAGGTTCTATGGGACCTAGTAAAACATCAAATGATGGTTATAAGCTACAGAACTGGATATTTATCTGCTGCTTGTATTTCCAACTATGTCTTTAGCATGTTTATAGCTACAATAGAACCAAAGATGGGGGTTCTGAAGTGACACTACTCCTGCAAACATTAAACTTGACTCATCTCCTGCGAAAAAGTGGTGAGAAGAAACATATTTACCTATTTTTGAAGAGGTAAACGGGTGAGATGTCTAGAAAAGGAATTGTAGAAAGGACATTTCATACTCTAATGAGCGTGCTAGTAGTTTTGTTGGGTGACAGGTTCTCTTTAAGACAAGCAGTTGATCATTGAGTATTTCTTTGCTGTGAGTTCTGGTGATCAGTTGCAATCTTTTTGGTGGTTCACTCTACAGGTGAAATAAAGTATTGAACATGATTAATTATTATTAATTAAGTGACTTCACTGATGTAACAAGTCCTCCATAGTATCTATTCATTTTTGCATTTTTTCAGTTTTAATTGCAGACATATTATACACATGTAATGCACATTTAAAGTGCAATTTTAAGAAACTTTATGATGTGTCATTCTACATTGCTGTTATTGTCTCTTTACGTGGACATTTATGCCAGATAGCATAAATGACTTATTTAATTTTGACTACCACGTAGCCATGCTATCTATAGCCAGCCCTGCCTCTACATTGCACAGAGCTGGCTACAACAGGATGTTGTCACATTGTCTACAGAAGAATGGACATCATAGTGCCGGGCTTGTTTGGATGGTAGGATTCCTGTAATTCCAACATCTTTCCTCTCTCTGGGAATTCTGTTTCTTTCATGTATGTATCTTTTGTTGTCTGTTCTATTTTGTATCGGACATAGAGGGGCCTATATGGGAAATTATGGAAAATTTGAATGATAAATGTAGACAGTGACAATTGTATACTAGTTTGTGAATATTCTCTTAAACCCTTCAGGATGAAGAAGATTTTGGGTTTAACATCATTTATACCAACTCCAACTCTGCATCTTTTAGTGCTATAAACCAACTTTGTTAATAAAGGAGAAACACTAAATAGGCATAATTGATGAAGATGCCCCAAAAGTTGGCACTCCTGAAATGAATACTTTATCAAAAGGGGGCATAAGATGGAGGAAAAACCAATACTACTGATAATTTAAAACACACATTTTATTGAAAAACAAATTACTAAAAATATTTCATGCAAATTAAATCAATCAAGATCACTGACCGCAAAAAGGACGCCTGGGATAGTGTGACATAATAATAATATAATAATAATCTTTATTTATATAGTGCCATCAAAATCATAAGGGACAAATACAACGGACAAATACAACTATATTACATTACAAAGAACAAACAGTCATATGGAACAATAGAAGTGAGGGCCCTGCTCACAAGAGCTTAGAGACTATGAGGATGAGGGGGTGACACAAGAGATTGTATAATGGTCCAGCCATTCTTTATAAGGGAAAAATATTGAATAAATAATTTCATAAATAAAAATTTTGCTGCTTGAACCAGCCATCAGCCACCATCTTATTTACAGGGTCCTAGGTGAAAAAGACTGCAGAGAAACCTAGAACTTGGTAAATATCTGCTGTTTGCCAAGTAACAGATAGGAGGAGGACATAGGATGGATTAGTAAAGGGAGAGTTGACATTTCATGCAGTTAGCGAGTGTGATAGGCTTGCCTAAAGAGATGGGTTTTAAGAGCACGTTTGAAGCTTTGGAGGGTGGGTATTAGTCAGAGTCCGGGGAAGAGTATTACAGAGAATTGGAGCAACTCGGGAGAAGTCCTGGAGACGTGCATGAGAGGTTCCAATTAAGGTAGAGGTTAATCTAATATCAATGGCAGATCGAAGAGCACGAGAAGGGCGATAGACTGAGATGAGAGAAGAGAGATGGGGAGGTGCAACATTATGCAGAGCTTTGTGGATGAGGGTTATTATTTTAAAGTGAATATGAAAGGAGACAGGCAGCCAGTGCAGTGATTGGCACAAACTGGAGGCATCCGTGTAGCGTTTGGTCTGAAAGACGAGCCTGGCTGCTGCATTAAGAATAGATTGTAGAGGAGAGAGTTTAGTGAGTAGAAGACCGATTAGTAGGGAGTTACAGTAGTCTAGCCGAGAGTGAATAAGTGCAACAATTAGCATTTTAGAAGTTTCAAATGTCAGAAACGGTTGGATTCTGGAGATGTTTCTGAGATGCATCCGGCAAGAGCGAGCAAGAGATTGAATGTATGGTGAAAAGGAGAGGTCAGAGTTCAGCACAACCCCAAGACAGCGGGCCTGCTGCCTCGGTGCTATAGTGATCCCACAGACCGAGATGGAGAGGTCGGGGTTAGGTTGGTTAATAGATGGTGGAAAGACAAGAAGTTCAGTCTTGGAAAGATTAAGTTTCAAGAAGAGAGAGGACATGATGTTAGAGACAGCAGAGAGACATTTGCTAGTGTTCTGGATTAAGGCAGGGGTGATGTTACGTGCAGAAGTATATAGCTGGGTGTCATCAGCATAAAGATGGAAACTGGAAACCAAATCTGCTGATGGGTTGTCCACTGGGGGCAGTATAGAGAGAGAAGAGAAGAGGACCTAGGACTGAGCCCTGAGTAACCCCAACACTGAGAGAAAGATGAGAAGAGAAAGATTCAGAAAAGGAGGCACTGAAGATGCGGTCAGAGAGATAGGAAGAACACCAAGGGAGTGCAGTGTCCTTTAGGCCAATGGAGTAAAGCATCCTGAGGAGGAGCTGGTGGTCCACAGTATCGAACACTGCCGATAGATCCAGGAGAATGAGGAGAGAATAGTCACCTTTGGTTTTTGCCGTGAGGAGATCATTGGAGACTTTAGAAAGAGCAGTTTCAGTGGAATACATAGAGCGGAAACCAGATTGCAGGGGGTCAAGGAGGGAGTTAGCGGGTTAGTCGAGAACAGACCAGGCGTTCCAGAAGTTTGGAGATGAAAGGGAGGTTAGAAACTGGTCTGTAGTTAGTAGCATTGGATGGGTCCAGCGAAGGTTTATTTAGTAAAGGGGTAACAACAGCATGCTTGAAAGAAGAGGGGGCGACACCAGAAGAGAAAAGTTGAAAATTTTAGTGAGGTGAGAAGTGACTGCTGGGGGGAGAGACTGTACGAGATGTGAGGGGATGGGGTCACTGATGCAGGTAGTGGGGTGAGCAGAGGAAAGGAGCCTGGACACTTCTTCCTCTGTGACTGGTTCAAAGGAAGAGAGTGAACAAGATAAGGTACCGGAGGGAAGGGGATTAGTGGGGTGAGTGGATTGAGCAATTATAATTTCATAGATTCAACACATAATTGGGTGGCATACACAATGATTATAAGTAATGCTATAAAAAAAACCTTCAAAAGTGCAATGTACAATGGAAATGTACAATGTACAATGAAAAAATATGGTGACGTCCACTGCTTCAGACACTGGACTGTAATTCTTGTACCATCTCAGCATGAATATCTGCAGGGGTGTAGTTGTTCTGTTATTGGTCATCTTCTGATTTACACTACTAAGGCATATCCATATATGTTTTAAATTATCAGTAGTATGGAATTTTTCAGCCTTTTTTGTAGTTTGGAATTTTTTCTCTAGCCCCTCTGATGCCAAGAAATTGCCTGTTTGGCAATTTAGGTGGGACATGGAAAACTCTGAGAATCAGTTAACTGTAGCAGTATCCATGACTCCATGAAGAGTGAAGTGCTGGACCATGAACAAGTAGAAAGGTTTTCAGGATCAGCTTGGTATATAATAATACTTTATCTCATTCATAACCCCTTCAGGTCTAAGCCATTTTAAACCATTAGGACCAGGCCTGATTTTTAAAATTTGCCTTGTTAGGAGGTTATAACTTTGTGACGCTTTAACATATCCAGGGGATTTTGAGATTGTTTTCTCGTCACACATTGTTCTCTAAAGTAATAGAAAAATTTTGATGATCTTTTGTGTTTAGTTATGAAAAAAATTTAGATTTGGCAAAAATTTCTAAAAATTATTCATTTTCAAAGATCTAAATTTTCTGCTTTTCAGGCAGATAGTCATAGCACCCAAGTAACTTTATAACTAACATTTCCTGATGTCTGCTTTATATCGGCACAGGGTCTTATGCATTCTTTCTCTTTTCTAGGTTGTTAGGAGGTTCAGAATTTTGGGTGCAATTTTTCTCATGTTTATGAAAATTGTCAAAACCCTTATTTAGAGACACCTGCTCAGCTTTATGTGACTTTGAGAGGCCTAAACAGCAGCAAAACCCCATAAATCATGCAATTTTAAAAACTATACCCCTCAATGTGTGAAAGATCAACTTTAAGAAGTGTGTTAACTCTTTTGATGCTTCACAGGGGTTAAAACAAGTTGGAGGTATAATTTACAAGCTGTAATTTTTTTAGGCAATATATTAATTTTGGACAAAAATTAAACTGTCACAAAGTATTAAATGACGAAAAACTCCCCAAAATTTGATTTGACCCAATTTCTTCCGAGTTTTTTTTTTTTTTAACTTTTTTTTAACTGTGTTATTTTGTCCCAGGGTGGGACATGAACAAGTGATCATTTGATCACTTGTTCATTGTAATATACTGCAATACTAATGTATGGCAGTATATTACAGTCAGCCTATGCATTCCGTGCACAGTGCACGATCCTAACAAGCTGCTACTATAGGCAGCCCTTGGGTCCTTATCGGAGCCGCGGGAGCAGGAGAGGACATTGCTGGAGCCAGGGGAAGTGAGAAGAGCGGAGCTCCGGAGGGAAGCTGAGGGGCAGGGGTGCGCCCATGATCCGAGACAGGGATTGCGGTAGCACCCGTGACAGTCAGATTTTAGGAGATGGATAACAAGACATATATATATATATATATATATATATATATATATATATATATATATATATATATATATATATATATATATATATATATATATATATATATATATACCGTATATACTCGTGTATAAGCCGAGATTTTCAGCACAAAAAATGTGCTGAAAAACCTCAGCTCGGCTTATACATGAGTCAACTAAAAAAAAAATTATAATACTCACCCTCCGGTGTCCGGATCCTCGGCGGCAGTGGCTCCGCTCCTCTCTTCTTTCTTCACTGGTGGCTCCCGGTCTCTTTGCTTACTTCGCTAGCCGACAGTCGCGTCCATGCGATCTACCGACAGGCGCACACAATGATGCGGCGCTGTCGCCGCTGATGACGTCATCGGCGGCGACACTGCCGCATCATAGTGTGCGCCCACCGGCAGATCGCATGGACGCGACTACCGGCTAGAGAAGTAAGCAAAGAAGAAAGAATCTGCCAGTGAAGAAAGAAGAGAGGAGCTGCCGCCGAGGTTCAGAAGCCGCCGCGAGGACCGGGAGCCACCGCCGAGGACCGGGAGCCGTGGCGAGCATCAAAGGCAAGTATCGTCGGAGGGTGAGTATTAAGTTTGTTTTTTTTATTCGCTTGGCATACTGGGGGCTGGCTGTATACTACATGGGGGCAGGCTGTATACTACATGGGGGCTGGCTGTATACTACATGGGGGCAGGCTCTATACTACATGGGGGCAGGCTGTATACTACATGGGGGCTGGCTGTATACTACATGGGGGCTGGCTGTATACTACATGGGGGCTGGCTGTATACTACATGGGGGCAGGCTGTATACTACATGGGGGCAGGCTGTATACTACATGGGGGCAGGCTCTATACTACATGGGGGCAGGCTGTATACTACATGGGGGCAGGCTCTATACTACATGGGGGCAGGCTGTATACTACATGGGGGCTGGCTGTATACTACATGGGGGCAGGCTCTATACTACATGGGGGCAGGCTGCATACTACATGGGGGCAGGCTGTATACTACATGGGGGCTGGCTGTATACTACATGGGGGCTGGCTGTATACTACATGGGGGCTGGCTGTATACTACATGGGGGCTGGCTGTATACTACTTGGGGCAGGCTGTATGCTACATGGGGCAGGCTGGCTGTATACCACAGGGGGCAGGCTGGCTGTACACTACAGGGGGCAGGCTGGCTGTACACTACAGGGGGCTGGCTGTACACTACAGGGGGCTGGCTGGCTGTATACTACACTCTCGGCTTATACTCGAGTCAATAGATTTTTCCAGTTTTTGGTGGTAAAATTAGGGGTCTCGGCTTATACTCAGGTTGGCTTATACTCGAGTATATACGGTATATATAAATAGGAGATAGATGAATTCAACCAAGGGGTATTAACCATTTCACGGCCCTGCATTTCTGGTTATTTTGTTGCGTTATTGACCAGAGCAATTTTTACAATTTTGACGTTTAAAAATAAAATCGAAAATACAGCAAAAAGCAGACAATTGCCCCATTTTCAAAATTGCATTAAAGCGTTTAAAGACATAGGCGCCTTCATGCAATTTTGATTCAAGCTGAAACATTTTATAAAAAATATTTAAAATTTGACTTTGATGGCAAAAAAAGGGAAGGTAAATATTTTCTATTTTGAACATCTCCTAAATGTAGTAGATAGACATGTGTTCAAAATGTCCCATATTGATATGTTCACATAAATAAATCTACATACTATCACTAAAACTGCAATAACTAGATATCTGCTTTTCAGCTACAAATTTTAAGACAGTCACAACCTGCAAAATATAGCAATAAAACAGAGTAAAAAGTAAAGGCGCCTTAATACCTGTAGAATTTTGAAAGCAGACAACCAGGCAACGCATTTGGCAATTGACATTCAAAATTTCCTCTAAAATATGTACAAATCCAGAATACTTACATGAAGAAAATATACTTTCCTAAAACCATAAGATTTGAGGAGATCATACAGACCCCACATGTGTATATTCACCAAAATATGCAGCAAAGGGAATGTTAAATCTACAGGGGACAACAAACTATTTGGCAGAAAATTGCTCACATAGCATCACACAGTTATATCATTGTATGCTCCCTTACACAATGGTAACCCAAATAAATAACTATATATCCATAAACCCCTCTAATGAGATAATAAAAGTCACGTTGAGATGTGCACCATTGTATTATCCGCACAACAGAACCCTCCGCGCTTCATAAGAATTTGAGTGAGAACGTCATAACATAGGTGTAAATAATGGAGGATGGTGGGAAATAAAAACTATTCCAGAACATGTGCGTGTTTTTGGGGTTACATGTAGCTTTATGGACACGCTCTGGTTTGCGGTGTTAATATGTATCAACATTAGCCAAAGAGGATCGAATGTTCATCATATCAGTTAATTTTCACAAAAAAACCAAACTATCACAAAATAAAAGGCAATAAGAGAAAAAAAGATAGTTCTGCATAGAGAAGGGTTGAAAACATGAATATTAGTTGATATTATCCCTTCTCAAAATGCAGTAACATATAAAGTGAATATTTCCATTATCTGTGAGGTGCAGCAGCTCCTGTGTGCAGTGATTTCTCCCTGTTGCCTAATGGCTATGAATCTAGAGGGGGTTACAATTCAGAGGGCTGTATCTCTTGCTCTCTGACACATAGAACCACACTTATTTTTTTCCTATGAAAGAAGAGAGTCTCCTCTTTTATATGAATCTAAATTTGTGTTTCTAATGTCAGGAAAAAGGAGATATTAACTGTTAAACTGCCGTTGGAAGTGATTTTTATATATAAAAATGGTACCTGATATTCTCACTTTAAACCTGAATATCTTTGGATCCATGGCACCTAGAAACACAATTCAAGATTCATTTGAAAGAAGAGATTCTCCACTTTCAATATCCCTTTGCCTACCCATAGTGCCGGCCCTGGTGGGGGGCACTGGCACTTGGGAACTGTGAGTGACACTGACTTGGCAACTGTGAAGGATGAGTCATGGCTAGAAGAAGCTAAAATGGTGGTCCTGGAGAAAAAGGAAACGAAAGATTCTCTTACCATAGATGTCAACCATGAGCTCACAATTCTGCGGCATCTCCCCTGTTCTGTGCCTCTCTGTTATCTACTTCTATGAGGGTGACCTACATAGAAGCAGTCTTTATAGTATATTACATTTATCCAGCATCAAATAAACCAGGTGCTATACAAGGCTGTTTGTCTCACTCTGCTTGGTGCTGTATCTGTGTAGTAATCTTGGTTCTGGTAACATATCTATGTAGTAATCTTGGTTCTAGTAACATACCTATGGAGTAATCTTGGTTTTGGTATCATATTTATGCAGTAAGCTTGGTTCCGGTGTTTTATCTATCTAGTAAGATTAGTTTTGTTACTGTCCTCATGCAAAATATTTATTTATCTTAAGAGTAGGGGGCGAAAAAGAGGCCAATTGATTAGAAAAAGGGGATTAAACATGAGATTAGATGGAGGCAGCAAGGATTGGGGAAGTAAAGGGCACTTATCTTAAATATTTACACAACCTAATACATACTAATGTTTTTTGGGCCCGTTTGCCAGCTGCTGAAAAAACGTCTAGCACACGGCTAGAGATGAGCGAACACTAAAATGCTCGGGTACTCGTTATTCGAGACGAACTTTTCCCGATGCTCGAGTGCTCGTCTCGAATAACGAACCCCATTGAAGTCAATGGGAGACTCGAGCATTTTTCAAGGGGACCAAGGCTCTGCACAGGGAAGCTTGGCCAAACACCTGGGAACCTCAGAAAAGGATGGAAACACCACGGAAATGGACAGGAAACAGCAGGGGCAGCATGCATGGATGCCTCTGAGGCTGCTTAATCGCACCATTATGCCGAAATTATGGGCAACAGCATGGCCATGACAGAGTGACAGAATGAAGCTAGATAGCATGTAAAACATCCAATAATTGACCCTGACACTATAGGGGACGGCATGCAGAGGCAGAGGCAGCGGCAGCAGGCTAGAGAGTGGCATGGCGACATACCCTAATTGGACTCAGGCTTCAAACCAATGGGTGTCAGAGAGGAACCAAAGGAGGTGAGCAAGAAGCGCTCAAATAATATCGGTACATGATAAAAGTTTGCCAGTATATTTTGTGGATTACACAGCAGGGTGGCGACAAAGTTAACATGGAAGCCATGAAAACAACCCAAAATTCTGCCTGACACAGCTCGTTTGATAAGGGGACCATGTATGCTTACAGTTCATGCCAGTCGCTGCACTGGCTGCCAGTCTCCTTTCGAATACAGTTTAAAATAATAATAACCCTCATCCATAAAGCTCTGTATAATGCTGCACCCCCCTACCTCTCCTCTCTTATCTCAGTCTATCGCCCAACCCGTGCTCTTAGATCCGCCAGTGATCTTAGATTAACCTCTACCCTAGTGCGGACCTCCCACTCGCGTCTCCAAGACTTCTCTAGAGCTGCACCAATTCTATGGAATGCTCTGCCCTGGACTATCAGACTAATACCTAACCTCCAAAGTTTCAAACGTGCTCTTAAAACCCATTTCTTTAGGCAAGCCTATAACACTCATTAACTGCATGAAGTTTTAACTCTTCTACTAACCCGTCCTGTGTCGTCCTCCCATCTGTTATCCAGCAACCAACAGGCACCAGACTTCTCTGCAGTCCCATTCACCCTGGACCTGGTATATAAGATGACGGCTGAGTGGTTCAAGCGACAGCAATTCCATTTATTATATTTTTTTCTATTCCCTAAGAAGAATGGCTTGACCATTAAATATTCTTTTACCTCGTGTTACCCCATCATCTTCATAAACCGTAAGCTCTGGCGAGCAGGGACCTCACTCCTGTTGTTCCATACAAATGTTGTGCTCTGTTACATTACATTTGTATTTGTTTCCTATGATTTGTAAAGCGCTACAGAATATGATGACGCTATATAAATAAAGATTATTATTATTATTATTATGGAGGCAGTGAACTAGTAGTAGATTAAAGGTGCTGCAACTATGTTAGTTGGATCTTGGGATGGAGCTGGCGCTCTGCAGCCAGGCGAGCTTTTGCCAATCCAAGCCCCTGTCTCTAGGCTACTCCCCAAACAGCACTTCTAAGAACCTTTTGTATAAGATCAAGTGTAGTAGCGTTCTTATAAGTTTAGGATATGGCGGGTGAGGGGAATGTAAACAGATGCGCAAGAAGCGCTGAAATAATATCCCTAAATGGTAAAAGTTTGCAAGTATATTTTGTGGATTACACAGCAGGGTGGCGACAAAGTTAACAACTTTGATGTGGAATGCCCTGTAATAGCTCTTGGGCGGTGTGCCTTTTATCGCCTAGGCTCAGCAGTTTCAGCACCGCCTGCTGTCGCTTAGCGACGGCACTGCTGCTGTGCCTAGAGCTACCGACTGATGGCGCCATGCCCACGGATGGTAATTCGGAGGAGGAGGAGGTGGAGGAGGGGTGGGAGGAGGTATAGTAGGCCTTTGAGACCTGGACCGAGGTAGGCCCCGCAATTCTCTGCGTCGGCAGTATATGACCAGCCCCAGGGTCAGACTCGGTCCCAGCCTGCACCAAGTTAAGTGTAGTAGCGTTCTTATAAGTTTGGGATATGGCGGGTGAGGGGAATGTAAACAGATGCGCAAGAAGCGCATGATGCGCATGGAGCTGGCGCTCCGCTGCCAGGCGAGCTTTCGCCAATTCAAGCCCCTGTCTCTAGGCTACTCCCCAAACAGCACTTCTAAGAACCTTTTGTATAAGATCAAGTGTAGTAGCGTTCTTATAAGTTTAGGATATGCCGGGTGAGGGGAATGTAAACAGATGCGCAAGAAGCGCATGATGCGCATGGAGCTGGCGCTCCGCTGCCAGGCGAGCTTTCGCCAATTCAAGCCCCTGTCTCTAGGCTACTCCCCAAACAGCACTTCTAAGAACCTTTTGTATAAGATCAAGTGTAGTAGCGTTCTTATAAGTTTAGGATATGCCGGGTGAGGGGAATGTAAACAGATGCGCAAGAAGCGCATGATGCGCATGGAGCTGGCGCTCCGCTGCCAGGCGAGCTTTCGCCAATTCAAGCCCCTGTCTCTAGGCTACTCCCCAAACAGCACTTCTAAGAACCTTTTGTATAAGATCAAGTGTAGTAGCGTTCTTATAAGTTTAGGATATGCCGGGTGAGGGGAATGTAAACAGATGCGCAAGAAGCGCTGAAATAATATCCCTAAATGGTAAAAGTTTGCCAGTATATTTTGTGGATAACACAGCAGGGTGGCGACAAAGTTAACAACTTTGATGTGGAATCCATGAAAACAACCCAAATTTCTGCCTGACACACCTCGTTTGATAAATGGACGACTTTTGGAGGTAGCAATGGAGACAACGTGTGGAGGCTGCTATGGAGACAATTTAATTTGGATAGTGCCTGTATGTGGCAGTCCCAAACATTTTTCAAACCAGAGGAGCAGGTAGGTGGCCCTCCAGTAAAATGGAATAGATTGAGTGCCTGTATGTGGCAGTCCCAAAAATGTTTCAAACCAGAGGAGCAGGTAGGTGGCCCTGCAGTAAAATGGAATAGATTGAGTGCCTGTATGTGGCAGTCCCAAAAATTTTTCAAACCAGAGGAGCAGGTAGGTGGCCCTGCAGTAAAATGGAATAGATTGAGTGCCTGTATGTGGCACTCACAAAAATTGTTTCAAACAGAGGACCGGGTAGGTGGCCCTCCAGAAAAATTAAATGCATGAAGTACTATAGCAAGAGCCAGTGGGCCCTGTCAAAAAATAGCCATTTTCCTCTGCTTTACTGTACAAAGAGGAGGAGAAGGAGGAAAATGAGGAGGAGGAGGAGTGGATCAATTATTCAGGTTGAGCTTCCTTCACCTGGTGGAGATTGGAAATTCTGAGAAATCCAGCCTTTATTCATTTTAATAAGCGTCAGCCTGTCAGTGCTGTCAGTCGACAGGCGTGTACGCTTATCGGTGATGATGCCACCAGCTGCACTGAAAACCCGCTCGGACAAGACGCTAGCGGCAGGGCAGGCAAGAACCTCCAAGGCGTACAGCGCCAGTTCGTGCCACACGTCCAGCTTTGAAACCCAGTAGTTGTAGGGAGCTGTGTGATCATTTAGGACGATGGTATGGTCAGCTACGTACTCCCTCACCATCTTTCTGTAAAGATCAGCCCTACTCTGCCGAGACTGGGGACAGGTGACAGTGTCTTGCTGGGGTGACATAAAGCTGGCAAAAGCCTTGTAAAGCGTACCCTTGCCAGTGCTGGACAAGCTGCCTGCTCGCCTACTCTCCCTCGCTACTTGTCCCGCAGAACTACGCACTCTGCCGCTAGCGCTGTCAGAAGGGAAATACTGTTTCAGCTTGTGCACCAGGGCCTGCTGGTATTCATGCATTCTCACACTCCTTTCCTCTGCAGGGATGAGAGTGGAAAGATTTTGCTTGTACCGTGGGTCCAGGAGAGTGAACACCCAGTAATCGGTGCTGGAATAAATTCTTTGAACGCGAGGGTCACGGGATAGGCAGCCTAGCATGAAATCTGCCATATGCGCCAGAGTACCAACGCGTAAGAATTCACTCCCCTCACTGGCCTGACTGTCCATTTCCTCCTCCTCCAACTCCTCCAACTCCTCTTCTTCTGCCCATACACGCTGAACAGTAAAGGACTCAACAATGGTCCCCTCTTGTGTCTCACCAACATTCTCCTCCTCTTCCTCCTCATCCTCCTCCACCTCCACCTCCTCCGATATGCGCTGAGAAACAGACCTGAGGGTGCTTTGGCTATCAACAAGGGAATATTCTTCCCCTGTCTCTTGTGACGAGCGCAAAGCTTCCGACTTCATGCTGACCAGAGAGTTTTTCAACAGGCCAAGCAGCGGGATGGTGAGGCTGATGATGGCGGCATCGCCACTGACCATCTGTGTTGACTCCTCAAAGTTACTCAGCACCTGACAGATATCAGACATCCACGTCCACTCCTCATTGTAGACTTGAGGAAGCTGACTGACCTGACTACCAGTTCTGGTGGAAGTTGACATCTGGCAGTCTACAATCGCTCTGCGCTGCTGGTAAACTCTGGATAACATGGTCAGTGTTGAATTCCACCTCGTGGGCACGTCGCACAACAGTCGGTGAGCGGGCAGTTGGAGGAGGCGCTGCGCTGCCCTGAGAGTGGCAGCATCTGGGCTGGACTTCCTGAAATGCGCACAGATGCGGCGCACCTTCGTGAGCAAATCAGACAGATTGGGGTATGTCTTGAGGAAACGCTGAACTATCAGATTTAACACATGGGCCAGGCATGGCACATGTGTCAGTCTGCCGAGTTGCAGAGCCGCCACCAGGTTACGGCCGTTGTCACACACAACCATTCCCGGCTTGAGGTTCAGCGGTGCCAGCCACAGATCAGTCTGCGCCGTGATGCCCTGTAATAGCTCTTGGGCGGTGTGCCTTTTGTCGCCTAGGCTCAGCAGTTTGAGCACCGCCTGCTGTCGCTTAGCGACGGCACTGCTGCTGTGCCTAGAGCTACCGACTGATGGCGCCGTGCCCACGGATGGTAGTTCGGAGGTGGAGGAGGGGTGGGAGGAGGAGGAGGCATAGTAGGCCTGAAACACCTGGACCGAGGTAGGCCCCGCAATCCTCGGCGTCGGCAGTATATGAGCAGCCCCAGTGTCAGACTCGGTCCCAGCCTCCACCAAGTTAACCCAATGTGCCGTCAGCGATATATAGTGGCCCTGCCCGGCAGCACTCGTCCACGTGTCCGTGGTCAGGTGGACCTTGTCAGAAACGGCGTTGGTCAGGGCACGGATGATGTTGTCTGACACGTGCTGGTGCAGGGCTGGGACGGCACATCGGGAAAAGTAGTGGCGGCTGGGGACCGAATACCGAGGGGCGGCCGCCGCCATGAGGTTGCGAAAGGCCTCGGTCTCTACTAGCCTATAGGGCAGCATCTCCAGGCTAAGCAATCTGGAGATGTGCACATTAAGGGCTTGGGCGTGCGGGTGGGTTGCACTATATTTGCGTTTCCGCTCCAGCGTCTGGGGTATGGAGAGCTGAACGCTGGTGGATGCTGTGGAGGATCGTGGAGGCGACGATGGGGTTTTTGTGGCAGGGTCCTGGGCAGGGGGCTGACTAGCAGCTGACACAGGGGAAGGAGCAGTGGTGTGCACGGCCGGAGGTGAACGGGCTTGTTGCCACTGAGTGGGGTGTTTAGCATTCATATGCCTGCGCATACTGGTGGTAGTTAAGCTAGTAGTGGTGGAACCCCTGCTGAGCCTGGTTTGGCAAATGTTGCACACCACAGTCCGTCGGTCATCCGGTGTTTCCTTAAAGAACCTCCAGACTTCTGAAGATCTAGCCCTCGCCGCAGGAGCCCTCGCCACGGGAGCTTCACTAGTTGACACATTTGGCGCTGATGCACCAGCTCTGGCCCTGCCTCTCCGTCTGGCCCCACCACTGCCTCTTCCAACCTGTTCTGGTCGAGGACTCTCCTCCGTCTCAGAAGCACTGTGTTCACCCGGCCTCTCAACCCAGCTTGGGTCTGTCACCTCATCATCCTCCGATCCCTCAGTCTGCTCCCCCCTCGGACTTCCTGCCCTGACAACAACTTCCCCACTGTCTGACAACCGTGTCTCCTCATCGTCGGACACCTCTTTACACACTTCCACTACGTCAAGAAGGTCATCATCACCCACAGACTGTGACTGTTGGAAAACCTGGGCATCGGAAAATTGCTCAGCAGCAACCGGACAAGTGGTTTGTGACTGTGGGAAGGGTCCAGAAAACAGTTCCTCAGAGTATGCCGGTTCAAATGCCAAATTTTCCTGGGAGGGGGCAGACTGGGGGGGAGGAGGCTGAGGTGCAGGAGCTGGAGGAGTGCCGATTTCGGTGACATGGGTGGACTGCGTGGAAGACTGACTGGTGGTGGACAAATTGCTCGAAGCATTGTCAGCAATCCACGACATCACCTGTTCGCACTGTTCTGGCCTCAACAGTGCTCTACCACGAGTCCCAGTAACTTCAGACATGAACCTAGGGAGTGTAGCTCTGCGGCGTTCCCCTGCTCCCTCATCAGCAGGTGGTGTCTCACCCCGCCCAGGACCACGGCCTCTGACCCCTGCAGTAGTTGGACGCCCACGTCCCCGCCCTCGTCCTCTACCCCTAGCCCTCGGGTTAAACATTTTTAAAATGAGAGTTATAACTTTATTTTTTTTTTTACTTTTTTTTGTTTTTTTTTGTGTTTTTTTTTTTTTTTTGTGTTTTTTTTTTTTTTTGAGTTTTTAAAACCAAACAATGCTATCCTATTGCTATGGCTATTTTCTAGCCAAGTATCAAAGCACACTACTATGCCAGATGAGATGACACTGAGTTAGTGCCTAATTGAAATCCAACCCCTACTAAATTTTCCCACTTCGGTCTTTGCTATGGATATGTGCGTCACTAAGCGCAGAACACAGCGGTCGCAAGTCTCACTACAAATTGCTCAGAATTGGCTAGTACATGCACTGCAGAAAGTACAGCCACCAGCAGATCAACCAGAAATCAAATATATAGAACGCTACTGTATGCGTAAGTAAGCTCTTTGTATTCTCCTATGGCTATTTTCTAGCCAAGTATCAAAGCACACTACTATGCCAGATGAGATGACACTGAGTTAGTGCCTAATTGAAATCCAACCCCTACTAAATTTTCCCACTTCGGTCTTTGCTATGGATATGTGCGTCACTAAGCGCAGAACACAGCGGTCGCAAGTCTCACTACAAATTGCTCAGAATTGGCTAGTACATGCACTGCAGAAAGTACAGCCACCAGCAGATCAACCAGAAATCAAATATATAGAACGCTACTGTATGCGTAAGTAAGCTCTTTGTATTCTCCTATGGCTATTTTCTAGCCAAGTATCAAAGCACACTACTATGCCAGATGAGATGACATTGAGTTAGTGCCTAATTGAAATCCAACCCCTACTAAATTTTCCCACTTCGGTCTTTGCTATGGATATGTGCGTCACTAAGCGCAGAACACAGCGGTCGCAAGTCTCACTACAAATTGCTCAGAATTGGCTAGTACATGCACTGCAGAAAGTACAGCCACCAGCAGATCAACCAGAAATCAAATATATAGAACGCTACTGTATGCGTAAGTAAGCTCTTTGTATTCTCCTATGGCTATTTTCTAGCCAAGTATCAAAGCACACTACTATGCCAGATGAGATGACACTGAGTTAGTGCCTAATTGAAATCCAACCCCTACTAAATTTTCCCACTTCGGTCTTTGCTATGGATATGTGCGTCACTAAGCGCAGAACACAGCGGTCGCAAGTCTCACTACAAATTGCTCAGAATTGGCTAGTACATGCACTGCAGAAAGTACAGCCACCAGCAGATCAACCAGAAATCAAATATATAGAACGCTACTGTATGCGTAAGTAAGCTCTTTGTATTCTCCTATGGCTATTTTCTAGCCAAGTATCAAAGCACACTACTATGCCAGATGAGATGACACTGAGTTAGTGCCTAATTGAAATCCAACCCCTACTAAATTTTCCCACTTCGGTCTTTGCTATGGATATGTGCGTCACTAAGCGCAGAACACAGCGGTCGCAAGTCTCACTACAAATTGCTCAGAATTGGCTAGTACATGCACTGCAGAAAGTACAGCCACCAGCAGATCAACCAGAAATCAAATATATAGAACGCTACTGTATGCGTAAGTAAGCTCTTTGTATTCTCCTATGGCTATTTTCTAGCCAAGTATCAAAGCACACTACTATGCCAGATGAGATGACACTGAGTTAGTGCCTAATTGAAATCCAACCCCTACTAAATTTTCCCACTTCGGTCTTTGCTATGGATATGTGCGTCACTAAGCGCAGAACACAGCGGTCGCAAGTCTCACTACAAATTGCTCAGAATTGGCTAGTACATGCACTGCAGAAAGTACAGCCACCAGCAGATCAACCAGAAATCAAATATATAGAACGCTACTGTATGCGTAAGTAAGCTCTTTGTATTCTCCTATGGCTATTTTCTAGCCAAGTATCAAAGCACACTACTATGCCAGATGAGATGACACTGAGTTAGTGCCTAATTGAAATCCAACCCCTACTAAATTTTCCCACTTCGGTCTTTGCTATGGATATGTGTGCCACTAAGAGCTAAACACAACGGTAGCAAGTCCCCCTGCTAATTCCTCACAAAATGGTACTAGATGCAAATTAAAATAAAAAAAGTAGAACGTTATTGTAGCCCTAAGAAGGGCTGTTGGGTTCTTTGAGAATCACTCCTGCCTAACAGTAAGCTAATAGAACACCCTAACGCTTTCCCTGACCAGCAGCAGCTCTCTCCCTAGCGGCATCCAGACACAGAATGATCCGAGCAGCGCGGGCAGCGGCTAGTCTATCCCAGGGTCACCTGATCTGGCCAGCCAACCACTGCTATCGACGTGTAAGGGTACCACGTCATGCTGGGTGGAGTGCAGAGTCTCCTGGCTTGTGATTGGCTCTGTTTCTGGCCGCCAAAAAGCAAAACGGCGGGAGCTGCCATTTTCTCGAGCGGGCGAAGTATTCGTCCGAGCAACGAGCAGTTTCGAGTACCCTAATGCTCGACCGAGCATCAAGCTCGGACGAGCATGTTCGCTCATCTCTACACACGGCCCCAAAAAACATTTGTATGTATACGGTTGTGTAAATATTTGAAGGGGCGTTACATGAATCAGCATAATCCATATGCAAATAAGTCAGTAAAATGTAAGCTAATATGTAATTGGTATTTATTTAAAATTTTGCTCCCCTTCGCAGAGAAATGCTATGGATATACACTGTAATGAAGAATTAAGTCCGTTAATTTCCTCTGCACGGAGAAGACACAGGACAGAAGATGGCCGCTGGTTGCATGTTCACATCACATGTCCTGCACCTGCCTGGGCAGGTCATGTGATCTTCACTAAGTTTGGCTGTAGCCAGTTGGTTTCAGTGCATCCAGTATGGCCAGTGTTTTGGTGATGTGCCATGATGGCAGTTACACATCATCACTACGGTAACAGAGCAGAACAATCTGTTACATCATTACTGGGGGCAGAATATAAGATGGAGGAGGAGTTACTAAGAACTAAAGGATCATGGAACTTATAGTTTTCAGTGGTGGCCATCTTGGTTATAACTTCACCTACCTTTACTTTTTGTGAATCATAAAATCAAACTATTTAAGCTCCATTTTGCGACTAATAACATTGAGTTTTGTTATATATATTTATTCATAGCATCATGGGTTTTTGTATCAGACGTTCATATAGAATATCCCTTTAAGCTAAATGCCCTTTTAGGGTTACTTCCCCAATTCTTGTAGCCTCCATTTAATCTTCTGTTTAATCCCCTTTTTTCGAATTAATTGGCCTCTTTTTTGCCCAATTCCTAATATTTTGCATGGGGACAGTAACAACCCATTACTTTCTATCAGTTCATACGCATGTTGGTGGATTCCACGGCTGGGGGCATGAGCCAAAAACACAAACCATAAAACAGAGGAGGTCCCATCGGTGTCATTTTTCTCAGCCTGTACAGTGTTTTTCCTTTGACGTTGTGGGTTGCAGTACAAAAGACTGAAATGGGAGGGGGGTAGAGCGTGATGCTTATGATGAGAGGTGAGATTAGGAATTTTGCCTGAAGGCCCAGAAGACTCTAGGTATGTCACTGCTCCTATAAGGAGTTGCTATACATGGTAACAAATTCAACCAAGTATATCAATGTGAAAACAATTGGTCAGAGCAGGTTGGACCCCTATATTCTGAAAATAGGGCTTTGGTGACTGGAGACAAGAGAGGGCGGATATACTTAATGGTTTTTTAGCTCCATTTAATAATTCCATTATTTATTTATGTTATATAATAGAAGAAAGAAATTTTGGAGTAGGTGGTGCTAGGGCAGGTAATGCATCCTGTAATATACTAGACTGGCTGAATGTAGACATGATCCAATCCAAGTTCAATAAAATAACATCCCAGAGTTCTTAGAAAACTCAGTTCTGTTATTGCTGTGCCGCTGTCTAAAATCTTCAGATATTCCCTAATGACTGGTGTGGCGCCAAGTGACTGGCGCAAGGCGAATGTGGTGCCAATATTTAAGAAACCTCTAGACCTTCCCCCAGCAATTAATGGCCTGAAAGCTTAACTGCACTTGTGGGGAAATATTGGAAGGGTTACTAATATTGGAAGGACTACATACAGGAGTATGTGGCATCAAATAGTTTAATAAGTGACAGCCAGCATGGGTTTCCTAAAGATAGAAGTTGTCAGACAAATCTGATCTGCTTCTATGAAGAGGTGAGCAGGTGCCTGGATGGAGGAGCTGCTCTTGATATTGTGTTCTTGGATTTTGCAAAGGCATTTGACACTGTCCCTCATAGACACCTGATAGGTAAAATAAGGTCTATTGGCTTGGTAGGAATCAGTTGCAATTGGATTGAAAACTGGCTGAAGGATCGTATCCAGAGAGTTGTGGTCAATGATTCCTACTCGGAATGGTCACCAGTTATGAGTGGTGTACCCCAGGGTTCTGTGCTTGGCCCACTACTATTTAATTTAATTTATTAATGATATAGAGGTAGTAACAAATAGCACTGTGTCTATTTTTGCAGATGACACCGAGCTGTGTAGTGTAACACAGTCTATGGAGGATGTTCATAGGCTGCTGGTTGACTTGGACAAACTGAATGTTTGGTCATCCACTAGGAAAATGAGGTTCAATGTAGATAAATATAAGGTTATGCACCTGGGGGCTAATAATCCACATGCAAAAATCGCGGGTCGATTGGTGCTGGCCATTCCAGGATATGGGTAAAGCCGGCCTCTCTCAGCATTCTTCCAGCTCTATGCCATTGAAAATGCATGTACCCTTATCTAGTGCCTAGTTAGTTGATTTCCCATTGTGACCCCAGTTCCGTGTTTGACTGTTCCGCCTGCCTGGATCTGTTGCTATGTCCCCAACTCTGATCCAGTGCTGCCCGTCCTGACCTCCTGCCTGTCCCTGACTATGATTTTGACTAACATTTGTGTACCTACCCTTGGCTGCCACCGCGGACAAAGTCGCACATGTGGAACAACCTGGTGGGACCACGCCGCTGCAAGTTTAACCTGCTTAGCGATGGGCTCTGGTGAAAACCGGGTGCCACTTAGATTCCGGTCCCAGGTGTCGGCTTACATCATCCTCCGCAGTGGTCCACTGGGTCCACTAACCCTGGAGCCTGACAATAAGATCTGGCCATGGACCCCGCCAAGGTTCTGCTACCTAAACTGATTGATCTTACCACCGTTGTGGTTCTGCAGTCCCAGCAGATTGCCACGCAAGGTGAACAGCTCGGATAAGTCACCACCATGCTGCAGCAGTTGATTGCCACTCAGCATCAGGGTCAGATTACTGCGGCTTCTCCTGCTACTCCGGTTTGCCTGCCTGCCACTGAACCTAGGCTGAGACTATCCATGCCTTCTAATTATGATGGGGATCCCAAGTTGTGCAGGGGCACACACAGTGCTCCCTGCACATTGAGCTTATGCTGACCTGGAATTCATCACAGAATGGTCTAAGCTGGCATTCATCATCAGCCTCCTCCCCAAGAAAGGCTACTCCTCTCTGGGACAGAAAAGACACAGTTACAGCTAACATCACCTCCTTCTTCCTGGACTGCTGAACCTGAATCAAGGGGACTCATCTGTTAGTGACTATGCAGTTGGTGACTAAACCCTGGCCTCTGAGCTAGCCTGGAACGATGCAGCCCTGACTGCGACCTTTAAAAAGGTGCTGTCTGTACATGACTTGCCATCTACTCTGAGCTAGGTGATGAGTGAACTCATCTCGCTGGCCACTCTGATTCATATCCAGTTTACAGAGAGCTCTGAGGAGCAACGTCTCGAACATGTGCAAGTCTGGGTTCAACGTTTGCCTCGCTTGGCTCCTGCCTTCCAAAGACTGCTTCAGTCACCCGGCGTTACAGCTGCAGAGGAACTGAAGCAGGGGGGCAGAGCTCGGCTGTCTTCTCAGGAACGTTCCAAGCGATGTCAAGAGAACCTCTGCCTTTACTGTGCCAGTCTGGTACACTTTCTTCAGGCCTGTTCACTCTGTCCTCAGTGTCTGGGAAATGCTCGCACCTAGGGTTCTTGGGAGAATCATCCCTAGGTGAGAAGAAAGCTTCTTCACAGTACCTTCCCGTTCTGCTCAGCTCAGGAACAGGTGCTCAGTTCCTGGATTCTGGCTTTGTGGATGCCTCTCTGGTCTCCTGGCATCACTTCCCTGTAGTTCACCTTGAGAAGCCTCTGGTCATCTCCTCGGTCAACAGCCAAATCCTCTCCAATCTGGTCCGGTACCGCACTGAACCTTTGTTACTGCAAGTCGGGGCATTACATAAGGAAAGACTGTCTTTCTATGTGCTACCTTGGTGCACGTCTTCCCTCCTGTTAGGTCTTCCTTGGTTGCAGCTCCACGCGCCTGTGTTTACTTGGAAGACGGGGAAGATTCTTCGTTGGGGACCAGATTGCCTATCTCGCTGCATGGTGGTTCCTCATCCAATACCAATCATGACCTCTTCTGTGGTCCCCAAGCTTCTGGAGGGTCTCCCAGCTTGCTATCAGGACTTTGAAGATGTCTTTTCGAAGAAGCAAGCCAAGACTTTGCCACCGCTTCATCCCTATGAGGGCCCTGTTGATCTGATATTGACTTGGGGACATTGCTCTCGTGTGGCTGGGAACGCAACGCTCTGTAGCCCTCATTTCCCATTTCTATTGGTGGCCTATCTGTGGAACAACCTGGTGTTACCATGCCGCAGCAAGTCCAACCCGCATTGCGAGAGGCTCTGGTGAAAACAGAGTGCCACATACATTCCGGTCCCAGGTGTCGGCTTACGTCATCGTCCACGGTGGTCCAGTGGGTACACTGCCCCTGGAGCCTGGCACAACATATGTCCTTGGTGGAGTAAATTTGGGAGAGTCACTTGTTCAGAAGGACCTGGGTGTACTAGTAGATCATAGATTAAATAACATCATGCAATGTCAATCAGCTGCCTTTAAAGCCAGCAAGATCTTGTCATGTATCAGAAGTGGTATAGACTCTCGGGTTTGGGATGTAATATTACCACTGTACAGGACATTGGTTCGGCCTTACCTGGAATATGCCGTCCAGTTCTGTGCACCAGTTCATAAAAACTGAACAGTCACAAAAATAAGGGGTGTTGAGGGTCTCAGTTATGAGGAAAGATTAAAAAACTACATTTATTTAGTCTAGAAAAGAGACGACTAAGAAGGGATATGATTGATAGCCCATACAAAAATATGGTGAAAATTTGTTCCAGATTAAATCATATCAAAAGAGAGGAGGCACTGTCTCTGTCTGGAGAAAACAAGGTTTAATCATTAGAGGCTACAGGGTTTTTTTTACTATGTGAACTGGCAATATGTGGAATAGCCTGCCTCAGATGCTGGTCACAGTAGGAACAGTAGAGAGCTTCAAGAAGGGTCTAGATGCCTTTTTACATGTAAATAACATTGACAGTTATGTTATGTTAGAATTGTTTCCCCTAAATCCCTTCCTCATCCAATCCCTTCCCTTCTTTGGTTGAACTTGATGGACATGTATTTTTTTTCAACCAAATAAACGAGGTAACTATGATTTGCAAATGTTTTACTAACCTTTTAGAGGCTGGTGGAAAAGTTTATTTTCAGTGTTTTCAGTAGTATGGTAGCTACATCCATGCTTTTTGTGTTATATTAAATTATAGCTGTAAAGTTATAATGATTCTACCAAATTATTATATGTGATTCTCCCTTTAAAAACAGAGTGATGCCTATTTTGGGCTGCTTGTCCTTTTCTCCTCAAAGTTATGGCATTTTCTGTTCTGAAAGTGTTTGACAAAAATCTTTCTCTACATTGAATAGGGCAGAGACTAATAATTGTCGGTCTATGCCCTCAAGCTTAGGCCAGTTAGCATGCCCACAGATGCCATGATGCCTTGTGTTCTCTCTCATATTAATTTCCTTTGTTGCCCGAAAGCGAGGTTATGGTGGCGCTACGTACAGATTCCACGCGGGGGTCCAATTTGTTAAAAGGATTCCGCTTTATTGATACAACTTGAGATGCGACGCGTTTCAGCCCTGGACTAGGGCTTTCATCAGGCATAAAACATAGTGAACACTGAACTCATTGGGGCACATTTACTTACCCGGCCCATTCGCGATCCAGCGGCGCGTTCTCTGCACAGGATTCGGGTCCGGCTGGGATTTAAGATGGTAGTTCCTCCGCCGTCCACCAGGTGGCGCTGCAGCGCCGAAAATAATCTTAACGCCCCGGAATGCACCATCCCATAGAAGGTGAAGGTGAGCGCTCCCCAAGCGACACATTTTCGGTTTTTAAATGCGGCGGTTTTTCTGAATACGTCGGGTTTTCGTTCGGCCACGCCCCCCTGATTTCTGTCGCGCGCATGCCGGCCCCGATGCGCCACAATCCGATCGCGTGCGCCAAAAACACGGGGCAATTCATGTACAAGCGGCGCAAATCGGAAATATTCGGGTAACACGTCGGGAAAACGCGAATCGGGCCCTTAGTAAATGACCCCCATTATATCTAATCCTTTGACCGGGAACCCGGAAGTACGTATACGGGATCACGTGAATTACCGGGGGTCAAAGTTAGAGTGTATTCCCCGTTTTTGTACGGGATTATAAAACAATACATTACATAGACTGTTGCAAATGAGAATCACTACAATATCATACATCAATGGATTGATTAAAATATATGCTACTAGTGTAAATATTAACAATAATAGAATAAATATTGTATAAATACATAAAAGCATAGAGAAATGAATATAAATGTAAGAAGTCCCACTCCTACGTATATAATAAAAATTGATAAAACTTGTTGTAAAACATTTTGTGTCTCCGGTGTATGCAAATGGAGTTGGGAACCGGGAACTATCTTAGCTCGTGTCCTACCTGGCCACTACGACTAGCGCAGAGGGTCAAAAAGGTAGGAACGCAAAACCAAATAGAAAGGACGGAACCGCTGGATGGCAGACCGCCGCAGGGGAAGAAAGAAGCGTCTATCCGAGGCACACTGGGACACCTTTGAGGTAAGTGATACCTCGTGTTTCTGTTGATTGCTTTGAACGGTGTGATTATGATCTCCAGTGGGAATGGACAGACAGGATCGCTGTTAGGAGAACAGGGGAGGACCTAAATGGATTCAATGACTTAATTTAGTCCCTGTGGATATAGCGTATTAAGCTTATATATCCAGTAAGACTCCCTTCGATTGAGGGTTTTAACACGATCCGGAGCGTTTTCTGGGATTCACTCAATCGGGGTGATTTTTATACATGAGAAGTTGCCTCCGTGTGACAGGGTAATATGTTTAGAGAGGCTTTGCTTCAAAAAAACAATTTTGGTTTTATGTCTGTGCCCGTTTGTTCTCATTCTTAGTGATTGGATTGTGCGACCAACGTATTGTTGGCCGCACGAGCAATCAGCCAGGTATATCACGAAACTGGATGAACAGGAAAGAGCATTTTTGATTCTAAATGTCTCACCGGTGTTTTTGGAGGTAAATCAAAAATGCTCTTTCCTGTTCATCCAGTTTCGTGATATACCTGGCTGATTGCTCGTGCGGCCAACAATACGTTGGTCGCACAATCCAGTCACTAAGAATGAGAACAAACGGGCACAGACATAAAACCAAAATTGTTTTTTTGAAGCAAAGCCTCTCTAAACATATTACCCTGTCACACGGAGGCGACTTCTCGTGTATAAAAATCACCCAGTTTGAGCAAATCCCAGAAAACGCTCCGGATCGTGTTAAAACCCTCAATCGAAGGGAGTCTTACTGGATATATAAGCTTAATACGCTATATCCACAGGGACTAAATGAAGTCATCGAATCCATTTAGGTCCTCCCCTGTTCTCCTAACAGCGATCCTGTCTGTCCATTCCCCCTCGAGATCATAATCACACCGTTCAAAGCAATCAACAGAAACACGAGGTATCACTTACCTCAAAGGTGTCCCAGTCTGCCTCGGATAGACGCTTCTTTCTTCCCCTGCGGCGGTCTGCCATCCAGCGGTTCCGTCCTTTCTATTTGGTTTTGCGTTCCTACCTTTTTGACCCTCTGCGCTAGTCGTAGTGGCCAGGTAGGACACGAGCTAAGATAGTTCCCGGTTCCCAACTCCATTTGCATACACCGGAGACACAAAATGTTTTACAACAAGTTTTATCAATTTTTATTATATACGTAGGAGTGGGACTTCTTACATTTATATTCATTTCTCTATGCTTTTATGTATTTATACAATATTTATTCTATTATTGTTAATATTTACACTAGTAGCATATATTTTAATCAATCCATTGATGTATGATATTGTAGTGATTCTCATTTGCAACAGTCTATGTAATGTATTGTTTTATAATCCCGTACAAAAACGGGGAATACACTCTAACTTTGACCCCCGGTAATTCACGTGATCCCGTATACGTACTTCCGGGTTCCCGGTCAAAGGATTAGATATAATGAGTTCAGTTTTATGCCTGATGAAAGCCCTAGTCCAGGGCTGAAACGCGTCGCATCTCAAGTTGTATCAATAAAGCGGAATCCTTTTAACAAATTAGACCCCCGCGTGGAATCTGTACGTAGCGCCACCATAACCTCGCTTTCGGGCAACAAAGGATATTCATACACCGTTCCTGGATCCTGGTCCATCAGTGAACGTGGAGATTCGAGGTCGGCGGCTATGTTCTTCTACATGCTCATATCATCTAAACTAAGGTGAGAGTTGTTCCTTCCACTCCTACCTTTGAGCCTAACTTTATCACACGATTGTTGCGCCTTTCTCTCCTTTGTTTTCCCACTTGGGTACCGGGGACTCTTTCCCCACTACCTTGATCCCAGGACAAATCATCTCTCATATTAATTTAGCATTAAATATATGTAGTTTCTCACAAGTAAATCCACTGAGCACTACACAGTGCACAAACACAAGCTTACATCAAACGGAGGAGAAGGGAACATTGTAATAATTGGTAGAAATAATTAGTAAACCAGTAACATGCAGTCTATAGCCTGTGCTGTGTGAGCACTAAATGTTAATAGCTTATCTGCACATAGCTTATAGTGCCGACGACAGGGTGGGGGAGGGGACCAGCACGAGGTGCAGAAAGAGACAGATACAGTTCTGTAGATTCACAGACTGGGATAGAGGCACTTATTGAGAACGGCAGAGATATTGTACCTCACTATTCTGTGCAGGAGACATCTGTATCTACAGTTCTGAACACATCCAGCTCTGCTTCATACACAGAGAGCGCTCTGTCACAGGACCTCCTCCACAAGGATAATAGGTAGAGTTGTTCTACATACCAAGAGCTATTGATTTGTGGTTCTACACCAACTTTACTACAGCTGGGAAAGATTTTTGTAAAGTAGCTTCAGAACAGAAAATGCTGAAAGAAAAGTGTGAGCAGCACATTATAGGCATTTTTCTCTTTGTTATAAAAGGAGGAATCACATTTGACAATTTATTTAAAATTCTTATGACATTGGAGTTGCACTTTAAGCATACATAATAAAAAAAAGTGTCAGGATTCAGGGGTAGTGGACCCATTGTACCGCCGCGAGCGATGATGTAAGCCGACACCTGGGAGTCTAAGTGGCATCCGGTTTTCACCAGAGCCCGCTGTAACATGGTACCACCAGGTTGCTCCACAGGCATGACTTTGCTCGGGGTTGGCGGCCAAGTGGAGGTACAGAAATGTGAGGCAGAATCGTAGTTGGGGACAGACAGGAGGTCAGGACAGGCAGCATGGGCTCAAAGTTAATGGCAGAGCAGAAGGTCAGGGCTGGCAGCAGAGGAACTGGGATCACTACGGGAAGCGTAGCATAAATGCACAGGGAATCAAATACAGCTTTTCAGTAAGGCATGAGACACAAAGATCCAGCAGAGGACGCAGGAAGGGGCCGGGAATTTAATTGGGATAGGGGACCGCCGCTGGAGCCAGGGAAGGTAAGCGCTGCTGCTGACGTGGAGGGGCACAGAGGGGAACACGGGTGCTCCATACTTAAAGAAATTATATCATAGTGCCTAGGAAGCTAAGATTATAATCTGTGTTCCACATTATAAAAACAGAATTTGGAAAATACCCCCCCCCCCCCCTAGAGAAATACCATTTACCTTTTTGGATACATGAACTAAAAGTTGAGAATGTGGCTCATGATAAACACATGTAACATCCCCCACTGGGGCCTAGCGATAGCTGGGGCCCAGAATACCGGAGTGGCTGGTGGTTGCGGCCTAGGCACGCTAGTGTCACAGTGCTTGGTATGGGGACTGGAGGGCTGTCGCAGAGTCTGGCAGGTCTCCAGCAGGTGGTGTTGGCAAGAAATGATATGAAGGGAGAGGCTGTGGTACTGGTTCTCTTTGGGGAAACCCTTAGAGTCTGTAATGTGTGTCCCTGGTAGATAGATGGGGCGCCCTTGGTGGTGATACAGTTGTAGCAGGGACCAGACATAGGCAATGTTGTGCATAAAAGTAACTTACAGTTCTTTATTCAACCAACGGTAACAACACGCCAAACGATTCGGTACAAATGCAGTACTGGAGTGATTTTGGAGAGGAACCTCAGGAGTTGTCTCACCAGCCTGGATGCAGGGGCAGGCTGGGGTGTAGCTGTGTCCAATGCTGGAAGCTGCAGCTTTGTCCTGTTTGTCCTGTGTCACTCTGTCTGTAATAGCTGAGCTGAGGCCTAGGAGGCCTGTGAGCAGAGCATGTGCTCTGAGCTCCTCCTGTGTTGAGAGCTGGGTCTGAAGAGATCTGCTCTCTCTGAAGTTTCTAGAACTCTCTCTGAGCTCTGACTAACTAACTCCTCCCCTGACTAAGGGTTTAGTTACTCCCTTGTCAGGTGGTCTCTTCCTCCAATCACACTCCAGTTATAAATAGTGGAACTGTAACGTCCGTGCCTAACTTCGCACTATCCGCAGTTTGCGGAATAGATGGACGTTTATTTGTGTGTGTGAACTGTGTCTTACTGCATGTGTTTGGATTAACTGAGCCACACCCTGCTCCTTGCATTTTAGTTCTGCCCAGCAAGGGTTACTAGCTTGATGGACAGTTCCTCCAGTGTGCTGCTGGAGGCGTGTCCGGGATCGGCTTTTATATACCTGCCTGCTCCCATCTTACCTTGCCGGTTATTTTTAGTTTGACCTGTGTTTATACCCGTTTGTTCTTGACCTGTCTCTGCTTGTCCGTCTGTATCTGTATTTGAGTCTGACCTGTGTATATCTGTTTGATCTTGACCTGACCTGTTTATAATCCGTTTGATCTTGACTTGACCTGTGTATATCCTGCCTGTACCTGTATCTGACCTATGAACCTGTTTGATCTTGACCTGACCTGTGTATATCCTGCCTGTACCTGTACCTGTATCTGGCCTGTGATTATCTGCCTGTACCTGTATCTGACCTATGAACCCGTTTGATCTTGACCTGTCCTGTGTATATCCTGCCTGTGTCTGTATCTGATCTGTGAACCCGTTTGATCTTGACCAGACCTGTGTATATCCTGCCTGTACCTGTACCTGGATCTGACCTGTGATTATCTGCCTGTAGACCTGTATATATCTATTGTTTTGTCCCTGTCTCAGTCCAGTGTTTGTATTCTGTGTACCAGTGTGAACACTGGTCTATTCCTGTATTCCGGTTACCTGTTCAGTCTTGTTGGTTTCTGTGCGCCAGTGTGAACACTGGTCTATACCTGTGTTTCCGTTACCTGTCCGCTCCACCATCCAGCAGCTGCCAGAAGTAAGTGTCCCCTGTCCTGTTGTAGAGTCACTCAGGGACCGTCAGTTAGGTTCCTGATAGTGGGTTCGCCCTTATCAGGGAGGTTTATCTGCTTTAGGCAGGGCCTTAGCCCGCAGGGACATCGCAGGGTGAGTTCGCCATCACTTACGTAGTCTGACAGCTAGCGCCAAGTCTGGTTGTGGTTGCGCGTTTGCTGGACAGGTGCTGACAGGAACATCATTGGATAATGACATAACATTGCTTTAACCCATGCCTATCCAGGCAGAATCTACCGCTGCTCAATTATCTCTATATATGTATTGCATAGAAAAAGGGCTTATTCGCAATTCCTCTGCCATGCACATTGGCAGGGACGTTGCACACACCTTTGGGTTGAATGTGTGTCTATTCTCGCTTGGACAGTTGTAGTTTTTATATTGTGGCCAATACTGTACTGATGGTGTACAAGTAGGGTTCACTGTGCCCACCATATTGGCTATTTCTGCCCTCCAAGATGTTAGGGTTTCTGTGTCCAATGCTATATTGCATAGTGTGTCCTCATAGTAATTGCTCTGGCCGTTGTCTCGGTTGTTTTTTATGATAGAGGTGGGTCTAATTTTACATACTAAACAAGTATTATAGCAATTGATAACTGCTAATTGTTAAACATTTTTACAATCTGAGATTTCACTGGGGAAGGATGCACTTAAATTGCATAATAATAAAAGGTCACATAATTATTATTAAAGGAAAAACTGTGAGTCAGGATATTATCCAAAGGAAAGTACTTGTTGTTGAGCTTTATAAGCTTCACTTATTTTCTGGCATGCTCAGTTGTGAAAGCTGGGTGGGTAGACTGTACATAGGCCAGTTATTGCAGGATCCAAGTCCCAATGCCCGAGGAGCCCAAGCTATCACACAAGGTGCCATCTCTAGCAGAAATAAAAGCAACACACCTTGCTGTGTTGTAACCTACCTTTGCTTCCCTCCTGTCATCTCTGTGAGGAGTGAAATGCTGAGTAATCTCATCTACCCGAGGGGAGGGGGGTATGTGTGGTGTTCTTCTGTAAAAAATAAAGCATGAATGTAACCTTGTTGTTGGCAAGGAACCTGCTACTACTCCAAAAGATAAAACGGAATAGTGTACATAGCTGGAATCTTTCCTCCTTTTAAAGTAAACTTTTTATATACCAGTATATATAAAAGATAGAGCTGCTTTGGCATCTGGATGGTATTCTGTCCATTGAGGACATTACAGTTCTTAGTGTGGATAGCTCCGCTTATCTCAAGAGTAAAATAAGGTTATTGTATCAAGTCACATACTTGGCATAAGAAAAACAAAATGAGTCTTTGAGGAGTGAGACTAGTTTTATTTTGAGCATGGGTTATTTATTATAACATTTTAGAAATGCATCAGAAGACAGATATTCAGTGTTTATACACTCCACACCTTGCCATCTGGCATCACCCTCAGGCAGTTATACACACTGAGTAGGACTGGCCCACCATTGTGCCAGTGAAAGCACCTGTGGGCCCAAATCCCCTGCTGCAGCTAACTCCACCCACTGCTGCCTGTGTCAGGACTTCAACTCTGTGTCCTGAGAGAACACAGATAGAGTTGAATAACATGCTGAAGCAGTGCTATTAGCTCTCTGCATCATCACTGTTCCCGTTCTGCAGCTATGTGACCGGCCCATGTGATGATGTCATTACGTCTCTCCAGCTGCAGCAGGAGAGGGAGATGAGAAAAGGAGAGCTGCTGGGGAACGGGGACAGGTGAGTATGTGGTGTTTATTTTTTTAATTAGCTTTAAACAAGGAAAAGGGGATAAATGAGGCATCACAATTTGGGCTGGTACGAGAGGGGGTCACAGTATGAGGGAGAGATGAGAGGGACCACAATATGCAGGGTTGATGAGAGAGGGAGATGAGGGATAAAATTTTAGGGGGAGATGAGAGTGGCCACAATATGAAGGTGAGATGAGAGGGGCCACAAAATGAGGGGTGATGAGAGGGGCCACAATATGAGGAGGAAATGAGAGGGGGGATGAGGGGCCAAAATATGAGGGGTAGTTGAGAGGGGCCACAATAATAGGGGGAGATGATAGGCGCCACAACATAAGGAGGAAATGAGCTACCACAATATAAGAGGGATATGAGAAGGGCCACACTATGAGTTGAGATGAGGGGCCACAATAGGAGCTGGAAGAGGCGCTGATTGCTTTCAATAGTACCTAATTCTGGACCTTCCATCCATGTTCACAAGAGTGAATTGAATTTAAAATTCATTTCAGGCGCATCTAGAATATCTTCTCTACTTCTCTGTGAATACAATAGTCCATGAAAGGCCAAACAGTACCATAAACAATATATACAGTATAATATATATATATATATATATATATATATATATACATTATAATATATAATATATTTATGTCACTTGATTGAACCATAAGATATTTATGTCCCTGGTTTATCATGTCTGATTTTGATAGCTCACCTTTAACCCCTTCCCGACACGCGCCGTTGCATGGAGAGGGCTCGCGGGCCAAACCCTCCCCATAGCTGGTAAGTCTTTGCTTCATATTGCAGCAAAGGCTTAACGGTAACACCCGCGATCAGTGGTAGCACATTCTTCCAAAGACCCGAGGCTGTTCCATTTTAACCCATTTATTACAATGTGCTACTTGTACATTGTAATGAATGAGGAGGAAAATCCCCATATACTGCCATACTGTAGTATGGCAGTATATGATAGGATCGATCAGACAACCTAGGGTTAAAGTAGCCTAGGTAGTCTGAAAAACATTAAAAGTAAAAATTAAAAAAAAAATTATAATAAAAAACCTAAAAATTCAAATCAGCCCCCTTTCCCTAGACCTGATATAAATATTAATAAACCATAAAAAATATTAACACATTAGGTATCGCCGCATCCAAAAATTCCTGATCTATCAAAATATAATAACGTTTTATCACTGCGTTTAAACCCGTAATGGAAAAGTTGCATGGTCGCACATTCCTAAAAATGATAGAAATGAAAACGCAATAAAAAAATGACACTACCAACAGCTCCGTACACCAAAGTATGAAAAAGTTATTGGCACCAGAAGATGGCAAAATAAAAAAAAATATTTTTGTACAGAAGGTTTTAATTTTTGTAAATGTATGAAAACATTATAATCCTATACAAATTTGGTATCCCCGTAATCATACCCAAAGAATAAAGTAGACTTGTCAAATCCAAGCCCACAAGAAAATGGCGTAAGTGCGTTTTCACCATTTTCACTGTGTTTGAAATTTATTTCCCGCTTCCTAGTACACGGCATGGAATATTCAATACCTTCACTATGAAGTACAATTTGTTACGCAGAAAATAAGCTGTCACAGAGCTCTTTATGTGGAAAAATAAAAAAGTTATAGATTTTTGAAGGTGGTGAGTGAAAAATGGAAGTGAAAAAACTAAAAAGGGCCAGGTCGTTAAGGGGTTAAAGAGATGCGGTAAGGATTTTTGATATTTTATGCAATAGCCACTATAAACACTATAAAATTCCACCAAAATAATCTGTAGCATAATGAGAAATTTCGAGTGATCTGACCCATTACTTGAATTAATATATCCTGCCACAGTACTGATACATTTTTACCATTGATAAAGAGGATAAATAGAAGAAATGTTAGGTTTGGAGAGCAATCCCCTATACAGTACATCCTGCAAAGAATACAAAAATCTCTCCCCAAAAAAATCTATTGAAAAGTCATCTTCCCGAAAACAATGACCGACAGTAGCCGTGGTGTCACCAGCCTGAAATGTAAAAAAAACAAAGAACATGAGCTTATTCTTCAGAGAGGAAGTTTTGACTGTGCAGTTGGAGATTCCTGATTAGGGCCTGATGACATACTCAGTGCTGAGGACTCTGCTATTGGTGAGGTGAGAGCAGGCTATGCTCAGTGTCTGATCTCAGCCCTGCCCTGAGCCTGGAAACAAGATACATTTCATGTCAGGCAGCTCTCAACTCCACACCCCTGGCTTGAACTCCCACTCCTGTTCCTCATCCCTGAGCCAGGAGCAGCTCCTGGCTGAAAACACGTGGATCCTCCTCAGACACTCGCTGGATTACACTGTCCGCTTGTTATTATTGCTTCAGCCCTATTGATTCTTTTATACATGACTTCTTTTCAAATTTGGGCATTTTTGTATTTCTTTAAATCTAAGTTGGTTCACACACAGGATTATTGTATGGATTGGAAGAAGAAAACTTTTGGAGGAAATTTTGGAATTGCCAGGATGCTACAGTGCAGCTAATGGTATTTGCAGTGCTGGTCAAGCAGTGCACCCTGTGCTCAGACAAGCTGGGACTGCCTGTCTGTGATTGACAGCAAATATGAAGCACTATCCCTGACAGATTTGGAGGAGCTGCTTCAGCTTGAAACGTGTGAGGTAATGTGAATTATATTTACATGTGTATGTGGGATGATCAACTCTTATTACCTGTGCCAGCAGAGAATCCTTGAATAATCATGTGCTATATGGGTAACGTTGTGAATTTCCCCACTGTGGGACTAGTAAAGGATTATCTTATCTTATAAAAAAATTCAAAACACTGTGCAAGTATCTGTAGAGTTTAGAGTTTACTTAGAAGTAATCAAAGAACAGATAATACATGTGTCATTGTCCATGTATTGATGTTGAAGCCGCTTCCGTTAAGGTCAGCATTCCTACATGTAATAAATACCCGCATTATTTTTAGGGTTGTGAATCTATACTGTTGCTCTTATGAACTGAAGTTTTTATTCCTTAAGTAGCCCGTGTAATGCTTTGCTTGAAATCTCACAAAACAGTCAATGAGATGTGTATTGTGTGAAGTGTTCGACATGACTCCAATCCTATTACTTGTATGGCATCTAACCAGGACCATTTCCAATTAAAAAAAAAAAACATCAAAGTTGTTGGAAGGTGCTACAGTAAATGTCAAAATAAGTGCCAATACCGTACAAGTGCCATCACCAAAGGCACATAAACATGTGGTATTATGTTTATAATTAGGTCATGATTTTTTTTTTTAAATGAGACTATAATTACTATAAATATATTATAATGTTTAATAATTAAAGAAGGTAAGAAAAGCTCAACAAAGTACCGTAAGTATATCATACTTATAAAGCAAGTATTTGTACTGTAAATCATTAGCTATGGTGAGTTTTTCATCAAAGTCGCAAACTTCAATTTCAAAATCAACAATAAAGCAGAACATGTCACAAGTTATAAATGACATCATCTGTTTTATTCTGGTCAGCACATAGTGATGGGAACCTGGCCTGTTAACCTGAGTGCACTATTAGTTTGAGTAATGGGAAAATTGTCATTGTAAATGAAAAGTAGTTGCTAGGAACTTTAATCTGCTTAAAGCCAATGCAATCTCAGTGTGGGGTATCCTCCAAAATCCATGTGCTACTTCAGTGTCTACACCCCATACCGGCTCCACATCATACTTTACTTTTCACAACACTTAGAATGGAAAGTTCAAGAGTTATGGACGTAAAAACCTTCTTAGCTTATTGTATATGGAAACTCTGGAGAGGAGCGCTATTGTTTTTTTTTTTTATAAAGTATACTAAGATTGACTCTCTAAAACAACAAATAAAGAGGGTGCAGAAAAAGTTCTGAAGATTTATGGTCTCAAGTCAAGATAGATAGCTCTTTCAATGAACTTTTCCAGATGCCCATTCATCTATCCATCGAAAGGATGCAGAAGTTCAAGTAGTAAATAATTGGGGCATTGGTTGACCAGTTCCTGAGATCAGCCTAGAGGTCACCTATAAAACAATGTGAAGAATGCTTGTGGAGTGGGCAAAAGTAGTGTTTTTTTTAAAATGCTTTTTTTTTTGCAGAAATGTAACCTTGAAAACAGGAACAGAGAGGGAAATCCAGTAACATTGTTGATCCTTTTTTTGGATGAGTAACGATCCTGAGTCGTTATGATAATAATTATCTGTGCTTTTGTCGAAGTTAGTTTCTTATTTGTTCTGATCGAACATTTTTTTCGATTTAAACGTGTGGATGGTCTATACATACCATACATGTGCATCTGGTCTGGGCTGAACTTATAACACTGCAACAATGAGTTCCTTCCAGTTTTGAATACAATGACTTAAATCATTAGGGGAGTAGTTGTGAACGTCAACAAAGACATTTGAAGAAGTCCTCTCCCAACTTGCTTCCGTTTTCCAGGGTACGTGAACATGGAGCACAATTGTGACTATTCTTAAGAGCTGATGATCCAGTGAGCAAGCACAAACAGTTAATGGTGAAGGCTTTTAAAGGGGAAGCTTAACAATAGACCATAAATGTATTTCCCTCTGAAAGTTGAAGAAATGGGAGGTTCTTAAAAAGGAGTATGTCAACCGTGGGGTCACAAATAAGACATAAGCATATGTTCTTGTAGGTAAAATCTATTAAATCTATCTGCACTGTACTCCATTTTATGGTTTGTCGGGTGCTCTGGATAGGATCCCAATCCAGTATAGTATTAATTGTAAAATACAGTTACACTGTTGATATCAATTATGAGTTTTATTATTATTGACCTTTGTCAGACAATATAATAGGACAAGTGAAAGTCACATTCAGGTATAAACATATCATCGCTTCAGCATAATAAATCTATAGGTTGCATACTTTAGTGTGAAAGCAGCATATATGATGCTGGACGATATAGTTTAAGACTGTCTAGTCATACATTGCACCTTCTATTAATTGGCTTTTGTTACACCAGAAAACTGGGACAAATATCTGTCAGGTCAGCGTTATTTTTGGTGCATGGACTTTTTTTTGTTGAACTAGTCATAGGAGAGCCTGAAAACTGTCTAAAACCCTTTATAAATAAGCTGCAGACAGGTCTTTTAGTGCAAATTATGACAGAATTCTGTCGTACACATATTAATAAATCTCCCCCATTATCTCATATAGAAATACAATAGCATTACATACATGTAGCTAAAATGTCTTCTTTGTTATATATCTTCATGAGTATGTTATGTGATCTCTAATGGGTTAATACTTAGAAGTATCGATTCCATAGCTCAGATGGCCCAGAGGTGAGTTGGTGGGTCCACAGATTTGCCAAAAGCTAAGTGGGACCCCAGAGTACCATCACTGTTATTATCTGTACCATACAGATACTGTACAGGTATGCAGCATACAGAATCACATCTATCATCATGAGTTACTATAATGAAATAGGTAGGTTGTGTGACAAGCTCCCCAGTTTATTGTTATATACTATAGAATCAATGGATGGATGACATGACAGCTAGATGCATTGTCTAGCCTTGTAACCAACATCATTTCCCATGGGGCCCTACCTTCTCAACAACACTGTGGGGCCCAAGTTAGTATGAACACATTGCTACTGCTCGGGGCCTACTGTGGATTCCTGGATCTCAGAGCTACAACAGCTTATATTGAAGGGAAGAGCCTGTCAGCAGTTTACTGACATTTAAAGACAATACATAACATTCAAAGACAATGGTAATTTGTGTCAGGGATGTTTTATGAATTGCAAATGAATTTCAAGTATTCTTTGCATAAACCTGTAGAAATGTAGAGGCCCCGAGAATAGATTTTATTGGTGGGCTCTAGAATCGCAGTGTGACACTGGAGGTCCTTCATTTTAGGTGTCAGTACGACACTAACTTTGGACATCCATTAATTGGTAACCTTTTCTGTCATGTTTCAATGTCATCTTAGAAAGTGTAAAAGATCAAGCTAGATTGTAATGACTTTAACCTTTAATAAACAGAAGCTTTAAGGAAACCTACCAAGAGGAATCTACCATCAGAAGTAGATCTGATGGTAAATTCTTCTTGCCTTACTCTGCCCTAATCTGTAATTTATTAAACCAGGAACCTAACCTAACTTGTTAAAAACTTTATTTTAGTAATATGTAAATTAACTGCAGAGGCTACTGGGGAGTGTACAAGCCTTAGCTTCCAGTGCCGGCCAGGCTAGTGCATGTCCCAGTAGCCTTTGCAGATAATTTAAATATTAATAAAATAACGTTGTTAACAAGTTAGGTTAGGTTCCAGGATTATTAAATTACAGATTAGGGCAGATGCAGGCAGGAGAAATCTACCATCTGCTCTACTTCTGATAACAGCATCCTCATGGTAGGTTTTATTTAAGTGCTTATGTAATTTGGTTAGAAAACACAGCACTTGAGCATTGTTCATGTCTGCTCCTCGCCTTGATTTCAGGCCAGTCCTCATGCCAGTCTTAATTCCACACCATAGGGTTTATCACAGATCAGATGATCTCAGTTCCCCTCTATAATAGGTGACATCAGAGCATTGAAATTCAAGCACTTGCTTCAGACTTAGAAAAACATATTTACACTTGGACAAGCGTACCAGCCAATTATGGAACAATGCAAGTTGGCGCAATACGGGAATGGTGTATAATGCATTCTTCCACGGACTTGTACATTGTTTTGTGTGTTATTTTACTCAGCAAAACAAACTGCCTTGTAGACTGTCCAGAAATGTTTTCCAGAACGGCAGACGTTAAGAGATGAGTTTCCCATGAAATAACCTATTATGTATAAACAAGGGCTCAAATAATAAAATCACCTTAAAGTGAGTGGCTAATGCATAGAACTGTGTTAGAGTTTTAGCTTTCTCAGCTGGTATACACGGTCATGTGTAACTGCCCTTTAATAATAAGAATAATTCCTTTATTTATCAAGCACACACAGATTACGCAGCGCTGCACAGAACTTGCCAAATTGGTCCCTGTCCCTATGGGGCTCACAATCTAAACAATTTGACTAGTGTTGGCCTAACCTTCAGTGGCTTGATATGTACGGCATATAGGACCCTCCTGAAATTTGACTAGAAGATGTGTAGTGGCTATAAATATAATAAAAAAATTCTAGGAATACTTAGACTGATTGTATGTATGTACTTTAGACTGTATTGACAATTTTAGAATTTGGATCATCACTTGTCCCCCCAAATTTCCCAATTGATTGGAAGAATAAGCTGTATTCCATCCCTATGAGGGATACACAAATTGTAACAAACAAGATAGGGGAGAGAGACCCCTCTTGAATCTGAACAGATTTGCCTCGGAAACATAGAAGTACAGTATCTTCATCTTAAAGGAAACCTACCATTTCAAATGGTTGGTGTAAGCTGTAAGTACCGAGCACCAGCTCAGGGTGAACTGGTGGCGGTGCTTACTTTCGTTAGTGTTATTAACCGCTGTATCGCGGTTTTAACACTTTTTAAACTTCATAGCAGAAGCTGCTTCGGCGCTGTGTGCGAACGATCGTGCGCGCGCCTACATAGGAAGTGCAGGAGACGTTTCGCGTGCACGGTCGCGCGCAGCGCCGAAGCAGCTTCTGCTACGAAGTTTAAAAAGTGTTAAAACCGCGATACAGAGTTTAATAACACTAACGAAAGTAAACACCGGCACCAGCTTACCCTGAGCTGGTGCTCGGTACTTACAGCTTATACCTACCACTTGAAATGGTAGGTTTCCTTTAACAGGGAAAATTGCAGCCTGTTTCTTCACAAACTAGAATTTCTCAAGGAAGTATATTATAAAAATGTTCACAACACTCCCCCCCCCCCCCCTTACACAATAATAAAAAATCTTCTGAAATGACAGTTAATCTTTAAATTCATGTACAACATGACAGAATATGTTGGTGCTATTCAAGCATGAGGGTATAAGTAATGTTTCAAGCCCTCTCATCTGTATATACTTAGAGAAGTAACAGCCAAGAACTAATCATAATGTGGGATAATGAATTATAGATGGATTATAAATTATTATTTTAAGCATGTTCGTTGTTTTCTGTCTCCTTCTGCAGGTCGAGGCCTGCGATTATATAGCTGGGAGCTTTTTTTGTGAAAACCATTTTACCAGTGACATTCCTCTGCTTATGCTTAACGTAGAAAACTGCATTTTCTTTTAGCGGATAGTTTTATTTTGCTTCTTTAGCGCTTTATGTGTTCATCTATTGAACATGTTTTACCAATTTTTTTAATTTGGTAACATTAATTTCAGTAACATCTATAATACTGGTGATATTGCCAGCCATAGCTCTACCAGTATAAAAGTTGTTTTGGATAGTCTTAAAAATGCATTAATCACATTAACCACATATGCCATCCCATAAAGTGCCCATAAAATCCAACCCACTACTGACAGCATATTATGAGTCTGTAGTTTGTTGTATCACTCTCTTTAGGAGTATTATAGCATTATTTTTATTTTATGTCACATTTTATATTTTTCTTATGTTTACATTTGAATATTTTATGTGTTCCGATTTATTTCCCCAGTTGCCCTTAGTTCACTTGAACAGTCCCATGCACCACTGGAGTGTAACCTTGGCCGGCAGCCAGTCAGGGGCACTGTCTCGCATGATAGAAAATCTGTGAACTCTCCAAATTCCACCTAAAAAGTGGAAACAAATCAGGTTACATGGTTTAATTTCTATTTTTTTTCACAATGGAGCTACACAAAGAATCTATATTACATGAGGGACTTCACAGTACAGCAACGTACAAGTTTATATTAGTAATATTCACACAGAAATGTGTTTTTCTATATTCACATTTAAAAAAATAATATGCATACATACCAGAATTAGAGTCTTATACATTTCGGAGCCGTCCACCTGAATAAAACTCTTCTGCTTGGTGAATTTAATACATTGCTTTATGTGGTGTAATAACCTCAGTCTTTTATCATAACACCATTCTGAACAAGGAAAAACTTTATAAAGCTATATCTTAAAGCACTTCAGATAATTGTGATTGTGCTGTAATAATATAATATATAGTGGCCACAATTTGGAGGCAGTGGAATCAGACTGTGGATATATGAAGGGAAAGTGTTGTCAGGACCTTAGAGATCCGCTGATCTATTGTATCTTACAAGAGACTTATAAGGTCTGGAAATTTTCTCTCCAAAGTGTGCTACTGTGTAATAAATGGTTTATGGGTGGTGAGTGATGCAGTTCATGTGCAGATCAGACCTGTTGGTTATGTTATATATAAATAATGTCCTATGTATTATATAATGTCTATGTCTATACATTGTAGCTATGTGTCTCAGTTGAGGAAGACTGCGGTTTTTAACCCCTATAATTGGGGATATAAACTACAGTATACATTTTAGTTTTTCAGCTTAATGTACTCAACTGAATGTGGCTGTGTGTAATGGATCTGTTGCCTGTATTTGTCATCTGTGTCGTGTTTTCCTCCTTCGTCTCCCATATGGACATAAATACGGTCCGTGTGTCCAACCTACTTACAGTCCGTATAAATACGAAAGGCTGGAAAATGATGTCATCGGGTTGATCCAGTTACTTGATTTTGTGTGACCTAGCAACCGATCCACAAATACAGACAGGAATAGGACCTGATTAAAGAAAATGTTGCAGATGTTGAACACTGACTACATTGAATAACACTGATAAGTGAGACTGCTGTATAAAATACGGATGAGACACATTCGTGAAACGGCATAGTTTGCAGGTAGCTTAACACTGCAATCTATTGGTGTTTGCATAGATCATGTAGTCATTCCGAGGCATTACTACAGTGGTAGCAGCCATTGCAGCTGCTATGTGGCCCGCAGTGTCAGGGGTCCCCGTCATCTGACCTGCCACACTAAAGAATGGAGGATGTGCACCATTATATATTCTGTTTCCCTGAAAATAAAACAGTGTCTTACATTATTTTTTGCTCCGAAAGATGTGCTAGTTCTTATTTTCAGTGAATGTCTTATATTCAATGTACAAGAAATTATTGTTGAGCAAAATTCAACATTTATTAGTTTTCTGTAGTCATGACATGGCAAACCTCAGCATAAAGAAACTCTGAATTCCATCAAGAATTTCTTGATTTTATCCAATGAATTCTTCACCCATGTCACAACCCCTGCAATATCCAAACGATCTACGGAGATATACGGTATATATATATATATATACTGTTTATATACAGTGTGTGGCATTATATATATTATATATACACACACTGTACAGCATATTATGACTATAACATATATGTGATGTATATATGCTATACCTGTGATGTTTATATGTTGTATGTGTATATGATTTGTGTATATACTGTGTGTATATATGCTGTACATTAGTATATTGCACTGTATGTGTGTGTGTATATGCTCTATATGAGTGTGCATGAATGTATAAATGATTTACAATGTGATTGTAACTTGCATGTAACTTGCATGTGTATACAAATATGTATCGTTTTTTTTAGTGGCATGGGGTGCCGCATTAAGGAGCCTGCTATGGGCCCTGGCTCTCCAAGTTACACCCCTGTAGTCATTGATGTAATGGGATCTGGATATCAAAGCTGTATTTGCCTGGCAACTATGGGGATGTGTGGTAAAAGAGCAATGGAACGGCACCGTGAAGCAATCGGATGCAAGTCTTCACATAGGGTCCGACATAACCCAACAGATATAACGAAAATTGAGGATGAAGCAGCACTCCAAGAAATGATAAGGGCATTTTTTTCCACCATAGATGCAATGTTTCGCCTTATCTATAAAAGCATTCTCAAGTATAGTGAAGTCAGCTGACTTAAATAGGCGGCGCAACAATCGCCAGCACATGTGACATCCAATACAGAAAACACAAAAACATTTCAAAACATCTCGTAAATAAAGTGCACAATACATACAATGTATATACATAAATGACATGTATCAATCAAGTGATTTATGGAGAGATGATCTCGAAACAGGGAATCCACGTGTCTCCATGGAAACCAATGTGACGTTTAGTGCAGTGAGCAGACCAATGTGTTTATCCAAAGTGCCAAGTGTGGTTTAAAAACAGACTTGCAGTGGGGTATTATCATTGTAGACATAGAAGTTGCCCCAGTATATTATGCATTAGGGATGATCTGAATGTGTCAATCAGTCTCACTTAAATAATCAGATCTAGAGGTACGGAAATGCGTACAAGGAGAGTCCACACCGCAGCCATCTTGCTTAAGGGAAAATCCAAATATCAAACTCAATGCAACTAGAGATGAGCGAGCACTAAAATGCTCGGGTGCTCGTTATTCGAGACAAACTTTTCCAGATGCTCGAGTGCTCGTCTCGAATAACGAGCCCCATTGAAGTCAATGGGAGACCCGAGCATTTTTATAATAAAACTGAACAGTAAAAGAACAGTGCAAAAAAAATTATTCAGATGTTTGCAGATGTTTTCCTTGTAAGAACACATTGAAATAACACTATTCTTCACTTTGCAGGTGTTCGCGCGTGTCTCCCGCTAAGTTAGGAGATGTGCACGAACATCTGGAATGTGAAGAATAGTGTTCTTTCAATGTGTTCTGCACTTAAATGGTCCTGTATTCACAGTTTTTAATGTTTTAATTCTATTCTTCACTTTGCAGATGTTAGCGCGTGTCTTCCGATAATGTCGGAGATGTGCGCGCACATCAGCAATGTGAAGAATAGAATTAAAACATTAAAAACAGTGAATACAGGACCATTTAAGCGCAGAACACATTGAAAGAACACTATTCTTCACATTCCAGATGTTCCGAACATCTCCGAACCTATCGGGAGACACGCGCGAACACCTGGAAAGTGAAGAATAGTGTTATTTCAATGTGTTCTTACAAGCAAAACATCTGTAATATTTTTTTTTTTACAATAAAAATACTTTTATTCAATTTATTTAATTAATTTACTGCTCGATCTCGAGCCGGCGAGATACTCGTCCGAGTAACGAGCCGGTCCGAGTATGCTAATACTCGACCGAGCAGTATACTCGGACGAGTATACTCGCCCATCTCTAAATGCAACCAAAACCTTTTTGGGTGTAGTGCTGCACTCTTAACTTTAACCCTCTCTGAGCTAAAACAACGGTCCAGGACTGATCCAGAAGTCCCAATGTTAAAATATAAAGAGATAGAAATAAAAATATATATCTGACCGGAGCTCCAGACGTTCACAGAGGTTTTCACTCCAAACGTTCACAATAATTGTTCTCGTTTGTCCTCCGTTCTGATCACAGCACAAATCCACAGATTCTCCAGATAAGGGTAGCCCACTGTTCAGACCAACGTGGATGCAGTTTTCGTTCCTCCTATTGTTACCACCGTTCACCACAGAGGACCACTAGAAGAAACATGCACTCCAATCGTGTAGAATGTCTTCATAAAATGCTTTAATAAAATTAAATACTACACGATTGGAGTGCGTGTTTCTTCTAGTGGTCCGCTGTGGTGAACGGTGGTAACAATAGGAAGAATGAAAACTGCATCCACGTGGGTCTGAACAGTGGGCTACTCTTATCTGGAGAATCTGTGGATTTGTGCTGTGAGCAGAACGGAGGACAAAAACGAGAACAATTATTGTGAACGTTTGGAGTGAAAACCTCCGTGAACGTCTGGAGCTCCGATCAGATAAGCAATAGAGATGAGCGAACACTAAAATGCTCGGGTACTCGTTATTCGAGACGAACTTTTCCCGATGCTCGAGTGCTCGTCTCGAATAACGAACCCCATTGAAGTCAATGGGAGACTCGAGCATTTTTCAAGGGGACCAAGGCTCTGCACAGGGAAGCTTGGCCAAACACCTGGGAACCTCAGAAAAGGATGGAAACACCACGGAAATGGACAGGAAACAGCAGGGGCAGCATGCATGGATGCCTCTGAGGCTGCTTAATCGCACCATTATGCCGAAATTATGGGCAACAGCATGGCCATGACAGAGTGACAGAATGAAGCTAGATAGCATGTAAAACATCCAATAATTGACCCTGACACTATAGGGGACGGCATGCAGAGGCAGCAGCGGCAGGCTAGAGAGTGGCATGGCGACATACCCTAATTGGACTCAGGCTTCAAACCAATGGGTGTCAGAGAGGAACCAAAGGAGGTGAGCAAGAAGCGCTCAAATAATATCGGTACATGATAAAAGTTTGCCAGTATATTTTGTGGATTACACAGCAGGGTGGCGACAAAGTTAACATGGAAGCCATGAAAACAACCCAAAATTCTGCCTGACACAGCTCGTTTGATAAGGGGACCATGTATGCTTACAGTTCATGCCAGTCGCTGCACTGGCTGCCAGTCTCCTTTCGAATACAGTTTAAAATAATAATAACCCTCATCCATAAAGCTCTGTATAATGCTGCACCCCCCTACCTCTCCTCTCTTATCTCAGTCTATCGCCCAACCCGTGCTCTTAGATCCGCCAGTGATCTTAGATTAACCTCTACCCTAGTGCGGACCTCCCACTCGCGTCTCCAAGACTTCTCTAGAGCTGCACCAATTCTATGGAATGCTCTGCCCTGGACTATCAGACTAATACCTAACCTCCAAAGTTTCAAACGTGCTCTTAAAACCCATTTCTTTAGGCAAGCCTATAACACTCATTAACTGCATGAAGTTTTAACTCTTCTACTAACCCGTCCTGTGTCGTCCTCCCATCTGTTATCCAGCAACCAACAGGCACCAGACTTCTCTGCAGTCCCATTCACCCTGGACCTGGTATATAAGATGACGGCTGAGTGGTTCAAGCGACAGCAATTCCATTTATTATATTTTTTTCTATTCCCTAAGAAGAATGGCTTGACCATTAAATATTCTTTTACCTCGTGTTACCCCATCATCTTCATAAACCGTAAGCTCTGGCGAGCAGGGACCTCACTCCTGTTGTTCCATACAAATGTTGTGCTCTGTTACATTACATTTGTATTTGTTTCCTATGATTTGTAAAGCGCTACAGAATATGATGACGCTATATAAATAAAGATTATTATTATTATTATTATGGAGGCAGTGAACTAGTAGTAGATTAAAGGTGCTGCAACTATGTTAGTTGGATCTTGGGATGGAGCTGGCGCTCTGCAGCCAGGCGAGCTTTTGCCAATCCAAGCCCCTGTCTCTAGGCTACTCCCCAAACAGCACTTCTAAGAACCTTTTGTATAAGATCAAGTGTAGTAGCGTTCTTATAAGTTTAGGATATGGCGGGTGAGGGGAATGTAAACAGATGCGCAAGAAGCGCTGAAATAATATCCCTAAATGGTAAAAGTTTGCAAGTATATTTTGTGTATTACACAGCAGGGTGGCGACAAAGTTAACAACTTTGATGTGGAATGCCCTGTAATAGCTCTTGGGCGGTGTGCCTTTTATCGCCTAGGCTCAGCAGTTTCAGCACCGCCTGCTGTCGCTTAGCGACGGCACTGCTGCTGTGCCTAGAGCTACCGACTGATGGCGCCATGCCCACGGATGGTAATTCGGAGGAGGAGGAGGTGGAGGAGGGGTGGGAGGAGGTATAGTAGGCCTTTGAGACCTGGACCGAGGTAGGCCCCGCAATTCTCTGCGTCGGCAGTATATGACCAGCCCCAGGGTCAGACTCGGTCCCAGCCTGCACCAAGTTAAGTGTAGTAGCGTTCTTATAAGTTTGGGATATGGCGGGTGAGGGGAATGTAAACAGATGCGCAAGAAGCGCATGATGCGCATGGAGCTGGCGCTCCGCTGCCAGGCGAGCTTTCGCCAATTCAAGCCCCTGTCTCTAGGCTACTCCCCAAACAGCACTTCTAAGAACCTTTTGTATAAGATCAAGTGTAGTAGCGTTCTTATAAGTTTAGGATATGCCGGGTGAGGGGAATGTAAACAGATGCGCAAGAAGCGCATGATGCGCATGGAGCTGGCGCTCCGCTGCCAGGCGAGCTTTCGCCAATTCAAGCCCCTGTCTCTAGGCTACTCCCCAAACAGCACTTCTAAGAACCTTTTGTATAAGATCAAGTGTAGTAGCGTTCTTATAAGTTTAGGATATGCCGGGTGAGGGGAATGTAAACAGATGCGCAAGAAGCGCATGATGCGCATGGAGCTGGCGCTCCGCTGCCAGGCGAGCTTTCGCCAATTCAAGCCCCTGTCTCTAGGCTACTCCCCAAACAGCACTTCTAAGAACCTTTTGTATAAGATCAAGTGTAGTAGCGTTCTTATAAGTTTAGGATATGCCGGGTGAGGGGAATGTAAACAGATGCGCAAGAAGCGCTGAAATAATATCCCTAAATGGTAAAAGTTTGCCAGTATATTTTGTGGATAACACAGCAGGGTGGCGACAAAGTTAACAACTTTGATGTGGAATCCATGAAAACAACCCAAATTTCTGCCTGACACACCTCGTTTGATAAAGGGACGATGTATGGAGGCAGCTATATGGACGACTTTTGGAGGTAGCAATGGAGACAACGTGTGGAGGCTGCTATGGAGACAATTTAATTTGGATAGTGCCTGTATGTGGCAGTCCCAAACATTTTTCAAACCAGAGGAGCAGGTAGGTGGCCCTCCAGTAAAATGGAATAGATTGAGTGCCTGTATGTGGCAGTCCCAAAAATGTTTCAAACCAGAGGAGCAGGTAGGTGGCCCTGCAGTAAAATGGAATAGATTGAGTGCCTGTATGTGGCAGTCCCAAAAATTTTTCAAACCAGAGGAGCAGGTAGGTGGCCCTCCAGTAAAATGGAATAGATTGAGTGCCTGTATGTGGCAGTCCCAAAAATGTTTCAAACCAGAGGAGCAGGTAGGTGGCCCTGCAGTAAAATGGAATAGATTGAGTGCCTGTATGTGGCACTCACAAAAATTGTTTCAAACAGAGGACCGGGTAGGTGGCCCTCCAGAAAAATTAAATGCATGAAGTACTATAGCAAGAGCCAGTGGGCCCTGTCAAAAAATAGCCATTTTCCTCTGCTTTACTGTACAAAGAGGAGGAGAAGGAGGAAAATGAGGAGGAGGAGGAGTGGATCAATTATTCAGGTTGAGCTTCCTTCACCTGGTGGAGATTGGAAATTCTGAGAAATCCAGCCTTTATTCATTTTAATAAGCGTCAGCCTGTCAGCGCTGTCAGTCGACAGGCGTGTACGCTTATCGGTGATGATGCCACCAGCTGCACTGAAAACCCGCTCGGACAAGACGCTAGCGGCAGGGCAGGCAAGAACCTCCAAGGCGTACAGCGCCAGTTCGTGCCACATGTCCAGCTTTGAAACCCAGTAGTTGTAGGGAGCTGTGTGATCATTTAGGACGATGGTATGGTCAGCTACGTACTCCCTCACCATCTTTCTGTAAAGATCAGCCCTACTCTGCCGAGACTGGGGACAGGTGACAGTGTCTTGCTGGGGTGACATAAAGCTGGCAAAAGCCTTGTAAAGCGTACCCTTGCCAGTGCTGGACAAGCTGCCTGCTCGCCTACTCTCCCTCGCTACTTGTCCCGCAGAACTACGCACTCTGCCGCTAGCGCTGTCAGAAGGGAAATACTGTTTCAGCTTGTGCACCAGGGCCTGCTGGTATTCATGCATTCTCACACTCCTTTCCTCTGCAGGGATGAGAGTGGAAAGATTTTGCTTGTACCGTGGGTCCAGGAGAGTGAACACCCAGTAATCGGTGCTGGAATAAATTCTTTGAACGCGAGGGTCACGGGATAGGCAGCCTAGCATGAAATCTGCCATATGCGCCAGAGTACCAACGCGTAAGAATTCACTCCCCTCACTGGCCTGACTGTCCATTTCCTCCTCCTCCAACTCCTCCAACTCCTCTTCTTCTGCCCATACACGCTGAACAGTAAAGGACTCAACAATGGTCCCCTCTTGTGTCTCACCAACATTCTCCTCCTCTTCCTCCTCATCCTCCTCCACCTCCACCTCCTCCGATATGCGCTGAGAAACAGACCTGAGGGTGCTTTGGCTATCAACAAGGGAATATTCTTCCCCTGTCTCTTGTGACGAGCGCAAAGCTTCCGACTTCATGCTGACCAGAGAGTTTTTCAACAGGCCAAGCAGCGGGATGGTGAGGCTGATGATGGCGGCATCGCCACTGACCATCTGTGTTGACTCCTCAAAGTTACTCAGCACCTGACAGATATCAGACATCCACGTCCACTCCTCATTGTAGACTTGAGGAAGCTGACTGACCTGACTACCAGTTCTGGTGGAAGTTGACATCTGGCAGTCTACAATCGCTCTGCGCTGCTGGTAAACTCTGGATAACATGGTCAGTGTTGAATTCCACCTCGTGGGCACGTCGCACAACAGTCGGTGAGCGGGCAGTTGGAGGCGGCGCTGCGCTGCCCTGAGAGTGGCAGCATCTGGGCTGGACTTCCTGAAATGCGCACAGATGCGGCGCACCTTCGTGAGCAAATCAGACAGATTGGGGTATGTCTTGAGGAAACGCTGAACTATCAGATTTAACACATGGGCCAGGCATGGCACATGTGTCAGTCTGCCGAGTTGCAGAGCCGCCACCAGGTTACGGCCGTTGTCACACACAACCATTCCCGGCTTGAGGTTCAGCGGTGCCAGCCACAGATCAGTCTGCGCCGTGATGCCCTGTAATAGCTCTTGGGCGGTGTGCCTTTTGTCGCCTAGGCTCAGCAGTTTGAGCACCGCCTGCTGTCGCTTAGCGACGGCACTGCTGCTGTGCCTAGAGCTACCGACTGATGGCGCCGTGCCCACGGATGGTAGTTCGGAGGAGGAGGTGGAGGAGGGGTGGGAGGAGGAGGAGGCATAGTAGGCCTGAAACACCTGGACCGAGGTAGGCCCCGCAATCCTCGGCGTCGGCAGTATATGAGCAGCCCCAGTGTCAGACTCGGTCCCAGCCTCCACCAAGTTAACCCAATGTGCCGTCAGCGATATATAGTGGCCCTGCCCGGCAGCACTCGTCCACGTGTCCGTGGTCAGGTGGACCTTGTCAGAAACGGCGTTGGTCAGGGCACGGATGATGTTGTCTGACACGTGCTGGTGCAGGGCTGGGACGGCACATCGGGAAAAGTAGTGGCGGCTGGGGACCGAATACCGAGGGGCGGCCGCCGCCATGAGGTTGCGAAAGGCCTCGGTCTCTACTAGCCTATAGGGCAGCATCTCCAGGCTAAGCAATCTGGAGATGTGCACATTAAGGGCTTGGGCGTGCGGGTGGGTTGCACTATATTTGCGTTTCCGCTCCAGCGTCTGGGGTATGGAGAGCTGAAAGCTGGTGGATGCTGTGGAGGATCGTGGAGGCGACGATGGGGTTTTTGTGGCAGGGTCCTGGGCAGGGGGCTGACTAGCAGCTGACACAGGGGAAGGAGCAGTGGTGTGCACGGCCGGAGGTGAACGGGCTTGTTGCCACTGAGTGGGGTGTTTAGCATTCATATGCCTGCGCATACTGGTGGTAGTTAAGCTAGTAGTGGTGGAACCCCTGCTGAGCCTGGTTTGGCAAATGTTGCACACCACAGTCCGTCGGTCATCCGGTGTTTCCTTAAAGAACCTCCAGACTTCTGAAGATCTAGCCCTCGCCGCAGGAGCCCACGCCACGGGAGCTTCACTAGTTGACACATTTGGCGCTGATGCACCAGCTCTGGCCCTGCCTCTCCGTCTGGCCCCACCACTGCCTCTTCCAACCTGTTCTGGTCGAGGACTCTCCTCCGTCTCAGAAGCACTGTGTTCACCCGGCCTCTCAACCCAGCTTGGGTCTGTCACCTCATCATCCTCCGATCCCTCAGTCTGCTCCCCCCTCGGACTTCCTGCCCTGACAACAACTTCCCCACTGTCTGACAACCGTGTCTCCTCATCGTCGGACACCTCTTTACACACTTCCACTACGTCAAGAAGGTCATCATCACCCACAGACTGTGACTGTTGGAAAACCTGGGCATCGGAAAATTGCTCAGCAGCAACCGGACAAGTGGTTTGTGACTGTGGGAAGGGTCCAGAAAACAGTTCCTCAGAGTATGCCGGTTCAAATGCCAAATTTTCCTGGGAGGGGGCAGACTGGGGGGGAGGAGGCTGAGGTGCAGGAGCTGGAGGAGTGGCGATTTCGGTGACATGGGTGGACTGCGTGGAAGACTGACTGGTGGTGGACAAATTGCTCGAAGCATTGTCAGCAATCCACGACATCACCTGTTCGCACTGTTCTGGCCTCAACAGTGCTCTACCACGAGTCCCAGTAACTTCAGACATGAACCTAGGGAGTGTAGCTCTGCGGCGTTCCCCTGCTCCCTCATCAGCAGGTGGTGTCTCACCCCGCCCAGGACCACGGCCTCTGACCCCTGCAGTAGTTGGACGCCCACGTCCCCGCCCTCGTCCTCTACCCCTAGCCCTCGGGTTAAACATTTTTAAAATGAGAGTTATAACTTTATTTTTTTTTTTACTTTTTTTTGTTTTTTTTTGTGTTTTTTTTTTTTTTTTGTGTTTTTTGTTTTTTTTTGAGTTTTTAAAACCAAACAATGCTATCCTATTGCTATGGCTATTTTCTAGCCAAGTATCAAAGCACACTACTATGCCAGATGAGATGACACTGAGTTAGTGCCTAATTGAAATCCAACCCCTACTAAATTTTCCCACTTCGGTCTTTGCTATGGATATGTGCGTCACTAAGCGCAGAACACAGCGGTCGCAAGTCTCACTACAAATTGCTCAGAATTGGCTAGTACATGCACTGCAGAAAGTACAGCCACCAGCAGATCAACCAGAAATCAAATATATAGAACGCTACTGTATGCGTAAGTAAGCTCTTTGTATTCTCCTATGGCTATTTTCTAGCCAAGTATCAAAGCACACTACTATGCCAGATGAGATGACACTGAGTTAGTGCCTAATTGAAATCCAACCCCTACTAAATTTTCCCACTTCGGTCTTTGCTATGGATATGTGCGTCACTAAGCGCAGAACACAGCGGTCGCAAGTCTCACTACAAATTGCTCAGAATTGGCTAGTACATGCACTGCAGAAAGTACAGCCACCAGCAGATCAACCAGAAATCAAATATATAGAACGCTACTGTATGCGTAAGTAAGCTCTTTGTATTCTCCTATGGCTATTTTCTAGCCAAGTATCAAAGCACACTACTATGCCAGATGAGATGACACTGAGTTAGTGCCTAATTGAAATCCAACCCCTACTAAATTTTCCCACTTCGGTCTTTGCTATGGATATGTGCGTCACTAAGCGCAGAACACAGCGGTCGCAAGTCTCACTACAAATTGCTCAGAATTGGCTAGTACATGCACTGCAGAAAGTACAGCCACCAGCAGATCAACCAGAAATCAAATATATAGAACGCTACTGTATGCGTAAGTAAGCTCTTTGTATTCTCCTATGGCTATTTTCTAGCCAAGTATCAAAGCACACTACTATGCCAGATGAGATGACACTGAGTTAGTGCCTAATTGAAATCCAACCCCTACTAAATTTTCCCACTTCGGTCTTTGCTATGGATATGTGCGTCACTAAGCGCAGAACACAGCGGTCGCAAGTCTCACTACAAATTGCTCAGAATTGGCTAGTACATGCACTGCAGAAAGTACAGCCACCAGCAGATCAACCAGAAATCAAATATATAGAACGCTACTGTATGCGTAAGTAAGCTCTTTGTATTCTCCTATGGCTATTTTCTAGCCAAGTATCAAAGCACACTACTATGCCAGATGAGATGACACTGAGTTAGTGCCTAATTGAAATCCAACCCCTACTAAATTTTCCCACTTCGGTCTTTGCTATGGATATGTGCGTCACTAAGCGCAGAACACAGCGGTCGCAAGTCTCACTACAAATTGCTCAGAATTGGCTAGTACATGCACTGCAGAAAGTACAGCCACCAGCAGATCAACCAGAAATCAAATATATAGAACGCTACTGTATGCGTAAGTAAGCTCTTTGTATTCTCCTATGGCTATTTTCTAGCCAAGTATCAAAGCACACTACTATGCCAGATGAGATGACACTGAGTTAGTGCCTAATTGAAATCCAACCCCTACTAAATTTTCCCACTTCGGTCTTTGCTATGGATATGTGCGTCACTAAGCGCAGAACACAGCGGTCGCAAGTCTCACTACAAATTGCTCAGAATTGGCTAGTACATGCACTGCAGAAAGTACAGCCACCAGCAGATCAACCAGAAATCAAATATATAGAACGCTACTGTATGCGTAAGTAAGCTCTTTGTATTCTCCTATGGCTATTTTCTAGCCAAGTATCAAAGCACACTACTATGCCAGATGAGATGACACTGAGTTAGTGCCTAATTGAAATCCAACCCCTACTAAATTTTCCCACTTCGGTCTTTGCTATGGATATGTGTGCCACTAAGAGCTAAACACAACGGTAGCAAGTCCCCCTGCTAATTCCTCACAAAATGGTACTAGATGCAAATTAAAATAAAAAAAGTAGAACGTTATTGTAGCCCTAAGAAGGGCTGTTGGGTTCTTTGAGAATCACTCCTGCCTAACAGTAAGCTAATAGAACACCCTAACGCTTTCCCTGACCAGCAGCAGCTCTCTCCCTAGCGGCATCCAGACACAGAATGATCCGAGCAGCGCGGGCAGCGGCTAGTCTATCCCAGGGTCACCTGATCTGGCCAGCCAACCACTGCTATCGACGTGTAAGGGTACCACGTCATGCTGGGTGGAGTGCAGAGTCTCCTGGCTTGTGATTGGCTCTGTTTCTGGCCGCCAAAAAGCAAAACGGCGGGAGCTGCCATTTTCTCGAGCGGGCGAAGTATTCGTCCGAGCAACGAGCAGTTTCGAGTACCCTAATGCTCGACCGAGCATCAAGCTCGGACGAGCATGTTCGCTCATCTCTAATAAGCAACCAAAACCTATTGACAGGACTAAGATGCTAAGAATTAAAGGGGATGTAAGGGAGGAGACAACAACTTTATGCCGAACGGCTTACAGAGATCTCGCCCGTTACATACATCCCATCCGGGATCACTATCTCCTCCTAAGAAACCACAGGTTCCATGGTCACATTGGTTTCCATGGAGACTCGTGGATTCCCTGTTTTGAGATAATGGGGCACATTTACTTACCCGGTCCTGCACCTTCCCCTATCCGGAGTGTCCGTCGAGAGTGCACTGTGCTGCAATTCACTTGCATCGTGCGCCCGATATCCATGTGTCACTTTCCCGCTCAGGGCCACCAGAGTTCACCTTCTTCTTCCCGTTGTATGTAAGTACTAGGCCTGTGACACAATTTTGAAGTTCAGTCCAAATCCGTCGGATCATCCAACGGCACGCCCCCCCATTTGTGTCGCATGAAAGCCGGCGCGATTGCGCCAAAATCCGATTGCATGCGACACAATGGCCTGTTATAGATCCCTGTCCCGGTGGCGCGATCCCTGAAAAGTCAGAAAACCCGTCAGAAATGCAGCCGCGGGACCCTTAGTAAATAAGCTCCAATCTCTCCATAAATCACTTGACTGATAAATGTCATTTATGTATATGTTTTGATATGTTTTTGTGTTCTCTGTATTGGATGCCGATTGTTGCGCCGCCTATTTAAGTCAGCTGATTACTGACCTTCACTATGCTTGAGAATGCCTTTATTGATAAGGCGAAATGTTGCATCTGTGGTGGAATAAAATACTGTTATCATTATTTTTTGGAGTGCTGCTTCATCATCTATTTCCGTTGCGTGCAATATCTTGCATGTGTCGCCTCCCCGCTCAGGTCCCACAGAGTGCATGGGCTTGTGACACAATTTGAATTTTATATAAATAATGTATTAAGGGGCAATGCTGTTAATGCTCTTTACAGAATATAGACAATCCAGATATCCATAGCTTTTTTCATAGGAGAAATGACATTATACGTGGTGGTGCTCAAACTTGTATAAATAGTCAGTTCAGAGTCATTTAATAATCGTTAGAAAGCAGAAAAGTTGGCACTCACCACTTCTTAAAAAGTAATCTTCTTTATTTGTATATCTTTAAAGGAAACCTACCATTTGATTTCATGCGTTATGAAGCAAACATACCTTGAGAATGCTGTAGCAACACTGATGCAGGATCATGTCTTGTGTAAGCCCTGAGCTGAGTGGTTTTGCTGAAAAAAGACAGCAGCTGGGGGATGGTGCAGCAATTGATTATTCTGTCTGGCACATAGAAGAGCGATTGCATCATCTTCTCCTGCCGAGAAACTCACTGCTAGGAGAAGCGTGGAAGCAAGCGCTGAACGAGCCATAGAAGGGATAGAGCTTCATTATCATAATGTTCTGTTTTATCAGCAAAACCACTCAGCACAGGGATTAACCAAAAAGCTCAGGGCTTACACAAGACATGATCCTGCATCAGTGTAGCTACAGCATTCTCAAGGTATGTTTGCTTCATAATACATCAAATCAAATAGTAGGTTTCCTTTAAAATTGGCACACATTATAGGAGAGAGAGTATATGCATTGTGATGCGTTCCAGGGACGAGTTGTTTATTGCTAGTCCTAGAGATTCATCTTTCCTCTTCATCTTATTTATAGACATCTTTATAAAAATCTTATTTTATTACTACACTGATGCTGAAGTCTTGGACTGAAAGTTTGCATATCTAGTACCGTTATTCAAGGGAACCTGTCACCACATTTTTCACCATTCCCGCTATTGACAGGTTCTCACAGCACTCTTTTGACTTATGACCAACCTTTTTTAAGCATAAGAAGATAAAAAGCAGTACTTTCTATTCACATTAAAAAATAACTTTTTAATCTTACCTGGCCGAGTCTGAGGGGCATATATTTGTCTCTTACCTGTAAGCTTCTCTACAGTTCTTGAAAAATTATAATGAAAAAAATATTTTTTAAAGATACCACAAAACACCGCGCTGAATATCCAGGTCAATTTTCCAGCACTGTTCTTTTTAAAAAAAAAAATCACAATATCTTTGGAGACATTTTAAACATCATAACAATTTTTAATTTGTTTGTTATTTCACGATATATCAGACTAAATTGATAGAATAAAATCTATTACTTCAAATGGTCATATCTCCAGAACTGTGCTACCTAGAAACACAATTTTGGTGTCCAATTAAAGAGGGGAATCTCCTTTTTAAAATAATATTAGGATTGTGTTGAAACAATACCAGAGATATCCACTGTTTACCGTTGGGATTAAGATCGATATTTGAAAATGAAATTTTTTGACAGTACGGCAAATATCTGCAGTACTGTTTCAATTAGCAATACAATCCTGATATTAAATTAATATTAATAGGCAGTAAATGTGCAAAAGGTTAGAGGACACAGAATTTAACCCTTGGGGTCTTCAATAGTTTTGGGGAAAATATCAACCTGGGGCAAGCCACCAAAATATGAGCTGTCAAACTTAGTGATATTGAACTGATGTTATGTTGGTTACCCATCCTATGCATATGTCAGTGTAGAATCTATAAAGAATTTAGTAGGACTTTATTTGGTTGTGAAGTTAAATCCTTCCAGGTGGGACTGGGCCTAGTAAGGTGGCATCTTGCACTCTGTGCCTTCTACACCTACATACTTTAGCTTTTTTTGGAGAGTACATTGGGAATACAGCGCCTTCCCAGTATACACTACATACCGTATATCTCTCTATCAAATGTTTGTACAGCATGGTCACATTGCTTTCTCAAACAACAAAACCTGTACAAAACTGTACTCGAGCCATGTAGTTACAGCCCAGAGAAGTTTTCGATGAACGTATGTCTAAGGCTACATTCACACGAACATATGGGGGACATATACATGGTATATACGGTGTATATACGTCCCCCATACACTTCTATGGTGTCACGGCACCTTACGGGAGTGGTACGGTGCAGCACACATGCTGCACCATACCGCTCCGTAGTCAGTAGAAAGATTGTAATCGGAGATAAAAAGATTAAAAAATACATGAAAGAATGAGTTAAAATGTTATTTTCTTATGATCTTGAGACAGAAAGCTCAGCCAATGTGGTGCAAACCTTGGATTAAACATATTTTAATACACTTATAGGCAGTTACAGTCCCTGTATGGGGTTTGTGTCTATAATACTATCTCCAGTCTGTATTTTTCTCTGAAAGGATCTCACAGGGATAATCTCTTCTTTCATATAGAAGTCTGGTTTTTGTCCAGCCTACAGTCCATGTCACATCAGCAGCTTGCCTTGTAGTTGTATCTCTGCCACCTGCAGCCTGAATGCTATTGAAGAGACTGTTTACTGCGGCTAATTGCAGATAGTAAAAAGTCAGCACCACCAGCTACACAAGACACCGTTTGCTCTCCAGTCTACTGCCTGGTTTATCAGCTTTACTGATACATTATCAGAAGCCTGAGAAATTGAATTTCGGGTCTTTTTTCTGTGCAGACCAGATGTCTGGAAACCTGGGGAGTATACTGTATGCTAGACAAAATGTATTTTCTGACCTTTACTGTAAAGTGATGAAAGATCCAAATGATTTTAAGTTCTATTTTAAGGCTCGGAACAAATGTTTGACAATGGAATTTCACACTGTGTAAATTTCTTGGTGTCAGGAAAACCAGACGGGAAATAGCTATACAGTCATATTGGTTCAAAGGGTGCCTAGTGAAAAAAAAAAAAAATCCTGGCTGTTTTTTTTTTTTGGAATCTGTCCCTAAGATGTTTACATGGTATTTGTGATGGTGTACATGGGTCTTTTTTTAACGGAGTTGCAATGTCGGGCACCACCAATGGATAGAGGAAGGGCTATTTATGGAAGAAAGCAGCCATGTTTTCTTCTATATTGTTAATTCCATGTGTTACTGGAGATAATAATTGTTATGTAAATAATTCTCCCGTTTGCCCGGGCTCTTATACTTTGTAATGGGCCCAAGGATCCAGCAGAAGGCAAAGTCGTTTGGAAGTGAGTTGAGCAATCACTTGACATTATGGTCTATTTCCCTATTTGCAATTTTTTAAAATTCATATCATACATAGTGATTTTATAGATGGGGGATAGAGCTCATTATTACCATCTCTGTTAGACCTATCAAACTCCAGCCTAACTCGAATTGCGAAAAGATTCCCATTGTGATCACTTTGTATCCAAAGCATAGTCTAATATACTTCACAGTACAGGAAGAAGAGAGATGCTGATGCATATTGCTTTAAACTGATGCCAAAATGATGCCCCTTTGGTAAAGTGAAAGAGCCTCATATTCCTAATACTTTTGGAAGTAAGCAAAAGCTTACCGGCAACATCTGTGATCGCTGCTGGCGAAGCTGCCGGCGGCTTCAAAAAGATGGCAGGGCATGGGCATGGCGGCGCCGAGGATCGTCGTTCCCCATGACTTCATCTGGGAGCGACGACCCGTCGCCATAAAAGCCTGGGTGGAGTAGCCGCGCCATGTAGCCTCAGCTCCAGCTACTCCACGCCCCAGTAGCCTCTTTAGAAAATTTGCATATTACCCTGATTAAAGATTAGAAAAGATAGAGGGGAGTAAAGGATTATCCCTAAAAAGAGCTATCCTCACATACGTTAGATTCACCTACCACCGGATCTACCTTAATAGTTAGATCTGTAATGGTAGGTTTCCTTTAAAAGAAATCAACCATTACCAATGTAGTCATTTACATTAACCATACTTACCTTCTCCCTGATACCAGGATGTATCTTCATATGATGTGACAAGCCAGGTAGCTGTAGAAAAAAGACTTTTACAAATATGCTAATTAGCCTGGGGGCACTCTATGTAAGTCACACAGGCGCTCCAGGCTAATAATTATGCACGCCTCTGGTGCGATACTTACCTCCCCTTCCCTCCTGAATCCTGGTTATGTCACAATGGAAGAGTGCATCATTATGAATCGAGAGGCGCTCTGTGTGACTTATACAGAGCATCTGGCGCTCTCAGCTCCTAATTATGTACACCACCTGTGTGATGTCACCGGTATCCAGCAGGGAAGAGGAGGTAAGTATCACACTGGATTCATTAGCCTGGAGCACATGTGTGATGAGCATATTTTTCAAAGTCTTTTTTACAGGTTCCCTCGATGTCAAGATATATGAAGATACGTCCTGCCATTGGGGAGAAAATGCAGACAGGTAAGTATGGTTAGTGTAAATTACTAAATTGGTAATGGGTGATCTCCTTTAACAGCTGTGTGTATCCTGTACCTACCCTCCTGGTTCAGTAAGGGGTCAAGACTTGGAGGCTGTGCAGTGGTAAAATGATGGACTGCAAGCTTTTTTTGGACTAGACTTGATAAAACCTGCCTCAAAGTTCATACACATATTAATAATCATTACCCATGGAAATAAAGGAAATGAACTTGGGTCAATGTTGACAGAGAGTCTATTATCAATGGATTAATAGACAAAATATATCATTACAATAAATGATATTCTAACATCTGATCCAGAGAACAGAGCAATATTTCAAGGTAAAGTGCCAGGACAGACATGAAAGCGACAGATAATGTCCATTACTACAAAATATATCAGTGATGCTTGATTTAAGCTCTGTTGCTTTTAAGGGTGGAGGAGGGGGGATAAGAGATGGCATTTATTTTACCCTGTAAAAATACCCTTGTAGTGAGAGGAATTCCAGGGTCACAAGGGGAAATGTTATCAGATGGCCATGAAGAATCTCCTCTTATCTCCTTGCAGTCCTAGTTTAAAGCTCGGCTTGACAGTGACATATACAGAGTTGTTATGTCCAGCCATTGAGGATGACTTGCTGCATCTGGTACTGTGATAAGAAACCAGTGACACAGTAAATGTTGTACAATGTGACTTATTTTTTTGGCTCTACCTGTTTGTTTTTCCTTTTTATTTAGCTTGGAAACCCAGAAAATATTTAACATTGATTACTATCCATTTACTAACGTTTCATTCCTGTAGTGAGGACGCATAACCACTTTGCCTTCATAATAACTAAGATAACTACAACTTTAACATTGACCATTCATATTTGATCCAACCCCTGGGATGAAATGATCGGCAGTGCAATAGGCCACAATGCTCAAGTAAATCTCACAGCTCCTTTATATTATTTCCTGTATTATTTCCTATAGTATTTGATGAAAAGTTTAAGTAACCCGGACATATTGCCACATTGACAGCCAAACAGCATAGGGGCATCAATAAAGGGGCATCAATTTGTCAGATTGGCTGTCTGGCTGCCAATTTGGCCATATGTCCGGACGCAAACTTCTGTTCCACTCATCTCTGGCTATAAAGTAATGAATAAAGCTAGACTGCACTTTTTCATGTATTACGGCTCCAAGATCGCTAACAGACGTACAACGGACACTAACAGAAGCAATCAAAATACCACTGAAATCAATGGCAAATTTAATACAACTGTAAGAAATCCATTAATGCCATTATAGTAAGAGTCTAAGCTATAGGCATCATGGTATAGAGCTGTAAGAGCTGAGCACATTTAGTTGGCTTGTAATCATGAGTTTAATTTGAAGCTACTGAGCCCTAATCGAAAATCCATATGAGGACCCTAACTATAACGTATTGTTCATATTACTAGCATCCTTACAGGGAGAAAAGACACATTAGCACATTAGGAGTAAGAAGGATGTTGCTATCCGTGATTGAAATCTCTTCAAATATCAGTGTACAAGGAGAGCTGACTGATAGGACCTCTGTTGTGACCTCGTAGCTTAGAGAAGCAGATATTTTCCCATCTCAGCGCAGCTGAGGCATGTTATAGGCAAGTTCCAGAATTTTCATAGACTCAATATGCTTACAAGGCTATTCCCATCTTTTACATTCATGTAAATCTTGTTACTATCAGTGGGGAGACATATCAAGCTGTTTGTGCGAGAATTCTTGAGTAAAAAACAATCTGAAATAACTTGTTCTACATTAATTAATGGTTTTAGAACTTTTTTAGGTACTTTTCCAACCTGTATAGAAAAGGGATGTGGCCTTGGAAAAGGGGCATAGAAAAGTTTGTACAATGAAAAACAAGGTTGGTGCACCAAAAAGCGAATTATTGTGGCATCGCTACAGAGACTATTAGGAATTATGACTCAAGGGTCAGATTAGTAAATGTGGCACAGCAGGAGACTGGTCTAGTCCTACTCTGCAATGGTCTACTGTGTGACACTTTGATGTATCTCTCCCACTTTGTTACTTTACCACTTTTGTTTTGAGCCGTCTCCAAGGGTGTTGTTTAAATGGTTTTCTTGTTCATCTTGGATGGATGGAGACCACCGGGTCACTACCTCTTGAAGTGTAAGTGTGTGAGGGATTAGTAGGCCTAAGAACAAGTCGTCTACAGTCAGGGAATGTTGAGAGTTGGAAACAAGCTATAAGGTGGAACAGGCCTCACAAATGGTTAATGTAGGAGTTTAGCAGGATGAGAAAAAAATTTGAAGCCATGGAAAGTTGAAGTCCGAAACATGGGAAACAATCAATTTGCAGAGCAGTAGCCCTTGCAGAAATTAGAATTCTAGAAATCTTCATTGCTTAGGCATCTCAAGATGTCCTATATAACCAAAAGAAGATGATTAGCCACCATTGAAGAAAACATCAGGGATGGACACCACCCCTTGAAATATTAAAGGGGTTTTCTGACTATTATAAAAATTTAGCAGCCAGGCTACTTTTTTGAAAAATAAAGCTTTACTCACCTGCTCCGGTGCTCCCGGTATCTGTGCCATGGTCTGTCAGAGCTGTGCTCCTGTTTGTTTACATGGGTACGTTCCCTCTCATTCAACAATTTCTGTGACAGGAGAACGGTGGGCATGACAGGCCAGCTGGAAGTTGTCGGTGGACCAGGACCTGGTAACAGGTAAGTAAAGCTTTATTTAAAAAAAAAATAGCCGGACAACCCCTTTAAATGAGTGCTGGTCCAACAGTGCAGGAAAGGAAAGTGAAGATGAGCCACACAGCAGACAGACACAGTGACTAACCTGGAAGCCTGTCTGCTGAGAAGACAGGACCACAGTCAAGTACCACCAGTGTAAAATATCCAAAAGATATGCCATAGATACCTTTAGGCATTTATGGCATATCTCAACAGTAAAGCTTCTGATGACCAAGCCTCTGATATGTTTACCGCTGTCATTTATCCTGGAATAAGCATACTGCAGTGGAATAGTGTTTTCTGATATCCCCAATCCCTCCATAGTAGTAGGTACTGATGTATTATATTCACACTGCATAGCTGACCTCTAGTCGGAGAGTAAACAAGGCCTATCAGATGCAAGGGAATGTCTTCTGCCAAAAATGTAATAAAGATTTGTAGCCAATTTGGTAACATTGCATTACATTTCCTTATTTTTCCATAATCCATGAATAAAGTGCTGATATGGAGCATCACATGGTTGTAAATGTTCCCATCTAATGGATTGGAAGGAATGCTGCTTGTGATGTGATGCGGATGTGACCGTCTTCTATAAGAAGACATTAGAGAACTTGTCTTGATTTGTCTGGATCGTGTAGAGTCTTGTAGAGCAGCTGGGGTGAGTGACAGTGTAAAGGCAGATGTAAGTGGTTATTAGTAAAGCACACGTCTTAGAAAGCGTTGTGCAGGACTGCTGTCACTGCCTCCATGCTGCGTGTGTTACAAAGCCCTTAATATGCCACTTCAAATAGTCGGTCAGGTGCCTGTTCTCTTTCAGAACATTGTTATTCAAAACTACAGGGTGATGTGGGTGATGAGCCGCTAGAAATCAGGAAGAGCTGAACTTTCAAGAGCTGTTCTTTACGAGCACATCTTGGAACCTTGCATTATTTATTACATGAGACCTCATTATAATTTTTGCTGGATTGTACCAAAAATAGGAAGAATAGCAACTAAATAAAAAAATTGGCTAAAATTAAAAAAAAAAAAAAACCTAAGTGACAATCTTGCAAAAGTTCTCAAGTCATGATATCCTCCACAGTAATTTGTATATTGTACATTCTTCCCACAGGCACATAAAATATTTTGGTTTTTGATGCTTTTAGTATCTGTGGGCTTTAAGTCAAAACACGCTGACCTCTAGGGATGGAATTTGTTGTTTCGATTGGCTTCTATAGAATGTGAAAACTTCTGAAAAAAAAACACATGGTCAAAGAAAAGCAGTCTAAAAATGCTTGTAAAAACACTCTTAAAATCACTTTAACTGCATTGCCAAGTGCACAAAGCTTTTCTTCTGCTTTTTAAAAGGCCTAAGAGGTGACTCTTAATGGAAGAACATGCAAATCTATTTTAACTTTATAATAAAATCATACAAATCAGGGTCTTATATGCTTTTAAAAAGCTTTCTGGACCAATATTTTATTTAACTGCAAATTAAAATGTATTTATTGCACATAGACATCCTATCCCATATTTATAAGGATGCAATAGTACATCCTTGCTAACATACACTTTAACCACTTAATGACCAGTCCCTTTTTCATTTTTGCTTTTTTATTTTTCACTCCCCACATTCAAAAGTCCATAACTTTTTATTTTTCCACATGAAGAGCTCTGTGATGGCTTATTTTCTGCGTAAAAAATTGCACTTTATAGCGACAGTATTTAATATTCCATGCCATGTACTGGGGAGCAGGAAAATTCCAAATGTAGTGAAATGGGGGGAAAATTTGCTCCATTTTCATGTGGGCTTGGTTTTATGACTTTTACTTGCTCCCCAAATGACATGTTTACTTTATTCTTTCGGTCGGTATGATCACTGAGATACCAAATTATGTAGGTTTTATAGTGTTTTCATACATTTACAAAAATGAAAACCTCCTGTGCACAAAAATAATTCTTTATTTTGCAATCCTTTGGCACTAATAACTGTTTCATACTTCAGTGTATGGAGCAGTGGGTGGGGTCATTTTTTGCAACTTTTGATGATGTTTTTCATTTTAAGTACTGTATGGCCTTTTGATCCCTTTTTATTGAATTTTTTATTCAATAAAAAATTTGACTTTGGTCACTATTTTCCTTTATGGGGTTAAATAAAGGAAAATACGTTATAATGTTTTGATAGATCATTTTGGGAAACAGCAATACCAAACATGTGCATGGGAGCATTTGTGGATCAGTTGCTAGGTAACACAATCATGGGACTCTCTAGGTGGCTGGGACAAGCCACTGAATTAAATATGCTAGCCTCACATTTTTTTTTGCGGATTTGCAAATCAGGATGACAAGCGGCCTGTCACCCATATGACTCAGACTTGGGAAAAATACTATAGACACACGACCCACAGGACTCAAAAAATCTCAAAATAAATGTTAAAGTATTGGAATTATTCAAATTGACAACAAAGGCATTTTTGAAATCAACATGGCATGGGCTATAAGAACCTGTCATAAGGTAAAAAATAACTTCCTGATTACAGGTTTATTTTAAAAGGAACCTGTCACCACATTTTTCACAAATACAACTAGTGGGAGGTTCTGTTAGAGCCCTAGTAACTAACTGACACCACTCGTTGCTAAAAATTATTCCCCTCAGATTCTCATGTATTCAACTTTATAATTTTAACTGGTATCTTCAAGGATGTCTATATTGAGGTGTGCGTGGCCTCCTTGGGACAAATCTAGAAGCTCTTCCCCATGCTTTTTCTCCATGACATCATTGCAGGTCTTTTAGCCTTCTAACATTAGCAAACTGTACACCAAGCATATATCTCATGAAATCACAGTAGCCAAGCAGGCATGGTGTGATTTTTTATGTGGTCAGATATGTGAATGCAGACTCCAGGTCCCATGTGTGTCCATGTCCCTCAAAATGGCTGCTTAAGCTTATGACAAAACACTCACCATAACATAAAAATAATATTTTGTCTGTATATTCTGGTTCACGACAATTACGGTGATACCTGATTTAGATTTTAGTTTTTCTTACCTTTGCTCAATTTTGGAGAAATTTTGGACCAATATTGGAGAAAATTGCATATTTTTTAGTATCAACAACTTTTCAGATGCATAACTTCTGTATTTTTCTGTTGACAGATCTGGTTGAGGGCTTATTTCTTGTGAAAAGAGTTGGTTTTTTTCAGCCGTATAATTTTTTTGGGCGCTTTTTACAACATTTTTTGAGAGGGTATTTGATAAAAAAAAATTATATATTAAATGATTATATTACTTTGTTCACGTTTTGACTGTTCACCATGCGGTTTCAATATTACTTTAGATTTATTGTACAGATTAATACGGACACTGTGATACCAAATTGGTCATTTTTTTGTGTTTAATATACATTATGTGTTTTTTATGTAACTGGGTTGATTAGGGGACTTTTATTTTATTAATTTTTATTACAAAATTATTTAAAAAAAAAATTTTTTATACTTTTTGCACACTTGGGCATGAACAAGCGTTCGTCCAATAGCTTGTTCAAGCCCTTACAAACTGCAATACAAATGCAGGATGCAGAACCCACGAACAGAGGTCCCCGCGGCTGCCGCATGATGGATCGGATCACCTGGAAAGCTTACCGGGGGTCATATCCAGGGGGAATACACTTACACAGCGTGCAATGGGTTAAACACCCGGATATGAGTTTTTTTTATACTGGATGTTAGTCCAGCACTGGCACTCACGGGACCCAATGCCCTGCAATGGCCACCATTAAACCCAATTAAACACAATAAGGCAGTCATTAAGGGGTTAAAGGGTCATTCTCATCTTGGGTTTAGTTCACATCTGTTCTGGGTCTTTCTGTAACACTGTGTAAAAGGAACAAAGCACAAAAGGAAAATGGAAAGTTTTCACCTATTCACTTTTCTTTCTTCATTGACTTGAAACCAGACAAATGCAGGTGTGAACATAGCCTTTGCCATTATGTCAGATTTTGGTGTGACCTCAGGCACTTGAATTAATCATTAGATCTGGGGACCCCTCAGCTTATTCCTGCCTATTAACTAGTAAGCTGCACATAGGACAGGGATTGGGAAATCAATTAGGGTACAGCGCCATGGTATATGCTAGAATAATTTAATAAATTATGAACATAGGGCAGAACGGTGGCTTAGTAGGAAGCACCTCTGCCCTGCAGCACTGGGGTCCTGGGTTCAAGTCCCACCCAGGACAACATCTGCAAAGAGTTTGTATGTTCTCTCCGTGTTTGTGTGGGTTTCCTCCGGTTTCCTCCCACACTCCAAAACATACCGGTAGGTTGTTTAGATTGTAAGTCCCATGGGGACAGGGACCAGACACGCTGTGTAATCTGTGTGCACTATAAATAATGAATTATTATTATTAACATTTAAGGCAGTGACTAAGTGTCTACAGTTATCTTTATACTCGGGGTACAGGACACATTGGAATGTGGAAGGAATCCCGCCATTTATCTTTTGGGTTGCCTGTGACTGTGCGGCACTCCTAGTTCATCACACTCAGACAGGAACAACAAAGGGATAAATCATACATAAGTGAAATCATCTGCTTGACCTCATGTCCCCTGTCGGATGAAGCGAGCAGAGTGAGGTTTATATAACATCCACATATCCCAGATGACTACTTGGCCACAATAAAGTCTATGTGGCTACCATTATCTCTAGGCTTATCTGAGTCACTTAATTGATCACTATACTAGAGTCTGGTTTTTGTTATGACTTTAAATAGTTCTGGACCCTGATCTGTCCGGTGAAGTGTTACACTAAGGAGGGAGGGTAGAGTGTGCAGATAAGGTAAGAGGATGTACAACTTCAGCTCTCCTGACATGTCCTAGTTATGTACATTTTGTTTTAATTTGCCCCAAATAAAAAGTATGGTTACACTTTAATTTTGCTCCCACCTATCAAAATTGAATTCCCTACCACCCACTGAAATGAATTGGAGGCAGTTTTTGTTTTTTGTTTAATCCCTTAGAGTCACTCAATGTAAACACAGGGGTTGTGAGGCGCTATCATGCTAGTGCCTCAGAACGCTGCTATTTCAGGGAGGATCACCGCTCTCCCTTTAAGTCATAGGGAGCATCAATCCCCCAGCAATAAGGAATTTAAATGCCACTGGCATCTTTGCCAGCAGCATTTTAACAGGCACCAATTGCGGGTGTCACTGGTGGGGGGTCCGGGCTCAGGTTTTCTTATAATTTTTCTTATAATAAATGCTACGGCTGAAATACCCTTTAACCCCTTCATGACCGAAGGTCATTGATGCCTGGATATCCAGGTCTATTTTTGCAGTTCTGTTATGCCCTTCTTTAAATGACAATATCTTTGGGAAAGCTTCAATTATCACAACTATTTTTACTTAGTTTTTTTCATGTGACACTTTAACTTGATATTATTAATAACAAATTCCTTTGCTTTATAAAATTAGCTGATAAATGACTACAAAGTAATACAACTGAATAAATGTTTACCTGAACTTGTAATAAATATGTACAGCCTCATTCCATCATCCTCTCCTCAAGTTCAGCTACAAATGCAGAGGGTGCATGTACTTCTACACTTCTCCAAACTATAAGAGGCTGGAGGGGGGCACATTTCAAGTGCTTATATCTCCTGAACCCTAGCACCTAAAAACACAAATCTCGGAAATGGAAAGCTGTATATAAAGATCAAAAAAATGTGTAAAGAGTGTAAATCTCTGGTTCTCTGAAATATCCATACACAATCTGTGACAATCTACAGTATAAACATCCTTTCTACATTTGGTTTGTGCAAATAGGACGTATGTAGCCGTATAGCAGTTGTGAAGGGGTTAATGTTGCTCCAGTCTGATGAAATGAAACTATCCAGTTCGCTTTCATTACTCTCATTGTCTCCGCTTCTTATTAATAGGCTTTAAGCACATAAACAATATACTTTTCCATCTTCTGATGAATTTCTTAATTATGTGAAGTAACCTTAAAATAGAATGAAAATTAGAGCTCATCAGCGCGCTTCTGGTAATTATGGTCCGATTGATGCAAACGATAAAGCTAGTAAGGTGTATTTTATAGACTTTGTAAGTTTTTTTTTTTTACTTTTACTTTTTACTTCTGCAATGTTAGGCCTTAGAGCACATTAGATTACCTCTCCATTTTATATAGAGCTGTAATAGGGAATCTGCAGGTGTGCTTGGTGTCCTAATGTATGTATGACAATCATTGTATATGAATCTTACAAGTAGTATATAAGACACTTGATTGAGCAATGCTCAGCAGATTTATGGTATTATAATATATAGAAATGAAAACACAGAGCTTAAAGGAAATCTACAATCAAAATCAAGCTTGATAAATCAGGGGAACTTACTCTTAGATCAAGGCCCTGTGGAAAGCTTCTCATATTTGTTATCCATGGCTTCATAGGCCGTAACAATGAGCAGAACAAGTCTCCCCTCCGCCAGTAACAGAGAAAACAGGGGGTTGGGTAAGACATACTCTGCTAATAGTAACAGCCAGTGAATCTGCAGCACTGAGGGACCCTGGTAATGCCCCCAGAGCCCATATGGCTCATTAGCATAGCTATAAAGTATTTGAGAAGGAAGGAGGCCATGGATAACAAATATAAGATTACTACAGTCACAGGGCCTGGATCTGGGGCTGCAGTGTGCCAAACCAGTCTCAGGTTTTAGACTCACCCATGCCTCTCTCCGTGCCCCTGTGTCCCCCTGCAGCTCCAACTCATCTGTCCATGCCCCTGTTTCTGGTACGGCAGTCAGACACGTGCGTAACCGGCTCCCAAGGCTTCAGAAAATTTAAAGGGCCAGAACACCGTTGATTGACTGGCAATCCCAGAATCCTTCTTAACTCAGCCTTTCTCTTCACACCCCACCGGATCTTTGTGCCTCGTGTCTTAGTGAAAAGCTTCTCCCTATGCTCTGTGATTTATCTGGTAAATTCCTGTTGTGACTCTGGTTCGGTCCCTGACTATGGGGCACATGTATCATAGTTTTGTATGGCACTAAAACAGCAAAATATTGCACTGAACATCAACTCATGCAAATTTGTTGTTGGAGGTGGTGAAATGAGCTCTTTAATTGTTTTTAGGGGCAAGGGGTCTTCAGAATATATAGATGGCGTACCATAGAGTAGTCACAGTATAGTAGAGTGTCTAATTAATGGTCTATTTGGAGTAAAGAACTCAACTGGAAGTTAATAGTGGGATATAGGAGTTTCTGGTATAGCAGAGTGAGGCAAAAGGTGGTCATATTCTATAAGTAATAGAGATAAACATGGCAATATTCTTTGGTTTTGGATTTGCTTGTCATCTATGGGATGGAAATGGATGAATATCACTGAGAGATATAGATAATTGTTGAGTGTATAAATGGGCCTTTGATGGGAGTATGTACAGACCTAGTGCCCAGGGCACATACCTCATGACATGGCAGCCTTTGATTGTGTTACCACGGCCATAATGACTGCTTAATCCCAGGCTTATCACATGGGTTCTGCAGTACCTGTCTCTTTACAATATTATACAGATAAGAGGTCCAATTACTGCCATGTACAAAACTGAACAATAATATAACAGTATTGCTACAGCGAGCAACCATATTCATAAATCCTTACCATTTTGTCTGGATTATATTTGGCAATTTACCAAGCGTCCACACCCCAGCCTGTCCCACTCCCCATCTTGCCCACTTTTCAGAAAAGTGGTGTGCTGGTTAGAGTAAATCTTCAAAAATGACTGGCAGTGCAAACCGAAGTACAATGCATGAAGAATCTGCCCCATGTATTTAATGCAGAAGAGTCCTATATTCTCTTATTACATTACTGCAATTAATTCCCTTATTTCATGATACTCAAGTAGTTAACTATTGGCTCTTTTTAGGGTTAATTATGTTTTTATGCTTACTATGGTACAGGAACCAGAAATGGCTGATATCTGTATTCTCAGTATGATGTGTTCAGGCTACAGTATATACTACAAACCATATATTGTAGTAGTAACTTTGATGTAAAAAGTTTTTTCCATAGGTGAAAATTTAAACAAACAAGCCAATGTTGGGACTTGATGTCAGAAGGGTTAAGAATAATAGGCTGGAGAAGAGGAGAGTTTTGAAAAATAAAGGTTAAAAGGTTGGCCAGACTGCAGGCTCTGCACTGTAACACAAAAGGAAAACTCGAGGGTATTCTTTTATCCTAGGAGAACAATGGGCCCAAATAGGTGTCTATTAATAGTCCCATGAACAGAGCGGTTATAGTGTTTTTCTATTCTGAGCATTCCTCCAGATGTTTTATTACAGAAAGTTCTATAGGTAATAGCTCGTTTTATACCTTACGCCTTCTAGGAAGGTGAGATCATGTTTAATCCCCAGAGCCCCTCACTGTCACAAACAACTTGGTCACTGCCAATGACATTATTCAGTGGCACCATTTAGATTTTTATTCTTAAAGACTACGTGTACAGAAAACAACCTAACTTTTTGTGGAATTTTTAATGAATTTTTTTTAAAAGATAAGTGAAAATTAGTTTATTCTTTAATCTTTACTCTGACCACTAATAATCGTTTCATACTTGTAATTGCACAAGATAATTATGTGTCCTCTGTATTCGATTATTTTATTGTAGTGTTTTCCCAAAAAACAGACCGATCCCAAAATTTACATGGAGTAGGATAGCCTGATGTCATCTCTTGTTCAATTTTAAGACAAACCTTTAAAGTTTAGGATAGTATCCCCAACAATACTGGCATTTTAGAGGAGGTCACATAACATTTTTTAAGGGAAGGGAAGTTGCTGTAACAGTTTTTACAGCAACTTCCGGAAGGGTTTAAAACTTTTGAGCATTCCCTATTTTTAACTCTTTGCAGCTTACCTATACAAATAACTCCAAAGTCAGAAGCTAATAACCTGAGAAGAAACACGCTGGGAGGCTGGAGAAAGAGCATCATTTCAGATTTCTGATGCAACCATCTTGGGCTCTGTAGCATTTTTGCATGCAGATAAAGGGGTTGTCCGCTAATGCTGTGTACATCATTGTCCAATTTGTCTTGTTATGTCTTTAATTATTAAAACTAGTCTCTACTTTATAGTTTTAACCTCTGCTTCCATTCCCTACTGCAGTGGTGGCAAATCTATGGCACAGGTGCCAGAGGTGGTACTCAGACCAGGACAGAGTTCACCAAATAGGACCAAATCCACAAAATCCTTCTGCAGCCCCAGGCAAGAGATGCTGCTCTCAGCGCTATTTTAAAGCAGCTTGGAACTGAAAGAAAATTGAGAAGGTGTTGACAGAACTGCAATATCTTTGGAGGTCCTCCTGCTGGACACACCATTCTTCCTCTACTGAGAGACACTGGAGAGAAGCTACAATATCTGAGTCTGAATTTGTTTTTCTTTTTTCAATTGTATTGGTTTCCTCAGGGGGATCATACGATTGAAAGATTGGAAGAACAGGTAGCAATAAGTTGCTTCTTAAAATGCCTGTTGGCACTTCACAGTGAATAAGTGGATTTTTGTTGTACTTTGGCCACTTTGTCTCCAAAAGGTTCACCATCACTGCCCTACTGCATTCTTGTGATGCATCTTCTAAAATAGCTGCTCTGTTATCTTTCAAAGACTACATCTCCCATCATCCTCTAGCTGCTGTACATGTTTTACACAGTCACGCCACTTTCGGCACTACAATTGACTCAGTGCCCATGGCACATCATGTGTACAACACATAGAAAGCACTAAGGAGTTTGCTGGTGGAAGAAAAAGATGTTGAGCATGTTCAACTGGTGATATGTCTGTGCCTACAGGTGGTAACCTATGGAAACAAGGGATAAACATGTGGGTGGTAAGCAGGGCTAGTTTTAGACAAAGTGAGGCCCCAAAATAAAACTATTTTCTGAACAGTCACATACAGTAAGAGGCTTTTTTACCCTGCACTATAATAACACTTTGTAGTTTACAAACAGTAGTATGGTAAGGTAATGTATAATATGGGACTGTAGGAGAATTTTATAGGACATAGAAAGATGATATGTAGATTGATGATAGAAGATAAATATGAAAGCTGATATAGATTTATAGATAGATGATACATTTCTAGATGATTAAATATAAAGTAGATTATATAGATAGCTTGATAGACAATAAAATATATATATACGCATATGAGAGATAGAAACGGTAGAAGCTAGTTAGAAGATTGATTGATAGATAGATAGATAGATAGATAATAGATAGGAGGTAGATAGAAGATATATAGATAAATATATAGACAGGAAGCTACGTATATAAATGGATAGAAAGACACAAATTATAGATAGATGATTAGCATCTTTACCCGGTCATTCAAACAAGGGGTATTAATGGAGCAATACATCCTCTGCCCACAAAAGTCCAAATGCAGGGGGGCCCTTTAGGACAGAGGATCCTGGACAAATGCCCAGTTTGCAACTCCTAACACTGTCCCTATTGCTGAGTCTAAAGAGCAATGTTTATTGTGTTAGATCAGAAAAGAATTGAATATCACGTATAATTGGGGTTCTGTGGAATGTAGGCAGGAAAACTAAATTAGTGAAACATTTGGTGACTGGACAACCCCTTAAAACACATAGTTATTGCATCTTTATCTGCAGCTGGCATTTCCAACTACGTATTTGTCTAAGTATGGTTAGAGGAGTCTATAACGTAATTGTTGTCTGTGTGGTACCCCACGTACAATCAGAGCAGAAAAGATACATTAAAAAGGGATGTAAATCCTTATTTGTAAGTCAGTTCTTTAGTGACAAACTAATTATATTGATAAACGGTTTAGATGTATTATGTACAACATTTTCTTTGCAAATGAAATGAATAACACGTGCTGGCCCTGATGCCAAAAGTGGAGGAGCCAGTCCATTAGTGCCGGTTTCCTGCCTGCCATGGGAAACAAGATTCTTGAGTTTGTAAGGCCGGAAGTTGCCTGTTTTTTCCACCTTAGTAGAGTAAAACACAGGCGGACTAAATGACATCATTATTATATGTTATGACTCTTTTGTTGCCATAAGTATATGAAATCCAAGCACGTTGTGAACTGACCTGATGCACGGAGGGTTAAGCGGACCCTCTTTTAGTCTCTTGCTTGTTTTTTTCTTTATTCTCCCACTTCCTGACATTTTCTTCCTGCCTTGGAAGGAAAAACGGATATGCAGAAGCTTTACCAGGACATCCTCTGCTTGTAATGAGGCTTCTTGAAAGAAAGAGGGATACTTCTTTGTACACTTACAGTTTTTATTTAGCGTGTATCAACTTTTATTTTCTTTAAGAAGGACCTGTCACATTTATGGATGTTTGAGTATTGCTACCCCCTACTAGCTATCTTTCCTAATAACCCTGTGTTGTATGGTGCCTTTATTATTCCTCTTAAATGTTGCAGTGGTCTTAACTCTTATTTTTCTATGAATTTGAATGTTTGCACGAAAAGTTGCAACATTTCAATAGCCCAAAGTTTGCCACAACCTTTTTTCAGTGTAGTGCCGAAAATCCACATGTGGAAATATGAAAAAGTTGCAAATTTTGGTATCGGAAGCTCAACACTGTGACTTTTAAAAGAAAGAAAGTCCCAAGAAAACAATGAACTCAAATGCCAAATATATCACCTTATTAGATTAACTTAACAAGCTCAAACCCAAAGAAAAAAAATTAGACAGGCCCAAAGTCCCAGACTAAAGATGAATGACCCCAAATGTGAGCTTTGTTTGTTCATGGAGGGTGACATTCAAATTCTGTGCAGAACTATGTCCTTCATAGGACAGAAACTCTGTTCTTGGCTATGGCTCCATTGAATTCTAAGAAAGGTTGGAGAGGGCTATCCCAGAGGTCCCATTAACCCCTCAAGGGCCAAGCCATTTTTGTTTTTTTGCATTTGCATTTATTTAAAATTCCACAACTTTTTTACTTTTCCATTTACAGAGAAATGTAAGGGATTGTTTTCCGTGTAACAAATTGTACTTCCTAGTGACATGATTTCATATTCCATGTCGGTTAATGGGAAGCTGGAAAAATTCCAAATGCTATAAAATTGTAGAAAAAAACACATTCGCGCCATTTTCTTGTGTACACAGGTTTTTTTTTACAGCTTTCACTGTAAGATCAAAACGACAAATCTACTTTTTCCTTGGGTCAGTATGATCACAGGGATTTATATAGGTTTTATTATGTTTTACAAGATTTTAAAAAAATGAAAACCTTTCCCCTACATAAAAAATGTTTTCATTTTGCTAATAACATTTTCACACTGCAGTGTATGGACCTTTATAAGATTTATAAGATAAGATTTTTTTGCAGGAAGTGATGAAGTTTACATTGCTACTATTTTGGGGACTGTACAACCGTTTGATCATTTGGACTTCAGGCGCTCTTTTCCTTTACCCCCAGAGTTCACTGCTGGGAATAACAGTTTTATATGTTTATATATACATGGATAAAAGCAGCACTCTTGGGATGAGAAAGGCTCATACCGAACCTAGATGTTGCCACTTGTCACTTTGGAATAAAGAGACCACCTTTTCACCTTATATCTACCTGCTTTGGAGTGCTTTTTTTCTTGTATATATCTTGGAGGACCTGTTTGTCTGGGCCTGATAGCTTGCACCTGCCATTTTTTTTGCAATTGTACTGCTGAGAATTTTCCATGAGTGTTTTTATATGTTGAGAGATTCAAACTTTTGGGATGCAGCGCTTCCTAACATTTTTATGATTTTGTTTGTTTATTTTTTTTATATAAGTTCTAAGAAAACTTTTTTTTCCTTTTTATTCATTACTGCTTTTTAGACCCTTAAACCCCCAAGGGTACTTTAACTTGCTAGGGATCTAAAGAGTGCCTTCTGCACACTGTTATAGATCCTTCCTAATGACAGGTCCTGCAGTTACATATAGACTCCGGGCTGCCATGCAAACGGATCATTGCTCCCCAATGTCACAGCACTGACGGCTTTTCCTGTGTCAGGTTAATGGTTAACACCGCTAGTTTTAACCATTAACTGCTGTTGTTGTGGTGGGTGTTTGCTGTGAAATGCAGCCAACAATCACCACACATGAAGAGTGCTCAGCCCGTGAGTCCTCTTCATACATCCTTAACACATTACGGCATACATGTACTGTACATTATAATGCATTAAGGGATTAAAGTGAATAGAGCCCTAGTTAAAATGGGCATCTAGCCTCTACTCATATGAAACACATGAGTCGTTTTTGGGCCCCCGTACTTCTGATTGCTGGGCTTTCTCTATGTACCACATGGGATTTACCCTCTGTGCAGTATTCTTTTTATGCATCTGTGGCCACCTGGGGAAACAGGAGCAAGTCAAGGCACAGTCAAGTCCTAGTGCCCTTCTTATACAATCTAACACTCCTAATGAAACATAAAGAAATTTACAATTCCTTTTTAAACAGTGTAAATGTTTTGATGACTCTGATACACTCTGATGGGGGCTTGTGGATTGGCATCCAGGAGGACCTGTATCCCACTAATGTTTGAACCTTCTGATCTCCTGAGCCCAGCTGCTTGGGATGCCTTATATCCACATCTGTGGTTAAGGATTACTATGTGATTATGTAACATTATGAAATCTTTATTTATATAGTACCATCATATTTTGCAGCATTTGCAGATCTTAGGGTACATATACAAACAAAATAAGACATAACAGAGTAATAAGACATGAAACAAAGTGAGTGAGGGCCCTGCTCGCAAGAGCTTAGAATTTATGATGAGGAAGGGGAGACACAGAAGAAATAAGACCTTGTAGAATGGTCCACCCATAATAATTAGATAAAATAATTATTTTAATAAATAATTAATAATAGTGAACTAGTCATCAGCCACCATGGTATATACAGAGTTGAAGATGAATTGGAATGCAGATTAGCCTGTAGCTTGGTATGGTTATGGCTTGCATGATTACGTAGATAGGAGGGTTGGTTAATGAAAAGAGAGTTGCAGTTACATTCAGTTAGGGAAAGTGATAGGCCTGCTTGAAGAGATGGGTTTTAAGAGCATGTGTGAAGCTTTGGTACTTGTGCATTAGTCTGTTAGTCAGGGGTATTCAGGGTACGGCTTTCCTGAGAAATGTTGCAGCTTGAGAGAAGTCCTAGAGATGTGAGTGTTGAAAGTATAAATGTGCTGCATCCTTGTTAAACTGAGTGCACCAAAAAAATGGTGCAGTATATGCCAGCAGTATGCTAGCCATACGTACGGCGGGTCGCATACGGCTGCCATAAAAAATGCATTGTGAATGGCATAATAAGGTGAACACACACGTGTGCCCACTGTACTATGCCTTTGCCATGAAGAAGATAGCGTATGTTCTATCTTCGCCAGTAAGCATGGCCGTACAGAACTGCTTCAGGAGGGGTGGTTCTTGTTTACCTCTTTCACCAAGGCTCTTCTCCCACAATTGCTTAGTTGGGCTTGATGACCAGCTCAAGAAAGAGATATGGTTGACCAAAACTTCTTCCATTTAAGAATTATGGAGGCTACTGTGCACTTAGGAACCTTAAGTGTTGCAGAAATAATTTTGTAACCTTAGCCAGATCTGTTCCTTGCCACAATTACATCTCTGAGCTCCTTGGGCAGTTTTGTAGACCTCGTGATTAACTTGTGCACATGCATTGTGAGATGTGAGGTCTTATATCTACAGTTGTGTGCCTTTCCTAATCAAGTCCAATCAGTTTAATTAAACACAGTTCTACTTTGAAGGAGTAGAACCATCTCAAGGAGGATCAGAAGGAAATGGACAGCCTGTGACTTAAATATGAATGTCACAGCAAAGGGCCTGAATACTTATGACCATGTGAAATTTCACTCTTTCTTGTGTTATAAATCAGCAAAAAATATTTACATTGCTTTTTTATTCCAAGTTGGATTGCAGAGTGTACAATAATGATCAAAAAAAGAACTCTTTTGATCTTACCTAAGGCTGCAATGAAACAAAGAGTGAAAAATGTATGTCGCCCATACGGCCGTGTGAATGAGGCTTTCGAGTTTGTGCCACATTTATTACTGACGTGCGCCACAATTCTGTCTGTGACACAATTCTGCACCATGAACAAAGTGAACCAAAAAAAAAGGTGCACACTTCGAGACCAGAGCAGGGGGCTCCAGCTTCATGAAGAACATGCACCACTTTTGATTAATCTGGCGTACCCTGAACACTCTGCAGGCAAACTACACAAAGTACAGACTGCACTAGTTTTGATGAATGTGGCCCACCTGTCCTCCTATGGTGAACTGTACAGGTTTACGGCTTCAATTAGATTGATCATCATTTTGATTCCAGGTGACATATAATTTTAGTGTATTATGATATTCTAAATATAAGGTTCTTTTATTGGGGGAAACAAGACTTCACAAGAGCGGTGTTTGTTATGTTAACCATTCTCATGCAGAAGTCAGATCCTGTTAGATGAGCATGTCAATGACTAAAGCCCAATGCAGAGCCATGAAAAGGTCACTGTGCAAACACTGGCTGCTGTCACACATCATCACAGCTTCACACTGCTGACCCACTGTTATATGGACCTGACACATTCCCCAGCTTTATTAACCCTTCCACTCTTAGTATGCATAGAAATATTAACTGGTAGTGGCTTATTTGCTTTGCTCGATGAAAACACAGGCATGCTCAGCTGAAATAAGCATGCACATATATATGATATTCATTAGGAGTAACAGCTGGCTGTATGAACATTCAGATATTGAAGGGGTAGGGTCAGCTACTGACAGTGAATAGTGGGGGTGGACATGTCAGATTGGCGCCCCAATTGAGATTATTATATGCATATATTGTGAGTATATTTTATATCAAATAAACCGTGACTATAAAGAACGCACTACGCTATCCCGTTGCAACTTTCTTCCAGTATTCTACTACAATCATTGGTGGGATCGGAGGAAGACAGAGCAGAGTGGTGATTGTCTGAATAGTGGCTTATTCGAATCAGAGGATCTTTCAAATTGTGGGAACATATCTACACGATCTGGATCATTGAAGGAGAAAAAAACTTGCTGATTTATATGCAAAGGAAAAAGAATTGATCAAGGAGCTCCGGTCAGAGTAACTTTTTAATATTGACAGTGAAAGATGATCTTAAGGGGAATCTGTCAGCAGTTTTAACCATAGAAAGCTGCAGAAAATGTTAGGCATTGACCCTGGAAATCATATCTTTGTGTATACTATTAGAAACAGCAAGACTGTAAATATGCATTGTAATCCAGGATTGTAGCTGGATTTGAAGCACTCTGGTACAGTGGTATGTGAAATATCTTCACTGTACAGCTGCACTGCCTCCCCCCCCATGAGTAACAGTAACTGTAGTATTCAAACAGAAGCTTCTACAGAATAACTCGGCAGGATGGATGGACCGTTTTTTGAGATCTCACATAGGAGTGCACCACCCAGCTTTAGGCCTGGAATATTAAGAAGTTTTCACTGTCCTGCTGCAAAACACACAAAGCTATGGTTACACATCTCTTCAGGGTCAATACTGAATACTGTCTACAGTTTGACTAACTTTGTATTGTAATACAGTTACACAGATTAAGGTTACATTTAGAGATGGTCGAAGCGATTCTAACTAAGTGGAATTCGTCTGAATTTCAGGGCAAATTCAATTAGTTGCAAATCCAAAATTCACGGTAATTCTTGGGAACAAAGTTTTTTCTTTTTCTCCTTTATTACCAAAATGGGTGCGAGCACAACATGTTACATGGGGCAGAGAACTCTGGGAAGGAGAAAGGAACACCCTCGATCACATGTGCAGACTTGTAAGCCAATCAGCGACCGGCAGGCTTATGTGATGTCCCACAGCCCTATAAAAACAGGCAGCTGTTTTCAATACTGGCAGCCGTTTACTGTACTGTACTGTAGTGAATCTTGCTTCAAAGGTGTCCATTTTGGGGGATTTGTATTCCCCAAATAGCACTTCTTTTTTGTTGCTGAAGTGAATAGGAGAAATATGTGTAAAATCCACATAGTTTCTGTTGTAATTTCTGCTTCAATCCCAGGGTGTCCATTTTGGGGGATCTGTATACCCCAAATAGCAGTTCTTTTTTGTTGCTGTAGTGAATAGGAAGAAATCTGTGTAAAATCCACATGCTTTCTGTAGTGATTTCTGCTTGTATCCCATGTTATCTGTTTTGGGGGAACTGTATACCCCAAATAGCACTTCTGTTTTGTTGCTGGAGTGAATAAAAAGAATTCTGTGTAAAATCCACATAGTTTCTGGAGTGATTTCTGTTCATATCCCAGGGTGTCCATTTTAAGGAATCTGTATACCCCAAATAACACTTCTTTTTTTTTGCTGAAGTGAATAGGAAGAATTCTGTGTAAAATCCACATACTTTCTGTAGTGATTTCTGCTCATATCACAGGTTGTCTGTTTTGGGGGATCTGTATACCCAAAATAGCAGATTTTTGTTGCTGAAGTGAATAGGAAGAAATCTGTGTAAAATACACATAATTTCTGTAGTGATTTCTGCTCCAATCCCAGGGTGGGTAACGTGTATACCGCAAATTTCAATATTTTTTTGTTGCTAAAGTTGATAGCAAGTCCACACAGTTTCTGGGTGTCCATTTTGGGGGATCTGTATACACCAAATTGCAGCTCTTTTTTGTTGCTGAAGGCTTACCATGTTGCTGCCACCTCCACACTCTGTCATGGTGCCACTCTGTGGGTGGCCTAGCAGATTGCTGCCACCTAAAGAATTTGTCATCCTGCCACTCTGACCTCATGCTGCTGCCATCTCCAAACTTTGTCATTGTGCCCCTATGTGGCCTACTAGGTGGCTGCCACCTCCACACTTTGTCACTGTGGGCTCCTGCTGCTGCTGACGCCATCTCCACACTCTATTATTTTGGCACTCTGTGGCCTACCATGTAGCTGCCACCTAAGGAATTTGTCATCGTGCTACTCTCTGACCTAATGCTGCTGCTGCCACCTCCACACATTGTCATTGTGTCACTCTGTGGCCTACCATGTTGCTGCCACCTCCACATTCTGTCATTGTGCCACTCTGTGGCCTACCAGATTGCTGCCACCTCCACACTCTGCCATTGTGCCACTCTGTGGCCTACCATGTTTCCGCCACCTCCATAATTTGTTATTGTGCCACTCTGTGGCCTACTCATACTGCTGCCAACTGACCGCTGTCTCCCTGGAACACCCTGTGATTTCCATAATGCTGTTTTCACCTTCCATCACTCTATAACGTTGCCACTATGTTTGATTTTCCCTGTCATTTCATCTGCCAGAAGGAATGAAAAACATGCAAATATCCCATTTACTGGTCATCTCTGTTTTGGATCCACTCCTATTTGTTTAACCCCTTAACGACTTGGCCTTTTTTAGTTTTTTCACTTCCATTTTTCACTCACCAACTTCAAAAATCTATAACTTTTTTATTTTTCCACATAAAGAGCTGTGTTATGGCTTATTTTCTGTGTAACAAATTGCACTTCATAGTGACGGTATTTAATATTCTATGGCGTGTACTGGGAAGCGGGAAAAAAATTCCAAATGCAGTGAAAATGGTGAAAAACCACATTTGTGACGTTTTCTTGTGGGCTTGGATTTTACAGCTTTCACTCTGCGTCCCAAATGACATGTCTACTTTATTCTTTGGGTCGGTACGATCATGCGGATACCAAATTTATATAGGTTTTATAATGTTTTCATACATTTAAAAAAATTAAAACCTCCTGTACAAAATATTTTTTTTTTATTTTGCCATCTTCTGGGGCCAATAACTTTTTCATACTTTGGTGTACGGAGCTGTGGATAGTGTCATTTTTTGCGCATTTTGATGGCGGTTTCATTACTATAATTTTTGGGACTGTGCGACCTTTTGATCACTTTTTATTAATTTTTTTATATTTTTCAAAATGGCAAAAAAATGCCATTTTCGACTTTGGACGCTATTTTCCGTTACGGGGTTAAACGTAGTGAAAAAACATTATCATATTTTGATAGATCGGGCATTTTCGGATGCGGCGATACCTAATGTGTTTATGATTTTTACTGTTTATTTATTTTTATATCAGTTCTAGGGAAAGGGGGGTGATTTTTAGGTTTTTTTATTATAATTTTTTTTTTTTAAACTTTTTTTTATTTTTACTTTTACTATTTTTCAGACTCCCTAGGGTACTCTAACCCTAGGTAGTCTGATCGATCCTATCATATACTGTCATACTACAGTATGGCAGTATATGTGGATTTTACTCCCCATGCATTACAATGTGCAATTAGCACATTGTAATGCATGGGTTAAAACGAAGTAGCCTCGGGTATTCGGAACACCCGAGGTTACCATGGCGACGGATGGCCGCTCCCCGTGACGTCATCGGGGAGCAGCGATCCACGACAAGATGGCGGCGCCCATGTGGCACCGATCGCGGGTGTTACAGGTAAGCCTTTGCTGCAATATGCAGCAAAGACTTACCGGCTATGGAGAGGGCTCGGCCCGGGACCCGGTCGGACCCGTCGGGAAGGGGTTAAGGCTTTAGCATTACTGATGGATTATTGACCGATTGAAAGCGGACACTGACAGATGAAATGAAAGGCAAAATGATCATTGACATCAATGCTGCCGACACCCTCTCCACTCTTTTGGGGGGTTTCTACATGTATCCGCATTTAACAGAACAGGTTCTGTCGTAATCTATGGAATCATCTGATGTCAGTGTAAAAAGAGTGCACTCTTTGATGTTATAGTGGGATCTTGGCTCTCAGCTCAGTCCTTTCAAGCTGGCACAGATGTAACCTTGTCAGGCTGTGTTCCCGCTTCGCTTATTTGGTGAAGATGGCCTATGTAAGTGCCCATGGAAATTTGGCGAATCGAGTCGAACCGAATTTGAACAAATTCGCCCATCTCTAGTTACAATATTATAAGTTATATTACAAATATATAAGATGCAGAAGTAATATTTCTAGTAGATCCTACTTTTCTCTTACTTTCAATACATCCATTCAGCACAATTAACCCTGGAGCATTAAAATATTTCAGTCCATAAACTCTTTTTTACCGTCATACACTTGCACTGGGCTTTATCTGTATGGTTGTCATACATGTGCATTCCTGTCGGTCTTGTTTTGCATTCTTCTACAAGCCTAGAGATGCATTATGGAGAGTTCCCCCATCACACTCCATCAGATACCGCCCATTCTTGTAGCCATGCAGGGAGGATGAATGCTGCACAATATAGTAATTGGCTATGGGTGTCTAGAGCCTCCTTAGTGATGTTTCCTTTCAATGATCAGTCTTAGTAATCTTAGAACTGTTGGTAACGTCATGACAGGATGGTCTTTGCCAGAACATGTCAATGACGTTGCTTTTCTGTTCAGTTAGAAATGACAGTGAATTAAACCGACACGTGTTCTTTTACTGCAGCTTATAGGAAGCTGGTGGCTATACAACTAGTAACACTACAAAGTACTACTCCTTTAGTTCAGAGATAGAACTATAACTGCTGAATGGCTAGTTATCATGTGATCTCCAGGTGTAAGAGGATTAAGCAGAGCTACCAATGATCAAATCCAGTTCAGCTATGTAGATCACTGCTGCATAAAGTAAAAATGTAGCCCATGGTTATTTTATGACTTCATGAAGGATATGTTATATACCAAAAAAAAACTTTTCACGTTTTGGAATGTTAAAGGGTGGTCTACCACGTTCCCCAAACATTATAATCTGCTGGCGGCAAGTTGTAGAGAAATACAGTAAAACTTTTGGTTATATGTTTCCTGAGAAATTCTCATTTTAATCCATTTGTTAATGACAGAGTTGGTCCTTCACACCCTGAGCATTGCTATTCCTCCCTGGAACACTACCCTCTCCATCAGCTAATCAAAGGATGTGTCTTGTAAAATGCTTGGGGTGACAATGGAAGAAGATGACATTGATTTAGGCAGGAATAGCAGTGTTAGGGGTGCTCAGGACACAATCTGGGTGCACCAAATGCCTCATTAGAATATGGACTAATCTGGGAATATCTTGTAAATTGCATAATGGAGAGAAATAATTAAGTTTGTGGAAATCCCGGTATATATTTCTCTACAACATGCTGCTGGCGGATTAAAACTGGTAATTAAGACCATTGTTTTACTTAATTATATTACTTAATTATATATGTTTTCATGCCAGCATAAAATTTTAACATATTTATTTGTTCTTTTACAGCTTTCTTCTACTGCTTTTGCACAGGGAGGAGAAGGGATGTGGTGAAAAGCTGGAGACCAAGCAATGGAAGTTATCAATGGTGATCTAAACAACCACTCTGATGTATTACTCAATGGCTTTGTGAATAAAAGCTTTCAGGCTCTTCCCAAAGAGAACAATTCAGACAATATGGCAATTTGTGAACTTGATCCCTGTGAAGTAAGTGGTGTTTCCACGCAACTTCAGGCAGAAGATTCACCTCACAGATATGAAAAGAAAGCAAAAGGGCCCCGTATTTGGAATCTTGTCAGTAGGCGGAGGGCAAACTCCGGACGTGCTAAGAGACCTCAGTCAATGATTCTTACAACTGAAATCAATGAGCCCAAGCCTAAGCTATCTTTCATGGACAAAGTGAGATCCTTTAAAAGATTGAGATCTGCAACATTTTCTAAAAGTTCTGTTCTTCGGAATTCCAAAGCTAAAGTTCAGAATCAACCGCCAGAAAACATAGAACTTTCTATTCCAAGTGCTTTATTTAGGACACGTAAATATGCAGATGGTCAAAGACCATATAGACATTCCTATGCAGGTTATATTGATGATTTAGACACATCCTTTGAAGACGTTGAGCTAAATATCAGCATTTCTGAATGTATATCTACTGAAAGCAAGTGGCTTAGAGAAATAGGTGTTGGAATAAATGGAAATTCTGAACACATAGACAATGAAAATGTGAGTAGCCATCGTAGACGTCCTCTGGTAAGTACCAAGAGCTCAACTATAGCTGAAGGAGAAATACAAAGGAGAGGACTTAAAATTCCACCAGAGCACCGTAGAGGTAGGAGCTCTTACATGTGGAGTTATCTAAAAGGGATTTCACTAGTAACAAAAGATAACTCAAAAGGACTTGAAAAAAATCAGGGAACTACTTTCCAAAATGTAGAGTGTACAACTGATAACCTGCCCTTTCCAGAAGCAGAACAAAAATTTGAGGACAGTGTTGATATGTCCAAGACATCTGACACAGCCAGTGGTGGAAAATCCAGAAACTTTGGTGGAGTTTTAAAATTTTTTAGCAATGTAGCAGTAGCAGCAAGAAAATGGAGAGGCTTGAGCAGACCATCTGCATCAGATGATCAAGTTTCTCAGTCTACTCCACGGACTACCAGGCTACAAAACTCATCGATCAAGGAACCTCTAATTATAGAAAATGAAAATGCTTTGACTTTTCCTTCAGAGCTTCTTCAGTCTCCGGATTCAGGTGTGTGGGAGACTCAACCCCAGGATAATCTATCCGTTCAGGACATACCACCCAGTACTGAAACAAAAGAGGAGATTTGTGAGACAACAAATGTTCTTATACAACCAGTGGACAACACTGACCATATTGTCAAAACTTGTTACCCAGATGAGGAGACAGAGGAATCTGTTCAAGAGGAATTGTCACCGTCCCAGGATGACGAATATAAGTGTATTAGTAGTTCTAATAAAGCTTCTGATACTTCCTCTGACCGGTCTCAAGAAGAAACTCTGAATGAGCATAACTTACATACAGGTTTTGAGAGAAATGGTGAAAACTCATTTGTGACTCAGTCAAGTGTACAAGACGAGGATGTTTTTGAGTGCAGTGAATCTCATATTAGCTTGTCTTCAACAGCTTCCTCCTGTGAAGAGGTAGGCATTATATTAATTCATAACTATTCAGTATCAAATTGTGGAAAATGTATAGCACAGTAGCGGTTAACTATCTAGCCTTATTTTTTAAATCTGCCCTGTGTCATTATAAGAAGTTATATCTTTGTAACACTTTAACATATCCAGGGTATTTTGAGATTGTTTTCTCACCACACATTGTACTTCAAATTAATATAAAAATTATAATGTTATCTTTTGTTTAGTTCTGAAAAAAACTGAAATTTGGCCAACATTTCTAAGTTCTAAATGTTTTGCTTTATAGGCAGGAAGTCATAGCACCCAAGTAACTTTATAACTAACATTTCCCAAATGTCTGCTTTATATTGGCATGGCTTGACTAATGGCAAGACACATGCATAGTAAATGGCCATGTACTGCAATACAGTGGTATTGAAGTATATGGTAGGAACAAACAGACCCACTCGGGTTTAAGTACCATTAGAGGGCTGCAACCAGTAAGAAAATGTTTTAAAGTTCAAATCAACCCCTTTTCAAAGAACTGATATATAAATAAACCCCAAAAAATCATAACCATTTTTAGTATCTCCATGTCCGAAAGGTCCTGATGCAGGTTATATAGATGATTTAGACACACCCTTTGAAGATGTTGAGCTAAATATCAGCATTTCTGAATGTAGAGTATATCTGCTGAAAGCAAGTGGCTTAGAGAAATAGGTGTTGGAATAAATGGAAATTCTGAACACATAGACAATGAAAATGTGAGTAGCCATCGTAGACGTCCTCTGGTGAGTACGTGTCGTAATCTATCAAAATATAAAAATGGTTATACCCAGCAGTAAACCCGTAACAGAAAATACGGGCCAAATCACCACTTTTCTGACACATACATGTAATGCTAAGTGATCAATAGGTCATACAGTTCCTTAAATGGAAGCAATGGAAAAGTCATCTCATCCTGCAAAAAAAAGACACTTTTCATAGCTCTGTACACTGTAGCATGAAAAATTTTTAGAATATTTGAGGGACATCTGCTAGGTCATCTGCCACCAATGTGGTCCTTGTTGGATCCACTCCATTGTTGTGATCCTCTTGGGTTCCAGCTGAATTGCCCTCCTATATCTACTAGGCTACCTTGTGGAAAGGAAAGTATTATAATATGTATTTTTATAAAGAAAACCTTTTGTTATTATATGAAGATTCACGAAACAAACAGCTTCGAGTCCAGCACACAGCGATGGATAAAAAAAATAACTTCTTTTTATTATCCAAGGGATAAAAACATGTTTAGGAACATACAGCTGGCATCACAGACCGACGCGTTTCGACCTTAACAAAGACACTGCCGTGTCGAAACGCGTCGGTCTGTGACGCCAGCTGTATGTTCCTAAACATGTTTTTACCCCTTGGATAATAAAAAGAAGTTATTTTTTTCTACCCATCGCTGTGTGCTGGACTCGAAGCTGTTTGTTTCGTGAATCTTCATGTATATGGTTGGGCTCCGGACCAGTCCGCGCACTCCAGTGAGAGAGGTATTGTCCAAAAGTTTGTGGTGAGAGCCAGGATCGGAGGCACCTGCTGCCTACCGGACTTTTCTGGGTTTTTTTTTTTATTATATTTATCTAAAATTGTATGTAACAAAACTGAAGTAAAGGCAGATTTGTCCCATGTAGATTTGATCACTGGTGGACTCAAGGACATAAGATGTACATGTTTATTATTAGTACTCAAATACTGAAAAGATTTCTAAAACAGAAAAACATTTTAGATGGAATCATTTTACATATTTCAGATATTATTGGTCTTTTCTCTTACCATTATCAGAACCTTTCATAATGTTTTGGTTTGTTTTATACGAATACTCTTACTAGAAATCTGCCAAATTATTCCAAAAATAGTCCTACACCCATCCACTTTAATGTAGTTGAGCTGCTATACCAGACAGAACCCATGGACCATGGAAAATCGTGCATATACAATTTGTCAGTTGCCATCACAGAATAATCTAACAAGTTTTGAAATAAAGCAAAAATTACTTTTCATCCAATCTCTGTAATCTATGATATTGTAAGATACGGATAGCAGTAGTTTTACTTGATGAAGTCTATAAATAAACATCAAGACCCAAATGCAAAATGCAAATCATTCAGATTTCATTAGCTAGATAATGTGAATACATTTGGGTTTCGTAGAATTTTTCGAAATGATTAACAGCGAATGACAGGACTGTAATCTATTACAGTTTAAACATGGTAAAATATTAAAATAAAATATAACGAAACTACCTGAATTGAAGAACAGGAGACTCCGTTAGGATTAGATGAAGAATGTAAATTGTGTTTGCATTACTGTAACATTAAAAATGTTCAATATGATAACATTTCTAATAAAGTCACATTCCTTGAAGAAGGACTGGTATTGGGCACACTTATTGCAAAAAAAAAAAAAAAAAAACATGTTTGGGGCCCCTAGGGTTGGGCTTGTGGTGAACGTCTTTGATATGTTTTTTGTGCTATATAAATAAAGAATTATTATTATTTTTGGTCACCCACTGGTGGTTTCTCCTGAAGGAGATAAAGATGTTTGAAATCTCGCCGGTCAGCTGAAGGCAGGATATAGAAGGAGCTACAGGAAAGAATTTGCTTACAGTTTGCAGGATTGCAGAAGTACATGCACCCTCTGCATCTGTAGTTGGGGAAAGGGTGATGGAATGATACTAAACATATTTATAACATATTTTGGTAAAAGTTTTTTCACAGTTGTAGTCATTTTGGGGCTAATTAATAAAACTATCCTAGCAAGTTAAATTTTTAAAACATTTTTAAAATACAATTGGATTTGAAACCAATACGGTAGTCCAATCTTCCAGCGCCATACTGAACGCTCGCATAGCCAGGGTGCCAGATAACAGATCTATTTATAACAGATGCGAGCCAGCACAAGATACCATCATGTGTATGTATACTCCCTCGTAGGCATAGGACTGATTAGTATCTTGGCTCGGGCTTGCAATATTATATTGATTGCATTGTAACCCATGGTATATAGGTCTGGAGGTTTACCCAACAAAGATAAAAGTCACTGTTCCTAGTTGTGCAACAATTATACGGAAATAAAGCCACTTACTTGTTGAAACAGGCTGGGGGTAAGTGTTCTTACTAATTGCTAGGCCTTGTAGACTCACTTTTTGCACTATGTTCCGGTGTCATGGAGTTGCCCAATGAGGTGTCGCAAGTGAGGGGAACTTAATTGCACATGTGTAACGTGTGTAGATGAGGACACATAAACAGATATAAAAAGGGTACCACAAGTGCTTGTAGAGCTTGGTTTCTGCCGAGAATAGGAGAATAAAAGCCAATTCCTGAAGGGTATATGTTTGTACCGGGTGTAGGTTTTAGATGATAAGTCTCAAGGCATTTTCCAAATTTAATGTGGGTCTCCAACAGCGGTGTGAGGAAAGTTTCCAGCGTTGGATGAATTATCAGCTTAGATAGATTGGCTGATTCAATTGTTAAATTGTATGCTTTTTCCAAGGTCACTACCTCTTTCTCCAGTAGCATACGATCTGTTTGGAGTGTAGTCCTGCTTTTTATTCCTATGGATGGCCAACTCAAAAGTATGGAAAGGTGGTTCAGTGGAAAAGCTAGCATGGACTTGCTGTCATCATTATAGTCTCTCATATCCCGATAGTGATTAAAATATAGACCTCACTTTACTTGGTGGATATGTCCTTAGATACACTAAGAATTGATGGTAAAATAGCTCTGATTAAAGGACATCTACCACTAGGATGAAGGATTGTAAATCCAGCACACTGACCTACTAATGTGTGCCCCCCCCCCCAGCAGGATCTGTTTTTCTTTTAGCTTCTTATGCTCTGTTTTTTCACAAAAAAGGCTTTTACAATTATGCAAATGAGCTTGAGGGACCCCATTCTCCATAGGTGTTAACAGAGCCTGGAGCCTCTCAGGCTCATTTGCATACTATTTAAACCCTTACAAAAGCGCGACGGGCTGAGCCCTCTCCATTGCTGGTGCTAGTGGCGCATGGTTGCCACCATTTTTGGTGTCCGATTTTAACCTATTCATTACAATATGCAATTCGCACATTGTACTGAATGAGATGGAAAATCCTCATATACTGCCATAATGTAATATGGCACAAAATGGTAGGATCAATCATACAACCTAGGGTTAAAGTACCCTAGGGCAGGGATGGCAAACCTTTTAGAGACCAAGTGCCCAAACGACAACCAAAATCCACTTATTTACCGGGAAGTGCCAACATGGCATTTTAAGCAGCAACTTTTTGCTTCTTGCTATGTCACAGCTTTAAATCATATCAGCCCCCTGAGGCCACCAATACAGTTGAAAGAAGGAGGGCAAATTCTGACTATCATTGTAGCTTCTCCTTAGGGTTTCTGTACAGGAAGAATGGAGGGACCAGCAGGCTGACTTCCAAAGATAATGCTCTTCTGTAAACACCTTCTCACTTTTTCCGCAGTCGAATATGAAGTGTTTCTTTAAAAAATGCTGAAAACAGTATTAAGGTACCAGGGACTGCAGGAAGATTTGGTGGATTTGGTCCTGTTTGGTGAACTCTGTCTTGGGCCGATTTCCTGAGTGCCCACTGAAAAGGCTCAGAGTGCCACCTGTGCCATAGTTTCACCACCATTGCCCTAGGGGGGGTCTGAAAAATAGTAAAAAAAAAAATAATAATAATAAAAAAAAAAGTTAAGAAAAAATTATATAAAAAACGTAAAAATTAAAATCTCCCTCCCTTTCCCTAGAAGTCATATAACAGTAAAAATCCTAAACTAGTATAAACAAAATATCGCATATCAAAAAAATATTTTCGCTGTATTTAACCGCATAACGGAAAATAGTGCCCAATTTTTTTGCCATTTTGAAAAGTATAAAACAATTCTCTAAAAAGTGGTCAAAAGGACATAGAAAATAGAATAATTGAAAACGTCATTAAAAGTTACAAAAAATGTCACCAACCAGAGCTCCATACACTGAAGTATGAAAAAGTTATTGGCGCTAGAATATGGCAAAATATTTTTTTTTTGTGCAGGAGGTTTTAATTTTTGTAAATGTATGAAAACATTATAAAAACGAATAAAGTAGACATGTCATTTGGGGTGCACAGTGAAAGCCATAAAATCCAAGCCCACAAGAAAATGCTGCAAATGTGTTTTTTCACCAATTTCACTGCATTTGGATTTTTTCCCCGCTACCCAGTACACGGCATGGAATATTAAATACCATCACTATGCAGTGCAATTTGTTACACAGAAATCAAGCCCATACACAGCTCTTTACATGGATAAATAAAAAAAGTTATAGATTTTTGAAGGTGGGGAGTGAAAAATGGAAATGCAAAAACAAAAAAGGGTCCGGTCTCGGTGTGCAATCCTTGTACTGGTGGTAGATGTCCTTTAGGCTGCATTAGTCACATTATTAGTACAAGCAATAAAGATCCTGAAAAAAATGTAAAAGTCACATTATTAGTATGAATAATAAAGAATCCAGAAAAAAAAATTACAGACAAGACACAAGAAAAAATTCCCCAATCATTGTGACACTGAAATTTTGTTAGTGGTGTAATTAACGTATTAGTCTTCATGATGTTAGAAAAGATTATTTTTGCGAAACAAACAATACACATACAATGCACTGATTTTATGTGGCTTAATATGCAATCTCAGCATCTACCCAAATCAAAAAGAGGGAGGTGGTTACTTATGGGGGAGGGGAGGGTTGTTGCAGTGTCCGGCAATGTGACTGCTTTGGAAATGGCCGGACATCAGACTGATGGCTAGACAAACCGCAAGTAGAGGAAACCAAAAATCTACAAGATCATAGATCATACTGTACTCCACCCGAAAAATAGTTGTCCCCTCTCTCAACATTTTTGAGATGTGCGTGAAAGGGAGAAAGAATCAAAGCCAGATTTATTGTTCTTATTTCGTTGTTTTAAGCTATGCAGGTTTGCATGAGCATTCTGCAATGTATATGACGCCTTCTACTGAGCATGTAAGATATTTTTTTTATATTCAAAGTTATTTGTAGTGGATCTGAGTTTCCTTGCTTTCCTTTGGAAGGAGGTAATCTTATAGAAATCTTTCAATGAAAGCCCTGAGGAGGAAGGTGACGGTCTAGATGTTTTTACTGTACGGGTTACTTTATTACCCAAATTCTGTTCATGTGAGAAGATGATTGGTGGTTTGTTAGGTAATGTGGATCCCAAAATCTTATTATGTCTGAAACACCACTTTTTCTCCACTTGTTCTTTTTGCAACATATGAAAAATTTAATAAAAGGTGATCAAAAGGCCATACAGTCCTCATAATAGCAGCACTGAAAATGTCATCTTATCTCACAAAAAATGAAAATGTTATTAGCACCAGAAGATGGCAAAACAAAGATTTTTTTGTACAGAAGGTTTTAATTAATAAAAAATATATTAAAATCTAATCTGTTTTTTTTTTTACTTTTACCGTATTTGCGTTTGAAGATGGGTGGTCTTATACAGCGAATATATCCCAAACTCTATATTTTAACTGGTAAAGTTAGAAAAACTGGAAAAGATTATGAGCCGGAAAATACGGTACTTGTACTGTCAGATGTGAGAACATTGTAGGCAATCTGATCCCAAAATATCCAGTACAGCCCTTACCCTGAGATAGGGGAGCAGCAAATTACAAGGTGATTTTTTTTCATTACCCACAGCTAGAATCTCCATTCACACGATTGCTGTACTGGAAAAGAACAGAGTAATGTGTTCATGGCACAAATAGAGGATTTGCTAATAATGGAGAAGCAATGCTCTTAGGAATCGCAGTGCAGCAACGTCTTGCATCACATAGTTACTTCTTCTTCACTGCACACCACAGCTTTCCATTACATTGCCGCAAAAAGGCTGGCATTATACTGTTACTTCCAGTGAAGGGATATAGCCCTTAGGTCTACAGAATGAATTACACCCACTATTTTAAGCCATTTAAAATCATTACAAGTACTGTAAAAAGTGATGGCAAGTGTCTCACCGCCATCTGCTGGACATCAATGATTATAGCACTTTATATGGGTAACGGTTTTACAAGCTGTATCCATACTTTCTGATATCTTCTCTGATGATACCGGACATCTTTTTTCATTGATTTAATGTTTTTTATATACTATAAATACTGGAAAATATGACATGTGAAAATTACAAATTTCCATGTTGGTCAATGCATCTATAGCTAAAATCACTAGTACAGTTTTTTTGAGTTAGGAATGGATTCCAGAAGAATTGACTGAAACTTTGCAACACTGCTGCAAAAACTCAATGTCAAGTTCGCTGGGGAGAATGCTGGGACTTCTGGTGGTGCTAGCAGCGTTCTCTGACCTCCGTCGCGTATCCGCGCAAACTCCACCTCTCGTCCACTACCAGGGGTCTCTGGCGTGCGCCCCGGGCAGCTCCTAGACCTTGCGCTGTCTAGGAGTTGTGTTCTGAACTGCTGGGACTTGTGGTACCTCTGCATGGTGCCTGTGATTGTGCTTGGTTGTTCTGCACCATGAGGGGTTAATTCCCAGAAGTTGTCCAGCTCCTATCAGGTTCTGGAGGTGTGGTTCTGGCTGCATAAATTGCAGCCTCACTAGTCACCTGTGCCAGTGTTTCAAAATTGCTCTTTGCATCAGGTTTGACTTGCTCTGTGTCTGAATCGTCCTGAGTTCAGCTAGTTTTTGACATTGACTCTTTGCTTACTGATTTTGCTCTTGACGTACCCTCTCGTTGTGACTCCGGCTAGTTTACCACTCTAATGTGTTTTATGTTTGTCAGTCTATTAGTGTTTTCTCTTCCCACACTTATCCAATGTATTTCGAGTCTTCATGTAGTCGCCCCACGTTTTAGCGTGGGGGGCTGTAGGAAGGGACAGAGGTTGGGGCAAGCTCAGGGCACACTATCCCCTGTCTTCTGTGTTACCCAACCCTAACACTCAAGTAAGATACCTGCCTTCTCCCTATACTGCTAGATGGACATAAAGGCAATAAAGGGTTTTGTAGCAAGTTTGCATGTTTCCCCCTGTCCTGTGGATAACATTCTCAGACAAGTGTCTAACTTCTGGGAGCTCTCATTGATCACGAGAATGGGTCTGCCAACCAGAAGTATGGTTCTGGTCTAGAAGTACAGTTTGGGAAATTACAGAGCACAGTGCTCCATATCTCCAAAACTCCCATTTATTGTCTATGTGAGTGCTGGAGATAGTCAAGCGCGGTGGTCAGCAATTTCCTACACACCCATACTGAATGGGATGGCAGGTCGAGCACGTGTCCGGAGAACGGCGGTCCCATTCTCACATATTGATGGGGTCTCTTCTTGTGACCTTAAGGGTCCCTGGAGTTGAGCCCTCACCGATCAGATTATTATAGAATGCAACCTGATATAAACTCTTTAAGACAGGAATCACACAGTTTGGTTGTTATAGGCACCTGCCATAAATTTCCTTTCTATACACATAGTCTGCGCCGTATGATACAAGGTATAAGATGGTAGACTAATAAAATAGAAAGAATTAGCATTTCATGATGTGTACATAAAGATCCTGCCTGCCGGAATAAAAAGCTGGATTGGCCTGTTAGTGGGAATGAATGCCTGGATCAACCAGCAGTATATAAGTATGTGTGTATGTATATATATATATATATATATATATATTCTACGGGAAAGTCCCACAGCCCCTAAGCACTTACTTCCATCATCCCCTGCTCTTGTTAGGATAGGTAGATGGAGGTGCTGACCTTCAGATGAATGGACTATTTATAGGACAACGGCACACAGTATACCAAGTATAGAAGTGTTTCTTACATTAGAGCAGACCCAGGAGGCTGCTGTTTGCAGATGCTCAATATCGGGAGGAAGTTGTGTGCATCTTAATCATCTTAATCATCAACCAGCAATATGTTGCATAAATAAGTAAAACACTGCTTAAAGGGATAAGTACTGGGGGATAAGAGGGGGCTATTATTGTTGACCACAATAGAGAAGGTCTGCGAATATTATCTGATTCTTTATAGGACCTGCATTTTACAAATGCGGAATACTTAATTTTTCAAAGTGGTGGCGCTGTAACACAACTGAACAGTAATGTCAGATTACAGCTGGTAGGGGATTTATATGCACTCTTTAGGACCCCTCTAGCAAACAGAGGTTCTCTGCAGTTGGGATTCTATGGCAAAGCTAGGTGTGAATGTGTCCATCAGGCTTATAGTAAACTCTTTGTAAAATTGCTGGAAATTGCAATTATAGGACATCAACAGTTACATGGTGCAATATGTTCTGTATTAATAAGTGGACCCCTGTATCTTACTCTGATTTCTTCAACCAGCCATCTGAACTACTGCATATATATTGGAAATCATAACCTGCTTTTACTAATCCATCACCTTTCCATGATGCAATATTTTCTAATTTTTTCATGTCTAGGAACAATGGCACAATGGAATTCTGGATATCTCCAGAGAGGAGGAATTGACTATGAATGAATTTGAAAGTTCAACATTGACTGATCAGGTGGAGATCAATAATGACTTGGCAGCATCTTATGAGGTAGGGGAGGAGGAGGAGGAATCCATAGCAGCTAAACATGACACTGATGCCGAAGAAGTCATAGACAACTATACCATCGCAAGCGATTCAGATACCGACCAGAAGAGTGATGAGTCCAACAAAGTCATGACTTCTGAACATTTGACTGAAGATGAAAGTGTTCTCCCGGTGAGCGCTCCTTTTGGTATTTCTGTCTTTCTCCACAATGCTTTATATTGTATTTAAGATTAAATAAAGTAACTATAAATACATTTTTATTGTTATATGATGGGTTGCAATAAATAATATTGAAGAATACCCAGAATGAATGTGGAATTAAATGTGGAATTAAATAACTGGCAGGATCCAAAAACAGGGCTTATAGCTCAAATGTAAAACCGCCATAAGTTAGTAAATGAGAAAATGTTGTGAAATTGTCTTGGTTTCATAAAGGTACAAGCATTTTTCTAGTTTGTTTTTTTATATATTTTGCCAGTCCGTCAAAATCTAAAAGTTACTGTTGCTGTATAGTTTGCCGGTCAATCAAAATCTGCAAGGCGCTGTTGCTGTATAATTTTCCAGTTCATTACAATCTGAAACTTGCTGTTGCATTATATTTTGCAGATACACCAAAATCTGAAAGGCTTGTAACAGTATAGTTTACTGATCCATCAAAATCTAAAAGTTGCTGTTGCATTATAGTTTGCAGTTGCATCAAAATGTGAAAGCTGCTGTATTGTTTGATGGTCCATCGAAATCTGAAAGGCACGGTTTCTTTATAGTCTGCCAGTCCATTAAAATCTGAACATTGCTGTCGCATTATAGTTTGCAGTTGCATGAAAATCTCAAAGGCGCTGTCACTGTATAATATGCCGGTCCATCAAAATCTGAAAGGCCTGTTGCTGTATAGTTTGCCGAACCATCAAAATCTGAAAGTCACTGTCTCATTATACTTTGCATTTCCATCAAAATCTGAAAGGCAGTGTTGCTGTATAGTTTGAAGTTGCATCAAAATTTGAAAAGTACTGTCGCTGTATAGTTTGTAGGTGAATCAAAATCTGAATGGCGCTGTTGCTTTATAATTGCCGGTCCAACAAAATCTGAAAGGTGCTGTTGCTGTATAGTTTGCAGTTGAATCAAAATCTGAAAGGCGCTGACGCAATACAGTTTGCAGTTCCTGGATAATCCAGCAAGATCTTAAAGGACCAGTGTTAGAACTTTTTGCACTTCCATCGTCATATTGTAAAGTATTTTATTGAACCTGTCTTAGTACTACATGCATCAAGCAGTGATACCTTACAGTACCAGTCTTAGTATTATTTAAAGCAGTCTTTTAACTGCATCCATGTATTTCTTGATTGCAGTGTCTGTGCTCACATACCCTTTTTATTCCTAAAGGGCAGTGCCAGTATTACGGTAATTGAATCTTTATCCTCATATGGTCACCACAGAGCTAGGGAGAGGATGCTACTGCAGATAAGGTCAGTCAGGGATAAGTAATAATTGCCTTTTTCAGGGCAGTCTGAAGAACTGCATGTGTATACTTATATACTGCTATGATACAGGGCCAGTGAATAATTTCATATTTTTTTATTACTGAAATATACTTCAATTACATTCCAATCAAAATGTACAAAGCCTCAAATTTTTACTTTCTTCACTGCATTTTCACTGTAAAGTCAGTTAAAAACTGCAACCTGGGTTTGTACATCTTTCTTGTCTGATTGTCCTTCAACCCACCAGCAACCCACCCTGTGAGGCATGTGTGGACTTATTGCCTGAAGAGCTTTTTCAAGCAGGCAAAAGATGGGGATGGTAGCACTGACGATGGCTTTTTTTTAGCACTGACCATATTGGTGGCGTATTGAAAGTAGTGCAGCACAAATGTCCCTCATGGAGGCCCAGTGGTTGTGAAGTGCTTTTGGTCACTACTTTGACTCAATCGGGCTTTCTAGACCTCAACTATTGCCTGCTGCTGCTCACACACCCATTAATAATAATAATTATTATTTATATAGCGCCTACAGATTACGCAGTGCTGCACAAAGCTTACCCATTTACAACATATGCAAATAAGTTGGTAAATCGCATATGAAGAACCAAAGTTCCACTGCAGTGCAGATGGGTAGCAACAGGGTGTGAATGCTGAAAATGCACCCATACACCAAGCACCTTATGCAGCAGTTCCAGCTGGTCTGTGTTGTTGGTCAGGATCCTTTCCAACGCCTCACTGGGCCCCTAAGCAGTGAACTCATGTGGTGGCATTAAAAACGCAGAACCTTAAGATAGCAATATTAATATACAGCCCCCTAGGCTCCATTAATATACAGCCCCCCAGGCTCCATTAATATTCAGCCCCCCAGGCTCCATTAAAATACAGCCCCCAGGATCCATTAATATACAGCCCCCCAGGCTCCATAAATATACAGCCCCCCAGGCTCCATTAAGTAATATACATCCCCCTGGCGCCATTAATTAATATACACCCCCCCCCCCCCCCAGCCGGGCTCCATTAATTAATATACACCCCCTGAGCCAGAATACAGTAATTAATATACCCTCCAGGCTTCATTAAGTAATATACACCACCCCCCAGGCTCCATTAGTTAATATACACCCCCCACCCCCTGTCTCCATTAATTAATATACCCCCCAGACAGGTTCCATTAATAAATATAGTCCCCAGCCACGTTCCATTAATTAATATAGTCCCCTGCCAGGTTCCATTAATTAATTAAATACACATTATTAGTGGCCAGAAAAAAAAATAAAAACCATTAACTTACCTCAAGTGTTGCACACATCTTCTGCATCTTCCGAGTGAGAGCAGCGCCTACTGTGCAGCAGCAGGGACACTGGCGGTGTGAAGTCATCACGTCGGCCAGCGTCCTGCACAGTAAAAGACACTCTGCGGCAGAAATACATCGGCCAGGCCGATGCAGTTATGTTATGTGAAGGTCCTCTTGCGGTGCTGCCCCCTGTCAGCTGCGTCATCACTGTGAGTGTGGCGCTTCTCTCAACTACATCAGCGACAAGTATGCCGTTGAGTTTTCTTATGTTGCCAGCGTGTGCCGTGGGGACAGGTGCTGGCGCCGGCGATGGGGCATGGGAACATAACCTGTATTGGGAACAGAACTTTTTGTAAATGTCACATCAGGGAGATCCTTTAGGCCGGCATTTGTATGCTCATCCCTGGGCATGGCAAGCATTAGCAGGCCACGTAGTTGCTATGGGTTGCCTGAGGCAACTTTGCACCTTTCTGATGGATACCTAGGGATTTGGGACCAATGCCTCTTCCTCCGAATCATTGCCTTTGAGCTCTGGGAAATCGTCATCATCCCTCATCACCTCTATATTGCAGAATGCCAGCGTCTTGGTTTCATCATCATCATGGTAGATGTTCTGGAATGGTCCGCTGTCCACAACCTCATCTTCCAACACAAGTTGTTGGATATCTGGGACCTCCATGTCTGCAACCGGGGCAGGTGGATGATCCATGTAATCCTAGCTAGGAGATTTATCATAGTGACTGCTCCATGGCCTGTGGCGGAGTCGTCCTTGCTGTTTTGAATGAGGGGTGAGGTGGAGGACTTTGCACAAAAGAGATGCAGTGTGTTGAAGACAGTCCGATGGAACGTGAGGCTCTATTTTCAATGTAACTGACCAATGCCTTAATTTCGTCTGGGAATACATGCAGTACACGACACTGCCTTGTAAAGAACAGTTATTTAAAATTTCTAGCTGCTGTCATCCTAGCTTCCTCCTCTCCCAAGAACAATGCTGTTCGGGTCCACTCATCACTACCCATACTGTATTATAGATCAATGACATTAACAGTATTTTATTTATGTTTTAGTAATGATTTTAAAAAAAAATTATGTTATAATTTTAAGTACTTTCCCATAGCCCATTATGGGCAGGGCAACTGTCCTCTTCTTCCCATAATTTTTCATTTTGGGGTGTTAAAATTCGGGTCCCTTTTGACTTCAATCGGGTTCATGTTTGGATCAAAATTCTTGCCGACACGGGGGTCCTGAACCCAATTTTTCCCAGTATTCAGACTTATCACTGGAGATGGGTAAAGGCTTGCTGAGGTTTTAGATCACATAGAATCTACATATTATTATAGTAGAGATAGAATTGGGAAGGTCTGCCATAAGTGAAGTTTACAAGTCACAGAATAAGAGAGACGTTGTTTTTCATGTACACACACTGGACTACTGAAAGTTTGTTGAAGTTAAGGACGCTAAGGCACCTCCATGATCTATGACATTCGTCTTTACATCCTTTACCTGTGTCTGAGTTCACACAGTGGGGCTCATTTACTAAGGGTCCGAACGCCACACTTTCGTCAGGTTTCCCGAATATTTCCGATTTGCGTCGAATTGCCACGGGATTTTGGTGTACGCGATCACATTGTGTTGGATCGGCGCCGGCTTTCACGCGACAGAAATCAAGCGAATCTGTCAGACAACCCGACGGATTTGGAAAAACCTCGGAATTTTAAAAAAGAATTTGTGTCGCAAGATCAGCACTTACATGCACCGGGACGAAGAAGGTGAACTCCGGCGGACCTCGGCGCAGCAGTGACACCTGCTGGACATCGGGCGCATGGAGCTTAGTGAATCCCAGCAGACCCAAATCAGCGTCGGACAACGTGCCGCGGGATTGCAACTGGACCGGTTAAGTAAATGTGCCCCAGTGTCTAAACATAAGGGGGGGGACATACTGTGACAAAAGACCTATAACTTTTCTACAATACTCTCACTGTTCTAGTGCCCCTCTGATCTTAGTTTGCTTAGCTGAATAGTGATAGTGATGTGCTCATCTACACATGTAATTGCAGCATCCAATTAATAGCATTTGGCAGGGTCAGACCTGTATGCATGTTATTGCCAAGGGAAACATAAAGCAGGGTTCAGTGGCACTGAATTAATCAGGTAAATAATTGGGCTTTTTTTTTTTCCCGGAGAAATTTTTTTAATTGTATTTTTACATATTAGCTGATACATATTTGCAGTTAAAGTAAAGAGTAAGATAAACATTGTGAACAAAGCAAAATGCACCATACAAATTGGATCTGTTATTTATGGCACAATAGCTTTTGTGCTTTATTTTACACAGCACTATAATAGGTCTTTCTTAATTGTGCCAAAAGAAACATCTTTTCACAAAATGTTGTACACATTAGTCTCCTCCAGAAGAAATACTTCTCATAGGTGTGGCATCTGAACGTAACAAGATGAACATGTAGAGAACAATGATGCATAGTACTTTGTCTAGAATCTGGACCTTCCCACTCAAAATTAAGAAATAGATTGGATGTATTTTTTATAATTAATAAGATTAGTTTTTTTGCATGTAGATAACACTGTAAAAATTATTTCCAGCCACTGAGACTGCCCCCTACTCCACTTACTGTGCCCCCATCTTTCAAGTTCCCGTTGGATAGATGTATGTCACTACCTCTGTCTCAGAGCACCCCGTCTGGACTTGATCAGGTTGGATGGATGAAAAGGAAGTTAATGAGCACAGGTAAGTCCAGCATGTGAAGGTTGTGCATGGAGGTGGGGTTGGGGATTGGCACGCAAATATAGATTTGGCTAGAAATGCAACATATCACTATCCACAAGGTAATGGCGCTGCATGACCATCACTATATTCCTATGAAAGTGTAAGGGACAGTCTGATAACTTGTGCATGTAACAGCCATCACATCACTAGTGATCTACAACTTATTACCTATCCTCTTCTATTAGTAGGAAACCCATTTTAAAGATCACAGGAGTAGGTTTTTATTTAATGTGTACATGTTTTCCATAGGAGAGGAAGACCTGGGTTCAAAGACTCTAGAAGTTCGAAGAGACAGCAGAAAAGGGAGAAGATGGAAACCTATAAATCCTCAGTCCCATCAACTTCCGGTACATCAGGTATGAGGCCTTATGTATCACCTTATACATGTATTATCGTGGTCTGTTACACCTAACACATACGAATAAATATACTAGCTACTTATTATGGTGTAATAAGTGAGCCAAACCTGTATGACACCGTTGGGTAGTTTTTGTAAGCAAAAAAGAAAGGGAAGCTGTTACACTGAACATGGTGTCTGATCCACAGGCAACATGTTATAGAACAGGGAGAGCTGAGCAGAATAACAATAACATGCTACCTCTAGATAGGACACTGTAAAAGCTACTCATCTCCTCTTGCTCTGTAACAGGCTGCCTGCAGATAGGACACTGTGATATCTGCTCAGCTTCTCCTGCTCTACATCATCCAGCCTGCAGATAGGACTGTGTATGTGCAATATAATAGATTCTCTTTAAACTAGATAGTGCCAGTCCCCCCTCCCCCTTACATATGGACTTTTGACATACATTGTCCAAATATACATGATATACAATGTGATCATATAATATTGTGTACCAATAGTGTAATATTACAGCAAAATAGCTTCCCCAATAATGCCCAAACCATCTCACCACCTCACAGAGACACAGATGATGTGGTATGCTTTGAATCATGAGCTGTAGCTTGCCTTCACTATACGTTTTTCTTTCCATCATTTTGGTAGATATTGACCTCAATTGCATCTGTCTGAAGAATTGTCTTTCAGGACAGTGCCAGCCTTTTATAGTTGCTTTTTATCATGAAGTATTCCTGCACAAGTGCTTTGGAGGTAGGGGGAAGGGGAGACAGTGTAACAGTCTGTAGAGCCAGATCACAGAAGGGGGGGGGGGGGTAGCCCCTCAGACTCATTAACATTTACAGGTTGATTTTAGAAGGAAGGAGGCCATGATATCTCTATATATTTATCCCGTCTAAAGATCCTCTAGACTACTCCAGTAGCACATATTTTTGATCTCATCAGGTGGGAAGGTTAGTAGAGTAGCCCCATAACCCACCTTTCTTGCATTTAATGTGGATACCCTCAAATAAAACCTGATGGCAGGACTTTAAATTGATGTCAATTTTATAACTATAACTTGTTGTTCAGTTAATAGGTAAAAAAATAAATACATTTTTTGTCAGTGTCCAAGTATTTATGGACCTAACTGTAGATATTATGGACCTAATACTTTTAGTACAGAAGGATAAATGTAAGTTTGTTTCTATACACTTGGCAAAGCAGTCACTGTATCGCAAAAGTATTGCACTGTGAAAAAAATCTTAGAAGTCATACATATCAAGCAGGTTTGAGGAATATGAGCCTGGGTCTCTTGGGAGAGAAACGATTTTTCTTGGGTCCTCCAGGGTAATATAGTAGAATATCAAGTGTCTGGAATTTCATGGCTTAAGGATTGAAAAATGATATGTACCAAGATGGAGTTGTTGGAATGGAATGAAACTTTCTATCTGTGAATGTAATGATGATATATGTAAGTGATCACAATATTACAGCAAGGTTAATTGGAGCAAACCGTAGGACTGAAAGAGGGGTCTAGTATCCTTTGGGCAAACTATTGATTGGATACAAGATGAGATATTGTTGGACACAGAGACATATAGTTTATGAAAAGTTTCTTGGAGGAAAATTTGCATACAGACGGAACTGTAGATTTAGTGCACCTATGGTTTGTTTAAGTTGGTGCCTAATAGGGTCCCATAAATGCTTGAATGGTGATAGATCTAGCCACCAGGTAGGTCAAGGCAGCATTGGAATCTGATAGAGAAATTCCAGGGACATGTGTGTTGGTGAGCATTATTCAGCCGAAAGATGCCAATTGGTCACCCTGCCAAAACAAGTGGTCATGGGATGTCTTATATGCATCGCTATACAACAATGGCTTCCCAAAATATCACACCAAGAATTGGCCAGTGTGTCATTCCACCAAAATGGCAGGATTGCAGCAATCATTATAAAGTCTCCATAATCAAACCTGACAATCACTGGAATCATTGCTAACACTCATCTTCCTTGTAGCCCAATTTTCTCATTCAGAAACACCACTGAAAACAAATGCCTCAACAAGGAAAGTTGGTACTTTGCTTGTTGTGTGACATTACAAGGAATCTTAAAGTGTTAAAATTACTGCCCGGGTTCCCACTAGCGATGGCGTAGAAGTGCTGAACCTTTGTAAAGCTTGGGTGAGGAGAAGCTATTTTTAAGTGTGATTAGCATGACACATCCTAAGGGGGCAAACCGTTGTGATAACTACATCAAACAGTATGTCAGCTGCATACAAATAGATCAGGTGCACTGTAGTGTGGGAGTCAGACAACAAATTAACTCTAGTGCATGGGCTGGCAATACAGCATCACAGCATGGCGAGTCGGGCGTTAGAAACGAAAATCAAATTATTTCAGCATTTTCTTTTCACAGCACTATAAGTGAAAGTGGGAAATAAAATCCTTTGAAGATAACTATGCTTTGAAGATAGTAGAGGGTTAGCCATGTCTTCTAAACACTGCTGCAATGACTCAGAGCTCAAGTCCTAGTTCTGACTTTCAGTTAATTGGGCAACACAGAAAGAAGATCAATTAAAAAATTCATTTTACTGGAATATTTTGTAGTGTAAATCTGGGGCATTTATTCTTGCATGTGGATTTCGATAAATATCCCGTTTATACTTGATCTAGTCCTGGGTGATCTAAATCTGTTGCACCCGCTATCTCTTGAGAGTTCAGTTCAGCAATTGTAAAATCTTTTTGATGAAGACCTTAGCAGAGGGAATCAATGCAATCGTTAGAAGCCCCCCCCCCCCCCCCCGATGCTACAAGGAGCGTAGGTCTTGGATTGGTAAGTAGTTAAGTAGTGTTACTCATCACCATTAATTAGCATTGTGTGCGGTCTCCTGGCTGCCACGGTCTGGGGTCTAATAACGTACATGCACTTACCATACAGTTTGTGTTCTGCTTGCTACGTCTGTGTTTCCGAGAGGTGTACGGACCCCAGTGGAATTATTACACTGACATGTAGGGTGTAGGCGTTAATGACCTGATTACAGCAAGGAGAGAATTCTGTGTCATTGAAGATTTATGACTCTCATTGGTTCTAATCATGTCCCTCTTTCTTAGAAAGAAACCAAACCATGTGAACGCAGCAGGAGATCCTTGTCAGGAATCACCATAGTCCTGAGCTACATAAAGGTTGCTGTGATCCATCCATTATAGAGAAGGGTGGGAAGAAATATGTCTTGGCATGGATGAGAATCTTACATAGCACCGTGTAGTGTATATTCTGCCCAAAACTGGGTAATTCTGCTAATTAGAGCCTCCATCATCTATTGCATGACTATTTTCGGGAACCATTGATTAGATAAGATAGATATTAGATCTGATTAAAATGATAAGGGGTATGGAGGGTCTCAGTTATGAGGAAAGATTAAATCAACTAGATTTATTAAGTCTGGAAAAGAGATGACTACGAGGGGACATGATTTATTTATATAAATATATGAATGGTCCATACAAAAAATATGGTGGTAAGTTGTTTCAGATTATATCAAATCAAAAGACGAGGGGGCACTTTCTCCTTCTGGAGAAAAGATTTAATCGCCAGTGGAGGAGACAGGGCTTTTTTACTATGTGAACTGTCAATCTGTGGAATAGCCTGCCTCAGGCGCTGGTCACAGCAGGGACAGCAGAGAGCTTCAAGAAGGGTCTAGATGCCTTTTTACACATAGAAAACATTGATGGTTATGTTATATAGAATTGTTTCCCCTAAATCCCTTCCTCATCCAGTCCCTTCCCTTCCTTGGTTGAACTTGATGGACAAGTGTCTTTTTTAAACCGTATAAATGATTGACTGGTGGCATGGTGGATATAAAGGAACATCGCCTGTAGCCAAGTAATCAGAGTTTGACAAAGAGGAACATAGTAATGGTACTAGCAGAGCCTGTGGATTAAACTGCACGGATAGCCATATTTGTAAAAAAAATCACTGTCACCATATTTTACCCCATTAAACAACCAACCCTCTTAATGTAGGGTGTGAAATATTTTTTCTACAGTTCCCTCTTTTATGTGAAATCTCACCTATTTAGCTTTAAAAAAAATCTCCCCCAAAGCCATATGCAAATGAATAGAAATCTCCGATAATGCTAGCAGACATTGCCGCGCTGTACACTAGAAACGCTGGAGACATCAGCACTGCCTCTTCCCCAGACCGCCCCACTCACTCCATAGGCCAGCGGTGACTGCCACGCGTCATGCAGCAGTTACCGCCCCTAATCCCGCCCCTCATGAATACGCCTGACCGCTTTGAGAGCGGTCCGGCGTTTCTAGAGTAGAGCGCGGCAGTGTTTGAGATAAGTCACAGCAGGAAGATCTTAGGGTAAATATGGAAATAGTGATCCACAGAATAACTATGAACATGTTAACACCTCATGTACACTTGCTGAACTTCAATATTTTTGACAGCTGTATTCTTTAAATCCCATTTAAAAGGAACCTGTCACCATATTTTTACAAATACAGCTACCGTGTTTCCCCGATAGTAAGACACCCCCGATAGTAAGACGTAGTGGGTGTTTTAGGGGGTCGGTTAATGTAAGACGTACCCCGAAAGTAAGACATAGTTAGAGCGGTTTTCCGACGGATGCGGACAGAGCCGGGAGCTGCAGCTTCTTCATGTCACTGCTGTAGCTCCCATCCCAATAGAAGATTATGTGACCTGTGCTCAGCTACTCCGTACAGGCTCCGGTCACATGACCTGAGGCAGAGGAGACAGTGCTGCACATTGTGCACTCTGCAGCAGCTTCCTGCTCTGTGCTGCCTCTGTGTTACTGGAGCAGCTCCTCCCCTTCCTGTGTAGCTGATAAACTCTGCTACATCAGTCGGAACAGGAGGGGAAGGGGCAGGGGAGCACATGTCTGCTTGGACCAGCCTCTTCTCAGCCCTGCAGTCAGTGCCCATCAGGAACACTGAAAAGTATGTATGTTTATGTGTAATGTGTATATAGGTGTGATGCCTGTTCTATATGTGAACATTGTGTATGCCCCTACTCTGTATAACCCACCCACACTGTATATTTCCCCTACTCTGTATAACCCACCCACACTGTATAATGCTCCTACTCTGTATAACCCACCCACACTGTATAATGCCCCCTTGCACTGTATAACCACTCCCTGCACTGTATAACGCCCCTACTCACACTGTATAATGCCCCTACTCTATATAACCCACCCACACTGTATAATGCCCCTATTTTGTATAACCACCCCCCACACGGTATAATTCTTGGCACTTGCTTTTATAAAACTGTTTTGTGGTGAATACCATACTGTTCAGGTTGTTAATAATTGTTAATTTTATGGTTCAAACAAAAATCAACATTTTTTTTCCAATATAAGACATACCCCGAAAGTAAGACATAGTGGGACTTTTAAGGGTAAAAAGAATGTAAGACACTGTCTTACTTTCGGGAAACACGGTAGTGACAGGTTCCCATAGATCCTTATTAACTAACTGACACTGTTATTTTACCTAAAAATTGTTTCCCTTACAATCAACTTTATCTTATATTACCTGGCATCAGGGGGGGAGGTGTATCCCGCTTGGCCAGACCCCTACATCTACTCTTCACTATTTCCCATGCATCTTCTCAGAATGTCATGTGACCAGAATTATGTTATCTAAAGGTCCTATTACAAAGTTGCAAAGTCAACCCCATGTATATATCTGAGCACACAAAATGACAGCAACCCCCATGAAAGCAGGGGGAGGCATATAAGTACATGGAGGCTGCTGTGATTTCATGTGATTAGATACATACAAATGTAACACGACTATACATGACATCACCCTGGTCACATGACAGTGTCTATTGATGTAACAGAGCTCTCACTCAATGTTCCACATAGCAGCATTTCCTAGCAGTGAGACCTATCAATCATGGACAGGGAGGCAGGGCAATGCAAGCAAAATTTACTGTGCAGGGCTCAGTTAGTGTCATTGGACTCCCATCAGGTGAGTTACATAGTGATTTTTTTTAACATTGCAGCCATGGAAAGGAACTAAGAGCAATGCCCTTAGGGTTAAGGCTAATGATTTTTAACCATAGATTTTAATTGAATAGTTTATTTTGGGTGTGTTAATTTAAATGGCAGGTTCTCTTTAAGGGTCTTAATGATATTTTTGGAAATCTTATGGAAATATTATATATGTGGATTGAAGGCTTCTTTGGCCCTTTAAGTAATTATTTGACCATATAAACCATTCGAATGGGACAACTTTCAAAAGTATTATATAAGTACTTATATATACCGTATATACTCGAGTATGAGCCGACCTGAGTATAAGCCGAGGTACCCAATTTAAACACAAAAACTGGGAAAACATATTAACTCGAGTATAAGCCGAGGGTGGGAAATGCATTGGTCACAGTCTCCCAGTATATAGCCAGCCAGCCCCCTGTAGTATATAGCCTGTCAGCCCCCTGTAGTATTTAGCCTGGCAGCCCCTGTAGTATACAGCCTTCCAGCCCCCTGTTATATATAGCCTGCCAGCCCCCTGTAATATATAGCCTGCCAGTCCCTGTAGTATATAGCCAGCCAGCCCCAGTAGTATACCGGCTGCCAGTCCCTGTAGTAAAAAAAAATAAAAATAAAACTGTACTCACCTTTCCGATGTCCCCCGTAGGTCCTTTTCTTCTTCCAATGCTGCCTCGGTTCCTACAGTTCTCTTTGGCTTCTTCCGTTCCTCTTCAGAAATCTGACCATGGTCACACAGGTGCACGTATCATTATACAGTATCAGAGAGAGTAATCAGAGCTGTGGGTTGTAACAAGCCGTGCACCTGTGTGATGGTGGTTAAATTTCTATCCACTGAAAGTAAATATAGAAGCTTTCTATAGAATGATAGCAAGCAGAGATTTAGAAAACTGTGATGAATCGATACACAAAGTATAATGGAGAATTGTATACATTTTTATAATACAAACAATAACATTAATTTGCTGAAATGGGAAAACCCCTTGAATCTGTCGGATTTCTCTGTTAAGGGAAACATACATTCAAATGTTTCACTTTTGCAACATCTTTACCTTAGGATGTAAGGAAGGTAATCGTATTGTCATAGTATTTTAGTCTCTCTTTAACTCAAAGACAGACATAATTATACCGTGATTATTCTCAAGTGTTTATCTACTAAATGGAAGAATTTTCAAAATGATCCCATAGAAGCTTTCTTGCTTTTTTTTAAAGGTGAACAGGTTTAAATTATATGATAGAAATTTCATATCTTAAAAAGAAAATTGATTTGTTTGAGAGATTTAGTCTCTTTCTTTTCCCACCGAGTAAATTCAAGGACGCACTATATTATTGGAATATTGTATAATCTTTTTTTTAATTTTTTTTTTAAATAGGATTCAAGGCGCTTAGCTGTATTCTTGAATAGATTTAGAATTGATTGAACTGAGAATGTTTTGTTTTGCATATCTTATCAGTTTTCTTGTTTGTGTTTCACTATCTTTTAAAATAAAGTATTTCATATTGTAGAGAAAGAAAGGCAGAAAACACAATACAGCCCTATCCGAATTCATGGAGTGTATTGATATAATTCCATCTCATTGTACAGGGGTCAGCTTACTGCAGGAGGGACATGGCTCAATTGCCTTCCATTGTTATAACCTTTTTTTGATTTTTTTGTCACATTTATATCTTCTTTTTTTGCCAAACATCCCAAAAAGAAATATACATCCCAAAAACACTAAAATACAGATTGCTGTGGATTTCTCCAGTTTATAACATCTGCACATTAAAAATGATGTTCTGTCGTTGTAAGTTTAGTAATATTCTCTGTACAGTTTTGTACATATGGGATTCAAACTGATTCTCGTGGAAACTAATGGCCCCCTGGCAGTCTAAACCTGCACATAGGCAGGTTAGAGATGAGGCCAACCTGAGCTGACATTCACTCTTCACATTGGCACATAGTTTCACAGTGAGAGAGGTATGTCTCCTAAATGTTGGACTTGCATCCATCAGATTATGGATGGATACAAAAAACGTACATATTAATTACGATTACAATTGTAGTAGAGATACAGATTAGAAGACAAATAACAAATAGCCCACTTTCATGGTTTCATGGTAGCCCACGTTACATTGGTTCCTTCCACTGGTGAATCTAGGACCTCCAGAGGCCTTTGCAGTTAAGCAGCACAACTTGTTTGGAGAAATATAAAAGGAGGAAAAGACACAGAGGGCCACAAAAACACACAAAAAAGCTATTGAATGAAAAATTGTCAGTAGTTTAAAATTGTCAGTAGTTTTTTTTGTACCAGAAAAAAAGTTATTTTGGTGAGCAACAGTATATTCTACTTTTCAAGTTGAGGGAACTAGAACCAAATGTTATCAGTTTATTTTTAGAAATATAGGGAAGAATAATAAAAATGAGGTTTTATCAGATTTAACTGCTAGCTAAAATATACTATACCATATGACTGTGTTCACCTAACAGTGTTCCTATAGAAACTACATAAAAACCTACAGTGCTTTCCAGCAAACAAGATAAGATGATGTAGAAAACCACTACCTGATCTTTAGGGTGCTTGCACCTGTATACTTAATAAAAATTTGCATGAAATTCCCTTCCCAGTTATGCAATACTCATGTTAAATATACTTTTATCATTAAAGCCAAGTGAATATTCCTGAAATACTGAATTCATTTTTCTATTAAAAACACCACTAGGGATAGTGGTGCTTAGGAATCCCTACATCCTCTAGGTGTCTGGTTAGATTATCTCTACGGCAAATATTGTCTACAGGATCCTGTGATGTGTAGAGACCTTTGCAGTGAACTCACGTGGCGGCTTGAAAAATTTAGAAATTAAACAGTCTTCTGTTCCCTAAAATATTCCCTAGTTTATCATACAAAACAGCCCCCTCATGGGGACTATATCAGCCCCCTCACACTTCTACTGCTCTTTAAAATGCTGCTTGCAAATAATACACTATGGGGCTCATTTACTAAGGGCCCCGCGGACCGCACTTTTGTCGCACATCCCGACGATTTTCCATTTGGCGCCGATGGGACAGGGATTTAAAAGGGGTTTTTGGTGCACGCAATTGGATTTTGGCGTAATCGTGCCAGCTTTCATGCGACACAAAACGGGGGGCGGTCCGCCAGGCGATCCGACAGATTTGGACAAACCGCTGGATTTAACTTAAAAATTGTGTCGCAATCCAAGCACTTACATGCACCAGGGAGAAGGGGAACTCCCGGGAACCTGAACGGGGAAGCGACACATGCAGGATATCGGGCGCACAATCTTCATGAATTGTGACAGAGTTCATCCTCGTCAGACAGTCCGGATCGGGGATCGCGCAGAAACCGGGTAAGTAAATGTACCCCTAAGTTTGATCTGTTCAGCTCCTCCTGCTTTATAACATGTTGCCTGCAGATAGGACACTTGGTACAATCTGTCTAGCTCCTCCTGCTCTATAACATGCTTCATGCAGATAGTACAATCTGCTCAGCTCCTCCTACACTGTAACATGATGCCTGCAGATAGGACACTATGTACATTCTGATCAACTCCTCCTGCTCTATCACATGCTGCCTGCAGATAGGACACTATGTACAATTAGTTCAGCTATTCCTACACTATAATAAGATGCCTGCAGATAGAAACTAAGTGCATTCTGCTCAGCTCCTACTGCTCTATAACATGTTGCTTGCAATTATGTACAATTTGCTCAGTTCTCCCTGCTCTAGAACATGATTCCTGCAGATAGGACACTACAACACAATCTGCTCAGGCCCTCCTTCTCTATTACATGATGTCTGCAGTAGGGCATTTTTTTGCTTTAATAATGTGATTGCACATGAACCTTTTCCATAGGACAGGCTAATATTTTCTGATATATAGAGGATATTCACAAGTGAAACAAAATGTTCTTTTTAATATTTGCGTCTCTATATCTTGAGCTGATGGAATGTCATAGGGGTAAAAAAAAGGTCCTATCTATATTTCACAGAGAGATAAAAATAGCATCACACAGCTAAATTGCTTAATCTATAGGCTTGTTGCTGCCTGCATTTCATTATAGAGCAGGCACAAGTTCAGATCAAGTCATTTGCACCAGCACATAGAGGACTTCAGCTGATAAAATGAATAAGAATTTTCAAGAGGCATATCTGAGCCCCCAGAGATGTGCAGATGTCTGTGGATCATATCTTCTATGGTCTGTACTTTAAGACAGTAATCCCCAACCTTTCTGTATGTGGGGACTGGCTGCACCCAAAATTTTTTTACCGGGGACCAAGCCGAGTAACCCTCTTACCATGGTCCCTGGAAAATAAAATTGTGTGCCCCGCAAACAGTCCCTATCTAAATCCAACCCATATGATGCCCCTTTTCCTGCAGCCCTTGGTCTAAAATGCCCCCTTTCCGCCAGCTGGCCTTTTTTCTGTAGCTTCCTTCTAATGTCTTGATAAGATGATGGCTACAGAAAGAGGAACATTATTATATCCCTTTTTCTATAGCAAGCCCCACATACCTATAATGTCCCCTTTTCTTTGGGATTTTTACTGTGAGTAAAAAATATACATATCACATACTGTATATGAAAGTATAAGTTGACTTAAGTGTAAACCAAGGTACCGAACTTTACCACAAAAAAACTGGAAAAAATGTACCTTGAGTATAGGCCTAGGGTGGGAAACTCTGCTGCTACTCTTCAAAAAAAATGTCCCAGCAGCGGCCTCCGCTCACTAATAACATGTTCCAGCAGTGGCCTTTCTTCACTGATAACATGTCCAGTAGCGGCCTCCTCTCACTGACAATGTGTCCCAGCAGGGGCCTCGACTCACTAATAACATGTCCACCAACAGCCTTCCCTCACTAATAACATGTTCAGCAGGGGCCTCGACTCACTAATAACATGTTCCAGCAGCGGCCTGCCTTCACTAATAACATGTCCAGCAGCGGCCTCCTCTCACTAATAACATTTCCCAGGAGTGACCTCCCCTCACTAATAACATGTCCAGCAGTGGCCTTCCCTCACTAATAACCTGTCCAGCAGGGGCCTCGACTCACTAATAACATGTCCAGCAATGGCCTTCCCTCACTAATAACATGTCCGCAGCAGTCTCCCCTTGAGATCAGGGGAAAACACCAAGATGTCATCAAGGTAGACCATGACACACGTATACAGCAGATCTCTGAAGATGTAATTCACAAATACATAGTCCAAAGGGCATTATAAACTACTTGAAGTGCCGGTCACGAGTATTAAATGCTGTCTTCCACTCACCCCCGCTTGCGGATCCGGATGAGATGTAGACACCCTGAAGATCCAGCTTGGAGAACACCATCAAAAAGTTCAGTAATCAATGGCAGGGGGTAGCTATTTTTAACTGTGACCTTGTTCAGCCTGCAATAGTCTATGCAGGGACACAAGGAGGCATCCTTCTTGGTTACAAAAAAGAACCTTGCCCAGCCGGAGAGGAGGACTTGCGTATGAAACCTCTTTGCAGGTTCTTTTTGATGTACTCGGACATGGCAGCCATTTGACGAACAGATAGAGGATAGACACAGCCTCTAGGAGGAGAGGCACCTGGAAGTAGTTCCACAGGGCAATCATAGGGACGATGCGGTTGCAAAAAACATCGGTAAAGTCCCAGTAGCATGCTGGCAGAGCCTCCAGAGACTTGGAAGACACAGAAGAAGTCAGGACAGGTAGAGGTGTCACCATGCAGCTTGAGTGGCATTCTGGTCCCCAACGCAGGACCTCCCCAGTCTTCCAGTTGAGGACTGAGAAGAGAGAAGAGATGAGGTGAAGCATGGTAAAACATAGAAGAACAGTCTTTCCTTGTGAAGAGCTCCAACTTGAAAACTGGCTTAGTGCGGTACTGGACCGGATCGGAGAAAAGCTGACCACTGTCTAGAGGATTCTCAAGAGCAACCACCAGATTATGATGCCGGGAGACTAGAGCAGCATCTACAAAGTTCCCCGCAGAACCTGAGTCCAAGAAGGCTGAGCCCAGGAGCGCGGGTACTGATACTGAGGAGCATAGGAACTGTCAGCCGTGGAGAAGCTGTATTCACCCTAGGGACACTTCTCCCAGGAGCCCTAGGTGCTGGCGTTTCCCGGAAGAGTCTGAGCCTAGGTTGAGCCACCGGTAGACAAGCCGGTGTGAATGGAGTAGTCACAAAAACTGTTGCAGGAGTAGTCACTGGAGCCTGGTGTTGGCGCTGAGAGGCAAGCAGCTGTTGTGGCAGTTGTGACTTGACTAAGCATTTCACTTGAGAATCAATCTGCTGGGACTGCTGGATGACAACGGTGGTAAGATCAGCCATTCTTAAAAGCGGCACCTTGGCGGGGTCCATGGCCGGATCTTACTGTCAGGGCTCGGGTTCAGTGGAGCCTCTGAACCACCGCGGGAGGTGGTACTAGCCGACACCTGGGACCAGAGCCCACCGCAATGCTAGGTTGGTCTTGCTGCGCGGGGTGCCACCAGGTCGTTCCACAAGTGCGATTAGCCCGCGGTGGCAGCCAAGGTCAAGGTACCTATATAGAAGACAGACCCGGAGTCAAGCACATGCAGGTAGTCAGGGCTGGTGGCAGAGATGCAAGGTCACAGGTCAGATCCAGGGTCACAACAGAAGATAAACGCAGGAAAGGAACACAGGAGCAAGGGAATCACAAACAAAGCTTTCTCTTAGGCTTTCTCTAAGGCAGATCCGGTGGGGAATTATGGGAACCTCCGGCCTTTATGGAAAACCCGGAAGTGCCAGCGCCAATCAGCGGTGCCCTGGCCCTTTAAATCTTTATGAGCCGGCGTGCACGCGGCCCAGGGAGCGGGGATGCATTCACGGCCTAGCCAGGAAAGGTGCGGGAGTGTGGAGAGGTGAGCGTGGGACATGGATCGCGGGGGCACCCGTGAAACATTCTTTTAGTTGCAAACTGCTTACACAGGTATTTAAGAAGTGTCCACGCCACAAATGTTGCACGTGACCCTTTTGTGGCACCATGCGACAGAAATTAGGAGACGTTCCGGTGCGGAGTCGGTCTGTGCGCCAGATTTAACATGCAAGCCCAACAGAAGTGGGTCACATGTCCCATGTTAAAGATGTTGCACTAAAAAAAGGTGCGCTCTCTGTTCAGGGAGTGCAAGATTCCTGAAGAATGTGCACCAGAAATCCTGAATCTGGCACACCCTGCATTATACACAAGCAAACCACACTTAGTGCAGTATGAGCCATTCTTAGTAAATGTTCTCCTATATGTTCTCTGTCTGTAATCCCTTGTGTATCTGCAGTCAACCTGTTTTGCATAGATATTGTTCAGTGTAGCCATGTGTAGCAATGACAATTGCGTCATTTGTTAACAATCGAAAGTAAAAGTTAAGTTTTACGGCATATACTATTTTGCCCTCTGCATTATTACTATAATCAGGTCTGTTGGTGTTCAGAGGATGCTGAAAGAGTTGATGTCCCAGCACATACCTACCGCCCAGAAGGACAGTGGGACATAGCTCAATAACTGGGACTGTCCTGCTGGATTTGGGAAGGTTGGGAGACACAACCTCAGATTGGCAACATACATCTTTTCCCATCCCCCTCACAACCAAGTCTGTTATAGCTGGAAACACAGAAACTGACTCATCAGGAGGAGGAGGAGCAGAACAAAACCCGGTTAGCTGCACAGTACCGGGATTATGTGTCCTCTGTAGGTAGCACTACAACTTTTAGAAACTACAGACTGCTATTGCTGTTCCCTCCATCCTATATGATGAACCACTGTCCTCCGAAAGCTCAGGCCCAAGGGCTATTTTTCAGGTCACCATTCTAGTGCTTGCATGGACACCTATGATCTGACTATTATGAAGAAACAAAGTTACTTCCATGTTTGTTGCAACGGAATTGTTAGACCTTGTGATGAGCCGACTTGTTGACTCCAATATTTTGCCTGGAAATCCACCTCTTGACTTTGGGATGGGTGGACTTCATTTCATAGTCTTCCAGCTGTTGTTGATGCAGTTTGACCATTTTCTTTGCCTTGATACCGGTATCGATGAGCTTGATGAAGCTATTTCATTTTTTTTATCTTGATGTTTACTTCATTAAATACCAGACATGCATGACAGATGCTCTATGGCAGTGATGGCGAACCTTTTACAGACCGAGTGCCCAAACTAATACCAAAACCCACTTATATTTCAGAAAGTGTCAACATGGTATTTTAAGCAGTAACTTATTTCTACCTGTTCTTCCACATCTTTCAATTGTATCAGCCCCTGTGTACAGGAAGAATTATGGGTCCAGCAGGAGGATCTCCAAAAATAATGCAGCCCTGTCCACACCTTCTCACTTTTCCACGCAGTTCCAAACAGCCTGGGGTGATGGCCTGAGTGCCCACCGAAATGGCTCTGAGTGCCACCTCTGGCACCTGTGCCATAGGTTCGCCACCACTGCTCTATGGCATTACAGCGTCTCTTTTACCTACTGTCCTTTTTCTGCGAGAGGCAATATAATACTGCATTTTGTGTGTATCAGTGTGTAAGTAAAATTGTACATTCAGAGCATAAGGCGCCGACACTGGCTGTCAGCAGACATAAGCATCAGATGGTATCACTGGTGTAAAAGGGCATATGGTCTCTTCTTCTCTCACCCACAGAAAGATCCATTTGTGTCTATCTTCATCCTTCAGAATAACGTTGCAGGGCTGCAGACTGCTGAGGTTGCTCATTCTTGCACTAGCTGGAGTAGCTTTTGTCCATTATTCCATAAGTGCACAGGTTGTGCTGACATTCTGCTTTCACTCACAATCACTGCGATAATGTTACTAGGATGTTCTGTGCAGTAGGGGACATTGAATTCTGCTCATACTGTATAATGCAGGCTGCAGAAATAGATTTTTCATCTATGTAGCTGTTTTTGGGCTATTGTTACTATAGGAGACATCAGCGCTGAATTAGGGTTGGTGGGGGCTCCTGGACGCAAAATCTGGTGCCGGCCCCCACAGAATGTAGCCCAGGCAGGGTACTCATTTAACATCCATGTCATAGGTGGGACTCATGCAGACATAAGGGGGACCGTGATCTGGTTGCACAATTTATGGCCGGATCACGGTCCCCATAGATGTCTACAATGCTACAGTAATGAGTATACAGCCTGCAGAAATGAATATACAGTCCCCAGCAATAAATATACAGCCCCCAGTAATTAATATTTAGCCCCCAGCAACTAATATACAGCTCCCCAGAAACTGCTAAACAGCCCCCCAGTAATATATTCACCCCGTTAATATATACAGCACTCCAATAATTAATATATACAGACCTCTACTAATATATACAGATCCCCAGTAATGAATATATACAGCCCCCCAGGAATTAATAGATAAAGCTCCCTTGTAATATATATACATATATATATATATATATATATATATATATATATATATATATATATAGCCCCCCAGTGATTAATATATATAGCCCCCCAGTAATAAATATGCATCCCCCAGTAATAAACACATGTACAATATACCAGCAACTAATATACTGTATCCTAGTTACTAGGGACCTATATATTGAACACTGGGGATTGTATACTGTATACACCCCTCTAGTAACTAATATATAGCCCACCGTGTAAAATATACAGCCCCTTGTAAAGAATAACAAGCCCCCTAGTATGAAGTACAATGGGGCAGATTTATCAAGCTGTCTGAAAGTCAGGATATTTCTAGTTGCCCATGGCAACCAATCACAGCTCCCCTTTAGAATATTCATGAGCACTGGTAAAATGAAAGCTGAGCTGTGACTGGTTGCTACGGGCAACTAGAAATATTCTGCCTTTTAGACAGCTTGATAAATCTGCCCCAATGTGTCCCAAGAAAACAATCTCTCATGTTAAAGTGTTTTAAAGCTGTAACCTGAAAGGGTTAAGGTATCACTTTTACAGATTTACATGAACTTTTTATATCTTTACTATAACATTGTAAAGCCTTGAAGCAGAAGTTTTTATTTACTCCATAGGACTCCCCCATTTGTGATATCTTAGTCTGTGACAAATGAAAGCTCTGCTTTATTTAACAAAGTTAGCCTTGATAAAACTGCTGCTGCATTTCCAAGAGCAGGTCCATTTACACAGGGCACGTGGGTTCATACCATTTATGTCTCTTTGTTATGTCACCCAGGGCCAGACCATAAGGAGAGCTGGTAGCCGGGGCCAGATTATAGGGCAGCGAGGGGTGCACACCGTGTGGCCCTCACCACTTTGGCCTTAAATGGGTCCCCACCAAGAGGGCCATTTGGGCGATCACATGGCTTCCCGAATCACCCAGCATTTGTTCCGGTAGAATTTCGGATAACGGCACGGTTAAAGGAACCTTGTGATAGCCAGTACACTTGTGCGCACAAGATGCTGGCATCCTGGCGCCAGTGGTGTGGTGACATCAACTCCTGTGCCGCCAGTACAATGACATCCCGAAAGAGGAGGAGGTCATCGTGCATTGGGGGAACGGGAGAAGGTGAGTACAGATTGATTTTGTTTACTGGGGGGGTTATTATTCATTATAGGGGTTGTGCATTTTACACTGCATGCTATATATTTGTGACTAGGGGGCTGCTTATTGTACACTGGGGGTTGTATACATTTGTATATATTACTGGCGGTCTGTATATATTAATTACTGGGGGGCTGTATATTTATCAGTTGCTGGGGGGCTGTATTTTAATCATTTTGGGAATGTATATTTATTAATTACCTGGGGTAGTGTATATTAATTACTAGGGGCTGTATACTCATTACTGTGGCTTTTTAGACATCTATGGGGAGCACAAATTGTGCGAGCAGATGACAGTCCCCCTTACCCCTTTGTGCATGAGTCTTACCTATTACATGAATGTTAAATGAGTTCCCTGCCTGGGTTACATTCTGTGGGGGACTCCACCAGATTTTGCGCCCAGGAGCCCCCACCAACCGTAATCTGGCCGTGCCGGTGATACATGATGTAATGTACGGTGATTGTGGTACTTTCTACATGTGGTTGTGACTTGCTCCTCTGTGTAATCAGTTCATAGTAATATTTGAGGCATATTCAGCGCACACGGCACAACTTTAAATTTACAATTACTTCTGTGTTTTCCTGGGGAATCCTTCCAGGCCTTTCTGCCAGATGGGATGTACAGACACGTCCCTGCTAAGTCAGGGATAAGATGCCTGGTCAATTTTTAAACAGTTACATAAAACCATGAGAAGATTGGAAGGAAAGATGACAAGAGCTTGTAAGAAGCAGCACAGAAACACAGCGGGATAATTCCTGCAAGCTTGCCCTACAGCTGAAATAATATCACAGGGATCCCTGCTCCCTCCCATCTCCTCCTGACTAAGGCAGCTTCAGATGCTGCTGTGTCGTCATCTGTGTGGGTGCAAATCTCTCCTCGGCTGCTTTCCTCTTACACGCTGCTTTGCTTTAGGAGAGTAGCATTACAAATCTCGATTACAGAGGAACGTTCAATCTATCTTGTAGCTTTATTCTGGAAGATGAAATGGAAACAAATGAAATGAGTAATGGTGATGGAATCATCCAGACGACTGAAACACAGGCTACTATCTCATTTCTATTAGTATATTGGCTACCTATAAGCCACATTAAGTCAGCGTTACATGTGCTCTCCCTATTTCTGTTGTAGAAATCATTGTTCCAATTAGGATTATTCCAATAATCCTAATTCCAATTCTTATGTCATGTCAATCAAACAACTTCTGGACCTCCAATAAGTCTCCCATGCGGCAGCGGAGACCCCACTGATCTCCTGCCAAGCATAAATGGTTTGTGCTGCTACATAACATGCAGACTCGCCATTATGCTAATCGTTTCTCCATTTACTACAGTGCTACATATAAGGTAAACATATTACATATACTGATATATTGTAACAAACATGAGAAGAAAGTATATATGCTGCCTAGTCTCTCCTTCGTAAATGCAAAACCAGACAAATTTTATGGGAAGAATCACTCATTTCTTCAGAAATAGGAGTGGTACTTTCATATTAGGAAGATACATCTTATGGGCACCCTAAGCCTCTCTGGCCTGGGTGCACAATTGATAAGGTTGATCTGATAAGGTTTACACTTGATAGTCCTTTGACTTTTTTCTACCTTATCTACTATAAATAGTGCTGATGATAATAGTAAAGTTTGTAATATGTGTTATTCAGTACAAAAACATGTAAAACTATGTCCTATTATTTTGCTTACCTGTAGTAAGTAGTGTTTCTAAAAACCTTCACAAGTCAGTAAACAGTAGATAGATAAGGAGAAGAGGCTATAAATATATAAACTCTTTACATAGCTAAAATATATTTCCCTTAAAATTCAGCTCTGTAAGGAAATTAGTAGTTTTCAGATGATGACAGGGTTGTCAAAATGATCATTTGTGGTAAAAATGTTAGTAGACAAAAGTAGACCTTCAATATGACAGGTATGGGATTTATTAGTGAGTTAATTTCTTCTCATCTGGTAGCATCACTGTGTTAAATGTTTTGATGTACCTTTTGGTCTATATCCACCTTTTTTTTTGTTACCGATTTTTTTGGAAGTAGGTGAGGGGTTTATAATAAAGAGGATTAAGCTTTCGGGGATAGGGGAGTCCCAATGTAATTATTGCTTTTCCAATGTAATTACAGATTGGAATAGCTGATGGTCTTTGATGTGGAGGATGAATGAAACTTTTTAACACTTGTTTATGTTAAGCTGTTAGTTTAGATCAGTAGATATTAACCACTTAACAGACTTGACTGTAGAGACAATGCAAAACTACAAAAACAATTTTGTGTCAGCATAGAGGCATCACTTTAGTTAATGTAGGGGGTGGGGGGTCTATACTGGATGAAGAATGTCAGTGATTGCTTTGTGATCCTACGGAACTGAGGGATTCAGAAATAATCTGATCCCTGCTGTTTGCAATCAATGCTGGCTGTTCCTCCACAGCAAAATCTTGAAAAACTGTAGATATGATCATTTACCTTAAATTATCAGCCCCTTACCTCAGAAAACCTGACTTGTACATCCCATGTACATTTGTACATTTACATATTGACTCCCGACCACAGTAATTACACAAAATATCCATTTGATAGAAAAGAATTGATCTTTATTATACATATAAGGTTAAAATTCTGTTCTTTGGATACAAGTTCCTTCAAGGTTTAACTAGTCCACCAATGTGATGTGTACATCAAGGGATGTACCAATCAGACCTTCCGCAGTTAGGGTCTGATAATTGTAGAGGTTTTCTGCTCTGGCTTTTTGCTTAATAGGGGCTCCCATATCAATTGCATATATTCTCCCTAAACCTCGCCATTTCTGAAGCATTTATTAAATAATGTTGGCTTTCTATATGTTGAATGGGTTTTCCAGGCTTCTAAACAGTTAAAGACTATTCTATATAGTCATTGATCGGTGGCAATGTCACTACTGACCATCTGAAGAACACAGCTGTAGATGATCCATCTGTAGTGGACCATCCATCTTCACTGCACTTTCATAGAAGTGAGTGAGAGCTGTGGCTGCAGTATGAATAGACAGCTGATACACCAACTAACCTAGCTGGAAGAACGATTATAGACTTTTAGTGTAGTGGCACCATTTCACTGAACTGATCAGCTGGTATCCACCCTCACCAATCAACTACCTCTCACCTATCTAATGGATAGGAAACCCCTTTTAAAAAGTTTAGGACTACCCACCTGATCCAGTCATAATCCTTATTAACATATTGGGGCACATGTACTTACCCGGTCACTTGAGTTCACTGAAATTGCATTGTCTGTCTATAATGCTGCGTGCGGCGATTCACTAAGACCGTGCGCCTGAAATCATGAATATGTCGCTTCTCTGCTCAGGTCCAACAGAGTTCAACATCTTTTTTGTGGTGCATCTTAAACATACGGCATGCGACACAGTTTAAAATTTAAATATGGCGCTCCGTCCGAAACAGTCAGCCTGTCCAATGGCACGCCCCCCCTGATTTGTGTCGCATGTAAGCCAGCGCAGCTGCGCCACAAAAGGGTTGTGCATGCCACAATCTCAGCACAGTCACTTCTTAAATACCTGTGCAAGCCATTTTAACCCCGAAAAAGGTGCACGGTCTGACAAAAGTGCGCAGCAGCCCCTTAGTAAATGAGCCCCATTGGGTTGAAAAAGAAATGGCATTGATTAAAGGATCATTTTGTAATGTTTTGGTGCTGCAGTAAAGGATGTAGCTCTTTCTGTATCTATATTGTCTGCATAATTATCTCTCCTCACTTTATATGTATATTTAAATAAATATTAACCTGCATCTCAGTGTTCGTTCCCCTAGATTGTATTATATAAGCTATAAGCCAGCTACAATAACTGGTACCTGAGGTTTATGCCGGAGAACAGTAGCACAGTTTTATAGTCTTGATAAATCAGCATTCCCTAAGGTTGCTCTGCTCAGCCAAAAAAACATTCTGTTTGTTAGAAAATCATAAGCATAAGCACACAATATTAAGCCGATAATATAACTTTACCATTTGTTTAAACAAGACCTTTTGGTATTATAAAGAGAACCTGGTACATTTTTTACCTTTGCACTTATGTCATTTTCACAAAAATGGAATCCATGGGCTAGATCTGGGGATTTCTAGAAATATACTTTCTAGAATTCCCTCTGTTAGGTGAAATCTCACCCATTTATCAATAACAAATCTCCTCCAAAGTTATTTAAAAAGGACCATAGAAGATTCAGATTTTACCTCAAGTTTAGAGGATGCAGGAGGAGTGTCACTTCAGATGTCCTAATCTTTGGTTCTATAGCACCTAGAACACTGGTTTTGGTGTCATATTAAATATATAGGCAGATTAATGCATAGTTGGAAATGTGAACTGCAGATAAAGATCCAGTTCTGGGCTATTTCTTAAACTGCCTGTATCTCTGGTTTTACAGGCCACTGAACCACAAACCTGATGTGATCTGAAAGATGAGATTCTTATCTTAAGTCCACAGCACAACCTTTTACAACAATTCTAACAATACCAATATTATGCTGACAGTTTCCTTCTAGTCTTAGATCCATCCTGGTATATCCATCAACCTTATTTCATAAAATCATCTTAAGCTTCTCCTGAAGTAGAAGGGTACTTCCTGGTTGTAACTTTAGCTAAGACAACTGAGGCCAGAGCAGCTTCCCTCACTTTCCATAATGCTGAGCTCTCCTTCCTGGGGCACAGTCCAAAAAATAGTCATTTTTTTCTCATTAATGGATAAAATCCTATTTATAGACTTAAAGGAAACCTACCACTTGGGATAGGGCTTATAAGCTGGACATGCCGTGCACCAGCTCAGGGTGAGCTGGTGCCGGCGCTTATCTCCGTTATGTTTTTAAACAGTTTTAAAGTGTTTTAACAGTTTATTAATGTTTATATCCTTACTAGCTTTCCCGCACCGGGGTCCGCGATCGGCGCACCATGCACGCTACCACTTCCTATTCAGATGCACGCACGGAGCGCGGACCCTGGTGCGGGAAAGCCAGTAAGGATATAAACATTAATAAACTGTTAAAACACTTAAAAACTGTTTAAAAACATAACGGAGATAACGGCATGTCCAGCTTATAAGCCCTATCCCAAGTGGTAGGTTTCCTTTAACATTGTCATGAATTGGCCAAGCAGTACTTCTATGCAGTTACCCAAATAGCACTATATAGTACAACAGCCACACTTCAATGAAAGCCCAATAATGGAGCAGAACAATGGAAACATCTCCACCAAATGTCAAGAAAGCCAAATAGTTTTGAATTAGTAACATATACTGCTAATATCAGATGCTTTGGAAGTTAGGCAATCTGGGGTTTCCTCTTAGTAGGGGAAGCTATTGTGCTAGCACAGGTCAACAGATGCTATAGAGTCATTGTAGTAATTTTCTTTATATAAAGTAGCTGCAGACCATATCTAAAATTATGCAGATAACAATCTGTACATTGTTTCTCCATCTTAATTTTTTTAAAAATGTTTTTAGAAATGGGAAGCAGACTGACAAATTACTTGTTGAATAAGAAGAAAAGCATTTTTTGGTTTTGCTTTCCGTGAGCTGTTAAACATCAGAGTTTCTATACAGATTCTGACACCAAGTACTGTAATAAAATGGCAAAGGGGAATCCATTTTTCTTACACTATTGACTTCCTGTTCTGCAAAACAGTTGCCTGCTGTGTCTTTCAGTCGTCTATTGTGAGCGTATTGTAAGCCTCGATAAGAGACTGTTGTGCGGAATCAAGAAGACAAATTGGAACTTTTTAGTACTTTATAACAGCATCTAGGATGTCAGTATATGTTGCTCTTTAGAAGGATGGAGATGACGGTACACACTAGATATGTGGTTATTCAGGAATTCCAAGGGATTCGCCAAAGATGACAAACATGAACACTGCGCGATTTGTCATGGATGTTGCAACACATTATACAATAGGTAGCACCTTATAGCAGGACTACATCAGTAAAGGTGTTCAGAGAAGGGTGTTAGTGGATCAGGTAGGTATTGGATTTTGAATATTTGCATTGCACTATACGTATAACTAGCACTTGCGATTATTTTCCCTAGGGTGGCGTGAAGAGAGGGGGGGGGGGGGCACTGTCAGCGGGGCAGTGCAACCGGCAAATTTTCATATGTGAACACTCGCCAGCTGTGTTTATTGCTATAATGTTTGTTTTCCAAAGCTTAGCAAGTAGTAGTTTTGCAATGGCTAGAAATTTGACTAGAAAAATCAGTATTCAGTAGTAGTAGTAGTAGTAGTAGTAGTATGAGCAGTGCCATTCTGGCAGATTTAGTTATTGTTGACTGTGTTATCTCTGATATGAGTTTTAAAATATTTTATCAATAAGAGTGATATAATAAATAATGTGCCTTTGTTTCCACATCCTTTCCAACATTTACAGAATGTATTTAAATAAATATGGCATTTTACAGGTTAGTAATAGCGATGAACAGCCTTTAGGGGATAAATGTGCAAAGGCAAATAAGAGTATCCATTCCCGATGAGAAAATTGTTTCTGCCCAAGCATGAATTCCAAGAGGGAATTCTAGAAGGTCGCTCGTAGGTTAAAATCTGATGACAGGTTTCCTTTAACGGAAGATACTATACAGTGAAAGTATTGTAAGATGCAGATTTACTGTACTTTTGCATGGCATTTCATATTTCTACATCTTCTGTATATTTGAATATATATATGTATGATTTTGTATATTATGTATTATCCTATTACACCAAGAATAAAGTAAATTCTCTAGATTACAGAGCTCATTTTCATATTCTGTTTTAGAGCTCCATACTTTCATGTATTGGGTGTAAGGAGCATCTCACAGTCTGTAGGACTGGCATGCCCATTGATTTTAATGGAAATTGTGTAATTTCCCCTTTCCCCTGTAGTGGTGATGCGGGAAAACTGATCACTTACTGCAAGGTTCCCCTACAAATTATATGTGATTACTAAGGGTCTTATCAACAACAACAATATATTTTGTCCAGATTGGAGAACCTCTTTAATATTCAGATTTTAGTTATGTTTTTCAATATCGGTTTAATAATTTAATATAAAAATGTTTCTTATAGTCTTCCTAATGGTTGGTGTAAGCTCCTAATTTTACTGTAGAGAGAAAAAGTCAGGGCAAACAGTGGTCAGTAGAACAGCGTTCTATGCCAGGGGGCACACTGCAGGGTGACAGATGTTCCCTTGATAGCTGCTCATTGCTGCTCAGACAATAATGACGGGGCATACTAGCTCACTCCATTAAAATCCCTTTTGCAGTCGCAGAGTAATTGCAGGTTACGTCTGCAGCTGATTTCCATTAATCGTAAAACAAGGTTTTTTTTTCATTTCTTCTTAATTCATGTATCTACTTCCTACCCAAGGCAAAGATAAAACATGTACATTGACTCTCAGCCAAAATCTATGATCAACGTGTGCTATAATATTCTGTCTCACAACTGGTTTGCGTAAGAGACTGAACGCTCTTTGCTTGGATTAAAAGCACAGATTGTCATGTAAATTGAGGTTTGTCAGTTGGCAGATAAGGAACTCACAGGACTACATTTACCTCTGTTCCAAACTCTACTTCACGGCTTGAATTTTAAGTAGAAAACCCACACAGCTAAAATCTTTATTCTACAAGCAAATATTTAACACTCGTGCATGTCTTAAAGTGGAACAAACACATCTGGCAAGAAATCAGAACGGAGCTGTGTGATGTAGGTTTCTGTAGGCAGCAAAATCACTTGCTAATGGCATTATAAAAGTCTTTATATTTGGTGAGCTTATATGGGAAATCCCTAATATACAGAATATAAATAATAAGGGGGTAACATGGTAGCTATAAGAAGGCAAACTGTCTTTTTAGCCTCCCTGTACCCTCCCTGTTTAATGGAAACTTGTGTCATTTGCACATTGAATATTGACACAATATAGCATATTATGGAGCACGGTGGGTTAGTACAGCTAACATGGCTATCCACCGTCCTGTTTTTGCTTAAATGTCCCATAAAAACTGGCGGTGGTTTGTACAAATCTGCATAAAAATAGATGTTCTGATTTGGTTTGGGATGGGCTTAAAGGGGTATTCCCACTAAGACACGTGTCTTAAATATACTTATAAATAACACAAAATAACACATTCTCTTTTCACTATTACCAACAAAAATGCAGCATTTCCCAAATATAAGTCCAACCTGTCTCTATCAGTCCTGCTGTACACATTTTCAGCTGCCCCTGGTTTCCGACCCTGTATCTTATGACTTTAGGGTCGACAGACACACTGGGGCACATTTACTTACAGGGTCACCAGAGTTCACAGAAAATGCATTGTCTGACTATAATGCACTGTCCCTAAGATTGCGCGCCCAATGTCCTGCATGTGTCACTTCTCCACTCAGGTCCGACAGAGTTCACCATCTCTTTAGTGGTGCATGTAAGTGTTAGGGCTTGTGACACAATCTGAAAGTTAAATCCTGCCCGCACTCCGAATCAGTCTGACCGTCCGACGGCTTGCCTTCTAGCTGGTCTTTCTGACGGCATGGAGCCCAGCCTGGCTGCGCCACAAAAGGTGTCCGGTGTGCCAGAATCCCAGCGCGCACACTTCTTAAATAGCTGTGCATGCGTTTTAGCCCTGAAAACGGTGCACAGTCCAACAAAAGTGCGCGCGACCCTAAGTAAATAAGCCCCCTTGTCTAACCCTGTGGAGCTGAGATATTTTTTGCTCTCTGCAACTGCCCCTCCCCCCCTGCATTCAAGGATGAGCTCACACTTAAACACAGACACTGAGTTCCTGCCGGCAGCAGCAGCAAGAGGAGAACTACTAGCTACAGGCAGATAAGTCCTTTATCTGGGGGAGGGAGGCACATCAGATCTGATAGTGTGAGAGAAGAGATATAGCAGACTGTGTCATTGTGTGTTATATGCATCTCATGGATCTCATCATTTCTTCTCTGATCTGTCTCATGTCTCTTTCTGTGTGTCAGATACAATGTAAAAAGTGATCTTTCCCATGTAAACATCACTAGGGGATAGAAATGTGAGAATTTTCTTTCATGGGCAAACCTCTTTAATGCATTAAAAAACATGGCTGCTTTCTATAACAAACTGTGTATTACAGCTCTATCCCATTTACTTCATGGGAACAGAGCTGCAGTACCAGACGTAACCACTGAAACAAGAGTGGTGCTGTTTCTGGTTGTATGTTTTCTAACTCCAGTGGGTGTACAAATAGTGGAGAATTTGCAGTTGCCTCGTTCTGTGCTATCATTTTTACTCTATCATCATAATGCTCTCCACTTCATCATTCCATAAGTATGGCCAAAATAATTGAGCAATAAATATGTTGAAGTTTACTAAAATGGTCCCAAATGATAGTTTCACCCAATCATGGGACCCCTTTTGTGAGGAATTAACTTGTAACACTAATTCAATTTCCAGATCTGGTAAAATACCTTTAGGAAGCTTGGAAAAGCTTTATAAATCTCTATAGTGAGCTCCCCCTAGTGGCCAAGGAAGTTAAACATGGTTTTTATCATTGATTCTCTGTTAAGTGGTCTTTTTAGAGGCCTTATAAAAAAAACATTTCGACCTATTAAGTCTGAATTAAAATGACTTTCTAGGCTTCTCCGTAAGGATCTTTTAACTTACCTCCCAGGGAGTCTGTAACAGATATGTGATACATACAGATATTTATACATAGCTGCCAACCGGGAAAGCCAGAACTGATAGTTGGAGGGAGGGAACTGCAGTGTGAACCAATGATGTGGCAGTAGGTGTGTCTAAGACATGTGCCTCCCAATCCCCCTAGGTCAGTGGTGGCGAACCTATGGCACGGGTGCCAGAGGTGGCACTCAGAGCCCTTTCTGTGGGCACTCAGGCCATTGACTCAGAGACGGTGCTCACCAAACAGGACCAAAGTCACCAAATCTTCCTGCAGACCCAGGCAATTTAAGAGATTCTGCAATCAGCGCTGTTTTAAAACAACACTTCATTGGCTGCTTGGAACTGCGGTAAAAGTGAGATAGTGTTGATAGAACTGCAGTGTCTTTGTAGGTCATCCTACTGGACCCTACATTCTTACTGTACAGAGACCCTGGTGAGAAGCTACAATGATAGTCTGAATGTGCCCTCCTTCTTTCAACTGTATTAGTGGCCTCAAGGGGTCGACTTGATTGATAGATGGTGAAGAAGTTACTGTTAAAAATGCAATGTTGGCACTTTGCGGTAAATAAGTGGATTCTGGTTATAGTTTGGGCACTCGGTCTCTAAAAGGTTCGCTATCACTGCCCTAGGTGTCGTAGCAGAACTGTAGCTTTAGATCACAGCTATGTCACAATGTAAGGGCGAATTCACACAACCTTATGTGCCGCATGAAGCGATACGGCTCTGTACAAGGGAAAATTATAGGACATGTTCGTATGCCGTGCATCTCTATGGATAGGAAGGGAACAGCCCTCCTCCTTTCCATCGCTCATGACGTGTTTCCACCGGCAGACATACATTCGTCAGAATTCAGCCTAACAAAGCTAAACCAATGAAGAATCTGAACTGAGGGAAAGGCATAAAAGATAAGTAAGTAAAAGACTTGGACATGGCTATTAAATATATACTGGACACGGTTATTCTCAGAACTCCTGTGGAAGTCATGAGAAATGGCGGATTTCATATAGGGAGGCGGCAGTACCAGGGGCCCCGTCCGCCCATACCTGGGCCTTATATGAAGATCACTAGGTTAAAAAAACACGCTATATTCATCTCGGGCTTCTTCTCCCCTGTGGCTCCATCTTCTCTTCTGGCGCATACACTATGACGCGGTGATTTTGACGTCAAGCGGCCACAAAATCGCCGCGTCATAGTGTATGCGCACAGGCTGGAAAAGAAGCCGAAGCCGGAGATGAATGGATTAATATAACATTTTTTTTCCAAAGGGGGCTTAATGTGGACATTTATGTAGAGATAGGGGTCCTGCTGTGAACATTTCATAAATGGGGGGCCTTATGTTGTGGCCATTTCATTAAAGGAGTCCATTCAGAAATAGCTTCTAGCCCTTTAAGACCTTATTAATTTCAAGTTTTGTTGAAAACCCTGATGTCTTTGTCTTTTTGGCTGCATATTCTGTGAACAATATTGTTTCAGTCTAATTACTGCTGACATCTTGCATGTAGGAGCGTGGACTGCAGGAAAGCATGAGAAGATGTATCCTGGGCTCAGTCAGGCAGGCCTGTGAGATTGCGGTTGTTCTCAGCCGGCATCATCTCTACTGCAGCCCACGCATGGTACCTGCCCCAGGCGCTGTTTTAATGACAAAAGTGCTGAACGGGCATGGAGGAGAAATTATCTCCTCTACAAAAGAGGGATAATCCAGAGTGACTGGCGGGGAGGTGTGAGCCTGATCCAGAGATGTAATCTGACAATTCATATCCATGCTACAACTAGTAAGAACTCATTACAAGTGCTGATTTTCTAGACCCAAATAGTTTAACCCCTTAGCTGCTTCTACCAAAATAGTCACAAACATATCATTAATGCTTATGGTAGCAACATTTTTGAAGTATAAAGATACCATGCCATATATTCCCTGTAATTGCAATTTTGCAGGTATCCTGCTTAGAAGAGAGTGCCAAACCTACAGCTTCAACCACTAGAGGTCACCAAAGATCATAACCACTGAATATATTCCCTATAAATTCTTTCCTGAACTGAAACAAATGTGGAAGTAGATGCCACGCAAAAAATATTTTTATCAAACAAAGAAGCAATGCTATTTTCTCGAATTCTGGCACTTAGGCAGACATGTAACTTAAAGCTGCTGGATCCATTATTACATGTGTACAATGTCCCCCAACTATAATGGATTATTTATAGTCTTTATCCTAATGGGTCACCTAAAAAACCTGGAGCTGCGGGCAATCGGACCATATGCACCCCCTCAGGTTATGCTCTTGGCTCTGTCCACCCATAACATTTTACTTGCAATTAGAATGGAATCAACTTCTTGGGGACTTAAGTAGGGCAATGCTTGGGGGTGCTACTTTTAGTCAAAATTTCACTATAACTATGATGCATGGTTCATTGTTGTAACCACACAATAATAAACACAAAGCAATGAAAAGTGCAGATGTAAGATACTAGGTCTGCTCACTATTTCTAAACAATTGCAAAGGGCAGAAAAACGGGGTAAAAATAGCACTTATATGGTAAATATTTTAGTAAAATGTAATCCATAAAGACTAGTAAGAGAGAAGCTCACCAGATGTGGTTGTGCTTATCCTTAGGCATAAACTCTAACAGTTTTTTGGTGTTTTTAGGGTGTTGCCTTAATGTCTTCAAGCCTAAGATGTGGTGCAAACCACAACACATTTTAGTGTCCAAAATGGTCCCTTTTTTAGATGGATTTCGACGGTTCCTCAGCTTGGTCTGCTCATCACTGTGGCATCTCTCCATTTTTTAGACACCAAAACGTATTGCGGTTTTCACACTGATAAGAATAAGAATGAAGCATATTTTTTTGAGAATTTACACAAATTGAAGCAACCCTCCACTTCACAATAAAATGCATCATTCATAGATAAAATACCTAAGATGGCCATCAGATGCTTTAGTAGTCTGAGACACTCCCCTTGTACATGGATGGACTAGCGAGGTGCTTTGATTACTCAATCACATTGGGGCAGATTAATCAACAGTGTCTCGTTAATACAGTGTCGACTTAGACTAGACAGTCTTCTGCTGCACCAGATGTATCACAGTGTCTGAAGTGGAATGATAGTATTAGTGTAGTATAAGACTGTCTACTGTCATACTTTGCACCGCCTACTAGTTGTGAAGTCATACCCCCTTTTCTGAGACTCTGACCCCTTTTCACATATGTCATGGAGATATAAGATCATGGGAGCCCCCAAACAGTGGTTCTCCCAGACCAGTTGTTCAAAACAAATCGGGATCATGGAACTCAGGATGAATAGCAATAGCAATACTGTAAGTGTCTAGATGATGCTGTCTGCTCTGCCATTAGAAGGGAAGTTGCCTTGCTTGGGGCTCCTAAAATGTCAAACCATTGGCAAATATATATATATATACATATTTAAATTACCGTATATACTCATGCATAAGCCGAGTTTTTCAGCACAAAAAAAAAAACTAAACTAAATATCCTCCAGTGCCCGGATTCTTGGCGCGGCTCCCGGCTGCTCCTGTTCTCTCTTCTTTCTTCTTTATTTCTTATCTTTCTTCTCTAGCCAGCAGAGTCGCGTCCATGCGATCTCCGGCCAGCGCACACTATGATGCTGCAACATCATAGTGTGTGCCACTATTACAGCACAGAGTAGAAAGAAGAGGAGCCGTGCCGAGGGTGAGTATTAAGTTTTTTTTTTTTGTGCTTGGCATACAGGGGGCTGTCTGGCTGTATACTACAGGGGGCTGTCTGTATTCTACAGGGGGCTGGCATGCTGTAAACTACAGGAGGCTGGCTGACTGTATACTACAGGGGGCTGGAATGCTGTATAATACAGGGGGCTGGCTGTATACTACATGAGGCTGGTTGGCAGTATACTACATGGGGGCTGGCTGTATACTACACCATCGGTTTATACTCGAGTCAATAGGTTTTCCCAGTTTTTGGTGGTAAAATTAGGGATCTTTGCTTATACTCGGGCGGCTTATACTGGAGTATATACGGTATGCCTTTTTCCATCTCAGTGTATAGAGGTTGCTTTGAGTTCATATTGTGAAAGTGAATATAATGACCAAATGGTCTGTGGTTTGTGGTAAAATCTGCATTTGGGAGAAAATAACATATTGGGGCTCATTTACTAAGGGACCGTGGAGCGCACTATCATCGTATATTCCGCCGAATTCCGATTTGCACCGCATTTAGCAGGGGTTTTTGGATCTGATATTGGCGCAACGGCATTTAAATTGTGTCGCAAGCTATGCACTTACACTGAGAGGAAGAAGGTGAACTTCGGCAGACCTGAGCGGGGAAGCACCACAAGCAGGAAATCGGGCGCACAATCTTAGTGAATCGTGGCAGCTGTGCATTCTCATTGGACAACACACCTCGGGGAACGCACAGGGACGGCTAAGTAAATGTGCCCCATTAAATCTCATTGGAAAATCATTGGAATTTCAAATATCGAAAAGAAAGTCACCTGGGAGCATAACTGTGTTGCAGCCATGTGACATGAGTGTTTTGGGGGCTTCTTTTTTTTTTTAGTTGCCTCAAGGTACTAAAGTTTCAGTGAAATGTGGACCGAACACTTTATAACTCATTGCTACATTATAAATAGACTACTAGGTATTATGTTTCACGGTGTTAGGTTTGGATACATTTTGTGCTTTTTGTTTGAAGTGATAAATGTTCTGTTCTGCAAAACTGTAACTTATGAATGAAGAGCATTATTGTGTATGTTAATATATATGGGAATATGTTGGAAAAATGTGAAAAAAATTTAGATATAACTACAGAAACTTTACATTTAAAGTAACCTTTAAAATGTCCCTGCCACCTAAACAGCACTGACCTGTTGCAGCGTGGACTCCAGAAACTCGCTGAATATTTCTTTTGGTGTATAATACCAAGATCTTACAAACAGTGGCAGATGAGTGAGTTTTGAGGTGGAGACTTCAAGCCAGATTTAGATTTGCCAACTTTTGTGTCCAACTCAATACTTGAACTTTTTGTCATCTTACTCAAACAATTCCTGGGTAATTTTTGCAATATAGGGTATCTTGAAGAAAGTGTTCATGAGCTTTAGGAAATTCTTGTCATCATGCAATGTACATGGTCTACAATAACGTGTGAAACATATCAATATGCTTATACAGGCGGTCCTCGACATATGCATAATCCTTGTTCCCATGATGGCAACATCATTTGTCTACAGCACCACACATCCTATAGAAGATTCCCATAGTGTATTCGGGAGTCATATCTTCCACAGCTAAGCAATACACATGCTCCTAACCATCTATTTCATGAAAAACAAAGGTGTTTTAACAGACCTTTGTTCATTGCTTTATGAAGTTCTAATTCTCATGTGCCTATTGTAGGCCCCTTTCTTTAGTCACACAACTGACTAATCAAAACATAGGGATATTAAAATGTTGCAGAAATGGAAACCATAATCTCAATGTGTGCATCGTTTCTGCACATCCATTAGCTTATAATGATCCTATAATCCTGTTTTAGGATACTTTCACACAGCTGTAGGCTATCCCGATGGTAGAATAGGCGCCAGGCTGTAAACACGGGAAAATTTTTTTCCCCATGCACGATACCGTACAGTACAGTGTGGTCACCGTACGGCCTGGCCAACGTAGGCATCTATGGTTGCGTATATATCTGGCCGCAAATACATCCCTACAATCCCCGTGTGAAAGGGGTCTAACTGTGGCTTTATTTGGACATTACAGAGAAATGCAAACCAATTTGTACACTCTGTATTTAATATATAGAGAGCTCCTCATAGTTACTATGGGTGACTTTAGGACAACAATAGACATTCACTTTAATGATGATGTATATGGAGGCTTTTTAAGATGTAAATACACTTTCATCAGCTGTCAGACTATGCAGGGCGAGAAAAAAAGCTGCAACTAGATAACCCTGAAAACGGCTTACTTCTCTTGGGAAATGGAGATTTAGGCATATTAAATGCAGCATGCCCAATCTTTCTTCGGGGTAGCTCCTTATATATCAGATAGACATAAGGAAACATTTATCGAGAATGGGGGTAGTGTGTGCCACTACTAGCTTCCAGCTGGGTGCCCAGATGAATTCTACACTCTTGTTTGGCATATAATATGTGACAGGATTCAGGCTCAGGCTAAAGTAGGGTGAGGATGGTGTAAGAAAAAAAAGTCACAATTCCAGGCTGTGCTCCTGGAGTTGTGACTTTTTTTTCATTCTGTGCCAAAAAACTGGTGTACAGGGCATGATAAATGCCATGGAGATGTTTTAGGCTTCATTAATAAAGGACAGTTTGGGTGATATCCCCTCCAGCTGCACAGTACAGATCTAAACATGCAGTTAAATAGGATGGGCTTCAGATTTTAATTGTCTACAAAAAAGTGTCCATAATTATAGCAAGTGAATGCACAACTTTGCAGTGTACTGTCATATGCTATTTGACTCAAAATTTCCTAATTGTTGTGGCGGATGTCTCCCAACCTCCCAAATCATACCCCAGGACAGAAGCTAATTTGTGGTGAAAAGTTACCTTTGTTCCATTTATGCCTGCCATGGCTCATTAGATGTAACAATCAATTGCTAGGAATGACAGATTCACCTGGGAAACTACTGTAGAAGTTGAAGTATCTAGGCTGGGTCCATGAAGCTTAATCTTTCTCAGAAGGTCTAATATATTACAGCAGGGTATAGCTTGTCAGTCTTTCTTGCGGCACAGGGTATATAAAATTGAATATTGTATAACCAGTAAATATCAATTCCATAAACCTAAACTTGCAGCTTTTCAATAACATACATAAATATGTTTACCAGCTCAAAACTGGAAGCAGAGCCTCATCTGGGTAGAAAAGAGTTACAGGTTCTATTTTAATCCACCATAATAAAGTGTTACATGTCTGTGTGCATGAGCAGTGAAGTGAGAGCGTGCAGCAGTGCTAGTAACTTTGTGTTAGGACCCGGGCTGTGGGCTTTAGCAACAGATAGCATTTCTTAGCAACCAGCTTCTAATTAAAGCGAGTGTGGGAGTAGGGAAAGCGGCTGAGAAAAAGTTGAAAGAATAGTGGTCTGTTACAACAAGAAGTTGCGGCAGTTTCTTCCAAATACAGAGCGATGATAGTAACCAAGTATTTAGTTCCAGGGTACATCCAATAAATTTCACTTAGAAACCATATGCATCTATCTTCTACGGCGTGAATTTAAGACATTGGTCCATCTATGATAGAATGGTACTTAAGTGCTCTTCTGATGTTAATCTGGAGAAGTGGTTGTATGTCAGGAGTGTACTATTCACTCTGTAGGCTATAAGCATAGTTAAAGAAGTATTCCCATGATGACAAGATTCTTAAATATACTCAGGATAACAAAATAAACACATTCTCTAATTCAATGTTCGCAAAAATACAGCATTTCACAGATATAATTCCAACCTGTCTCTATCAGTCCTGGCATATACAATTTTGTTTGTCCCTGGATTCAACTGTAAATCTTCTGACTATGGTCAGATTCGTCTCATTAATAGCTTCTCTTGTCTGCACACTGCAGTGCTCTCTGCCTCCTGCATCTTTCCCCCCTGCATTACCAGACCAGCTCAACACAGGCACTTCCTGCCAGCAAGCAGCATGCAAAGACTTACTCTACTAGCTACAGACAAAATAAGGTATACAGCTCTCCAGTATACAGCACCACCCTGAGTAATACATATATACACAGTGCCACCCCCAGTAACCACCCCCAGTATACAACACCAACCCAGTAACACATTTATATATACTCTGCCACCTCAGTAACACATATTTACTCAGCGCCACCTCAAGTATCACATATATTACACAGTGCTACCCCAAATAACATATATATATAATATATAAATAACACAGCGCCCCTAGTAACATATAGATAAACACATAGCAGCCCCCGGTAACATAAATGTACACAGCATGACCCCCAGTAACACATATACACATATACAGCCCGCCCACGTAACACATAGATAAATACAGCGCTACCCCTGTAACACATAGATATATACAGCGCCACCCCCAGTAACATAAATGTACACAGCACGACCCCCAGTAACACATATACACATATACAGCCCCCCCACGTAACACATAGATAAATACAGCGCTACCCCTGTAACACATAGATATATACACAGCCCTACCTTAATAATACAAAGATATTTACAAAGCCTCCCCCATGGAATACATAGATATATACACAGCCCCTCCAATAGTACATAGATACATATACAGCACAATCCCCCAGGAGGAATACATAGATATATACTCCCCTTTCCCTCAGGAATACGCTGCATCAATATACTGTATATACACTGTAACCAAACCTCCCTTTCACCCCGAAATACATTGGTTAATATACAGATCCCTGTAAAATAATAAAATTATACTCACCTTCCCCCCGCTGCGTACTGACCTTGTCTTCAATCATGATGTCACTGCACTGCCAGCCACAGGACACCGATGTCCTATGCGCTCCATGTCTATGGCAGAGCAGCATACTGTCTACTGGCTACTGCCCGATTTCTCTGAACCTGGGCAGGGAGCTGATTGTCCATGCAGCCCAGGTCAAACCCCTTTACCCGCTTTCGAATTTGGAATTGCGTATAAAAAGATGTGTTCTAAGTTGGAAATACTGGATGGTTCCCCGGCACAAACTTTTGGCCCAAATTTTCCCATTTAAGGAAATCCTGTTGAATTTGATATGTGATTGGATGGCATATCAACACTGTGTCCTACCAGGGAGCACCAGATTTCCGTGTTTCCCATTTGGATAAATTTAGTTACTGTGGTAACCACCACTTTTAGAAGACCCCCTCCTTGAAGACCACTTTTAAATAAAATTTTGGTGATCAGCTAAAAGAAGTTTTCTTGTATTCTTAAGTCCAAACATTCTGTATAATTCTGTATAATACAGCTGTAGGCACTCTATGCACTTATGTATATTGCTAATAATACAACTAAACCCAGAAGTGGTCAGAGTCTTTGAGTGCTACCTTGTGTGACACGGCCTGTCTCCTGTTTATTGCTGGCATCTTACCTGTGTTGCTGCTAAGGCCGGTTTCAATAGGCCCCTGGGCAACAAAGTCTCAGTGGACCCCTTTGCAGTGAACTCATGTGGCGGCATTAAAAATTCAGAAAGTAACTAAAATATTCCTCAGTTTATCGTTACCATTGTTATTTTATAAACTGCCTCCTCATAGTTTAGTTATATACAACCCTTTCATGGTTCTATTATATGCAATCCCCCTCTCCAGGCGCAGCCAGGCTGGGGCTGGTGACTGAAATTCGGCTGTGTGGGCCCCCCAGCAGCTCTGGGCCCTGGAACATGCCCGGGTAAGCCTCGCACTGGCGCCGGCAATGGTTGAAACACATTTCAAATAAAGTCTGACACTTCGACTCGTCAATGTCGCAAGTCGTCAACGCCTCTCCACTGACCGAGCATAGAAGGACTGCTGAAACCACTAGTGCCATTGCTCTGTCAGCTAATTTAGGTGTTCTCAAAGTAGACTGCTAATTTCCATAATAAACGGTGGAACTTTTTCTTTAAAAGTTGGTTTTTAAAGAAGTTTTATTGTATAGAAACCTCAATGTTCCTCTACATGAATTCAGCATGGGTCCATAGATAATACAGGTGCTGGTTCAGAGAGCCATTAAACATCTATGTGTGTGATCCCTTATTTGCATAATAAGTGGAATTACAGTATAATTCTAAATTGTTTGACACCTTTTCGGCCTTCTGCTATCTGATTTCTGCTGATACTGCTTTCATTAAGTGATCCAATGACATTTAACATTACCATGTCTCAAGGTGAGTACATCCCATTAAATAAGAGGACCTTTCAATAATACCTCTTACCCCTCGTGGATACTATTTAAACCAATCTTTATTCAAGGCCTTTATGACTTCTCATTTCGGATAGTCCACACTTTTAATCAGACGTAGAAAAGCTTTTGCAGCAATGAAAAAAATAAATAAATTCCTTCATTAGTTTCTGAAGTCAAAGCAATTTATTAATTGAAGATTTAAAAATATATGTATTATAAAATTCCATGTATGGCCTTACTGAAGAAGGAAATAGTTACTGCCCAATGTAAATAAATGTCACAATTTTGTTATCCTAGTAGGCTCACAAACTGTGGCCTCTCCATACACAGCAAGTATCTGCAGCACAGTAGGCACCTACCGTTAACCTGTAACTCCAATTGTGAAACTTAAGAGTACATTCACAAGATCTATGTTCAGTACAGCCGCGTGCTGAAGAGGAAGAGGGTTGAGCGCAGAGAAGAAGTGGGCAACACGGCGAAATGTATGTTGTGTCCTATATTTCTCCTTGCATGGTCATTGTGGAGTGAGACAACGTGTGCTTAACGCCCATGTGACCCGATGCCATGGACGTCAATGGCGACTGATATGCGGCCGCAAAAGGTGTGGCTGCATATAATTCCCCATTACTTTCGTGTGAGCCCTTTGACCGAAAAAAAATCTCCCCCCTTTCCCTTGAATACCTATATAAATAAACAAATAAAATCATAAATATGTTCGGTATCCCTGGATCTCAAAATTTTTTATCTATTAAAACATAAAAATAATTACCGGTATGTGGTATGGTAAAGGAAAAAAAACACCGATAAAAGTTTGCGTTTAAACCAAATAAAAGGTCACATATTTCTCAAAATGGTATGAAAAACATAATGGGGGTCATTTAATAAGGGCCCCGTGTTTTTACAGCGGGTTACCCGAATTTTACCGTTTTGCGCCGATTTTCCCTGTATTGCCCCGGGATTTTGGCACACGCGATCGGATTGTGTCGCATCAGCGCCGGTATGCACGCGACAGAAATGGGGGGCGTGGCCGTACGAAAACCAGACGGATTCGGAAAAACCGTTGCATTTTTAAAAAAAAATGTCGCTGGGCTCGCGCTTACCTTTACTCGGCCCGGCTTGGTGTACTTCGGTGCATTCAGCACAGCAGCGACACCTGGTGGATGTCGGAGGAACTTCCTTAGTGAATCGCCGGAAGACCCGAATCCACCGCAGAGAACGCGCTGCTGGATCGCGAATGGACCGCGTAAGTAAATCTGCCCCAATATATCCAGATGCTACAAAACGGTAACAATGTATTATGTCCTGGATTATACTTACCAAAGAAGTAAAGAAGATATGTCTTCTGGACTGCACATTGAAAGAGTGAAAAATGGTGCAAAAGTGGGGGTTTTCCAGATTCCCAGCACACCACACAGAACATTAAACAATGCCACTCTGAAATGCAATATGTTCTGCATATAACAAGCCCGCAAATGGAAAAATAAAAGAGATATGGGAAATGAAAATTGGAAATGCAAAGATTGAAAAGTGGTTAAGATAGAATCTGAATTCCATTTTTCTGATATGGCCTAGGAGTTAAAAGCCTGATTTCACTCTGTGAAGGATCCCTTCACAATACACACTTAAGGTACTTCACATAAACTCACTGACTTATAATGGGGTCTGTTAGTCTTTGACCTGACGGAACCTAAGGAACCTTCAACACAAAATATGGATTTGTGTGAGTTTTAATGTTCTTAACCTATTAGTGGTAAGAAAAGTAATATTGTATTGCATAGTGGTTTTGAAATGCTAGTACAGGAAAGGCTAATGTACCTCTAGATAGATAAGTATAACTGAACAAAAGTCACATGCAGAAGGATATAAAAAGACCAGCAAATACACTTACAGACAGAGGTAGCTGTCTGCATGCTTTATTCAACAGATTTTGTTGCATTGTCACTAAAACGTCTCCTCAAATTACTCATACTTTTCTCTGAAACTTATTATCATGCCACTGTGTGGTGGCATTGGGGAGCACTTTAAGTGACCGACTGCTTCACCCCAAGTGTGAGAGGGAGCGTAAGTCCTTCCTCCCCGCTGCCATCAGGCTGTTCAACAAACAATGCCCAAACAGAAGTAACCTGTGCCCCCACCTAACCAGTCCCTGAAGGTCCCATCCACAGACTGAATACCAGACTGCGAATCATTGCTTGTCTTCTTGTCTTTTTATCCCTTTTTTCTTTTTGTTCATTTATACCTGATATCACTGTTTGTACTGTACTCTCTGTATTCTCACTGCTGCTGTAACCCTTCGAATTGCCCCACTGTGGGACTAATAAAGGATTATATTATCTTATCATCCCTAAGTAATTTCAGGGGTCGTGGTCAGTAGAACGCCCTTCTGTCTCTAGCATCTAGGTTTGACTTGTAGCCATAGCTACTTCTCTCTGCAGAGCTTTTGTCAATCATTTCATGAACAGAAGTTCACCGCAGGAAAACGAAGACCTCGACAATCCCATCAACTCTGCAACATCAGGCACAAGTGTCCCCTATGTGGTGTGCCCCAACTATAATTCCCCTTCATAATTCTGTCAGGCCTGATATTTCACATCCCTACAATAGACAGATTTTTAGAACAGATCAAGTACTAGATTTTTTCAACAGCAATTTAATATATATAACTGAGAAAAAAGGGTTGTTACCAGTGATTGGGCGTTTCAGAAAAAGTTGACTTTATAAAAAGAGGGGTGTAGCAGTTATTTAGCCTAACCCCTGTAAAACTGAAGATACAAAGCTGATGCAGGGTAAAAATGTCTATTCATGGTTAGGGGAGATGGTCAATGCTTAATCTTTCCACTGATCTTTCTCCTATGTCCAAGCTGTATAAGTGATCCGTCATCCTAGAAGGCAGATTGATCATAATGTACACTATCATATGACAGTTTTTCAGGTTTGGTCAAGCAATTTTCCACCATCAATATCTGAGGGTAAATTATTTGTTGTGCGAAAGGCTAACAGAGGGCTGAGATTTAGTTATATATATGACACATCTTGCTTTGTATAAAGCTCCTGTTTGTTGAGTATTAAATCCTCCCACAAAGGTGTCTCTGAAGGTTTTGGGAATCAATTGACCCCCTGTTGCCACTCACGCTCCTTGCATTGCAACAGTGTGTGTTTGCCTTTCAGCCAATGGGAAGCCAGCGTGGGTACCACTCTGGCAACGGGTGATCTATCACCATGGAAACTGTAGAGCTGAGACATTTCATAGAGATGTGTTGCAGTTAATCTTTATCCCATCAGTGCGGGGAGGAGGGAGCACTTGTCATTATATTTCAAGGGGCTTTTCATTCTTCAGAACCGATTGGGTTAAACAAGGAGAAAAGGAAACAGCAAGGCTGCTGCCTGATTGGTGAGAGCTGTAGTATCCCATCAACTCTCCTTTAATTAAACCTTTGTTGCTGCCCCGTGGCTACACTCTGGCTGAGGAGGGGTGAGGGTTCCACATATAGTGAGCAGGTTTTCCTGGGATTTCTCCCTTCCATGGAGGTTTCCTTAATGTACACGTCACTTCATCAGCTTCTCCGTCTCCTCCATGTCCCCTCAATGTAAAGGCAGCTCTACAGGACATTTCAATGTAGGAGGGGGCAGGCAGCATCTGGCAGGTACAGAGAGATGCCTGTATGTGGGTAGTCATACTCAGCAGCAGTTCTTTCAAGGGGAAAATATAACACAGTTGCCCTTGGTGTTTTGTCCCTAGAGATGCCGGTGCCAAACAAAAAACTCTACAACGAAGCTATTCAATGGGTCTACATCAGCAGAGTCTCTATTATCTTTTTATATCCTACCTCATCCGCGTTATTCATCTTTTGAGACTATAGTACAGCGATATATATTCTCCTATGACTGATGCATCTACTAAAATTGGTAAATAAATGGAGGCTTTTTTCTGTACAGTAAATACTCAAATACTGACAACCCCATTGAGGGCCTTTGATAACATAAAGTCATAATAAACACCATACAAAATATATCATAGACATTGCATAGACATTGAATGGTATATGACATAGGGGTGCCCCTGGCGCAACAACAGATGCTTAAAAATTGTCAGAGAATACAAAGCCTTATCCGTGCTTGTGTGGGTTTCCTCCGGGTCGTCCAATTTCCTCCCACACTACAAAACATACTGGTAGGTTGATTAGATTGTGAGCCCCATGGGGACAGGACTGATTTGCCAAGCTTTGTGTAGCACTGCGTAATATACATACAGCCGATATACATCCCCCATACACTTCTATGGGCTCACGGCGCCCTATGGGAGCGGTACGGTGCTGCACATGTGCGGCACCATACCCCTCCGTAGCCCAGGAAAAGATAGGACATGTCCTATCTTTTCCTGTATTACGGCGCTGCGGCCATATATCGCTATGGAGAGGGGCGGGGGTGAGCTGCGCTCACCTCCTCCTCCTCTCCCCGCGCTGCCGTCTGCCCGCAGTGCTACGGTGCGGCGGGCACACTGCAGTGTGCATGTAGCCTAAAAAGAATTATTATTTATAACACTTGCCCTTATGATTTTATACTTTGCCAAAGTTTGCACGTATTGTGATAAGACCACGCGTTTTAATCTAGAAAGCCAGTGCTGTACGTCACCAATGCCAATCTTTAACTGCCCATCTTTAATTATCCTATTAGAGGAATAAGGAATATGTATTAAATGAAAAAAGCAGAGTTTAAGTGGCCATTATTTCAGATTGACCCTTCCTTCATCTTACTCACTGAATGTGTCCAAATCCTGCAGAATTGATATGTAAATAACCGTATTCCCATAACACAGATGTCACTGATGTGGAACTACTGAGTGCACACAAAATCCAAATTTGGCTTTCCCTGCAGTGAAAAGAGTTTGTGTTGGTATCATCGATTTTATGAAAACATACCAGACTTAGTAGCTGTTCGGCTGCAGTGGTCAGTAATGGTTACACTTGGTCCTGGGAACTGCGGTGCAGAGATTTACATATTCAGATTGCTTTAGCGATTCAAGTAGCCATGGATAACATTGTATTGTCTAGTTTTAATAATCACTACTCACATAATATATACAAATTCTGTCTTGGAGATATCTAGTCTCTAGTATAAAGGACAAACATTTTATCAAACCTTGGTTAAATCAAATCAGCAAATATCAGAAAAGCACTGCTGAATCACTGCTGATTTTGTCTTGTTAGAGCAAGATGTATTTATTAAGTAATCAGGATACATAGTAGTCTATGAAAGCTATAAAAGGAAAGATACAGGCACTGTGAGTTTCTTTCTGAGCCCAAGTGCTTTATTCACATCAATACTTTGCTATAATGTCCTATATGGTCCTATCAATGCTTCTGATTTAGAGAGGATGTTGTAGTAAATTGGTATATCATTTTCTATATCATCACTACTGCTTAGTACTTAAGAGAATAAGAGAAAGCTAGGTGAGCAGATTCACCTCTACTTTCTGTTCATAGTGTCTAGATGACGTCATAATAGCCAGTTTCCAGCACTTAGAGAGTAAAATATGAATTTTTAAAAAAATCTCTACCTCTTTAAGAGGAATACACATTGTCAGTTTCATCTGGAAATCCATGTGTGATGAGACTTGGGGACCCACCTGATCAGGGTTTCCTTTGTTATTGAGATGGTTGTATGGTCTACTTGTAGGGGAAACCGGCTTGCACAGGTATTTAAGAAGTGTCTGCGCCACTATTGTGTGTCGCACGCGACCCTTTTGTGGCGCAGCTACGCTAACCTCCATGCGACACAAATTATGGAGCGTTCCGGAGCGTTCCGGAGCTTGGTCCAACTGAATCAGACCGTGCGCCTGATTTAACATGCAAAGTCTGTCGCACTACCTATGTTAAAGGTGCACCACAAAAAAGTTGGCGAACTCTGTCGGTCCAGTGCGAGGAAGCGCCAGATTCATGATTTCTGGTGCACGTTCTTAATGAACCCAGCATTATACACGGAAAGGGCACTTATAGTGAAGTTTCCGTCTTTCTAAGTAAATGTGCCCCAATGTGTGTTCTTAGTATTACTTATATGGGTCATTTCTCATGTTATTTCTTATATATTTGTATAGATTGCATTTTTATATAATTTGTATACCATTATGAGCTTTGAGTATTCATTACCTGCCATAACTTTTGGGTAATACATTGGTGTGCTCTTGCTTCTATACTCATTGGCAATGAGGAAGTTAAGGGACAGGCATGTTGCCAAGTGAATGGGCTACAATTATCAGCTTGATTTACCCTGTGAGCAGGGGATTTGTTGAGAGTGGAGAGCTGGGTACATTTGGATTCACAGAGGACAAAAGATAATTTCTTTGGACCTATTATGGGGGAGTTGTCATTAGATCACATCTGGCAGGGACTGACACCTGAGCTGGGTCATTATCCCATCACTAAAAGAGCAGGCGTCAGGTATGGACTCTGGCCAACCTTATGAATACAGTGGCAGTGAAGGGAAAATCACCATCCTACGCTACATACACTCCAAGAAACTGCGTTATCCTAGACAAAGAAGTATGTGGAGAAAAAGATGGACCTCAGCATGCTCAAGTAGGAAAATGTGAATGGCTCTTTTACTAGTAATGTGTCTACATAAATGTTAGCCATCTGTGTCATCAGGGATTTTCTCATCTGTATGTCTGTATTTTTGGATGAGTTCTGTCACTGGGTCCTCTTATTTCACATGTTGTAATGAACAGAATACAACATAGGGGAGCTTAAAGTGAACCTCTAACCAACTCCAAACTTTATACATCCTTGCGTAAATTTTTTTCTGCAATTTCCACCATTCATAAACAATAAGTTTGGATAGTTTCAGCACCTAATATGATAATTAGGTTATTTTCTGTCATTTTGGTGGTCCAGTGTGGTATCAAACATTCTGGCAACCCTTCCCTGCCAAAAGAGAGGTTCATTTGCTGAAACGAACTGATTTCATGTAATAAATGAAAGGGTTCAAAGAGCTGGTGGCAGTAAAAGCTCCTCTGCAAAATCCTATTGAATTTTTTGACTGTGTAAACTTAGACTACTGTAGTTTCAGAATGTTTCATATTTATCACAGTTTAATGTTGGATAACGAGCCTGATGCCTCTTTATGCCAGTGTAAGTTCATGCAGAAATTAACTGCAAGGCAAACATTTTCAGGCATACACATAATGCACCAGAATTCTGGCACATTTACCATACTCAACCTGCCCCACAGAAGATGGAATGTATTATGTTTGTATTGCCATCAAAAAGTGAAAACTAGGTCATGTCTGGAAAGATGCTTCTTGACCCATTGTGTAATGGTGCAGCATGGAGTTGGATAGGGGGTATGGAATGGATTCAGGATCACAATGAAAGGAAGATCAGAAACAGGTCATGTTTAATCCCTGAACTGAGTGGTTTTGCTGAAAAAACAATGATAAAATTATGATAAGGAGGCTCTGTCACTCATATGGCTGCTCAGACGCTTCTCTTGTTAGATTAAGTATGTACTGCTCCAGAGAATGCTGTACTCACTGTGTTGTCCATGACAGGCAGAAGTAATCCATCGCTGCACCATCCCCCAGCTGCTGTGTATGAGTAATCCAGCTCAGGTTTATTAGTTCTGTCTGCACAGTCCAGGAAGCTCTGTGAAAGATCGCAGCCAGTATGCACCTAGCTTTCCCAAGTTCTTGTATTACAAATAGTTTTTTGAGCAAAATCACTTGGATCAGGAATTAAACAAGAAATGTTTCTGCATCAGTGTCGCTACAGCATTCTCAAGGTATGCTTGGTTAACAATGCATGAAAACAAATAGTAAATTTCCTTTAAAGGAGCAAAAAAGGGTAAAAAGTCTGCATACATTTTTAAAAATCTGATAGAGAAATAATAGCTTATAATGTGATTTCAATGTGACCAGATTGTGTTGCTTACCTTGCCATGGAAAAAACTAGTCAAAATCGTTGAATTTTCTCTAGAATTGGTATCTATGCAGTGTGCAGTATACCCATGAGATCTATTTAAATACCATCCACTATGCTGAGACTATAAATCACTATGGGTTAACTGCAGATGATTTTATTCCAGATGTCCTTGGTCTGGCAATTTCCTAAAATATGTTCAGGTATTTCTGATGTAGTTTTTGAAACCAAACCCAGGTGTGAGAGATCATATAAAAGACAGATGGTACTTATGGTTTTTTACGTCTATTTTTTTTTCAGTATATGGAAATCTAGACTTTTGCCATCATCTCTATGCGTATTCTTAATTTTCTCAGCAGCAAGAAAGTTAACAGAGCCAACTTTTTTCTTGCAGTCTGGTAAAGTGCTAATTCATCAATCAGCATTAGCAAATCTTGAAAAACAAAAGGGGCTACTGATGCTGAAGTGGATGATACTAGAACACGTGCCATCTAAAAACCACTAATTACTAGAAAATACTTTAAATACTGATGATTAAGAAGCACTCTTGACATACCCTTTAAATGTCATTTTTTATATATGCCTCTCCTATAGATAGCATGCTGATAAATCTCCTTATCACATATAAATGTTTAAAACAAATGTTGTAAATCTCAGGGTACAAGTTTTTGCCTCCTCCACCCATCAATTTTGCCTCCTCCATCCACTCAAAGCAAAACTAGTAGAGTGACAATGTCTTGTGATAATAGCAAGGTGACTACTAAAAATAATGAGTGTCTAAAAAAATGTAGCATATCCAATGTCAATGAATCACAAACATGGATAGAGCAAAAAACTGACGCCTTTCGACCTATTGGACTTGCAACGCGTGCTGCCCGGATCTCCCGGCCGCCAGAACCCTGCAAACCGGAACTGAACTCAGCATGTCAGTTAAGTTCCGGTTTGCAGCTTTCGGGCCGGGAGATTCAGGCAGCATGCGTTCCGAGTGTGATGCGAGTTCATCGCCTCACACTCGCAAGTGTGGAACGGGCCTTAGGCTGCTTCCATAACTCCAGTACTGGAAACATCATAACAGGGTGACCGGTGGTTTCCCCAAATGGTGGGAGGTGGCAGTAACTCTAAAGACCTACTGGTCATGAGGGATTTATGAGGATCCAAATAAATATTATCTATGTTCCCTGTTTAAAGACATGAAAATATAATCAATCCAAGAACATTCACAGGGACATGTAAGATACACATTTTATCTCCATTGTTCATTCTGTGTGATGTTACTATATGTTTAACCATACTATAACTAAAACGTCTAATAACCCGAGAAGAATTAGAAGATAAATGAGCATTAACTAACAAAACTAACTACCCAATATGTAAACATCTAGCGTATAGAAATGCATATATATTTAGTATATAGGAAAAAGAAACATTGTAAAAGTATTACTTCTCGACTGTATGTATGTTTGGGAAAAAATTTTGAATAAAAATTTACATTAAAAAAAAAAAAAAGATACACATTTTATATATACACAAAGTGTTTCATAGATTCTGCAGTTTTATTTAAGACACATTTTATACTAAATTACAGACCTGCACAGTGAACAAATGAACATACTTTACTATATACTAGAAGTGCACAAACTTGATATAAAAACTGGTTATATGTCATATAATCTAAAAGTCCATAGTAAAATATAGAAATGCAAGTGTACCAAGTCATGGATGTACCAGATTCTAGTAGAGGGGCATTCCCATCTTACACATTTATGGCACAGGACATGCTGTGAATGTGTGATATACTTTCTTGTGACTGCTGGGAACAGAGAGGTATCTCTCTTACCGCTTGCTCCATTCCTGTTGCCAAGGGACTCCTGTTCTTGGAATATGTATAGTTTGTGGAGGTGGGACCTGCGTCTAATGTACATTCATGGCATATTCCATAGCTATAAATATGTAAGATGGGAAACCTCATCAGTAAGAGCTTCTGTGGGGTTCAGCCACTAAAGAGATCCAACTCCTCTCTGAGGCAAGATACGATTGATACAATGCAAGAATGGGAAAGTGAATGTAGGTCATTGAAAGATGAAGGAATAGAGGAAAAGATAGAGGAGACCCAAATAATGTAAAGCCTGGTATAGCAAATGCCAACTTCCATGTTTTGTCATGTATTTGAATACCAAAATACACTGATAGCGTAAAGCCTAAACTTGCCCTAAGACCCCCTGGGAATACTCCACTATTGTGACATGTCATGACATGGTTAGTGTAATAACTAGTTTTGCGCATTATGATCTATGCAGGGATAAGCTGCTGTTAGAGCTTAGTGACAATGACACATTTCCAATTCTTTATCTGTATAAAAGCTTTGAAACAGCACAACCTGAAATCCACATTAAATATTTATTCACTTGAGTCATACAGTATACAGAAAGGCTTATTACTATTACTACTTACTAATTCCTGAATATGCAGATACAGGGGTGCATGGTGCGCATTTCCATCGTGTGCAAAGTTAAGATACAATATGGAACCTTATGCTAAATAATGTGTTCCCATTCTCTGTAAAATTCTCCCTTTATGAATATTAATGAATGCAGGAGTTACAGTAGAGAATATGTCATGTTTGCATTTGTATGATGTTAAAATTACTTTTCAATATACAGACAGGGGTAAATGGTGTGTTTTAACCATTTAGGGATTATTTCCATGTTAGGAAAATTGAATAAGCTAATGCACAGACCTAGCAACTTCTAAAGTTGAAAGCAGAATATATAACAAGACACATCTGCATGTTTTCTCACTATCTAACATAAAATCAGAATAAACCTTTCCTGTTTTAGGCCAGTTAGGATTACAAAAAATAGAGAGCAATATTTTTTTGAGCATTTTTATGACTTTCTGTTAAGTTGAAAGTTTACATACACTAAGTTTACATACACTATTCATTTAAACAATTTGGTAGTGCCCATATGATGATACCATGTTTTTGGTAGCCTCTGATAGATGGGAATGTCCAGCCGTTTGGAACAGGTTCTCTGTCCCAGATATGAGCATGCTTTGGTCCAAAATGTTCATATCAATCCCAGAACAAAAGCAAAAGCCCTTGTGAAGATGCTGGCTGAAGCTGGTAAAAGTGAGAGACATTACTGTATCCACACAGGCTGAAAGACTACTTTGCCAGGGAAAAGAGATTACTACAAAAGAAATATAAAAATCCAGATTAGTGTTTGTAAATGGATACGGGAACAAAGACCTTCATTTTTGGAGACCTGTCCTGTGGTCTCAGAATCTAAAACGGAATTGTAAAGACCGCCATTATGCTCCCACAGAAACTTTTCATACACTCCACAGCTGCCGCAGACCTTTTACATACACATCTCAGCTGCCACAGAACCTCTTCATACAAACCTCAGCTTCTAGGTACACACTTTATTTGCCACAGAACTTCTTCATACACACCTCAGCTGCCGCAGTACTTCTACATTCACACATCAGCTGCCACAGAACCTCTTCAAACACTTCAACTGCCTCAGAACTTTAATACACCTCAGCTGATGCTGAACCTCTTTATACACACCTTAGCTGATACGCAACCTCTACATACACGCTTCAGCTACCACAGAACCTCTTCATATACACCTCAGCTTCCCCAGAACCTCTACATACGCACCTCAGCTGTCCCAAAACCTCTTTATACATACCTCAGTTGCCACAGAACATCTTCATAAATATTTTATTTTTACTATATTTTTAGGCCTCTTAGGGCACTTGAACCCTAGGGGGTCCGATCACTTATACAATATACTGCAATATCCTTTACAGATCCCACTATCATCTCAGTTAAAGCACTGGCCCTAATATTGAACAACAATTATGTATTTACAAGCCTTGTTTGCTGGGGGCGTGTCCTCACACTGCTGTGCTCTTAGGTCTCAGAATTTTGATATTCCCCCCACACACAGACACACACACACCAAGTACATAAATATATGTACGATTAAACAACTCTCTACGACATCTAATACTGGCTGCTATTTTGCATAGGTCAAATCTGCTTATAGAACTCCTTTAAAGGACATCTACCACCATGAGGCTCTCAGGGACGTAAGCTTGAGCACCTCAGTCCCATTTACATATTCTTACAAAGTTATTTACTCTGTACTTGGGAAGCTTCATAACTGATAAAGAACACTGCCCGCATCCCCTACAGGTAACGAGCAAGCTTATTAGGACAGTACCGCCAGTACTATATGTTGTTAGTATGCCACAATATATTTGTTTATTTTGCTGCATTATACAATTATATTCTGCTGTCCAATATACTTTCAATTTCAATTCCTTGCCGCATTGTGGATCTTTGCTTACAGTGAATGGGAACATTCTTATTTGTTTACTGATGCAATAACCTTTTTAAGACCTAGTTCTGAGTGCAAATCAAAGTGAAAGAATAACATGTTCCCATTTTACTTCTTCTGTAGGTGTTTAGCTATGGCTTTTTTTAAAGGGCACTTAAAAATTGTGCCTATTTATACAGTATATGTTTGCACCTGTTTAAGTGTATAAATGTGCTGGTCAGTGTATGTGCTTCTATATATTATATGTTTGCACCTATACATGTGTACAGTATGTATGTGTATGTAAGTGTATGTATGTGCTGGTGAATGGATTTGCCAGTATATAGTATATGTTTGTGCCTGTATATGTATGTGCTGGTAAGTGTATGTGTTTATATACAGTATATATATATATGCACCTGTATATGCCTGTGTAGGTGCTTGCATACATTATATGTATGCAACTGTATATGTGTATGTATGTTCTGGTGAATGTATGTACTTGTAGACAGTATATATATGCACTTGTATATGTATGGGCTGGTGAGTATATGTGCTTGTAGACAGTATTTAAATGCACTTGTATATGTGTCTGTATGTGCTGGTGAGTGTGTATTGTAGACAGCATATAAATATATATATATATATATATATATATATATGCACTTGTATATGTCTATGTATGTTCTGGTGAGTGTATGTATTTATATATAGTATATGTATGCACCTGTATATGTGGATGTATGTGCTGGTGAGTGTATGAGCTTGTAGACAGTATGCAAACCTACAGCAAGACAAAATGTAAAAATAAGTTAAAAGTACATAAAAATTGAATTCTTCCAAATCTTTTTTTTTTACTAGGTAGAAATCTTGTCATCAGATAAAGCCTGCTTCATTCATTTGTTTTATTGGTTGACTTTCTACATTTAGGATTTTAATGTCAAATGTCAAAATGAGAAATTTTGAGAGTATAAAATGTATAAAAAAGAATTCTAAGAGATATTCAAAGAAAAATATACTTTTTCATGCAAACCTAAGTGGTTAAGAAATTAGAAAGAATTTCCTCAATCTAGAGATGAGAGTAAATGGGAATGATTGAGAATAAAAAGGGTGAGAAGGAGGGGAGTGAGAGCGAGACGGCGAGAGGGGGAGGGGATGTGTGTGTGTGTATGAGAGTGAGAGACACACAAAGCAAAAGGGTCTCCTTCAACCACCCAAGAAAACCCCCAAAGCTAGAAGCCAATGTGCTGATAACGCAGAGCGAGACAGATGTGAGTCTGCAGCTGTCATTGAGGGGTGTAAAACCCAGGAGTAAGGGGGCCACAAGCATCGCTCAGGATGGATCGGCAGAACCTAGCATGGACCAGCGGAAGAGAGGGGATGGTGAGTCCAGGTAGCTGCTGCTATCTCTACCCTTCTCTCTGAGAGGCAGCGCAGATCTACGGGGCTAAGCTCCAGCCATTTTATACACATCATTACTGGCTCTACAGAACATGGAGATGCATCTCTGTGCAGAGGGAGGTTGCTAGACTCTTCATCCCATATTGAGGTATCAAGAGCATGTACCAATGTAAGGATACTTTGTTATGCTTAGGCACCTATACTTGCTTTGTTGCTTGTCTGTTTTGTGCTTGTGTTGCAGTAATCCCCCCAATATTGGTGCTGCAGGCCTCTCCTGGCTTAGAATGGGTTATCCTACTATTTCGAGGGGACCTATTCCCATTGTACAAACGGCTCAGCCAAAGGATGATGCCTCACACAGCCGTGAAACTGACAGCTGCAGCTAAAAATAGACCCGGCTCCACTGGGCTGCTGGCAACGCTTGGCTCCTGGTGCTGTATATGTGTGTGGAGCTGCACATACCACGTAGAGTTAATAAATGCTGCAATGGGGGAGGAAGCAAGAGCTGGATGCTTTTTAAGGTGTTTGTAGAATAACATTCGCATCTTTTAATTTGCTTTCCGGATTAAATAATTGATACGGATCTTGCATGTATGATTGTGTTTCTCTGCAGCCATAGGCACTCAGCTATTCATATCACATATTACAAATGAATGGTGGGTTAGGCTTTACACAATGTACTAGGAATCCGGATAGCTGTGGTTAAGAATCCAGGCCTGTATCCTGGGAATGACGTTATAGCGATGATCTATATAAAGGATTACCTATACAGAATTTATTTGGCACATCATATAGGAATCTCTTTAACTGCACAGACATTGGGGGAAGAAAAGAGAGAAATAAAGGGTTAGAAGATTATTTGCTAAAGTTCTCCTATACCAATTGTAGAGGCGAGGGCATGTGTGACTATGGATGTCCTGCACTTGCCCATCTACTCAGCAATCCTGCCCACCTTACTTCTTACACTGACCTCCAGATGAAGCATCTGTTGCTAGGAGGAAAATGCTTCTCGCTCTAGTACACCACTATCCCAGTGTTACCATAGCTTTCCTAGTAAAAAGGTCATGGCCCTATGTGATGGTGAAGGATGCAATTACTTCATGACAGCGAGCATTGTGTTCTCCGTTGTATGTACATATTGTGTCTTCCGAGCCCATGTTTTGTAATTAACCAATCACAAAAGGTGATGACACATTTGATTAATACGGAGAAGTCTTGGCTGGTGAATGGGCCGGTGTGAATTAGTTCTCTAGTGTCAGTACAGACTACTCTATCTCTACTATAAGCTGTGATATGGTTTGGTGGTGCTCATTGAACTGGCAATGATAAACTGTCTAAATGGAGCAGTTACCTTATGGGAATATATTGCAGGATTTTGGCAAGGTGTTACGGTACATAGTTTAGGAGCTGTATCACGGAGAAGTGGCTACTTTTAGACATAATATGCTATATTGGTTGGATAATATATAATCCAGAGTGAACGAGATTGTACTGATCCCCCGCAAAGTGTGAATAATCCAAAGGGATTTGCCAGAGTACTCCTTGATATTTGGGATTTGGCTGAGACTTGGAATCGAAATTTGTTTGAACGCTTTGCATAAAAATGAAATTGATAGTGGCTGTTTGGGAAAGCATGCAGCTGAATATTGCTTGCACTGGTGAATATATAATGTGTTTATTGATAAAGATTTGCATGAATCTGTATATCTATTGTTTCCTATATATATATATATATATATATATATATATGTATTATTACTATTATTCATCTCCAAGTGTGGTCCTTGGTTTGATCACTGCAAGCGCCTAGAAAACACTCACTTATTATATATTATACATTATATACGTCAGCAAAGAAATAACTTTGAACAGTACAGTCAAGCTGGTAAGTTCTAGTACTGACCTGCTGTCTCCAACCAGTAATCACTTTATTTGAAGACCAAGTAACTTAAACCTAATTTAGTAAGTAGTAGGAATTGGACTTCTAGATTTTTGCAGTGTGATATAGCCTGTTGTTCCCAATGAGCATACGGCATCTTTGTATTAATTTCCTTTAAATTTTGTGATCTGCTGAATCAGGTGGAGTACAGTGCTTATCACTTCTGCTCATCCAGTAGCTATATACACACACAGTTCCCATTACTTCCTTGCAGGTGGTCCTTCTACTTGTAGAATTTTTCAGTTCTTAGATTGATATATTAAACATTTCACATATAACTGGACTGAGTGCTAACTAATACCAGTGATGGTGTCCATTTTAGTTCCCCAAATATGCCCCTTCCTTAAACAGTTTTTATTAATTTCTAAAATAGACCAGCAGGGGGAATTTATCATTGGGTTTTTTTCTATGTCTGGTGTTTTTTTTTGGCAAAGTTGTGGTGTTTTGCAAATTTTCTTTGCGCCAAATGAACATAGGACAGTGCAAAGACACTTTAAAATGCACCAATCTCATTGTTTGCATAGTCTAATTTTCACAAAACTAAACTGAATTCATTAATTGCGTTTTTGGGAGAATTTTCATTTAGGCGCATGTTTTGGTGAAAGGGGAACATGTGCGCCAAAAAAAAAAGAACATTTTACAACAAACACCCCCCAAAAAAACAAATACAATAACATTCGTAGACTCACTTGATGAATTAGGATAAAACAAAAATGGAATTGAACATAGACAACCAAGCGGTCATTGGGGGTCATTTATCTTTAGTCAGGACATTTGTGCATGTCTTTTCTTGTTTTTTCGGACTTTCTGACTTATATGATTTATCTTAGAGTCTCATATATCAGTTAGCTGTGTCTATAAGGTTTATTAAAAAGACGCGCAAAAGTTGCACATAAGTCTCAAACTCTTCTTTAACTTCTTTTAAAGGTTTTCCTACGCCTGTTCAGGATTGGAGTTTGTTTGAGACTCTTCAAACTCGATTCGTGACATAATTGCATTCACGTTCACATCTGGATTTTAAAGCTATATCAGGCGCAACACTAAAAATTTCTTGAAAAGTCTTAAATATAGGTGCAAATATATTAAATGTGCCCAAAAAAGTAAAAGAAATAAAGGAGAAAATTCCAAGATAAATGTTTCATGTTTATGCTAATTATCTTCAGAGGCTAATCAGGGCATGGAGTAGCCTCTGCAGAGCTGCCCCGCTGTGAATACAGCGGCACGGCCCGCACAGGGGCAGTTGCTCCCTACGTAGTGCTTGCCAGAGGGGAGCTCTGCGCATGCGCAAAAGCTCCTTGTCCTCTGCCGGCTTTACTAATCGCCAGGAGCCACTGCGTCTGTGAGTGCCATGCCGCCATGATCACAGGTGGCATGAACATGCAGGGGGCAGCTCTGCAAAGGCTACTTGGGGCATGGTGTTGTTTTAGCTCTGGAGCTCACAGAGGTTGCTCCATCTTCCAAGTAACTTCTGAAGGTAATTAGCAGAAACATGAAAAAAGCTTAAAAACACATAGGGTACATTTTAGAAATTAATAAAAACTTTAAAAAAGGAATATTTGGGAATCTACCTTCAGGATCTACTAAGTAAGTTGATCCTGATGGTTGATTTCCTTAAAGCAAATGTTTATTTGGATCTTGATGGTTAGATTGTATAACATGAAATAATAAAGTAGCTGATCATATCATTTCCCTTTCATGGGCATGAGATTTTGCTTAAAGCTTTTTCACTCTATGCTTATGATTATGATTTTTTGGGATACATGGTATAGAAAACCATCAAAGCCAACAAAGGGGGCCATAAACTTTCAATAACTGTGGTCTGAACGCTCATTTGTTAGCCAGCTATACTACCTGACTGCACATTATACATGTGTGAGTGTGTAGAAACTTTGGAAGTGGCATATTATCCTTGAGAACAAAAAAAAATCATCTGATAGTTGGCAAATGCCCATAAACATACGGTAGTTGTTCAGTCCTGTTAAAACCAGCAGGTTTAGATATATTTACTATGGATAACTTAATTGGGGAATGATATTGTTAAAAAGTTATGTTACTATACTCAGTAGATCCTAAAGTACCCTATAATAGTGAAACCAGAGTGACAACATTCATGTCCATATGCATAGCATGGTCATAACATGGTCAATAGTTACCATATACTGTATGGTATGTATATTGCTATTAAAACACCCTACATGTCACTGTCTAGCCAAGAAACTAAACGACCTCAATCACTTTGGTTAGAATCAAAGGGAAGTGAATCTTTAAAACTTCTCTTTTACATCTTTTTCCAAAATTTTAATCTCTCTGCTTCGCTAGAAATCTCAAACCTTGCAAATCAATTCTAGCATCTACAGCTATGATATTTCCCAGGTCTGCATGTAAAACAGTGATAGCTGTCCATAAAGTTATAAAACCATCAGTTTATAGATCTGAACAGGTCCAGACAGGTTGTAATGATCCTTTCCTCTTTTATGCAAGATTATAACATCACATGGCCAGTGAGCCTAATATATTCCGGGTGGCGGGTGCAGAAAAGAGGACAATTTTGCATTTTGTAACCTTGTACTGGTGCCTCACTGCTTTAATGAGCATCCAACATGAAGTATTATAAATCATTGATCCCTATGGAGTTGTTTAGCGATAGATTTGTGCACACTTAGGCACAAGAGGACTATCCTCACAGAACGCAATGCCTTTATCTATGTGGGTCACCTATGAGTGACGTAAATGTGCACTGAGTTAGACTGGAAGCTCTGCATTTCCTATCTTATCGGTACTTTCTTACATTACAAAATATATCTATTAGATAAATGCCAGGCAAAGCTTGTCATTTTGGTTGACCATGCTATGTCTATGGTAAGGTAAGAGAAGGAATGTGCAGCTGGTTTTCCACATATATGTATGTATATATATATATATATATATATATATACACTTGGAAAACCTTCCACTAACTATATAGTGGAAGGGTGTAACTTCCATCCTTACTACATGCATTGATATGTGCAAGTGAATATAAAGAGCTGACTAAATGACAATTTATTGTGCTGTGACTATACATTGTACCAACTAAAGAAAGAACAATGGGGCTTTGATAGTGACACAAAGGCACATTTAATGGCTTTCTCTTTATTAGACAAGCCAGAGGACTCCATTAAAGTTGTATTGTTTGGTAAATAATTGTGTAACATAAGTGTCCAGTTTTACACACATTATAAATATAGTATTTCTATAGGTTAACATTCTGGTAACTAAAATGTAAAGCCAATAAGGGTTACTTTTATAGAAAAATCCTTAATAGATGTAATCATGTGAAGATACGGTACCTAATAAATCTAGCCTTAGATTTTGCAGCATTTGACAGTCAACAGTCTGTTCAGTTGGAGCTTGGAGGATTAGTGCAGATGTTTTAGATTTTTCCTTTACTTAATGAGTTACTTTATATTCCATATGTTTTCTTAAAATTATGTTAAAGCATATAGTATGTTATAGCAATCTTACCATAAGGCAGTTGTTACATATACTACATACCGTGTTTCCCCGAAAATAAAACTTCTGTCTTAAGAGGCACTAGGTCTTATTTTCAGGGGATGTCTTATTTTTCCATGAACAAAACAATCAAAAAAATCAACAACTTCTCCAACATCCAAACTCTTTATTTCATTCTGAATTTCTTGTGACTCCTTTTCTATTGGAATCATTGGTACCAATCTCTCATGTTTAGTACGTTTCTCAAATGAGCCCTTCTTGTCAGCACTTCTTCAGGAAGCTGCTTGTAGCATTTGCAGCGCAACAACTATATGATCTACTAATACTAATGTATGGTGTGGGGGAGCTGCTAGGTCTTATTCTCAGGGAAGGCCTTATATTTCTAATCTGCAAAGAGATTTTGCTAGGTCTTATTTTTGGGGTGTCTTATTTTAGGGGAAACGGAGTAGATTCAAAGTTAGATCCATAATAAAAAGGTAACTACCTTTTCAACTTAATAAAAATTCAGAGAATTGTACATGTTTTTGCCCTTGGGCTCTTATAATCCTTCCTCTGTTCCTCCTAATCTGAATAAAGTGTCATGTTACATAGAATCTGTATGAAGAAAGAAGGGTAAGAATGAGTCAGAGCAGCTAGGTTTCCAAACAATTTAGACTTCAAAGATGAGGTGCTGGAAAATCAAGACTGCTTTGTAATGCCTGTAAAAAGTCACACACACAGTACTACTGATTTTTGTTGCAACATGTGGTACCCTTTAAAGGGATTGTCTATGAATAACTTTTTACTAATTTATGTCTAAGGTGGGTGTAAAAAATCAGAAAGCTCTTATAGCCACCCCTCTCTGTGCTCCCATTCAGTGTAGCACCTCCAGTCTCTTTTTACAAGCAGAGACCAGCAGCCATGGCCTGCACAGCAGTTAAACAGCGGCATTGAGAGAGATGAGTATAGCGGTTTATTAGTTTTACAGCCTCCCCAGTCATATATAATTTTTTTTTTATTTCTGAACAACCCCTTTAAAGCTAGCTTCTTGTGTGAAAGGGTGCAGTAAAAGGCAGTATTCAATTAAATAAAATTGAGTAATGGATAAAGGTGTGTAATGTAACTTCTATTTTTGTTTTCCTTGGCAACACGTTTGAAATCCAAAACTGGAGTCTGTTTTAGATCAAAAAATGGTGGTCTATGTGAGCCTGAGGTTTATATATGACAGCAAACCTTTTACCAGAATATCTTCTGACTTAAAAAATCTTAAACCTGTGATTAAAGCTCGTTTTAAAGTAAAATGTTATTAAAGGTACTTCAATCTGTCACTGGATCCGTCTGACCCGTAGTGGCAATCATAAGATCTATTCTGGTCCATGACTTCATATTAAAAGTTAGAACTAAGTGTTTCCTATAACCAAAACACACAACTACTGATTACTTGTTTATATCCTTTGAATTATACATGAATGATCAATAAAAAATAATTTTTATGAATGCTGATTACCATGCTATTAGATTTTCTGTGTCGAAACACTTTCTTGCATCATACCAGTGCCTTCATCAACATTCAGAATCATTTAAGTAGTTTATAATAGTTTGATTTACATTATCTGACTCCCTGCCAGCAGCATGTGGAGAGTCCCGGGGGATGAGGAAGCTGCAGCCTGTGTGTGCCTTTGTCTCCTCATACATTCTTCCCCTTCTCCACACCATTCCCCTCCCTCCCCTGTCTGCTCAATGCACATGATAGGAAGTGGGGAGGCGGGAGAGAGCTGCGTGAGTGTGGAGGAGAGGAGACTGACACAGGCACACTCAGACTGCAGGTGCTCTTCTTCCCAGGGACTCACCACTTGATGCTGACAGTGAGCAAGGTAATGTGAATTAAACTTATATAAACTACTGAAATGATTTAGAATAGCATAGGCTAGCATAGCCACCTGTCACCAACTAAGAATTCCTGTTGACAGGTTCACTTTAAAACAGTTTAGGTTGTTGAAGGATATTCCAAAAGGACTTTTGCATAGTGATATTTGTGGAATGTTAGAGATGTACAATATAATATGGATGTACAGTACAATATCTGCATGATAATGGTACACATCACACACATATTACCCTTGTTTCTTTCTTACGCCGTGATCAATATGGCAACATCTTTATTAATGGTAACAGGAAGGGCAGTATTAATCAATGAGCTACTTTCATCTAATTTCTTTTTATATAAATGGATAGAAGTAATAACAATAGAGTAATGCAATGCATATTGATTTTCACAATAATCTACCAAATAAGCCTAATTTATTAATTTTTACTTACTGGATCATAGGCATTGTGCTACAAATAAAAACCAGGTTAAAATGCTTTGGCTGATTATGGACACTGCTGTGAGATGAAAGAAGACTGTAAAAAGTGATGTTTTTTTGTCTTAAGAATGAACCTTATTTGGAAAATTGGGTCTCCCTGATAACAAAGAGATAACAAGGATACAGCTACTAGCTATCATTCAGTTTCAAGACTGGTCAATAGAGGTCCATGTTACCATCTAAAATGTAGACTTTACTAAAAGTCAAGGTCCACGAGTGGGAAAGTTGCTAAGTACAGTACTTGAATTATTTATTTTGTTGCCCTCCCATAAAATTTTTGTCTCAAGGGAGAAAAAAGATGTAATTTACATTAGAGCTACTTCCTCCTGAAGTAATAGAATTTAACCATGAATATACATATGAGCTACCTACCCTCCAGTAAATGGGCAGCTTTATTTTTAGACTCAATTTCTCAGGGAAGGGGTGTAAAACTTATTCTTGTCTTGATTTTGACACTCTACCTATACAATGATTGTAGTTGTTTGCTTAAAGGAAACCTACCACTTCGGATCTACCTATTAAGGTAGATCCAGTGATAGGTGCATCTAACGTATGTGAGGATAGCCATTTTAGGGCTAATCCTTTTCTCCCCTCTATCTTTTCTAATCTTTAATAGGGGTAATATGCTAATTTTCTAAAGAGGCTACTGGGGCAGGGAGTAACCGGAGCTGAGGCTAGATTACTCAGCTACTCCATGTTCCAATAACCTCTTTGATCCTCCTACCCAAATATTTTCAGCGCGCAGCTACGAGGAGCTGCGGTCTCCGCATAAATGCAGGACAGCGGCTGAGCGATGTTGGCTCCGAAGCCAGTGCTACTGCACATGCATCATGACTGGCCCAAGTGAGGAACGTATACAACAGAATGGCTATTTTTTTTCACCCCATGCTTCTTTGTAACCCAGCGTTCTTCTGTCATGTGATCAGAATTGCAGCTCACTGATCTACAGAGTGCAGGAATTTATTATTCCAGTTAAACTAGTTTTCTGACTTAGATAGATATTACAGAATGATGTGGGCTTTTAGAATCAAAGTCACTTTCTCTAAGCAAGTCTACGAAACAAATAGCACTTAATACTAAACAGTATTTTTCATAAACTGATGGGATCTTTGGTGTTGGATGCAAACTATGATTCTTGGACCTGAGGTTTAGATCGAAATAGAAACAACTGTATTGGGACCTCCTTACTCTTACACAACAAATGTTACCTACCCAACTCTTTTGTTCACCTAGAGCATCTGGTGAAACTTTTGATGACAATTTTTTTCCCTCTCTTCTCATTCCAAGTGTGCATATTTATTGGAGATTTGTTATTAGCCATGATTTACTTACCTGAACTTACTCCTATATTACATAGGACTATGCCCACACATGCCCCTTTATTTGTATTTTCCAGCTGCTCCTTCAAAGCCAAGTTAACTTTATGAATATGCAAATTAGGCTGAAGTGCTATGGGGAGCATTGGCAGAGCACCTCAGGGCTTAAGCTCCAAAACAATAAATGTACCTCTGCTATACTTCCACCACCCCGCACTTTCTCCAATATGTGGAGCCCTGAAGTGCCATAAATATGCACTTTTCAGGTGCCCTGCTAAAGGACTTTTGTCTAAATTGCATATTTCTGAAGTGAAGTTTTGCCACGTAGGAGCAGTGGGATAATAAAAAGAAAAGTATGAGTGGCATGAGTGGGCATAGCACTAAAGAACATAGCAGTTAGTTCTGGTAGGTAAGTGGTGACAGATTCCCCTTATGTGTAGTAGGTTGAATGTGTTGTGTGAACGAATAAGTAGATTTGGGTAGTTACTAAATATTACTTGTTTTCGTGTCTCAGCCTGCAACTTAGCTTGTATTCATTTACGTGATGTACAGACTGATTTGTCTTCACTTAGATCTAGATCTGATACCTACATCTGTTCAGTTGATGAAGGTCCTTATATTGATTTTTTCAACATTTTGGAAGATGGTTTGCTCATGGTTCCTGATGTCACTTTCCTTTTATCTTAAAATGGAGTGAATTTAAATTCTGACTAATGCTGCATATGATTCATCTTATGCTCATCTTTACAAGGCAGTTACTATTGTTACTAGGAGACATGCCTCACTTACACTAGTTTCTGTAACTTCTTATGTAACAAAATAAACTTTAGTCTCTTCCAAGTTTTTACTTTCTTTGTTATATAAAATGACTATTTAAAAAATGGTCATTTGGAGGAATTTTATAATTATCTGCAATTCACAAAGGTGTTGGAGAAAGATGTAATTTCCCTCTTATATCAACAGTTTTTTGGTCTCTTTTGTCTGACAGAGTTGTTTTATCTGACAACTTTATGCAGCTATGTGCTATTATGGCAGAACTGTAAAGAAACCTGTATATAATGCTCTTTATAACTCTTTATAATGATTTATAATGATATTTGGTCATTTTGTGATTAACACTGCCCTAAAGGGACTAGATAATAATATTGCTAAACGTTTGTTGGAGAAAAAAACCATGATAATGAAAAATGACCACCGTACTGTGAGGGGCATTTATCATTTTTTCATATGGCACTCCCATAGATTTTAATGGGGAGAGGCTGTGCATGCATGGCAAACATGGCATTTAACCTGAACATGGGAAGTGTAGGTCACTAGACCCCTGTCCTGGAGGTGGTTCCCAGAGACCCTGATGATCCTCTATCATTGAGAATGTAGGAGGAGGTTGTCCTACTAGGTACATTCATTCTTTTTGACAGAACATCCAGCACTAAATTGTAAAATGTTTTAAATATTATAGTTTTTTTATAAAAATAATGACGGCAGTACTGCACTCTGGCATAATCCATGCCATAAAGCTACAGCATTCTGTTTCATCTCCACAGTTAAATAACATGCCGTTGCATTACCTGACCTGATTTTTGCTCTTGGGCTTGTATAAATCTTGCTTATGTGGCATTTTAGTAGAACATACCCCCTCTCATTACTTGGCCTACAAAGGCAACCTGATTAGAAATGTAGTCTGCTGTTGCAATACATATTTTTGTCGCAACCTCTTTTTCTAAGTGTTTCACAATGCAGTGTTTCCCATAGCAGACTGCTGAATGTAATTAGGGTGTTTCAGTAGCTGTTTTTTAATAAGAAATTGAGGTTTTTTTATTAGACCGCATACAGTTTTCTCTTATGTATGGATGTATGGTGGGTGCCTATGAAATTTAGTTCAAAAATAGCATAACCACTGTAAAATTGTCTATTGCAAATATGGGAGTAAATATGAGCTATTAAAACCATTCCTAGAGAATTCCAAGTGATTGTAATAATTGTTTAACTCTAAACTATAGATTTTGGTCTAAAAAGTCCTAAAAGCAAGTCACCTTGGGATTATAGTTTTGCAAGTCAACTGCAAGTCCATATTAAATGTCCAATAAATTAAAGAAGTGGAAGAAAATGTTTGACAAAAAATGTAAAAATGTGCATTCTGCAACCGCTTCAGCAACATTGGTCCACATTTATCAACCTGTGCAGTTTTTGTTAACTAGTGCAGTCTGTACTATGCACAGTTTGCTTGTGGAGTGTACAGAGTGCGCCGGATTAGTCGAAACTGGTGCCCGACCTTTATTAATCTGGCACCCCCTGCACTGCTCTGGAAGTGCGCACCATTTTTTTGCTGCACTTTGTTCATGCTGCAGTATTGTGGGGCACGTCAGTAAATGTGGTGCACATAATAAATGTGGTGCAAACTCCGACTAAGTACTAACAAACCCCTTTTTCGGACACAGTGTAGCAGCGACACACAACTGGTGCAGACATGTTATAAATACAAGTTCAAGCAGTTTGCACGTTCTTTTCAGTGCAAAGTCCAACAGAAAACTGGCACAAACACTTTAATAAATGTTGCCATTGCCATTGAGTTCCTTATTACATACCAAGTTACTGGATTTATCTATTGTTATAGAATGTGCAATTATGAGGAAAGATGTAATATAGTTCCTTCACGTACAAATAGGTACAGTTCATATATACTTGTGTTTAACATGTGTTTGTGAACCATACTCCAAACCTGATCCTCTGGCCCAGACATTTGTTCGATTACTATACTGACTAATGGTTTATTTTTGCCAAAGTCTAGATCCCCCTTATGGGGGTTTAAGGTTGAATACACTTAGACAAGTCTGAAGAAGTAGCCCAAATTCAGATCTGTCCATTTGTACAGTGGGTCCATGACTACTGTCTTCAAATACAATGCTGCTCTAGACTTGTTGCTAGTAGAATCTGCAAACAATATCCTGATCAACCCCAGGGTATAATATATGGGTGCTGATAGTCCTAGAATTGGCAATACAAAGAAAATGTAATGGAAGTGTTAATGGGCCCAAGGGAATCTGAAGGATGGAGCTTCAGGAATGGCTTTGGCCATTCTCAAATGCATAGAAGTATATGTCAGGCCATTTATAGGAAGCTACCAAACATATTGAGAGGGCTGGAGAGGGGCAGAGCCTCCAATGAAGACTGATAAGCAGCAGTTTTGATAAAACTGAATCATCATTCTAAAATGAATGTCATGTAGAAGAGAGAATTTAGATAACAGATGCCTTATTGGTGAATAGTTTTTGACGACAGCAATGCAGTGAAGAGACTAAGACCCGTTGATTTTATTCTGTTATAGTGATTCATGTTGATAAACACCCCCTTCAGCTCTCTACTTTCCACCCCCTTGCCCCCCTCACACGTTCTTCTTAGTCGTGCCCAGGCACTCCTCACTTGCTGATATAAATGGATGCTCTGTATGTACTGCAGCAGCTTCATCCATCTTATCATAGCCAGTGTTGCCTTGAAAAAAGGGATTAATCGCCATCCTTGGTCCAAGCTATGTGATTGACAGCTAAATCCCTATGCCTCCTGCTTAGCATGCGTCCAGCCCGCCTTGCATGACACTGCCACTGCCTCTCTCGCAGAGCCGCAGCAGCACCAGAAGCAGCTTCCAAATCTGTGGAGGGCTCATCTCATGCACAGCCCTATCTGCACGCAATCCAATTAAAACACAGGAGAGACACTGAGACACACGCAGCTCCACTCTCTTCCTTCTTCCTTCTGCAAAAGGTTTCTGCATTTTCGAGTCCCAGCTGACGTCCCCCTCTCTTCACTCCATAAGTGCTTTTAGCAAAGGCGTAAAAAAAAAAGAGAGAGAAAATTAAGAATAAAGAGGGGGAAACAAATTACGCTGAAGGAGTCAAGAGAAGCTTTATGTCCCCCTTCTACTCTATCATGTTGGATGTATGGACAGTTTTGCAGAGCAAAGGTTGACACCTCAAAACCTTCCGGCCCCCCGCCTCGACCATTATAATGTATTGCACTGCACTATGACCTTGGATGTCCAAACTGTGGTGGTTTTTGCAGTGATCGTGGTCTTGTTGCTGGTGAACGTGATTCTTATGTTTTTCCTGGGCACTCGTTAAACGGATTTCTCCCTCGGAGCTGTCGCAAGGAGCCTGTGAGAGAAAGAGCACAATACAGTACCGAGCTTGCAATGCCATTGAGCCTCATCATGGACTCGCTGTGATATGTATGACGCTGCTATATTATCTCTGCCTAAATCTTTTTTTTTGTGTGTGTGTGTCATATTAAACCCCTGCGCTGCGCTGTAGGTGGGAAGGGGGTGGGGGTCTTGTAACGCATTGGCCAGCAATGCATGTAACCCCCTTCTTGGAGGGTTAAGACTTTCTAGCGCGGTGTAATCCATCAGTGTTCTGTCTTACATGTGTATAAATAGGAATGAAGTCTGTAGAACCACAATGGAAATTATTGGCATCTTCATCCTTCCCTTTTCTATTTAATCTCTACTTAGATAAGCACATTTCCTTTAGCAGTGGGTGACAAATCTCTGCTCAGATTGCCACAATTTTCTTTCAAGTCTTTCTCCTCCACCAATGCATTTAGCAATGCACAATTATCATGAGATGAGGGGGGTTGATTAATCCTGATAAGTAAATGAGAAAATCCCAATGCTGTACACTATCAAAAACAAAAGTTCTATACAATGGGGAGGGGGCACAGAGTGGCATAGCAAAGCTGACAATGCCCCAATATCTCAAATGAGTTTTTAAGTTGGTATCCAATGTACGGTAAAATTTAAGGTTTTAGGACTGCAGATAAACCTATTGTATTGTACTTGAATTTACTAATCCCAATGCACAAACAGTTAAATGACTAATTCAGCTCTAGAAATAGTAATAATAATAATCTTTATTTACATAGCGCCATCAAATTCTGTAGCGCTTTACAATTCAAATAGTATATGTAGTAATATGACCTGCATGTAGAGCCAGTAGAGCCCAGGTTCCCCTGATAAGGGGGCAATGTGCTTTATCAGCAAAAAGAGATTGGATCTAGAATTGGGTTTTTATTTAGAAAAGCAATGCAGACCTTTATCTTTGCTCAGTACACAGCTCGGACGCACTGGGTCTGTGACTCGAATCCAAAATGCAAGGTTTATCAGCCCCCAGCTACTCTTACACTGTTATATGTGGCCTGAGCATTGGCTTTACAGCGGGGGTTTCTATTGACATGGTAACAATGCTGTGACTACCATTACTGGCTGTCTCTTACTCCATCTGTCTCCATGTTGCCAGTGACAGTGCAGCAAAAGTTTGTGTGCCATAAATAGCAGTCTTCATTTGTTCGAAATGATTATCTGCAGTTTGGAAAAGTAGAAATCATGATATATGAATATTTATGGAAGGGGAGAGATAATGAAAGCTTCACAATTCATCTGAATACAGAAAAGGTGTGAATTATTTAAGGTGTCTATACTGTATGTGCAGAAAGGATATCAGCTACTATTATATGATATATTGTAATTAGTACTGTATGCTGGTAGATGGTCATATGATACACATCTCTAATGTGTGCACTCAAACAGATAGATGTGCATAAGATATTGAATAGATACAGGTTATAAAAAAAGTAGATACCAGGGACATAACTATAGCGGTAGCATCCTTTACAGGTGCTATGGGGCCCGCAGTGTTAGGGGGCCCCGGGGACAGATGTGTGTAAATGTATTTATCATTGCATAAATGTGTGCGTATAAGTGCGTATAAGTGTACAAATGTGTGAGTATACAAATATGTATATTTTCTGATGGAGCAGGGGGGCCCATTTAAAGTCTGCTATGGGGCCCTGCCTCTCCTATTTACACCCCTGCTAGATACATGGATAGATAGGTAAAATCCAAGAATGAAGCAGCAGTCCAGATCCAAGCAGATAAAAGTGAAGTAGAGTTTATTCCAAAACTGCCAACATTTTGGTGTGTTACCACCTTTATTTTTCTATGGATAGATATACAGTATAGATAGGGCACATACAATAGATACATATATACTCAACATAGGTAGATAGGCGGAGCACATACAATAGATGCAAGACGGATAGATAAAGTAGCATTCTATTATAAAAGTGGATCACAGATCGTCCAAGGTCCCCCATGGCAGTGTCCCATTGAAGAACAATATTTTAAATATGAAGCTATAGTCTGATTTGGATTAAATATATAAAAAAAGAAGAAGATCCTTAATTTACACATGCAGCATTTCAGCCCAGCTCCTTGTACACATTCCCATAGGAAATCCCACTGTTGCATCATTGGATTTGAGTTCACAAGCCCCATTTCAGAGGAGTTTTAGGAGCTGTAGTGTTGGTCACACATATTTACATTTTCAGCCCCATAGATATAAAATGAAATGGTAGTGCACTGGTTGGATCAGGCTCCACACCTCAGAGATCATGGAGACATGTGTTACATTTATTCTCTATCTTCTGTATAGGTAGGTAGCACCGGTACTCTAACTAATCACAAAAATGGTGGTCCCTGGTTCCACATATTAGTGGCATAGATGTCCTAAAGGTATTCTGCCGCTTCATTAATCATTTGGGACTGCAGTCAAGGTACCAAGTACATCTCGAGCAGTAGCATATAGCTGAATGGAGGACTTGTTAGCCTTTGCATTCACTGCTGTATTTAGTTGTTGTAGAAGATGTTTCAGGAACCGGTAGCCAGTTCTCACTATTCTTTGACATATCCAGTAGATAGATAAAGACAATATGATTTTTATTATTATTATTATTATTATTATTATTATTATTATTAATATGGAGAACTCAGTTGTTTGTATCTCCATTTACACAATGCACACAGTAAATGATTGTGTTATCCTCTGTAATGGGGCATCCATTGAGTGTGCTGCTGTGCTGATTGGTCTAAGGGGTCTGTATATCATGTCTGATGTGCATAGATGCCTCTGGATGTTATTGTAATATGTTGACAAGCATGCGTCACCTTACCCAGACCTACTGGTTTGTTATAAACACCTGAGTGAAGTTTTTTTTCAAACCAGATCTGAGTTTGTGAAATTTGGAAGAGGTATGTTTCTGGCTTGAAGCATATGTGTTGTATATAGCACTGCAGCAAATCCTTATAAGTTGCTAAGTTGCATAAATGTCTTAAGACTAAAAATAAATCTTCATGCAGAAAACAAGGTATGTTTTTTTATCCACCCCCTCATGTTGGTTCGATAGTAATATTTTTGCTGGCTTGTGCCCCCTCTGTTGCACCAGTTCATGGCGGTGTAGGGATGTGTCTGTGACTTACAGCCTACTTCATTGAAGAAGACACTAGATGGAGTTGGGAAATAAAGCAACTGAGGCATCCAGGGTATTATGACTATTTGATCTTAAATTAAAGTCAAATTCAGTTTTCTAGATGGAGCAGAAAGTATATCAGAAAGTGGATTGATGGAATATAAGAACCATTGAAGGTAGGTTGCCCCCATAACTGCTCCTCCTGGGGAACTGAGCATTTCTGCAATCTGATGTAATGGGTCAGGTTGCTTAGTGAACCATACTAGATTTCAGACTCTCTCCTGCCCCCAGGCATCGAAATTCACTCTATACTCTTTACTTAGTTTCTATCGATTTCCCAGAAAATGAAGTACCAAATTAAATATGATAAGCTTTGTCCCAGTGTCAGCGCTAAGCAGGAACACTTCCACATGTGGCGATCGGTGTGATGTCCTGACCGACAAATTGGAAAACTGAGCCTGTCCGCAAATAACAAGATCTCTCCTTCTCCCCCCATTAAAGGCGGCAGCGCCTGCAGATACAGCCAGGCCTTGGGTTTTGTTAGCTGACTGTAGTCATGGTAATAAGTTGCCAGCTACCTGATCTGAAAAGTGTTCAGCAGAATTATAATCAACTGCATCCCAACTCTTGTTACCTGGTGTTCTCTGTGAGTCAGATTGCGGCAAGTGCTATTCAATATTTTAACTGCTTTGAAACCAGAAAGACCCATGATGCTTTGCAAACCAAAGATTTGAGCTGCAAAGAGGCTGCAGGTTAATGCATCCAATGTATTCAACTTAATTACTCTTTTAGCATACGTATATATTATCTAGTATCCCATAGACTTTATACAGTATATCATGGCAACCAAAATGCAGATTTCAGATTGAGCTCCAATAAGATTGAAGCACCATGCCTATTCCTGTAACATCACGTCAGCTATTGAAATGAATTTGGCTGGTATAAATCCATAATTTACTTTTTTCCAAAGTGACAATAGAGAAATTGGGGCGTAACACAGGGACGTAACTACAGTGGTAGCAGCTATAGCAGCTGCTACGGGGCCCACAGTGTCAGGGGCCCCATCATCTGACCTGACAAACTAAAAAGTGGAGCATGTGCACCATTATATACATATTATGCTGCACATTGTACATATATGTGATGTATATATGCTGTATGTGTATGTATATGATGTATGGTGTGTAAATCACACAAGTGAGTATAGAAATAAGTATATTTTTGAAGTGGAAATGGGGGCCCCATTCAGAAGCCTGCTATGGGGCACTGCCTCTCCTAGTTACGCCACTGCTCATACAGCTATCACCCGGTGGGTAATGTACCTTAGTGTGAACTATCTACTCTATCTACCATGTACTAACCCAGACTTGATATCAAGTGCTTGTGAAAACAGCAGTCCATATGTGTCCTTAATGACTATGATTCCTATCTTTTATTCAATCTTGCTTCTAATATTTTTATGTGCCTTTATTTACTTGCACAATATACTCCACTGTAAAAAGAAGCATCCTTACTTACTCTAGAAAAACTATTTCAGTAGAAAACCTTTAGTAAAGTCTTTGAGAGTTGAAGCCAGAAAACTTTAGGAACCAGTTAAATGGAATCTACCAGATCCAATCTCAGCTCTGAAACCGAGTTGTTTAGGTCTTTATCTATATGTAAATGAGCTTCTAGATGCTTGGCTGCATCAACTGGTCCTTCAGCTTTCTTCATTGCGCCCCTTCTTTCTATGAGGTTTGTAGATCATTTTGTAAAGGGGTGCACAGGAAAAGCATGCCTGTAAAGTCCTTTACACAATGCTATTTAACTTGTAGAATATTGCCATGGTGGTAGACTCCCTTTAAGTACTACGACTACTCTGCATGGAAATGTGCCCAAAATTGGCCATAGAAAACAGAATATGGTGTAACACATAGAACACATAAATGTGGCGTAAACTCCGACTGAAACATGCCACTTTGGGTGCACAGTTTTCGAAAGTGTCATACTGTGACACAAAAGTGGCGCAAATGCTTCATAAATACATATGCAAGCCGTTCTTTTTAGTGCAAAGATAGACAAAGAACTGGCGTAGACACACTGGAGCACATTTACTTACAGAGTCACTGGAGTTCACAGAAAATGCATTGTCCGTGTATAATGAACGGTTCACTAAGATTATGCGCGCAAAGTCATGAATGTGTCACTTCCCCTCTCAGGTACGACAGAGTTCACCATAATTTTAGTGGTGCATCTTAGGGCAAGGGCTTGTAACACAATTTAAAAGTTAAATACTGCGCTTGATGGGAATCAGTCGGAAAGTCCGATGGCACGCCCCCTAATTTGTGTCGAATGGAAGCCAAAGCAGCTGCACCACAAAAGGGTCACGTCGTGACACAATCCCAGAGCACAATCTTCTTAAATACCTGTGTAAGCCGTTTTAGCCCCATAAAAGGTGCACGTGCGACCCTTAGTAAATGAGCCCCAATTATATATTTTGGCCTATGAGTGATATGTGAAGGCAGTTCTGACTAGGATATGATTTATTTTTTAACAAGTCGGTTGCATGATCTGTTAAAATAATGGCAGCCGACTGATGTTTGGATGACACACGGACGATGTTCATGTGCCCTAAGGGAAAATGTACATACTCCACATCTATGATTGACTATGCACAGTAGAAAGCTTTCAACACTGTGTTATATAGCTCCTGTTCAAAGTCAAGATATCCTCATACACATTAGATGGGAGACCTATCCTGTCAAATTTTATCTATTTGAAACCCAATAGCCAAGACAACAGCAACTTGCACATTACCATGTGTTTATAGTAGATTGTAGTTTTTATATATAAGGACTAACTGCAATGTGAACTATTTTTGTGTTGGGTGCATACAATGGGGGAGATTTACTTACCTGGTCCATTCGCGATCCAGTGGCGCGTTCTCTGCGGTGGATTCGGGTCCGGACGGAATTCATCAAGGTAGTTCCTCCACCGTCCACCAGGTGGTGCTACTGCGCTAAAAAGCATCTGAACGCGTTGGAGTTCACCGGGCCAGACCAAGTGAAGGTAAGCATGTCCCAAGTGACACATTTCTTTTTTTAAATGCGGCGGTTTTTCCGAATCCGTCGGGTTTTCGCTCGGCCATGACCCCCGATTTCCGTCGTGTGCATGCCGGCGCCGATGCGCCACAATCCAATCGCATGCGCCAAAATCCCGGGGCAATACAGGGGAAATTGGCGCAAATCGGAAATATTCAGGTAACACGTCGGGAAAACGTGAATCGGGCGCTTAGTAAATGACCCCCAATATCTAAAAGAGGTGCGGCCACACATCGGTAGGGTCCTGCACGGGCCCAGATACCCACTCCAATATAATGTGAAGAGTAAAGCCCGCTCACGGTTACATACAGTACCCTGTGCATTTAATAATTTGTATACCCAGTGACAGAACCATTGACATAACTGATGTTGTGTTGTGCAGTCACATTTTGTAGAATTTTCCTAATGGACCAGGCATTTTTGTACCTGGTCAAGGCGTTTTGGCAAATTCGATTGAGTTGCTTGACTACCTTTTCACACTATAATACAGTTTAATATATAAAATCTAGAAACCTAAGTAAGTTTTCTTGCCATGTAAGTACATTGCTTTCATTTTGCAATAAGCCAACGTTCAACCTTGTACAGAGCAAATCTACATTTCCAATGGCAACTGTTATGCCATTGTTTTGGTTCTACCTTATAATTGAGATGCTTCATAAATGTATTTCGGGATTCAGCATGCTTACTTCTGACAGAACTTGCAATTTGGACATACACTTGCAATTTTAAAACCTCTACATACAGTAAAATAGTAGACAGTGCTATATTTTCATTGATGTTAATGGAGAGAACATGGGAATTAACAATACTCTCTAATGCTTTCCAATGCACTTCCCGACTCACCAAGCTATGGTATAGTTTCATCATGGTGCATTCAGTGTATAAAAAAATGTGTGATCTAGCACCCATTCCGTTGCTAATAGGGTTTTTCATAACTGTATATTGACTTTCTAATAATAATCTCTGTACATCTAGGGGCAGGTTCCGATGTTGATTCTGAGCATTTTTTCCAAGGAGATGTGTACGGCTTTTCTCCCTTTGCTGAAACCTGTTGCCATGGCAATTTGCATCTCCCTATAGACACTGCAACACAAGGTAGCTGAAGACGTATTCACAGCATCTGCACATGGGAGCATAGCGTGCAATTGTAGTGCTATCTTCCAGACACAATTTGACTCCTCTTGTTGGTGCTTCGGTAGTTTTTACTGATTGGAGGTTTTGTACTCTCTTTAGGAGAATTTGGAATATATGGGTTTTTTGGGTCAAGTTGTAGCCTACTGCTTAGAAAAGGTTGCATGTGGGACAATCCCTTTAAATATATACAGCATCGTTGTGACGGTCATCGTCATATGACCGTCGTCGCCATATTCCATTACATCATTCATCGTAACATTTACTACATTTAGTCAGATAAATGAGGAATGTGCAGAACAAGGCTCACATTGTGTCATAATGCAGGCGGCATGACAATGTATGACTCTCCAAAAATATATAGCCTCTATGCTGTTTGAAGACATTGTGCTGTGAGATAAGTTAGACAATTGGTCATTGTTGACCAGACTTAAAAATTAACACATTTTTGCATTTCATGTAATAGTGGTACATCTTTAACAATACAAGTCTGTTGTATCCTACAAGCAGCGATGTGACTGGCTGGTCAGTATACAACAAGAGCAGTATACAGCGGCTCCACATTATAGCCGTCGTGTAGTACATTGGCTATCTACGATGTCTTCTGGGACCTTTGTAGAATAATATATAAGATCTTATGAACTTAGACTTTTCTTGTGGGCTGAGAATAGAAATATTTTAAAAAATTGACTCAAATACTTTGGTGTTATGCCAGTTTATGATGACTTCATTAGGCATAGATAGGCAGACCACAGAATATGTACAGGTCCAGTTTTAAGTGAAGCTCCTTTGATCCTAGACAAAGTCTTCTTTGCTGTCTTTGGCAAATAACTATTGAAATCAGCTTTCCATTCTTGTTACATACAGAAATCCTTTCTTCTAAATGTTTCCACATTGCCACGTGTTTATTTAGGAATAAAAGCCTACAATTACATAGTTTTGCACCTGCATGTGCACCTGCAATATTGACACTTAGAATAATGAACATTCATTCAGTGACTAACTTTTCTAAAATATTTGCATATTAGCAAGGTAGAATTTTTGCCTTCAGAAAGGTAAATAATTACGGAGGACTAAAATATGTCATCACTTCAAACCAATATTTCTTTCATATCAGAAAATCTGCTTCCATTGTATACTGTATGTGCTCTTTGGAGATTGGGTAGAGCTAAACGTATATATACATGTTACGTGTCTACCTTTTGCGTCATGCATGAATGAATCATGGTGTTGTAATTCATCCACTTAGTGTTCAGGTATAACATAGTTTTGATTAAATTATTCAGTCATTAAAGAAGAGTTTTTTTCCGTAAGGGATTTTCTGACATATGTAAAGGCAGAGAATGTTGGAAAATTCCTTTATAGACTGGTCAAATATGGAATAACTTGTGTTTAAAATATTTTAAATAACATGTATGAATGATGTCACAGCTGCACAAAACTTGAATACATTAGTATTGAGGTACTAAGTAATGTTTGAATGTGATTTCTAGTACCTACCCCTTCTATCTAATTTTATGTTTACCACCCCTCCTACTTACTAAACACCAAATTGTTTTAGCTTGACACTTCCTACATATCAGCTTGAGCAGCATCATATGTTGAATTTCTATTTTGGTCTGACACGCTAATTAGGAAAGACAGATCCCAAAGCGAAGCTGAACTGTCTGAACTTAACCCTTCTGCTATAAATTCTCTTATTAAATATTTCTGTAAAGTCTACAGAATACACATTCATATATAGTAGCATCACATATATAAACCATATCAATAATCAACATAAAAGTGATATAACAAAAAATAAATCCTAGAAATGTATCTTATTATTACCAGTTTCAAGAATGGGATTTTACTCATATACACATGACTGATAGCCTGTATAATGATGTGACACTCCCATTGCTGGCTCCTCTATGTGCTTCTAACAGCTAGTGGTGACAGAATTTGTTACAGAGGCCTGATGACAGTGTATAAGTATACAAGACATCTTATGCCACTTTCACACGGTCAGTATAAATTCAGTATTTTGCATCAGTATTTGAAAGCCCAAGCCAGAGTTGGAACCTATCCAGAAATAGTATAATGTAAAGATTTTCATGTCTTCCTTAATTTGGATCCATTTCTGTTTTTTTCTGCTAAATTAAGATCAAATACTGACCATGTGAATATTGCCTTACAGTCTTGGCTGCTAAATGAAATGAAATTTGATATAAATGTGATTACAGGTAGTCCCTGCAGGGTTCTGTAGTTCTGTAGGTTTGTTTTAAGAAGAATTTGTATGTTAGTCGGAACTGTATATTTTATAATTGTAACCCCAGTCAAATTTTGTTTAGTCTCTGTGACAAGTGGATTTTAAAAATGTTGGGTTGTCATTAGAACCAGGATTAACTATAAAGCTTCATTACAGACACCTGTGATAACTGTTACAGCTGTTTATTGTAACCTAGGACTAAAGTACAATAAATTACCAACATCCAGAGGTCCGTTTGTAACTAGTGGTCATGTGTAAGTCCGGAGTTCTTAAGTAGGGGACCGCCTGTAATTGTAATGTGATTCAATTATTCTTAAAGAATTGTAGAATAGACCAAAATCGATCATGATAAACCAGGGACACTTACTCATAGATCCAGGTCTGTGACTCTGCTAATCTTTTTATATTTGTTATCCATGGTCGTCTTCCTTCTTGCTCATGAGCATAATTTTAAAAGTTGATTTTAGAAGGAAGGAGGCCATGGCTAAGACATATCAGAAGATTACTACAGTCACAGTGCCTGGATCTATGAGTAAGTTTTTATCATGCTTGATTTTCCATAAATAATTAAAAACAAAAATGACTAAAACTTATATCTTAACCTCTTTAAAATTATGCATATGAGTCTGAGGGGCTATCCCTTTGTGATCTGGCTTTATCAGATTGTTACACAGTCTCATCCTCGCCCTTTTCCCTCTGCACTTGTGAAGTGAGCAGGAAGTGCAGGAAATATTACATTGGGAAGGGTTGGGGTAAATTAAGCATTTTTCGTTGTACAGCAATTTTAACATCAATTTTTCAAAGTATGGCTGTATATTCCAGCAGAAAGGGTGAGGGTTACAAAGCCATACCATTGCCACTGCTTTTAAGTTGCAGTCACATGAAAAATACTTTAAACATTCGCAGTATTATTAGTTGTGTCCTCAATAATTCCAGATATATGAACATTATTTATTGTTGGATATGTTTGTGTGATATTATAAGATGTTGGTGTATTAATCTAATCAGGTAATTGGATTGGTGCATACATCCCATGTGATTAAGGTGCTCCTCTGTTGGTGAATTACAAGTAGTATATCTGGTGTCAGCTGAGTATTGCCAGAACTACAGAATAACTAATAACTTCAGCTGAGCTTTCAGTTCTCTATATAAATGCTGTCTCTCATTGCGTTGGCTAAAGAACAAATTGTCTGTTTGATAATGCAAATTCATGTACATCTGACCTACTTATGGTATTTCCATTGATATTGTATTATAATGTCTCCTGTAGTAAGAATTGCCCAAGAGGCAAGAAGTCTCATGGATATATTCCTATGCTCTTTCCAGCTGCTATTAAGCCACAATCTCCTTATTCCTCTAGTGTGTGTGTAGATTATCAAGAAAGCAGCTAAACTCATTATGGCTTGAACTCCATGGACACTTGGTGGCTTGCTAGTCCACTGTTTGATAGAGTTGTATGTGGTGTGCAACCTCTCCTGATGATTTCATTGGCTCACATTGGCTCACATGATTTCATTGGCTCACATACAGTCTCTTCAAAACCCCAATTGTAATTGCAATGATATCTTACACTTATTGAAAAACCGATCTTGAAGCCAATAGATCACACTTTATTCTTAGCTGTATTTCGGAAGATTCTTCAAACGGTGATATAGATGAGTCAGGATGCACCTCATTTTGGCTTTTAGGAACATTCACAAGACATTGTAGCTGGGATGAATCTGCTGATAGGACTGTTGTATACTAATATTCAGCCTTGTTTGGCATCTGCATTAGTGCCATATTCTAGCCAGACATCTTAGATACTCTTGAATTTCTTCACCTTTCTACTAAGCCACAATCTTATCCCTTTTTAAAACATGGCTCAGAAAATGTAGCTTTGTCTCTCACCCGGAGTCTGTGGCCAAAACCCACATGAGATGGTATTTCACCCCTTCACGTTTAAGCATGACATTTCCTACAGCTTCATCATTATGTTGGAGAAACTGTGAAGGAAAGGGAACTTTATTACACACCTTATGGAAATGTCCGGTGATCCGACCCCTTTGGGACAGTTCTATGTCTATTTTTGGAGCTCCACTGCCCAACATATTCGTTAAAGGGGTTTTGGCCCTTTAATAAATGTTCTTTGGTCTATTTTTATGGGATTTTTTTTTCAAAAAATCCAAAAAAAAGTCTCGAGGTGCATATAGACCTGTGAGACTTTTTAGTAGTAAAAAGTCCCAAAAAGCCTCAATTTGACTACTATGAGACTTTTTTATGACAAAAAGCACAGGAAAACCAATATTAAATAACTCTTCCATATCTCTATACAAGAAAACAGATACCTTACATTTAAAACAGATTGGGATATATGGATACAAAGTTCTAACTACCAAGTGTAATACTAGATACTCTCAAATCTCTCTCAGGTCATTGTTAGAACTGTATCATATCCTAGGGCAGTGATGGAGAACCTTTTAGAGATCGAGTGCCCAAAATGAGACCCAAAACACACTAGCTTTTCCCAAAGTACCAACACGGCAATTTAGGCAGTAACAAACTTATTGGTACCAGAATCTTTGAGCTCCAATCCGACCCTGTCCACACCTTCTCACTCTTCGGACAGGACCAGGCAGCACAGGATGGGTCACTTTAATATATAAGGGCACTACACTTGGACTGCCTGAGACTGCAGGAAAGTGCCTTGTCTGGTAAACTCTGTGCCTGGGAGACAGCCCGAGTGCCCACAGAGAGGCCTCCGAGTGCCATCTCTGGCACCAGTGCCATAGGTTCGCCACCACTGCCCTAGGGGGTATAGTGGTGTCAAAAGTTATCCAGACATAACATATTTAGAAGAATATATTATAAATGTAGACTTTGATACACATTTATAGGTGCCAGATCCAAGGTTTTAGCGCAGTGTAGCAATGGCTTATCACAATATTTCTCTGCCTGCTTAAATCTGTACAGCTGTTTCTAAACAGCAGAGGAAAATAGTGTTTGTGCTCATTCAAGAGTGTAGACCCTGTAGTTACAGCTGTCAGGAACGGCCACAAAATCTACTGGCACATTATCATTTGTTTCTAAGTTTGGTCCCCAGCTTTTCTGCTAGCCCTACTAGATCATTGGATATGTTGCTGCCGGCAAATATAGCAAAAACACAAATACAAATAAATACTATTTACAACCTGCACTTAGTCACATTATTGTAGGAAAGATCTAAAGTTGTGTTTAAGGGGTTGTCTATTGAAGATGATTTCTGTTGAATATATTATAAAAGTAAATATAGCGCCATCGTATTCCACATCGCAGTACAAATCTTGTGGCACATATACAAACAAAACAAGACATTACATCACATTGAAACAATATGAATGAGGCTCCCGCTCCTGACATATGTTTTCTGCATTATATGGTCCCCATCGAATTTGAAGTTCAAGCCAAAATACTTAAATTCTCCTTTAATGCATATGAGTGAGGGTTTGGGAACCGTTTTTCATTGCTTGAGAAAAATACTGAAGCAATAGATAGATGCTGGATGAACGAGTGGGGCACCTGCCCTACAAGTTATCTCAAAATCTTATGGACAGAATGGGAATGCATGTGCATATACCATTAGGTTATGTCGTAGAAATCCAGATAATCTGGAAAAGCCATTTATATGTATGCTGGTTGTAAGAAGCAGGATTTGTACGTAGTAGATGGATGTTTTCCTCCTGCCATTGTCTATATGGCCAATTATTCCCTTATGTCTATCACATATTAAGCTGTCAGATGTTATCTCATGTAGAGTACAAGGTAATTACTGAAACCAGAAGAGTAATCTGATAAGGTTACAGACCTTGTCTTGGGATGCTTTGCTCATTGACCATGTATATTACACAGTCCTTTACATGCAAAATGACTGACGACTATGAAGATATTGGGGTAATTGCTTTGCAGCTCTAGGCCTCTACACGTGTTTTATATTTGTACATTTTATTGGACTTTTATTGGCTTTTTTTGTATTACAGATCACTGATGGTTGCTAATAGTTTTACATGTACTCTAGAATTTTAATATCGGAGGGCATTGATCTGAATTCCAGTAACATCTGCTGGCTCCTAAGCCCAGTTATTCTTAAGAAATCAATAATTTATCATGCTTTATTATTTCACGGGAGCAAATCAGTAAAATAAAAGGACAGCGGTGTCAGGAAGGTAAAGGCAGATATAATTAATTATACAAAATAGCTGGAGAATGTGGTTTGCTAAGAACAAAGGTGATTTTGCCCCTGACAATTTATTACAACCAGGAGTGAAGGGGTTTGTTAGGAGAGCCAAGGGCTCTCAAGCTGTTGATAGATCACATTACCTCTCTGGTAATAAAACATTACAGGGAAGGATGGGGAATATGACAAATGGGAAGTCAGCTTGTGGTGAGCCTCACGGCTACGCAGGGAACATGAATTACGTCTTTAAAATTCAAGAGATGTAAAATGAACACTGGTAAATGTACCAGGGGAAACATGCAAGTAGTAGCTGCCCCAGAATGCATTTTCTGCTGTCTGTGTCACATCCACACATGATTGTTATGGCTGGATGGGGCTCAGGCAGTCATTGGTTGCAGATTAAACCTTGGAGAGGCCGATAACAGGCACAATGTTATCAATGTTTCAATGTGAAATGTGACAAAGGTTTAATAAGTTGAATAGTAATTTGTGCAAGATTTCTTGCTGAGACATGGTTTAACTAAACTATGGAATAATTAACTGATATATAGAATGATGTACATGTGATCACTAACTTATGTATAGGATGATGTACATGTGATTGCTAACTGATATATAGGGTGAGGAACATGTGATCATTAACTGATATATAGAATGATGTACATATATATGATCACTAGCTGATATATAGGATCATGTACATGTGATCGCTAACTGATATATAGGATGATGTACATGTGATTGCTAACTGATATATAGGGTGAGGAACATGTGATCATTAACTGATATATAGAATGATGTACATGTATATGATCACTAACTGATATATAGGATCATATACATGTGATCGCTAACTGATATATAGGATGATGTACATGTATATGATCACTAACTGATATATAGGATCATGTACATGTGATCGCTAACTGATATATAGAATGATGTACATGTATATGATCACTAACTGATATAAAGCATCATGTACATGTGATCGCAAAGTGATATATAGAATGATGTACATGTGATCACTAACTGATATATAGGATCATGTACATGTGATCACTAACTGATATATAGGATCATGTGCATGTGATCATTAACTGATATATAGGATGATTTACATGTGATCAGTAACTGATATATAGGATGATTTACATGTGATTAGTAACTGATATATAGAATGATTTACATGTGTTCACTAACTGATATATAGGATCATGTACATGTGATCTTTAACTGATATATAGGATAATATACATGTGATCAGTAACTGATATATAGGATGATTTACATGTGATTAGTAACTGATATATAGGATGATGTACATTTATCGCTAACTGATATATAGGATCATGTGCATGTGATCAATAACTGATATATAGGATGATGTACATGTGATCTCAAACTGATATCTAGGATAATGTACATGTGATTGCTAACTGATATATAGGTTGCTAAAAGTACACTACATTCTTTATCTTTCTCTCATGTAATAAAAGTCCTATGTATAGTGGTTATGCCTAATGACATATCCTCCTTAAATAGTTTATGTAGGACTAGTTTCACATATTGTATATTAGTTTTATGTTGGAATCGGACACAGCTGATGCACCAATGTACCGTGCATAGAGAGACTATAAGCAGCATGCTATCTTTATCTGAAGTGACATAGTGCAGGGTATCCAGTTTTATAGAACTCTTTAACCAATAATAACATCTCCCATTTAGCCTGCAGCTTAATATATCATGCAATTCATAAATCCGTGATACAATCAATACCATATTTAGTAATCGACCACACATCATATATACAGACATTACTGTCCTAGATGACCCAATACAGCGCAGCCCCATGTGCTCTGTAAATAATATGCCATTTAATATAGGATTTGATTACCAGCTCCACTGGAGCATGGACAGATGAGATTGCATACATTCTCTGGATAGTATTGGAAAATAATAATTCCAGTAATATTTCAGTGCTAATAGTCATTGTCATCATTATTAATATATTGCACTCATCATAAAAAATGTAGGTCCATTACTTACTATTACTCAGGTCCTGGTCTCTACAGTTTGCCAAATTACTAATGTTTTGGATATGCTGTGTTCACACCACATTCCATAAAAACCTTCAATATACTGGTTTTCCCGTCGGGATCTATGGATGACGTACACTACAGTATTGTACTCCATACAGTGATTTTATGCTTAGCCAACAGAGTTTCTTAGCAAAAGGAAGGAAGCCTTATGTCTTCATTATTATATAGTAGGTAAAATTACCCCTCACAGAGCCAATTATTTTAGATTTCATTAACCTAATCCTTATATAAGGGATGACAGGCTCCAATAGCCTATATCATGTTTATTTTAAAAATGCCTTTTCCCCCTCCATCTGCCTGTTCCCTGCTTACATCAGTTCACCACTGCAAGGGGCGTGTGAGGGGGAGGAGGCATTAATGAGACTAAGACACAGGCTGTTGGCGCTGCCTTCAAAACTCGACACATGCTCATGGCAGGGATAAAGGCATTTTTAAAAATCAACATGGCATAGGCCATTGGAACCTGTCATAAGGTAAAAATCTCCCTGATGACAGGGTCCCTTTAACATTTATAATTGCCAATTATTTATGGAGAGCAGATTATTTTCTTTAAAATTACCAATACAAAATCTAAATGATAAATCAAATGATCTGGATAGTGAAAGTTTATTACTTTAGCACTATTTTTTACTTATTATTTTACATATTGTATATACATATTACATATTGTGCCATGATGTACAGATATACTCACTACTTACAACTGTTCCCATTCCCATTGGGGCTCAAAATCCCAATTCTAAATGAATATATATTAGAATGACCTGTAGTGTTGGTGGAAAGTGTAATACCCAGGAAAAACTGGGATTGGAGCACTGTAAGAAATAACACATTGAAAAATAGTATTTGTAACAAAACTTTCAGAAACAGAAGTTCCATAACTTGTCCTGTTGCTATAGATGGGCTAAAAACGTGAACATTTAGGGGGTTATTTATCATTATGCTGGCTTCTTGGGACAGTTCTATTTCTGTTTTTGGAACTTCACTGCTTATCAGATTCATTAAAGTGGCTTTGACCCTTTAATAAATGTTCTTATGTTCTACTTTCTGTCTGGGATTTTTGTTTTCAAAAAGTGCCCAAAACATCCCAGCACATACACCAGCAGGGAGGGATTGGATTAACTGAGACTTTTTATGGGACTTTTTGTAAAAGACCCAACCATGAATCTGGCTTTGCATGGTGTTGCATGGCATTGCACTCGCAGTAGTTCTATGTTTACACCAGATCAATGATAGAAATTGTCCTGTGAGACTTTTTAGCAGTAAAAATTCCCCAAAAACCTCACTGTGAGGTTTTTAATAGATTTTTTTACATAAAAAAAGCCTAGGAAAACCAATGATAAATAACCCCCTTTAAGTGAGTGTTGTAGCTCCAAAGCTCCTACAGTCTAGCAGGAGCACATCAGGAACACAGAGAAGTCCATGCTGAATAGTGTTAAATGAACACAGAGAATTGAGGAATTGGCAGTTCTGACACCTTCTTTAAGAAAAAGTGTGGGTGAATATAGCCATGTGATGTGTTACACTCCACCATCTTATTCCATGCCAGATAAATCACGATTAATGATTAATCTGGAGTAGTTTAGAACTGTGATGTCAGCTTTACGCCAGCTATAAGCTAGTATAGTTGAGGACTGAATTTTCTTGTACACCTTCTGAATTTTCTGGTGCACAATCAAATAACTCCGAATGAATCTCCCCCATGATCTCTGCAGATGAAGCAGAGCTGCTGGATCTTAGTGGACCGATATTAGTTCATGAGCAACATGCACAGACAAAAACTCTGCAAAATGTTTACAGAAATATTTCAAAAGTTCCTGGCTGTCATAAGGGGGTTAATTTGCTAAATCAGGGACTTCCCAATGTGAATGAAGTATGGCCGGATTATATAAGGCAGAGTGACACGATTGTGGAGTTATATGTCAATTAGTGACAGATATCTGCAGCTAAATCTTAGCAAGAGACAGAAAAAGTCTAGTGTCTTCCTGTAGCGGGAGATTAATATTAACGATATGTACAGCACGTGATTTCTTAGTGCGCTTTATCACTGATAAATCTTTTAATATTGTGCTGTTATAAGACTGATCTTTATTTTAAGATCTTTACTGAGGAGAAATAAGATGAAACCCTTTGCATGATGTCATTGTAAAGACAAACAGACCAATGTGTACAAGGGGTTAAAATGGAGATATACACTCACCGGCCACTTTATTAGGTACACCTTTCCAACTGCTCGTTAACACTTAATTTATAATCAGCCATTTACATGGCGGCAACTCAGTGCATTTAGGCATGTAGACATGGTCAAGACGATCTCCTGCAGTTCAAACCGAGCATCAGTATGGGGAAGAAAGGTGATTTGAGTGCCTTTGAATGTGGCATGGTTGTTGGTGCCAGAAGGGCTGGTCTGAGTATTTCAGAAACTGCTGATCTACTCCGATTTTCACGCACAACCATCTCTAGGGTTTACAGAGAATGGTCCAAAAAAGAAAAAACATCCAGTGAGCGGCAGTTCTGTGGGCGGAAATGCCTTGTTAATGCCAGAGGTCAGAGGAGAATGGGCAGACTGGTTCGAGCTTATAGAAAGGCAACAGTGACTCAAATCGCCACCCGTTACAACCAAGGTAGGCAGAAGAGCATCTCTGAACACACAGTACGTCGAACTTTGAGGCAGATGGGCTACAGCAGCAGAAGACCACACCAGGTGCCACTCCTTTCAGCTAAGAGCAGGAAACTGAGGCTACAATTTGCACAAGCTCATCGAAATTGGACAGTAGAAGATTGGAAAAACGTTGCCTGGTCTGATGAGTCTCGATTTCTGCTGCGACATTCGGATGGTAGGGTCAGAATTTGGCATCAACATGAAAGCATGGATCCATCCTGCCTTGTATCAACGGTTCAGGCTGGTGGTGGTGGTGTCATGGTGTGGGGAATATTTTCTTGGCACTCTTTGGGCCCCTTGGTACCAATTGAGCATCGTTGCAACGCCACAGCCTTCCTGAGTATTGTTGCTGACCATGTCCATCCCTTTATGACCACAATGTACCCAACATCTGATGGCTACTTTCAGCAGAATAATGCGCCATGTCATAAAGCTGGAATCATCTCAGACTGGTTTCTTGAACATGACAATGAGTTCACTGTACTCAAATGGCCTCCACAGTCACCAGATCTCAATCCAATAGAGCATCTTGGGATGTGGTGGAACGGGAGATTCGCATCATGGATGTGCAGCCGACAAATCTGGGGCAACTCTGTGATGCCATCATGTCAATATGGACCAAAATCTCTGAGGAATGCTTTCAGCACCTTGTTGAATCTATGCCACGAAGATTTGAGGCAGTTCTGAAGGCAAAAGGGGGTCCAACCCGTTACTAGCATGTTGTACCTAATAAAGTGGCCGGTGAGTGTATATTTCATGCATCAATAGGTTCATAGCACCTTCAAAATGTACCAATGTAAATAGTGTAAATGTTGAGTTTAAAAAAGATACAAACGATAACTAAGTAAGTAGATATCTGTAGAAATATTTGTTGGGGTCAGTAAATGCCTTTTAATCCTGTTTCTTTTCACTGAGAAACTTACACACTCAGCAAAGTATCCTACCCTGGCCTCCTCCGAGCGTAAACTCAGTAATCTAACAGTCTATATAAGGACATGTCAAAAAGTAATAATAATAATCTATATTTATATAGGAACATCAAATTCTGCAGTGCTTCACAAATCATAGGGGACATAAGCAAATATAATATTACAGTGCAAACGGCCATATGGAACAATATAAGTGAGGGCCCTGCTCACAAGAGCTTACAGTCTATGGGGGTGAAGGGGGTGACGCTAGAGGTTGTATAAGGGTCCAGCCAACAATATAAAATAATTTAATAAATAAAAATCCTGCTGCTTGAGCCAGCCATCAGCCGCCATCTTATATACAAGGTCCAAGGTCAATGGGACTGCAGAGAAGATTGGAGGGGAGGTGGACATGGAATGGATCAGTAAAGAGAGAATTGACATTTTATGCAGTTAGTGAGTGTGATAGGCTGCCTAAAGACATGGGTTTTAAGAGCACATTTGAAACTTTAGAGGTTGGGTATTAGTCTGATAGTTGGAGGGAGGTGATTCCAGAGAATTGGTGCAACTCTGTAGAAGACCTGTCATTTCAAATAATTCAAATAAAGAAATTCTGCATACTTTGTAAAGTGCTCCTTAGTAAAGTGGCTGTTAAAGGAAATCTACCATTTGTTTTTATGCATTGTGAACCAAACATACTGTGAGAATGCTGTAGCTACACGGATCAGGGATTAAACAAGATATGTTTCTGCATCAGAGTGGTTTGCTCAAAAACAATGATAAAATTCAGGGCTTTGGGAAAGCTGGGTGCTGCTGGCTACAGTACATAAACACATTACTTCCACATACACAGGGGCTGCCGGAACTGTCCAGACAGGACTAATAGACCTGAACTGGATGACTCATACACGGAAGCTGGGGGATGGTGCAGTGATTGATTACTTATTCCTGTCAGGGAAAACACAGTGAATACAGCGTTCTCTGAAGCAGTGCATAATAAGGGTAAGAAGAGGAGCACTGGAACAGCCACAGGAGAGAGAGAGCCTCATTATCATAATTTTTTATTTATTTTTTAAGCTAAACCTCTCAGGGATTAAGCAAGATATGCTGCTGCATCAGTGTAGCTACAGCATTCTCAAAGTATATTTGGTTCATAATGCAGAAACAAATGCAAATGCAGCAACAAATCTCTGGCTGTTGTCGATGTTCCCTCTTCTCTGAGAGGAGGGTGGAACAGGGTGACGTATATATGTCTTAGCCCTCCTTTGAAAGGGTACGTCAGGAATCCTCTAACAAATCCTTACAGCAGACTACAAAAATGCAATGTGAATGCAGCTAGTCATTCTTTCAGCTGATCCTGCAGGTGCTGATCTGATATTGATGACTCAATAATGTGTATAATCACCACATTTTTGGCCGGTGTCCATGTTATGCGGAGCGGCAATACCTGACACAGCTCACAAAGAAGATTGGCACTGTTTTTTTCTAATATTTATTACTACCTTCTAAAATGTACTATTTCATTGACATTCCGGATATTCTTCTTTGCCAAATTTCAAATGCTGAGGCATGTGCCGGAGCAGTGAGCACTGACTCACTGACAAGGATATATTGCTCTTACTACAATTTGACAGCAAATCTGCTTGATACACAGACAACAATGAACTGTTAGATAATGAAAAACAGCTGCAACAAAGACTCCTGGGGAATATCTGCTGGGCAGGGACAGCTCCGCGGCAATCCTGGCACAGCACGACACCCGGGAGTTCTTGTAAGGGGAGCCCTAGGCCTCTTACACAGCGTGTACCTGCAGTAATGAAGCAAACAGAAAGGTTACATTGCTGGAGGAATTCAACTCATATCAAAGAAAAGTAGAGTGAGGCTCCCCTGACTTCTGCGTCACCTGTGCTCAGCACAATGGATGTCCAGCCCAGGCTTTGATGTACTGTATGTATAGTGCAAGACAGCAGAGAGAAAGACCCCTTCATAAATCTGGCTGATTCCTTACATGCAAGGAATACACCATGTCCGCAAAACTCTAGTCTTGAAACTGCAGAAAATATGTATTAATAATATGGCCCTTAACTAATGCCCTATTGTGCCACATATTACAGAAGGTCAGATTAAGGTAGTAGACAAAAAATGGAATTTAAAAGGAACCTTTCACCACATTTTACCCTATTAAACTTCTAGCCCCTTCAGGAGGGGTTTGAAAAATTATTTCTATAAATCCCCCTTGTATATGAAATCTTACTGGTTTACCTAAAAACATTCTCCTCTTCTGATCACCTCCTCTGGCAAAAATGATCAGAGTGGAGTCATATTTGCTTGAGATTAGTCATGTTTAGAGGCTTTACAGGGAGCATCGTTGCAGATGACCCTATTTTCTTTTCCATAGTATCTAGAAAAATGATTTTGGTGTAAAATTGAAATTAAAAATCTAATCTTTAAGACTGCATCAACCTTGTGGTTTTGTGATTTACAAAACTGTAGATACAGGCAGTTAAAGACATAGGTGCAGATTTATTATAAGTGTTGTAAGTGCAGAATTAGACAGTCTGATGCTGGATAATAAATCTAGTTTAGCATTATTTTGCCGCACTGACTTTTTGATGTGCGCCCCTATAGCAAAGGCCACCTCCATTTGTAGTACTAGTTGTAAAAGAGTCTTAAAAACTGTCCAAAACCCTGGATAAATGTCAGTTTTTGTGTGCAAATTACTACAGAAGTTGTAAACAGATTGGCTGTATGTGACTGGCTGAAGAGAATTCCTGAGGGAGGGGAGAATGACGGAGTTGAGGGAGATGTTTGTTGTGTGTGACTTGCTTAAGAGTATTCCTCAGAGATGGGGGGATGAGGGACTTTAAAAAGAGAGACTTTGGCTGTGTGTGACTCGCTGAAGAAAAATCAACCCCCTCAGTTATACTGCATGTACGCCTGTGGTGGATACTTATGAATATGCCAGACTCAGCACCAAGAAAGACTCAGATTGGACTCACATAGGGTAATTTGCATACTTGGTAAGATTACTTTAGAACATAATGTGAACATTTGCAGGCATGAGAGGAAAAAATTTAGGGATAGTTGCACTGCTTTCTAATAGCCGTTTATTTAGTTCCCTTTATTTATTTATTTATTTAGTTATTTACTGACAGGTTCCCTTTAATTGTCCCATAATCACGTAATTTTCCTACCTCCTCCACAGGTGAAAGGGCACGTTGTATAAACAGAGATGGTTACAACAAGTTATCAATGTATTCATTGGCAATGCTTTTTTTTTAAAGTCAATAATTTTTTTAGAAATCAAGTAGATGTAGAAATTGCAGCAATTGAAAGTGTTTCCTATTTGTGGATGTAGATCACATTTTTATTGTGGGCTCAGCTCCACAGATGAAAGGTATGTCATTCCTATTAATGATTTCTCTTTTTGCTGCAAAATCACCGCACTTGTTCTTTCTCACAAAGGATATTCCATTATGACATGTAGTCAATTAGCTTTTGTTCATAAGAATACATCTCTGCATATTATCTACTCATATGTGTTATATCCTGTATAGGGATAGATATTTGATGTCTTATACAATGTGTAGATTCTTTGGCTGTTACCCGTGGGCCCTTTCTCATCTCTTGGGATTGCCTGTCATATCCTTAAAGTATTCTTAGAGAGAGCAGTTCTCAATTGTCTCTGTACGTAGACAATTTGTACAACTGTATATTGAAGTATACCCTAGGTATTAACAAGGAATCGGAAGACTTTTTCTGGTTTCATGTCTTTTTAAAGTTGTTTATTAAGAACTATTGTCCACAATTGTCAATGTAACATTGACAGATTTGAGATCAACATAGTTAAGTGTGCCGTTATTTCAAAGAACCTGTGTAAAACATGCTTCCAATGCACCTCCATCTACTTTAGATCTTTAGAACAGGGACATACTTCATACTAACAGGTACACCCGTTTTTCTTTTTATCCCGTATTCCTATGAAAAAGCTATTAAGCTGTACCATGTTCCTTACACTTATGGGCAAGTTCTAACCATAGAGGGTATACACTGCATAGTATCATTATATTCTTAAAAACTAAGTTGTAATGCACTTAAAGGGAACCTGTCAGCAGAAATTGACCTAATAAACCACTACCACTATGTTGCCAAGCAGCTGAACACCTTCCAGATCAAGTTTCTATCATGACCCAGTGCGGTGGCAACCAGAAAATCCAACTTTGAAGCTATATGTAAATTGGTTGTATAAAGTCATGGAGGCAGATGTTAGCACTGAAATCAAACTCTCTCTCCCTCAGAAAGCCCTCTTCACTGTAATTGATGGTCCTGCATCAAAAGATATCAATAACTGGATCTGCTGAATTCCAACAAATGATTTCAATCACAGAGGAGGAGGCTTTCAGAGCTCCCCATCTTGACTTCAGTGTTAAACTTTCCGCCTCCTTGACTTTATACAACCAATTTAATATTACTTTAAAGTTGATTTTCAAGATGATGCCATCACAGTGTACCATGAAAGAAACAAAAAAACTAGAAAGTGTAGTAGTTTATTAGGCCTGTTGCTGATGGCAGGTTCCCTTTAAGGTTGTCTGAGATGCAAAATATGTGTGTATCAGTGGTGTGTGTTGGTGAAAAATGATAGGGCTGATAAACGTGCACTGAAGGCAGCAGAGGAAGAAGCCCTAGGAATCACATGATGATGACATGGATCACTGGAAGGGCACAATTTTGCTAAACTCGATGGGGGACATTAATCAGAAGTGTCTGGGAGCAGAACTGTTGTAGTTGCCGATGGCTCAACTTTCAGACACTTCTTTTAAATCTTCCATAATATATTATACATTTTTGATGCTTCAACTAAGTCAACTCTTTTGGTAAAAAGAGTAAATATAATGTAACAAATATTTACATCAAATATTCATCAGGGTTTCTGCACCACAGCAGTGACGTAGAATCCGTGAAATAATTCCCAAAGCTAGCTCATTGCTATCACTTACAATGATTTCCCCCTTTCCTGGAGTGGAGGGCCATGAAGGGGGGTGTGGGCAACCCCGGGCAGATTACTGGAAAAACACTTTTGCTAAAACATTTTTGAAGTTAACTCTTCAAGAAGGCATTAACATTGGGGTTCGCTTACTTTTTTCCCCATTCACTGTGGATTTCCAGACAGTTTGCTCACAGAAGGGACAGAAAAGGTGCATTTCTTTCTTTCTTATTAGTTTAATTTTTGTTTTTCTATAATTGTTACTCTAGTGGAAATCTAAGTAACTCTGCAGGTTGTATCAGCTGTCTTTTGTGACTGCAGTTTACATAGATGGAGATTGTCTGGATACAGTCCATATGTTACAGAGTGCTATTAACTCTTTATAGAATTAAACTGTGTGTCCCTAAACCAGTTGGCAATTTCTTCCTCTCTTTTAATTACGTGAAGTTATGTCTGCTTCATGTTGAATACATGGTAACTTGTAATGCTAATTAATTCATGTGGGTAATTAATTATTAAAGACTGATTCTTAATTTGTGACAGAATGATGAAATGGAACCCATTAGAGGTACATTCTTTTCTTGAAAGTTTATAAAGGGGAAATTAGTAGACACCAAACAATGAACTTCCGATTCGGTTACACATTTAACAATTTTTCTAATAAAATGAAAACATGTGAGGAAGAGATATAACCTCACTATGGGTTATATTTGCTATACATGTCAGCTATTATGTTAAAAAAACAACAACATGTTGCAATACTCAGTCTATAGCAATAAAAAACAAGTGTTGTATTGTTATATAATATGTTACATTCTGCAGACTGCAAACTTTTTTTTAACTAAATAGTTTACTTGTTGTTGCCCATTTGTCAAAACATTAATATATTTTATTCAAAAAATGTTTTAATGTACTGAAAGGAAATTAACAATGCATCGCTGGCTCCAAAAATGAAGACCTCGACAACACTTGAGTTGGCTGCGTCAGATTTATCACTGTGATGATGAATACTGGCACAGTGTATGACTGTGGCAGGGCCAGTGTCAGCCCTGGGCATACCTGGGCAAGTGCTGGGGCCCAAAGCTGTATCTAATGAATCCATAGAGGGTGAGGGCACTTTATATAAAATAACTCCGAGGTGGGCTTTATATAAAATAACCATGAGGGGGCTGTTTCTTATTATAAACATGGGAATATTTTAGGGAACAGTAGGTCTGAGATCCAATGTGATTTAGTTTCAAGAAAATAATGCTACTTTTGTCAGACAAGACCTTAGACATAAGATTATCTTGTGATCCTGGATCTGGGAGTTTCTGAAAGGAATATGACAAAAAGAAACACATAGAAACATGGGAGAAAATGAGCTCTGGTACTGAGTAATAAAAAACGGTAGTGTAAGTATATCTGAAATAAGGAAAACAATCGGTTTAAAGGGTATTAAAAAGGCCCCTTCATGGAGCTTCCCTTTGTTCCCTTAGGGACTTCGAAAGTGAGAAACCATAGGAGCTAACTCAGTAATATTTAGACGATCATGGTGGTATAATTTAGTACAACAGTGTTGTGCCATATGGGAACAACATGGTTGTATAATGTGGACTCTTTAAGGGTGTGTTGCATTATATTACTCCACCCCTATATGGTGGTATTATGTGGGCTAAAAATATATAATAATGGAAAGCTGTGTGACCCACATTTTCCATGTCTTTGACTTGTTTTGTTGATGGATTTAGTATTCTTCTTCCAGCTCAGGCTGTGACATCTCGGCCGTTGGGAGCTAAGTGCTCCTCCATCGTGGACATGATGCTTGGGAAATATATCGTAAATTACTTTTACATTGCATTTCATGTATAAATTCCGGAAACCTCTGTGCTCCTTATGATCCATGCACCAGTTGTTTTGTGCTGACCACAGAAGCCGACACTTATAAAAGTGTGATCAAAGCTCTGCAAAATGTTTAAAAGTAGTTCTCCAGTTTCACATAGGAAATAATGCAGCCCTGCTATACATATTTCATGAGTGTCATGCATTAAAGTGATTTGGTATAACCTAGTTTCAGCAAGGAAATGCTCTTATAAAACATATGAAATCATTTGGCTTGTTTTTATATTGTTTCTGTACTTACAGTGTACACTACCTGATTAGCTGTTTCACCGTGCATTGTGTGATTTTGGAACCACAATAAGTGATATATTCCCGAACAGCAGGTTATTTCATACATTTTGATGTGGGGTACATCGAATAGAAGATAGCAAGTTGGATTGATGCGTTTCAACGCTACTGCATCTTAATCATAATCTCCTTAATCCCCATAATCGAAACGCGTCAATCCAACTTCCATTCGATGTACCCCACTCTGCGTGAATAAAGTCAAGCAGTACCGTTGTGGGAGTTTGGAGTGCCATTCTTCTCTCATGTCTTTAAGGTTAGGAAGTTATCCCCTCCCTACAGGTTAAGGGATAACAAGTTGATCAGTGAGGGTCTGACTGCAGGGACCCCCAAGGGTTACAAAAACAGCAAATGCTCGGTCTACTGCTGCACCCATTAGTGATAATGGGACCCAGATTCTACAAATCACTGGGGGTCCTGTTCTTGTGATCGGTGTGAGTCCCAGCAGCAGGATTATCAAAATTCTTTCCTAACTTGCTACCAAACAAACGTGGCGTCTGGTGTTCTTTTTTCTTACAATTTATATTATCTCTATTTGCTGTAATTCAGTAATACTATGCTCCCTTTTTGGTACTGTAAAAGGAAGGACAATATATTGGGTTAACAAAAAATTGTCTCTGCCACTATATATATATATATATATCTTCATCACATGTACTTGTGGAGTAACATTATTGCTGGGCACTATGGCCTGTATTCAGTATTTTCTTTCCTCTTGCACTGTGTACCTAGCTACTGTGAAGAGAAGTGATCACTACATTTACATATTTTTTCTGGTGTACAAATGTATCACAATTGTCTCAGCTGCCAATTTGCCACTAAATCTGAATACTAAATATTTAGGAAATAGCTGCACAAAAATATGTGTCTTATTTGTGATTTTCCTCCCCAAAAAAGTCTCAAATCCACTGCAGACATTAATGCCTCCTATGCCACATTTATAATACTTTCATCAAATAATTGATATGGTTTGTGTAAAGAAAAGTTATACAATTTTCAAATATACTTTCTGTATGAATTCCTCATGGTTTTCTAGATCTCTGCTTGCTGTCCTTCTATAGAAAGCTTCTTTGTTTACTTCTATCTCTGGTCACATGATGAACACACAGGTGCATAAGCCGTTAGTATCACATGGCTCTGATTATTCTGTGTGCTAATAGCAGCTAATGCGTCTGCATGTCCGTCACATGACCACAGTCAGATTTCTATCCACTGGAAGTAAACAAAGAAGTTTTTGATAGAGGACAGCAAACAGAGATCCAGAAAATGGTGAGGAATTGATACAGAAGGTATATTTCAAAATTGTATAACTTTCTATAGCAGCACAACAAGGAAAGATATTAAAACAATGAGGAATTGATACAAAAAGTATATTGGAAAATTGTATAACTTTTCATTATATAAACCATATCAATTATTTTCTAAAAATGGACAACCCCTTTAAATATACAAAAATTCATGTACAGTCCCATATTACAGATTGCCTTACCATACTATTGTTCGTAAACTACAAAAGTGTTATTATTGTGCAGGGCTAAAGTGACTAATCTTAGTGAATGTGACTGTTTATAAAATACTCTATATACTCGAGTATAAGCCGAGTTTTTCAGCACAATTTTTCTGCTGAAAACTCCCCACTTGGCTTATACTTGGATATATAAAAATTCTGACGCCCCAGACAGTTCTTCTTTTGTCTTCATATGTGTGGTTGGCAGCTCCAGGTCCAGTTTGCGTAACTCGAGCCGGCACCCACGCACATTAAGACAGAAGAGGAGGTGCTGGGGTGTCGGAATGGTGAGTACTCCGTTTTTTAAAAATATTTTCTGTGTGCTGGCCATACTTGGGGCTGGCAGGCTACATACTAAAGGGGGGTGGTTGGCATGCTATATACTAAAGGGGGCTGGCTGGCTATAAACTAAAGGGGGCTGGCTGGCAGGCTATATACTACAGGGGGCGGCAGGCTATATACTAAAGGGGGCTGGCTAGCAGGCTATATACGTAAAGGGGCTGGCTACATACTAAAGGGGGCTGGCTGGCTATATACTACAGGGGGCTGGCTGTATACTACAGGAGGCTGGCTATATACTACAGCGGGCTGACTAGCTATACACTACAGGAGGCCAACTGCATACTACAGGGAACTGGCTGGCTATATAGTACAGTAGGCTGGCTGGCTACATAGGCTATATACTACTGGGGGCTGACTACATACATGGGGTGGTTTTCTCAGTTTTTGTTGGTAAAATTAGATACCTCAGCTTGTACTCGAGTATATTGTTTTGTTTTGGGGCTCCACTTTTAGTTTTTCACAGGGCCCCAATATGTCTAAAACTGACCCTGTGAGTATGTATAGATGTCTGTGATAAACAGCTCATGAAGAGAAGAGGAGATTCTGCTCCCTAATTTTCTGTTACACAAAGGCAGCATGGAGGACACTATGCAGCATTAATAAACAGTATTGATGTGACAAAAGCCCTTCACTATTAGACAGGAAACCTATGGCTTGTAGTCATTTGTGAATCATTCAAGATTCACTACCCTAACCCTAGAGAAAGATCTGGAATAGTCTCTTTTATAAGCCAACACAACATAAAAAATGCTGTGTAAAATGTTTCAGTGTGTAGCTCCTGCAATATAGCATAATATGATATTGTACATTACGTGATAGAGAATGAATGAGAGGTGTGTGCTTGTAGAGAGATGAATCCTGGAGCCGAGACTTTGCCAATCATTGTCTTTCTTACCGTATCAGCTGCAGATTGAATTCCTGCACGCTCTAGTAAATGGTCTTGCGTGAGAATACAGAACAGTTATTGGCTCCGCTGCCTCTAGGCTGCCAGCACAAAATCAATCCATATGGCCATGTTTTCAGAGTGGTGATCATTTTGTTAAAACGTGTTGTGAAAAGACAGTTAATTACAAGAGGTAAAATAGGACTCCCGCTGCATGTTAGCAGTTTTTAGCTTTAACAGCTTTTATACTGGGCAGTTCCGCTGCAGGTTTTGCTAGGAATCATTCCTACTTTTGCTCACTAAGCCTAAAATTCTCAAGACTTATTTGTCCTTGTTCAATATTGGTTACATTGATCCCAGATAGTCCTTCAAGTGCCGCTATTCAGTGTCCTAGATACTTGATTGGGTTTTTCACATTTGGCGACTTTTACTTTATTGCTTAGTAGTTGCCTTCTTGTAGTGTTTGACCATTACATTTTTCATATTATTTTATACTCTTTTAATTTATTTTGATGGAGCATATACAGGCGGTCCCCTACTTAAGGACACCCGACTTACGGACAACCCATAGTTACAGACAGACCCCTCTGACCTCTGGTGAAGCTTTCTGAATGCTTTGCTATAGTCCCAGGCTGCATAATCAGCTGTAAAGTGTCTGTAATGAAGTTTTATTGATAATCCTTGGTCCCATTACAGCAAAAATTGTTTAAACTCCAATTGTCACTGGGGCCAAAAATTTTTTTGCCTGGATGTCCAATTATTAAATATACAGTTTCGACTTACATACAAATTCAACTTAAGAACAAACCTCCAGACCCTATCTTGTACGTAACCCGGGGACTGCCTGTATAGCAGATCCACATTTTGAATAGGACATCCTGTGATCTCACCCTGTGACAATTATGTCTGTGTAATGTGAAGGTTTATGAAATTTTTGTAAACGTCTCAAATTTCCATGTGTAAATGATGATACATATTATTATTTTTTACATTAATAATTTTATAGTTACAGTTATAGTTAAATTTGTAATTGAATCTTAGATGATGATAAAGCAATAACTATTTTGTGTCGTGAAAGGGGTATTTGCACCTGGGCATTCCTATTTAATTTAATTCATCTGCCTTATATATACATTTCTTCAATTGCATGTTATTAAAAAATGTGTGAAGATAATTTCCTATAAATGTAGTCATGCTGTCCCACAGAAACCAGATAGTCATCCTTGGATACGACTACCACTACGCACTTCCAGCAGTGGCCACTATTGAGGCCTGACTGCTCACCTAGATTCAGCTTTCATTACCACAGGTTGTCTGTGGGATATGCATTAACTTCCGGCCATTTCACATGCAAAATAATGTGTTGCTTTGTGCAATCACTTCAGCAGTGGTGGTCATATCCAGGGACAGCTGTCCTCCATTGCTAAGGTACCATATGGCTACATTTATGGAAAATTATCCTTACATCTTTAAAATCACATTCAATTAAGGAAATACATGGCACATTAAAGGGGTTGTCCACTTTCAGCAAATAATTGATATTGTTTGTGTAAGGAAAGGTTATACAATTTTCCAATATATTTTCTGTATCATTTATTCACCGTTTTCAAGATCTCTGCTTGCTTTGCTTCAATAGAAAGCTTCCCTATTTACTTCTAGTGGATATAATCTGTCCATGTGATGTGATGGAGGCGCACGAGTTGTTATTGTCACACATCTGCTATTAATCTCAGTGCTAATAACGGCTCCTGCACCTGCGTGTCCATCACATTAGCATGGACATATTCTATCCACTGGAAGTAAACAGAGAAGCTTTCTATAGCAGTAGAAATCGAGAAAACCATGAAAAATTGATACAGAAAGTATATTGGAAAATTATATAACTTTTCATTACACAAATAATATAAATTATTTACTGAAAGTGTCCAACCCCCTTAAATTTGAATGCTAAAATGAAAATACCCCCTTTAACCCCTTAAGGACGCAGCCATTTTACAGCTTAAGGCTCAGTCCCATTTTTTGGATTCTGACATGCGTCGCTTTATATGGTTATAACTTTTGAACACTGTTACTTATCAAAACGATTCTGAGATTGTTTTTTACCCACATGTTGTACTTCATTTTAGTGGTAAATTTTGGCTGATAAGTTTTGCGTTTATTTACAAAAAAAAAGAAAATATGATGAATTTTCTGAAAAATTTGCCATTTTTGAAATTTGAAATCATTACGTTTTCAGGCAGATAGATGTACCACCTAAATAAATTGCTGAATAACATTTCCCATTTGTCTACTTTACATTTTCACCATTTTTGAAATGTCTGGATAATTTATTTTGATGTCACGCGGCTTACAAATCGAATAGCGCTTTTCCGGATTTTCAGAATTGACTATTTTGGGGATAAATACAGTTTTGAATGAAAAATTACATATTTAGCATCAAAACCCCCCTATATAATCAACCCAATTTCAAATCTGCACCCCTCAAGCTATCAGAAACAGATTTTACGAAGATTGTTAACCCCTTGAGATCTTCATAGTAATTACATCAAAATGGAGGCGAAATTTAGAATAGTCAAATTGTGCCGGTTATACGTTCATTTAGCCCTAAAATTTACACATTTCCAAAAGATAAAAATACAAAACCCACCATACAATTTGTTCTACAATTTCTCCCGAGTACAGAGACCCCCCACATGTGGCTGTGACTTGTTTTATGGGCACACAGTGAGGCGCAGAAGGGAAGGAGCACCCTACAGCTGCCAGGATTTTACTTTCCTCATTGGCCTCTTTTGAAGGCTGTAAAATTTTCGCTTTTGCGTTATTGGGGCCATGTGATGCCATTTTTTTGCGGGATGAGATGCTTTTTCCAATGTTACCATTTTGGGGTTGGTATCACCTATTGTTGAAAATTTAGGAACTTCTTTTTGAGAGCAGGAGTAGAAAAGCATCAATTCTCTACTGGTTTTTTTACTTTTTTTTTTGTGGTGTTCACCGTATAGACTAATAATCATATTATCTTCATTCTATGGGTCGATACGATAACGGGGATACCAGACACTAATATATTTTCTTGCGTTTTACTAAATTTGTAAAATAAAACCCTATTGTGGGGAAAAATCTATCATTTTTGTATTGCCATCTTCCAAGTGGCATAACTTTGTTACGTTTTTGGCTACGGAGCTGGTTGATGGCTTGTTTTTTGCGGGACACGTTGTACTTTACACCAGTATCATTCTAGAGTACATATGTTTTTTTGATCACTTTTTATAGCTTTTTTTGTGGGATTGAATAGGTAAAAATCATAATTTTTGGAGGGTTTATAACAGTTTTCTTTTACGGCGTTCATCGTGCGGGTTCAATAATTATTTATTTTTATTCTACGGGTTGTTACGGACGCGGTGATACTATATATGTGGGGTTTGTGTTATGATTTAGACTTTTTTTCAGTTATATGTTTCTTTATATGTTTTGGGGCTTTTGGGCATTTTTGGTGATTTATTACTTTATTTTTTTATTGAATAATTTTTTTTTTTTACTTTTTCACTTTTTCCACCATGGGAAATGAACAAGCAATAATCTGATTGCTTGTTCATAATAATACCCTGCAATACTTATGTATTGCAGGGCATTATCAGTGTCAGCCTATGCACTTGCATAGGGTGGCACTCTGCCAGTAAGATGACGTCATAGACGCCATCTTACCGGCAGTTCCTGCAGGTAACACTGGGGTCCAGATCGGACCCCAGTGATACCGTAGCAATGATCGGTGCCCCCCGAAAATGATTCGGGGGGGCCGATCGTGGGGGAAAGACCCCCCAGATGCATGTTAGATGCCGCGGTCGCGATGACCGCGGCATTTAACGGGTTAATCACCCGCGATCAGAGACAACTCCGATCGCGGGTGTTACACTGGGGTGCCGGCTATCAGTCACAGCCGGCACCCCATGTTTCCCGATGTCGGTTCGGCTCAAATCTTGAGCTGAACCGGCATCGGCTCAGCGTCCGATATATCGGACGCTGAGCGTTAAGTCACTGAGCTCAGCGTCCGATATATCGGACGCTGAGCGTTAAGAGGTTAATCATCAAATCTACTGTTTCTCCTTAGTGTCTTGTTACGATTTAGACCATTTGCATTTTCAGGGCCACAAGCAATATGAGTGGGTGCCCTGCTCTCAGATAGGGCTATGAAATGACAGGTCCACGTTAATAAAAGCTCTTACATATTTTTTCCTTGCCATCTTGTAGTCGTTCTACATAGCTACACAGGGACAGTGAATGATAAGTATTTCATGATTGAGTCAATTAATGCAGAAGAAAAGCTAACAATTATGGTCCTACTTTCCAAAAGTTGAGGATATTGTTTGCTGTATATGAACACTGCACAACATTCTCTTGTACCTGGGTTCATAGTGAATCCTCTTTGTGCTACATGTCTTTTATACTGTAGAAACTTCTGGTCAGTAGAAAGAATCCAGCGCCAAACAACACATGAATCTCAGGGTCACACAGTTGATGTGTGAATGAAATTTGAGCAATTTGATGGGCCTGTCACAAGCTTTACCTGGTCCTCTTGTCAAAGGCACAGCAGCTGTGACAGGCTTTCCCTCACTCGGCCGTTTTTAAGCAGCGTTCATGCCACTTTATATTTATCCCTCGTTGCACCAGAGAAATTCAGCGCTGCCCATCAGTGATTCCCAGTGACACCAGTGTATGAGGGCCTTGCAAGTTGACAGTGTAAAAAGAAGGCACGTTGTCAGCTCACGGGTGCAGAGATGGACAAACTTTGAGCTAGACCAACTTTCAAGACTATTGGCCAAAAGTGTGGCTGTAGCCTCATATTCTATAGTGTATAAAATCCATCAGAGCAGCTAACCTCTACAAACTTGAAAGCAAACTAAAACATAAAGCAGTGTACAGAGAGAAAATACACTGGACATTCCTGCCTTAAAGGGAACCTGTCACCAGGGACCTCATTTTCACTAAAGACAGGTTACAAAACTCCATTACAGCTGCAGTGCAAATCTGCCTTTCTGCTTTCTTTAAGCATATGCATTACAATATAATTGTGCGTTATAACTTACCTTGCACTTTGACAGAATCCTCTGTGTAGTCCCAGGGGTTAGGCTTTGGTTTGGATGCATTTCAAAAAACAACATGTGACTTGTCTGTGCTGCAAACTCCTCAGCTCTCAGCCCCCACCTTTCTGCTCCTGTACAACTTCTCCCTCTTCCACTGATGTCATCTTACCAGGATGTGAGCTCTGTGAAGGAGCAGGAGGGAGGATATGAACATGAGTACAAAGGTGGGGGCTGCCAGCTGAGGAGTAAGCAGCAAAGACAAGTCACATGTTTTTTTTTTAAATGCATCCAAACCAAAGCCCAACCTCTGGAACTACACAGAAGATTCTGTGAGGGTGTAAGATAAGTTATAACACACAATTATATTGTAATGCAAAGTCTTAGAGAAAGCAGAAAGGCATATATTTGAAATGCAGGTGTAATGGGCTTCTGTAACCTGTTGTTAGTGTAAATGAGGTCCCTGGTGACAGCTTCCCTTTAATCCAGTTTTCCTGATCACTCTAGCAGTTATAAGATAAGTGCAGACATTCCTTCCCCCCTGATCTGTAGGGGAAAGCTACACTATTGAGCACAAGCAAAAAGTGTATCCACATTCATCCAAACTAAAAGCCTACATCCTTACATCAGGAATAGAACATTGTTAGTACATTCCATAATTTCCGCAAATTCCGAGGAAAAAAATATTCTGCACTTACTGCAGTGAACTAATTGTAACAATGTATTATTTATTTTTGGAGTCATTTCATTTTATTCCTACCCGAACACGAAAATGGTTTCCAACTCCGACTCCACAGCCCTGCTGCAATCATTTGTCTAACGTGTTTCAGTTTTTTCTGGTCCTTGTAGGATGTACAAGGTTTCTGCAGTTTCTGATGTTTCCAACAGTCTTTGCAGAATTTTTAAATCTTTGTTGTAGGAAAAGGGTTAAAGCATTCAACTTTCTTGGCCTGAATTTCTAAATATAGTTCATGGTAGGCAGAGAGCGTAGGAGGCATCACAATCAGTGACTCACACGGCAGCAGTTGCCTGAAAGTCTCCTACAGAGCATACAATAATTCAGAGGCAAAACACTGGCAAAGCTTAAATGATGTATTAGTGCTGGGTGCGTGTACCAGCGAGCTGCACGTAAAATTCTCCAACGTCTGAACTCTCTGCGTAACCCATAGATGCATTTAAACCATGTATGAAGTAAGCTAGTGGTCTTTGTAGTACAGTTGTCTTGCATGTGTCAGTGAGTGACATATATAGCAGTAGGCTTTCTTGAAGACTGATTAAGCAGATGCTGTTACCTGAGAATCACTACATCTGCTTCATAATGTCTACATTTTTACATTTAGAGCACATATTGCAGCACTTAATGCCCTTTATCTGATGAAACAAAGATAAAAGCTGGCCTGACAAGTGCACTGCATTTGTTACTCTGTGGATTATGATGTCTGTCAGACAGGCAGAGTAATGTAAGTTATGTTAATTAAATGGGAAAAAGTTTCCAGAATGAAAGTCAAAGACAGGATTTTTTTTTAACAAATTCAGGAATATTGCATTGGTGAAAAAGCTCTAATGGCTGGCTATAGACTGTCACAGACATTGCTGAATGGGAGCAACTCACCATAAGTGGTCTGACGTCTGTTTACTATGCACGGACATCCCATGTGTTTTTGGAACGTTTGGGCTCATCTATACTGTCATAATGCTGCCATAATATGCTTCCATGCATTAGGTGATTTCATTCTCTCCTTGGCACCATTCTTGTCATCCACAATAAGTAGAATTATGATGACTTTAATGGGAAGATTTGTACTTCTTCCATTTTGGATCAATCCCAGGTTTGTCTTACAGTTACTGATGCAAAATACTGTCAGTGTGACCATAGCTTCAGATTGTATCTTACACAATCCTGATATGATCTGAATGATGAGATTCTTATCTTTAATATGACACCAATAGCATATTTCTAAGTACTATAGAACCTAAGATAGGAGAAACTAAAATGTTACTCCCCATTTAGCCTCTTCTCGAGTAAATATGACTTAATTTATTCTTCATTTTTACAGAAATTTGGAGGAAAACAAGCCCAATGCTATAACAACCTAACTGAGGGGACTAGTAGTTTAATGGTGTAAAATCAGGTTGGTGTGGGCTTGTTACTTTGTGTCTTGATAGATCCCAATGCAACATTATCTTAGTTAGGAAGAATGAATTCCAGCACTAAAATCAGATTTGTTTTGGGTTTGTTGCTTTGCGTTTTTATAGATACCAATAGAACTTTATCTACGTTAGGAAGTATGAGTCCCAGAACTAGTGCAGGGGCAATCCCTACCATTTGCAACTTGTTGTATTGTGAAATGGGTGTTACATTACATGGAGAGTCCTTTCTAAGGCAGAGTAGTTATGTTGTATTATTACATGACAAGGACAATAACATGAATGTAAATTAGGTGGGATGGGATGGAATAAGGTGCTAGCAATGTGCACGTGGTGAGTGCCGGAGCTGATTTGTCTCCTCTGTGCAGCACTCTTGGCTAGCGCTGCAGGTTGTCTTCATAATGGGCCTGCCGCACAAGTGCTGTTATCTCCAGCATGCAGGCTCCTTCATGGGAAGGTGTTCATCACATATTCCTTGTTCCTTTCACTGTCCTATTCTCTGCATGTCCTGGGCCATCAGTTAATGCCTCTTATATTATGAGACATGACAAAGGCTGGACAGAGCAGGCCAGAATTACTTACAATGTTATTTAGTGTTACACACACACTTGACAATATAATTATACTCTTTGCCACTGAAATGTTTCTTGGGCTGTTGAAGTTATAAGGGAAAACATTGTTTATTTCTTGTAAGAAGACAATTCTATGGGTCTTTATGGTTACATGCTTTGTACACTTAATGATGGTTTGGATCGGTCTGGTTATTTTACCTACATGAGACAGTATAAAGTTATCATCTATTTGTCTGACTGTGAAATTATAAAGTGCATGTATATTGGGACTGACATCCATCAAAAGGGTGAATGAGTTATCAGACCCATTTATTTAAAGACAACCTGTCAGGTCGATCCTGGGCCCTACGGGTGTGACCACACGTTCAATTTAAGATGCACTCCAAACCAAGAATGGAGTAAAAGGAGGAAGAGGAGTAGTACCTTTCAATTATTTGTCTCACCCATTATGATCCACACCTGCTTTTGGCTTCAAAAACTGCATCTGAAAACCGAATGTGTGGATGCACCCTAAACCAACCACAGGTCCCAAATCGAACTTTTTTGGAAGTCTGTAGAAGGAGAAAAACAAGAAAATTTACTTTTATACTTACCTACATATGAATCTGTAGTATCCCGGCTTCATAGCAAACGCGGCGTACCTACAACGCTTGAGGTGGGAGCACAGATGAAATATGGCTGGCTTCACTAGCCGAAATGTGCAGGCACTGAGGGACGAGGTGAGTATAGCTTTTTTTCTGAAGGCTTAAAGATCATACTGGGCAATTTGGGACACTAAACCACTGGTCCATAGGGACCTCTGGGTGGTTTAGTGTCCCAAATCACTGTAAAATTCCCTATAATATAAGTGAAACTGCACCTGTCCAACGTGGTGCTAAATATTTTAATTCTACATAGGCTTAATAAATGCCTGGCGTGGTTCCCCAAATCTACTGTCAATTTTTGTAGGAAAGATAATAACACCAAATGCTTCCTGGAATCCATTGGAATCCAAACAGACTTAGGAAGTGGAACTTTCAGTTTGTCTTTATGGGAAACATATACTCATGGTCACCCAGATGGATCCATCTGAAGACCAAAACTGTGGGTCGACAGCTATCTTACAAAGTACCATCCACAGGGTGCTTGTATTATAATTACAGGGGCCCCTACTTGAGAACACCTGACTTACATTCCACCCCTAGTTTCAACCGGACCTCTGGATTTTGGTAATTTGCTAGGTACTTTAGTCCTAGGCTACAATGAACATCTATAACAGTTATCAAATGTGTGCAATTAAGATTTATTGTTAATCCTGGTTCTTATGACAATCCAACATTTTTAAAATCAGATTGTCTTAGAGACCAAAACATTTTTGGCTGGGGTTATAATAATAAAGTATACAGTTCCGACTTACATACAAACTCAACTAAAGAACAAACCTACAGAACCTATCTTGTATGTAACCCGGGTACTGCCTGATAATATCACATAGTAATTCCCATTGTTATGATTAAATACCCTTATTTCAGAATATTCTATTTTACACATAATTTCCAGGGTGCAGAAAGAAAGATTAAAGACATCAATGTCTATAGAGCCTCTCTTTGCAGATATGCACTTAAACGTATTAATGCATTTATAATGTTTCTACTGCATAGTATTCTTTAGATAAATTGTGCTATACAGTGATATATACTAATTGCCTTGAATACCATTCATTGCTCAGATTGCATCATGCGGTGCCCACATGAATGAAGTTATTAGATATCTTTGAAAGGCAATGGTCAAAATAATGGCACAAAATAGTTGGTGGGGCAAATAATGGTTGTAACTATTTACCTGTACATCAGAAAAATTTGCCAAACATTGTTAAAATAATTAGTGCATATGATGTACATTTTGTCCCCACATGGTGATTTTTTCTAAAAAACAAATAATATAATAGAACCACCCATAAAGCCAACCACCTTGCATCATTGTATACATAGAAATTCTACTGTACTTTTATATTTTCTTACATTATATGTGGCCATTAGGAATAATCATGATCTATATGTACCTTTTTCAGTATGAAGATGTCTGTATTCATGTGGTGTGGATTTATCTCTGTAATATAACCACATAAATTAGACATATTTTTAGCGTTGGAGCTCTCAAAGGAACAGTCAAGCTTGCGTATTTAATCTGGAGTCAAGTAGAAAAGCTTTCGGGATTTGAACCGGATTCAAGCTGCATGCTCCACTGGCCCGTCCTTTTGGTACAGATTAAGGGAGACTGTGGAGGGCTGTGACATTATCAAGTGCTGCCTTCTGTCCCAGGGATAGTTAGCTCTGCTCGACTCCTCGGCCTTGACTGCGTGTCTTCTCCTTTCCTGCTGTGTTGGAGAATGAAGAGCCGAGGATCATACATCAGACTCTTGTATTGTGGAAGAAATGTAAACAGATAAACGCAAGAAAATTGACCATCTTCATGATTCGTAGCCATCATTATTGCCATATTTAGCGAGGGAAGAACATATAAGTGATTCACGGCTTGTACAGCATATCTAGGTCTTCATATTGCATAAAACATACACTTTCTTGTACATTTGACTCTTATATTATGCCTACAGCTAGAGGAGGTTGAAGTTCTTGTTGTACTTGAGCCATTTAACATTGGAATGGCAAAAGCTTTTGTGCAACATATTTTAGAGGAAACCATACATATCAAAATGGTCTTACAGTCAACAACTTGTTCTTCCCCAACATATACAGTACATATAGGCTCAGATGATGGCGTAAATGAGAGTGCTACACCATCTGATGATGGCTTATTTCTTCTAAAAACATGATGATATAAAACAAGCCTTCTCCTTCCTCCTCCTCCTTCCTTAAACATGTTTGGCGTTGTGGCCTAGAAGCTTTGAGGTACTTTATTCCTCATGGCCGTTGTGTAATGCGGGGTGCTAGATATCGGTGGCAATTAGTTTGTAAACGCTACACTTGTAATAATAGTAAAATATTTCAGATGCACACAGCTCTGTAGGTCAACCTGCATCTCATTCATATTGCACATTTCTTTGCTTCATCTCCCTAAGCTAAGCTATGTTGTGTTGCTGGCTGATTTGCATGTCACCCTGTGAATGTGCTGATTGAGATTCTAGTGGTGTGCACAAGGTTAGGCTGTACGGTACTGCGGCAATCATTCACCTTACGTCTTGTGTTCTCTGTTTTTTTGTGTTTTGAAATGAATATACTTTTACATTTGTTACAATACAACAGCACATAAGGCTAAACATTAGTAACGCTAATGATCCTTTCTTATCTCTGCAGCTGATCAGCGGTGGATCTATTGTAAGTGCTGAGGCAGCATGGGATCACGTCACCATGGCCAACCGGGAGTTGGCATTTAAAGCTGGAGACGTCATCAAGGTCTTGGATGCTTCCAATAAGGATTGGTGGTGGGGTCAGATAGATGACGAGGAAGGATGGTTTCCAGCCAGCTTTGTGAGGGTGAGTAACTCCAGAAACTATCAATTATTTCCACAACATGTCTATAATACTGGTCTGAGAAACTTGTGAACCACAGTAATGATAACATTCCTATTAACACATTTATCAGCCTGCATATCAGCATCACCTCCTCCAGCATTAATCATCTTAACTATAATGACATCATTTAATAGCCTCAAACCCAACAGCTGTTTCTAGTTCTGAATTGCATCAGTGAGCACTAAATTATGTGGTGCGGTAAAAAACAACAAACATAGTGAACTAAAAAGTTGTATCTAACCTGTACTGAAACTGGCATTCTTATCATGATTACTGAGGATTCACGACTTCCACTAAGATCACAGCATCCATTAGACATTGTTTCATAAAGTTAGCCCTCTTTAGAGGCTAGAATATATAAGGCAGCAAGGGAGCAGTCACTCCTTTTAGCTGATGGGTTAGAAGTCGGAAATAGGAAAGTTTAAGGATCAAAGCAACCTTTACAGACATCGGCACTGCCAACAGTGTGTCACCGATAACCCTCTATATAAAAACAGAGATAATGATCTGACACTGTGATTAATCTGGAGCACCAGAGAAATGTCTAGTTTTATTCTGCACTGGTCTAAAGACCGGCACATAAATACATCTCCACCATTGGTGTTAGGAATAACACAATCGATGACGAGTTTTCCCTCACAATCTATAATTCTCATTTGTCTCCAAGTAAGTAAATGGAGAGACAGCTGCCTTGATATCTCCCCTAAACTTAATACGGAAAGTAGAGGAAAATCGAAACCCATATTTCACTTACTCAGAAACACTGGCAAGATAATATACAATGTTTAGGGAAGTAGTGTCATGTATGGATATGAATACATCAAGACTTCCTAACTCTGTCTATGTGATCGCCCTCTCCTCTCACCACTGCTCATTCTTTCTCCCTTCTCCATAGGCTTCTGTGGTAAGTTGTAATATGACCCCTCTTTAACCTTGTTCATGCAACACACATTCAGTATAGATTTGAGAGTCAATGTCAGTTTAGAAAGGAGGAGGAGGATGGAAAGAGCAAGTTACTTGGAGAAAGATTTTTTTTTTTACTCTTGTAAGATTGCTTTGTGCCCTCTTAAAAGATCTACTGGTAATACCTTGGTCTCATATACCATAAGAAACCTCATGAGGTCCTGTGGAGTCAAAGCCCCTCCATGGGTCAGAGGTAGTCTGTGGCATCAGCAGTTCAAGAAAATATTACATAGTTAATACGGTTGAAAAAAGACATTTGTCAGCAAGTTCAGGCAATATTGAATATTAGTGGTTGTTATTAATATTATGGGTTATAGCTGATTAATGTGATATATATGTTGTATGTATATATATACTGAAGCGTGACTGTAAGATGTGCTAATAATATACCTGACTAACCCACAGTGACACTGATTAATATTCTTACCAGCATATACATCTTTCTCTGTGTGATGATTTATTGCACTGCTGTCTCTAAAATACATGAGTGATAAAGAGTGAGCCCGAGCCCGGGGATTTCAGAAACACAACACTACAGATGGCTCTGGAAGTTCTGCAGAAGTAAAAGCATCTCTCTGCTCACATATCTATGTCTCCACTATCGGTGGCAGCCGTGACCTGGTTAAGTTTCTGTTTTGCCAAATCCACAAAGAAAAGGATTCTATTTTTGGAAAATATCTAGGGATTCAAACAAGGATTTCCATATTTATTTTTGTTTCCCTGTCAAGATATCATATCGGCAGCGTACGCTTCATTAGTGAATGGTTACATCTCTGTCCAATTAAAAGAGCAGATTAGTAGACGCAATAGACATAAATCAGGCAGAGCCATCTAACAAATTTAGATTAAGTAATCTGGAGGAATGCAGTATATGATATATAAATATAGCTTTTTATACCCTTAAAAATACAACACCATACACCTCAAAGAACAACCCCAGAATTAATATGCACTGTGTACACGTCAGGGCAGTTTTATCAGGGCTTGTACACCGAAAATCTGGTCTACAAGCCCTGAAATAGACACAATTCCTGGTGCACTTTTGCACCTATTTCCCCTCCTACACCACCTCCTTGTTAAGTGGGCGTGAAGGGGCAGCACGCCCCGGTGGCTGAGTGGCCCAGCCCAGGGTGCTCCTGCCCCACACATGCGCACTAGCTGAGGTGCAGACTATGTTACAGTTCTATGACCGGCAGGACATAGAGTAGAACTGCCCCACCAGCATAGCACATCCACCTGCTGGATTTATCAGGAGGGTCCCTGAAAATTACTTGTCTTTTCTACACTTTATGCATAAATCTATAGTAAAACTTTTTAGAACGTGTTTCTACAGTTATGTACAGAAAAATAATTGGGGATAACGACCATGTGCATTCACTCCAATAGCAACCAAAAATGCTTATAAAAGCCTTTAACAATGTTATCATTGTGATTGTATTCACAAACACTTATGCCATAGGTCAGGGGGGGGCGAACCTATGGCACGGGTGCCAGTGGCGGCACTCAGAGCCCTTTCTGTGTACACTTGGGCCATCGCCCCAGCACACCAGACAGGACACAAAGAATCTTCCTGCAGTTCTAAGCCACTTAAAAGATGCTGCTTTCAGTCATATTTTGTCATACTTACTTCTCTACTTAGAACTGTAGGAAGAGGGAGAATGAGTAAATAGGGCTGAATTATCTTTGGAGGACCTCTTGCTGGCCCCACGATTCTCTGTGTACAAAGGGATAGGGGTAATGATGCAAATTGTCCATCTTTTTACTATGTTGCTGTCCTCCGGAGGCCAATCTGATTGAAAGTTGTTGAAGAACAGGGAGCAATAAGTTACTGCTTTAATCTTTGGTTAGTACCTCTCGATAAATAAGGGGAGTTTGGGCAGTTTGGGAACTAGGTCGCTAAAAGGTTCGCCACCACTGCCATAGGTGGTGGTAAAAGCATAGCAAACTTCATTTCTCTATCCTAACATTGAATGTTATATAATTATTCCCATCTTAGTCTTTGTAGCTGACATGAGAATAAACTTATCTCCACCTCCTGAAGGTTATCAGGAGTTATAGGAACAGATGGGTGCGGCTCATCCATGCTTGTATGTTTCCATATCTCCCCTTGTAATAAATAAGAGTTACAGAAACTGTAGCAGAGAGACCTTTGCTGTTGTCATAACTTCAGGAGTTACAGAAACAGCATAGCCCACTGTAACACAGTGGGGCACATTAACTTACCCGTTCCAGTCGCGATCCCCGAGGTGTGTTGACCGACGAGGATGAAGTCCGGCGCGATTCACTAAGATTGTGCGCCTGAGATCCTGTATGTGTCGCTTCTCCGATGAGGTCCGCTGGAGTTCACCTTCTTCTTCCCGGTGTATGTGAGTGCATGGCTTGCGACACAATTATCATTGTATCATAGTATATAAGGCTGGAAAAAGACGCAAGTCCAACAAGTCCAACCTTTAAGAATTAAATAAATGTTTTATCCTCATAACCCGTGATATTTTTGCTCTCCAGAAAGGCATCCAGGCCTCTCTTGAACATGTACATAGAGTCCGCCATAACAACCTCCTGCGGCAGAGAGTTCCATAGTCTCACTGCACGTACAGTAAAGAACCTTTGTCTATGTTGATGGTAAAATCGCCTCTCCTCTAGGCATAGACGATGCCCCCTTGTCCTGGTCACAGGCCTAGGTATAAAAAGATCCTTGGAGAGATCCTTGTACTGTCCGTTCAGGTATTTGTACATTGTAATGAGGTCTCCCCTCAGTCGTCTTTTTTCTAAACTGAATAATCCCAAATTTTGTAATCTGTCAGTGTATTCTAATCCCTCCACTCCCCTAATAATCCTGGTTTCTCTCCTCTGCACCCGTTCCAGCTCTACTATATCCATTTTATACACTGGTGCCCAAAACTGTACATAATCTGACCAGGGATTTGTATAAGGGCAAAACTATGGGGGATATTTATCATACGCTGGCGCTCGTGCGCCAGCGTATGGTAGCCCCGCCGCTGCAAATTCGCAGCCCGATACATGAAGAGGCTTCTGCCTCTTGATGTATCGGGCTGCCAGTTGCGCAGCGTTTTTCCTACGCCAGGCAGGGCCTGGCGTAGAAAAGGACGCAACCGGCGACTTTTCACGTATGAAAAGTCGCCGGCAGCAGCGAGTGCGCAGGCGCGGGGACAGTAACGCCCCGCGCCGGCCCACTCCAGTCCGGCCGCGCCCCCCGCTAGGCCTGCCGCGCCCCCCCTTCACGCCCCTTCACGCCCCACTGGCGTGAAGGTGGCGGATTGTGAAAAATAATCGCAAAAGCTAGCAATAAGCTAGCATTTGCGATTATTTCAGGGCCTCTGCGCCACTGGCGGTGCGCAGAGGTCCTGATAAATATCCCTCTATGTCTTTATCATGAGAATCTATTCCTCTCTTGATGCTTCCCATAATTATTTGCTTTAGCAGCAGCCGCCTGGCTCTGGTCACTTAAATTAAGTTTACCATCCACCAATACCCCCAAGTCCTTTTCAGCTCCAGTTTTACTAAGTAATTGACCGTTTAGAACATAATTATACTTTTTGTTTCCATGGCCCAAGTGCATAACTTTACATTTATCTACATTAAACCTCATCAACCATTTCTCTGCCCACTCCTCAAGCTTCCACAAATCCCTCTGTAATGCTAAACTATCAACCTCAGTATTTATTACTTTACACAGCTTAGTATCATCTGCAAATATTGAACCTTGATTGTGTAAACCCACTACAAGGTCATTAATAAAAATATTAAAAAGAAGTGGCCCCAATACTGACCCCTGTGGCACTCCACTGGTAACATCAACCCAATCTGAGAATGTGCCATTAATGACCACCCTCTGTTTTCTATCACTAAGCCAATTACTTACCCAAATACACAGATTTTCTCCTATTCCCAGCAGTCACATTTTATATACCAACCTTTTATGTGGCACGGTGTCAAATGCCTTTGAAAAGTCCAGATATACAACATCCACAGCATCCCCCAGATCCAGTCTTGAACTTACCTCCTTGTAGAAACCAATCAGATTAGTTTGTCAGGACCGATCTCTCATAAACCCATGCTGACGCTGGGTTATAAGGTTGTACACAGTGAGATACTCCAGGATAGCATCTCTAACAAACCCCTCAAATATTTTCCCCACCACAGCAGTTAGACTCACGGGTCTGTAGTTTCCAGGATCGCTATTTGATCCTTTTTTGTATATTGGTACCACATTTGCTATGCGCCAGTCCTGTGGAACATAACCAGTCCTCAGTGAATCTTCAAATATTAAAAATAACGGTCTGTCTATCACCGTACATAATTCATAAACCTGGGGGTGTATGCCATCTGGCCCCGGTGATTTATTTATCTTAGTGGTTGCGAGGCGGTGCCGTACCTCTTCCTGGGTTAAACTGTTGACATTCCAAAAAGAATTTACATTATTCCTCATTGTGTCTTCCACCAGGGGATTTTCCTGGGTAAAGACAGTTGAGAAGGCGACATTCAGTAGATTGGCCCTTTCCTCATCTCCTTCTACCATGACCCCCATGTTATTTCTAAGGGGACCCACACTCTCTGTTTTTAGTTTCTTATAATTTATATACTTGAAAAATAATTTGGGGTTATTTTTGTTCTCCCTGGCAATATTTCTCTCAGTCTCTATTTTTGCGGCCTTTATCTGCTTTTTACATGATTTATTTTTCTCTCTATAATCCTGTAATGCCTCATCGCTACCTTCATGTTTAAGCACCTTAAACGCCTTATCTTTCTCGCTTATTGCTTTCCTTACAAGACTAGTTAGCCACATAGGCTTTTTCTTGTTCCTTTTATACTTTTTCCCATAAGGTATGTGTTTCTCACAGTACTTTTTCAGTATATGCGAGAAAAAGTCCCATTTTTGGGGGGGGGGTTTGTCTTTGAGAACATTATCCCAGTCTATTCCTTTAAGGTCTTCCCTTAGTTGCTGAAAATTTGCCCTCCTGAAGTTTAGAGTGCTGGTTGACCCTTCACTAACGCTCTTAGTAAAGTGTAATACAAAATCAATGATATTATGATCACTATTCCCCAGGTTCCCCCCAACCTGTAGTTTTGATACCCTAAATTCGAATTTTAAATCCCGCGATTAGTCCAAATCAGTCAGGTTGTCCTATGGCCACAGCCCCCGATTTGTGTCGCATAAAAGTCGGCGCGATTGAGCCAAAATCCGATCGCGTGCCCTAAAAACCCCTGTTAAATGTGCCGCAAATCGGAAATAGTCGGGAAAACAGATGGAAAATCCTTGTGCGGACCCTTAGTAAATGTGCCCCAGTGTTTCTGTAACTGCTATTTACTGCTAGGGGAGATATGGAAACAGTGTTATGAGTTATGCTCCGCTGTCTCTGTAACACTGTTGGCTGAGCCTGGTTTGGAAAAGATGAAAATTTCCATTTAACTAATGTGCCAGACAACTCTTACATGGATTGTAATCCATGAACACTCTACAACACCAATAAATATCAATATTAACTCCTCCCCCTATACCAAAAAGGAAGATAGATACTAAATCAGTCTGTGAAATAGGGATCATATGTCAGCCACCTCTTCTGGCCTGAGTGGAGACCAAGTTTCGCTGGCTCCCAGTAGGACTATGCTACTTTTGTTAAAGAGGACCTTTCACTACCTCACTTATATGTAGATTAGCATAGCATTCTCTAGGGGCTGCTACACAGATTCACGGGCACTTAGAATTTTCCTTCTAGTCCCCACAGTTCCCAGTATCTGAACATTGTAATCAGTGTTTGGTCAGAGAGGAGGAGCTGGGGGTGGTGCTGGGGGCGTGTGTTATGCTAAACTTCTCTCATACTGTCAGTAATGAGCTGTCATTTCTCTATGTGCGTCTAAAGGCCATGTTCACACATATTCTAATATTCTGTTGACATTGCGTTTACACAACGTTTACAAAAATGCAATGTTACACGCATTGGTAAACACTAGAGATGAGCGAGCACTAAAATGCTCGGGTGCTCGTTATTCGAGACAAACTTTTCCCGATGCTCGAGTGCTCGTCTCGAATAACGGGCCCCATTGAAGTCAATGGGAGACTCGAGCATTTTTCAAGGGGACAAAGGCTCTGCACAGGGAAGCTTGGCCAAACACCTGGGAACCTCAGAAAAGGATGGAAACGCCACGGAAATGGACAGGAAACAGCAGGGGCAGCATGCATGGATGCCTCTGAGGCTGCTTAATCGCACCATTATGCCAAAATTATGGGCAACAGCATGGCCATGACAGAGTGACCGAATGAGGCTAGATAGCATCTAAAACATCCAATAATTGACCCTGACACTATAGGGGACGGCATGCAGAGGCAGCGGCAGCAGCGGCAGGCTAGAGAGTGGCATGGCGACATACCCTAAATGGACTGAGGCTTCAAACCAATGGGTGGCAGAGAGGAACCAAAGGAGATGAGCAAGAAGCGCTGAAATGATTTCCTATGTCAACAAAAGGTTGACGGTATATTTAGTCGATAAAACAGCATGGTGGCGACATAGTGACCAAGTTCCATAACGTATCTGGTGAAACACCCGAAAAAAAGGGGACGACATGTGGAGGCAGCCATGGAGACGACTTCCATGATTAAGAGTGACAGTACGGGGCATCCATATTGCGCTGATATGATTGCAACTTCAGGTCTCCAGCATGGCGGCGACAGATGGGCCGAGTTCCACTATGTATCTGGTGAAACACCTAAAAATTCTGCCTGACACAGCTCGTTTGATAAGGGGGTGATGTATGGAGGCAGTGAAGTAGTAGTAGATTAAAGGTGCTGCAGTTAAAACTATGTTAGTTGGATCTTGGGATGGAGCTGGCACTCCGCTGCCAGGCGAGCTTTCGCCTATCCAAGCCCCTGTCTCTCGGCTACTCCCCAAACAGCACTTCTAAGAACCTTTTGTATAAGATCAAGTGTAGTAATGTTCTTATAAGTTTGGGTTATGGCGGGTGAGGGGAATGTAAACAGATGCGCAAGAAGCGCTGAAATAATATCGGTAAATGATAAAAGTTTGCCAGTATATTTTGTGGATATCACAGCAGGGTGGCGACAAAGTTAACAAGTTTGATGTGGAAGCCATGAAAACAACCCAAAATTCTGCCTGACACAGCTCGTTTGCTAAGGGGACGATGTATAGAGGCAGCTATATGGACGACTTTTGGAGGCAGCTATGGCGATGACGTGTGGAGGTAGCAATGGAGACAATTTAATTTGGATAGTGCCTGTATGTGGCAGTCCAAAAAAGTTTTCAAACCAGAGGAGCAGGTAGGTGGTCCTCCAGAAAAATTAAATAGATTGAGTGCCTGTATGTGGCAGTCCCAAAAATTGTTTAAAACAGAGGACCGGGTAGGTGGCCCTCCAAAAATATTAAATACATAGAGTACTATAGCTAGAGCCAGTTGGCCCTGGCAAAAAATAGCCAGTTTCCTCTGCTTTAGTGTACAAAGAGGAGGAGAAGGAGGAAAATGAGGAGGAGGCGTGCATAAATTATTCAGGTTAAGCTTCCTTCACCTGGTGGAGAATGGAAATCCTGAGAAATCCAGGCTTTATTCATCTTGATAAGTGTCAGCCTGTCAGCGCTGTCAGTCGACAGGCGTGTACGCTTATCGGTGATGATGCCACCAGCTGCACTGAAAACCCGCTCGGACAAAACACTAGCGGCACGGCAGGCAAGAACCTCCAAGGCGTACAGCGCCAGTTCGTGCCACATGTCCAGCTTTGAAACCCAGTAGTTGTAGGGAGCTGTGTGATCATTTAGGACGATGGTATGGTCAGCTAAATACTCCTTCACCATCTTTCTGTAAAGATCAGCCCTACTCTGTAGAGACTGGGGACAGGTGACAGTGTCTTGCTGGGGTGACATAAAACTAGCAAAGGCCTTGTAAAGCGTACCCCTGCCAGTGCTGGACAAGCTGCCTGCTCGCCTACTCTCCCTCGCTACTTGTCCCGCAGAAGTACGCCCTCTGCCGCTAGCGCTGTCAGAAGGGAAATACTGTTTCAGCTTGTGCACCAGGGCCTGCTGGTATTCATGCATTCTCACACTCCTTTCCTCTCCAGGGATGAGAGTGGAAAGATTTTGCTTGTACCGTGGGTCCAGGAGAGTGAATACCCAGTAATCGGTGCTGGAATAAATTCTTTGAACTCGAGGGTCACGGGATAGACAGCTTAGCATGAAATCTGCCATATGCGCCAGAGTCCCAACGCACAAGAATTCACTCCCCTCACTGGCCTGACTGTCCATTTTCTACTCCAACTCCTCCAACTCCTCTTCTTCTGCCCATACACGCTAAACAGTGAGGGACTGAACAATGGTCCCCTCTTCTGTCTCGCCAACATTCTCCTCCTCTTCCTCCTCATCCTCCTCCACCTCTTCCGATATGCGCTGAGAAACAGACCTGCGGGTGCTTTGGCTATCAACAAGGGAATCTTCTTCCCCCATCTCTTGTGACGAGCGCAAAGCTTCCGACTTCATGCTGACCAGAGAGTTTTTCAACAGGCAAAGCAGCGGGATGGTGAGGCTGATGATGGCGGCATCGCCACTGACCATCTGTGTTGACTCCTCAAAGTTACTCAGCACCTGACAGATATCAGACATCCACGTCCACTCCTCATTGTAGACTTGAGGAAGCTGACTGACCTGACTACCAGTTCTGGTGGAAGTTGACATCTGGCAGTCTACAAACTCTGGATAACATGGTTAATGTTGAATTCCACCTCGTGGGCACGTCGCACAACAGTCGGTGAGCGGGCAGTTGGAGGCGGCGCTGCGCTGCCCTGAGAGTGGCAGCATCTTTGCTGGACTTCCTGAAATGCGCACAGATGTGGCGCACCTTCGTGAGCAAATCAGACAGATTGGGGTATGTCTTGAGGAAACGCTGAACTATGAGATTTAACACATGGGCCAGGCATGGCATGTGTCAGTCTGCCGAGTTGCAGAGCCGCCACCAGGTTACGGCCGTTGTCACACACAACCATGCCTGGCTTCAGGTTCAGCGGTGCCAGCCACAGATCAGTCTGCGCCGTGATGCCCTGTAATAGCTCTTGGGCGGTGTGCCTTTTATCGCCTAGGTTCAGCAGTTTGAGCACCGCCTGCTGTCGCTTAGCGATGGCACTGCTGCTGTGCCTAGAGCTACCGACTGATGGCGCCATGCCCACGGATGGTAATTCGGAGGAGGAGGTGGAGGAGGGGTGGGAGGAGGAGGAGGCATAGTAGGCCTGAGAGACCTGGACCGAGGTAGGCTCCGCAATCCTTGGCGTCGGCAGTATATGACCAGCCCCAGGGTCAGACTCGGTCCCAGCCTCCACCAAGTTAACCCAATGTGCCGTCAGTGATATATAGTGGCCCTGCCTGGCAGCACTCGTCCACGTGTCCATGGTCTTCTTCCCCCATCTCTTGTGATGAGCGCAAAGCTTCCGACTTCATGCTGACCAGAGAGTTTTTCAACAGGCAAAGCAGCGGGATGGTGAGGCTGATGATGGCGGCATCGCCACTGACCATCTGTGTTGACTCCTCAAAGTTACTCAGCACCTGACAGATATCAGACATCCACGTCCACTCCTCATTGTAGACTTGAGGAAGCTGACTGACCTGACTACCAGTTCTGGTGGAAGTTGACATCTGGCAGTCTACAAACTCTGGATAACATGGTTAATGTTGAATTCCACCTCGTCGGCACGTCGCACAACAGTCGGAGAGCGGGCAGTTGGAGGCGGCGCTGCGCTGCCCTGAGAGTGGCAGCATCTTTGCTGGACTTCCTGAAATGCGCACAGATGTGGCGCACCTTCGTGAGCAAATCAGACAGATTGGGGTATGTCTTGAGGAAACGCTGAACTATGAGATTTAACACATGGGCCAGGCATGGCATGTGTCAGTCTGCCGAGTTGCAGAGCCGCCACCAGGTTACGGCCGTTGTCACACACAACCATGCCTGGCTTCAGGTTCAGCGGTGCCAGCCACAGATCAGTCTGCGCCGTGATGCCCTGTAATAGCTCTTGGGCGGTGTGCCTTTTATCGCCTAGGTTCAGCAGTTTGAGCACCGCCTGCTGTCGCTTAGCGATGGCACTGCTGCTGTGCCTAGAGCAACCGACTGATGCCGCCATGCCCACGGATGGTAATTCGGAGGAGGAGGTGGAGGAGGGGTGGGAGGAGGAGGAGGCATAGTAGGCCTGAGAGACCTGGACCGAGGTAGGCTCCGCAATCCTTGGCGTCGGCAGTATATGACCAGCCCCAGGGTCAGACTCGGTCCCAGCCTCCACCAAGTTAACCCAATGTGCCGTCAGCGATATATAGTGGCACTGCCTGGCAGCACTCGTCCACGTGTCCATGGTCTTCTTCCCCCATCTCTTGTGACGAGCGCAAAGCTTCCGACTTCATGCTGACCAGAGAGTTTTTCAACAGGCAAAGCAGCGGGATGGTGAGGCTGATGATGGCGGCATCGCCACTGACCATCTGTGTTGACTCCTCAAAGTTACTCAGCACCTGACAGATATCAGACATCCACGTCCACTCCTCATTGTAGACTTGAGGAAGCTGACTGACCTGACTACCAGTTCTGGTGGAAGTTGACATCTGGCAGTCTACAAACTCTGGATAACATGGTTAATGTTGAATTCCACCTCGTCGGCACGTCGCACAACAGTCGGAGAGCGGGCAGTTGGAGGCGGCGCTGCGCTGCCCTGAGAGTGGCAGCATCTTTGCTGGACTTCCTGAAATGCGCACAGATGTGGCGCACCTTCGTGAGCAAATCAGACAGATTGGGGTATGTCTTGAGGAAACGCTGAACTATGAGATTTAACACATGGGCCAGGCATGGCATGTGTCAGTCTGCCGAGTTGCAGAGCCGCCACCAGGTTACGGCCGTTGTCACACACAACCATGCCTGGCTTCAGGTTCAGCGGTGCCAGCCACAGATCAGTCTGCGCCGTGATGCCCTGTAATAGCTCTTGGGCGGTGTGCCTTTTATCGCCTAGGTTCAGCAGTTTGAGCACCGCCTGCTGTCGCTTAGCGATGGCACTGCTGCTGTGCCTAGAGCAACCGACTGATGCCGCCATGCCCACGGATGGTAATTCGGAGGAGGAGGTGGAGGAGGGGTGGGAGGAGGAGGAGGCATAGTAGGCCTGAGAGACCTGGACCGAGGTAGGCTCCGCAATCCTTAGCGTCGGCAGTATATGACCAGCCCCAGGGTCAGACTCGGTCCCAGCCTCCACCAAGTTAACCCAATGTGCCGTCAGCGATATATAGTGGCACTGCCTGGCAGCACTCGTCCACGTGTCCATGGTCTTCTTCCCCCATCTCTTGTGACGAGCGCAAAGCTTCCGACTTCATGCTGACCAGAGAGTTTTTCAACAGGCAAAGCAGCGGGATGGTGAGGCTGATGATGGCGGCATCGCCACTGACCATCTGTGTTGACTCCTCAAAGTTACTCAGCACCTGACAGATATCAGACATCCACGTCCACTCCTCATTGTAGACTTGAGGAAGCTGACTGACCTGACTACCAGTTCTGGTGGAAGTTGACATCTGGCAGTCTACAAACTCTGGATAACATGGTTAATGTTGAATTCCACCTCGTCGGCACGTCGCACAACAGTCGGTGAGCGGGCAGTTGGAGGCGGCGCTGCGCTGCCCTGAGAGTGGCAGCATCTTTGCTGGACTTCCTGAAATGCGCACAGATGTGGCGCACCTTCGTGAGCAAATCAGACAGATTGGGGTATGTCTTGAGGAAACGCTGAACTATGAGATTTAACACATGGGCCAGGCATGGCATGTGTCAGTCTGCCGAGTTGCAGAGCCGCCACCAGGTTACGGCCGTTGTCACACACAACCATGCCTGGCTTCAGGTTCAGCAGTGCCAGCCACAGATCAGTCTGCGCCGTGATGCCCTGTAATAGCTCTTGGGCGGTGTGCCTTTTATCGCCTAGGTTCAGCAGTTTGAGCACCGCCTGCTGTCGCTTAGCGATGGCACTGCTGCTGTGCCTAGAGCTACCGACTGATGGCGCCATGCCCACGGATGGTAATTCGGAGGAGGAGGTGGAGGAGGGGTGGGAGGAGGAGGAGGCATAGTAGGCCTGAGAGACCTGGACCGAGGTAGGCCCCGCAATCCTTGGCGTCGGCAGTATATGACCAGCCCCAGGGTCAGACTCGGTCCCAGCCTCCACCAAGTTAACCCAATGTGCCGTCAGCGATATATAGTGGCCCTGTCTGGCAGCACTCGTCCACGTGTCCATGGTCAGGTGGACCTTGTCAGAAACGGCGTTGGTCAGGGCACGGATGATGTTGTCTGACATGTGCTTGTGCAGGGCTGGGACGGCACATTGGGAAAAGTATTGGCGGCTGGGGACTGACACCGAGGGGCGGCCGCCGCCATGAGGTTTCGAAAGGCCTCGGTCTCTACCAGCCTATAGGGCAGCATCTCCAGGCTAAGCAGTTTGGAGATGTGGACGTTGAGGGCTTGGGCGTGTGGGTGGGTTGCACTATACTTCCTTTTGGGCTCCAGGGTCTGTGGTATGGAGAGCTGAATGCTGGTGGATGCTGTGGAGGATCGTGGAGGCGAAGATGGGGTTTTCGCATGGGAGGTGTTTGGGCTGGGGTCCTGGGCAGGGGGCTGACTAGCAGATGACACAGGGGAAGGAGCAGTGGTGTGCCCGGCCAGAGGTGAACGGGCTTGGTGCCATTGAGTGGGGTGTTTAGCATTCATATGCCTGCGCATACTGGTGGTAGTTAAGCTAGTAGTGGTGGAACCCCTGCTGATCCTGGTTTGGCACAGGTTGCACACCACAGTCCGTCGGTCATCCGGTGTTTCTTTAAAGAACCTCCAGACTTCTGAAAATCTAGCCCTCGCCACGGGAGCTTGACTACGTGAAACATTTGGCGCTGATGCACCAGCTCTGGCCCTGCCTCTCCGTCTGGCCCCACCACTGCCTCTTCCAACCTGTTCTGGTATAGGACTCGCCTCCGTCTCAGAAGCACTGTGTTCACCCGGCCTATCAACCCAGCTTGGGTCTGTCACCTCATCATCCTCCGATCCCTCAGTCTGCTCCCCCCTCGGACTTCCTGCCCTGACAACTTCACCACTGTCTGACAACCGTGTCTCCTCATCGTCCGACACCTCTTTACACACTTCTTCCACTACGTCAATAATGTCATCATCACCCACAGACTGCGACAGGTGGAAAACCTGGGCATCAGAAAATAGCTCAGCAGCAACCGGACAAGTGGTTTGTGACTGTGGGAAGGGTCCAGAAAACAGTTCCTCAGAGTATGCCGGTTCAAATGCCAAATTTTCCTGGGAGGGGGCAGACTGGGGGGGAGGAGGCTGAGGTGGAGGAGCTGGAGGAGTGCTGATTTCAGTGACATGGGTGGACTGCGTGGAAGACTGACTGGTGGACAAATGGCTAGAAGCATTGTCCGCAATCCACGACATCACCTCTTCGCACTGTTCTGGCCTCAACAGTGCTCTACCACGAGTCCCAGTAACTTGAGACATGAACCTAGGGAGTGTAGCTCTGCGGTGTTCCCTGCTCCCTCATCAGCAGGTGGTTTCTCACCCCACCCAGGACCACGGCCTCTGACCCCTGCAGTAGTTGGACGCCCACGTCCATGCCCTTGTCCTCTACCCCTAGCCCTCGGGTTTAACATTTTCCAAATTAAAGTGTAAACTGTAAATTTTTTTTGTTTTTTTGTGTTTTGTTTTTTTTTAAACAAAACAATGCTGTCCTATTGCTATGGCTAGTTTCTAATCTACACTGACAGCACACAACTGGATTTTGTGCTGTGCCTGATGACTTTGAGTTATAAAAGTAAATAAACGTAAAAAAAAATAAATCAGCAGACTGTGCCTAATTCAAATCAAACGCCTAATAAATTGTCCCACTTAGGTGTTTGAGATGGATATGTGTGTCACTAAGAGCTAAACACAACGGTCGCAAGTCTCCCTGCAAATTCCTCACAATATGGTACTAGCTGCACTACTAGTGCCAGCAAGCCAAGCCACAAGCAAATAAAAAAAAAATATATATAATGTTTTTGTAGCCCTAAGAAGGGCTGTTGGGTTCTTGTAGACTCACTCCTGCCTAACACTATTCTAATAGAACACCCTAACGCTTTCCCTGACCAGCAGCAGCTCTCTCCCTAACGGCATCCAGACAGAGAATGATCCGAGCAGCGCGGGCAGGGGCTAGTCTATTCCAGGGTCACCTGATCTGGCCAGCCAACCACTGCTATCGACGTGTAAGGGTACGTCATGCTGGGTGGAGTGCAGAGTCTCCTGGCTTGTGATTGGCTCTGTTTCTGGCTGCCAAAAATCACAACGGCGGGAGATGCCATTTTCTTGAGCTGGCGAAATACTCGTCCGAGCAACGAGCAGTTTCGAGTATGCTAATGCTCGAACGAGCATCAAGCTCGGACGAGTGTGTTCGCTCATCTCTAGTAAACACACATGCAATGTATACACAAACGCTATGTAAACGTAAGTGCAAACGAGATATCCACGCATACACCACATAAGCGTAAATGCGATGCAAACAAGACATAAATGCAAATGTAATGTAAATGTCAGTGTAAACGCAAACGTGATGACACAAATGTGTAAATGCGCCGTAAAAGCAAAAACACAAGTCAAGCTCGACATAGACGCAAATGCTATGTAAGCAATAATGTGACACAAAGGCAAATACCACAGAAGCTTATCCCCTTAATAACCGCCCTATCGGGTTTTTACGGCGGTCATTAAGGGTACTTCTTCTGATGCAACGCCTTTCTACGGCGGCGCATCAGAAGAAGTTTTCGGGACACCGGGTCTCGCTGGTGCCGGTGTCGGGCTGTGATATCACAGCCCAGACCCGGCACTAACACCCGGGATCGGAAAAACTCCGATCCCGGGTGTTTAACCCCTTGCACGCCGCGGTCTAGCATGACCGCGGTGTGCAAGTGTGTCCCCCGTGGATCGGACCCCCCCGGTGTGCTTACCGGGGGATCCGATCCCTCCTGCCGCTGCCCCGGGTTCTGACGAGTGACCCGGGGCTGTCGGCTCCTATTCTCACCGGGTCCTGCCTTCCTGGCTGTAAGTAACTGAGCATGCGCAGCATGCTCAGTTACTTTCACTATACACTGCAATACAAGTGTATTGCAGTGTAAAGGCTTGAATAAGCGATCGGATGATCGCTTATTCAAGCTAAGAAGTAGAAAATGTAAAAAAGTAAAAAAAAAAAAATTAAATCTTTTTATAATATAAATAAATAAAATAAAAGTCCCATAATCTCCCCAGTAACACATAAAATGCAAATAAAGTAAATAAAACACAAAAACACGTACATATTTGGTATCACCGCGTCCGTATTAATCTGTACAATAAATCTAAATCAATATTGAACCCGCTAGGTGAACTACGTAAAAAAAAAACTCAAAAAACTTCCCATAATATACAATTTTTCATCAAACACCAATCACAAAAAATGTTCTAAAAAGTGATCAAAAAAAGTTACGGTACCTAATATGATACGACTGAAAAGAACAACTGTTTTCGCAAAAAATAAGCCCTCAACCAGATCTGACAACAGAAAAATACAGAAGTTATGGCCCTGAAAAGTTGTCAATAGTAAAAACAATGCGATTTTCTCCAATATTGGTTTTGCTCAGGAAAATTGAGCAAAAATAAGAAAAACTATATAAATGAGGTATCACCGCAATCGTAGTGAACCAGAGAATAAAGATAAAATATTATTTTTACGTTACGGTGAGCGGGGGGAAAAAAATGCTAACAATCCAAAATAAAAATTGATGATTTTGTTTGTGTCCCCCTTGAAATAGTTAATAAAATCTCATGAATAAGCTTTAGACTCCCAAAATAAATTATCTATACATTGTTTCTCATCCCATAAAAAATAAGCCCTCATATGATCGCATTACCAAAAAAAATAAAAATTTATAGGTCGTACAATGTGACAATACAAATCTGCTGTGAATGGTGCCTCCATTCATTCTATGCTCGGCCGTGCGCCCGTACAGCAGTTTACCACCACATATGGGGTATCAGTACACTCGGGAGGAATTGGGCATCAAGCGTTGCAGTGCGTTTCATCATTTAATTTATTCTGAAAATGTCAGTTTTGGCCTAAATGAATGTATTTCCAAAAAAATTCTAGTTTCAAAAATGGCAGGTCCATATTTTTTAACCCATGTGAAACACTTAAAGGGTTAATGGACTTAATAGAAGTTGTTTTACATATGTTGAGGGGTGAACTTTCTATAGTGGGGTAATTTATGGGGTTTTACTATTATTTAGGCCTCTCAAAGTCACTTGAAAGCTGAGTTGTCCCTCAAAATGTGAGTTATGGCAATTTTCATGAAAATAAGAAAAATCGCACCTAAAGTTCTGCACCTCATAACATCCTAGAAAAATGACCGGAAGCATAAAATATCATCCCAACATAAAGCAGATATTCTGTAAATGTTAATTATCAAACTTTTTGGGTAGTTTTACTTCCTGCCTGGAAAGCAGAACATTTCAAACTTGGAAAATGAAGAATTTTTACAAACTTTTGCCAAATTTTCACTTTTTTTCAGAACGAAACGCAAAACTTATCACTTAAATTTTATAACTAACATGAAGTACAATGTGTCACGAGAAAACATTCTCAAAATCACCAGGATATGTTAAAGCGTTCCGAAGTTATAACCAATTATCGTGAGACATGTCAGATTTGAAAAACCGAGTCTGGTCATTGAGCTGAAAACTAGTGTCGGTGATAAGGGGTTAAACATGACGCAAATTCAACATAAACAGAAAATCTGCTTATGCGTAACCGCAACTTAAACGCTGCATACATGTAAACGCACCACAAATGGTGCGTACGCATAAACGGAAGTGTGGCGCAAATACAGCATAAGCAAAAATGTGTAACCATCACGCAAACACAGCGTAAGCATAAACGTGATGCAATAGCCTCGTATACGTGAGGAAAAAACCTTGCACGCATAAACGTGATGCAAACTCTGCATAAGCATAAACATGTCTGCGTAAGCGCAAATGAGCTGCGCAAGCACAAACGCTGCGTAAGCGCAAATGTGACGCAAACAACACGTAAGCATAAACATGATGCAAATGCATTGTAAGCATTATTGTGATGCAAAAATAGCATAAGCGCAAATGTGACGCAAACACCGCGTAACCATAAATGTGACGCAAACACTGCATAAGGGTAAACGTGACACAAACACCACGTATGCGTGAATGTGACTCAAAAGCCTCAGAATCATAAACGAGACGCAAATGCCGCATAAACGTGACGCAAACACTGCGTAAGCATAAACATGACGCAAAAGCCTTGTAAGCGTAAACGTGATGCAAACGCCGCGTAAGCTTTAAAGTGACACAAGCGCTGCATAAGCGTAAATGTGATACAAACGCTGCATAAGCATAAACGTAACACAAACGCCGCATAAACGTGACGCAAATACTGCATAAGTATAAACATGATGCAAGTGCCACTTAACGTGACGCAAACACCTTGTAAGTGTAAACGTTACGCACATGGCTTCTAAGAGTAAACAAGACGCAACCGCTGAGTAAGCTTAAACGTGATGATGATGCCACGTAAGCGTAACCGTGACACAAACGTTGTGTAAAAGTAAACGTAATTCAAATGCCATGTAAGCGTAAATGTAACACAAACACCAAGAGTAAATGTGATGCAAATGTGGAATAAGCGTAGACGTGCCACAAGCGCAGCATAAACTTAACCATGATGCAAACGCTGCGTAAGCGTAACCTTGAAACACACTCCGTGTAACCGTGTCTCAAGCCCTGCATAAGTGTAACTGTGCCGCAAATGCTGCATAAGCGTAACTGTGATGCAAACACGGCGTAAGCGTAAATGTGCCGCAAACACAGGGTAAGCGTAACTGTGACACAAGCGGCATGTAAAATTTGATGGAAACGGTGCATAAGTGTAACCGTGGCGCAAACGTCACCTAAGTGTATCTGAAATGCAAACACCGTGTAACTGTGACGCAAAGTAAGCGTAACTGGGGTGCAAACGGCGTGTGAGGCATTACCTTGGCACAAACGCCGCATAAGTGTAACCATGGCACAAACGCTGCGTTATGCAACTGCAAACAAAACTGGTGAAACATTGTAATTATGTGAACACAATGTCAAGAGAATATTAGCAGAATGTGTGTGAACACAGCCATTAGATGAACATATAAAAACTCACAGCTAAATATTCATAATAGCTTCTCTGACATTGCCTTCCACTAATTGGACAGTATGAGAGAAGATTAGCATAACACACCCCTCCAGCTCCAGCCCCAGCTCCAGCCCCAGCTCCTCCTCTCTGACCAAACACAGATTGTAATGGTCAAATACTGCGACTGATATCTCTGCAACCGTGGGGGATAGAAGGAAAATTCAAAGTGCCCCTAAATCTGTGTAGCAGCCCCTACAGGATGGTATGATAATCTTCACATGTGTGAGATCATGAAAGGTGCTCTTTAAAAACTTTCCTTTAAATTTACAATGTCAAAAACAATATACTAAATTTGCCATCTTCTAATGGCCAAGAATGTCCGGGCCCTGGGGTTTATATGGAGATTTGTCCAGAGTTTGTCTAGATGAAACAAATAATAACTTCTTGAAACAAATAATAACAAGAAGGCGAAACATTGCCTGGACACAGACCTAGACATGACAATGCCTCTGCCCTTGAACGTCTGACTTGATGGCTATTTCCATCTAATCCAATTTGTTTCTCAGTGGCCGTCTTCAGGCTCATATAAATTGTAATTCTAAGATTTAACATTCCTCTGGTAACTCGTCTGGAAGCTCATACAATTATATTACCTTTCTGGCTGATAAATGTCTTGCGAGCAAGTCTTACTTTATGGCACCAGTAATGGTTAAATGTTCTTAGTAAAACACACTCATAAATGAGAAGTTCTAGGTGTCCTTTCCATAATCTTACTCCCACGTCTCATATCTTGATTTATTATATTCTAAAAATAACCAGTGTTTCCTTGCTCCCCAAACTGTAGTTCAATTCCCATGCAGGGAGATTTCGGTCTTGTGCTTGCTGTGAAAGGACAGCTGGCTTGTCACTGTTATAAGGACATTGTCATTAGCATATAGAAAAAAGGCTCATTATTCATGAAAAGATGCCAGAACAGCCAATAAGAAAGGTTACGGCACAGGGAGAACTAGCTGCTGTTACTTGCACTGTAAAAGCTAGAATGATGTCATGCAAGCCAAAGACTAGAGGGGCTCTCCAAACAAACATATTGTCTTTCAGAAACAGCGACACCATTGTACATAGCATATTTTCCGGACGATAAGGCGCACAAAAAATCCTTTAATTTTCTCAGAAATCAAAGGTGCGCCTTGTAGTCCAGTGCACCTTATATATGAACCATACTTAGAGACAACAGCTGCCTTGAACTGTGCACAGGTCTGCCACCTGCTGGTCATTCATCCTTATAATCAGGTGCACCTTATACTCCGGTGCACCTTATATATGAATCTAGACAATTTAGCAGGCATTTATTGATGGTGCGCTTTATAATGCGGTGCACCTTATATTCCGAAAAATACGGTAGTCTTTGTATCGCATTGCAGATCATTCATTTGAAAGGAACATAGTTGTATGATCAGGCCATTGGCATGAGGGCTGCTCTGTCTAGATAAAAGACATTTTTACACCTTTAATAACAGTTAGCAGTATGCTCATTTAGGCTGCAGATATTCCTCCCATGTCTCCTAATACACATACATGCTCAGCTGGACAGCAGGATCCGGTTTTAAAATTCTACATACTGGCCCACATTTATCAAAGCTAGTGTAAACTGCACCATGTCCACTTTGGGTGCAGTGTGCAACAGATTCATGAAATGTTTCACATGTTCTTCACAAATCTGTCGCCCCTTGCACTTCCTAGACAGAATACACCATATTCTTCTGGTCTTTAGAATTGTGGTGCAGACACAATTGTGGCGCCAAAGCAACTGTGCACTGGAACGCCTCTTGTGGTGCACAGTTTTTCTGTCTTGTAAGAGCAGCCGCGACACAAAACTGGTGCAAACACTTCTTAAATACATGTACAAGCATCATCACTTGGGAAATAGTTAGTGCCTACACACATCACACATTAATTCATTAAGAAGTCAACACTCAACAAAGAGTTCCTACCTTACTAAACAAGACTCAATTATTTGTTCTTTTTTGGTGAAAGATCCTTAGTAAATTAGGTCATTTTTTGTCATTTTTTTCGACAAAAATCCTTAACAAATATTATATATATTTGACAAGTAAACCAACTTGGATTAAATTTTGCAACTACAATTTAGAGAAAAACCGCCATGCTTCATCTTGATCAAGCTGACTTTATTAACCGGTTCGCGACCGCCCGCCGTGTATTCGTGGGCCGAGCCCTCTCCATAGCCGGTAAGTCTCTGCTGCATATTGCAGCAAAGGCTTACCGGTAACACCCGCGATCGGTGCCGGCACCGATCGCGGGTGTTTTCTTGCTGATCGCCGCCGGCAAAGCGGGGAGCGGCGATCCATCACCATGGTAGCTTCGGGTCTCACGAAGACCCAAAGCTACTTCGGGTTAACCCATTCATTACAATGTGCTATCAGCACATTGTAATGTATGAGGAGTAAAATCCCCATATACTGCCATACTGTAGTATGGCAGTATATGGTAGGATCGATCAGACAACCTAGGGTTAAAGTACCCTAGGGAGTCTGAAAAATAGTAAAAATAAAAATAAAAAAAAGTTGAAAAAAAAAATTATAATAAAAAAACCTAAAAATTCAAATCACCCCCCTTTCCCTAGAACTGATATAAATATAAATAAACAGTAAAAATCTTAAACACATTAGGTATCGCCGCGTCCAAAAATGCCTGATCTATCAAAATATAATAACCGTTTTTCACTGCGTTTAACCCCGTAACGGAAAGTCGCGTCCAAAGTAAAAACTGGCACTTTTTTGCCATTTAAAAAAAAATGTAAAATTCTATAAAAAGTGATCAAAAGGTCGTACAGTCCTAAAAATAATATCATTGAAAACATAATCAAAAGTTGCAAAAAATGACATCACACTCAACTCCATACAACGAAGTATGGAAAAGTTATAAGCACAAGAAGACGGCAAAATAAAAATAAAAATTTGTTCATGAGGTTTTAATTTTTGTAAATGTATGAAAACATTATAAAACCTATACAAATTTGGTATCCCTGTAATCGTACTGACCCAAAGAATAAATTAGATGCATCATTTGTGGCGTGAAGTGAAAGCCGTAATATCCAAGCCCACAAGAATACGACACAAATGCGTTTTTTCACCATTTTCACTGCATTTGGAATTTTTTTCCCGCTTCCCAGTACATGGCATGGAATATTCAATGCGATCACTATGAAGTGCAATTTGTTACGCAAAAAACGAGCTGTCACATAGCTTTTTACGTGTAAAAATAAAAAAGTTATAGATTTTTGAAGGTGGGGAGTGAAAAATGGAAATGAAAAAATGAAATGTCCTTAACAGGTTAAAACATGAAATATATAGTAGATACCTGCAGTGAAATAGTTACAAGAAGTGTAAAGGCTGTTTTGTTCCAGCAATAGTGTCCAGAGAGCAGTGATGAGGGGCTGCAAGGCTTTGAAGTTGTCTCTGGTGCAGCCTGAGAGAGACATAGAAACGTGTGCAGGATCACAGATAGAGGAACCTCTATTCTCTGCAGGAGGCTTCTGCACAGGTACAAGTTTCTCCTGCTGGCTACAGAGAATCTGAAATTAGCTCTTTAAACTGACCAACCGAAGTTGGATTTTTCTTGAGGGACAATAATTAATTTACCCTACCCCTTACAGTGTAAAACCTGCCTCCAATCAGGTAACAGTCCATTTTGACCAGTAAGAATGGCTTGATAAGTTCCATTCACTATTACAGTATATCCTAATCTCTATGCGTATCGTCTGCTTATACTTATCTTAGTTTTCTACGGATTCATAGAGATAATCAGTATAGAGTGGGGAGATTAGAAGTCACAGACTGCTGTTATGATGGGCTACACTGAGGAAGATAGCAAAGGAACTTCTGGATACATATTTAATTAAAGTAATAGGTAAAGCTGAGTAGAATGATTGATTGATTGATTGATGAAAAAAACATTATTAGGGGTATGATTTGTTTCCAGGAACATTGCTTTAAGAACATTTAATCTAATACAATTACATATTGTCATGTGATTTAAAGGGAACTTGTCACTAATAAACCTAATAGTGGCCTAATAAACCACTACTATTATATGGTAAAACAGCATAACAATTTTTGAAGTGAGATGTCAATCGGATGTATAAAGTCAAAGAGGCGGAGTCAAGGTGGGGAACACTGAACACCCCCTCTTGTGTCATGGACATCGTGCTTAAGACTTCAGGAGATCTGGTTAGTGATGTTTTTGAATGCAGGGCCATCAAATACAGTGAAGGGGGCTTTCTTCAGTGTTAAAATCTCCACCTCCTTGACTTTGTACAACAAATTTACTAGTTAATTTTCTGGATGATGCCACCACAATGGGTCATGAAAGAAACCAACATACTGGTATTGGTTTATTCAGTAAATTGCAGTTGACTGTTTCCCTTTAAAGAACAAATGTAAAATTCAGTTCTTTTTATGTTCAAATAAAGCTGATGTTCTAATCCATTGTTTCTTAAAGGATCATATAAAATGTGGAAACCTGCATCCCTACTGGAATACCAGAGACAGTTCATCTATTATATAGCCAATAGTGCTGTAACTTGCAACCCAATGTTGACACCACGAGGCCCTTCTCTCTGTAATATGAAGCTTTATATATCCTTCCAGATATGTACATGTTGTGCAGTAACTTGTAAGTTACAATAAAATACAAAAAACATCTTTGCTGTCTTGAAGGATGGATTTCTAACCCTCAGCTTGAAGTTGCTTGACCTCTGGCCCTGTGGTTTGGCATTGCACTAGTGGGCTATTGTACACTATAAGTGGGTTTGGCAGGAATGTGCATTGAAAATTGGTCTGGCCTTGTTTTTAGAGAAAAGGATCAATTGTTCCCTCCTTATACTAAGACTACTGAATATTCACGATTCCCTATTAAGAGTGTTCCAGCCAACCAGGCTTTTGAATTGATAGCAGAAGATGCAGCAGAGCTTGTGAAGTGAGGAAGAATGAAAGAAATGGCTCATTATGTAGTGGGAAGAATATGGTTCATAGAATTACTTAAGTTGTGAATCTAGTAGGTTTTAAAGGGGCATCTATGATCTTTTACAAAACAATGTCTAGAGTTGCACTCCATATCATACATATTCCATAACCCTAATACATAGACCAATATTTTAAACTTTTTTGCAGTCTGTCTCCAATAACCTATTTCAGCTTTAGGATAAAGATTTTCCCCTCCTAACATATGTCCATAAGGCCCCATTTACACCTCACTTATCTAGCAGATAATCCAGCAGGGCTTGTATGCCAGTTTTCTGAGTGGAGAGGTGTGAAAGGAGATTCTACCAGTGACCATGTAGCGTCCCTCTTTGTCTGCACATTCACTATCATTATGCTACCGCTAAGGCCTGAATAGTTGCTGGCAACAGTGCGCCGGTCGCAGGATACATAAGAAGTCTGAAGGCTCCTGATACTGTATAGGCGCCCCCGTATGATGGATGTTCCTCTTTGTATATATTTCTGATTTTCATTAACAATCACAAATAAAGATGTGTCAAACAATGTCAAAATGGATTCAATTGAGTGAGGGGGACTTCTACGTCCTGGACTGCCTAAAAGTAGGGCTAGTTTTTCCAATACTTCTACAGTCTGTAACAAATCGTTCAAAAGAGCTTAATTTTTTGCCCTACTGAAGATCACAACGATGGGGGAACCCAGACATCTTACAGTAAGATATTACTGTAATATGAGACAGATAGGACCAAGGAAAATAAGTCAAATATTTTCATGAAATTTCTGCAGGGTATAAAAAGAGCTCTTAGTCTGATAGACATGTACATTTATGTGGAGGTAGACATGATTGTGAAATTTTTATGGTCAGTTATTCCATTAAAAATGGCTATGGTAAGGTCTCATTCATAAACTTTGAGCTGTGACACTGTACATCCACAAACAGAGACAGGCCTCATGTGTGTCATGTGTCACCAATGTGTCTCTGGATTAGGAACTGAGTTTTGTGACTTAGGTTCATGGCAACCAAGACCATTTGTATGAGCCCATAGAAATACATGCTAGCCATGGAAACAACAAATAACAGGCATCCTAAAACCATATGCATGAGACCTCAGACTGTAATCCAGTCCTGTTTACGTGACAGCTTGACATCCATTCTTCTTTCTATTCTTATGATGCACTTATTTTTCTTTGAAGCTCTGGGTCAACCAAGAAGATGGCGTGGAAGAAGGTACCAGCGAAGTACAGAATGGGCATCTCGACCCAACTTCCGACTGCCTATGTATTGGCAGGACATTGCAAAACCGGGATCAGATGAGAGCCAATGTCATCAATGAAATCATGAGCACAGAGCGCCACTACATCAAGCACTTAAAAGACATATGTGAGGTAAGGTTGGTACACTTTTTAGACTTGATAAAGTTTTTTCCATATACTATATTTATCAGTTTTATTTTTTATCAATTTGACAATATTTAATCCATCAGTTTTATTGTGCTTGATTTCCAGTGCTCTCAGGTCTCACCATGGGGTTGGCTTTTAATTCCAATGGTGACTAAAGTGCTTCACATAATCTCTGCATTTACAAAGGACTGCAACCACTGTGTATCAGATGCAATGTAAAAGTGTCATGTAGTCACGAAAGGCCGTAATCACATGCATCACTCGTTATTTTGCTGTTTTATTACTTATGAGCCTACTATTTTGAAGATAATGTAAGTCTGGTCATTGGTGGCCTCTTTCTGTCTTTTCTTTCAATACAGATATATATATTTTTTTTTTTGTTAACCTTTGAGATCACGTCACTCAAAGCTTAAAATATAATGAGCTCAGCCCTTCTTGGAATAAGCACACTAAATCCCAACAGACTTAAACTGTGAAGCTTTCCTGTTAGGTTGCTTAAAACTGGCCCAGTTTCTGCTGATAGGGCAAATCCAATCAAATTAAAGAGGGATCTTTGATGCTGTTTGCTTTACAAGTACCCCTGGGACCATGTGCTCAATTTGGAGGCACATTGCTCATTTAATAAAGGTTGTTACGTTGGCAATAAATATGGATTTAATATGTTCCATCAATGCTGCCTACCAGGCGCTCTGCTGCACTTTTCCAATCATGGGACTATAACATATACTCATGTCAGAATAACACAGTGAGGTAGTGAAGCTGTGAGTGAGAGGAGAATTTTAGCAAGAGTGGCACGTTTATTGCATGAGGGCACTACCTGAGAAGAGCTCAGAGTTATTCGGTTTAGCCCCACTTCAGATACTAAAAAGAGAGTAACCACAACAGTTTCGTGTCTGAGTAGATCCACACCCCACGGCTGGGAACTGTGGCTAGTTCATTTTGGATGCCACAATAAGAATTTGTGCAGGAGAGGACAAGCTTAAAAATACCATCACCACCAGTATCTACCTCTAGGTCCCAGCCAGCCATTTACCAGCTTGTAACCAAGTATTGTGCCTCCATTTTATGGAAGAACTTCTAGCAACTTGCAATGACCTCTCCAATAAATAATTTCATGTTAAGAAATAATGACCATATGGAGAGTGTTATGAGGAAGACAACGTGCCGAGTGTCCTGTGTGTTGTATTATGGGGCACATTTACTATGAATATAGGAAACTGCACTTAAAGTGCTCTGCTTGTGTATAATGCTCGGTGCGATAGATTCATTAAGATTGTGCACCAAAAATCATGAAATTGGCGCTTCCCTGCACTGGCCTGACAGAGAGAACCAACTTTTTTGTGGTGCACCTTTAACATAGGGGGGTGCGACAGACTTTGCATGTTTAATCTGCCACACGGTCCAACTGAGCAACGGAGCGCCCCCTTATTTGTGTCGCATGATGCCTAGTGCACGTGCAACACATTTGTGGTGCAGACACTTTATATACCTATAATAAACTAATAAAATATTGTAAACTGTCACAAAACCCTTAGTAGATGTGCCCTAGTGTGCTATATAGTCCTTTTTAACTATACATTCATGGTGGGAGTATGAATATTACGGCCTCATGGCACTGACAAATAGTGATTGTTCATACCCATGCTCAGTAAACTTAGCACTTAACATCATGGAAGTTTGCAGTGCTCCCCGGAGAATACATAGAACGGTACTTAGCTGTGGATGTGGACAGCCTGTCAGTTTCTGTAGGCCCATTTTCTGTATTACTGAGCAAACTGTAACATCTGCTTGTCAGAAGGCTGTGAGTTAGAGTAGGGCACCAGGCATGTAATGGGTCTTGCGGTATTTTATATCAGTTAAAGGGGTATTTCCATTTCAGCAAATTAATTTTAGTGTTTGTATTATAAAAAGTTGTACAATTTTTCAATATACTTTTTGTATACATTCCTCGCAGTTTTCTAGATCTCTGCTTGCTGTCTTTCTATAAAAAGCTTCTATGTTTACTTCCAGTGGACAGGAATCTGACCATGGTCAGGGGTGCGGCTCGTTATGTTATATCAGAGCTTTGGGTTATAACAAGCTGTGCACATGTGTGACCATGGTCAGATTTCTGTCCGCTGAAAGTAAGCTTTCTATAGAACAACAGCAAGCAGAGATCTAGAAAACCATGGGGAATTGATACAGAAAGTGTATTGGAAAATTGTATAACTGTTTATAATAAAAACATTAACATTAATTTGCCGAAATGGGAATACCCCTTTAAGTAAATTTCCCTCAATCCTCCCTCATATTCTCTCGCCACCACTAAGGCCCGTTCCACACTTGCGAGTGTGATGCGATGAACTTGCATCACACTCGCAAAGCATGCTGCCGGGAACGCACGGCCCGAACGCTGCACCGCTGGTGTGAACTGACATGCTGAGTTCACTCCCATGGTGCAGCGTTCGGGCCGTGCGTTCCCGGCAGCATGCGTTGCGGGTGTGATGCGAGTTCATCGCATCAAACTCGCAAGTGTGGAACGGGCCTAAGTGTCTCTGCAGGATTCTGATGCAATACGTTTCTGATGTAAAGATTCTATTCATTTCTGACAGTACAACTGGTCTATTTTCTTCCTATTAATTATTCCTGTATTTTTGTATTTCTGTTATTGGGCTTTCTTGTAATGTAACTAAAGCTATAACTGACACTCTCTCTAATAGATTTTGGTTATATAATAAGATAATAAGTAGGGGACCACCTGGATTGGTTTTGGATTGCAATGGGATTACAACATTTAAAAAAAAAAAGATCAGATTTGGTAGACGAAGAGATGAGACAAAGCTGAATCCCCATCGATTACAAGAAAGTATGCCCAATTTTAAAGGAACAGGGATCCTGTTCTCACTAATTGAATGAAGATGCCGGTCAAGTATGTATCCTGCGCGCCCCATTTAATATTATTGGAATGTCAGAAATTGCAGAATGCAGCACTAGGCTATGCCTGGCATTCCCATAGTGTCAGAACTGCAGCTTCACTTAATGAGTGAACTCCAAGGGTCTGTTCTAGTGATCAGAAGTCAGACCCCCACCAATCACATTATTATCTCAAATCCTGTAAATTTGGGGGTTGTCCACTTTCAGCAAATTATTGATGTTGTTTGTGTAATGAAAAGATATACAGTTATCCAATATACTTTCTGCATCAATTCCTTATAATTTTCCAGATCTCTTCTTATTGTCTTTCAACAGAAAGCTTCATTGTTTACTTCCCATTGATAAAAAACGGTCCCTGGTCATGTGATGTCACACAGATGCACGGCTTGTAACACACAGCTGGGATTACTCTCTGTGATATAACAAGCTGTGCACTTGTGTAACATCACATGACCAGAGACCAGATTTTATAGAGTGACAACAAACAAAGATCTAGAAAAGATATTGGGAAATTGTAAAAGTTAGACTAAAATTTAAACTAAAGTTTTAAAAATTGTCAGTACAAACAGACCCTAAGCAAACTGAAATTGTCCTAAGAAAACAACATATGTGCATAATTGTCATCAGTTTTCTTAGTATATTGCCCACTCACTTAGCTGAACTGATGAAGACTGATGGAAACGAATGCACTTGAACTTCAGTTGCTTCCTCTAGAAATTAAAGGTCCTGAACTGATTGTCAACATTTTCTTCGTTGCATATACAAGGCATGAATATTTAGCTCACTTTACTGCAGATATAATTTACCGCCATAGAATAATCACTTCTCTCCTCGCTGTTACCTTTGGAAAGCTGCTGATAATAAAGCTGCTCAGCATCTAAATTGTGTCTGGAGCAACACTGTGTTTCTTATGGGCAGAGAGCGCTGATGTGGAGCATTTTGGTTAGACTGTTTAACAAACTACCTGGGTTGATTTGCATGCTAAACAGCTTAATTTGTATGCAAATTGCTAAAGTAATAGAACCTTCCTATGGTATGGGGAAAGGGAAAGGTTGAGAGAGTACATTACATTCATTTATAGTATGTGTTTGTGAGAGTCATCATTCACCTTCATACAAAAGCTAAGGTTTTTTAGGCCAGGGGGAGACATTTTGTAGCGCTACAAATTGAATCTAATTATGGAGATACAGTTAAAATCCAAAGCTATTTGCTTGCAATATTTTGCAGCCTAGCTGTCACTAAATAGTTAAAGTGGTTTGTATTCCCAAAACTATGAATCACCTCTACAATTGGTGATCAGTAAAGGTGCGATCATATAGGGCATTTAACTCATTTATCAAAACCCTAAGGTTCAAAAAAAAGTTTTAACAGTATTCCTGTGAAAATGTGAAAATGTATAAAGGTATTCCTGTATCAGCATATTTTTCCTGTTTCCTATACACTATATAGAATGTAAGAAATTAAGCCCTCATATGGCTCTGTTAATGGAAAAACAAAAGTGGCTATTGGAAGGAGCGGTGTAAAAAACTGAAATGTAAATAAAAAACTAAAAGATATTTTTTAAAGGAAATATGTATTAAACAGTAGGTAATGTGATAAAACCAAAAATAACCAATTCTCACATATGAAGTCTGCTTCAGCGCTGATGTTCCAATGGTCCCAACTTTTTGCTACAGTATTCCATGAAACCTGAGAAGTCTGTGATTGGCTACAACAACCGCATTTATGTATAGCACACTATTGCTGCAGCCAGTACACAAAGACCACCTTCAGGGCACAGTTAGACCAAAATATTACAGGCCTTACCTGGAATATGCCATCCAGTTCATAAAAAGGATGCCCTTAAGCTGGAGAGTGTGTGAAGAGGCAATGAAGAGCAACATAAAATGATAAGGGATATGGAGGGTCTCCATATCCCTTATGAGGAAAGATTAAAACAACTAGGAGGAATTATGATGAATTTATATAAATATATGAATGGTCCATACAAAAAATATGGTGGAAAGTTGTTCCAGGTTAAATAAAATTAAAAGAAACAAGGTAGCACTGGGGCAACAGGGTTTTTTACTATGAGAACTGTCAATCTGTGGAATAGCCTGCCTCAGGCGCTGGTCACAGCAGGGACAGCAGAGAGCTTCAAGAAGGGTCTAGATGCCTTTTTACATTTAAATAACATTAATGGTTATCAAATCCATGGTTGAACTTGATGGACAAGTGTCTTTTTTCAACCATATAAACTATGTTACTATGTAACACTGTTCCTATACAAAATAAATAAGTACAATGAAAGTGCTTTAAGCTACAATACAGTTTTTGTGATATGGAAATTCCTATGCAGAAACTCCTCTGATTTAATTACTTTTTGGTTGCAGATTTTATGTAATATTTTATTTTGTTCTCTTATCAAAAAAAGTTACATACCCATTATGAAAGTGACATACTTTGATCAATATCCAAAATACAGTATATGTAAAATCATGTCGTGTGTAATAAAAGATAAATGTATGGAAAAATTAAGCACTCACAACCTTCCTGTGTTACTGTATGTTTGATCCGACCAATCTGCAGGTTCTAGTGTCCATGATATTCTTTTAAGCAAAATAGCAATGGGGACCACATTCCTGGCTACAAATAACTGTACTGTGTCCATAATACACTCATTTAGTTTTTATACAACATAGGATATGATTACAGAGCAGGAACAATCCCTCGATATGATCTCATCTAATTGACATATATAAAATAGATGCCTGCCCACCAGGGTACAGTATATCATTCATAATAGCCAGGCAGTACATAGTGGATGAAGTTATCAGCTGTAAAACAAGAAGTCATATTTCTTATATCAAGCCACAGTACATATTATTAGACACAAAGATGGACCTATCTAATGAATACAGAGCCATAATTACCATCACTACTCCTCTCTGCCTCTAGCTCCCACCCTTGCATTCCAAGAGGAGCTCACACACACACATACTGACTTCCTGTCGGCAAACAATAGCACAGCTCTCGGAGAGTAATGCTAAAAGCTACAGGCTAGTGATGGGAATTATGGCTCTTTTTAGTGAGCTGGCTCATTAGGCTTCGCTCACTAAGAAGAGCCTGCTCTTCTGGCTTCTGAACAGCTCCCTATTAAATATATGATAGGGTGCCGCAGGTCTGTTAATTACACCACTCCACTTTTAACCCGATTGTATCGGGTTAAAGGAGGGGTTGTGAGCCGGTTAGGGGCGGGTTTAAGTGAGCCATTGGCTTACTGAGGGGAGTCGACTCATGTTATTCACGAACAAGAAGCGGCTTTTAGAGCCGACTCGTTCGTGAACGACCCAATCTCTAACACATCCTGACTTCCTGCCGGCATACAACAGCATAAGCTGGCTCATTAGGCTCTGCTCACTAAGAAGAGCTTCTGTACTGACTCCTGAACGACTCCCTATTAAATGTATAATAGGGAGCTGCAGTCCAGCCAGTTACCCCACTCTTAACCCAATTGTATTGGGTTAAAGGGGGCGTGGTGAGGCGGTAAGGGGCGTGCTTACGGGAGCCGGCTTACATCGTATGTGTAAAAGAGCCGGTTCGTTCGCGAACAACACAGGCGAATAAGATCTTTATCCAGGTTAGAGGGAGGGAGGTATATAGCAGATCTCACAGTACACAGTATGTAATGACAATGTGATAGCAGAGCGAAGAATGTCATGTGTAATATGCTTCTCGTGGATCTCATCATCTCATCTCTGATCTGTCTCATTTATCTTTCCAAGTGTCAGATTCTAGTAGAATGTTCAGAGGCTAAATAAATAAAAGTGTATATAGACCTGAGCCCTGATAATCTAACCACATTTTCAGCTCACAGAACTAGAGGGATCATGAAGTGTCTGATTAGAATTTAACACTGATCATCACTGAGTGACAGGAGCTAAAACAGCAATAAAAGTAAGGTAAGGGGGGCAAAAATTATCTTTATTATGTTAACATCACTAGTAGATTGAAATTTGAGAATTTTCTTTCATAGGCAAATGAATGAACAAAAAGAAAACTAGATCAAATCAATCCTTTTTCCTTAAAATACAATATTATTTATTTTAGGTACACACAATTTTTTATGGATGAACTCCCTAGAGAGGTTGTTCTAAACATTTATAATAACAAACCATAGATCTTCTGTGGAGCTCATATACTTCTGTCTCTTTATGAAATCCTAAACTGGATGATCAGGACTGAATGGGCAATGCCATCACTTCCAGAATTTTTTAGATAGGGTTAGAGTTGTTGTAGATAGTGTTGCCAGGAGTAATATATTTATATATATTTGTATATATAAGAAACCTTTTATATTCACCACTTTCTGCACTCCCGTTCGCCATCACTGCTGTTTTCTTTCTGTATACAGAGGCCAGCCGTGTGATCCTGACCACAGAGATGTGACTGCTACTGCCTGAAGCTCCTGCTGTAGCAGGTGCGCAGCCGTGGTCGGGATGGCAACACTTGCTGTACAATACAAACAGAAACTGGCAACGATGGGCACTGCCATGCGTGAGCAGGAGCATGGAGAGAGTTGAGTATAAGATGTTTATTATTTTTACAGATTCCCCGTCATACATTATTTTTTTTCCAGACAACTGGACTGTTTGGATATTTTATCCACAGAATAGATACCATCATGGCAGGTGCCACATTTCCACCAATTGACAATTAATGGCCAGAGACGGATTTGCCATTTCTGAGGCCACAAGTTATATATTGGCACCCTGTGGAGGACATTTTGAAGAATGCTGGAATGCATTACATGTAAAATAAATGATCTGATTCAGCCTCTTTTTGTAATATAAGATTTTGTATCTGATTTTGTATAGATTTTTGTGTCTTTAAACCCCTCAGATACTAATGCCTAGGTACATCTACCGTACCCCCCACTGCAGAGACACCATTACCTGAAGGTCTGTGTGAGGGAGGTCTTACAAGTGATGCCAAATGACAGTGATGTACTAAGATGATGGGACTTAATCATGAGTGATGAAGTGTAAAATATTTTCCAGGTTACAAATTATTACATTAAAGTTTTAATCAAAAACGTCTTTCAATTAGACTGATCTCCCAGACAGCCAAATTGCATTTCATTTCTTTCTTCTTTGTATTTGTAGACACCCCATAATATGGCATTTCATTCTCCTCATGTGTCCACATCATACGTGGATAAAAGCTTTGTGATGTATTAGAGGCGGTTGTATATTACTGGGTCTATGAAGACAAGGGAGGTAACACTATTGAAGGCAGATCTTTCAGCTGTCACAAAGTGAAGAGACAAAGGCAGCAAATGAGGGTGACAGAGTTCTGCATTGAACAGCTAAAATAAGAGTCTCTGTGTAGTGCGTATGAGATTGTGCGTAGACGAGGGAATGTTTTGTAGGCTCTGACGTACATATTGTGAGTGTGTAGATCTTTCCCCCCGGCCTGTAACTCTTTCCAAGCTGATTGTCTTTGCTAAAGCTCCAGCTCCTGAGAAGACATGTTTACATGTGCTTGGTATACAATAAATCAGAGCACAAAGGACAAGCATGGTAGTAATGTCCTCAAGTGCCTAAACTGAGTTAAATGCTGTGGTTGACAGGAGTCACAGTAACTGTCTGTCAAATGCATCAGTGCTTTTGGCATAGAGAGTACCAACTTGTCATGGGTCAGTGTTAAAATAAGGCTTGGTGTGCAGCGATGCAACCAGCAGAACCTTCCCGACAGGTGCTGACCGATGACAATGTCACTAACAATTCATGTCAGGAAGGCATACAAAATGAAGTACTCAGAATCTCGCTTATGAATGGAACTGACCAACCCTTGGAAAAGATTAATCCTCCTTGTCAATGTAGTACCTCTGGTTTTACTTGAGCACATGGGCTTCTAGAAATTATATCAATAAAATACCTTTTCGTTGTCTTTCAACAAATGGTGTTTTTCACCTATCACTGACAAGGTATTGTTCATTATTCTTGTGCTTTTTTTTTTGTTTCATAGTTGCAAATTTTAGTAAAAAAGTAGAGAAATGTGTATATATATAATCTTCTCAGACATGCTACTGTAGCCATTAGTAACATGCTTCAAAAATACCGATTTCCAAGTTTTGCCCTGTAGAGCCACCGAACTAAGAGTGAAACATTAATATTCTTTGAAGAATTATAGCTGCACCTGCCATTGTACTAATATTACCTGATATATTGGGTAAATTTATGTAAACATTTTTGTAAGTGGTCTCGCAGACACATATAATTTGCCCAGAAGACCATGTCCATCATATAGCAATGTAGGTATTGCAGTTTAGCTCCTAGTTACTTGAATTAGAGCTGAGCTGCAGATCTCTGGCACAGCTTCTACAAGATGGACAGAATCTTCTGCTTCCAGATCTATGCACAATGTAGGTTCTAGCATCTGAAGGCCCTCAGAACTGCTGACCAGTGTGGTCTCCAGGTGTCAGTCCCCCATGGATAACATAGTGGGGCTCATTTACTAAGGGTCCGTCGGACGCATTGTCGTCGGGTTTCCTGGCGATTTCCGTTTTGCGGCAAATTGCCCCGGGATTTTGGTGCACGTGATCGGATTTTGGCGCATCGGCGCCAGCTCGCAGTAATCGGGGGCTAAGCCGTCAGACAACCCGACGGATTCGGACAAACAGCGGAATTTAAAAAAGGATTTGTGTCGCAATATCAAGGATTATGCACCAGGAAGAAGCAAGTGAACTCCGGTGGACCTCGGGGCAGAAGCGACGGATGCAGGAACTTGGGCGCACGAGCTACGTGAATCGCGCCGGACCCAAATCCTTGGCGGACAACGCACCGCAGTATCGCGACAGCACCGGGTAAGTAAATCTGCCCCACTGGTGACATATAGAGCCAGAAAAACATTCTGACCCTGGTGACAAGACAAAATGTTCACCCAAGATGTACCTGCCTCTGTTGGTAACTGCAGCTGGACATGCAGTACTGCCCATGTGCAACCTGTGAATATGACGACAGTGAAGGCGCTTTTTAATGTGACTATCGTGCCTGGTTTTTAAGATACCTAGTCCTTGCTGCACAAGAGCACTTGGATTGGCTTCTGGTGTGTGACCTGTATAGTGACCAGTATATCCAGTTGCAATTGATGTGCGACCGCTAAGCTCTTACAAGATTGTTGTAACAAAAAAACCTTTTTGTGAGATCTATTTAAGCTTTGGGCATGCTGTCTTAGACCGTATAAGTGCATCATGTCTGAGGCAAAGAGCCCATATTCCTGCAGAGGACTGACCTTCATAATAAATATATTGTATTTAAGGTACCGTTACTAAGCCAATAGGACAGTGTTTGTCTGAACTCCATTGACAGAATACTGACTGCTGTAGACAGCATCTTATGTTGTGTTAATGAGTTTGCAGCTTAGAAAAAAGTAACATGTCCCACAGATTATTGTTAGAAGATTAGGGCTGATTTACTTACCACATTATTAGGATGTTGTTCTTTATCTAGTTGAGATTGTCTTAGAAAACAAAATTTGATTATATGGGCAGCACGGTGGCTCAATGTTTAGCATTACAGCCTTGCAGCACTGGGTTCAAGTCCCACCCAGGTCAACTTCTGCAAGAGTTTGTATGTTCTTTCTGTGTTTGCATGGGTTTCCTCCGGGTCCTCACACAGTCCAAAAAAACATACTGGCAGGTTGATTAGATAGTGAGCCCCATGGGACAGGGACTGATGTGGCTACCTCTGTGCAGCGCTGGGTAATCTGTGTATTTGGGTAAGTACGGCAATTGGCTTAGTGATAGACAGTAAGTGTCGTCATTAATAGCACATTCTCAGATTGGGTTGACATTACCAGTGGAGTGCTACAGTATTGGGGCTACTTTTTAATATTCTTTATAAATGACCTCATAGAGGGTTTACACAGTCAAGTTTCAATATTTGCAGATGATACTAAGCTGTGTAAAGTAATTAATACTGAGGTCGATAGTTTAGCATTACAGAGGGATTTGTGGAAGCTTGAGGAATGGGCTGAGAAATGGGGTTGATGAGGTTTAATGTAGATAAATGTAAAGTTATGCACTTGGGCAATGGAAACAAAAAGTACAATTATGTTCTAAACAGTTAATTACTTGGTAAAACTGGAGCTGAAAAAGACTTGGGGGTATTGGTGGATGGTAAACTTAATTTAAGTGACCAGAGCCAGGCGGCTGCTGCTAAAGCAAATAAAATTATGGGATATATCAAGAGAGGAATAGATTCTCGTGATAAAGACATAGTTTTGCCCTTATACAAATCACTGGTCAGACCACACATGGAATATTCACCACCCTCCCTCCCTTTTATCGTGTTTCTTGCAATGTGAGTATGTATTTTTGAATAAACCTTTTGAAGATAAAGAAAAGCAGTGAGTGCCATTAATTCTATTTCTTCTTGGATATTATACCATGCTTGTTAGTTAAGAATAGAGCACAGCCAAACTAATCTATAACCCTATGTTACATCTATGGACTGTTGTCATATATCCCCTAAAGTTTTTTGGTGAGAAGTTTTATGGACAGTGCCACTCATATATCTACTTTTGGTGTTATTGTTAGGGGAAGTTGTGGCCAGGAAATGTTGCACCCTATACGATGCAGGACAACTAGAAGGCATTCCCTTCCTGTGCCAAAGTGCAATCAAGTAACAAGACAAACAAACACAAACAGTTTGTGGATAGTCAATAAGTTGGGTCACAACAGAGATAGCCAAGAAGAACAGAATCGCATAAGCCAAAGATTAGTCTGAGGGAGCCAAGATTGGAATAGCAGTAAACGAAGTCTCTCTAACTAGGTGCAGAGCAAGTCAAGATAAACTTTGTACAGCAGTGAACTTACTTTAAGCAGGATATTTATGTGCAGCCACATGATTGGATCAGAGCTCTGTCAGTCACAACAGTTTAACTATTGGTGGACCAGAGCAGAGTTGCAAAGGAGATGGATGTAGTGAAACGAATCCCAATTCAGACTGCACACATAAACATTGTTCACACTAGGAATGTCAAGTAAAACATAAAGACAAAATCAGGGCATCCTCAGATGCATCTTACAGACAGAGGATGATGCCTGCACCAATACTACAATTAAGTTGGAAATCACAGTCCATTTTTCAACAACATAAAGCCAACAGATTATAATACTTGGGGATGTGGTAGACCCCAAGTAAAGGGGTTATAATGAGACAATGGGGCTTATGTACTAAGGCTCCGTGGACCGCACTAACGTCACACAAACATCACGGCGCATTTAAAAGCAGATTGTGGCGCGCGCAATCGAATTTTGGCGCGCCAACTTTCATGCAACAAAAATCGAGGGGCGGGCCGACGGACAATCTGACGGATTCCGACAACACGCAGGATTTAACATTCAAAATTCTGTCGCAAGCCATGCACTTACATGCACCGGGAAGAATGTGGTGAACTCCGGCGGACCTGAGCGGGGAAGCGACACATGCAGGAAATTGGACGCACGATCTTAGTGAATCGCGGCAGTTCCCAATCCAATCATCGGACAACGCACCTTGGGGTAAGTAAAGCAACGGGACAGGTAAGTATATGTGCCCCAATGACTTTGGAATTTATCCTGATAGTTTACTGGTAAATTGGTGACAAATGGACCTTATTTTCATATGTCACGAACATTGTTTTGAATATTTACAGCTAAACATAGTAAAGGCTTGATATCAATGTGGATGGATTTACTTATGGTATATTTCATTATACTGTGCATAAATAATTTCATATATGAAAGAGACGGACCTTCCACACTGAGATAAGTTCATGCAGCCATTTTTATTTTCAGAATATTGGCGTCATCTCTAAAATACAAATGTAACGGGAAATAACATGCCAGCCTGGGCCCGTGAGAATTGAGGAGAGCCAACGAGCAATGACAAAGGGTTGTACAAGCTGTTATTGTAGCCAATTACTTCTTAGTGCACACTGGAAATAATCAAAGTGTACTAAATCAGTAGGACTTCCTCGCCTTGTGCTATTGTCACATCACAGCGCTGGTTGTAACATTTTTAGTAAGTCTGTTCCATCATATAAAAAGAAAATAAAAGCTCTTGTTATGACGGTAATGTATTATGAGGGGGAAAAAAACAAGATAGTAGCGGAGGAGCTGTGACGTTTCAGGAAAAGTTTTATAAAAACCATTATATTTTAGGTAGGGGAAAAACAAGAACATTTATTAGGCATCTGCTGTACAGAACATCTGTAGAAGCAAGATTAAAAGCCCCGTATATTTATAAGCCGTTTTTTCAGTTTTTGCTATAAATTGCCTAATATGTCATATCTTCGTTATTTTTACAGTGTAATTTATACAATTAAAATTTTACACTGTGCCCATATGCAAAAAAATAACCCCACTGAAAAATAAAAACTCTAAATATTTTCACTGGGAAAAGACTGATAAATGGTGATCTATGCAGAACATGTTCTTGGTCTCCAAATCAGCTTCAAATACAGTTTCTGCTGTGTCTACAGATAAGTGAATCTATTACTGTATTTTTCAGACTATAAGGAGCACATAAAATCCTTTGATTTTCTCAGAAATCAAAGTTGCGCCTTATAGTTCAGTGCACCTTATATATGAACCATACTTACAGACAACAGCTGCCTTTAACAGCGCATAGGTCTGCCACCTGCTGGTCATTCATCCTTATAATAAGGTGCACCTTATAATCCGGTGCGCCTTATATATGAACCTGGACGTTTAAAAAGGAATTTATGGATGGTGCGCCTTATAGTCCGAAAAATACGGTAGTTGATTCATAGATCAAATTTTTTTCTGATTCTCATTGGATAAATCTCTTAAAATGCCAGCTGGTTGATGATGTCATCCAAAACTTAACTGAAGAGGGTTACATGCATATTTACAGGACAATTGGAAAAAAAAATTCTGAACCAGATTTGGACCTGAACCAGGGGCGTAACTACAGCGGTAGCAGCCATAGCAGCCGCTATGGCGCCCACAGTGTCAGGGGGCCCCGTCATCCGACCTGACACTAAAGAATGAAGAATGTGCACCATTATATACATATTACGCTGCACATTCTGGTATATATATTGTTTATGTGTGTGTATCTGTGATGTGTATATGCTGTATGTGTATATGGTGTATGGTGTGTATAAATACAGTACATTATGTGTGTATGTAAGCTGTATGTTTGTATATGGCACGGTAGGTGTGTATATGTGAGGTGCATATGCTCTATATGTGTGTAACTGTGTATAAATGTGTATGTATGAGTGATGAACTGTATTTTTATGTATATTGGAATGTAATATATGTATATTTTTAAGCCGACAGGGGCTCCCCTTCAGAAGTCTGCTATGGGGCCCTGCCTCTTCTAGTTACGCCACTGACCTGAACCACTGTACCATGCACTGGGAAAAAGTGCTCCATGTTTAGAGCTGGGAGCCGTGCTTTGCTTCTCTTCAGCCCAATGCTGTATGATCGCCTGGCTACGGCTTGGCGAGCATACGTTTAGTGTGAAAGTAGCCTAAGACTTCCACATACAAAGCAATATTCTTCAAGGTGGTTTTATCACATTGGTGGGGCCAATGCAAAAGTAATAGGGTAGATCCTCATTACTCCAAAGAGAAAACCACACATACAGGCTAAAAGTCATAGTACACATATATATGTATATTCCGTTCATCTCTAAAGGGGTAAAAAAATATTCTTTAATGTTTATTACTTTTGTGTAAAAATTACAAAAGTACTTAAGGAATGATACCTTTATTAGATAACCAGAAAAGTTACAAATGAAGCCTGCCGGACTAAGAGGTCCTTTGTGTCTTGAAAGCTTAAAGCAAATATCATTTTTCTGTTCAGCTAAAAAAGCTATCATTCCTTAAGTACTTTTGTAATTTTTACACAAAAGTATTTACATCACGGAATAATTCTTATTTTCTTTTAATTCTTTTCTTGGCTAACATGGTACTGTGGTAGCCATGATTGGGCAAGTAGCCATTCCATTCATTCCTACACCCCATATATCAGCAAGTTCCACCCGCTTTCCAAATAGCCTTGTTGTCTTGTTGTGCCATATTGACTGATCTGCTTGTTTCTAATCTGGAGGAGGACATCACTGCAGTAACACCACTGAAATAGGCGCTTTCTCAAGGTAGGCTTGAGAAAGCGCCTGTTTGGCGCGAAATGGCCTGTCGCAGTCTGATGTTTGTCCGTGTTGCCACTCTGCTAAATAAAAGATTGAACACGCTCTGGTGAGTGCCGCTTCACTATCTTCTATATTGATGAATGGATGCTGCATGTGTGTACCTGGAGCAGAGCACCTACAACGCATGATCCGTTGCCTAAGTGGGAAGAGCATTGTTGGACAGGAGGAACCTACTGCAGTAGTGCTGGTATTCCCTTGATTGCTTTTACTACTTAAATAGGGGTCATAACATGCACCTTTAATTTAGTGCTCATTCACACGCCCATCTGTGGGGAGGTATATGCGGCCAGGGGCATACAGACGTATGAATGTACCCTTAGGCTGTAAAATAAGATTCCACTTTTTTGAGCAAGGTAAAGGGTGCACTTTAGTAGTTCAGTGCATATGTGACACGTTCGCCCCTAGGTAGTCAAAAAGATTCCATAACCAGTCAAAAATGATAGCGTTAATCTAATCGGTGGCCATGGAAACTGCCCACTTTTAGACTTTACCCACATAGACATGCTCCTTGTGAACACGACTAGGACAGTTCTATATTTTTTGCATTTAGCATATCATTACCATTGCAACATTGTTTTCCTAATTTTGAGTGGGTGAACCCATTGCAAGCCCTCGGATACAGCTCTCGACATGGCAATGCAAAAGGAAATGTTGTCTCACTATATTATCATTGAATTGTTTCCCTGGGGCATGATGTAAATAATGGCTCATTTTATTTAATGATGTGAGTAATTGTATTCCTTCTCTTATGTTTGAGGCGTTGAATACTGTTCTCTCATGCCTCGCCCTCAGATTTAATATGATGTTCCTGAAGGGAAATCTGCCAGAAGCAAAAGAAAAAAAAAATAGCAAATCATATACATGAATCTTTCCATTTTTTATTTGCATTTTCGAGCTCTTGAACCTATATTTTATTTACAATTTATGTTGACCCATTTAGAAGATCACCTATAAAGAAAATAATATACAAAATGTAATATTTCTCTACCAAGACTACGTACGAATGCCATGGTAGTTACGTGACCATATGCAAGAAGGCAACTTAGATTTTTTATCACAACTTTATCTCATTACTAGCATTACATTGCGCAAGATGGTAACTGCTCTTAGCTACAACAAAATAGAATGGGATAGCAAAAAATATTTTATATGTATCTATAGACTCTCTCAGACTGTCTCTCTTAGTGACTGTCTGCCTGTCGGTGGCAGTCTCTTTCAGTGACTGTATGCCTGTCGGCGGCAGTCTCTTTCAGTGACATATATACATACACACATATATACATACAGCTTTATATATTAGATACTGGATTTCTGACACCTTAAAATCATGCTAAAGGGGGTGTCCTGTTAGGGGCAAGTCATCTAATAAAACTGTATGTATTTTTTCTCTATCCCCTATCTCCCTTGCAGCATAGGTTCCGCCCCCTGCTGCAAGTCACTGCCTTGCCCCCCATACCACAAGTAGACATTAGAGGAGGCTGAGGCTGACACCAGAAGGAAACACTAGAGGAGGCAACGGCAGATTACCGCTACAACCACTAATTTGATGAGCATTCTTCTCTCATTTTGCCCTGTTGTCAGAAGAAACATTGCCAAGTGCTACATGAGTGGAGGAGGATTGAGGGCGAGTATGTGCAGTTGTATTATGTTACGAGCCCACCGCAGACCTAATTTCTACATAATTTTACAGTATTGGAAATTCATTTAAAAGATTTAAACTGGCCATACATTAGGCATTTTACACACCCTTTTTCTAAATAGCACCCATAAATTATCATTTTGGACAAAAAAAACATAAAAAGGATGCCCTGGAACTGCAGATGGTACAACAAAGAGCCACAAAAAGTAAGAGGGGTAAGGAAGGTCTCAGTTATGAGGAAAGATTAGACAACTAGATTTATTTAGTCTTGAAAAGAGTCAACCAAGAGGGGACCTGATTCATTTATATAAATATATGAATGGTCCATACAAAAAATATGGTGAAAAGTTGTCCCAGGTTAAATAAAATCAAAAGACGAGGGAGGGCTGTAGAAAACAAGGTTTAATCACCAGAGGTGACAGGGCTTCTTTTCTGTGAGAACTGTCAATCTGTGGAATAGCCTGCCTCAGACACTAATCACAGTAGGGACATAAGAGAGCTTCAAGAAGGGTCTAGATGCCTTTTTACACCTAAATAACACTGGCTGTTATTTTATACAGAATTGTTTCCCTTCCTCATCCAATAACTTCCCTTCCTTGGTTGAACTTGATGAACATGAGTCTTTTTTTAACCATATAAACTATGTAACCCTATAAATTAAAAAGACATATTGATGATCCATCTGGATTGTGTTATGCAACTTAATCTAAGTCTTCATCAATTGGATGATTGTAGGACTGGAGTTGTTTGTGCCTACCCACCCTCAGTCCCTTGGAAATAGTATTCTCCAATTGGGTTGTCATATAATATAACTTTGGGGTCTATTATCCCCTTAAGGACACAGGGTTTTTCCGCTCATTTCTCGCTTTCCAACTTCAAAAATCCATAACTTTTAAATTTTTACGTGTACAGACCTGTGTGAGGACTTATTTTGTACGTAACAAATGTTACTTTCCCGTAATGTTATTTATTTTAACATGCCATGCACTGCGAAGCTGAAAAAAATTTCCAAATGTGGAAAAATTAAAAAAAAAAACGCACGTGCACGTGCCCCAGGGCCCCCACCTGTTTTCGACAGTCAGCGACTCAACTCAGCTGAGTCGCTGACTGTCTCTGTGTGCAATGCGCAGTGTCCCATGGCCACCCGCAACACACATAGGGGTCTAGGATGACAGCTGTGTCAGTGAGACACAACTGCCTTCACTAGGGGAGATCGCCAAGATTGCCATTATATACCTCCAAAAACATTGTTGGAAGGGCCCCCACCAGTTTGCTCCCAGGGGCCCCCACCACCCTTAATCCGGCCTTGCTTCAGACTTCATAATGCCATGCACATGGCCAGAGGCAGCAAAGCAACCCCAACACATCAGGGAACTGCCATGTTTGACTGTAGGGAGCGTATTCTTTTCTTTGAAGGCCTCTTTTTTTTTCCTGTAAACTCTATATTGATGCCTTTGCCCAAAAAGCTCTACTTTTGTCTCATCTGACTAGAGAACATTCTCCCAAAATGTTTTAGGCTTTCTCAAGTAAGTTTTGGCAAACTCCAGCCTGGCTTTTTTATGTTTCTGTGTAAGAAGTGGAGTCTTCCTGGGTATTCTGCCATACAGTCCCTTTCCATTCATACGCCGGCAGATAGTACAGGGTGACTTTTTTTATTGTAATACAGCCTGCAGTGAATATCTAAATATTGATCCTCATTAAGTATTGATCCTCAAGATAGGTCACCCGAACTTTGACGATCAGCTGAATATATGGATCTAGCATCTATCTCTATTCTCTTTGTAGGGACCAGCACCAGTTACTGCAACTGAACTCTCATACAAGTGTAAAGGAGATCATTGGGGGAATTTATTAATTTGTGGTGCTTGGTCTGTTTTTTGATGCAACAAAAAAAAAGTTGTGAGTGTGGGAAAACTGAGATTTTTGGGGCACAGACACTGTGTAAAGAACAGCCACAAAAGATAAAACCCCCAAACAAGCACATAACCATTAATAAATGTTCTCCATTATCCCTTTGCTGGAGTAAGCTGATTCACAGGAGTCTGAATGGCGGGTTCCCACTGATCTGATATTGTTGAGCTAATTAAGTTCCTATATATATTTTTTTCCTTGGAAATATATAGTTTTTTCTATAAGTTTTTTTCCTTGGAAATCAAGAAAGAGGGAAGAAAAAGATGAAAAAAATTAGCAAAAAATTAAGTGCATTTATCATGCATGAGGATAAAATGATAATACACCCTCCCCCTTTGATAAGCTCCACCCATCATCCATTTACCAGCCAAAGATCGATGCTAACGTTGTGGTCCAATGTTGTTAATGTATGCAGATTAAAAAAAGGAAATAATGCTTTCTTCCAGATCTAAACATACTTGGTAAGTATGGTAAGTATGGTACTTACCCTCATTCTGTAAAAAGGTTTGGCATCAATTTATTCAAATCTTCAGTTCCGACTTTTGGAGGTTGAATGCGAGTTGTGTGGCATATGGCTGCCTCAAAAGAATACTTTGCATTTCTTGTTGTAGGATATTTTTACACAGTTATTTTTTAAACTCTATTTTCCACACACAGGGGCATATTTATCAAACGCTGGCGCTCGTGGTTCCGCCTCTTGATGTATCGGGGCAGCCGGCTGTGCAGCGTTTATCCTACGGCAGGCAGGGCCTGGCGTAGAAAAAAACACAGCCGGCGACTTATCAGCGAGTGCACAGACGCGGGGATAGTAACGCCCCACGCCGGCCCACCCCCGGCCGGCTGCGCCCTCCGCTCGGCCGGCCGCACCCCACCTTCACACCCCACTGGTGTGAAGGTGGCGCAACATGGCAAATAATCGCAAAAGCTAGCAATAAGCTAGCATTTGCGATTATTTCAGGGCCTCTGCGCCACTGGCGTTGCGCAGAGGTCCTGATAAATATGCCCCACAGTGTCCATTTACTATTATTACCCTTATTATCCTGACTATTCATCACACTTGTAGACTGCACGCACACACACCCATTTACACCTTACTTACACCAATAGGGATCATCAACGTAGTGGCATTTACCTCCCTTCCTTCGTACTTCCGGCAGACCAGCTCACATGCCGATAAGATACACACACTGGGGGTTATTTAGCATTAGGACGACTCCTTGGGACAGTTCTATGTCTCTATTCATTGGCTTGGTGGCTTGGCCCTTTAATATATGTTCTTATGCTCTACTTAACGGGGGTCATTTACTAAGTGCCCGAATCTCTCTTTTTCATCGGGTTTCCCAAAAATTACCGGTTTGCGCCGAATTGCCCCGGTTTTTTTCGCACACGATCAGATTGTGGCGCATTGGCGCCGACATGCATGCAGCGGAAATCAGGGGTGTGGCCGTCGGAAAACCTGACGGATTCGGAAAAAACGCAGTATTTAAAAGAAAAAAATGTGTCGCTTGACACGCGCTTACCTGCACCCAGGATAGGATAGTTAACTCTGGCAAACTCCAGCGGACTTCAGAGCAGCAGCAACACCTGGTGGACATCGGGCGCACAACCTTAGTGGATCGCCGGAAGACCCGAATCCTTGACGGAGAATGCGCCGCTGGATCGCGACAGGACCGGGTAAGTAAATGTGCCCCAATGTCTGAGATTTCCTTTCAAAACATTGAGATAAGAGTTGCAAGATGCATAAAATTTCCCAGCACATACACCGGCAGGGGACTGGAGTGACTATGGGATTTATTTTTAAAAAGTCACAAGTTATTAATCTGGCTTTGCACAGTAATTCAATGTTTATGCCAAAACAGTGGCAGAAATAGCCCTGTGCAACTTTTTTAGCAGTGAAAAGTCACAAAAAACTCAAAGCAACTTTTTTGAAACTTAGTTATGCCCAAAAAGCCTACAAAAGCAATGATAAATAACCCCCACTGATGCCGTATTACAACATGAGGTGTCTTCCCATGTATTTGTATGTGACTGGCTGTTAGTTTTTTGAACTGGTGTGTCCTACTACCCAGCACCATCCCTTGTAATCCTATGTACTGTAAGACTTAGGCCTTTCATGTATTATTCATTCATATAGCATTGTATTAGCTTTTTTTTATTAAGAGGTCTACTGATTTATTATTTGGCTATATTTCCTGCATTCTTTGCATGTTATCTTTGTACCTTACAAAGTATTTGGCTGTGCTGTCCAGGTATCCTTTGTGTTATGCTATCCACCACTATGCAATAAAGATTATTTGTTTTTTACATTATGGTAGTTTCCACTAGTCATATTTTGGTTAGTTGCTGATTTGAGTGGCACATCCATTGCATTTTGTATGACAGAGGTATATTTCAATTACAGTATCTGAAGGATTGTTTTCTCCGAGTTTGTAGCTTTTGTTAATTGAGCCTGAAGTCACTAAGGTTATTTTGGATAATTTGTAAAGCCTTTTTATGTAAAACAGGGCCATATAAAGCTAAAAAAGAGCAGATCCTGCAAGAGGGCGCACATACCAGCATGTAAATGTGCTTGGATTACAACTAATTTTTTTTTGTGGCATCCCATCTCCAAGAATCGAGATCTGTCTTTCTCAACTAATAACCTTTGCGTTGCAATAGATTAAAGCCACAGCATTAATTGGCATCCTACATATTAAGCTCAAACTGATCTCCTTGTAATGCTAAATATATTATGCAGTGTGTGCTGTTTTATAAATTTGTTGCAATTTGCATGAAGTTTGACCTTTATAAAGTGTCCTTACTGTGTTTTTTTTAACACCATTGATAAGTGTTCACTGTTTGGCTAGGTATGCAGAAATACTAATTACTATATTTAGGAAGTTAAAGGACACCTGTCATCAGGTCTCTGCCACTAGTCCTGTCACCTCTACCTGTTGGAGCAGCTCACAAGGATCCATCACAGCCTTTATCTAGTTATTTCATACATTAATCATTATAAAATCATCTATTCTTTACCATGTAAATGAGGCGGGTCACATGGTCAGAGGCAGTGATGTCACTGCTGTTACCCCTCCCCTCTCCTCCCCCTGCTCATGTCTGTGTGTAATGTATAGTAAAGCATGGCTAGTGTGTGTGCTGCATCTGCTGACATGCTGTATCCTCCCTAATATACAGGTCAGAGACACAGACATCAGCTACACATGAATCTGACATGTTCTGCTGTAACATGGCTGCCTGGAGCTGCTGTATCTCTCCTATACACACACACACAGGCTACAGGGGGTGTGGCCACCAACACCAGGAAGCACATCATTATACAGCCTCACATCATTATACAGGCTGTCAGTCAAGCACTGGGGGTGTGGCTGTGCCTCCCACTCATGAATAGAGTGGACAGCTTGAATATGCTAATGCTTCATTGGACATTTCACAGGTCATTTGCATACAGCTTTAGGACCTCATTGCTTAGGTTTACAGGCATGCAGAGGGACAATGAAGGAATAGAGGCAATGCTCTATAATGGCAGTTTATGAAAATATATTTAGTTTAGGGGGGTTATTTTGCATGACGGGTTCTCTTTAAAATAAACTAAAAAAAAATAAATAAAAAGGACATTGGAAGGTATTGCATGGTTATGTGTCCTGTATGAATACACATGACCTGTTTTTGTACAGTTTTTGTACAGAATTCATAGAGCTTGTAGTGTTTAAATATTATAACATAATATATAAATATTATAATATAATAAAGTAGATGGTATGGTACTCATGTTATTTAATTTACCATCACAACCTTTTATTCAAGTTTTTCAGTTAAAGTTTGGATGTAGACATGTCCATAGCGACAGACTACAAATAAACTTGTGTAGTCAGATACTATAGTCAAACTCACTCCTAGTAGATTTGTAATCAACTTTAGAAAGGTTTATTTTCATTTCATTTTAGAAGCATCAAGCAATGTAAAAAGATAGTTGCATGGATCAACAAACAATTGATGGATTCAACATGTAATTTAGAAAAAAATCTCACCCTGATTTATGTTTCTGAAAAGCTACGTCTATGTATAATTTTGTCATGCATTGCTTTTTAACCCTGTTGTGTGATTGCATTTCTCTCATAGGGTTATTTAAAGCAGTGCAGGAAACGGCGAGACATGTTCAGTGACGAGCAATTGAAGGTCATCTTCGGGAACATTGAGGACATCTACCGGTTCCAGATGGGCTTTGTCAGAGACCTCGAGAAGCAGTACAATAATGAGGAGCCACATCTCAGTGAAATAGGACCATGCTTTCTAGAACACGTAGGTTTCAATGGGCTGTAAAACATTAAGTCTTGTTAGGCCACAATTTATTGTCAAGCTGCACAGTTAAAGGGGCTTCTTTTTGCAAATTTGGTCATAAAAATGTATTGAGGTTCTTGTGTGTTTCAAGAATGTGGCATCATAAAGAGGCTTAACACCTAGTTATTGTTTCAGGGTAATCTCACTATTCTAATTTATAGTCACTATTACATTTTCTTGAATTTCAATGCACTTTTTGTCATACTTGTTTTGAAGTTGTTTCTCAACCTAATACACTTTCATGAAAATGCCACCTATCCATAAAACCAGAACAATTCAATCAGCACTCATTTGTTGTTATAAAACATGGTAGAGTCTTTATTGGTCCAGGATAAAAGCATTACAAATATACAGCCATGAAAATGAAAGATGATGCTGACGCGTTTCAGACCTTTTGGTCTTTAGTCATTGATAACATAGATGTCTCAAACGCGTCAGATGGCGTTTTTCATGGCTGTATATTTGTAGTGCTTTTATCCTGGACCAATAAAGACTATGCCACTGTTTATACAAACAAGTGAGTGCTGATTGTTCTGGTTGTATACTAATTCAAAGGTGTGGAATGCGTCCTTCAGAATAAAGCACCTGGGGTAGAGCGGATTTGTGTTTATTTTTTTCACCTAATAATAATGATAATTCTTTTATTTATATAGCGGCAACATATTCCGCAGCGCTACACAGAGCTTGCCAGATCAGTCACCTATCCATAAAGCAACATAACAAATAGCAACCATGCTTGTAAATCAGATGCCATTCAATAATATATAAATATATACATACCATGCACTAAAGGAGTCTTTAATTCACTTCACGCTTCATGAAAAAATCATAAAGTCTTTGCTATCGAGGATTGCTCCTTAAGTGCTTCTTGTCTCCATAGGGATACCATGAACCATCCATCACAACCAGTCAATCTATTACTCGGTGAGACAAAATGCATTTATTTTTTGGAGGAAAGCTTTGAGGATAACCTCCCATTCTCTTAGACTGACCTGGATACATTGCAAGTGAAGGGTATTGAGCTTTCTTTGGTGTAACAAGGTCTTTAGAGTATGTATCAGAGCAAGAACGCCAGAAAGTATAAGAGGGGGTTCCAATGTTTGATAGGTGAAGTGGCAAAATAGTTAACCCCTTGAGCTTTATCCCTATCTTCTGATTATTTATGTTATTCTCCATTGTGTTAAGTTGAATACCACCTGAGATTTGCACCAACTGCTTAAAGGGGTTGGCCACTTATTAATAAATCTCTTTGTCTCCTATGATAGCTTCAGTCTTTACCTGTTTTCACCATGCTGTCCTCTGCATATATACACAACTTCCTCTCTCACTGCTCCAGTCCATCCTAATGGGGTCTCCAACTGTGTCTTTCTCCTCCTATTCATCAGTGTTCACACATGTAAACAAAGAATCACAGAGGGTCTGCAAACAGCACAAATGTAAGTAGCAGGACTGCTGTATCACTTGATGAACATTCAGGTTATTATTAAGGCAGCAAAGGCAAATGGGCAACTTATATATATATTTTTTTTTTTAAATGGCCAATCCCTTTAATCATATAAACTGCTGCTCCATTTTCCACCAATACACTTAGTTATGCCTTATTAAACTAAATAGTGAATAGTGAATCATTGATGGTTTATATTTCTTAGCTCCTGAAGTTGCTACTACCTATGGGCACCTAACGGCAACCATGGTAAACAGCAAGCATATACAACCATATCTGTAACATGCCATAACTCTCCGGTTTGATATGGAAAATATATTTCACAAGCCATCGGATAATAGCATTGTGGGTGACATGTGGCCTTCAAGTAGCTTGTGGTTTAGGCCATTTCTTCTTACAGGGAGTATTTGACTTATTTTGACTTTTTACTAATTAAAAACAGATAGTAAAACCTATTTATCTTTTCCAATCTGTTTTTACATTTCTTGTATTTAGAGATATGCTTTGCAGCAGCCACATGGATCATAATTTCATTAGCCTGGAGATTTTTAAATTGAAGTCTGTGGAATAGATTCTTCGAGAGTTCTGTGACCTGTACTGAGATTTTTGTGTAAGGGGGGGGGGGGGGGGGCGAAGATAAACTGTGAAGTCAACTATTATAATTGGTGGATCCTCTAAGGCAGGGAAGATTATAGCCTTTTTGCTGCCTTAAGTAAAAATGTAAATGCTGCCCCCCTCATTTTAATATATTATGCAGCAGTTGATGCTATACATCAATTTAAGTGTTATATTGCACCTACTCATTAAAGTGTTTGTGTTCTGTTTTTATTTATTTTTTTGGGAGGGGTTAAGTTTTTTTTTAGAAAGAGGGGAGAATATTCCTGTTATCTGGCCTGATCTGTAAGGCATCATGCATATGAACATGTGCAGAAGCCGTGGGCCTAGTTTACAGTCCCGTACCCTTCTATTGGCACATTTCCAGTGCGGTGAAGTACAGTGCATGCACCGTGCATGTCCAAACTGACTGCATGGTCAGTATTTTTGGTGCTTTCACGCAAGTGTCAAACGGCACCAAAGTGGTACATGACTAAGGTCCCTTTCACACAAGTGCTGCGCACCCCTTCCCTCTCTATAGCAAGGTATGGTGCTAAGCCAAACATACAGGAAAAGATACAGCATGCTCTATCTTCTTCCCATGGACATTACGGTGACACACATGTGTGAACACCATACCGCAGTCGGGCACCATAGGTGTGGGGACCAAATTGTGCTGCAAGATATCAGTCTCCCCAACGTTTGTGTGAAAGGGGCCTAATACATCCTAAACTCAGTATACAGTTATCTCAACTAAGATGACAATTATCTCTCCCAACACCATGTAAATAGTACCACTGTATAGAAAATATGCATTCACTCACACACACTATATATAAAGATTTCTTGCATATACAGTTTAAACCAGAAGTTTTAAAAAGACATATGCATGTTTTCCTCACTGTCTGACATGGGATCAGAATAAACCTTTCCTGTTTTTGATAAATTTGGATTACCAAGATTATGGATATTTACCAAATGCCATAATAAAAAGAGAGACATTTTTAATACTTTTTGTGAAGTCAAAAGTTTACATACACTAAACTTGCTATGACTTTAAACAATCTGGTAGAGCCCATTTGATGACATGTCCTTGGAAGCTTCTGGTATGTCTATTGGCAACTTCTGAGTTAGAGATACGCATGTGGATGTATCTGAAACACATCGCTTTTTTTGTGTAACATCATGGGAAAATCTGAAATTAACCAAGATATCAGAAGGAGAATTGTGGACAAAGCTATTTCATCCTTAGGTGCAATTTTCAGAAACCTGAAAGTGCCTTGTTCTTTTGTACAGACAATTATACTCAAGAACAAACAAGTTGCAATGTCTTGGCATCATATCACTCAGGAAGGAGACGAGCTCTGTGCCCCAGAAATTGATGTGCTTTGGCTGAAAGGTCACTCTGCCAGGAAGAAGCCATTACACCAAAAGAAGCATAAAAAACTAGAATAATGTTTGCAATTGCACTCAGGAACAAAGACCTTACTTTTGGAGACCTGTCCTGTGGTCTGACGATAGTAAAATTGAACTGTTTGGAAATAATGACCATTGTTACGTTTGAATGAATAAGGGAGGAACTCGAAAGCCTGAGAACACAATCCCAACTGTGAAACACTAGGGTGGTAGCATGATTTTGTGCAGTTGTTTTGTTACTGGAGTGACTAATGCACTTCACAAAATAGATACATTATGTGGCACTTCTGAAGAAACATCTCAAGACATCACCAGGGACGTTCATTCTTGGGTGCAAATGGGTCTTCCAAATGGACAATAACCTGAAGCATAATGCCAAACTGATTACAAAGTGGTTTAATGATAACAAAATCAATGGTTTGCAGAGGGCATCTCAAAAATTTATGAGCAAAGCCAGGAGGCAAGTTGGCCTACAAACAGTTATAGTAGATCTGGAGGAAAGGGCCCAAATTCCTACCAACTATTGTGAGAAGCTTGTGGAAGGATATCCAAAATGTTTGACCCAAGTCAAACCAAGGCCAGTGGTACCAAATTCTAATGAAATGTATGTAAACTTTTGTCTTTGCGGAAAGTATTAAAAATGCCTTAAAATATTCCTCTCTCTATCATTATTTTGGCATGAGGCCAATATAAATAATTTTGGTAATCCTAATTGACCTAAAATGTGGATGGTTTATTCTGATTTCATGTCAAATACACATCCATATGTGTCTTTTTATATGTGTCTGTGTATATAGTGTATTTATAGTATATTTAACTAAACTGGTATGATCTGTACATGTTCCACTTGGATACACATTCTAAGCGCATATACATATTCCATATACAGGCATTCCTCAAGTTACATACAAGATAGATTCTTTAGGTTTGTTCTTAAAGAAAACCTACCATATTTGCATATTAGGTGATAAAAAATATATAAAGTTGCAGGCCACTCAAGGATTAGCCCTAAAAAGGGCTTCCATGTCATTCACTAGTTGAACCTGCCAACGAATCTACCTTAATAGGTAGATCCAAGATGGTAGGTTTCCTTTAAGCTGAATTTTGTATGCAAGTCGGAACTTGTAATTGTAGCTTTCAAAATTTTTTGCTGTAATTGGAACAAGGATTATCTATTAAACATCTTTACAGATGCATCACAGCTGATTATTGCAGCCCGGGACTAAAGTAATAGCATCCAGAGAGCTCCACCAGAGTTAATAGTGGGCAGAGAGAGAGAGGTCCGTCTGTAACTAGGGGTCGTCTGTAAGTTGTGAGTCCTTAAGTTGGGGACACCCGAGATTAATGGGGGAGATTTATCTGGACTTCTATAGAAGTATTTTTGGCATACAATTCCTGAATTAATTGCAATGGCTCGAGAAACACCAATATTTGTGATTATTTTCCCCCCAGCATGGGATGAAGTGGGCCAGTATGGGACATTGATGCCCATGCCTGCATACTCTCTAAAACCTGTGGACATTCACTGTGGACATTTACAATGCCATGCACATCCACCCACCTGATATATCTGCTGCAACAGGAAGGGGGCATGGCTTCTATGATAGTGGTTTATAAAATGATATTGCATTTGGCATGTGACAAGGGAAAATTGCAAAAATGGCTCATTGTTTAAAGCCAAAAATAGGCGAGTCACTAAGGTGTTAAAATAAAAATCACTAAAAAATCACTAAAATAAAGCAATAACATTAAAACTTGATTCATAAGTCACATTTCCTTTACCTCAGAGGTGTGTTCACCAATGGAATATTAGTTGACGATGGTTTAGCAAAATAATTGACCTCTTGTTAACATATTATAACGTATACTTGGTTCTGGAGACAAAGGAAAGGTAAATTGAGAAATAATTGTAAATGTTGTATAGATGAGGCTTGACAGCTAAGGATAAAGGTTAGAAATCCCTGTCCTAGAAGGCCCTGTGTCATAGAAGGCTGCATAATAACTTCTTGTATGGATGTGTCTGGACTACTAGTAACATCTCAGGGATTTTATAGCATGTCAGCCTGCACCAGATGTCACAACAATGAAATATGAAACTGATAGGCAGTCTAGTAGAGTGTTGACCCTGGTAGTAAATGGGTTAAAGATCCACGCAGGTTTTGCTGCTGTTGGGGATGGCTTTGAGTCTGCTTTTTTGACACTGCCTAAATGACAGCAGCTGAGCAGTAAAATGCGCCGGCCCAGCGTGTAGAATGAACATTACACTTCAGTTGACTAAATGCCCGAGGGTTTCAGCCTAGTTTAACGTGCTGTTACATAAGCCACACAGGTCTGGCCTTCATCATCTGTGAATATGTCAGGGAACGTCAAGAAAATTATTATTCCCCTTTTTTAGATTTTTATCTGCAATGAATAGACCACTATTATGTAAGAGCCTTTTGGGCACAGTCCTGTTTTCACAAGTGCAGTCTGCATTCATGGGCATGACAATTCATTTTTAAATACATGTGCTTCGTATGCCTCACCTCTTATGGTCAAAGGATGGTTTGTGTGATGACCAGTGTTTGTGCACACTAAAAATAGACATTGCCAGGCGGGCGATCAATTTGGAATCAATATATATGTACCGTATTTAATTTGGTGACCAAGTAACTGATTTTCCAACAATTGTAAATTAATTAAATGTGTGATAGAATGGGGAGTTTCAAATTAAAAAATGGGACTGACCTGTCACTTATCGCCTCTTACTATAATTCAGGAACTCCCTGGGTCCTCGCTGCCCCCTACTTCCTGTTGTTTCTTGAAAGACAGGAAATTCCTTGAAATGCTCAGCCAATCACGCATCCACTTTAGCCAGGGTTTGGTGGAGCAGGAATCTCCATGCTTTGGCGTTAGACACAAGGTAATGGAGAGTGGGGTGCACCATGACAGTATCTGATCCTGCTATCCAATTTCTTCCTTCTACAATTGCTTTGAGGAAAGGTCAAGAAGGGCTGATGGCATCAAGTCTTTTGCACTAAACTTATTTGTAGGGGGTAACAACTCAAATTCCCACAGACCTAAACAGAGGTTAATATCCCGGTCATGGTGAATTCCCCCCCTGGTAAATGTATGATATACATGACAACTGTGTATGGGAAGTCAGTTCCTTCTCTATCTCTGACATCTTTAACACATTGCCACAGATGGCCTTGTGTTTCCTTTTTTTGATCCCCACCTTCACATATCCATAACTTGTCAGCACACACTGTAACAATTCTTCACAAATGACAAGCCCTGGAGTCTCATACTGTCATGGTGATGGATCGTCACTACCTGATGTTAAGGGGGTTGACTATCCCGTCAAGATTTTGAGGCTGTCGAGGTTAACACCAATGATAACAGGCAGCCAGTGTGCCCTCTTCAAGCACCCTTAAAGGACATCTACCACAAGGATTACACTGACATACTGTTTTTTGCCCCCTCTGGCAGGGTCCACTCTTCTTTTAGCTTTTTATGCCTTAAGGCTTTTAAAATGATGCAAATGAGCCTGAGGGGCTCTTAGCTCCATAGGTGTTAAAGCAACCTGGAGCCCCTCAGACTTAATTGCATAATATTTAAAGCCTTTTTTTCTTAAAAACAAGGTCATCGGAAGCTTAAAGTATAGCAGATCCTGCCAGAGGGGACATGGTTTACAATCCTTAATCCTGGTGGTAGATGTACTTTAAAGGCACTGTGACGTACTATTATGTCACATGTTGTTCAGGGGGTAATGGTGAGCAATGGTGAGTGTAAGATGTCCATTTTTCCATCATGCTCCAAAAATAATCCTATTGCACCAGAATTGTGACACAGATCTTGGGTGTACACTGACATCTAATAAGAAGTTGCAAAGTAATATGAGACACCGGATTTATCATCCAGCATCAGACACTGATAAACCTGTTGTAGCATGATCTCTGCATGTCTTACTTTACAACATTTTTGATAAATCTGCCCCATTAACTCTATCCCGCATCTTTGTGTCACCATATTCTGATTTTTTATTGCTGCATTCACTGTATGGGATAAATACTTTTTAGATTTTTATAGTTCAGGCATTTTCATGTCACATAAATTACCAGCTACAGTGGAATATTTTACTTGCAGGTTACATAACATATCCATGGCCTACAAAAAAAGAAGTGCAGTTTCTTAAGCTCAGACTTCAATCAACTTGATTTTATGTAAATTTTCTCATTAGTATGCTCTAGAATGATAACACCTCCCCTTCCATTTAGAGGAAACTTCTGTAGAATACTTTCCGATTGCCTGAACCGAAACCATGTCTAACTGCATTTACCATCTGTGATGGTTCGTCTGAAACCACTTCTTTATCATAATATATAAAATGTCCAAATTTTACTGTTTTCCAAGTCAGTTTTCACTTATGATCAAACATTAAAAAACGTTATCAGGGTGTTGGAGGCGGGTGAATGCAATATGCGAAAACATGCTCAAATGAGACAAAGGTAGCTGCAATAGTTCTTAATGAGGAATCATTATGCCTCATTTTTCTTTCTGATTAGACAGGTTGCATATGCTGCCGCAAGATACAGGCATTCAGGGACTGGACAGGTCAAAGCATTTGCATTTAATCAATGTGCCTCATTATGAGGTATTAGCTGATGGAGGAGAGATGGATCATTCTCTGTAATATCATTGGAAAACGAGGCTATTAGCTAGTGAATGTGTCGCGTCGCCTATTCTGGTTTATTTGTCTCAATGATTTATTTTATATGTTATTCTGAAGGACGGATGTATCAATATATGAGCCTGAGAGTACATACATGGCCTCCATGTTAACTATAATTAGTGATGTGTAAATATTGTTGTACCAGTCATTATCTTTATTAGTCTCTACTTTCCATTTGTCCCTTAGAATCTCACTGTATGATATTTCTTACAGTGAAATTAAAATAATAATGGCATAAAAATACTAATTCCATTCATTTGAATAATTATTGTAATGTTAGGATAGTGGATGTTGTGCAGGGTTGATTTAACTAGAATCCAGCTAAAACATATGTCAGTATTCTTGTTTTTATTGGTTTCGGGGTTAATAATGCAATTCTTAGGGGGTCATTTATCTTTATTTTTCTTCCTGTTTTTTCTGTTTTTTTGAGACATTTTTTGGCGCATTGCAATTTTTGCGCCTTTTTGGGGACATTTTGAAATGTCCGCTCTACATTTGTTTTTTTCGTCAGTAGGACACATTTATCTTCTATTCCAGATGTGCTAAATGTGGCAAATGACAATTATCATTTCAAATTGTCCAAAAGTTGCGTAATTTTTTAGAGCAAAACACTTCAGACCAAACCATACTTAAGGAAAACCTAGAAAATGGAGTTGAGACATTTGTGTAACATTTTTGCGACATTTGTAACAAAGGTCTCAAAAAGAGATCTGAAAAAAACTCATTTAACAAAAGGAAAAAGTGAGATTACCAAAGAAGCAAACGTAAAAATGACAAAACAGAGATAAGATAAATGACCCCCTTAGTCTTATTCTTGGTTTCTAGTCTTCTCACATCCATCCTTAGGAGGTCTGAATCAAAATGTACGTCTTAAACTAATTTTTAGATAAAAAATTTTTTTCGTAATAAAAAAATAATAGAAAATAGAAGCCATTCAGTCATTACTGTATGCATACCGCTTGCTATCCCGAGTCCTTCTGCCAAGGAGGTCATATGACAAACGAGAAACTTTAGCAGGGTAAGTAAAATATATAGGTGACCATTTGGGGGTATCACACTTTCCCTGTTCATGTGGCCAACCCCTTTAATGCTGCTAGAAGCTCAGGTACAGAAAATAGTATAAAGTCTAAAATCAGGAGATAATGCTAAATGAAAAGTGATTATACATTCCCTTTAAATCTCTTCAAACTCTCATCCAATTAACTCTTTGACCAGTTATAATATGGCTCCCCCCCCAAAAAAAAAAATAAAAAAACTTCATTGTTTCTCAAACCAGACTGTAGAATTAATTGGATGAATAGATGTGTAGAAATGATGGTACTACTAGTACAGACACTTTAATATAGAGAAGATGACAATTGACATGGGCCCTTAATTTTCATTTTCATTTTCACAAAGTTCTTCTTAGTTGTTGTTTTTGATTATTTCAGTCATTTCGGAAGTTTATCTCAATATGTCTGCTTTTATCCACATACTCTCTCTCTCTCTATTTTTTCTACAGCAAGATGGGTTCTGGATTTACTCAGAGTACTGCAATAATCACTTGGATGCCTGCATGGAGCTCTCCAAGCTGATGAAGGATGGCCGGTACCAGCATTTCTTTGAAGCATGCCGACTACTGCAACAAATGATCGACATTGCCATTGATGGCTTCCTTCTGACACCTGTACAGAAGATCTGCAAGTACCCTCTTCAGTTGGCTGAGCTTCTAAAATACACAGCACAGGACCACAGGTATTATCAGAATAGTGCACCTTAGCAGAATGCTTTAGACCACACATGCCACATGCAACCCTCAAGCTCATTTTATGTGGCTCACAAAGTCCACAGCAGAAAAACTGATTCAATCATCGACCCCTGGTGAGGTTACCCGAGGGCAGCAATCGGCTATTATGAAAACCAGGAGCCTATACTGTACTCCCAGGCCTGTCATTCAACTTGATCTCTAAGCTACTGCTGAAGATCACTAGCAAAACTAACATACACTGCAATACTGCTGTACTGCAGTATATAGTAGAAGCAGGGCCAGCTCCAGGTTTCAGTGGGCCCCTGGGCGACAGTGCTTCACTGGGCCCCTTAGCAGTGAACTCATGTGGTGGCATTAAAAACGCAGAACCTTAAGATACCAATATTAATATACACCCCCCAGTCAGGCTCCATTAATTAATATATACACCTCCCCAGCCAGAATACAGTAATAAATATACCCTCCAGGCTCCATTATTAATATACACCCCCCCTTCAGGCTCCATTATTAATATACACCCCCCCAGGCTCCATTAATTAATATACACCCCACTCCCACCCCAGGCTTCATTAGTTATTATACACCCCCCACCCAGGCTCCATTAAATAATATTCCCCCCCCCCCAGGCCTCCATAAATTAATATATACCCTCCCCAGGCTCCATTAATTAATATACACCCCCCCCCAGGCTCCATTCATTTAAATACACCCCCCCACAAGGCTCCATTAATTAATATACCCCCCCCCCCCCAGGCTCCATTAATTAATATACCCCGTAGACAGGCTCCATGAATTCATAAAAAACACATTAAAAGTGACCAGATAAAAATAATAAACGCTAACTTACCTGAAGCGTTGCACACATCTTCTACATCTTCCAAGTGACAGCAGTGTCTACCGTGCAGCAGCAGGGACGCTGGCGGCGTGACGTCATCACGTCGGCAGCGTCCTGCACAGTATTAGACGCTCCGCGGCAGAAATACATCTGCCGCGCCGATGCACTTATATTGTGTGAGGATCCACTTGCGGTGGCGCCCCCTGTGAGTACGGCACTTCTCTCAATTACTCTGGCGCTGGCCATGAGTAGAAGTGATCAGACACCCAAGGCTTAAAGAACCCTTTGGGGTATAAAAATTAGAAAAAAATAAATAAATAAAAACCTAAAATCACCTCACCTTATCCCCCAAAATCATAAACATGTTAGGTATTCGTGCATCCAAAAATTATGATCAAAATATAGAAACGGTTATTCCCAGCATTGAACCCCGTAACAGAAAATATCGACCAAATGTCTGAATTGCCACTTTTTTGATATTTTGCAACTTCTAAGTAAATGTAATTTTTTTAAATAAAAAGTGATCAAAAGATTGTACAGTCCCCACAATGGTAGCAATGAAAAGATCATCTTGTCCTGCAAAAATTAGACCATACACAGATCTGTATGCTGTAGTATGAAAAAGTTTTTAGCATCAGAAAATGGCGAATATAAGAATTTTTTTTACATACAAACGGTTTTAATTTTTAAAAATCTATTAAAACATATCAAAACCTATACAAATGTGGCATCCCCGTGATTGTACCAGCTCAAGAAATAAAGGGGAGATATCATTTAGAATGAAAATTGAAAGGCATAAATACAGAACCTAAAAGAAAGTGTCGCAAATGTGTTTTTTTGCCAATTTCACCACATTTTTTCCTGCTTTCCAGTACATGGCATGGAATATTTAATGCTGTCACTGGAAATTTAAATTTGCTATGCAGAAAATAAGCCCACACGCACAGCTCTGTACATGGCAAAATTAAAAATGTATGGATTTTTGAAGGTGGGAAGCAAAAAACAGAAACCCAAAAATGAAAAAGATCATTGGGGGGTTATACAGCTTAACCCTGGCATTCCTTTATTATAGATAATCGCTAGCTGTTTCTTTGTTAAAATTCCCTGTGTAAATTATGCTGAAGGGCTCTGAAGAGCATTATTGGAGCCCCTCCATACTTTGGCTGCACGCCCCCAGTGCGTTTGTAACCAGCCTCCTCTCCCTTGCCCCCTTCATCAGCTGACTTGGCAGTATGGGGATGAAGAGGTAGTGGGTAGATTAGAAGGATCACAGAGGGTCTACCATAATGCCCCCAGAGTCATTCAGCATAATTTACATAACAAGTCTGTTTTTTTTACAAAGAAGCAGTTCCTATAACTAAGGAATTCCAGGGTTAAGCTATTTAACCTCTACAAAGAACTGGTGGTGCTTTGTAAAGGTAAACAACGTGGTAGATTTAATCTAACACAACTCATTGGGGATTATTCCATATATATTACTGAGCTTAAAGGGGCTGAACCAATTGTTTTTTAAAATTCTGCAGGCGGGCTGTGGAGGGATTTTTTAAAAAACAAACCTGTATCCATTTCCTCCGTTGCTCCCAGCATCTCACGTTGCGTTTTATCCGGCCCGTGCCCTGGTTTGTTTACGGCCACAACCACCCATCCCTATTTTCAGGGCTGTATCATGCGCTGAGATATAGGAATGGGTGGGAACAGCTGTTTGTTTACAGGGGCGCGGCCCAGCGGTAGACTGCAGCGTAGGCCACCAGGAGCGATGGAGGAGGTGAGTACTGGTTTGATTGTTTAAAAATCCCTCCACAGCCCTCCTGGAGGATTTTAAAAACAACCCGTTTAAATAGGGGTTGTGGGTCTTTTTAAAAACATTTTTTTTACCATGTTTTGGCATCATAGAAGTACTTTAGTGGATGCACCACTCCTATAGCATGTTTATTGAAAAAGCTGATTACGGTACGAAATTATATTTTTCTATCCTCCCTAATAGAAAAACACAAAAATCCAGTTTAGATCCAGCCTCAAATGTGTCCATAGTCGACAGTCCTTGAAAAATGTAACAATATTAAGACATTAAGAATGTCATTTAATTGAATATGACCAAGAGAACATCGCTCATCATAATGGATGGTCTTCTAAGTATCAGGCGTCTAGGACGTGTTCACCTGGGTTCTGCTTGACTATTACTATAGATATCTTCTGCATATCATGGATGAGAAGTGTTGAGAAGCGTAGCCTGTAAACACTGTAAGTCTTAATTTCTCAATATTACTTTATCCCAACAAACATCCGGCCTGCATAGTGGTGGCGGTGGTTCCGTCTCTCCTTGGCATTCATTAGGAGTCGTCTCTAGCCGCCTGTGTATCATAGACCGGTGGCAGCCGCCCTCATGCATTCTTCTCATTAACAAGCTTTGATGTCCGGTGGAATCAGATGAATACATAAGGCTGGAATCAATAACCTGACTGCAGTATCTTTCCTTAAGAAGATTGATTGCCCTTCTCCCAGCAAATATAGCAAATACCTTTTGTCTCTCTTTATTATAGTGCAAGACACCAGGAATACAATGTGAGAGATTGGTCTTGTGTTTATTACTTCTTCAGCCTTATTAGGGTATCTTCCCCTCCGAGTACTGCATTTTATTTACAGATGGTTAATTCTTTGTAACATGTAATAACCCAGAAAAAAGCTTCTCAGTAAGCCCTTATACAGGCGGTCCCCTACTTAAGAACACTCAACTTACATACGACCCCTGGTTACAAACGGACCTCTGGATATTGGTAATTTATTGTACTTTAGTCCTAGGCTACAATGATCAGCTATAACAGTTATCACAGGTGTCTGTAATGAATCTCTAGTGTTAATATTGATTCTTATGACAACCCAACATTTTTAAAATAGAATTGTCACAGAGACCAAAAAAGTTCTGGCTGGGATTACAATTATAAAATATACAGTTCCGACTTACATATAAATTCAACTTAAGAACAAACCTACAGAACCTAACTTGTATGTAACCTGGGGACTGCCTGTACTTGTTTTACTATTGCACATTCATCCTCCAGGCTATTATCAGTATTTGGTTTTCTCTCAGCTGTTCCGTAAATGAAACCCCTCATAAACGTGTGAAATTATCCAGACCCCTCATATTATGGTTAACATATTCAGGGTTGCTTAGTAAATCTCCCATATTTCTCACATGTTACAGTATTCGTGCATGTTGCTGTATAGATCAGTTTGGGTGGTTTTTGAGGCAATTATTTTCCATTTACACCTATGTGAAAAATCTATTCTATTTCCATGGCAAAACTGAGTGATCAATTGTGCCAGTCATTTTCTGGCACTTGCAGGAGCACTTACTTACTGCTTACTTGTAGCCATTGCTGACTTAAAGGGGTTTGTCATGTATATTGAAAACTCTCTGGGAGCTTGGGTACGGGAGGAAAAGGTAAAAGAAAAAAAAGGGAAATACATACCCTGTTGCAACTCCTGGGTCCTACATTGCTCTGGTACATACAGTTTCAGACACTACATCTGGAATCTCCAGGAGGTATTGGTACCTGCCTTATCCAATAAATGGTCTAATTGGACAACAGGAAGTGAACTCCTCTGCAAAATGGAGATGACATGCCGTGCCTGAAGAGGCCACTCTTTGGATGATGTGGGTGCCAGCAGCTGGAGTATGTGTTCTCTTTTTTTCTTACCCAAACCCCCAGGGAGTTTTTTTTATATATATGGAAAACCCCCTATAAGCCTTAAAGTGCTGGGACACAACTGATGGGAGCCATTGCATTCTACCTACATTTTCTTTTCCATCTGCTCATTAGAACTGTCTTTCAACATTTTTTGTGATCTTTATAAAATGGCAAATGACAATTTGATAAATGTGGTGTACAGGCAGCTACCTTTTAAAAAGGGAACCCAATAGTGTAAAAATCCAAAATCTTGGTTGGTATAAGCTCAATAAATCAAAAAAAACTCTACTTTAATCAGCCTGAATCTGGCTTAATAGCTTCCACGTACAGTGCCTGAAAGTCTAATGTGAGGTTCTCATTGAAGAAATTGTCTTTAGTTGGATAATGGGATGGTCTTTTAGGGAAGGGTCTCCTATTAAAAGGGTGTATATATATGTGTGTGTATGTATATACACACACATACACACACACAGTATAAGGCGCACCATCAATAAATGCCTGCTAAAACATCTAGGTTCATATATAAGGCGCACCGTAGTATAAGGTGCACCTGATTATAAGGATGAATGACCAGCAGGTGGTAGACCTGTGCACAGTTCAAGGCAGCTGTTGTCTGTAACTATGGTTCATATATAAGGCGCACTGGACTATATGGCGCACCTTTGATTTCTGAGAAAATCAAAGGATTTTTAGTGCGCCTTATAGTCCGTAAAATACGGTATATATTCTGTATATACATAATATGTAAGTACGCGATCGTCACCTTGCATCATTCCCGCGGCAAGTATTAGAAAAGCTGAATTGTTGGTATGAATGCGCATCGGGCATGCGTGACATGCATCCCTGGAATGCAAACACCAGAAGTGATGTATGCACATGTGATTGGACCAGACGTGGGGGTAATAGGTTGCTATAGCAGTAGTATACAAAACGACAACGGGAATAGACTAAAGGAAAACAGAAGATTGCAACTAGTGGCTGGCAGGTAATGTATTTAGGAAGTTATAAAATACTTATCCTGGCCAGTAACGTGCATCTGTACAAGTGGTTTACCAAAATAGCTTCATATAGAAGCATATATCAATTTACTGAATGTAAATCCTCCTATATATTGGGGTTATACCAATAGACCAAGAGAGGTCATCCCTACTTAAAGGAATTGACCCTGAGTGTGCCAGAGACATAAACGGTGATCCCTATCACACTATATCTCTAACAATGGACACCATATAAAGTTTCAACTGGTCTCCACTTGGCATAATAATTCCGAAACCCCTGAGGACAAACATCAAAAAAATCAAGTCCACAAAAATTCTATATACTGCACAAAATGTGTTTGTTATTCTTTTTATTAGTCAAAATCTCCATGTAACCATATGAAGATATCACAGTTAAGACTCAGTCAAAGAAAAACATGACTAAAAAGATCAAGCAGCCACAAATAAGGTTGATGAAGGGACGATCATGCAGTTTAACATCAATCGTGGAACATTTGATCTGTAAAAATAGGAAACACCAATAAATATAATGTAATAAATCCTTGTATCACAGTATGCCCACATCATATGAGGGGAAGACAGTTATGTTATGTCTTATGGGGAAGAATGTGGATGGCAGATGTCAATGCTGCACTGAATGGCATCGCATATGTGGGATAGTCCTGTATGTGCGGTCATATTGTGTACCGATGTCTTGAAGAGAGACCCATACACTTGATTGGAGGTAATGGCATGGTTCTCCTTGCTGGGCCCTAAACTGGAGACGATTCCTCCCAAATTGAAGACATTTTATTAAAAGATATACCGGTAGTTGGTGGAATAGATCATATTCTAAATGCGCGTGTCATGACAGTCATAACAAAAGTGTTTTTTGTTGACCATTGTGTTTATCATGATCCAAATGGTATATTAATTATCCAAATTTCTTCATAAACATATTACAAAATTTAAAAAATGTTAATATTGTGGGACTTTGGTCATGGTTAGCCTTCCAAGGGTGAACACTTAAGAGGTCTCCATACACATTAGATACAGTAGTCTACTGGTAATGGCATAACCTTACAACTAGCCTACATTTATATCTCTAATATATGGGCAGCTAAATCCTGCCATTCCCAGTATCAGTGCCACACATTAGTCTTAAACATGATCATCAGATTACTATAACATCATGTATGTATCATTTTTGTAATTGCAGCGATTATAGGTATGTGGCAGCAGCTCTCGCTGTCATGAGGAATGTCACTCAACAGATCAATGAGCGGAAGAGGAGACTGGAGAATATTGACAAAATCGCACAGTGGCAAGCATCCGTTCTGGACTGGGAGGTATGAAATCATTTTACTTTAATAACTGAACTGGTGTATGGAGCATATAAAACATCTTATTGCTTCTCTACGTTATCTGCCATTCTCTATTTTTTGTGGTGCTTTTGTGTTATTTTGTGATAGTATTTTAACTTTTTATAACATTTTATTCTTTTTAGAATACATTTTTACATTATTTTCGAATTTCCTTTTTATGAGTGTAATATGTAAACTTGGGGCCCCATAGCAGAATGAGGCCCCACTCCACAGTAATCACATTCAGCAGTTAGATCAGAAGATGACAAAGTTTATATATTTCTGTGGTTTGTGTTATATGTCTTACTCATATACTACAGTAAAATGATAACACACAAAGTGTTGGCACAGTATTGGAATGATGCTCAAATTCATCTCATAGTACATGTGTAAGGCTCAGAGTGATCTCACAATACACAAAATAAGACATTTATCAATTTGGGTAGTGCAGGAAGTGTGGTATAGTCTTCAGTGGGATGTAAGTTTGTGGTGCAAGGGATTTATGAATTGGCGCACGAACAAAAAGGTTTAGAACTGTCCCCCCATTCATGAAGGTGAAATAGAACTCCCTAGACCATCTTTTAGCTGGTCTAACTGTGCACCAAAACTTGGGCCACAAAACAAGTCAGGAAATTAAATGCGCCGGAAAAGTTACGGATTCACAAGCGATACCACAATTTTGCACCCAAAAGAAGAACAAGTCGTGAGTGTCAGAAAAGCACCAACACTGTGGCGCCAAAACTTCATAAATAAGGTCCAACGGGCGAAGCAAGGAAAAGAAAATTCTGCCAGTTTTCTGTTTGAAAGTTGATATTAAAGGGTTTATCCTAGTTAACTAATAAATTAGGGCCAGGCTGGATGGGCTATTTAAAAATAATAAACATGTACTTACCTCCTCCGGCGCTGCCGATGTCCTGCGCCGCGGTCCATCTGATCCGTGCCCCTGTTTGTTTACAGGGCCACAGAAGCCATGCACAGGGAACTTCCAGTCCGAGATGTGGCCGGCTCCTCCCATCCGTCCCTATCTCTCAGCTTTGTAAGCACTGAGAGATGGTTCGGGTGGGAGCTTTGAAATCAAACCGGCGCACAGATCAGATGGACCACGGCGTGGGACATCAGCAGCACCGGACGAGGTAAGTACACGTTTATTATTTTTAAATAGCCCATCCCAGTACTGCCCTAAATTATTCCTAAACCATAACCCCTTTAAATTCCCCCTAAACAATCCACAAAGTAATGTTACAGCTAAGGAATAATGCTCAAATAAGTTCACAATACAGAGGTAAAGCACAAAGTGATGAATGTAATTCTGTCACCGTACAATGTCTTAAGATACCACATGCTAGAATAACACACACTAATGTCATGAATGCACACAGTGAGATCACAACACTGGAAGAAAACAATGTCATGATGTCACAGCTACAGGTCTTATATTTACAACATTGGGGCACATTTACTTATCGGTCCTGTCGCGATCCCTGAGGTGCGTTGTCTGACGAGGATGAAGTCCGGCGCGATTCACTATCCTGCATGTGTCGCTTTCCCGATCCGGTTCACCTTCTTCTTCCCGGTGTATGTGAGTGCATGTCTTGCAACACAATTTGAATTTTAAATAGCACCTTTAGTCCAAATCAGTTAGGTTTCGAACGGCCCAACCCCTGAATTGTGTTGCATGAAAATCCAATTGCGTGCACCAAAAACCCCTGTTAAATGCAGCGCAAATCGGAAATAGTCTGGAAACCCGACGGAAATGTGGTGTGTGGACCTTTAGTAAATGAGCCCCAATGAGATTTTGGCAGACAGCGGGTGGGGGGAAGCATAGTTGGAGTAGGGAGGTAGGTTACAAGTGCTTCAGGGTGTGTTTAATAGCTAGATATTTTGTAATGCCCCCTAAAGCCATTCTGCTTAAATACCTAAAATACAAAAGAGCCATTTTATCTCTTCTATCAACCAAATATTGATTCTTGGTCTGGCCCAGCGATGCTCTATTTTATCTGGTTATTTCTAGTTTCAGTCCATTCATTCTCTTTGCTCTCTTTGTTATTATTTCTTCCTGCTATGGCTCCTTATTGTACTTTCCCTTATGTCTTCTCCTTTGAACACGTGTGGATTTCCATTATTTAGCTTGATCTCTGTTGTATTACAAGAAACAATGGTTAGGATAATTTCATTTATTAGTGCATCTAATCAAATCTTTCAAATTAATTCTGCCTACGATTTTTATACATATATTGCAGAAAGTTACCACATGGTATTCTCATAAGAAAACTGCTCTTCCAAAATGCCTCATTTTCTATAATAGGAACAGAGATGATATTGGATATTTGGCTTATTTGGAGTATATTCAATCAGGCAATGTAATTTATCTGCATAAATCCTGGAGGAAGAAAGTAAATGACTGGTCCGCTTCACTCAGGAATATTGCATCATGCTAATCTTTGTTCCCACCTAGTCTCTGTTAGGACTTATTGTACTGCCTGTTTTATTTTGCTCAGGAAGAAAATTAATATATTTTTTCAATATTTTTGTGAGATTTGAAGCAGTCTATTACATTTAGAACCAGATGTAAATCCATGGATATAGATATACACTCACCGGCCACTTTATTAGGTACACCATGCTAGTAACGGGTTGGACCCCCTTTTGCCTTCAGAACTGCCTCAATTCTTCATGGCATAGATTCAACAAGGTGCTGGAAGCATTCCTCAGAGATTTTGGTCCATATTGACATGATGGCATCACACAGTTGCCGCAGATTTGTCGGCTGCACATCCATGATGCGAATCTCCCGTTCCACCACATCCCAAAGATGCTCTACTGGATTGAGATCTGGTGACTGTGGAGGCCATTTGAGTACAGTGAACTCATTGTCATGTTCAAGAAACCAGTCTGAGATGATTCCAGCTTTATGACATGGCGCATTATCCTGCTGAAAGTAGCCATCAGATGTTGGGTACATTGTGGTCATAAAGGGATGGACATGGTCAGCAACAATACTCAGGTAGGCTGTGGCGTTGCAACAATGCTCAATTGGTACCAAGGGGCCCAAAGAGTGCCAAGAAAATATTCCCCACACCATGACACCACCACCACCACCAGCCTGAACAGGGCAGGATGGATCCATGCTTTCATGTTGTTGACGCCAAATTCTGACCCTACCATCCGAATCTCGCAGCAGAAATCGAGACTCATCAGACCAGGCAACGTTTTTCCAATCTTCTACTGTCCAATTTCGATGAGCTTGTGCAAATTGTAGCCTCAGTTTCCTGTTCTTAGCTGAAAGGAGTGGCACCCGGTGTGGTCTTCTGCTGCTGTAGCCCATCTGCCTCAAAGTTCGACGTACTGTGCGTTCAGAGATGCTCTTCTGCCTACCTTGAGTGGTGGCAATTTGAGTCACTGTTGCCTTTCTATCAGCTCGAACCAGTCTGCCCATTCTCCTCTGACCTCTGGCATCAACAAGGCATTTCAGCCCACAGAACTACCGCTCACTGGATGTTTTATCTTTTTCGGACCATTCGCTGTAAACCCTAGAGATGGTTGTGTGTGAAAATCCCAGTAGATCAGCAGTTTCTGAAATACTCAGACCAGCCCTTCTGGCACCAACAACCATGCCACGTTCAAAGGCACTCAAATCACCTTTCTTCCCCATACTGATGCTCGGTTTGAACTGCAGGAGATTGTCTTGACCATGTCTACATGCCTACATGCACTGTGATTGGCTGATTAGAAATTAAGTGTTAACGAGCAGTTGGACAGGTGTACCTAATAAAGTGGCTGGTGAGTGTATAAAGAACTATGTATACTGGTGGTGACAGGTTCTGCTCCTAGTTATTTATAGCTGCTTTGTTCAGCAATGTCCCAGGAAGCCCATGTCCCATACTCGCATCCACTTCTCGTTTTCAGCAGTCCAGTCCCCTGGCTCCTCCTCCTACTAATGCTATAGGGGGCAGCCCCTGACAAACTGAGTGTTTGGTCATCCACTTGGCAAATGAGGTTCAATGTGGATAAATGTAAGGTTATGCACCTGGGGGCTAATAATCTAAAGGCAAAATATGTCTTTGGGGGAGTAAATCTGGGAGAGTCCCTTGTTGAGAAGGACCTGGGTGTACTTGTAGATCATAAATTAAATAACCTACTAACTACCCAATATGTAAACATCTAGCATATAGTAATTTATGTATATTTAGAATATAGGTAAGAAGAAACATTGTAAAAGCATTACTTCTCGACTGTATGTATATTTGGAAAAAAAATTTATTTAAAAATAAATTAAATAACAACATGCAATGCCAATCAGCTGCCTCTAAAGCCAGCAAGATCTTGACATGTATCAGAAGACTTGGGATAGGGATGCAATATTACCACTGTACAAGGCATTGGTTCGGCCTTACCTGGAATATGCTGTCCAGTTCTGGGCACCGGTCCATAAAAAGGATGCCCTGGAGCTGGAGAGGGTTCAATGTAGAGCCACAAAAATGATAAGGGGTATGGAGGGTCTCAGTTATGAGGAAAGATTAAAACAACTAGATTTATTTAGTCCGGAAAAAAGACGACTAAGAGGGGACACGATTAATTTATGTAAATATATGAATGGTCCATACAAAAAATATGGCGGAAAATTGTTCCAGATCAAATCAATTGAAAATGGCCAGGGACAGGGCTTTTTTTACTATGACAACTGTCAATCTTTGGTATAGTCTGCCTCAGGCACTGGTCACAGTAGGAACCGCAGAGAGCTTCAAGAAAGGTCTAAATGCCTTTTTACATCTAAATAACACTGCCGGTTATGTTATAATACAGAATTGTTTCCCCTAAATCCCTTCCTCATCCAATCCCTTCCCTTCCTTGGTTGAACTTGATGGACATGTGTCTTTTTTCAACCGTATAAACTATGATACTATGATACTATGAAAGTGTAATTAAATATCTATCAATCTTTGGTCTTGTCATTGCTATCATAGCTATTAAACAATACAGATATCCACAGATTCTGAATGGCAAATAAGATATGTACGTGGGAGATTAATGGCTAAATAGCTATTCAGATTACCCATTCAGCAGCCTGCAAGATGTGTATGTTACCCCTGTGGGAGTTGTAATGAAGGCTTTATCAGTAGTTACCTAGTAATAGAACATAATTGTTCACATCTTGATATAAGAGAAGAATTTCAGTTATTTACTGGTAATGTTTCATTCATGTTAAGTGGAAATGGTACTATAAATACATAGTTTATAAACCAATAAAATTGCAAAATGTATGCTGAATGTTTATAGACTTCATAAAATTTTAAATTGACTTGAAAGACTTTTTAGATTTAATAAAATGGATAATTTAATTACGAAATAAATTTGGAAGTAACTTAAATTCTCCAATCTCAGTCAACCTGATATTTATATGAATTTCTCATATTAAAGGGGAGAATATTAAAACCCAGCTGTGATTTGACTTTCTAATTGGTTTGCCTCCACCCCTTTTGCTCCACTTCTAAGATAATTTATCTGGTACCGGCACCAGAAAGAAGCATCTTTTTACTGCTGTGCAAAGACGTTCTGACTCCAGGTCATTAAATCTCACTTCATCATGTGACAGAGGGCTTGATTCATGTTGCTATACTGAAAAGATCTGCCCCACCCCGTCCCAGCAGGGGGCAACGGAGATTCCATGCAGATCTCTGTAATCACATGGACTTTTAACCACTTCATTGACTGTGGGGACTGTATCTCTGCATGGGGCAGCTTGAATCCGGCACCAAATTCTAATTAAATATGAATAAAAATGAATTTTTCTCTGCAAAAAATGTATCTATATAATTTGGCCATGCATTCATTTGGCTGTTTTCTATTCATACTTCTCTATTTCAATTTGGAGAGTTTCTATAAGCCTCTTCTGGCAGTGGCTAACTTTCTTGAGTGCAAATTTACTTGTTGAATTTGACATGGCTGATACCCCCCTCAACATATTTAAATAAGTGGACCACTTTACCTCCTGTTTTTTGTTAAGTGTGTATAAGAGTGTGGGGGGAGCAGGATATTATGTAATTTACCAATATACATTTATTAATAGTTCTGCTCCGCTTTCTTGATATGTTAAGTGAAGCCTCCTGATTTTACTTCATCAGTCAGCTATTCCTGTCCATAAAATGGCTGCAGATGGAAGGTCATGTTATCTCTATCTGATGATTGTTTGTGGACAGTGAGAGATTACAAGTGGCCAACCCCTTTTTTTAAAATAAGTTGTCATCTATACATTAGGTTCCTGTTGAATGAGAAAATCACATTCAAACAAAATTTTTTGTTAGAGGTTAGGATTAACACTAACATTAAACGCCTTAATCCTAACTAATTTGTAGAAAAGGGCAGTCTAAGGTAAGGCCAGGTATAGGTATAAAATACTCCTGGAAATTCCTTTTAATAAAGCAGGTTTGTAACATCAGGCACAGTTTTCAACTATAGTACAAATGCAGTGTTCTTATTCCTATTAATTATTATTATAAATATCTCAGCTATAAGCTATTTGCTTATGTCCACAAGATGTTTTATAAATATGATAGATGTGGATCCTACCTGATATCTAAAATATTCCTAGTTGATGTGGGCTCAATTTGAGAATAGGGTACGTTGGTATAATGGAGAGACGGTTACACATGCGCGCCATTCTCTTTTCTGGTTAATGGAAGATCCAATTGTACCTGAGCAAACTGTTCACCTCTCAGTGTTTCCATAGACTTGACGGGAAAGCAGCAGTGCATGCTGCCTGACTGTGAGACAGGAGGTCAAGTAACTCCGATTTTAGGTAGAGGTTGCATACCAGAGGCCAGACCCACATCATTCAGGTATCTATGACCTCTTGAGATTGAAAGACTCCATTAAAGAAAATCTACCACCGGTATATGAAGTTTTTTTTTAGCTAAAGGCATTTACTGGTTACTCTGCTGCTGATCCCATAAAAATTTCACGGTTAGGCCAAAAAAACTTTGCTTTTGTCAAAAAACAACTTTAGATGGTAATCAAATGAAGCTCCGGTGCTACCTCCACGTCATCCGATTCTTGGCAATTCTAGCGCATGCTCATTATATACTACACTTGTGTGGCCGGCTGTTCTGGGTTCTCACACAGCCTCTGTAGGGAATAGTGTAGTATATAATGCGCATGTGCAAGAGGTGCTGAGAGCTGGGGGACGTCACCGATTATCGGAGGCAGGGGAGGAGGCTAGCGAGGGGCGTGCAAAATTATCATTCGGAGGACCGGCGGATGTAAGCTATGATGTGGAGGTAGTGCCTGAGCTTCATTTGAATATCATCTAAAGTTGATTTTTTAAAATAAAAACAACATTTTTTTGTACCTAACTACAATTTGCTTTAGGATCAGCAGCAGAGAGCCCACCAGTAAGTGTCTTTAGCTAAAAAACTCATATACTGGTGGTATATTTCCTTTAAGTTAAAATTACTCTTCAGTTAATTCACTTCCATCTTCAAAATCAACTAGGTTACTGATAAATGTATTTCAAAAGAAAGGTCACAGGGTTAATATGTGAACCAATTTGGAATAATTTTTTCCTTGAAAGAACCCCACATCTATAGTCTTGTATACATGACATATTCCCAGCTGCATCTGTTATCTGACTGATCCAGTCCCCTCTAAATAAGGAGTCACAGCTGTGTGCTTCAATGCACCCCGAATAATCCTCAACGGAGCTGATAGGGAGAACCTAATTGAAACCAAATTGAATACTCTGCTGTAGAAACAAGTGCAACTGGCGTATGTTATTGGTTGACTTGTTACAGGGTGATTATATTAACACAATGTTGTTTGGAAGTAATTTACCATTCCTGATATCTATGTAGCCTAAGGGCTCTTTCACATTTGCGTTTTAGTTGCGTATTCATTGCGTTTTGTCTCCATTGCATCTCCGTTTTTCTTCAGGTTTTGTCTCTGTATCTGCAAAAAAAAAACTGAAGGTTTAACATTACTTTGAAAAGATCACACCTGGTTTTTCACCCTCATCATTGAAAAAAACAGTTTCATCAGTATTTTTACAGACCCATAGACTTCTGTTGCCTTCCGTGATCTGCATCCATTAAAAAATAGGGCATGTTTCTTAATTAATAAAAACCAATTATCCAGGCAAATTTATGAAAATCAAGGCCTGCTACCAAGAGGATATATATAACTATGTATATAGTTATATATATATATACAGGCCTCATACAAGCTATACAAAAGACTGTAAACAGCAGTTTATGCAAAATTCAATAAATTTTATTAATGATACAAACAAATGACACATATATAATCACCTACTCTAAAACCAACCCATAAAAACAATCTCTGGTGGACAAAAAATGGCGATGGACTACTGAACCCCTACAATCGTTTTGCCGTCGCTTCCTCAGGGGGTTCAGTGGTCCATCACCATTTTTCCTGCTTACAATGCAACCTGGTCGGTTTATACATGTATGAATTCTTTTGCACTATGCACTTTATATTTTGGTCCTTAACTTTTATATGACCTCCTACCAGGATCCATTTTATATGGCCAGGATATACATTTGGTACTTGGTTGTATCCATCCATTATTGTATGTGCTATTACTGTTACAGGAATGGCTATGCACCTTTTTGTCCACCAGGGATTGTTTCTATGGGTTGGTTTTAGTCTAGTTGAGTATACATGAGTCATTTGTTTGTATCATTAATAAAATGTATTGAATTTTGCATAAACCGCTGTTTACAGTCTTTTGTATAGCTTGTATGAGGTTTCTTTATCCCTTGAAAATACAAGCCAATGTGAAAACACCTATAGAAATCAATGGCTTTGTGAAGCATCCATGGAAATCACAGACTTAAAAAACAATGCAATTTTTTTCAGATGCATTCTTATGTCTATTAATTCTATGGGTCACATTTATCATGGTAAATCTGGCCTATGTTTGTTTTTTTTTCACAAAATAATGTCATAGTTGTAGTTTTCAGATTTTTAGCATAATCTAATTGTACAGGTGTTTTTACATAATTTTTGCAAATGTTACTAGGGCAACTAAATTATCATTGTTTGTAGGTGTGCAACGCCATGTAAAGGTGGAGCAGATGTATGGTTTGAAGCATGCCTAAGCATGCATACCTAATCTCACATCTATTTGTTCAGTAAATTTAACAATACAGATGGAGTCCCTATAAATAACTACATGTGAGCTCTTAAATTACTCAGATGATGGACATTTGTCAATCATATTCTCATTTGTAAATGTTTTTTCAATAAATGTTTACAATATTTTTATTTATATTAATATCTTAATATTTACAAACACAAATGTATTATTTTTGTCTTTAAGTTTGTTTTATAATACTTTTTGAAGACACATGCAAATCAAACAATATTTTTATACATGGTTCCTGAAATAATTGGCCACAAAATATACCATCAAGAAATACAATAGACAACCACATTACACAATGATTATAAGTAGCTGAATTATAAAACAATGTGGATAAATAATTCCATTGTTAACAACTTAGCTGGGTTAAATGTGAAGGACCTAGGTTGTGTCTACGGCTCTAGATCATTACATGTGGGCTATAATATACAATATAATAATTTTACTTTGTGTTTACAGACAAAGATCCACATAAATGTATTTTAAGGGGTTATCAAGTTATGATTAATTTAAATATATGGCTGGGGTTGCTGAAAAATTAAAAAAAATATGGGCAGCACGTTGGCTAAGTGGGTAGCACTACGGCCTTGCAGCGCTAGAGCCCTGGGTTCGAGTCCCACCCAGGGTCCACATCTGCAAAGAGTTTGTTTGTTCTCTCCGTGTTTGCGAGAGCTTCCTTAGATTGTGAGCCCCATTGTTAGATTGTGAGCCCCATTGGGGGCAGGGACCTATTTGGCAAACTCTATGCAGTGCTGCGTAATCTGTGTGTGCTATATAAATACAGAATTACCGTATATACTCGAGTATAAGCCAACCCGAGTATAAGCCGAGACCCCTAATTTTAACACAAAAAACTGGAAAAACCTATTGACTCGAGTATAAGCCGAGGGTGGGAAATGCATTGGTCACAGCCTCCCCAGTATATAGCCAGCCCCCTGTTGTATACAGCCTGCCAGACCCCCGTTGAATTCAGCCTACCAGACCCCCGTTGAATACAGCCTGCCAGCCCTTAAAAATAATAAACTCAGTACTCACCATTCCAACAGCCCGGGCAGCTCCGCTTCCATCTTCATGTCCGCAGCGGGTCCGCGGCAGCTCCGTCTGCAGCGCCTCTTCTCCTTTAGGCCAGCGCTAGGATCGCGATATCTCAGTACGCACGGCCCGGTCGGCACATAATTGTGACATCACAGTTGCTGACGTCACAGTTGTGTGCCGGCCGGGTCGTGCGTACGGGGTGTCGCAGTCCTAGCGCCGGCCTGAAGGAGAAGAGGCGCTGCAGACGGAGCTGCCGCGGACCCGCCGCGGACATGAAGATGGAAGCGGAGCTGCCCGGGCCGTCGTAATAGTGAGTATTGAGTTTATTTTTTTTTATATACCCGAGTATAAGCCGAGTGGGGAATTTTCAGCACAAAAATTGTGCTGAAAAACTCGGCTTATACTCGAGTATATACAAATAATAGTACAAACAGTCATATGGAACAATAGGAGAGAGGGTACTATTATTATAAAAAAAACTTAGGATGCAAGGCGTTGATGCAACCACCTCTAGGGTGGGATTTTAGCATCAGAGGATAAAGAATACAAAAAAAATATCCAAACTTCAAAACATGTGCATAGTAACTTAACATTATTCTGTACATTAAACACATTTAAAGACTATGAAAAGTAATAATAATAATCTTTATTTATATATAACGACATCAAATTCTGCAGAGCTTTACAAATCATAGGGGACATATACAAATAATAGTACAAACAGTCATATGGAACAATAGGAGAGAGGGTACTATTATTATAAAAAAAACTTAGGAGAGGAGAGAGGGTACTATTATTATAAAAAAAACTTATACTACACTCTCTCGTTGGTACCATTCTCCCACAGCACTGCATGTCCCTGCACCCTTTTTAAATACAGAACATTGAGTGACCTTTAAAAAAATGCAATGAAGATAACATGGAACATTTCAACATTTATCAAATGAAAAGGTACTATGATAAACTTGGACAATAAATAGAACAATTTCTTCTATAGGAAAACACCATTTTACAAATAGACATAATGATACATTTCCCCCTAAGTGTGGCTTAACATTACTGTATTATTGATTTTTTCCGAGAAAAAAGGTCTACATGGAAGGACAAAATTCCTTAAAATGGATAAGGATCGCAGTAAAAAAAAAAGTTTTCCTGTTTTCCTAAGGGGATTTGCCGCAAGAAATATCTGGTCCACAGTGTATGTGCCTTAAGGCAGTTCATATACACTATAGTTGAGATATATACTTTATCTGGTTCATTTCTAGTGTAGTCCCTAAAGGATCTCTTCATGAACCAAAATCAATAGCTAGTCAACAAGGGCCTGAATTCCCTAAGTTGATCCGCCATTTCCAGCAGCAAAAAGGTTAACTGGTTTTGTGCATAATAGAAGAACTGCCTACATAGCTGTCAACTCAAATGCTTTCATGTGTGTTCAGATTCTCCAGTAAGGCATTGAAACTCACATTTAAAAGCCCTTTTTTCATGCCTTCTCACATCAAACACTGGGCTGAAAACCGTGCATCGTGCCGCTAAGATGCTGTTCTGGAGACAGGGCCAGCTTGATCAGCAAATCTCTTGAGGAAAATAAAGTCAGAGACTACAACAGGGTTTTCAAACAACAGAAAGCATCAAAAAGGGAGCCTAGTGGAAAAAAATAAAAAAATAAAAAGACGTTGCTTTTGCTTTCCCTCCCGTCTGATCTCCCCCTCGCCTGCAGTGCTAATCAGTCTGTGAGTCCCTAATTAGAACATAGCGATGCCACTCACTAAATCAGGAATTACTGCACCCACTCCACAAGTAAATAACTCCCTTTCATACAATGTGGCTGAACAGTGTTATTAGCAATCGAAATCTTCTAATGCTTTTGCTCTTTGTATTTACCTAGCTGTTACTTCCAAGGCGTTGATGCAACCACCTCTAGGGTGGGATTTTAGCATCAGAGGATAAAGAATACAAAAAAAATATCCAAACTTCAAAACATGTGCATAGTAACTTAACATTATTATGTACATTAAACACATTTAAAGACTATGAAAAGTAATAATAATAATCTTTATTTATATATAACGACATCAAATTCTGCAGAGCTTTACAAATCATAGGGGACATATACAAATAATAGTACAAACAGTCATATGGAACAATAGGAGAGAGGGTACTAAAATTAGACTATAATTATAATTTTCTATACTATATGTAAATACTTTAACTAATACAGGCAGTTCCGGATTACATTCAAGATAGGGTCTGTAGGTTTGTTTCCTAAGTTGAATTTGTATGTAAGTCGGAACTGTATACTTTATTATTGCAACCCCAGTCAAAATTTTTTTGTCTCTGTGACACTTGGATTTTAAAAATGTTGGGTTGTCATAAGAACCAGGATTGACAATAAATCTTAATTACAGACACCTTTGATACTTATAATAGCTGTTTATTGTAGCCTAGGGCTAAAGTAGAGTGAATTACCAAAATCTGTTTGTAACCGTCCGTTTGTAACTTGGGGTCGTCTGTAAGTTGGATGTTCTTAAGTAGGGGACCCATTGTATATTCTTTAAATCATTGTTAACCTTTCAACAAACTTTGAATAAATCATAGGTAGCTGTGAACACAAGTAACTTTGTAACATATCTTATAAGAGTAAAGTGCTTCTTTCCCCACTTACTTGGTTGCTTTCTTGATCCCTACCACTTCTGATAAAATGAAATACTCTTTAAAATCTCTACTAAATTTTAGGTTTTTGAACAGATTACAATGAATCTCTATGCAGGAGTTAGGGGACAGTGCATCACAGCAACTAGGTGACCTACTTAGATATGAATAAAAGCTTCACACAGAGAAGAGGGTAAAACTGATAAAACAATAATAAATGTTAATAATAAATCTGAAATACTGGGAAAATGAAGTAAAGTCATAGAGGCAGATCTTTCACCGCTTCTACGCCAGTTTCTGGTGTATTAGCAGTGAATGAATCGCAAATTTGTGATTCACAATGTGGGTGGGTGTGGAGGGTGTGTAGGAGGGCGTGTTTGCGTGTGTAGTTTTGAAAAACCTGTGAAAGTTTGTTGGATCGCAGGTTTTTACACAAAACGACGCCATGTATCTGACGGGGGGTGGGAGTTGTGGCCACTATCATAAAATTATAAATTTCTCCCGTAGTCTTATTCTTCATTTACACACAATGTACTAGTGAGTTATCCAAAGCTTCTCGAAAGGTTCTCCTCAGGGAAAATATTGTAATCTGTACCTAGTTATTCCTACTCTTCTACATCACTTATGACTTGTATTTGTATTTTACAGGGTGATGATATCCTGGACAGAAGCTCAGAACTTATCTATACTGGGGAGATGCAATGGATTTACCAGCCATATGGACGCCAGCAGCAGAGAGTGTTCTTCCTGTTCGATCACCAGTTGGTTCTATGTAAAAAGGTGAATTGTTTTAACATGTTTGGGATTATTTCAGAAATTGCCTTTCAAAAAATAAATATGATTGAAGGCCCCCTGAAATATCAATTTTAGAATATCATATATGGTATAGCACACCTTACTCATCAATCTGCTAATATACAATAAATCATAAAAAATACTGTCAGATTATTGAAAAACACATATATTATGCTAATTCAGTTTTCCATATATTCCAATGACTATCTCATCAAAATGATGACAGCTACTGTTCTCATAAATCCCATTTTTTACTGGAGCAGGAATTGTCATTGATAGGTTGTCCTGAGGTCCTTGTAACATACTCAAGATTAAAGAAGTGGATTTCACATTAAAACCTGTGTGCCACTCTGAATGTATTGACCTCAGTATTATTGAACTAAAAATTTTTTAGGGGAAAGTAGTCCTCCCCAGTACTGCACTTAGCTTTCTTTGGCTTACCTTAATTTTGGTTATATTTCTGGCAGCTGTGCAAGATAAGAATTAAGAGTAAATCACATGGCATGTGAGATATATAGGCATTTGAGTTCAATTGAGACATGATCTTGGAGGTCATATAAAGATTAACTCTTTCTTTAATAACATTACTAGACAATCAAGTTATAGCCATGATACATTTATCATCATTTATCAGTTCATTTAATCTAAACTTGACACATTTTAAGGGTTTTATGTTTCATTACTTACTCGCTACAAATAAACCAGACAACCCGTATAACATTGCAGCAAATGTATTATATGTAAAAATACTGATTTTCACATTGAAAAAAATAGTATAGTTAAAGGGATCTAGGTACTGAATCCAGTGAATAAATAAACTGGAGCTCCCATGTCCTCTATTTCAGTGGAGCAACACCTTGGTCCCACAGGTGCATTACAACTTCATTCACACTGGGGGCATGGGGACCCTTGTTCTCATGTTTATCGTCACTCCCAGTGGTAAGACTACTAGCAATAAGGCAGTTATTCCATAATAAAAAGGGTATACTGTAAGTATTGTTAGTGGCAAAACCTATTTAACAACACATTTCTTTATATGTATTCAATACCAGAGGGCAAAATAGAAAATGTGACAAGTGGTCGTCAATGCTGGATGGAAGCTTATGTGATAAACTAATATTTTTTTACTACTTTAGGACAGCAGGTGGTGGCTCCCCTGTCAGGGGAACACAAAGGTTTTTTTGGGGGACATAATTATTATTATTATGAAGATTTATTGTGGGAGCAGTATAACTGTACTTGTAATTATCCAATAAGCCTCCTAATTGTGGCTTCTATCACTCCCTAATGCACTGTTAGGAGGGATATGAACCCCATTCATTACACCTCCAGTACTCGCAGCCATAGATGCTGCATACAGCGTTCCTTTTATACCCACTCCAGAAACTGGCTATAATATTTATTACGGTATGTTGGATTTTTATATAAGTGAAATAACTTAGCCAATATGGAGATATTACAATATACGGCACAAGCAGAGCTGTTGTTATATAATGGAGTTGACTACCTGGATCGAAGTGCCTGTTCTAATTAGCACACTCATAAAGGTGCTAAGGCCTGGTACAAGATGTATAATGAAATCATAGATGCTACTTCTAACCATTCACACTTATTTGACTTAAGACTGACACCTTTTGCAATTTTAAATAGCACCAGAAATTAGTTAAAGTGCATTAGAGATGTTGGCTGCAGAGGGTTATAAGAAATGGAATTTGACAATAAAAGGAATCTACCCTCTGCAAATCCTCATCATAATCCAATGTAGTCTGGTGTGGGGCACTTAAGCAGCAGTGAAAATGTACCTTAGTTGTTTTAATTATACTCATGCATACTCATGCAAATGAGACTCCCAGTGCACCAGGAGCGTGGCGGTTCCTGCTGGTGCATCTCTCTTCTTCACCCTATCCAAATATTCACATCACTAACCTGGACCCATCTAAAATTTTGCCGATGCGACAACTGAACAAAATTATGTATACACAGCTATGCAAGTACTCCACGGGTCCCTTATACACCTTGGTAGCTGATAGTCTACCATAATGGACTTGTCAGAAGTTATTGACCTAATAAACCACTACCACAAAGTTGTACCACTAGCACTGATTTATAGATCATGTTTTTTCATGGCTCAGTGGTGGCATCATCTAGAAAATCAACGTGAGATGTAAATTGTTTGTATAAAGTCATTGAGAGAAATGGGTCAAGCTTACCCCACCTCCCTTCTGCTTAGTGATGTCCATTGATCCATGGGGGACATGTATCTTTAGCTTTTCCCTGCGACTATTGCTGTTGTTTTTCAAGTCCGCTTGGTCTGCATCTTGTGCAGTGTGCCTTATGTATCTTTGTTTTCCAGATGTTCTGTGCCACTTTTCACTTATATATCACTTGTTTTGCTTATTTTTGCAACTTTTTAGGTGCAAATCTGCACCTGGTCCAGGGCAGGTCTTTTTCATGGACCCCGTTTTGACATATAAAATGAAATTATTTCACATGCTTTTAATGTTTGGAATTTTGCACATATATCTGTTGGGCATTAAAAGTTTTGGCAGTTTTTTTGAATTCATACATTTTTGCATTTACATTTTATTGAAATGTATTGGTTACTTCTAAGGCTACATGCACACTGCGATGCCCACCATACCGTAGCACGCGGGCACACGGCAGCACGTGGGGAGAGCAGGAGGAGGTGAGCGCTGCTCACCCCCCGCCCCTCTCCACAGGGATGTATCGCGGACATGTTCTATCTTTTCCCGGGGTACGGAGCAGTACGGTGCTGCACGTTTATTGACACTATGTTAATGTGGGGGATAAAATCTTGTTAACATATGCATTTTGTAAATGCCATGTTGACAAAAATGTAATTGGACAAATCTCCTCTTCTTAGCTGCTGTGATATGTTTGAAAATGCATGCGTTATCACCATGTGTGACAGTGACATGTGTACAGTGCTTAAAAAACTAGGCCACGGCCTCAAATCCAAAATTTACAGTACTGTCCACTCCTGTACATAACCCCTCCCATGGCTTGTGTTCATGTGGATTTGAGATATTTGCAACAAAAAGTCTCCAAAAATGCCAAAAGTTGCACCTTCCAGGATAGGAAAATCTAAACATAATAGTAGAGCGTGAGGGTGCGGGAGCATGGAGAGGGCTCAAGGGCCTTTTTACAAAATATGACTTCACCCAGAGATCCATACGGCAAAGTATAAAAAGTTATTAGCACCAGAAGTTGGCAAAAAATAAAACATAAAAATTGTACAGGAGGTTTTAATTTTTGTAAATGTATGAAAACAATATAAAACCTATACAAATTTGTTATCCCCGTGATCGCACTGACCCAAAGAATAAAGTAAACATGTAATTTGGTGCGTAGAGTGAAAGCCCGAAAATCCAAGCCCACAAGAAAACGATGCAAATGCATTTTTTCCCCATTTCACTGCATTTGGAATTTTTTTCCTGCTTCCCAGTACATGGCATGGAATTTTAAATACCATCACTATTAAGTGTGATTTGTTGCGCAAAAAACAAGCCATCACACAGCTCTTTACGTGTAAAAATAAATAAGTTAGATGTTTGAAGGTGGGGAGTGAAAAATGAAGAAAATAAAGGGCAGGTTGTTAAGGGGTTAAGTGATCAAATCACAATGTAAATTCCGCTAATTGGACCAAGGATAAAAATAAAAACATAATGGCCAAATAATGTTTTTCTTTTAAAGCACAATATAGTAGTGATAAACAAGAATATCTTTCTATATGTTTTATTGTGTTTGTTTGTGTTAAATTAGCAAAAACTCCACCCAATATTATTTGATGATAGCAGAAATTCCTCAATGCTCTATGTTCTTCTTTAGACTCGCAGATCCTTACTGTTGGGGTACTCTTCAACTTGCAGTAATGGATGTCTACATCTTTAATCCTGAGTACTGGACTGGGATGACTTCTCAGTTTGATATCTTTCTTGCTCCTTGCTTTCCCAGCTATAAGTCATTAACCTACCTTGCTATCTCACAAACCTTCTGCACCATGCCTGGCAGTCTCTAAGCCGCAGAAGCCTTTTCTCCAGATGGTTTCCTGCCTCTTCTTGGATTTCATCCAAATAATTGCAGCTTACACTATTCTGACCTTCCTAACAATAGGGTTTCCAATCTTTTCTATTTCCTCCCAGGACAGGGATTTCCCCTCAGGTACATTGTGGTAAATACTGATGCACATTTATGATACATACCACGTGGATAGTTACATATAAGGACTGGATGCATATGTTTACAGAGGTTTTGTTTCAGCTTTCTTTTAATTTTTGTATGTCTATAACTATTGCCTGCTACTCTGTCCTTTTCAGCATAAAAATGCGCGATTTCGGACACTAAACCAACCACAGGCCCTTATGGTCCAGTTGTTTAGTGTCCCAAATTGCCCTGTATGACTTTTTATATGGGCACATAAAAAATAAACAGTTATACTCACCTCATCCCTTGTTCTGGTCAGCGCCTGCGCATCCCGACAAGTAAAACTGGCTTCACTGCACAAGCGCCATAGGTACAGCAAATGCACAGTGAGGCCATGTTATTGTCCCGGCTTCACTTGCTGCATCGCAAGGAGAGGCACTGGCGTGGGATCTGCAGATGCAAGTCCAATGTGCCTTCGTACAGGTCAATTTGGGACCCTAAACCACAGGGATTTTCCTCACAATCTCATAAAAACGCTGAGATACTATTAGTATATAGACAGGAAAGCTGATGAGCTTCTTATTTATTATTATTATGATTTAACTTTTTTTTTTAATTATTATTATTTTTTTATTATTTATTTTTTTGTTTTGAATACAATATGTTAATCTGCAGATATAAGCGATGAACTCCAAGTAACCGTATCTTATACCACCTGCAGGACCTAATCCGAAGGGACATTCTATACTACAAGGGCCGGATGGACATGGATAAATTTGAAGTCATAGAGGTAGATGATGGGCGGGATGAAGACTTCAATGTGAGTGTGAAGAATGCCTTTAAATTACATAACAAGGAAACTGAGGAAATGCACCTTTATATTGCCAAGAAGCTAGAAGAGAAGCTAAGATGGCTGCGTGCCTTCCGGGAAGAGAGGAAGATGGTGCAGGAAGATGAGAAAATTGGTAAGATCATCAGTAGCATGTAAAATGGTGACACAAATAAATTCAAATCAATTGGCCAAATCTGCAATATGCAGAAACGAGAAACCTTAATCACTTACAGCACTGCAACACCCTCAAAGACCAACTTTAATTCTACTTATAGCATTGTTAGTTTGCTTCTAGGATTAGAAAACAATGTTTTTCTGAGTTTCCAAGTGTCCTATGGGTACATCAGGAGCTGCCATTTAAAAGCAGAGGAGGAGGCTTGGGAAAGCTAGGATGTTCTTGCATCAGAACGCCCAAATGACACTTGACATCTCAAAAGCAAACAGCGTGTGAGTGCTTCCCTGTTAGTAGTATGGTCTGTATCATAGGTATAATAAAACTTATTAGAGATCAAATAATAGTATATAAGAACATCCTAGATCTTCGAATGACAGATTTTAGTGAACTGTAAGCTCAAAGTTAAGAAAATATACAAATACCATTGAAAAGTAAGACAGTACAGTCATAAAATGTGCCACATTTAATACCACTGGAGGGATCAGGAATGAAGGCACAAGTTGTTTTAGGAAAAACCTTGTTTATTAGGACCATGAGGGGGATCTATCAGAGCTTGTACGCTTGTTCTGGTATATATTCCCTGACACAGTTCTAACTATTTCCACCCTTATGCCACCTGTACACCAAGTGGGCATGGAGGAGCGAGAAGTGGGCCATTTCTGTCAGCAGAGCCATGCCCACAGCACTAATTAAAGCGAGTGCCTTATATATACATTTTTTCAGTTGGATGTTATTTTTTTTAAAATGTGCCCTTGTGAATATAATTTACCATAAATTTAGTCACATGGTCCCTTAGTAACAGAGGACAGCTGTCATTGGATATGACCACCACTGCTGGAGTGATTGCACAAAGAAACACATTATTTTTGCATATGAAATGGGCATAAGTTACTGCATATCCCTCAGTCATCCTGTGGTAATGAATGCTGAATGCAGGTGGTCGGGTACCTTAATAGTGCATGTGTGGCCACTGCTGGAAGAGCATAGTGGTGGTCATATCCAAGGACAACTAACTTTTTTCCCAGGGACAACATGGCTTTATTCATATTCTTATGTTATCCACTGCATTCAGGGCTCAACATTCAGGAAAGTATCACCATCAAGAAAGCTTGATCAGAGGTCACAGTGTGCAGAGAGATTCATTTGTCGCTAGGGGTCTTCTCTAAGTCAGTGGAGAAAATATACATTAAGAGATAATGAGGGGTAAATATGATCAAAAATAGGCATATAAACATATAATGATACATGACTGGAAAGTTTAATATAAGTAGATGAATAGGGACATAAACTTAAATACATATTGGAAGATGAATAACCCTCTGCAAAGGCAAGGTAAAGGTCCATGGCTGCCTATAGACTTATTGTTAATCTGCAATTTTCATCTGCACTTTAACCACTGTCCTAGGTTAGTACTGGAATACACTCAATTGTTCTTTTTTATATACTGTACATTAGGAAATTGACTTTCATACTAATGAGAAAGAAAATGTGTTTCAGTGTTGTCACCAAAAGGTTTCAGTGATAATTTACTCTAACGTTTATGTGTTCTATTTGACTAAGACTTTAGTATGTTGTATTTCTTATAGATGGTTATGAGAAGCTTTTATGTAATTGTATGCTGAAAATAGGTGAATTCATTGTGTGGGTGGATGTATTTCTGAGCCTTAACTTTGCAATATTATACGCGTCTCAAACATAGAATTTAACACATTAAGTAACAGGAATCAATTTTCTAAGGCAGCAATTTCTTACTCACTTATTAATTTGAAACCATAAACTAATTTCTGTTTTTGCCAGGATTCAAGCTGTGGTTATAGGAGGATTATTCTCCATGTGATGTTTGTGCACTTTATGGAAATATTTGGATCATTATATAAGCACTACAGAAAAATACACCAAAAATTGTCAGGGGAAAATTAGCTTTACAATGAAAAGACAATTACAATGGATTACTTACTTTTCTGAGTCCTTGGAGGGAAACTGATGTAGACTAATAACAATAAATGTCGATGAAGTAATAAAACCGGGAAATGTCTGTGAGATACTTTGGGGAAAAAAGTTTCCAGTGTTTCCATAATTGATGTAATCTTTAATTACAGGCAGTCCCCGGGTTACGTACAAGATAGGTTCCTTTGGTTTGTACTTAAGTTGAATATGTATGTAAGTTGGAACTGTATGTTTTATCATTTTAGCTCCAGACAAATTTTGTTTTTAGCCCATTGACAATTGGATTTTAAAATTTTAACCCCTTCCCGACATTTGACGTAATAGTACTGCATCGCGGGAGGTGCCAAAAAACCACACATATTTGGTATCGCCACGTCCATAACAATCCGTACAATAACTCAGAAACATTATTGGGCCCGCTCGGTGAACGCCGTAAAAACAAAACACGAAAAACTCGTCAGAAATTTTTTTCATAAAATCTCTTCACAAAAATGTTCTAAAAAGTGATCAAAAAAGTTTTATGCGCCAAAATGGTACCACTTGAAAGGACAACTCAACACGTAAAAAATAAGCCCTAAACTAGCTCTGTCAACCAAAAAATATTAAAGTTACGTCTCCGAAAAGATGGCGATGCAAAAACAAATGAGATTTCCTCTATATTATTTTTTTTCTAGTAAAATTGTAAAAATAAGTGAAAAACTATATAAATGAGGTATCACGGTAATCGTAGTGATCTGTAGAATAAAGATAATATAGTATTTTTAGTGTATGGTGTACGACCCCCAAAAAATACAAAAAGAAAGGAAACCAAAATTGACAATTTGCTTTTCACCCATACATTCAAGATTTAATAAAATCTCATCAATAAGCTAATGACCCACTAAAATGAAATATTTGTAAAGTGCATCTCATGTCGCAAAATATGTCCAAATTGCCCAAAAAATAAAGAGCAGCTTCCCTTCGATGCCCTGGCGTGTGCTCATACAGCAGGTTACCACCACATATGGGGTATTGTTATACGCGGGAGGGATTGGGTATCTAATTTTGTGGAGCGTTTTGGTATTTTATCCACTGAGAATTTGTAAATTTTTTGAAAAAACACATTAATTTAGCCAAAAAAAAATTTACTTTCAAAATTGTATCCGATTTTGTTTTAACTTCTGTAAAACAATTAAAGGGTAACAAACTTCATAAAAGTTGTTTTACGTACGTTGAGGGGTCTAGTTTCTATAATGGGGTAATTTATGGGGTTTTACTTTTATTTCAAAGTGACTTGAAACCTGAGCAGGTCCCTCGATAGCAGGATTTTGTGTTTTTTATGAAAATGTGAAAAATCGCACCAAACGTTCAAAGCCCCATAACACCCTACAAAAATAACAGTATGCATAAAAAACCATGTAAAGTAGACATTCGGTTAATGTTAGTTATTACGTTTTTTTTTGCTGTTATGACTATATGTGGAAAAAGTAGAACATTTTGAAGTTCGAAAATCGTGAATTTTTCCAAATTTTCACCAAATATCTGATTTTCTCATAAATAAATGCAAAACATACCACCAAATTTTTTCAACTAACATGAAGTGCAATGTGTCATGAGAAAACTATTTTAAAATCACTTGGATGTGTTAAAGCGTTCCGAAGTTATAACCATTTATAGTGACACAGGGCAGCTTTGAAAAAATGGGCCGTGTCAGGAAGGTGAAAAGTGGCTTCGGCATTAAGGGGTTAAAGCTTCATTGCAGACACCTTACAGCTGTTTATTGCAGCCTGGGACTAAAGAAAAGCATCCAGAGAGTTTTACCAGGGCCCATAATGGGCAGAGGGGTCCGTCTGTAAGTCGGGTGTGCTTAAGTAGGGGACCCCCCTGTGCTTGCATTTTCCATGAAATAACAATTTTGGATTTTATATTTGGTGTGGTTTCTTTGTTTAATACATAATTTGTCAAGTGGGTGTTACCAGTTGGGGGCAGGGGGGCCAATGTATAGGCTAATATTAGCCAATCAGTGTAGATAGTGTCATAATGAGCAGGTACACAGTCCTAACTACCACTTGCCTAACTACTAATACATCTCTGTAAGGAATAACAAAGGAACAGTACAAGGTGCATGACAGGAGAGGTGGCAAGTTCTCTTTCATATAAATTTTACATTTTACACTATAAAGTAGTCCCCTCTTTCTCCATAGGATTTGAAATTTCTGAATATCAGAAGAGACAAGCTGCGATGACTGTGCGGAAAGTAAGCAAACAGAAAGGTATGTAAATTAGATATATATCAACTTGTGCACTATATACCTTGTTATCCAGGGGAGTAAACGGCTATGCAATTTCCAGAAGAAAAATAACTGTAATGAAATATTCAGGGTCGGATTGGGGGCATGGGCCCACCAGTGAAATAGATCCTACTGCTACTCCTACTGCTACATGGAAATATTACCTGTATATTCTTAGCCCCCATTTACAAAATGCATTTTCATTGCGTCTGAAAGGCACAACAAATGCATCAGGTAAAAAATATATCAGTATTAATTATGTATTTTGAGACGCGTTTTGCCCCATGCGTTTGCCACATGTTTTAAAACACAATGCAAACACATAATGTAAATGCAGCCTAAAACCATACACACTAGTTGTGAGTAAATTGAGTTTTGAAATTCATTTTGGCGGATCTGGAGAATCTCCTTCCCATAATGCAGATGTGTTTTGACCTAAATGCTTATGTTCGGTAAGTAGTAATGTGCTAGCAAGCATTTAAGTCTAAAAACATCTGTGTTTTGCTCTCAGGAGGAGATTCTCCAGATGCTCTTAAAATGTAGTTCAATCTTGTGAGCATGGATTGTAATGTCCAGTATGAGGTAGTGCCTCTGCCCGCTTCTATTGTGGCCTCTCACTTCCCACTTATATTGTGGCCTCTCATCTCCCGCACATATTGTGCTCTCTTGTCTCCCCCTCATATTGTGGCCCCTCTCATCTCCTCCTCATATTGTGGTTTCTTTCACCTCCCCCTTATATTGTGTTCTTCCATCTCCTCTCATACTGTGGCCCCTCTTCTCCCCCTCAAATTGTGGCCCTTATCGTCTATCCCTTATATTGTGGCCCCCGCGCATATCCCCCATTTTGTGGACCCCTCTTTCACCCCATATTGCAGGCCCCCTCTCATATCCCCTTCTATTGTGGGCCCCCTCTTATATACCCCCCCCCCCCAATTGGGGGCCTCCTCTTTTATACCACCCCCAAATTGTGATCCCCATCCCATATCCCCCCATAGTATAGGCCCCCTCTCATAACCCCCATCATATTATGTCCCCCCCCCCTCCACATGTCCTTTTTTCCTTGTTTCAAATTAATAAAAAAAAAACACCAGGAGCTGAGAAGATTTGCATAGTAACCTGTCTGCAGGGAGTAGAGCAGGATGGGAAGTGCAGATGACAACTGTGTTGTGAGTGAGGGGGGATTAAGTGTTGTCAGTTAGGAAGGGTAGAGTGTATGGTTTCAGAGGGGGAAGGGGGAGCTTGTGTGTAGGCAGTGGGGGAGTTGGATATTGTCTGTGTTGGAGGAGTGTGAGTTGTCAATGAGGGATTTCTAGGATGTTGTCAATAGGGGAAGGAGAATGTGTGTGTGTTGTCATTTGGGAAGGAGAAGTGTGTGTTGTCATTGGGGGAGTTTTGTCAGAAGAGAGGAGATTGTGCAATGTTATTTTTCACTGCAAACTGCTTCTTTTTTCACTTTTCTTAAATGGCCTTTTTCTATACATGGCTCTGGGGGGAGATAAACTAATAAACAACAGTGCTACAGCCGCACACCTCTAGCCTCTAGCAGGCATGCAACTAATATGACATCACCGATGGCCACTGTATATACAAACAGCAGCCAGTGTTGATGTGAGCATTTTATTATTTTCTTTCCACTCAGAGCCATTTATGATGAAAAAAATGACAACCCCTTTAAGTACTTTAGGAATCGTTATGGTTGTTTCTTAGTATATGCCTTATTCTTATCACAGGCCACAAAAAACTGTTCTGTGTGAGGTCTGTGTGTCATTGGTGTGTGAGGTCTGCTCAGGCGATGACAGGGGAAGATACTGCCTTAGACACAACAAGGTGAGGAATAGGACCTTCTCTGAGGCCTCATACACACATCCGCAGCAGCGGACATGTGCCATAAGCAGCCGCAGAAAGAGGGGTAAGTGCAGGGCAGGTATAGGACCTGTTCTATGTTTTTCAGCATGGCCACTTTGCTCTGACATAGTGCAGTGATACAAAAATGTGCTCACTGCACCATGCCCACATGCAATGCATGTCTATGGCAGCCGTGAGCTAGCTGCCGGTTTTGCGGCCATCATATGACCTTGAGGAAGTTTTTTGGTTCAGGAATGTGAAAAGGCAGGGCCATTTGCATGAGCCCATACAAGTACATGGGACACAAACAACGTTCATGTGCATGAGGCTTATAGAAATGTGATTTGTCTGGCCGGGTATGGTGGCATTGTCATAGGGCTTGTGCCAATTTTCTATTTGACTATTTTAAGTGTCCGCAAAACATTTGTGTCACAGCTGCACTATGCCCAACTCCACACAAGTTTCTGCACATAGAGGCGCAGTCTGGTGCACAGTCGGACTGTGCGCCACATTTATTAACAAAACTCAACAGAATTGTGTCTATGTTCCAAGGTGCACCAAAAATGTCTGCCGGAGGAGTGCAGGGAGCACCAGATTAATGAAGAACGTGCAACATATTTCATGAATCAGGAGCGCCCTGCGCTATACGCACTTAGTGAAGGTTGCACTATTTTTGATAAATGTTGGTCAATGAATAAAATACAAATAGCCATTTGCAGGCCTCAGCTGTGAGTGCAATTCCCTAATGCACATCCTGTCACGATGCCTCCTGTCATCACCTTTTAGGGAAGCATGATATTAGATTAACCGTTTCAATTGAATTGTGTATCCCTCTGGTAATAAAAGGGTTTAGACATTAGCCGCTGTCTATACAGCACTTTGCAGTGTAATGACACAGATGATATGAAAAGAAAGTGGACTCTACAGACAAACCCCGGGACGTCCCTGGGAGTGCCCGCATGTGACAAGGCATTACTAGCCAGCCAGTCTGCTGCTTTTATTGCACAACTGGGATCTTTAGGGAAAGTCCTATAGCTAAAGCTGCTTAGTGTTCTCCTGACTGCAGCTGTAATCTGAGCTTCTCCTTATGGGCAAAGAGTAATGAGATATGTTCTAGCAGCTGCAGATCCCCATTGGCTGAGGTTTCCCTATACAAAGATAGTTATCTATAGATTATTATGTGCTAGTTTTGCTATTAAGAGATTTACATAACTACCAGCTGCCCCATTGTACCAGGACTTGCTTTCAAATCAAAGGAATATTAAAAGGAGATATATTTATGGTACCTAGCCCCACTGCTGATTTTATAGCCCTGCCGGGCAGGTATCCATTGATGACGTGGGATGACTGACACTGTCAATTATTGGCCACAAAGGTTGACCATTTTGTTAACCGTTCAGGAATATTGTCTCTTCAAGGAAAAGTCTGAAAACATCTCTGCCATTGTATCCACACCCTTATAAGCATTTAGATGGTTTGTCTACTTTCCTAACAAATCTCAGAGATACCATATATTAACATTTTATAGCATTAAACACATTAATACTAATATTGACACATAGGTTAGAGCACTAAGCTCTAACCTGCACTAAGTCCTCCAGTTGTAAACTGCAGCATCCGTGGATTCCCAAGATATCAGCTACATCCTCTACTGTGCTAGTACAGATGCTGGATGCACACAGCTTCCCCGGATAGTGATGGCTGTACCATGCTCTACAGACAGAATGATAGAGATCACTGTCAACTGGGAAACCTATGAATGTGGATTATTTCTTAACTTTTTTTTACCTTTTGAATATATGTTATTAAACCTCAATACAATACAATCATTAAAACAAACGAAGGGACTATATGAACAACATCATTAACAATCACAGTCCCAAAAAACCCAGAACTCCCCCAACCTAGAATTCCACCCCAATAAAGGAAAAACTCCCACACTCATTCCTATAATCCAGTTATGGCTTCCATTGGTTCCATATACAGTTCAGCCTGCTCCCCCCGTTATACCGTCTCTCATATTCACACTCATTCACACCTTCACCTCCATGAATTCAAAAACCTTGCGCCAATAACTATCAATTGTGGGACATGCCCATAGAACATGGAAAATAACATAGTTTGGCATACTACATCTATAACGATGTACAGGCAGTCTCCGGGTTACGGAGGTTTGTTCTTAAGTTGAATTTGTATGTAAGTCAGAACTGTATATTTATAATTGTAAAACCAGACAGAATTTTTGTTGGTCTCTGTGACAATTGGATTTTAAAAATGTTGGGTTGTCATAAGAACCAGGATTAACAATATAGTTACATATAACTGTTGATTCAGTTGATCATTGCAGTCTAAGGCTAAAGTACAGTAAATTACTAACATCCAGAGGTCCGTTTGTAAGTAGGGGTCGTCTGTAAGTCAGGCGTTCTTAAGTAGGGGACTGCCTGCAAATTATTTTTAAACTCCATCTGAAAAATTACTTGTGGTGAAAAATATATTCTATATAAAATATTTAAATTGTGTACATTTGTGTCCTCCCACTGTTCTTCAGTTATTGCACCGATCTCTTTTACCCATTTCATCTGACTAACTTGTGTAATATTAATAATTTTCCTAAAGAAGTGATAAATCCTGGCTTAATTTTTGGTGCAAATACCATATCATACCATATTCCACCTTAAAAAGAGCATTATTATTTTCCTTCAATGGTGCATGAGATAACTGACTACATCTAAAAATATCATTATCAGTGAGTATCCCACGACTCACCCAGCATTGAAACGATGGCGATGCCTCATCCTCACCCAGCTGTGCTACTAAATAAACTCCCTACCCTTACCCAAAAAGTTATATCTTAACCTCTATACAGTTCTGGCAAATTTACATTCCCCCACTATGTAGCATTAAGGGGCTACATAGAGCATGCAAAGTGAGCCCTGCCACTGCCACTGCCCAATGACTACATGACTTTTCCTAAACATAGAAAGATAAAGAAATTGCCATGTATGTTGAATTTTCTTAAACAAAACTGTATATCCACTCCTGCTCTATAACATGCTTCCTGAAGATGTGACACCATGTTTACTCTGCTCAACTCCTCCTGCTCTGCAACATGCCTCCTGAAGATAAGACACGTGTACAATCCACAGTCAGTTAGCATGGAGACAGTCATACAATGATTTGTAAGATGTTATTTTGGGCAATGGTACATGCAATCTCAGCCTATACATTCTCCATAATTTTTTAGATCCTTTTATTTGTAATTCTGTACACATTTTTTCATTGGTGAAATATAATGTCTGCAATGAATATACAAGCATCAAATAAAGCTACTTTCATCTAGTAAGGTTTTTGTAACAATAGTTAATTTGGGAATTCATTGGGTACTGTACTTTCCTCCTGCCTTTATGGCAATTCTCTCATGCTCTGTATTGAAGCCGGGTATTGCGGGGAATCCCAGTGGTCCTAGCTGCGTTTTTTCTTCATTTTGTATCTATGATGTGTTCTCAGACACTCAAACAGCTTGCAATATTTATTAGGAGAAATGCTTGGGCAGCTGCTCACTGCATGAAAACAGGAGGCACGTGGCACTCACATGTTCAGGAGCGAGGAACTTGGCAGTACCGATTGTATCAAATGAAACTTTAATTTCCTCTTGGGATAAAAACAGGCGTCACTTGTGGAGGGCTGTATTTCTATTCTAAGATAGTGCCCCATTTCTGCTCTCTGGAAGCATCAATTCTCTGTGCTAAGTCAATATCCCAACTCATGTTTAATGGTTGTATCTAGTCACACGAAGCTGTATCTTCATAAGTAGGACCAGGGAGTCAAAATTCTCCTTACGGAAACTTTGGCCGGCTTGCAAGCATGTGGAGACTGATAGCCATTGATGCTCCACTAGGGAATTCTGGGAAATATGCAAATACGATTTCCAGGATGGGATAAGAAGAATCACGCCCCCTTTGCTACCTTGTAAGGCAGCCCCGTTACCATGAAGCATGACTTTCAGGAAGTCTACATAATGACATGATACAGGGTTAAAGCCAAACCAGTCTATCTATTCCAAAAGGAACAGATTTCTAACTCTAGACATGGCCGGAGCCCTCTCCATTTAAGGCGGGTGTTTGCTGCATAATGGTTTTTGTAAACCCTTTTTATTGCTTCCAGTTAAAAATGATCTTTATTGTGTAAACATCGCTAGGGGATTAAAATTTGAGAACGTTCTCTCGTGGGCAAACCACTTTAACTTCATTTAATCCGATATATCATCAGGCATTCATTATCTATGTATGGATAAAGTATTAGAATGGGTCTACTGTTAGCCAATATGACACAAAACTGTTACCCAAGGGAGTAATAGGAGCAAAAAAAGTTTGAGTCCAGCATATTCATGAGCTAACTTCCACTGCCTCTAAGGGCATTGATTGAAATGTAGTTGTGTAATTGTGCAGAAAGAGCAGCCTTTCGAAGACCATTCTAAAAGGGGGAAGCAAGGAAAAAATTATTGAGAAAGAGAAAGCCTTTTCCTTGGAAACCAAAAACATTAACTACTGTAATGTCTATTTTTTTTTAGCAAACCTATTGGACAAATGTTTAAACATTTTTTGTTAAATAGAAGATGTTATATAATGGAAACAAACTGATGTTGATCCACTGCGTTATGTTAGCTGTCATATTGGGGTAGAAGGAATTTTCCCCTTATTTTGACCAATTGGTATTAGATTTGTAAGTTTTCTGCATCCCTTTGAATCAACATGGTAGGATTTGTAGAGAGGACTTGATGAACCAACACCTTTCTTCAACCCTATCTGCTTAAAGAGGACCTGTCACCTATAAAAAAGGCACTGGGAGCTGCTTACAATAGTAAGCAGATCCTAGTGCTACAACAGATGTAGCGGTGTAGCAGTGAAACCTCCCATAACACTAGCAGACACTGCAGTGCTGTACAATAGGAATGCCGGACCACGCTCAAAGCGGTCTGACGTATTCATAAGGGGGCCGCATGAAGAACGGCAGTCAACGGCAGCCTATGGATTGGGAGGGGTGGTCCAAGGAAGAGGCAGCACCTCGGACTGCCCCCTCACGAATACGCCGACAGCTTTGAGCGTGGTCCGGCGTTCCTATTCTACAGTGCGGCAATGTCTGCTAGCGTTATGGGAGGTTTCACTGCTACATTTGTTGTAGCACTAGGAGCTGCTTACTTTAGTAAGGAGTTTCTAGTGCCTTTTTTATGGGTGACTGGTCCTCTTTAAGCTATGCATTTGATGGATCCACTTTAAGGTCTCCTTTACAAGGCTTACATATGGGTGTCTCCATATGCCAGAAATGTTTGACTGCACACATTGATTTCTGATGCTGCCATACAGGACTGCTGCATGTGGTGCATTCTTAACTTTAACATTTTCTGCTGTGTTTGTAGACCATTATTCTCATTGTTTTTAAGCATTTAAAGCCCTTTAATTTTACTATTGACTTACATTACCATTGCAATTACCATCATACATAAACTTGTATGAAAAGAGAGCCACACACTCAGGGCACAAGCAGCTCTATTATAAATGCCTGGATAAAATGACACAATACAGAATATTAATTCTACTGGCCTGTGTTACATATTCATTCTTTATACTCTCCAAGCAAAGAAAGCACATAATTAATGTCTCATTGTATAATTGCCTGTTAGTATTTAGCCTTTCAGTTTTTTCTTCCCCTGTGACTCCATTAGTAAGGACAGTGCCCTCTAGCATAGTGAATGATAACAGAGCAGACAAAAGTTACAAAAAAAACAAAACAACAATTTTGAGAAGCTGCGTAATAAAGTCATTGTGGATAAGCAAATTATTAAAGGTGGCTCCTTACTGGCATTTACTCAAATACATTATCCAGAATGAGTACACTATGTTATGACGATATACCAAATCCTGTCCTGTATTTTGTACAATTTAAGCCATTAAGCTTTTCTTAGAGAATTTCTTGATTTTAATCTTTGCTCAATTTGCCGCTCAGAAAGAACATTAATTTGAGTTCCCTTTCAAGTAAGAGCAATTGAGACATTGACCTTTTAGTCCAAAAGGATTTTTAGAGCTAGAGCATTACCGGCTGCTGGAAGATCTGTGAGACCTCATCACACAATCCTACATCTCCAATTCTGCATCATCAAAAGTTTCACACTGACAAGAACTTAGGACACACAATCGACCAGATCAGATTAGTTTTTCCCATTTTAACATGGATGGATTAATCTGACTCTCATAGCAAAGGCTGATACCTGGAGCGGTTAAATAGATCTTTAAATAGAATCTAAATATTTCACAGAATCCAAGGGCCCGGTGCCATTTTCCAAACTTTTTAAGGAATTAAATAAAGAAAAAGTCAGATCGGATTTACATGGCAGTTTATTGCTGGATATCATAAACCTACACTGTGCACAGTGCTCTACACACATATATCTTCGAATATTAAAGATGTAAACCATATCTATAATTCACTGAAATTTTCAGTATGTGTGTATCACTACTTACAGAGATTTTTCCCCCTGGGTTAAAGATATTTAAATACCCTAGCCAAGAGTAAGAAGTGGCTTAATTTTGCACATTCATCACTACCTTTAGGAGATGTTCCTGTCCCCTTAGTCTCATGAGTACGTCCCAGCTCACTTATACGCTGGTCTGTATCTCCTCAAACAAGAGCTGTTCTTCCTTTATCTTCTAATGGCCCCATTTTGGAGAAAATCATCAAATGAGCCTCAGGGGCTCCTGTCTACTTAACAGAAATCTCTTCTGAATCTGTCATCTACTATGTATGCACACCTTTGTTTGGCATTACTTCCTGCCTCCTCCATTTCTGCCCCAGCCAGAGAGCCAGTGGTATTATAATAGCAGACAAGAGAGCCAAAAAGGGCTTATGTAAAAGACGATTTTCTCCAAAACAATCAGAAGATAAAGTAAGAACAGATCGGGTTTCAGGGGTCACACACCAGTAAGTGAGCATGTTGTGAAATACTGCATCCATGTTGTAGATTTCCTTTAACTGTTCTCTATAGGGGCATACATTGGCCACTTTTTTATTCCCCTATACCAATGAGCCCCTATCCCTAGGTCCACAAATTTGTTCCTGTTTTTTATTTAAAATGTGAAATCTGGATGGTGGTGGTACAGGGAATTCTCCACGTGTACTATACCACCGGGGAACAAGCACAAAGAAGAGGCACAACCCTAGTGCAATATCGTTAAAATAAATTGGAGGGGATGTATATGATGATAAAGAAGACTCTCACCTGGTCCCAGGTGAGCGGGAGCTTTGAAATTAAGATAGTGTTGAAGGCAGCCTGTCCACCTCGTTGCCTTGTCTCGAGTGGACCCAGGTGACCACTTCGTCGAGGTGAAGAATGTGCACGATCCCATTAGGAAGAAGAAAGGTCGAGGACTGGCGCCAAAGGTATGTGCAAAATGGAGGAAGCCTTGTCAGGTGGGAAAAGGCTTTATTACAGCGATGCGTTTCAGCTCCGTACCGGAGCTTTCATCAGGCTTACCTGATGAAGCCTGATGAAAGCTCCGGTACGGAGCTGAAACGCATCGCTGTAATAAAGCCTTTTCCCACCTGACAAGGCTTCCTCCATTCTGCACATACCTTTGGCGCCAGTTCTCGACCTTTCTCCATCCTAACGGGATCGTGTACTGTTTTTAATTTAAAAACAGTACCCTTGCTACGCTCCCCATATTTTCCAGTGTCAAATACTTATGTTCAATCATTTGACATTCTAACTCTTGCTAAATTTGACACTCAAAACATCTGCAAGATGTTTATTACTAGACTTATTAGATGAACTATGCATGTGAAAAAAGGCTATCTACACTTTTCTTTCACCCAGTTACAAACAGCTTTTGTGATCAGTGAGACTATTTACTATTATGCCTAATAATGTAGCTTTTCAGTGTGTATAGAGATTCAGAGTAGTTACAGACAAGCAGTACGGACACTGAATGTGAATGACACTGATGTGGCTGAAGTATGAGCAATTAAATATTAGAGTAAAAGTTTAGATTACTAAAGTAAAGTAAAGCAATTTAATAGCTGACTATCCTGTTCTGATCTGCAAAGCCTGAGCATTTATATTAATCATATTAATCACATTTATTAATCATATTAATTAATTAAAGGAATAAGAAACCAAATCTTCTTCTACTCTATGGTGGGCATACAAGGGGAGTATTTACATGTGTTAATTCAAGTTAAGTATGGATTTTACTTTTCAAGGCATATTCTACTGTTCTAATTTGCATCTGTTTCTCTTCCAGCTGGCGTCAGCTGTCCGCGCTCGGTCCCTCCAGCATACCCGCCGCCTCAGGAACCCGGGGCAATTCAAGGACAGTATATGGTGACCGATGGCATAAATCAACCACAAGTTTTTGAGTTCACTGAACCCAGGAGAAGTCAATCACCATTCTGGCAAAACTTCAGCAGGTTGACGCCTTTCAAAAAATAATACAAAAATATAAATATATAAATATATATTGAGAAAGGAGTATTAAAATAGAAAAAGAAATTATATTTATAGATGGACCTTTTTTCGGAGAAGCACTGTTGCAACTATACTATGAAAGGACCAAATACAAAAAATAGCAAACAAGACAGGAAAACTAACTTTAAACAGATTTTTTTCCCTTAAAAAGATTAATTTTTTTCCCGTCGGACTACAGGAACTTCCGTGCTTTTGAAAAGCTCCATGAAACATTTCCTCTCTCTGAAGAGTTCAGGCATAGTCACAAGACTCTCGCTATTTCATTCCTTGGACTCTGGGACTTCTCTTGCTTTCTGTGATAGTGACCACTAATGTTTTTGGATTACTTGGTGGAAATTGCACATTTTTATCAAAGAACATTCTCTCTAGTGAGAGAGAAAACATTCAGTGGTTAATGGATAGCACCCTAAGTAAAACACACAACCTACTTTCATTTCATGATATTCACTTGACATACACTTCAACGCCTCCAGATCCATTTGGGCTAGCAATCGGTTGTTTAGTCCCCCTGGTCCTGAAGGGGTTGTCTTTGCCTCATCCACATTGCTTCCATATGAGCAACCATTTTGAAAGTGGTGAAATTCTCAACAAAGCACTCTTGCACAAGAAGCAAAAGGGGAAGCTTACAGAGTGTTAAGTCTGGTAACGTGCTGCGTGAACCTACTGTAGATGCACGTGCTACAAAGTCAAGCAGAGACAGCACCTTAAGCAGCCTGTGCATTGTACCTACTCTTCTTGTGTAAATCTATGTTTGTTCAGAAGGTGTAAAGAAGCAGGAAGGGAAGAGCTTCTTGCTTGTATATTGATCCTCTCACTGTCTTAGAGGTGCCAGAGCTCTGTAGTTCCCAGTGAGTCTGCTAGCTACTGTGCAGTCTATCTATTGCTTTACTTGTTCCATAGATGTTCTGGGATAGGGATGAAAGTCCATCAAACAGGGATTCTCAGATTTTTTTTTTCTTTACATTGTGAATATTTATTTCTGTTATTTCCAAAGAGTCTTTTTTTTAATTTGGATTCTAATTTAATTTTTTTTTCCCGTGTAACTCCGAATGCTGCTTTATGTTCCCAAGTGAAGAGGACAGCATTATTAGCCAGTAATCGTCATTCTTATTTGGAGTCACTGTGAGCTTTATAACTTAAAGACAGTGTGGAAACAGACAAGATTTGCTGCTTGATGTCCTACACTTTTGGTAAACATTAATGCTGCATATTCATTTCTGCGTAGATTATACCGGGAGCCATGACTGAAATGGAGATTCAGTCACTTGGTTTGCGGAACAGTCCCTTGTCAAAATGGCAATAACGTCTGTGGTGTAAAATCCCTGAGGCTTCACATGTACTGTGCAGAGCACTTTAGCCGGAAGGGCAGCAGCGCACTGTAATAATCGCTGTCAGTCCTGGTGCTGGCTTGAGTCTGAATTATGTCTTGACAAGTATTAAATACTATATCACTTATTGCAAGTCTATAAGCTTCTCTGCACATTGATATTACAAGTAGTGTTCGAGCTATTGCCTTCCTCGTTCCGCCCTATCTCTTCCTTTGCTATTGTTAGCCTCAAACATCCCTTTCACACATATATCTTCCTTCCACTTTAGTGAATTGACCATTACGTTGAGTCCATAGCTGACACATTAGAGGTTTGGAATTCTTTTCTCTGGCTTCTCTTCTCTTCTGCTTCCTCTCGTATTTAGTATGCTGCTCAGCGCACCTTTCCATGCTGCAGATAGGCTCATTCATTTAAATGGGTCTGTATCCCCCCTGAGTAAAGAGGAAGATGGTGTCAGAGCTTATTAAACCATTGCCTTTGTTTCATCTCTCACATTGCTTTCCCAAGGTGATCCTGTCCTTTTGTTTGTAGAGTGGCAGTTTTTTTCATCCCCTGTCGTCTTGCTGCACTGCATCTCTTCCTAGAACACTTTGATAATTGAGTCTAGTTCTCAGAGCTCACTACTGCCAGCTGTACCCCACCTTTCACTGTGCTGAATGATCCCTGCGCCAGGTGCCTTGGGACTGGCTGTTTATAGACCACCAGCAGGAAGGAAAAGCAAGCGATTTAGGTCATGCTCAGCTCATGAAATCTGAAGGTGCATCCACTCTTACTGCTGGTTACAGACAATGAATTGCCCGCCTGATATTCTTCATCTTCGTATTCCATAAATGCTGTCTTTTTTTTTTTGCTATAAAAAGTCTAAAATCTAAATATTGAGCATGATATTTTTGATGGTGTGCGTGGGGAACAAATTATATCAACTGTTAACCATAACTACTTGGAAATGTAATAGTCTCAATCAGTGATTAGGAAGTGAGCCAACTAATTCACATCTTTATTACAGATAAATACTGGAAGCCTTGACATACTCATCAATACTGGGTAACATATAGTTAAATGGGACTTTAAGGACTTTCTCGGAAAGAGAACATTTCTAGGTCCTCTCTGGAGGCACTTGTCTGACACCTCTTACACACATGTCAGGATGCACTGATCTCTTGTCATTGGAGTGTTAGCTCCAACCAGCTGAAGACAATCATATGAAAGACAGGCATAGTGAATGTCAAGTTGGGAGATGAGTACATGGTATCCATTACATGTATTGAACATATTCACAAAACCTATAGGCGATTTTAAAATCTACTTCTATTTTTCTAAATGTTTTATACAGTATCACATCTGTTCATTATTCAGGGATATAAGAGTATTAAGCATTTTCAGATCAGAGCACAACTGATTGAAAGAGACATATGGCTTGTCCCCATGATAAATCTATTTACTAAGACACTTATAAAAATACGATGTATAGCATGTGGGTCACCTCCTCCAGTCTCCCGCATCATTCTCATCTGTGCAACGTCCTCACTCCAGAGATTAGTTATTCTGTAAAGAACACAAGAAGCTGCTAGAAGTACCCATGTCTTTGTACATAAGAAGGTGCTCAACTTATCTACTGTGCATAGGTGCCAAAGGATGCATTAGGTTATTCCAGCATAACATAGACAATACAATTGTTGTCATAATTGATCTAATGCAGTGGTTCTTTGGGGTCCAAATCCTTGTATCACAGGTTCTGTGGGTAATCTGACAGTGGTCTTACAACAGTGCCCAGTGCCAAGCAGTGTTGATCTCTGCATTGTGTCTCCCTTTATTCTTCCTTGTTAAGATTATTAATGAAATATTGGAAAATATTATCATTAGGCCGAATACATACAGTATTACAGTACAGAACGACATCAGTAGGTGCCCCATCCATTAGATTCTTCTAGATCTCTGTATGCTTCTAATGTAGCCTAATAGCAACGTCGATTCAAGGATCAATGGGGATAGGAAACAACATTTTTTACACTGCATATGTAGTAGCTGTAGCGTGTAGTACTTATATGAAATGTTTGCATGAGCACAACACATCCTATGAGACCTATATGCCAGCTATATTACAGATTGGTGTATGAAAGAATAATACAGATCAAAAGCATTGATTCCAATTTGCAGTAGGTTACAGTGGAATGGTAATACAATATATGACTTGTATTATTTAGTGGTAAGAATGAATGCACCTTCCTGCTAGCATACAGTATAACCATAAAAATATGCATATCTGGATTTTCTACCTCTCTGTTTAACTGGTATTATAGAGACAGACAGCAGATGCAGCCATGTTTGTATCAAACTACCTTTTACAAGGGGGGACCCCCTTTGTATGTTTTGTTCTCCTTATCAGGCCACATTGTCTTAAGTTATAAGAAGGTGCAGGTCACCTTAGGAAGGTAATGGAATCTTATGTTCTGTAGTTGGTTCTACAGTTATGGTGCATTTTGTCGACTGTAAAACCTGCTGCCTGCGATTGTGGCCTAGTTTATTATTTTGTAGACATAGTTTGCCACCATAATGTTGGTGTGTAAAAACCCTGTTTACTTGAATACATTTCCCTCAGCTGCCCACTGTGAGATTATTTTAGGTTCCCATCTTGAATAACGAAGACATCATTTTAAATCAAAACCTATGGATAGCTTTGGTGCATACAATTATTTAACCTTTTTTGTGGCTATGTTTTCGGTTAGTGCTAGTAGTTGATTTATTTCGATAACGGTATGTAGTGGCTCCTGCTTTTAATGCTGCCTCCCATGTAGCCAGTTTCTCCCAGCAAGGCCTCATGCAGAAGAATATAAGGGGAACCATGATCCAGCTGTACAATTTGCGGCCATATTATGGTCCACATGGGCGTCTATGGCATTGGCTTTTATTGGAGAGGAGATGGGTGAGGAGCGCTCACCCCTCCTCTCTACTGCAGCGGGCAGGATACCATAGCCTAGCTGAGCATCCGTTGGTGTGCATGAGGCCTAATACATGTGCCCAGGATACTGAAGCCTTCATTAGCTCTCAGTTCTCAGCACATTTTAAAAGCCCATGAGGGATCCCTTACCATTTCTACTGACACAATTACTTAAATTACTAAATGTGTATATGGCCCCCTTTCTTTTATGTGTGATTCTCTCCCGACCTAAATTGTAAACCCTGTGTAATCTGCCCTCCTTAAAGACATACACTAGGTGTATCTCTCCCTCTCCACACTCTAATCTCCTGTGTACCTTCTCCCACTCTCTGCTGCTATATGTAAGGCTATGTGCACACGGCCATGTGCTTAACTGGGCCACAATCAGGAAAGTTTTCAGCCTGTTTTGGGCAGGTGGACAGCGTACACTCCTCCCATCTCTTTTGCAAAGGAGCTCCTTGTACAGTAAATCATGGCAGTATAGGATCTGCACTATACCGGGCGTGGTCACCCAGCCCGGTCACAGTTCAATGAGAAACGTTGGTCTCATCGCACTGTGCCCATATACAATAGAGGTCTAGGGCGGTTGTAAGCTGGCCTCAGTTTGTGGCCATGTGCACATAGCCTCTCAGTGAGGAAGGGTAGTGAAAAAGCAAAGATAGCTGACATAGCCAGCAAGCAGCATTACCAGCTATGTGACAGACTTAATTTTTCTTTTACAAAGCAAACACAAAACTTCATTTCAGAGGTGTCCATAGTCTAAAAGAAAATTTCGGAAAAACACTGGATGTGTGTTATTGGTAGCATTTAATGCCAGGCATTATACTTTATAACAATTTAATCTTTGATTAAATCCATAATTAATACTTTCCTTGCTACGCCACAGAAACAGAGAGGGGCTCTCACAGTTCTGGGCATGCACATTATAGATTTATAGTAAAAAAAGTTATCCTTGGTCCAAATCATTATATATATATTTATTTATTATTTGGGGATTTTTTTAGTGGATAGAGCTCCATTCCAGTGATCCATGTGTGCTACATAGAATCATTTTGATTATTTTGTGGCTGTTTGTAGGCTGAAAGCCCTTAAAGGGGTTTTCCCACAAACAAAAGTTGGGCCCCATCCATGCTTATCAGTGGGGGTCTCTCAGTGAGAGGTATCTCTGTCGGACACCTCGTTGCTCCGTCAGACTAATGGAGCAGACGGCCGTGCATGACCGATCTTCTCCATTAATCTCCAATTGCTGAGTGCCATTACTGACAGAGTGACGAGCGGCCGAAGCAACGTAATCTGTGGGGGTCTCAGCACTGATGAGCAAGTTAGACCCTATCCCGTGTCCTAACTTTTGTTTGTGGGAAAACTCCTTTAAAGCAGCCCTATAAAAAATTTTAGCTGAATTTTAGTTAAACTTTATGAACCCAGAGCTATAATTTGTAACTAAACTTTATCTACATTACCCACAGTGTTTCTGAGATATTCACAGACCAACTTCTATCCCACCTGGTTTTGGCTGCAGGAGGTTTCTCTGACTCTCCATAGAAATTGTAGCTTATCATTCAAATTTTTCACCTCCCTACTATAGGCTTGACTGAACACTACTTCTCCCAAGAACACTTACAGCTCATTTCACCAATGTGACGCCCATCATACATTTGATATAATTTTGCCTCTGATTTTTCTGCTCCTCTTCGGGTCCCCTCGCAATGCCGGCAGCTCGCAATGCCGGAACGAAGGACCCGAGGCAGCATCGAAGAAAGACTGGGCAGGCTATATACTAAAGGGGTTGCTGTATACTAAAGGGGGTGGCAGGCTATTCACTACAGGGTCTGGCAGGCTATATACTACAGGGGTCTTGCTGGCTATATACTGGGAGGCTGTGACCAATGCATTCCCCACCCTCGGCTTATACTCAAGTCAATAGGTTTTCCCAGTTTTTTGTGTTGAAATTAGGGGTCTCGGCTTATACTTGAGTATATACGGTATATATGCTGCAGGTTCCCTCTAACATTATTTGTGAGCACAGACTATGATAAACACACCCCAGTTAACAATATTGTTTTAAAGCAACCTAGGCATGCCTACAGTACTGCACCTGTGCCGCCATGTACTGTTCGTCTCACCAGCATCCTCATATTGTCAAATTCATCAGTGCACATTATATTATATAGACCATTGTATATACAGATCTACCTGAATTTCATCCACACAAATGCAGAAAAGCCATTTTGTTAAGTGTGCCAAATGACAAATACAGGTTCCAAGACAATAAGAATGGTAAATAGAATAATAGAATTTAATTGTTTCTTATAAACCTTATAAGACTCATAATAACAATCCCATTACCTCATCTTTTATCTACATTATGAGACAAATTGCTACCATATATTAGGTTAATGAAGCAGGGTGTTAATCCAAATGGTGCTATTTTTAGGCATTCTCTAATGTAAAATGTAGTTGTAGATCATTGAACTGCTCTTCATTAACTTCTCACTGTATAATGAATCATTATAATGCCTCTTGTATGAAGCTCAATGTGATTCTAACAACTAAGGGCCATGTATGTAGTTGCCGATGATAAACTTAGGCAGGAACAGCCATGTTAAAATTTACAGACACCTTAGTTGTGGGGCTTCCTTAATTTACTGCCAAATAGGTGTTACTAGTGACATGTATCTGGCACTGAGTTAGGTTGGCTGTAAAATTTTAGTAGCTTAGATCCAACCCCTTCGACCAATAGCAAAAATATACATAAACATGCAAGTGTTGGAATTAAAGTTCACAAAGTAGTTTGTTCACCTACAGGAATACAGTTCACGATACAGGAATTCATAATTTAATTCCATCTTCATGGAGAGCTTGATCCGATTTGTGGGAGCCATAGCAAAGAAAATGATTTTTGAGCCTTCATTATTCATCATATATTGGGTCGTACTGGGGTTCCTTTGACCCAACAAATAATATGTTTCTGGGTCCCACATTTTAGCCAACCCTAAGAACTAGACCCTGGTAGACTTTTTGGGTTGTTTTCTGATGGACTTCTGGATCTAAGTATTGGGTTAAAGCCTCTGCTCACTGGAGGACTATCTGATACTCTGGTGGGCCAGTCTAGCAGTGCTTATAAAGATGGTCAGGGTGTTTTTTTTAGCAAACTTTAGATTATAAAATGAATTACAATCACTTACAGATATAATTCTTTTTACAAAAACACAAAACAGAAAAACTTTTTGTTCCAAAGTTCACCCAATTCACCAGATGTATTAAAGACCTGCACCTCTTAATAGTTGAAGCTCGTCAAATGCAACAAAGACCAGAGTGGAAACCAGGAGTGTTAATACATTTCCCTGTTGTATTGAGTATTTCTGTAATGTAAGGAAAATTCTACTCCTATTTGTATAGCAAACTAGAGGAATATCTAAAAAATTCTAATTCCTAAAAATGACCTGGATATTAGGATGACCCTTGTGTGTTTTGGAACTTGGGCTCTTAGGAGGCTTTTACACAATCTTGACAGACGGCAAATTGTACATGTATGCCCAAACTGTTGTATCCTTCCTCTCAATATGCATACAGACAATTGGTGTGTATGACTGATCTTTGTAATGTTTAGGTGGAAGCCAGGTGGTGGGTATAACAGCTTTGCAGTAACCTATACTAACCACTAGTGAAATGAAAAAAATCCTGCACAAGTTAATGAAAACACTTTATCCATTTCATGTGCCATGAGAACCTCCTATGTTATATGGACTCTGGTCACCTGTGGCTGCCTCTTCATTGTGTGGTTCTAATCCATCCAAAGACTCATTCTGCAGTGCCAAAGCTTCTCCAGCCTCTCCTGTGCTCTGGTGACATGTAGTAAATGCCATCATTTCTGTCTCTGCCTTAGTGCTCATTCATCTAATTCCTAAAGCAAAAGGGAGTCCCAGCTACTTTTGTGGCTAAGTCTTTCTGAACATATTGACAGCCAAACTCCGGCGTCTACAGAATCCTAGACACCTACAAGTTCCAAACCCTTCCACCTATTCATTTCATGTAAGAGCATCCAACACGTGCAGGGTATTAGAAGTGCCATCTATCTACCTTATGTTTTATAGATGTCCATTGTGCTTGTCCCATGCAAGCAATCATATCTTCATTACATAACCTATCATGTCCGCATCTAAGTGACCATATCTACCATTCAGTATTCTCATCTAGGCAGCACAGGCTGTTTCTCTATAAATGAATGTGAGAGGGATAAGCTAGATTAAAGGGTTCATAATAGGGCCTGCAATGGAACAAAAGTTATTTTTTTAAGAATGGTTGCACCTTTTGAAGACTGGCCCCTGTATATAATGAAAATACAACTCTGATGTCTAATCACCAATCATTCCAGATGCATCCATTGTAAATATGACACCTCTAGAATACAATATTGTCATCTTGCTATGGGATGACTACCTGAACATACTCTGTATTACTGACTAATGTATTTGTGTTTTTTTATGATTATTATTATTATTTTACCTTTCTCACATGTTTCTGATAAATGCGCCAATATTTTATTTGCAGCTACATTTCAGGGAACTTATAATCTCTCGTAGCTATGATAAGTTCTGCATGATATCACACTTTAGTTCCTTTTTTTATTGCGCAAAAAGAAACAAAGGTGGAATTGTACATGGATTAATATCATTGTGATGTTTTTTAGTATGCAGAAGAAAAGGTGGTCTGCACTTCTTGTTCTAAGCCAAAAAAACCTTGACTTCAGAGCTAGGGTTTATTCAAAGTCAGAACAAAGAGGTTTGTTATTTAGATACTGTTTCCAAATGTTTTGTCTCCTCCGTTCTGTTACAAAGGGTTGTTTGGCGCAGTCAAACAAATGTAAAAGTTTTGTGTAAAGGAAAACAAAAAAAAATGTTTTAAAGAGTGTTGTCAGAAACACTGAGCCTTATGAGAAAAAAATATTTATGGAGAAATAAAAAAATGGAAAAAGGCATTTTTAAAGTATTTTTAAATATTTTATTTATGTAAAAAAAAAAATAATTAAACGTGTTGGATCTTACCGCTCTAAAGGAATATGTGCATCCTAAACTGTTTTTTAAATGTCACTAATAGCCCAGCTTCAATGCATAGGCATCTGTTTTGTACAAAATAAACTGTTTGTTCATCTGTTATGTACCTCAAGGCGATTACAGATATTGTCTGTCCCTTAAGATTCCAATCGGCGATGAAGAGCAGAAATCCTTGTGGATGTGTCTAAAGTATACACTCATGGAGAACTTAGAAAAAACTGTGCAATAATACATATGCATCAAATGTGTGTTCAATTAGCAATTATCACCAGGTAAATTGTCCAGGATTAGAAAAAAAAGATTACCAAAAACAGTGCCATACATGCCCACAGTTTGTGTGTGGTATGGTTGTTCACTCTTTTTACTTTAACAGAGCTGAGGTACAATACCAGGCCTAACCTATGGACAGGTGTGGTGCTGTTTCTGCAAGAAGTCAGCCATATTTTTAAATCCTGGCGAGTCCCTTTAAGTCCCAGGAGTTATAAAATAACATTCAAAGGCAGCATAATCAATTTTGCAGTTCAACACTGCTTTTTCATAGAAAAGAAGGGACTCCTTGCATCATATATAACTATGATGCACAGAAACCCAATTCTGGTACTGTGGTCGGTCCATGAAATTTAAGCGCGTTGTTCCTGATTCACGGACTGACCACGGCCATGTGCCATGCCACGCCCTTTACGTCCATGGTAAAACTTCTCAGGGTATTAAATTGACCTCTAAAATTAGCTTTTGTTCCAAGCTGACTCTAGAGGGGATTTTTATTATATTTCAAGCTGCGTTAGTGCTTATTTTGGAGCAGATGCTGAAGTTTTTTTAGCTCTACATTTTCTAAGATTTTAGCACAGATTCAGCCTGAAGACAGAGTCGGAGGCTTTTTTGCTACCGTTAAAGAAATAAGCTAGTTAAAAAAATCTACCACTGCCTTTTAATACGATAAATGGGGGGATGGGTATGGCAGATTTGGATTTGCACCAAAACTGCTCTATGAAAACTTGCAGAAATTAGTATTATGGAGAGGCAATAAGGGAGAAGTCCTTCCATAATAGGTATAATGAGCACATACCATTTTCTATGTGCCATATTTTGGTTCTTTATAATCTAAAGGTTCAATAGAGCCATAATATGGATGTGTACATGAGGCCTTAGGCTGCTTCCATACATTTTGTCCACAGATATCAGATTAGCTTGTATCGACCTACTGTATGTCCATACCCTATTATATCTAAGGAAACAGTGTGCACCATCCCAAAATATTTAAGATAATAAACTAGTACTTGGAGGAGACCCCGCTTTACATCAGAGCAGATATGATCAGAGCAGGAGTAAATCATAGAATCAGGCACAGTTGTATCAAACTTACATTTTGGGACAATTTATAACTTGTTGTAACAACTAGATAAGTTAATAACTTAAAAACTGCACATGGTAGCATGATTCTGTGGACCTTCAATTTGACATTTATCACTTACGATGTCATGGAATAGTAACTGTAGTAAAAAGATTTCTACGTCTTTTTTTGGACCAGGCCAAATATAAACCCTTAGGCCTCTTGCACACTAGCGTTGCGTTTCACGTCAGGGTGCAATGCGTGAAAAACTGACGTTTTTGCTGCGTTTTTGTTTCATTTTTGTTCGCGTTTTTTTGCGTTTTCGGTGCGTTTTTCACGCGCGTTTTTTTAAGTCAATGGGACTTTTTCAAAGGGACCAAGGTTCGGGAATAAAATGTTTTATTTAATTGAAAAATAATGTCTTCTGATAAGTTGCAAACATCTGCGATCTATTCTTCACTGTTCCGCGCGCGTATATTATCTCCCGACAAGTTAGCAGATGTGAAGAACAGTGAAGAATAGAATAAAAACAGTGAACACAGTGAACACAGTGAACACAGGATCATTTAAGATAAAAACACAGTGCAGAACACAGTGCAGAATAGATTACAGATGTTCGGCACATCTGCTTACTTGTCGGGAGATACGCGCGGAGCGGTGCGAACAAAATAGCATGTGAAGAACAATATATATGTGTGTAAAGAACACATTGCAGATGTTTCCATACATCTGCAATGTCTTCTTCACACATATATATTGTCATTCACATGCTATTTTGGCCGCACCGCTCCGCGCGTATCTCCCGACAAGTAAGCAGATGTGCCGAACATCTGTAATCTATTCTGCACTGTGTTCTGCACTGTGTTTTTATCTTAAATGATCCTGTGTTCACTGTGTTCACTGTGTTCACTGTTTTTATTCTATTCTTCACTGTTCTTCATTGTGTTTTTTTAATTAAATGATCGTTCGCGAGCAGGGGAAATACTGTTATACTGGTCACCTAGCAACCCTTACGTTTAAAACGCATTGCACTCGCATTGCACTTGCAATGTTTGCGAGTGCAATGCGTTTTTGATACGTCCCCATAGACTTGAATGGGGCGTGAAAAATGCGCGTGAATCGCAAAAATAGAGCATGCTGCGATTTTGACGCGCGTGCAAACGAACGCAAGCACGCGCGTTGAAAACCACGCAAATGGAGAAAGACCCATTGAATACAATGGGACAGAGTGCAATGCGAGTTCTGAGCGTCAAATGCACGCGCAGAACTCGCGCGTGAAAAACGCCAGTGGAGAAGGGGCCTTAATGGTTTGATATGGCTGTGCACTGATCAGCAGTCTTCTACCACTAGCAAACCTTCACACATAGTGGATTAAGCCACAAATAGAGGTGTACATGCATGCTTCGATCGTTTACACTGTGTATGTTCAGTGGTACAGAAGAGCTGTTCTGTGCCGGGGACAAAGTGTTGGCCTCCAGACAATCACATATCGATGGTCTACTAGGAGAGCAGGCCAACAAAAATGAATCGGACCCACAAGAATCCATGGAGATATATTATATTTTTCACTATGTTCTCTAGGTACTGTGATTTGTTAAGTGATCTTTGTACAATACTTCATCATATCACCAGTTCCTTGTACAACCTGGAATCATGAAAAGACTTTTAGTATCTTCCAGCACATATTCAAAAGATAAAGACAGTGTATTGTAATTATGCATATAATAGGAATGGTATTTGTTCTTGCTAAAACAAAAGTTTCAAAGAAAAGGTAGAAGTTACTATTATTTTTTTTGGTAGATGGTCATGCCATTAAATTAGTTTTGTAGAAATGGACAGAATGATCTCTAACCCATGCTACCCTCAAACATAGCTGAACAATAGTGGTCAATTCACTTTAAGGCTATTAATGTTCAACCATGTTCAAAAATGAATAAAAATGGCTTAAAAGCTGTAAAATAAAAGAAAAAGTTCCCTATTTTACCTGATGATGCAGCTTTAGAGATCCGGGGGGGTTATTTATTATATGCCGATGCTCGTGCCCCAGCCTGGCGTAGAAATAAACGTAGCCGGGGAATTTTCACGTATGAAATTTCACCGGCTAAAGTGAGTGCGCAGGTGCAGGGACAGGGTTCCTAATTCCGTATCATTATTAGAGATGAGTAGGCTTGAAGTGTATGTTCAGGTTTGGGCACGTTCCTCCCGACCTGGACATATTGCCAGATTAGCTTCTGAGGAGCCTATCTGGCAAATTTATGACACTAACAATTAGCCATAACTATGGTCCTAGTTGGGATCCTAGCTTTTTTATATCATCATAACATAATGATTCTGTAGACTCAGACCAGGCAGATTATCCCTGTGACATCCCTGCAGACTACTGCTCTGACTGCTGCAGATAAGGGTAAAATTAACCTGTTTCCCCTGAAAATAAGATATACTCTACAGCGGGTGAAATATAAGCCCTGCTCCCTATATTAGCCTTAGTTACAGGGGGCACACTACTTCTGAACTGTGGCACCTAGAGACAGATGCGAAGAGGAGACTTAAACAGGAGGCGTTCTACATTCACTTTTATAGTTATGGTTAGGAGTGCAATTTGCATTGCAACAAACAAGAAACGAGATGTGTATGAATGACACAAATAAACTTTATTAGTATAACATTAAAACATACTTAAAAACCCAAGGAAAAGATTGGGTACATATCACACAGTTTCCCCAGAGCAACCACATGTATAAATGATGCAAACACCATGTTAAGCCAAATGAAGGTAAGTAGATATAAGTAATGCACAAAAAATGTTCAGGACCAAAGAATAACAGAAATCCTACTACCTCAGATGCCCCACGCGTATCGCCCGACTCAGCGGGCTTCGCCATCCCCTGACGAAGCCCGCTGAGTCGGGCGATACGCGCGGGGCATCTCTTTCCCCAGACTGAACCCTTTTACCTGGTAATGTAGCTTTGCACTTTATTTTTCTGTGATTTGTTCACGTTGGACCTTGCCATCTTCTGATTATATCTGAGGTAGTAGGATTTCTGTTATTCGTTGGTCCTGAACATTTTTTGTGCATTACTTATATCTACTTACCTTCAATTGGCTTAACATGGTGTTTGCATCATTTATACATGTGGTTGCTCTGGGGAAACTGTGTGATATGTACCCAATCTTTTCCTTGGGTTTTTAAGTATGTTTTAATGTTATACTAATAAAGTTTATTTGTGTCATTCATACACATCTCGTTTCTTGTTTGTTGCATAATAACTTTTTAGATGTGTGACCACATCCTTTTTTGGAACATTGTTACCCCATTCTTCCTAAGCACATTGCAATTTGCATTGATAACTCCTTTTCCCAAAAGTAAATTTAAAGGAACCTGGTAATATGGGAAACTAAACCACTCACAGGTCTTTATGGATTGGTGATTTAAAGAAAACCTGTCATCAGGAGCCCTTTTTCTGCCCTTCTCCCCTTCCCATAGAGAATAGTGTGCACATTGCCAAAGTGTTTTATAGTAAAACTCGCTTTTTTTCGATCAAGAGAAAAGTTAGATGAAAGTTTACTTTTCTCTCTGCAGAGCTGTGTCCCGTGTCCCATGGGAGGGGCCAGTGAGCCAAGGTCCCCTCCCTCCATGCTTCCTCATGTGTCTATTTAAAATAGAAAGGATAAAGGTATTTTATAATTCTGAAAAAGATGCATGACAGCCACTCCTCACTGGCCACTCCCATGGCACATGAGACACTCTCTAGAAAGAGACATCAATAAAAGTGAATAATGCCTCACAATGAAGAGTGTAGAGCTGTTGTGAGAGTATGACATGGAACTATACACAACCATGCAAATTTCAAAACACCCAAATGGAACTGCATATTGCCTAATAAAGTTTCAAGGTGTAATGTCCCCCAAAATGGGTCATTACTAGAGATGAGCGAGCACTAAAATGCTCGGGTGCTCGTTTTTCGAGACGAACTTTTCCCGATGCTCGAGTGCTCGTCTCGAATAACGAGCCCCATTGAAGTCAATGGGAGACTCGAGCATTTTTCAAGGGGACCAAGGCTCTGCACAGGGAAGCTTGGCCAAACACCTGGGAACCTCAGAAAAGGATGGAAACACCACGGAAATGGACAGGAAACAGCAGGGGCAGCATGCATGGATGCCTCTGAGGCTGCTTAATCATACCATTATGCCAAAATTATGGGCAACAGCATGGCCATGACAGAGTGACCAAATAAGGCTAGATAGCATCTAAAACATGCAATAATTGACCCTGACACTATAGGGGACGGCATGCAGAGGCAGCGGCAGCAGGCTAGAGAGTGTCATGGCGATATACCCTAAATGGACTCAGGATCACCAAAGGAGGTGAGCAAGTAGCGCTGAAATGATTTCCTATGTGAACAAAAGGTTGACGGTATATTTAGTCGATAACACAGCATGGTGGCAACATAGTGACCAAGTTCCATAACGTATCTGGTGAAACACCCGAAAAATGAGCCTGACACAGCTCTTTTGATAAGGGGACGACATGTGGAGGCAGCCATGGAGATGACTTCACTGATTAAGAGCGACAGTATGGGGCATCCATATTGCGCTGCTATGATTGCAACTTCTCCAGCATGGCGGCGACAGATGGGCCGAGTTCCACTATGTATCTGGTGAAACACCTGAAAATTCTGCCTGACACAGCTCTTTTGATAAGGGGATGATGCCCTGCATATCCTCTCGTGCTCCAGCGTCTGGGGTATAGAGAGTTGAAAGTTGCGCATGGAGACATTGGTGGACGCTGTGGAGGATCGTGGAGGCAAAATGGACAGGAAACAGCAGGGGCAGCATGCATGGATGCCTCTGAGGCTGCCTAATCTTGGGATGGAGCTGGCGGTCCGCTGCCAGGCGAGCTTTCGCCTGCCCAAGCCCCTGTATCTCGGCTCCTCCCCACCCAAAATGGGCCTGGAGGCCAGTAGCATTTTATAATTTTCAAAGCAGGCCGGGTCCATATTGCGCTGCTATGATTGCAACTTCAGGTCTCCAGCATGGCGGCGACAGATGGGCCGAGTTCCACTATGTATCTGGTGAAACACCTGAAAATTCTGCCTTACACAGCTCGTTTGATAAGGGGACGATGTATGGAGGCAGTGAAGTAGTAGTAGATTAAAGGTGCTGCAGTTAAAACTATGTTAGTTGGATCTTGGGATGGAGCTGGTGCGCTTTCGCCTATCCAAGCCCCTGTCTCTCGGCCACTCCCCAAACAGCACTTCTAAGAACCTTTTGTATAAGATCAAGTGTAGTAGTGTTCTTATAAGTTTGGGTTATGGCGGGTGAGGGGAATGTAAACAGATGCGCAAGAAGCGCTGAAATAATATCGGTAAATGATAAAAGTTTGCCAGTATATTTTGTGGATAACACAGCAGGGTGGCGACAAAGTAGTAGATTAAAGGTGCTGCAGTTAAAACTGTTAGTTGGGATGGAGCTGGCGCTCCGCTGCCAGGCGAGCTTTCACCTATCCAAGCCCCTGTATCTTGGCAACTCCCTGTCTCTCTACTGTTCTGGCCTCAACAGTGCTCTACCACGAGTCCCAGTAACTTGAGACATGATGAACCTAGGGAGTGTAGCTCTGCGGCGTTCCCCTGCGCCCTCATCAGCAGGTGGTGTCTCACCCCGCCCAGGACCACGGCCTCTGACCCCTGCAGTAGTTGGACACCCACGTCCACGCCCTCGTCCTCTACCCCTAGCCCTCGGGTTAAACTTTTTCAAAATTAAAGTGTAAACTGTAAATTTTTTTTTTTTTTTTTAACAAAACGATGCTATCCTATTGCTATGGCTAATTTCTAACCTACACTGACAGCACACAACTGGATTTTGTGCTGTGCCTGATGACTTTGATTTATAAAAGTAAATAAATGTAAAAAAAAATAAATCAGCAGACTGTGCCTAATTCAAATCAAACCCCTAATAAATTGTCCCACTTCAGTGTTTGAGGTGGATATGTGTGTCACTAAGAGCTAAACACAACGGTCGCAAGTCTCCCTGCAAATTCCTCACAATATGGTACTAGCTGCACTACTAGTGCCAGCAAGCCCAGCCACAAGCAAATAAAATGAAAAATATATAATGTTATTGTAGCCCTAAGAAGGGCTGTTGGGTTCTTGTAGAATCACTCCTGCCTAACACTATTCTAATAGAACACCCTAACGCAGTGGTGGCGAACCTATGGCACGGGTGCCAGAGGTGGCACTCGCAGCCCTCTTTTTGGGCACCCAGGCCATCAATATAGCACTCTACATAGAACTCAAAGAATCATCCTGAAGTCCCAGGCGACTCAATAAGTGCTGCTCTCAGTGACATTTTAAAGCAACACATTCTTGATTGCTTGGGACTGCAGAAAGAGATAGAACATGTGCAAAGGGGAGGATTATCTTTAGAGCTCCTCTAGGCTTCTTCCTGTTCAGGGAGACGATAGCGAGATGCTACAACATTAGTCCAAATTTGCCCTTCTTCTTTCAACTGTTTTGTTGTCCTCTAGAGGCCGATATGATTAAAAGTTGTGGTAGAACAGGTAGCAATAAATTACTACTTAAATTGCCGTGCTGGCACTTTGCAATAAATAAGTGGGTTTTGGTTGTAGTTTGGGCACCCGGTTTCTAAAAGGTTCGCCATCACTGCCTTAACGCTTTCCCTGACCAGCAGCAGCTCTCTCACTAACGGCATCCAGACAGAGAATGATCCGAGTAGCGCGGGCAGGGGCTAGTCTATTCCAGGGTCACCTGATCAGGCCAGCCAACCACTGCTATCGACGTGTAAGGGTGCCACGTCATGCTGGGTGGAGTGCAGAGTCTCCTGGCTTGTGATTGGCTCTGTTTCTTGCCGCCAAAAATCACAACAGCGCAAGATGCCATTTTCTCGAGCTGGCGAAATACTCGTCCGAGCAACGAGCAGTTTCGAGTGCGCTAATGCTCGAACGAGCATCAAGCTCGGACGAGTGTGTTCGCTCATCTCTAGTCATTACCAAACTCAGCCCTGATTAGTTTCCTGGTTGGCTGTAGAGGCTCTGTCCAGCTCTCCCAAGCCACCTTTAAACACCTGTCACCTTTAAGGATGGAGTTCCCCTTGGTTTAACAACTGATTCCTGCTATAGCTATCCAATAGTGAACATTTGCCGCTATCTGCTAAATGCAGGGCTACCATAGTAGCAAGAATATAACTTTATAAAAATATGCACCATAATTAAGTAACCCCCTACCACCCGGCTCATTATTAATTACCCCTGCAATACTTATTTTGATCTTTTATCCCCTTCCCGACGCGCGCCATACTAGTACGGCACGCGCCGGGTCCCGGTGCATGGAGAGGGCTCGCGGGCCGAGCCCTCTCCATGGCCGGTAAGTCTTTGCTGCATTTTGCAGCAAAGGCTTACCGGTAACACCCGCGATCGCTGCAGTATGGCAGTATATGATAGGATGAATCAGACTACCTAGGGTCAGAGTACCCTAGGGAGTCTGAAAAATAGTAAAAGTAAAAATAAAAAAAAGTTACAAAAAAAAATTATAATAAAAAAACCTAAAAATTTAAATCACCCCCCTTTCCCTAGAAGTGATATAAAAATAAATAAAACAGTAAAAATCATAAACACATTAGGTATCACCGCGTCGGAAAATGCCTGATCTATCAAAATATAATAAAGTTTTTTCACTGCGTTTAACCCCGTAACGTAAAATAGCGTCCAAAGTTGAAACTGGCATTTTTTTGCCATTTTGAAAAATATAAAAAAATTCATAAAAAGTGATCAAAAGGTTGCACAGTCCCAAAAATTATAGTAATGAAAACGCCATCAAAATTTGCAAAAAAATGACATTATCCACAGCTCCGTACACCAAAGTATGAAAAAGTTATTGGCGCCATAAGATGGCAAAATAAAATAAAAAATATTTTGTACAGGAGGTTTTAATTTTTTTAAATGTATGAAAACATTATAAAACCTATACAAATTTGGTATCCACGTGATCGTACCGACCCAAAGAATAAAGTAGACCTGTCATTTTGGACGCAGAGTGAAAGCTGTAAAATCCAAGCCCACAAGAAAACGTCGCAAATGTGGTTTTTCACCATTTTCACTGCATTTGGAATTTTTTTCCCGCTTCCCAGTAAACGCCATGGAATATTAAATACTGTCACCATGAAGTGCAATTTGTTACGCAGAAAATAAGCCATAATACAGCTCTTTTTGTGGAAAAATAAAAAAGTTATAGATTTTTGAAGTTGGTGAGTGAAAAATGGAAGTGAAAAAACTAAAAAAGGCCAAGTCGTTAAGGGGTTAATAGAGATGAGATGATTTAAAGCCTACCACTTCCCTAATTATTTGCAGGATACTAGTAACCTAGGAACCTTATTGCGTGGGCACTTTTCCATTAGTGATGGGAAGTACGGCTCTTCTTAGCAAGCTAGCTCATTATGCTCCGCTCACTAAGAAGAGCCGGCTCTTTTGGCTTCTGAACAATTCAGCCAGTACCCCCACTCCACAACACTTTTAACCCGATTGTATCGGGGGCATGGTAAACTGGTTAGGGGAGGGAGCTGGCTCTCACCCTTCATGTAAAAGAGCCAGCTCTTAGAGCCTGCTCGTTCACAAACGGCACATCACTATTTTTCATAACCCTAGATGGCAATTGGAGGAGGACATTACAGGGCGCACACACTTGATTGTTAAAGGCAGTCAAATCATGTCCATGTGATCTATAATTTTAATAGCGTTAGGGTAGGAGGATAAGGTAAGTAAGTAACATAAAGAAATGTATGGAAATTGTTTTGAAAACTTTTTAGAAAAAATAAATTTTTAACTTACCGTATACAGCAAAATTTGTGCTGAAAAAGCCTAACATGGATATATGAGATCTCACTTGTATGACCAACCTGGAAGTGCATCAGATTGCGTCATTACCGGTAAGTATACGTAATACAGTGAAAAATGCTACAAATGACCATATAAATAGAAATAGGAATAAGTATCAGTATATCATACATAAGATCTCTGCCATAATTCAGGCCCGGAGGCATTCAGGTATTTAATGTTAGGATCCAGTAGGCTTCTCGGGATCGAAGTCTATTGGTCCAATCACCGCCCCTTTGAGGTTTGTCCACTTGTTCTATGGCTAATACTTTCAAAGTTTTAGTACAGGGTGCATTTCCTTAAAATGTCTTGATGCACCAGACATGGTTGAAGAAATAACCAGTGAGGAACTGTGTATGTCCGTTAAGTGTTTTCCGAGATCCAGGTTTTCAGCTTACGGATAGTGCATCCCACGTAAGTTACATTACAGCTTGTGCATTTGATGAGATAAACAACATGGTGTGATTCACAATTTTATTTTTTTTTTATAAGTATGGTTGACTGAGGTTGCAAAATGGGATGAGGTTTCAATATTCTTGCATAGATTGCACATGAGACCACCGCATTTGTGGCTCCCTGTAATATGTAACCAAGTATTTTTGTTGTTTGTCATACAAAAATTATTGGGTGATAGAGTTGCTCCTATGGAGTATGCATACACAGCTCCTCACTGGTCATTTATTCAACCATGTCTGGGGCATCGAGACATTTTAAGGAAATGCACTCAGGGTGTAATAAAACTTTGAAAGTATGGCCCATAGAACAAGTGGACAAACCTAAAAGGTGCAGTGATTGGACCAAGAGACTCCAATCCAGAGAAGCCTACTGGATCCTAACTAGAGATGAGCGAACATACTCGTACTCGAAACTGCTCGTTGCTCGGACGAATACTTCGCCCGCTCGAGAAAATGGCAGCTCCCGCCGTTTTGCTTTTTGGCGGCCAGAAACAGAGCCAATCACAAGCCAGGAGACTCTGCACTCCACCCAGCATGACGTGGTACCCTTACACGTCGATAGCAGTGGTTGGCTGGCCAGATCAGGTGACCCTGGGATAGACTAGCCGCTGCCCGCGCTGCTCGGATCATTCTGTGTCTGGATGCCGCTAGGGAGAGAGCTGCTACTGGTCAGGGAAAGCGTTAGGGTGTTCTATTAGAATAGTGTTAGGCAGGAGTGATTCAACAAGAACCCAACAGCCCTTCTTAGGGCTACAATAACGTTATACTTTTTTTTTTTGTTTGCTTGTGGCTGGGCTTGCTGGCACTAGTAGTGCAGCTAGTACCATATTGTGAGGAATTTGCAGGGGGACTTGCTACCGTTGTGTTTAGCTCTTAGTGACACACATATCCACCTCAAACACCAAAGTGGGAAAATTTATTAGGGGTTTGATTTCAATTAGGCACAGTCTGCCATTTACTTTTTATTTTACGTTTATTTTTTCATAACTCAGCGTCATCTCATCTGGCATAGCAGTGTGCTTTCATACTTGGCTAGAAAATAGCCAAAGGAGAATCCAAACGGCTTACTTACGCCTACAATAGCGTTATATATATTTTATTTCTGGTTGATCTGCTGGTGGCTGTCCTTGCTGCAGTGCATCTACTAGCCAATTGTGAGGAATTTGTAGTGAGACTTGCGACCGCTGTGTTTAGCGCTTAGTGACGCACATATCCATCGCAAAGACCGAAGTGGGAAAATTTATTAGGGGTTGGATTTCAATTAGGCACAGTCTGGCAGTTTCTTTTTATTTTACGTTTATTTTTACATAACTCAGCGTCATCTCATCAGTGTGCTTCCATACTTGGCTAGAAAATAGCCAAAGGAGAATCCAAACGGCTTACTTACGCCTACAATAGCGTTATATATATTTTATTTCTGGTTGATCTGCTGGTGGCTGTCCTTGCTGCAGTGCATCTACTAGCCAATTGTGAGGAATTTGTAGTGAGACTTGCGACCGCTGTGTTTAGCGCTTAGTGACGCACATATCCATCGCAAAGACCGAAGTGGGAAAATTTATTAGGGGTTGGATTTCAATTAGGCACAGTCTGGCAGTTTCTTTTTATTTTACGTTTATTTTTTCATAACTCAGCATCATCTCATCAGTGTGCTTTCATACTTGGCTAGAAAATAGCCAAAGGAGAATCCAAACGGCTTACTTACGCCTACAATAGCGTTGTATATATTTTATTTCTGGTTGATCTGCTGGTGGCTGTCCTTGCTGCAGTGCATCTACTAGCCAATTGTGAGGAATTTGGAGTGAGACTTGCGACTGCTGTGTTTAGCGCTTAGTGACGCACATATCCATCGCAAAGACCGAAGTGGGAAAATTTATTAGGGGTTGGATTTCAATTAGGCACAGTCTGGCAGTTTCTTTTTATTTTACGTTTATTTTTTCATAACTCAGCGTCATCTCATCTGGCATAGCAGTGTGCTTTCATACTTGGCTAGAAAATAGCCATAGCAATAGGATAGCATCGTTTGGTTTTAAAAACTAAAAAACGCAAAAAAAAAAAAAACACAAAAAAACACAAAAAAACTTAAAAAAAAATTAAAGTTATAACTTTCATTTTCAAAATGTTTAACCCGAGGGCTAGGGGTAGAGGACGAGGGCGGGGACGTGGGCGTCCAACTACTGCAGGGGTCAGAGGCCGTGGTCCTGGGCGGGGTGAGACACCACCTGCTGATGAGGGAGCAGGGGAACGCCGCAGAGCTACACTCCCTAGGTTCATCATGTCTCAAGTTACTGGGACTCGTGGTAGAGCACTGTTGAGGCCAGAACAGTGCGAACAGGTGATGTCGTGGATTGCCGACAATGCTTCGAGCAATTTGTCCACCAGTCAGTCTTCCACGCAGTCCACCCATGTCACCGAAATCGGCACTCCTCCAGCTCCTGCACCTCAGCCTCCTCCCCCCCAGTCTGCCCCCTCCCAGGAAAATTTGGCATTTGAACCGGCATACTCTGAGGAACTGTTTTCTGGACCCTTCCCACAGTCACAAACCACTTGTCCGGTTGCTGCTGAGCAATTTTCCGATGCCCAGGTTTTCCACCAGTCGCAGTCTGTGGGTGATGATGACCTTCTTGACGTAGTGGAAGAAGTGTGTAAAGAGGTGTCCGACGATGAGGAGACACGGTTGTCAGACAGTGGTGAAGTTGTTGTCAGGGCAGGAAGTCTGAGGGGGGAGCAGACTGAGGGATCGGAGGATGATGAGGTGACAGACCCAAGCTGGGTTGAGAGGCCGGGTGAACACAGTGCTTCTGAGACGGAGGAGAGTCCTCGACCAGAACAGGTTGGAAGAGGCAGTGGTGGGGCCAGACGGAGAGGCAGGGCCAGAGCAGGTGCATCAGCGCCAAATGTGTCACGTAGTGAAGCTCCCGTGGCGAGGGCTCCCGCGGCGAGGGCTAGATTTTCAGAAGTCTGGAGGTTCTTTAAGGAAACACCGGATGACCGACGGACTGTGGTGTGCAACTTTTGCCAAACCAGGATCAGCAGGGGTTCCACCACTACTAGCTTAACTACCACCAGTATGCGCAGGCATATGAATGCTAAACACCCCACTCAGTGGCACCAAGCCCGTTCACCTCCGGCCGTGCACACCACTGCTCCTTCCCCTGTTTCAGCTGATAGTCAGCCCCCTGCCCAGGACCCTGGCACAAAAACCCCATCGTCGCCTCCGCGTTCAGCTCTCCATACCCCAGACGCTGGAGCGGAAACGGAAATATAGTGCAACCCACCCGCACGCCCAAGCCCTTAATGTCCACATCTCCAGATTGCTTAGCCTGGAGATGCTGCCCTATAGGCTAGTAGAGACCGAGGCCCTCGGAATTCGGTCCCCAGCCGCCACTACTTTTCCCGATGTGCCGTCCCAGCCCTGCACCAGCACGTGTCAGACAACATCATCCGTTCCCTGACCAATGCCGTTTCTGACAATGTCCACCTGACCACGGACACGTGGACGAGTGCTGCCGGGCAGGGCCACTATATATCGCTGACGGCACATTGGGTTAACTTGGTGGAGGCTGGGACCGAGTCTGACCCTGCGGCTGGTCATATACTGCCGACGCCGAGGATTGCGGGGCCTACCTCGGTCCAGGTCTTTCAGGCCTACTATGCCTCCTCCTCCTCCCACCCCTCCTCCACCTCCTCCTCCGAACTACCATCCGTGGGCATGGCGCCATCAGTCGCTAGCTCTAGGCACAGCAGCAGTGCCGTCGCTAAGCGACAGAAGGCGGTGCTCAAACTGCTGAGCCTAGGCGATAAAAGGCACATCGCCCAAGAGCTATTACAGGGCATCACGGCGCAGACTGATCTGTGGCTGGCACCGCTGAACCTGAAGCCAGGCATGGTTGTGTGTGACAACGGCCGTAACCTGGTGGCGGCTCTTCAACTCGGCAGACTGACACATGTGCCATGCCTGGCCCATGTGTTAAATCTGATAGTTCAGCGTTTCCTCAAGACATACCCCAATCTGTCTGATTTGCTCACGAAGGTGCGCCGCATCTGTGCGCATTTCAGGAAGTCCAGCACAGATGCTGCCACTCTCAGAGCAGCGCAGCGCCGCCTCCAACTGCCCGCTCACCGACTGTTGTGCGACGTGCCCACGAGGTGGAATTCAACATTAACCATGTTATCCAGAGTTTACCAGCAGCGCAGAGCGATTGTAGACTGCCAGATGTCAACTTCCACCAGAACTGGTAGTCAGGTCAGTCAGCTTCCTCAAGTCTACAATGAGGAGTGGACGTCTGATATCTGTCAGGTGCTGAGTAACTTTGAGGAGTCAACACAGATGGTCAGTGGCGATGCCGCCATCATCAGTCTCACCATCCCGCTGCTTGGCCTGTTGAAAAACTCTCTGATCAGCATGAAGTCGGAAGCTTTGCGCTCGTCACAAGAGACGGGGGAAGAAGATTCCCTTGTTGATAGCCAAAGCACCCATAGGTCTGTTTCTCAGCGCATATCGGAGGAGGTGGAGGTGGAGGAGGATGAGGAGGAAGAGGAGGAGAATGTTGGCGAGACACAAGAGGGGACCATTGTTGAGTCCTTCACTGTTCAGCGTGTATGGGCAGAAGAAGAGGAGTTGGAGGAGTTGGAGGAGGAGGAAATGGACAGTCAGGCCAGTGAGGGGAGTGAATTCTTACGCGTTGGTACTCTGGCGCATATGTCAGATTTCATGCTAGTCTGCCTATCCCGTGACCCTCGCGTTCAAAGAATTTATTCCAGCACCGATTACTGGGTATTCACTCTCCTGGACCCACGGTACAAGCAAAATCTTTCCACTCTCATCCCTGGAGAGGAAAGGAGTGTGAGAATGCATGAATACCAGCAGGCCCTGGTGCACAAGCTGAAACACTTTTTCCCTTCTGACAGCGCTAGCGGCAGAGTGCGTAGTTCTGCGGGACAAGTAGCGAGGGAGAGTAGGCAAGCAGGCAGCTTGTCCAGCACTGGCAAGGGTACGCTTTACAAGGCTTTTGCCAGCTTTATGTCACCCCAGCAAGACACTGTCACCTGTCCCCAGTCTCGGCAGAGTAGGGCTGATCTTTACAGAAAGATGGTGAGGGAGTACGTAGCTGACCGTACCATCGTCCTAAATGATCACACAGCTCCCTACAACTACTGGGTTTCAAAGCTGGACATGTGGCACGAACTGGCGCTGTACGCCTTGGAGGTTCTTGCCTGCCCTGCCGCTAGCGTGTTGTCCGAGCGGGTTTTCAGTGCAGCTGGTGGCATCATCACCGATAAGCGTACACGCCTGTCGACTGACAGCGCTGACAGCGATGACAGGCTGACGCTTATTAAGATGAATAAAGCCTGGATTTCTCATAATTTCCAATCTCCACCAGGTGAAGGAAGCTCAACCTGAATAATTTATGCACTCCTCCTCCTCCTCATTTTCCTCCTTCTCCTCCTCTTTGTACACTAAAGCAGAGGAAACTGGCTATTTTTTGACAGGGCCCACTGGCTCTAGCTATAGTACTTTATGCATTTAATTTTTCTGGAGGGCCACCTACCTGGTCCTCTGTTTTAAACAATTTTTGGGAGTGCCACATACAGGCACTCAATCTATTTCATTTTTCTGGAGGGCCACCTACCTGCTCCTCTGGTTTGAAAACTTTTTTGGACTGCCACATACAGGCACTCAATCTATTTCATTTTTCTGGAGGGCCACCTACCTGCTCCTCTGGTTTGAAAACTTTTTTGGACTGCCACATACAGGCACTCAATCTATTTCATTTTTCTGGAGGGCCACCTACCTGCTCCTCTGGTTTGAAAACTTTTTTGGACTGCCACATACAGGCACTCAATCTATTTCATTTTTCTGGGGGGCCACCTACCTGCTCCTCTGGTTTGAAAACTTTTTTGGACTGCCACATGCAGGCACTCAATCTATTTCATTTTTCTGGAGGGCCACCTACCTGCTCCTCTGGTTTGAAAACTTTTTTGGACTGCCACATAAAGGCACTCAATCTATTTCATTTTTCTGGAGGGCCACCTACCTGCTCCTCTGGTTTGAAATCTTTTTTGGACTGCCACATACAGGCACTCAATCTATTTCATTTTTCTGGAGGGCCACCTACCTGCTCCTCTGGTTTGAAAACTTTTTTGGACTGCCACATACAGGCACTCAATCTATTTCATTTTTCTGGAGGGCCACCTACCTGCTCCTCTGGTTTGAAAACTTTTTTGGACTGCCACATACAGGCACTCAATCTATTTCATTTTTCTGGAGGGCCACCTACCTGCTCCTCTGGTTTGAAAACTTTTTTGGACTGCCACATACAGGCACTATCCAAATTAAATTGTCTCCATAGCAGCCTCCACACGTTGTCTCCATTGCTACCTCCAAAAGTCGTCCATATAGCTGCCTCCATACATCGTCCCCTTATCAAACGAGGTGTGTCAGGCAGAAATTTGGGTTGTTTTCATGGATTCCACATCAAAGTTGTTAACTTTGTCGCCACCCTGCTGTGTTATCCACAAAATATACTGGCAAACTTTTATCATTTACCAATATTATTTCAGCGCTTCTTGCGCATCTGTTTACATTCCCCTCACCCGCCATATCCCAAACTTATAAGAACGCTACTACACTTAACTTGGTGCAGGCTGGGACCGAGTCTGACCCTGGGGCTGGTCATATACTGCCGACGCAGAGGATTGCGGGGCCTACCTCGGTCCAGGTCTCAAAGGCCTAGTATACCTCCTCCTCCTCCCACCCCTCCTCCACCTCCTCCTCCTCCGAATTACCATCCGTGGCCATGGCGCCATCAGTCGGTAGCTCTAGGCACAGCAGCAGTGCCGTCGCTAAGCGACAGCAGGCGGTGCTCAAACTGCTGAGCCTAGGCGATAAAAGGCACACCGCCCAAGAGCTATTACAGGGCATTCCACATCAAACTTGTTAACTTTGTCGCCACCCTGCTGTGTAATCCACAAAATATACTGGCAAACTTTTATCATTTACCGATATTATTTCAGCGCTTCTTGCGCATCTGTTTACATTCCCCTCACCCGCCATATCCCAAACTTATAAGAACACTACTACACTTGATCTTATACAAAAGGTTCTTAGAAGTGCTGTTTGGGGAGTAGCCTAGAGACAGGGGCTTGGATTGGCGAAAGCTCGCCTGGAAGCGGAGCGCCAGCTCCATCCCAAGATCCAACTAACATAGTTTTAACTGCAGCACCTTTAATCTACTACTAGTTCACTGTCTGCATAATAATAATAATCTTTATTTATATAGCGCCATCATATTCCGTAGCGCTTTACAAATCATAGGAAACAAATACAAATGTAATGTAACAGAGCACAACATTTGTATGGAACAACAGGAGTGAGGTCCCTGCTCGCCAGAGCTTACGGTTTATGAAGATGATGGGGTAACACGAGGTAAAAGAATATTTAATGGTCAAGCCATTCTTCTTAGGGAATAGAACAAAATATAATAAATGGAATTGCTGTCGCTTGAACCACTCAGCCGTCATCTTATATACCAGGTCCAGGGTGAATGGGACTGCAGAGAAGTCTGGTGCCTGTTGGTTGCTGGATAACAGATGGGAGGACGACACAGGACGGGTTAGTAGAAGAGTTAAAACTTCATGCAGTTAATGAGTGTTATAGGCTTGCCTAAAGAAATGGGTTTTAAGAGCACCTTTGAAACTTTGGAGGTTAGGTATTAGTCTGATAGTCCGGGGCAGAGCATTCCATAGAATTGGTGCAGCTCTAGAGAAGTCTTGGAGACGCGAGTGGGAGGTCCGCACTAGGGTAGAGGTTAATCTAAGATCACTGGCGGATCTAAGAGCACGGGTTGGGCGATAGACTGAGATAAGAGAGGAGAGGTAGGGGGGTGCAGCATTATACAGAGCTTTATGGATGAGGGTTATTATTTTAAACTGTATTCGAAAGGAGACTGGCAGCCAGTGCAGCGACTGGCATGAACTGTAGGCATACATGGTCCCCTTATCAAACGAGCTGTGTCAGGCAGAATTTTGGGTTGTTTTCATGGCTTCCATAACAAACTTGTTAACTTTGTCGCCACCCTGCTGTGTAATCCACAAAATATACTGGCAAACTTTTATCATTTACCAATATTATTTCAGCGCTTCTTGCGCATCTGTTTACATTCCCCTCACCCGCCATATCCTAAACTTATAAGAACGCTACTACACTTGATCTTATACAAAAGGTTCTTAGAAGTGCTGTTTGGGGAGTAGCCTAGAGACAGGGGCTTGGATTGGCGAAAGCTCGTCTGGCAGCGGAGCGCCAGCTCCATGCCAAGATCCAACTAGCATAGTTTTAACTGCAGCACCTTTAATCTACTACTAGTTTACTGCCTCCATACATGGTCCCCTTATCAAACGAGCTGTGTCAGGCAGAATTTTGGGTTGTTTTCATGGCTTCCATGTTAACTTTGTCGCCACCCTGCTGTGTAATCCACAAAATATACTGGCAAACTTTTATCATGTACCGATATTATTTGAGCGCTTCTTGCTCACCTCCTTTGGTTCCTCTCTGCCACCCATTGGTTTGAAGCCTGAGTCCATTTAGGGTATGTCGCCATGCCACTCTCTAGTCTGCCGCTGCTGCCGCTGCCTCTGCATGCCGTCCCCTATAGTGTCAGGGTCAATTATTGGATGTTTTAGATGCTATCTAGCTTCATTCTGTCACTCTGTCATGGCCATGCTGTTGCCCATAATTTTGGCATAATGGTGCGATTGAGCAGCCTCAGAGGCATCCATGCATGCTGCCCCTGCTGTTTCCTGTCCTTTTCCGTGGTGTTTCCATCCTTTTCTGAGGTTCCCAGGTGTTTGGCCAAGCTTCCCTGTGCAGAGCCTTGGTCCCCTTGAAAAATGCTCGAGTCTCCCATTGACTTCAATGGGGCTCGTTATTCGAGACGAGCACTCGAGCATCGGGAAAAGTTCGTCTCGAATAACGAGTACCCGAGCATTTTAGTGCTCGCTCATCTCTAATCCTAACATTAAATACCTGGATTATGGCAGAGATCTTATGTATGTATACTGATTCATTATTTGTATTTGTATTTCTATGGTCATTTGTAGCATTTTTCATTGTATTATGTATACTCACCTGTAATGACGCGATCACTTCCAGCGCGGTCAATCAAGTGAGATATCATATATAACATGAAATTGCCTTACATCTTGCACAAACTACGATTAAGGGTCGTTCCAACCTCAAACGCATACGTTTTTCTATTTTGTTTTGTCATGGCATCCCATTTATGTTTTTAATCATATGGAATAAAAGTTGGTTTTAATTCTGTTACTTTTTGGATTTGGCTGAGTGCTGGAAAAACTTACATCCTCTTCTCCTATATAATACAGGGGCTAGCAGGCTGTATACTACAGGGGGCTGGCAGGCCATATAACACAGGGGCAGGCAGGCTATATACTACATGGGCTTGCAGGCTTATATAGGGGCCTGAGCAGAAACTAATCCTTGATGTAGCAACCTAGTGGTTTTCTTAAATGAATTTAAGATTCCTGAAACATCCTCATAAGTAGATCTACAGCCTCTGCAGTACAATTTCCTCTGGATTTCCTTTGGATGTATCTTGTATGCCATGGGTCCCCAAACTACGTCCCGAGCCCGTTTCTATCTGGCCCCCTTCGCTTGAAGTGCCAGCGCCAGGCCACCACAGCATTTGGCATTCAGGCAGGAGCCTCCATCCGTCTGGACAGGAAGCTCCTGGCCATTACTGCATAGTGCTCTATGTGGCCGGAAACAGCCGCTCCAGCACTATTATTGCAGGTGGAGCAATGTGGCCAGAAGACAACTCCGCGGAAGCAGCCAGAAGAAGGAAGACACGGAAGCCACTACCAGAGTGCAGGATTTAAAAAAAACTGCAGTAAAAAGATTCTGGCAGCCGGGGACCCTGATATCTGAAATAATTAATTATGGGGGAAAGAATAGGAAATAATTAATTATGAGGGGCAGCATAGGAAATAATTAATGGTGGAGGGGCAGCATATGAAATAATTAATGGTGGGGAGGTATATGAAATAATTGATGGTGGAAGAACAGCATAGGAAATAATTAATGGTGGAGGGGCAGCATAGGAAATAATTAATGGTGGGGAGGTATATGAAATAATTGATGGTGGAGGAACAGCATAGGAAATAATTATTGGTGGGGGGCAGCATTGGAAAGAATTAATTATGAGGGGCAGTCTAGTAATTAATAGGGTGGGGGGAGGGAAGAATATTCTATAATTAATAGAGAGGGGTCCCAGTATATTCAATAATTAATTGACTCAATTCATTAATTGGGCCAATATATAAAATAGTTCACTAGGAGGTGCAGTATATTAAAAAATTAACCGGTTCGCGACCGCCTGCCATGTATTCACGGCGGCGGTCGCGTTCCGATGCATGGAGAGGGCTTGCGGGCAGCAAAGGCTTACCGGTAACACCCGCGATCGGTGCCGGAACCGATCACGGGTGTTTTCTTGCTGATTGCATGGGCGCCACCATCTTTCCGAGGATCGACGCTCCCCGTGAGGTCATCGGGGAGCGGCGATCCGTCGCCATGGTAGCTTCGGGTCTCACGAAGACCCGAAGCTACTTCGGGTTAACCCATTCATTACAATGTGCTATCAGCACATTGTAATATATGAGGAGTAAAATCCCCATGTACTGCCATACTGTAGTATGGCAGTATATGGTAGGATCGATCAGACAACCTAGGGTTAAAGTACCCTAGGGAGTCTGAAAAATAGTAAAAATAAAAATAAAAAAAAGTAAAAAAAAAAATGATAATAAAAAAACCTAAAAATTCAAATCACCCCCCTTTCCCTAGAACTGATATAAATATAAATAAACAGTAAAAATCATAAACACATTAGGTATCGCCGCATCCGAAAATGCCTGATCTATCAAAATATAATAACGGTTTTTCACTGCGTTTAACCCCGTAACGGAAAATCGCGTCCAAAGTCAAACTGGCACTTTTTTGCCATTTTAAAAAAAAATTTAAATTCTATAAAAAGTGATCAAAAAGTCGTACAGTCCTAAAATAATATCATTGAAAACATCATCAAAAGTCGCAAAAGATGACACCACCCTCAACTCCATACAACGAAGTATGGAAAAGTTATAAGCACAAGAAGACAGCAAAATAAAAAAAAAAATTTTGTTCATGAGGTTTTAATTTTTGTAAATGTATGAAAACATTATAAAAACCTATACAAATTTGGTATCCCTGTAATTGTACTGACCCAAAGAATAAATTAGATGCGTCATTTTTGGCGTGAAGTGAAAGCCGTAATATCCAAGCCCACAAGAATACGACACAAATGCGTTTTTTCACCATTTTCACTGCATCTGGAATTTTTTTCCCGCTTCCCAGTACATGGCATGAAATATTCAATGTGATCACTATGAAGTGCAATTTGTTACGCAAAAAACCAGCCATCACATAGCTTTTTACGTGTAAAAATAAAAAAGTTATAGATTTTTGAAGGTGGGGAGTGAAAAATGGAAATGAAAAAACGGGAAAGGGCCCAGTCCTTAACCGATTAATTGAGGGGGGGCCTATGTATTACAGATGCGGTCACATGTAACGCTATTTATTTTTAAACTTTAGTCCGGCCCTCCAAGGGTCTGAGAGGGATAGTGAACGGCCCCCAATGTAAAAAGTTTGGGGACTTTAGGAATTTAGAGATATGAGAAAAGAGGGAAGTGAGCAGTAGTTATCACATGTGAGCAGGGGAAAACGTGTGAGCAGAGATCATTAAGTATAATCAGGAGGTCAGTAAGTGTTAGGAACACAATCAGTGGGGGAATACTGGGACGTCTGTCACAGGCTTCGACCCCAGAGTCATAGCCTCATAACAGCATGTAAGCATTTGTTCTGCAGCTAGCACAAATCCCTATTTACTTCTATGGTCTCATGCACATGGCTGTACATTCCACTGATGCTTGCTTTTTGCAGTATTTTTGTATCTTCCTCAGCAGTGCTCACACTGACAGATGGGTTGCAAACAATGGATCAGGTTTGCTTGTTTGTGGGCCGCAAAGAGCACATGTTCCTGTGCATGTGGCCTTAGTCTGTATCTTGTGACATAGGGAGATTATGTCCACCTGTACAGAAGACCCCAGCAGTGGAGGAGGTGAGTATTTATTTATTTTTGGCCACTGTCCGAATATGGGCTACTGGGGGGGGGGACTAATTATTAGCTATGTCCCTGCAGGCCTCCAGCAGATAAGACAACTCTGACAAAGGCGAACCCACTATAAGGAACCTAATTAATGGTCCCTGAGTGACCCTACAAGGTGACAGAGAGGACGTCTGGCAGCTGCTGGATGGTGGAGCGGTCAGGTAACCGGAATACTGGGATAGACCAGTGTTCACATTAGGTTGCAGAAAAGTGTCAAGCTAGAACCAAACAAACCTGGGACACAGAGATACACGACACTGATGGACAAACCACAGATACAGACTGACAAGCAGAGTCAGACTCAGACTGAACTGGGCCAAAACCAAGATGGCAGCAAAGGTACAGAATTGTATAGCAATAGAATGGTTGGTAAGCATAACAGAGGTCAAATACACAGAATAGCAAAATCACTAGAGCAGAGAAAAGACTGAATAACCAGCACCCTCGAAGGAACTGGGCAAAATATAAAGGGAGTAATGGACACTGCTTCCAGCACTGACTAGTCCAGCCGTCCATCACTCAAGCCACAGCATCAGACACAACAAGATCAAACTCACACCCGGCTTTCCCAAGGAAAGATGCTGAGAAGGAGCTGTCAATCATAGGCAGCTCTGGGTGTGGTTACAAGCACAGAGGCCTGAACCAGATCCCATTCAGAGCAATTTGCGAGTTCTGACAATATCTATGTAGATGTGTGCAGAAAGAGTAAAAAGGTTTCAAAAGGTGTGGAAGCACTAAGTAGGCAGAGGCGGGATAAAGAAATCTAGTGGTTGTCAGTCAGAAGTTGTTTAATGCGTGGTTGTTTCTTTGTGTCTGGCATTATCCACTCATCCATTAAACAATTCCAACCAGTAACCGGTTTCTATAAAGCTATACTAATCTGTGGGCTGATTGATGAATACAGAGATTGGCAGAGATTACACTAGACTGAGTACTGATTGCTAGAAGGGATTAAGCTACACTGAGGATTTCTGTGGGTAGTATCATAGTAATTTTTAGAAAAATACATTAAAGTCCAACCGATTCATTCTACATAACACAACACTGAAAGCTAAAAATTCTGCAAGTGTTTGGGCAATTGGCTCAAAGTAGGGAAAAATTCCTCCCCCTAATAAGGTGGTCAGAATAACTCCCCTCCAACAGAAACTACTTACAAAAAGTTTTATTCCCATAAAATGTGATATTATTGCCCTCCAGAAAGGCATCCAGGCCCCTCTTGAACATAATATACATTGTAATTAGTCATTCTTAGTCATCTTTTTTCTAAGCTTAATTTGTGTAATCTGTGCTGAGGGTACCAGTGCCTGTGGCAGGAATAGCACATGGGGATGGTAAGTAGTGTTAGTAGGGTCCACAAAATAGCAGTTTTTTTGGTAACGTTCGTTTATTTAGGTGGTCCACCTCCGACATATGGGGGCACATTTACTAAGGGTCCGCGGAACACATTTCCGTCGGGTTTTCCCGAAGTTTTGCGCTGCACTTAACTGGGGTTTTTTGGTGCACGCCATCGGATTTTGGCGCATCAGCACCAGCTTTCACGTGACACAAATCAGGGGGCGGGCCTTCGGACGGTCCGATGGATACGGACAACGCGCAGGACTTAACATCTCAAATTATGTCGCAAGACATGCACTTAAATACACCAGGAAGAAGGTGAGATCCGGCGGACCTCAGCGGGAACTACACATGCAGGATCTTGGGTGCACGATCTTGGTGAATCGCGGCGGACTTCATCCTCGTTGGACCATCCGGTTTGGGGATCGCGACAGGACCTGGTAAGTAAATGTGCCCCATAAAGTGTGTAGGGTGGGCATGATTTATGAATTGTGGTGCATGATCTTTATCAAACTGGCATCCCTTGTACTCCTCAGGAAGTGTGCACCATTTTTTTAATGCACTTTGTTTAGGCTGCAGAATTGTGGCATAGACACCATTGCGATGCAGGGGCCGACTAAGCACTTACACACTTCTTTTGGTGCACATTTATACTGTCTTGTCAGACACAGTGGATCTGTGCCACAAAACTGGTGCAGACACTTTCTAAACACATGTGCAAGCATTTAGCATGTTCTTTCTAGTGCAAAGTCAGACAGAAAAATGTGGGCCAATATCTATGCCTCTCCTGACACAGAAAATCATTTTATGCTCCTTAACAGCAGATGTCTGATACTAAAATTAAATTTACAGTTCTCCAATACCCCCAAATCTTTTTCTCCTATTTACCAAGAAAATATAAATTATGACTGTCATTTCATTTGCATTACCTTTATGCACATTAAACCATATTTGTCATTAAACTATTTGTCAGCCCAGGCCTCCAGCTTCCACAAATCCCTCTCACTATGCTCCTCTGTATTAATTTCTTTTCAGAACTTAGTATTATCTTCAAATATTGAAACTCTACCAATGTAAATTTCTACTAGTGTAATTAATTAAAATATAAAAAAGAATTGGCCCCAGTACTGACCCCTGTGGCACCCCAACAACAACTTCAACCCAATCAAACACAAAGCCACTTGCTAAAATAAATACACAGATTTTTCTTTAGTCCAAGCAGTCTCATTTTATATACCAATTTCTATACAGCACTATGTCAAATGCCTTGGAAAACTCCAGATATACAACATCTACAGCCTTCCCCAGGTCCAGTATAGAACTTACGATATAATAATACTTTAGAGATCCCGTGGGGGGAAATTCTTTTGTATATAGTGTTTATGTAATTGTTACACACAATTAGATGCTTTAGGTTATAGTAACATACATACGCTACACTTACATGTTGCTAGTTCCTTAGTTACTACTTTCCTAGTTGCATACAAACATAGTAATACAGCACAATACAGGGAAAACATAATCACATTACATTATATATGGAGAAATGATTACGGTATGAAAATACACTAAGGACAAATAGACACAGGCTACATGCATAGGGATTACTACAGTAGGGACAGAATCTTGGTTTTGGCAGAATTGACACTGCCTGTAGCTCCACTTCCACCAGGTACTGGTACTTAAGCTACCTGGTGCCGGTTACCACTGGAGCCTTTGGAACACTTTTCTTCCTGAATAGTAGTAAGGCACTGACTGTGATCCCTTACATTTCTGGTGCTCTGATAATGCTGTAACTGGTGTTCTTGGCTGCCAGGTTCCGGGGCTCTGTCATACAACATTGAGCTCTTGCTGCTGATGATCCACATAGTGAGAGTGCAAAGATGATGCTACAGGGTGGAGGGGAAGCACAGGAACCCCAGAGGATGTATGGCCTGTAACAGCCATGGCCACAGGGGCTGTAAGGGCCATTAGACTAATGGGTCAGGTGAGCAGGGTCACCAAGTCTTGGCAAGGGGTCGTCTACTGTCTAGGGAGGTCAGTCCCTCTCAAGCATGGGTGCTCTCCAGATGGACACTGTGCACCTTCTGTCTAAATAGGTAACAGCTTGTGTATTATGTACTCTCCCATTGCACAGCGAGACCTGAAGGGATGCACACTGCATCTTCCTGGGTGCAGTTCTGAGGTTGCTGCGGTCTGTCGTTTTTTCGTGGTGGGGTGTCTCTCCATGTGTGGTGCTCATGATACAGACCCGGTCTGTTGTTAGGCAGTTGTTTCCTGTTGCAGGTTGTGTGGCTCAGGAGTGCTTCCTGGAGTGTGCATGCTGTGTTCGATGAGGATCATTTCCTGATGGTTGAGCACAATGGATGTAGCCAGGTATAGGCCATGCCAGTTATCCAGTGCTGTGATTCTCCACTTCCAGCCCCCATTGTGTTTCCCCGGTTCCAGCGGTTAGTTGGTAGCAACTGGGGGGCTAACAAAAAAACTTACAAAAAGTGGGGGAGATTGTGGAAAAAAGGGAGAAAAAGCGCTAGTCCTGTGGAACATTCAACAGAGTTTTCAAACATTTAAAATAACAGTCTGTCTATCACAGAACATAATTACATCAATTCCCAAGGTGTATTCCATCTGGGCCTGGTGATTTGTCTATTTTAGCGTTTTTTAAGCTGGCGAAGCAATTCCTCCTGTTTACACTAGGCATGCAATTCAGGGATACACTACATCTGACACAGCTATGGATATCATAAGAAAAAAATATAATAAAGGGGACCTCAAAAAGATTTTTCACCCAGGGGCCTCCACCAACCTTAAAGGGAACCTGTCACCAGGAGACCCATTTTTAGCACTCCCCCAGTCCCCACAGAGCATAGTACATACACTGCCAAAGTGTTTTTGTATTAAAAATTGGTTTTTACGGAAAAAAAGATATGTTATATTGTACCTTTCATTAGTATCTGCTGTGTGACTAGGCAGTTGCCAATTGGGAGGGGCTGGAAAGGAGCAGTTTCCGCCCCACCCTTGGGAATCATGTGACCTTTTCAAATATATGAATAACTCCCCTCACTCGGGATTGGCTGTAGAGGATCAGGGGGCGTCGCTAAGCCCAGTGATGGGTGTTTTCATATCTTTGAAAGGTCACATGGAGAAGTTGTTCCCCAAGGGTGGGAGGGAACTGCTCCTTTCCAGCCCCTCCCAAAAGGCAACTGCCTAGTCACACAGCAGATGCTAATGAAAGGTACAATATAACACATCTTTTTTTCTGTAAAACCAATTTTTAATACAAAAACACTTTGGCAGTGTATGTACTATGCTCTGTGGGGACTGTGGGAGTGCTAAAAATGGGTCTCATGGTGACAGGTTCCGTTTAATCTGTCCCTGCATAGGGCCACTGGATGGAAGTAAAATTATATTGTACGCTTACAATATGCTGTGCTATTTCTAATGGCTTTATAAACAGAGCATATTTTGTGATAGTTATAATGGTTTCTTTCTGGTTCACTGAGTATTTCTTCAACGTGAATTTGCTGATTATTGTACAATTTCACAAATTGTTTTAGTGTTCAAATGCATGACTACATTTGTCTATATTTAACTTCATCTGCCTCAGAGCGGTCCAGACTACCAAATGTGTCCAAGTCTGTTTACACGGAGCAGACATCAGGCTCTTGGATAGCTGGTTACATAACTTTTATGTAATCAGAAGATGGAGTAAACCCTCCTGCAGTACAGAACGCCTGTGGCTTTTAATGTATCACCTATATTTAATAATGTAAAAAACCACATAATAAAACTTGATACTTTTATCTATTTTTATTATATCTTTTATAAATATAAATTATTGCTTGAGCTGCTGTTCAAAGAATGTAGAGATATGCTTTACAGCAGCCACATGGAGTATGGAGCTTATGGAGCTATTTCCTCCAACTTCAGGCATTCTCCAGGTTACATACAAGGTACGGTCTGGAGGTTTGGTCTTGAGTTGAATTTGTAGGTAAGTTGAAAGTAGTATATTTTGTAAATGTATTACTACACAAAGGCCCACATTTATCAAACTATGTGCAGTTTGCCTGTGAACCTTATGGAGTGTGCAGAGTCCGCCAGATGGACCCTTACAGCCCTTTTTTGTTCTTATATTTCTGCTTTTTACTCCCCTCATTCCAAAAGCAATAACTTTTTTATTTTTACATTAACAGAGGGTTTGTTATCTGCAGGACAAATTGCACCTTTTAGTGGCGCCATTTAATATCCCATGAATGTACTGGAAAGTTGAAAAAAAAACAAATGCAGGGATATTGACAAAAACACATTTGCAGCGCTTTTGGGGGGCTCTTTGAGTGTGATCCTTTCATTCTGTGCTCAAAATGACGCTTCCTCTTCATTCTTTGGGTCAAAATGATGACAGGGATAGCAAATTTATATAGGTTTTATTAGGTTTTTGTAGATTTTAATAAATTAAAATCTTTTGTACAAATAAAATAGTTGCCATTTTGCCAAATCTATGCAAGCTGTCCTATTTTTTGACGTTTTAATTTATAACAATTTCAGACCTATAAGACTGTTTGATAAATTTTTATTCATGGTTGGAAAAATGGCGAAAAAGTGGCAATTTGGCCATTTGGGTGCTATTTTCTGTTACTGTGTTCACAGCGGGGAATAATCTTTTTATATTTTGATAGAACAGGCATTGTGGGATGCAGCGATAGCTAACAAGATTTCTATTGCATATTTATTTTTATATGTGTTCTAGGGAAAGGGGGGTGATTTAAACTTTTATTTTTTACATTTTTAAATATATATATATTTTTTTATTTAATTTTCTTTCACTATTATTTCAGGGCCTCAAGGGTACTTTAACCCTGCAGGCTCATACTATACATACTATGCAATACTACTGTTTCTATTAGATCTCACAAGGGACGGTGATTGGCCATTCAAGATGGCGGGATCCAACGGCAGCGAAGTTAGATGTCGTAGTCGGGTTCGGCCGTGGGACTTAACAGTGTAACTTTCGAGATCGGTGTCAGCACTGACCGCAGTGGTAACAGGTGGGTGTCTGTTGTATTACAGCTGACACTGGCTGTGTCTGTAGAGAGCTCAGCCTGTGAGCTCTCTCCATAAACCCCTGCAGCACCAGGATGTAATAATATATCCTGGTATGCAAAGGGGTTAAACAAAACTTGTGCATGGTCTGAATGTGGTGCACCCTGCACTGCTCGGGAAGTGTGCGCCATTTTTTATTTGTGCGCTTTTTTCATGCTGCAGAATTGTGGCGCAGACAGAACTGTGGCACACATCAGAATAAGAAGTAACACACGCACATTTTTTCTGTCTTGTCGGTCACAGTTCAGCCGCGACACAAAACTGGCGCAGGTACTTTATAAATACATGTACAAGCAGTTTGCACTTTCTTTTCAATGCAAAGTCAGACAAAAAACTGGTGCAAATGCTTTAATAAATATGGCCCAATAGGCCAATGTGACCATAGGATTTCAAAAATTTTAGGTTGTCAAGGGAACAATAAAGCTTCATTGCAAATACCATTTGATAATTCTTAAGTTGACCAACCTGGGGCTAAATTTCAGAACGTTTCATCAGAGGTCACAGTGGCCAAGTAAGCCCATAACTTGTTTTGTGGAAAAACCCACTCAAGTGCATTTGAACATGGGGTGTCTTCAGTAGGCTCATAGATGACCCTTTATGCAGTAACACAAGTTTAAGGCCTAAACTCATCATGCACTTTATGTATTTTAAACTTTTTTTCATATTATGGAATACTTCTTGAGATGCAGCTAGAAAGCTGCACTAAAATTCAATGTCCCAAATAAGTTTCAAGTTAGAAGCTTAAAGGAAACCTACCACTTGAAGAGGTAGGCGTAAGATGCTTACACCGAGCACCAGCTCAGGGTGCTTACTTTCATTAGTGCCCTAAACCGCTGTATCGAGGTTTAAACACTTTTTATTCTTTACAGCCGAAAAAATGCTTCGGTGTATGCATCTTACACCTACCACGTCAAGTGGTAGGTTTCCTTTAATTAAGTTCCCATCTATATGATGGATAAGAGAGACTACAGAATTTAATTGACAAAATGTTACGAATGAAATAAAGTATCAATGTTAAAGTAAATGATTTCATGTAGTACAATTTTCCTATAAGTAGTTACATAGTCATACAGGTACCTGCATATACATATACACTATACCATAATGTGCCACTGCCAGATCATGTTACCCGCTGGCCATGGTGCTGAAAAAATTCTAAGTTCCATGTATGCACAACAGTAAATTTTATTTTATCAATATAAAACCTGGCCAGAACAATGATGAAAGTCTATAAATGTCCAGCACTTTACCTTTAATACTTAGGATTATAGAAATTGTTTGTAAGGAGAAAAACATGAATCATGGACTCATTGTAGCCGGTACCACTGATGCAGTTAGGCCGCACTGTTATAGTCTAACAGTCTTGGAGAGCATTGGCAGGCAAGAGGTTAATGGGTAAATAGCCCAGAGCCAGTGTCAATAGACCAGGAGGGAAGATGTGCTTAGCAGCTTTTCATTACTGTGATCTAACATTAAACAGCAGTTCATTATCTTGAATCAACGGCGCACATATGCAGCCAGGAGCATTTCATTACTTCCGATGCATTGAAAGCATAACATCGCTCCATTAGAATACTTCAAGAGCTGTATGATGTGATGGAGAAAGGAGACCACAGAGAGAAGCCTCTTGTCATTAGAAAACCACATCTGTTTAACTAGAGCACATACCTTATTTTCCCGGGCTAATATTCTCAATTACAGTACAACTACAGGAATATTTTCTTATAGGATTCTTATGGAGGTGAGTACAGTGTAATGTGCTAAGGACACTACAGCTACTTTAACGATAATATATGGAAGCATTACCTGTTTTGTCCTAGGACTTCCCTCTTCCCTTTTCAAGGGGATGTGGCCTGGCATTGGAAGAGATGCATGCTGGACTAGGTCCTGCTCCCACCCAGACTCTTCTGTAATATAACACTCATTAAAGGAAACCTACCATCAGGAATCTACCATCAGAAGTAGAGCAGATGGTAGCTTTCTCCTGCCTGCCTCTGCCCTTATCTCTAATTTAATAATCCTGGAACCAAACCTAATTTATTAAAAACTTTATTTTCGTAATATGTAAATTAACTGCAGAGGCTACTGGGACGTGTACTAGCCTTAGCTCCCAATGCCTACCATCTACTTCTGATGGTAGGTTTTCTGTAAAGAGAGACATTCCTACAACTACTAGAAGGAAATATGACTTAAGACCACTTCTGTGCCAATTCATTTGCATCTCATGGGGAATCAGGAGATCTCTTACCATCCTTGTGCAATGGCATCTCTCTCCAGCTGGCACATGGTGGCGACCCACTTGCCTGCAAGGGCGTTGCTATTGTCTCCTGTAGGTACTTAAGATACTCTTGCAGCTGAGAAGCCAGTCTCCTCTTCTTCTACATCAAACATGACCACCCCGCCACTGGATGGCTGTTTGCAAGCCAACATCAACCCAACAGAGAAGCAGGTGCAATAGATGGCTGACGATCCTCCTGTTTCCTATACCTCTCCAGCTTTACCACTATCAAATACAAGACCTCTGCCTGAAATGATCACAATACCATCAGGAGCTTGCCGTGCTGACGCTAAGGTACCTACTACTTTTGTGACCCTACAAAAAGGACCTGTATCGTTTGATAACTCACCAGTTTTAAATGGCCATGCATATTCGCCAGCAATTCGCCTCTGCTCTGCATGGGAAGTTTGCTGTGCAAGTACCAAAAGAAATGATGGTACCACCGGTCTCATCGGAGGGTCCAACCAGACTGCTGATCGAGGTCACAATTCCAAAGGAAACAATTTTTGTAAAAGAAGACTGCAACACAGCTCAAAATATGGTGAACCATCTGGTGTCTTTATTCACCCATCATGCAACATTTCTTCCACAAAGGCATATCAAGTCATATCATTTATCAAGTTTGCTGTTTGTTGGTGGGGACCTCTGGCCCAAAGCCATGGCGGTTTAGCCTGCCAGTATAGGTGTGTGGCTGCTGCTGGGTCCTGGTCCCTGGTGGTACGATACATGTCCCCCAATGATTACATAAGCAATACTTGGAGAGAGAACCACACAGCCACACTCCATACAATGATCTATTGCCTCTAGGCTACCTTCATAAAACAAATTTGAAGTTCTAGTTAAATTTTGATTAAATTGCACACTTCGCAATGACCACATTTTAGGGAGTCCCTACACTACTGGGTGCGGCAGCACATGGCGCTCACGCACCAAATATTGTATGGACTCACTAAAATGTGGTAAGCGCAAAGTGTGCAATTTACAGTATATACTCGAGTATAAGCCGACACGAGTATAAGCAGAGACCCCTAATTTTACCACCAAAAACTGGGAAAATACATTGGTCACTGCCTCCCAGTATATAGCCAGTAAGCCCCTGTAGTATATAGCCTGCCAGCTCCCTGTAGTATATAGCCTGTCAGCCCTCTGTAGTATTTGCCTGCCCGCCCCCAATGGTATATAGCCTTCCAGCCACTGTAGTATATAGCCTTTCAGCCCCTGTAGTATAAAGCCTGCCAACCGCCTGCAGTATATAGCCTGCCAGCCCCTGTAGTATATAGCCTGCTAGCCCCCTGCAGTATATAGCCTGCCAGCCCCTGTAGTATATAGCCTGCCAGGCCCCCTCTAGTATATAGCCTGCTAGCCTCTGTAGTATATAGCCACCAGCCCCCTGTAGTATATAGCCTTACAGCCCCTGTAGTATATAGCCTGCCAGTCCCCTGTAGTATATAGCCTGCCAGTCCCCTGTAATGTATAGCCTGCCAGTCCCCTGTAATGTATAGCCTGCCAGCCCCTTAAAGTATATAGCCAGCCCCCTATTTAGTATATATTGCCTGCCAGCCCCCAGTAAGGTATAGCTTGCTGGCAAAAAAAATAAACTGACTACTCACCATTCCGATGGCCCGGGCAGCTCCTCTTCTGTCTTTATGTGCGCAGCAGGTCTGCGACAGCTCCATGGGCAGCGTCTCTTCTTTCTTCATGCCGGCTGCAGGTCAGCCCTGCACCTGCCGCGCACATGAAGATGGAAGAGGAGCTGTCCAGGCTGTCGGAATAGTGAGTAGTCAGTTTATTTTTTTATATACTCGAGTGTAAGCTGAGTCGGGAATTTTCAGCACAAAAATGGTGCTGAAAAACTCGGCTAATACTCATATACGGTAATCAAAATTTAACTAAGAACTTAAAATTTGTTTTGTGAATGTAGCCTAAAGGCAATAGATCATTGTATGAATATGGCTGTGTGGTTCTCTCTCCAAGTGTTGCTTATATAATTATTAGGGGGCATGTATCCCCCAATACAACTTGCAACTTTTTACTGACCGTTACCTGGTAAGCCCTGGAAGTCCATATCACTGTAATCCTAAAGCCAGGGGAATGCCCCTGTTGGCCTCTAGCTTTTGGTTCATTTTTCTTCTTAGCAAAGATGTTTTTCTCAAAAATTTTGGATGGACTCCTAAAAATCTCACCTCTCATCAGTGATTAATAATGACCTGGTGGGATTTGTCAAGGGGCAAAGTAAAGGACAATCTGAACAAAACCTCAGGCTTCTTCCCTATCGATCCCTTCCTGCTTACTTTCTATAGATACAGAAGAGAAGGCTTTTGATTGGTTACACATTGGAGTGCTATTATAACAGTGTTGAGACTATTAGATACAGACCTAATTGCCAGCATTACTGCATTCCATTTAACCCCATATTGGAGCTTTGAATATGTGCATGGTGACATGTATAGAAGAGGTGAGCTAATAGAGCTAATAATTTTCCAATTATCATATGTTGTTGTTATGGGCTCTCCTGAGGCAGTCTTATGTGCCTTACCAGACTCAAAAAGAACACAAAAAATGGAACCAGCAATGGTTCTGTCTCACTTCTGCACGATCAGTAATTGCAAGCTACTGGGGTTCCAAAACCACACCTCTCATGTCTGAATGGGCATAAGAACTGATGGATCCATTGGAACCATGGGTAATGCACTACAACCTCCCAGACCATTCTGTGTGTGCATTAAACATGCTTAACAACATAATTGTCTCCTGGGATATGGGGCCACTTGATAGCTGCCACGTTTCCCTCTCTATCCCACCTGAACTCCTCCCTCCAACCTCTTTGTACCCCAATCCTTTTTGCATGTCCCCCTATATCTGTAATTGCCTGTTTACCTAATTACATGTTTGTCAACTTAGTTAATTGTTTGGTCCCATGGCCTCATTATCGTTAGGGCTCCTCGGAGGCTACAATTATCTCCCAGGTTTAGGTGGGCCTTTTTTCAAGCATTGCTTGTTAATAACATTTTGTTTCTAACTTATGTGGTCATATATTTGCTCTCTTAAGAACTGTCTGTCTTTATGGTGCTATGTGACGGTTGGTCCCTTATTACCATCTACTACTTACTGTTCAATGTATATTTACTACTGTTCTGCTCTATGTTATAATTGTTCTACTTTGTTATAATGAAAAAATCTTTAATAAACTGAAACTGAATATAAAAAACTGTTCAAATTCAGACTACAACACTAACCTAACACAGACTAAACCCAACAAAATTATGCAAACTCCAAACAGTGCAGATTTTTGTTGCTGTCCACGTCTCTTTATATGTGTGTGTTTGTGTGTGTGTATATACTATTGTGTTAATTTGATGTATGTATGTGTATATGTTGTATATACTGTTTGTATGTGTGTATATGTTGTAAGTATATGCAGTTTGTGGGTATATGGTGTGTTTATACTGCATTTATGTATATATAAGGTGAGTGTATACAGGATGTATGAGAATATGATGTATATATACTATATGTATGTAAATAATGTGTATGTAGTAATACTGTATGTGTGTAAATGTATGAATGTGTACATACATTATGAGTTTGTGCAACAGCCCCCACTGGGGCCTAGCCTTTTCTTGGTGGCCTGGAGGCAGCTGGTATCGATTAAGGCCGGTAGGGTTACTCCATTTATGGTCACAGGAACCATCGGGCGAGTCCCCACAAATCTTGGCACCCAGGTGGAATCTTGGGGACTTAGAGGTCCTTCCCTTGAAGGTCATCCCGTAGCTTCAAGGATTTGTCGTTTAACCGATGGCACTCGCTCTCTTCATGTGCATATCTGCAACAGTAGCTACACCGCAGTCTCGTTTCTCTTCGGCTGCAGGTGTTCAGGAATTTTGCCGTAGTTGGATGTTGCTTGGCCCGGGAATCATGGAGGGGCAGCTGGCTTTAAGGGACCATCAGGTGTTTTTTTCCTCTTTGGGGTGGAGGTTACCTCCAACTGCACCAGTTGCTTGAGCATTTTTCTTATCGTATCTGCTAGGTCGATGACCTGCTCTGCCAAGACAGCAACTTCTTTGGACACCGAGGGCGGTGTTGCCAGTTGTGCTAAAGAAGAGGCTGAAGCGGCATCTACCAGATCCACAGGCTCAGACTCCTCCGGAGGCTAAGCAGGCAGGTGTTCTCCAAGGATGTTGAAGGCGATCTCCTTAAACTCAAGAACAAAAGCCTGGGAGTGTTGAAGAGTCAGCATTTTTAATAGGCATTTATGATGTTTATCCAAAAGTCCATTAATACATTGTTCCGCAGGGTTTGGTCAGAATTTCCAGACTCTTTAGGGTCAAGGTGGATGATAGCCTTCCATGTCTACTGTAGGGAAAGGGCAAAGTCTCTGAGAGATTCTCACAATGAATTTCTGCTTCAATCCAGAGGCATTACACTTCTCAAAGGCAGTGTGCAGCCTATTGAGGATTTGGGCTACATTTTAGCATTCCGCTCGGGGCCAAGACCTGAGTCCCGGAGAGCAGGTCCCTTTAACTGCACGGTTAGGATGCCCACTTTCTGCTCTTCTGTGAGCGGGTACAGAGTGAAGGCAGCTAGCATCTTAGCTCTAAATATGGAGAGAGTGTGTAACTTTCCTTCATAGTGGGTTGAACAGGGGCCCCCAAGATAGTAGGTCATAGTCAGGGGCATGACCGTGGTGGTACTGGTTGTAGTAGACAGGAGTCACTTCAGCACAGTGAGATGGTTGGGCTGGAATCTGAGGGGCCAGAAGACTTATCAATGTTTCTATGGGCGATGGCTGATAATGGGGATGTGGTCCCTTTAAGGCGCAGCCACTATTCCTTGGGAGGTGAGCCAATCTGCACCTAGCTTTGGAAACAATACGTACCCCCCCCCCCCCCTTTAGCTTCCCCAGCAGTACTCAATCAGCCACGTTGACAGGACAGCTCCCGTGCACGATAGTCCCTTTTCCAGGTGGCTGGCAGGCAGGAGATGCTCAACAGGGATCAGCCTGGTGGCGGGACACTTGTGTCAGCTCTCTGGTTGATGCGCATGTGGTCGGCAGGCTCCTCGGCAGTGTGTGCCAGAATCCAAGATGGAGGAAAAACCCTCTTCCTTGAGGGCTGTCCCACAGCCTGGCAGGTCTCCAGCAGTTGGTGTGTGCAAGAAATATGTAGGGAGAGGCTGTTGTCTCTCTAGGACAACCCCTGAGGTGTCTGTACGATGAATCCCTGAGTGATGGATGGGGGAGCCCGTGGTGGTAAGCAGCCTGGATCCAGGGATCAGATGGAGGCAACGTTGTGCAAATCAACTTACAGTTCTTTTTTGAACAGCAGGCAACAGCCAAAATGATAACAGCAGATTCTTAAGCTGGAAGAGTCATGGAGAGCAGGTCCACAGGAAGGGTACACGCAGTCTGGTAATAGGTTCAGGCTGGGCTGGTCCGGGTGGTGGAGCTCAGTTCTGGGATTAAGTATGTGGACTAACCCTGGGTGCTAGACAGTATGCCTGAGGCACAAGAAGTTCCTGGATTAGGGACAGTGGCTGTGGCAGACAGACCATGAGGTCTGGTTCTGTCTGCAGGCTCTAGCAAGAGATTGACTCCAGGATGGATTTTCTCACTCTGACTGAACCATGTACTTTGCACAGCAGCAGATTATATATTCCCTGGTCAGGTAGCGCCTCTCCAATCACCTTCCAGCTTGCAAACCAAAACATCATTGGACAATCACATATCACAATGTTAACTGTTGCCTTATCAGGCAGCTACAGCTGCAATTGCATAATATTACAAGTTCTAGAAACATCCTAGAGGGTTCATGACTCCCCCTAACAGCGCCTGACCTGGAGAGGGCTCTATTCTTAGCGACCAGCCTGTCTATGCATTGGCAGGGGTGTTGCATTTGCATATACTGTATATATTTGTTTATAAATGTATATATGACTACATAAATGTGTGCATATGTTTGTATACATGTATGTTTGTACAAGTATATAAAAGTGAGTGTATGAGTGTAGAACTTGTGTTTGATTGTATAAACAAGTGTACAAATATGTATACATTTTGAGATTAAGGAGGGGGGGGGGGGTCCCATGCATGAATCTGCCATGGCGCCCAGCCTTTCGTTACTAGTTACCACCCTAAGTTGACCTGGTCTCATTGACCACCTCTGAATGAACATCATATGATCATTGAGGACACAGGTCAGGTGTAAAATGAATGTGATGTCAGCTCTTTTGTTCTGATGAGGTTTGAACCACGAGACCTACAAAAAACAATTCTTGCGCTATGAGGACAACTTCCAACAACTTTTTTAGGACAACTTTTTTCATTGACAGTTTGGGGCTCATTTACTAAGGGCTTTGCACCGCACTTTTGTCGGACTGTGCAGGTTCTTCTAGGCTAAAATGGCTTGCACATGTATGTGCTGCTATTGTTTCACACGTGACCCTTTTGTGACGCAGCTGCGCTAGCTTCCATGCGACACAAACCAAGCGCCATATTTAACTTGCAAATTGTGTTGAACACCCTTTGTTAAAGGTGAACCACAAAAAAGATGGTGAACTCTGTCGGACCAGTGGAAGGAAGTGTCAGATTCATGATTTCTGGTGCACAATGTCAGGGGATCCCCTCACCGAGCATTATACACGGAAATGGCACTTTTAGTGAAGTTTCTGGCTTTCTAAGTAAATGTGGCCCATTATCTGTAAATTGCGGACTGCAAATGGTTGCCTCTAAGTTGGATTCAAGTGCAGCTTTCAGGATGTATAGCAAAGTAATTTTATCAGGAAGGGGGTACAAGGAAATGAGCAACATAAGAGTAGAAAGAAGAACCTACCATGACTAATTGTCTTATATTCACTCATAATTATGATTTAGGAAAACTTTATTGAAAAGTTAGTTCTTTATAAAACGAACATCAGTTAGGGTCTAAAATGTCACAATTCTGTTGTTTACTTCCAGCGTAAACACTTGGATTTTTGAATATTTCCATATAAAAAGTACACCTTACATTTTACATAGTGAAGTTTTTATGTGTGATTCCTCTTCAGGGCCTGAATGAGAATCCTGCAATGTTCTTGATTGAAGTAACAAGAAAAAAAAATTATAAAACTCCTGTTTTCTGTTTTAGGTGTTTCACATTTTGTCAGCCATTATTTTGTTTGAAGATTTTAATAGTAGTCAGCTTTTAGAAATAATGTTTGCAAGTGTAAATTAATTTCAATTCACTGAATTACAATAAACAAAATTCACAAAACTATAATGAAGCAAATTCCCTCTTCTCAGCTGTTGTATTTCATATCAAAACACAATGCAAACTCCATGTGTGAACAGAGTCTAAGGGAGTATAGAGGGCTCAGTAGCCCTCTCCATGAAAGCCGATTGTTGCCTCCCACTAGCACCCACGATTAGTGCTTGCACCGATTGTGGGTGTTAACCCTTCGAAAAGCTGGTGGCATGTTGGGGACACCATATTGGCTTTGATTGTCACTCTAAGTGAAGCTGCCAGTTGCCATGCCAGCCTGGAGTCTTTATGAGACATCCGGACCTGTCATGGCAAAAGATCTGTAACAGCCTTTTTTCATTACAGAATACTTTAATTCTTTTACTTTATTGAAACACAATAAGCCTTTTATAAAGGACTCCAAAGAAAAAATAAGACGTGTCATTTGGGGTGAACAGTGAAATCTGTATTTAACCGAGCCCACAACAAAATGGTGCAAATGTGTTTTTTTAACAATTTCACTGCATTTGGAATTTTTCCTTTTCCTTGCTTCCCAGTACGTGCCATTCAATAATATATACTGTCACTACAAAGAACAATTTGAAAGCAAGCCCTCACACAGCTCTCTAAACAGAAATATAAAAAAGATATAGATTTTTGAAGGAGGGGAGTGAAAAATGGAAATGCAAAAACATAAATGGGCCGAGTATGTACAGGGTTAAAGAATGCAAAAAGTTGGAGATGATGGAGGTGATGAAGGGTCAATTGCAGAAATCTGACAAAACATCTTAGTAATATGGTAGGTAATAAAAAAGAAACAATGTTCTCCAGCACTTCCGTAGATGTAAAGTAAAAACTTACCATTTGTTAAAGCATGTGAACAAAAAAACAGACAGATGGTCAATTGTTCAAACATGCTTCAATAAATGGTAAGTTATTACTTTACATCTATGGAAGTGCTGGAGTTCATTGTTTCTTTTTTGTATCCATTACACCGCTGCCGACGTGGGTCCCATTGCCTCCTCTCTGTGCACCCTTACTGGAGTCCAAGATTACATATGGATATGGTGACTATTACATATGATTTTGTGTTGTAAAATATTATGGTAGGTAATGACTGAACAACTTTCAAAATCAATGCAAAAGAACATTTTACTAAACACTAAATATTAAATATTCAAATATCATGAAAGAAAATATAACTCTCTACAATACATCACATATATTGTGGTATCTTTTTTGTTTTTCACTCTTACACTTAGAGCTGTCTGTATATGACATTGTCTGGGGATATAAAAGGAACATCTTCTGCATTACATCTGGATGGAAAGAGCAGTGATACAATGAATTTTAATGCCACAGGATTGAGGGATGGCTGATCTATAGGGCTTTCTTGAGAAACACATCACTAGCAAGCCGGGTGAGGGGTCATCCATGAGGTGAGTTGAGCCTCTTGCCCCAGGCAGCACCTCCTGCAGCAAGATGAGGGGGCAGCATCAGGAGCACAGTCAGCTGCTATAAAGCAGGACCTGATACCAAAAAATATTGTATCTTTACACCCAGTCTCAGCATGGAAAAAATAAGCTTTATTTCTACTAGATGGGACAGAGGGGGAACCGTTCTATCGCTCTCCTCAGCTTAGCTTAGATTCATCCCTGCTAACAAGTTGATCCCAAGATTCATTCTGAATGGCCTTGGGAAGGATTTTTGCCCTAATAATAATCAAACAATATCTGCCTCATACGTCTCCTACCCACTATGTTATTGAAAAAGCTCTTTAGGACAACTCGATTTCCTGCCATTTATTAATAATTCTTTTTTTGCTGCCCCTGTTCACAATTTAGTGTTCATGTACAATTCACCATATTATACATTTTACATACATCTACAGCCTTACAGAAGTGAAGCTCTAAGAAGCATAAGCTGCATTCTACAGTTGCACCACTTGATGGCGATGTTAAACTACTGTATGTTACTGGACACGGAAACATTTGCTTGTTAGTCATTGCTTTTTCATTTGGCTCATTATGATCTCACCAACTTTCCCCATGAAGCATGTTATTTTAATGATACCGTACAGGAAAAGAAAGGTCTAGTGATTATATAAATGTTTCATTACCCAAATCCTACTGATTTTTACAAAGACTAATTGATGTACAGATTTATGTTTATAAAGGATATGATTTGTTTGCCTAATGACATCCCAGCTGTAAAATGACTTACAGTAAGTAGTACCCAACCATGGCATCAGCATTTCAGCATTGCATTCCATGACAAAATGTTTCAAACAATATAGAAACCACTCTTAAGAGCGCTAACAAAGAAAAGAGAGCCTACAACGTACCTCTTCTAATAATAAAAGAAAGTTCTAATCACCAAATGGCAAAAAAGGGATAACACCTGATGGAATTTTTTTTTCATTTGCTTCCTAAATGCAAAAAGAGGCAACTATCAATACATTGGGAGAGATGTATCAATCTGTCTATACCAAAAAAATCTGAGATGCTTTTATTGAATGTTTTAGACCATTTATAAGCGGTTTTCTGACTTGCCCGGAAATGGGGCGTGTCCTCGGTAAATGGGAGGCAGGACTGGAAAATAGCCTGTGCACCAGAAAATTCAAGGTTCAAAGTAGGACTGCCTGATCTTATATCTCACCAGATTAATCATCCAGCATCATAAAAAATGTGGGAGATGTATTAACCAGTTCGCGACCGCCCGCCGTGTATTCATACCGCATATTGCAGCAAAGCTGCCGGCAACCTCAAAAAGACGTCATCGGGGAGCGGCGATCCGTCTCCATGGTAGCCTCTGGTCTTCTGAAGACCCGAGGCTATTTCTGATAGCACATTGTAATGTGGTTCACATCTGGATTCAGGTGATAACTCAGGAAACACTGCAGGAAATTAGACAATGGCAAACTTTTAAGGGAGACAATTTTAGATGCAAAAAAGTGGCAAATGAGCCACTCAATGAAAAGTCTAAAAAAATTAAAGAAAAAGGCAAGCTTGATACATGTACCCCTATGTGTTAAATTATTATAAATTATAATCTTGTTATTATAATCTATATATAATAATAATAAAACTTTTAAGTATTTTTTCTTCCTACCAGCGTGGGGTGAAGCATCTTCTTTCTCAGAACTGTGAGTTTTGCTGAATTAGTTAAAAATAAGATTGCACATATCTATGTTTGCCAGAACTGTTATTATTTACTAATGACCCTATTAACCTCTTAGTGACCGGGCTTTTATTAGCGACTTTAAGCAGCAGTTTTAGGGCCGTAACGTTTTTTTTTTTATGTGCTACCTTAGTTTTTTTTTACCGAGCTAGTTAGAATGTAATAAAAGTTTAAAATATAAGCTAATATGTTATTACCGTATATTCCGGCGTATAAGACGACCTGGTGTATAAGACGACCACCCTACTTTCCTGTTAAAATATAGAGTTTAAGATATATTCGCCGTATAAGACTACCCCTTTTCCAACGCATACAAAACACCGGTAAATTTTTTTTAAAAAACAGATTTGAATTTAACATGGTCCTTTTTTTAATTTAAATTCTTATGACATGCAGGTATATAGCAGGAAAACTGTCGCTCATAAACATAAGGCATACAACAACAACATTACCATCGTCCATTTTACTGTAAATGTTACCATACTGTACCTTAAATTTTTATTTTATTAAATATTTCATGCCATGTACTCAGAAGCGGGAAAAAAATTCCAAATGCAATGAAAATGGTGAAAAAACGCATTTGCGCCATTTTCTTGTGGGCTTGGATATTACGTCTTTCACTGAGCGCCCCAAATGACATGTCTACTTTATTCTTTGGGTTGGTACGATTAAGGGGATACCAAATTTGTATAGGTTTTATAATGTTTTCATACATTTACAAAAATGAAAACCTCCTGTACAAAAATATTTTTTTTTATTTTGCCAACTTCTGGTGCTAATAACTTTTTTAAACTATGGTGTACAGAGCTGTGGGTGGTGTCAATTTTTGTGAAATTTGATAATATTTTCAATGATATCATTTTTAGGACTGTATGACCTTTTGATCACTTTTTATAGATTTTTTTATATTTTTCAAAATGGTAAAAAAAAGTGCCATTTTTTACTTTGGGCGCTATTTTCCGTTACGGGGTTAAACGCATTGAAAAACCATTATCATATTTTGATAGATCGGGCATTTTTGGACGCGTCAATCCCTGATGTGTTTATGATTTTTACTGTTTATTTATATTTATGTCAGTTCTAGGGAAAGGCGGTGATTTGAAATTTTAGGTTTTTTTATTATAATTTTTTTTTTTAACTTTTTTTTTTTATTTTTAATATTTTTCAGACTCCCTAGGGTACTTTAACCCTAGGTTGTCTGATCGATCCTATCATATACTGCCATACTGCAGTATGGCAGTATATGGGGATTTTCCTCCTCATTCATTACAATGTGCTATCAGCACATTGTAATGAAGGGGTTAAAACGAAATAGCCTCGGGTCTTCGGAAGACCCGAGGCTACCATGGAGACGGATTGCTGCCCCCGATGACGTCACAGGGAGCGGCAATCCCAGGTAAGATGGCGGGCGATCAGCGTGTGAGCCCTCTCCATGCAGCGCAACCCGTCCGCCGCCGTGAATACACGGCGGGCGGGCGTGATTACCGGCGTATAAGACGACCCCAGACCAGACAGATGATTTTTCTGTCTTCAAAAGTCGTCTTATACGCCGCAATATACGGTAGTTGTTTTTTAAAATTCTGCTTACCTTAGCAGAAAAATGCTATGGACATACTCTGTAATGAAGAATTAAAATGCTACTGGCTCTTTAATCTGTCAGTTAATTTCCTCAGTGCAGTGCAATTTGTTATATTCATTTATTTATAGCATTATGGTGTTTTTGTATCAGACGTTCATATTCCTGGAATACCCAGTTAAATCAATGATGGAGATTTATCAATCTGCCTGCACCTGAAAGCTATAGCAATTTGCACCTGAAATGCTGTGAGCCACATTTACTGAAGGTTTTAAATTAATTTTAGGCTGCTTTTCAACTCCTACAGAAAGGAAGGGGCATGTCCTTGGTAAAAGGGGTGTGTCTGCAGCAGAAATAACCTGTTCGCCAGAAGATTTAGTCTGTACGCCAGAAAATTCAATCTTGTGGTGCAGCAAATTAATCCACCTAATAGGAGGGGCAAAGTCTTACTGCAGAAGATTAATCATCCAGCATCAGACACTATTTACAGATATTAATCTGGAGCATCAGAGAACTGTCTAGTTCTACACTGCACTGGTCTAAAGACGACACATTAATAAATCTCCCTCATTTTGCGTACGCCAGAATACTGCAACTGAAATTACTTTTGCTTTATTTTTTAAAGCCATTATAGATAGAGATGAGCATTAGCGTACTCGAAACTGCTCGTTGCTCGGACGAATACTTCGCCGGCTCGAGAAAATGGCATCTCCCGCCGTTGTGATTTTTGGCGGCCAGAAACAGAGCCAATCACAAGCCAGGAGACTCTGCACTCCACCCAGCATGACGTGGTACCCTTACACGTCGATAGCAGTGGTTGGCTGGCCAGATCAGGTGACCCTGGAATAGACTAGCCCCTGCCTGCGCTGCTCGGATCATTCTGTGTCTGGATGCCGCTAGGGAGAGAGCTGCTGCTGGTCAGGGAAAGCGTTAGGGTGTTCTATAAGAATAGTGTTAGGCAGGAGTGATTCTACAAGAACCCAACAGCCCTTCTTAGGGCTACAATAACGTTTTATTTTACTTTTTTTTTGTTTGCTTGTGGCTGGGCTTGCTGGTATTAGTAGTGCAGCTAGTACCATATTGTGAGGAATTTGCTGGGAGACTTGCGACTGTTGTGTTTAGCTCTTAGTGACACGCATATCCACCTCAAACACCGAAGTGGGACAATTTATTAGGGGTTTGATTTGAATTAGGCAGAGTCTGCTGATTTATTTTTTTTTACCTTTATTTCTTTTTATAGCTCAAAGTCATATTGCAAAGCAGTGTGCTGTCAGTGTAGGCTAGAAAATAGCCATAGGAGAACCCCAACGGCTTACTTAGGCCTACAATAGCGTTATATTTTCCTTTTTTTTGTTTGCTTGTGGCTGGGCTTGCTGGCACTAGTAGTGCAGCTAGTACCATATTGTGAGGAATTTGCTGGGAGACTTGCGACCGTTGTGTTTAGCTCTTAGTGACACGCATATCCACCTCAAACACCGGAGTGGGACAATTTATTAGGGGTTTGATTTGAATTAGGCAGAGTCTGCTGATTTATTTTTTTTTACCTTTATTTCTTTTTATAGCTCAAAGTAATCTTGCAAAGCAGTGTGCTTTCAGTGTAGGCTAGAAAATAGCCATAGGAGAACCCAAACGGCTTACTTAGGCCTACAATAGTGTTATATTTTCCTTTTTTTTGTTTGCTTGTGGCTGGGCTTGCTGGCATTAGTAGTGCAGCTAGTACCATATTGTGAGGAATTTGCTGGGAGACTTGCGACTGTTGTGTTTAGCTCTTAGTGACACGCATATCCACCTCAAACACCGAAGTGGGACAATTTATTAGGGGTTTGATTTGAATTAGGCACAGTCTGCTGATTTATTTTTTTTTTACGTTTATTTCTTTTTATAACTCAAAGTCATCAGGCACAGCACAAAATCCAGTTGTGTGCTGTCAGTGTAGGTTAGAAACTAGCCATAGCAATAGGATAGCATCGTTTTGTTTAAAAAAATAAAAAAATGTAAAAAAAATAAACACAAAAAAAAAAAAATTTTAAGTTTACACTTTAATTTGGAAAATGTTTAACCCGAGGGCTAGGGGTAGAGGACGAGGGCGTGGACGTGGGCGTCCAACTACTGCAGGGGTCAGAGGCCGTGGTCCTGGGCGGGGTGAGACACCACCTACTGATGAGGGAGCAGGGGAACGCCGCAGAGCTACACTCCCTAGGTTCACCATGTCTCAAGTTACTGGGACTCGTGGTAGAGCACTGTTGAGGCCAGAACAGTGCGAAGAGGTGATGTCGTGGATTACGGACAATGCTTCTAGCCATTTGTCCACCAGTCAGTCTTCCACGCAGTCCACCCATGTCACCGAAATCAGCACTCCTCCAGCTCCTCCACCTAAGCCTCCTTCCCCCCAGTCTGACCCCTCCCAGCAAAATTTGGCATTTGAACCGGCATACTCTGAGGAACTGTTTTCTGGACCCTTCCCACAGTCACAAACCACTTGTCCGGTTGCTGCTGAGCTATTTTCCGATGCCCAGGTTTTCCACCGGTCGCAGTCTGTGGGTGATGATGACATTATTGACGTAGTGGAAGAAGTGTGTAAAGAGGTGTCGGACGATGAGGAGACATGGTTGTCAGACAGTGGTGAAGTTGTTGTCAGGGCAGGAAGTCCGAGGGGGGAGCAGACTGAGGGATCGGTGGATGATGAGGTGACAGACCCAAGCTGGGTTGATAGGCCGGGTGAACACAGTGCTTCTGAGACGGAGGCGAGTCCTATAGCAGAACAGGTTGGAAGAGGCAGTGGTGGGGCCAGACGGAGAGGCAGGGGCAGAGCTGGTGCATCAGCGCCAAATGTTTCCCGTAGTCAAGCTCCCGTGGTGAGGGCTAGATTTTCAGAAGTCTGGAGGTTCTTTAAAGAAACACCGGATGACCGACGGACTGTGGTGTGCAACCTGTGCCAAACCAGGATCAGCAGGGGTTCCACAACTACTAGCTTAACTAACACCAGTATGCGCAGGCATATGAATGCTAAACACCCCACTCAATGGCACCAAGCCCGTTCACCTCCGGTCGGGCACACCACTGCTCCTTCCCCTGTGTCATCCGCTAGTCAGCCCCCTGCCCAGGACTCCGGCCCAAACACCTCCCATGCGAAAACCCCATCTTCGCCTCCACGATACTCCACAGCATCCACCAGCATTCAGCTCTCCATACCCCAGACGCTGGAGCGCAAAAGGAAGTATAGCGCAACCCACCCACACGCCCAAGCCCTCAACGTCCACATCTCCAAGTTGCTTAGCCTGGAGATGCTGCCCTATAAGCTGGTAGAGACCGAGGCCTTTCGAAACCTTGGTATTCGGTCCCCAGCCACCACTACTTTTCCCGATGTGCCGTCCCAGCCCTGCACAAGCACGTGTCAGAGAACATCATCCGTGCCCTGACCAACGCCGTTTCTGACACGTGGACGAGTGCTTCTTGGCAGGGCCACTATATATCGCTGACGGCACATTGGGTTAACTTGGTGGAGGCTGGGACCGAGTCTGACCCTGGGGCTGGTCATATACTGCCGACGCCGAGGATTGCGGGGCCTACCTCGGTCCAGGTCTCAAAGGCCTACTATGCCTCCCCCTCCTCCACCTCCTCCTCCGAGTTACCATCAGTGGGCATGGCGCCATCAGTCGGTAGCTCTAGGCACAGCAGCAGTGCCGTCGCTAAGCGACAGCAGGCGGTGCTCAAACTGCTGAGCCTAGGCGATAAAAGGCACACCGCCCAAGAGCTATTACAGGGCATCACGGTGCAGACCGATCTGTGGCTGGCAACTCTGAACCTGAAGCCAGGCATGGTTGTGTGTGACAACGGCCGTAACCTGGTGGCGGCTCTGCAACTAGGCAGACTGACACATGTGCCATGCCTGGCCCATGTGTTAAATCTCATAGTTCAGCGTTTCCTCAAGACATACCCCAATCTGTCTGATTTGCTCACGAAGGTGCGCCGCATCTGTGCGCATTTCAGGAAGTCCAGCACAGATGCTGCCACTCTCAGGGCAGCGCAGCGCCGCCTCCAACTGCCCGCTCACCGACTGTTGTGCGACGTGCCCACGAGGTGGAATTCAACATTAACCATGTTATCCAGAGTTTACCAGCAGCGCAGAGCGATTGTAGACTGCCAGATGTCAACTTCCACCAGAACTGGTAGTCAGGTCAGTCAGCTTCTTCAAGTCTACAATGAGGAGTGGACGTGGATGTCTGATATCTGTCAGGTGCTGAGTAACTTTGAGGAGTCAACACAGATGGTCAGTGGCAATGCCGCCATCATCAGCCTCACCATCCCGCTGCTTGGCCTGTTGAAAAACTCTCTGGTCAGCATGAAGTCGGAAACTTTGCGCTCGTCACAAGAGACGGGGGAAGAAGATTCCCTTGTTGATAGCCAAAGCACCCTTAGGTCTGTTTCTCAGCGCATATCGGAGGAGGTGGAGGAGGATGAGGAGGAAGAGGAGGAGAATGTTGGCGAGACAGAAGAGGGGACCATTGTTCAGTCCTTCACTGTTCAGCGTGTATGGGCAGAAGAAGAGGAGTTGGAGGAGTTGGAGGAGGAGGAAATGGGCAGTCAGGCCAGTGAGGGCAGTGAATTCTTGTGCGTTGGGACTCTGCTAGGCTGTCTATCCCGTGACCCTCGCGTTCAAAGAATTTATTCCAGCACCGATTACTGGGTATTCACTCTCCTAGACCCACGGTACAAGCAAAATCTTTCCACTCTCATCCCTGGAGATTAAAGGAGTGTGAGAATGCATGAATACCAGCAGGCCATGGTGCACAAGCTGAAACAGTATTTCCCTTCTGACAGCGCTAGCGGCAGAGGGCGTACTTCTGCGGAACAAGTAGCGAGGGAGAGTAGGCGAGCAGGCAGCTTTTCCAGCACTGGCAGGGGTACGCTTTACAAGGCCTTTGCCAGTTTTATGTCACCCCAGCAAGACACTGTCACCTGTCCCCAGTCTCGGCAGAGTAGGGCTGATCTTTACAGAAAGATGGTGAGAGAGTACGTAGCTGACCATACCATCGTCCTAAATGATCACACAGCTCCCTACAACTACTGGGTTTCAAAGCTGGACATGTGGCACGAACTGGTGCTGTACGCCTTGGAGGTTCTTGCCTGTCCTGCCGCTAGCGTGTTGTCCGAGCGGGTTTTCAGTGCAGCTGGTGGCATCATCACCGATAAGCGTACATGCCTGTCGACTGACAGCGCTGACAGGCTGACGCTTATCAAGATGAATAAAGCCTGGATTTCTCCGGATTTTCATTCTCCACCAGGTGAAAGAAGCTCAACCTGAATAATGTATGCACTCCTCCTCCTCATTGTCCTCCTTCTCCTCCTCTTTGTACACTAAAGCAGAGGAAACTGGCTTTTTGCCAGGGCCAACTAGCTCTAGCTATAGTACTCTATGTATTTAATTTTTCTGGAGGGCCACCTACCCGGTCCTCTGTTTTAAGCAATTTTTGGGAGTGCCACATACAGGCACTCAATCTATTTAATTTTTCTGGAGGACCACCTACCTGCTCCTCTGGTTTGAAAACTTTTTTGGACTGCCACATACAGGCACTCAATTTATTTAATTTTTCTGGAGGACCACCTACCTGCTCCTCTGGTTTGAAAACTTTTTTGGACTGCCACATACAGGCACTCAATTTATTTAATTTTTCTGGAGGACCACCTACCTGCTCCTCTGGTTTGAAAACTTTTTTGGACTGCCACATACAGGCACTATCCAAATTAAATTGTCTCCATAGCAGCCTCCACATGTCGTCTTTTTAGCTGGCTCCACACGTTGTCTCCATTGCTACCTCCACACGTCATCGCCATAGCTGCCTCCAAAAGTCGTCCATATAGCTGCCTCCATACATGGTCTCCTTATCAAACGAACTGTGTCAGGCAGAATTTTGGGTTGTTTTCATGGATTCCACATCAAACTTGTTAACTTTGTCGCCAACCTGCTGTGTAATCCACAAAATATACTGGCAAACTTTTATCATTTACCGATATTATTTCAGCGCTTCTTGCGAATCTGTTTACATTCCCCTCACCCGCCATAACCCAAACTTATAAGAACGCTACTACACTTGATCTTATACAAAAGGTTCTTAGAAGTGCTGTTTGGGGAGTAGCCTAGAGACAGGGGCTTGGATTGGCGAAAGCTCGCCTGGCAGCGGAGCGCCAGCTCCATCTCAAGATCCAACTAACATAGTTTTAACTGCAGCACCTTTAATCTACTACTAGTTCACTGCCTCCATACATCGTCCCCTTATCAAACGAGCTGTGTCAGGCAGAATTTTCAGGTGTGTCACCAGATACATAGTGGAACTCGGCCCATCTGTCGCCGCCATGCTGGAGACCTGAAGTTGCAATCATAGCAGCGCAATATGGATGCCCCATACTGTCGCTCTTAATCATGGAACCATTTCCGTAAAAACAATTAAAAATAGAACCACTATGCTATTCCATTATTTCTAGGTGAAATATTCAAAAGACCCGGCCTGCTTTGAAAATTATAATTTTTTCAAAGTAAACGCTTCTGGCCCCCAGGTCCATTTTGGGTGGGGAGGAGTCGAGAGACAGGGGCTTGGACAGGCGAAATCTCGCCTGGCAGTGGACCGCCAGCTCCATCCCAAGATTAGGCAGCCTCAGAGGCATCCATGCATGCTGCCCCTGCTGTTTCCTGTCCATTTTGCCTCCACGATCCTCCACAGCGTCCACCAATGTCTCATTTCAACTCTCTATACCCCAGACGCTGGAGCACGAGAGGATATGCAGCACATCATCCCCTTATCAAACGAGCTGTGTCAGGCAGAATTTTCAGGTGTTTCACCAGATACATAGTGGAACTCGGCCCATCTGTCGCCGCCATGCTGGAGACCTGAAGTTGCAATCATAGCAGCGCAATATGAATGCCCCATACTGTCGCTCTTAATCATGGAAGTCGTCTCCATGGCTGCCTCCACATGTTGTCCCCTTATCAAAAGAGCTGTGTCAGGCTCATTTTTCGGTTGTTTCACCAGATACGTTATGGAACTTGGTCACTATGTCGCCACCATGCTGTGTTATCGACTAAATATACCGTCAACCTTTTGTTCACATAGGAAATCATTTAATTTCTTGCTCACCTCCTTTGGTGAAGCCTGAGTCCATTTAGGGTATGTCGCCATGACACTCTCTAGCCTGCCACTGCTGCCGCTGCCTCTGCATGCCGTCCCCTATAGTGTCAGGGTCAATTATTGCATGTTTTAGATGCTATTTAGCCTCATTCGGTCACTCTGTCATGGCCATGCTGTTGCCCATAATTTTTGCATAATGGTGCGATTAAGCAGCCTCAGAGGCATCCATGCATGCTGCCCCTGCTGTTTCCTGTCCATTTCCGTGGTGTTTCCATCCTTTTCTGAGGTTCCCAGGTGTTTGGCCAAGCTTCCCTGTGCAGAGCCTTGGTCCCCTTGAAAAAAGCTCAAGTCTTCTATTGACTTCAATGGGGCTCGTTATTCGAGACGAGCACTCGAGCATCGGGAAAAGTTTGTCTCGAATAACGAGTACCCGAGCATTTTAGTGCTCGCTCATCTCTAATTATAGACCATTATGAGGCAGTTTTCCCTCCAGTTACGGCAGTTATGAGGCAAACCCTCCATGCCATTAAACAATGTATCCATATAAATTTACATTTTTCCCTATTTTCCCATATTTCATATTTCCTTGTACAGAATCAGAATGATCTTGCCTCATTGTATCTTACTTTAAGTTATTTTACCTGTGTGATCATGGTAAGATTTCTATCCACTGGAAATAAACAATGAATGTTTCTCTAGAATGACAGCAAGCAGAGAGTTCTAGAAAACCTGGAAGAATTGATACAGAAGGTATATTGGAAAACTGTATAAGTTTTTATTATTCGAACAATGCCTTTTTTGCTGAAATGGGACAACCCCTTTAAAGTCATCATTGCTTTTATAAGTGTGAAAAAATGTAAAAAATCCCAAAGGAAAAAAAAATCTTTACTCGTTCGTTTATTCTTGCAGCATCAATAAAATGTTATAAAATTAGTACACAACTTACATTCAAAGTAATGGTCGTTAAACAAAGCCAGAATTGCCTATTCCTGTTCATCTCAACTCTATAAACATAAAAAAAAGTAATTACCATGTCACACGCTACCCACTACTAATGCCTTTTGGAAAACAAGGCAAATTATTAAGGAGAAGATTGCCAGCCAACCTAAGCAACCAGAAGCAAAAGATGGAGATACTGTGCCATAAACTCTGGGCTCCTAGCCCGTGACCAGGGTACCAGCCTTCTGAGAAAGAGAGGGACAGGCCTTTTCTCAACATAGAACCCTTCTTCTTCCAGGGAGGAGATTGGAGAAGTCAGCCCTTGGATTTGCCTACATCAGAATTCCTTCAGTATAGAGGGAAACTGTTCACTGCAGATCCTGACTCTATAGACTTACAGTGAAGCATTCAGAAAGCTTCACCAGAGATCAGAGGGGTCTGTCTGTAACTATGGGTTGTCTGTAAGTCGGGTGTTCTTAAGTAGGGGACCGCCTGTATTTACCTTTGGGGTGCTCCATGCCTTACTATCCCTTCCGGAGAGCAGCAACATGTGGTGACACCTCGACAGCACCTGTCGGATCCCAGCATAGCTTTGGAGCCAACCCTAACCTGGGCCTTGCAGATGTAGGATAGTTCATATGTTATATGATATCTCTAAATTGTATAAGAGTAGATAACGAGTTCAAACTGTTATTGGCAATATCACATGGCCAAAATGAAACAATCTAAAAACACATTCCAAAAACTGCTTATTTGTTCTTGATACAGGCGGTCCCCTACTTAAGAACACTCGACTTACATATGACCCCTAGTTACAAACGGACCTCTGGATTTTGGTAATTTTTTGTACTTTAGTCCTAGGCTACAATGATCAGCTCTAAGAGTTATAATAGATGTCTGTAATGAAGCTTTAGTGTTAATCCTGATTCTTATGACAATCCAACATTTTTAAAATCCAATTGTCACAGAGACCAAAAAAGTTCTGGCTGGGATTACAATGATAAAATATACAGTTCCAACTTACATACAAATTCAACTTAAGAACAAACCTACAGACCCTATCTTGTATGTAACCCGGGGACTGCCTGTATATACAAACAAGTAATTCGTAAAATTGATGGAAATGCTGGGACAATAAACAGCTAGAGTCAGCAAAGTAGCGTTGAGATAAACACTTACTTGCAACTGAATTCACCACTTAAAAGTTTTATATTCCAATGCATCAAGAAGGCCAACATATATGTTTTCCAAAATGTATTTCCAGAATATTTATATTCGAATATGTCCAATGTTATATACTTCATATATATAGGGTCATAAAACATAGTTTCCTTCGTAGTTCTCAGATCTGTAATCCGGTATAGGATTATAAGGAAGTTGGCTAAATGAGCCGGTCACTTCAGTTGTGAGGTTGAAAGGTATTTGATTGTGTTAAACCCCTTCCCGACGCGGGCAGGTGCCGGCTCACTTTCGGTGACAGCATCGTACAGAATAGTGTCTGTTGCATATCGCAGCCGACACCCATCTGTATCACCGGATGTTCCTCCGATCGCGGGTGTTAAAAAATTAGGGGTAAAAATTCCTTTTTTAGGAAAGTGTGCACCTTTTTTCTTTTTAGGGCCTAACTAATTCAGACACGTTTATGGACAAATACACATATTATATCTTGTTAAATTCTCCAAGGGGAGTACTTTCCTAAATCGTGACACTTGTTGGGTTTCTCCTCTGTTTTGTACCACTAAGGCTTTCCAAATGCATGTTTAGTAAAATGCATGTGTCAAAATTGTCTTCTAAAACCCCAATGTCCCTCTTTAAATTTCTCAACCAACATGAAGTACAATGTGTCACGAAAAAACAATCTCAAAATCAACTGGATATGTTAAAACTTTCGAAAAGTTATGACCACTTAAAGTGACACATGTCAGATTTCAAAAAAAGGGCCGTGTCGAGAAGATACAAAATGGCCAAGTTGTTAAGGGGTTAATGGAATAATTTGTTGCCAAAACCACCTCTGTTCCCTTGGTGTCAGGGTTTGGTGTGTGGTGGATTGATTACTGGGAGTGAAGCTGGGGATGTCCATTACAATCCATGTAGGAACCAATGACAGAATAGATTGTAGGTGGTAAACTGAATGACTTGGGTCAAATAAGTTAGATATCCTTTCACAAGGATTACCCCTAAAAGCATGAAACATCAATTGTTTATTTACCCTTCCTGTGTACACACCAAATGCTAGGTTGATTTTTTTTTTTTGCAATCCCATTGACCTTGAACTCTTTATATAAGATAACTGGTTCAAGTGGCAACATTTTTTATTTATTAAATGATTTTTATTCTGTTCCCTTATAAAGAATGGCTGGACCATTTTACAAGCTTGGTCCCCCATTCATCCTCATAGACCACTGATGGCGAACCTTTTGGAGATTGAGTGCCCAAAATGAGACCCAAAAAACACTAGCTTTTCCCAAAGTGCCAACACGGCAATTTAGGCAGTAACAAAGTTATTGCTACCAGAATCTTTGAGCTCCAATCCGACCCTGTCCACACGTTTTCACTCTTCAGGACCAATCAGCACAGGATGGGTCACTTTAAAATAGCAGGGCACTACTTGGACTGCCTGAGACTGCAGGAAGATGCTATGTCTGGCAAACACTGTGCCTGGGAGACAGCCCGAGTGCCCACAGAGGTGCCATAGGTTCGCCTCCACTGTCATAGACTGTAAGCTCTTGTGATCAGGGCCCTCACTTGTATTGTCCCATATGACAAAGTTTTAAACTGTAATGTTTTATTTTATTTGTGTATGTCCCCTATGATTTGTAAAGTGCTGCGGAATATGATGGTGCTATATAAATAAAGAATATTATTACATTAAGCTTTACACAATGGTTGGTAGCAATTTTGGCCAAATCCTTCTGACAAAACTGGTATAACTGAGCCATGTTTTTAGGATACCTTCCTTTCACCTGGATTTTTAACTTTGCTCAAAAATTATAGATTGAATTCCGGGTAAGCTGATGGCCAACCCAAAACATTGACTTTCTTATCCTTTGTAACACTTTGCAACATGTTTAGCAGTATGCTTGAACTGTTTGGCCATAATTGCTATCTGGAAGACAGACATTAAAGGATTTCAGGGTTTAAAAAAAAATACATATCCAGCCAAAAAAAGGATCCTTACCTCCAGTGCTCCCGTTGTTCCACGCCTTCTTTTGTTAGTGCGATGTTTAATGCAGTGTGGCAGTGAACTGATGGGCATGCTATTTCTGTAAAAAAGCAGGGGCACGGCGCTGATGGGCATCAACGTAGGGCAACAGGAGCACTAGAGGAGATAAGGATAAGGATTTTTCTGTTTTTACAGCACCTCCCAGGACAGATATATAGATTTTTTTAAACCCCAGGCAACCACTTTAACTTCCAAGATATTAATTGGGGGTCAAGGTTTTTCTTCATCTGTGAAGGGTAGACATTTTATTAACTTTTGCATTAATTTTATGGGACAGTTTGTAGAAGAAGATCCCACAGGAGGTGATGCTTTGTTGAATTTTGTAATTTTCAACAATGGGAAAAAATGTCCAAAATGGCAATGTCCAGGAACCCTTCGAAACAGTCATCACCAAAACGTTACATTTTAAAAAGGCCAATTCTCCAAAATTTAGGGCTGCATTACAGGATATAATCTGGGATCAGATACTGTCATATAACATTACAAATGTTAAATGGAAGATCTTCAAATCTATCATTATGTATTCCATCTTTGTATTTATCTGATTAATACATGGCTTTGGGATCTTGCAGGGTTACGACTCCAGGATCAAGACATACTGCAGAGTTATTTCCACCAAAGGCTTCTTGCTCCGTCGTGGCTTCCGTACTTTCCCATCACTCCGGTCTTGGCTGAGACCAGATAACAGTGTTTAAATTTAGGCTAGCAATACTAGGTTTCAACAGTATAGCTTCTAGGCATGTTATGTAAAATTTTCTGGTAGTGTGTGTATATGTATGCAATCATTTGTGTAGGAGAAGCAGTATACGAATTCTCATCACGCTTTTGGAAAACACTATGTATCTTTATTTCTGCTAGTTAAATTGTCTAATTTTTGTCATTTTTGCGACTTTTCACTGCAACTTTTGCTTTCATTTTTCAAGTACACCTTGGTCTGCACCTTGTGCGGTGCCTTATGTACCTTTATTTTCCAGATGTTCTGTGTGACTTTTCACTTTTTTGCATAGGAAAGCAAGGAAGGATTTTTTTTCATGGACACTGTTTTAACATATAAATTGGAATTATTTCACATTCTTTAAATGTTTTAAATTTTGCACATTAACCAATTTTTTTTTAATGCATTAATTTTTGCATTTACATTTTTTTTTATTTATTGGTTCCTTCTAATGGTGAGGTCACTCGTGGCATTTTGGTTGCATTTTGAAACACATTATAGCAGCTGAGGAGAGGAGATTTGACTAATTGCATAACGGTTAACATTTGCGTTTACATAACGCAATGTAAACACACTGTTAACACATATGTTAACACCTCAGTAATGCATGTGTTAATAATGCAGTAACATTAACATTAACAATGTTAACAGTAAAGTAATTATGCAAATCACCTCTCCTCAGCTGTTCAAAATGTAATGAAAATGCAACCAAAATGCAACCTGTGACCTCACCATTAACATCATGTGTGACTGTGGCCTCATATCCTGTCATCCCATTGGGGTGTGCCTAGAGTGCTTAAAAATGCAGTAACTGCCTGAAATCCAAAATTTACAGTACCTTCCACTCCTGCATATAACCCCTATCACTTGGCTTGTGTCCATGTGGATTTAAGACATTTGCAACAAAAAGTCTCAAAAAAACCCCCAAAAGTTACAACTGCCCAGATAAGCAAAACTAAACATGTATCACAAGAAAAAAGACATGATCATACATAGGACACAAAAAAGACCTTCAAAATGTTTCAATTATACACCAAAGTAAAAAAAAAATGTCCCCCATTGACATGCCGTGGGAGACTCAGTCTTTTCTGTCCCCCCGATATAAGTACGAGAGATGAAGGCTATGAATTCAGACCTGAGGAAGCATTCCCTCTAAACAAGAAACATGTTGTTAGTTTTAAACTTCTTTCTTTTATATCTGATGTTTTTTATATTTTTTGCAATGAAGCGAAATAAATACCACATTTAAAACTACTAACGGTATAATGGAATACTGTACTCAGCGCCAACAGAGCATCAATTTTTTCACAAAGGAATTCTACATACTTCTCTAGTGGAAATCTGGCTGTATCCTAACATTCCCATTACCCGAGCACAGACCGCGTCTTGGGTTTGATGCGGCTGCAGAGTTGTGACTTATATGTGATCATCAGAGTTCAAAAAAGGCTAAGAGACAAATAAAGGAAAAAAAACTTTCCTGAAAGAACTGTGAATCTGTGGAATAGCCTGCCTCAGGCGCTGGCTATCAGTGACAACAGAGAGCTTCAGGAAGGGTCTAGATGCCTTTTTACATCAAAATAACATTGATGGTTATGTTATTATATAGAATTTAGAAAATTGTTTCCTTACATCCCTTCTTCAACCCTGTCCTTTTCCTTCCTTGGCTGAACCAGATAAACATTTTTCTTTTTCAACCATATTAAGGGTTCATACACACTAAAGTATGCCTTCCGTGCTGTAGCTCGGCAGACACACATCGGCCCACGAGATAGGAGAAGGGGTGAGCGCTGCTTGTCCCCACCCTTTTCATAGAAAATACAGTAGGGCTGTCAATAAGGCCAAAGAAAGAGCAGGCTCTATCTTTTTGCGGTTATGGCTCAGAATGGTGAGCGCTTGTTGCACTCACTGTACAGAGCCCATGCGCCATTGCCATCTCCTGGGGATGTATGTAGGGCCTCAAGCTTGATGAGCCATTACTATATAACTTAAGGAGATATGCCCCGCAGGTTTTGGTCTCATTATGGGAAATACAGCTCTTGAAATGCCTGAATGCCAACTCTGGGATTCTAAACTATACTGCCCACCATCTGAAATAGGGATGAAAGTTTGGAAAACGCATATACAGATCCACATTTATCAAAACAGTGCAAACTGCACAAGTTACATTATGCCTGTCGAGTGTGCAGGTTTCCCAGATTCACCAATTGTGGTGAACGCTCTTTATGAATCTGGCGCACCCTGCATTGCTTTGCAACTTTTTTTTGGTGCATCACTAACATAGAGCGTGCAACATAATTCTGCAACACTGCAAAACAGATGTGTTGTTTGATCCGACTGTGCACTGGAACGCACTCTTCAGTTCCAAATCTGGTGTCGCGTATGGTATAGTGCAACTTTATTTATCAGTTTGCACCGAAAATAATGTGCAAAGTCACACAAAATACTGGTGCAGGGGCTTTAATAAATGTGGGCCATAGTGTCTCAGGTAGAACTGCTCCTTAACTATAATTCCTTTTCACCGTTTTACTGAAGTGAGTTTTGCAAAACATTAAGGCTGATCATGAGTCATCCAGGTTTTATAGCTCTACCATTGCCCAGCGCAGGAGCCAGATTCACCACATGACCCCAATAAGTGCTGGAAGCACACACTTCCTACAACTGCTTATAAAATGGTGATGAAAACATGTAGAACTTAATCTGTTCCCTGCACATCATATAAATCCAGAGCAGCAGAGTTCAATGTTTACTATGACTCATTATTGTGCAATGGTACATGACCATCTCCTGTCTGATACCAATGGCATACACTGGGTCTTTGTAATTCTACAGTGACCTCCCATTTACGTATAATGACACAGTTATCTGGCTTTCCTGGAATTACGTTGAAATACCCATTTCCTGAGACTTGCCAAAACAATTAACTTTATAGATGTACTTGTGTTCCCAAAACTCTGCCAATACACAGCTATCCTTGTGGGTCATATAATGACACCGCAAGAGGAATTTTTTATTTTTTGTTGATTTCTCATGATGCTTTCATTCAGAAGTTCAGAACATAGATCATTGTTAGTGGCATTGCATACCTGGGTTTTATAGAGGCAGGTCAGTTCAGACATACAATGCAGGGGGGGAGGGGATTTATAAGACCTGTTCACAAGCAAAAATTAATTTGTTGAGGATAGCAACCAATCACTGCACAGCTTTTGTGCGCTAAGTTGCACTATGGAAGTGCTGCCCATGGCAGGTGCCACTGTCCAGCAACACAGGACACTGCCATGGACCTAAAGTTTTTCAAGTTAAGGAATAGACAATAGAAATATACACATGACATTTGGGATGCTCTGCAGCAGCATTTTTAAAACATTCAATTTTCAAAACATTTAACCAAATCGCTCCTAATAACAGATTTGTCAGCAACCAGGCTGATAAACATTAAAACATTCTTGAGCTGAACATGAGCTGTTACTTTGTGACAAATTGTCTTAGATTTCCTACAATGGTGTGTGGTACTCCCTTCAGAGGAGAGCACAAACAGGCTCTATACAGAGTAGAAAGAGAAGTTGGAGGCCCCACTGCACAACTAAGCAACAAGACAAGTACATTAGAGTCTCTAGTCTGAGAAACCCCATTGAATCCCTTGTTCTTGTGATCTATGGGGGCCTCATCACTGAGACTTTAATCCATCAGCAAGTTAGGCCCTATACTGTGGATAGGGACTAACTTGTTTTGTGAGAAAACCCCTTTAAATAGAACCTGCCAAACGCCAGTGTCAACCTCTACAGTGAAGAGGTGGATCCAGGATGCTGGCCTTCAGGGCCGAGTGGCAAAGAAAAAGCCATAACTGAGACTGGCTATTAAAAGGAAAAGAACAAACAGCGATATTGGGCAGAGGAAGATTGGAAAAAAGTGCTATGGACAGACAAATCTAAAACCAAAAAGGAATCAAGAGTATTCAGGTCCAATTAAATCAATGCTTTATTAAGAAAAAAGACATAAAAATAGATATGAATAACACACATAGACTATATTGCCATCTAGCCTGATTGAAACCCAGGAAATATATTGCAGAAAAAAGTGCAACTGCAAAATATATATAAATACTAATGGGTAAATATTACTCTTTCATCATAAAAATCCATGTTGGCCATGTTGAAATCGTGCTCAGTATACATCAACATATAGAGATTAGTTACCCATTCAAGAAAGACTCCTGGATCCTGGGCTGTGGTCAATATCTCCCCAACGTGCGTTTCGCGTTGTTGTCGCTTCCTCCGGGGGAGATATCACACAGAAGAACATTTGTGAGACCCAGACCAACTGATAAGATGCCATCTGTGAAGCATGGTGGTAATGTGATGGTCTGGGATTGCTTTGGTGCTGATAAAGTGGGAGATTTGTACAAGGTCAAAGGAATTTCGAATAAGGAAGGCTATCACTCCATTTTGCAACGTCATGCCATACCCATTTGGAGCCAATTTCATCCTACAACAAAACAATAACCCAAAGCACACCTCCAAATTATACATGAACTACAGGTATTTAGAGAAAAATCAGACAGCTGATATTCTATCTGTAATGGATTGGCAGCCCAGTCACCAGATCTCAACCCCATTAAGCTGTTGTGGGAGCAGCTTGACTGTATGGTACACAAAAAGTGCCCACCAAGGCAATCCACCTTGTAGGAGGGGCTTCTGGAAGCATGGGGTGACATTTCTCCAGATTACCTTAGCAAATTAACAGCTTTAATGCAAAAGGTCTGCAATGCTGTAACTGTAAAAAAATATTTCAAACCTTGTTAATGTCTGGACTATATTCTCTCTTCATTACATCATTTGAAAAATAAAAGTAAGAGTTTTCATGGAAGATACAAAATTGTCTGGGAGACCCCAAACTTTTGAGCGGAAGTGTAAATACTAGGGAGGTTCTGTGAAATAAAACATTATCAAAGAATGTGAATGTGTTTCTCATGGATGGTATTGTCAATATGTAACCACAATAGAGGTTCATTCTCTCCCTCCATTAAGTAAAAAGAAAGATCACTTAATATATGACAATCAGATAGCAACTATGTTCTCTAATGGTTCTGGGTAACAGAGGGTAAATAACATGAATATTAGTTCTTTGTATTGCTTGATATACTAGTACCCCCAGAGGCTTCTCAACTAGAGACTCTAGGACATATGTTGCTTGTGGATTATAAGCCCCCAGGTGCATAACCTTACATTTATCCACATTGAACCTCACTTGCCAAGTGGATGACCAAACACTCAGTTTGTCCAAGTCACCCTGCACCCTATGAACATCCTCCATAGACTGTATTACACTACATAGCTTGGTGTCATCTACAAAAATAGACACAGTGCTATTAATTCCTAGCTCATTAATTAATAATAAATATATTAAATAGTAGTGGGCCAGGCACAGAACCCTGGGGTACACCATTTATAACTGGTGACCATTGTGAGTAGGAATAATTGACCCCAACTCTTTGGACCATCTTTGGACTGCCCTTCAGTTTTAAATCCAATTGCAAATGATTCCTGACAAACCAATAGACCTTATTTTACCCATCAGGCATCTTATAGGGACAGTGTCAAATGCCTTTGCAAAGTCCAAGAACACAATATCCACAGCAACTCCTCTGTCATTAGATACCCCAGTCACATCCAGAGAGGCAGTCTTATTCTTGCCATCATATCACCTCTGACTCACATCCAGTCTTGTATCTGCCATGAGATCATCTCTGATATTCCAGTCACATCTAGAGCGGCCACCATCTATCTATTGTTATATAATTTCTTATACACAGTCACAACAGGAGGTGCAATCATCTATCTACTTTTATTTATTCTCAGATGACTGCAATGTCACATCCAGGACTGCGATCACAATAATAATAATCTTTATTTATATAGAACCATTATATTCCGTAGCGCTTTACAAATCATAGGGGCATATACAAATAAAATCCTTCTGCATTGCGGAGTACAAACATATGGAGCGATATGAGTGAGGGCCCTCCTTGCAAGAGCTTACAGTATGAATCATCTGAGATGATATAATGGTAGATAGATGATGCAGCTCTTGATGTAACTGGAGTATCAGAAATGATATAACAATAGATCAATAATGGCAGCTCTGGATGTGACTGGTGTATCTATCTGCCGTTTCATCATTACTAATACTCCAGTGACATCCAAAGCTGCAATCACCTATCTATTCTTAGATCAGATGACTGCAGCTCTGGAATTGACTGGAGTATCATAAATTATATAACAACGGATAGATGATATATTATATATCAAAAAGTTTGTATCAAACAAGGAAGAAAACATGCACCATATGTTCAAAAAAGCATGATCTTTATTAATCATAAAACAATCATTAAACAAAATAGAACCAGTTAAAAAGAGTAAACACCAGATATCAAACAGTAATGTAAGTCGGCTAACATAGAGACAACAGTGAGCAGCACATATACATATGCAAAAGAGAATCACCTAAGCCTAAGACATAATTACCATACCACAGGTGTAGATATGTACTGTGAGACCCCGACACGTGTTTTGCGTATTGCTTTTTCAAGGGGAGTACACGGATAGATGATGGCAGCTTTGGATGTGACTGCTGTAGCCATCTGCCGTTATATCACCTCTGATACTCCAGTCTGCAGAGCTGAAGTTTAATCCGGCCCTGTCCCTGACTCTCAATACTACAGAATCGTGACTAGCTCTAATAGTGAAGCAGCAGCACAATAGCAGCACCAGCACGTGCTGGGACAGATCTGTAAGAAAACAGACCTCAGAATTATAATGCTACAGGAAATGTTTAGATTCATTTTGTACGATCAAAGCAAATTGTGGATGCACAGAGCTCTGATTGCAGGGTGTGAATGGGTTTGATCTCTGTGGTCTTCACATGAGACAGTAAAAACAAGACATTCCTCTGCTGTTTGTGCTGTTAATAGATCAGATGACTTTATGTTTTACTATCTTGTATAGTACTGATCATCAATGTACTGAATGTTTCTGTTGCTCCCTGACTCTTGGTTGCTGTGCTGAGTGTTGAGTCTGTTCCAAAAATGTATTAGGCAGATCTCTTTTTCACTGCTTGGAGATTCTTGTTAAACAACATGTAAGGCGTTTTCTGTTAAAAGGACTCATTACACTACCAGCCCCTCTCAGGTAGGGTATGAAATGTCCTTTTAAGAATTCCCTACAACAAAATAAACTCAAAAGTCACATGAAAATGAGGTGATAAGAATAATATTAGTGCCATATTTAAGATAAGAATTTCATCTCTCAGATTATATAGATTGTGGTTCTAAGAGCTACAGAACTGGAGATGGTGGAAACTTGATCTTTTTTTTTCGTTCACATTTCTAGCTATTGGTTTAACCCGTATCTCCAGTTCTACAGCTTCCAGAATCACAGACCTGATGCGATCTGAGAGATGAGATTTTTATCTCTAATACAACACCAATTTGTCATACTATAAAGATCCTCATACCACTCTTCACTTCCTGATCCATTGATGACATTGCATCATTGTTATTGGTGGGTTAGTCAATCAATAACTATAGCAGCAATTGGTTGCTGTGTTGGGATGTCATCACTATAATTATAGAAAGGAACTGAAAGAAGGGACTGGGCAGCATTTGGAATAAAGAAAAAGGATAATCAATGTTATTTTTTTTATAAATCCAGCTAGGTCATACATAAGGTCCCTTTTCACAACACTCTTCTTAGAAGTGACCTTACATATTAGACTACAGTCAGTGATTTTAAATGCACCAACCATTATGTTAAATCATATGTACAGGCGGTCCCCTACTTAAGGACACCCAACTTACAGACAACCCATAGTTACAGACGGACCCCTCTGCCCACTTTGACCTCTGCTGAAGCTCTCTGGATGCTTTACTATAGTCCCAGACTGCAATGATCAGCTGTAAGGTGTCTGTATAATCCTTGGTCCCATTACAGCAAATATTTTGAAACTCCAATTGTCACTGGGACAAAAGAAAAGAAAAAATTTTTCCTAGAACTTCAATTATAAAATGTACAGTTTCGACTTACATACAAATTCAACTTAAGAACAAACCTCCGGACCCTATCTTGTATGTAACCCGGGGACTGCCTGTATATTTTTCAATAATTTATGGTTAATGGTAGGCCTTTGTTATTAACAATATTAATTTGTTTACATGTATTGTGCTAATTGTGACTTTCTCTGAGTTAAAGTAGACATCTTGTACAAGAGACAAAAATACTAAAGTTTGTAATCCAGCTCACCTTCTATGTTGCTCTGTGTTCATTAATTGAAGTGGCTGTAGCTCAGCTGGTCCGGCTCCAGAGATCGTAGTTTACAGACAGCAAACCGGGAAGGGCTCCGGCACTGGCTTAGTGAATGTAAGGCTAAAATTTCATATAAATTCCATCTACTTTATTCAAAAATGTAAAAAAAAACATATTTTCTAAAAAGCAATCCATGACAAAATTACCTGTTGGTAACTGAAAAAAAAGTAAGACCATGTTAAGTGATTATTCGCAAGCTGCAAACATATAATGTGAACTGAGGCTTCATATTTAGTTGTTATACCCACACCATGTTGTGAGATAAGCCCCAGCTAAATTAGTGTGTTATCAGCAGATGCATAATGTCACTGGTGGGAGGTGTCTTCCCCCACTATGTTGTGAATAAGTATATTTTGTGTTGTAATATGTTGCTACTATAGTTGTGGTGGATGTGTTTATAAAATGCATGTGCTATATGTGCTGGTAACTAAATAAACCCAAAGAAATGGTGTAGCTAAGACCATGTTAAATGGTAATCCGTATGATGAAAACATATAATTAAAGCTGAGGCCTCACATTTATCTCTTATAACCACACAGAAACATGGTGTAAGAGAAGCCCAAAATAAATTAGTGTGTGTGTTACCAACAGATGCATAATGGTGTGAGAGTATCGCTACATGATAGAAATGTACCGTATATGGTGTACAAGGGTATTCAATATAGATACATTATATCCCTTTTGTAATTGAGTCCTTTTGGAAATCTAGTTTCTAGTTCCAAAATCCAATCAGCTTCCCGCATGAGTAGTTTATTATATGTCATGTTGAAATGTTGTAAGGATTCTTTATTATTATATTTCACTTTGAAATGTTTAGAAAGTCCTGATAGTCCTCGTCTTATTTTCATTTGAGAGGTGGCATCCATTATGTGTTCCTTTATGTGTTTTTAGTTTTCTTATGTTACACCCAACATATTGGAGTTGACACTGTTCACACTCTTCTAAGTAGACTACTTTGGTCAAATCACAGTTGCCAAATCTTCTGTTGTTATATGTCTTGTTTGTTGCTATTGACTAGAATGTTCCTGTTTTATTCATGTATTGACATAGTCGACAGCGGGCTCCCCAGCAACAGATGCTTCCTTTGTAGGTCAGCCAACTTTTGTGTTTTTTAGTATTTTCAAAAATGTTTGGGGAACAATGTTCCCTATAGTAGTTGCCCTTCTGGAAATAAAAGAGACTCCCTCTTTAAGTATGTTATCCAATTTAACAAGAATTGGTAGATACCTGTTTATTATGTTCTTAATTTCTGTAAAATTTGTACTGTATTTCGTGCTGAAAACTTCCTTGTTTTTGAGGAGGGTTTCCCTTAGTGTTGGAGTCATTGTATTGCAGATAATTTGTCATCTTGTTGTTATAATTTTGAATTCTTGTACATAAGCAGTGTTTTGCTATCAATATCTCTTAGCCCTGAGATACTCTCCTGTGGGGAGGATTTTTATAATGTGTAAAGGGTGGTTGCCCATGGAATGTAGCAAAGTGTTTTCTGAATTTGGTATAATTGTGTGTAAATAGTATCTTGATGTCAATAATAGATCCAAAAAAGGTATGGTGGTGTAAGGATTTTCGACTGTGAACCTCAAATTTGTATGGATTATCATTAAGGTATGGGAGAAAATGTTTTTTGATTATATGACGGTCTCTATTCCAGATTAGGAGACAGTCATCAATGTACCAACTGTAACATTTGATGTGATTATGGTAAAGGTTGTTATAACTGTACAGGAAAGTTTCTTCCCATACAGCCATGTATGGGTTGGCTAGTGTGGGGGTTTCTACATGCTCCCATGGGACATCCAAATTTTTGCAAAAAGAACCCATTGTTGAATGTAAAATAGTTATTAGACAACAAGAATGATAATACTTGTAATAAATATGTTTTAATGTGGGCATAACATTTCTGCACTTGCGCATATGGTGGTTAACTGCCTCTATTGCTTCTTGCTGAGGTATTGACGTCTGTAGAGATATTACATCACACATTTACCATATATTAATTTTCCCATTGCATGTTCTCCATAGGTTTTAACACTGATTTTGTATCTTGAATATAACCTAGAAGTCTTTTCACCAAAGGTTGCAATATTTTATCCAACCATACACGCATCTGTTACGTGATGGAGCCCCTTTTCCAAACACTATGGGTGTGCATGATGGTGGAAAAACATTCTTGTGTGTCTTTGGTACCGTGTAACAATATGGGCATATGTGGGTTTTCTTTGAGGGATCTTAGGATTTTCTTTTCCTTTCAGATTTGATGGCATTTGCTTTCCTTGGTGGTTTGATATAATTTTCTGCATAATAATGAAATCCTTCCATCTCTGGAGTACATGCGGTAATAGAATAAAAAGCTGGATTTTCCCATTTATGACATTTGAGGCATCAAATAGTGTTCTATCTTTTCTAGTTTCTGTTGTCTGCAAATCTAGCAAATCCAGTGCCATTCTTTGGCCTTGGAAAGTCTAATCCGGTGCTGCTCCGATATTTGCCATTCCAAAATAATGTTGTTACTATGAGGAAGCAAACAAATTTATTGACATCACATAATGTTTGTAATAAATCCATATGGTTTGTTGGAGCAAAACAGAGTCCCTTTGACAGGACTTAGATATCTAGGTTTGTGAGCAGGGATGCTTAGAGATTGATGACACAGTTTATTTACATTGTGAGTTTTGGGTTATTTCATTATAGCTTTGCTGTGTGGCCTGTTGTTGTGCAATGATTAGTTGGTTGGATAAAATATTGCAACCTTTGGTGAAAAGACTTCCAGGTTTTATTCAAGATACAAATTCAGTTTTACAAACTATGGAGAACATGCAGCGGGAAAAAAAAGGTGGCTGATCTACGAATGAAGTATCTGTTGCGGGTGAGCCCAACTATTGACATATTGCTATATTCAAGTCAATAGCAACAAACAAGACATATAACATCAGAAGATTTGGCAACTGTGATTCAACCAACATAGTCTATCTAGGAGAGAGTGAACAATGTCAACTCTAATACGTTGGGTGTACAATAAGAAAACTAAAAACATGCATCAAAGAACACATAATGGATGCCACCTTGCAAACAAAAATAGGACGAGGACTGTCAGGACTTTCTGAACATTTCAAAGAGATACACCAAGAATCCTTACAGCATTTCAAGAGTACAGTTATTGAATCGGTCATAGAACTAGAAACTAGAACTAGAACAATCTAATGTATCTATATTGAATATCCGTGTACACCATATACATTTCTATCATGTACCGATACTCTCACCCTATTATGCATCTGCTGGTAACACACAGCTTCTCTTACATCATGTTTTGGGTATGGTGTGGGTATCAGAGCTTATTGTGAGGCTTCAGTTATATTATGTTTTCAGCATGTGAATAAGCGCTTAACATGGTCTTACCCACACCATTTCTTTTGGGTCTTTTTTCAGTTACCAACAGGTCCAGCACATATAGCGCATGCATTTAATAAAAACATCTGCCACAACTATAGGAGAACCATATTGCAATACAAAACATACTTATTCACAAACTAGTGATGGAGGACACCTCCCACCAGTGACATCAAACATCTGCTGGTAACACACACATTAATTTAGCTTGGGCTTAACTTGCTACATGGTTCTTTGTGTAACTAAGTGTAAGGCCTCAGTTCACATTAAATGTTTTCAGCGTGTGAATAATCGCTTAAAATGGGCTTAGTAGCAACATATTGCAATACAAAATATACTTATTCAGAACTTTGTGGTGGAGGACACCTCCTACCAGTGACATCACTGGCCATACGCCCCCTCACTTCCCTTATCCATGCTATTGAGAGATACAGATACAAGGGTACCACACAGGTATGATTAAGAGCGATACCGCTTGAAACGCGTCATCTTTCCATGTGCATTATGCCATCTAGATGAATTTCTTTTTAGAATATATGTTTTTTAATATGTTTGAATAAAGAAGATAGATTCTATATGAAATTGTAGTCTAACATTCACCAAGCCAGACATCTTGTACTCAAGGATCCTCAAATGCAATAGGAAAAGTGCCATACTAATAACAAAAAGTTTCTATAAACCAGTCTCATATAGCGTGCAGGAAAAGTTTCTCTTTCTCACCTCATGGTTTCCCACCAAACTTATAAATAATACTGTGTCCTTTTTTTGGAAGCTTGTAGCAGCTAAATCACGTTTTTCCTTCCTTCCCCTCCCAGAGGAGCTTATCCAAGAACATATTGGTGTCTTCCTGCCCCCATCCTTGCCTGTCCTAAATAAAGAAGCTTCCATGGACCTTGGAAATGCTGAACTTCCTGTTTGTTTGCTGATCCTTAGTTCCAACTGATAAAACAACGTCTTTAGTTGTAGTTTTGAAAAATTCCATTCTTGAAATTTTTCGGGTACTTGTGAAAAGCTGTAGAAATCTGTTGATGCATTTTGTGATTATGGTTAAGTGTACTGTTAAACAGACTCCTCTGTGAGCCCTGATTAGTGAGTTTTGGTGGTTGAAACCACAGCTATTTAATATTCATACCCTATTTTGTGGATGGGGAAAAGAAGACATCTTTAGTATACATTTCCATAAATATGGAATTTTATAGACAAGTCCATAGACCTAGATTAGAGGTAGGATAAACATTAGGTGAATGTTGGAGAGTCTTGAATATCAAGTCTGTATGGAGCCATAAATATTAGTTAAATGCCTGATGGTCTTTTCTATTGATAGATGATCTCTGAATTCCCACCAACACGGAAGGCTCTTGGAATAAAGTAGTTTTAGTTTTTATAAGTCCAATACAGACCTTGGATTTTACTTGTGCTGTCGCAAAAACCTTGGCCATGAATGTAAAAGTAGAATCACTTTTATTTCCATTGTTCTGATCCATCTGTACTTTTGACCATTGAACTTGTACTTTCGACTTGATCGGCGGATACAAATAGAACATTTTCCATTCATATCTGTCCTTGTTGACTTAAATGATAAAATATGACTGTAGGTTCCATTCATTGGTTTTCTCTAGACATATTATTTTTGTGTCCATAAACAGAAATCCAATAGAAGAGCCCTTCGCTTTTCATTTTTATGTAGTAATGAATGAAGGTAGAAAGAAGGTCTTCAGCTTGTATCCATCAATCAGTGAAACATTATTGTCCATTGTTCTGAGAAGTAGAAGTAGATCTGACATGTTGTGTTTCCAACATATTGTTTAACTGACCGAGCCGGTGGGTATTCTGTGTTTCATTCTCAGCAAAATAAAGGCATTGTATTTCCTTCCACTCTATCCTGTGCCCTTTCCTTCTGTTAGATAACAGAAGAATTTGATAAGATTCTCCAGAAGCTGCTGTCCTTCACAGTGAACATCTGCTCTGTAATAAACTTTATAGTTATTATATACAGGATATAAAGGGGGTCATTTATCTTAGTTCTCTTTTTTTCTGTTATATTAGCAAATTTGGGCACATTGGCAAAACTTAGCAATGCTTTCATGCACCCAGCAGAGTTCACCACACAGAACTTTACTCCCCTGCTGCAGAAGGAAACAGTTTAGAAAAGGTAGCTCAAGAGATTGCGACAAAAAAAAACAAAAAACAATAGACTCAAAAGCCAGATTTCTCACTGCTGCTTTGAATTCTCAATATTTCTGTTCTATCAGGGGGAAAAAATGATCAGATCAAATATTCATTGATTTCAGAGTTTAAACATGACAGTCATGAGTTTGCATCAGTTCCCCAGTTCTCTTCAAAGTTAACAAATAATTATTTTTAGTTTTCAGAATGGAGACAAGACTTAAGTTCAGTTGTTTCTCTATAGAAAATTGCAGAATCGATTCAAACTGATGGCAACTCATGAGAATTAATATTTTCAACCCGCTCCATCTCTGGTTATAATGCACAACCTCAAAAGAACAAGGCCATGTCACTTCAGGAAGCAGCCACTAAGGCCCTATGATAACTCTCCTTAATGCCTGGGCCTGAGTTGCAGAAATAGAGTTCCAAGATGTTAAAAAACGACATCAGTGCATCAGGTATTTGTACATTGTAATGAGTTCTCCCCTTAGTCGTCTTTTCTCTAAGCTGAATAACTCCAAGTTTTATAATATGTCCTTGTATTCTAGTCTACCATTCACTTAATAATCTTAGTTGCTCTCCTCTGCATCTCATTTTTATGCACTGGTGCCCAAAACTGTACACAATATTCCAGTGTGTGGCCTTACCATTGAGGACCAGTGAAGGCGGGACATAGACAAGGACAGTGATCCCAACTCTGACCCCCCCAAACTGTCAACCAAATAGAATTCACCGCCTTCTCAGCTGAATAGCAGAAGACCAAGACACAGGTGTTAAACCTTTTCATGAGAATCTGTGCCTCTCTTGATACATTCCATAATTTTATCCACATTAAACCTTATCTGCATTTGTCAGCCCAGGACTCCAGTTTCCACAAATCCCTCTGTAATATTATACTATCCTCCTCTGTATTAATTACTTTACAGTATTTAGTATCATCGGCAAATTCTGAAACTCTACTGAGTAAACCCTCTACAATGTCATTAATGAAAATATTAAAAAGAAACGGCCCCAATACTAACCCCTGTGGCCCCCACTGATGACCCCGGGTCTGCTCATCACTATCACACTAGGAAAGATTTTAATGCAAATGTTTGAGGAGAGAGAGGAAGATCGGTGGAGAAAGAATGTTTTATCTAATAAGATATATTATAAATTTTCTATTCTAATATCTGCTTGTCCTACTGCTTTATTAGAAGATTCTTAAAAAGTTATTTAACAAAATTTATATTTAGTTTATTTAAATAAATGATAAGGCCACAGTGTTAGGCAATAGTGATATATTAGCAACCAGCTATTCTCGATGCAGCCCCTTTTCCCTTTTTTCCCATCAAGTCATAACTTTCCCTTGCATGTCTGGTTAAGGGATTTGTTTACAAGTTGTACCTTTTGTGGAGTATTATTTAGAATTTGAAATTTGGTGGTTGGTGTGACAGGGACGGTAGCTATTCTTTTTGTGATTTTCATTTCTATTATTTTGGGGATACGTGTCACTTTATTATCACATTTTAGGATGTTTATTGGCATTTTTATACAATTTGTTAGGTAATTTTTTATGGTGCTTACTCAATCTGTTAAAACTTGGGTAATTTTCTACACTAGAGCATTACAAAGCCAGCAATACATAATATGGAAAGTCTTTTTTTAATTTATAATTTTTTTTCCACATTATAAAATAGTTTTAATGGAAAATGGGGGATTTTCCATGGGGGATTTTTGTCATTTTTTTTGTGATAATTTGTCGTTATGGGGGAAACACCTAAACTAAATAAGATCTAACAGAGTAATAACATGGTCAGAGAAAACAATAGAAGTAAGGGCCCTGCCCACACTAGCTTACAGTTTAGGTTATCTGTTGAAAATGGTGAAAAAACGCATCTGGAACATTTTCTTGTGAGCTTGGATTTACAGCTCTCACTGTGCGCTCCAAATTACATGTCTCCTTCAATCTTTGGGTCAATGTAATCACAGGGATATCATATAAAATAGTTTTTATAATGTTTTCATACATTTAAAAAAATTAAAACCTCCTGTACAAAAAAAAATAATTCTTTATTTTACCATCTTCTGGCGCTAATAACTTAAATGTACAGAGCTGTGAATGGTGTCATTTTCGTGACTTTTGATGAAGTTTTCAATGCTACCATTTTAAGGACAGAATACTCAAAATTTCGAAAAGGCTCAACTACTGTACCTATAGATAAATACCATACAAATCAAAAATAGCTGGGGGGACGGCGCAGGGGAACCAAGGTGAAAAAGTCCAAAACACCAAAAAAGTCCAACAGGAAATATGCATCAAAAGGTCACCGCATCTACGTCCTTGCCAGTTCTACATTTAATCCCAAGTGCATAGAATGCACGGGGAAAAAAGACAGATTCCACAGTACCTTTCACCGATGGAAGAAATCTATACTCCGCGTCCTCTCCAAGTTGGCGTTTCTCCGACTTTGCTGGAGTAGCGGCTGATTCCCGGTGAGTGGGTTCAGTCTTCTGACTAGAAACTCGTACCACCTTGCTGTTAGTTCCGCTAGTCTCAGGGTTACTCTAGTTCACTCGCCAAGGGAAAGAGAAAGCAAGACGCGATAGTGCAGACAGGTTTTTCTATTGAATATTTGAATAATTTATTCGATGTACTCACAAAACATGAAATAAAATAAGGCCTTCAGTAAAATTAAAACGCACGTTCGGTCCTTCTTGCCCAACTCAGAGTTTTGCCTCCACGGCTTCTTCCGGGGCTTACCGACGTGCCTACATTGTTAACCATTTATAGTAATTAATCTCTCCCAGATTTATCCCTATTGTCATATTGTTACAACTTGTTTGCATAGAACATACAAAAACAGTAAGACGTACACAATAAAAAATATAAAATGTAATAATTCTAAAAAGCTCTGTTATTGCATATGCATCTTCTCCAAATATATTTCCCTTTAAGGTCTTATTCCAATTTGATGTAGAATGTGAAAAAAATATTTTATTCTAAAAGAAGGAGTTTCTATATATGAAGATAAATTCAATCTAAGAGGGTATAGTAAAATATATATTTAATAACAATGTGAAAAATTACTATGTAAGTAATTAAAGTGCTCAGTGTCAAATATAAACCTACTATCAAGGTGCTATATTGAATTCCAAAGGAAAGTTAGAGGAATCATTTAATCTCAAAATCTGCATTGAGTCCCATTGAGATCAAAGTTTTTAATTGATAAATCCAAAAGGATTCTAGTTGGCTCATCTTCTTTTCCAGATCATCTCCTCTCCAATGTGGGGATACCTGTTCCAAACTAAGGAACTTTGTACCCTTATTATTTTGATGAAATTTAACATAATGGGCAGACAAAGAGTGATCCAATTTGCCGTTCTTAATGTTCCTAAAGTGTTCTCCAATCCTAACTTTCAGTTTTCTTATGGTTAAACCACACGGGCAAATAATCATATATATGACTCGAATAGAGTCACACGTGGCAAAATGCTTTATGTTAAAAACTTGTGAACTATCAGATGAAGTTATGAATACCTCCTGTGACTGATTCTCCCGTGCTCCTACATACTTTGCAATGTGTACACCTATAAAAACCTTTGTGTGCTGTGTCTCCATGATGATCATCCTGATTTATACTGCTCTGTACTATAAAATCCTTCACATTCTTTAATTTCCTATGGACAATTTTTGGTTCTGTTATAAGGTGTCCTATAACTGGATCATGTTTTAGAATATGCCAGTTTTGTTTAAAAAATTTTTGATAATATGTGAATCCTTCGTATAGTCAGTAATAAACGGGACAACTATTCTGTCTTTCTTCTCCCTTATTTTGTTTTTCTTTTCACTGTCAGTCAGCAGTGGAGTTTCCTGTTCCAGTGTGATTTGAGCTTTATTCGATACTAAGGACAGTACTGCCTTTTGATCACTTTTCGACTTTGGACCTTATTTTCCAATGCAAGGAATTACCGTTATGATATTTTGATAGATGGGACATTTTGGGACGTGGCGATAGCTAACATGTTTATAATTATTACTGTTTATTTACATCTAAGGAAAGGGGGATGATTTGTATTTTTATTTTTGTTAATCTTTTTTTTTTTTTTAACTTTTTTTTTTAAAAAAGTTTAATTTATTACTTTTCAGACCCCCCTAGGGTACTTTACCCTAGAGTGTCTGATTGATCCTACCATATACATTAGGTTAAAACCAGACAGCCAGAAGCGGCATGGCAACCGAATGCCGTCCCCGATGACCTCACAGTGGGTGGCGTTTGAATACAAAATGATGACTCTCATGCACCGCCAATTTCTTACTGGTGGGTGTTTGCTGCAATATACCTTGTATGGAGAGGGCTCAGCCCTGCAGCCGACATCTGACGTAACATGTAGTACGTCACATGTCGGTAAGGGGTTAATGGAGTGAGACCTAAAGATTCTTGCACATGGCCATATTCTGGATCCTCTTGCTCTGTACAATGACCTTAGTGTTTAAAATATAGACAATAGATAGGAAGTATACAAATAGATGGAAATATATGAAGGGGTTAAATAATGTGTTCAGTTACTTACTAAAATACTGAGTCGTCATGGAAATATTCACAAACATAATGATCAGCCAAAAAATAAGATGGCAACCTGTCAAAAAAATTAAAGCCCCAATCTGGCTGCTACCACAATATGTCCTTCTTGATGATATGTTTTATAGTATCAGGTTTATTTTTAGCATTTAATAGTCCCCATATTGAAATCAATAACTTAAATAGGTTCAGTTCCTGGAACAGACTGTGAGGACGGCATTGTATGTTTTCATTCCCTAAACTTAGATCAAGGGATCTCTTGTTACTATCTACTATTACTAACTATCTTTATTATAGGTATTTTAGATTGGCAGGATTAAAGAAATAGTGAAACACAGTAGGTACGGAAAGTATTCAGACCCCTTTAAATTTTTCACTCTTTGTTTCTTTACAGCCAATTGGTCAGATCAAAAAAGTTCCTTCTTTTGCTCATTAATGTACAATCCGCACCCCATCTTGACAGAAAAAAGAAGAAAAACTGAAATATCACATGGTCATAAGTATTCAGACACTTTGCTCAGTATTGAGTAGAAGCAGCTTTTGAGCTAGTACAGCCATGAGTCTTCTTGGGAAAGATCCAACAAGTTTTTCACACCTGGATTTGGGGATCCTCTGCCTCTTCCTTGCAGATCCACTCCAATTCCCTCAGGTTGGATGGTGAACGTTGGTGGACGCCAAGTCTCTCCAAAGATTAATAATTGGGTTTAGTTCAGCGCTCTGGCTGGGCCAGTCAAGAAAAGTCACCTGCTCTGTTAGTATCGTGTCAATCAGCTGGAGAAGGGGGGAGGGGTGCATAAATGAATTATCGGTGGAGATGAGGCACTCAGTAGAGCACTTCAGGCTCTTTTGCATATGTTGTGCAGCTCTATTTTCATGTAATTAAGGCATTCTAAAATGTGATGATTATTGCCATTCGGGATGGGACGGGGAGGTGAATATAACCATATACCATCGGTTTATATGATGATAGATGTCCTTTAATGAGCAAAAAAGAACTTTTTGGATCTTACCAATTGGCTGCAATGAAACAAAGATTGAAAAATTAAAAGTGGTCTGATTAACCCCTTACCAACATGTGACGTAATAGTACGTCACATGTCGGGTCCCGGTGCATGGAGAGGGCTCGCGGGCCGAGCCCTCTCCATAGCCGGTAAGTCTTTACTGCATATTGCAGCAAAGGCTTACCGGAAACACCCGCGATTGGTGCCAGCACCGTTGGTGTTTTCCTGCTGATCGCCGCCGGCAAAGGTGCTGGCAGCTTCAAAAAGATAGCGGCGCGTGGAGAGCGGCGACCCGTCGCCATTGTAGCTTCGGGTCTCACAAAGACCCGAAGCTACTTCGGGTAAACCCATTCATTACAATGTGCTATCAGCACATTGTAATGTATGAGTAGTAAAGTACACACATACTGCCATACTATAGTATGGCAGTATATGAAAGGATTGTACAGACACCCTAGGGTTAAAGTACCCTAGGGAGTCTGAAAAATAGTAAAAATAAAAATAGAAAAAAGTAAAAAAAAAATTATAATTAAAAAAACAAAAAATTCAAATCACCCCCCTTTCTCTAGAACTGATATAAATATAAATAAACAGTAAAAATCTTAAACACATTAGGTATCGCCGCGTCCGAAAATGCCGGATCTATCAAAATATGATAATGGTTTTCTCACTGCGTTTAACCCCGTAACGGAAAATCGCACCCAAAGTCGAAAATGGCACTTTTTTGCCATTTAAAATTTTTTTTAAAATTCTATAAAAAGTAATCAAAAAGTTGTACAGTCCTAAAAATGATAACATTGTAAACTTCATCAAAATCCGCAAAAAACAGCACCCCCACAGCTCTATACACCAAAGTATGAAAAAGTTATTAGCGCCAGAAGATGGCAAAATCCCCAAAAAAAATTTTGTACAGGAGGTTTTAATTTTTTTAAATGTATGAAAACATTATAAAACCTATACAAATTTGGTATCCCATAATCACACCGACCCCAAAAATAAAGTAGACATGTCATTTGGGGTGCATAGTGAAATCCGTAAAATCCAAGCCCACAAGAATACGGCTCAAATGCATTTTTTTACCAATTTCACTGCATTTGAAATTTATTCTTGCTTCCCAGTACACGGCATGGAATATTAAATACCACCATTTTGAAGTGTAATTTGTTACGCAGAAAATAAGCCATTTCACAGCTCTGTACATGGAAAAATAAAAAAGTTACAGATTTTTGAATGTGGGGAGTGAAAAATGAAAACGCAAAAAAGGGCTGCGGTGGGAAGGGGTTAATTTCCTTAGCTACTGTTTGTATAATAAAAGCGAGCTAAAGAAATGTGCATTGCAGATGTGAACTTAGCCTGAGAGGATTGCCCACAATACTGAACTTGGACTCCATTGTTGAGATGTTAACATCACTCATTAATCATAGTGACCCCAGACCTTGTGGGTTCCGGTCTACTGAAAAAGCTGTTTTTAATACTTGATACTGCTGTTACTCCTGTTACCAAGCATAGTGTACAAAGACTGTCCAGCATTTCATTTGCTTACCACCAATAGGTTCAGATCATGTATCTAAATATCCATCCCTAATTTCTAAAACATTTAACACTAACCCTAAAAGCAATGTTCAAGGCAACAGAATTAACACTAAGTAGCCTACCTTCTCATGAACTGCGCTGTTTTCAGGCTACAAACAGTAGATTTGTGGTCCATTTTTATACTCCATATGTCATACCTTGCCAAGCGATATGTATGCAAAAAATCTTCAGTGTGTTACCAAGCAGCAGATCCATAGATGCATATCAAATCTCTTTCATCCAGGTGTTTCATCCAGGTGGCATACATATTTTTCACATCCTCAAACTTTTATCAGACCTCTGGCACCACAAACACGGTCAGGAATGTTCTACAGCCTTTTTACAGATCTGGGAAATTTCCAAATGACTGTATCAGTTAGCCGTCCGTAACAAAAAGAAACCTAAAAACCTCTCCGATTTTATGAAATCATAATACAGTCACATGCATGGGCCGCCAGGGTCTGAAATAGTTAATAGCATCTTGTTAGCAGAGCTTCTTGAAGTGAACAGAAGGAAAAGAACCAAATGCTGCCGACTCCAGGAGAAAGTGTCTCAGCTGCTGGTTCATCAGGGGCCACTGCAGCTGAATTTGGCTTTTGTAGTAATATTTTAGATCTTGATGAATTGTTCTTTAAATGTTCAAGTGAAATGAGATCCTGAGATAGTTATCCTGGTAATGAAACATATTCATCATCATTTTGGCATGTGATCTTATGCTATGGCATACTAATCATTACATCTCATCCTAGTAATAAGATGTACAGTAAATAAAAAGAGAAATATCACAGAAGGGAGATTTAACACAGATGTACGTTTGGAAAATACGTCCAAGTAAATGGATACAATGCTGGTGGTATACAGATCAGGGGCAGGGAACCTTTTGGCCAAACGTCACATTTTGGATTGTCACTTGTTTTTTAATGAATAAGGAATCTATTCTTTTAGCCCAATACTGATAACACATGAAATGGAACAAATAGTAAATCACTTCATCATAACTCAAATATGAAAATATGAAGTGTCTTAGAGCAAACTGTACAAATTACAACAAATGCAATATTCTTAAAACTAGAAATGTATTGTAATATATCAAACACAACAAGATATAGGGCTCCTTATATCCCTTAATCGAGTTTCCGAAACTTAACAACAAACAATATGTAAAGTTTTTTAGACCTAGAAAAGGTCCTGCCATAGGTAGGGTGTAGGCCCTAAACTCACCCACAACCCGTCACCTACCTAACAAGCCTTACAAACCCTAGTGATGTTTCTTCTACTCAACAATCCCTACACTGAGTGGGTGCATAGTAAAGATGAAAAAGCACAGATGGTCAGGCAGAACTAGGCTAAATACTAGATGGCGACAAATTTGAAAGGCAACAGTCAACAGTCAATTAACCGTAGCATTGGTCAGATACAAAGAATAGCAGAAGCAACAGCAATCGCAAGGGAAACTGACAAGTGTAAGAGGACTGAAATAGCCAGCAACAAGTAATCACAACTGGGCTGATATATAAAGGGGTTTCTGGACGCTTCCTCTTTTAACAGAATCTGATTGGTTCAAGTAAATCTTCTATGGTGCTAACAGAGACTAATTTATGAGTAGTTAGCCAAGTGGATGAAGAGATTTAGGGTTTGTTCCAATACATGTCCCTACAATATAATCCAGTCATATACCACATCGTCTGGAAATACCCCAAACACCCATTCAGCAAACTATGCATAAATTACTATAAGAAATAACAAAGTTGCCAAGTTGTGAGTAGCAGCAAAGTACTATTATCAATTACTTATCCTTATTATTTAACGGATGTTGCACCAACATTGGCCATAGCACTGCTTAATTCCCTTACAGCACGTAAGGCTCTTATAATGCCCAGTGAAGCTTGGCATCTGATTTAGATCATAATCACGTAATACTGAAGATTTCCTGGCTATATCCCAACCCAGAGCTACTGTGCTGCAAAGCTCGTTTTTCAAACTGTTAAGCAAATGTGCTGCTAAGTAAGTGAATATACAATGATGATACTTGGCACAAAGCGTTTTAACTGATATTACATGATACTTTAACAAATAATGGATTGTGGGCACTCCATAGTCCAGTGTCCAAAGCTTAATTTTAATAGTGTAGAAATGAATATGATTATAGTCTCTGCTGTTTGTGAAACTGGGTTCTAGCTGGGTTGTAGTGTAAAGGTAAGAAAGGAACTTTAGAGTTACAAAAATCTATCAGGCCTTTATCCTCATTCACTTAAAAAGGTATGTTTTGGCTTGTTGTTTTGAAATATCAATGAATCGGTGTTCTCAGGTGCCATATTTCCATAAATGGGTTACCTAATATTATGTCTGTAGACTCAAAATCTTTCTTGAGAACTGTCTGTTATCAGAAGGTTAAATACATAATACCTACACAGGATATGGAATCATGTTAGTAAATATAGACTCACCTGACTAGTTAAACAGAGTATGACTACAATAAGCAAATATATTTTCCAGGAGAGGATAAGTAAAACTCTGCCTCTTAGCTACCTTGTAAGGCAGCACCCCTAAAACTACTTTGTCAAAATGTCTAATGACATGATGCAGGATAAATGGCAACAAGTATATCTATTCCATAGGGAACAGATTTCCAACTGTTGACATGGTTTTTATACCGACGCGTGCCGTAATAGTACAACGCGGGTACATGGAGAGGTCTCACGGACTGAGCCCTTTCCATAGCAGGTAAGTCTTTGCTGCATATTGCATACTGTAGTATGGCAGCATATGATAGGATCAATCAGACAACCTAGGGTTCAGACTCTAGGGAGTCTGAAAAATAGTAAAAATTTTAAAAAAAGTTAAAAAAAAGTTATAATAAAAAAACATAAAAACTCAAATCCCCCCCCCCCTTTCCCTAGAAGTGATATAACTATAAATAAGCAGTAAAAATCATAAACACATTAGATATCGCCGTGTCCGAAAATGCATGATCTTTCAAAATATAATAATGGTTTTCCGCCCAAAGTCGAAAATGGGACTTTTTGGCCATTTTGAAAACTATAAAAAATTCTATAAAAAGTAATCAAAAGGTTGTACAGTTGACATTTTCATTGACACCATTTTGGCCACTATATGACTTTTTGATAATTTCATGTGTATTCTATGGGAAAGTGATTGATTAGAATTTTTAAATTTTATTGATTATTTCAGACTTCCTGTGGTACTTTAACCTCATGAGGTCTGATCGCTCATACAATATAATGTAACAATATGGTACTGCAGTATACTGTCAATATACTGCTATTCTGTAATTTATATAACATTATAGATTAGGCTGAACCATTAAGTAACGTATTTAGTCGTATGGTGGTATGGAACTGGTTAACCCCTTATCAAAGTGTGACATATTAGTGCGTCACATGACGTCTGAGCCAGATCCATGCAAGGATGGTGTTTACTGCATTATGCAGCAAACACCCACAGGTATTAACCCTTTGATTGCAGTCAATAGCCAGCGGCACATGGGTGGTGAGATTTTGGCTTAGATCTTTGCTCCCTGTGACGTCTTTGGGGACTGATAATCCGTCACCATGATAGCCTCGGGTCTTTATAAGACCAGAGGCTGTTTAATTTCTGAAGTTCTGTAACAATATGCCACTGGCACATTGTATTAGATTATTTGTGAAATCCCCATATATAGTGACATACTATAGGATAATAGTATATGGTAGGATCAATCAGGCAACTTAGGGTTAAAGTATCCTAAAAAATAATTTAAAAAAATAAAATAGAAAAACCTAAACAAAATGTCACAAAATGTTTGCTCTATCAAAATATAATAACAAATGGGCTGGAGGGTAGGTCACTAATTGTGCCACCCTATGTGTAAAAATAGGACGTCAGAAAGGCGCTGGTCATCAGGGGTAAGAGGTTTCCTTTTATTCAGAGATATTTAGGACAACGCGTTTCGCACTCCAACGAGTGCTTCCTCAGGTCTAGGCTTGTTGTGCTGGAGAAGTGATCTCTCCAGCACAACTGAAGTGATCACTTCTCCAGCACAACAAGCCTAGACCTGAGGAAGCACTCGTTGGAGTGCGAAACGCGTTGTCCTAAATATCTCTGAATAAAAGGAAACCTCTTACCCCTGATGACCAGCGCCTTTCTGACGTCCCATTTTTACACATAGGGTGGCACAATTAGTGACCTACCCTCCAGCCCATTTGCTATACGCCCTTGTTACCCAACCTTGGGGCGTGGGTGGGGACGCGGCAGCGGTTACTTACCACATATGCCTGACCCAGCGTTGTGCCTGTCTCTAGCACAACCAGCAAAGGTGAGTACCCAATCTCACCCAAGAACACCTCTTCCTCAAGAGCACCCCCGAACTAACCAAGGATAATCTCGCACTAGGTAGCGCTGTTTCTCTCTGTTCCTTTTTCTCTGCATGTCCACAGTGAAAATATAATAACAGTTATTCCCGGCTTTAAACCCTGTAATGGAAAACGATGCCCAAATGTCCAAAACACCACTTTTTGCCATTTTACATCATAAATTTTTAATAAAAAGTGATAAAAAGGTTTTACAGTCCCAAAAATAGTAGCATAGAAAACAACAGCTCATATTGCAAAAATTGACACCTCACACAGCTCCGTACCTTGAAAAAGTATGAAAAAGTTATTGGCGCCAGAAGATGGCAAAACTTAGAAATTCCTTTTTGTGCAGAAGGATTACATTTCTTTGAAATGCATTTTTTTCACCAATTCCACTGCATTTGGATTTCTTTTCCAGTACACTGCATGGATTATTAAATACCATCACCACGGAGTTCACATAATAGAACAATGTGCCGTGTTTAGATATTTTTTTGAATAAATGGTATGATTGTTTGTATTTTTTATTTCATGCACATGGAAATACTTTGAGGACCACAAACCAGAAAATACAGGCCTCATTGTGACTCACCGTGTTTCAGTGGCCAAAGTTCTGAAAAAGAGAAAGGGAACATAAAGCAGATGAGAACAATTACGTGAAACACCACAGTAACAACACATTTCAGCAGCCTGACCATCAGTATGTTACAGGATACCAAAGGTAAATTGCATCTTTTTTGATTTAGGTATATAAGATTAATCACACAGTACATTGCAATATTTCATAACCACACAACTACTGCAAGTTAAAGAGTTTGTGTCATGTTCAACAAACTTGTTCAAAAGGCAGAAAGATTTGTTTACCCTTCACCCCCTTTGAAAAACCTTTAAAGAGAACCCGTCATGCAAAATAACCCCCCTAATCTAAATAGATTTTCATAAAATGCCATTAGAGAGCATTGCCTCTATCCCTTCATTGTCCCTCTACATGCCTGTAAACCTAAGCAATGAGGTCCTAAAGCTGTATGCAAATGACCTGTGAAATGTCCAATGAGTCATTAGCATATTCAAGCTGTCCACCTTATTCATGAGTGGGAGGCACAGACACAACCCCAGTGTTTGACTGACAGCTGCTCCATGTAATGGCTGCTCCATGTGCTGTGTATAGGAGAGATACAGCAGCTCCAGGCAGCCATGTTATAGCAGAACATGTCAGGTACTTGTGTAGCTGATGTCTGTGTATTAGGAGGATGCAGCATGTCAGCAGATGCAGCACACACACTAGCAATGCTTTACTATACATTATACGCAGACATGAGCAGGGGGAGGAGAGGGGAGGCGTAACAGGGGTGACATCACTGCCTCTGATCATGTGACCAGCCTCATTTATATAATAAAGAAAAGATGATTTTACAATGATTAATGTATGAATTGACTAGATAAAGGCTGGGATAGGATCCTTGTGAGCTGCTCCAACAGGTAGTAGTGACAGGACAAGTGACACAGACCTGATGACAGGTGTCCTTTAAGGCCAATTAGCCTCTTCCTTGTTTCCCAAGAGTCCATTTTTCTCTATAGAAGGGGCATAGGTTTTCCCAACCCAATAGCAAAAGAGCAGAAATGGGCCAACTCTCCATTAGCTACTAACACTGCAGAGGCCATAGCAGTTGTTGCAGGGCCCACGTTCAGGGCCGCACCTGCCATGAGGCGAGTTGAGCATCTCGCCTCAGGCGGCGCGGCTCCTGCTCAACAAGGGGGCGGCACCGTGCTCCCCACGCCGACGGGACCGCGTTGCAGCCCTCCGTCCGGCACCTCTCTCCCCGATGCTGCTGGCACCTTGCGCCAGCCCCCCGCCGCCGCCGGCACCTTGCGCCCGCCCCCAACGGCACTGATGTTCCGCCCCCCTGCCGGCCAGCGCCACTTTCCAGCCGGGGACACCGTTCTCCCGGCCGACAATGTGCTCCCGCCTGCCACTACCCGCATACCTCCGCTCCCGTGTCAGCCCCGCTCCGCTCCCGTCTCCCCCCCACCACTGCAGGCTCTCGGCTCCCTGCTCCGATGGCCCTCACTCAAGCTCCGAGCTCCCTAGCACCACCCCCTCCCCTCACTGGACCGGCTATCGAGTCTTCCCGCTCCCGGCTTCCCCACCGCGACACCGCCGCTGCAGGACTAGGCGCCGAACACAAGAACACAACAGAGAGGTAAAGTAAATTTATCTTTGCATGTATATATGTGTGTATATATGTGTGTATCTGTGTGTATATCTATGTATATATGTGTGTATATGTATGTATATATGTGTATATATGTGTGTATCTGTGTATATATGTATATATATGTGTATATGTATGTATATATGTGTGTATCTGTGTATATATATGTATATATGTGTGTATCTGTGTGTATATGTATGTATATATGTTGTATCTGTGTATATATGTGTGTATCTGTGTATATATGTATATATGTGTGTATTTGTGTATATATATGTATCTTGGTATATATGTATATATGTGTGTGTATATGTATGTATGTGTGTATCTGTGTATATATGTGTGTATCTGTGTAAATGTATATATGTGTGTATGTGTGTAAATGTGTATATATTTGTGTATGTGTGTGTATATTTGTGTGTATATGTATGTATATGCATGTATATGTGTGTATATATGTGTATCTGTGTGTATCTGTATATATTTATGTGTGTATCTATATATATGTGTGTATATGTGTATATATGTATTTATGTGTGTATCTGTATATATATATATATATATATATATATATATATATATATATATATATGTGTGTGTATCTGTGTATATATATATATATATGTGTGTGTGTATCTGTATTTATATGTGTGTGTATATATGTATATATCTGTGTATATATCTATATGTGTGTGTGTGTATCTGTGTATGTGTGTGTGTATATATGTGTGTGTGTGTGTATATGCTGTATCTACTGTTTGATATTTATTGGGGCTTCTATTTTGTACTACGTGGCGGTACTCTGTATGCATTTTATACTACATGGTGGTATGCTGTATGCATTTTATACTAAATGGCGGTATGCTGTATCCATTTTATACTACATGGCGGTATGCTGTATGCATTTTGTACTACATGGCGATATGCTGTATGCATTTTATACTACATGATGGCATGCTGTATGCATTTTATACTACATGGCGGTACGCTGTATGCATTTTATATTACATGGCGGCATGCTGTATGCATTTTACACTACATGGCAGCACGCTGTATGCATTTTGTACTACATGGCGATATGCTGTATGCATTTTATACTACATGGTGGCATGCTGTATGCATTTTATACTACATGGTGGTACGCTGTATCCATTTTATACTACATGGCGGCACGCTGAATGCATTTTATACTACATGGCGGTACGCTGTATGCATTTTATACACATGGCGGTACGCTGTATGCATTTTATACTACATGGTGGTACTATGCATTTTATACTACATGGTGGTACTATGCATTTTATACTATGCGGCACGCTGTATGCATTTTGCATTGCTTTATTTTTAAACCAAACCAATATGATGGATCTGGTCCTGACACTCCCTGATATATTACATATATGTGCGGGGGGGGGGGGGGCGTCTCTCAATGGCTCACCTCAGGCAGCAGACAGGCTAGGTACACCCCTGCCCACAATGTTGGTATAAGGTGGTATAACTTGTGATATTCCTGCTTAAATATAGGTTTTTAACCACTATTTTATATGCTCTTACTTAGTAATGAATGAAGATTAGAGAGGACCTGAACTGAACCCATGCCATTATTATTAAATGCCAGTGCCATTTAAATCAATGGAACATGTGCATGTCTGCATTAACATGCCACCAAGGTGCTGCTATTTTAGGGAGGGCCTCCTCAAAATGCCGGCACACAGGACCACTGGCATGTTATTTCCGTCGCTCTTGGCCATGGTGCCAGCACTGATCATGGGTGTTATTCGTGGGGATTCGGGTTTGGTAACCGGACCCAAACAGATTTGTAAAATTTAAAGGGAACCTGTCACCAGGGACCTCATTTTCACTAAAGACAGGTTACAGAAGCCTATTACTGCTGCAGTGCAAATATATCTTTCTGCTTTCTCTAAGCATATGCATTACAATATAATTGTGTGTTATAACTTACCTGGCATCCTGGCAGAATCTTCTGTGGGTTGGGCTTCGGCTTGGATGCATTTCAAAAAACATCATGTGACTTGTCTGTGCTAGTCACTCCTCAGCTCTTGGCCCCCACCGTTGTCGTTGTGCTCCTGTACAGCTCCTCCCTCCTGCTCCTTCACAAAGCTCACTGCCTTGTGGGCTGACATCAGTGGAGGACGGAGGAACTGAAGGAGAAGGCAGAAAGGCAGATTAGCAATGCAGCTGTCATTGGCTTCTGTAACCTATTTTTAGTAAAAATGAGGTCCCTGGTGACACGTTCCCTTCAAATTATCATTAACCATTAAGATATTTATTTTAGAAGAAATGTATAAAAGCCAGAGTTACCTGGGTGTAGCCCTCTGGAGCTGTATATAAGTCATCTTATCCATCCACCCAGTTTTCTACTAAATTCTGATGAAGGGCATCAGTGCAGGCTACAAATGGTGTCTCTACTTGATGGCTTAATGGCTGATTTGCATTGATAAAGTATCTAAAATACATCTACTCGGGAACATTTCCTTTGTAACTTTCGTTGCTACTAAACATAAATGGTTTTGGGACTGGCTTAAAAAAATTTTTTAAAGTCCCTCTTGTCTGTTTTTCTGGCCATTTATTATGCATTTATACAGCATTATCCATTTGGACATTGTTTTATTTATAGTCCTGAGGAAGAGATGTGTATACTAAAGAAACGTCATGTGTTATGTTTTGTTTCCTGTGTATCTTCTTATACACCCAGACAGCAGGATGTATGAGTTTGGACTATATTCAGCCTGGCACCAGAATCTTCTTTGCATCACACAACTACACTACCTTGACCGCAAGTCTAGTCACAAACTAATGGGAATTTCTTCATCCTGGTTTATTTCTTACTGCTCAGGCAGCCAAGCCCATCCTGTCCTGCTTAGTGACTAACATATATTTTGTGGATCTGTGTAACAAACCATCCGTTATTATGGAAAAAAGGATATTCCTATCTGATAGTAGGAAGGAGAAGCATAACATTGATGTTTGGGGCCCCAGAGTTAACTCGGTTCTGCATTGAACCCTGTTGTAACTCAACTGATCCTGGTCATTACATGGTCAGTATCTTTTAAACAAACTTTGCATTATTCAGTAGCACAAATGTACACAAAGCTTTATAATGTTTTTTTATTAAAGCTGAAAATGCTCCTTTCTTCATCTTCATCTTCCCTCCTTCCCTCTTAATCTGCTTTTCATTCAAATGAATTTTGTCTCGCTTACAAGATGGACACAAATCTATGAGGTTGATTATACAAAAGGTTATGTAAGTTAAAGGTGTTGTCAACTTTCAGCAAATGATTGATAATGTTTGTGTCATGAAAAGTTATACAATTTTCTAATATACTATATATACACTATATAGATCTATGCTTGTTGTCATTCTATAGGAAGCGTCATCGTTTACCTTGTGTAAATATAAATCTGCCCATGTGACGACACAAAGATGCACTGCTCATTACAGCACACAGCCCTGATTACTGTCTGTGATACTAACGAGCCATGCACCTTGACATGGACAGATTTGGGTCTATAGAATGTAAACAATGAAGCTTCCTGTTGAATGACAGCAAGCAGAGATCTAAAAAACAAACAGTGAGGAATTGATACAGAAAGTATATTGGGAAACTGTATAACTTTCATTAGACAAAAAATATTAATTATTTTCTGAAAGTTGACAACCCTTTGAAAGAGCTTTGAGTCACTACAGTTAGATCTACATCTAACAAGCCTGTACATTAAAAGACAGGATTCAGGGGTAGTGGACCCACTGAAGCACCGTGGATGATGATGTGAGCTGACATATGGGAGCAAGTGGTACCCGGTTTGCACCAGAGCCCGCCGCAAAGTGGGTTGGACCTGCCGTGGCGTGGTACCACCTGGTCGCATCACAGGCACAACTTGGTCCTTGGTGGTGGTCAAGGCGAGGTGCAGAATCGTAAAGCAGAGACGGTGTTGGAGACAGGCAAGGTCAGGACAGGCAGCATGGGATCAGAGTAAGGGACGTAGCTGAAGGTCAGGACAATTGGAACAACAGCGAAGTCACAAACAGAATTGAGGTCACAACGGGAAATCACTATAAACTCACAGGACATAGGAAGAAGCTTTTTCTAAGGCACAAGGCTCAAAGATCCTTTAAATTTCAGAACGCCAACATGCGAGCACCCTATGAGGTGGCGATGCACGCACTGGAGCGAGGAGACAGAGAGGGGACATAGAGAGGCACACAAGTGATCACCCATATACACCATATATCTTAACTTGTTTCATTCATTTTATATGAATGTTAGGGTAAAGGTGAACATTAATGCTATTGCTAATAAAATTATTTGTAGCAAATGAAAAAAAAAACAAGATAGAAAAAAAACAGTGTTTTAGAGCCCTTATATACAGTACCAATTTCCAAGACAGCTGGAAAAACATTGGTTGGTAAAAATGAATCAGAAAAAAATGCATTTTATTCGGTAATGAAAATTGGCAGATTTGTAACAAATCTATGAATCAACAAATAGATTCTCACATCTTCTGCAAATACATGTAGAAAAAGGGAAACAAGGGAAAAGGGAAAAAACTATGACCACTGCTTAATAAAAGTTTTCAGTATATTACATAATTGAACTGACACAGATATTATGTGCATAAAGATGGATGAGCATGGAGACTGCTAATGAATGAAGAAATCTGAAGAATAATTTATAAGAGGGTGTAGAAGAAGATCATGGTATTCTCATTGGAATGAATGTGACTGTCCATGGCATTCATACCTTTTTTGGGTTATCGGACATTTCCTGTATTCAAGTTTTCTCATTTTAGAGCAATAGCAGTTTTATCAACATGAAAATTAACTTCACATTAACTTCACATGTCTGTGCCTGCTGATGCACCCATCCTACATTAAATTCCTCAGGCTTATTTTCTTTGGTTTAAACCAGTTATGGTACTACATTGGACAATGACAGATGCAGCAAAGTGCTATTACATGGCAATAAAGTACCATTGCAGTGTATCAGCAATCAGACAGAGGTTAGAACAGAAAAAATAAACATAATCATAAACATGCTTAATGTCCCCACATCCCAAGATGCCCAATCTATCAAAATATAAAAATGAGTGCAATAGAGTGAGTCACTGGAAAAAAATGTATGGCACTCATTTTGTGGCACACCATTTTTATAAAAAGTGCTCAAAAGATCATATAGTCTCCACACACAGTGAAAACCAAAAATACAACTGTGATTTTTTGTCAATTGAACTGCATTTGGATTTTTTTTTAAACTTTCTGGCACATAGAATGGAATATTAAACACTAACACTAGGAAGTCCAAATTGTCCTGCAGATAATAAGCCCATATAAAGATCTGCATGCTCTTCTTTTGTAAAAGAAACACTTGGAAAATCCAAATCTATGGGTCAGTTAAAAAAATGCAATATACATTATTCGATGGAGTTCCATTTTACACAGTGCTATAGAAAACAAAAAACACATTTCGCAATTTTTTAGTTAAGCAGGTGAAAGATTCATGAAGCTCTGATGAGAAAAAAACTTGGGGTGCATCCACATGCTCTGTTTGTAATGCATTTGGAAACACAATACAACCAGAATGGGGGGAGGGCGTTTCTATCGCACATGCTTTTGCTCTGAAACTAGCACTCCATGATTTGCATGTCAGTGGAAAAGAAGATATATTCGGCACAAAAGCCGCCCTGTTACGGTTGCATTGCGTTTTAAAGCACATTGCAGAAAATTGATTGAAATCTGATGAAACTCTGACAAGCCTGTAATTCTTCATCCATGTGAATAAGTTGTAGGATATTTTTTTTCTTTCTTACTTTGGGATGATATCGTAGTGTGTATAGCACCATGACAATCCTTATCGGTGTACACAGATTGAAATCATTCAGATCTATGTGTACCCAGTGATCAATTTCCCCTCAACAAACATACACACAGGGCAGTTTCTAGGTAATTTACTCCACTGGATGGATCCCAAAAAAGGTCCCTCCTCCTCCAGATATCATTAACCCTTAATGACTAGTGTATCAATTTTTTCATGGGTCACTAGGGGTACTTCTTCTGATGCAATACCCCTTGGACAGCACAGCGTCAGGAAAAAGTTGCAGGACATTGGGTCCTGCTTGTGACAGTCCCAGGCTGTGTTATCACAGCTCCAGAACACCCAGGATCGGAAAAGCTCTGATCCCAGGTGTTTAACCCCTTAGGCACCACAGTTAAACATGGATCGCAGTTAGAGATGAGCGAACATACTCGTCCGAGCTTGATGCTTGTTCGAGCATTAGCGTACTCGAAACTGCTCGTTGCTCGGACGAATACTTTGCCCGCTCGAGAAAATGGCAGCTCCCGCCGTTTTGCTTTTTGGCGGCCAGAAACAGAGCCAATCACAAGCCAGGAGACTCTGCACTCCACCCAGCATGACGTGGTACCCTTACACGTCGATAGCAGTGGTTGGCTGGCCAGATCAGGTGACCCTGGGATAGACTAGCCGCTGCCCGCGCTGCTCGGATCATTCTGTGTCTGGATGCCGCTAGGGAGAGAGCTGCTGCTGGTCAGGGAAAGCGTTAGGGAGGGTGTTCTATTAGAATAGTGTTAGGCAGGAGTGATTCAACAAGAACCCAACAGCCCTTCTTAGGGCTACAATAACGTTATACTTTTTTTTTTTTTGTTTGCTTGTGGCTGGGCTTGCTGGCACTAGTAGTGCCGTACTCATCAGTGTGCTTTCATACTTGGCTAGAAAATAGCCAAAGGAGAATCCAAACGGCTTACTTACACCTACAATAGCGTTATATATATTTTATTTCTGGTTGATCTGCTGGTGGCTGTCCTTGCTGCAGTGCATATACTAGCCAATTGTGAGGAATTTGGAGTGAGACTTGCAACCGCTGTGTTTAGAGCTTAGTGACGCACATATCCATCGCAAAGACCGAAGTGGGAAAATTTATTAGGGGTTGGATTTCAATTAGGCACAGTCTGCCATTTCCTTTTTATTTTACGTTTATTTTTTCATAACTCAGTTATAACTTTCATTTTCAAAATGTTTAACCCGAGGGCTAGGGGTAGAGGATGAGGGCGGGGACGTGGGCGTCCAACTACTGCAGGGGTCAGAGGCTGTGGTCCTGGGCGGGGTGAGACACCACCTGCTTATGAGGGAGCAGGGGAACGCCGCAGAGCTACACTCCCTAGGTTCATGTCTGAAGTTACTGGGACTCGTGGTAGAGCACTGTTGAGGCCAGAACAGTGCGAACAGGTGATGTCGTGGATTGCCGACAATGCTTCGAGCAATTTGTCCACCAGTCAGTCTTCCACGCAGTCCACCCATGTCACCGAAATCGGCACTCCTCCAGCTCCTGCACCTCAGCCTCCTCCCCCCCCAGTCTGCCCCCTCCCATGAAAATTTGGCATTTGAACCGGCATACTCTGAGGAACTTTTTTCTGGACCCTTCCCACAGTCACAAACCACTTGTCCGGTTGCTGCTGAGCAATTTTCCGATGCCCAGGTTTTCCACCAGTCGCAGTCTGTGGGTGATGAGGACCTTCTTGACGTAGTGGAAGAAGTTTGTAAAGAGGTGTCCGACGATGAGGAGACACGGTTGTCAGACAGTGGAGAAGTTGTTGTCAGGGCAGGAAGTCCGAGGGGGGAGCAGACTGAGGGATCGGAGGATGATGAGGTGACAGACCCAAGCTGGGTTGAGAGGCCGGGTGAACACAGTGCTTCTGAGACGGAGGAGAGTCCTCGACCAGAACAGGTTGGAAGAGGCAGTGGTGGGGCCAGACGGAGAGGCAGGGCCAGAGCAGGTGCATCAGCGCCAAATGTGTCACGTAGTGAAGCTCCCGTGGCGAGGGCTCCCGCGGCGAGGGCTAGATTTTCAGAAGTCTGGAGGTTCTTTAAGGAAACACCGGATGACCGACGGACTGTGGTGTGCAACCTTTGCCAAACCAGGATCAGCAGGGGTTCCACCACTACTAGCTTAACTACCACCAGTATGCGCAGGCATATGAATGCTAAACACCCCACTCAGTGGCACCAAGCCCGTTCACCTCCGGCCGTGCACACCACTGCTCCTTCCCCTGTGTCAGCTGATAGTCAGCCCCCTGCCCAGGACCCTGGCACAAAAACCCCATCGTCGCCTCCACGATCCTCCACAGCATCCACCAGCGTTCAGCTCTCCATACCCCAGACGCTGGAGTGGAAACGGAAATATAGTGCAACCCACCCGCACGCCCAAGCCCTTAATGTCCACATCTCCAGATTGCTTAGCCTGGAGATGCTGCCCTATAGGCTAGTAGAGACCGAGGCCTTTCGCAACCTCATGGCGGCGGCCGCCCCTCGGTATTCGGTCCCCAGCCGCCACTACTTTTCCCGATGTGCCGTCCCAGCCCTGCACCAGCACGTGTCAGACAACATCATCCGTGCCCTGACCAACGCCGTTTCTGACAAGGTCCACCTGACCACGGACACGTGGACGAGTGCTGCCGGGCAGGGCCACTATATATCGCTGACGGCACATTGGGTTAACTTGGTGGAGGCTGGGACCGAGTCTGACCCTGCGGCTGGTCATATACTGCCGACGCCGAGGATTGCGGGGCCTACCTCGGTCCAGGTCTTTCAGGCCTACTATGCCTCCTCCTCCTCCCACCCCTCCTCCACCTCCTCCTCCGAACTACCATCCGTGGGCATGGCGCCATCAGTCGCTAGCTCTAGGCACAGCAGCAGTGCCGTCGCTAAGCGACAGCAGGCGGTGCTCAAACTGCTGAGCCTAGGCGATAAAAGGCACACCGCCTTTTATTACAGGGCATCACGGCGCAGACTGATCTGTGGCTTGCACCGCTGAACCTGAAGCCAGGCATGGTTGTGTGTGACAACGGCCGTAACCTGGTGGCGGCTCTGCAACTCGGCAGACTGACACATGTGCCATGCCTGGCCCATGTGTTAAATCTGATAGTTCAGCGTTTCCTCAAGACATACCCCAATCTGCGCCGCATCTGTGCGCATTTCAGGAAGTCCAGCACAGATGCTGCCACTCTCAGGGCAGCGCAGCGCCGCCTCCAACTGCCCGCTCACCGACTGTTGTGCGACGTGCCCACGAGGTGGAATTCAACATTAACCATGTTATCCAGAGTTTACCAGCAGCGCAGAGCGATTGTAGACTGCCAGATGTCAACTTCCACCAGAACTGGTAGTCAGGTCAGTCAGCTTCCTCAAGTCTACAATGAGGAGTGGACGTGGATGTCTGATATCTGTCAGGTGCTGAGTAACTTCGAGGAGTCAACACAGATGGTCAGTGGCGATGCCGCCATCATCAGCCTCACCATCCCGCTGCTTGGCCTGTTTAAAAACTCTCTGATCAGCATGAAGTCGGAAGCTTTGCGCTCGTCACAAGAGATGGGGGAAGAAGATTCCCTTGTTGATAGCCAAAGCACCCTTAGGTCTGTTTCTCAGCGCATATCGGAGGAGGTGGAGGTGGAGGAGGATGAGGAGGAAGAGGAGGAGAATGTTGGCGAGACACAAGAGGGGACCATTGTTCAGTCCTTCACTGTTCAGCGTGTATGGGCAGAAGAAGAGGAGTTGGAGGAGTTGGAGGAGGAGGAAATGGACAGTCAGGCCAGTGAGGGGAGTGAATTCTTACGCGTTGGTACTCTGGCGCATATGGCAGATTTCATGCTAGGCTGCCTATCCCGTGACCCTCGCATTCAAAGAATTTATTCCAGCACCGATTACTGGGTATTCACTCTCCTGGACCCACGGTACAAGCAAAATCTTTCCACTCTCATCCCTGGAGAGGAAAGGAGTGTGAGAATGCATGAATACCAGCAGGCCCTGGTGCACAAGCTGAAACAGTATTTCCCTTCTGACAGCGCTAGCGGCAGAGTGCGTAGTTCTGCGGGACAAGTAGCGAGGGAGAGTAGGCGAGCAGGCAGCTTGTCCAGCACTGGCAAGGGTACACTTTACAAGGCTTTTGCCAGCTTTATGTCACCACAGCAAGACACTGTCACCTGTCCCCAGTCTCGGCAGAGTAGGGCTGATCTTTACAGAAAGATGGTGAGGGAGTAGGTAGCCACATACAGGCACTCAATCTATTCAATTTTTCTGGAGGGCCACCTACCTGCTCCTCTGGTTTGAAAACTTTTTTGGACTGCCACATACAGGCACTCAATCTATTTCATTTTTCTGGAGGGCCACCTACCTGCTCCTCTGGTTTGAAAACTTTTTTGGACTGCCACATACAGGCACTCAATCTATTTCATTTTTCTGGAGGGCCACCTACCTGCTCCTCTGGTTTGAAAACTTTTTTGGACTGCCACATACAGGCACTATCCAAATTAAATTGTCTCCATAGCAGCCTCCACGCGTTGTCTCCATTGCTACCTCCAAAAGTCGTCCATATAGCTGCCTCCATACATCGTCCCCTTATCAAACGAGGTGTGTCAGGCAGAAATTTGGGTTGTTTTCATGGATTCCACATCAAAGTTGTTAACTTTGTCGCCACCCTGCTGTGTTATCCACAAAATATACTGGCAAACTTTTACCATTTACGGATATTATTTCAGCGCTTCTTGCGCATCTGTTTACATTCCCCTCACCCGCCATATCCCAAACTTATAAGAACGCTACTACACTTAACTTGGTGCAGGCTGGGACCGAGTATGACCCTGGGGCTGGTCATATACTGCCGACGCAGAGGATTGCGGGGCCTACCTCGGTCCAGGTCTCAAAGGCCTACTATACCTCCTCCTCCTCCCACCCCTCCTCCACCTCCTCCTCCTCCGAATTACCATCCGTGGCCATGGTGCCATCAGTCGGTAGCTCTAGGCACAGCAGCAGTGCCGTCGCTAAGCGACAGCAGGCGGTGCTCAAACTGCTGAGCCTAGGCGATAAAAGGCACACCGCCCAAGAGCTATTACAGGCCATTCCACATCAAACTTGTTAACTTTGTCGCCACCCTGCTGTGTAATCCACAAAATATACTGGCAAACTTTTATCATTTACCGATATTATTTCAGCGCTTCTTGCGCATCTGTTTACATTCCCCTCACCCGCCATATCCCAAACTTATAAGAACGCTACTACACTTAACTTGGTGCAGGCTGGTACCGAGTATGACCCTGGGGCTGGTCATATACTGCCGACGCAGAGGATTGCTGGGCCTACCTCGGTCCAGGTCTCAAAGGCCTACTATACCTCCTCCTCCTCCCACCCCTCCTCCACCTCCTCCTCCTCCGAATTACCATCCGTGGCCATGGTGCCATCAGTCGGTAGCTCTAGGCACAGCAGCAGTGCCGTCGCTAAGCGACAGCAGGCGGTGCTCAAACTGCTGAGCCTAGGCGATAAAAGGCACACCGCCCAAGAGCTATTACAGGCCATTCCACATCAAACTTGTTAACTTTGTCGCCACCCTGCTGTGTAATCCACAAAATATACTGGCAAACTTTTATCATTTACCGATATTATTTCAGCGCTTCTTGCGCATCTGTTTACATTCCCCTCACCCGCCATATCCCAAACTTATAGGAACGCTACTACACTTGATCTTATACAAAAGGTTCTTAGAAGTGCTGTTTGGGGAGTAGCCTAGAGACAGGGGCTTGCATTGGCGAAAGCTCGCCTGGAAGCGGAGCGCCAGCTCCATGCCAAGATCCAACTAACATAGTTTTAACTGCAGCACCTTTAATCTACTACTAGTTCACTGCCTCCATACATGGTCCCCTTATCAAACGAGCTGTGTCAGGCAGAATTTTGGGTTGTTTTCATGGCTTCCACAACAAACTTGTTAACTTTGTCGCCACCCTGCTGTGTAATCCACAAAATATACTGGCAAACTTTTATCATTTACCAATATTATTTCAGCGCTTCTTGCGCATCTGTTTACATTCCCCTCACCCGCCATATCCTAAACTTATAAGAACGCTACTACACTTGATCTTATACAAAAGGTTCTTAGAAGTGCTGTTTGGGGAGTAGCCTAGAGACAGGGGCTTGGATTGGCGAAAGCTCGCCTGGCAGCGGAGCGCCAGCTCCATGCCAAGAACCAACTAACATAGTTTTAACTGCAGCACCTTTAATCTACTACTAGTTCACTGCCTCCATACATGGTCCCCTTATCAAACGAGCTGTGTCAGGCAGAATTTTGGGTTGTTTTCATGGCTTCCATGTTAACTTTGTCGCCACCCTGCTGTGTAATCCACAAAATATACTGGCAAACTTTTATCATGTACCGATATTATTTGAGCGCTTCTTGCTCACCTCCTTTGGTTCCTCTCTGCCACCCATTGGTTTGAAGCCTGAGTCCATTTAGGGTATGTCGCCATGAGACTCTCTAGCCTGCTGCCGCTGCCGCTGCCTCTGCATGCCGTCCCCTATAGTGTCAGGGTCAATTATTGGATGTTTTAGATGCTATCTAGCTTCATTCTGTCACTCTGTCATGGCCATGCTGTTGCCCATAATTTTGGCATAATGGTGCGATCAAGCAGCCTCAGAGGCATCCATACATGCTGCCCCTGCTGTTTCCTGTCCATTTCCGTGGTGTTTCCATCCTTTTCTGAGGTTCCCAGGTGTTTGGCCAAGCTTCTCTGTGCAGAGCCTTGGTCCCCTTGAAAAATGCTCGAGTCTCCCATTGACTTCAATGGGGCTCGTTATTCGAGACGAGCACTCGAGCATCGGGAAAAGTTCGTCTCGAATAACGAGTACCCGAGCATTTTAGTGCTTGCTCATCTCTAATCGCAGTGTCTAAGCAGCTCCAATGAAGGACCCCAAACACACAAAAATCCCCCACCAAGTAAAGAAAAGTAAAAACACACAAATGTTGTACCTCCACACTCATACCAATCCAGGCTACAAAACCATACTAGTATTTATTTCGTATAACAAAATACTTTTAAAACATAAAGGAAAAGCCATGCCAAAATTGACATTTTTTAAATAATCCATCACACTAAAATTATATAAATTGACATAAAAATTAACCCCAAATGTGTACAAATAAAATCTACAGGTCTTCCAAAAATAAGCCCTTCCACAGCCACATTGACAAAAAATTTCAAAAATGATGATTCTTGGAAGGTGCTGATGCAAAAAGTTTTGTTAACCCAAAAGTATTTCATATGCAAAGGAAAAAACCCTATAAATTTGGCATTGCTGTATGCATATTGTAACGTGTTATTTAGGTTCGCCAATATAGGCAGAAATGTTTTTATTAGAAAAAAATAACATCATATTTGTGTTTTTAAAATAAAAAGAGTTCAGAAAAGTTCACCAAAATTATGATATTAAAAACTTAATTTTGCCACAAAAAACAAGACCCCATATATTTATAGTGGCCAAAAAATATAAAAGTTATAGCTTGTCGAATGAACTGAAGAAAAAAAATGAAAAATGGCCTGGGCATTAACATGGAAAACAGATATGGGGTTAAAATTACTACAATAATCCATGAAATTATTTATAGCAATTGTAGCGCAACAATCATCGGGAAATTAAAAATGTTGCAATGCTTCTGGATATATAAATTATAGTGTACGCAGTGCCATCCCAGTAAGTTAGTTTAAACAATGCCTCCCCAAGAATTAATTTCACCTTATACAGTGAACCCTCCCCCTTTAATTAACAAATGCACTGTGTATATATGTCATGAATTATTACATTAATTATATTTATAACAGTGCAACGCATAAATACATTGCCAGAATTAAGATCAATGTGTTAATACAGCACAAGAATCTCTATATAAATTTTATATTGGAGGACACCAATTCTCATATATACTCGCGCTGGAGTGCATGATTGTCAGACACTCCGTATTTCAGAAACTCCGTCGGCCGGGTAAGTAAATCCTCTTCCACAGTGCTCTGGACCTCAGACTGGGCCATAAGTTCAACTTCCAATCAAACAATGAGCCTAAGAGCACAGCTAAAATAACAAAGCAGTGGCTTCAGAACAACTCTGTGACCATTCTTGATTGGCCCAGCCAGAGGCCTGACCTAAACCAAATTGAACTCTCTGCTGCAGGAGGTTGTTATGGCGGACTCTATGCACATGTTCAAGAGAGGCCTGGATGCCTTTCTGGAGAGAAAAAATATCACGGGTTATGGGGATAAAACATTTATTTAATTCTTAAAGCTTGGACTTGATGGACTTGTGTCTTTTTCCAGCCTTGTATACTATGATACTATGATACTATGATTATTTCTGGAGAGACTTGAAAATGGCTTCCATCAACATTCCCCAACCAACCTGAGAGAACTGGAGAGGATCTTCAAAGAAAAATGGCAGAGGGTCCCCAAATCCAGGTGTAAAAAACTTGTTGCATCATTCCCAAGAAGACTCATAGCTGTACAAGCTCAAAAGGTGCTTCTATTCAATACTGAGCAAAGGGACTGAATACTTATGACCATGTCATTTGTGATTTTTCTGTCAAGATGGCGGGCAGAGTGTACATTAATGAGCAAAAAAGGAACTTTTTTGATCTTATCAATTGGCTGCAATTAGACAAAGAGTAAAAAAAATGTAAAGGGGTTTGAACACTTTTTGCACCCACTGTTTAACCAGGTCTTTGCTCAGTTGAAGCCATGGTACTGACCACAAATTGCAGAAAGATTGTTATAAAATAGAGAAGATCCTTCTAAACTAGCTGACCATGATACTATCTAAGGCTACATTCACACGAACATATGGGCGATGTATATACGGCCAACATATACCATATATACTCAAGTATAAGCTGACCCGAGTATAAGCCGAGGCCCCTAATTTCACCACAAAATACTGGGAAAACCTATTGACTCAAGTATAAGCCGAGGGTGGGAAATGCATATAGCCAGCAAGCCCCTGCCCCAGTGTATATAGCCAGCCAGCCCCTGCCCCAGTGTATATAGCCAGCCAGCCCCTGCCCCAGTGTATATAGCCAGCCAGAACCTGCCCCAGTGTATATAGCCAGCCAGCCCCTGCCCCAGTGTATATAGCCTGCCAGCCCCTGCCCCAGTGTATATAGTCTGCCAGCCCCTGCCCCAGTGTATATAGTCTGCCAGCCCCTGCCCCAGTGTATATAGCCTTCCAGACCCTGTCCCAGTGTATATAGCCTGCCAGACCCTGCCTCAGTGTATATAGCCTGCCAGACCCTGCCTCAGTGTATATAGCCTGCCAGACCCTGCCCCAGTGTATATAGCCTGCCACCGCTGCCGGACAGGTCGCACAGAAGATATACAAGGGTCGCCGGAAAGGTGAGTTTAGATATATTTATTTTTTTGACTCGAGTATAAGCCGAGTTTGGGTTTTTCAGCACATTTTTTGTGCTGAAAAACTAGGCTTATACTTGAGTATATAAGGTATACGGCATATATATGTCCCTCGTAGACGGCAATGGGCTCACAGTGCCTTACGGGAGCGGTTTGGTGCAGCACACGCGCCCGTGGCACATATGGCGCCATGCCCCATGTTTATCTATGGAGAGGGGCGAGGGTGAGCAGCGCTCCTCTCCCTGGCGCCGACGTGTGTCCGCCATACTACGGTAATGTAGGCACATGTTAGTTTATATTTATAAAACATTTTTTAAAAAAATAAGTAAAAATCAGAACAACGATACATATTACATATGAGGAAATCATAAAGACAATGGGGCAGATTTATCAAGCTGTTTCAATATTTCTAGTTACCAATGACAACCAATCACGGCTCAACTTTCATTTTAACAGTGCTCATGAATATTTTAAAGGGGAGCTGTGATTGCAATGGGCAACTAGAAATATTCTGACTTTCAGCTTGATAAATCTGCCCCAATATTATTATCAGAAAGCCCTAACCAACATAACAAACAAACAACCAAGGGAGTGTCATCAACCTTTATAAACCCTATAGTAGTAGAGACAAGTGGATACACATAGAGAGTAATGTACAAATACCACTGATTCAAGGCTCACCCTGTTATGAAACATTTACAATGAGCAAAGTTGCCTCCCTACAAAAAGTGTGGGGCACAGGGGCACCTCCTTTATTGCTATAGTGTACCCTAAAGCTAAACTAAAGAGGAAAGGATACCACATCTGATATACAGAGAATCCCAATAATGCTGAAAATAGTGTGTAATAACTATTGGTTCATCTAGGTACATGATGATCCCAGAGGGACGAAAGTTTAAAAGAAGGCACCTGGTTTTATATAGACCTAGGAGCATTACCAATAAATGTCTGAAGGGTCTGTGTATCACAATGCAGCTGGCACAAATAAGAAAGGAGTGTTTATTTTTACAGATATCCCTGCGATTCATGCCTTACAGTGCATTAATCATACATCCCAACTTTTGGGCAAGAGAAAGAGGGACACAAAGCCCCTACCCTTTTTTCTAAATCACGACAATTGTCCCACCCACAGGCATAGTATAATATCGAACTTGATGGTCCCCACAAGGTACAACACCCCTTAATTTGGCCCCCTATTCCCGTGGACCAATATAATATCCCCTAATGCAACTCTGCAACATGTAAAACATATAAAACCCCTTCTTTAATTTTATCCTGCCTTTACATTTGGTTTTCAGCTTTTATTTTTCTCCCCAAACTTAAACATAATACTATCTGTACTCAAACCCCCACCCCTCCTCATGTGGTGTGGTCCCTGTTCTCTATCCTCCTCCTCTAGTCTCCTGTCCTCCATCCTCCTCCTGTAGCCTCCTGTCCTCCATCCTCCTCCTGTCCTCCATTCTCCTCCTCTAGTCTCCTGTCCTCCATCCTCCTCCAGTATCATCCTGTCCTCCATCCTCCTCCTGTAGCCTCCTGTCCTCCATCCTCCTCTAGTCTCCTGTCCTCCATCCTCCTCCTGTAGCCTCCTGTCCTCCAGCCTCCATCTGTAGCCTCCTTTCCTCCATCCTCCTCCTCTAGTCTCCTGTCCTCCATCCTCCTCCAGCATCATCCTGTCCTCCATTCTCCTCCTCTAGTCTCCTGTCTTCCATTCTCCTCCTCTAGTCTCCTGTCTTCCATCCTCCTCCTGTAGCCTCCTGTCCTCCAGCCTCCTCCAGTATCATCGTGTCCTCCATCCTCCTCCAGTAACCTCCTGTCCTCCATCCTCCTCTAGTCTCCTGTCCTCCATCCTCCTCCTGTAGCCCCCTGTCCTCCAGCCTCCTCCTCTAGTCTCCTGTCCTCCATCCTCCTCCAGTATCACCCTGTCCTCCATTCTTCTTTTCTAGTCTCCTGTCTTCCATCCTCCTCCAGTATCATCCTGTCCTCCATTCTCCTCCTCTAGTCTCCTGTCTTCCATCCTCCTCCTCTAGTCTCCTGTCCTCCATCCTCCTCCATCCTCCTCCTGTAGCCCCTTATCCTCCATCCTCCTCCTGTAGCCCCCTGTCCCCCAGCCTCCTACGGTAGCCTCCTGTCCTCCAGCTGCCTCCTCTAGTCTCCTGTCCTCCATCCTCCTCCAGTAGCCTCCTGTCCTCCAGCCTCCTCCTCTAGTCTCCTGTCCTCCATCCTCCTCCTGTAGCTCCCTGTCCTCCATCCTCCTCCTGTAGCCCCCTGTCCTCCAGCCTCCTCCAGTAGCCTCCTGTCCTCCAGCTGCCTCCTCTAGTCTCCTGTCCTCCATCCTCCTCCTGTAGCCTCCTGTCCTCCAGCCTCCTCCTCTAGTCTCCTGTCCTCCATCCTCCTCCTGTAGCCTCCTGTCCTCCATCCTCCTCCTGTAGCCCCCTGTCCTCCATCCTCCTTCTGTAGCCCCCTGTCCTCCAGCCTCCTCCAGTCGCCTCCTGTCCTCCATTCTCTTTCTCTAGTCTCCTGTCCTCCATCCTCCTCCTGTAGCCCCATGTCATCCAGTCTCCTCCTCTATTCTCCTGTCCTCCATCCTCCTCCAGTATCATCCTGTCCTCCATTCTCCTCCTCTAGTCTCCTGTCTTCCATCCTCTTCCTGTGGCCTCCCATCCTCCTCCTGTAACCTCCTGTCCTCCAGCCTCCTCCTCTAGTCTCCTGTCCTCCATCCTCCTCCTGTAGCCTCCTGTCCTCCTCATCTAGTCTCCTGTCTTCCATCCTCCTCCAGTATCATCCTGTCCTCCATTCTCCTCCTCTAGTCTCCCGTCTTCCATCCTCCTCCTCTAGTCTCCTGTCCTCCATCCTCCTCCATTATCATCCTGTCCTCCATTCTCCTCCTCTAGTCTCCTGTCTTCCATCCTCCTCCTGTAGCCCCCTCTCCTCCAGCCTCCTCCTGTAGCCCCCTGTCCTCCATTCTCCTCCTTTAGTCTCCTGTCCTCCAGCCTCATCCTGTGGCCTCCTGTCTTCCAGCCTCCTCATCCTGTGGCCTCCTGTTTTCCAGCCTCCACATCCTGTAGCCTCCTGTCTTCCAGCCTCCTCATCCTGTGGCCTCCTGTCTTTCAGCCTCCTCATCCTGTGGCCTCCTGTCCTCCAGCCTCCTCCTCCTGTCCCCCAGCCTCCTCCTCCTCCAGCACCCTCCTTCTGCTCCCCAGCCTGCTCCAGCATCCTCCTGTCTTCCAGCCTCCTCCTCCTGTCCCCCAACCTCCTCCAGCATCATCCTGTTCTCCAGCCTCCTGTCCCCCAGCCGCCTCCTCCTGTCCCCCAGCCTCCTCCAGTCTCCTCCACCTGTCCCCAAGGATACCAAAATTATAGGTTTTATAATGTTTTTTATACTTTTACAAAAATTAAAACCTCCTCTTCATTTTGCCATCTTCTGATGCTAATAACTTTTTCATACTTCAGTGTATGGAGCTGTGTTTGGTGTAAGTTTTTGCGAGATCAGATGACATTTTCAATGTTACCATTTTTAGGACAGTATGGCCTTTTGAACACTTTTTATAATTTTTTTTTATATTTTGCAAAATGGCAAAAAAGTGTCATTTTTCACTTTGGGCGCTATTTTTTGGCTTTAAACTCTGGGAATAACGGTTATTATATTTTGATAGATTTCAGACACGGTGATACCTAACATGTTTATGATTTTTACTGTTTATTTCGTTTTATATCAGTTCTAGGGAAAAGGGGGATTTGAATTTTTAATATTTAATTTTTTTAACTACAGGCACCAATCAAGGGGTTAACTTCTGTGATTAGTATAAGCAACAAACACGGCTGTTAGTGATGGGTGATTGCAGCAAAGCCCATGTCTGTATGAAGAGACATTCATACACCCTCGGCCGGAGAAGCCACTTATCACCTTCCTCACGTGGCCATTTTTTCAGATCTATAAGTGTCACTATAAGTGGTTATAACTTTGGAGCTTCAACATAAAAAAGTGATTTTGAAATTGTTTTCTCTGGAAACTTTGTACTTCATGTTGATTGAAAAATTTTGCTGCTATGTTTTGCGGACATTTGGTGTATTGATGCGGCGATATCATATGTATGGGTTTTTTCATGATTTATTATGATGTGTTTTTGTACCTTATTTGGTATAGGGAATGTTTGTGTTTAGGGGACTTTCACTTAATAAAAACACTTTTTAATAAAAGTGGACCACGGCGTGTAATCGGAACGTGTGACCGCGGCCTGAGGGGTTAACACCTGCTATCGTAGGAATCTCTGATCGCGGGTGTTAGTGATCTGGCACCGGCTCCGTTCAGCAGCCGCTGACAAAAGCGGGATATAGTACTATGTCCTACTGCAGCAAGTCCTTGCCGCCCGTGTACTACATCCAATGTTGGAAAGGGTTTAACCCCTTCAGGACTCAGCCTATTTTGGCCTTTTTTTTATAGTGGTGAGTTAGTGAACACCTGTATAGTTAGCACCCTGACGGGTAGGATTTTTTGTTTATTTAATGCCTGAATGTAAAGGCTGTTTTATTTTGCTGCTGCAATAAACGCAGGCGAGACCTGTTTTGGACTAAACCTTGGTGTCACTGTCTTGAACTGCATCACAGCACCCCGCTACCACGGTCTCTACTGGGCCAAATCTTCCACATATGGTGCTTCGGATGCGGGCAGTTCAAAAGACACACACCTGAAAGGCTCGCTACATCCTGCAACGTTGCATGGCCTGGGTGAAAGCAGCAGGCAAATTGCAGGATAAAGCCAAGATGGAGGACTTTATTAAAGCCATGCTCCAGCAGCAGGAGGAGTGGTTCCGCCAGCAGCAGGAGGAGTCCCAGGCTAATCGACAGCTGCAGCAAGCCATGTTTCAGCAACAGGAGGAGAGGTCCCGCCAGCAGCAGGAAGAGTCCCGGGCTGATCGGCAGCTGCAGCAAGCCATGCTCCAGCAACAGCGGGAAGAGTCCCGAGCCATGTTCCAGCTGATGATGGAAAAGTTTTCTGGCAGCACCACAAGCGACGACTACTGAGGGGTCCCATACTGGTTTGCAAGGGTACCCGGTTGTCCAGCATTCCGCACGGGGTGCAGTACAAAAGGCTTTACAAAAAATGACGACGACCGACGACGTGGAGGCGTATCTCACTGTGTTCGAGCGAGTAGCTGAGCGAGAGGAGTTACCAGCTGAGCAGTGGGCAGATGTCCTGGCACCGTTCCTGACAGGCGAATCACAGAAGGCTTACTACGACCTGAGTGAAACGGAGGCCCGTGAGTACCCCCAGCTAAAGGCGGAGATTCTGGCTCGTCTTGGGGTTACCGTTCAAGTTCGTTCCAGCCGTGTCCACCAGTGGGCTTACTCAGAAAAACTTCCCCCACGCTCCCAAATGCATGACCTGATCCATCTTGTCCGGAAGTGGCTACAACCAGAGGACTGCACCCCAGCACAGATGGTAGAGAGAGTGGTTCTCGACAAATTCACCCGTTCTCTGCCCTCTCGGCTCCAGTGGTGGGTTGGACAGCCCGGTCCCACAAAAGCTGAGGAACTCGTGTCCCTAGTAGAGAGGTATCGGGCTACGGAGGACCTTCTACTTACCTCTCCCACACGAAGCAGTGCCAGTGACAGGGTCACCAAACCAGCTGGTAAGACTGCTACTGCGGAAAAGGGGAGACATGTCAGGATGAGAGGCGGTACATTGGGGGGCGTGGATACCCAGAAACCCAGTGAGGCTCGTGACAGAGGTCATGGCCGTATCCAGTGCTGGCGGTGCCATGAAATGGGCCATATTGCTGCCAACTGTCCACTGTCAGTGGAGCCAATGGACTGCAACCAGACCCGGCGAGTGTCACTATTTGCCCGGCCGGTTCTGGCTGCCGAGTCAGTCACGGATGCAGAACCCCAAGTGTGTATGGTCACAATCGGGGGTCACACAGTTAGACTCAGGGAGTCTGGTCACCCTTTGGTTGATCCTGGACTGTACAGCGGGCGGAAAGTGGGAGTGTTGTGTATACATGGGGACACTCGCGAATATCCCACTGCTGTCATCAACCTACATACCCCTTGTGGTACTATTACCCATGAAGTGGGGGTGGTGGGGACCCTGTTTCATGAGGCTATTATCGGCAGAGACTTACCGGTGTTTTGGGACCTCTGGAGACGAAGACCCACCTCAGGTGCTGTTGCAGATAATGGACGTCAGGTATGTCCGGCCTTGGCCCCTGAACCCTTTGAGGCCGATGTACCCACACCAGCAGTAGGGGTGACCCCATATGATGAATTCTCTCCCCTAGAGGTCCTAGCTGGTGAGGTCGAGGGCCACGAGGAGGTGGCCGACATGCCCGACCTTGAGGTTTCCCGTGAGAATTTTGGGGCTGCACAGCTACAGGACCCTACCTTGTTTAAAGCACGGGAGAATGTTAAGGTGATAAATGGGGTACTCCAAATACCAGGGGCTGACAAAATATACCCCCGAATGGTGATTGTTGGGGAGCTGTTGTACAGGGTCGACCAGATACGGGGTGAGGAGGTTGAGCAACTTGTAGTACCCCAATCTCACCGTAGGCTGGTGCTAGAGCTGGCACACAAACATGTGCTGGGAGGGCACTTAGGTGCTGAGAAGACCCGAGAGAGGATCCTGCAGAGATTTTTCTGGCCCGGGGTGTGGGAGGAGGTAAACCGGTATTGTATCTCCTGCCCTGAGTGTCAACTTACTGCCCCGGTGTCCCACTTCAGGAGTCCTTTGGTCTCGCTACCAATCATAGAGGTGCCATTTGAACGGATTGCAATGGATCTGGTTGGCCCCATAGTCAAATCCTCAAGGGGGCACCAATACATCCTGGTTATCCTGGACTACGCTACGAGGTATCCCAAGGCGATTCCATTAAGGAACACCTCCTCCAAAAATATTGCTAGGGAGCTGTTCCAGGTATTCTCACGCACAGGCCTCCCCATGGAAATCTTGACTGACCAGGGTACCCCATTCATGTCTAGGGTGATGAAGGAGATGTGTAAGTTACTGCAGGTAAAACAGCTCCGCACCTCTGTGTATCATCCTCAGACAGATGGCCTAGTCGAGAGGTTTAACAAGACCTTGAAGGGGATGCTAAAGAGGGTGGTCAGCAAGGATGGGAAGGACTGGGATTGTTTGTTGCCCTATTTGATGTTTGCCATATGTGAAGTTCCCCAGTCTTCCACGGGTTTCTCACCCTTTGAGTTTTTATATGGCCGTTCCCCACATGGGCTTTTGGATATAGCCAAGGAGACCTCGGAACAGGAGAGGACCCCCGACCGTAGTGTGATAGAACACGTCTCCCTTATGCAGGACCGCATAGCGACGGTAATGCCCCTTGTAAAGGAGCACATGACAAGGGCACAAGAGGCCCAGTCTAGGGTCTACAATAGGTCAGCCAGACTCAGGACCTTTAACCCAGGCAACTGAGTGCTAGTTCTGGTGCCCACCGTTGAGAGCAAGTTCTTGGCAAAATGGCAAGGTCCATATGAGGTCATGGAGAAAGTGGGGGAGGTAACCTACAAGGTATCTCAGCCGGGGAGGAGGAAACCCGAACAGATATACCACGTGAACCTCATAAAGCCGTGGAGGGAAAGAGAGTCCCTGATGGCTGTGGGAGTAGAAAAAGCGTCTGTCCCCAAGAAGGGGACACCGGAGGTAGGTGTACCCGATGCCAAGGTGCCTGAAGTACGGATCTCGGAGTCCCTCTCCAGGGCCCAGATTCAGGAAGCGAAGGAGTTTGTGCTCCGAAATGTGGATGTGTTCTCTAAGTTACCGGGAAGTACTTCAGTCATCAAGCATGACATCATAACCGAACCCCACATCCGGGTACACCAAAAACCCTACCGGGTCCCTGAAGCGCGCCGGCTTGCCATATCCGAAGAAGTCAGGCAGATGTTAGACCTGGGGGTTATCGAGGAGTCTAAAAGTGACTGGTCGAGTCCTATTGTGTTGATTCCCAAACCTGATGGTTCCCTACGGTTCTGCAATGACTTTAGGAAGTTGAACGAGGTGTCCAAATTTGATTCTTATCCCATGCCCAGGGTTGACGAGTTGATAGAACGACTTGGACAGGCTAGATTCTTCTCCACCCTTGACCTGACGAAAGAGTATTGGCAGGTACCCCTTACTGACAGGGCCAAGGAGAAGACCGCTTTTGTTACTCCTGATGGGCTTTTTCAGTACGTGGTACTCCCCTTTGGGCTACATGGGGCTCCCGCCACATTCCAGAGGTTAATGGATCTCGTCCTAAAATCTCACCGGAGATATGCCTCGGCCTACCTGGATGACATTATAGTTTATAGTAACGATTGGGAGAGTCACCTGGCCAAGGTGCAAGCAGTGGTAGACTCCCTGAGGGCAGCAGGGTTGACAGCGAACCCCCAAAAATGTGCACTGGGTCTGGAAGAGACACGTTACCTGGGGTACCGTATTGGGTGAGGTGTCATCAAACCCCAAGTAAATAAAGTGGAGGCGATCCAGCAGTGGCCACGACCTATGAGCAAGAAGCAAGTGAGGGCTTTCCTAGGCATAGTGGGCTATTATCGCCGATTTATCCCCGATTTTGCTTCCATAGCGGCGCCCCTGACTGACCTAACCAAGGGTAGCAGGGCGGTGATGGTAAAGTGGAGTGAAGAGGCTGAGGGAGCGTTTCAGCGACTTAAGACGGTTTTGTGCGAGGGACCGGTACTGATCACCCCTGACTTCACCAAGACCTTTATTGTGCAGACTGACGCTTCGGACGTGGGCTTAGGGGCTGTCCTGTCCCAAGTAGTGGAGGGTGAGGAACATCCCGTGACATTCCTGAGCCGCAAGCTCACACCCCCTGAGAAGAACTATAGCATAGTTGAGAGGGAGTGCTTGGCGATAAAATGGGCTCTGGAATCCCTGAGGTATTACTTGATAGTGCGACAGTTTACACTAGTGACCGATCACTCTCCCCTCACCTGGATGAGTAAGGCCAAAGAGAGGAACGCCAGGGTCACAAGGTGGTTCCTAATGTTGCAGAATTTCAAATTCACGGTAGAACATCGAGCAGGAAAGCTGCATGGGAATGCCGATGCCCTGTCTCGTACCCACTGTCTGATGGCCAAAAGTGTTCGCCCCCACAGGGTCAAACAGAGGGGGAGGGTATGTGAGACACTGAAGGGGTTAACTGTGGATGGGCGGTATGTTTCCCCTAGGTTTTGCTATTATGCAAGGCCTTAGTGCTGAGGTTGGGTGTCCAGCACCTTGAACACAGGTGATGGGAGCAGCCCAATCAGTCTTTTTTTTAAAACCGCTCAGCAGAGCTGGAAGTGTGGTCTCTCTCTGGAAGGAGGCTGGAGAGCACACAGCCCTGACCTCTGTGCCTGGAGCAGCCAAGTGATTTTGTATAGTGGTGAGTTAGTGAACACCTGTATAGTTAGCACCCTGACGGGTAGGATTTTTTGTTTATTTAATGCCTGAATGTAAAGGCTGTTTTATTTTGCTGCTGCAATAAACGCAGGCGAGACCTGTTTTGGACTAAACCTTGGTGTCACTGTCTTGAACTGCATCACAGCACCCCGCTACCACGGTCTCTACTGGGCCAAATCTTCCACAACGTCTGTAGCTGCTGGAGGGGGGAGCACATCATACAAGGTGCTATCCTCTGTGTCCTGCCCCCCTCCCCCCTGCACAGCTTCAGGAGAAGGAGCAGAGGGTCTCCGGGTCACACAGCAGCCGCTCTTCAGGTGACTCTCCTGATGATTCCTCCTCACACATCACGGCAGCTCACACAGGGGGGAGGAGGAGGGGCTCTGCTGTTCTGTGCTGTGCAGAGCTGGGACCTCAAGCTCAGACTTCACAGCAGCCGCTCTCCAGGTGACCCCCCCCTGATGATTCCTCCTCACACGGGACAGCTCACACAGGGCGAGGGGCGGCCCGGCGGAGGAGGAGGGGCCGTGCTGTGCTGGGAGCTCGCGTTGTCTCCTCTGCCTCTGCAGTCTGTGTCCCGGGACCAGGAGACGGGGCAAAGTCTCTTGGTCCGGGAAAATGCGTAACAACCTCTTAACCTCCCGGGGCGGCGGGACACGGCTAAAAAATCGTGAAAGTCCCGCCGAAACCGGGACAGCAGCGGTCGGGTCCCGCTGCATGGAGAGGGCTCACGGGCTGAGCCCTCTCCATAGCCAGTAAGTCTTTGCTGCATATTCCAGCTATTCCAGAACTCAGTTCTGTTATTGCTGTACCACTGTCTAAAATCTTCAGGGATTCCGTAATGTCTGGTGTGGTGCCAAGTGACTGGCGCAAGGCAAATGTGGTGCCAATATATAAAAAGGGCTCTAGAACTTCTCCAGGCAATTACAGGCCTGTAAGCTTAACTTCCATTGTGGGGAAAGTGTTGGAAGGGTTAGTAAAAGACTACATACTGGAGTATGTGACATCAAATAGAATAATAAGTGATAGCCAGCATGGGTTTACTAAGAATAGAAGTTGTCAAACTAACCTTATCTGCTTCTATGAAGAGGTGAGCAGGTGCCTGGATGAAGGAGCAGCTGTGGATATTTTGTTCTTGGACTTTGCAAAGGCATTTGACACTGTCCCTCATAGACGCCTGATGGGTAAAATTAGGGCTATTGGTTTGGCAGAAATCATTTGCAATTGGATTGAAAACTGGCTGAAGGATCGTATACAGAGAGTTGTGGTCAATGATTCCTACTCGGAATGGTCACCAGTTATGAGTGGTGTACCTCAGGGTTCTGTGCTTGGCCCCCTACTATTTAATATATTTATTAATGATATAGAGGTAGGAATTAATAGCACTGTGTCTATTTTTGCAGATGACACCAAACTGTGTAGTGTAATACAGTCTATGGAGGATGTTCATAGGCTGCAGGGTGACTTGGACAAACTGAATGTTTGGTCATCCACTTGGCAAATGAGGTTTAATGTGGATAAATGTAATGTTATGCACCTGGGGGCCAATAATCCAAAGGCAAAATATGTCCTTGGGGGAGTAAATCTGGGAGAGTCCCTTGTTGAGAAGGACCTGGGGGTACTAGTAGATCATAAATTGAATAACAGCATGCAATGTCAATCAGCTGCCTCTAAAGCTAGTAGGATCATGTCATGTATCAAAAGTGGAATGGACTCTCGTGATAGGGATGTAATATTACCACTATACAAGGCACTGGGTTGGCCACACCTGGAATATGCTGTCCAGTTCTGGGCTCCGGTCCATAAAAAGGATGCCCTGGAGCTGGAGAGGGTTCAACGTAGAGCCACAAAAATGATAAGGGGTATGGAGGGTCTTAGTTATGAGGAAAGATTAAAACAACTAGATTTATTTAGTCTGGAAAAGAGACGACTACGAGGGGACATGATTAATTTATATAAATATATGAATGGTCCATACAAAAAATATGGTGGTAAGTTGCTCCAGATTAAATCAAATCAAAAGACGAGGGGGCACTGTCTCCGTTTGGAGAAACCAAGGTTTAATCACCAGAGGCGACAGGGCTTTTTTACTATGAGAACTGTCAATCTGTGGAATAGCCTGCCTCAGGCGCTGGTCACAGCAGAGACAGCGGAGAGGTTCAAGAAGGGTCTAGATGCCTTTTTACACCTAAATAACATTGATTGTTATGCTATATAGGATTATTTCCCCTAAATCCCTTCCTCATCCAATCCTTACCCTTCCTTGGTTGAACTTGATGGACAAGTGTCTTTTTTCAACCGTATAAACGATGAAACTATGAAACTATGAGACTTACCGGTAACACCCACGATCGGTGCTAGCACCAAAGCTGCCGGCAGCCTCAAAAAGATAGTGGCGCTAGGATCGTCCGAGGCTATTTCGTTTTAACCCCTTCATACTGATAGCTGATAGCACATTGTAATGAATGAGGAGGAAAATCCCCATATACTGTCATACTGTAGGATCGATCAGAAAACCTAGGGTTAAAGTACCCTAGGGAGTCTGAAAAATAGTAAATATAAAAATAAAAAAAGTTAAAAAAAAAAATTATAATGAAAAAAACCCCCTTTCCCTAGAACTGACATAAATATAAATAAACAGTAAAAATCATAGACACATTAGGTATCGCCGCTTCCGAAAATGCCCGATCTATCAAAATGTATTAATGGTTTTTCAATGCGTTTAACCTGTAACAGAAAATAGCGCCCAAAGTCGAAAATGGCACTTTTTTGCCATTTTGAAAAATATAAAAAAAATCTATAGAAAGTGATCAAAAGGTCGTACTGTCCTAAAAATGATATAATTGGAAATAATATCAAATGTCGCAAAAAATTACACCACCCATAGCTCCGTACAACAAAGTATAAAATTTATTAGCACCAGAAGATACCAAAATCCCCCAAAAAATTTGTACAAGAGGTTTTAATTTTTGTAAATGTATGAAAACATTCTAAAACCTATGCAAATTTGCTATCCCCGTAATCGTACCAACCCAAAGAATAAAGTAGACATGTCATTTGGGGTGCTCAGTGAAAGACGTAATATCCAAGCCCACAAGAAAACGGTGCAAATGCGTTTTTTCACCATTTTCACTGCATTTGGAATTTTTTCCCGCATCCCAGTACATGGTATGGAATATTCAATACCATCACTATGAAGTGCAATTTGTTACGCAGAAAACAAGCCGTCACACAGCTCTTGACATGTAAAAATAACCTTAACCGGTTAAATAGGGATTTTTCCCCTTTCTTCTTTATACATCCCAGACTACCACAACAACATATCCCTAAGCCCTTCCCTTCATTTCTGCTGCCATCAACACAAATTCATCTACCAGAACAGATCCCTGATCATAACCCCTAAATAAATATTGTCTCACAAACACACCCCATAAATAAATACAGACAAACAAGACTACTACAAACAGACTTAATTAACCCCTTAAGGACGCAGCCATTTTACAGCTTAAGGCTCAGCCCCATTTTTTGGATTCTGACCTGCTTCGCTTTATATGGTTATAACTTTTGAACACTGTTACTTATCAAAGCGATTCTGAGATTGTTTTTTCCCCACATGTTGTACTTCATTTTAGTGGTAAATGTTGGCTGATAAGTTTTGCGTTTATTTTCCAAAAAAAGAAAAAATGATGAATTTTTTGAAAAATCTCACTTTTTTGAAATTCAAAATCATTACATTTTCAGGTAGATAGATTTACCACCTAAATAAGTTGCTGCATAACATTTCCCATGTGTTTTCTTTACTTTTTCATAATTTTTGAAATGTCTAGATAATATATTTTGATGTCGCTCGGCTTACAAATCGAATAGCGATTTTCCGTATTTTCAGAATTAACTCTTTTGCGGATAAATACAGTTTTGAATGAAATGTTACATATTTAGTATCAAAACACCCGTATATAATCAACCCATTTTCAAATCTGCACCCCTCAAACTATCAGAAACAGCTTTTAGGAAGATTGTTAACCCCTTGAGATCTTCATAGTAAATGAATCAAAATGGAGGTGAAATTTAGATTGGTCAAATTGTTCCGGTGATATGCTCATTTAGCCCTAAAATTTACACATTTCCAAAAGATAAAAATAGAAAACCCACCATACAATTTGTTCTGCGATTTCTCCCGAGTGCAGAGACCCCCCACATGTGGACGTTACTTGTTTTATGGGTGCATAGCGAGGCGCAGAATGGAAGCAGGGACCTGCAGCTGCCAGGATTTTAGTTTCCTCTTTGGTCCCTTTTGTAGGCTATAAATTTTCGCTTTTTCGTTATTGGGGCCATGTTCTTGGATTTTTTTTTTTGCTGGATTAGATGCTTTTTCCAGTGTTGCCATTTTGGGGTTGGTATCACCTATTGTTGAAAATTTTGGAACTCGTTTTTGAGGGTATGAGTAGAAAAGCATCAATTCTGTACCGGATTTTTGACTTTTTTTTTTTTCTTGTTCACCGTTTAGCCTAATAATCATGTTAGCTTTATTCTATGGGACGATACGATTACGGAGATACCAGACTTGAATATATTTTCTTACATTTTACTAAATTTGTCAAATAAAACCGTAATGTGGGAAAAAAATCTATCATTTTTGCATTGCCGTCTTCCAAGTGGCATAACATTTTTACTTTTTTGACTTGGGAGCTGGTTGATGGCTTGTTTTTTGCGGGACATGCTGTACTTTGCAGCAGTATCATTATGGAGTACATATGTTTTTTTGATCACTTTTGATGGCATTTTTTGTAAGATTGAATAGGTAAAAATGTTAATTTTTGGTGGGTTTTCAATAGTTTTTTTTAACGGCGTTCATCGTACGGGTTCAATAATGATTTACTTGTATTCTAGGGGTTGGTACGGACGCGGTGATACTATATATGTGGGGTTTTTGTTATGATTTAGACTTTTTTGGGGTTATATGTCTCTTTATATGTTATGGGGCTAATGGGCATTTTTATTGATTTATTACTTTATTTTTTTATTGAATAACATTTTTTTTTACTTTTTCACTTTTTCCATCATGGGAAATGACCAAGCAATCATCTGATTGCTTGTTCATGATAATACTCTGCAATAATCATGTATTGCAGGGTATTATCAGTGTTAGCCTATACACTTGCATAGGCTGGCACTATGCCAGTAAGATGACGTCACAGACGCCATCTTACTGGCAGTGCCTGCAGGCAGTGCTGGGGACCAGATCGGACCCCAGCACTTCCATAGCAGCGATCGGTGCCCCCCGAAAACGGTTCAGGGGGGGTCGATCATGGGGGAAAGACCCCCCAGAGACATGATAGATGCCGCGGTCGTGCTGACCGCGGCATTTAACGGGTTACACACGTGTTACACTGGGGTGCCGGCTATTAGTTACAGCCGGCACCCCGTGTTTCCCGATGCCGGTTCGGGTCTCTGATCCAGAGCCGGCATAAGCGCCGTGGCGGATATATCCGCCACTGAGCGCTAAGTCACTGCGCTCCGTGGCGGATATATCCGCCACGGAGCGTGAAGGGGTTAATAATTTTATCACATTCTTGTCCTCTGTTACCACAGACTTCTGGCCAAAAATATGCTTGAACCCTTAAACTAACCCTCTAAACCCAAAATGCTTATACACTACCCATATTCTTCTCATATGCCTTGTTGAAACCCCCTCTGGCTTAAGGATAACCTGTTACCACATTTTGCCCCAAATACAGCTAGTGGAGGGTTCCGCTTGGAGTCCTATTAACTATCTCACACCCTTCTTTTAGCTAAAAATACTTTCCCTCAGATCCTCATAAAATCAACTGTATAACCTTGCCTTGCATATAGCCAAATCTAAAGCGAATCAGTAGGGGCGTGGCCTGCAGGGTTGAATCCAGCAGCTTCTCCCCATGCTTTCTCAGCATCAGTAAGCAATGTCATGTGACCAGGGTGACATTATCTAAGGTCCTTTAGCCTCCTAACATTAACAAACTGTACCCCATGCATATATCTGATCACATGAAATCACAGCATACCTCTGTGGACTTCTACTTCTTTCCATGGCTCCATGGAGGCATGCTGTGATTTCTTGTCATTAGATATATGCATGGGGTACAGTTGTTGAAACAGGTTTTTGCTGAAGGGATATCTTTTCACCAGTAGAAATCTATTTCATCAGATGTAGGAAAATTTGCACAACTGTTTCTTATTAAAGGCTCATCAGTTATTGTATAAGAAAATAAATGAGCAGTCAGCAGTTCACCTAAACAGCATTTGCAGTGATCCAAATCATTTTCCAAGGGAAGAATCATTCCAGTATTTGCTGATTTCTTGCAGAGTTTGTCCATTCACTGCCAGCAGTACAAATGAAAAGTAAAAAAAGGGCCAGGTCAAGGCAACTGACACATGAGTGGCCAACTTTGTAGTAAAATTACATGCCATTTTGTTGCAAAAAGAATTCAATGACTGTATTTAAAAAAAAAAAATTTGAGAAATAAATGTAGAAGCTGACACCATTCAGATAAACTGAACTTATTTCCAGTTGCATATCATAATGGTGGATGCCATGAGAAGGAAAACACTCTTCCATTTAATAACATGAGACATAACTTTATTTTTCAGCTGATTTATGAAAAGAAAAAACACAAAGCAGAATAATAGCGCCAGTGAGTGTCACTCACTGAAAACAGCTTATAGAAATATTATTTAAAAGATAGGTGTTACCCAAAGCAGATCGCCCCTTAGCTTCCCACCAGTCTAATAGATAGATATTAGCAAAAAATAAAAATTTGGTGAAATGACAATGTGAAAGGATAGCCACATAGACATACCACAGGCAACAACTGAGTGGCGGTCCCCTGGATAAGTACAAAGATAGACAAAGCAGAATGATAGCGCCAGTGAGTGTCACTCACTGAAAACAGCTTATAGAAATATTATTGGTGTTAGGTGTTACCCAAAGCAGATCGCCCCTTAGCTTCGCACCAGTCTAATAGATAGATATTGGCAAAAAATAAAAATTTGGTGTAATGACAATGTGAAAGGATAGCCACATAGGCATAGACATACCACAGGCAACAACTGGGTGGCGGTCACCTGGATACGTACAAAGATAGACAAAGAAACACAAGGACAGACAAGACAAAGCTTGACAAAACGAAGATGGCGGGAAGGTACAAAATCATAAGGCAGAAGTCAATGCACAAGGTCGAATCACATCAAAATCACAGGAAAGTGCAGAATTATTCACATCATAGAGTTCGGACATAAGGTATTTTCCAATGGTTTAATTAAGGATAAAATAATATAATTTATAAAATGTATTAACTCTTTCTTGAGGGGAATAGTATAAAGAGCTATTCTTCCACTTGTTTCCACAGTTTACCGTGCAGCATAAAATCCATGCTAAAATGATTCTGTAAGTTATTGCAATTAACCCCTTTAGGACGCAGCTGGTCGCTTTATATGGTTATAACTTTTGAACACTTTAACTTACCAAAGTGATTTTTCATCAGAAGTTGTATGTCATGTTAGTGGTAATTTTTGGCTGATAGGTTTTGTGTTTTCGAAATTCTAAATTATCTTGTTTTCAGACAGTTTTACCACCCAAATTAGTTACTAAATAATATTTTTACCGTTAATGTTACCATGTGAGGACTTAATTTTTTAGGGATTCGATGCATTTTTCAGTGATACTATTTTGGGGTGTCTATGCCCTATTGATGAAAATTTATTAACTTTTTTGTGAGGGGGGGTTGTAGAAAAAACTAATTCTTTAATTGTTTTTTTTACTTTTTTGGGGTGTTTACCATATACCCTGAGTAACATGTTCATCATCATTCTACAGATCACTACAATGCCAAATTTCTATATTTTCTGCTTACGTTTTACAAATGTGAATAGATCCTAATGTAGGGAAAACAATCTATAAACGGCAAATAAGCCCTAAACCAGCTCTGTAAATCAAAAAATATTAAAGTTATACCCTGTTTCCCCGAAAATAAGACAGTGTCTTATATTAATTTTTGCTCCTAAAAGGGCACTAGGTCTTATTTTCAAGGGATGTCTTATTTTTCCATGAACAAGAATTTACATTTATCGTTGAACAGAAAATCAACTTCTCTAACACCCTTCTGACTCTGAAACTTCTGAATTTCAGGCTGTATTTCTTGTGACTCCATTTCTATTGGAATCATTGGCCCCAGTCTCTCATGTTTAGTAAAAGCACTTTCCATAAATGACTCCATCTTATCCTGGTAGCTGCTGGGATCACATTTGCAGCACAACAGTCATTGATTTAATTCCATGAATTCTTCCCCATGATACAACCTTCAGCAAAATCTAAAATAATTCCTAATACTAATGTATGATGTGGGGGGAGCTGCTGCAATGACTGCCGCTAGGTCTTATTTTCAGGGGAGGCCTTATATTTCTAAACCTGAACAAAATTGTACTAGGTCTTATTTTCGGGGGAAACAGGGTATCTCTGAAAAGATGGCGATACAAAAACAAATGAGATTTTCTTTATATTAGTTTTTTTCCAGTAAAGTTGTAAAAATACATTAAAGAAATCTATATAAATGAGGCATCTCCGTAATCATAGTGATCTATAGAATCTATCTTTAATCTATATGATCTATAGAATAAAGTAAAAATACAAAAAGAAAGGAAACCAAAATTGATGATTTTCTTTTCCTCCATACATTCAAGAAATAATAAAATCTCATTAATAAGCTACAGGCCCACTAAAATGAAGTATTTGTAAAGTGCATCTAAGTCGCAAAAAATAAACCCTTATATGTCCATATTTCCCAAAAAATACCTGCCCATACAGCAGGTTACCACCACATATGGGGTATATATATATATAGTCTGGAGAGATTGAGTATCACACTTTGTGGCGCATTTTGGTATTTTATCCAAAATGAGAATTTGTACATTTTATGAAATACACATTAATTTAGCCAAAAAAATGTAAATTTCAAAATTGCATCAAATTTTATTTTAACCCCTGTAAAACAATTAGGGTTAACAAACTTCACAAAAGTTGTTTTACATAGGTTAAGGGGTGGGGTTTCTATAAGTGGGTAATTTATGAGTTATTACTATTATTTAGGCTTCTCAAAGTGACTTGAAACCTGAGCAGGTCCCTCAATAGCAGGATTTTGCGTTTTTTATGAAAATGTTGGCACAAAAACACTCCACTACTGTAATGCACCGACCCAGCACAGACTTCTGGTTGGATACTACAGCAGAGGTTTAGTGCACAGTGGACCAATTCTATGCAGAGAAGAACACAGTTTGAAAAGACTCCCCCAGTGCTCCAAATCCAGCTACAATTCTGGAATATACATTTTCACAGTCCTTACATAGATCGCCAGGCCTGCTGCCTAACAATGTCTGCAGCTTTGATGGTGAAAACTCCTGCTAGGCTCCTTAAACTATTCCTGACATGCCTGCCATAACCAGTGGCACCCTCTTTTTTCTCACTCATTTTATTGTTAATAAACTTTGCTGTTCTATAGTTTTATATTGGTTTTAGGGGCATTACATTATATGTCAGACTTGAAAGAGTTTAAAGGGGATGATAGTTCTCACTAGGGCTCACATAGTAGGGGGCATCAATGACCAAAGCCGCTAAGTTGGTGGTCTAATGTTTGATTCATAACATCTCATGATGTCAAAATAAAGCAAAATATTTGCAGACAAAAGTAACTGTGGTGGAAAGTCAATGCTAAGCAGATATGTAATCAGATTCCACCCTAAATGATCATCTAAAGGATCCATAGGTCCCAGGGGAATGACTTAATATTTATGACCCATTCCAAGGATAGGTCAGGCAAACTGACTTATTGTACACAATGGGGGTTACACTAAGGTTTTTTGGGACTTTTTACTTCTAAAAACTCTAATAGGAGTATACTTCTTCATTAATTTGGCATAAACATAAAACTTCTGCTAATGCAATGCAGTGCGACACCGTGCAAAGCCAGAGTCATGATTTAGGACTTTTGCAAAAAGTCCCAAAAAAGTCTCATAGTTAATCCTGTGACTGGTGTTTGTGCTGGACTTGTTATGCATTTTGATACCTTTTGAAAAGAAAATTCCAGTCAGAAAGTAGACCATGAGAACATTTATTAAAGGGCCAAAGCCACTTTAAAGGGCATATACCACCAGAATCAAGGATTGTAAACTAAGCACACTGACATACTGGTTTGTGCCCCCTCTGGCACGATCTGCTCTTCTCTTAGCTTCTTATGTTCTGTTTTTTTTTTTTTTAAAAAGGCTTTTAAAGTTATGCAAATGAGCCTGAGGGGAACCGGGCTCCATAGCCTGGAACCCCTTAGGATCATTAGCATCATTTTTAAAGCTTTTTTTCTTATAAACAAGGGCATAGGAAGCTTTGAAAAGAGGAAATCCTGCCAGAGGGGGCGTATACCAGTATGTCAGTGTGCTTGGTTTACAATCCTTCATCCTGGTGGTAGCTTTCCTTTAATGAATGTGAAGGGCAGTGGAACTCCAAAAATAGACATAAAACTGTCCCAATGAGCCTGCCTAATGTTCAATAACCCAATGATGTTATCACCCGGTGAGAATATGAGTGCAAGTTATGTGTGCATTTACTCTTCAAAAATATTCCAGACCCTCTGCTGTTTTTGAGATACATTGGGCACATTTACTAAGGGTCCTCAGCCACGAATCCGTCGGGTTTTTCCCGAATATTTCCTCTTTACGCTGTATTTCACGCAATCGATTTTTGGCGCAATCGCGCCGACTTTCGCGCGACAGAAATCGGGGGCGTGGCCACCGGACAACCCGAAGGATTCGGAAAAACCGCAGAATTTAAAAAGCCATTTGTGTCGCAAGATCAAGCACTCACATACACCAGAAAAAAGCAGGTGAACTCCAGCGGACCTCGGCGCAGCAGCGACACCTGGTGAATATCGGCGCACGGACCTTAGTGAATCCCGGCAGAACCCGAATCAGCGTCGGAGAACCCGCCGCTGGATCGCGACTGGACCGGGTAAGTAAATGTGCCCCATTGTGATGTCAGCCCAAGACCATTCAGAGGTCTCCCTGTGGCTCAGCCTGACCCTGAAAACATATTTTTGTAACCTCCTGCTGAGGCAGTGAATTATATCACTTTGATTGTAGCTTTTCCTTAACAGATGGTTATTTCAGACAAAGAGTCTCATAAGGTCCAGGTCAATGCAGCAGAGAAATAGTTAACTCCCTTAGGTCATCTGCACTGAATACCTGTAATCTACCTGTCAATGATCCATCTATGAGAGGGCAGGAAGGGTCAGAGGATTCTTAGCACAGAGATCCTTTAAGACTGGAGCATTCAGCACAATCTGTGAAATCTTTGGCTTGAGCTGAGCCAGGAAAAGCTGCCTTGAAGGCATTGGTGACACGAGAGGTTCCTTGGCTGAGTCTGACGTATCTCCTTCCTCTTGTGTTCTGTATAAGAATCTGAGCTTGTAGAAAACATCCCAGCACCAGACAGCAGAGGACAGGCAGGATCTCCTCCTCACTGGCCATGTAGAGCTCCTCTATCACTGTCTGTGTATAGTGTGAGCAGTCAATCCCAGGGGGTGGCAGCTGGAGAGACAAAACTTTGTCCAGAGCTCAAGGGGAAAAGTTATTGAAGCTGCAGCCTGTGTGATCTTCTATTGTGCTCAGCTCCATACAGAGAACCATACAGCACCTGCAGGCAGAGGCACAAACAAGCCTGGATCATGAGCTCTGTGAACAGCTCCAGTGCATAGGATCTGCTACTGCTGGACTCAAGGACTGCTCACCAGGGATTATTGCCTATAGATGGACCCTTCCCCTCTTACCCCTGTAAGATCATTACCCGTCATCATGCTCATCAAGCTCTTTGTGGCTCTAGCTGTTATTTTGTTGCAAGGATTCCAGTGCAATGCAGGTAAGAAGAGGCAGGAAGCATCAGCTCCAGTGCATGTGGCTCTGTAATGTGTGGATTGGCTATAAAGTGTTTTACTGCAAGTCTCAGGTGTGTGATTGGCCACACTATCTGGAAATGGATCACAGCTTTCCCAGGGATTACTTAGCTTTAGAATTATGAAGTTATGGATTTTAATGAGTTTGTCTTTGTTTATATTGTTATTTTGATGTTGGAAACAGATGTTGTCCCTGTATCAGCGATGTAGCCTGTTCTTTATGAGAAGAAATTCCTTGGACATTTGTTCTGTAATGTCCAGATATATAACCTGCATTAGAATTACATAGAGGATTACATAGTTGCCCTTCTGTAGGTGTTGATTATAACTTTCTTTTTACCTATGCAAACAAACAATATATATAATCATCCAATATTGCTGTGTAAAAGTGCCATGTGCTAGCAATAATGAGCAATTGATCAGTCTTTTATACAGTAACTCATTTCTCCAGTACAAAGATTGGCTTGAGCCCTCCAGATGCCCTCAAGCACCTAAAGATCACTTACTAGCAGGAGCAGATTTGGAGCCCCACAGCAAAGTTTTGCTGAAAGTCCCACTATGGCACAGCTCTGTTCTGAATATGATATCCAGGACCCTGGTCAATTTCTTGGGTCTTACAATGGGTAAATCCCCCTGCTCATCATTATGGAAGAAACCCATTCTAGGTGAATGTATAGACCTGCTATAAGTGGATGTTGGGCTTTGTATGTAGAAGATGAGATAGACATGTTTTAGGTCTGTTGTAGAAATAAGGTCAATGTCAGTTGATTTACTATCAATATGCATGACAAGTCAGATTGGATCACATTCACTGACCTGAATACAGCCTTATTGTAAAAATTACACGCTATTGTAATACAAGCACAGCTAAACTTAGTACAACTGTGATTCTGTTCTAACTTAAGTGCTGTCTGGATACTTTCCCAATAGTAAAAGCCAAAGAGCTTGCCAGTGCTACGTCATCCTATGTGTTTTCTTTATGAAGAATGCTATTTCAGAAATGTAGTAATAGAATTGCTTGGCTTGGACTATATTTTTCTTTTGTTATTTTCAGATATGTTTTCAATTAATGTTAAAAAGTCCCACAATAAAGATCACTACAGTTTGTAAAATCTACCAGCAGATGGCACTTCCCATCCCACATGTTGCAAATTGTGATTGTTCAAGAGTCAAGTTGAATGTTAATGTCTTTTCAGAACACAAGTGAAACAGTTGAAAACTTTAGCTTTTGTTTTGTGGGACATTAATACATGTAATGTTACTAATATTGGATAAAAGATCATTTTCATTGATCTCCATGATTTAGAATGACATGTACATGTTAATGTTAAGATCATTTTTTATCAAATCCTTTATTTTCTCAGCAATAACCATAAGAGCAACACAATACTGTATCAGAACTTGATGTAATGGTTAAAATAAAATATGAAAATCTAATTAAATTAATTAGATGATCACAGTGTTAGATCAGAATCTGCAAAGTGCATTGTGAAACTTTTTTTTTCAGATTTTGGGGGGTTCACAAAGACCAATAACATCAAACTAAGTTTTACTTATTTCTGAAAATACCGGAAGGTAGAATGAATCCATAAGATCCTTATATTATGGATTCAGATTTACAACCTTCTAGTTTTATGTCTGTGTTCCATTAATGCAGTTTACTGCTCACAAAACCCTAATGATGTCTACCTCATCTGACCCTAAAACAACCGATGTAAATCACCTGTTATTGCCAACTAAAAGGTCCAACCTCAGCTTACCCTCATGTTGTCTGTTTGGATCAGGGGGACCTCTAAAAGCTCACAAGTTTCAGAATTAACTATGTTTATTTTTATATATTCGATTACTTTATTATGTTTTTAATGTTTTGTTACAAAAGACAAAGGGGGGCATTTATTATTGACTTCCCGACAGGTTTTTTTTTTTTTTTTTCCATATTGCGCCCAATGCACTTTATTTAAGAAGTGTTGGCACCACAATATTTGTCCTTTTCTGACACTCACTCCCTTTTTATTTTGGGCTCAGCTTTGAAATCCTGACACTTTTCCTGCACTTCTAGTTTCCCAACACTTCTTTTAGCACAATATTTGCCGCACACTTAGAGCTGCAAAAATCTGGTATACAGAGTTCTATTTCATGAATGTAGGAACAGTTCTAAACCTTTTTGGTCCTGTGTCAATTCATTAACCCCTTGCGCCACAATCTAACATCCCAGTGTAAATAATAGCACAATTTGTGCACCAAAAACACAGATCTTGCGCTACATATCCCCCAAAGTACTGAAGTTACACTAATAATTCTTATATAATATGTGCATTTCCAGTAGAACCATGACTTTGTAGACCATCATTATGGCCTGTTTAATAGGTTATTTGTGAATCAACACAAAAGAAATAGACCTGAGTGTCAAGCAACTTGTTTCTACCAAGTTGTGATGCTCTATGCTCTGTTATATTTTGGACATTAGTATTGTGATTTGCTATACCCAATATTTTGTGACAAATGAGATTGTTTTACTAGAACTTTTAGGGTAGCTTCACATGTTGCGTATTACATGTAGATATACTGCAGCGTAGAAGAGCAACAGTGTAGTGTATGGGATTTATGACAATCCCCCACACACATTGAGGAAGAAATGTTATCTGCAGCATATAAGTGACCTATCGCTTAATGGTATGGAAATCAACTTTTGCAATTCTAAGCTTGAGCTCCATCCCCAACGTTAAAAAATTGTGCCATTATAGGAATCAGAAACCTGCTTTTTCCCTTATAATTTTAAATGGAAATTTTAAGTTGCACCCCAGTTCTTCTGATACTGATCCAACAAACAAGGGAGTAAAGTAAAATAATGTAAGCAATGTGAAATATGCATTGCCCTACACAGAATCATACATCCCAGAAGATTTACTTGAACTGACTAGAAAGCATTTAAGTTGCAGAAGTCTTTAGAAATCCATCTCCAGCAGGGTTGACCAATTCTCACCCCTCAGAAGATTTCCTGCCAGATTTCACCACCTAATTCCCTGGTAGGCATATCACAGGGGTGTGAAAAACACTTGTCTGAGAATATATCAAGACCCGATGACATTCATTCTCATTAAAGGTGAATGTTTTCAGAGCTGCATGCAGAATAACTAATGTCTAGAACTGTAGCTCTGAAAGGTTTGATGTATCACGTAGAATTTTCATGTAGAGGTACAAGCATGAAGGTTTAAGGTCAAGCCTGAGAGCAAGGAGAGTACAGACTTATAAATCAATTTGGAATAGACCAGACGATAGTGACTAGGTGGGCTAAACTTTTATCTCCTGTCAGGTCTTATTCTTATTTATTGACTAAAGACATAAGTGGGTAATGCGTTAAAGAGCCTGGTTACACCATAAACCTTCTGAAGAGCAGGTCAAGTATGCTTTATGGCCGATCTCTGGAAATAGCTGATTATTTCTGTGGCGTAGACTTAACTTTGACAGCAGAAGTTTATTACCATTGTATATTGTGTTTGCTAACAGATGTAGTAGAGATGAAGTTGTTAATTAGCTCTTTGGATTTCTGTGCTTGTAAATGGTGATAAAACAGTAGTACACTATTGCTACTACTGTGATATGATGAGATGTGCTGGATGACAAACCTATAACTTATTGTATAGTTAGATATAGTTATAAAATGTTACACAAATGATTTCTTGTGAGGTCAATGATTAAATAAAAGTTTCCATATAAGTTACCAAGGGCAGATGCACAGGCTGCAATGAATAAATATTAAAGTGCCATCCTTGTGGAGTCAGATTAGAGTAGTGCATGCTGCATCTTACTATGAAAGGATCTGATTATTGGATTGTGAAAAACATCTGACATATGCATAGCACAAAAGACTGTCATTGGGTCAGAGTTTAGCCTGGGTGCTGTCTGAAGTAGACTCTGATAGCACCGGTGCCAGAGGTGGCACAAAGTGTGGGCACTGAGGCCATCACACTCCAGCATAGAGTTCACCAGACTGGACTCAAGCCATTCCCCAACAGTGCAAGGAAGCCCAGGATGTGCCGCATTCAACACTATTTTACAAAAACATATTCTGAGCTTTCATTGCCAACAGGAGGATTGAGAAGGTATGGAGAAAGCTAAACTTTTATTGGAGTTCCTGCTTTGGGCCCTGCAATGCGTCCTGTTCAGGGGACCCTGGAAGGAAGCTACAACTATACACTGATTTTCCCCCTATCTGTCTACTGTATTGGTGTCCTCAGGACGCCAATATGACTGAAAACTGTGACAGAGCAGGGACCAATGAGTTACTGCTGATATTTCCCAGTTTGTGGTTATTGGTTGTAGTTTGGACACTCGCCCTCTAAAAGGTTCGCCATCACTGACGTACATGAACAAAACTATAGGGAATCATATACTACCTCATAACAACACATATATGCTTGGCCAGCATGCAAGTATATGTGGGTTAAGAGGAACAGCTGTTGCCCTAAAGCTATTGATGGTATACGGGGCACTCAACAAGTCAGTTATCAGATTGATTTATAGGGAAATCAGAAGAATGTTATAGGACTACACTGCTGGTTAGCAGAGTATCCCACTGTTACTTGTGAATCATTTTAGCTGTAATGTGGAAATATGTGATTAATAATCCCATAAGTAACCAATGAGTCAGGATTATGGACTTTCCGGTGGTTAGACAGCCATTTTATGGCAGGAAAACCCCTTTAAGTAGCCCTTTCTGCAGCAATTGTGGCTCTCCACATCTATTTTCCCACACATTAATATATAATAATTAATGATTAGAATTTAGTTGGGTATTATTCACAGTGAAGTAGAACAGAGGCCATTTCTGGAAGGCATTTAGCGAACAAAGTCGAGACACATCTGGAGTATTAAAAATTAGCAAAGGCCAATAACATGGTGTAACCTCAGCGACTAGGTTCTATACACTATACAATCAATCTTCTTAGGCTAAACTTTTACTTGTGAGTTCTTCATTGGTGGAAGCACTTGGTAACACATCTATAATTATTCTATAGCTACATTCAAGAACTACATTCACCCTTTGTCCTGCTTTGCATATGGAAACTTTTAAAGTTTCTAAAAAAAAAAATCTGTTTTGACTAGAGGGGGTTATATATCAATTTCCAGGACAACTGGAAGAACATTGGGTTGAAACCAAACAGGTTTGGACCTGAACCAAATATTTTATAAAATTCCATGGAGATTCCACAAATCGATTATTGGATGATTTGCTCATCTCTAATGAATATTTTTTTTATTGAACTTTACTTTTTTATTGTTGCTGCCAAGCAACTGGGTCTGGACCTCAGTCCCATAACCTTTTGGTGCAAGACCAACTTATGAATACTGAGACCAGAACTGGATAAAAATATGAAGCATCATATAGCAGAGCATCATATATCATGATCATTCTTCCCATTATTTACACATGTCAATCTATGTGTACTGTAGCACAATTAAACCGCCATTGTTTACTTTTTTAACGGAGACAAGGAATGGAGGTTTGAATTTACATTTTTTGTCACAATCTGATCTGAAAGTCTTTTAAATTGTTATTTTTGAGCTAAGAAAAGAGATTCTTTATAATGTTTTAGCAGTGGTTACATGGATAACTAAAGACGCTGATGACAACTGCAAGTAGAGGTGAGCGAACAGTTCAAGATTTGGTTTACCAAGGCTTCACTAAATTTTCTTGCTACTTCCTACTTAGTTGAACGGATGTTGTAAAATTGTACTGGACATTGGCATACAACCCTCTCTGGAACTCTAAAATGTGGGGTTTTTAATGACGTTTCATTCACTTTTTATACATTTTTTTCATTTTGAGTTTTCACTAAAACTCAAGTGTAATGGACATGGTGCAAACGGACAATAATGGAAACCTTTAAACTCCATTGAAATTAATGGACATTTTAACAGATTCGTTAGATTTCCTTTACTTTCATATATACTAGATTTGCCGGAAGAAAAATTGTGAAAATTGTGTTATACCATGCCTTGTCATCAACCTGTCTAGATAGCCAATAAAAGGGATGTAGAACTGAGGACTTTCCATTTTATTTATTCTTGGGCAGTCAGTTACATCTCAAGTGAGACCTTTATTGCTGTATTATTACAGCATTTCTATCCCTATCTCAGCTTTTTACCTTTACCTTACATGTTTATGAGACTCCACTGTAATTCTGTTTTTTTATGTGTGTGTAAGAGGTGAAAGTCATAAGAGAAATCTTTCTGCACATTAAAGTGAACATAGTCATTTACAATGGGCTAATAAGTAACAATAGTATTGAATACATCTTCCAGAAAATGAGGTGTAATGATCTCAATCCCTTTGTACACTCTATTCCTTTTCTGTAAAAGGCCAACTAGCAGTTGGGTGGTTTTCTTAGCCGATGCCTGCTGAAGCAGGGAGGAAGCACTGGGACTCCGGAACTGTTCTCAGCTCACTCCTAACAGCCTTGCATTTCCACCTAGCTCCTCACAGCCTTTCCTGTGTTTCTGGTCAGTGTGGGAAAGATGCAGCAAAGGAAGTGCTCAGGGTGTTTGCACAAGCTCACTAGAATTGTTCTCTGTTTCAGGGTCACAATAGTGGGACCTCCAAGATATTGTACAGAGCCAGAAGAAGGCATGGGATTTATGAGTACAAAGAAAACCATTTATCAAATTCTTACAGCTGTAGCACGTGGGCATCACACGACAAAACAACCTGGTGATTAAAATGGTTAACACCGTTTACTCGACAGTCATCTAAAAAGCAAAGGATTAGGCAGCCAAGTTCTGTTGGTGCGCAAGACATGAGGGTTGGGGCATCATTTCCCCAATAATGTTTCAGTATAATCTATGTATTATTACATAATTATTATATCCATAGTGTAAAATGTTTTAGGTTTTATATAGGGTATTTCATTTCATTGATCTATGGGACCAGAACAGTGGACAGATTATTGTCCTGTGTCAAGAGCTGAATATTTAGGGTACAGTACAATCTAAAGCTACTAGAGGTCTATATTGAGAGCTGTGATGTGAGAAGTATTTCAGCAGAGACTTATCTTCTTCCCCACTTACTTGCTGGGCCATAGAAACAGGATTAGAAAAAATGAGGAATCAGGCATCTCAGATTTCTCTTTGGCCAAAATCAGATTTCTGACAATCTAAGCCAAAAAATTGGCTAAGGTCAGTCACATTGCCTAGTGAACCCAACTTGATCAAATGTATAGAATTAATGTTACCTTTAACACATCAATAAATGCAATGGTCTGGACATGTGAGGACTTATGTCCTTATTACAGATTTGGTATATATCTTTATTAATACAGTACTATTGTCATTATTTTAAGGAGTTGATGGAAACAACCAATCAATAGACAAACATGTACAAATGCTAGGATATACATTATATATTACATACAAGTACATTAAAAATTGCATATATTTGTAAGTCTGTGAGTAAGTTTGTGAGTGATCCCAAGGAAAGCGGACAGTTAGGAATTTGAGCCTCCTTAAGTTTGGTGTGAGCTGGGATGTTCCTTACAAATTATTCCTAATACATTCTGCATTACATTAAAGTCAACAAGAAAATATCCTTTTCTGTATTTAACTGACTCATCTTTGTTTTGCTGAGCATATTATATGTAGATTATGACTTGCTGCATTACTTTGTGCTTTTTGACTTTTACTATAAATATCCAGGCATGAAACATCTGTATGTAACTGTTTGGTCTTTTAGATTTGTTTCATTGAAAATCACTTGACTGTGTCATTATGTAATTCCTAACACGCGTTCACACAGGCAGAGCACACATACAGTAGTGTAACACAATCCTGCTGTTACTTCCTCTCCTTGTCTCACCCAAAAGCGATGTGCTCCGTGATGAAAACATTCTGCTAGGAGAATATATCCACAAATCGTAACACCATGGTTACAGCTCTGCCAGAAAGCTTAGTCCTGGTTTATGACCCAATAAATGCTGTTAAAGACCAACAGCATACAAACCAACCTGCATGCCCTTGCTGGTTTCACTCTTACAAGTGTAATAGAGGCAGGGTCAAAGTGCTAGGGACTAGAGCAGCACTTCAGCATTAGGGTCAGCCTATTTTACAGCTTTCTTTTTATGAAAAGGTACTGTATATACAGTATCACCTGCTGTGTGCCCCTACTTGCTCCACCTGGACTGTGAAGAAACTCCATTTTATGTACAATTTGTCAGTTAACCATCTGAATACGGCCGGTGGCCAATCAACCAAGTTTTTTTCAAGCACCCATTGACTTCAATAGATGAGTTTCATACACAACTGGAATCAGAGTAGTGCATGCTGCATTTTTCTCAGCTAACTTCAGATTGGATCAATGAAATTTGAATAACAAATAACCTGTGCATAGCCGAAGTCGAACGGCCAAGAATTCTAACCCCTCTTACACCACCTCAATGCAGTGAGATGGGGAATGGGTTGTAGTAGTGCATTTAATCCTGATGACGGTTAGTATGTAATGTACTAGCTTCTAGTTCCCGTAATGGGGGACCTTTATCAGGGTCTGTATGCCAGATAATTGGCATAGAAGCCCTGAAATATTAGCAATTTCTAGCAAACCGCCAGCAATTGAGATTATTTCCCCTTAATGCCATCTGTACTCCGAGGGGGTGTGAAGGGGATGCGCACAGGAACGCTGATGTATGATAAATGTCACCCAATGAGTCATTTTCTGAGTGTTGTCTGATGTAGACTTGGACATCACTTGTATGAGAAAATAATTTGTGGGCAAGGGAACTAATGCGACAACTGTATTTAACAAGCAATTTCTTTCTTTAATTCTGTACTGTAGGTGATAGGTACGAAAAGGAGTAAGTGATAATATAGCGCATCACAACCAACATTTAGCAAAATCAGATCATTTAGGCACATGAGTGGTAAAGACACAAACTGGATTGGGACTGCTCATTTTGGGTGTAGTTTTCATTAACCCTACCCCTTTTTCAGACAGTCAAGAAAATTTACAAAATGTGGAAAATATGGTAGTGAAACTGAAAAGGGGGTAAAATTTAACAGTGGAAGGGACATATTAAAAATTTTGAGATTTAATAATAAAATCTATAATCCATATTGGCTGTGATCAGTTATTGGACCAGTACTGGTATTTCCAGTAAAATATCCACTTATTGACTCCTGTGTGGTCATGCTGTTATCCAAGAAGAACCTCAAGGTCAGACAGTAACAATGCTTACTGGAACATCAGTAATGTGAAACATGTACATCCACATATTGCAGCAGGCTGCGCTCATCTGCAAATATTTGTATTGGCCTGTGGTCAGTATTAGCATTCATGAAATCTATTTCTAGAAAATAAATTGCATTAAAATACACTTACAGGAAGAAACGGACTTCCAGATGGACAATAAATGTGGGTTGAGTTTGGGTTCTTATAAATCTGTTTGTACTTCAAATTCCATTTTAAGATAAGGAGATCAGTTTGCATAATCCATTGTCCATAGTTGCCATATGGCTATGTATATCAGTAATCATTATGGTGAGATCTGCACTGGTTCATAGTGATGTGCTCCCTAAAACTCACTAGGGTTTGGCTGTTATGCACTTCTCCACTAGTTGTAAGTCTGTTTTAGTTGACAGTTTGACATCTAACAGGGCACTGAGCGACTGCAAACAATAAAAAAACACCATCCAGCTTTTACATCATTCTATATTATAAGTTATAAAGGCAGTTAAAATCTCCTGCTGTGAATTTGCATTTACAAATTGTTTTGTATTTAAAGGAACCTGTCAATGTGTATATCCAGTCCACTTAGTGTAGCAGGTCAGCAGAGAGATTTGTGGAAGAATATTTAGTATACTTTGCCTTTACTTTTTATGCTCAGGACTGCAGTAGGTGGTCCTACTTAGTCTGCCTTGTATAGGCATTCATAGAGAGAAAACGGTAAGATAGTATACCACCCACTGAATACTTAAGCCACTAAAATAAGTATATATCATTGTGCTCAGCTCCTCCATTTCTATAACATACTGCCTACAGAATGGACACTATGCAAAATCTGCTTAACCTCTACTGTTCTTTAACATGGTTCCTACAGATAGAGCATTATGTACAATCTGCACAGTTCCTCCTGCTCTATAACAAACTGCCTGCAGACAATAAGCTCCTCCTGCTCAGCTTCTCCTGCTGGTTGTACGTTATTTAAAATCAGCTCAGCTTCTCCTGCTCTGTTTTATACAGAAAACTGCATAACACATGCACTAACAAATTTAAAGGAAACCTACCATCTTGGATCTACCTATTAAGAAAGATCCGATGGCAAGGTCCACTAATGAATGGCATAAGTGGACATAAATGCACATTACTCCGGCTTCAGAGCAGAGTATGTGCAGCCGCTAGCTCTGCATAGATCTACATAGTTTATACAGAGCGCGGACGAGGGCTGAAGCTCTCATAGTAGGAGGATCCAAAGAGGCTACTGGGGTGTGGAATAGCCGCGGCGTATAACTTCAGCTCCAGCTACTCCACGCCCCAGTAGCCTCTTTCACATATTTGCATATTAGTGTGATAAAATATTTACAAACCCTCAAGGATTAGCCCTAAAAAGGGCACTGATGCCATTCATAAATTGAACCTGCCACCGGATCTACTTTAAAAGGTGGGAGAGGAGAAAAGAAAGTCCAATAGCCGGCACTGCTCACACCCAAAATTAACAAACACATTCTGCAGACCAAAGGCAGGAGACTGGGCATTAGGGAAATCAAAGCTGTCCAGGGGGCACGTCCAATATATGCAGACAAATGAGGCAAAAAAAGAGAGGAAAATGCGGCACTCACTGGAATGATGTTAAAAACACTTCTTTATTTTGGTAGAGGTGACAGGATGGGGTGAGGATCTGCCTCGCCAAGACAACGGGCCGTTTAGCGTGTACACACGCTTTCTCAAGCCTTCTGGTGTTTTTTTTAAGGTAAGTATCTTGCCACATGAAAAATAAAGTTACACTTATAAAAGTGAGTAACATTAACCTATTATTGTGCAGTGAAACAACCTAAAACTAGAAGAATGCTGCAAAGCCACAATACAACAGATGGATTGATGGAACAGATGAGTATTGCAGATATGGATGTGGACATATTAAGCTATCATCTGGTTGTATGAATGATTGAATATGGTGGAATATAGCTAAGGCTGTCGTGCACTATATACTATGTTGTACTATATGTATACTATGTTGTATATAAACTATATACAATCATCTAAAGAGCTTCTTTCTTCACCTCAAATATCTTTTGACTTGTGGACAGATTCATCTCCTTTCCTTCATATTCTCATCATTGAGCCTTTGTTAATAAATGATTGTACAGAAAATACATCCAGCTACTTTTTGGCAGTGCTACGAATTGATGGACAGTGGTGACTTTGTGTTAGCTTCTCTCTTAAGATACTCAAAAAGAAACATTTGTCGTAGACCATTTATCTTCTTTACATCTGTTTGATGACAACTTTTTCAAATCATCAGGTAAAGGATTTTGTCAGTATGAAGGAATGTGTTGACACGAAATAGATCAGTGCAGGGCATGAGGGCAAATCCACATAGGATAGTGTTTATGAAATGCGTTTCATGTTAAGGAGGAGCATGTGTGATGAGGTCAAGTCTAGGAGGCCCCTCGGAGAATGTAGTCCTCTTGTGCTTAGATGGCTACTAACAAATTTAATGAAATCTTGGTGCTCACAGCAGCAGTCCCAGACAGACATATTACTTTAAGGGACAAAGGGCTACCCCAAACTGTGCCCAAATCTTAAAGTGTGCATAATAAAGTCACACACAGGCAGGCGCCAAGTTCTACTGTAATACAATCCAATGTCCCATAGTTCGTTTTATTAAATACAGTGCTACTGTCAGCAGGTTTGTGTGATGCCCTCCAATTTGTACTGTAATACTCCAGAAGCTAAAGCTCTGGAGATAAGCGATCAATCATATGTCAACGTTCTATTCCCTAATGAAGAATGGCTGAGACCATCATACAAGCTTTTTACCTTTCGTGTCATCCTCATAGATTGTTAGCTCTTGCGAGCAGGGCCCTCACTCCTTTTGTTCCTAATGAATGTTTGTGCTCTGTCATGTTTTGTTTTCTTTGTATATGTTCCCATATGATATGTGAAGTGCTATGGAATATGATGGCGCTATATAAATAAAGATTATTATTAAAGAACGGCAAGTCATTAGAATAGAGATAATACATGTTCTCAGTGTAGTGCTGAGTCACATCAAGGGACTAAGAAAATAAGGGAATTTAATTAAGTCAGTTTACTGTAAGTATGTAAATGGCTGCATAGCATACGGCGTGTGTGCGCTGTAAACACATGGAGCTGGTAAAATCCAGGATGAGGATTTTACTTCCAGCATCCAGCTGATTATGAGCCAAGGCTGTGGAATTCAGGGAATGCTCCAGTCCCTTGTGTCATTCTTTAGCACTGGCTGGGAGTTTTCTTACATTCATATAATAGTTATACAAGGATGTAACAAGCTGCAATTTTTCTCTCCTTTCATTCTCAATTAAGTGTCTGTTTCTTTTTACATCAAAAACAGAATTTGACCAGTGGGATACATAAAGCTAGAAGAGAGTATATTGGACAATTAACCTCTGGCATCCTAATACTGTGAAAACATAAAGTGTAAAGCCATATACAGTGAGGATGTAGACCTGCCCATACACATTCAATAACTGTCATCTGAACTTGCCATCTATAATACCTCCCAACTTCTCTATACACCTGCATGCTCAGCTCAGATACTGTGCATACAGTCTGAATGTACAGAGCATGGAGTATGTTGTTGCCAGACCTCTCTGGCTGCAGCTTATTTTCTCTGAGAACAAAATGATCTGGCATTGAATTTGAACCTGTCTGATCCTTCTATTCCCACCACATCAAATGTCAGAGGGGGATTCATGAGGCCTCATTGATATAAATAGTCAAACAGGCTCAAATTGGGGGATTGACACATTTTCTGTGTTTTAATGTGTATGGGAGCCTTAAGCAGAGTTAACCAGCTCCCAAATAACCCCACAAAAAAAGGTGGGGTGCAGATGAGGGAGCGTTTCTTTTATGACCTTTAGTTCGCTGGTTTTTAAGCAAAACTACAACTTTATCTGATATGATAAATCTCCCCCAAGGTGTGCGGTAGTGCCTGCTGGTGTACCTGTTTTATTCTTCTACACCCTATTTTTATGGGAAATGTCAATGAATGTGTAAAGGGGAAAAGCCAGATAGTGATGGCTAGCATGGGAATAAGAAAGCCGTTGTTGACAAACACCACGAAATACTACTAAAATGTGAAAAATATATTAAATAAACGTGTAGTTCTTACAATATGTTCAATAAAGTTTTGATACACTTTAAATTGTCACAAACTTTTTGTATCAATCAAACGTACAAGGGGATACAAGAAAAACTTTTTAGGATATTATCAGAGAAAAAATGTTTCATGCTGTACTTATCTGGCTTTTACCTCTCCTCCCATCTTTACTCACTTGATACTCATTTTGAAATCTGTAATGAACCGGATATCGCTAAATCAAATAATCTGGAATCCTAGATTACATGGTAGTCTAGAGAAAACAGTAATGAGTGAGTCAGAGCTAAGAGTAAGAAACTATTTTAGTACAAATTTCTCCAGAAATACATGTGGCAAATTATCTTCCAATTAGAATCAAACTGCTAGAAAATGATACTTCTTGTGTGCATACTTATATACAAGTGAATGATACAGTTTATCGTTATGATCCTGGGCTGTACATTATCAGTTGAACATTCTCACTCTGCTCTTTAATTCTGATAAACTATTTGCTGTTGTGAAACCTCCAGGGTATTTCACTTCTTAGAAGCAACGATCTTCATCCCCCAAAGTTTGAGAACAGCAGGCAGGACACAATACCCTCCCTTTCTTAGCATTCAAAACACAAACAATTCAGCTACAATGATCGGTATCCTGGGAGTTTAAAAATAGCCGTACAATATTAAGGAGGAGTCCGCACATGAGGAGGATAAGGAGCTCTCAATGTCCAAGAATGAATGACGGGGTAGAATAGGTATTAGGAAGCAACAATTGTGGGCACAGCTTTGAATATCAAACATGAAGTACAGCTGCTTGAGCCTGTCCAACTTGCTGTGTCTGCTCTTGAGCATGGTATAAAATGGGCTGCTGATACTACTCACATACACGTCTATATATCTGTGTATAAGACAGATGTAATATAAAAGAGGAAACACTTTTTCCGACTTCTAGTCAGTTACCTCATTCCACTGCCTTAAAGCACATCTACCATCAAAATCAAGCATGATAAACCAGGGACACTTAGGCCTCCTTCACACTTGCGCTGCAGATCACGTCAGTGTCTGATGAGGGTGCGATCAGGGTTTGGTCAGTGAAAAACTGACATTTTTCATCAGAGTCCGATCAGTCAGAGTTTGTTCAATGTCTCAGTTTTTCATGCATGTTTTTTTGGTGTTTTCAATGCATTTTTCATGTGCACAAAACACACAGGTAAAAGACTCAGGACTGAGCTCTATCTTTTCTATGGCAATTGATCAGTGAAAAACGCATTAGACTTGCATGTGTCTCAGAGTGCGATGTGTTTTTGATGCTTCTCCATAGACTTGTATGGTGCACTTTTCACGTGCGTGACTTGCAAAAGTAGAGCATGTTGAGATTTAAATGCGCGTTAAAAAAAGTGTGTGTGTGTGTTATTGAAAAATAAAGCAAGTCTGAAAAAAACCCATTGATTACAGTGGGTCAGAGTGCAATGCAAGTTCTGTGCATCTAAAGCACGGGCAGAACACGCATGTGAAAAACGCAAGTGTGAAAGGGGCCTTACTTATAGGTCCAGGCATTTTGACTGTGATAATCATCTTCTATTTGTTATCCATGGTCTCCTTCCTTCTAAAATTAATTTATAAATAATGCTAATTACCCTAATGGGATCTTGGGGGTGTTACCAGAGCTCTTCAGTGCTGCAGATTCATAGACTGTTACACGGTCTCATGCTGATGTAATTTAACTGCAGTATGGAAGGGAGCCCCAGGAGCCCCTAAGGCCATTATTTTAGAAGGAGGCCTGGATAACAAATGAGTAAGTGTCCTTGGTTTATCATGCTTGATTTTGATGTTAATTTTTTTTAAAAATGTGTTTTAAAGTGAATAGGAGGTAAGCTGCAGTTCCCTAAATCCACCTCTATACACAGAATGGACAGAAATAATTGCTCCCAGCTCTTTCTATTATATGACTACAGAGCAGCTCATCAGTGCAGCCTCCGGGTCTTGGTCTGATACCTATCCTCTAATGAAAGATCCACCGAAGCAGCAGTCCAATGAAGCACAAGTGGTTTATTCACCAACAGTGAACACCAACACCAACAGCTCCTTTATAGAGCTTTTTCCATATTGCTCATTTAAGTCTATCATTTTAAATCTATCGTCTTATCATTCATCATTTAGTCAAGGAGAACACAAGTTAGACAGTAACAGTTGCTTAGTGTTTGCTCTACATTCATCACATCCTTTTCTTTTTTTTTTTTGGACTTCTTTCTGCAAAATTTTTTGTAATGGACATTGGTGGATTTTAATGTGACAGGTTCCCTTTAACATTCTCTGCAAACCACAACTGAAAAATAAACTTTTCAACAACTCCAATACAAAAAGCATGTTTAGCCAAATGAATGAGCCCAAAGTGCACCATAAATCTACAAACACAGTGAATAAAGGTACATGCATTCACAGATTGCATATAAATTGACATTAACATTCTGTTTACGTAAGCACGGTGTTACCATGATGTAAACACTATGTTAATATTTTGTTTACACAGTGTAAATGCAATTGGATTGTATTTACAATACGTTAATGAACACTTTGGGGCTTATTTACTAAGGGTCCTGCGGCTGCACTTTCCCTGGATTTTCCGACGTTTTCGGGGATTGGGACAGGTATTTAGATTGTGTTGCACGCGAACGGCTTTTGGCGCAATCGCACCAACTTTCATGCAAGAGAAATTAGGGGGGCGGGCCGCCGGATGATCCGACGGATTCGGACTGAGGGCAGGACTTAACTTTAAAATTGTATCACAAGATGCACTTACATGCATCGGGAAGAAGAAGGTGAACTTCGGCAGACCTGAGCGGGGAAGTGACAGATGCAGGATATCGGGCACACGATCTTAGTGAATCGCGCCGGAGTGCATAATCATCGGTCACTCCGTATTTCGGGAACTCCGTTGGCCGGGTAAGTAAATGTGCCCCCTTGTGTGAACATGTCCTCAGTTTTAGTGAATGATTGCATTATCTTCTGAAGATTCCCAACCACCTGCATACAATTGTGTAGTTTATTTTTTATCATGATATGTTATGAGTCCTCCTACAGATTTATTTATAATGGAATTTTAGGACCTGTGAAAATGATGACTGGTTGGGTGTTGATTTATTTTTCTTAATCCAGTTGACCTATGAAGTATTGGGGGCTTTAGGTTAATTTCTGCTATGGAATATATTCTAACCCAACCCATGGAGAGGAAGGGAGTCTTCACCGATACATCAGGCATTCAGTTGGCCTCCTACTCCTCTGGTACACTATGCTGGGAAAAGACTGTACTTGTGGAATGAAAGGCCACATCTGGTCAGGAACCTCTGGCAAAGAATAGCTGTCAATTATTTTACAGTTTACAAATTGTGATTATCTGATCATCTGCTTCCAAAGAAGTTCTGTAGCAGCAGTAGTCTATGCTAATTGTATCACTGTGATTGCCAGATAAATATTAGAATTCTAGACCATTGTGGCTTCTTTGATCTATTGTATGTGCTGATGTTTATATCTCACAAATGGTTGGTTCCATGAATTCATGTGAATTAATTCTATTGTTTTAATAAGCAACCATGTTTTATGAAAATATTAATTAAAAAAAAATCCTAGGTTACATTGATCTCCCACACATGTTAAGGATGCTCACATGTTTTTTTTTTAATTCACTCAGAGGAGGGAATTAATTAAAAGAAATCAACCACCTCGAAAACATAGAAAATCCTATTAATTCTCACCCCAAACTCCTCTTCACTTTGATCTCGGAGCTGTCCATTGCTAGTCTTGACACGCTAGGATCACCTAGAAAAGAAAGTTATAATTAGCAAAACGTTCCGGTGCTCCGTGTTGATAATTATGAAAGACCTTGCGACCTCCCTCTCCGAGGTGACAACATGTGTGCAATATGAACATTGTACTGTATCACGTAACATGTTCAGTAAGAGGCATTGTGAATGAGCTGTAAGTTTTATTTGGACACAAGTTAAAATTGCTGCAAATAAAAATATAACAGAATGTGTATTCTGCCAGTGCAGGTCTGGAAGCACATTTTGTTTCATTCCTTATGACACTATTAGCATGATGGAAATATTCTGCCTTCTCTAAGCTGTCTTGTCTCCTAGTAACAAGTGCACATCATATCTTGGCTTGGGCAGGTTTTCTTGGAAGGTGCAGTATCCAGAATGTGGTCAGAAGCAGATAGTTATTCACTTTGTAACTTGAAAAAAAGAAATATGACATCTGCCACATACAGGGGTACCATGCCATTGATGTTCTCTGTCATAGTAAATTTAACTTTAGTGGTAAAGTTTTAGTATTGCATAGATTGGCGTGTAGAAATGCATGCAATCGGTAACCAGCACCCAGTGTTGGGCAGTTAAACAATGCAAGACACCGGGTGCTGGTTACCGATTACATACATTTCCATAGAAGAGCATATGTGATTGGGCCTTGGCATGCCCCCATGTGCTCTGATTCCATTTCTAGAGTGAGTGAAACCGCACCCAAAGGCCAGATTCACAAGGGCATAAAAATGTCTTTAATCCAAATTCCAATGTACAATTAGCAATAAGCAAATTGTGACCTTGTCTTAACCCCTGCTCAGATACTAAGAAAAAATAATGTATTAAGATTTTCCAACACATATATAGGGGAGAATGTATTGTGCGCCAGCGTATTATGCAAGCCACGCCCCCATGTTGCGGCTGTTATATCAAGAGGCTTTGGCCACTTGATGTATCTGTCGGGATACCGCAATAGCCTTAGGTAGGAATGCCACATAATTTAACCTAAGGGACCACGCCCTGCAGGATACTAACAGGACATAATGATGAGGGGTTTTTTTTATAAGTTTTGATGTAAACGTCTGTCAAGCTTGGAGTCATTTTGGCCATGCTAATGTGCAGGTAGTCTCAATTTTAAATTCATGGCAAACCTCTGTAACTATAACATACAGTATTACATTAGATATAGAGGCCCAGTGGTTCAGCTACAACCCACAAGGTAAACATAATTTACTTTTCAGCTCTCCTCCTATATAATATATTGCTGACACGTATGGGTAGAAGTCACCTTGCTCTTATTAGAAACCTGAGTTTAGTGTACAGTTACTTAGATGATGACAGACAGAGGGGACTTGTCACCGAACACATTCACTGACCACATTGGAGCACTTTGTAAATTTTAACTTTTTCCCACAAGCAAAGTTCTTTCAAATTCTAATTCCAAAAAACACTGACTCACCAGAAAAAGAGGAAAATAGTTGACTGATGACTTTAGAGCAATCACTGGGTGACAATGAATCTTGCACAACATTTTCCTGGAATTGCATTGTCTATTAATAGTATTTCTAAACAAAAAAACATTGGGGGAAATGCATTTTTTAGATTTTTATTACTACTATGAAAAAGAAGCATGGCTTATCAGGAAAGGGGAGTGTTCTTGTGAAAATTGGGAAGGACATACATTTTGCTGTATTTCCTGGTATAAAACTAAGCAAAATAATAGGAGGTGCAATGATGGACTAGACAGTCTTAAACTTAGGCACTTTTCCACCTTTACTTTCCCCCTTCCATAAATAAATAGCGAATAGAAAAAATAGCACTGTGGCCTGTGTCTTTTTTTCTGGTGTAACAGGCCAGAGTATACCCCCAGCTCAGACTATACTTGGGAATGAAGTGGCCTAAGCCAGGTTATACTCGGGTATAATTTGGCCTAGCCTGGATTTTACCCTAAATATAAAGTGGCCTATGCCATTTTATATCCCCATCAGTAACAGTCTGATATACACAAGAAACTTTTTCCACTTTTTATTTGGGATTCAGCTCTAAAGGGGCGTGCTGCCAGGTTCGCACACTGGAACTGAACTCAGTGGGGCAGATTTATCAAGCAGTCTGAAAGTCAGAATATTTCCAATTGCCCATGGCAACCAATCACAGCTCCCCTTTAAAATATTCATGAGCACTGGTGAAATGAAAGCTGAGCTGTGATTGGTTGCCATGGGCAACTGGAAATATTCTGACTTTCAAACTGCTTGATAAATCTGCCCCAGTATGTCAGTTCAGTTCTGGTTTGCAGCGTTCGGGCCGGGAGATCCAGGAAGCACGCGTTGCAAGTGTGATGCATCACACTCGCAAATGTAGAAGGGGCCTTACTCACTCCATACACATGACCATCACTGTGTTAGACTGTGGTCCCACACTGAGGTTTTCTGATGCAGATTTGTAAGCAAGAGAGGATCTTAATGGGTGAGGACATATATTTGAGATGCTGCTCCATATCTTTTTTTACTCCACTCCTGGTTTGGTCATGAAAACTGCTTTCTTTCAAAACCCCCTATTCTTATCTTGGCATACAGATTTAATTTATCTATATATTATCTATATTTACATTTCTTCAATTACATTTTATTAAAAATATGTCCCTGTGTGAAGATAATTTCCCATAAATGTTGCCATTTTATTCTTAGAAACAAGATACAGAAAGTTCCCGGGTTACGTACACGAGAAGTTCTTTAGGTGTGTTGTTTAAGTTGAATTTGTGTGTATGTACATGTGAGTATGGTTTTAAATCAGTGCAATGTTAACACAATGTAAATGAAAAGTGTGTGAATGCAGGCTAATATTGTGTTCACATAGCGTTTACATAAATGCAGTATAAACATTGCGTTGATATTGCTCTTTCAAAATCAACACAATGTTAGCGCAATTTATACACAATGTAAATGAAAAGTGTGTAAATGCAGGCTAATATCGTGTTCACATAGTGTTTGCGTAAATGCGGTATAAACGCGATGTTCACGTTGCTTCTACATAAACGTGGTTTACATCAAGGCAATTGTAATGCAATGATAACACAATGTTTGAATATAACCTAACATTAAATTGCTTTTACGTAAACACGCTTTAAATATCTTATTCACACGACCAGGGAAAGTTTCTTATGGGGTGGAGATGGAAAGGGGTGAGCGCTCGGGGTGTACTGTGGCCTCGGGGCAGACTATACCTGGGCTGCACGTTACAGGGGTAAATTCTGACCTTTACTTTATACCATATTTATAGCGAGTATACCCCCCCCCCCCCCCCAGGCAAGAGTATACCCCGGGGTATAGTTGGACCTAGGCCAAACTGCACCCTGGTATAATCTGGGACAGGGTTATTCTGACCTGCTACATCACCATTAATAATGAAAGCATAATTGAAGGTAACATTCCTAAAGTCCATGCGGAATGGAAGATGAATGGAATACCTTTGATTTATCTTCCATTTTTAGTTTCTAAAAGACCCTAATCTAAAATGCAGATTGTGATTGCCCCAAAGAGGGTGTGAACTGATTTTTAGCCACATTTTCCATCAAGCATTAGACACTGCTACTATATAACACTGTCTTGTCTAACCTATACATATTATATTACTGTACCATTTCTGTATTCGTAGCCCTTGGTCAATCATCATGTTTAGCAATGTACAGTGAGATCCATGACTGAATCTTTATCAAGATCTCCATGTGCTTTTCAATCTTTCAGCTTTGAACATGGTTTCTTGTAGTTGTTTTGCTGTAGACGTGTATGTTTGTTATCATCTTTTTTGTTACGTGATTGATTAACAGAGCGTATAGTAAAGGTTAGGGTCAGAACGGCCATACATTAAGTCTTTTGAAGTCTGTGATGGAGAAGTCTGGTCTGTGGAACAGATCTGGAATGGGATTCTTCTGCAGATTTCATTTGCATAGTAATGTGGCTTTTAAATACATTGGCCTAAAAATGTGCCCTGGGGATATATAATTGGTCATTTCCTCACTTTCAATCTTCTGACTGACAGGTTTAATGTTACTTTAATGTACACCTTTCAGGAGGTTGCTGAGTTTAGAGGACGTTCCCTACTCCTGCTCAGTAACGGCCCAGGCTCAGCATCTGCCCTGTTCCCATCAACAAAGAATGTATGGAATGTATTTGGCTCTGACGGACACATGATTTTAATGTTAGTTGGCCTAAAAGGGCACTTTGCGGCCTCTTTATTAGATCAATCAGAGAAGATGTGCTTCTAGGGTCTGTGTTTTCTTCTTGTCATCAGCTATGGACATGTGAAGACATCTGTAAATATGCTACATCTCAAAAAACAGTCATAGAGAATAACATTAGTGTAAACTCAAGCTGTCAGTAGATCCCTACTGGTCTAATGGAATACATATCCTTTCTTTGAGGTATTTCATAGAAGACATGATGAAAAAGTATGAAGGTATCTACAAATAAAACCGTCTTTATTGCTCAATAACAACCACAGTATAGTTTTCATTCCCTATTTAGTGGGGGATTAGGTGTCTAAGGATAAGGGGATAAGTACTACTCTATATCCTCTAAATCCTTTGTCTTGTATTGTTCATAAAAGTAAATTAATGATGAACTTCAAACCTGGTCTTATAACCTATTTAGTAAAGCCAATCACATTCCCTAACTGCATGAAACCATCCACCCGACTACCGTCCAGACCAGATCTTCCAGACAGTGTAGGAGATGTGGCTGCTGCGCCTAGCTGGCCTGGCCTCTGTGCACTCTGCAGCCCTGGGGGGGGGGGGGGGGGGATGCAGACAATACTCTAATAAAATGTCCAGCAGCCGCACCTCAGTAATGAAAAGTCCACAGCATATGCCCCCTTTAATGAAATGTCCACAGTAGATTCTCCCTTTAATGAAATGTCCACAGCAGATGCTCCCTTTAATGAAATGTCCACTGCAGATGTCCCCTTTAATGTAATGTCCGCAGCAGGGCCCCCCTTTAATGTAATGTCCACAGCTTTGGCTTCTTCTGGCTCTGTCTTCACCTCTACCTGACCTCGCAGCGCGCGCACACAGTATGAAGTCATGTGGCCCCGAAACTGCCACGTCATAGTGAGTTCCCAGGCCGGAAAGAGAAGACAGAGCCGCGAGGACAGGAAGAAGAAGCTGGAAAGTGAGTATAGATTTTTTTTTGTTAAAGATCTTCATATAGGATCTTCATAAGTTGATCCTATATTTTTAAAAAGAGTAGGATGTACAGGCGGTCCCCTACTTAAGAACACTCGACTTGCATACGACCCATAGTTACAAACGGACCTCTGGATATTGGTAATTTATTGTATTTTAGTCCCAGGCTATAATAATCAGCTATAAGTTATCACAGCTGTCTGTAATGAAGCTTTAGTGTTAATATTGATTCTTATGACAACCCAACATTTTTAAAATCCAATTGTCACAGAGACCAAAAAAGTTCTGTCTGGAATTACAATGATAAAATATACAGTTCCGACTTACATACAAATTCAACTTAAGAACAAACCTACAGACCCTATCTTGTATGTAACCCGGGGACTGCCTGTAATGAGATTTGTACCCGGGGTAGCTTTCCTCCAGCTACTCTTTTCAACTCAGCCAATAGCATCTCTTTTCCTCACAAGACCTTCTGCTTCACTCTATTACTATCCCTTCTTCGCACAACTGTCTCCAGTGCACTCCCCAAAATTAGTAACTCTGTACCAAAATGTGTCACCTTCCAAACCTGAAAACCCATCCGTGTAGGATCGCCTACAATACACAGTAACTGCTCTATTCTGCTCCTTCACCTCATGTCTTCATCTACCCTCCCATATAGGATGTGGTCCCCTTCCACTTGTTAAAGATCATTGTATTTTTGGGGGGGGGGGGGGTTGTACTCACATTTGTTCTTTTTTTAATGTATTGTATGTAAACCCCTTATTGATTTACAGCACAATGGAATTAATGGTGCTCTATAAATCAATAATAATAAAAGGCTTTGCTTCTTTAAACATGACCTTAATGATGTTTTAAAATATGTAAATTAACCTCAAGTGCTCTTGGATCTCTACGGGGTCCAGCAGCAATGGCAATTACCTGCCCCCCAGAGCCCTGAGCGTTAACTGATAATAAACTGATAATGAAGCCATCTCTTTCCGTACTATATTTTCACTTATTTTATTGCAAAAGTAATAATACAAATATATTTGCATAATAATAAATATAATTTGTTGCTTAACATTCCCAAGTATCTGAACTTAAAGGAAACCTACCACCTGCTTCAGCTATAAGGATTAAAAAGTGTTTAAACTGCGATACAGCTGGTGCTCGGTATTTTCATCTTACACCTACTATTACATGGTAGGTTTCCTTTAAATACAATATCTACACACGTAACACTAAAGGTAGTCTGGCAGCAGAACAACCCAACTCTGACAGACATCACTCCAACCTTTCTCTTAATGATGATGTGAATCAGTACCCGTTACCCAGTATGCCCTGTCAGTGAGTGCCTCGCTTTCCTACTCGTACACAAGATATTTATAGCAAGTATCCAAGTTATTTGTGTTTGAAGGAATTTCTGTATTTCGAAGTCATCCTTCTTCCTGCTCTGAATTGGGAAGCTGTGCACATTTTTCATGCCGGCTGAGCGGCTCTGGATCACTTAATGCTCTGCAGCTGATAAAGGATGTTTTATGGTTATACAGAATGTCAACGCTTCATTTGTTTCATGTCTGCAGATCATGGGCATAAATTGTGAAAACAGGAATGATGGATATAAAGAGAAATTTTCTCTTCACTTATCAACAGATGTGATGATCTCTCATGGTGCTTTTCTAACCAAGCTTTTGCCACATTATAACCAAGGAATAGTCATGTACTGTGCTTGATAATTCATGTAAGAAAAAAAAACTCCAGCTCGTTCCAGCATTTGGTGGTTTATCACCTCTAAACGCGGGCCAACCCTGATGTAGGGTTTATTGATCTATGAAAGTACAGTCCAAAATCAGATGCCAGTGGACACATAAAATTGATGCATTTCTTTGGACAATGCTTCATGTGTATAGTAATGATTTTGAAGTATATTTCCTAAAAATATGGCAGTATAAGGTCCTATATATGACTCTATACCAAAGGAAGCCATTGAGCTAATTAATTGTCAACCCAAATAATCTTGGCCATCAACTGTATCTCCCATCTCTCCCATACACAACATCTTTAAATTGGACAAGCATGCATGTGTTTTCTCTAGAGACAAAGAAGTTGGACCTCCTTTGGCAGCTAAACATCCTGTCAGAATAAACTGTTGGAGAAAAGACTGACCTTCAGAGACATGAGATCATGCCAAAACAGCAGGTTTGGCATATTTTGGCCTTAAATGTATAGGGCCAATGTATTTTTGTTTTGCTAGTGAGGTGGCTAAAGAATTACCCATAGATGTTCTTGCTTTAGTGGGAAACATAAATACAATAGGAAACTAGAACCAACTAAAAAAGAGTGCATATGATTTATATCTCTGATGCGTCAGATGGTTTCCAGTTTCTGAGTAGAGGACATGTGAGGGTAACTGGGGGAGAAGACTTTGAGCCAGAAATCGAGACAAAAAAAGAGGACAAAAACAAACTAAACAAAAAATTAGTGCAAAACTGCCAAGGCCAAGTTAGAATAGAATGACAGGGATGCAAACCAGAACCATGCTGGGTACAGGAATTTGATCCCACTCACTCCACATTACTAGTACCAATAAGACTTTGTGGAGAGCTCCCTGTAATACAACTCTGAAGCCCTCAGTCAGAGGCATCTTTCCATTAATCTCTTGGTTCCCTGCATGAAGAGACAGAATCATTTGTTATTTTTGTACTTAAAAAGAAAAGTGGATTTGACTGATATTTATAAAGACTTCAAAAGCACTTCCCAAGTGCATCCCTTCATCTTACAGTCAGTCAGGCTAATGTCAACTTGAAGAATCAAACATGGTTAATGTGACCATTACTATTTCACGGAAGTAATGCAGATGACCTAAGAATACTTCTAGATGAACTTTAGGTACAAGACAGATACTGTATGGGGGTAATTGCTCTCCTGTGACTGTGAGTTTCCATAATGTAAAGTACAATATATTTTACAGAAAAGGTACAGTACACAGACTCCTTCTCCTAATAAGATGGTCATTATTTGTAGTGCTAATGTTGCTGTTTAAAGTGAATGTATAAAATGATCATCCCTAGACAGTAATGTATACCATATGCACTTAATGCTGCTGTTCACAAAATATGATGACCAATGTAGAATTCCCTAATGGGATTTAAATGAATTGTAACCAGGTGGTCCTTTATATTTTCCCATACAGTTCACCTTTGACTAATAGTTCTGTCTTTAGAGACTTAATATAGTTATATGCCTTAGCTTTCCAAGACTGGCAAATTGCTGGTTAAGGCAATGTTCACATCTGCTTTGTTAGAATTTTCTGTTAATGATCTGGTACTGTCATCAATATCATTGTTCTTCACTTTGGAACTGACCGTTATAGATGCAGATATAGGAGCAAGAAAGAAAGAAACAGAAGAGCAGATATATTCTTGTACTTAGAGTTTTTTTTAAAATTGTGCTAATTGGGGGCCCACCAGATTTGGTTGTGAAAGTTAGGCAGAGCACTTTTTACAGCTTGTTTAGTTTAATGGATGCTGTCCCCATCTGGCATTATCATATTGTTGTAGCCGCTGTGGTACGATTAGAGATAATAGGAGAGGGCGCACACCTCACTTCATAAGGGACTTTATTCATAAGTAGTCTCCTGATCAAAACACTGGGTCCCTTTTTCAAGTATATGAGACTTGAATATGAGAGGCACAGGACAGAAGATGGCTGCTCTCTTATAATAATAATTCTTTATTTATATAGCGCACACAGATTCCACAGCGTTGCACAGAGCTTACCAATTCGGTCCCTGCCCCCATGGGGCTCATAATCTAATCAACCTACCAGTAAGTTTTGGAGTGTGGGAGGAAACCAGAGGAAACCCACACAAATACAGAGAGAACATAAAACTTTTTGCAGATGTTGACACTTGGACTTGAACTCAGGTCCCCAGCGCTGCAAGGCTGTAATGCTAACCACTAAGCCATCATTTAGAAAATTTCTAAATATAACATTGTTAATAATTTACGATGGACTAGAGGTGAAGAACATTTCACATGTTCTGCTTAGACAACCAAGGGGTTAAAGATTCAGTAAATGGTTCCTAATAGATTTTCCCAACTGCACAGTGCTACACGGGAGTCCCTGTGTTCTATTGTAGGTCTAGGAATAATCACTATGTCTGTTTCCTGCTCCTACCAAATATTGTACCTGAGAAAACAATTAGGGTCCAGCTGGGGGGCCAAGTCCAACCTCTTTTACTCCAGTGAATAGTTACAAGGGCTGGAGGGAAAGGCTGTCCTGGAATGTTTATATCACAGGCTGACGATAAAAGCGCTTTAATTATATCTACAGAATACATATTTACATTAGATTGAAGCCAGTTTGTTGTCTTTTCCTCAGAACTGAGACTAATGTTTTCTTGAAGTGTGAGCTGATAGGACCCGGCATTATTATGCTGTAAACGTCACATACCATGTGTGTGATGAAAGCCTTTGTACACACTCCTAGCAGCGCGCTGCCAACCTTCTGACTCCGGGCAAATACTTTACTAATGTCCTGGCTCAGGCTGGGCCAGGAGGTAACAGGTTTTGAAATATTTATGTTGGATCACCTATTTCTCTAAAGTTTCTCACCTGTTATTTACGAACTTACTCTGCTGCTCAGTATAGTACCCACACTTATTGTATATTACATACAGTTTTATGAGTTGTATAAAGTCAGAAACACTTTAATAAGCTTTTTAAATCTACAGCTTAAGTTAGTTCCATTACCAGCTTACCAGGCTGTGATATGACATTCATCACTCAGATAGCCGTTTTGCTACCCAGACCCTTCTAAGTAAGGAGGACAACTGCTATATTATGTACTGTGGTTGTTAAAAAGTCCACAGTTCTTGTTGGAAAGCTGGAATCTCCTCAAACTATTGATCAATGTGGTTGTTTAGTTTTGGACCCCACCAATCTGCTATCGATGACCTGTCTAATGGTCATGGATGTTTAATATTTCAGTTCTGGAAATGCCTTTACGGTCCAATGGAAAATGTTTCCTCTGTTAAAAGTGTATTTTGCTTATGTCTTGGGTATTGTGCCCTCTCCTCCTGTCTATGCACAGTTCAATAAAATAAATTACTATTATTATTACTATTACTAATGGATATGAGCAGCATCTTGCTATAACATTTCTTTCCTGACTTTAGAAGAAAGATGAATGAGGCACTTGCTGTAGGTCTTACTGCATTAAGTACACCCACCAGCATATACATTTTAACATTATACACTGAGCATTATTCTACTTGGTAATAATTTAGACAGGAGTTTATACTGGCTTTACGGTGTAGAGTGGAATTTCCTTTTCCATTCAATAGATTATTTGAATGAGATGAGATCTTCAGGTCTTAAGTTTAATTTATACGTGAAGATCTCTAGAGGCAGTAAAATTCTCCAAATCTATCCACCAAGTCTGTTCATTTAACCTATGTCAAAGAATTATTAGTTTAGCAATCCTAGAGTATAGGACTTTTCAATTTATTTATCTTTAGCATGGCCAGTAAATTTGAGTCATTAATTTATTGCATGTAGAAGGTAGAGTTTATTTTTGGTAGGCTACAATGGTGTAAAAAAAAAATTAAAAAAAATAAATAAATAAATAAAAAATATATATATATATATATATATATATATATATATATATATATATATATATATATATACAAGGTTTGGACTAGGGTTTCAGTTCTAGAGATTAAAAATTGACTCTAAAGGCAAATCTGGGGCTGTTCTGTACTTTGGTATTCTTTTGTAAGGGTCTAGGTGTACTATGAATAGAAAAGTGACGCTTTTTCTCAAAGGGTACGACTGGTTTGATAATGATTTTTACAAATTTTCATATCTGATTCACGCTTTAAAAAAAACCAAGAACAATGCCAATGTTGTGCCAGTCACTTTTTTCTATAAAGGGTTATCACGTTTTTCTGTTCTGAAGCTGCTTGTCAGAAATGATCCTCAGCAAGTGGCAGGGGTCTAAATGCTTTTTGTCTTTCACCTACAACCAAGCATTCCACAAATAGGGGAGAAAATAGAATGATAAATAGAACAGATTTCTTTTCTTCTTTTTTTAATCAAGAAAACATACAACAAAGTATTATGAAAAGAGAAAGAGCACGTGCATAGGGGCTTCCACTTACTGAGGTGATAGCCATTGTGTGCTTTGTGTCCTCTTATGAAGGACCTTAGGAGCAGATCACATGAGATTTCAGCATCTATATAATGACTAGCCTAGCAGCTTTCATCACACGGAGGAGCATTAAATAAGTTGTAGAAACAGCTGTGAAATTGTTATATGAAGTGTATAGTTTGTGCTGTTTAAGAACTAAAGGTTAACAGTCCCCCTGCTATTTAGATAGTGACCTGAGGGCAAGAGGGCTGTAGTAGATTGCAGCGGCATGTAGAGTTAAGTAAGATGCAGAAAATGTTGCTGGGTCAAAGAGTGAGAAGGAAATGGGGGAGACACCTGCCATTCCTATTCTTTTCAGGAGGCTTCTACATCAATAAGAAGCTGCACATGCACAGGACTCTCCTGCTAGCTACACAGAGAGCAGCATCAAATGGTCTCCACCTCCATCAGGAGTAAGCTGGGAGCAGCAGCTCTTCCTCCTGTCTGTGGGAACCATCCAGTTGCTTATTTTTAAGTTCGAAGGATTTATAGTGATCACACAATGTGAGTAGATAACAACTTAAAGACTGTTGCTGTGACTGTATAAACTGAGGAAGATGGCAAATCATCTGCTAATTATAGGTAATAAAAGTAATAGGCAAATGTGTCATACATGAGAAAAACTATTGATGTGTGGAAATAGCCGTACAGCAACACCTCTTTTCCATTAAGCCACAGCCCTAGACCAACATGGCGAAACAAGTGCTTAAAGGAAACCTACCACTTGTAGTGGCAGGTTTCTGATGGAAATACCGGGCACCAGCTCAGGGTGAGCTGGTGCCGGAGCTTATTTTCGTTAGTGTTTTAAACCGCGGTATCGCGGTTTAAAACACTTTTTAAACTTTATAGCCGGCGCAGGCAGGTACGCGCTCGGCGCTTACCGTGCGCGCGGCTCTCATTCACTTCCTATGTAGCCGCGCACGGTAAGCGCCGAGCGCGTACCTGCCTGCGCCGGCTATAAAGTTTAAAAAGTGTTTTAAACCGCGATACCGCGGTTTAAAACACTAACGAAAATAAGCTCCGGCACCAGCTCACCCTGAGGTTTCCTTTAAAAGATAAATACATAATATGTAGAGGAGCATGTACAGCGGTTCTCTGTACAAATTGCACCAATATTGTGGCACAAAGTAAACATCCTCAAAATGTATAAAAAATATATAACCTTTGCATATGCAAGCTACGCTGCATCGTATCACAGCACCCTCTTTTCATGTTAAGTTATTTACTTGTGTCTAAACCTCTGGTGTTATAGCCAGATGAGTAATGTTTTTATACTTTTACTACTGGACAATGTCTTATTCAGTAACACTAGACAGTAAAAACATAAATGCACTGAGCCTGCACAATGTTTGTAGGGGAACACTACAATGATATCATCTTGAACTATTTTATCATGCCAAGAGTATCTCAGATCAACTGATATGGTTGTATAGCAGAGGAACATATTCTAAGAATTGCTTCATGTTACTTAGATCTCATATAACCTAACAATACCTTCTCTGGAATCTTATTCATAAGTGTTATAATATCATTTTAATAGAATTTTAAGAATAAGAATAAAGTATTTAAAAAATTTAAACCATAGACAATTGTGCGCCTGATCACATACAAGGCATAGCCTGGATAAACATAGCTATAATTATAACAATAGTACCTGTAGCACATAGTTGGAAATCTAAGAGGAGCATCTATAAAACATATATCCAAGATATTTATCCACTAAATACAAGCAAAAGTTGAAAAAATGGTTTGATGAGTGCCACACTGGCACCAAGTATCTTCACGGAGCCAAGCACCCTCAGGGAGACTAATGGAAGCAAGGGCACCAGAGGTCCTGATGGAGACAACACAATATGGAAGTTACAAAAGGTTTATTTGCTTAATGTTGATGAAGTTTGGACCTCTAAAATAATTTTAGTTAGTGGACCCAAGGATCCCCAATCCATAAAGAATGTACCTGAATGTGGTAGGAATCAGCTATAGTGCATTCAATTATTTGTCTAAAATTCTCTTGAATAAAGTTAATATAATACAAGAAAACTTTTTCATGATAAGGTTTCTACTCTTAAAAGCAATGTTTAAAGTGAAACGTTTTAGGTTATATACACAATTTTGGGCAGGAATGCAGATAAATGTTCATTTTTAGTTCTATGCAAATTTGTATTTTGCTACACTATAGGCACTGCTTTAAAAATTGCCCAGTTCCAATGTCAATCAAACCTTAGTGAATTGGGCAAAGCAAAAGCAATTGGGTAGTGAAACTAGGAATTAGTGGGTGCACTAAACATTGTGGTCATACCCATGGTACACTAAATGTTATTTTGTAAAACAAAAAAAAAAGGGAACTAAATACAATTTCTCTTTTTTTTACACTACAGTTTTTTTTCTGAATGATGATACAGAAAGAATGATGCAGGAACCTTTCCCACAAGGCCATATGTTTAGTTTGCATGTGACCTGGGAGCTCATTTTAAGTTTACGGTGCATTATTTTTTCTCCTTTAATTTTTGAGATTTAGATTATTATTTTTTTCTAATATTTTGTAAACCAAAGCTATGGCATGATCCTATTAGTACTCATTCCCTTTTACTTAAAATGTTGTCCAACAGCTTCAAAAAAGTTTTGTTTAAATATAATTCAAATCAGCTTGGTTCCGATACTCCTGGCAACATCTGTTTAGCTGTTGTCAGATAATATGAGTTATACTGTATCACACTAGTGTTGTCAAATTAAATAAAGCTGCACTAAGGGTCTGCAGGGGTGCAGCAGTCACCTGGCAAGTTGAACCTCTTGCCTCAGGCAGCACCACTGGCAGCAAGACGGAGGGCAAGATCAGTTGCGTACTCACCTGCTACAAAGTGGATCCTGACACTTAAAAATAGTGTCTCTTGAAGGGCGGCTAAGGAGTCTCACACCTTGGTATCACCGGCAGCCAATAATAAACTAATTCAGTTGTTCATCATCCATCAGTGCTGTATAACTCCAGTCAGATTGTTCCATATGCATATATTGCTGAACTCTAGATGCCACAGATGTCATGTGGACCGGGCAGATTTCATCCACCATACGATTACATTGCCATATTCTGGAGAAAAGTAGTTTCTCTGCTGTCTGATATCCTTAATAAACCGTTCCCTACCTCACCGGCCCTATGCCTGTTGGGAATTACCCGGGAGGATGACTTGTCCCATTATGAAGCTATTTTTCTGAAGGAAGCTCTGTTTTTGGCCTGTAAGGCCATTGCCATACTCTGGATGGCTGATCGCTCCCCTACGGTCTCTCAGTGCAAGAAATTAGTTAATCTGACTTTACCATACGAGAATATAGTTTACAAACACCGCGGCTACACGGATAAGTTCCGAAGAGTGTGGGGCTTCTGCTGCTCTTCCCCAGATACCCTTTTTAATGTTCGCAGTCTGAGAGAGTCTCTCATCCCTTTTCATTGAGTGCAATACTCGCTGTATAACTTTACATACTACAGTTGTAACTGGGTGTGGGCACTCTTCCTGCACTCCTTTGTGCACTGTCAACAGGTTGGTTTACTTCATCTCCAGATTTAGGGTGGCAGGTTACCTTGTTGACTAACCATTGCTACTACTTTTTCTTTAACTCCATTTCTCTCTTGACACCACTCGACCAGGTTTGTTACTGTTCTATGTATATGTTGGGGAGGGGTTTACTAGTTTTACTGCTTTTGTACAGATCTTATTACACATGACAAATAATTGCATATAGATATATATATTATTATCTCTGATGTACCTCAGCTAATGCTCCTTGCTTTTTTATGTTGTACCGTTTCATTTCTTTGCCAATAAAGCGATTAAAAATAAAATAGTGTTTTATTACACCCAGTGTCAGCATGTATGTGAGACACTGCATGGAGAACCCATTTATTAAAAGAATAACCTGAAATATTACTACTGGATGGGGTAAAGAGGGGTGCCATTGTATAGCTCACCTCAGGCAGCAGACAGTTTAGGTTTACCCCTGAGTGTCCATATGCAGTTTTTGTCAAACAACCAAAAAACTTTGATATGGCTTCATCAGCCTTTGGTCAAGCAATTGACAAGTATCTGTAAAAAATAACATATTTATAAAATGACTGAAAAGGATTTTAATGACCTTACAAGTAAAGCAATATAAGTTACACGATCGGATAGAACTACCTGTTGCCAGAATCCTTACATACAAAATACCTCCTGCCTGTGTGGCACAAGTTTGCCTGAATTCAATTAATAAAAAGGTTGTAGAACATAAACACAGAGAAAAAATAAAGATTTTCAGCTGAAAAAACATAAGTAACGACTTGACAAATGTCTGTCCAGACTGAACAATGGTGCAAGCTTTACAAGGAAATGTCTGCCTAATGTTCTAGACTATAATCTAACCCCACACATATCATTTATTTCAGTGGAAAATTAGGAGTGTCTTTGTTTAAGTATGTTGAAGGACCCGATTACTGTAATTCTACATCTTGACCTGAGGGTCCAGTTATTTTTAATGTGAAATCTGTAAATGTTTAGTTGTGCCAAGTTATATTCTATGGCAATAATGTCTCCTCTGTTTCTTTTTAGAGCATCATAGAGAAAGTGAAATCCTGACTAAGCTAGAACTAAGCCCAGCCAATGATAACCTTGAGATCAAAGTAAAACGAAACCAAACCTTTACGTGCAGGTAAGAATACAAATGGCAATGTCAGATTGCTGCATACTAAAGAGCTTACTGTTATTCTAGGTAATTCTTTAGAAATCCTGGTGACACATTCAGGTGACTCCCTTTTTACACACTAATATGAGGTGCTTTGTAAAATGACCGCTCCTTTGCTTGGTTGGCACTTTGTGCCTACAGATTACCCAGGTGATTATAAACTTAAATTAAAATTATGTCATCTTTATGGGTTCATGCCAAGAACAGGTGCAAATGGATGTTACAGCTCTCACTTACTTTTTTAGCCTTCAAAGTATGAATGTCTCTTGTTCATGCTTGACTGATTATATTGTCTTCTTTGCAATGTTTGTATCAATACATTAGGAAAGAACCAAGGCAACCAACTGCACCACCTACAACAAGGTAACTAAGGTACACCAAAATTATAGATGCACACATAAGTATCGAAAATCTCAACAGCCTTTTTTTTGGGTTTCGGACCTGTCATCTCACCTGACAATACTTTAACACCATCATTGGTTTAATTCAGAATCCAAGGTTTCACCTGTGTAAGCCTTTATGAACCAGTCTAACAGCTGAAACATCACATTCTGGAATGAAAAAATGGTGATTTCACTAGACTTGAGAGTTCTGCCACCCTAGGTTTGGCATGCACTTAGAAGCTGTTTTGCTCGTCACCTGACATGTCTATTTTAGCAAAAACCCACAAAATAAAAGTTCTAGAGAATCATTTGTAATACTTCTGGTCTTCCTCCTAGAAATATATAAATATATTGCTTGTTATCACTTTTCTAGTCCAAGGGGTGTTGTCCTATAAATGCTGAAATTGTAGACACTGATTTTATGGACAAAGAACAGACTAATTTCACAACACAAGAACTTCAGAATTCTTATATTATTGAAAATATAAATACTAAATTCTAAAAACATATAATTTTTTTAAAAAAATGGGTGGTCACAGGAAGACCACCAATTTTAAGGTCAAATTTGATTCTCGATTACCTCCCCTAAAATGTTGTCTGTTTAACATATTAATGGGTTGTATTTTATAGAATGTTAATTTCCTCATAAGTGATTTGCTTGCCTTGATCATGACTTTCATGCGATTCCTTTACCTGACCATATATGACCAACATCTCAAGTATTTGTTGACCCATAAATATAGACATTTCTTATCGCTACATATCTCACTTTCATACTGGTCTGAAATGTCATTGGTCACAGTCTGACAAAATACTTGGGTTTAAAATAAGAAGTCTTTGTAGGGGTTACTTCTTTATATCTGAAGCCAGACACAGCCACGGAGTACTTGAGTGGGAATGTGTGAGTACATATGGTGGTCACAAGTCATTGTACATGTCACTCAGTGGCTGGAAGTCCTCTCATGATGATCACCTCCGCAACAGCATCACCCTCAGGAAGGCGGCAGGCAGACAGTCTCAGCTGGAAGCCAGAAACCTTATCTGGGAAGGAACAAGGAGTGGTCATGGATGTTGCAAACGACCCCAATGACTTTTAAAAGTCATTCAATTAATTTTAAGTCATGGATTTCCTGTAGATTCAGTGTCACAATCTTGCACTGCCATCTCACCAGCAATTTTTACAACCTGGGTTGCCACCCATCAGCAAATTCCTGTCCAGTCCATAAAAATAGAGAATGTTTTCTTGCCTGTGAAACAAATGGATCATGTGTCAATTATAATTTGGAGCTGAAGACCTTGTGTTATTATCATTTTACAGATCCCTTGAAATACTGCTAACTTGTTTCAGACGTACTATCTATCTAAATACTTTATCCTGGCCTGAAAGAGTCTTAGTGACCAGATACTTTTAGGGATTTTGTGCTCATCAGGACTATCAGGACTAGCTTTTTTTATCTTTTGAGCTGTCATAAACAATTATTTATCAGCGTATTTGCTAACCCTGCTATCTATATATTAATACATTTTTTAGAATTTGTTTTATATTTCAATTTTCAAATCAATCATTTTATTATTTTCCTTTATATATATTTTCATTTTGTAATTTTTTTATAAATATAGCTTACATTTAGTATAAATAATATAGGCCCTAAGTTATCATAATAGACCTCTATGAGGTGCACCATTTACAGGTGGAAATAGTCCCCTACAGTGACTACAGCTATTGGCGTAGCCATGTGGGTCTGCCGAGAGCCAGCAATACTTCCATGGATGCCAAAAAATCATCCTGCAATAAGATGATCATTGGGTGCCATAAAGACTGCAGCGCTGGTGCATTTCATATTCGTTGCGATAAGTAGGCTGGAGATGGGAAAACAGCAGTGTTCTTAAGCTGCTTCGTCTACCCTCAGTTGCTGACAGCTGGGCACCCAGTTTGCTGAACTGGTGTCAATTTAAAATGGATCAGGTCCCAGAAAATTATAGCACTTGGCCCATATCTGTTTTTGAGTTATTATAGTTTTTAACATTTCAATAAAGTTTGGCTGTTTTTTTTAAACTTGTTTAGAAAAATAGAAAAATAAAAAATTAGGCTGAAATCCCTGGTTGTAGGGAGAGAGAGAAATGAAGAACATGGTTCCTCTTCTTTGTATGTATTGATGTGGCACAGTGTGTTGTACTATAGGCTCTCATTGTAATTCAGTCCTGCACCTAATGAAAATGTTATCTGTGATGATGGTAACAACAATGATAAAAAGAATTAATGTATGTATGAAGATGCAGTAGTTATTAGTGTGAGATCTTTAATTGAAGTGTTAACATGTTCTTGAAATATCTTTACAGAGGAACTGGACCCATGACATGGTATTGGGAACATTTACCATATTACAACCATAGCAGAATGGAAGTCAGATCCTATAAGTGTCCAGAACCAGATCAGAGCCACCTCACCTGTAGCAATTTAACACTCTATAAAGCCCAAGTGAAGGACACTGGATACATAAGATGTTGTTATAAACATCAAACCAAAAAGAACCTACGTCTCCAGGCTAAAATATATCTCTATGTAAGAGGTGAGTTAAAAAATTAAATTAATTAAAGGAAACAAATGCATGACAGCTCCATATAGTATCCATGCCTTAGATATTAAATGGCTTCCCTCTGCCAAACCATATACTGGTATTCTTCCATTACAATCTCCATGCATTAAGAATATCCCTTGAAATGTAGAAATAATATTGGGAAAAATTAGGGGCTCTGCTGTATACACATATGTATATATTTTGGAAGGAATATGCTCTACATTCCTAATTAAATCAACCTGTAGTGGCTCCTATTTCACTACTCACACTCACCATGAAACCTAATGGGACATGATCTGTCGACAAGCACTTCTCTTCACTTGATCTGTGACCCCCACATGCTCTGGGGGTGTGACATTAATGTTCTAGCATTGGAGCCTGCCTAATATAGAGTTCTGAATGACATATTGAGGTATTGCACCATATACTTGTCAACGTTTTAAAATAAAAATGTAAAGAAACTATGTGGCTCATATAAGTAACCATAAAAATATTTTTTTGCTACCTGTAAACTGTGCTAACGTGGTATATCAGGCTCATAGCATAATTTAGCTAGCACTATCTCAAATATAGGTTCATTTATATTCAATCAATCCCTGTCAATAGATAGTAATTATTATATATTCATAATTTATCTCACAACACTTCAGAGTTGAGCCCCAAATCATCTAACTATATTCCCTTCATCCCAGTTACTGAATGGCAATGTATAATAGGGTATGTATAACCCAACAGTGTGCCGTAATTGCTATCCGCAACTTCAGTTTGACTGACTTGTTCAGTTCCACCAAGGAGTAGCCATGCTAATCTTTGGTGGCCTCAACAGGTGGTCATCTTACAATGGTACTAGTTTACAAACAAGTGTAGAAGAAGACCTCAGTTTCATTGTTCTTGGACATTGGAATGTATGTGTCCCTCTGTTTAGATACTTTAGATGTTTTTAACACTAGAAGCTAGGTGCACACATAATCTTGACAACCTGTTGATTGACGTCCCAAATGGAATACTATCCTTTAAATTCCTCATTGACCCCTGGAGTTTTTCCACTCGATTTTGATGGACAAGGGATCTAGGGGCAATAATTCATTCTATCCTGTGCAGCATAATTCTTTCTTACACCTGTTTGACTCAAACAGCAAAAATTTGCAAGGAGCAAACACCTGAAATGTCCCTTGTTACTCATGAGTATATTGGGAGTTTTCTATGTCAGTACATTTAATACTTTTTACCTTCTGTTTTGGTTATACAGAAGAAATCCTTTATATTATACATGATTAAGTATAACATATATATGGGCATAACCACCAATGCACGAAGTTGAGAAAACGGAGCTCATGATAATCATAGTTAACCATCTCCCAAATGGTGGAGTGTGGATGTTTACCTTTAGGCCCCCATACTTACATGTTAAACCCTTCTATATGTATACATTATGAATATTTTGTATATATGCAATTTCTGTTGTAATTGTATAATATTTGTAATTTAAAAGCTCCATTGATTCTTCAAACCATGTCATAAATAAAAAGGTAAATGAATTCCATTCTAACAATGGTCAGATCAGATTACATAAATTATAATAAAAACACACATTTTTTCATATATGTGTAATACTAACAGCACAAACAGAACTTTACCTATATATAATTAATATATATGATATATATTAAAAATGTGACTTCTCAACCACCTGTGACTTGGATTTTATCTGTCTCCTGATTCAGTATTTTTCTTGCACAACATTAATAAAGCTGTTATACTCAGGATAGAGGTTGGGGCAGAGAAAACAACAGTGGGGGTAACATCAACACAGTGATGAACACTTGAATTCTGTTTATTTCCTCTCATGGTTTCCTTCCAAGACTTCTGCACAATAGAGAGCACGTATGATTTATATAGCGTTTGTTATTACAAGGTAGGGGCTGCTCTCTGTGTTGCTGGAGCACCCCTCCTCTGACTTCCACGTCTTAGATTACTATCTGACTTACTTAAAGGTAAACAAAACTTAAATAACACTTTATTATATGTACCAATCTACACATTTGTACGCAGAATAAACTATGGACTATATCGGCTGTTGAGTTTAATTTTTGTTTGTGCTTGGCTGATTTGCATCTAATTTATTGTATTCCTGGCTTTGTGGCGAAATTTGAGACCTTTAAATTTGCACCTATAAAGTTGCACATCCCCTGTGCGAATTGGGACTTTTCCCACCATAAGTTGCAAAATAACATGCAGATACAGCCACAAAATGCACAATTTCAAGTGATAAACCACCTGTCAATGTAGTTTTTATCGCAACATATGAGGCAGAAAAAATGTGATTTCAGTGACAATTAGTCCTGGCGAGTTTGAGTACACATTGCTCAAATGTCACATGAAAATCAGCAAAACCTCAACAGTGACACTACAGCTGCAAAAACACAGCAGAAAAACAGCCGACAACACTGAACCCCCCCCCCCCCTATATTTATAGGGCAAAACACATCTTTATCTGTTATGTTTCTTGTAGATAATTCCCAGCCATTCCTAGAGGTGAACACACAGCAACCTGGCATTGCCCATATGGATACTAAGGCAAATGAACTGATTGTCCCTTGCCGTGTGAGCTCTCCAAAATATAAAGTCACCTTACATTATGTAAGTATATGAATTGCTATGTTTTAGATATTAAGTTTCTGGTACCTGAAATCTATCACTAATATCACAAGTATTATGGTAGAGTGTCAGATGTAACTTCTACCCCGTACATTGCGTGTTTTTCTCATAGGGCTTCTCAGAAACACATCTTTACATTCTGAATGGGAATGAGTTCTCTTATTGAAACAATGGGCTTTTTTTCCATTAAAGTGGATGTTGAATTTCAGGAAATTGTAACTAATTTCCTCCCATTGCACAGTTTACAGACTAACTGTACCTTTACATTGAAAAACAATGACCTTCATGGGAGCATACAAAACAACAATGTATAGATATATAAAATGTTGATACCATATCACTTGCCACTTAGATTAACTACTTTTACGGTTGGCTTGTTAATTGTTTCATATTTCAGAAATAAGTTTATGTTCTTGTTAGGTATAATCACTGGATAAGTGACCAGATCCTTAAGACAACCACCATTCCTTTAACCAGGTTTTCCAAAATTAGACAAACATGAACTGTTTCAAAGAAGAAATAGTTAATCAACCAAATTTCTTCTCTACCTTTTGGCTGCTGGTTTCCACCTCAGAAGACACAACCTTACTTGCTGACAGTGACAAACTTGACAGGGAATTTTATCTCATCTATTCATTGATTTGCTGATTTGGTACAAAACTGACACTTTTCTGGCACAAAATCCTGAATCTGAATCTTTTCTGATTTCCTTAGGACAAATCTTTTAAAATAGTGTTTAGCTACTACTGTCATTCATCCCAGAGTTTAGGCAAGTGGGATGGGAAATTTCGAAAAAATTTTACAAAACAAGATAGGAGTGTTTTTGAAGATTTGGGTTTTATACCAAGACAAGACATTAGAGCAGCATCAGTTCAAACAAATAAATTCTGAGCTGAATCAAATCTTTACAATAATTCCATAAATCAAATATTTGATGATTTTCTCTAGTAACAAGGCACCGAGCACACTCGTAACCTCGGATCCACCTCTAACTTAGATGTAGGTAGATTTCTTTAAGATATGTAGCTGAGAGTAACGGCATTGTTCTGCTGATGATATATTACTAATTAGCTAATGATTGAAGTGTGCTTTTGTCCAACTCATCTGCTGGTTTCTCCTAAGGTGATATACGTTACATCACATAGACGTAAATAAGGTTATTCATAACCCTCAATGGATTATCCAGATGCCTTCTGAGCTGACTTATTCCACCCAGGAGGCTTTGTGATGTATTGTACAGGAGGCAGCCACAAGGTTAAAGTTTGTAGAGCTTTTGCTTTTTCTCCATTGACTATGTTGAGACCATAATTCTTCTCGAAGTGACCTTTCTTGAAGTTCTGTTTCTGTTTCAAATTGTTTAATTACAGTTTGGGCATGTTTCTCGGAGGCTTCTATGCAAAGGCGAACTATCCTGGGTAGATTTTCATGCTGAGTGATCAGAAATTTTGGGATCTGTTGCAATGCTGGAAGTGACAAATATTTTAAAAAAAAATGGATGTATCTTCAGAATTGCAATAATAGCCACTTCTTTTACCTTCTGGTACTCAATACTGAAGGTGCTTTTGCAATATTATTACACAACACTAGAGATCAGCAAAACTATTTGTAGGTTCATAGATTTGATATAAATATTCCAATTCCAGTGAATAAGAATCTTTTTGGCTTTGCTTCAGATGGATCTTTAAAATGGCAGCTAGAATATATTTACATGTTCAGTAGACAATGCAGAACATAAGAGCAAAAACAAAACTAAGTAGAAAATGTACATGTTAGATGTATTGCAAGGCAATGTGTATGTGGAAATGCACTAAATAATCTATGCATATTATAACACTGTAAGTCCATCCTTAAAATGTGCATGTTGTATGTAGTTCTGCATATAAAGTGTCATATAAAGTGTCATAGAAATGTATAGCTTAAAAAAGTGAAAAAACTGTACAACATAAAGCATGACTCCAAATATGCATGTTCCGCATTGTACTCAATAAAAACAGTTTTAAAATAAATAAAATGGCAGATAGCTACTGCTGTCATTCATCTGAGAGCTTAGGGTAGGGGGAAGGGCCAAGGAAAATGAAAAAATATGAAAAAGTAAGAAATTAGACTAGAGAATCGGTATGTTGAGTTAAAGAACTTAAAGCGGATTGTCAGCATCTGAGGTAGCGGATCCACTGTAACACCGCAATCGATAGTGGAAGCTGACACCTAGAACCAGAGTCTAAGCGGCACTTGGTTTTCACCACAGCCCGCCGGAAAGCGGGATGGACTTGCTGAGGCAGGGTACCACTAGGTCACTCCATAGGCGCGCATTTGCCCGCGGTGGTGGCCAAGGCGTGGTACAAAGTTGTGAGGCAGAATCGTGGTCAGGACATCGAGACAGGCAGCACGGGATCAACGTCAGGAACAAAGCAGAAGGTCAAGGCAGCACCGAGTCAAAGTCAGGAACGGAATGGGAGTCACAATGGGAGATCAGCAGACAGAAACAATGCTACAAAATAAGCTTTCTCTGAGGCATGAAGCACAAAGATCCAGCGGGGAATGCAGGAAGTTGCCATCTTTTATAAAATTCCTGGAAATGGGCAGCACCAATTAGCAGTGTGCGCACGCCCTAGGTGGCAGGGCCGCGCGACGCGCTGCTGGATCCGGAGCAGGAGCGTGGAGAGGTAAGGCAGTATGGAGGGGAGCTGGGGGCCGCATAGGAGCTGGGGACCAAATTGAGGCATGGATGAACCCGTGACCCGAGATGTGGGTTGCAGGGACACCAGTGGCACGGATTTTATACCAATTTCCAAAACAGTTGCAACAACATTGTTTGGGACTGAATAGGTTATAGATGGGATAATAATTTGATAAAGAAATGTTCATTGGATTGTCTTTTCCTGATAATTTCTCTATTTGACAACAAATTGTACATTTGAGGGAGACATTTAAAACAGTAGTTGTTGGCAGCACATTGCCTCATACAAACAGTGATCTGCTTCAGGATAAAATTAACCTCTATGTATTAACAATTATTCAGTGACAGTAATATGCAAGGTAACTACACATATTTTAGGGAACATAACTGATGACTGAGTTGTTGCATAAGTGACCTGTACATGTTACTGTTAGAAATATACATGCACAACTATCCTTGCTGTTTGAAAGAACCATACATGGACCTTAGATACCCATTGTAGGGTCAGTTTCTTAGGAAGCTAACTTTTCAGTTTGTTTTAGATCTCTGGAAGGGAACCAACATGCACGTAGAAAGAATTTACAAATTCCAGACAGACACACTCTCCAGTGCATAGTAAATCCATGTAGCCTTGGAAAGTTATAATTAGCATTAATCTATAATTAGTTCAAGCCCCATATTTTCTTTGTCTTTACTGATAGTAACACTCAGGGTCTCTATGCGCTGCATATTGGCATCCTTTAAGATTTAGCCTAATTACAATTCTACTTTTTGAAAGGAAATGATAAAGTCGTGTGGAGACATTCAGTCGGCTTCCTGTGTATAAAGGAAGCTCAGGCAGGGAAGTACTCAGCGACGGTAAATATAGAAAATCAAAATTCAAGACAACAGTCACTACCTGTAAAATAAAATAAAAAAAGTCACAGAGGAATAGTTTTATTAACATCCAGGGAGGAATTATCCTAATTCACTGCTTTTTGTTCCAGAAATTGTGAACTCTCTTTTGTTGCCCTTTTGTTTAAGGATACTAGCAGAGACTGATGATTTAGTTGAAGGCTGTCCAATAGGTTTCTGGGTTGTAGGTTTACACCAGATAGCATTACTTTATAAAGGAAATCTACACCAGCATCAAAGATTGTAAGCCATGAACACTTACATGCTGGTGTGTGCCCCCTCTGACAGGATCTGCTCTTCTTTTAGCTTCTTATGCCCTTGTTTTTACAAATAAAAGGCTTTAAAAATTATACAATGAGCCTGAGGGGTTGCGGGCTCAACTATCTATCTAGGGAGCCCAGAATCCCTCAGGCTTATTTGCATAATATTAAACCTTTTTTTTTTAAAACAAGGGCATAAGAAGCTAAAAGAAGAACAAAACTGCCGGAGGGGGCAAACACCAACATGTACAGTAAGTGTATTTGGTTTACAATTGATCCTGGTGGTAGATTTCTTTTAATCTATGAAGCCAATTTTTTAAATTGACTCCTATACCTCCACGGTTAGACAATAGACAATGAAACACTCCTTTAACAGTGGGAATGTTAACCCTCAGTTGTCGAGTTAGTAATGTATTTCAAGGGTAAATAATATTAGGGGCACATTATTATAAGAAAGACTTATACATGGGAAATATAGATATTTAGATACATTTAGTTACATAGTACGGTCGAAAAAAGATGTACGTCCCTCAACCAAGGTAAGCAAGGGAAGGAGTGTAAGGGAACAGAATTCTGTATTATCATATACTGAACTATAACCATTGATATTATTTTGCTGAAGGCATCTACGCCCTTTTGAAGCGCTCTGCTGTCTCTTCTGTGACCAGTAGTTCTTGAGCTCTGCTTTTCCAATGAACCACAGTTCTTACAGTAAAGAAGTATTGTTGTCTTCGAAGACCATAGGTTACCTACCATCAGGAATACACCTATTAAGGTCCTCCTAACATCCTAAGCACTAAACTATCTTTCCTTAATCCTTTATAGCTCATAACCTAATCTAAACATAAAAGGTATAAGAGCTTGTATAATGGTCTAGCCATTCTGTATAAGGGAACAGTATAAAATAATTTAATAAATACAAATTCTGCTTCTTGAACCAGCCATCAGCCGCCATCTTACATTCATACCCAAGGTGAAAATGACTGCAGAGAAGCCTGGAGGTAAAGGAGGGAGCAATATATGTTTTGGTCGGGCATAGTTGAGTCATGGCAGTACATTACTGCATTTAGTCATATGAAGGAGATGACAGACTGATCGCGATGACAGGCAACTCTGAAGGGAATAGTCTTGTGGCTTGGATGTTTTTGTGAATATAATGATAAATACCTTCCCCATCTTTCAATAAAATATGCAACTAACTATGTTGATTGACATAAATAGGATGAATGAAATATGGAACCAATTAATGTTTTGTAGAACATAGTACAAGCCACAGTATGTAAACGAAAGATTGTGTCCATGTTTCATGATAGCAATTGTATTATTATTTGAGGTGGAGGATTCATCTAAAAGATATCATTTGGTTTAGTGGAAGAACATTATATATTTTAAGGTGATATTTTTAGGGAATACTTAAAACAAGGAAATAGAAAGTTAAATTCTAAGCTAAATGCACCAACGTTTTTCAATTTGACTGGCATTTTAGTCTTGCACCCGATTCACACTTTGTTTTAGACAATTTTTATGCCTTTACATTGCTATAGCTGGATCAGTATAATTACTGGTGTAAATATATAACCTTGGATCATGCTTCTGAGTAGACTTTCACTCCCCCACTCTCTTCATGTTGGCTCAGTTTGTTGAAAGTTGGTGACGTCACCGTTGGCAGATGGGACCAGGCTAACATGAAAAGAATGGGGGCGTGTATATCTAATCATACGGCAGAGCCAAGAGGCGCTCTGGTGATGTAGAGGGAACGCCTCCTGCTCATTTCACTATTCTTATTAAGTGTTTTTAAGAAGGATCCAAACATTGATTTCATCAGAATAACCAGAGCATCACCTTTGCTACAAGACCAGCATATAAGACCAGCAGTAGATGTGATGGTAGATATCCTTTAAGGTTATCCATTCTTATCCTACAATGGTCTTGTCCTTTCAATAAAATTCACCTTCCTTTTGTATCTTATATGCTTTGTCCACTAGATGACAGCATATAACCTGACACTTTGATAATCTATTAATACCACTTATATCTTAGCAAATGTGTTTCCTCTGAAAAAAAATCTTCTTATCATTTCATGAAGTTGCAGTACCAGGAAAGTCCCTAAAAACAAGTTATGCTGTTTACAACAAATTGACCAACGATCTAATATTTTTACAACTGTCCCTTTACTCTGATGACAGGGAGCAGGGTGGGTGGGAGTGAAAGTCCCACCTCCTTGTATTTATTATGGCCTCCCCCAAAAAAACATATGAAATCTCTGCCAGGGGAGCTTACCTCCACATATACTAACGGGGGCCTCTTGATAACTTCTCCCAATATGTATTTATATGTACAGTATATTGCCAGTTAAAAGTAAATGAAAGCATTACATAACAAACTAAATGAAACAATCTATATTAAAAACACCACTAAGCCTATTAAATTTACTTTTGTGTGACTCTTACTAGTAAAGACATAAATAGAGTAGAATTGTGATACATTTTAAATGTTTCAATAAATTTAATGTTAGAAAATCTAGCAAACTATTTGTCTATATTACAAGCAATATACTTTCCTTGCAACATCCTCACGCTGTTAATGTACTAAGTGTCATATTGAATTACAATGTACAAGACAGTTTGAAGAATGTTGGGTAACACAAACATAAAACCAATAACATAAAAAACATAGCCATTGCTAGTAGCATTGCCTATAGTAAACACAGAAAATGTTACATACTGATGAACAGACAGATATGAGGAAGTAGGATATTTAGGTTTTGCAAGACTTTAGCCTTAGATTTCAAGCTTGAATTTATATTTCTATATGTTCTGTCAAGATGTTTGTTTCATTCTGCTGGAGCTTCTGTTTTATGCAACATGTACAGTAAGCGTGCACCAATGCAATGCCAATAATGTGTTACATATTTTTTTTAAAATGTTACATTTATATCCTTCCCTTCAGTTCCATAATAGATCTAAAATAGTTCAGCGTGGAATGGAGTGGGACCCTAGAATTGGTTTTACAATTCCAAAACCTCACCACAGTCTTCAAGAAATTTTACGGTGTGAAACTGAAGTAAAAGGAAAATATTATCATACCCTGTTTTGGAAACAAAACGTAGGTAAGAATGAAACATTGTTTTTTTGGCATTTTACAGTCTTTTTTATTGCCGGTTTACTATCCTTAACTGTATTTTAGACATTTTAGACAATACTTTGTTGAGGTGTCACTTGGCTCAGGTATTCTTTGGCGGTGTTTGACACTGATCCTATACGTTGTGGAACAATTATAGAAAGTTTTCTACTACTAAAATGTAGTATTGGGAAAAGAGTATCTTCCAGATACAGTCACTGTTTCACTGCTTGGAAACTGATGGTTTGGCATCCCTACTTTACATAACACTTCCATAGCTTAACATCTTGAGAGATTACAAAAAGTATATATATATTACAACAAGGCACAGATATAAAGAGACTTACATAGTTAAAAACAGTGATATAGTTTAACTGATATTCACTAGACCAGTGATGGCGAACCTATGGCACGGGTGCCAGAGCTGGCACTCAGAGCCCTTTCTTTGGGCACTCAGGCCATTGACCCCAGGACAGAGCTCACTAAAAAGGACCAAATTCACCAAATCTTCCTGCAGACCCAGGCAAATTAAGAGATGCTACAATCAGCGCCATTTTAAAACAACACTTCATTGGCTGTGTGGAACTGCGGTAAAAGTGAGAATGTGTTGATAGAACTGCATTATCTTTGTAGGTCATCCTACTGGACCCTACATTCTTACTGTATAGAGAGACCCTAGTGAGAAGCTACAATGATAGTCTGAATGTGCCCTCCTGTATTTGTGGCCTCAAGGGGCCGATACGACTGATAAATGTTGAAGAGCAGGTAGCTCTTAAGTTACTGCTTAAAATGCAATGTTGGCACTTTGCGGTAAATAAGTGGATTTTGGTTATAGTTTGGGCACTCGGTCTCTTAAAGGTTCGCCATCACTGCACTAGACCATCAATTTGTAAGTAAAGGTAACAAGTGCAAATATTATAAACACATTTTCAAAAAGTAACATATTTTGACTATCCAATGGCAGATGCCATGATAGTTCCCTCATCTATGTTTACAAACTGTTGGCACATGTAACAAACCAGTAGCATTGGTAGCTAAGTGCCTTATTATTGACACCATAGCTTCCATCGCTGAGAGGTTGCCCCATTAGAATGTCTTTTGAATGTCGTTGAACAGTGAAAAGAAATAAATTAATGTAATGAATTACCCCCATTAAAATGTATTCTTCTGTTTGGTTGGTAATTCAAAAGGTAGCCCTTCACTCTTACTTTCCAGTTATTGTTTCTTCCTGGTTTAGAACCTTTCTTGAACGTGATAACCACTATGCTCCAAAAACACGTCAACATGCTTTAAATGGTTTTCAAGGAGAAACCACATGAGTCTAATCATCCAAAAAGTGCATAGTACATTAGATAAATGGGAATTATGGACTGTTTATTGCAGAAGTGATAACAGAATCATTTTGCTTTGTAAATCTTTCCCAATGATTTTCTTTTTTTTTTTAATTTACTAAAAATACAGTTTCTAGCATAAAAAATGCAAAGTGTTGACCTATCCATCTCATTATCAAGTTTCATTGGCCAAGCTCCTGGAAATGAAGCGTGAAATTGGTACTTATAACTACAAACCAAGGATTAGACATTTTATGGTGCAAAAAGAATTAATGTAGCCAACACTAAGTTGTCATTTGTTTCTCAGTAGTGAACTTTTTTATATTTTTGAATTATTTTTATCAACATACTTTTCATGCATAATTAGTTTTAAGGATGTCAATATGTGCATCCCAAATCAAAGAGAAAAGGGTCAATTTTATGGATTAATTATAGCAATTAAGGAGGATGTCAGACTTATAATATCCAAGGAATAAACAGAGGTCCTCATCTACCACCCAAAGAAGAAAGTAGAATATTATTCTTGAGGATGTGAAAGACCTGAGCTACCTTAAATAAAACCTATTGAACTGATGAAAAAGATTAATATCTCATATTCCCAAACATGTTTATGACCACTCAGCTTAGTCTACAAAGGTTTGTCTGACCATAAAAAAATTGAACCACAACACAGAGCAGCTGGTCAGGAACATGAGAAATATCAGGATAGGTGCAGTGGTAAATATTACCACTTTTACCACTTGTATTATTTGATAGCATTCCGAGTGATCTATATAACCCTAATGAATAAAAATCACCCTAAGAATGAACAACATTGGAACAATTGCTAGGATTAGTTCATAGCCTCTAGAGCTGTTGCATGAACACCAAAGATTGAGCTACATTTTTTCTTGGAACCTACCTTTTAAAGGATTTTCTCTTCACAGATCAGGCATTCAGTCTTTTTGAACAATGAGCAAGGACCATCAAGCATATTAAGCACTACCAAGGAATATTAAGACATTCACGTTATGCCATTACATTTGATAATAATTGCCATGTATTATTTATTGGTATGCGTAGGTGACACACAGTAATTATTCACATAAATAATGGCTCAAAAGAGTAATTGAATGCATCCTTACAGCACTTAATTCTTTATATAACTGAATGTATATTCTATTGCAGCATTCACTCCTACAGAAATTACTAGTGTAGAAGCGGAGAGGACCAGTCTGTTGGCTGGAGAAACACTTCACTTGAACTGCACTGGAGAAGTCCCCTTTAATTCCAGGGTGATTATGGACTGGGTGCACGAAGGAAAGGTAAAACTTTCTGAAACAACACAACTGCTTGTAATTTTACTTATTATCAACAACACAATGAAGTGTACAGGGGGCGCCAGATTCATGATTTCTGCATAAAAATGGGTCATGCAACAAATTTCTGTCAGGCTTTGCATGTTAAATGTGGCGCACAGTCCAACTGAACACTGGAATGGACCCTTCTTAAATACCTGTGCAAGCAGTTTGCACTAGAAAGAATGTGCAAAGCCCACAAAGACAGAAAACTGACTCGCAGCCCTTAGTAAATGTGCCCCAATATCTTTGAGAAGACCTCCTCATTATCCATATCCGATTTTACCCGATTGCATGAATTTTCCATATATTATGTAAATTAAGAGTATCCCACCTGTAGAAGAACACTTTTAAGTGCACAGATATAAAAAAAATACTTAAAAATAGAGAGGGAGTTGTCAAGGTTTGTACTGATGCAAGGCCAGAAATTACCACTATTTCCCCCTTTATGCCACCTTCAAGGCAAGTAGGTGTGGAGAGGAGAGAGTGGGTTGTGCCCAGTGGTGGAGTTGGCACTAGCAATAACCTGCACCCATTCCAGTTTCAAGTTATAGAACAATTTTACACCAGGCAGGACCTGTCACAGAATTACCTGGTTCTGCGGCCAGATATGCCAAGGGGACTCTTCATATATGCAGCACTAGTAAAGGGTTGAGGAGAACATCAAGTCCTGTACCAGCACAAAATAAATTCCCTCCAGAGTCTTGTTTCTAAAGTCGAATAAGCTGAGTGGTTCGGCAGAACCCTATGGATGTCTATGGGTTCTGTGTTGTGGCTTTGTGGCTATGTATAACTTCACGATGGTAGTAATAGTAATAATACTTTATCTGATTCAAATAACACTGTATAACCACACCTGGCAGTACTATTAACCAGATCCATTGCCTTTTAGGTTTTTGATTTAACGAAAGGCCACTCTGTCTGGTAGATAAACATTTATTAACCTACAAATATGACATCATTTCAGGTTCTGGACTCTGAGAAAAAATTGTATGAAACTCCAAATGGCTTTCTGGGAGACAGAATAATAGAAATAAAAAACGTCACAAAGAAGCATGGAGGAGTATACACCTGCAAGGCTGCCTTTTCAGATGTGGCCAAAAATATTACCATAACTATATTCGGTAAGTACTTATTTGTCAATAGATCTTGGTATGCATTAAGTGAAATTATTCTTTGGATGCTTTCACATGAGTATTGCAGAAATTGGCATCAGAGTTTGGTTTGGATTTTAGCCTAATGCGTATGTTTCAATAAACTTCTCTATTTTATCTCCATGCTGACATTGAGGCACTTGCACTACTGAGTAGTTCCAATGAATCTGATATCCAATCCCACAGCCTATCTAAAAAGGCTTTTTATCAGAATATTTTACTATTGACTTACGGTTGGGGCCTTCAATGTCAAACAATCATACTTACCATAGACTTAAGAGACATGTTCTATCTTTATAAAGCCTCCTTTCTTTTTGTAGGTCTTGTGTAAGTGTAGTCGACTGCTCATACACATTGACATCCATCAGTTCTCCCTGGTTGACAATATAAATGTGGATAGTGTGGTTGCTCCATTAGTAAATGTATGATAACAGTTTGGAATTTCATTATTGATCGTCTACAATTCATCCTAAACCAAATAATCAGACTGACTGCATTCCTCCGACCGATATCAGAAGAATCTGCAGCCACCATTTTATACACATAGGAAAATAAAGCAAACAAAAATGCAGTTCTCTGGAAGAAAGATAAGAATCACTGTAATAACACAAAATTGCTTGCCCTATTGATTCTGCCACCCAAAATGTTTATGTGAAAGTGAAGGCAAGACTGTTACTCTACTGTGGTCATGCTGGCTTTCTCCGCTAACACTCAATTTTGTGACAGCCTTGTTTTTAGAAAAATAGATTTTTATTCCTCTTTTGGAAAATTATACCCTTCATGCAATGGATCAAACTAGTTAAAAAAATAATATAAACATAACAATATGGCAGACATAGACTACCCATATATATTCATAGGTCATTAGACCCCCTCCCTTGTAGCCTAAAACTAGTTTGGGAGGTATTTTGAACACAATACTAAAATGCTAAAAAGTTTGGCTTTGTTTTTTATTATTTATTTGGCTCCACATTAAAAGAATTTGGCAAACTGGACCGAATTCTAGTTAAAGGAAATCTACCATCAAAATCAAGCATAATCCAGAGCCTGGATTCCCATAGATCCAGGCTCTGTGACTTTGGTAATCTTCTTATATTTCTTATCCATGGCCTCCTTCTTTCTAAAATCAACTTTTAAATGTATGCTAATGAGCCAGAAAAGCTCTGGGTGGCATTTCCAGAGCCCATCTGAATTTTGGATTCACAGTTTGTTATACTATCTCATCCTACCTCACTGCTCCCTCAGCACTCCCCCCCCCCCACTTTGTGCTGCTGCCATGAGAGCATGGGGCAGGTACCAAGGGAGAAGGGGTGATGGGAGACATTCTCCTGCACAGTATAACAGCTTGTGAAGATTACCACAGTCACAGTGCCTTGATCTATGAGTAAGTATCCCTGGTTTATCATACTTAATTTTAATGATAGATTTCCTTTAATAAGTTGTTTTTATGTATATGAATTCAACATTTTAAATAAATATTTACCTTCCATTTTTTTTTATAGAAAAACCTTTCCTGAAAATGTATGGTTCACCTCAAAACAGATACACAACACTCGAAGGTCAAAATGAACTAAAACTGTCTGTGAAAGTGAAAGCTTTCCCACCACCTCTAAGTGTCTGGTGAGTCGGTCTGTTATATTCTGTATTATTAGAATAAATTTGTAAAAATGGCTTATGATTTTAAGAGGGGCATACGAGTATCAAGGTAGGATAGCCCCATCAGCCCCCTAATGAATTATCATCAAATTGGCTACATCCAAGAAAAATAACCGTTTCTAAAAGTAAGGAAAAGACGGAGAAGCAATATGTGGAGGAGGTTCTTACCATCATATTGAACTAGTTCCACAAGTGTTAATAAATTCCCTAGTATTGGATCAATAGTAAAACAATATTGTGCAATGTATTTTCATGTTAATTTATCTTAAAGTTTTGAACAGGGAAGGAACGCCTTGACATCCAATATAAGGGAGTCTACCATGAAGTAGATGGTTGGGGAGGGCTACCATTTTTCTGAGAATTTTTATCATAAATAGTTACATTAACCCCTTAACGTCTTGCCCATTTTGCACCTTCCTGACACGGCACTTTTTGTGAAATCTGACGTGTCTCTTTAAAGGGGTTTTCCGGGTTTAAAAAATTTCTTAGGGCCGGGCTGGGGAGGGCTATTTAAACACAATAAACATGTACTTACCTCGTCCGGCGCTGCCGATGTCCCGCGCCGCAGCCGGTCTTCTCTGTGCGCCGGTTTCATTACAAGTGCGCACGGGGAGCTTCCGGCCGGCCGGAAGCTCCCATGCGCACCATCTCCCAGCGCTTACAACGCTGAGAGATAGGGACAGATGGGAGGAGCTGTCCACATCGCGGACCAGAAGCTCCCTGTGCGCGGCTTCCGTGCCCCTGTAAACAAACAGGGGAACGGATCGAAGGGACCGCGGCGCGGGACATCAGCGGCGCCGGACGATGTAAGTACATGTTTATTATGTTTAACTAGCCCTCCCCAGCCCGGCCATAAGAAATTTTTTAAACCCGGATAACCCCTTTAATTATAACTTTTAACACTTTAACATATCCAGTTGATTTTGAGATTGTTTATTTGTGACACATTGTACTTCATGTTGGTTGAGAAAGTTGAGCAATATGTTTACAATTTATTTATGAAATAATTGGAAATTTGCAAAAAATTTTGAAAAAAAACTATGTTTTCCAAATTCAAAATTTTCTACTTTTTGGAAAGTTGGTCATATCACCAAAATTATTAGATAACTAACATTTTTCATATATCTGCTTTAACTTGGCATTATTTTTCAAACATCCTTTCCTTTTTTAAGGATGTTAGGAAGCTTATAACTTTAGGTGTGATTTTTCCGATTTTCACGAAAATCATCAAAACCTACAATATATACTCAATTATAAGCCGACCTGAGTATAAGCCGAGATACCTAATTTTAACACAAAAAAACTGGAAAAAGCTATTGACTCGAGTATAAGCCGAGGGTAGGAAATGCATTGGTCCCAGTCTGCCGGCAGTATACACCCAGCAAGTGCAGCCCCTGTTCCCAGTATACAGCCAGCAGCCCCTGCCCCCAGTATACAGCCAGCAGCCCCTGTCCCTAGTATACAGCCAGCAGCCCCCTGTCCCTAGTATACAGCCAGCAGCCCCCTGTCCCTAGTATACACCCAGCAGCCCCCAATCCCTAGTATTCAGCCAGCAGCCCCAGTAGACGCACAGTAGAACGGAAAGAGGGATGTTTGCCTTTTAGAAGCCAAATTTGACAGAAATCTTTTACATGCATTTGGGGAGCCCTAGTGGTATAAAACATAGAATAACCCGCATAGTGACCATAATTTTTGAACACACACCCCTTAGAGAATTTAGCAATGTATAATATATGTATTTGCCACTACAGTTGAATGATCCAATTAGGCCCTAAATATTATAGAGGTGAACATTTTCCTATAAAGGTAACTTTTACCCCTATGTTTTTTAAGCCACAAGAGATAAAAGATGAAATACCCCCCAAAATGTGTTAAAATGTGTAGAAGATCGACCAGATCGACCAGCCAATAGTGGTGAACATGAACAGAAGGGGGTAGCAAATCCCCTCTGGACCGCGAGGCAAAATTGGTGGCTGTCAGGAACAGCCACCACCCTGCCCCTATCACCGTGTCTACAGACATGGTGATCAGTATTACTGACGTCGTAAGTAAAATCGCTGCTATTGACTGGTCTGCCTTGATCAGCCAATAGCAGCGATCATGAACTGGGGGGGGGGGGGCAACAAAACCCTTCTGGTCCACGGGGCAGGATGGGTGGCCATCAGAAACAGCTGCCATCTTGACCCAATCACTGTTTCTGAACCATGTTGGCAAGTCACTACCCGCTGCACCGTTCTATGACAACATGCGTCAGGAAGGGGTTTATAGGTCAATTTGAACAAATAAGGGCTTATTATTTGCGAGATGAGATGCAATGTAAAAAAAAACCTTCATTTTAGTGGGTCTTTAGCTTATTGATGAGATTTTATTAACTCTTTACGTGTGGAGGAAAATAAAATCATAATTCTTGTTTATGATTTTTAGCATTTTTTTGCAAGGGGTTTTCACTGTGGCATAAAAATAATATTATCTTTATTCTACGGATCACTGTGATTACGTTGATACCTCATTTATATAGTTTTATTTATATTTGTCTAATTTATTTGTGATTAGTGTTTTTTGTAATTTATTACTTGTGTATAGAGAATTGTGTTTGGGGGACTTTCACTTTCTTTTATTAAATCATTTTATTAAAAAAAAACTTTATTTGTTTTAACTTTTTTTTACATTTAGTGACATGTTAGTTCAAGCTCAGATACAGCTTACACAGTGCAATAAAGACACTGAGCATGCTGCACATGTATTAAAGCCAGCAGGACGCAGCTCCCGAAAGAGATCGCGCTGCCCGGGGCACTGGCAGACCCCGGGGCTGCCAGCGGAGGATCGGACCCCCCCAGTAAGTGCCACGGAGGGGAGGTCTGATCCACGTCAAAAGCCCCTTACACGCTGCAGTCATCTTTGACCATCAAAACTTTGTTATATTAAAAAGCAACTTACATACAACCCCTAAACAGACCTCTCCGCTAACTGTGACCTCTGGTCCAGCTTTCTGGATGCTGCTAATTTACTGTACTTTAGCCCCAGGCTGCAATGGTCAACATAAATTTTTGCATATGTGGAACAGACACAGTATCGGCCCCTAAGTCTCCTACACCACTACTTTTCTTTAAGTCACTGTTGACTGCATTTTCTTAGGTCATCATTCATGAGTGTAGGCTGAAATAAAGTAGAAGGAAGAAACAAATATAATGACAAGGGTAGATTATCAGATGCTGGACATGGGGAAATGTGGGACCTGGGTGCTGAAACACCTAATGTTGGCTATACATTATGTATTTTCAGTGCTGAAACACGTGGCAGGTAGTCTACATTATCAATAAAGCATCCTTCACTGTACCTTTGATATTCTGGAACGTCAATTACAGCTGCACCTGTGTGCCACATTTCTTTATTCACTGAAATGAGATTTATGGACAAAGAGCAAAGGAAATGACTGTTATGAAAGAAGAACAAGAGTATTTGGGATACTAAGACCCATATGTGCCTGTTGTCAAAGTAAATAGATCATCATATAGAATATTAAAATTAAAAATGGTTACATTTCCGTTGTACAAGAAAACATAAATGAAGTTACATAAAAGTATAACTTCTAGCCGTATCTCTGGAAAGAGTAGTTTTATTGGTTGAGTCTTTTTAAAGGCTAGCCTTGACGCTCATAGGACTGTAAAATCTCATGGAGCATGCTATGCTTGGCTATTGAGATCATTTGTGTTTTCAAATTGATGTAAAATAGTAAAGGGTCTGGGAGTGGGCCAGACATGATAATGAGGAAGAGAGGGTTAGCGAGGCATACACACACCACTAAATTATGTTAAGTTGCGGGATCTAACATCATAAACTGTGATCCTGAAAAGCAAACAGAGAAAAGCATCTGAGAGATGAAACAGCAAGCTCCCGGAATCAGAAACAGCTGTTTGGGGAATGTTTTTTCTTTGTGGTATGAATGAACTTAGTAACTTAATGGGGTACTCCAGGAATAAGCATTATTCACATTCAAATAGATTAAACTATAAGATAATATGTAATTAGTTATTTAAAATTTTGCTCCCCTTAACAGAAAAATGCTGTGGACACATACTATAATGAAGAATTGAAATGCTATCATCCCTTTAATTAGTCCTGTGACTTTGTCCCGGTGGAGGAGACACAGGACAGAAGATGGTCGCTCGTCACATGTCCACATCACATGTCCTGCACCTGCCCGGGCAGGTCATGTGATCATCACTATGTTTAGCTGTAGTTGGTTGCTTGCAGTGCATCCAGTACGACCAATATTGTGGTGAGATGTCATCTCAGTGAGGTGATGGCACACATCATTACTATGGTAACAGAGCAGTACAATATGTTAGATCATGTGTCTTGTAGTTGTAGATGGTGGCCATTTTTGAGATAACTCCGCCTACTTTAGAAAATACATACAATTTTGTGAATCATAAAAGCAAATTACTAGTGCTCCATTTTATTATTAATGACATTGAGTTTTGTTGTATTTATTGATAACAGAAGTTTTTTTTTGTATAGGTTTTTCCATCAGAAGTTCGTATTCCCGAAATAACCCTTTAAGAAATAACATCCCATAATTGGCTTCAAATATACATCACAATATCTTGTTATTGTCTATACTTCTGTTCACAGGTTCAAAGATGGAAAACTTATAGAAAAGAACAACACCTGCTACAAAACCAATCCTGAAAAACACACCTTGGTTATAAGGAATTTAAAGGAAAATGATTCTGGGGTTTACACCATACTGGTCTTCAATGCTAAACACAATCTGCAAGAGAAATATAACTTTACTGTCGAGGTATATGGTAAGTGCTGCCTATGGTAACACCGCTGTTATCAATGCGGGGACACGCTATGTGAATACGTGTACATTACTTAATATTACATCTGATCCCTGATGAATGTTACATAGTCAGGAAACGCGTTGGGTCTAATCATCTTAGGAGTGCTAGCTCAGGATAGTGTGAATTTGACAGCTCGAGTGGCCGAGAAGCTAGGAGTAAATATCTTAGACTCCATCTAGGCTTAAGAGCAGTCTCCTATCCATTAATAATATGAGCAGGTAGCCTCCAACACATCTTAGGTTGATCCCAGGTCAGGCCGAAGACACGGCTGCAATACTGGTGTCGATCTTTAGTCTTCTGTATGTTATCAAACCATCTGTGAGAGGGGTGGCTTTGCTACATATGCCCGATATCTGCTATATGCTGGCCTTATGGTATTATTTAGTAGCCTATACCCCCGCTGTCTTTTGGTTCTGGTCCCAGTCTAGGTCAGCGTAGATATGTGATTGAGCTGGGGTCAGACTCTTTGAAACTTTTTAGACACCTATTTTAGTGGTGGAGGCTGATATACCTCAACACATTTGTTCATTTATTTTATTGTATATCTAATAAAAGCAAAATTTTATAGTTTTTGATACTCTCTTTCCCCCAATTTCAGTGAATTTTCAAAAATATGAGAGGTGAACAACTTATATCTTTTTTCAGTGAATTTCTAAGTGCTGCCTTTACAGGCAATGTATTGTACAGATGTCATAGAGAATTACTTACCTATTCATTACTTCTTAATTTTATATACTATATTTACTATCCTGCAGCTTTTCATCTTTAGAACAGATACTGGGGCAGATTTATCAAACTGTCTGAAAGTCAGAATATTTCTTGTTGCCCATGGCAACCAATCACAGCTCAGTTTTCATTTTACCAGTGCTCATGACTGGTTGCCATGGGCAACTAGAAATATTCTGACTTTCAGACAGCTTGATAAATCTGCCCCATTGTCTTGAATTTTACATTATTCTTCTATATTATGCTTCAACACCTCATAAACAGCTCCATCCAGTACCATCTCTGCCTGTTGCGAGTAATTACCTTTCTTTCTATAGTTTACTAAAAATCGAAGTGACCATTAGATCATTACATTATAAATATGGCAGTAGCTATGAATGAATAGTAGTGTCCACCCATGTGAAAACTAATGTGGAATAGTCCATGCAATTGTCTATTTATAGAGGTTCTGGTTGAACATAACATAGTTCTGCACTACAGCTTATATTAAAACATAGTTAGACATAACCGCTGTTAAGTGATGAATTATGGTAGCGTAGTGGTTTGCTGGGCTGTGTTGTGTGGGTGTATGAGTATTGAATTTTTTTGTTTTTGTTTTGTTTCCTAAAATTCTAAAATATAAAAAAAAAGCTTTCAAAATGGGATGTTTAGTAGATGAGATCAGCTTGGGCACAGGTGTACAGGACATGAAGTACATATAATACAGTCTATGCAGAAGAGCCAAAAATAAGGATGAACACTACCTGCTCCCATTATCCCCATATCTGCTTTTACTGCCACAGATGTGAAATGGGGAAAACAACACAACTATGGCATGAACAGCCAAGTGCTTGACTCCCATAAGGGACTTAAAATCTGCAAATGTTCATGTTTCAGATTAAGCTTGGGATTGATCATGCTGCTCCCCTAAACAAAACAGATCCAGAGTTTCTGGAATCTTTACTTTTCAGCAGAATAATATGACTCATAGTGAATGCAAAATACAACCAGATATTAGAGTAACAGCTGATGTGATGATGTCTCTTATATAAAGTATGGAACTTGGAAACTGATTGGAGAAAGAGACCAAAACTATGTAATAATGTGTGTGAAAACTGTAGACCAGACATTGGAAGTCACAATTTTATCTGTTTCCAATATTAGGAAAATAAGGGAGAGCAGATGGTTCAGAAAATAGTTACTCCACTAATACTTCAATGAATATTTTTTATGCCAAAAAAATGTGCCATACATACTGCTGAGAACCGTAGTGTGACAATCTGAGGTCTGGAGTAAGCACAGTGCATACAATTCTATAATTCACTGTTATTAACAAAAATACAGCATTTCACAAATATAGTTCCAATCTGTCTCTTTCAGTCCTGGTGTACTTTTTGGTTGCCCCTGTATCTGACCCTGAATATTCTGACTTTAGGGTTGGGAAAACATAATGTTCTCCTGTCTAATGCAGCACTGAGCTGAGGTGCGCTCTGCAGTGGCCCCTACCCTTACATTCCAAGACGAGCCCACACACACACAGACTTCCTGCCGCCAAACAGCAGCAGCATGAGGAGAGTAAAGCTACAAGCTACAGGCAGATAAGGTCTTTATCTAGGGGAGGGAGGCACAGCAGATCTGACAGTATATTGTTATGGAGATGTAGCAGTGCTGAGAATGTAATTGTGTGCAATTTGGATCTTTTTTTTTTTTTTTTTTTTTTTTATTTGCTTTTAAACAAGACAAAGAGTTACATGGCATTTTTTGCGATATCCAAATCATTAAATCATTACATGGTATATCTTTAAATCACTACATATCGTGCTACAAATAACCATATATACACAGGCTCCCTTCTTTAGGAGCCGTCATCCTATCGCAAAACCTGTCCATATTTCCATAAGGATAAGCCCCCCCCAGACCCACCCTCCCCCCCACCCTCTACCGATGCTGGAGACGCTGAGTGGATCCAATAAATATTCCGTGGAGTACAGAGCAAACCTCTATAAACTCCACTGATTCCAAATATCTTTCAATTTATTGCCCTTCCTATAACGTTTCTCATATGCACATTCGTATGTTTTTATACGCTTAACTAAGTTAATCCATTCATTGACCGTTGGGGACTTGTCGTCTAGCCAGTGTTTAACTAACACTAGTCTTGCGAGGAAGATGGTCTTCAAGGCCAAATCACTTTTTAATCTATCCTCCAAAGAGATCGGGAGCAGGCCTAAGACCCCGAAGGTAGCAACACGCGGGAACGCAGTTTGTAACTGATCCTCTATACTCGTAAATATCTCCTCCCAGTAATAATTGATCTTCGGGCAGTCCCATAGAACATGTAGGATATCAGCTTGGGAGCGATTACACCTCCTACAGTTAGAATTTTCAGTTAATCCAATTTTAAACATTAAGTCTGGTGTATAGTAAATTCGATATAATATATATAATTGTGTACACCTGTGATTTAAATTAATCGTTGATCTAACCACATTCTTATAAATATCTCGCCATTGTGCCGTTGTGATAAAGCCGACCTGATTTGACCATTTCAGTTGAGTAGCATGGCTACTCTTCTGGTCTATAATAATCCTAAGTCGACCATATATACATGATAAATTAAGTCGTGATACCTCTAAATCTAATAATTCCATAAATTTGCTCTCTAAGTGTCTCGTGAATCTACCATGATCTAATTCTTTCCTATATGCGTGCGCAATTTGACAGTACCTAAAAAAATCCCTTTCCTCCAAAGTGTCCTTAACACACCACTCCTGAAAAGAGGGCAATGTCCCATCCTCTTCCAACTGCTCCAGAGACTTAATCCCCTTTCTTTCCCAGAACCCAACATCGTCCATTTTATCCAGCTCCGGAAAATTAAGGTTACCCCACAGAGGGGTGAACTTAAATCCTCCCTCAATACCAAATAAACTCCTAAGATCTCTCCAAGTGTACTCCAATAACCGTGCCAAGGGGAATCTTTTAGCATTAAGGCGTTGCAGTTGGCCTGACTCCAATAGGGCCAGAATTGAATCAAAGCTTCGCTCCAGCTGCATAATTATCGCATAAAATATGTTCGACTGTCTGTTTTCCAAAATAAATTGGGTCTGTGCCGCCAAAAAATAATGATAAAAAGATGGGAGCGACAGACCACCCCTTTCCTTATTAAGCATTAAAGTTTCTTGTTTGATGCGCACCCTTTTTCTCCCCCAAAGTAATTTGTTTAAGATCGCTCGGATGAGCCCAAACCATTTCTTCCCTATCCAACAAGGAGAGTTAGATAATACATATAGTATTTGAGGGAGCAGTACACTCTTTATAAGTATAACTCTCTCTGCTCGGTTTAATGGCAACGTGTTCCATGTATTCACCTTATTTTTTATTTTTGTTAGTAAAGGAGCCAGATTAAGCTCATCTACTTTGGCCGTGATCTTTAGACCAAGATAATCACATAAGGAGGAGACCTTCAGTTCAAACTGCAAATAATTGGGATGGGGGACATCATCTAGAGGGACCAAAATCGACTTATGGGAGTTTATCTGGAAACCTGAGAATCTACCGAATTCCTGGATAACCTTCAGAGCTTTTGGTACCGAAATTTCTGAATCTTTAAGAGATAGAAGAACATCGTCCGCATATAGCATTATCTTGTCTTCGGACCCAGCTAATCCTCCCCCCTCTATCTCCCTGTCTGCCCTAAGTTTTATTGCCAAAGGTTCTATGTAGAGCGCAAATAGCAACGGGGACAGGGGACATCCCTGCCTAGTACCCCTAGACAGTGTAAAAAAGGGGGAGAAATCGTTATTGACCCTGATACAGACCCTTGGAGACTTATAAAAGAGTCTGACCCAATCCAGAAAAGGAGAACCCAACCCAAATCTATGAAGGACCTCCCAGAGGAAGTCCCACTCCACCCTATCAAAGGCCTTAGAAGCGTCCAATGACAGGATGGAGCGCGACCCACCCCGGCCCAACTGCAAACCTGCATAAAGCCGTCGTATATTGGTCTTACTCTGCCGACCGGTCAGAAAGCCACATTGATCTTCATGTATAAGTGTGGGAGCAAACTCTTTTAGTCTATTTGACAGTAATTTGGCCATCAGCTTAGCATCTGCGTTAATGAGCGAGATTGGTCTATAAGATTCCGCTTCCAGTGGGTCTTTGTTTTTTTTTTGTATCAGGACTATACTTGCCTCATACCACGAATCAGGCAACCTACCCTCCTTTTGTGCCGATTCCCAGATCTCCATCATAAGAGGTAAAAGAATAGAACCGAACCTACTATAGATTTCTAGGGGGAGCCCATCCAATCCCGGGGCAATTTGGATCTCATTACCTCAGCTATCTTTCTATGTGTCAGATACACAATGTTCAGAAGTTAAACAAAAGTGTATACAAACCTGTACCCTGATAATCTAACCACATTTTAAGCACACAGCATCTTATAGCACTAGAGGGATTATATTGTGTCTGCTTAGACTCTGGAATTTTACACTGACCAGCCTAGGGACTGATAGGACCTAAAAAAGCAATAAAACTGAGTAAAATTGTAAAGTAAAGGGTTAAAAATTGTCTCTAATGTTTAAACATCACTAGCGGATTGAAACTTGAGAATTTTCTTCAATGGGCAAATCCCTTTAAAAACAGATGTGTTGGGTGCCACTGTGTGTTGGGTGCACTCATTAAGATGCCTCTGCTGGAGCACAGAGATGGCTGTTACAGGGTATTAACTACATGGACTAACACTTAGAGTGGCCAATTAAGCGGGAGAACAAAAACACATGGAGTTTAGTGATGAAGGCAATTTTCACATGACTTTGTTAAGAGAATATAAATTATTATATTGCCAGTAATAACAAACTTTACTAGGGTAAGTACAAGACCACCCATTTTGTATTTACCCCAGCAAAGCATCTCTGTTGCTGCGAGAGCCAATTGTGCAGTCATTAATGTATTCATACCCCCTCCATGATAAGTACTCCCATATTAGTAGTTGTTCTTGGCACACCCCTTCATCCACTAATTATTACTGGATATTACTGGTTATCACAAAGCCACAAGCTAACCCCTTTAAATGGCTATTTGTTACAGCACTCCAAGGACAGCACTGTGTCCCTTCACTTCCTACCATGCAGAGTTGTGCATTGTATGACAGGTGAGCTTGGTGCTGCAGCCCAGTCCCACCCACTTGAATGGGACTAATCTGCATCCAGACCACAAGACTCACTTTGAAGTGAAATCGACATGGATTGGTGTACTGCCAGTGCTTTAAACTATTGATTGGTGGGGCTCCAGTACCAGTCAAAGGAAAGGTGATCAATTTTTAAAACTCAGAAAACCTCTTTTATATTCAGTCCACTCTCATATTCATATTGCAATTCAGCTTTATCTTATGCCTATTGTTGCTGCTAGTGTTTAGCCTTTTCTCTGCAAGACAGAACAACAATGTGCGGTGATATCAGCTGTTTTCACTTACCGATAGCGCTCTCAGTCCACAAACGTTATCCCTGATTAAGCGCCATCTGTTGTGAATTAAAGGAAAATATGAGTTTGCTAAACGATAAGCAGATTGTAATGTGATAATCAAAAATAAATTCACCTTTAACACAAGGACTTAGCTTGCAAACAAATAGTTTTCCTCTTAAAACGGATATCTTGCTATTACGGGAGGATGTTTGCAAAGAAATCTTTTCATGATGATAAGACAATCTGCCAGCTAAGCCTCAGCTTTATTCATCTCATCTTCCTAAGGGAGTCCGGTCTCTTGGCTTAGCTTGGAAAGAGGAACTGGCTTTTTTTTTTTTAGGAAAAAAACTTCAGAGCATCTGTTCTAAGAAGTGTGTAAAAGCCGAACTTCAATTGAAAAGGGTCAGCTTTGAGACTGTGTGTGTCGGATGTGCTCATTCAGCTCGGGAATATATTGATTCAGGTTCCCATCTTGGTGAGCATAGGTGTTTTGTTTCATGTGGTGAGAATATATTTCTTTTCGACTCCATGGAAAATTTTAAACTTTCTCAGATTTTTAATGCTCATTTAAGAACTGAAAAATAACGTCCACCAGGCTTTCAATTGCCAAAGTAAAGGTATGGAGTTACTTAAGAAAACCTTGTGAGAGCAGGAGATGGGAGCACTTTAAAACTTGTGTCATATATTGGCTCTTCTTAAGTACCGTATATACTCGAGTATAAGCTGAGATCCCTAATTTTACCACCAAAAACGTGGAAAAACTATTGACTCGAGTATGAGCCGAGGGTGGAAAATGCATTGGTCACAGCCCCCCCCCCAGTATATAGCCAGCAAGCCCCCAGTAGTATATACCCAGCCAGCTCCAAGTAGTTTATAGCCAGCCTGCCCCCATGTAGTATACAGCCAGCCAGCCCCATGTAGTATACAGACAGCCCCCAGTAGTATACAGGCACCCCCTAGTAGTATACAGCCAGCCAGCCTCTAGTAGTATACAGCCAGACAGCCCCCGTAGTATACAGCCAGCCCCCAGTAGTATACATCCTGCCAGCCACTATTAGTATACAGCCAGCCTGCTCCCAGTAGTATACAGCCAGCCAGCCCCCATGTAGTATACAGCCAGCCTGCCCCCAGTAGTATACAACCAGCCTGCCCCCATGTTTTATACAGCCAGCCCCTAGCAGTATACAGCCAGCACCGCCCCAGCAAAAAAAACTATATACTCACCCTCCCTGATGTCGGCGCGACTCCCCTATATCAGATCGGCTCGTTATCTTGTTTCCGTGTGGCTCCTCTCCTTTCTTCTGTCTTCTTTAACTGCCGGAATGGCATCGGGGAGCCGCGTGGAGTATCCGGATGAAGGAGGGTGAGTATATAAGTTTGTTTCTTTTTTTAAATAGACTCCTGTATAAACCGAGGTGACTTTTTCAGCTTGTCTTGTCTTATACACGAGTATATATGAGTATTCCACAGTTCACAAACTCTATAGCTTTGTAGATTTGATGTCTAATTCTTTGTCATTCCTTTTTAAATAAGTGCCTGTAGCTGTGATAGATGTATGAGTTACCCATTGAGGTATGGTAAAACCTGGGACTGCTGCCAACTCAGCCATAACCTACAACATGGACATACTAGCATAGACCTCTTTATCCAAACTCTATCCAAATTAAAAATGATGACTTAACGTCCAAGTTTCTGCCAACCCCCCTCTCCCATTTTCCTAACTAAAACAGTGTGGTTCTTCAAAACTGTTAAAAGGATGTGATGCTGGAATCGCTGTCATGTCTCTGTGCTGATAACCTTTTTATCTATGAAACAGGTTGGCAATATAAGCAGTGTAATAATTATTACTTGAATATGCGCAATATACTGTATCTGGTGTTAAACTATCATCTGTAAGGGACATCATTATCTTGGTCTTGCTATTCCTCAATACGCTGTCCAGCTGCTGAATCTGTGCAATGAATGGTAGAAATTATATGCTAAAATTATATATTTGATAAATTGATGAGATGGTCTAACTTTTAAAAAAATCTTGGGGATTTTATCAAAACTATTGTAAAGAAATGGCAACCATTGCCCACTCCAAGCAATCAGATGTAGGATTTGACTTTTAGGATTTTGTTTTAACACTTGAAATATGTAACTTCTTTAATCATTGTGCCAGTTTTAAAAGAAATCTCCCTTATTTTATATAATGGACCCCCAAGGATAAAATGAGCAAAGAAGTAAATGTAAAATGATACTATTATCTTCTTCTACATCTTACCGTGTATTAAACTGTACAGCTTCTCTCCCTGCTCTATAATATAACTCACATAACACTGCTCATATAACAGTATATCACATCTACTTGGTGTGATGAGGTTGCCTTTGATCAAAATATTATATTTCTGTTGTTTAAGGAACATGAGAAATATGAAGAGTAAATTGTTATATTATGTAAATGCACACCAAAAGAATATATTTCAATAATATATTTTCAATTTTTCAAATTTACCCTACCTAGAATGATGGCTTATATTTGTATCAGCTGGAGCTATTCATAATCTATACTTCAATACCACGGCTTTCTCTCTAGGATACAGGCATAAAGTGCAGTGAACTTGATCAAATTAAGAAGCAAATATTCTTAACATATGAATGGAATTCCAGGTAGCACACTTGTTCCAGCTGGTTCCCAAGTTCCAAGATGGTCTTTGGCACCTATTCAAAACACATTCAAAGACATGTATGTGTAGAGACTCCATCTAAGGCTCTAATTACCCAATAAATGGCAGCAATTTTCACCCTAGCTTAGAAGTGTATTGCCTGCCTCTGGGCATATCTTTGAACCCTGACCTTTCTCAGTTCCCTCTTTTGATCAACAGAGGGCTTTCAGAAAAACATTATTACAAACCAATCACAAACTTACCTGTTGTTTAAATTACTTCTGTATACACCACCCAATAAAAAAAATGGAATGTAAGGAATTTTAGGTTTCACTGTTCAAGTTAAGTGTAAGTTCTGAGAAGTTTCTCATTGACATTGATTTTAGAGAGGACATATTATGAGGACCTAAGTATTCCATCCATTTGAACCTCTGTTAGTCTTTGGGGATTTGAGAATGGACAGATGTTTCCTGATCATAGAACTTGGGCACCAGCAGTAACTTTGCCCATGTTTGACCATTTTACTTGAATTCTTCAGCTAGTACACATTGTTTAAATGTTCTAAAGGCCATCTCAAATGTCTTGGGGGGTCATCCTGATATTTTCACTATTCAAGTTAAGTGCAAGCTCTGAGAAGTTTCTCATTGCTATTGAATGAAGAGAGGACATATTATTGTTGAGTCCTGTAGGTAGTCTACACCACACATAATAATGGTAGCCATAGACTAGAAGATGTCTCATAACCAAGAGACACTTGTCCATTCTGAAGCATATAGTGTGCTGACAGAATGTTATGACCTAAGTATTCCATCCATTTGCACCTCTGTCGGTGTTTGGGGATTTAAGAATGGACAGATGTTTTCTGATCATAGAGCTTGGGCACCAGTAGTAACTTAGTCCATTTTTGACCATTTTACTTGAATTCTTCAGCTAGTACACATTGTTTAAAGGTTCTAAAGGCCATCTCAAATGTCTCGTGGGGTCCTCCTGACTCTCCCCTGATGGCATATGTTTGCAAAGAGAAAGTTAAGGCAGTTGATTGATTTTTTTCACTCTTCCTATAGAGATCGTGTACACAATTGGGCATGTCAATCATGGATGTTTACAGGGTTCAGGAGGAATAGCTGACAGCTATCTAATGTGTATGGCAGACAGACAGACACAGAATATGCTTACTCAACTATATCACATAGATAAAGCAATGCTCTAGGCTGGATTTGAACTGGTGAACTTTAGTTTAAAGTTTTTTTACCCCAAGGACAAAATCTTTTCTGTTTTAGGTCCGGTGTATGTTTTCATTGGTATGTTATCTGTATATTCTGTAAACATATTGGTTTATAACAAAACCTTCAAAATATAATACAATTCTGTAAAATGTATATTTTTAACACGGACAATCTCCCAAATTAGGAAGAATATCTGGAACTGATTAAAGAGGTTACAATGTTTTTTTTTTTATTATTATTTATTTTCTCAGACACTGAAATGCATTTTATGATGTCTCTTTTCAAGTGTGCACAGCAACTGTATGAGATTTTCTTAGAAGTGAGTTATAAGTTCATATAAATGGTATTAATTTGCAGGCCACTACTGTACTGAAAGGGTTAAAGGGCAGTACAGACATGAGAGTGGAATGAAGGTTGACGTAATGCAAACAAGATATGTTTATTAATGCATTCCACTGCAATACCATCTTCTGCTCATAGAATGGAATGGCGGAGAAGGCCAGTTTTCTCACTTTTTGACCATTTTTAGCTTACAACTATTTGGAACAAGCTGCAAATATGTTAGGGTCAAAACCAAGAGCTTAATTCCACCTAGCATTCAATCCCAGATTTGGCAAATGTTACAGACCAGGGTCAGTCCAGGGTCTGGGAAGAGGCACACTTTGGATTCTAAGAAATGTACATGAGAAAATGCCTGTGAATTTTACAGCCCCAGGTCTGTTTTTCAGCCCAGAAATATTGTTTTTACAGACACACAAAACTTGTAGGGATTCCTGACTTTAAAACATATTTTCAAATACCTTATTAGGAGATATGTTGCTAATATGGGAGGTTTCTCCATAAGACATAAGAGCCGGGGAAACAATGGCATAAGATAATAGACCCAGGGGATGGTAAAAACCTGCTACATATCATATTGACATTACTGTGATACCCGGGTCCTCAAAAGAGAAATACTTAGGACACTCAAAAATGGCCAATCATTATATGCCCCATGTCATTAATTTACACCCATTTTAGTTCTGGAAAAAGTCAGAATCTTATAAGATGGCAAAGTCTTCCACTTTACTTTGTTCTACAACAGCTTGGTCACTTTACAAATTTCTAATTAAAAATTACATTTTGTATACTGTATTATTAAAACCAACAAAGCCCTCTATTTAAAGGGAATGCATCGACTTTGTTTTTTTTCTAAATCATAATGAATAACTTTTTACTAATTTGTTTTTATTTTCTAAATGTTTATTTTTTTTCTGTTTGATGTTGATGATTATGGGAACTGTCATCTTGCCTGAGCATTTAAAGATACACTTTTTAGTAGCCCCGTGGCAATAGGTAGCAATGGTCTGGAGCCAACTGTTCGAGGTCTATAAAGAGTTTTCTAGGCATGCTCTGCAGAGAAAGAAGTAGATGATATTGCTAGTAGTGGAGGCATTTATGGTGTTTTATAGAGGTGTTATCTTTTATTGCAATCTTGTCTTTTTTGTCTGTGATGTAAATAGGGCAAATGGGCAGCGCTATTATTTAGCCCAATGGCCATAGTGCAAATTGGAGTTTTTACTAAATATTGTTTATGGAAACATTTTTAAAAACTCATCAAAGTTTCCTAAAACATCTGTCTAACCTAAATTCTTAGAAATTGATCATTTTCAAGGTACACATTCTCACAAAATGAAGGTTGAGTTATTAGCTTCTAATGTAGATTTGGGTTGTCATATAATCCACAGTAGTAGTCCTTGCACCATTTATACTAATTCATATGTTCCTGTAAGGCATATGGAGAGAGAAAGAGTCTTGGATATGAATGTATACGTGGGGAAAGAGCATAACTTGTTATGAACAATACCTTGATCTATTTAAGTATACAGTGTAGCCAATATCTGTTGACAGTGGTCATGACAAACCTCCAGTCAGATAGAAATCCAGAGAAGATGAAACTGGATAACAATTGTATTTAATCCTACTATTTCTGAAGTATACCTGACCTTAGTCATTGTAGACAATGAGTGAAATGTTACACTTCCTGCACCAACTTCTTCATTGAAATATGTTGTTTTCCTAATAGCTTCAAGTAGCATGTTAATCGGAAGCCTTTCCCCTGTGATAATCATCAGTTGGCTTGATGTCCTACTGCATACTGCTGCTTATTCCTGAACTTGTTGCCAAAACATTAATCCCCAAGCATCTACTTCCTTCTCACATCCCCATTTATGGACTTAGCCTTGATTATGATATATTATTACAGGATTTGCCCATTGAAGTGGGTGGATTCCTCTTACAATTAACCAGGTTCATTGCCTTGGTTCATGGTAGATTAATACAATTGAAAATGCATGGTGTGTCACATCCCCAGATCACCTTTTGTGCTCCTCGCAGGAAGTCCCTAAGAGAAAACAGTAATTTTTTTATGTCTTGATTAAGTTTGGAACGTGAAATAAATCACATGCACAGACAAACAGGGTAACGCTCAATTTAGTGTGTGTTTATATAATTATATCTAGATAAAACAATTGCTTGTCACAGAGTTATAAACCACAATGATGTACTACCTGACCTCTGATTATGGCTTCATTCAGGCTATCATGTGTATATTTCCCTTTAATATGGTAGGCAACACACTATAATAGAGCAGTGGAGCATGCTATACATTTTTTATATGGTCTACATATGCACTCCTGTAAGTGCGTTTGTTACTTGGATTGATGCTTCAGCTCTAATATTTCTATCTCAAATAATGGAAGCCCAATGGAATTGGTGGAAATAAACACTAATCGGGGCTATTGAAAATCCAATGAAATAAATTAACATTTAAACAGATCCATTATTATATTTTTACTGATGGAAGATATTACTGGTGTGAATCGAGCCTAACCTGTAAGACATGATTGTAATAATTGTACCAAATGCATCCCTTGTTTATGTTTTGGAACATTATTTCAGGATATAAACCTAAGTAAAACCTAACAGGACTCTTTAGATAGAAAGTGAGTGAGTGCTGCCTATCCTGCTCACACATTGTAGCAGATGTTCTTCTTGATGATATTTTACATACGTTTCTTTTTGTCCTTAATGATTACATAGAACAGAGATTAGTTAGAAGTTTTAATTTTGGATGTTGAATAAAAAGTTTATGATTAAAAATAAAATTAAAAATAATCAACCTAAATGGCTTCCGTTATACAATACACGAAGACTAGATTGCCTACATTTAGAAATAACCCTATTCTTGTACTGGATGTTTTCTAGTCAAGCCTTCCATCTACGAGAAAGAGACAGACTTCCAGAGAGTGGAACCAGTTCTACTTGGAGAGCCCCGGCGCTTCCAGTGTACAGCTTATGGAAACCCTCCTCCCACAATTACCTGGGAATGGCAGCCATGTCCGATTACAGGCACAACGTAAGTAATATTTCCCTACAGAGCTTTAATAAATATGCCAGTAAAAAGGTGGATGCTAGAAAAAATTCCAGGCTGCAAACATAAAGTTAAAATGTCTTTGTACAAACAAAAATCGCTTGCCCTCATTTCCTTTTTCATGCAGCTCGCAATCAAAAAACCCATGGGAAAAACTTTTTTTTTCAACCTTGATTATAAGTAATGCTTACATTGTGATGGAATGAACAATTAGTCTTTGTTTTACAACAGAAGGGTTATGATCTGGATATCTTCACTGAACCTACTGTGCTATTCATAAAACAAAAATCAAACAATTTTCAATCACCTTCCCTATCATGGAGAATTTCATTGCATAAACTATGATGAATAAAGTTTCAAAATACTGTTGGTATCACACAAACTAGTACACATAAGCATGGTGGGACTAACCCTCCAGTGTTCCTGAGAAACCATTGGGTAGGTTAAGTCTCTAATATAATAACAGGAACAAGAACTGTCAGAACACAAACTAGTCTAAAAGATAACAGGATCTCTACCCCAGAGACTGATCAAGAACGGGGCTTCAGAATTTTTTTATTCTTTTTTAGGACGCACGAACCCCAGTCCACCCTGCACATAAGTTCAAAGGGTGTATATACATTTGTATCTAAAGTACACAGTGCATAACCCACCATATTTGTAGAAAGCATAAGTTTATACTGGTGGTTAAAACCGTCTTATCTTTTACTCACAGAAATCCTACTAGGACTTCTAAGTGATATGACGCATGGCTTTGTTTCCTGCTTCTGCCTGGTTTCCTCTTCTTCTCTCTCTCCCTTTTCAGACACAGAAGGACATTCAGATTGAGCCTATTGTTCTTTCCAGCCAAATGCTGATTTACTTAGCTTCCTCTTAATTCCCGAACTTGTACTTACAAGAGCTAAATGTCAGACCAGCTATCGGTCCTTTTCCGATTTCAGGTCTAATGAAGAATATGCTAATTGTCACATAGCCCTCAGAATATATCAAACACTCCTGATGAGTACAGTAGCTGTAGCGCCCATCTGATGTTTGTCTATTTTCAGGAAAAGCAATCAAAGTAAAGACATGATAAATATAATACAAAAAAAACCTCTCTTTGTCTGTCGGACATTTATAGATCATACACATCCTGCCAAGAGGGACACTTCCTTAAGGAACAAGATAACCAATTGCAGAAATCACCATTTAAAGATCTTAGACTTACCCGGAGATTTTTGTTACCCTTTTTCTCTTTTATCAATCTGGAATATTCTTGTTGGACCAGTCTTTTAAGTTAAGACCAATCAATCAATTAGTGTTTTAGCCAGAAATTAATGTTTGATGGGGCACATGCATCATATTTCTGCTGCCTTCTTTCAAAGTTGACTGCTGTCGGTACACTTCTGTGTCTCTATGTGGTTTGCTTTTGCACATTTTATTGATATTTTGCAACTTTTAAGGTGCATTTTAAACATGTATAGAAACAAGTATGGGTCAGTTGTACTTTGATTTGCTCCTAACAAGTCTCTAATGTAATAAAAAATATGAGTGAATCAAAGAAAAAAAACTGTCTTGCAAAGATACATTATGAACACTGGAACAGACAAACACAGTGGCAAACTTAGGCCCGAACGTGGGCCCAACAACAAATTGCACATACTCCCAAAAAGAGGCAAAAAGAAAATAAAAAACAAGCCCCCGTTATCAACAACAGTCATATTGTATATGCATAAAATGCACCACTAAAAATGGCATTGAAGAGACTTTAAAAATTTTTACCTTAACCTGTCCATCCAATATTCATTTTGATTACTTAAAGCAAACATGTTACCCGGAATGTCATTTTTAGTTTGTGACAGGTTCCAATATCTTTTGCAATTACTTATATCTGATTTTAAAGATGCTTTTGTCAGTATTCGGAATCATTTCAGTAGTTTTTAAAGCTTTATTTCAGATTACCTGGCTCCCTGCCAGCAACATGTGGTGAGTCCTAGAGCTGCAGTCTTTGTGTGTCTGTGTCAGTCTCCTCTTCTTAACACTCATGCAGCTCCCTCCCCACTTTCTGTCATGTACATTGAGCAGGCAGGCACAGATTTATAGCTATACAAGTTTCTGTGTGAATGAGGAATAGTCTCTAAATTCTATGAATTCTATGTTTAGGTGTGAAGTGGATACCAGATTGAAACGGATTCCTGTTTTATCTGATGAAATTGACAGAAATGAGACTAGACCACATATAGAAGAAGTGACATCTGAAGAGAAAAATAAGGTTAGTACAGATATTCCAGAGCCAGCAGTGTTCTTTTACTTGACATGACAAAAAGGTGGTAAACTATATGTAATACATTAACTATTGTATGAAGAATTCTAGTTATAGAGAAATGTGTCTTAAAAGGTATCTACCACCAGGATGAAGGACTGTATGAAAATGTCCAGTCCCCATGGGTGTTAATGGAGCCTATAGCCCCTCAGGCTCATTTGCATACAGTCTTTCATCTTGGTGGAAGATGTCCTTTAAATGCATATTTCACCTTCCCTGGATAACTTCTGAGGGCCTGGGACATGGGCAAGAAGAGAAAAAAATGAATGTGCTTAACTTGGCCTACCTCTCAGTTTTTGATGTTTACACCCCTAGTTCGGATGAGACCTGTCAGCAGTTACACAATAGCTGCAGTTAATGGACATGGAGGCAACAACACACACAGAAGCAGGAACAGTGACATTATAATTTCTACCTCCGCGACCACTGTCATTGAGGCATTTTAGGACAACAGGGATGTTCTTTCTCATAGGAAAATGTCCTGTTTCTCCTACCCCTCAATTCCTTCAAAACCTTACGTTTTTTACAGTTACTGGGAAACATCTACAGCATAAGTAAAGTTACTTAAACCTGGCATTGGTACGACATGACTGTGGTATGCCATTGCTTGGCAGTCTATAGCGGATAGGCATTCTTGTCCCAAACCTGGGCAGGCACTGTACATACAAAAAGATTTATCTCCATTTCAGTGTTTACAGTCTGTTTTTCAATTTGTAATTTCAATCTTTAATATTGCATGCCTTAAGGTAGTACTGCATTGGTAGGACATTTTTACTTTATAGTTTTCCATGTCATGGGGGTCATTAAGTAATCAGTAGCAGCTTAAACAACAATGAAACTTGCTATTCATACAAAAAAAAATTTCAAGGAGTAAAGTATAGAGGGGCAGAAATCCCTAATAGACCGGATTCCACTCATACCATGCATGTTTCTAATATGGGAAGAGACATAATATGAACCAAGTTTGCTGTGGAAAAATAAATTTGCTATACAGTCTGAACAGTTTTACAGAAGGGTGGTTTCTCTACTTTAAGAATGCTCATACCCCCAAAACAAGGTAAACCCTTAAAGAGGACCTGTCACCCAATTTATCAGCACTAGGAGCTGCTTACTAAAGTAAGCAGCTCCTAGTGCTTGATCAAACGCTGCAGTGTTAGAGTGATAGCATTACCGGAAACCTCCGGTAAGCTATCAAACACTGCGGTGGGGTACAATGTAATTGTCAGGCAGCTAATCAAACACTGCGGTGGGGTACAATGTAATTGTCGGACAGCAAAGCTGTCCGACGTATTCATGAGGGGGCAGGGTTGGGGCATGGCTAGGGGCGGTGACTGCCGCCTAGCGCGCGGCAGTCACTGCTGGCCTATGGAGCTAGCGGGGCAGTCCGGGGAAGAGGCAGCGCCGATGATTACACTGTACCCCACCGCAGTGTTTGATAGCGTTACTGGAGGTTTCCGGTAATGCTATCACTCTAACACTGCGGCGTTTGATCAAGCAATAGGAGCTGCTTACTTTAGTAATAGGATGACACTAGTCATAAGTGTGATTATACAAGCCTTGCATGTTCAAAAAGTTAAATATGTTGATTTCACCTCCCAAAAATGGAAATACAAAGTCAGAATAATGGAAATATAAAGTCAGAAACCTTTATATTTTACATAACCAAAATTATATCCATACAAATTATAGACCACCTCACAAAATAAACCTTCAAACAGGGTACATTCACACCTCTGCTCTCTGCTCACTCCTACCTTTTCCATAGAGAAGCGAGCAGTTGGCCCTAATAACACGGCAAAATATAGGACATGTCCTAAATTTTGGCTATGCACGCTCATTATGCGCTGAGACAACGTGTACTCACCACACAGTGACTGGGTGACATAGAAGTCAATGGGGACCTATATGCACCCGCAAATAGTACAGCCACATATTGGTCCACATTCCATGTTCATGTGAAAGAAAAATAAAAATTTACCAAATGCTTTTTGGAAAAGTATGAAAAAAACTATTTTTTTCTAAATTTATTTAAAGGCAAAATTTAAATGTAAAAAATAAGAATTCATTTTTATAATATGTCATTTTGACCACAAAGTAAATGCTATACGAAATCCCCCAAAAAATAAGAGAATCGCCTGTGTGCATATTCTCAATATAATGTGGGGTTCAAATAATGGGGCATTAATGAACAATCCATAAATATGACTCTTATCAATATGAACATACTACATTTAGGTAGGGCTCTTGGTATGCAAGAATGTAAAAAACAAATAAATAATACAGTCTGTGTCCTGAAGGGGTTACTGTGTTAAAGCAGCAATGTGCAGCCTCTTTACAAAGTTAGAGTTTCTCATCTTTAAAAAATCAGGAAAATTCAGGGCATATGCGAAGTGAAATATGTCACAGCTGAGGACCAGCTGTGCAGATATCTAGAATGAAATGGCTGGTTTACTTTTAGTATCTTGCAGGAAGGGAAATTGGATATTAACTTAAATCAACTAAGAAATCTAACCCACAAGAGAAAATGTAATAGGGCCGTGAAGTATGTAATCTTCATTTTTAGTATTTATCGATAAAATAAATAAATTTTGAGACTAGACTTCTCATCCCACAGGTGCAATTACTGATATGATATGCTCTGTTCTCTGTTTAGTGTAATGATCACGATTAACCACCTGAACTTTCAAAACAGAAAGGTCTGGTACAGAAAGTTTGACAGTGTACAGGAGTTTATAGAGGGACTAGATTATTTGATCCTATAGGGCAGTGGTCCAAAAAAATTTTTTCAGGGACCGGAGCCATGGTCCCTGGAAAAAGAAATTACGTACATAGCAAATATTCCATATCTAACTCCAACCCATATAATCTGTCATTTCCTGCAACCCGATCTAAAATGCTCCCTTTTCTGTAGCCTCCCTTTATGTGCTCTGTTTTATGTAACCCCTCCCGTTACTGTAGCCCCCTATATAGTGCTCCTTTTCCTGTAGCCACCATTTATAGCACATATGCTCAAGAATATGTTGACCTGATTATGAGCTGAGGCACATAATTTTACCACAAATAACTGGGAAAATTATTGACTTGAGTATAAGCCTAGTGTGGGAAATGTGGGACATGAATAAAATGTCCAAAGCATAGTTCCCTCAAAAAAGCAATGTCCTCTGCAATGCTCCCTTTCTAATGCCCCTTAAAAAGCTTTATACTCACCTGCGACGCTCCTCTTCTCCCCGCGGCTCCAGGTTCTTCCTGTGCGGCTTCCCGGCAAACGGAAAGAGGCACCTCTATGCGCGCTGCAAGTGTGCACACACTATGAAGCAGCTAAATACGTTACAGTGTGTACGCACTGGCAGCTCACATAGACGTGCATCTGGCCGCAGGGCGAAGAAGAACCCGGAGCTGCGGCAGAAAAGGAGCGCCGGAGGTAAGTATAGAGGTTTTAATTTTAATGTCTTTTGGCCGTGGCCCAAGATCAGGTGTTCCACGGCCCGGTCTTGGGCCACGGCCAGTGGTTGAGGACCACTGCTATAGGGGGCATTTATTATGCCATAAATGTTTTCTGGCATTCAAGGCATGAAAAAGTCTATAAGCTAAAAGCACGGCAAGGACCTGTGACATTTTTCCACCCTACGCCACACTCATGTCAAGTTGGAGTGATGGGTAGAGGACACCCTATGCCCCATCCCACTGTAATTATTATAGCCTATACCAGGACCTGTCAGAGAATTCATTTTGAAACATAATCATGACGTGTTTAATAACAAAGTATCACAAAAGCTAAAAGGGGCGGTAGTGAAGACCTGCACAGTAGAGAGATGGCTGTGCATGCAATGAAATAGGTAGTGGTTGTCATCAGTATTTTATGCCTCGCAGGTTGTAAGCACTCTGACAACTTCACGCAACAGCAACCAGTCTGGAATTTTCTTCTGCAAGGCATCGAACAAAGCAGGAAATGATGAAAGGAACATGCATTTCATCCTATCAGGTATTCCTTTTTATGTTTTGTTGAGTACTGTGTTTCTCTTTTTAGCAAAGGTGTTTTAATGTCCATGACCATGCACCTAAACCTGCATTGCTGCACATTTCTCTCTGTGATTGGGCAAACTGATTTTTGAGTGCACTGACAAATAAGTGGATAGATAGATAGACAGATATGCTTCGGGCTAGCCCCTAGGTACCAATGAAATATTGGAATGAAGATCCATGAACACATAACAAATGGTCCGCTTTCCATTGTTCAATAGATCCTAGTGGCAAGAGATTGGCCATGATGGGGTCATCTTCTTCCTAATGGTTTCCCCTGTATTTTCTCAAGGCCTGGTAGTCAATCTCTATGTCCAGCCTAAAGTGAGGTCCTCAATTATGGAAACACCACTTTCCCCAACTAGGACAACAGAAGTGTTAGGAAATATCCGTCAGCAGATATTTGTTTAGTTGTGACTGCAGAGAATATTCTAAGAAGCAGAATTATGAGTCCTTCAACATGTTTTTTTTTACTGACCACAGTTTATTTTGGACAGGATCACACCTTCTAAGTACAGACGTCAACCTTGAACGGATGCAATGAATCAAACCTTAAAATACTTTTTCATATGGTTTTCAAATAGCTAAGCACTTCACCAAAAAAGATGTGTGTTCTCTCACATCTGTCTTATTTCAAAGTGGTAGCTCTCCCATCTTTCATCTTTTTATGCCTCTAAATGACAGATATAAAATGTACCCAAAAACTCACACCATACAAGTGCTAAGATCATGTCTACAGGACAAGTGGTTTTGGTAAAGGGTCATCCATATGTAACCACTTAATATGTCATCCATCTTTGTGTCGTCATATATTAATGGTATAACTTGAGCAGATTTTGGAATCTTTACAGGTGCCATATCATTGACTGTTGATATTTTTATAACCAATATGAAGTGTGGCTATGGTGACTTTACTAGAGTCTAATAGACAGACCTTTAAAGAAAATATACCTGTCAGGTTCGCTAGGGAGATTGCTGGGACTTCTGGTTCTTCTGGTGGTACCAGCAGCGTTCTCCGAACCCCGGCGCGTATCCGCGCAAACTCCACCTCTCGTCCTGGGCAGCGGCTGCTAAGATCTCGCGCTGTCTAGGAGTGGCTGGGACTTTGAACCTCTGCTTGGTGCCTGGTTGTTTCTGCACCATGAGGGGTTAATTCCCAGATGCTGTCCAGCACCTATCAGGTTCTGGAGGTGGAGTTCTGGCTGCATAAATTGCAGCTTCACTAGTCACCTGTGCCAGTGTTTGAAAATCCCTTTCTCCACTCGCTGCACTAGGTTGTATTGCTCAGTATCTGTATCTGTATTGTTGTTACCTCGGCTAGTTTTTGACTTTGACTCTTTGCTTACTGATTTTGCTATTGACGTACCCTCTCGTTGTGATTCCGGCTTGTTTACCATTCTTTTGTGTTTTATGTTGTCAGTCTGTGTGTGTTTCCCTTCCCACACTTATTCCAGCGTATCTCGAAGTCTTCAAGTAGTTGCCCCACGGTTTAGCGTGGGGGGGCTATAGGAAGGGACAGAGGTTGGGGCAAGCTCAGGGCTCACTATCCCCTGTCTTTTGTGTACCAATCTTAACAATACCATCAAAAGGAAGCATGATAAACCAGGGGCACTTACTCATTGATCCAGGCACCATTGTTATCCATGGCCTACTTAATTCTAAAATCAACTTTTAAAATTATGCTAATGAGCCTAAAGGGCTCTGGTGGGTATTTCCAGAGCCCCTCAGTGCTGTATCTCCACAGGCTATTATAATGAGAAGAGCAGGTCTCCCCTCCCCCTGCACTTCATGCTGATCCTGGATTACACAGGCAGAGGGAGGAGGAAGAGAGTAGGGGAAGGGGGAGACATGTTTTGCTCACTGTAACAGCCTTTGATACTGCAGTAGTGAGGGGCTCTGGAAACACCTACTTTTTTCAAGTTGATTTTCGAAGGAAGGAGACCATGAATAACAAAAATAAGAAGATTACCACAAAACTATACTTGTGGAAAATTTTAAACATTCTGGAAACCGTTTCATAAGCAGAATGTATTACATCATACCCATAACTTATTATATTATGGCCATAACTAACAAATATTCAATTCAGTTCGGATAGAATCATTGAGTAAAACTCAAGGCTCTTCTGTGGTACAAATTGATATTCAGAAGTCTTTCATTTCAATTCATTGAAATTATAAGGACAATAAGGAGGAAAATGTGAGCCTTATCTATAGTCAATTATCTATATGGGACATGATACAAAAAATTAACTGTACCTTTGCTTTTAAAAGGAAAAAAAATACAAATAAGGATAAAAGTAGCAAAGATTTAGATGAATTGGGAAAAAGTCCTGACATTTGAGCCTCTATATCACACTCACTGTGAGAGCGGGTTACCATAATAAATAATAAATAAATAAATAATTCTTTATTTATATAGCGCACACAGGTTACGCAGCGCTGCACAAAGCATGTCAAATTGGTCCCTGTCCCCATGGGGCTCACAATCTAAACAACCTAACAGTATGTTTTTTTGAAGTGTGGGAGGAAACCGGAGTACCCGGAGGAAACCCACGCAAACACGGAGAGAACATACAAACTCTTTGCAGATGTTGACCTGGGTGGGATTCGAACCCAGGACCCCAGTGCTGCAAGGCAGAAGTGCTACTCACTCAGCCACCGTGCCGCCCTAATAACCTCCAGGACTGCAGCCCCTGAAAATGATCTATTTATGCTGTGAAATTTCCTTTGAAAAGGATGTGCAAGATTTATGGATTACATATTGTACGGCTTTGTATGGCCCATGGCAGTTATAAAATCTGGAATACAGTAGTTATGCATTTCAATAGAGGTATATATGCTCCTATATTTTCATATAATTGAGATAGTGTAGCTTTTTTATGCATCGGCAACAAAATTGCAGCTTTCTTGATTAGATACTACAATGGCATTCAGATAACAACTGGTAGATCTATAAAGCATTATCCACTCATTGCGGGCCACACATTTGTGTCCATTTTTGTCTATGTACAGTGATGTACAATAATAATGCTGTACAATGCTATCTGACTGACTGTGCTTGTGTGTATAAACTATTCTAAATCACAGCTCCCCACCGGCTGTGATTGTGTGATTGTGAAACCTAAAGAAAAAAAAAGATTATAGGATAATACCTCTTTTTTATCTGCCATATTGCTTCAATATGATGGAAGATGTAACAATGAAGATCTGAGTTGGTGCAGCTTACTTACCATCTGTTTAAGCTTAGACGTTTCATGTGGTAAAACAAGTAACAGTGATAATAAAGGTGAAATGATGATATAATCTCTCCTGTGATGTCTATAACTTGGACTTATAGGCACTAGGTGGATCACATTAACCAAAGGGTCAAAGAAATTCTCAGAATTGTCAACTTATTACCATTATCTCATTCTTTGATATACTGTCATAAACTATAGCGCACTTTTCCAATATGATTTCAGTTTTGTTACTTGTTTCCTGGAGGACAGTAAAATTACTACCTCCCGACAGACAATAGGGAATATATGTATCCGAGTAATAGGTCCCAGACCGCAGTAGCTAAGTCTTAGCTGTCTCCATATGGTTCAGACGTACAAAGGTCGGTATGTGATTTGCATGTATGACATCTAAAATCAACGACTGGCATCAGTAATAAAAAAAATTCACCTTTATCGTGTTTGTTATTGGAATTTTCTGTGTGTTTTCTTAGTGCACATATTTGCACGACATGAACACAGTTTATATATGGAAAAATCAATGTATATAATAACTTATTCTGACATTCAAGAAACATATGTCAAACAAGTTTTTAGAAGCCAACACAACCTTATTGTGCTGCACAGTATATTGTCCCCTATACATGGAAAGCTTTAATAGATCTATAACATTTAAGTTTTAAACAATAAGATGATTGAATTGTCAAAGAAGAATTCCTTTTTTCCACAAAAATTAAGAGGAGTAGATCTCTAATCTACTTGAATTGCTCTACAATAAAAATCAGTATACTACCAACCAGCATTTAGTAATTATTAGAAATTGGTTCTGGAATATCATGAAACACACATTTAACTTTTGAATTGCTTTTTTTTCAGAGGTTAAATCAGGAGTGATGACAGAAGAAGAGACCTCTGTTCTGGTTGGAGGAGACATAAAGCTGGTTTGCAGTGCAGAGAAATATCTTTATACCAACCTTATATGGTTCTATCCATCTGGAGATGCTGTGCCTGCACACCTGGTACACTTCTTTTATCATGCACATACTACTCATCTATCACTGACGCTAAGAAATGTGAGCAAAGAGCAAGCTGGACAATACAACTGCTCAGCAGAGAATCAATACACAGAAGAGAAAGTGCAGAGGACAAATCATTTAATAGTACTAGGTGAGTGGTGTACAAATTGTTCTCAGAATCTCAGAATTCTCTATTACTCATATATGTCTCTATTTTTTATATTTCCCAGACTATAAGACACACCTAAGTAAGCTACATATAGACAACAAGAAATTTGACTGTTATCCAACATTCTTTCATAAACTTGTGCCGGAAAAACTGACTCCACTAGGATGATCCTAGTACTGTCAGTACCATAGACTTGAATGTACAAAAACTGATGTGTGTTAGATCTATTGATCAGCTTCTAGGCTTCTTGTAAGTCATGCCTAATGTATAGGTTGCTGCTTTTTAAGGTAGTACTAAGGCAAATTTTTCCTTTTCCCATCCTGTAAAAAGTATTAGCATATTTCCTTTCCATTGTCTCAAGTGGAGCATGCATGGCCTTCAAGCCTCCGTACACCTCTCCATAGCTAGGGCTTATTCCCTCTAGCTATTACCCCATGATGTTACAAGGCTTCTTATGAGTTATGCTTAGTGTAAAGTGAGCTGCCTTTTAAAAAAATATTTATATGTTTCTTTACCATACACATTTCAAAATAATCCAGTCTTGCAGATGTGTATGAGCTAAGGAAAATAGTGTATTCTATCAGCACTGGTGGTCCTGTGTAGGGTTTTGCTTTTCCCTGGAGAAGAGTAAATTCCTGGTGATCTAGTGACATGCTAGTCAATGTTCCACTCACTCATTGGGGAATTTATGAAGTCATTTTGGCTAGATTTCTGGCGTAATTTGTGCCAAAAAAATGTCTGACACATTTTTTTTACTTTTACCTTTTTTTTACCTGCAAAAGGGGGCGGGGTCTCAGGAAAAAAGGGAGTGGGGTCAGGCTGTAAATTGTCCATGCACTAAAGAAATTAGGAGGGTGCGCCAGCTAAAATTAGGTCTAAGGCCTATTTTCCACAAATCGTGTTCAAAATCGTGTGACTTTGCTCAGTGTGTTCATAGTTCATTCAGAGTTCAGTCCAAGTTTTTATGCAACAATGCATTTTGTAGCCCTGTCAGGTTCTCGCTGCTTTCAGCTACTTCCTGGAAACTTGTGCAGTAAAAACTGCACTAGTATGACCCTAGTTCTGACAGTATTTTTCACGCACTCGTAGACTTGAATAGGCCTTTCCTGTCCTCTGACTTGCATCACAGTAGGACATGCTCTACTTTTGTAGCATCGCATCACAGATGCACAGCGAAAAAAAACCTGATGTGTGCAAAGATCTGTTTACCAGCTATTTGTCAGAGTTTAGTGCAAGTCCAATGCGATGACGGATACCACAAAGACTCGTTTGCTTTTTGGTTGCTAACATTGTTTGTATAATATAGAAAAAAGTCTGTATTCTTTGAAATACTTAACATCAAAGTTAGTATAAAAGAGCTATAACCTTCAAATGAATTGAATTATGTACATACTTAAAATACAGAAATACAGCTGCTCAATGATAATTTGGCCATAATACTAAATGAAAACTGAGAAACGTTTTGTAATTAAGCCATGTCCAAAAATATCCAGGAATATTACAACTTGCCCTGTCTCCACCATAATTATTTCTTCAAGAAAAGAGAAATAATTTTACAAATTTGATTAGCAATTAAACTTCTGAAAATCTCTAATGAGTCCATTCAGCAAATTGTATGCAAAAATATGTGGATTTGTTTTTTGCTTGTTGATAATACTAATTACATAACTAAATAGTTTAAATACAGATACATCGCTTATGATGCATTGGATATATATTATTTGCTATGCTATAATTACTTTCTCAATTTAAGCTTTGGTTGCAATTTAAAGTTTAGTTATGTTGTCAAAAATCGATAGTAAGTCTGCTGTGATTTTGATCCTTTTTTCATTTATTATACTTTTTTTTTGCATTAAACAATCTTTAATCTTTTAATCTGAAGCCGTAATTTAGTTCGTATTGACATTTCGGTAGCTTGACCTCATATCTAGGTGATCTGTGAATAGTTAAATATTTCATTGAATACATGTTGATTTTTATATGTACTTTAGTGTTTTCATGTCCCTGTTTTATTGCAGACAAGCAGGCTCCATGGGTGGTGCAACACCTTGAAAATACAATAGTTAACAGCAGTAGCACACTGTTCCTGGAATGTAAAGTCAATGGGAATCCCTCACCCACCATCACTTGGCTGAAGAATGGTTATGTAATTAAAAGAGCTTCAGGTAGAGAATGTATAGTCAATGCTTGTGTGTGGCACTAAACAACCCCTCTCTTCTACCACTAGAATCAATATAAAAAGGATTGCTTTATCAAGATAGCATTTTCAATTGATGTCACCATTTATAATTACTGTTAGGCTAAGTAGTGTCTGTACATAGAAATAAATAGTCAACCAGAGTGAAAGCTGTTCTTGATAATATCCGAGGTCATGCATTAGCATTAAACATGTGCTGTACCAGGATGTATACAGTATATAGTAAGGGTGCGCTTTTAGCCATACACTGATCCAACTACTTATACATTCTCCTACAAAGGCTAATATTTGCCTACTGCTCCAAACTTGTATAGTTCCCAATTCATTACAAAACCAAAATTACCATCTTCACTTTTCATCTATAGATTCTTTCATCAAGTGGCCCATATGTCAGCTCTTATCTTCAAACACTCCCTTACAAGCTAGTCCATAAATTACGCCTCTCCTGCTATAACTTTTATATACAATACATCGTCTGATTCGTCTCCTCTGCAAAGCACATATCTCTGGAATTTACAGACCCTAACTCATTCTTCAATTCCCCCGACTGCATTCTGATAGACGGCCAGTACTAAGCAGCGCCTTACGAAAATGAAGCCCTATTGATTTATCATTTATGCCAACATTTTATGCAGAACATTAGATAACGTTCGTCCAATGGCATTTTGCCATGAACACTGAATGTCATGCCAAGGTCTTAGATTTTATCACCTGCTTGTTGAGATATCTTAGAGAATTGCCTTTTTTTAAAGTTGGCCCGAGAGATTTTCCATATGGCCCCATAGTCTAACCAGACAAGTTTCTTCACTCACAAATATTCTCAGGCTATAAATATCATCTATTAAAAAGACAAATCCCCTAAATATAATTGGACTGTAGAAAGACATCAAAGTATAGAAAGAACACACATGTGGACAAGGAACAAGATATTTCAGGATCTGATGTCAGTTTTCTTTCCCATTCTATTACCTAATCTGAAACACTACAAAGTAGACCCTTATTGATAGTTCAATGTTCCATATTGAATGTTTTACATACACTATGAAGTGAACAATTCAACATATGATGAAACTTTCTAAGATTGCCTTCAGATTTCCAAACGTCTGAATCCATAAAAAAATCATTTCATGTATACTAGAATAGTTGGCATCATCCTTTTCATCCCAAGTAGCCACTAACTCTTACAAATCAAACCCATTTGGTCCTAAGCAATGCACTAAACTTTACTATCCCTGAGTAATGATAAAAGCTGACAAAATAGGGATGGATGAACCATATGTTAATCAGTCTAATATAATATTAAAGGAATAACGAAGGCAATTGAACAATGTTTGTTGTTATAAAACAAAATGTTAACACTAATGATAAGTCTCAATCTTCTTTTAGGCATAACTTTACTTTACAACAACAGTCTGATGATTGAGAGAGTAAAGAAAGATGATGAGGGCTTGTATGAGTGTCATGCAGACAATGAAATGGGACACACCAATACTTCTGCCTATATCTCTATTAGAGGTGAGCAGCTTATCTTAGGCCACTGATATGTTTCTTTCATGAGACACTATAAAACAACACAATAAATTATGTGAATAATATCTCATAACTATTATTACATATGAAAAACTATTGCACTAATATGATTGCAGGTGGAGATGAAAAATCTAACATAGAGGTCATCATCCTTGTGTGTACCGGTGTGGCAGCCACTTTATTCTGGCTTCTTCTCACCCTTTTCATAAGAAAGCTGAAAAAGGTAAACAGAGCTGTATCAAAAGAAATTGAGGGCATTAGTGTGGACGTTTATTTCTTTTAATCTATTCATGGATTTTGGAGTCCACACATTCTCTGCAGTTGTTCTCTCCTACTCTCTCTCCCCACACACTGTTATGTCAGGAGCTGTTACCTGATCACTGCCTCTCTCAGGATGGGTAGTCAAAGAATTAAGGAATGAACGGTGTTCACAGTGGTGATTTTTTTTTAATGCAAAAAGATTATCACAATTCAATTTGTCCAGGTCTATAAGAACGGATAACCTTCAGTTTATGAGCCAGTACAATTGTGGCTCAATACTTATCCCTTATTAGTTAAAAAAAATGATGAGTGGGTAATTCAATAATCCTTTGTATGGACCATGCTCAATGCAATCATACCTCTTGGTGGGAAACAAAAGTCTTGAAAGATAAAATCCATACAGGCAGCCCACCGTGACCTCTGGTGAAGCTCTCTGAATGCTTTACTTTACTCCCAGGCTGCAATGATCAGCTCTAAGGTGCCTGTAATGAAGTTTTATTGATAAGCCTTGTTCCCATGGCAGCACAAAATTTTGAAAATTCAATTGTCAAAGGGAAAGCTAATTTATTTGCCTGGTGTTTCAATTATAAAATACAAATATACATTACTTACATACAAATTCGACTTAAGTACAAATCTAAAGAACCTATCTTGCGTGTAACCTGGGGACTGCCAGTATAAGGAATAAGCCATCAAGCTGCAGTAAAAACACAATTACTTATTCAGAACTAAAGCACTGATATTCCGTTTAGACCCGCCCACTAATCATCAGTGAAAGTTTTCATAATTAGAATTTTAGAAAGAATCCTTTCAATTCTTAGATTTAATATACAAGGCACATAAAATACATTGCATAAATTCTGCCTGATATATAAAAAACATAATTGATAATATTTTCCAAGAACAGGGCATGCCTAATGTGATTATAAAATGAAAAGGTTGAGGGGAAGATTTCTTCCAGTGAGTCACAAAAACCCATCTGGCAAAAGATTTCTTCATTTTTTTATCCATCAGTAGATTTACCACTAGTCACAATAAATCATTTTTACCAAATCCCAGGCTCTTATTGTCAGCTTGATGATGTTTATTAAGTTGCACTATTTTAAAACATTCCTGTATGAGGCTATTCATGTGATCAGTGTTTGGCAGCAGGGTAAGCTGCTGGCGTCAGTGAATTAGTACTCTTTTCGAAGGCTTAAATCATGTATAAGGCTTGTAATGTAACGCCTCACAGCCTGCTCAAGCATATAGTTTTGAATACAGCTTAACCTTTTGGCCTCTGTAATGATATAGAGCAACAGGGAGCAAGCCTTGGATTCTTAATTGTCATCCTTCAGACATCCCAGTTTCCTACCCACACTCAGCTTTCTCTGTCCTTGTCTTGCCAACAGCCACATGCATCTGAAATAAAAACAGGCTACCTATCCATTATTATGGATCCCGATGAGATGCCATTGGACGAGCAGTGTGAGAGATTGCCCTATGACAGCAGCAAGTGGGAATTTCCTCGAGATAGACTTAGTCTTGGTAAGTGTAACCTTTCAGAAGATATGTCATTAAACATGTACTATATCAAAGAAATTGCTAATAAATCACTCATTATCCTCATTTATCCTCATTTGTTGTCAAGATGACATTGTTCAAATCATATTGTTCAAACAATTTGAATTTTGCTCCAGTTACTATAGAACTATTGTTGAAACTACAAAAATTCAAAACAATCCGCATTTTGATTTTATCTTAAAAAAATTTTGAAGACCATAAATCTTCATGCATATGCAGAGAGCTGTGTGTACGTCTCTACTGCTATGCACTGACTCTGTGTGCCAAGGGCAACATCTGCATGGTGGTTGTTTTTTATGCCTATTTTTGTGTGGTTCCTCTGAGTTCTCCAATTTCTTCCCATGCTCCAAAAAACATTCTGGTAGGTTCATTTAGAATTCATATTGAGAGCTCTACTGAAAAATTGACATTTTATGCCTCAATAAGAATTTGAAACTATTAGCTCAATAATAAAGTAGCTGATGTTCAACTCATAGAAGTCCCAGGGCTCTATAGAACCCAAGCCTTGTGATAAAACATAAGGGTACATTTAATTACCTGTCCGAGTAGTTAACCCAAAGTGCATTGTTCTGACGATAATGCACTGTGCCGTGATTCACTAAGATCATGCACACAATATTGTGTATGTGTTGCTTCCCTGCTCAGCTCCGCCGGAGTTCACCTTCTTCTTCCTGGTGCATGTAAGTGCTTGATCTTGTGACACAATAAGCCCCATAGTACTGAACTGTGCAAGTGGACTTAGCTGTCCAGTAGATTTTCGTTGATTGCCAGGCCTCATGTGTTCATGTATTTCCATTGGGGAGATATGGGAAGAAGCCACAGCCAGGAACATAGCATGTACTTTAAATACTACAAGGCAGGTCTACCGTTTTCCTTCCATCATTACCTAATAATTATTAGCTGACATACATTTATTATTATTATAATTATTATTTATATTGTAATTGGTTGGACTTCAGAAGCCAACAACAACATTCTGAATATTTACTCATTATTGTTTTGGCATTATATTATAAACTGTTATTCTTAGGATATGCATGGGATGAAAGGTTAAACAAATTCAACAGATTGTTTCTAATGTGTTCTGCATGTTGTGCATCTCATGCCTCTTCCTCTATGTACAGTATATACATATCTCATCTTCTGGTCTCATGGTGAATGTTAATCTCTCTCCAAGCTGTCATCACACTGGGGTCTCCTCTTATCTTTGTTGGCCAAACTTTGGTTTCTATCACTAGGGAGTAATGAACCCATCACTGTGAATTTTTTGATGACCTGCACATTCCTTTAACTCTGAGTAATTGAAACTGATCTTCTTAATCTGTACAGCAACACATAAATATTGGGCAGCCGTGCAACCTGTGCGGCTGCCAGGATTCTTCATCCAGTCTAAATTCTTTAAGGAACTTTATCTACAATCACAGAAACTGAAGGTGGAAAAATAAGCAATTCGTTCACAGATCTTGACCTTCTGTTGAGTGTCACATGTGAAATCATTCCATCATTTCCTACTTTTCAGTCTTTTTCAATACTTTATCAAGTAAAGATAACATACTCAATTGCATGCACCTGCAAAGGGATTATCCCACAATATCAACTAGTCAGAAAATGAGGAGTTTATATGGAGTGATGGTCAGACTATGCTCTGCTGCGCTAGTCTATGCGACCAAGATAGCCAATTGAAGTGCATCACTCCCATACACAAGGATTGGTATTTCTAAATATGTTTTAACCTAACAAACCATACAAACTCCTCCAGGGCAATGGGGCAAACACCCTTTTGTTTTGATATTTATATACTTGGATAGGTGATAAATGTTAATTTTGGGGAAACTCCTTTAGAATTAACATTTATATCTTTTTGTCTTTCCTTTCACCTTGGACATGGGACTTTGCATGACTTTTCTCGCATGTTTGTCTAAGAAGTGGTTCACTGTTAACTTTTACCTCTAGGTAAAACGCTGGGTCATGGTGCTTTCGGGAAGGTGGTGGAAGCCTCTGCTTTTGGCATTGATAAAAGTTCAACTTGCAAAACAGTTGCTGTTAAGATGCTTAAAGGTATTAATTCCAATTGGGTTTTTACTCTTGGCAAAAGTTGTGTTTAATGGGGTATTCCCATCTACTGTATCTATGACGTATCCACAGAGATATCTTTCAACTATCTTGAGAACAGGGGTCCTCTTCCTGCAGGCAGGGCTAAATGTAAATATCTATGGGAGTCTGCACTTTTGGTTATTTTTGGTACTCAGTGGAACCCCTGTTCCTAAGATAGGGACCCACACCTATCATATATTTATGACATATCCAAATTCAGAAGGTGGGAATACACCTGTATGGTTATAAACTATACTGTTATCTATATATATATATATTATGCTTTGTATGTAAAGAACCTACACTTAAAAGTTATGTACTTTACTTTTGTCCGGTGCAGTACAAAACTTATGCCTGGAATAGGTCTTACTTTGCATGGTCCTAGTGAAGAACATCTGGAAAAAAAATTGTTGACTAAGCAAAATACATTTATAATAAACACAAAAAGATCATCTTAATTCCAGGATTCAGTAACATTCGCTGAACATGAACACATCCTTCAGTCACAGGCAATGAATCTCTCTTGTGATGTGCATTGGGCAGTCACTGTACGGCACATTTGTGACTCGTCTAGATCTCACATATTTTCTTGTGTTTTGCCACCAAATGAATTTCTTCCTACGTACATGAAAAAAAAGAAGATTGGAGAGTGTGTCTTATGTATTAGATTCCTCATAAGGGCTGTGGTTGTTTTTGTTGTTTCCCCTCTAAACCTAAACAGGATTTTGTGAGCCTAGTAAAAATATCCCATTGTACAGAGATGACTATGTCCTGTTTACGTTATGCAGAGTGTGCGACAAACAACGAATGCAAAGCTTTAATGTCCGAACTGAAGATCCTTATCCATATTGGCCATCATTTAAATGTTGTTAATCTACTAGGAGCTTGCACCAAGCCTGGAGGTAAGGCATTAGAAAGTCAGCATTAACCCATTAATTTCCCATAGTAAATAACTATAAAACCCTTGCTTAGAAGGGAAGACCTTTGAGTACATGAGGAATTGAAGCTGAAAATTCCAAACAAATAACTTAAGCACATGTCGGAATTAATTGCAGGCCAATTACCAAATTCTTAAGTAAATGTTCTTGGGTCAATTGAAAGACAAACATGAGCTCAGATTCATCAAAGTCTTGTGCTGTGCACGCACATTGTACAGTAATTCCCATTGAGATTTTTACTTTGATGATTCCAGGCTATGATATGTCCACTTAGAAAAATATTCATATTTTCTTGTAAGTATAATTTATTTCAGGTTTTTTTCCTCTATTATTGCTGTAACAATGATAGAAGTACAGAATACAAATCATTATTCCACTGTCACCATTCACATTTATGGCATATGGCATTTTCTACAGAAAATACTGTAAACGTGTTCCCTCCTTTCCTTGGCTGTTGTGAATGGAGGTGTATGCCCTGGCTACTTTATTTTTTAAGAGAATCTTCAAAACAACTTACTGTTCGAATTCCAACTGCAGTGAATGGAGCCTCCTGCATGTGCTCTTAACCTGTACTATCCTCTTGTATATGCCTGTATATATGCCATAAATGTCTATGATGGGAATACTACTAGAGTTTAACAGGATCGATCATATATGTGCACCCTCTTCCTCTGCCATGGTATTAACATGGCACATAGAAACAAATTCAATCTGCTCCTTTTGTTTTCTGTGGGATTGTGTCTGGCATCGAGCCCTAGTCTCCCATGTCCGAATGCCAGATAGTAAAACATTGTTTGCGTATATTTTTGTCTGGCTATTGTCTGACTATAGAAGCTGTCCTGCTTAGGCAAAAAATAACTGGTATATGTGAACCAGGTCTCTTATTGTAACTAGTTTACATAAGGTGTGAAGAATCATGAAATGCTTTAAAATTTTATTTGTAATGCAAGGGGATGTCAATGTAATCACGTGTTACATAGACAATATTCTATAGTTTTTATATGAATAAATGAAGCCTCATTTGCTTGGTACATACCTAGCAATTTTTTATTTATAAACAACTGGCTGGAAAATGCTACAAAAACATGACTTTAACATGACATGATGTTACAGGTTTCCAAGATCATCAGACAGAAAACAGGCTATGTGACAAACTGGGAGAATGTATTAAAGGGGTTGGCCAAGCATGTGAACCCAGTCCCTTTTTGTAACTAGTTTAGATAGAGGATGATGATTTAAAAACTGGTGGACAAGGCACAATAAAATGTCCCCCACTATGTGGGTGTGCTACCAATAACTGTGAATACTGTACATTGGATTTGAGATATTTGAGATAAGTTTTACTAGCCTTCCAACTTTAAAAAGCTTATTGGTTTCTTCGAATGCACTGGTAGGGGGGGGGGTCTTTCCTGTGTTCTTGGTAGTATGTGTTAAGCTGCTCTACAGTCCTTCCTATCTGCTTTGAACGACTGCTCTAGTATTCAACTAGAGGCTTGCTACAGCTTTTACTCAGAGCAGGATGGACGGTGAAGCAGCTCAATTCAAAGAGCAAAGAGAACAGAAGTGTGAGGACACAACCCCATTGCATGTATAGAAGCTACCTACACAAATAATATATTATAATTCTGCTGCTACCAACAACGACAACACACATATTTTGAATTCATATATGATAACAAGTGACAGATATTTAGGTTTTTAAAAGTAATTAGATGCCTTGTTAAAGTAGCTGATTTTTATAATATCTGTATTCTCTCTTGTATCTAAATTGGACCATTGTGTTCTTTATTGGTTCCAAAACCAAGAGCCTGTTCTCTGTAATGTTTAATTTTTAATCATAAATATAACAAATGATGATCATGAAAATAAAAGCGATAACTTTTCGGAGGAGGAGGCAGGAGCATACCAAACCTTAGTAAGACATCAGATTGGGATGAGTGTACTTGGACTAGTGCACCACTGGTGTTGATTTATTGCATGAACAAGTTAAAAAGGAATTTTAGTGCCTGCGTCACAGAGGAAGAGACAGATAGGGTGAATGTGGAGATAAGATTTGGAGTGCCAGTGCTGTTTGTGTGAACAGTTGAGATGGATCTGCAGCACGCTGTCTGTCACTACTGACAAACAAAACATGTGGACGGAGCCAATTGTGTGAGCATGATGTACTGTGCACGGAGACAGGACGTCCATGCAGAAGTATTACGAGGAAAGCATCCCTCGCCTACAGTATATTACTAGAAAAAAAGGCTTTCTACGTTTCTCCAAGTGCAATCTCGGGAAAAAATAAGTAATGTCATTTTTTATAGTCAATGCTAAGCTTCCCAACCAGTCTTTGCCTTAAGGATCAAATAGAAAAGTGCTAACAAAGAATAGCTAAATTCTTAGCAAATGTACAAAAAAATAAAAAAAAATTTTTTAGATTTTATTTTTAATTTGTTGCTTTACATCTGTCTTTTTCAATAGGTCCTTTGATGGTTATTGTGGAATATTGCAAGTATGGAAATCTGTCCAATTATTTACGGAGCAAACGAGGAGATTTCATAGCTTACAAGGTACGGATAAATTATTAGAATTGTTTTGTAGATTAACAAATATCTATATTTATTACAAGGCTCCATCTATTACATGGCTCCAGCTAGGTGTTGGAAAAAAAATATTTTCAGCTCTTTATTCCCTCAGTATTATTAGAAATTGCTGTAGCTTCATTCATGGAAAGGTTAAAGTAGACCTAACATTTTCATGAACTGTACATAAGTAAATAGTATATAGTAAGGAGCCATTCTATGACCTGTATTCTACATTTCAGAAGCTTCTCAGTTCTCTCTGAGAATGTTGATGGAGCTAATATGATGTCTCCTATTCACTGCACATATATCTGAATCTAACCCTCTTATGCTTAGAAGCATCAGTATTATTTAGAGAAGGGCTCGTTTGTATTGATGACATACACATGATATCCATCAGGCCAGAATAGGGTCTTCCTTCAAGAGGCATCACTTTATGACTCTATAGAACTTACGTGTACACATTTTGTGCAGCAATTAAAGGTCATATTTGACCTAAAGCAGACTGTACTGTAGAGAGACTTATTTACAAACCAATTAAACAACCCTTTAAGACAGTGGTCATGCTTTAAATAGAGTGGATAAAATGTACTTTGACTCCCTTCCTGGTATTAAAGCAGAGAATCTAGCTAGTCAAACCGGGTGTGGTTCCTGCTCACCTCCTCATGGTTCCCACACCTTCCCCCTTTGTCATCAGCCAGCCGAATGCTTGCACCTGTGCATTATCCTTTGTCAGTTGTAATGTGCAGTGAGCGTCGTAGTTGGTCCACATCCTCCACCCACTCACATCGCATGTGCAGCTTCCTGCCTAGCGGACCTGCTCCGACAGAGGCTAATGTGCAGACGCGCATGGCTGATGGCATATGAGAGGAAGTGTGGGATTCATTTGAAGGTGACCAAGAGACACCTGATTCGCCCATACAGGCCACACCCATTTTGACTTGCTAGATTCTCTGCCTGGATACAAGGTAGGGAATCAAAGTACATTTTATCCATTTGGGAGCAGACATTTTTTTAGGTGAAACAAGGGTGCACAAATGTGTTCAGCTTGAATCCACACAGACAATGTTGCTTGCAATACTATTATGCACTTAATACAAACAGTTAAGCGTGACATAATTACATTATTTTCTTAGAATATTACCTCATGTTTTTCTTTATGAAATCATCAACTTTTTAGTGCCTTTCAATTTCGTGGCACACAAAGACATTTATCCAGGCCTATAGCCAACTTTCCCATGGAAAGCCTTTGTTTCCCTCCCTGCCCCTGCTAGGACTCGCTGACACTTTCCATATGGCTGCAGCCCAGATATGTAGTAAGGTTTCCTACTACGACACTGATAGGAGATATATGGGCATGGAGGAGTATGTGTGTGAAATTAGGTTGATGGTTTTACCTTTCACCCATTGATTTGTGTGACATTCAGCGATTCTGGAAAACTCCTTGTATTGACCTTGCACTGCAACATATAGTGCCACTAACCTCTCTGCAGGAGGGAAATATGTAAAGTGGTTGGGTCGTAGGTGCTACATTTTTTCAGTTTCCAAAATTCCAGAATGTGATCCTCATCAACTAATCCGCTTAGATAAGATTGAATGCACCTCCCGTTGCTGGTTGTGCTGAACAGCACTTTCTAACCAAAAATTATCAGGAGTTATTATCGGAAAGGGATACATATTGATAGATAGTAATATATGTGCAATAACCCTGTCAATACATGGACAAAGGAGTAGTTGCGAACAGCGCCCTCTCCAGGTTAGGAGCTGTATGAAGGAGTCATGAACCTTCTAGTAAATTCTAACAGTAGTTTATTAGGTAACCAGCAGCTATAGATTATGCCTCAACAGGCAAGGGTTAAGTGGATGTGATTCTGTCTACCAATTGTATTATACCATGTACATTGGAGTGTGATTGGAGAGTTAGCCACCACCTGACCAGGTTAATTAAAAAAAAACCCTGGACAGGTAGGGGCTAGGTTAGTCCTCTTATGTCCCAGCTCTTACCACAAGAGCACAAGCTCTTACTAGAGAACACATCCTGTCACAGAGTGAAGAGAGGGTTAGTGTCTGTGCACCATCAGCACTGACACTCAGCTAAACCCAGGACGAGAGTTGCAGCATCCACAACTGGACACAGCTCTATCCCAGCCTGCAACTACTACCAAGCTGGTGAACCCTTCCTGGGGGCCACTCTCCATGACCACTCCAGTAATCTGGAATCTCCAGTATTCTGGAATCTGTTCCAAGATCGTTTTGGCCATTTACCTGCAGTTGTTCCAATAAAGAACCGTGAGTTATTTTGCACAACGTTGCCTCCGTCTGTTCCCTGGATAAGGCTGTACCACCCAGGGACATACATTACGACACTCAGGAGTTGCCCCAGAGAGAACCAGTAAATCAGCCTCTCCCTCCATATTTCTTGCACACACCACCTGGTGGAGACCTGCAAGTCTGTAGGACAGCCCTCCGGTCCCCATACCAAGCACCGTGAAATCAGCATGCCTAGGCTGCAACGGCTAGCCACTCTGGTATTCTGGACCCCGGCTGCCTCCAGGCCCCAAGAAAAGGCTAGGCACCAGTAAGGGATGTTGCCTATGGGTATGGTAAGCTCTCCATATGGTCTGCAAATAATTCAAGAGCAAGTCATGTTTTCTAGTCATTTCTATTCTTTATGTTTCTGGAAAAGCTGGGTTTCCAAAATATATGTTTGCTGTTTCAACAATATAAATAAAATTAGTGCCGTAGGAGCAGAAGCTAGGCAGATCAAACTTTATAAAACTCAAAAGACAACTGCACAGTGAACTACTTTCAGTAGAAATATATATATATATATATATATATATATATATATATATATATATATATATATTTTATATACACACATTTTTTAACTACCATATTTCAGACTTATCATGTTCTTCTGCTGTATAACAGCTAGGACACCTGCTCTATAACATTCTGCACATGGGTAGGATATTATCTAAAGTCTGCTGAGTTCCTCCTGCTTTATAGAAGATTTGATGCTATGTACAATGTGACACTACCATCAAGCATTCATCATCCAGAATCCTGTGTAATAGCTTTTGCTTCGTAATGGGTTAACGGCTGTCCCCACATTTCAATTGGTGAAAAACAAGGGCTTGTTTCTACATGTCACATAACGTTTGTATTTTCGGTTAATGATCTCAGTTATATTATAGGAATAATACCAGGCTCCATCTCTGCCTGCTGGCTTAAAAAGCATCTATTAGTCATGGCGTCATGCCCTAGTCAGACAGTGCGGCTTTGTAGCTTCAGATTAGCTTACATGATAGGATAACTGATAAGCAAACACTGGGCAAATCAGACATCTGCATATTACACTTACAGTATAATGGATTGTTTTATTATGTTTTAAGGCTAAATAGAGATTCACTTAAAAGGGAACCTTCAGGACAATTTTGGACACAAAACCACACATGGAGGTTTTGTGTCTCAAATCACCCTATATCACCTCTGTTTGAGGCCCAACAAACTAAAAAAAACACCAAGGAATTTCCTATCTGCACCTGGTCACAGACATCTATAAAATAAGGTGATTTGGGACATAAGGACATATGATTAGTTTAGCACTTTAAATATGTCATTGTGATGTTACTTGTTGGGAAACTGTCTAAAAAATATATGTTATAAGGGTTATTCATGTTTAAATTCCCTTCTTCTTAGAAAGGTCCTCCCACTAAAAATATCATCAATTAGTAATGGAAATATACTCCACACTCCATACAATGTTTGACATACTTTTATGGGGGTTGTCTCAGCATTTATGGTTTTCCCAATCCACAGGAAAAATCTGGATCAGGCATGTTGAATAGTCCTGTCCAAACCTTAGATAATCTTCTGCAAGAGATGTCTGGTAGAAGTGTACTTCCATCTCCCTATACCAGTGATGGCGAACCTTTTAGAGGCCGAGTGCCTAAACTACAACAAAGACCCACTTATTTATCGCAAAGTGCCAACACAAAATTTTAATTTGTGATTTATACTCCCTTCTCTGTCACAGTTTTCATTGATACCAGCACCTGAGGCACAGATAAAGCAGAAAATAGTCCCAGGTAGAGCTGTCACTTTAATATAGCTCTGTGCACAGCAAGTCCTGGGCTGTCTGGGACTACAGGAAGATACCTGGAGTCCTCTCTGGTGATGGCCTGAGTGCCCACAGAAAGGGCTCTGAGTGCCACCTCTGGCACCAGTGCCATAGGTTAGCCATCACTGCCCTATACCGAACACACTGTGTCAAGAATTGATTTATATGGGGTTAGGAGGAATTGCAATAGGCTGAACGATTGTGTGGCAGCCAGCGAAGTACATTTCTATAACGGCTCATAGTAGGGGGTCATGAACCCAGGTTCCCTTCTGTGATGTCCAGTATTTGATGTCAGTAATGAGACAAAGACATGCTTTTAAATAAATCTGTTCTAAGCTGAGTCCATATCAGAGATGAGTGATTATATTTGTGATGACAGCAATCCTGATTTTTCTGTGTTTACTCAGTCCCAGGAAGCAGACAAAGCAGCAGATGACTCAACTAGCGACCTCTCAGAGTTAATAAAGAGAAGACTGGAAAGTGTGGCCAGCACTGGCAGCTCAGCCAGCTCAGGATTCATAGAAGACAAAAGTTACAGTGACTCAGAAGAGGAAGAAGAAGGTAATAATACCTATGACTTAAAAAAAAAAAATCATGAGTGAGAAGCAGGTAAAGTTCAGAAGAAAAATTTGGGGGTCTACTGTTCCCGTACAGGGCAGGTTGGACATGGTTTACACATCATCTGCGTCATATGGTTTGCATCTTAACTTTATGGGTTTCCTTTGGGTTCTGCAATTTCTTCTCATAATACTAATGGACCATACTGGCTACTTGTATTTAACCGAAACTGGCCAATATCTGTGTTCGAGGCAGAAACATTTAATTATAGAGTATATGAGTCCAATATTGGAAAGCATGGCAAGGTGAGTGATGAAATACCGTGTACAGTGTTGCATAAAAGGGCTAAAAGGAGAAAGGAATCACTGATACTTTGAGACACAGTTGTCAATGTCAACTAACTGCTATAAATTAGTTAATTTTACATGTCCCATTTGATAAAACCAGTAAAATAAGTTGTAGTGACCAATTTTGCTACACAGAAACTCTGTGAGACTCAGTGCTACCAAGGGAGTGTGGTACCAACACAACAAGATCTTATTCTTAATAGCCTAAAGACGCAGTTAAGCTTTGCCAAAGAAACCATCTACAAAACATCTGTTGACAAGTATATACCACCGCTGACCACTGTGACTCAAACTCTTATGATGACACTTTGGCTGTCCTATTCTTTAAAGGAAACCTACCACTTGTAGTGGCAGGTTTCCGATGGCAATACCGGGCACCAGCTCAGGGTGAGCTGGTGCCGGAGCTTATTTTAGTTAGTGTTTTAAACCGCGGTATCGCGGTTTAAAACACTTTTTAAACTTTATAGCCGGCGCAGGCAGGTACGTGCTCGGCGCTTACCGTGCGCGCGGCTACATAGGAAGTGAATGAGAGCCGCGCGCATGGTAAGCGCCGAGCGCGTACCTGCCTGCGCCGGCTATAAAGTTTAAAAAGTGTTTTAAACCGCGATACCGCGGTTTAAAACACTAACTAAAATAAGCTCCGGCACCAGCTCACCCTGAGCTGGTGCTCGGTATTGCCATCGGAAACCTGCCACTACAAGTGGTAGGTTTCCTTTAAGCAATGACAGCAGCACTCTTGTAATACAGGATTGATTTTATCGGTAAGACCTAAGCAACAAAAGTGACCAAAGTATGATTGATGGGATTTAGTGGGCCTTTACCACCTACTTTAGACATAAAACAGTACTTTTTGGAATTACTGCAATCTGAAATGTAGCCAGATGTCAAGAAATCATTGTATGATCCTGATCTACCTCAAGCAACAGATATCATTATACTAATGTTAATATCTGCCAAGAAAGTTGAGGTTCTGACAGTAACATACTTGATTCTGCTATAGATGTCTTTGCAGAATACACAAGAGAAGTTCCATACTGGTGGGAATAATGCTGTTGTTGGCAGTATCTACTGTACATTTTGCAATAAGATTATATTTGCTTTTATGCCTATATATCATCATAATGCAAAAATGATCACATCACCGTCTGGTTTTAGAAGGTTGTTGTGTATATATTTACCATTTAATGCTTATTTCTTTGTGGGAGATAGTGTCAATAGCATGGAAGAGGGCATGAGCCAAATGTTTCACAATGGTATATGGTAAATGTAGTACAGACGGCCTCCTACTTTAGGACACCCAACTTACAGACGACCCCTAGTTAAAGACGGACCCCTCTGCCTTTCACCTTTGGTGAAGCTCTCTGGAATGTTACTTTAGTCCAAGACTGTACTTATCAGCTGTAAAGTGTCTGTAATGAAGCTTTATTGATAATCCTTGTTCCCATTACATCAAAAAAATTTGAAACTCCAATTGTCACTGGGGCAAAAAAAAATTACCATTTACCAAAAACTACCATTATAAAATGTATAGTTTCTACTTACATACAAATTCGGTTTAAGAACAAACCTATGGAACCTATCGTGTACGTAACCCGAGGACTGCCTGTACTTCTCATTCCAGAGCAACCGAATGGGGTGCGTCGATCCTTTCATACTTCTCATTAGTAAAGTTAAAAAAAAGTTTCCATATTGAGTAATTAGCTAGGTTAGTTCTAAATAGAGTCAGCGGGATACACCTCAATTCACCTCCAAATCCCACCATTTTCTCCCCTGATTTCCTTTGGGGGAATGTCAGGATGCCCTCATTCACACGACTGTAATGGGGGTTCATTGAGGTCCATGGCACCTGAACACCATGGTGGGTAACCATGCCGCAGGATATAGGACATGCCATATATTTGGGCAGATTTGCAGTGCTGTCAATTGTCTTTCCATGGAGCACTCAACCCCCCCCCCACCCTTCTTCTCCCTGCCCTATGCTCACACGGCTGTGTGCATAAGGCCTAGATTGTTGGCATGTGTGTATGTTCAGTGTAGCTCGAAATAGGGTTTGAAGGGCAATTCAATTCTCAATCTATTTTGTTCCTTTTTAAATTGTAGTTTCTGTGACTTCCTTATTGGATAAATACACAAAAGGCAAGGGATATATATATATATATATATATATATATATATATATATATATATATATATATATTACAAGAGATTAGGCAGCACTCCAGTTGTAACGTGCAAAAAGTGGTTTTCTTTATTCCATGCTTTTTAAAGGTACAGCTGTACCTTTAAAAAGCATGGAATAAAGAAAACCACTTTTTGCACGTTACAACTGGAGTGCTGCCTAATCTCTTGTAATATATCATCAGAGGATCCGTGGCCCGATCCTAGTGTGCCTGCACCCTTCATCGTTCATTTGCCTTGGCGTGCCGTTCTCATTTTCCTGAAGTGTGTATATATATATATTGTTACAGTAAGCCCTAAGCCTTATCATCTGCCATTCTATTTTTTATCACTCTTTTATTACATCTTTTTGACTGATACAGTCTCTCCTGTTTGCTCAAGAAAAAAAACTATAAAGTTGGACTTTACTTTGAACTATACAAAATGTGGTAGTCACATGGCAAGCAGATGCCTGCCTGACAAGCCCTAGCAGACTGCATGTGCCCTGCTATAAGGGTATACTAATCAGAGCATAAGGAGTGATCATGTACTTTATCAGTACGAACCATGTTATATACTCATAGCCCAGACATGTCTGCTGAACTTTATAACCCACACAAAAACTAATAGCAGGAAATGAAACGAAATATTGTAGAAAGACATTGGCTGGAATGCTAGTGCTAAGAACCCTTATGTAAGGAGTAGCTCTCTCTATTGTTTAGTGGTGATTTCTACATATTTAACAAAATCTATTATTTTTCAGATCCTGAAGATGTGAGCAAAAGACAGCTAACAATGGAAGATCTGATTTGTTACAGCTTCCAGGTGGCAAAGGGCATGGAATTCCTGGCCTCCAGAAAAGTAAGAATTCCAGAACGGCACAAAACCACCACATAACCTTTATTTTCAGGCTAGTTTGCAAGCTAATGCATTTCCACTCACCCCCAATGAACAAAAAACTTCATCTTGTTTAATGCGAAATTTGATATAAATAATAAAACAATAAAAACATAAATAAAACTTGTAATGTTGCAATTATAATTTACATCTAAGCCCATTGGGTTTGGGTGTCAAAAAACTCAAGGGTTTGAATAAATTTGATTAATTTTAATAAAACTATAAGGGGACAGGTTACCTTTAAGTTTTGTCTTGGCCAAATATACAGTAAAGCCAATTCACTGAATAATAATTACTGTATGATGAAAAATAAAGTTAGTGGGAAAAAATACCTGCAAATGTCAAAAGGCTGAAATATCTAGCGAATTATTTCTGTGTTTTGTAGTTTATAGAGATGATCACAATCTTGTTTCAGTTATTACAGTCTGCGCCGCTGACCAAAACTTTCTGATGCTTCCTCTTTACATGTCTGTGCATTGTTCTGACATTATACAATAGAGAAGAAGTTGTAGTTCCCTGTGGGAATTATGTTTTGGTCTGAATGGACTGGAGATCTATTCTTTAAGGCCTTGGAATGCATGTTTATTATTTATGGCATATCCTGTGAATTTCAGACATTTCTTTCTTAACTTTGTAGTGTATTCATCGTGATTTGGCAGCCAGGAACATCCTATTGTCTGAAAATAATGTAGTGAAGATCTGCGATTTTGGCCTAGCTCGTGATATATACAAGGATCCAGATTATGTGCGCAAAGGAGATGTGAGTACCACAATATGAGTACATTACTAATTATGTCTTGCGTACAGGGGCAAACTATAGTAGGCAATGAAGTTCCACTGATCTATTGTGGAATACATGGGAAGCTCTGGGAAGTTCTCTTTTATGTTGACGTCCTTTGTGTTTCCGTATTTTACTCCTCTCCTCCCAAAAGCCGGAATCTTTTTATTTTTCCATTTACAAAGATGTAAGAGGGCTTGTTTTTTATGTAACAGATTTTACTTCCTAGTGGCAACATTTAATATTCCATGCACTGTATTGGAAAGTTGGAAAATAAAGTAGTGAAAGTGAAAAGTGATGAAAATACACTGAAAGCGATGAAAATATGCCCCCCAATTTGTGTCACATGGAAGCCAGCACAGCTGCAATACAAACCGCTCACGTGCGTCACAATGCCACCTCAGACGCCTGTTAAATACCTGTCAAAGCCGTGCAATCCCCGAAAACGGGGAACTGTCCGACGACACTGAGATCTGTGACCCTTAGTAAATAAGCCCCATTGACCATTTTCTTACTGCCTTTGTCTTTTTGGTTCAGTGTAATCACAGAGACTATATTTATTGTTTTTATTACATTTCAATACATTTTTAAAAACTGAAAGTCTTCTTTACAAATTTAAATCCCTATATCGCCTTAATCTGACACTCCATCATGTGACAACAATGTGACATTTCCATAGATAACATTTGGAGGAGTATATGACGTTTTTAGCAATTCATTTTTTTTTGTGTGGAAAAAAAAGTAGAATGGATTTTTTGTTTTTGTTACGGGGTTCACCACATGGGATAATCCTTCTTATCCGTTGATAGATAGGTCCTTTTGAATATAGAATATATAATATGTTTATGATTTCTGTGGTTCTGATGTTTATAGCATGGTGCTGCCTGGCAGAGGCTATGATTCTGTGTTCCAGGTATGTTATCATAATGTTAATAGATGTTTATTCTACTTCCAGGCAAGGTTACCGCTTAAGTGGATGGCACCTGAAGCTATATTTGATAAGATCTACACTACACAGAGTGATGTGTGGTCCTTTGGTGTGCTATTATGGGAGATATTTTCATTGGGTAAGTCATAGAGACAGATGGAGGCTAGCTATGAAATTATTGACATTCTCCCCTGTGGTGGCACTGCAAGGGAGCCGACCTCCCACCAGATTCGCCTACAGACCACAGCTCATCAGTAGTCTCAGTGTTGGGAAACCGCAAAAGACCCTTCCAACAAAAAATTGAAAAGATGGTCTAATACTTGACACTGCCCGTAATATAACAGGCCAGTTGTGTAGTGACCATTAAATGCATATTAATAACTTGTAACATAAATGTAAAATTAATAGGGATCCGTCTAACATTGTCCTAGGACTTTTTCAGTGCTACTCAGGTTTCGCCATAACAATAGCTTGAACGCACGGAGAACTGATTTTTAGTAACGGTCAATACGGCTGTGCCGCCTGGGAATCAGATAATATAAACATGTCCTATGACTGGAAAGTTTTTACTGTATCTTATTAATGAAGTTTGCTGAACAACCATGTATTGCTGTGGTTTCCTCTAACGGGCTTAGTCCTTGGCTTCATCCTATCACAAGTTCTGCCAAAACAAGTGCTGGCACAGTGACTGTATGACACTGCTTGTTTTAGTGTGTTACTTGGTATTTGAGCTTTTTTGTGAGTTAACCCTTTTATAGTAATCTAGTTGTTTTAATTTGGTTAGAAACTTCAATCGCTCATGAAATCTATTGATAAAACTTTGGGAAATGCTTGAGATTTTTTTGGCAGACTGTAGTATAAAACACAACCATTAGTAGACCACATATAAATATACATAGCATGTAAAACTAGGACATCATGTCACAAAGCTGATCATCTTATCAACTTATCTCGATTTGCCCAGCCAAGAAGAGCGCTAAGAAACATACATAGTAATTGTTTACTCTCAGTCAAATTAAGGAGTACTATCTCCAAGCCCATAGTAGAGGTTTAAATGTAAAAGATATAGGGAACCCTCATATTATTTGAAGGCCCTACTTGGTTATTCTAAATATTAAAGTGATGTAGGAAGCATTTATACATTATTATTTTGGTAATTTTTTTTTGTAAGTTAAAAAAATTAGCTAGTACATTCAGCTAGTCGGGGAGAAAGAGGAAATGGGTATGTGGATTTCTCTTTTGAAACTGAGATCTTTTTTGCAGGATACAGACTGTTTATTAATGTTTTATCACATTTTAGTAACTTCTTACACTATATGTATTATATCTTTCATCCTTTCTTGAATGGCAACTTTCCGGCCTCCCTTCCTGAAACACATTTTAGAATGAGTAGCTTTGTATTTTGTTTATTTTTTTAAGATTGTAGCTAAATATTTAGCAATCTTTGAATAGTGCATTCATCATGAAACTTTCCCAGATTTATTCAATGAAGTATAGGCTCTTACATATCAAATCATTAAACTTGCTCCAGAGTCTTCCTATCCCCTTAGCCTGTTGTTTTTGATAAATGTTACCCATAAAGCTCAACACCTAAGACTTAACATCTAAAACTAGAGATGAGCAATTCATCCATGAGTCCATTCCTAGGGCGGCACGAAGGCTTAGTGGTTAGCATTACAGCCTTCAAGTCCCGCGGTCAACATCTGCAAAGAGTTTGTATATTCTTTCCGTTTTTGCGGGGGCTTCCTCCGGTTTCCTCCCACCCTCCAAAACATACTGGTAGGTTGATTAGAATATGACACCTCCTGCTTAAAACCCAAAAAGTCAGAAGGTCCAAATTGAATTATTCCAATCTGATGTTTCTTACTTTGTATAGGAAATTTGTACATAACCCCCTCTGGTCCTCTAAAATACAGATTTAATAAAAAGCTCCTATTTCATTTTGTCAATTTTTTTTACATTATATGTTGCCCATCCCCCCTCCCTAAACTGTGGGATAGATTATAGTATTACCTAAATGTCATTTTAAATTAATTTGTCCAAAGTGCATCACATAGGATTAGTATTGTATTAAGTATTGAATCTACAACTCAACGAATAGATTCGCTCCTATCTACTTAAAATCTTTATATTATTGAGCAAGAATTAAATAAGCATGGGAAAGTGATCAAATGCAAATAGCTCTGTACAACATGTGTACAAGAAGTTAATGGGGTCTACATCATCCACTGCAAATCTAAGCAGCACACACTGGGGCACATTTACATGTCCGACGATAATGCACTGTGCTGTGATTCACTAAGATCGTGCGCCCGATATCCTGCATGTGAAGCTTTTCCGCTCAGGTCCGACAGAGTTCACCTTCTTCTTCATGGTGCATGTAAGTGCATTGTCTTGAGACACAATTTGAAAGTTAAATTTCACGCTTAGTCCGAATCATTCGGATCGTCTGACGACCCGCCCCCCAATTTCTGCCAAAATCCGATAGCGTGCGACACAAAGCCAGTGAAGACCCCTGTTAAATACCTGTCAAAGCCACTCAATCCCCAAAATCGTCGGAAAGTCTGACGAAAATGTGCACACAGACCCTTAGTAAATAAATCCCACGTACGTTCAGTTCTGGTGCTTTCTGAGGCTACTGCATCCTCTACTAGTATAGGAATGCCTAGATTGGAATATAACTTGTGTACACATACTACTAATGCTATGTTTCTGTCACAGAGTATAATTGGCTTGGTTTATTTAATGTTTGCATAGGTGCTTCACCTTACCCCGGAGTTCAGATTGATGAAGATTTCTGTTGCCGACTAAAGGAAGGAACTCGGATGAGACCACCAGAATACTGCACTCCTGAAATGTAAGATATATTTTAGAATTTATCCTCCATATCCTACATATAAATGTAGAAGTACTAGTTTCATAGGTAATTTATATGTTCTATGCACTTTTATATTCAGATATCAGACAATGCTTGATTGCTGGCAAGGCGTCCCAACAGACCGACCAACTTTCACAGATCTAGTGGAGCGCTTAGGAGACCTTCTTCAGGCCAATGTGCAGCAGGTTTGTAACACATAAAATGAAACTAATTTGTAGTATTTTATTAATTTATTGAAAATAATAACATAATAATATCTATTTTGTTTGTTTTGTTAAAGGAAGGAAAGGATTATATTCCTCTAAACACTGCTTTACGAATTGATGGAGATATAAATGTGAAACCTGGAAATGAGGAACAAAACGTAAGAAACTCCATGACACGATGGAGCATTTTGGAGTCTGGGTAAGAAACATGATGAGTTCTCAATATATAATTCTCTGTTGTGTAGTTGACAAGTTGTAGCATGGAGATTACTGATAGCTTTCAAAAATTACTGGAAAGTAGATGCTGAAAACTCCAAAGTTGCCTAATACTTACAGTATGTGTCACATTACATCTCCTTATTAATTGTACTTAGAATTTAAAGATATGACTTATTTTCTGTTTGCTTGTAAAACTTCATGTCAGACATGCCTAGACATATGTGGTGCACATGCTACATGCACCTGCACCCGGAGGTGACCTAGTTAACATATGAAGTACATCATAAACATATTATTCAAAGCTGTTTTCATAATGTTGATCCTACAGCCCTATCTCAGGTCTGATTAATGTAATTGCTTCCATATGTTCTAATTACTGATATTTACTAGTATGTAATGCTGCTTTAATCACTGTAAAAACATTATCGTAATATAAATGGACTGCATTAGTTGGGAATAAAAGGTAAACAAGACCTTATAAGAGCTCCAATTGTGTAGAGTTAAATTGGGAAGATTATCAAAGAACTAGTGGGTGTCAGTTTCACCTTATGTCCTTTCTTTATAGAAACAACAACAAGAACCGACCGCTGAGTGTGAAGACATTTGACGAGGTGCCAGTGGGAAAGGACAAAGTGCTCAGTGAGGTAAACTATTTTGTAGAGAGCAGAAAAAAAGACTGGTCTGAGCACATTCCCTAATCCAGTACAGCACATCAGCTCCCAAAATGCAATCTGCTGCAAAGCAAATGTTCACATCCAGCAGGAACCTGCCCTTAGAAGAAACATCTGGAATTAGGAGTAACCAAAAACATTCACACATTAGCGTATTCTACACAGGGCTTTAAGGGGTTTTCTCATTTCATAAATCTATAGCCTATCCACAGGAGAAGTTACAAATGTCTGATTGCCGGGGGCATGGCATTTCAGGAAAGCTGTAAGATTCTCTTTAATGGGGCTGTACAAAGATTGCTTGTTATTCCCTATACATAGGATAGAGGATGGCAATGTGGTTGGTGGGGGTCCAACTGCGGGTCCCATCCTCACTAATTGATGGACTGCAGGTTAATCATACTTCTTGCTGCTCCATTCAATACTTTGGGAGTGTTGCAAAGATATAGCACTCCCAATCACTGTCTACATGAGTGCCAGAGATAGCCGTGTGATTTGTTCTACAATTTTGACACTCCCATAATATTGAATGGAGAGGCAAGTCTTTTGTTCAACCTGCCATTCTACTCATTAGAGTGAGGTGGACCCATGTTTTTAGAATTGCTGGGGGTTGATTCTCATAATCAGTGGGGGGCCCACAAATTGGACTGTTACTAATCCTGGGTATAGGGGATAACATGCAAAGTTGGTACAATACTCTTTAAAGGAAATCTACCACCAAGATGAAAGGTTGTAAACCAAGCACACTGATGTAGTGGCATACTGGTGTGTACCCCATAAAAATTATGCAAATGAGCCTGTGGGACTCTTGGCTCCATTATTAATTATGGAGCCTGGAGCTAGTTTGCATAATTTTGCTTAATTTTAAAAGCCTTTTTTGTAAAAAAAAAAAAAAAACAGGTAAGAAGAAGATAAAAGAAGAAAAGATCCTGCCATAGGTGGCACACACACCAGTATGTCAGTGTGCTTGGTTTACAATCCTTCATCCTGGTAGTAGATTTTTGACTTCTATAGAACTATTAAGACACGATACAGGGGACCTGTACTTTATTGTATACTTTATTTCTTTTTTGTTTTATCAATCCAAGGCACCTAGCCTAGGGCTTTTTATTTTATTATAAAATGTACATTTTACCTTTTTACCATTTTGGAGGGTTGATAATAGCTGGATATCCTCTATTACAGGACGGTGAGTCTGACAGTGGAATGGTGCTTTCCTCAGTGGAAATGAAGTATCTGAAGCGACAAGAGACCCGGTCATGGCCTTTTGGAATAATTGCTAATGCGTACGTGGAAAGCTCATTTATGAATTCAATCCATAAAAATATACTAAGTACAAATTTTCAGTGTATATATGCACTTATATACACTTATTTATAACCATTATACTACCTTTATCCTACAGTCATCATTGACAGCAAGAACAGCAAGAGCTCTGTGCATGAAGAGTTAGGCTCCAGCAGATGATCTTTGAGAATTTCCCTCATGTTGCTCTATCAATTTCCACATAAATAAACATTGATTCCTATCAATTCCAGCCCACCTATTGCATTGAACCATGAAATACAACCTCAGTCACTTGAATGCAGTTTTATAACTTTTTTAATTATCAATTGTGCAAAATTTTAAGAATATTGACAAATATGTACCCTTCCTTATAATGCTCCAGATTTATCACAGTGGCAAATGTTTGATATTAGATTTGGTGCATTTTTAGGCTTTCTGGTCTATTTTTATACTGACAGCTTTGAATCTTTGCATGTTCCTTTTAGGCAAGCCACAACCACTTGACAAACAAGTCAGGAAAAAGTTTTTAAAATACATAATGGTGCTGATTTATCAAGAACGGCAAATCCCGCAGTTTGTCCGAATCAGTCGTATCGTCTCCCCCCAAAATCCGATCACGTGCGCCAAAACTCCCTTCTAAATGCCTGTCCCAGCAGCGCAAATCTGAGAACGTTGGAATATCTGACTAAAGACCCTTAGTAAATAAGCACCATTGTGTGTCTGTCTTAATGATTGTGTGCATCCGGCACACAAAACCTGCAAAATTTCAAATTCTAAAATAAAACCTACACCAGTTCCAGGATGGCATATATTCCCGCTATTACTGGGCAAGTTTTTGGGGCAAGTCGAAGTAACTTTGGCTGGCCGCCTTGCTCCATGCATTGCCACAACTTTTCCATGCTATGTTGCATTGCCCTAATAAGACCATCATGTACACAAGTTTGGGTAGGAAAATAAACCAGAATTCTGGTACATTTACGGTAGTAAATCTCTTCAGTGTATACACTTTGCTCAAAGTACTTTTTAACACAGCTGACTCGATTATATCTGTTTTATGTGGGTTTAGCTTAAAAAACCAGTTAGCTAAAATAAATATATTCTCAATTAGTCCAAAAACTACAGCACAGATGTAAACCAAAAAGCTGAAACAATATCACTGGGTAGTCAAACTGTATAAAGATACATCAGAGACATTTACCCTGGACACATTTCAGATATGGTCTCTGCTTGACAGTAAACCTTCTTGTGGATCATTTCTTTTAGATTGTGCCTTTGCCAGATCCCACAGTTCTTATGACTTGTGGTGTATTCACTTTCTAAGCCTGGCAGACTGACGAAGCATGTGAGATGAGAAGAACCAGGCACCGAATCAAACAAGCCCCATGCATATATGTCATATAATATCTGACTACCTTCTATAAGGTCAACTCAAATATATTGCCATTTACATTGTAACTTACTAATCCTATGCAACCCCTTTAAGACCTGGAATAAATAAGTGGAATAGATGTTTCACCAGTTCACAGATATTCCCATAGCACGTCTTTGCGGTCGGTCAGAACATTATGTAATTACATCTCCATTATGTCACACTGCGGTAAGCTCTGGCTGATATCCAGTGCACAGTGATATATTGGCTGCTTGCCTGACTTATCTGATACCTGAGGACTACGAGCACAGTTATCTGTTCATGTTAAGGCTTGTGCCCCCTCCAAGCTTCTAATAAAGTGTATGTTTGGTCATGCTGTGCACCAAATTATGGATGCAGATGATCTGGTCTCTTTTGTAACTTTATATCAAGTCTTTTCAGGTCAAATATTATAAATGAATTTATCATTCACTATGCAAGTTGTAGGTCAGAGTAGGACATCAGTAAGGGAGGAAAGGTTCATTGTATGCATTCTATATATTGTTGAATAAATAATATATATGGGTTTCCTATTTACTGATTTAATTGAGAGCCTACATTCTATAAGGAAATAGGAAATATACTCAATAATGAACTATTTTTAGGGTATTATTGAAACATAGTGCATTCCAGAGAACTTGCAAAGCTTGAGAAATGTTTTGTGGATTTGGATGTAAGTTGTAGATCACAGAAGAGTTGGATGATAAACTGATACGATGGAGAATGTGTGGGATGGTCTCACATCACTGATGAAGGTAATAAGTCTAACAGGCAACCATTGCAGTTCCATGGAGCCACAAGTGCAGGGGATGAATGAAAAGATGACCATCTGGATAGATAAGACTGGGGAGATGGATTAATGTAGTGTGGGGAACCCTCAAGCAATTTATTCAGTAGTTAATTGATCAAAAATATGTTACTTTGATGAATGGTTTCTAAAATATCTCTTTGTTTACAGAATGAAAGCAGTAAGTAAAAGCAAGGAGTCAGTACTGGGGGAGAATGAAAGAAGTCACATTAAGTACCAGCCATCAACTCAAATAGAAGAAGACCTCACACTGGAAGACCTTGTTCTTATGCCCATGGATTTAAACCTTGAGTGCCACAGCCCACCTCCAGATTATAATTCTGTCATTCATTACTCTACTCCCCCAGTGTAGCATCAGTGGTCACCACCTATGTAATGCTGGCCCATCTAACAGCTTGTTTAGTCAATGCAGACTTACTTTAGAAACATTTTACAGACTAATGACTGCTCCATCAGTTCATAGGAAAATCATATCGGGTAGAGCTGTGATTTAATTTGATGTGATCCAAAGAAGATGCCAAGACGAGTTGAGTATCTTTATAAGCCTTTTTTCACTCAATGGACATTGGATAATTTTTTAAAGCACAAGATTAAAGTACTCATGTAGGATGAAGACTTACATATAGCCATCTATAATGTCATGTATTAACATTTTTAGAACACTGGTCTTTTATCATATTGCTGACGTACATCATTCGTGACATATATGTCAAGTTTTATTATCATCCTGGAAGAAGGCTTAAACATATACTTCCATTCTAGGGAAAACGATGTGCTTGTGATAACAGTAATAGCTATTAATACCTAAGCAATGATTTTCCCATCTCACTGATGTGATTTAGGCTGCACTCTTTATATACTTCTTGTGTCTTTCATTGTATTATGAAAAGCATCAAGCACAGGAAACTAGACACTTAACCTTGGGCCAAAATGTAATGTAACATCCTTTTACCTAACATATGCTGGTGTATGAAGATGTGGCAGAGGGGGTCATTAAACACCTTTAAGTATCGATACTATCAGCACACTCTATAGTTACACCTAGGTAGGATCTGCCCGTGTTCATAGATGAATGTTGCCTGATCCAAGTGTTTTGTCAAAGACTGCTGGATTCCTGTGACATCATGTGTCATTGGCAAGTAATAGCCATATACGCCCAACAACTAGTTTCCTCACCCCTCAGCTACCCCATGGACAATCAGGTTCTTATATGAAGAGGAGAGTAGGCTTCTGCCACACTCCTATGGTAGCAGCTTATCTGCTTTGTGAACAAAGTACTGGACATGCACAACTATTGTTACTTTTACAATGTCCATACGCACTGTTAGGAGGCGGCTTTTATGAGATTGCTCTCCAACTGCAGCTGCCAAAACAAAAGTGATGTGTCTTTGATGCAGATATCCAGTTTCCTTGCCAAAATGATGTTTGATACAGTCCTTTATGTTACTAGGTGACATGGAGCTAGAGCCCCTCTTATAACTAGGGCAAACCTGGCAACCCCCAAATGAAGTGCTTCACAATGCCTAATAAAATGAATGGGCTACACATGTAACATATGGAAATGTTGGGCCTACAGAGTGAGATGCACTTCTTGTAGCCAATAGTACCATTACCATCCCCCATAATTAGCTCTGGATTCCCTAATTGGGTATTGGAATCACCCTTTAATTATGGCAGAGGGTCTTTAATGTAACCAACAGGAGTTGGGTTATAATTAAAGTGTTATATAAGTTAGAAAAAGTGATGGTTTCTTCGTTGCTACATATCTTAGCTCTCGAGACAACTCAGGCAACCAGGGATACTACTTGGTGCTTTTCTGCTGTTTTACATTGATTTGTTGTATCTGATGGAATAATATGTTGCCTTAAAGTATTATAAGTGCCTTTGTATATTTACTAATGTTATCTGGTCTTTTGTTTCTAATTTAATTACCATATTCCTCTATCCCCTTTCCCTCTTGTACTGTACAGTATAGAGTGTATTAGATTTTCCGTTGTGTGAACACATCATTGAGCCTGCAGGGCAAGGCCACATTTTCTTTTCATTTACATTAAACTGAAGTTTCTGCTGGATTACACACACTAGGCTTATGCTATTATCATACATTTCCTTATCATATATCAGTATGGGGATATAAAATGCTAGAGGCAATTGAGATCCCTAGCCATGTAAAAGGATTTGCTTATGTTTTGCAAACTTGATGTCAAAAGATTAATATTATTTGTGAAATGATAACTGTTTTATAGAGGTCAGCAACACTTTACATTGCATTGTTGAATTAAGAATCTAGACTGTTTGCAATTTAGTCGATTAATTTCTAACCACAATTCCTGGGCACTGAACTGAAACATATGATCAAAGAAATGGGTCAGTGCTTATTCCATGTTATTTTCCCATCCCTCTTTCATGTCCATTATTTGTATTTACTCCCACAGCGGTCCTTGCACTTTTTGGACTCAATATCTACTTTAGCTGATGTCCATATTTTAGGCGCTTATAAAAAAAAACACTCATTATAAGAACTTTTTTAATGTAAAATATTAAGGGCCTTTTATTTGATCAACATTTGGTCCTGATCATTCAATATGATAGAAACTATGGACATCAAATTTCTTTAACTAAAAGTATTTTAGTTCTTTTTTATCAGGTTTTGGAATATAAAAAGACAGGTTTGTTTTTAATTCCTCCACCCACCCCAAGGGGGGGAAAACAGTATAAAACAATGCATGACCCAGGAACTTTATCAATGATGCATTTCACACTCTATGAATGGAAAATGCTGTTTTGCCACTTGAAGATACATGTCTTCTTCATCCTTATAAAATCTGCATATTATACTCTTTACTAAAACACTATAGCAATATTCAATTGGGAATGAAGATCACTTATCTGTTCTGTGTAACTTCTCAGGGAGTCTTACAATAGTTGATTTTTTTGTTGGTTTTACAAAGGGAAGCAAGTGTTATGTGAAGATGGGTGCCAAAAGTGATGGGATGTAAATGCTTATTCTGTAACCCTTAATGGCAAACAATAAGTAGTTTTTACAAATGGATTTTGTATTGTTTTTACCAATAACATCATCTACAGTGGAAAAAAAATAAATAAATAAATATATATATATATATATATATATTATGCAATGCCCAACTTTTACTATACTACCTACAAAGAATTGTATAGCAAACTAGACAACAGTTGAAATGACCAATAATGGTTAAGATCATGTTGTCATTTTCTGTAGTTTGTTTAGGAGATAGCAGTGATGCCATATTGCCATGACCAAACATGGGTTTCCAATAGGTCGATGGCATTTACTAATATAACTCACTATTTTTAAAGCTTGGAAAACACCTTTGGCTGAGCTTTGTGATCATAGCTTGTGTATTTATTAAAAATCATATCCATATACCAGTTGTGCCTTAAATTACTTATATGCATTCCTCCTGCCTTAAAGGGGCTGGCTATTTTGACCAGTCGCTATATGTTAAATATGTCCTTGGTATTAAGCTCATCAGCAAGTGTCCCCATTAATGAACAGTTATTGGTGGGGAAACTCGGCAGTAAGTGTTCAGTGTTCATTATATTGAGTTGAGTTATTCAGAGCAGGACAGGTCCTCCAGAGACAGAGTTGCTCAATTGTAACCACTTTCCACTGGCAAGGAGATAAGGATTCTAAACAGAGAGCCATCTCTCAATTCATAGTAAACCGAACAGCCCTTTGAATGCCAGTTTAAGATACAGCCATAACACAGTACAGACAAGAGTAAAATATACATGAACTGGGTGTATTGTAAGATAAATGTTATATGTGTATAGAGAGGGAGTACTGGGGTGTAGCAAACAAAAATAGGGTTGAAGTTGTAAAGAACCGATTTTTCCATAATTTATATGATACTGCTGGTTACATATATTCTGTAATATGACTAAAAGCAATAAAAACATTGCTTGAGCCTCCAGTCTACACAGTGAACATACAAATGTGTGAAGTAAATGGATTTACCTCCATGTTTGGACTCCTAGTCCAATAAGGAACTTCATAGCCGCTAAGACACTACTATGAGTAAAACTACCTACCTGCACATGAAATAATTTATAAGAATATAATTATATTATTTAGCATCTTTTTAGCAGATGTAAGAAGATATATTTGATAAAGTCTGTAAAGCTGTAAGACAATTGTATGTTGTAGTCTGAAGAAAGATACCACAATATGTTTTTTAACTTTTTTAAGTAACCAATGCAACAGAGTTTTAAATGTACACTAACTCTTTCCACAGGGTCATTTATAGCGTGATGTATTGTAACTTACATATGAGATATATTCTATTATTACATCTATATTCACACACCAAATCATTCCAAATATATCACTGTGGAATATATGTGAAACTCTTTTGTAATTGGGGCTGCGGGCTGCATATGTGTTGGTCCCTAAGCACCTGGAGTAAAGAATGTATGCACTGAAACTTTGTAAGCTTTCTTATGTAGTCTTATAAATGTATTTTATGTATTAACCTGAACAAAATAAAGATTATATATTTATAAAGATTTGATAAAGAAGATTTATTCAATATTTTATTATAAAATGTGAAACTCCAGTGATGGCTAGGAATCCCTTCATCAAGGGTGAAAATTCAGCTTTCTTTATTATTATTTCATTACTCTTCCTGGATCTATATAACCTTACTGGGGCCAAGTAACTTATTGATGCACCTCTCACACCAACCACAAGGAAAGAGACCTGGCACCACCAATACATCCATATGTAACCAAATGTAATCATCAAAAGACAACGGCTGATTAAGTGTCCCATGGGCCCCAGGCTGTTAATATGTGCCCAGATGTTAGGACTTAAGTACTACTCTATATACTCTATATACTAAATATTGTACTGCTCATAAAAGTAATTGAATGATGAACTTCAAACCTGCTCTTATAACCCATCTGTTTAGGACAGCCGATCACATTCCGTAACTGCATAAAACCATCCACCTTGACAACTGTCCAGACCAGATCTCTCAGTGTAGGAGATTAGGCAAATACACCTGGCTGGCCCAGCCTCAGCCTAATCTCCTCTGCCCAATTATACCACCACAGCCCATACTGATTTTTTTTTCCAGAGTCCGGGTTGGTGACCCCCTTACAATGGTCACTTAGAAAAAAAACAAGTAGCCCCACAAATACCCACCCCTGTCTAAAATGCAGCTCCTCCCTTTTCTGTAACCGCTCCTGATAGTGCTGCTTTTTCTGTTGTCTGTCTACTTACACCTATAATGTATCCTTGTCTTTCGCCTTTTCACTTTTAATGACGAAAAGATATTTTCATACTGTAAATACTTGCGTATAAACCATAAACCAAACTTATTGACCGGAGTATAGGCTCTGAGGATGGGGAAATGCATCCACTATTCTAATAAAATGTCCTTTCATGTCCACAGCAGAACCCCCTTAACACAAAATGTCCACAGCAGAGCTCCCCTCATACAAAATGTCCACACTAAAGCCACCCTTTAATGAAATGTCAACCGCGGAGCCCCCTATTAATGAAATGTCCACAGCAGACCCTGCCTTTAATGAAATATTCACAGCAGAACCCTGTATATAGAAATGTCCACCCCCCTTTACATTAATTGTCCACAGCAGAGCCCCCTTTAATAAATTTCCACAGCACACCCTCCTTTAATGAAATATCCACAGCAGAGCCCCCCATTAATGAAATATCCACAGTAAAGCCACCCATTAATGAAATGTCAACAGTGGAGCCCCCCCATTAATGAAATGTCCACAGCAGATCCTGCTTTTAATGAAATGTTCACAGCAGAACCCTGTATATAGAAATGTCCACTGCTGGATCCAACTTTACATTAATTGTCCACAGCAGAGCCCCCCTTTAATAAATTTCCAAAGCACAGCCTCCTTTAATGAAATGTCCGAAGCAGGGCTCCTCTTACAGAAATGTCCACAGCAGGGTTAAGCTATACTTACCTTTGGCTTCTTCTCCCTGTGGCTCAGTCTTCTTCTCTTTCTGCCCGCATGCTTACACTATGAGGTCACGTGGACGTGATACAGCCGGATCATAGTGTATGCTACCAGCAGGTAGAGGAGAACATGGGGATAGGAAGCCGAAGGTAACGAAAGCTTTTTTTTTTTTTTTTACTTGAAATCGCCCCATCCAATTCTAGACCAATGGTGGATCTGCCATTGTCAAAAGATCATATGGTGTCCTAAAAGAGATGTATACAGAGAAAATCATATACTTAAAAGTGAGTAATTTCATTCCAACCATCAAATAAAGTACATTTAAAGCATTTATATCTATATAACATTTATCAAGGGGGTACTCGTGATAATGTTAAATGTCTATATTCTTCCCTATTTGCATGTAAATGGGCTGTAGTACAAAATATATAAGCAATAATAAGTGAAGAAGAGGTATAAAAATAACACAATAAGCAACAGTTCATACACAGTTTCCAATAGTAATCAGCTCATAATCCAAAAAAAAAATGTGACAAGAAGCAACTAACTGGATGTGGCATGAATTAAAAACTAACAGCAAGCCAAAGACCAATAAATCTATCAAGTATTAGATCAACCCAATAGGGGAGACTAGAACAAGTCCCACATGTATTGCCAAGGTAATAGTGTAGTGGAACACATACATATAGAACACGATAAACGCCCAGTGACACAAGTCACAAACTTGTCAAATCATGATCTAGCAAATGTGAGATATCATATCTACCAATCATACATATACACAATCCCAAGCAAATGAGACATTGCTGTATACTGAAACACCCCAACATCTTTTCAAACTGATACCACAGCTATTTTGATATGTCTAAAAAACAGCATAGATAATTACAAAACAATAAGAACAATTATTAATACAAAAGTAATAGTATAGTAATTAGTACAATATAATAGTAATTATCAATACGAATTTTTACACTTACATGAATGTATGAAACATTAAAGGCTTGTATCAATTATTGACTTCGAAACACACCAAGACTGAGGCCATTAACTTTCCAACAAACTTTTCACAAATCAGTTATACAGGTTACTATAATAAAATTTTAATTTATCAGGTTTTTCCTCTTACCAACGTCCTTCTCCTCCCCTACTGACATTTCCTTATAAGTTTCTGTTGAACTGAACTCTCTAAAGGCATCGGATTAGAAAAAAAGTTTATAAAGAAGAAAAAGGATGGATTAAGAAAAATTATAGCCAGAGAACAGAGGCACAAGGTAAAGGAAATCTACCGTCAAAATCCAGCATAATAAACCAGGGACACTTCCTCATAGATCCAGGCACTGTGGTGATCTGCTTATATTAGCTATCCATGGCCTCCTTCCTTCTAAAAGCAACTTTTATAATTATGTTTATGAGCCTCCAGAGGTGCTTGGCGCTGTAAATTCACAGTTTGTTGCACCCACCCTTTCCCTGCTATTCCTGCTGCTCAGTGGCGTAACAATCGCAGTCACAGAGGGTGCGACCGCGACCGGGCCCTTTGTTCGGAGACACACGGCCTGGTCATAATTCACAGATGCGTACCTCTGGCCCCTCCCTCTGTGTCTTTGCTTCTCTGGACGCCGTCCAACCAGCCCAAACTCCTTCCGCCCAAAGGCCGTACCGCCCCTCCCTCTGTGCCTATACTTCCCTGCCTCTTCACCCACCCAAACTCCACCTGCCGCCTCCTATCGCCCCCCCCCCCCCCGACTGCTTGAACTTCGTGCGCCCTCCCAACTGCCCAGCGCATACTCTGGCCAAAACGCAAATTAACTCTGGCCAGCCCACCCAGGCAAACTCCGTCTGGCCCGCCCACCCAGCCAAATTCCCGCTGGCTGGCCCGACCACCCAGCCAAACATCAAATGGCCAGCCCACCCAGCCACACTCTGTCCGACCCACTCAGCCAAACTCCGTCTGGCCCACTCAATCTCTGACCGCCCACCCAAACTCCGCCTGCAGCTCCCCCTTCCTCCCCGCCCCCGAACTACACGTGCCCCCCCCCCCAAACTCCTTTCGCCCCCCCCCCCCCCAAGCTCTTCAAGATCATTGGCATCATTTTAAAAGTTGATTTTAGAAGGAAGGAGGTTATAGATAGCAAATATGAGAAGATTACCACAATCACAGTGCCTGGATCTATTAGTGAGTGCCCCTGGTTTATCATGCTTGATTTTGATGGTAGATTTTCTTTAAATTAGGTTACTAACCGATTTACACAGATATCAGATATAAGGAACGAGAACCTTTCTACAAGGAACTAGTGGAAAGAATAGTGATCTAAAAAAATGTCCTAATTTCTTATCATGTTCTGACTTGTGTGTCAATGACATGAATTTATTAACTTCCTTACAGGATATATGACTTACCGATTATATAAATGTATTAACTTCCTTCTTTTTTTATTTTTCCTAGAATTACCGAAGGAATTACTTGGCTTCAGATCAAATCATATTATGCAAATAAGCCGAACTGAATATCTATAGAAAATGAATTTGCGCAGTACATTCTCCCTGTAAGTGCTAATGGATATTTAATGATAAATAGCAGAAGTTCACTTTATAAGGGACACTGCAGGGAAATGCATGCAATATTTTTGCAATTCTCTCCGTGGCCCCTGCTGTATTGATTCACTGAAATTGACTTGTTCTGGAAACTAGCTGTTCTTTGAAAAGTTAATCAAAAGTGTAAGTACAAGTGAAGAGAGATCGATGTGAGTAATACTGCTATAACAGCAGTAATGAGAAATTGACAGCAGGAACGCAGAGTCTGCAATAAGATTAGGACACTTACTGTATAAAGGAAGGAAACTCAGAGCTAATCCTAAAATGAAAATATGTGCAAACTCATGAAAATACTTATTATAAGGCAGGGGTCCCCAAACTTTTTACATAGGGGGCCATGCACGGTCCTTCTCAGACTAAAGTTTAAAAATAAAAAAAAATAAGAAATTCCTCCTTACACTGCACATATCTTATTTTTTTGTGAAAATACAAAGCAGGAACACTACAATACAATATTTAAAGTAAAGAGCAAGTACTTACCAGCATCTCAATGGGAAGTATGAGCCTGGTTTTGGTTGATCTCCCACCTTTATTTAATATGCTGCCCCCCCTCCATCATTAATTATTTCCTATGCTGCTCCCACCATTAATTAATTCCTATGCTGCCCCTCCACCATTAATTATTTCCTATGCTGCCCCTCCACCATTAATTATTTCCTATGCTGCCCCTCCAGCATTAATTTTTTCATATGCTTCCCTCCATCATTAATTATTTCCTATGCTCCCCTCTACCATTATTTCCTATGCTGCCTCCCACCATTAATTATTTCCTATGCTGCCCCTCAACATTAAATTATTTCCTATGCTGCCCTCCACCATTAATTATTTCCTATGCTGCCCTCCACCATTAATTATTTCTTATGCTGCCCCTCCACCATTAATTATTTCATATGCTGCCCCTCCACCATTAATTATTCTATACACTGCCCACCACCATTAATTATATGCTGCCATTATATGCTCCTATGCTGCCCTCCACCATTAATTATTTCCTATGCTGCCCCTCCACCATTAATTATTTCCTATGCTGCCCCTCCACCATTAATTATTTCCTATGCTGCCCCTCCACCATTAATTATTTCCTATGCTGCCCTTCCACCATTAATTATTTTCTATGCTGCCCCTCCATTCTATTTTTTTTATGCTGCCCCTCACCATTTATTATTTCATATGCTGTCCCCCACCATTAATTATTTCCTTTGCTGCTCCTCCACCATTTAGCCATGGCTTGTTTGGTACTGTCCTGCATCATTTCTAGGCTGCACGTTCATACAAAAAATGCACCTACGGACTTTGCAAATACTTTGCTTCAATATGACAAATCGGTTACAAAGACCACACTTCATCAGCCATAAATTATCCCTTGATAAAATTGTATACTTTCTGTGAAGCCTGGAAGACCATATTAATCTTTGATGTCATTGAATAATTCAGTCACCATATCATTAACTCTAAATTGCCTGTGTAACTAAAAAAAAAAATCCACTCTGGATATTATAGGGGTACGTCGAGGGGAAAAATTACCTGTAACACAACCCACGCAATTGTTATGGGATCTGGTGATCCACAGGGTTCTCAAACAGTTTAAACTATGGCAAAGAGTTTGCAATCAACATAATTTGGGACCCCCAATAAATAACTTCTCAGAATTACCAAATCTGCCCTTAAGTATGCCATCACTAAGCTCTCTAGGATAAGGCTCTTCTGCTATAATAAACCCAACCAAGCTTATTCTCTTCCCTTTCACATCAAGCTCCAAAGTCGTCAACCAATGCCCTTCCCCAATCTGCAATGCCCTGGTGAGGGGCGGCCCCAATGCCATGCTGGGTTTACCAGGCACCTTTGAGGAGTAACACGTGTTGCTGCTGTATGGAAGGGATGGTATGGCATGGTGCACCCCAATGGGAAATAAGTCCAGAGAGTCAGAGTCTGCAGTTTCCTTCTGTACTGAAGAAATTCCAGTTTAAATCAATACAAATTCATCTCCTCGCTGGTAGAAGCACATTTCTACGCTAAGAAAAGGTATGGGCTAGCACTCTTTCTCAGGCTGGTACCCTGATCACAGAGTAACCTCTGGTAGCTCAAGTAGACTGACAGTCTTCTCCTCCAAGCTCTGTTCCCTATATGCTAGAACTGTGACTATTCTCCTTATATACTTTCTACCAGGGTAGGAGTGGTTACATTTTATATAATGTTCCATGGCACCAGGGTTCTAAACTGTAAACAAGTTTCCAGAAAGTGCCTGTCAATCTATAGGTCCAGCTGCCTGCTTGTCTGGTAAACAAGTTTGTTTTGGTTCTGCAAAACAACTTCTGCTATAGCTGGAAAATTACTGACATCTCTAATAGCTACACAGTCAGAAATCTCTCTTAATGTTCTTTAACCCATTCTACTAGTCTATACAGATACAGTAATAATAAACAGAATGTATACAAAAAAACATAATAGATTAATGTAAGTTACCCCTTGATGTTAAACTAAAGGGAAATATTTAAATATATACAAATTTCCAAAGTTCTCCTCTGTTACATGGCAAATCCAGGAGGACATATAGAGCAAAAGCTGAGATGACATCCGCTAGTAAGTGTTTTAAATATTGAAGAGAGCGTTAGGCTGAGATCATCAATAGTCCATCTAAAGTTAATTATCTTGATAAAAACATTTCAAAAATCCTGTATTAAAAGGAAACCAAAACCATCAAAATCAAGCATGATAAACCAAGAACCATAGATCCAGGCACAATGACTGCGGGATCTTCTTATATTTTTTATCCATTGCATCCTTTCTTCTAAAATGAACTTTTAAAAATTATGCTAATGAGCCTCAATGGCTCCATGGGATGTTAACAGAACCTGTCTATACTGCAGATTCACAGTGTTACAGTGTGCAGGGAGCACTTCCAGGGGGAAGTGCAGAACGTGCACCAGAAATCCTGAATTTGGCGCCCTCTTTACTAAACACAAGCAAATGGCACATAGTGTGGTTTTCACTGTTCTTAGTAAATGTGCCCCTGTGTGTTAAAACGTCATTGTTGCTGTGAGATTACATCAAGCAGAAGGAAGGGGGATGCAATGAGGGACGGGGGAGGGGTGACAGTGTAACAGCTACAGTCCTTTGACTCATTAGCATAATTCTAAAAGTTGATTTTAGAAGGAAGGCTGCCATGGAGATGAGCGAAAAGAAGATTGCCACAATCACAGTGTCTGGATCTATGAATAAGTGCCCCTGGTTTATCATGCTTGATTTTGTTGGTAGGTTTCCCTTAAAATTCACTAAAATTTACAATAATATAGATGGATATTTTTTTTTCCCAGCTAAATTCACATAAACAGATTCACAAGCCAAAAAAGTGGAAATGGATTCTCCTCCTATTCACTTTCCAGACTCACATAGACACCTTGACATTGCTGGATGTATATACAGACTATATTTTGAGGAGGTTTCATATTTACCATTGGAACGACACTCTGTCAATTTCTAATATTCATGTATGTAACTAATCTTCATTTTGGGTTTTTAACATCCATCACCAGACAGCGGTTGAATAATTTTGAAACTAAGGCAATTCATTTATTTCACAGCTTTCATTGCTTTTTACAGCAAAGGTGGAGGTGACATCAAACATAGCATTTCCAAGGGATGCGTAGAGAATTTCTAACTTATTAAATTATCAATAACAGGCTCAGTTTTTTGAACAATACATTATATTAAGTTTAAAAGTTGTACATTGCCATTAGAGATGAGCGAGTATACTCGTCCGAGTATACTGCTGGGTCGATTATTAGCATACTCGGACCGGCTCGTCACTCGGACGAGTATTTCGCCGGCTCGAGATCGAGCATTAAATTAAGTGAAGAACAGTATTTTTATTACATAATAAAATAACCCAGATGTTTACTAATGTTTTGCTTGTAAGAACACATTGAAATAACACTATTCTTCACTTTCCAGGTGTTCGCGCGTGTCTCCCGCTAAGTTAGGAGACGTTCGGAACATCTGGAATGTGAAGAATAGTGTTCTTTCAATGTGTCCTGCACTTAAATGTTCGTGTTTTCACTGTTTTTAATGTTTTAATTCTATTCTTCACTTTGCAGCTGTGCGCGCGTATCTCCGAACCTATCGGGAGACACGCGCGCACACCTGCAATGTGAAGAATAGAATTAAAACATTAAAAACAGTGAAAACACGAACATTTAAGGGCAGAACACATTTAAATAACACTATTCTTCACTTTGCAGCTGTGCGCGCGTATCTCCGAACCTATCGGGAGACACGCGCGCACACCTGCAATGTGAAGAATAGAATTAAAACATTAAAAACAGTGAAAACACGAACATTTAAGTGCAGAACACATTTAAATAACACTATTCTTCACATTGCTGATGTGCGCGCACATCTCCGACATTATCGGAAGGCACGCGCTAACATCTGCAAAGTGAAGAATAGAATTAAAACATTAAAAACTGTGAATACAGGACCATTTAAGTGCAGAACACATTGAAAGAACAATATTCTTCACATTCCAGATGTCCCGAACATCTCCGAACCTAGCGGGAGACACGCGCGAACACCTGGAAAGTGAAGAATAGTGTTATTTCAATTTTTTCTTACAAGTAAAACATCAGTAAACATCTGGGATATTTTATTATGCACTGTTCTTTTAATGTTCTCTTTTACTAAAACAATGCTCGGGTCTCCCATTGACTTTAATGGGGTTCGTTATTCGATACGAGCACCCGAGCATCGGGAAAAGCTCGTATCGAATAACGAGAACCCGAGCATTTTAGTGCTCGCTCATCTCTAATTGCCATTAATTGTGTTTTTTGACAGGTATTTTTCACAGAAGATGATAAATATATACACTCACCGGCCACTTTATTAGGTACACCTGTCCAACTGCTCGTTAACACTTAGTTTCTAATCAGCCAATCACATGGAGGCAACTCAGTGCATTTAGGCAATTTGAGTGCCTTTGAACGTGGCATGGTTGTTAGTGCCAGAAGGGCTGGTCTGAGTATTTCAGAAACTGCTTATCTACTGGGATTTTCACGCACAACCATCTCTAGGGTTTACAGAGAATAGACCAAAAAAGAAAAAACATCCAGTGAGCGGCAGTTCTGTGGGCGGAAATGCCTTGTTGATGCCAGAGGTCAGAGGAGAATGGGCAGACTGGTTCGAGCTGATTGAAAAGCAACAGTGACTCAAATCGCTACCCGTTACAACCAAGGTAGGCAGAAGAGCATCTCTGAACGCACAGTACGTCGAACTTTGAGGCAGATGGGCTACAGCAGCAGAAGGCCACACCGGGTGCCACTCCTTTCAGCTAAGAACAGGAAACTGAGGCTACAATTTGCACAAGCTCATCGATTTTGGACAGTAGAAGATTGGAAAAACGTTGCCTGGTCTGAAGAGTCTCGATTTCTGCTGCAACATTCGGATGGTAGGGTCAGAATTTGGCGTCAACAACATGAAAGCATGGATCCATCCTGCCTTGTATCAACGGTCCAGGCTGGTGGTGGTGGTGTCATGGTGTGGAGAATATTTTCTTGGCACTCTTTGGGCCCCTTGGTACCAATTGAGATCGTTGCAACGCCACAGCCTACCTGAGTATTGTTGCTGACCATGTCCATCCCTTTATGACCACAATGTACCCAACATCTTTCAGCAGGATAATGCGCCATGTCATAAAGCTGGAATCATCTCAGACTGGTTTCTTGAACATGACAATGAGTTCACTGTACTCAAATGGCCTCCACGGTCACCAGATCTCAATCCAATAGAGCATCTTTGGGATGTGGTGGAACGGGAGATTCGCATCATGGATGTGCAGCCGACAAATCTACGGCAACTGTGTGATGCCATGATGTCAATATGGACCAAAATCTCTGAGGAATGCTTCCAGCACCTTGTTGAATCTATGCCACGAAGAATTGAGGCAGTTCTGAAGGCAAAAGGGGGTCCAACCCGTTACTAGCATGGTGTACCTAATAAAGTGGCCGGTGAGTGTATATATTAGCTTGTTGTTTGATGTAACAATATATTTTCTGAATTGTAGCATGTGGCTCCCATCCATTGCTCTATGAAGTCCAATAATATAATTGGCTTTATGTTGCTGCCCTGTTATTATCCTGAAGGTGGTTACTCCCTATAGTAAAATTATGTGATGCTTTTGGGTTATCTTTCCTTTAAGGACTGACCCGCCTTAGCTGCAAACCCTGGCAGAAATAGGAACAGAACAATGGCAAATCACTGTGTGCATGAGCTCATAGAAATACATGGGGACGAGTGCTAGCTACATAATCAACTGTTAGCACACAACCAAAAACAATGGCAGCACAGGATTTAGCTGCAGCCTATCAGCTATCAATGCAATAACCTGGAGCTCAAAAGTTTATAAAAAAGTCTTCTTGGGTTTTGTCTTAGTCTTTCTGATTAGGTCTCCATTTAGAGAGAGGTGCTGGTGCAGTACTTCAGAATATTGCTACAGTTACAGCCACAGCATTAAAGGGAACAATTTAGCATTTACAACCACCCTTTCATGACAGCGTTGCATGCAACCAGCGTGAAAAGTTGCTCAGTCTGTTGCTATTATATTTCTACAAGTTTTCAAAAAAGGAAGTAAGTTCTTTTTCTTTCAGCAATTGCTGGGACCTAATAAGACACACTCACTTCAATTAAAATATTTAGAGAAGTTGTTCACCAATTAGAGGGCCTAGAAGAATTCTGTCCTCCTCCTATTTATACTAGTTTTTAGACCCATGTACATTGATGTGCCAAAGTGTAAGGCCCCTTTCACACTTGCGTTTTTCACGCGCGTTTTCTGCGCATGCTTTTGACGCGCAGAGCTTGCATTGCACTCTGACCCATTGTAACCAATGGGTCTTTTCAGACTTGCATTTTTTTTCATGCACACAGGCGCGTTTTTTTTAACGCACGTTTAAATCTCGACATGCTCTACTTTTGCAAGTCACGTGCGTGAAAAACGCACCATACAAGTCTATGGAGATGCATCAAAAACGCATTGCACTCTGAGACACTTGCAAGTGCAATGCTTTTTTCACTGATCAATTGCCATAGAAAAGATAGAGCTCAGCCCTGAGTCCATTTCACGCGCATTTTCTGCGCGTTAAAAACGCATTGAAATTGCATTGAAAACGCACGTGAAAAACTGAGAAACTGAACAAACACTGACTGAAAACTAATTGCACTCTGATGCAAAATGTGCGTTTTTCACTGACCAAACCCTGATCGCACCCTGATCAAACTCTGACGTGATCTGCAACGCAAGTGTGGAAGGGGCCTAAAAAGTATTTGATTGCTTTCTTGCTTTAGAATATTTTGTGAACTTATATTCCACTTAAAAAGAAAAAAAACCTTTACCACCCTTTTTCTAATTATCTACATCACATCTACTGGTTCAAACAGGGTCCCTCCTCAGTCTAGGACTGGGAGCCATCTTCCATATATTCCGTAAACACCCTGGCTTCATGGGTCATCTCATGCAGTCATATATTCGATTTATCATTCACCATACAGATTAGATAAGTTAGTGGATTTTGGGTGGACTGGCCAACCATCTAAAATGCATGTCCTAACCTTTTGGACGACATTGCAGTAAAATAGGATTGGTCAGTTGCATTTCATCATGGCCTAAATCCACCGCTGTTTTACAATGGGGAGATTTATCAGAAATGTCTAAGAGCAGAACTGTTCTAGGTGCACAAGGCAACCAATCAGAATTCAGTTTTCATTTTCTCATAGCTGCTTAAAAATTAAAGCTGAGCCCTGACTGGTTTCCATGGGCAGCTAGAACGGTTTTACCTCAGACACAATCTCCCCCCTATGAGTTTATTGAAATAGAAAGTTTTTATCATTTAATTCACATACATAGAAAAGAGGACATCATTTTGAGTAGAAGGGCACAACACTAAGGGAAATGATGGCAATGATAATACAACTGCTCCAAGGTAACATCTTTATAGAAAACATAACCATTACATTACCACCAACAATCTACTCCAATCTCTACACATACATTGCCTGCTTAACTCTCCATAGTTCTCAATGAGTGGCTCCAGTCCACTGTGGCCTATGGCAATGAAGCTGCAATAAAGAATATCATGTGATGCTGTTAACCAAGAAGAGGAAAGATGACAGACCCCATCATCACGAAAAGTAAGTTAGAATCACAAAATAAAAGATACCTATCACAGTAATGGTGGCATTTGTATCACATCCCATTGAGAGCTTTACACTCAGGGATCACTTGTGTTTGAATACATGGTGTATCACAGGCAAACTGCTAATGCAGCTCTAATTGTTCTTGACATGTTTCAGCTTTATGTCAAATCTTATTAAATGTGTTTTTCTGCCTCTTTTCACTGGGTCTGGCTCACCAGAACTGAGGTTTTGAAAACACATCCAGTATATTAACTCTTGTCATGCTGCAAAAGTTTTATGTAAGGCAGACAAAATAAGCGGTGAATTGTGGAGGATAAATACGTCTGCAGCAGAGGTCTACGCATTGGCAATGAATGAGGACTTGTAGCCAAAGAAAGCTCTTAACTAAGGTTCACCGCTGAATAATTCTAAGCAGCAGTGGGGACAACTTGAAGCTATGATTCAGAATCAAACCCTCTGGAACAAAAATCTTCATGTAACCAAATGGCCTCAAGTGTTTGTCTCATTTGTGTTTTAAGTATTAACCCACAATGCTATGAATCTGAGACAAAGGAGTAACCATGACTATGGACATTGATTCATTTATTTTCAATGGGCATATTGTGTGTTTTTCAATCCCAAACTTTAGGTCAGGTTCAAAATATGTTCCCTTTTATGCCTAAAGTAATGCATTATCACCCCCACATGGACAACACCTTGGTGGAAGAAGGACATGTAGCAGCGGTGTAACAACAGCCGTAGCGGCTGCCATGGGGCCGGCACTGCATAGGGGCTTAGGTTGACAGCAGTACCAAAATGTATTAAGGCTGCTTCCCGTCCTTCTCTGCCCTCTCCTCGCCCATCCCACCTCCGCTTGCGCAGTGCACACCTCATCTTCCTGCCGCTGGGCTGATCACTGACGCAGCTCATCTTGGGGCCGCCGGCCTTGTATTTTATTCATTTATATCTACTCCTATCTGCAAACAGCAGGTTATGGAACAAGAGGAAAAGAGCACATTGCAGATCTGATCTAAAGGTAGCATGTTACAGAACATGAACATTTTTGGGGTAGAGCATAGACTTTAGCACGAACTTGAACCCGAACATGAAAGCCAGTAAGTGAGGAACTGAATTTTAGCACACAAAATTACTGTAAAATTGGGAAAGGGCGAGAATAACAGGGCAGTTGCCCTGCCCAAAATGTGCTAGGGAAAGTACTTGATATGATTGATTGATTGATTGATATTAAAAAAAATTTCCTAGAAGTCATATAAATATAAATAAACTGTAAAAAATCTTAAAAGTGGTTATCGTCACATCTGAAAATGCATCATCTATCAAAATATAATAACTTTTTTTGCAGCGTTTAACACCATAATGGAAAATAGCGCCCAAAGTCGAAAATGGCAATTTTTTGCCATTTTGAAAAATATTTAAAAAATTCAATAAAAAGTGATTGAAAGGCCGTGCAGACCTAAAAATAAAAGCAATGAAAATGTCATCAAAAGTCAAGAAAAATGACACCACCCACATTAAAGTATGAAAAATGTATTAGTGCCAGGAGGTGGCAAAATTAAAAAAAAAAAATGTACAGGAGGTTTTAATTCTTGTAAATGAATGAAAACATTATAAAACTTATACAGAGTTGGTATCCCCGTGATTGTACCAACCCAAACAATAAATTAGACATGTCATTTGGGGCGCACAGTGAAAACTGTAAAATCCAAGCCCACAGGAATATGGCACAAATGCGTTTTTTAAATATTTTTCCTGCTTCTCAGTACATGGCATGGAATATTAAATACCGTCAATATGAAGTGAAATTTGGTACGCAGAAAACAAGCCCTCATACAGCTCTTTACATGGAAAAATAATAAAGTTATAGATTTCTGAAGGTGGGAAGTGAAAAATGAAAACGCCAAAAAAAAGGGCCACTGCATTAAGGGGTTAAAAATGCTGTTAATGTCACAGCGTTTAAAGGCGCTATGATTGTCCATACTTTGTACTTCAAATAAGTTAAAAATTTGGATGATATATTTTGTGTTTCAGATTTCAAAAAATTCTCCATTTTCAAGTTCTAAATGTGCTGCTTTTCTGGCAGATAATCATACCACCCACATAAATTCATAACTAACATTTCCCAAATATCTGCTCTATATTGGCATGTTTTTTAGCCATTGTCTAATTTTTCTAGGTTGTTGGGAGCTTTAGAACTTTGGGTGCATTTATAGGGACCTGCATAGCTCTGAGTGACTTTGAGAGGACTTAATAATAAAAAGGAACTATAAGAAGTTTGTTAACCCATGGAGTGTTTTACCGGGGTTAAAAAATGGAGGTGCAGGTCACATACTAACTTTTTTAGACAATACAGTATATTATATCCTATAAATCAAAAAAATGATAATTTTGGTTTGATACCCAATTTCTCTAGAGCAGCGGTGGCGAACCTATGGCACGGGCAGAGACCTCCCTGTGGGCACGAGTTTGGCAGACATAGCATCTTCCTGCTGTCTCAGGCAGTCTGCGTTATTTTAAAGAGATCCATCTTAGGCTGCCTTGGACTGTAGGAAAAATGAGAAGGTGTGATTAGGGTCGGTTTAGAGCTATTAGAACTTGCTCCAGCCCCCCTCCCCACACACACACACACACACAATTCAGGGGGCCCTACCGTCTCTGAACAGTTTTGGGGCACTCAGGCAGTTATGTTACTGCCATGTTGACACTTTAGGAAAAGTTAGTGGCTTTTGGGTCACATTTTGGGCACTTGATCTTGAAAAGATTCATCCAGAGTATACATCATATGTGTTGGTAAACTGCTGTATGGGCACATAGCTGGGCACAGATTAGAAGGAGGGCCATTCAGAGCTCTTTGTATTTTACAGGCTATGAAATGTGGGGTTTTTTTGTAATTTGGAGACATAAGGGCTTATGTTTTGTGAGATGAAATATGCTTTTCAGGTACATTATTTAGGGGAATTCAATAGCTAATGGATGAGATTTTATTAACAGTTTTTTGGTGGGAAAATCATAAATTCTAGTTTAGGGTGTCACAGGTGGTCCCACGACCCATATCGCAACTCACCTCTCCCCGTTCCGGTTCCACGCGCTGAGGTTCCTGCACACTCGTCCCTGTCTACTACAGCGTGCGCGTGCCGTCTTCAGGAAATTTAAAGGGCACTGCCGATTGGTGCACTGGCTCCACCTTTAGAAATCCGGCACCTCCCTTCCTGCCTTGTCGGATCTTTGTGCCTTGAGCCCTAGAGAAAGCTGTATTGATGCCTTGTGCTGTTTTTGAGAATTCCCGTTGTGACACAGGTTCCTGACTTTGCTCCTTTGTTGCCTGCCCTGACCTGTTGCTACGTCTCCGACTCCGATCCTGTGCTGCCCCTCCTGACCTCCTGCCTGTCCCAGACTATGAGATTGCCTGCCGTTCCTGTACCACAACCTTGGCTGCCACTGCTGACAAGTCACGCCTGTGGAACGACCTGGTGGTACCACGCCGTAGCAAGTCCAACCCGCTTTGCGGCGGGCTCTGGTGAAAACCGGGTGCTACTTAGACTCTGGTCCCAAGTAGTGGCTTGTGTCATCGTCCGCAGAGGATCCACAACCTCTGAGCCTGACATAGGATTTTTTAAGTTTTCTTTTTTGTTGGCAAATAATCATAAAAAAAAATATTGGCAGAGATTTATCAGAAATTTCTGAGAGCAAAACTGTTCTAGTTGGCTATGACAACCAATCAGAGCTCAGTTTTCATTTTACCACAGCTGTTAAAGATAAAAACCAAAACTAAAATTAAAACGGAATTCTGATTGGTTTCCTTGGGCAACTAGAACAGTTTCACCTCATACACTTTTGATACATCTCTTCCAATATGTTATCTTTATTCTATGGGTCACCACGATTATGGCGATACCCCATTTATATAGCTTCTATGGGTGACTTGTTTTGCAGATTACAGAACTTATTTGTGAGAAATTTGTTTGTTTTTCCATCACGATGTTATAAGAGGCATAACATTTAATTTTTTTTGTTTGCAAAGCTTGATTTTCAATCTAAACATGGATTACACAATACACAATACATTGATAAAAAGCATAATTCACAATCACGACTCGGTCTACCCTTCCTCGCAGCATTTGACAGCTTGAGGGCAGCTGGTATGAATGTTTTCTTAAATCTCTCAGACCTGCATCTCATTACAATAAAAGGTGAACTAAAACCACTTAGCTGAGCCTGAAATACGCCATACATGGAGTGGTCGATGTTGTCTATTTCAATATTACACACTGTACCAGCTCTTCCCATCTCTCAAAGGACGTACCCACTATCGAGGATGCCTTACTTATTATCTTATGTAACCTTTGCTGATCCCAAGTTACCCCAAGCTGCTAAAGCAAATGAAACGCACTCATCATAACTGTATGATAAAAACCGACCATCATCATCCGCGACACATTAACCCCTTAAGGACGCAGCCTGTTTGCACGTTAAGGCTCGCTACTTTTTTAAAAAATTGTCTCTTCCTGTGGTAATAACTTTTCAACGCTTTAAGATATGTCTGTGATTTTGAGATTGTTTTCTCGTGAGACATTGTAGTTTATGTTAGTAGTGTCATTTCGGTGATCCGTTCCTTTTTGGGGGGGTAAAAATTAAAAAATCTAGGAAAAATTTGAAAAAAATGACTATTTTCAAAGTTTCAAATGTTATACCTTTTTAGACAAAAAGTGATACCACAAATTTTTTTTGATAGAAACCTTTGGTCTTTGGTCTTCTTTTTATATCCATTATTTGTTTTACGTTTCCATTTTTTTAATGGATGTGAGAAGGTTTGAAGTTTTAGTAGCAACTTCTCAGATTTTCTTGAAATTTGAAAAATGCAAACTTTTTGGTGATCAATTCAGTTTGGAAGTGCCCTATAAAGGCTTATGTACTATATACCCCCACAAGTAACACCATTTTATGAACCTAACATCTCAACCTATTCAAATCAGCATTTAAGAAGTCTGTTAACCCTTTAATTATTTTTCCGGAAGCATATGAAAATGGAGTGGAAATTTTGAAATTTCTATTTTTGATTTCAATCTTTCTAATTTAGCCCTAAAATGGATACATTCAGAAGGAATTTGAGGTAAATATATATTCCTAATTTCTTGCCCCCCAAAATGTCACCATTACGGAAATTAGACCCCTCAACGAATTTATCGGTGGTTGTGGTGAGCATTTTAACCCCCAACACGCTGGTCAAAATTGAATGCAAAGTAAATGGTGCAGAGTAAAAATTGCGTTTTTATCTCAAAAATGTCATTTTAGTGCCTCATATACTGTGCCCAACCCATGCCACTTCAGACAAACACCCCAAAAATCATTCTGCAGGTTGTCCCGAGTACGGCAATACCACACATGTGCCAATAATTTACAGACTGGGCACACAGAAGGGATGAGAACGGAAGGAGTGAAATTTTGATTTTCCAGCTCCGTTTTCACACGTTTGGATTTGGAGTGCCATGTCATGTTGGCAGGGCCCGTGAGGTGCCAGTGCAATAGAAACCCCCAATAAATGATACCATTACGGAAACTAGACCCCTCAAAGAATTTATCGGTGGTTGTGGTGAGCATTTTAACCCCCAACACGCTGGTCAAAATTGAATGCAAAGTAAATGGTGCAGAGTAAAAATTGCGTTTTTATCTCAAAAATGTCATTTTAGTGCCTCATATACTGTGCCCAACCCATGCCACTTTAGACAAACACCCCAAAAATCATTCTGTGGGTTGTCCCGAGTACGGCAATACCACACATGTGCCAAGAATTTACAGGCTGGGCACACGGCAGGGGTCAGGAAGAAAGAAGCACAATCTAGGTTTTCAAGCTTCGTTTTCACTAGATTGGTAATGGGGGGTACCCCCGAGGTACCAGTACAATAGAAACCCCCAAGTAGTGAACCCATTTTGGAAAGGGCACCCCTCAAAGAATGTATGTAGGCTTGTATGAGCATTTTAACCTCTAAGGTGCTGGCTCAAATCTCATACAAAGTGAGTAGTGCAGAGAAACATGTATTGTATTGCAATTTATCAAATATGCCATTGAAGTGACAAAAGTATTTTGCCCAACTCATGCCACTGGGGAAAAACACATCAAAAATCATTCTGCGGGTTACCCCGGTTAGGGCAATACCCCATAGGAGGCAATAATCTGTAGGATGGAGACACGGCAGGGCTCAAAAGGGAATAACTTGTTGGAGCACAGACATTGTACATTTTTTTTTCTTTTTGGCATCATGAAAGATTTGTAGAAGCCAATAGGGGCCAGTACAGTAGAAACCCCTAAGAACTGACCCTATTTTGGAAACTACACCCCTCCATGAATTAATCTAGGGGTATAGTTAGCATTTTAACCCCACAGGTGGACCCCTGAAAAAGTGCATAATGGATAGTGCATAGTAAAAAATATCCATTATGTCATTTTGTGCCCAGCTGCTGCCATGGGAGACAAACACCCTAAAAATCATGATGCATGTTTTTCCGGGTAAAGCATACGGGACAGTAATCTACAGGCTGGGCACATGGCAGGGCTTAGAAGGAAAGGTGCGGCATGCGGCATGATGTATAAGCTGTGCGTCAGGGTAACAACAGGGTACTCTAAAAATCCAGGGATGTATGATAAATTCGGAAGCAATCTTTCATACATAACCCTGATTTTTCTGGGCATGTCTCACAGTGATGAATGGTGTCCTTCCGAATGCCATTTTTGGAGCACACCCTGCACCTCTTTTGTGACCTTCCCTTTCTGGCTGTTTGGGGAACTACTCCTGGAAAGTGCTGCCCTGGTACAAAACGTGATGTGGCCTCACTTCCAGATGTGCTAGCACTCCCCCCTTCCTGGTCTCCAAAAAGAAAGTACTTTATTACCACCTCTTGAAATTCCAGGAAAGTTCCCCTCTGGCCGGCATATCGATGCAGCACATAAGCATTATACAATGCCATCTGCATGATGTGCACGGCCAGCTTCTTGTACCACACCCTCGACTTCCGCATGGCATTGTACGGCTGAAGCACCTGGTCAGACAAGTCCACCCCTCCCATGTATTTTTTATAATCTAAAATACAGTCTGGCTTGGGGGTTTCTGTACTGGCACCTCGTACAGGGGTGGGACAGGGGTGGTGGTGTGCTCATGTATTGTGGTTAATACAAGGACCTCTCTCTTGTCCTTGTACTTAACACACAATACAGAGTCGCTGCATAGTGCCCTACTTTCGTGCCTTTTAAGTTTTTGCCCAAGCAGCGACTTAGGGAGACCTCTCTGATTTCTGCGTACAGTGCCGCATGCCGCAGTATTTCTGGAAGGGAGGCACTTGAACAGGGTGGTGCTGGTGTAGAAATTGTCCAGGTAGAGGTGGTAGCCCTGGTCCAGCAGTGGGTGCACCAAATCCCACACTATCTTCCCTGTAACACCCAGGAAGGGGGGGCATTCTGGGGGCACTATAGTGGAGTCCTTCCCTTCATATACCCTGAACTTGTATGTGTACCCTGATGAACTTTCGCACAGCTTATACATCGTTACACCATACCTTGCCCTCTTATTGGGCAGGTACTGGCGGAATTGAAGTCTCCCTTTGAATTGTACCAGGGACTCGTCTATGCTCACATGTTTGGCGGGGGTATATGCCTGGGCAAACTTGGCACTAAAATGATCTAATATGGGCCTGACCTTAAATAACCGATCATAACTGGGGTCACCTCTGGGTGGGCACTGTGTGTTGTCAGTGTAGTGCAAAAAGTTATGGATGGCTTCAAAGCGTATCCTGCTCATTGCCATGCGGAACATGGGGGTGTGGTCCAGTATATCTGTGCTCCAGTAGTCCCTGATTGAAGGCTTCTTTACGATCCCCATAAGGAGTATTATGCCCCAATACTTGTGCATCTCTGCTGCAGTGACAGGGGTCCACCTGTAGGGTTGTGCATAAAAGGAAGTGGGGTTTTGGGCAATATGCTGTGCAGCGTAGAGAATTGTCTGAAATATAATAACATTCAGCAGCTCCTCATCAAAAAAAACTTAAAAAAGTCCACAGCTCTGAGCCCTGCCGTGTCAAATTTAATTCCAGGATGGCCCAAAAAGTCAGGGACCTGAGGGGTATAATTATCTGGGGCTACCCATGTGGGGTCAGAGGAAGCCCCAGACGCTTCTCCTGCAGAAGTCCCAGGCACTTCTCCTGCAGAAGTCCCAGGCACTTCTCCTGCAGAAGTCCCAGGCACTTCTCCTGCAGAAGTCCCAGGCACTTCTCCTGCAGAAGTCCCAGGCACTTCTCCTGCAGAAGTCCCAGGCACCTCAATCGCAGAAGTCCCTGGAACCCTGAGAACTAGAAAAATTAGATAATGTGCACCAAACTACACGGACAAGCCGCACAGATAGCACACAAAAAAAAAAAAGATAATGCACACCAAACTACACGGACAAGCCGCACAGATGGCACACAAAAAAAATAATGTGCAATAAACTACACGGACAAGCCGCACAGATGGCACACACAAAAAATAATGTGCAATAAACTACACGGACAAGCCGCACAGATAGCACACAAAAAAAAAGATAATGCACACCAAATCACACGGACCAGCCGCACAGATGGCACACACAAAAAATAGCTAAGTGCACCCAACTACGGGTACACCTACGGCGCTCTGGAAAAAAATATTACCAGGCACCGAAAAAAAAACCTATGTGCACCGCGCAAAAAGGCGCTACAAATGCACCTAGCTTGCCCTAAGACAAACTAACTACTGCTAAAGATTCTGTGCAGCGCTATTCACACTGCGCACTGAAAAGTGCGTCCAGTGCAGAAAAACGCTAACACAGTGCACTGAAAAGTGCGTTCGGGTTCAGAAGGGACAGACAGGGACAAACGGAAGACACGTGGAATCACACAAGGCGATCACACAGGGAACACACAGGACACAGGAAAAAACAGATAGGGATAGGGATTTGTAGGGAACAATAGGGATCAGATAAGGATCAGAACACTATTTATAGTGTAAAAGTGTATTTTGGTGCACACAGTAACGCTCTTTCCTCTCTCCAGCGATACCAAACCAAAATGGTGCCGCTGGAGGAAGAGGAAAGGGCTAAAACCACGTTTTTTAGCCTAAAATTGCTGTAATTGGCCAGTCAGGTATGACTGGCCAATCACGGCGATCGGCGGGCGGGACCGATTTGATTGGTCGGGTGACGGAGACAGGAACTCCTCCTGCCTCTGTCACCCAAATCTCATCCCGATCTCACCACGTCTCGCGACGTGATGACAATTCTAAAATAGTATGCGCTCGCGCAGTAGCTGTACTGCGCTGAGCGCCAATAGTGGGAAGCTGCGCAGTACAGCTACGGCGCGGAGCGCTAAGGGGTTAAAAGACCTTAATCTACGTTAAAAAAATTAAATTATTTGCACAGCTGCATAACTCTTCGATGTGCTGATGCCAATTTAATTTATTAGGGCAGATTTACTTACCCGGTCTATTTGTGATCCAGTGGCGCATTCTCTGCGGTGGATTTGTGTCTTCCGGCGATTTACTAAGGTAGTTCCTCCGACGTCCACCAGGTGTCACTGCTGCGCTGAAGTTCATCGGAATGCACTGAACTTCACCAAGCCGGGCCGAATGCAGGTAACCGTGTGTCCAGCGACCCTTTTTTTTTAAAAGGCGGTATTCTGAATCCGTCGGGTTTTCGTATGGCCACACCCCCTGATTTCCGTCACGTGCATGCCGGCGCCAATGCGCCACAATCCGATCGCGTGCGCCAAAGACCCAGGGCAATTCGGGGAAAATCGGCGCAAAACTGAAAAATTCGATTTGGGCCCTTCGTAAATGACCCCCATTATCTACAACAATGCCTAAATATTTGTAAATACCAACCCGCTCCACTTCTGTCCCTGCTATATTCAGTGGTTGGGATGTATTACCCCGTCTACATGAGAAATTGGTGACCAGTTCTTTTGTCTTTATGACATTGAGCAAAAGCTCATATAAGTTACACCACTCTGTAAAAGCAGTCACTGTCTGTCTGTACTCACTGTACTTTTTATTGGTATCATGTTGGGGTAATTGTTACTTTTTGATCAGTTTTTATGATGCTAGAAATTTTTTGTTACAGCATTCGCTGTGCAGGAGTAACAATTTTATTTTATTGTACAAGTTGATACGGACATGTTGAAGTCACCAAAGACCAAATGCCTCATGTATCAATTAGGGAAATCTGCTACACCTGACATGCAGAAAAGCCAAGAAAAGTCCCCAAAAACAGATAGACAAAGCCAAACTTATGATTCATGTGCCCCAATTAATCCATAATTCCAATTTTAGGTATCTTAACAAGAACCTGTCCATTAAACTATCCCACATTAACGAAACATTTAGAACTATCCCTATATTGTCCCTCCCCATGCCTGTTAAGACCATCATGAATAAGAGAGAAATTGGCTGTGTGTGACTTACTGAAAAGAAATTAGCTTCCTCATTCCTCTCTCAGGAATTCTCTTCAGCGAGACACACACAGCCAACGTCTCTCTTATGCCGAGGGAGGGTTTCTGGTACCTTAGGTAGCTGAGCCAAGTCACAAGCTGAAGAGAAATTTACTCGCCGCTGCAGAATCAGGAAGCTGGAGGCACAGCTGAGCTGGAAGAACATGAATATACATGAATGTCAAGTCAACTTTACCCACGAACTGTGGAACATTACAGGCATGGGAACAATATAGGGATGGTTATACTTATAATATAGTTATAAGATAGTTATAATATCAGTTTTCAAACATAATGTTTAAGTTGTGTGGGTTAGTTTAACTGACATCCCTTTAAGGTTTTATTATTTTTCACACTACAGATATTTTAAATGTATCTTTTGGTATGTTTTTCTGTGTGAAAGATATTGGAAAATTATATTGTTTGTACAATTTGTCCAATCTGCCATCTATTTATATATAAATATTAGTTGACAAAGAAACCAGTAAGTCCACATTGCTTCTCTCTAGCTTGTATTTTTACACATCTTCAGATGTTTGCAAAACTATTCATACCCTTTAGACATTTCCTCATTTTTATAAGTAACAGTTACAAACTTAAAGGACCTTTACCACCAGGATGAAGGATTGTAAACCAGGCACACTTACATGCAGGTGTGTGTCCCCTCTGGCAGGATGCACTCTTCTGCCCTCTTCTTAAGCCCTTGTTTTTTTACGAAAAAAATGTTTAAAAACAATGCCAATGAGCCTGAAAGTCCATAGATGTTAATGGGGTCTGGAGCTCCACAGGTTCATTAATAATTTTTAAAACCTTTATTGTAAAGAGCGGAACCTACCCGAGGAGACACATGCCAGCATGTAAGTGTGCTTGGTTTACAATCCTGGTGGAAGATGTCCTTTAAATGTATTTTATGTTTATATGATAGAGCAACACAAAGCTTTAATAATTGGTGAAGTGTAAAGAAAATGATACTGTAGATGCTTTTGCAAATTTATTCAGAGTAAAAGACTGAAGTATGCTTTGCATATGGAATTTTTTCTCTTAAAATGAGCCAATCGCCATCCACGGGTCATAGTGTAATACTGTGTGAAATAGCAGAGATGTGCTTATCCTAATCTGACATGTTATATGCCTATTTCCTCTGTTTGTTTTGTCTATATTCATTTTCAGTTAACTTTATTGACATTGTGACATCACCTTGAAGACAGACAGCCCTATTCTAAGTTACCTAACCATCTTTTTCTTGGTCATCTATTTAGTCCCCTTAATTCCAAATACATGTATGCAAACTAGTGGCCAACTCAATTCCAGGGGTAGGGGGTGGAGGGGTCATAGCAAATGTCACATGACACCATGTAAAAATAATAATAATTCCTTTATTTATATAGAACACATAGGACCCGAAGGAAACCCATGCAAACACAGAGAGAACATACAAACTCTTTGCAGATGTTGACTCTGGGACTTGAACCCAGGTCCACAGCGCTGCAAGGCTGTAATGCTAACCACTAAGCCACCATGTTTTGGTATTGTTTTGTTAGCTCATGAATGTAAGACACTGGACTGGACCTTTTCTACTGTGTACATACAGGTCTCCACTGATGAAATATATATCTGAATAATTTAGCTGATTTGAACTGATAAGAACTATTTATGTATATAAAAAAGTTCTATGATATTAATAATATGGACAAAATCTCTGTGGTTACTGAAACATTCATATTTACATCCAGAGCTTGAAAACATTTACAGCCTGAGCCCTGTGAATATCAGCAGCACCATTCTCTGCTGTTAGTTTGCTATAATGCATCAGCGTTTCTAACAGAAAACCACTTACTATAACAATTGGATATCAATAATAATTTATACATTTGGTATAATTTGTTTTTATACTATAGACTATGCTGTCATATAATATGAGAGTAGTAAGTGAGACAAGAATGTTGCTGTACTAAATCCACTAAGTATCACTTCACATAGTCTCGGTGAGACGTGCCGATCAGCAGGTAACTTATCTGTTTGCCAATAAGGAAGTAAAGATCTTTAAACAATTCTAACACACATATATATGAGAAGAAGTGCTTGTTCAACTCTGGAGAAGAACATAACATAAAATTGCTGAGCAAACACAGGCAGCATTCTTTGAGAGTTTACCATAAATACCAATGTGTCAATTTAGTACATTAAAAGCGAGGGGGGCATGTGTATTGAAAATAAATACTCTGCAGATACTAACAAATTCTACAGAGAGTGGTGAAATAATAAATAGAAGGGGGCACATAAAAAGACAAAATTGTCCCTCTTCCACATTACATAGCCATCTTTTTTTTCTCAATATCAGTGAGATTGAACAGATAAAATACAATTAGTATTGTGTATACAGGGAAGTGACATTATAAAGTCTGCATATTATATGGACAATTAAAGATAAAACTGTTTCATGGTCCTGTATGAAGGAGAAGTCCTGGGAAGTGAGAGGACCATATTATATTTGAAATTATATATGGCAAAATAACAAATTGGAAAGTAATAAAAAGAAGAGAGAGAAAGAAATAAGAGAGAGTAGACTTGAAGGAGGGGAGTCAGATGGAAAACTCCTAGGCAACAAATAGCTTTCACAGTATAAAAACACATAGGGGCACAATTACTTCACATTGTCTGACGATAATGCACTGTGCCACGATTCACTAAGATTCTGCGCCCGATATCCTGCATGTGTCGCTTCCCCGCTCAGGTGCGACAGAGTTCAACATCTTCTTAGTGGTGCATCTATGTGCTTGGGCTTGCGACGCAAATTGAAAGTTAAATCCCGTGCTCAGTCTGAATCATTAGGATCATCCGATGGCATGGAATTGTGGCGCATCGGCGCCGGCATGTAAGCGACGGAAATCGGGGGGGGGGGGGGGCCTGCCCGTCAGAAAACCCAACGGATTCAGAAAAACCACCATATTTTTTTTAAAAAAGTGTCGCTTAACATGTACTTACCTGCACCCAGCAACTGATCGTGAACTCTGACAACTTCAGCACAGCAGCGACATCGGGCGCGCTACCTTAGTAAATTGCCACAAAGAATGCGCCACTGGATCGCAACAGGACCAGGTAAGTAAATCTGCCCCATTGTGTTGTTTTAGACAGCTGTCTCATCAGCAGAGAAGGTTCTGTTTGCACTAAGCCACCTCAGCAGGTCTACTCCTTCCCTAAAGGCAGGGATGATTAGCATCATCAGCATTATCATCAGCCATGAGTTCTTCCATCCTCATGAAGTACTTCATTTCTGGGACCCATTCTGTAAGGGTGGATTTCCAGTGGCGTGGTATCACCATTCTTGCTGCTATCATTTTTACACCTTTCTAGAGAGAGGACAAAAAGCCTGGGATCATGAAAAGGAGGCCTACTTCTGGAGATGGGGTAACATAGGAGTCTGACAGGAAAGAATAAAGAACTGTATTCCATAAGGGCAGGAATTCTGGGCAGATCCACCATATGGAAAGCATGGCTACAAAGTCAGCATCATATCACCAGCAGATCTCCGGCACAATGCTTTGTGTAGAAGATAAGGGTACTGGTACCAATGACAGAATTATCTATTGAGAGAAACAAACCATATAGAGCTGCAAGTCATCCTCCAAGAATTGTTTGCCCCGTTCCAATTCCCAAGCATGTACAAATGACAAATTAGAGGAAGCAGGTGAAGGTGTGAGAAGTGAGTTGGAGGGGAAGGATCTAGAAGATAAGATTCAAAGCCATTGGCAATGTGGCAGAGTTGAAAGCTATCTCCAAGTGAGTGAAGAAAGGATTGCAGTTGAAGATACATAAAGAAGGTGGATCCTGTTAGCAGACGGGAGCCTACAAGAACATCAACGGGGGTTGGCTATCAGAGTTGTCTAGAAAGGTCGGCTAGACAGTTTGCCTGTTTGCATCAAATCAAAAGTTTTTCCGTTTCAAGAGCTGGTGGGAAAGCAGGGTTGCTAAACAAAGGTGCACGAAGTCCCAACCTAATGGAGAGTATCCCATGAGCGGTTGGTCCCAACGGCAGAAAAATGGATGCGTAATGTATGAAAAAGCATCTGTATCACACAGCTAAGGGGCAACCCAAGGAAGGGATTTGTATGGTCAAAACTTAAGACAAATTCCCTTTGTACATCTTTAAATTCATTTGATACATCTTTGGTTGTCCGTGCACTTGAAAAGCAAATCCATGATTTGTGCCATAATGTATGACCATTATTAGCATACTTTACAAATAATTTGTTATTCAGAAAGTTGTGCCCCTAATTAATCAATTAATTTTCCAATAGTCGCCCGGCTTGTGACCACAAAACCCTTTTTATCCACCAGGGCTAGAATGCCATGGTGGATAAAAAGGGTTTTGTGGTCGCAAGTCGGGCGACTATTGGAAAATTAATTGTTGCATATGTACACCTCCCAGTGCCTGCAATAGAAGGGTCAATGTTGCTTTATGCTTTAAGGGTTGTGTAGCCCTAAAAAATCATACCCCTTTTTGAAAGTGAAGTAAAAAAGGGCAATAAGTCACAAACTTCTATGCAAATGAAGAGTTCACCATACTTTTCACTTTTAACACTAGAAGTCAAAAATGTAATACAAGGGGCGTGGCTTGGCCGCTGACTTGAATGGCCACATGAAGAGTTAGCTCCGGTCCAGTCTCCTTCTCCCAGGAACTTACCCCAACTTCCAGAAGGCGAGATGCCCAGTAAACCCTCCGGTCCGACACCAGGTGCCCCAGGGAGGAAAAGGGGAGCGAAGGAATCGGCAGGTAAGCAGATAGCCCACATCTTCAGCGGAACCGTGTGCCGAGACCAAAATGGCGCTGGCCCGCAAGGCGTGACCGTGCCGCACAAACCAGCAGCCCCGGCTCCGTCTCCAAAACAGACGCCGTCACTAGAAACGGGGCTAAGATCCCCCTAAACAACTATAATCCCCCAGGGGGATGGGGAAGGGACTCCTCAGCCTCACAGTCACCTCTTCAGCTCACCCCAGCTTACACAGAGGACAACAGCAGCATGCTGCCACTGACTCTGCAGATGAGTGGCAGCACGGATCCCTCATGCTCTCCCTTCTTGCAGAACTTATCTGACGAAACCAGATCTGCATCTAGCAGTCCAGCTAAACACCACAACCCCTCACAAAGTGAGCTGTCTACTGCTTTATTATCTGAAGGCTTTGATCCAAATAACCAAGAAATTGATGGCTTCACTGCATTCCAAGCCACAGAAAAGTTAGTTTTTGAACACACTCTCAAAAATATGTTGGAAGCACTTCGTAACTCACTACAAAGAGATATCACATCACTAGTGAAACCAATTCAAACATCTATTCAGGAGCTAGGAGATAGGGTATCTCAATCTGAAGATAAACTAACTTCATTTCTGCAGGCTCACAATGAACTAGTAGACTCTTATAACTCACTAGAAGACTCAGTGTCTGCAATTCAAGCTAAAATCATAGACTCTGAAGACAGAGACAGACGCAATAATATCAAATTCAGTGGTATCCTAGAAACCGTACCTAACGTGCATTTGAAAGCATATATTCAACAACTGACAAAAACCCTTCTTCCTAATTTGGCGGAATACGAGCTCTTCATAGAGCACACAGAGTGCCCAAACCCAGCAGCCTCTCTGAATGGTGCCTAGAGATGTTCTGTCAAGATATACATTCTATCATGTCAAAGACCAACTTCTGACAGAATCCAGAAAAATACAAACTCTCCCAGCTCTCTACAATTCTATAAAACTTTTCATGGATTTTTCTGCAGCAACCAGGAAGAAGATGTACCCTATCACGTCATTCCTCAGGGAAAAAGAAATTCCCTACAGATGGGGCTTCCCCACTAAAATCCTAGTGAAATGGAATAACGATATTGTGGCCATCAAAACAGTTGAAGAAGGCTTGGAATTGATGGAAACATGGGGTCTAACCAGAAACAGAGCCCAACAGAACCCCAAGCCGCCGTGTCAAAATCGTCTAGACCCGGAGTAGAAAACCAAATGACCGCAATACTTGCCAGGAGCCCTGTAGAAATTTATACTGTCACGGAGATTGCCAGCCTCCTTTCACGCTTCCACCAAAACGGTCTTCCCCAAAGAAGTACTTGTTTTTACTGGTACCAAAAAATATGTTAAATGTCATTAAGTCATTGTTATTGTTGTTAATGATGATTACTTGCATAGGCCTAATGTGCTATAGCTCAACTAAAATATACACCAATGTATCTCATAATAATAACCATGTAATTGTTGGTAAAACATCTAGTATTGTGTACCGCGTCCAAAAGATAAATACCAATGGGTCTGACTATTTTATCCTTTAATGTAAAGGGATTAAATACCCCATATAAAAGGTCGCTACTCTGGAAAAAGGCTAGAGATGAAAAATGCAACACTTTGTGTATTCAGGAAACACATGCAAACTCTTTAAACCCACCAAAAATATCTAACCCGCTTTTTCCACATATTTTTATGTCCACTTTCTCTAAAAAAAAAAAGAGTGGTCCTCATTGCCCTCAAATCATCATTATCTGTAACTGTTTCCCACCAGGAAATCGACCCAGATAGCCAATACATAATTCTAGTATGCAACATCAACAACGTAACTTATACCATTGTCAACCTGTATGCCCCCCAATAGCGGTCAAATTTCATTTATCAGACACTTACTAAAAAAAAGTGAACAAAATAAAAAAAAGATTATCTTATCTTATGCGGGGATTTTAATACCACCATACATCCTACAGCAGACAGTACATCAACCAAAATTTACAGACCCCATTCCCTAAGTAATTTACTCTGGGAGTATGACCTCCACGATATATGGAGAATTCAGCATACCTCCGAAAGGGATTTTACATACTTCTCCCCTAGGCATAAAACTTATTCCCGTATCGATATGTTTGTTATAAATAAAAATCTCATAGACCAAGTGAAATCCTCTTCTATAGGTCTAATTAAATGGTCTGACCACGCCCCTATTAAAATTTACAATTTCAGAACAACATTCATACCACAACGATTTTGTTTGGAAAGCAGACATGTCAGCTATTGCACAGCCCCACAACTCAGCTAAAATAGAACTTGCACTTAGAGAGTTTTTATCATTCAATGACAATGGCGAGGCAGACATTTTCTCCATTTGGATGATGCACAAAGGGTACATCCAAGAAGACCTTAGAAAAATAGAACACAAAATAAAGAAAACAAGAGAAGCAGAAATCAGCCTGTCTTTAGGGAAAATCAAACAGCTGGAAATAATCAATAAAAGGGCGATATCACAAAACACCCTCGATGCACTAAACAAAGAAAGAGAACACCTGAGAAATCTCTTACTTCATAACCATGCCTGCATGCTCCATAGACTCAAAATAAAATATTATTCTCAGGACCATAAAGGAGGCTCCCTTCTTGCCAACAAACTTGAAAAAAGGGGCTTGAAAGCCAACATTCCATACATAAAACACCCTCAGACAGGTAACAAAATAATGAACCCAAGAGATATCGCCAACACGTTCATGGGATTCTATGAGAAATTATACAACTTAAATCAAGATAACCATACTACCGTACCCACCCCTGAACAAATCGAGAAGTAACTGGACTCCATTTCCCTCCCCAAACTATCCCCTGAACAGCTCTCAATACTTAACTCTCCTATTTTAAGCGACTAAGTGGTGAAGACCATAAAATTGTCGCCCTCTAATAAAGCTCTTGGCTCAGATGGCCTCCCTAGGGCATATTACAAAAAATTTTCAAGCATAATTGCCCCTTATGAAGCGGCATCCTCCAGGGGGGAATTCCCGGAAGCCATGCTCTCTTCCATATAATAACCCTTCCAAAGCCAAATAAATCCACCGATAACCCAGCTAATTTCCGTCCTATATCTCTATTAAATGAAGACATTAAGATATATGCCCGAGTCTTAGCAAATAGGCTAAAAGACATAATCCCTACACTTATTACCCATGACCAAACAGGATTTACCCCAGGTAGACAGTCCTCTGATAATACTAGGAAACTAACTGACCTCCTTCAAGTATGCGAATTTGAACAGACCCCGGCCTCATTCCTAACAATTGATGCCGAAAAAGCATTCAACAGGGCGAACTGGGAATACCTATTTGCCACTCTAAGTAAGTTCAATCTTACTGGTCCTATATTAACCACAATCAAAGCACTCTACTCAAACCCCTCGGCGTGGGTATTTGTCAATGGTAGGCTGTCCCAAAAGTTCACCCTGTTGAATGGTACAAGACAAGGTTGTCCCCTCTACCCTATTATTTTCATCCTTTCCATAGAACCACTAGCTGAGTCTATAAGAAAGAATAAGCTAATTACAGGCATAAAAGTAGGACGACAAGAACACTAAATATCTCTCTTCGCGGACGACATAATTATTATCACTAACAAATCCTGAAATTTCCATCCCAAATGCATTAAATTCCCTACACGAATTCAGGAAAAATATCATATTACAAAGTAAACAATTCCAAATCCCAAGCCCTCCCAGTCAATGTAAGTGTTGAGTTAGCCCAAAAACTAAAAAAGGATTTTAATTTAGATTGGCAATCAGAGCATATTACATATTTAGGGATAGAATTAGCCTTCCTGACTAAAAAATCTATACAAATATAACTATATCCCCTTATTTAACAAAACAGACAAAGAATTACTAGAATACTCAAAAGTTCTACTATCATGGTGCGGTCGCATTGCATCATACCAAATTATGTCTCGCCCTAAATTTATATATATATATATATATATATATATATATATATATATATATATATATCTTTAGAACCATCCCTATTCCAATACCAAAAACATTTTTTAGAGTGGCCAGATCCCAATTGAGGAAATTTCTCTGGCAGGGAAAGAGCCCAAGAATAGCACTACACACCCCCTCCAAACCAAAATCAGTAGGAGGGCTGGGGGTTCCAGAATTAAACGATTATTACTATGCCTCTTTCTTAGGCCAAGTTAGATCTTGGTGGAACAATGATCTAAACAATAGTTGGTGTGCTATTGAAAAACACTATATTAATAACTCCCCCCTACAAAATCGACTCATAAACCCTCTATGGAATAATAATGCTAGCCTCCGATCAAGCATAGAAAGAAATAATTTCTATCTCCTATGAGAAAGCTATTTCTTTACAAAACAATAATTATAAAACCTTTACAAAACATTGGGATACTTGGAAACAGAGTGTACACTTACATGAATAATATTGGAAGCCAATACTTCTAGGCCTAGTTGTTGGGTCTCTGTATCAGGATAGTTAAGAAGCAATCAGTCCTTTTGTTTTGTTTTTTTCTTATCCATTTCATATTTCTGTTTTTGTTTTGTTTTTTACATTGTTAGTAAATGCCTAGTAGACACTGGAATGCTTTTTATTAACTATGAGATCTATGCCAATTCCACTATAGAGCTTCCAGACAAATGATCAGAATGACACAAGCAAGAAGTGTGTTGTCGGTAAATGCTATGATATCCTAACATTTTCTGTTCATTTGTATTTAGAACAATTGTCTTTTACTTAGGGATAATATAATTGGTGCCCACAGGGCATATACTGTCTATTTTTGTGTTTCTTAATGTTACAAAACAATAAAAACTGTTTAAAAAAAAAGAAATGTAATACAAGTATTTGAATAACTTCAAACTAATCAGAGTCCATCACAAGTTCTAAATAGGAGTCTTCTGTTATAATCATGTTGTTCTTGATCCACATTTAAGTTTATTGCACTTTTTAACAAACTTTGCACATATTAGTAGTCCATTGTGTTTCTATGAGGAATATCACAGTTTTCTATCATCATATTACTTACACTCACCGGCCACTTTATTAGGTACACCATGCTAGTAAAGGGTTGGACCCCCTTTTGCTTTCAGAACTGCCTCAATTCTTCGTGGCATAGATTCAACAAGGTGCTGGAAGCATTCCTCAGAGATTTTGGTCCATATTGACATGATGGCATCACACAGTTGCCGCAGATTTGTCGGCTGCACATCCATGATGCGAATCTCCCGTTCCACCACATCCCAAAGATGCTCTATGGGATTGAGATCTGGTGACTGTGGAGGCCATTTGAGTACAGTGAACTCATTGTAATGTTCAGGAAACCAGTCTGAGATGATTCCAGCTTTATGACATGGCGCATTATCCTGCTGAAAGTAGCCATCAGATGTTGGGTACATTGTGGTCATAAAGGGATGGACATGGTCAGCAACAATACTCAGGTTGGCTGTGGCGTTGCAACGATGCTCAATTGGTACCAAGGGGCCCAAAGAGTGCCAAGAAAATATTCCCCACACCATGACACCACCACCACCAGCCTGAACCGTTGATACAAGGCAGGATGGATCCATGCTTTCATGTTGTTGACGCCAAATTCTGACCCTACCATCCGAATGTCACAGCAGAAATCGAGACTCTTCAGACCAGGCAACGTTTTTTCCAATCTTCTACTGTCCAATTTCGATGAGCTTGTGCAAATTGTAGCCTCAGTTTCCTGTTCTTAGCTGAAAGGAGTGGCACCCGGTGTGGTCTTCTGCTGCTGTAGCCCATCTGCCTCAAAGTTCGACGTACTGTGCGTTCAGAGATGCTCCTATGCCTACCTTGGTTGTAATGGGTGGCGATTTGAGTCACTGTTGCTTTTCTATCAGCTCGAACCAGTCTGCCCATTCTCCTCTGACCTCTGGCATCAACAAGGCATTTCCGCCCACAGTACTGCCGCTCACTGGATGTTTTTTCTTTTTCGGTCCATTCTCTGTAAACCCTAGAGATGGTTGTGCGTGAAAATCCCAGTAGATCAGCAGTTTCTGAAATACTCAGACCAGCCCTTATGGCACCAACAACCATGCCACGTTCAAAGGCACTCAAATCCCCTTTCTTCCCCATACTGATGCTCGGTTTAAACTGCAGGAGATTGTCTTGACCATGTCTACATGCCTAAATGCACTGAGTTGCCGCCATGTGATTGGCCGTTTAGAAATGAAGTGTTAACGAGCAGTTGAACAGGTGAACCTAATAAAGTGGCCGGTGAGTGTATATTCATGAGTGTATATGATGTAGGTGTGTATATACTGTATGTATGTGTGTATATGCTATATATATATATATATATATATATATATATATATATATATATGCAGTATGTGTGTATATGGTGTATATATGAGTAAATATGGTGTGTATATACTTTATGTCTAAGTATATGATGTATATAATGTGTGTGTATATAATGGGGCTCATTTACTAAGGGCTCCGCGGCCGCACTTTCGTCAGGATTTTAGCGCACGCGACCGTATTTCAGTGCAATCGTGCCGGCTTTCACGCGACAGAAATCGGGGGGTGGCCGTCGGAAAACCGACGGATTTGGAAAATTTTCGTCCGGTTTTCTGACGTTTTCAGGAATCGCTCTGCTGAGACAGGCATTTAGCAGGCGATTGTGTCACACGCATTTAGATTTTGCCGCAATCACGCCGGCTTTCATGCGACACAAATTGGGGGGGCATGCCAACAGATGATCCGACGGATTCTGACAAACCACAGGATTTAACCTAAAAATAGTTTCGCAAGAAATGCACTTACATGCACCGGGAGGAAGATGGTGAACTCCGGCGGACCTGATCGGGGAAGTGACACATTCAAGAAATTGGGAGCACGATTTTATTGAATCGTGGCACAGTGCATTGTCGTCGGACAATGCACTTTCGTGAACTCCTCCGGACCAGGTAAGTAAATGTGCCACAAAGTGTTCATTTGTATGTGTATTTACTGTATACTGTATTTGTGTATACATGTGTACATATTGGGGCAGATTTATCAAGCTGTCTGAAAGTCAGAATATTTCTAGTTGCCCATGGCAACCAATCACAGCTCAGCTTTCATTTTACCAGTGCTCATGAATATGTTAAAAGGGAGCTGTGATTGGTTGCCATGGGCAACTAGAAATATTTTGACTTTCAGACAGCTTGATAAATCTGCCCCACTGTGTGTTTGTATATACTGCATGAGTGTGTATATAGTGTATATAGGCTGCACAGAGGGCCCTGTGGTGGTGACATCACTGCTGTATCTCTGTATACATACAGAGGAGGGGTGATGGGGGGCACAGCGCTCGACCAGAGCACCAGAAGGGTACAACTGCTTTCTTGTTTTTACAGCCTCCCCACTTCACTGTTGAAAAAATACACAAGCCTGGATAACCCCTTTAATCATGAAGGCCATATATATATATATATATATATATACAAACACACTCAAACAGACTTGTATAAATACATGAACACAGAAACAAAACCAAGCTCAGTGTTGTGTTATGAGTGGATAATTCTAAGATCATGGGGCACATTTACATACCCGGCCGCTGGAGTTCACAGAAAGTGCCTTTTCCAATGCTAATGCACTGTGCCGTGATTCACTAAGATCGTGCGCCCGATATCCTCCATGTGTCGCTTCTCCGCTCAGGTCTGACAGAGTTCCCCATCTTTTTCGTGGTTCATGGAAGTGCTTGGGCTTGCTACACAACTTAAGTTAAATCCCGTGCTCAGTCTGAAACAGTTGGATCGTCTGATGCACAACCCCTAATTTGTGTCGCATGAAAGCAGCGCAGCTGCACCAAAATCCGATTGTGGGTGACACAATCCTAGCGTATACCTGTACAAGCGGTTTAGCCCCAAAAAAGCTGGCTAGTCCGACAAAAGTGTGATCCGCGACCTTTAATAAATGAGCCCTAATGTGTAATACCAGCAAATACTGTAAATCCAGCAACTCACACATGACGTCTATAGTTGGAGGAATTCTCTGTTCTCTATCTTTCTATCTGGAGGATACAACAGCTTCTAGCAGCCAGAACTCTGCTGTAAAGATTTAGAAACACAAAAAGTTAAGTTCCTTATTTTATCATCATCTCCCCTAGAGATCACAACTATTCTCCTATAGTGGATATAGTCCCATCCCCCAGTAATCACAAGCTCCCCCACATTACATTCATGTCACCCAGCACCCCCACATTACATCCATGTCCCCCTGCACCTCCACATCAAATCCATGTTATCCTGCACCACCACATTACATCCGTGTCACCCTGTACCTCCACATCACATCCATGTTATCCTGTACCCCCATATTACATCCATGTTACCCTGCACCCCCACATCACATCCATGTCACCTTGCATCCCCAGAGAGGGCACCACCAGTGACAGGGTCCACCGGAGGATCTGATCCTGGCTACAGCAGAAAAAAAGTGAAGGTTCTTGAGTGGTCATCTCAGTCTAGACCGAGATGGCGAGTCTAGAACCTTCACTTTCTTCTGCTGTAGCCAATGACGGGTCCACTTGGCCTTGTGTTTTGGATAGTTGCCATGTTGGAATGTCCAAGTACGTCCCATGTACAGCTTCCTGGCTGATGAGTGCACATTTGCCTCCAGTATTTGCTGATAATGTGCTGGATTCATCTTTCCTTCAACTTTGACCAAGTTTCCTGTGCCTTTGCAGCTCACACATCCCCCTTTATCAGTGATCCCCCTCCGTGCTTTACAGTAGGAATGGTGTTCCTTTCATCATAGGCTTTGTTGACACCTCTACAAATGTAATGTTTATGGTTGTGGCCAAAAAGGTAGATTTTGGTCTCATCACTCCAAATTGCCTTGCTCCAGAAGTTTTGAAGCTTGTCTCAGTTCTGTTTGGTGTATTGTGAGATACTTTGTGGCATTTGCGCAGTAATATCTTTCTTCTTTTTCTGACCATGCTGCCCATTTTTTTCAAGTGTCTACTTATTGTGCATTTTGAAACAGCTGCTAGTTTTCAGTCCTGTATTTCAGCTGATGTTATCTGTGCATCCTGAACAATTTTCCTTACAGCTATGGCCAAAATTTTGGGTAATATACCTTACGGTGGTTTGATTTTTACAGAGTCCCTGATTATACATGTGTTAATCACAGTTTGAACACTGCTGACTGGCATTATAAATTCCTTGGATATCTTTTTGTATCCCCTTTCCCTCTTTATATAGTTCAACTACCTTTTTCTGTAGATCCATTGACAATTCTTTTGCTTTCCCCATGACTCACAATCCAGAAACATCAGGCGTCTCTCTGGATCCCAGAAACACCCATAGCTTTTATGCACACACACTGGTTACCAGCAAACAGGCCACAGGTGAGGGTGCTACTGAACCTTTATTAGCCATGAAAACCCATTTGTGTCAACATCTGGGCATGTTATCAGGCTACAATGACCGGGATATGTGAACTGATAAGGGTCATTTGGATGTTTTTGGTTGTTATTTAATAGAAAAAAACACAGTAGTTTGACAATAAATCGCTTCACCCAACCACTAACCATCAGTGGAAAATACGTTTTTGTGTCATCATTCATAAACTCTGAATAAAGGCCATGAAAGCCAAAATTCAGCAGGGGGTAAACCTTTGAGCACACCTGTATATTCATTAAGGGGGGGGGAGGGGGTTCTGTATTCATGTCAATATTCACTTTATTGTAATTTGTCATGTAAACTACCTAGAAACTTCCCTGCAACCACTGCAATCATGTAGGCCAACAAGTATCTGCAGCAGTGATGTGTACATATGGCACATCATCATTGCATTGCATAGTAAACATTGACCAATGGAAATTTTATTTTTTTTAATGCCATTTTTCCACATTTTTTTTCCTAATCTCGTAAAGTAACATATCACATGACCATTAACTGCAACATCTTTCAATGTACAGGAACCCTGTTTGTGACAACCATCAAAGCTGCATTGAAGAGCGGGTCTAAAGGTGGGGGTTTCTCATAGAAGTTGGCCAATATACATAGGGGTGGTCTTTTTGGAGAGGATTTGCTTTATTTTAATATGTAATTAGATTCTAAGCTCCATCTAGTGGTGGTTGTAGGTAGCTGGCATGTTATCTTAGAAATGTCAATGCAGGGGATGTACAGTTGTACAGCTGACAACATTTAAAAATAATTAATAAGTAATATATCACTGCTGAAATATGAACGTATTTACATTTTTTACATTGTATTCAAAGGTAGACATTTATTTTACAGATGGATGTTACACACATATTTTTTTATTATGACTTTAACTTTCATTTTAACTGGCCTGCGGCACCTGTGCAGCGGCTTCGATAGAAACTTGTACGTGACATACAAGCAATGTGCACATTCTTTCTGTACAAAATTGCCTAATACTGTACTTTCAAGATACATGGATATAAAAAGTATATACACCTGTCAGGGTCAGAGGTAGTGGACCCACTGAACCACCACGAGCAATGACGTAAGCCGACACCAGGGAGCAGAGTCTAAGTGGCCCCTGGTTTTCACCAGTGCCCGCCAGAAAGCGGCTGGACTCACTGTGGCGGGATACCACCAGGTCTCTCCACAGGCTCGACTTTGCCCGCGGTGGTGGCCAAGGCAAGGTACAAAATCAGCAGACAGGGAAAAATATAAATAAAGGTCGTGGTCAGGCAGATGGTCAGGACAGGTGGCACAGGATCGGAGTCCCGCACAAGGCAGAAGGTCAGGACAGGCAGCAGAAAATCGAAGTCAGGAACAGAATCGAAGTCACAACAGATAATCAGAATAATCATACAATACGCTTTCTCAGAGGCAAAGACACAAAGATCCGGCAGGGGACACAGGAAGCGGCCGGACATTTATCAGATTCAGGATGACAGGCTTCAGAATGGAGACGTGGAAGCAGTTCGGGATATGTATGGTGGGAGGAAGACGCAGCTTGTAAACCACAGGATTAATGTGCTTCAGTATCTCGAATGGGCTAAGGGAACAAGGACGAACGCGTTTGTAGCTGGGAATCTTCAGCTGGACATTCCTGGGGACAACCACACTTTATCAGGGAGGGAAGACCGGATGGAGTCAGCGCTATTTGTCGGCCTGGGTTTTGGTTTGAGTGGACGCCAAAGTAGAGAAGAGAGTCTGCTCCCAGATGGACTTAAGATCTTGAACCAACTCTCCGTTGGCAGGAACATCAGAAGGCACAGAAAGAGGAAGAGGTGGGCGTGGGTGTTGTCCATAAACAATGAAGAAGAGAGCGGAGCCGGCAGATTCAGTGTCCAAGGAATAGTAGGAGAATTTTGCCCAAGGCAACAGGGTTGACCAGTTGTCCTGTTGGGCGGAGACAAAATGTCGTAGATAGCAGCCCAGAGTCTCATTTTTCTTAATTTATTTATTTTTTTACATTTTATTTTTATTGTTTTTACAAAATTTAAACAAAAACTCAAACACATATACATGACAGTAGACCTTTAAAGTCTTACCAATATTACTACCCCATTCCCTTACTAAAAGTACCTTAGCTATTATCAACAGTTTAATAATAATTGACTGATAATTAGTTCTACTCTCAGAGTTGTTGATTCTTCCAATAATTGATGGATTAAGAGAGAGATCTAAAGTACCGTATATACTCGAGTATAAGCTAACCCGAGTATAAGCCGAAACCCCTAATTTCAACACAAAAAACTGGGAAAACCTATTGACTCGAGTATAAGCCGAGGGTGGGAAATGCATTGGTTACAGCCTCCCAGTATATAGTCTGCCAGCCCCTGTAGCATACAGCCTGCCCAACCCCTGTAGCATACAGCCTGCCCAGCCCCTGTAGTAGGAAAAAAAATAACACTGTACTCATCTTTCCGACGTCCCCCATAGGTCCTCTTCTGTCTCAGACTGTCCCAGATAGAAGAGGACCTACAGGTGATGTCAGAAAGGTGAGTTTTGACTTTATTTTCTTAGTTGACTCGAGTATAAGCCGAGTTAGGGTTTTTGAGCACAAATTTTGTGTTGAAAAACTAGGCTTATACTCGAGTATATAAGGTACTATTCATCTGTTGAAATATTTCACTCCAGAATTTGTAAATTTCTGGACAGCACCATATAACGGGGCTTATTTACTAAAGGTCCGCGGATGCACTTTTCTCGGACTTTCCCACGTTTTTGGGTTTTGCGCGGCTGTGACAGGTATTTAATAGGGGATTGTGTAGCATTTGATCAAATTGTGGCACACCTGCGCTGGCTTTCATGCGACAGAAATCGGGTGGCGTGCCATCGGACGATCCGATTTAGACTGAAATTAACTTTCAAATTGTGTTGCAAGATCAAGTACTTACATGCACCGGGAAGAAGAAGGTGAACTCCGTTGGACCTGAACGGGGAAGCAGCACATGCAGGATATCAGGCGCACAATCTCAGTGAATCACGGTATGATCGCCGGACAATGCACTTTCGGTGAACTCCTCCGGATGGGTAAGTAAATTTGCCCCAACGTGTAAAAAATCAGCCTCCATCTCTCCACATCTGTTGCAATTAGATGATTCCCTTACTTTCATCTTATATAAATAGATAGGAGAATTATATAACATATAAAGAATCTTTACCTGAATAAGTCTGTGATTTTCATTTATTGATCTTTCCCTTGCGTTTTTGTAGATTTCGCACTCCTCCCTTATATGTCACTCCTACCCTTTTTTCCCATTTCTTCTGTGATTTGTGTAGAAGTCCTACAAAGTGACCCTCCTGCCAGTGTTCCCTCCACTTCCATATCCCCAACGTGATCCACTCTTATATTCCATAAAGAGGATCCCTTCCATCTCCTGTCACCCTCCCGTAATCCGTTTGCCGCACCATACAGAAAAAGAAGAAGAAAGAACAATATTGCCCTGACTTAAGCACCTCAGCTAAGTATATGTTGACCATTTTGAGGCTTCTTCTGGGGTATCAAAAACAGGTTATATTATTATATATCACCTTCAACTTGGAGAGTAATAAAAGTGAGAAATTAATTTTAGCTTTTTTTAACTGCCATATAACTGTCTCTGCCTTTTTTTGTTTCCCTTGCATAGTATGGAAATACTGCAACTTTGTTACCATTTATCATGAACTCAGACTCCTTTGCTCTTGCATTACTAATTACATAATATCTGTCCAGAGCGCAGAGTCTGATTAACTCTCTCAATTTGTCGATTAGACTGCGGATGAGAAGTTGCTTGCACAGAGAACGCCAGAACCAGGAAACAAACTGGACCCCAGTCCGAGACAATGTGCTGAGGCAATCCATGAAGCCGTAAGATGTGAAGGAAGAACAGGCTGGCAAGACAAGGAGATGACCGTAGACTAGGCAGAGGAATGAATCTTGGAGAAGCGGTCTGTGACCACCCAGATAATGGTAACACCCAAAGATTGTGGAAGGTCCATAACAAAGTCCATGGCTATGTGAGTCCATGGGCAACTGGGTATCGGCAGTGTCCGGCGTAAAGCTGTAGGGTTGAGATGTGACGACTTGTTACGGGCACAGGAAGTGCAGGAACTCACAAAGTCTCTTACATCCTTGACCAGACCTGGCCACCAGTGGAAACAAGATATGAGAGTGACTGCACCCCGGGGTTCCCAACCACATGAGAGCAATGTCCCCAAGTTAGTATCTTTTTCCGAAGAGCAGGTCGGACATAGGTCTTGCCAGGAGGAACCTGTCTGAACTAAAGGAGCGGCAATAACCAGCAACAATTTGGAACAATATGTCAAGGAGCTGGTTCTTCCCCAATTACATTGGAGGCACGAGAGAGGGCAACGGCCGTGACATTCTTCTCTACTGGACAGAAATGTAATAAGAAGCTAAAGTAAGAGAAGAAGAGGGACCAACAGGTCTGTCATGGATTGAGACGCTGAACAGTCTGCAGATATAGTAGATTCTTGTGATCCGTGTAGATACAGACGGGATGACGAGCTCCTTCTAGAAGATAACACCACTCTTCCAAAGCAAACTTTATGGCCAGTAGCTCCCGATCACTTATGGAGTAATTCCTCTCTGCGGCTGAGAAGGTTTTTGAGAAGAAGCAGCTAGTCAGAGTTCGACTTTTGGGCCCTTTCTGGGTAAGAGCGGCTCCAGCACCAACCGAGGAGGTGTCAACCTCTAGCAGGAATGGTTTCTCTGTATAATGCCGATTGAGAATGGGAGCTGAGGCAAAGGCAGACTTCAGCATGAGGCCAGAGTTTAGGATATGTGTTTTTCTTGGTTAGTGCCACAATGTGAGACATGTAGGGGGAAAAATGCGACATAACCTGCTGGTAGTAAATAGCAAGCCCCAGGAATCTCTGGATAGTTCAAAGCCCTACTTTTTGAGGCCACTGAAGTAGTCTGTCAGAGATGATATACACGAGGAAAGGAAAACGTTTTTGGTGGAACTGGCACTTCTCAAGCTTGGCATATAGGTGATTGACCCTTAGGCGTCTGAGAACTTGTTGACACATGGGCCTTGATGGGACTCAAGGTCCGTAGAGAACATCAGGATAGGTGGACCACTACACAGGTATAAAGCAAGTCTCTGAAGATGTCATTGATGAACTCTTGAAATACAGCTAGTCCATGACCAGATTCTCGAAGTGCCCATCACAAGTATTGAAGGCGGTCTTCCATTCATCGCCTTCACGGATGCGGATGAGATTATACTCCCCTCGTAGGTCCAATTTGATGAAGACCTTGGCACCACGTAGGTGATAAAAGAATTCCGTGATCAGAGGTAGTGAGTAGCGGTTCTTTACCGTAATCTTATTAAGACCGCGATAGTCAATACATGGACGGAGTCAACCATCCTTCTTGGCCATGAAGAAGAACCCAGCACTGGAAGGGGAAGAGGACTTGTGTATGAACCCCTTTTTCAGATTCTCCATCACATAGGCTGACATAGCCGTGGTTTCAAGCACTAAAGTGGGTGAACCCAACCCCATGGAGATGACGTGCCTGGCAACATATCTCTAGGGCAGTGGTAGGGGCGGTGGGGTGGCAGAATCTCAGCTTGCTTCATCAAAGAGATGTCAGCAAAGTCCAAGTAAGAAACCGGAAGACCCACCAGAGGATTGGAGGACACTGGTGAAGTTGTAGAGATACCATCAAACAACTGGCATTCTGGTTTCCCAGCATAGAACCTTCCTGGTCTGCTAGTTGAGCACAGGAGCATGTGGTTGCAACCACGGGAGACCCAGCAGGAAAGTAGACAGGGCTAGCACATAGAACTAATTGTGTAATGTCCCAATTTGTAGAGATAAGGGTTCGCTATAGTACTGAACAGGATCACAGAGAATCTGCCCAATGATGGACGAGATAACCAGCATCTTCACAGGAAGATGATAATGGGAGACCAGGGCAGCATCCACAATTTTCCTGCAGATCCAGTATCCAGGAAGGCTGAAGCACAAAACTGGCTGCTTGTTCCAGAGCTAAGTAGCACTGGAATATTCAGGCGAGGAGAAGCTTTATTCTCAGCTAGGGACACTTCTCCCAGAAACCCTAGGTGCGTGCATTTCCCGAATGCTGTGGACAGAGTGGACAAGTTCTGAGAAAGTGCTCAGGGCTGGCACAATAGAGACAAAACTTCTCCTGGAGTGTTCTTGGGGAGTGAGACGCATTTTATCCACCTGCATGGCCTCCTCTGGAGCAGACAAGGAGGGTGGCTGTGGTGGCCTTTGATAGACTGGTGCCAAGTAGGGCAGTCGACGGGTCCTAATCTGTGCTTGTTCAAACGCTACTCCTCCAGATGCTCTGAGAACCGGATGTCGATCCGAGTGGCCAGGGAGATTAGGTCACTCAGAGAAGAAGGCACGTCTCGTGCAAACAGTGTGTCTCTGATTAGTCTGCCATTCCTTTTTTAAGTGTGGCAACCAAGGCCGCTTCATTCCAAGAAAGCGTGAAAGTTAGAGTGTGGACTTTAACCATGTAGTAACCAACAGACAAGTCCCATTGGCACAAGTTCAGCAGGATGGGTTCAACAGATGACGCCCGGGCTTGTTCCACAAAGACGGACCGAAATTAAGTGCATCCAAGTGCGCTGGTGCATCCAAGTACCATGGTTTCCAACCCTGGTTCATCTTAATGAATTTAAGAATGTCCCCGGTTGTGCTGAGCACAAGTTCTGATATGACACTTGCCACACGGTAGACTAGCACCTCTAAGAAATAGAGGGAAAGCTGCTCTGGTCAAGTGTCCAGTTTACCAACCCAGAAATTTAACAGAAAGCACACCCATTACCAGGAGAAGTGTCATCAGATACTCATCCACCATGTCACATTCAACTTTGAATGACCATTGACAGGTGACTCACAGTTCACATCCTAGTAATATGGGCCATTTCCAATGTTGTCGCTGGTGGATATTACAGAGAATTCATTGTAGTGATGTAATCAAGGATTTTATGTTATCCAACTTGGTGTCGATTGCACAGGCACTGGAACATGTAGCGGCTTACGTGAAGCCAGGCTTCCCAAAGGCAAAGACAGGCTTTCCTGAGTGGGAGCTGTCAGCTCCTCTTTTGCATCCCCCCAGCCATGGTGTGTGAGCTGCTCTGGGTGCCACCCTACTGAGAGCAACTCCTCCTCCGCTTTCTCCTTCTCCAAAACTGCCCCCTTGCTGGGCAGTAGAGTAGAAAGGCAAAGGTTCCTCTGCATTGCAGAAAGACAAGCAGGAGCAGGATGTGAATACAGAAAGTGCACACAGATGGCACACGCTTTATGCAGCAGCTCCAGGATGGCCAGGAAGATTTGCACCACCAAAATAAACTCATGCACATGGCACAGGATGATGGCTTAGGATGTTTTTCCAAAAAGTTTATTTTTTCACAAAGTTTCAGTTTTTCTAGAATTTTTTTTTCAAAATGTATTGGTTGATCCAGAGTGTTACTCTAGGGCAGTGATGGCGAACCTATGGCACGGGTGCCAGAGGTGGCACTCGGAGCCCTTTCAGTGGGCACCCAGGTTGTCACCCCAGGACAGAGTTCACCAGACAGGACTAGAATCTACCTGCAGTAGCAGACATCTTGAGATGCTGCTCTCAATGCTTTTTTTAAGGTGACACTTCCTTGACGGATTGGAACTGCAGGAAAAGTGAGAAGGTATAAACAGGGCCAGATTATCTTCCTCTTGCTGGCCCCATGATTCTTCGTGTACAGAGAGAACCTGGAGAAAAGCTATAATGTCGTCTAAATTTGCCCTTGTGCTTTAAATTGTATTGGTGTCCTCAGGGGGCCAAAACAACTTAATGTTGTGGAAAAACAGGGAATGATAAGTTACCGTTTAAATTGTCATGTTGGCACCCGATGGTAAAATAGTGGGTCTTGGTTGTAGTTTGGGCACCTCATCTCTAAAAGGTTCGCCATCACTGCTCTAGGGATTGGGAGAGTGTTCCCTACTTTGGGTGGTGAGTCTTTTCCCCAGACAGATTATTTTCAGCACAGCCTGCTCCTCTTCCCCATGCCTGTGCTGAAACTGGTGTTTTCGGTCAATGCTGACGGAATGAGGGGGCAGGTAAAGAGGAAGCAGAGTTGGAGGAGGAGGCAAACAGAGGCAAAGAGTGATGTGCAACAATTCTCGGTGGTAAAAGTATATGCGCCACAGCGATTCCTGCCTCAGGACCACTAGATTAACCCTGTGAGCAATTAAAGAGATATACGCTCCTGTCCATGCTTACTTGTACATATATCAGTTATGTGCACATTATGGCTAATGGAATTGCACAGTAGACACCTTATTTTTTCCACAACCTGTTGGTGCTGGACAGGGATGGCCTGCCCTGAAAAGTAGTAGTCTCTGGGAATTATGTATTGTGTGACCGCCTCAATATTTCCAGCTGCCTTGAATGGTCGGTTTATTAAAGGCCAACAGTTTTGCTGCTGTCCTACTCAGGACCAGAGCTTGTGAGTGAGATGGGCAGATATCCGCTTTCTCTCCATTGTTTGGAGAAAGCTAAACCCTTCCATGAGATGGTGTGGACAGGCGTGGTGGTGGGGATGTCACATCCTCCCTTTGCATCGAGACATGTGGCCTTGTCACTCAGGAAACAGTGACAGAGACTGAAACAAGATTACAGACCTGCACAAGGCTCAGATGGCCTACAGAACAATAGAAGAGCAGCTTGGTGCAATTAATTAAAAAATGGAAGAAACAAGATGACTGTCAATCTTCCTTGGTCTCACCTTGTGGGATAAGATCTCCCCTTGTGGGGTAAGGATGATTCTAAGAAAGGTCAAGAATCAGCCGAGAACTGCAAAGGAGGACCTGGTCATTGACCTAAAGAGACCTAGAACCATAGTCCTAAAGATTAGAAATACTTATGTAGGGCGTGCAAGGTTCCCCTACATACTCCAACACACGTACAGGCCTGTTTGAAGTCCGCCAATGACCATCATGATGTTCCAAAGAAGGCATGGGACATTGTCCCAACTGTGAAGCATGGCGGTGGAAACATCATATTTTGGGGGTGCTTTTCTGCAAAGGGTACAGGACAACCGCACCATATTTAAAGGAAGGATGGAATTTTGACCATCAACCTCCTTTCCTCAACAAAACCATTGAAGATGTGTCTTCTACCAAAACAATGATCCAAAACACTCAGCCAGGAAAACTAAGGAGTGACTCAAGGAGTATTTCAAGGTCATGGAGTGGCCTAGTCAGTCTCCAGACCTGAACCCAATAGAAAATCTTTGGAGCAAGCTGAAATTCAATGTTACCCAGAGACAGCCCTGAAACCTGAAAGATCTAGAGAAGATCTGTATGGAGTAGTGGGCCAAAATTCATACTGCAGTGTGTGCAGACTTGATCCAGAACTACAGGAAATGTCTGTACCAAATGTGAAGTTCTGTTTTTCTATTTTATCAGATACTTATTTCATACAATAAAATGCAATATAATTTTTTGGAAATCATACAATGTGATTTTTTGGATTTTCTTTCAGATTATATATCTCGGGGTTGAAAAAAATTACAGACCTCTTGATTCTTTATAGGTGGGAAAACTTGAAAAATTGACAGTCGATCAAATACTTATTCTCCCCACTGTATGTAAGGTATAAGGTATATGCAAGATATTTATTTAAGCAGTTTCAGTTTTCCTTGTCTTACAAAAGCCATACCTTTGTATTTTTCCATTTACAAAGCCATATTAAGGGTTATTATTTTCAGGCCAACAATTTGTAATTTCTCAGTATTTAATATTCTATATAATGTACTAAAAAGCTGAGAAAAAAAATACTAAATCAGTATTAAAAAAAACCTGTTGCGCCATTTTCTTACAGGGTTTGTATGTTGTATACTGCATTCACTGTGGCCCATATTACCAACGATGCCTTAATGTTTGTCTATTTTTTTTTCTGTTCTAGGGAAAGTAGGCAATTTGAAATTCTTTTTTTATATATTTGTAACTATTTGTTAAGGCCCCAGGGACATTTGCAGCATTGCCGTATAGTGGCAACATAGTGGATCTATATTAAACCCTCCATAGATATTGGAGTCTGAGAGTCTCCTAGCTGTCACTACAACAGGTGATGTCACGGGTGACAATGCCATCCAATGTGAATGTACCACCACCATTTACATGTTTGACTGCAGAATTTAAAGGGGTTATCCGGGTCTTAAAAATTACTGAGGGCTGGGCTGGGGTGGGCTATTTGAAAACAATAAACATGTACTTACCTCGGCCCGTCTCCTTGTGCGCCGGTTTCATTTCAAGGACAAACAGGGAGCTTCCGGTCGGCCGGAAGCTCTCATCTGACACTATATACCAGCGCTTACAACGCTGAGAGATAGGGACGAATGGGAGGAGCCGGCCACATCGTGGACCGGAAGCTCCCTGTACGTGGCTTCTGTGCCCCTGTAAACAAACAGGGGCACAGATCGAAGGGACCGCAGCGCGGGACATCCGCAGCGCCGGAGGAGGTAAGTAGATGTTTATTATTTTTAAATAGCCCACCCCAGCCCGGCCCTCAGTAATTTTTAAAACCCGGATAACCCCTTTAACCGGTTGATATCTACAATCGGTGCCACAACTGATGAGTGTTAGCGGGTGGGTGTCTTCTGCATAATTGGTAATGCAATAGGGAATGCATCAGAATCAGTGTGGTAAAAAATTCTGCTATATACTTTATTACTTTATACTTTATTTAGGGCATTAAAAACCAAGTGTCCTGCCATTTCTTTGCACAGTTTCTGATTTATCCAAAATAATGTTGGATTTTGCCATAACCAAAATGTTTTCTTTTTTTCTGTATTGCATATATTTAGGTTAGATTGATGTCACTGCTGTCTGTTACTATTGTAACAGGCCCTCCATACCATCATCAGAATACAGTTGAAATAAACCTGTTTATCACAGTTATCCATACAGCGGTGTCTACCCGGGAATATTTGGTGAGGGTTTTTACTATAGTAGACCCGTGATATCACTATTACTGCTCCAAGAGTTAATTCTGTAGACAGATGCCTATGAATCTTTGCTAAGGGGTATGCTGTGTATGCTGTAATACATAGTTTGAATAATTCTAGTTTTCTGGACTATTCTCTATTGATATAAATTTATGAATACTGCAACTTTGCAAGTGCAAATAAAGAGAATTTTCACATTGTTCCTTAGAAGCAGCTTATGTACACAGGACTGGAAGATTCAGCCTCAGTTTTATTACATATAATAACATTCTTTGGTGAAGAAAGCCATCAAAATTAACTCTTAGTCATAAAGCTTTTATTAACAAGAGTATATCACAGTCTGTTAAATGTCTAGTTTTAATGTACCTAAGTAGAATGCAAATGAAAGGGGATAGAAGACCTAAAAGGCCATTTTTTGTGTTATGTCACTAAAGAAGTCTTTCACCACATCAAACCCTGCAGTAGGCATAAAATTGGGTCTGAATTATTTCCTGGAGTGCTACATTATTCATGAGCATTGTTTTTATGCCTATGAATCAAATTATTTTAAATGTATGTAATAGGGAACGTTACTAGACTGTATATTGTCTTTTATTTTCTATTCTGCCTATTTGTTAATAATGGGACCTCAAAAGCTTCCTACACCTTCTCTTATTAGCTGGAGTAATGCTGCCCTAGGTCGTTATGGACCTGCCCAGGCTTCTCAATAGAGTATAGAATATCAGCAAAAAGTTAATCTTTTCAGTAATTCTCAGTAAAATTCATATATCATATGTCATTATGTAGAGTCATTACGTAGAGTCCCTCATTATGTAGAGTCTGGTTCAGTAAGTGACACAATCATGGGTAGGACTGCTAACTTGACAAATGTCGAAAAGGCAGTCATTGACACACTCCACAAGGAGGAGGCCATTCCAAAAGAAGCTGGCTGTTCACAGTTGTATCAAAGCATATTAAAGGGGTTTTCCCATTTCAGCAAATTATTGTAATTGTTTATATGATATGATTTATAAGTTATACCATTTTCCAATATACATTCTGTATCAATTCCTCATGGATTTCTAGATCTCTGCTTGTAGTCATTCTATGGCTTCTATGTTTACAACTAGTGGACAGAAACCATGGTCACACAGGTGCAGAGCTCGTTATATAACAGACAGTTATCAGAGCTGTGTGTTATAATAAGCCATACACGGAAAAAGATACAGAAAGTATACTGGAAAATTGTTTTTTAACCAAAGACTAAATAATGGGGATTTGAAAACATTTAAAGAACTGGCTGAAGAATTGAATTTAAGTTTAAGAGATTGGTACTACTATGCACAACTTAGGTGTGCCTATAAAGAATATGCAAAAAGAGAAAAATATCTAGAAGTGAAGCACCCGTTAGAACCTCGTAAAATAGGAAAAAAAGGCTTAATGTCACAAGTTTATTGAATATTGTTGAACGATCTGGAAATCCCTCCAGCCAAAGAGGGTTTTGAAAAATGGAAAAGAGACATCTGATCTATCAGTAGAAGAGTGGACTGACTCACTTATGATGGTTAAACAGACCTCAAAAAATATCGTCGTATACCATCTCTCAAATATTCATCATACATAGAGCCCACTATACGCCAAAACGATTGAATTATTTTAGAAATACAAGAGATCAAAAATGTCCAAGATGTAATCTAGTGGATGCAGACCTTATACATATGCTCTGTTGATGCCCGAAACTCCATATCTACTGGAATAGGGTTATAGATAGACTTATGTCAATTTGGAACTGTATAATTCCAGCTAGCAAAAAAATCTGCATATTAGGTTCTAAGATGGAAGTGATTGGTTCGCTGGGTGGTGTGCTCTATGTGATGAAGGGTCTTCTACTGGCTAGAAAATAAATTTTATACAATTGGAAAAATAAAAATTCACCAAAAATGTATGAGTGGGGAAGCAGAATGGATCTCTTACTCTATGCAGAGCAGCGGGAAGCGTCAGGGAAAGGTACGGAAATAGAGAAGTATAGAAAAGTATGGTTTGATAGATCAAGTCTAGATAAAGACCTACAAGAAGAAGAAGAGTCTTATTAGACTGATAGCTTTGTATAGGGTGACGTTAACGCTGATAGTCGTATGATTTGCAATTGATTGGTGTCAAATTAACTAGTAAAGCCAATAGCCAACCACCGGGGTGGGATGGGGGTGGGAATATAAGAGGGAAAAAAAAGAGCAATTTACTTCTGATTTATGATGATTTTGGTGCTGCTGACATTGGGGCATTGATATGTAATTGGAGGCACCTTAGTCCTATTGCTCTTATGGTTCAGTTGTTACATTTTACTTATATTTTTATTACCCCGCTACATCTACTTCCGTTTACATTAGTTTGTTTGACTAGATCCCAAGAAACTACGCTTGTGATTTTATAGCTTGTGACCTGCAAAACCTAAAACTACCGTATATTCCGGCGTATAAGACGACCTGGTGTATAAGACGACCCCCCTACTTTCCTGTTTAAAATATAGAGTTTAAGATATATTCGCCGTATAAGACTACCCCTTTTACAACGCAGGATTACAATAGCAGGAAAACTGTGGCTCATAAACATAAGGCATACAACAACAACATTACCATTACAGCACAGCCCCCAGTAGTATACAGCACTGCCCCAAGTAGTATACAGCCTGCCCCCAGTAGTATACAGCACAGCCCCCAGTGGTATACAGCACTGCCCCCAGTGGTATACAGCACTGCCCCCAGTGGTATACAGCACAGCCCCCAGTGGTATACAGCACAGCCCCCAGTGGTATAGAGCACAGCCCCCAGTGGTATACAGCACAGCCCAGTATTAAAAAAAATAATAAATTTATATACTCACCCCCCGATGTCCGCGCCGTCTTCTTTCTTCTGCCGGGCGCCGCCATTGATCTTCCCCGGCAGGCGCCTAGTATGACGCGCCGCTGCTGACGTCATACTAGGCGCCGCCCCGGGCAAAAGCATGGCGGCGCCCAGCAGAAGAAAGAAGACGGCGCGGAAGACTGAAGACTGAAGACATCGGGGCCAACGGAGGGTGAGTATGCGCCCCGATGTCTTTTTGAGGCTGCCGGCAGCTTTTTGAGGCTGCCGGCAGCCATTGCTGTGCTAATACCCGCGATCGGTGCTAGCACCGATCGCGGGTGTTACCGGTAAGCCTTTGCTGCAATATGCAGCAAAGACTTACCGGCTATGGAGAGGGCTCAGCCCGTGAGCCCTCTCCATGCACCGGGACCCGCTGTATAAGACGATTACCGGCGTATAAGACGACCCCAGAGAAGACAGAAGATTTTTCTGTCTTCAAAAGTCGTCTTATACTCCGGCATATACGGTATGTCTATTTATACAATACTTACCCACCGTGTTTCTCTAAGAATGTATTGACGTCATCTAACTTTATGCTTTACTACCATATACATCATACCCAAGCATGGAGGTTTTAATTGCTTTGTTGTCCTTTGAAATAAAAATAAAATCATTTTTATGTAAAAAAATATAAAAGATATAAATATAAAAACTACAAAACTACACGGTGTTGTTATCAGTGTCACCATAACCATAAAAAATAATAGGTTATCTTTACCATGTGGTGAATGTTGTAAAAATAATTAGATTTTAAAAATTACCAGACTTCACCTTTTTATTACATCCTATCTTTCGACAAAGCATTGTCACCAGAAAAGGAAAAAAATACAAAACCTTAGAAAAAGCTGGAAGAATAAAGTCTATTTGATCACGTTAGAAGCAGCGCCTATTGCCATCCATGCTTTATACTTACAGATTGATTGACGGATATAGTCTGTAGACTCTTTAAAGTGAAGGTTTATTGTGACTAGTAGAAGCCGTTTAAGCATTCAAGAAGATTATCGCTGCAGTAATCTAGTATGCAAACTGTATACACTGCAACTGACCAAACAATACATAAAATGTGAAGTAGTACGTGAGCTGCAAAATGTTAAGTGTTTGTTTAATTCAACCATTTTGCGCAAATACCAATCCATCCTTTAATGAAGTGTTGAGATGAGATGAGGCAATGGAGTAAAGCAGCTTCAAATAAAACGGATGCTGGATACTGGCAAAGGCTGGAAACCACTGTCACATTCTTCACTATGCAGCTTTATAAGGTCAACATAATAATAACACAAATGGAACAATTGCCTTCTATAACTGTGATAACACATAAAGTGCTCCTCCTCCTAAACAACTCTGCATAAATCAATAGTACAAGCAAAGATAAGCAACTTTCTTAGTAGCTTATTAGAGGAAGATGTCGTTCTCCACAGATTGGCCTATTATTGATTGGTGTGCGGTCTTGTGAGTAAATTGGTAAGTATATCCTCCAATACAATTAAGACTAATAATCTACTTGAAAAATCCACTCAGCCTAATATCATCAGTTTTGAAGAATAAAACAGCTCTGACCATAAATAAATAGTTAATTTATTACTTTATATTATATTTAAAACAAAAAAATAACAAATGCAGAAGCCTAGCCTTAGACACAGAGCCAGGATAGAGCTAGATGCGTGCGCCAAAAAACCTGGGGCAATTTGACACAAAACGGCGCAAATCGGAAGTATTCAGGAAAACCCGACGGAATCGTGGCCGCAGGACCCTTAGTAAATGAGCCCCTGTATGTTCTTTTCAGTGCAAACTGCTTGCACAGCTATTTGGAAGTGTCTGAGACACATTTCTGTTGCACGCAACACAATTGTGGCGCACAATGCATAATACACAGGCAAACACACTTTTACTGCAGTTTGCACTACTCTTAGTATATGTGCCCCAATGTTACTAGGGAAATAACAGGAACGGATGTACAGTGAATTGTAAAAGTCTTCATACCCAATGACCTTTTCGTCACTAAATATTATAGTGTGCATTTGCAAATATTTTGAAATGAAAAAACCTATGACCTGCATTCTTTAGTTTTTTAGTCCCCTGTTCTATGATACTTCAAATAACATCCTCTCCTCATCATCCTCTCTCTATATAGGACAGCTATAGATGTACTGATCGGTTTATCATGTTTTATTCCATGCACTATGAACAGTAGTTTATGTATGCTGAACACCTTGAGTGATTTTCACTTGAGTCTATCTCCTGCAGCTCTGCTCCAGTTCATCAACAGTTCACATGCTGTTACCAATGCAACACCCCTGCCAATGCATAGGCAGGCTGGTAGTTGCGAATAACGCCCTCCTCAGGTCAGGAGCTGTTAGGGAAATTGATCACCTCTCTAGTAAGGTTCTGGAATCTGAGTATGATGTAATTGCAGCTGTAGATACTGCACGGAAAGGCAACAGGTAAATTGGTAATTATCCAATGATGTGGCTGTATTGTTAGCTGGAGAGTGATTGGAGAGGTGCTACCACCTGACCAGGGGAAGTATAAAAACCCCTGCTCAGTGAGAGCATAGGAACTGTCTTACCACATGGTCTTATCCCAAAGAGGCACATGTGCTAAGGGTCCGTTGAACGCATTTCCGTCGGTTTACCTGCTTATTTCTGATTTCTGCTGAATTGTCTCAGGTTTTTGGTGCACGCGAATGGATTGTGGTGCATCGGCGCCGGCTTTCATGTGACACAAGTCGGGGGGCGTGGCCATCAGACAACCCGACTAATTCGGACAAACCGCTAAATTTAAAATTCAAATTGTGTCGCGAGATCAGCACTTACATGCCCCGGGAAGAAGAAGGTGAACTCTGGCAGACCTCAGCGGGGAAGCGACACATACAGGAAATTGGACGCATGATCTTAGGGAATTGCGGCAGCTCCGAATCCTCGTCAGACATTCCAGATCGGGGATCATAATGGGATGGGTAAGTAAATGTACCCCCAACGCCTTCAGTGCTGCCACAGATACTAATCCCAGGAACTGAGTCAGGAGACTCTAGCCCAGAGCTGCAGCTTCCACAGCCTGCTACTGCATCTACTATCAGGCTGGTGCACCATTCCTGCAGACCCCTCTCCATGAGCACTCCAGTAATCCGAATTTGCTGTGTTATCGTTTGGCCGTTGCCTGCTGTCTGAAGTTCAATAAAGAACTGTGAGTTGATTTGCACAACGCTGCCTCCATCTAATCCCTGGATATGGCTGCTTACCGTAACGGGCTTCCCCACTACATCAGCCTCTCCCTCCTTATTTCTTGCACACACCACCTGGCTATTACAGGTAGCATTAATGCTCTAGGCTATTATAAGTAAGTAGCAGTAGTAATGCAAATTGGACCTGTGATGTTGACAGGTAGTGACACAATGAAATCACTGATATCTTCTCTGCCACTGTTCTGTTGCAGTGCTAGTGCACTGCTGCATGACATTATAGCGTGTGCTTGTCAACAAGCCAACCGAGCCCATACAACCACTTCATACCAAAAACTAATTTGGAGATGTTCTGACCCTGCTAGCTATAATATATGTATATTGCTGCTGTTTGTGTGCTTTAGAAGTGTAGGTCTTTGGCAATTGAATACTGATGCGCTCCAAGACACTAAACTCTTTCACGCCTTGTTATTCCACTTCTCTACAGTGCTCATTATCTAATTGATGTATTTTACTGCACAGATTCTATCATGTCCTCTAATGCAGTTAGAAAATAATAGGAGATAAGCAAATCTTACAAACATAATGTAGATCCTCGCCTATTTACAGAACACTAGCTCCATCTACAGTCACTGCTATGTCCCATCATCTTTACCATTTTAGTACACAAAAAATATTCACTCTTATTAGGTACTGTCTAACTTCAAGCCGTATTCTATAAAATAGTTAAAAAAGTGTTAATAGATTATTTTTATATAAAAACAAAATGTGAATAACTACCTGCTGTAACTGGACTTTACTTTCAAATCATCTTGAAAAATTCACCAGTGATTTGGATGTAGGTTGTTTCATCTCTTCAAGTAATCGCAGAGACTTGATGATGTTAAGATCAGGTTCTGTGGGGATTCTATCATCATTTCTAGTACATGTGGTCCCCTAACCCAACTTACAGACAACCTCTAGTTACAAGCGGCCCTCTGGATATTGGTAATTTACTTACTTTAGCCCTAAGCTACAATGAATAGCTGTAACACTTATCAAAGGCGTCTGTCACAGAGACCAAAAATATTCTGGCTGAGGGTTACAATTATAAGGTATGCATTTCCGACTTACATACAAATTCAAGTTAAGAACAAACCTACAGAACCTGTCCTGTCCGTAACCCAGGGACTGCCTGTACTCTTTATTCTCTTTTCAGATAGAGATAGTTCTTAGTGATTTCTGTTGTGTGTTTGAGGTTGTTGTCCTGCTACAGAATAAATTAATAACACTTCATTATGTGAAACAATTCTCACTTTCCAGAATAATTTGCAGTTACCAAAAATCTACTAACGGTACTAGGATTTGTGCATTAAAATTAATACATAATAGTGGTGCCGTACATGAAAGAAATTGACATTTATAAAACATAGACACAAGGGGGCATATTAATCATAAGCGTGCATATTTGCTGTGCCATCCCCCCTTCATGCCCCACTGGCGTGAAGGTGGCGGATTGGGGCAAATAATCGCAAGTGCTAGCAATAAACTGGCATGGCGCAGAGGTCCTGATAAATATAACCCAATGACTTACAATCTACAAGGTAAAGGGAATGCAGTGGCATTTGGTTTCAGGTTAAATTATGGAGGGCAGCTTTTTGTGTAATGAATTCCAAAAGACAAACTATCATGGAGAAAATGTTTAAATGTGAGCCTTGTTGTACACCAACAAAGTGACCATGAGATAAGAAGAAAACACTATGGGGCACATTTACTAAGGGCTTTGCGCCACACTGTTGTCAGACCATGCACGTTCTTCATGGCTAAAATTGCTTGCACACATATTTAAGAAGTGTTTGCGCTGCTATTGTGTTGCATACAACCCTTTTGTGGTGCAGCAGCGCTGGCTTCCATGCCACACAAATTAGGGAGCGGGCCATTGGACAGCCCAACTGATTTGGACCAAGCTCCGTATTTAATTTGCAAATTCTGTTGCACGGCTTATGTTAAAGGTGCACCACAAAACAGATGGTGAACTCTGTCAGACCTGAGCGGGGAAGCGACACATTTATGATTTCAGGCGCACAATCTTAGTGAAGACAATGCACTTTCAGTGAACTTTAGTGACTTTGTAAGTAAATTTGCGCTATTGAGCATAGGATACTGGTAACTTCTAGTTAGTCACAATTTAGAGCACCTTCATTATGCATGCTAAAAGTTTTTTATACTATGATGGTGTACAGAGATGTGTGAGGGGTCATTTTTTGCAAGATGAGCTGATGATTACATTGCTACCATTTTGAGTACTGTGCAAAATTTTTATTACTTTTTATGTGATGTAAAACGGTGTAAAAGTAGTATTTCGTCATTAGTCATTTGGATGCTATTTTCTGTTGTGGAGTTTACCCACATGAATAACAATTTTTATATTTTCATAGATTGGACACTCTGGGAAGCGGCAATACCTAACATGGTTGTGCTTTTCACTGTTTATTTAGTTTTATACCAGGGAAAGGGGGGTGATTTTTATGGGGGGTTTTTATATTTATTTTTTCTACTTATTTAGATGCTAGCACCGATCGCAGGTATTAACGCCGGCTGCAGAAAGTACCCTAGGGGTCTGTAAAATGTTTAATAAAAATTTTAAAAAGTTAAAAATTAGATTAAAAAAAACTAAAAATTCAAATCACCCCCTTTCCCTAGAAGTCATATAAATAAACAGTAAAAATCATAAACAGGTTAGGTATTGCCACGTCCCAAAATACCTGATTTATCAAAATATAATAATGGTTTTTCACAGTGTTTAACCCTGTAATGGAAAATAGCAACCAAAGTTGAAAATGGCACTTTTTGAAAAACATAAAAAAAATTCAATAAAAAGTGCTCAAAAGGTCGTACAGTCTGAAAATAAAAGCATTGAAAACGCCATGAAAAGTCACAAAAAATGACAACATCCACAGCTACGTACACCAAAGTAGCGGCAGAAGATGGCAAAATAATTTTTTTTCTTTTTGTACAGGAGGTTTTAAGTTTTGTAAATGTATGAAAACATTATAAAACCTATACACATATTTGCTATGCCTGTGATCGAACCTTCCCAAATAATAGTAGACATGTCATTTGGGGTGCACAATGAAAGCGGTAAAATCCAAGCCCACAAGAAAAAGTCACAAATTAGTTTTTTTTACCAAATTCACTGCATTTTAATTTTTTTTCCCCTATTCCCAGTACACAGCATGAAATATTAAATACCATCACTATGCAGTGCAATTTGTTACGCTAAAAACAAGCCCTCACACAGCTCTTTACATGGAAAAATAAAAAGTTATAGATTTTTGAAGGTGAAGAGTGAAAATGGAAAAGCAAAAATCAAAAAGTGCCTTGGTGTTAAAGGAAACCTACCATTTGATTTGATGCATTATGAAGCAAACATACCTTGAGAATGCTGTTGCTAGACGCATGCAGGATCATATCTTGGTTACTCCCTGTGCTGAGTGGATTTACTCAGCTGATAAAACAATTATAAAATTATGATAATGAAGCTGTCTCGCTTCTGTGGCTGGCTTAGCACTTCTCCTAGCACATTATTCACTGCTTGACTGGATGATGTAGTCCCTGGGTTGTGCCTGAAGGCAGAATAATCAATTGCTGCGCCATCCCCCAGCTGCTGTGTATGAGTGATCCAGCTCAGGTTGATTAGTCATGTCTTGACTAACCTCCATGTGTAATAGAAGCTCCTTGTGTAATGTGTTCATGTAGGCAGCCAGCCTCACCCAGCTCTCTTAAGGTCCATAATGTTTTAGTTGTTTTTCCAGCAAAAGCACTGAACTCAGGGATTAACCAAGATATGATCCTGCATCAGTGTAACTACAGCATTCTCAAGGTATGTTTGTTTCATAATCCATCAAATCAAATGGTAGGTTTCCTTTAAGGGGTTAATATGTTATAGGAGGAGAAGACTGAGCTGTAGTATAAAGATTTGAACAGTAATTTAAATGTGTTATGGGAGGAGATCAAGTGGTAGTGCATGGCCGCATCTGCAATGAGCTGAGGTGAGCATCTCGCCTCAGGAGGCAGATAGCAGAATCCTTTGAGGGTGGCGGATTACCAGAAGTACAGTCATGGCCAAAAGTTTTGAGAATGATACAAATCTTAATGTTTACAAATCCTATTGCATCAGGTTGTATGGCACTTTGCATATTCTCCAGAATGTTATAAAGAGTGAGCAGCTTAACAGCAATTAATTGCAAAGTCAATATTTGCCTGGAAAATGAACTTTTTCCCCCAAACAAATTTCAACTTCATTGCAGGCCTGCCTTAAAAGGAGCAGCTAACATCGTTTCAGTGATTGCTCCAGTAACACAGGTGTGGGTGTTGATGAGGACAGGGCTGGAGATCAATCTGTCATGATTAAGTAAGAATCACACCACTGGTCACTTTTAAAGTAGGCTGGTGCTTGGCATCATTGCTTCTCTTCTGTTAACCATGGTTATCTCTAAAGAAACACATGCAGTCATCATTGCCCTGCACAAAAGTGGCCTAACAGGGAAGAGTATGGCAGCTAGAAAGATTGCACCTCTGTCAACAATCTATCACATCTTCAAGGAGAGAGGTTCCATTGTTGCCAAAAAGCCTCCAGGGCACCCAAGAAGGACCAGCAAGCACCAGGACCGTCTCTTAAAAGTGTTACAGCTTTGGGATCGGGCTACCAGCAGTGCAGAGCTTGCTCAGGAATGGCAGCAGGCAGGTGTGAGTGCATCTGCACGCACTGTGAGGTGGAGACTCTTGGAGCAAAGCCTAGTGTCAAGGAGTGTAGCAAAGAAGCCACTTTTCTCCAGCAAAAAACATCAGGGACAGACTGATATTCTGCAAAAGGTACAGGGAGTGGACTTCTGAGGACTGGGGTAAAGTCATTTTCTCTGATGAATCCCCTTTCTGATTGTTTTGAACATCTGGAACACAGCTTGTTCGGAGAAGACAAGGTGAGTGATACCACCAGTCTTGTCTCATGCCAACTGTAAAGCATCCTGCAACCATTCATGTGTGGGGTTGCTTCTCAACCAATGGAATCGGCTGTCTCACAGCCTTGCCTAAAAACACATCCATGAATAAAGAATGGGACCAGAATGTCCTCCAAGAGCAACTTCTCCCAACTGTCCAAGAGCAGTTTGGTGATCAACAATGCCTTTTCCAGCATGATGGAGCACCTTGCCATAAAGCAAAGGTGATAACTAAATGGCTCAGGGAACAAAACATAGAAATTTTGGGTCCATGGCCTGGAAACTCCCATTGAGAACTTGTGGTCAATCATCAAGAGACGGGTGGACAAACAAAAACCAACAAATTGTGACAAAATGCAAGCATTGATTGTGCAAGAATGCACTGCTATCAGTCAGGATTTGGTCTAGAAGATGATTGAGAGCTTCCAGGGAGAATTGCAGAGGTCCTGAAGACGAAGGGTCAACACTGCAAATATTGACTTGCTGCAGTAACTCATTCTAACTGTCAATAAAAGCTTTTGTTACTCATAATATGATTGCACTTGTATGTCTGTATGTGATAAAAACATCTGACAAACACACATAAAACCAGAGGGAAACAGATCATGTGAAAATATAATATTTGTGTCATTCTCAAAACTTTTGGCCATGACTGTACAAACTTGCCAAACGCTGATTCTGGTTCTGTTCTATAAGTAAGACCCAACTGCATCTTCATGGGCTGTATTTGCAGTAGCCCAGTGCTAATAGGTGCTAGTAACAGGATTTACATCTCGTGACTTGATCAGGTGCTTTGCTGCCAGGTTCTGGTTCTCTTTTGCACCTGACTATCACTCTGATGTTTCCTGGTGTCATTCACATGGTTGCTTGTCCTCCATTTATCATCAGGTGGGTCCCTCATGGTTGATTGCCCGGGTCTGTAGTTGGTGGCAGCCATTTAGCACTTCCAAGCCAGGGAGCCATGGATTCTCTCATCACATAGCCTTGCAGTGGACCTGCCTGTGGGTCTTATGATCAGGCAGTGTACAGCATCGGGATGCCACCTGAGCAGCTCCACATAGGAGTGGGCCGGCATGCAGCAAGCCACCGACGCGGGTGGTCAGCAGGTAGCCACAGGATCAGTGAATTGTTAGCAGCAGATGGCTGGCCTCGGCCCACCAGGGCTGCAGCCTGCTGGCAGTGAACAGTGTGCTGCAGCTCAATTCTGCAGGAGCAACAAAGCCCACCAAGAGGAGCGTCCAATGCAGGAGTGTCCGTGCCTCCAGGTGTCAGAAGACTTCTTTCAAGGTGCCCCAGGTAGGGCCTTCTGATACTCACAGCTGTCTGAATCGGCAATCCTCCAGGTCCACTGGACTCTAGTTGTATGCTGGGTCCGGCGCCAAGGAATTGCCAGCAAAGTGCACCAAGAAAAAACACACATCCTGAACCAGATTAGTGGGGCATTAGTGAGGCTACACAAAGGCAGATTGCACCAGTTTTCATATATTTGGGCCATTGAGGTCCTTAATTTTCTTCCACCGAAACCTACCATTTCAGATCGTCGGTGTAAGCTGTAAACACCGAGCACCAGCTCAGGGTGAGCTGGTGCCGGTGCTTAGTTTAGTTAGTGTTATAAACTGCGGTATCGCGGTTTTAACACTTTTTAAACTTTCTAGCAGAAACTGCTTCGGCGCTGCGTGCGCACGATCGTGCGCGTGCCTACATAGGAACTGCCGCAGGCGTTGCACGCGCACGGTCGCGCGCAGCGCCGAAGCGGCTTCTGCTATAAAGTTTAAAAAGTGTTAAAACCGCGATACCCCGGTTTATAACACTAATGAAACTAAGCACCGGCACCAGCTCACCCTGAGCTGGTGCTCGGTGTTTACAGCTTACACCGACGATCTGAAATAGTAGGTTTCCTTTAATCTAGTTCCTCATACAGTTACTAGTACTGTTGTGTTGTTAGCCACAGAGAGTGAAGAAATTAAGTGATACCAGTTTGAGAATAACTGAGTATATTTGATGAATGAGAATAGGATTTTGTCTGATGAAGAGAACTAGTATTCTCAAAAGCTTGCCATCAAATATACTCAGTCAGCTTCACAAAGTTCTTCCTTTTCCCTTTGAGGTGATGAATTAAACTGCTCTTGGATGACCAGTAATCCCCTCTAGATGGTGCTATGGTACTATATTAAATGTTGTCTAAACTAAATCCTCTTTCCTCATTTCCATTGAAGAAATTACATCTGAACTATGAAAATGCAATTGTGTAGCTTGTATCAACAGCATCTGAAGTGTAAATTTACATTAGCTTTTCTTTATACATGGGTACATTCATAGTATAATACATATATATACCTTTTATAGCGCAAGCAGAACTATAAACTGTGCATAGTGATAATAGTAAATTATTTGTTTAAAAGCTATAACATTGCAGAAGTAATACTTTACTTTGAAATTGTAAGTACTGAGATAATTAATTATGATAAGAATAACTTTACTACTTTAATAAAGTTTTTGCCTTCTTCTGGATCAACGCAATATAATGTATAGGTTGGACTTGATGGACTGATGTCTTTTTCTAACCTCTTTTACAATGATACTCAGAATAAAAATAGAGTGGGTCCAAAGCACATGCAAGAATGGTCTTATCTGGACAGGCTTGTATTGTACAGTGCTGTTGTATGACCACTAGATGGCAGCATTCTACTTTATATTCAGTATTGCTGAATTAGTTGAGGGCAAGGGGGCTCTTTCCAAATACCACATGGAATTTACTGTTGAATAATTGCTACAGATTACATTATCTTTGTATTCAATTACATTGCATAGATATTGGGCAGAAATAGTTATGTGTTGATTAAAAAAACCTTCTGCTTTGTATTTGCAGCAGATAAATTCTATCTCTTCTGTAGAATCTGCAGCAGAGTCTGAATGAAAGTCTGTGGTCGATCCACATGTATTAAATGTAGATACTGTAAGGCCAAGCAAGTGTAGTAAGTGAAAAATTGATAGAAGGTCTCTGGGCAAGAGGTATAAAGATGAGTTGTAGGATGTGCACAATGGATCCTGAAGAACTTTGTATGTATGTGTGTGTATGTGTGTGTATGTGTGTGTGTGTGGGGGGGGGGGGGGATTTAACACAGGCTGGCATATGGAGCACCAGCCAATAATGTAAACCCACCCCTCCAGATGCGCCAAATATATCTAGATCTATATCTGCTGATATCTTGATATCTGCTGATTATCCAACAGCCAAAACACGACCAGGAAGTTCTACAACAGGTCCTGCCTGGCAAAGAATTGAGCTTTAACCTGCTAGTGCTCTAGTGCCTTCTTCAGGCCCCTCCCTGCCCACTTGGCGCAGAGGTGGTGTAAAATGAGAAATTGTGATGCATCAGGCATTGCAACTATATTAATGCTTGTACGCCTGAAAACTGCCATATATGCATTTATAAATCCTCCCATTGACTGTAATGGGGTCAATAAGGTATCAGTTATGAAGCCGCTTTTATATATAATCTCTTTGTGGCCCTGAAAAGGTTTTACTGTTGTATGATTTTTATAATACATTTATATAACCATGTAATATTTTTGTTACACAACATAACAATATTTTTCTGTAACTACCCAGTAAAACTGATAGCACAGGAGGTGTTGAAGATTGGAGTGGATTTGGAGTTTATTTTTTGGCTTAAAAAGGATTTTTTTTCCTGCACTTTTAGGTGGGTGCAATGGATTTGCACCTAAATTCGAAACCTTTTTAGAAGTCACATTTTATAAATCTGTCTACCATATCTGTATTCACATGTTGTCCAAAGTGAAAAGTAGAGTGGGTAGGTAAAAAAAAATGTTGGTACAGAAAAATGACATGATTGCAATGATACATCCCTGTGGATAAGATAACAATATTCCATAAGTCACTCAAAAAGGAAAAAAAAAAAAATAAGCCAAATGAGCTAAACTGGTAATGTCCCATGGTAATGGCTAGTTTTAGAGGGAGAAGACTGTCCTATGGTGACAGAAAGGAATGTAAAGAACATGCAAAGGCGGGTCAGAGGTTACACAATTGGGGTCTGTATAAACACATAAATCACTTGTTAAATCTGATAATTTGTGTGAGGGTTTGCTTTTTTTTTGTTGTGGCTGATGTTTAATAACATTTCGAAATGATATGGACTATGGCATTATGGGCTCACATACAGCTCCTAGCACCTTATACACAGTCATGATTGATATATGAATATACTGTAATTATTGTGTTGTAATTATTATTAGAATACCATAATTATTTGGGATGAAATCAATCTGTTTTCTTTAGGCCACATTTATCAAAACAAGTGCAGTCTGTACTATGTGCAGTCTGCACGCACGGTGTGCAGGTGCGCCAGATTCATCAATGCTGGCGCCCGGTCTTCATTAATCTGGCGCTCCAAGCACTGCTATGGAAGTGTGCACCATTTTTTTGGGTGCACTTTGCTCATAGTGCAGAATTGTGGCGCAATCTCCAATTAAGCACTAACACGCACCTTTAGGTGCATATTTTTTCTGTCTTGTTGGACACAGTGCAGCGGCGACTCAAAACTGGGGCAGACACTTTATAAATACATGTGCAAGCAGTTTGCATGTTTTCAGTAAAAAGTAAAGCAGAAAAATGGCACAAACACTTGAATCAATGTGGGCCATACATTTGATGATTTGATGCGTTATGAAGCAAACATACCATGAGAATGCTGTAGCTACTCTAATGCAGAATCGTATCTTGTTTAATCCCTGTGCTGAGTAGTTTTGCTGATAAAACAGATATCACATTATGATAATGAAGCTTTGTCACTTCTATGGCTGTTTCAGTGCTACTTCTCCTAGGAGGTGAGTTATTCTCTGCAGGAGAGGATGATGTAATCCCTGGGGAGTGCCTGAAGGCAAAATAATCAATTGCTGCACCATCCCCAAGCTGCTGTATATGAGTGATCCAGCTCAGGTTGATTAGTCATTTCTTGACTAACCTCCATGTGTAATAGATGCTCCGTGTGTAATGTGCTTATGTAGGCAGCCAGCCTCACCCAGCTCTCTCAAGGTCCTGAATGTTATAATTGCTTTCCAGCAAAACCCCTCAGCTCAGGGATTAACCAAAATAAGATCCTGCATCAGTGTAGCTACATCATTCTCAAGCTATGTTTGCTTCATAATGCATCAAATCAAATGGTAGGTTTCCTTTAAGCTGGATCTGGAGATATGAAAAGTGCCATGTAATCTTCAGTCAGGAGCTGAGCAGATAGTAAATATTGACCAGCAGATAGCATGTTATAGAGTAAGAGGAGCTTAGCAGAACAGAGAGCCCTATCTGCAAGTAGCATGTTATAGAGCAAGAAGAACTGAGCAGATTGACATTTAGATTTATGGGGTTAGATTTATTGGGGTTAATTTATCATTAGACCGGCTCCTTAGGACAGTTCTCTGTCTGTCTTTGGAGCTCCGCTGCAGTTAGAATTCATTAAAGTGGCTTTGGTCCTGGATAAATCTGTTGGTAGTGTCTTATGCTATGTGGGTTGTTTGAAACAGTCGCATGAAAGTCACAAAAAGATATCAAGTTTGAGAACATACTGACTTGACTGGTGACCCAAAACCTAAACAGAAAATCGCAATACATGAATACAGTCCTATTGTGAAAACTATGCAAATACTGAATTTGGTCTGTGCCAAAGTGACTTTGCACTGTCCTATGTTCATTTGGCTTTATGGAAAGCAGCAAAACAGCATTTGTACCGCAACTTCGCTAAAACAATGCCAAACATAGACAAAAAAAACTATGATAAATGACCCCCACTTTACCCATTCCAAGATTCAGTAAAGCCTCGTGTGCTCCTGTTAGTGACAGCCTTCCATGTGTCAGTAGGTATAGAGTGAAAACTTACCGTAATATGACTTTTATCAGTTCTTCCTGCTCTACAGGTTCTCTTTTTTTAAGCGAAGTATAGCCTATTTTAATGGCCACTAAACACAGTAGATAACAGTCAGTCATTGTTCTTCTGACAACTTTCTCATACACGCACAATCGATTTGGATAAGAGGTAAACGTGCAATTAATGTAGAGAGCCACTTACAGATTCTTCCCAGATTAAAAGTCTTAGAAGCGGGATTCTAATTTACGCCATTCTTTTTTCCTTCCATATCTGTTATCGGAGGAGAGTCATTACAGTCCACATACACATCAGATGGCCAATAAGAAAATGGAAGAAAACGCCAGCGCAGGCTCCTTGGTCTTTGTAAAATCAAATTTTCTTTATTCAGCAAACAGCATATACAGTATACAGTACAGGAACAGTGAAGTTTCTGTAAACAATTAAGGGTCCCTTTTCTTTAAATTGGTTGAGGTTTTTGGGGACAAATCCCACCAATTACACATTGATGGTCTACTTCAAGGATAACCCATCAGTGTTTTAAGTTGGCCATAAAAATTTGATGAGCATCAACTGCACCTATTAAAATCAGTAACTTTCCAATTCCCCCTCAAAGCAGCTAGATAAGTTGGTGTCTGAGGTTTCGGGTTCCAATCAAACCTTCCTGAAATATCAGATATCTGAAGCTTGTTGTCATGTACATTAGATTGTAACACTCAACATTTAATCAAGAAAGAATAATGTCTCCTTGGACTGTAAGCAATGGTGGGTCACCTACAAGAACAATTCTGCTGCGTCATTTGCTATCATCATTGAGCGCATGTAACGTGGATGATTTACTTCAAGATTAACTTGTTGACATGTAAAGCAGTTCATTATTGGGGTCAAAGTTATCGGAAGTGAGGTTATTCACATGGACTTTGATCTGGTCTTGAGATGTTGCTTATATGCAGTCACTAAACTACCAGGGGAAGACCATTATCCATGCAGATATCTTCAGTTCCGAGGGATGTGAAGGCGTGCTAACATGCTATAAGCTTAAGTGAAAACTGCCTGTAGATAAGGTATTTATGATAGTGAACTGGTCAACCCAAGTAATTATATGATATCCCTGGTATATATGTTATCTTTATAGCCTACATTGAACTGTAGATCTGGTTTGTGACATTTCAGTCATTCTATGTCATTTGCTGCTCTACAATATCCATAACTGTGGTCAAGTGCTGTAGATGTGCTCTCTATTTTAGGGGGGCATTGGTGGCCATAGCCACAAATTATTGCCTACCATATCATTTCATAGGTTATTATAAGCCTGCAATTTTATGGGAAAAAGTTTATACCTTTGTACCCATTGGAGTGTGCTTGAGTACAGAGTTGTCAGTATAGTTTATGTCCAAACTATACTGAAAATGTCCTATGAAGTTTCTTGCATAAGAACAAAAACAGACTTGCTGTATTCTCTATAGCAGGGTGTAACTAGGAGAGACAGGGTCCCATAGCAGACTTTTGAATGGGGCACCCTTTTCCCTTTACAAAAAAAATACATGTGTGTATACTTACACATGTGAGTAACAATCACAGACATTTATACACTCATATATGCACACATTTATAGGCAAACACATACAGCATACACACACATACAGCATAAAAATAAATACAGTATACACATCACGTATACATACATATAGCATATAAACACATACATACAGTACCATACAAACACACAGCAAATATACACATACGTACAACTCTATATACAGACAAACATATATATGCCAACTCCATATATAGACATACATATATATCCCAATACCACAGATGCCGGTGCCTTCTGATACTGTAGGCCTCATAGTGGCTGCTATGGTTGATACCCCTGCAGTTATGCCCTTCGCTCTATACAGTTCGGCTATGGTCTAATATACCTGAACAATGTAACCAAATGCAAACCCAAAGATAGCATTGTAAGGTTTGTTCCAATAATATTCCTGCATCCATGATACATTTAAGAGGTTGCATTAATATTCAGTTCCCTTGACATGGTAATGTAGTTTTTGAGCCACAGAGATATGCATATTCTTAGTTTTGGCAGATCACGATAAACTGCTTGCACATGTATTTGCGCCATTTTATTGTCGTGGCTGCACTGTTTCTGTCGCAACACAAAACTCTTTTCCAGTGCCTATTCTCACCAGGGACGTTTATGTTGTTTGTCCAACATAATTGTTGCACATGACCGTTAAACTGACTACACCAAAAAAAACCTGGTGCACTAAGTTTAAGCGTGATCAGTGCGTGCGGGGTGCGCCAGATTATGGAAGACCGTGCGCTGATCTTCAATAATCTGGCACACTCTGGACATTAGTGAGCCTCACTATTTAGTTTGCCTAACTATTGATAAATCTGGTCCATTGTCTCAATCAAAAAGTAGAAAGACCTTAAAATGGTTGAACTCAACTTTTCAGTTCTGTAACTATGGCATGATCATATCATATTTGTACTCAAAAGCACAAAATGGGGTGCAAATGTTTTCATGGAAGTTCAATATACTCTATTGATGTTGGTTATATAACATACTGGCATCTAATACATAGACCAGAAGGTCTGGACCAGGAAAATCAGACTATTAACAAAACAATAAAAAGCTGTTCAGACCATTATAGGGTGAAGCAAAAGTAAAGTGAGTGAGTAAAGTGAATAGGCACAGGTCAGGACATGTGGGAAAGTTTATATTAAGGCTCCGGATAAAAAGGAAGCACTGAAAGTAGCATCAAGGTGATGATACAGGGACATCCAGCCTTTCATTTGAATGTAAATGTATTTGGGGGGCAGGCAGTTATCTCTGACATCAGACAGGACCTTAGTAAACGGCCACTGCCAGCACCTGGTCACACCATTGTTAGTCATGCGTAGGAAGGAGACTCCAGGGCTTGCAGGGGTCATTTATAGATAGAGCATAGGAGTGAGGGAAGCAGGGGTCATTCTAGGAGTACTTCAGCTGATGATGACAATGCTAGGACTGGTCCAGCTATGAATATTACATGTGGCCATCATCCTGGGTGTAAAGACGTTAGCATGTATCCCCTTTCTGTAAGGTCAGCAAATACTATTAACAACCATACGGGACAAAATTATGGGGCCAGCCAACCATATTTCAATTATGTGGCATATCACCATGTGCCAACAATGGATAACCAAGCACAATCTTGTGGAGTTTGGGGGTCTCAATATGGATCACCTCGGGAAGACTGGAATAACTACTCTGCGTCACCATCCAACACCAGTACCATCCAGCCATCTGACCTTTCACCAAACCAATATCCATACAGTTCTCCTGGTTACAATTCTCCACATCCTTCCGGACTTGGGATTTTACATTCAGCAGAAGGAAATCATACAGTCACAATTTCTCCTGGCAGTCAAAGCCAAAATTCTTATGACTGGATGAGGAAAACAGTGCAATCCACATCTACAGGTAAGAAATAAAGCTGTACATAGTAACGAAAAAATGTCATTAATTTTGTATTTTTTTCCTGAACAAATATTATAAAACAATTACAAATTATGTTAAAATTGTTAAATTTTGCAACTAATTAAATAATACTTGAATAATAATGCAAAAGCACTTTTCAATATTAGGTAGTTTCAAACATAAAAGTTTTTGGAAAAACATCATTGCAGTTTTTGTTGTGCATTTACACCAAAACCCAAAGATGATCTAGCGTAAAGGAGAAGTATTAGTGCTTCCAGTCCTGCCTTTTTGTCATAAAACTGCAACAAAAACGTCAGCATTTGTAAAAAAAAATACTGTGTAATACACCTTGAATTCGTGAATCAACACAAAGATATTTTAGCTTTTAGGACTTGAAAAAATGTTATTTAGAATATTATGCAAAATCACAAAATTTCATGTCATCACTCATCAGGTAATAGCACTTGGTAATATAGGAGTTAATAGCTCTATAAATAACCCTTGGTAGCGGGTTACAGACATCACACAAGTAAATATTGTACAAAACCCATTAACAAGAGTCAGGAAAATGGTAGTAAATGCAGTGTTTATTGGCGTGGCGGACATAAAAAATCTATAAAAACTGTCAAACTCATATGTCTTAGTAACTACAGGCGGTCCCCTACTTAAGGACACCCGACTTACAGACAACCCATAGTTACAGACGGACCCCTCTGCCCACTGTGACCTCTGGTGAAGCTCTCTGGATGCTTTACTATAGTCCCAGACTGCAATGATCAGCTGTAAGATGTCTGTAATGAAGCTTTATTGATAATTCTTGGTCCAATTACACCAAAAATTTTGAAACTCCAATTGTCACTGGGGCAAAAGAAAAAAAATTGTCTAGAACTTCCATTATAAAATATACAGTTTCGACTTACATACAAATTCAACTTAAGAACAAACCTCCAGACCCTATCTTGTATGTAACCCGGGGACTGCCTGTACTTGCTATATTAGAGGGGCTTATTTACCACATGCATGTGATCACAAACGACAAGTATATGTATTAAAGACAATATAATCTTACTATAAGTAAAACTTCTATGGTACTAAGGTCTAATCCAAAAATTGTAGACATTATATGTTTTAATATGTGGATGAATAATCTTTAGTCAACATGATATCTGCACATACAAGGAGGTAGTAGACATACCAAAAAAAATGTAAATTACTGTAAATTGGAGACTGATCTCACCTAGATTGTAATATTCTATCTAAAATTGTCGGATATCAATATCCACCATTATCAAATATGTCAGGATGTAAGTTCGATTCCGTTTGCATAGTTTACATCCTTTGCAAAATTTGTGTAATATATGGATATGCTATGTACGCAAAGTTGTCTTTATTTGGGGAATTTTTCTTCCATCTGGTAAAATGTCTAAAACCAAATTGAGTTGATGACATTTGGTGAATAATCTGCAACAAATCCACCATATCCAATATAATTTATTAATCAAGTACTAGTAATTGATCGACTTATAGGTCTATTCACAACAGATGACATAACCAGGAGACCGGTCATGTCTCTGCATTCAGATAGAGTAGATTTTACTTGCTATGAAGGCAATGAATTATCATTACAATCATTCTTTATAATAGCTATAATTGCCCCGTGTAAATGGGATTTTAATGGGAACCCCTGCCCTCAGCACAAGGAGAAGATGAAGCATATAAGTTATGGCCTAACAACACGTGGTAAATCCAATGAAAATAAAATGTGCAAATTGCTGGTATCATATTCTAGATCCTAGGGGTATGACGATTCTGCATATGCCGGACCTTAGATCAGACAGAAAGGCTAGCTCTTCTTTTCATGCTAATTACAGGGTTTTGTAAGCTCATTGTGAGGTCTGTGGTTTTGTGGTCACATTGTCCATGGTTTAAGGACTATCTGTCATATTGAGGTAGTGAGGCTTTTTTACACTTCTTCCCCTTTTATCTTTGATATGCAATTTTGGCTTCCCATATCCCCCTTTCTCCTGAGGTTATACTGCCGGAAAGGGCGCTGATTTTCACAGCAAATAAAAGACACCACAGGCTTTTACTGCCCCTCGAAGACTTTTATGGCCGTAGATTACACCACAGTATTGATTGGCATATATATTTCTTTTTTATGTTCGATTCATTTATGAATACTTGTATTTATGTATTACTTGAATATTTGCCATTTCCTATTAGCTGAACTATTTTTGGAGGTTCTTAGTATGTTTTTAGCATCAGATGGTCCCTATAGATAAATACAGCTGGCAAAGCCATAAAGTTGGGGGTTGAGCATGGGAAGAACTGGAAATAAATGCATTAGCTCTACAATGGCTGCTACTATACAAAGACTGCAGCAAAAGTCAATTCTATTTGTGAATGATACAAAAGGGAATTTTTGGGAAGGTGCAATAAATAAACAGCGGGTAAATGGGCATTCTGTAAAAAGTGTATTCCCATGAAAGAAGCAATTAATTCAGAAAGGGACTAATTTCCCTCCAAATGCTAAAGCTGCGGAAAACCCAAAGTGATAACATGTATACAGACTTCATTTGGTAATCATTTTAATAGATGCTATTAGTTAAACTTATTATATTGACCTAATTGAAAAACAGTATTCTTAGGAGTTTATCTTTTGGCATTCAAATTTTTTGATGCCTTTACTTTGGATTGTCTTCTCTTAGGGTGCCTCTTATAGTTCAATGACAACTCCTCATTCAGATGAATTCTTGGCTCAGCTTAGTATGCATGTAATTTTAGTATTACTTTACACCTTGTCAGTGTATCATCTCCCAGGCTAATATAGTATCAAAATGATTCAATAATCCCTTCCCTTAGCTGAGAGACCCATCAATATAAAAGGTATACGGTATAAGTGTGAATCGGGGATTCACTAGGAATAGCTGAATGAGTGTGTATATGAAAGTATATAGAAAGATGAGTGCCACCACTCTGGTTTTCACCTGTCCACGTACGATTCTTGCATTGACATCACATTTGTCATGTGGCCTCAGTAGTCAGAATTCATACATGAGGACCGTGATAGGACTCATAAGTGAGTTATATTGTTTAATGTGATTGATGTAATGGATACCACCTCAGTGATAGTGGAATAAAAATAATAGTATATGAGAGTATATGTTTTATTTCAACCAGTTTATTAGTCTGGGCAAAATTTTGTTAAATCCTGAAAAAAAAACCCCTTTATTAAGAATGTGCTCCTGTTAAAAAGTATACATAATGATACAATTATACACTCTTATAACTGCATAAAATATGCAAAATACCGAAATATGAATCCAGATAGTTTTCTGTATATATATATATATATATATATATATATATATATATATATATTAGACAAAATTAGATAAGAGTTAAATATCGGTGCATGGATTTGGTTTAGAAAGTTCTGATTTGAGTAGTTCTTAGTCTATATGGATCTTCCGGTATGAGGAAAACATCTATGTTCAGTTTTTCTTCCCAAGTATAACTCTTACTGTACTTTCTCTAACATGAAAGGGAGTCTGACCACTAGCTTAAGGCTTTAGCTTGTCAGAAACGATAAGATCACCTTGTAGCTCTTTTGTCCGCTATCAGTTTAAAATTAGCACCTCAATAGCATTTAGAGAACCAATTTAGGGCATCTTTGTTCCTCTATATGATCCCAAGCTAACTTCAAAGAAAATTAGGAAGGATCAAAGGCAATAGCACACTTAGGTTGTGTTGTATTTGTTTGTTATCTTCACAGTTGTGTTTTGCTTTTGTTCCTTTGCTATTTTTCCCTTTAGTTGCTCACATCCTGTCTCAGTAATGTACAACTCACCTGGAGGCAAGTCCCATCCATGACTTCACCCTTCCTTATATATCAAAGTAGAGAGCAATGCAGCACGGCTCCATGAATATAGATCTATTCACTCCTGACTGCATCATGTTGAATATCTGGTTTTTCTACTTTTCATTCTTGAAATATTCTGCATACAGAGACATTCACAGGTTTTCTGGGAAATAATCTCTTATTTTCAAATTGATGATTATTATTAGAAAATTAATTGAGCATTTTATTACTTTGCGCAGGAAAGACAAGAACCAAGGAAAAGTATCGGGTTGTGTACACTGACCATCAGAGACTGGAGCTGGAGAAAGAGTTTCATTACAGTAGATACATCACAATCAGACGGAAAAGTGAATTGGCTGCTAGCCTGAGCCTTTCTGAGAGACAGGTAAATGCTCATGCACCCGATAAATTTAAAATATTTTAGGTTTCACTTCTTGCGTATACAATAATAAGTCTACTAGATGCATTAAAATGTCCATTGATTACAATGGACTTTTAATGGTTTTTGTCATTGTTGATTTGTACCACTTCTGTTAGGCTTCTGTTGTTATTGTTTTAGTGAAAACTCAAAAGTAAAAAAATGTGTAAAAAACTTATGAAGCAATATTGGACCCTTTCATTAAAAAAAAGACTACAGGGGGTTATACTAATTTCCAGGACAATAAATCGGATCTTATGAAAAATTCTGCAAAGGTTCCGTGAATCTCATGTCAGATTTTACAGCATTTAGTGACCCAGGCATCACCTGTCATGCACGTATCAGCATCAGCTACTATGACCCATTCATGCAGTGCCACCACTGGACAAACAAGTTGTTGGGTCCTCTTGAGTAAAAGTTTTATTTTTTGCATATTTAAGTTCATATTAACATTAAAATAAGTTTATTTTTAATGTTTTAGGCTGCAGTTAGCACTCTCCTTGGTGCAGTGCATGGATGGGAATTAAGCCTCATAAATTTGCTGCTGTGTGTCATTGGTGTGTGAAGTCTGATCACATGCCGGTGACAGGAACAAAAGCTTCCATGGAGACATGGAAACCAAGGCCGTGTACGTGATCTGAAAGAAATACATGGGGCAAGTGCTATCCATTTAAACAAGGGCTAGCATATGTCCCCAAGCTATGATCAAGTTCGTGAGGAGTTGCATTAAGAACATGGAGTTGCGTTGGCTTTCACCACTGGGGAAATATTGCATAAAGTATAGCTCAGATTTACACTAAATCCAAAATAACACATATTTGACTTTCCAGTGTACTGTACACATTTCTTAAAATATTGCTCCTTCTCACTCCAGCTCACAAATTGTAATCCCAAATTGATCAAGGCTAGCATACGAAATGCTAGTCCTCATAATTTCCCCATAGTTTTACCAATAAATATTAGTGCATATTATTATACATAGTAGTTGTTTTTCTTATAAATTTTATATTTTGGAACATTTAGTGCTAAACTAAACCTCATTTTTTTTGTGTATTACAGATAAAAATCTGGTTTCAGAACCGCAGGGCCAAGGAGAGAAAACTCTACAAAAAGAAGATGAATCAGTGTGATGGAACAGGCTCTTTACAAAGCGATTCCAGTTCAGCCAGCCCTAACCCACTTTGTGACTCTCTGCCACACACAGAAATGCCAAGCTCTTTGTACCAACCACCACAACTTGCACATAACTTGAACAATGGCCTACAGCCTAATGGCATCATTCAACAAGTCATTGTGTAATTGGGATGCACCTACAAGGTCTCTTACAGCCGTTCTAAGATTAATAGACATTAGTGGATCCATTGACTGTTGTCCTCGTGTATCATGGAAGCTGCTTACTATTTTTACTTATTGACTTTGATGAAATAGCTATAGCACCAGCCCAAAAAACTCTTAACATGGAAGTAGAGAATTGCAATAATAAACAATATATCCCATTTTCTACCCCACATCACCATAATGACTTCAATGACTTGGAACTGGTTCATAAATGGGCAGTCATTGAAAAGGACATAACAAAGAAACATAGATTGATACAAACAATGACTGCTTCACTTGTAAACATCCTACACTGGATATTTTAACTGTGCTTCAATTGTGGACTATGGACATTATAAAAAGTTTAGACTATATACATCAAATCTCACAATACAAACTTTAACTATGAAAATATCAAACCTCCACAGGCCTAGATGATTCTATATATGTTCTTCCAGGTGGCCCGGAATGGAGTACTTTTCACATGTACAGTACAAACAGTAGTTGCTTTTGTTTCCCTAAACTGTTACTTTCATGAAATATTCATAATTATTAAAGTTGTGTTTCATGTGTCAGCTTGTAAATTAGCATTTATGGAGGGGAACCTTGAAAATCAATACAACCCCATGAGACACACTAAAAAGTCTTACATGCTGCCTAATGATAAATCCCAACCTCATATGAGCGCTGTGCACATTTGTGTGATATTTGTTGGTAGTTGTAAAAATTAGATGTGTGGACCAACCAGTCAAAGAAACAACTAAAACCTTAGTATTACCAATAGCAATCAATAATAAGCTGATTGTACATGGTGGTAAAGTGCTGCAATATAGGGATTGGTAGAGGTTGGATAAACCAGCGGTCCTTAGAGCATTAAAGTAATCGTCTGAATACTTGTTTCCCTGAACACTAAAGTGTAGTAATATTTACCTACTGCATTTCTCATACCCTGCGCTTGCTGCACATACAGCAGATTTTTGCAGCAGATCTTATGTGGCAGTGCACAGTTGGACAGTCATACAACTTTTAGGCTACCTGCACACTGCCTTATGCTCACATGGCCGTAGCCCGGACCCCTCTCCTCTCCATAGCAATGTATGGTATGGTAAAGAGCAACATGTGTGTGGTCACCAGACGGCCACCGAGCACCATAGCTGTCACAACAGCTGTCTGAAAGGGGCCTTAATGTAGAAAACATGAACACGATAGGATTTTAAATGTTTTTTTTTCCTAAAGGGAATAAAATATTCTAGATCATATGATATAGATACATAGCATCAATAATAAATTGGGGAGAGTAGGACACCTGGCACACACCCCTGTGACACATGGGTGGGGAGCACGGTACAACAGCGTTATACATTAGCCTTTGTGCCTGCTATTGCAGACTTGAATCCCATTTAATGGTAATACAGAAAATCTATGCAATAAATGAATGTGATGCCACAGGTGACTGGTCTAAAGAAAAATGAAGCAGCACAAGCATCACAACCCCTTAGACAACACTCAATCTGTTCTATATTTCCAAATGTTGGAGAAAAGAAGAATTATGCGGTTTATCATGTTCAAAGGAAAGAAATAAGTGGCTTTTTTATTCTCCCTCATTTAATAAAAATGTGCCCTCGGCCAATTGTATAGATATACGTAGGATTAGGAAACTGCTAAAATACATTTCGCCCCTGATTGCTACAACCTAGCATGTTATCGTGCACATCCGATTAATGTGTAACTATATTAATGGCAACACCCAAAGTAATAGAAGTGAGTCCTTGCAGGTGTGCACATGGACAGGGATCTGCATTGTGGCATACAAATAATAACTTTTTCTCACAAGACAGAACTGCCTCCTACAACTTACACATATTCTGGGAAATTTATTAAGACTGGCGTTTTCGCTGTGTTCATAGGGAGTCTTCAGTACCAGTATTCGTCTGGCCTGGGGGTCTCCTGTATTTTAAGCCAGCAATTTGGTCTCCAGTACTACCATGATTTGCTCTTGGGTCTTCACTATTATTGTCTGCTCTGAATGCAGTATTTGGTTTCTGGGGTGGTATTTATTTCTGTACTGTGGCAATAATTTCTGGGGTGGTATTTATTGCTGTACTGTGGCAATTATAATTTCTGGGGTGGTATTTATTGCTGTACTGTGGCAATTATAATTTCTGGGGTGGTATTTTGTACTGTATCAGGAATAGAACACACATTTAAAGGAAATGTCAAAACTCTGACTCCATAGCACTGACAAAAACACATTTACTTACCCGTCCGGAGGAGTTCACATAAAGTGCATTGTCTGACGATTCACTAAGATCGTGCGCCCGACATCCTGCATGTGTCGCTTCCCCGCTCAAGTCCAACGAAGTTCACCTTTTTCTTCCTGGTGCATGTAAGTGCTTGATCTTATGACACAATTTGAAAGTTAAATCCTGCACTCAGTCCGAATCAGTCGGATCCGAGGCACCCCCCCCCCCCCGATTTCTGTCGCATGAAAGAAAGCACAGCTGCACCAAAATGCGATGGCATGCGACACAATCCAGGTTAAATACCTGTCAGAGCCGTGCAAAACCCGAAAATGTTGGAAAATCCGCTGAAAGTGTGGCGCGGACCCTTAATAAATAAGCCCCAATGTTTGTGACTTGAGTGACTTTGAGACTTGAGTCTATGAGTGATCGGTCAAGAATGGATCTAACTAGGACATGCTCTACTTTTAAATGGAACAGAGGCACAGTATGTTAAATTAATGAAAGTGTGCATTTATCTGTTAAAAAGTAAGCGCCCAGGGCCGTAATACGGGAAAGTATAGGACATTTCCAATATTTAGGATCAATATATCGGTGAGATAATGGGGCACATTCACTTACCTGTCCGACGAAAGTCACATAAAGTGCATTCTCTTACGATCGCGTGCGCCACAATCCCAGCACAGACACCTGTTAAACCTGTCAAAGCCGTGCATATCCCAAAAACGGTGCAAAGTCTGACAAAAGTGCGACCCTCAGTAAATAAGCCCCAATGTGTGCTCACTGCACTGTGATCGGGCGCCATAGGGGGGTTTCTATAGGGACCAATATCCGACTGCAAACTGTGTGGCCGGATATCAGTCCCCCACAATTTTGTGTGCATGGGGTCTTAGAAAGAGATTACCATTTAAAATATATGAACGACTGTTTTGATTGTTATAATTACATAAAGGTGCAGTCATCTTTCATGAGGATGTGAATGATTTCTTCACAGTAGTCATTGATCACATTCTGACATAAAGAGGCCAATTATTCATGTTATGAGGACGGTAAAGGTCTCTTGTAAAGGAAACTCCAACTTTCCATAGGTCAGAAACGTACAGTAATAATTACTGTTGCCACCTGACAGGTGACAGTTTTATGGTCATTACTGTCTATGGTCCTGGCAGGTGGAAATTGCTCATTTAATACACTGTTACTTTTCATAGAAATAAATATATATTCACTGTATTATTACCCAAGGATAGTAAATACAGAGCAATTTTTCATTTTCTGATGCTATTCAGGTCACATCTTAAAGGGAACCTATAACCACCTTTTCTGCTGTTTGTCACACTCACTACAACAATTTTTAAATATTTTTTGCGCTTTAGCCTGTTTAGACTCACATTTGACTCGCAGGGCGTGATGGTATCAGGGACAGTATTGCCATAGACTGCCCTGGACACATGTTCACACTTTATTTTTAGTGTTTTTTTCATAGTCTGTTTTCTATGTAATTTAAATAAAGGTATTTTGTTACATACTCCCTAAGTGTTTATTGCAATGCCAATACACTCTCCTCTTTCTTCTATGGTCATATATACAATATTTTGATGTGTGGTAGTGGTTTACTGTTGTTGGATTTTCCTCTCTGGCAGTAATTCTCTTGATCTGTATTCTTAATGTGCAGAGTGTTGTCGGAGAAGGTTTATATCCTCTGCCTACTTGCTGCGCATGTCAGGTCCAGCAGAGCAGTGTGCAGGCGATAGAACTGAGCCGGCAATCAAGACCTAGTTCTTGGGATGTGATTGGACCAAGCCCTACCCCGGGCATTCCAAGTGTCGTGTGTGACCGCAACTGAGCCCATGATTCACAGCTAGATGCCCATGGCGTGCCAGCACAAAGTTGATCTATATTAGCCATAAAGCTGCTTACGGCTACAGAATAGGTGCTAAAATCTGATGAGCACCCTCAAAATGCCAGGGCAATTAAAAGGTTAACAAAGCATGATTTCTTCTGTACCTAGTATGTGGACTCTGAACAAGTCCGAAGGTTAGAAAGAAAGAAGACTACGAATATGATTTATGACTCCTCAGATCCACTTTATGATTGTTAGTGGGAAAAACGTATTATATTAACCTTGAAGTACAGAGAGTAAACAATCTGAGAGATGTCAAGGAATGGTGGAGTGTTACATTTTGACACAAGTTCCCTACAGGGATAGTACCCTGCTAATCTATCCAATTAATGCAAATAGGTTTCCTCAGCTTCAAATATGGAATTAGTTAACCTGCACACGTTGACAATGGATTTGTGGTTCATTTTTTACTTTGTCATCAGTGTGTAATCAGTTTCTTAGCCGTAAGTCCAAAAAAGGTCCCTGTGACATCCGTATATGATCTGTTTTAGTGGATATCCAACATGACTCACACGCATTTTTATCATATGCAGTGCTATGGGAAGCCCTGAGCCGCTAACACAGCAGGAATCGTACATGCTCTAAATCTATGACAGCATCCTCACAGATCCATCAAAACATGTACTTGAATTTTCAGATCAATTGAAACTGTGCCATCATTAAAAAATGTGGATAGCATACAGACAAAGACAGTGTTCCTTGGTAATATCTACTTGTGTCTAAATGTTTTGCAGACCACTGATGCCTGGCAATTGACCAGTAAAAAATGCATTGCACTTGCATGTGTCTCAGAGTGCAATGCCTTTTTGATGCATCTCAATATACTTGTATGGGGCGCTATTCAAATGTGTGATTTGCAAAAGTAGAGCATGTACTTGAAAAAAAGTCTGACATAACCCATTGAACAGTGTGCAATACAGTGTGCAATGCAGAACACGGCATGAAAACGCTAGTGTGAAAGGGGCCTTTAAAATTTAAACTTCTACAACTTGCTGCATGGCTAAATACTGATTGTATACTATTTCAGTATCCATTTCAGTTTCATATGTTTTCTGCCATTAAAATGTCTCACAATTGTCCTCAGATTTGTGACAAATTTGAAACTTTTATTTGGAGTGAGCCAACCAATTTTTCCATCTGCTTCTCATAGCCTATTTTGTCCACATTCGTGTGCAGGAAGACTTATCATGTGAATTCAGATGTTAAAAAATGTTTATTTTCAAAAAGCTGAAAATTTAGGCATTACTTACTTGCAAAATATGTGGTGCTCATTCTAAAATGCATCTCTTTTAGTGAAAACGCATGTGTTTTGGTCAAACCTGTCCAGTTAGATTTTTGCTGTGTTTAAAAATGCAGCAAAATCCCATTTTTATTTTTCTGGTCTTTATAAGACCATATGCTGCATATTTGCTGAGGATCTGTTACAATGTGCCAGTGGCTCATCGTAATACATTATGCTTAAAATCCCCATATACTGCCATACTGTAGGATTGCAATATAAGGTAGGATCAATCAGACAACATATGGTTAAAGTACCCTAGGGGGTCTGAAAAATAGTAAAACAAAATTTAAAAAAAAAACTAAAAAAATTAAAAAACACATATTAAAAGCGTATTAAAACACAATAAAGCCTATATAGATTTAGTATCTATAAAGTAAAAATGTCATTTGTAGCCATAAAAGCTCTTTTTATAAAATAATATATCTTTTTTTTTCAATTTTTTTTTTTATTGAATGGTACAAGTTAAACAAGTTTGCTTACATGACAGCATAACAGACTCCATTTTTACAAATATTAAGCTTATTATAACAAAGTAAGTAATAGCAAAATTACCTACATGCTTGGAGAGGCAAATTATTTTGGTCTCATGGTTTTTGCATGCTGCGAATCTATTTTACCAGGCTATTACCGAGGAGCAGGTGTTTTTGGAAGGGAAAGGTTTGGGAGAATGACATGAGCTAGGATGAATCGGATGAGGGGGCAGTTTTTATTTAGATCTCTGGCCAGCTGGATGCCACTGAATATGCCCACTAATTTTTAGTTTATTGTACGAGAAAGGTTGTATGGTAGTGATAAAGATTGGGGGCTCCCATTCCTCTTAGTGTTTTGTGTGATTCTGTTTTTTTATTTCCCCATCTGAATTAGTTGGAGATTGTTTATCAAAAACTTAGGAATTGGAACTGTGATGGTTCTAAGGAAGTATAGTGTTTTGGGCAGTATCATCATTTTATAGATGATTATTTTTCCCATCCATGATAATAGGAGATGACTCAAGTTATCTACACTCACCGGCCACTTTATTAGGTACACCATGCTAGTAACGGGTTGGACCCCCTTTTGCCTTCAGAACTGCCTCAATTCTTCGTGGCATAGATTCAACAAGGTGCTGGAAGCATTCCTCAGAGATTTTGGTCCATATTGACATGATGGCATCACACAGTTGCCGCAGATTTGTCGGCTGCACATCCACGATGCGAATCTCCCGTTCCACCACATCCCAAAGATGCTCTATTGGATTGAGATCTGGTGACTGTGGAGGCCATTTGAGTACAGTGAACATTTTTCCAATCTTCTACTGTCCAATTTCGATGAGCTTGTGCAAATTGTAGCCTCAGTTTCCTGTTCTTCGCTGAAAGGAGTGGCACCCGGTGTGGTCTTCTGCTGCTGTAGCCCATCTGCCTCAAAGTTCGACGTACTGTGCGTTCAGAGATGCTCTTCTGCCTACCTTGGTTGTAACGGTTGGCGGTTTGAGTCACTGTTGCCTTTCTATCAGCACAAACCAGTCTGACCATTCTCCTCTGACCTCTGGCATCAACAAGGCATTTCCGCCCACAGAACTGCCGCTCACTGGATTTTTTTTCTTTTTCGGACCATTCTCTGTAAACCCTAGATATGGCTGTGCCTGAAAATCCCAGTAGATCAGCAGTTTCTGAAATACTCAGACCAGCCCTTCTGGCACCAACAACCATGCCACGTTCAAAGGCACTCAAATCACCTTTCTTCCCCATACTGATACTCGGTTTGAACTGCAGGAGATTGTCTTGACCATGTCTACATGCCTAAATGCACTGAGTTGCCGCCATGTGATTGGCTGATTAGAAATTAAGTGTTAACGAGCAGTTGGACAGGTGTACCTAATAAAGTGGCCGGTGAGTGTAGTTCTGCCTGTAATGATGATGCTAATGCTGCTAGGTTAATTTCTGCCATTTTACTTAAGGGGTTGGAAAGCTTAATACCTAGGTAGGTAAATTATCCCTTTCCCCATTTGAATGGGAATTCAGTGCTTTTTTGTTGTAGGAGTGTTGGAAAGATATTATATCCGAGGATAAGGGACTTTCTAGTATTGATCTAGTAGTAAGAGACCCTGCTGACATCCTCATAATACCCCTGAGTGAACGTAATGGATTGGATATTGTTAGAATCATGTCATCCGCAGAAAGAGCTAGTTTGTGTTGGCGAAGGCCAGCTGAGATTCCAGAGTTGAGTGGGGTAGTCCTTATTAATTCTGCTAGAGTAGTGGTGGCGAACCTATGGCACGGGTGCCAGAGGCGGCACTCCAAGCTCTTTCTGTGGGCACCCGGGCCATCGCCCCAGCTCACCAGACAGGACTCAAAGAATTTTCCTGCAGTTCCAAGCAACTTTAAAGATGCAGCTTTCAGTGATATTTTAAAGTGCTACTTGGGACTGTAGGAAGAGGGAGAATGTGTAGACAGGGCCGGATTATCTTTGGAGAACCTCCTGCTGGATTCTCTGTGTACAGAGGGACACTGGAAAGAAGCTGTAATTATGCAAATTTTCCCTCCTTCTTTCTACTGTGTTGGTGTCCTCAGGAGGCCAGTACGATTGAACGTTGTTGAAGAACAGGGAGCAATAAATTACTGCATAAATTTTTTCGCAAACAACACTTAATTTATGCAAACCAAGTTCTGGCGATAAATGAGGGTTTGGGGTTGCAGTTTGGGCACTCGGTCACTAAAAGGTTCACCCTCACTGTGCTAGAGGTTCCATTAATGGGAAATGGGGGCACCCCTGAGAGGTACCATTTGTTATGTTAAAGACATCAGAGATGGTGCCATTACTTAGCACTGAGGCGAAGGGAAGTCAATAAAATGCTTTAAAGTCTTAAAGGCAAAACTCCAGTTGATTCTGTTGAATGCCTTCTCCACATCTAGGGTGAGAAGCAGAGAAGGCATCTGACTCCATCATGGCTATAAGGCTGACCATTAAGAGTTCCGTCTGGGGCTTGTCTGCCCTTTGTGAACCACACTCCTTATGGACCAACATGAACAAGACATCGAGCAATCTTAGGACCAGTAATTTGGCATATATCTTTATGTCACAATATAGCAGAAATTTGCTTGGGAAGTAGGGGTTTGCCTGGCTTGGGAATCACAACTATTGTTGCCTGAAGCATTTCTGGTGGGAGAGATCCTGTGAGTTGTCTATCATGTTCTTCCATAAGCAATGTATGTAAGGTGTGCCTTAATAAAAAGAAGAATTTCTCATGTAGGGAAGAAGTTGGGGAATTCTGTGAAAGGCGTTCAGTTGTGGCATCAGTTGAAAGAATGTTGTTGGGAGTGTACAGGTTCATTTTGCTATTTACAGATTAGAATAATGTATCTTCCTTTAGGGTCTGGATGGACCTCTATTTCCTTGAAAGAGAGAGTATCCTTAATGGCTATACAGACTCCGGCATGTTTTTTATGGTGGAAAAAATGTGACAAAATTTCCTGTGAGTAAAAGATGGCTACTTATTTAGCATAAAGTGTGTCTATTGTAGACATAGAACATCTGAATGAGATCTCAGAGCTTCTCTTAAATGGGGAGTTAAGACCCTTAGTGTTGAGAGAAAACATTTCTCAGCATTTTGACAAACTTTTAGTTATGTTATTCCCTTGGTGAGGAGGAGGGTTAAAGTGTGCAACCTATAGGGGGTGCTGTGGTGTACCTGTTATCTGTTGAGTGCAGGTCTGAATGAGAGTATGGGGTAGATAATGAAGACTGCAGTTAAGTGTGCAGTGAATACAACAAAAAAGATCAACAAATGGTTTTAACCAACAAGTTAACAAATAGTGCAAGGTGCCTTAAATATCTAAAAGATAGGATAAACCTGTCAGTGTGCTATGGGGGGGCATAAACTCTCCTGAGGAAGACTCTTTGGCCTCCTACATGAGTTATACCTCAATCATCTGGCTGTCAGTCCTGTTCCTGTATGAGGGTGATTTTAGAGGAAGAAGGGTGTAGATTGGGATGTTCTGGATTCCGAGGGTCTTAGCTATCTATGTTGATCCCGTCTTCTGAGGTGAGGGTCTTTCCATCCTTGTGGATTAGGAGTTTGGTGTGGAATCCCCATCTATATGCAATTGTGGAATTTCTCAGTAGATGTCTTTTCTGGGCCTAAGAGTAGCTTTAGACAGGTCTGCATATATTTATGTTTTTTATGGTAGGTTCTTCTTCTTGGAGCTGTATACTTCAGAGTGTCTTTTATATGAAAGAAACGTATTCTAGAAATGGTTTCTCTGGGGACATCATCAGGCAGAAATTTAGGTCTAGGGAGCCTGTGAGCTCTGTCTATTATAATTTCCAAGTCTGGAGCATCCACACGGCTCTCCTTCACTTCCTATGTAGCCGTGTGCACGGTCGCGCGCATGGTGCACCGAGCGCGTACCTCCCTTCGCCGAAGCAGCTTCGGCCATAAAGTTTAAAAAGTGTTTTAAACCGCAATACTGCGGTTTAAAACAGTAACAAAACTAAGCTCCGGCACCAGCTCACCCTGAGCTGGTGCTCGGTAGTTCCCCCTTATACCTGCCACTTCAAGTGGTAGGTTTCCTTTAAACTTAAATCTTTAACTTTAAACAATTAAATCATGTGACCTGGTCAGCTCCCCCATTTTGTTTTCTAGCCGACCCACTCTGTCTCCCAGTTCTTCCACATTATTACCCAGTTTCTGGGCTATATGTGTATTAGGTCTATGTGCAGTGATCCTCTCAAAGCCACCATCATTTCTTTAAGGAAAACCTCTGAGGCCTGCTTGGCGGATGGTATTGCAGATATTGGGGCTCATTTACTAAGGGTCCGTGGACCGCACTATAGTCGGAATATCCGACGATTTCCGATGTGCGCTGCATTTAGAAGGACTTTTTGTCGACGTGCTCGGATTTTGACGCTTCGGTGCCAGCTTTCAGACGACACAAATACATGCAGTATATCAGGCGCACAATCTTAGTGAATCGCGGCAGCTCCGAATCCTCGGGGGAAAACGCACCTCAGGGATCGCGACGGGACGGGTAAGTAAATGTGCCCCATTGTGTCCTCTGAGAGCAGAAGTGAGGGCAGCTCTGCTACAGTTACTAGAGTGTAGGACAGACGGGGTCTCTGCTTTGCTGGACTAGCAGAGGGAGAGGCTAGGAAGAGTAATGAATCACACATTACTGGAGCCATATTGGAACCTATGTGCATAAAAGAATTTGCAGAGGCACCTTCACCTCCTGCCAACAGTGCCTGTGTATAGGATCTGGGAGGCATCGGTAGGCATGGTGGTAGATGGGGATGAAACCCCTAGGTGCTGCTTTAGGAGGCCTTGAGACTGAGATTAAGTGATACATGCATCCGTTTTACCAATTATCTTAATTAAAACTGGTCAAAAATGAATGCGTTTTTTAACGCATGCATTTTTGGACGGACTGCTTAAAAGCAGACCAACAATGGGTTCAAAATGCCATGTGTGGCATCACCCTTAGGCCGGCGGCACACGTGGCGTTTTGAACCCATTTTTGGGCCGTTTATAAGCAGTTCATTAAAAAATGCATCCGTTAACAAAGGCATCTGTTTTTGACCGATTTTACCAATTACCTTAATTGGTCAAAAACGGACACAATTTGACCATTCTAAATTTCACCTCCATTTTGATTTCATTACTATGAAGATCTCAAGGGGTTAACAATCTTCCTATAGTTTGAGGGTTGCAGATTTGAAAATGGGTTGATACATAGGGGGTTTTTGATGCTAAATATGTAAAATTTCATTCAAAACGGGATTTATCCCCAAAATAGTCAATTCTGAAAATACGGAAAATCGATGTTCGATTTGTAAGCCGCGCGACATCAAAATAAATTATCCAGACATTTCAAAAATTATGAAAATGTAAAGTAGACATATGGAAATGTTATTCAGCAACTTATTTAGGAGGTAAATCTATCTGCCTGAATACGCAATGATTTTTTTCTTTTTTTTTGTGCATATATACGCAAAACTTATCAGCCAAAATTTACCATGAAGTACAACATGTGAGGAAAAAACAATCTCAGAATCACATTGATAAGTAACCGTGCCGAGGACCACCCCCTGTGCGCTAGTGTCGCGTTATGAATGGACGCATAGCTGTACGTGTGACAGCGGCCCTAGAAATGAAGATAAACAGGTTCAAAGCAGCCACACGCATGGTAAACATTCAAAAGCGCAAGCATTTTAAAATGGACGCATGCGTTTAAAACGGTCCAAGAACACAACATGTGGCAGCACCCTCAGGCCGGTTTCCCAAATGCCGTTTTCGTCACATTTTTAAACGCATCCAAAATGCAAGTGGGAGGCGGGTTTGCCTGAAAGGCATGCATTTCATTGCAAACGCATATGCGTTTTGGCCAAACCCCTTCCCACTTACCTTTTCGATGCGTTTAAAGACACGACGAACAGGCACAAGGGAAACTGGCGCCTTAACATGTGGCGTTTCTGGTGCATTTTTAAACGCAGACAAAGCGGTGCGTGTGGTACCGCTTTGTGGGTCAAAAACGGATGCGTTTTCCAAAAATGCGTTTTGTAAACGGAAATGTTGAGGCCGCGGTCACACGTACTGCTAGACGTCCGTTCATAATGTGACGCTAGCGCACATGGGGAGGTCCTCGGCCCGAACACACATGCGTTTCCAGACGGACGCCTAGCAGTACGTGTGACCGCGGCCTAACAGTGATGTAATTAGGCAAATCACCTCTTCTCAGCTGTTGTATATGCGTTTCAAACACAATGAAAACGCAGGTCATAACGCAACGTGTGAACGCGCCCTTGTGCCTTTTTAAAGGGTGCAGAAGACAATTGCTTTCATCTGATTAGGATTATAAAACACATTTGCTGTGTCAAAAATGTGTTTGTTTTCAATGCGTCAAAAACGCAACGCATCATCATGTACATTAAATGAATGCAGCTATGGTATTTGTAAAAATGCAGTGATCTTGTTTTCCCTGCTGTTTGTACGTGTAATCACAGATGTTTCAAAACCCAGACCACAAAACCCAGACCCAAAAAATGCAAGGGAGAAAACGCAAAGTTAAGACACTTTATCCAAAAACCCATATAAAAAGCCAGTAGACAAAACTGATGCATTGTACAAGGATGCAAAAATGCAATGAAAAAAACTGCTCCAAAAACGCCACGTGTCTCCAGCCTGAGGGCGCACTGTTAACATTTCCGTTTACAAAACGCATTGTAAACGCGATGTTAACAACACGTTAACGCAACATGTGAATGCGTCGTCTGCGCCGTTTTTGATTCATTCCACTGGCTTCAGCCTTGATTACATGCTAAGATTACATTGCGTTTTAGCAGATGCAGTGGAAACACAACGTAACCTTAAAATGTAATCAAGGCTGAAGCCAGTGGAATGCGTCAAAAACACAACGTGCAACGCAACGTGTGAATGCGCCCTAAGGCTGGCACGTGGCGTCTTAAACCCATTTTGGGCCGTTTTTAAGTAGTCCATTAAAAACCGCATGAATTGAAAAACGCATCCATTTTTGACAGGTTTTACCAATTATGTTAATTAAAATTGGTCAAAAACGGATGCGCTTTTTAACGGACTGCTTAAAAACGGACCAAAAACGAGTTCAAAATGCCACGTGTGCCGCCAGCCCAAGATGTGAATCAAAAACGCAATGGAAAAAGCAAACTGAGTGCCATGTGTGTTACTGTCCTTAAGTCCAGTCAAAATATTAACTTATTGTATGCCAAAATGAAATCTCTCTGCAAAGTGCATTTGCACCAAAACCACTTGCAGTTTGTAGGACATTTACATATGCATTTGCTCAGAATCAACAGCAGTTATTGTGAGGCAGCTTAATGCTTCACCTATTGCTTCTGCCCTGCCATAAATGAAATTGCTTCTTGGGTGGGGACTTCAGGAGGGACAGCTGGGAGTAGGAAGCTCCAGAACCTACAGCAAGGTAGAGTTGGTTGCATGCTTCTTTATTCATTGCAATGCTAATGGAATTTCAAAGGAGCTAGCTGCAACCTCTACATCAGAAGGAACAACTTGGAGCTTGGATCTTTACCACAAGTAAGTCACAGATATTTGCAAAAGCAGCAGGAAAAAATAAGCAAAGGAACGAAAAAAAATTCAGCAATTTTGGAATAATCATGTCCTAAGGCTTTAACTGGAAAGCATAGTAAATATGTATGTCCGTTACTTCGTGGACCAAGAGAACAACATGTATCCTGATTGTAAAAAGTACTCAAATGGAACTTTACCAGTGCAGAACTTTCCTGTAAGTCCTCACTACTCGAATTATATGGGGTATCATAATATGCACAGCATGGACAATCATGGACATCCATCCACCTTGTGGGAAAACAATTATGGAATGGCAGTAGAAGAATACAATTACTATGGCCCCGGAATCTCTGGAACAAGTTCCCCAGTAATATCTGGACTGTCTCATGAACAAACTACTTATGACTCTCATGACGTGCACCATTCGGGTTCTGAGGAAGTGCCTCTTAATATGGTGAATATTCAGCAATCATCCGGTAACCAAAGACACCAGCCATATGACTGGACAAAGAAAGCAATACCCACTAGTCCTACAGGTAAGTTCTGCTTACGTGTGATTTTACAATGGTATAGAATATAGCAGTTCAAATCAGGAAAGAAAAAACACAATTTTGGTCATGCAAACTTTATATACCAAGGTACCAATAAATATGCCACAGTACAGAGCATAAGGTATAAAAGTACTTCCCTATGTACATTTTTTTTTAATCTGTACAAAGCCATAGCTTCAATGGAAAAAAAACTGACAAAAATATTTTAAAATCAGTATCAAAGGTAACTTGAAGGCAACTAAACAGTGTGGTTTTTAGAAACCCATCCAAAGGTCTTAAATGTGCAGAGATCTATCCTATACTACAGGCAATTTTGAATAAATTTTCCCTTTTTTTAGTATAATCTAGGGTGGCCTGTTGCATAGTGAACGGTTTCTGCTTATTTTTGCCGGGTTCTGCTGTGCACAACATTGTTGGGTGTATTGACACTCGGTAGATTTGTTGCTGATATTTCAGTGACTATGCCATTAATTCCAATGGTAAGTCCAGTTTCCGATCCATGGAACACATTTTCTCTTGCTGCTTTAATGTGACTATGCTCTCGCTGTGTAAACCCCATCCTAAAGTAGTTTTTCACAGTGTTTAGTAAGATGTGATTTTTTTTTTAACAAAAAAAGTTTTTACACACATTGGTGGGAACACAATTAACATAAGCACTAAATTCCTGGCTCCTAGCTGGACATGTCTCTACCCCCTGGGTTGTGACACCAGTAAGTGCTAGAAAATGGCAGCGATGGGAGAAGGATTTTGATTGTCTTGGTTCTATACTTGGGGCCACACTGCAGTAACTTTCTCTGTCTCATAGAAGTGAATGGTTATTTTATTACCCTTTATTCATGTTCTTGAAACAAATCCACAACACAAAAAAAAAATAAATACCCCAAAAAATAAGCGTCTTCATTCCTTTTGTGCATTCTGCATGAATGTCATGGATTGGCTTAGAATACATTAGATATACATAATGTCCCTAATCCTCATGTGGATCTGCCAGCACTACCATTGCACATGGTTTATACTACAGATCTTGTAAATTTGCCACATTCTGTTGCCTAAGTGACAACTGAGGTGATAGGTACAAATTCAAAGACTGTCCACTAGGTGTCCTCTAAGCTATAAATGCACAAAGGAAAGCACCACCAGTGAAATTACCCAGCTTCTAAATCTATCTGAATATTCACTTCACACACTTTTTGTGAAAAGCCAACCAATTGGAAACATTGAAATCTAAACTGCTCCACCATTGAAGTGTTGTCAGATCCTATTGAACTCCTGGATGCAGACATACAAGTGCTATATATATCATATAAATATTTTTTTTTGCACTGGTTGAGTACTCTTGATATTGGGAGATTTATTGATCAATTGTTCAGCAGCGGAGTTAATGTTACATCAGTTCCACTTTAAGATCATACACGGCAACCCCCTCTGTCAAAAAATTGTTCCCAGTATGGCAGATTTAGAATAACTAGGGCTATGCAATGAAACTGGTCAAGCAGGCTACGATAATGCAGGGCCCAATATAAATAAGCTAGAAGAGAATTCCAGTTTATAACGATATCAATACAAACCTTCTTTTTTTTTTTTTTTTTTTTTTTCCCCAGACCATTTAGATTATCATGAAACTGAACATGCATAACATGACAATGTATAACTCCACATAGCGGGAGGTTATGATAGGTGATATTATGTGTATAAACAATACCATGAATAAAGTAACTATATTTTTATTGAAGTGCAACAGAAGGAAATCCCTTCTCCTCTTACATCATTATTATTTATTTTATTTTTTTTTTTACTCAAGTTTATTAAAACGGTTGTCACTTGCTCCAACAATTTACTGCTCATATATATTAACTCATATATGAGGTCCACACATTGTATGAGCGGTGGCACGGCACCACTTGTTTTACCAAATCCGTAACACTCATTCAATAACTTTAAATAGCTGTAAAACATGCAGTGAGAGCAATTGCATGACAATGCAACTGATCTCCGCACACAGAGCCCTGCAAGCAACATTTCCACATCATGTACTTGCTAGAACGTCCAGCCCGACCCTTAGAAACTGCAACTGAACCGGCATCAGGCCGGACATTCCAGCAAGCTCACAATGCGACTTGATGAATAAGGAATTGCCTTATCTGGGATTGTTTAATATAAAATTGTAGATGACCATGAAAAAAACTTATGTAGCAAATGGACACTATTAAATTACATGACATGAATATTGTGGAGGGGATGTGGCCCTCTATTCTTGTGATCATTAAGGGCCCAAGTGTCAGACACGTATCTGGTTTTCCTTAACGTCATATAAATTACTTTCCAAATCATTCCAAAGTACATTTACTTCACCTTCTTTTCTATACTTCACAGCAAAGACCAGGACAAAAGAAAAGTACAGAGTGGTGTACACTGATCATCAGAGACTGCAGCTTGAGAAGGAATTTCTCTCCAATAGATACATCACTATTCGAAGGAAATCTGAAATTGCATTGAATCTGGGCCTATCTGACCGTCAGGTAAGCTACCCCTTATTAGTCTGGCTTTTGGTGATGACTGTTTCAGGGCATGTTGCATTTTGTAATATGGCACCCATAAACTATAATGTATATATTTATACATTAATATGAAATCCATACAATCATATGAAAGTAATTTTGGTCTGAGAAACTAGCTGTGTGCAGTTATGGGATTTACCGGACCTAAATTGAATGATTCTGCAAGAAGCAATTTTATTGGACCAAAACTAACTTGTGGAACATGTGCTTGAGTATCAAATTGTAAATATGGTTTTACAGATTTTCATGTTTAATTCACTGCAGGTAAAAATCTGGTTCCAGAACCGACGAGCAAAGGAAAGAAAGCTTATCAAGAAAATAGGCCATCTAGATGGCAATATGTGCTCTGTACAGCGTGACACTGGATCCATCAGTCCAGCAGACATGACTACTGTGCTATATCCCCAGTCACAGACAATGGGTGGACTACAATCCATAAACAACATGACGCAAGTTGCAGCATCGCCATGAACAATTACTTAATGCACATTATTTTGGATGTGAGTCGGCCTAAAATAAGCCAAGCACCATACCAAAGAACACTGACTAAAACTGCCAATATACAGGTGCTGGACTACAGGACTTCCAATGGACTCAAAGAATGAAATGACTCCACTGCGCTCATATTATTTCTTGTCTGATCAACAGGATGACTTCTCAAGTGCAGAGAAAAACTATTTTTCATTAAAAAACCACCTATGTTGAGCAGGCACAAGCAATGATGTACTTGTATCTGCCCAGGACAGCAGAGAATGAATGATGCATTGTATTTGTAGTGTTTTATTTTTCTTAATCAACTTTTTAACATATTTCTGAACATTTTTTTTTTCTAGGACCCATGTTTACAAGTAAAAATCCTGAAAATTTGCACTACACATAAATACAAGCAGGGTAGCCATGACAGAGAATTTATTATAGACGAAGATGCCTCATATTTCCCTTATGGAGATCATCTACTTCTGATTTTGTCTAAAAACCTAGTTCTGATGTAAGAAGCATCATTTGTCACAATTAAAGAACAGCAAATTTCTTTTTATATATGAATATTTATTTATTTTCTATACATAAAATTCTATTCAAATAGTTATGCCTAAGCAGGTGAATTTAAGGACCAACTGACTACAAGGAGTCCATTACAGGTTCTTACTAGCAGTGGTTTTGGTGTCTGTATGGGCACAGGTAACAAGCCTGAGTACTACAAGGTAATAAGAGCTTGTTGCTGGTGGACAGTGCAGCCAAGCCCATTGGGGAACATTTACTATGCTGTTTGCTCCTGTTTTTTGGCATAGGCTGCCACTTTCTTTTCTGGTGTGCCTCCTTGCAACCTTTTTTATCATGTGCTCTCACCACAAATTTCCTTTTTTTCCAACGTTCAAGACTTTTAATGAATTACGTGCACCCAAATTGAGAGTTTTTGGGGTTTTTTTTTTCTCCCCCACACTTTTCCTGCACTTCTAGTTTATGGAGACCTTTGTTTTCTGCCACAATTTGCGTGGCTCACTCAGACCCACAAAAGCAAGTCCATCAGGTTCTACAACGCCTTCACGAAAGTAATATCAGTCAATGCAGACACTTTCTGCCCTGCGCCAAATTATTAAGCCCCTGCAACACAATCTAAAATCACATTTTCAAAAACCTGCATGATTTGTGCGCTAAAATACAGACCGTATTACACAAATAATAAATGGCCCCCATATTGTTCAAATGATTGACACACTGGGGCAGATTTATCAAACTGTAATTTGTGTGTAAACATTTTGCCCCTCAGGGTTTTGGGTAGTTTTTAGACCCTTTTCCAATGAGAAAGACAAAAGTGGTATGACCTGGGAATAGGTGTTGTGACTTCAAAAGAAAAAGTCTGTGCACAAAAAAAAATATACAACATTTTGGAGCAGGTTCCTGGTGTAAACTATACCAACTAATACATGATGAGAAGTACTAAACAGTCTTCACATACACCAAATTTCTCATTGAGCATCAGGCCCTGTGATAAATGTCATGCGTTATACGACTATCTGCTAAACTGTCTTCTATCCTCTGTAAGCCAGAGGATATATTATCAGAAGGGTGAAGCTACAGAAAGTAGGGGTACAATCAATGGATGCTAAAATGAAGGGTCTAGGAAGTACCATATTTTTCAAACTATAAGGCGCACTCAAAAACCTTTGATTTTCTCAGAAATCAAAGGTGCGCCAGTGCGCCTTATATATGAACCGTACTTACAGACAACAGCTGCCTTGAACTGTGCACAGGTCTGCCACCTGCTGTTCATTCACCCTTATACTCTGGTGCGCCTTATATATGAACCTAGACGTTTTAGCAGCCATTTATTGATGGTACGCCTTAAATATGAACCTTGACGTTTTAGCAGGCATGTATTGATGGTGCGCCTTATACTCTGGTGCGTCTTATAGTCCTTACAGAGACTTTGCCAATTAAGGCTGCCTTGCAGGAATGTGGAGACTTAGACATTGCTCCACTAGGGGATTCTGGGAAATATGCAAAAAAGCCTTAACCGCAAGTACCATGTGTGTGAGAGTGTTGCAAGAAGGAGGTCCGTTATATATAAATGGGCCACTTTAGTTGGTATTACAATGTGGGAAAAATCTATTTGATACTCTGCCAAAAAGCAAGTTTACTTACAATGCGGTAGATAAACTTCAAGTACGAGAGACAAAATCTAAAAAAAAAAAAAAAAATTTAATTAGAATTTTATTAGATGAAATAAGTATTTGATCACTTACCAACGGCAAGTCTTCTTTAACCCCTTATGGAGAGGGATCGAAGCCTCTCCATAGCTATTAAAGGGGTTATCTGAGTGTTAAAATATACTGAGGGCCGGGCTGGGGTGGGCTAGTTAAACATAATAAACATGTACTTACCTCGTCCGGTGCTGCCAATGTCCCACGCCGCGGTCAGTCTCTTCTGTGCGCTGGTTTGTATATAGTGGCGCATAGGGAGCTTCCGGCCGGCCGTAAGCTCCCATCTGACACTATATACCAGCGCTTACAACGCTGAGAGATAGGGACGGATGGGAGGAGCTGGCCACATCGCGGACCTGAAGCTCCCTGTGCGCGGCTTCTGTGCCCCTGTAAACAAAGAGGGGCATGATCAGATGGACCGCGGTGCGTGAAATTGGGGGTGCCGGAGGAGGTAAGTACATGTTTATTTTGTTTAACTAGCCCTCCCCTGCCCGGCCCTCAGTAATTTTTAACAGCCGGATAACCCATTTAAGTCTTTGCTGCATATTGCAGCAAAGACTTGCGGCCGTTATTCATGGCTTCAAAAAGATAACAGCAAATGGGCATGACGTCATCGGGAAACGGCTATCGGTCGCATGACAGCCTCGGGTCTTCATTCAATTCGCACATTGTAATGAATGAGGAGGAAAATCCCCATATACTGCCAAACTGTAGTATATATAGTGTAAATAAGAATAAACAGTAAAAATCACAAACACATCAGGTATTGCCGCGTCCGAAAATGCACGATCTATCAAAATATAAAAAGCGTTTTTCACTGCATTTAACTCTGTTACAGAAAATAGCGCCCATAGTTGCCATTTTGAAAAATATAAAAAATTCTATAAAAAGTGATGAAAAGTTTGTACAATTCTGGTAGCATTGTAAATGTTGTCAAAATTTGCACAAAATGATACCACCCACACTTCTGTATAACGAAGCATGACAAAATTATTACTGCCAGAAATGGCAATTTTTTTTTTTTCGTACAGGAGGTTTTAATTTTCGTAAATGTATGAAAACATTATAAAACCTATACAAATGTGGTACCGCCGTGATCGCACCGACCCAAAGAATAAAGTAGACATGTCATTTGGGGCGCGCAGTGAAAGCTGTAAAAACCAAGCCCACAAGAAATGGCGCAAATGTGTTTTTTCATCATTTTCACTGCATTTAGAATTTTTCTCCCGCTTCCCAGTACACGGCATGGAATATTTCATACCATCACTACGAAGTGCAATTTGTTACGCAGAAAATAAGACATCACATAGCTCGGTACATGGAAAAATAAAAAAGTTAAATATTTTTGAAGGTGGGGAGTGAAAAATAAAAACGCAAAAATGAAAAAGACCCTGGTCCTTAAGGGGTTAATTTTGGAGGGTTCTAAAGCTTATTCATAAGATTTTATTAACTATTTAACTTTTTTTTCCCCCGCTCACCGTAACGTAAAAATATATTTTTTTCTTACCTTTGCTCAATTTTACTGAGCAAAACCAATATTGGGGGAAATCACATTTTTTTTTACTATCAACAACTTTTAAGGGCCATAACTTCTGTATTTTTCTGTTGTCAGATCTGGTTGAGGGCTTATTCTTTGCGAAAAGAGTTGTTCTTTTCAGTCATATCATATTAGGGAATGTAACTTTTTTTGATCACTTTTTAGATACGGTAATTTTTTTCGTGATTTTTTTTTTACGTCGTTCAGCGAGGTGGTTAAATATTGAGTTAGATTTATTGTACAGATTAATACGGACGCGGTGATAGCATATGTTCTTTTTTTGTGTTTTATATACTTTATTTGCATTTTATGTGTAACTGGGGAGATTATGGGACTTTTATTTTATTTAATCATATTATAAAATGACTTAATCTTTTTTTTTTTTTTTTTTTACATTTTCTACTTCTTGGTTTGAACAAGCGTTCATCTGATCGCTTGTTCAAGCCTTTACACTGCAATACACTTGTATTGCCGTGTACAGTGTAAGTAACTGAGCATGCTGAGCAGGAGGCGGAACCCGGCGGGGACAGAAGCCGACGGCCTCGGGGCACTCGCCGGACCCGGGGCTGTGGCAGGAGGGATCGGATCCCCCAGAAAACACACAAGGGGGGGGAGATGGGGGTTTGTGTTCCGAGCCACAGTGGGGACACTGGACGCCGCAGTCATGCTTGACCGATCCCGGGTGTTAGTGCTGGGTCTGGGCTGTGATATCACAGCCCGACACCGGCACCAGCTAAACCTGATGTCCCGAAATCTTCTTCTGATGTGCCGCCTTAGGGTGAAGACACACATGGCGTTTATTTTAAAACGCATGCGTTTTTGTCCATTTTTCATTGCGCAATTTCGGAAAACCGGACAAAAACGCATGCGTTTTCAAAAAACGCATACGTTTTTAAAAAACGCATGCGTTTTTTTTAACGCATGCGTTTTTAACGATCTGAAAACGCACTTAGTAAAAACGGCCCAAAAACGCCATGTGTGTCTTCACCCTTAGAAAGGCGTTGCGTCAGAAGAAGTACCCTTAATGACCGCTGTAAAAAGCCGATAGGGCGCTCATTAAGGGGTTAAATACCATCACTATGAAGTGAAATGTGTTATGCAGAAAACAAGCAGTCATACAGCTCTCTACATGGAAAAATAAATAAGTTATAGATTTTTGAAGGTGGGGAGTGGGGCATGTTGCAGTTAAAACCGCATCGCAATCAGCGTTGAGGTGGATTTAGGCGCAGTTTTGTCAATTTAACAGTTGAAACACATGAACTGAATGGGTGAATGACATTTGTAGGGGGCGGGTTTCCCCTTCAACATCAAATTCACCCGTTCAGTTCATGTCTTTCAGCTGTTTAATTGACAAAACTGCACCTAAAACCACCTCAAAGCTGATTGCGATGCAGTTTTAGGCTGCGGTCACACGTTGCAGTTAAAACTGCATCACAATCAGCTTTGAGGTGGTTTTAGGTGCAGTTTTGTCAATTCCACAGGTGAAAACTGCAACGTGTGACTGCACCCACAACTGCAAACCGTGACCTCACCCTCAGGGCGCGTTCACACGTTGCGTTTTGACCTGCGTTTTCATTGCGTTTGAAACGCATATACAACAGCTGAGGAGAGGTGATTTGCCTAATTTCATCACTGTTAACGCATGCGCATGCGTTAACAAAACGCATCGTAAACGTGATGTTAACGCATATGTTAACAAAGTGGTAACATATGCGTTCATGTGTTAACAAAGTGTTAACATATACGTTTTGTTAACGCATGCGTTAACATTGCATTTACAAACGTAAACGGTAATGTAATTAGGCAAATTACCTCACATCAGCTGTTGTATATGCGTTCCAAACGCAATGAAAACGCAACCAAAACGCAACGTGTGAACGTGCCCTCAGGCCTTGTACATCAAAAAACTGCAATCCACCAGGTATTGCTATTATTATCACCTTTACGCCGGGTCCACGCCAAGGCGGAATGAAGAGGGCGTGGCCGGTGGTAATGTTTCTGGCACAAGCGCTCCTGTGTACTCACTACAGCCAGTGACTGTTCATCCTGAATGGTCACTAGTTAATAGAGCAAAGCCTGCCATTAAACACCAGCCAGCCCGGCAGTGCCAGAGGGGGGACCTCCACAAGCGCTGACATATAAGATCTAAATTTTGCTTACCTGAAAATTTCTTTTCCTCGAAGTCCTACAGGCAGCACTGATGGGTAAGAGTCTGGAGTCCTAATTATGACAGAAGAACACAATAACAATGTTAATTAACAATAAATCAATTCCGACTGCCCTATAAGTATCCTAGGAGTCAAGGAAGAGGCGTGTTTTATGCAGCAAAAAAATTATTTTATTGGGAGGGAATATAATAGTGCTGCCTTTGGACTTCGAGGAAAAGAAATATTCAGGTAAGCAAAATTTAGATCTTCCTCTCGTCCTACAGGCAGCACTGATGGGATTTAGGTAGCAAATCAAAGGGGGGGACAAATTTTCGAAGGCACTGTAGATAGCACCGATACGCCAAAGGCTGAGCCAGCTGAGGAGACGTCCAGCCTGTAATGTTTAGCAAAAGTATTAGAAGAAGTCCAAGAAGCTGCTTGACAGATCTGATCTATAGAGAGCATTGCATACTCTGCCCAGGAAGTAGCAGTAGATCTTGTAGAATGAGCCCTAATCTGTAAAGGTGAAGGTTGTCCCAAGGCTCTGTAAGCCATAGAAATACTCTGCTTTATCCATCGAGAGAGAGGCTGCAGAGGCCTTCATCCCTTTTCTTGGACCTTGAAATTGGAGAAACAGAGATTCAGATTTTCTAAAAGATTTTGTTTTCTCTAGATAAGTCAAGACGGATCTTCTAACATCCAGAAGATGCAAAACATGCTGATGACCATTAGCAGGAGTTGGACACAAAGCTGGAAGATAATATTCCTGATTTAAATTAGAAACTGAGGCCACTTTAGGAAGAAACGATGGAACGGTTCTTAGTATGATGCAGTCTGATCTTATCCGTAAGTATGGCTCTTTGCAGGATAAGGCTTGCAGCTCTGAAATTCTTCTAGCAGTGGATATGGCAACTAAAAAGAAGGACTTCCACGATAAACATTTGAGAGAAGCTTCCTGTATAGGCTCAAAGGGAGGTTCTGTGAGATGATGTAGGACCAAGGCAAGATCCCACTGTGGACATGGTGGGACATGGACTAATAGGAGGTTTGATGTTCCTTAAAGCCTTGAAGAATCTCCGTACTAAATGATTAGATGAGAATCTATTGTTATTTAAAGCATTGATTGCAGCAAACTGAAGCTTCAAGGTAGCAGGTTTTAAACCTTTATCAAGGCCATCCTGTAGAAAAGTAAGAATATCTGAGACTGAAGGTTCAGATACAGAATTATCTGAACACCAGGATGTGAAGACTTTCCAAACTCTACCATAGGACTTAATGGTCGCTGGTCTTCTAGCTGACAACAATGTCTTTATAACTCTGGATGAAAGACCTAGACCTGTTAGGGTCTTCTTCTCAATCTCCAGGCCGTAAGCTGTAGCTTCTGTGGTGATGGATGGAAAAACCCCATCTGTTCCAAGAGATGTGGAACTGCAGGAAGTTTCCAATATTCGCCCTTGGACAACCTCATTACAAGAGGAAACCATACTCTGCGTGGCCAAAATGGTAGGATCAGAATTGCATTCGGTTTCTCTTCTTTGATTTTGTAAAGTATCCTCTGAATGAGCGGTATCGGAGGAAATATGTAAATGAACAGGTTGGTCCAGGGAAGAGACAGGGCATCCACTGCATAGGGTTGGTCTGACCTGTAAAGAGAGCAAAACATTGGCAACTTCGAGTTCTGTTTGGTCGCCATCATGTCTATTTGTGGACAACCGAACCGACTGACAATCTGTTGGAAGATAACACTGTTCAGGGACCATTCCCCTGGTCTTAGTTGAGAGCGGCTTAAAATGTCTGCCCGAGTGTTCAGAGACCCACGAATGTGGACTGCTGACAGACTCTGTAGGTTTTCCTCGGCCCAGGAGATAATCTTTTGACACAGTTTGATGAGGGGTGTGCTCCTGGTACCCCCTTGCTTGTTTATGTAATAAACACATGACAGATTGTCGGTCTGTACCTTCACATGCTGTTTTTTCAGCTGGGTCTGAAAGAATTTCAGGGCTAAATAAATGGCTTTCAATTCTCTTTGATTTGAGGACAGAGTTCTGTCTGTGTAATTCCATTTGTCCTGAACCCAGAGATTGCCGAGGTGGGCCCCCCAACCTGAGGATGAGGCATCGGTTGTCAGGATCTGGGGTTGAACAAAACGTAAAGATCTGCCGGACGCCAAATTCTTCCTCAACCACCAACCGAGGCTGACTCTGGTCTGAGGAGTTAGTACAATCGGTTTGTCGAATCCTGCTGGAGATTTGTTCCAAACAGCCAGAATGTTGAGTTGTAGCTGTCTGAAATGTGCCTTTGCCCAAGGAACTGCTTCTATTATTGAAGTCATCAGACCCAGGACCCTCATGGCTGTTCTGACCGTTGTGCATCTTGTCTTGATAAGGTAGTGCACGAACTGCTTGATTTTCAAGATTCTCTCCTGAGGAAGATGAATAGTCATATTGCATGAGTCGAGAATAAACCCCAGGAACTGAATTCTGGTTGTTGGAATAAGAAGGGATTTTTCCCAATTGATTAGGAAACCCAGTTGTTGTAGAAGATCGATTGTCATCTGAAGATGAAGTTTCAAGAGAGATTGATTCTCTGCTATGATCAGCCAGTCGTCCAAATAGGGCACTATCTGTATCCCCCGAAGTCTCAGTGCAGCCGCCAGAACTTTGGTGGTCTTGGTGAAGACGCGAGGGGCTGATGTAATGCCGAATGGCAGACAGGTGAACTGGTAGTGAAGAGTTCTTGAATTGGTAACAATTGCTATTCTCAGATATTTTCTGTGACCTCTCCTGATGGGAATGTGGAGATAGGCATCGGCCAGGTCTATTTTGGCCATGTAGTTGCTTTGCTGTAGAATGGCGGTGGCTGATTTTATGGAGTCCATCTTGAATGCAATTTTGGTCAAGAATCTGTTTAGATAGCGGAGGTCTATAATTAATCTCCACCTGCTGTTTGGCTTTGGTACAGCAAATATGGCGGAGTACACTCCTTTTCCTCTTTCTGACAAAGGGACTTCTTCTAGAACTCTTTTTGGGATAAATTCGTGCAACAAGGGAAGGATCTGAGATTTCTCGATTTTTGTACTCAAAAATCTTTCTGCCGGAATCATGTCGAATTCCAAAGCGTATCCGTTTTTTACTGTGGACAGTACCCAAGCATCGGATGTGATGTCTGTCCATAAGTGAGCGAAGTCTGCCACCCTTGCACCTACTGGAGACAGACCTGGCATGGCGTCAGAAGTCAGGCTTCTCGTTTTTTTTACTGTGGAAGACAGTTCTGTCTTTAGACTTCTGAACTCCTCTACGTCGGTTACGAAATGCACGAAAAGGTCTTTCCGGTTTTGCTTTTCTAGGTGGAAAGCTCGGTTTTTTGGAGGTACTGGCTACTTGTGGAAAAGAGTTCCCCTTATCTTCACTAAGATTCTTCAACACCTCCTTCAGGTCTTTCCCAAACAAGGAAGATGGGTGAAAGGGAAGTGAACAGAAGTGATGTTTGGAGGCTACATCCCCTGTCCAGGGCTTTATCCACAGGGCACGACGTGCAGAGTTAGCCGTTAGCATGTTCTTAGATGCAAGTTTTAAAGAGTCAAGAGAAAAATCACACAGAAAATCACCTGCAAGTTTAACAGAAGACAAATTCTCATAAATTTCTTCTCTAGGGACTCCATCCAAAATGTCCCGACCAATCTGGCTTAGCCATAATCTTAAGGCTCGTGCAACAGGCACAGTAGCAAGAGATGCCTTAGCCATGGCTGCTGAGAGCTGATAGCTTCTGCGGAGCATAGCATCAGCTTTCCTGTCAAGAGGGTCTTTAAGTAAAGAAGATTCATCTGCAGGAAAAATAGATTTTTTAGATAGTTTAGCCACTGGGATATCAATCTTGGGAGGCAATTCCCATTCTTCAGATTCTTTAGGGTCGATTTTGTATACTGCTCGAAAACGAGACCCCAAATCAAATCTTTTTTCAGGCTTAGACCAACCCTGTTCAAAGAGGACTTTAAGATCAGGATGACTAGGCAATACTTTGGCTTTTTTTCTGGGAAAATAAAAAAGTGCATCTTGGTTAACAGAGTCATTATGACTCTCATCTGTCTCCATTACACTTTTAACCGCCTTGATCAATTTAGAGGTTTTATCTTTGTGAAACAGAAAAAAAATCCTCAGATACATCTGGCCCAGAACCTTCCGATTCAGGGCTATCCCCAGAAATTATCTGGGCTTCTGAGCAGCTACTAGAAGGCAAAAATATAGAAGATGATTGCCTATGATGTTTTCTACGTTTATGATGTCTTTTAGACTTCTTTTTCTTTGAACTCATCTCTTCAAATACAGCAGACATTTTTTCCTTCATCCACTGAAAAAAGACATCTCCTCCTGAAGTCTGAGCAGGAGCTGCACAAGGGGCACAAACATCATCAGGGCAATCATCCGGTATAGGCTGCTCACAGCTAATACAGTCTCTATGATGAGACTTTCTCTTCCTTTTACCAAGGCTGGACATCTGTAACACAAACAACAAGTGTTAGGACATGCCAAATGAAGGAACAAGGGCACTCATGAAAGGAACAAACCTTAAGCTCAGACTGACTCTGCTGCCTGGCAGGTGCAGAGAGCATACCTGAACAGTACAGCCTTAAAACATTCCCAACAGGAAATGCAATGCACCTGGTCAGAGGCGACACCCGGGCTAACAACCAAATCCTTCTAACATAAGAAAAGGATGCAGGGGACGCGCTGAGCCCTAAGGTTAGCAAGAGCTTTGTTCACGACAATATAGAAACCACCTTACGGTACATTGTAGATGGTGGCTTCAGGAAGGGGGAGATGCGGCAATACAGCAGCTATACCCCAAAGTATTGAGTGCAACACAAATCTGACCTCCACTTCTCTGCTTATTCAAAAGCCGTACCTGAGAATACAGCGGTTCCCGCTTCCAATGGGAGACGCGGTAGGAGGGGAGTTTATCCAGAAACTCCGAAAATACTGGACTTCCGCCACCACGGGGGGAAGGACAGCCTCAGAATGTAATTTCACCAGGATTGCACTGGTAAGACATTTGCTTCTACCCTGCTGGACATGCACCACAGCCCAGGCCTCAGGGGAGCAAGAGGATACTGGCAGTAAACCTAATTAGGACAGAAGAAAAAAACACGCCTCTTCCTTGACTCCTAGGATACTTATAGGGCAGTCGGTTAATTGATTTATTGTTAATTAACATTGTTATTGTGTTCTTCTGTCATAATTAGGACTCCAGACTCTTACCCATCAGTGCTGCCTGTAGGACGAGAGGAATAAATGTTTTCTGTCCACACACTAAATCACACTCCAACCGCTCCATCATGGCCACAAACCACAAGCTGTTTAAAGACAACAGACATAAAATTGTAGACTGTCCACTTAGAACGCTGTCCCAAACGTGAAATGTGGGGGTGGAAACGTTATACTTTGGGGGTGGTTTTCTGCAAAGGGGGCACGATGACGTATTGAAGGGATGATGGATAGGCCACGTATCGTGAAATTTGGCCAATGAACTACCCTCAGTAAGAGCATAGAAGATGGGTTGTGGTTGGGCTTTCCAGCATGACAATGGCCCAAAATGCTAAGGAGAGGCTCCACATGAAGCATTTTAAGGTCCAGCAGTGGTCTAGCCAGTCTTCCGACCTGATCTTTTGAGGGAGATTAAAGTCAATGTTGCTCAGCAACAGCCCCGAAACCTGAAACATCAGCAGATCAGTGTTTGTAATGTTTGACCTCTGTAATACCAAACACAAGTTTCTGTGCAAAAACATTAAGTTCTGTGTTTGAATTGCATAAACTATGTAATACTATTATTTATTGATTTTCTTACATTCTGCCTCTCCCTGTAGCATTGTACCTACCATAAACATTACAGACTTCAGTAATGTCTTTCTCTGTAGGTCAGAAAACTTGCAAAATTCAGTATTTGTGTATGAAAATACATATTTTCCCCACTGTCTATTTGGGTTCCACAAGGTAATGGAGAGGCTTAGAGCATAAACCCTTTCCCCGCCACATCTTGTGCCCCTCTCACTCCATCCCAAAACGGAGCGCCCTGTCCAGAGACCGCGCATTGCGAAGTAGAATGTAGGCGTGTACAAGCTACAGCTCCTCCCACTGTGAGCTGCGGCTGTAGCGCCCCGGTCCGCACACACACTAGACGTCTGCCGGATTAGCCCCGCCTCCGTCACATGACGCGCCCGCACTCCCCGCTCCGTGTTGTGGTGACGTCATGAGCTTCTTGCTTCCCAACATGGCGGACTTTGATACCATTTATGAGTTAGATGAAGAAGAAGATGAGGAGGGCGAGGACCGGGAAACAGGTGCCGGCCGAGTGGTGGATGAAGAGCACCTGCTCAGATACGCTCCGGATCCAGTGGTGGTGAGGGGAGCCGGACACATTACCGTGTAAGAGGCGGAGGCAGTTACAGAGGGGCTGCGGCTGGGAGCAGGCCTGTGTACACACTAGACTGCGGGGGGATGGACCCCCAGGCGGTACTCAGGACCTGACTGGTGACAGGGGTGGTGTACAAGCTAGTGTCCTAACCCTGCTGGCCCTGTGCCTCATGTCACCTCAAATATAGTTAAGACACATTCACGCGCCTCTGTGCCTGTAAATAGCGCCCGCGCCTCCGCTCCTGTTGATGACGCCCGCGCCTCCGCTCCTGTTGATGGCACCCGCGCCTGTAGATGACGCCCGCGCCTGTTGATGACGCCCGCGCCTGTAGATGACGCCCGCGCCTGTAGATGACGCCCGCGCCTGTAGATGACGCCCGCGCCTCCGCGCCTGTTAATGACGCCCGCGTCTCCGCTCCTGTAGATCAGTGATTTTCAACCTTTTTTGAGCCGCGGCACACTTTTTATACTTAGAAAATCCTGGGGCACACCACCAACCAAAATAGCACAAAATGACACTAAAACAGTCATATTATACATATAGTTAACAATATAAATTCTAAATTCATTTTACTCACTCAGTGTGAAACCTGGGCCTGTTTCGATAAACACAAAAGGGATATCCTGGCAGGAATGGTGGAAAGACACACATGAAGCTCTTCCTCAACAGTTCTCAGTTTCTCCCTGTTTTTAGTATATGGTGCTGATTATTATGTGGCTCATATACTGCAAAATAAAGGGGTACAATGAGAAGTACTATGGCCATGAGGCCAGAGTACAAGTGCCAGCTCATATACTCCGCATATCAGCTGGTACTTGTAGTACTCCAGCCTCATGACTATAGTATTTCTCATTTTACATTTCTCATTGTTATATGCAGTATACTGCTGGAGTACTACAAGTACCAGCTCATATGCTGAGTATTCTGCCAACAGTTCATATACTCAGGCAAAAGCTCATATAGTCAGCATTATTGGTGGGCATTACCTTGGCGGTGGGCAAATGCGAGAGTCTCTCCGCTCTCAGGATGATGCGCCGGCCTCGGTGACGTCATTTTGTCGCGCGAGCTTCAAACCTTGCGCATGTGTTATTGTACAAGTCTCCTACATTGTAAGAAGCCGTGACTGCGCCTCAGCGCCTGTAGATGGCGCCCGCGCCTCAGCGCCTGTAGATGGCGTCCGCGCCTGTAGATGGCGCCCGCGCCTCCGCGCCTGTAGATGCCGCCTTTAGTGATGTCTCTGGATGCAGGACCATCAATTACAGTGTTAAAATCTCTACCTCCTTGACTATACATACAATTGGTTTACATCTCACTTCAAAGTTGATTTTCTGGTTGATGCCACCGCACTGGGCCATGAAAGTAACACAATCTGTAAGGTGCTCAGCTGCTTGGCAACATACTGGTAGTGGTTTATTAGGTCAATTTCTACTGTTAGGTTCCCTTTAAAGAAATGTCCACAGCAGAGCCCACGTTTAATGAAATGGCCGCAGCAGATGCCCCCGTTAATAATGAAATGGCCGCAGCAGATCTCTCCCCCCCCCCCGTTAATGAAATGGCCGCAGCAGATGCCCCCCTCTGATGAAATGGCCGCAGCAGATGCCCCCCTCTGATGAAATGGCCGCAGCAGATGCCCCCCTCTGATGAAATGGCCGCAGCAGATGCCCCCCTCTGATGAAATGGCCGCAGCAGATGCCCCCCTCTGATGAAATGGCCGCAGCAGATGCCCCCCTCTGATGAAATGGCCGCAGCAGATGCCCCCCTCTGATGAAATGGCCGCAGCAGATGCCCCCCTCTGATGAAATGGCCGCAGCAGATGCCCCCCTCTGATGAAATGGCCGCAGCAGATGCCCCCCTCTGATGAAATGGCCGCAGCAGATGCCCCCCTCTGATGAAATGGCCGCAGCAGATGCCCCCCTCTGATGAAATGGCCGCAGCAGATGCCCCCCTCTGATGAAATGGCCGCAGCAGATGCCCCCCTCTGATGAAATGGCCGCAGCAGATGAACCCCTCTGATGAAATGGCCGCAGCAGATGAACCCCTCTGATGAAATGGCCGCAGCAGAAACAGCCCCCCATAAATGAATTGGCCGCAGCAAAAACAGCCCCCCATAAATGAACTGGCCGCAGCAGAAACAGCCCCCATAAATGAACTGGCCGCAGCAGAAACAGCCCCCCCATAAATGAACTGGCCGCAGCAGAAACAGCCCCCCCATAAATGAACTGGCTGCAGCAGAAACAGCCCCCCCATAAATGAACTGGCCGCAGCAGAAACAGCCCCCCATAAATGAACTGGCCGCAGCAGAAACAGCCCCCCCCCATAAATGAACTGGCCGCAGCAGACATGTCATAGTGATGCACAGGGGCTGGAAGAGGAGAAGACGGAGCCGCAGGGAGAAGAAGCCAAAGGTGAGTATAGCGTGTCTGAAGCCTTGGGCTGGTGTGGGCCCCTGGGAAACTGCCTATATGAAGATCTGCCGTTGCTTGTAAATAACCCACCCGCCTCCATACCTGTACATAGCCCACCCGCCTCCATACCTGTACATAGCCCACCCGCCTCCATACCTGTACATAGCCCACCCGCCTCCATACCTGTACATAGCCCACCCGCCTCCATACCTGTACATAGCCCACCCGCCTCCATACCTGTACATAGCCCACCCGCCTCCATACCTGTACATAGCCCACCCGCCTCCATACCTGTACATAGCCCACCCGCCTCCATACCTGTACATAGCCCACCCGTCTCCATACCTGTACATAGCCCACCCGTCTCCATACCTGTACATAGCCCACCCGCCTCCATACCTGTACATAGCCCACCCGCCTCCATACCTGTACATAGCCCACCCGCCTCCATACCTGTACATAGCCCACCCGCCTCCATACCTGTACATAGCCCACCCGCCTCCATACCTGTACATAGCCCACCCGCCTCCATACCTGTACATAGCCCACCCGCCTCCATACCTGTTTATAACTCATGCCTCACCAATCTGTATTTAATGGGAGTGATGCTATATTAGCAGCTGAGTGTGCATGTATTATAGATGAGGAGAGGGGGAGAAGCTGCTGCCAGACTCATTTGATGGAGGCTCATTTTCTGTGAGAATAAATAATGGGACATTGGTTTTGGCCACCCTTTATTTTTTAGATATTTAGGACCTTTTTGTGTAATTTATGGAAAAGTCTTGGTCATGAAATCCACTATGCGCACGTGGCAGATGTGTCATTGGATTTGTGTGCAAAATGCAGATATCTCTATATCCTTTGTAAGGTTTCACTGGTCTAAATTTGGGTATCTTTCTCTTTCTTTTAGATTTGGTTTGAGCAACAAGTTTGATGCAGAATTCCCTTCCATCTTAACAGGAAAGGTAAGTGTGTTTATGTAAACTATTATATTGTTATGCACAGTGGGTTTGTTACTACTATAGGTTTCCTTTTTAAGGGGCTATCCACCTAGTGACCTATCAGTCACTAGTCATCAATTTTATTTTAGGTCTGTAGGGCTTGTTATTCTCAGAGCTTGCTGCTCCCAGTGCAGTTTACCTGCTGGTAGTGGGAAAGCCTACTTGCCATACTGTTTATAATGGGGACTTTAGTTACTGCAGAATTGCTTCTTGCATGTAAATGGGCATGTAGAGGTGTCCCCATAAGAAAGTGAGCAGCTCAGCTCCTGCCATATTGACAATACTGCTGACCTTCAGGGATCTCAACTATTATCCACTTTAAAACCTTAGGAGAGGGGATTTCCCCTTTCAGTTGACCTACCAATAATATACAACACCAGTTCAAAGTGCAATCTTATTCTGCGACTATTCTTTGTGTCTTAATTCTAGTGTGGGGTTTCATACATAGGTGGAGACTTGACATACACTGGCGTTTGATTGCAGCCACTGAGGCGAACTACACCATGTCTAACCTGGCGTAGCTTTGCTTAAAAACTACCCCATGCCCACCCCCCTCCACCATGCTCCTCTACATGGCGTAGCGGTGGCGTAATTGCTATTTTAAGTGCAATTTCTTGCACTCTGCAGAATTTGCGGTTATCACACTGCTTCTACACCGGAAAACTGGCGTAGAAGCAATGATAAATCTTCCCCCATTGTGTTTTAGGAAAACCCATGCCTGGTTTTCCTAGATTATCTTGGTACTTTTTATACCAATGACCTATCACTTTACAGAGGCAGTGATGGGATGTTTCAGCACAGATCCCAAGTCAAGGCAAAGCTGGGACCCCATTCAGATGCCATTTTGTTGGTAAATATAACAAAAAGAATAAAGCTGCATATTTTAGTATTTTTTTTCTATCCATGTAGCAAAACCTGAATCCAGACGAGAAAAATAGCACTAACGCTTCAGGAGATGTATAATATAAAATCTTCTTTATTCAATCCAAGTAAAAACTGACACATGGCTTGGTACATAGGTGAGTGGACCGGCAGGTTTAAAACCAACGCGTTTCGCTCCTTGCGAGGTTAAACCATGACTAAGCTTGCAAGGAGCGAAACGCATTGGTTTTAAACCTGCCGGTCCACTCAACTATGTACCAAGCCATGTGTCAGTTTTTACTTGGATTGAATAAAGAAGATTTTATATTATACATCTCCTCAAGCGCTATTTTTCTCGTCTGGATTCGTATGCCCTAGGTCCATGGGATGTGTGTTGCTCCGTGCGCGGGAGTGAATTGATTGGAAGAGGTGAGCTGAACTAATACTTTTTGCATTGTCTAGCAAAACCTGAAGCACCACATAAGTCAGTGGGTTTGTTTACTGCTGGTGTTGTGTAGTGGTTGTTATAAACACATGGGACAATAGTAGTGTGACCAACCTTCATATGGAATGTCATCATCTACAAGTGACAACTGCAGAATGTAGTTCTATTTATAAAATATTCATGTTGATCTGGAAGAAAAATATATATAAATGCATATTTCTTATCCCATACACCCCATCCCCCATGGTGGCTCATGCCCAATAAGGTAAGAGCTCTCCTTCAATGTTCCGCACAGCAGCATGCCCTAGCAGTGAGACCTGTCAATCAGGAACAGTGAGGCAGGACTGACTCTGTGTTTTGTAAACTTATATGCAAATCACCTGATGTCAGCCATTGCTTTTTAATAGTTTTTAATTGTGGGTGGGTTCATTTAAATGTACAGCCTCATTCACATGGCTGTGTGCTTGCCCTGGATCCCTTGCAGAGCACACGGCTGGGTGGAGCAGGGAGAGGGAGTGAGCAGTCCTTCCCTCTACATTGGAGGCCAAGCCTCAGCTACAGTGTGCTTGCTCACCGTGCTGTGACCAGGTGCCTGAAGGGCTTTGGTGGGTAGTGCTGCAACTTCCCAGGCTGTCACAATAAGCAAAGGGGGTTGGGTGAGACATGTACTGATTATTGTGAATCTGCAGCACGGAATTTTAAGAGTTGATTTTAGAAGCAAGGAAGCCATGAATAACAAATATAAGAAGACTACCACAGTCACAGTGCCTGAATCTATGAGTAAGTGCCCCTGGTTTATCAGGCTAGATTTAGATGGTAGATTTCCTTTAAAATAAAAGACAAATGTCTGTGCCCCCCCCCCCCCTCACCTGTCCTAGAACACCCCTATTTTTCCCCCTGGTAGTTGTGGAGAATTTGCATACCCCATTGTAGGCTTATTTGAGGTGTGGTGTATTTTACATGTGGTAAAATGGCTATTACACATTTGGAAAAGAAAAAAAAGTAACCACTGTTGGTTTGGGTTGAGGCCTGTACATTGTTCAAGTGGAAGAAAGGGCGAGCTCCTGGGCCTTGGGGAAGACTGCAGTTTCCTTTTCTAATACCTCCAACAATAAGACATTGTATGAAGAGATAAGCCCAGCATTGAGAGTCATAAACACTTCTCTGGGTGTTGTCTGGTGATTGATAGTGGCATTATGGCCGCTCTTGGCTTTTTTTCAGGCCAGACTAAGCCTGCTGAGTATTGCTTGGTTTTTCTGTTTGTTGCCCTCCTTGTATCCTGTCATAAAATATTATTGCCCCTATTTAACAATGTTTGAAAAAGAAGATGCCTGGAGGAAGTAATTCTGCCTTTCATTGTAGACAAGTAGGAGCTGAATGTTCCCTCTTATCTACTACTTAAGATAAAACAGATATATACAGAAAAATTATGTGAAGACATGACCTAGCAAGCAAACCTCCGCCAATATCATTTTTACAAATGAATTAAATTATTTTTAAATATTTTATTTTCAGTACTTCAATACTTCACAGTTTTGTCTCATAAGTGAGATTAGACCTATTTTGTACATGTGTGGTATTTTTGCAGGTGCATCTTTGAGCCGGTATAATAAGCCATTTCTGACATCTGTTACACTTCTACACCCAGTGTAAAAAACACGGCCTAGTACATTTGGTGATCATTTGTCCATAGCGTCTGATCAGTTCCCCATGATCATTTTTTTTGTAGGTGCATTTATATTATAATGTTATTAAGTTAATTACATTTGTTCTCTTGAAAGTTCTGATTTAAAGGGGCCCGGACTGCATGAATGCAGCCATTTGAATTAAATAAAATCACTATCTGACGCAACCATTTGTGAAGGAGTCTGAGTCGAGGCTGATGTAGGAGTTGAAATGTGGAAGATTATAGGATTCAGAAGTTTTGGCTCATGACTTCACAACACTGATGGATAGCTCGTCTTTAGAAAGGGCCATCAACATCGGAGATGGAGGGGAGGGGACTCCTGGCATCAGTACCAATCCGCCAAGTGAACGCGGTGCCTGAACAAGTGCCGCAAACCTTCTACCAGTCACAGTGCTGTCCGTTTATATAGAAGCGGTACACTGGTTATGTATGGAGCAGGGTCTGGTAATGAAGAGACCACAGAGCTCCTCTGATGTCAGTGTGTTAAGATAAAATCTGCATTGCTCTTTGTAATGAGAATGTGCTTTGTACCTGCAGGTTGCCCCTGAAGAATTTAAAATCAGTATGGGACGTGTGAATACATGCTTGAGGAAGAATCTCCCTCTCAATGTGAAGTGGCTGCTGTGTGGCTGTATTTGCTGCTGTTGTACATTAGGTTTAAGTTTATGGCCTGTTATATGCCTGAACAAAAGGGTAAGCAACGTTTACATGGTGATGCTTTCATTTACCGTTTATTTCATAATTGTTGTAGGGTCATTTATCGACTTGTTTTGATGTTCAGGATCCTCACCTTGTGGCCACTCATGGAACCAATACATTTACATGGGTGGTGTCTATTGTCAAATCTTCCCTGTGTTGGCGCCACAAGGCATTCATTCTGCAAACTGATTGCAAGTGATTGTTGGTGGTGCCACCTAATAGGGAAGGGAGAGCCCCTTTTGAGAATTTATTTTTTTTTTTTTTAAATCCCCAAAACAGTTATTTTTGTATAATACGTTTTTTTTTTCATTATTTTTCTAGACAAGAAGATCTATTCATAAATTGTTGGACTGGGAGAATAACCGATTATATCACAAGGTAGATGATGGATCTATAATTACATTTTGCAATTATATGAAGCCGTTTCTAATGTATATTTTTTGGGTTTTTAGCTCGGCTTGCACTGGAAACTCAGCAGGCGGAAATGTGAATCAAACAATATGATGGAATATGTGAGTATTGTATATTGGAGAGATAAATGACATCCTTCATCTCCACCATTAAAAGTATAATAGACAAATATTTTAGGAGAGCCAGGTCACACATGGCACCACTTGTATGTGTGTGACATATGCTTATTACTGCAAAATGTAACTCTGACAGATGGGGCTATATGAACTTGCCCTGTCATTCCAGTAATAGTAAGTAGCGATTGTGGGAGTGTCTTTTTTTTTTTTTTTTTTTTTTTTTGGTTTATAGATATTAGATAAAACTTTATAATCCCATTATGGGAAATTATTTACCACCGTGATTACTATAAACTTTCTATAGAAACCTTACATACCAGAATTCTGTTTTAATGTATTAACATAACATGGTCTTATGCTTTGCATAGCTCGTTGCTATCATGTGTGGCGTTTTCACTGTTCAACTGTAGTCTGATGTTAGAACAAACAGTCAGGGCAGCCAGACCGGGGGCAAGTAAGAAAAATAAAAAAAAGTAAATTTTCCTCGATCTGGCTCCTTAGACTTGGCAGTCACGGAATCGAGAACATTGGTCTGTCGCTGTGACTATCGCCCTATAAACTCAAACAACGGCTTGTTTTCTGTGTAACAAATTGCACTTCATAGTGATGGTATTTATTATTCCATGCCGTGTACTGAGAAGTGGGGAAAAAAATCAAAATGCATTGAAATTGGGGGAAAAAACGCATTTTCCGGCGTTTTCTTGTGGGCTTGGAATTTAAGGCTTTTACTGTGCGCCACAAATTACATGTCTAATTTATTCTTTGGGTCAGTTCGATCACGGGGGATAACAAATTTGAATAGGTTTTAGGTTTTCATACAGTTACAAAAATTAAAAACTTGTGTAGAATTTTTTTTTTTTAATTTTGCCATGTTCTGGCTCTTATAACTTTCATACTTTGGTATACGGAGCTGTGGGTGGTGTCGTTTTTTGCGACTTCTGATGAAGTTTTTATTGCTATCATTTTTAGGACTGTACGACCTTTTGATCACTTTTGATTTTTTAAAAATATTTTTCAAAATGGCAAAAAAAGTGCCATTCTCGATTTTCTGCGCTATTTTCCATTACGGGGTTAAATGCATTGAAAACCGTTATTAGATTTTGATAGATCGGGCATTTTCGTTCGCGGCGATACTTAATGTGTTTGTGATTTTCACTGTTTATTTATATTTATCAGTTCTAGGGAAAGGGGCGATTTAATTTTTATGTTTTTATTATAAATTTTTTTTAACTTTTTTAAATTTTTACTTGACTATTTTTCAGACTCCCTAGGTTATCTGATCGATACTATTGTATGGCAGTATATGGGGATTCTCCTCCTCATTCATTACAATGTTCTGATAGCACATTGTAAAGAAAGGATTAAAACGAGACAGCCTCCGGTCTTCAGAAGACCCGAGGATGTCATGGTGACGGATAGCCGCTCCCAGATGACGTCACGGGGAGCGACTATCCTCGGCAAGATGCATTTGCAGCCGACCTGTGATATGCTATTGCGTCACGGGTCGTGAAAGTGTTAAAATATATAGCTTTAACGCACCTGGGTAGTTGGCATAACTTTATACAACATATAGAGTTATAATAAGAAACCCTGAGGAACTACGGTAGATGTCCTTTAGAAAAATATTGATTGCACATATGTGGAGCATAGAGGAACTTGACGATCTCTTATGTGTTTTGTTTTCAGGTCATATTAATAGAGTTCTTACCAAAGTATCCAATCTTTCGACCGGACTGAAGATAATCCCGTCCTTGCTTCATTTCATGTTTTTGTTACCTGTCATTCCTACCCTTAGTGCCTTTTTAGATGGTTTTGGAAAGGAAAGGTATACTGTAATGTTTTGTGTTTTAAAAACACAAATATGGGGGAGGGGGGTCTTTTGTATTGCTGTATGGTAACCTAAATAGAGTGGTATTTTTATTATGTGTAGAACAGAACAAAATTTGCACACTTATTTTTTTATGTTAAGGGAAGCTTTTCTGTGTTGCACTTCATTTTACCCCGTGCAGTGAAACGTGTCAAGCAGCTTGCGTATCTGTAGCCGCCTCACACTGGCAGGGGTTGCGTATATTTGCGAGTTTACATACTATGTATATATGTTAATACACATCCCTGTATATAGTTAAACTTAGGGATGTACATTAGTGCTGCTTTAAATCTAGCTTGTTGCCTTACTGGTCCTACATTTTGGTTTACTAGTACTTGCCTAGCTCATGGTTTCAGTACCGTTCCAAATTATTAAGCGGCAGTAAGACCGAGGTGACCCGGTGTTATCCATCGCTGGCTGCTCACGCAGCATCCTCCGCTGACTACAATTTTGAGTCGTACTTTTAAGTAATTTGTTATAAACGGTTAGACTTCACATATTTAGGGACAGACCTATCTAAACAAGCTATCATTTCTTATATTCTAAGTGATTGAAAGTGACAATACGTCAAATTGAAATATACATATATACACTGCAAGCTGAAACACATTATTTAACCAAAAACTGTAAATATTGCCTTTTTCAGATCTGCAAGTATTATCCTTATGTTTACAGAATGTAATATAGCTGTTATGATGTTGCCAATGATCCTGTTATAGTACATGCAGGCTCCGCTTGATTGTATGAACCATTTCTCTTTTATGTTTGTATAGGTTTGCGCTGCTGGTCTCTCACATAGAGGCTAACTATCCCTTATTGATAAAGCCATATTGAAAGGTTGTAGGAGGTTAGGAACATACAGACTTTCATGTTTGTGGACTGTAAGTGTCTTTACAGGGTTGTTTGAACATGATGGCTGAGGTTGATTTAGCTAAATACGTTAGGGGACAGTCTTTAAACCCTTTAAGAAAAGGGTTAGGGCACGATATGATTGAAGGAGTCCCCGATTCCTCGAAGACAAAAAAACACCAAAACTGTGTTCATGATTATAGCAGGAAAGAAGGGACTCCTTGTGTCATATATCACTTATGTCATGATGCGCAGAGTCCTGTCCTCTCCACTGTGGTTGGTCAGTTTTTCACAGGCTGACCGTGGTAGTGTCCCTGAGGGTTTGTTCACATATGGCAGTAATGTTTGTGGATGAAAATCCCTTCCATGCATCTGAATAGGGATGTTCCTGCAACAAGTGCTAGGATTCCTAAAAGCTGCATTCAGACTCCACACAAAGTATGCCATGTATTGGTAAACACTATGGGTATGCTCAAATGTTCAGGATGTGCCAACAGTAAGTCTTGCATGTATTTACTAAAGGATCTGCTGTATTTGTGACATAATAGCCGGTTAAGGAGGGGTTATGTAAGGATCGACAGGTTTTGATGAATATATCCTTAATGCCAAGTAACACTTTGCCCTCTGTAAACCACAAAGTCCACAAATACTTGCTTGTTTCTCTTTGAGAGGGTGAATAGACTCTGGCAGCAAGCATGTATGCATGGTCCAATGTCCAGGCATGAGCAGTAGACATTGGACACTAGGCCCAGATTGTGTACAGAACCTTTACTGATGCCATGTACATTAAAAAGTCAGAGAAACGCCCTTTAAAGGGGACCGTTCTCCCTCTGCTCCAACTCTTTTGCATCCATTAAAATTGGCCACCCCTGCAGAGAGTTGGAAAAATGACCTTTTTGTCCTTAACCCGATGTCATTCAGTGAGGGTTATATGTAACTTTATCGAATTTTCTCGCTTTTAGAGAAAGATGGAGTATTCTCTATTGTTTGTTCTCCTATATTGATTGTAACTACACACAAATAACTGTTGTACTGTACTGGAAATCGGAAAGGATGTATGTTCTTAGTACATTCAAAGTATACAAAGAACATGGTCCTGGCAGTGCCAAATCTAGTTTGTGGGACACACAAGAGTCTCCAGTGGTGAGTGTGAAGGGGACTGACTACAAGGCTACCTCCATGCAATAGCAGGCCTGTGTCATCGGTGTGAGCTCCACTTACCCATCAATGCCTATAGAAAGGGACTGCCCAAGAAACACATTTGTAGAGGAATAGGACCTGCTCTATAATTTGTTACTCGGGCAGTCTATTTACATATGGGGCATGGGAAACCATGTCTGTGTGTACAAGCTGCTATGTTGCCTATGAAACGAAGGACAGCAAACGACCAAAAACATTTGTGTGCGTGAGTCTAAGGTTACTTGTGCGCACAAATGGTTTCATCCGTGTCTTATCTCTTTATTTTATTCTTTGCGGATGGCACATTGACCTATTTATTACAATGGAGCCATGAACATGTTTTTCACTAATCCGTAAGTAGAAAATTCAGAGCAGGTCCTATTTTACCTGTGCTTGTGGTTAGAGCTTTCCCATAGAAGTCTATGGGAATGTGAAAAATAATGACGGCACAAAGGCATCATCTAAGTGCTGGCTGTATTTGTGGATCAGTTTATAGATGACCACATGATATGACCCTTAAAGGGGATTGGGACAAGCTAGTAACATCATTTGCCAGCCTCCTGGGCTTTTTTTTTGTGGATTTACATAAAGATGGATAATTTTTGCATACAAACAGCTCAGTAAGGAAACACACTGATGAGACACCAACCTCAAAAACGGCGGTGTGTGTAGGTAGTGGCCCGGGAGTAGACATGCTTGTCTGCAGGTAGCCCAATACTGAGCTGGTCATCCAGAGCCGTGGTAACATATTAATGCAGGAAACCATTTTGTCAAATAAAAGTCATAAATGGAACAGCTGGGGCAGATGGTGGGCAATTGGAGCACCTTCGTGCAATAAAGTATATCAGTGTGGCAAATTATTTAACATTTTAGATAGATCTGAATCAATTTTTTTCCTACTTCAGAACCCTTTTAATTCAAATTGCACAGCCAGTTTGCAAGATATAAGTTCTTGAGCTGTTGTCTTTTGTGTCATATTTTAAAAAGATACTCTGTGTAAAATAGTCTCACTGAGTCCTGCCTACTATTATGCTGAGATACAGTAATCCATGTATCTTGCGTCTCTCCAATTTTAGGTATAAGACGTTGTTTAAGTAGTGCCGGAGTGCTCCTTTGTTAATCTGTGGATACCAATATCCTGATCTATGGAGACTGCAGTGCCCTTTGGACTTGGCACTACTTTTATATACAGATTCTGAATGGCATAAACAGTATATATGTTTTGTAGTCGCAGCCCCCATGGTTAATTAAACGGCTGCAGTGATTTATACAGATAACCTCGAAATATTGCCCATAAATTTGAATGAGCTGAGAGGAGAGTTCAAGGAACTAGATTTGCATTTTATTTTTTTAAATATAATTTTTCCCTGGCTTGAAATATTGACTTATGATTATTTGTTCATGTTTTCTAAGGAGAAATTTTTCATTAGTACTATGGAAATAACTTTGAAAAGACTGTGCCAGAGAAATTTCCATCTCCAGAATCCTTGAGTTTAAGGTCTCCTGCACAGAGCAATATCCAATTACACAAGGCTGTTGCCCCCAAGCGATTTTGTTCCTAGAAACTCGCTCCATGCGCTTTCTGGATAGACCCTTGAATCACTGGATCAGCAATTCAAAGTTCAGTCTGGAAAATCCCATAAGCAAAGGTTTCTCAGGCCAAACTCGCTTTAAAGGAAACCTACCACTTAAAATGGTAGTTCAAACCCTCAAATACATCGCATATTTTCATTAATTCCAGAAACCGCCGATTGCTTTATTAAACTGTTTTATACTTTATATTGCAAGCACGCTTCGGCGCACCATGCACGGGACCGTGTGTGTGCGCCTGATTAGGAAGAGCCGGTGACGTCACCGAGCTCTCGGGCACACTCGCCCATGCGCAACTTCGCATGCAAAGCCGGCCGTTCAAACTTGCGCAGACGCGAGTGTGCCCGGAGCTTGGTGACGTCACCAGCTCTCCCGAATCAGGCGCAGGGTCGCGCACATGGTGTGCGCCGAGCCCTGTCATGGTGCGCCGAAGCGTGCTTGCAATATAAGGTATAAAACAGTTTAATAATGCAATCGGCGGTTTCTGGAATTAATGAAAATATGCTCCGGCACCAGCTCACCTTGAGCAGGTGCAATGTATTTGAGGGTTAGAACTAGCATTTTTAAGTGTTAGGTTTCCTTTAAGGTTACAAGGTTTTAAAGTATAGGTCATGACTGCACAAACCGACCTTTTTTTAGTGCCAACTAGGATCTAAAGGGGAGCATTTTTTGTAAGATGTGTATCTCCAGCTATTGCCAAGGGAAGGCCTTCCCATTCTTGAAATATTGTAGTATGTATGCACTTTTCAGACAGGTGTCCCAGAACTGCTGTCCGATACTGAATTACTTGTCTGTTATGGCAAGGAATGAAGCAATACTTTCCCTGTGTTAACCACTATACTGAATGTGTAATATTGTCTTTAGCGAGCCCTCTGCTTTTATTCTAGTTGTGTGTGTATATATTTTTTACTTTTATGCTTAATGGAATCGAAAATGTGCATAGAGCTATAAGTCTTAATGGCAAGTAAAGTCTCTACAAATTTACTATAACCTAATGTATACCTTGGAAATATTTGCTGCTGTTAATAAACCCATGAAGAGTTCTTTGTTTTATTTTCTGCATACACTACATAAGTTGTGTGGATTTTGATGTGAATGTAATCCTTTGCAGCGCACAAAGTTACACCAGAAGAGCGGGTCAATCACCTTGCCCAGGCACACCCGGCGTTCTAGGTACTGTATGTGCATGTGGTTTGTAAACTTCTATTTGCCTGATATGAGTCCGATGAAGCCCTGTATATTCAGCGGTTACTGAACTGCTCCGCCTCATTGACAGGTCTCACTACTATAGAACATGCTGCTATGTGAAATATTGGGAAAAGAGCTTTGATCACATGAAATCACAGCCGCCTCCATGCAGGATTGGGAGGAGTAAAAAAGCCATGGAGGCATACTATGATCATGCCATGTGATCGAATACATACATTGGGTAGAGATGTTGCAGATGTAACTGGATAAATGACCTCAGATGACATTACCCTGGTCACATGACCTGCTAAGAAGAAGCATGGGACATGGAGAGGAGTAGATAGAGAGGGGAGGCAGAGCAGAACACACTTGCTCTGATGCCAGGTAATATAACATCAAGTTTATTCATGGGGATGTAAGGCAAACATTTTTTAGTTAAAGGAAGGGTGTCATTTCGTTATTAAAGCTCTATAGGAACTTGCCACTAGATGGACTAGTAATTTTGTAGACTCTGGATGGAGGAAAGGTCAGATGTGAGAGATGATCTTCAGGTGGGTTGTCTTAAGGGCCTGGATGTGAAGCTTCATAGAGGAGACAAATATTTCTCCAAAGCAGTTGATTGGGGATTTGTGATGGTTAGGTGTTGGAAAAATTATGTTACGTTTTGTCCATGTTAAGTTTTAGAAAATGGCAGGAGAAGGAGGATATGAATAATAGACGCTCTGGAAATCTGTTATTTTATCCAAAATTGATTTCCATGTATATAACAATCCCTGGAGGTCGCTCAAACGTCGTCCCAGGACTGCAGAAAAACAAAAAATGGAATTTGAGCTACAAACCAAAGTTTATTCAAATGAAAAACAAAGCTCTTTAATCAAAATGCATATATTGCTTTATCAGTAAGGGTTGACACACAACAGACAGGTTACAGAAGCCCATTACAGCTGCATTACAAATATGCCTTTCTACTTTCTCTAAGCATTTGCATTAATTGTGTGTTATAACTTACCTTGCACCCTGACAGAATCCTCTGTGTAGTCCCTTTTTTGTGCATTTCAAAAAAGAAGATGTGACTTGTCTGTGCTGCCGACTACTCAGCTCCCAGCCCCCACCTTTGTGCTCCTGTACACCACACAGCTCACAGCCTGGTAAGCTGACATCAGTGGGGGAGGGAGGAGATGTACAGGAGCACAAAGGTGAGAGCAGAGCAGTCTGCAGCTGCAGACAAGTGACATATTGTTTTGAAATGCATCCAAACCAAAGCCCAACCCCTGGGACTACACAGAGGAGTCTGTCAGGGTGCAAGGTAAGTTCTAACACACAATTGCATTGTAATGCAAATACTTAAAGAAAGTGGACATATTTGCAATGCAGCTGTAATGGGCTTCTGTAACCTGTCTTTAGTGAAAACAAGGGTCCCTGGTAACAGGTTCACTTTAAGTATTGCACATATATTATGCCTAATTGGACTTGTGTCCTTAATGCACCCTTAACCCAGATTTAGTTTTTCAGCATAAAAAAATGTGCTGACAAACCTCACAGTGGCTGATACACGAGTCAATTTAAAAAAAAACTTCCATACTCGCCCACCGGAGGCCAGATGTCCGGTGCAGTTTCCGGCGGCTCCTCCTCTCTCTGTTGTAACAGCCGGCAGATACGCTTCCATGTGATCTGCCGGCGTACAATTTATGTAATCAGTGGCGACACCGCCGCATCATAGTGTGCACCAGCCGGCAGATCGTGTGGAAGCGTATCTGCTGGCTGTTACAACAGAGAGAAGACCAGCCCCGGGGAACAGAGCATCAGGGAGCGGCGAAGATTATCGGAACCGCTCAAAGGTGAGTATGGAAGTTTGTTTTTTTTATGTGCTTGGCACATGGGGCTGGCTGGCAGTATAATTAAGGGGGCTGGCTATACACTGGGAGGCTAAGACCAATGCATTTTCCACCCTCTGCTTATACTCGAGTCAGTAGGTTTTCCCAGTTTTTGGTGGTAAAATTAGGGGCCTCGGCTTATACTATAGTCAGCTTATACTCGAGTTTATACGGTAAGTGGTATTACAATATACTCTTAAAATCAATGTCTGTTCAGCTAGTGACTTAACTCGGTGACTTAGATTATAATCAAATTGTAATCATTACTTAATAGTTTAAACAAACAAAGAGGAAAGGACAGGCAACGTAGAGAAAATTCCCAGTGATATTGAAAGCTGTGGGACTTGAATCAACTCCTAGACTAGAGCTGTAGATGGAGAAGAGTAGGGACAGAGACTTGCGGTACGCCAAAAGATAGGGGGCAAGGTGAAGAAGTATGAGAGTGATAGACACAACTTCTGGTTGGAGAGGTATGAGGACATCCGTGAAAAGGCTAGATCAGTGATGTCAAGAGAACATAGCGTCTGCAGGAGGAAAGTGTCAAAGACTTTGCAGACAGTAGGTCATTAGAAACTTTGCTCAGGTCAGTCTCGGTGAAGTGATTGGGTTGGAAACTAGATTGTAATTTGTCAAAGAGTGAGTTGGAAGAATGGGTAGGATAGTTCCAAATGGACGGTTCTAATGGGTAGGATTTAGAAATGAGGCTTGGAGAACTTTTTACAATTGTGACTGCCCTTAGACCACTAACAACCAAATTTAAATGGGAGATATAGGCTGCGTTTACATGTTCTGTCTGAATTGTGGTTCAAAATGTGATTCAGATGGATCGGGAATGGGCGCATCCCGATCGCATTCGCAATTCAACAGAATGTAAACCATGCAAAACACTGGCCACTCATTACCAATCACATGCGCTTCTATTGAAACGCATAAACGACTGGACTGGGCCCCTTCCGGTTCCGTCTGGATTGCCTTTACAAAAGGGAAGGGGGAGATGTGAATACAGCCTAAAGATCAGAATTCCAGAAACTGCTTAAAAGGTACTAGATGAAAGTGTATTCTTAAATTCCAGAGAGAAAATTCCAACTACATTGGAATCAAGATCCTCTTTAGTGGTTTGTCAGGTTAGTGATGTCTAGGACCTAACCGTAGTATCAATATCAAATTGATGAAGATCCAACACTTGAAGCTACTGGAACAACTGGGTGGTACACTTCTATGATATATCATGTGCCAAACACTGGGAACTGCCGGAAACGACTGAGTGTTGAACCCCCGATTAATCTCATGTTGATAGCCCATTCTATGAATAGCTGATCAATTCAAATAACCTGGAGATTGCCTGGATCAAGGAGGTTACATTAAATTAAAAAGAAATCTTAAAAGTTGTGTTGATGTTTTTATAATGAACTGTACGTGTAGAATATCCGATGAACACAGGTTTTTTTAATCAACACTGGTTTGTAGTTCTTGGTATCAAGGACCTGCAGTGGTGGTGATCACTGAATTTCAGCATGGACATGGAAGTTGTCATCTAACATGTTTGGAGAAAATAATTGTGCATCCACTGCATCCACACTGTTACAGGGACATAAACTGAGCCTCTCCGGGGCCAGCCGTGGGATAAACAACTGAAAGACCTACACAGCAGATGTGCCAAAGTATGTCTACAACTGTATCTATGAGCAGGAAGTAATCCCAGGAGGCTCCATTCTGGATGTGTTGCTTGATAAACTGCATTTCATCTGTTCAAATAAAATTCAACTGCTTTATATCTCATCTTGGACCTTATTTTAGCATTAGTAAGCAAGTGAGGACTGTAACATTTAGAGAAATTAAAGGGGTTGTACAATATTGGAAAAACATGGCTGCTTCCTTTCAAGAAAACAGCTCCACTCCTGATGGAATTGCAGTACTGCACACAACAGGTGTGGGGCAGTTTTTGAAAAAGAGCAGTAATATTTTTTTACTCCTGAAAATTCCTTGTAGCGGGATCACACCCTCCGTTGCATCTAAAAGGGGTTGTACCAAGCATTATTGTTAACCCCCCGCCACAGGAGTAATTACTGCAGTTTCATCTCCACCATTCAATAGAATATTGTAAAAGCAATAATTCTGTGTATCTACATGGCCTCATGCACACATAAACGCTGGGTGCTCTCAGGCTCATGGACCATTGTTTGCTGCCGGTGTTTCATCAGTCTGGGCAAGCCAAAATGTAGTCGGTCCTTTTCTATGATTTACTGCACAGGCAGTCAGCTCACACACAGCACCGTGATAAACTACAGAAAAATAGATGTATAACAGCTCAAGAATCATTTCTCTTTATGTGTCCTCCTTCAGTGTGGATGGTGCCCGAGATCAGTTAGTAGCCGTGCCAACTTCAGTATTGCAGTAGTAGAAAAGTTACTATGAAAGATCCAGCACTCGTAGCATAAAAAAATTTGAATCCTTTATTTCATTAAAAAAGTTAAAAACATTATTACGTCAGGTTAAGGTGCATGATACAAGTGTGTATCCTGAGCATAAAAGAGGGAGAAAAACACTGGAATGACCTACGCATTTCGGACAATATAATTCATGTCCTTACTCATGGCCTAAGGGTAAAAACACGGGCGTTTTTAGGCCGTTTTTAGTTAGTGCTTTTTCAGATCGTAAAAAAAACCCATGCATTTTTGACAGGTTTGACCAATTATCTTAATTCAAACTGGTCAAAAACGCATGCGTTTTTTTTCCGATCTGAAAACACTCTACTAAAAACGGCCCAAAAACGGTCTAAAAACACCACGTGTTTTCACCCTAACACTCCTGATTGTGTAGCTCACCTATATAGGCCGGTGCCACACGCACCGCTTTGTCTGCGTTTGCGTTTGCAATATGGTGGCTTTGTTTTCTAGCAAATTGGAGACACAAAAATCCACATGGCTCTCAGTGAAAGGCTCATAACCTTGTGGAGAAAGTAGAGGCTCCGGGAAACGCATATGCGATCAGCCTGAGCCCCGCCCACTGTGCGCTAGCGTCGCGTTATGAACGTGACGATAGTGGAACGTGTGAACGCGCCCTCAGGTCCGTTTGCAAACGCAGACAAAGCAGTACGTGTGTCATCACCCTAAGGGTGATGCCATACATGGCGTTTTGACACAGTTTTTAGTCCGTTTTTAAGCAGTCCATTAAAAAAACGCAAGCATTAAAAACGCATCCGTTTTAAAAAAAACATCAGTTTTTGACAGGTTTTCCGAATTTGCTCAATAAAAAAACTGACAAAAACCGGATGCGTTTTTTAATGCATGCGTTTAACGGAGTGCTTAAAAAGTGCGTTTTCAGATCGTTAAAAACGCATGCGTTAAAAAACGCATCTTTTTTTTAAAAACGCATGCGTTTTTTGAAAACGCATGCGTTTTTGTCCGTTTTCCCGAAATTGCGCAATGAAAAACAGACAAAAACGCATGCGTTTTTAAAAAACGGATCTGAAAACGCACTTAGTAAAAACGGCCCAAAAACGCCATGTGTGTCTTCACCCTTAGGATGACATGGGTATGTGTACTATTCAGCCTTTTACTGCTGGAAAATTGCAACATACAAAATGGCTTTTTTTCTGCCAGGTTGCGTTTACGCTTTGCATTTTGGCCTGAGATTTAATAGCATTTGAAATGCATTACAACAGTTGAGCAGAGGTGATTACTAGAGATGAGCGAACATACTCGTCCGAGCTTGATGCTCGATCGAGCATTAGCGTACTCGAAACTGCTCGTTGCTCGGACGAGTACTTCGCCCGCTCGAGAAAATGGCAGCTCCCGCCGTTTTGCTTTTTGGCGGCCAGAAACAGAGCCAATCACAAGCCAGGAGACTCTGCACTCCACCCAGCATGACGTGGTACCCTTACACGTCGATAGCAGTGGTTGGCTGGCCAGATCAGGTGACCCTGGGATAGACTAGCCGCTGCCCGCGCTGCTCGGATCATTCTCTGTCTGGATGCCGCTAGGGAGAGAGCTGCTGCTGGTCAGGGAAAGCGTTAGGGTGTTCTATTAGCTTACTGTTAGGCAGGAGTGATTCTACAACAACCCAACAGCCCTTCTTAGGGCTACAATAACGTTATACTTTTTTTTTTATTTGCTTGTGGCTGGGCTTGCTGGCACTAGTATTGCAGCTAGTACCATATTGTGAGGAATTTGCAGGGGGACTTGCTACCGTTGTGTTTAGCTCTTAGTGACACACATATCCATCGCAAAGACCGAAGTGGGAAAATTTATTAGGGCCCGGGGTTGTATTTCAATTAGGCACAGTCTGCCAGTTTCTTTTTATTTTACGTTTATTTTTTTCATAACTCAGCGTCATCTCATCTGGCATAGTAGTGTGCTTTAATACTTGGCTAGAAAATAGCCATAGGAGAATCCAAACGGCTTACTTACGCCTACAGTAGCGTTATATATATTTGATTTCTGGTTGATCTGCTGGTGGCTGTAGTTGTTGCAGTGCATCTACTAGCAAATTGTCAGCAATTTGGAGTGAGACTTGCGACCACTGTGTTTTGCGCTTAGTGACGCACATATCCATCGCAAAGACCGAAGTGGGAAAATTTATTAGGGACCGGGGTTGGATTTCAATTAGGCACAGTCTGCCATTTCCTTTTTTATTTTACGTTTATTTTTTTCATAACTCAGCGTCATCTCATCTGGCATAGTAGTGTGCTTTAATACTTGGCTAGAAAATAGCCATAGCAATAGGATAGCATCGTTTGGTTTTAAAAACTAAAAAACACACAAAAAAAAAAAACCACAAAAAAAAGTAAAAAAAAATTAAAGTTATAACTCTCATTTTCAAAATGTTTAACCCGAGGGCTAGGGGTAGAGGACGAGGGCGGGGACGTGGGCGACCAACTACTGCAGGGGTCAGAGGCCGTGGTCCTGGGCGGGGTGAGACACCACCTGCTGATGAGGGAGCAGGGGAACGCCGCAGAGCTACACTCCCTAGGTTCATGTCTGAAGTTACTGGGACTCGTGGTAGAGCACTGTTGAGGCCAGAACAGTGCGAACAGGTGATGTCGTGGATTGCCGACAATGCTTCGAGCAATTTGTCCACCAGTCAGTCTTCCACGCAGTCCACCCATGTCACCGAAATCGGCACTCCTCCAGCTCCTGCACCTCAGCCTCCTCCCCCCCAGTCTGCCCCCTCCCAGCAAAATTTGCCATTTGAACCGGCATACTCTGAGGAACTGTTTTCTGGACCCTTCCCACAGTCACAAACCACTTGTCCGGTTGCTGATGAGCAATTTTCCGATGCCCAGGTTTTCCACCAGTCGCAGTCTGTGGGTGATGATGACCTTGTTGACGTACTGGAAGAAGTGTGTAAAGAGGTGTCCGACGATGAGGAGACACGGTTGTCAGACAGTGGGGAAGTTGTTGTCAGGGCAGGAAGTCCGAGGGGGGAGCAGACTGAGGGATCGGAGGATGATGAGGTGACAGACCCAAGCTGGGTTGAGAGGCCGGGTGAACACAGTGCTTCTGAGACGGAGGAGAGTCCTCGACCAGAACAGGTTGGAAGAGGCAGTGGTGGGGCCAGACGGAGAGGCAGGGCCAGAGCTGGTGCATCAGCGCCAAATGTGTCAACTAGTGAAGCTCCCGTGGCGAGGGCTCCTGCAGCGAGGGCTAGATTTTCAGAAGTCTGGAGGTTCTTTAAGGAAACACCGGATGACCGACGGACTGTGGTGTGCCACATTTGCCAAACCAGGATCAGCAGGGGTTCCACCACTAATAGCTTAACTACCACCAGTATGCGCAGGCATATGAATGCTAAACACCCCACTCAGTGGCAACAAGTGCGTTCACCTCCGGCCGTGCACACCACTGCTCCTTCCCCTGTGTCAGCTGATAGTCAGCCCCCTGCCCAGGACCCTGCCACAAAAACCCCATCGTCGCCTCCACGATCCTCCACAGCATCCACCAGCGTTCAGCTCTCCATACCCCAGACGCTGGAGCGGAAACGCAAATATAGTGCAACCCACCCGCATGCCCAAGCCCTTAATGTGCACATCTCCAGATTGCTAAGCCTGGAGATGCTGCCCTATAGGCTAGTAGAGACCGAGGCCTTTCGCAGCCTCATGGCGGCGGCCGCCCCTCGGTATTCGGTCCCCAGCCGCCACTACTTTTCCCGATGTGCCGTCCCAGCCCTGCACCAGCACATGTCAGACAACATAATCCGTGCCCTGACCAACGCCGTTTCTGACAAGGTCCACCAGACCACGGACACGTGGACGAGTGCTGCCGGGCAGGGCCACTATATATCGCTGACGGCACATTGGGTTAACTTGGTGGAGGCTGGGACCGAGTCTGACCCTGCGGCTGGTCATATACTGCCGACGCCGAGGATTGCGGGGCCTACCTCGGTCCAGGTATTTCAGGCCTACTATGCCTCCTCCTCCTCCCACCCCTCCTCCACCTCCTCCTCCGAACGACCATCCGTGGGCATGGCGCCATCAGTCGGTAGCTCTAGGCACAGCAGCAGTGCCGTCGCTAAGCGACAGCAGGCGGTGCTCAAACTGCTGAGCCTAGGCGATAAAAGGCACACCGCCCAAGAACTATTACAGGGCATCACGGCGTTGACTGATCTGTGGCTGGCACCGCTGAACCTGAAGCCAGGCATGGTTGTGTGTGACAACGGCCGTAACCTGGTGGCGGCTCTGCAACTCGGCAGACTGACACATGTGCCATGCCTGGCCCATGTGTTAAATCTGATAGTTCAGCGTTTCCTCAAGACATACCCCAATCTGTCTGATTTGCTCACGAAGGTGCGCCGCATCTGTGCGCATTTCAGGAAGTCCAGCACAGATGCTGCCACTCTCAGGGCAGCGCAGCGCCGCCTCCAACTGCCCGCTCACCGACTGTTGTGCAACGTGCCCACGAGGTGGAATTCAACACTGACCATGTTATCCAGAGTTTACCAGCAGCGCCGAGCGATTGTAGACTGCCAGATGTCAACTTCCACCAGAACTGGTAGTCAGGTCAGTCAGCTTCCTCAAGTCTACAATGAGGAGTGGACGTGGATGTCTGATATCTGTCAGGTGCTGAGTAACTTTGAGGAGTCAACACAGATGGTCAGTGGCGATGCCGCCATCATCAGCCTCACCATCCCGCTGCTTGGCCTGTTAAAAAACTCTCTGGTCAGCATGAAGTCGGAAGCTTTGCGCTCCTCACAAGAGACGGGGGAAGAAGATTCCCTTGTTGATAGCCAAAGCACCCTTAGGTCTGTTTCTCAGCGCATATCGGAGGAGGTGGAGGAGGATGAGGAGAAAGAGGAGGAGAATGTTGGCGAGACACAAGAGGGGACCATTGTTGAGTCCTTCACTGTTGAGCGTGTATGGGCAGAAGAAGAGGAGTTGGAGGAGTTGGAAATGGACAGTCAGGCCAGTGAGTGGAGTGAATTCTTACGCGTTGGTACTCTGGCGCATATGGCAGATTTCATGCTAGGCTGCCTATCCCGTGACCCTCGCGTTCAAAGAATTTATTCCAGCACCGATTACTGGGTGTTCACTCTCCTGGACCCACGGTACAAGCAAAATCTTTCCACTCTCATCCCTGGAGAGGAAAGGAGTGTGAGAATGCATGAATACCAGCAGGCCCTGGTGCACAAGCTGAAACAGTATTTCCCTTCTGACAGCGCTAGCGGCAGAGTGCGTAGTTCTGCGGGACAAGTAGCGAGGGAGAGTAGGCGAGCAGGCAGCTTGTCCAGCACTGGCAAGGGTACGCTTTACAAGGCTTTTGCCAGCTTTATGTCACCCCAGCAAGACACTGTCACCTGTCCCCAGTCTCGGCAGAGTAGGGCTGATCTTTTTTTTTTTTTAAAAGTATTTATTTTTGCAGTTTTTGAATTTTTATACAAACATAATAAACAAAACCAGAAATCAAGATTGTCTGTCACATATTTCCTTCCCCCCAATACAGGATTATTATACAACAGCCATGGTAACAGTCAGGTTCTTACTGCGTTTCAAAACTACCTGAGGGATATTACATAGTAGATAACAGCAGGATACTGCAGCCAGACATCTTGATACAACACAAATAACTATTGACACGTAGACAATCAGTCACACACACACACACACACCAGCACGCTCAGTCTCCTTCATCATGGAGAGGAATATAAATCACATGTGATTATAAGGCTGTATGGGGAGTCGCGCACCATCTGGACCAGATGCGGTCAAACTTCTGGGGACACTTCCTGTTGGTATACAGGGACCGGTAGTGGGGAATGACACTATTAATGAGTAGTATCCATCTTTTTAATGGAGGGGGCTCCTGGTCCTTCCAGGTCATCACCACCACTTTTCGGGCGTAGTATAGGACAAACCTAAAGAAAATTTTGTCATAGTGGCCATTGACAACTTCATTTATGATGCCGAGGAGACACACAGAGGGAGATAGTAAGCGTGGGAAATCAAAGTGTAAATTAAGGAACTCCAGCACTTCGGACCAGAAGACATGGACCCTAGGGCAGGACCAGACACAATGCAGGAAGGATCCGACTTCAGCCTGACAGCGAAAGCAAAGATCATTAGGCATTGCTCCCATGCGAAATAGTCTAGCAGGGGTGAAGTATACTCTATGGAGGAATTTAGATTGGATCAGGAAGTCCCTCGCACTCACTACAGATGTGAAGTAGGACAGTTCGACCTCCCTCCAGTCATCATCTGACAGGTCAGGGATATCCTGACTCCAGCGTTCACAGGCTCTATCAAACGGTCTGGACTTTTGCTCTTGTAGGAGAGCATAGCACTGAGTGAGTGGCTTAGGGAGGTCTGGGGTACTCATCAGAGTCTCTAGTTTGGAGAATTTCACTGTCAGGCTGAAGGAGCCGAATTGGGCTTTGAATGCGTGTCGCAGTTGCGTGTAATGGAAGCTGGCCGTATTGGGTACAGTATGTCTCTCCCTTATCTCGTTAAAGCTGAGTAACTCTGCTTCCGGGGATAAGAGCTGGCCTACAAATTTCACCCCTGCTGCCCCCCACATTGTCCAGCCTGGGAGGGAGAGGAAGTGAGAGAGCCACGGATTGAGCCACAATGGAGTCCTAGGCGAGAGGGGGGGAGAGCTGCTCGGTTCTACCAGGGATTGTGCCCTACGCCAGCACACCGCTACCGTACGTAGGGGAAGTGGGGTATCAGATGGGGACTTATACCTGTACAGCAGGTTTGTAAGGGCCTCGTAGGAACCTACCAGGGCACCAGCCAGTGCAGTAGCTGCATTACCCATGTCTATATCTATCCACCACTGGGCATATACTAGCTGGGAAGCCAGGTAATAAAGATACAGATCCGGGGCAGCCAGTCCACCCCTAGACTTGGGAGCCTGAAGCAGCGCTAGACTGAATCGCGGGGCACTACTCTGCCAGTAGAAGGACCTGAGAATGCCGTCCAAGCGTTTAAACAGACTCTTAGGAAGTAGTATAGGGCAGGCATGGAAAAGGTATAGAAATTTTGGGAGAAAAATCATTTTAAATATATTAATACGCCCGTACAAAGACAAGGGGAGAGTGGACCAGGCTTTTAGGCGCGATTCCGTTGCAACTATCAGGGGTGTAATGTTTAACTCCGTAAATGCCTGGACCTTGCGTGACACCTGGACTCCCAGATATTTAAAGGTGGACACCACCCGGACTGGGACGGGGAGGGAGTGTACCCCTACCTCAGATAAGGGAAATAGGGCCGATTTGTCCCAGTTAACCCGAAGGCCTGAGAACCCCCCATAACGTTCTATCAGGGCCAGAAGGGATTCCAGAGAGGGGCCCACATCCCCAAGGTATACAAGTGTATCATCGGCATAGAGAGATACCTTTTCAATAATAGTACCTCTAGTTATGCCCTTAATGCCCTCAGAGTGGCGGATCGCCACAGCAAGGGGCTCAATGGCGAGTGCGAAGAGGAGGGGAGATAGTGGGCAACCCTGTCTAGTGCCCCTGGCCATAGGGAGAGTAGGTGAGATGTTAAGGTTGGTCCGCACCCTAGCCTTGGGATCGTTATACAGTAGCTTAACCAATGCTGTAAATCGAGGGCCAAAACCCATTCTAGGCAAAAGGGTCCACAAATAGGGCCACTCCACAGAATCAAACGCCTTACAATTGTCTAGGGATAATATAAACCCAGGGTCTGGAGACCGCTCTGCCTCTGCAATGTTCAGGTGTAGTCTTTGTATATTTATGTCAGTTCCCCTCCCAGGCATAAAGCCTGTCTGGTCCGGGTGAACCAATGATAGTATTACTTTGTTAAGCCTTGTTGCCAGAATTTTTGCTAGTATTTTAACATCTGAATTTAGGAGGGAAATTGGGCGGTATGAGTCAGGAAGCAGGGGATCCTTGCCAGGCTTAGGAAGAACTACAATAAGGGCCTCTCGCATGGAGTCGGGGAGGGAACCACTATCAAGCGCATCGGAGTATAGGCTGAGGAGAAGGGGGACCAGAGTCTCACAGTTATCCCTATACCACTCACCTCCCAGCCCATCAAGTCCAGGTGTCTTACCGGGGGGCAACGATTGGATGGCCAGTTCCACCTCCTCTGCCGAGAGCGGAGCATCAAGCTCCGATGACTGTGCCTGTGTGAGCCTCCAAAGTGGAAGACTGTCAAGGAATCCGGAAATCTCGACGGAAGAGGCGGACAATCTGGAGCTGTAAAGAGAAGAATAGTATTCATGAAATACCAAGTTAATGGCCCGGGGTTCTGTGATCAATGCTCCGTTACCATCAACAATAGAGGGAACGGAAGCACAGGGGCGTTCAGCCCGCGATAAATACGCAAGCAGCTTCCCGTTTTTATCTCCAAATTCAAAGATGGACGCTTCCCTGGCTAGCAGGCGTTTGCTGGTGCGCTCCTTCACTACAGCTAGATGGTTCCTCTGCGCCTGAGCCCAAGTCTTTTTATTCCCCGGAGTAGGTTTCTCTAGATAATCCTTTTCTGCAGTCACCAGTACAGCCGTCAGCCTTTCCTCCTGGGCATTCAAGGACTTCCTATGGCCAGCTACCCCCGACATGAATGCCCCCCGCACCGAGGACTTGTACGAGTCCCAGACTAGAAGGGGATCAGGATGGGTTGAGTGTACATCCCAGAACTCGCTGTGCGCTGCCCTAACAGTACTCTGGACCGCTGGGGACAGGAGCCAAGCCGGGTGCAGGCGCCATAAGCGGGAGTCGCTGGGAGGGCCTATAAGGAGACTAATGAACAAGGCGGAGTGGTCTGACGCACTGCGCGGGCAATAGGATATCTGGTCAACGTGCTGCATCATATCGGGGGAGACAAAGGCCAGATCAATCCGAGAGAAGCTCTTATGAACAGAGGAATAAAATGAATATTCTCTCTCTTGAGGGTGTTTACTACGCCAAACATCGGCGAGGTCTAGAGAGGTGAGCCACTCGTTCAGACGGACCGAGCCTGTGTCCAGACCACTTGTACGATCCAAGGAGGGATTAGGGACGGCATTGAAATCACCAATACAGAGTAACGGGCTTGGAGGCATAGCAGCCAGCTTACTGGATATTAGATGCAATACTGCTGGATCAAAGGGAGGTGGGACATAAATAGACGCAATAGTAAAGGTAAAGCCCCACAAGGCGCAATGTACGATCACAAAACGGCCAAAGTGATCCGGTGCTACCTGTATGACCTCTATGGGAAGCGCTTTGGATATGAGTATGGATACTCCCCTGGCGTAAACAGAGTAGGAGGAATGGTAACCTCTAGCCACCCAGGCCCGCTTCAGGGAGAGGACCTTCTGACCCGTAAGGTGTGTCTCTTGGATACATACAATATGGGGGGCCTGACGCTTAATGACGTCTAACATCAGGGCCCTCTTGAATTTGGAGTTAAGTCCCCTCACATTCCAGCTCATTACCTTAAGTGAAGACATCTTAGCGGAAGGGAAAGGGGTGTGGGGAAGGAGACGTGAGCAACCAAGCATTCATCCTTTCATACCACAAAGACATAGACAGACAGACAACAGTGAGCATAACAAATATAACAGAACTGAACTAACAATCCCAAGAATACAAACCCCCTGTCTAACACCCTAACAGCAGTAGTGTAGACCTATACCCACTAACAGTCAAATAGTAGAACAGTGGTCCCTAACTCAAGACAAACCTACACCATTTGTCCCGGGACCTTCAACCCTTAATGAATAGATGATCAGGAGGTTATTAGGCAGCCATATTTAGAGAGAACCAAGAGGAAATAGGGGAGGGGGGGGGGGGGGGAAGAAGGAAGACGCAAGGAGGTAATGGTAGGGGGAGGTAATGGTAGGGGGAGGTGGGAAGGGGGGGGGGGGAGGGAGGGAGGGAGAGAATGGAGTGCCATAAATGGCGCACTGGTCAAGATGACCAAGAAGAATGCGCAAATCAATCACAGGGTACATTTGTGAGGCACGTAAAGTGTAAACAAATATTAGAATACTGTAACAGTGATTTGGGACCCCTGGATAACCACTCAGGACCAAGTCCAGCACAGTCACTGCACATCAGACAAAAGGATATGTGAGTCCAGTCACTCAGGAGGTGCGGGCCTTGCAGCTGGAGCCCGTGGAGCTGCATCAGCCCAGTGAAGTGCTTCGGTTGGGCAAGTGAAGAATCGAGTCTTCTGACCATCCACTATTCGGAGCTTGGCAGGGTACATCATGGAGTATTTATACCCCTTGTCACGGAGACGGGCACGGACCTCGGTGAATTGTGCTCGCTGTTTCCTGACGGATGCAGAGAAATCAGGGTAGAAGGACACTCTGCTGTTGGCATAGAGAATTTCTCCCTTGGTACGGACAGCCCTGAGGATAGAGTCCCTGTCCCTAAAGTGCAGCAGCCGGGCCAGGAAGGGTCTTGGATTGCCCCCTGGGGGGCCAGGGCGGAATGGCACACGATGGGCCCTTTCTACTGTGAAGAACGGGGAGAAGGTATCTGCAGGCAGCATATTTTTGAGCCAATTTTCAAAAAAGGATACCGGGTCAGACCCCTCCACTTTTTCGGGGAGGCCAACCACTCTGACGTTGTTCCGTCGCAGGCGGTTTTCGAGGTCATCAGCTCTGTCGATGGAAGCAGACATTTGGCGCTGAAGCTCTCTTATCTGTGTCGGCATAGGCCTCTGGACATCCTCCACTTCAGATATTCTGCGTTCAGTTTCTGTTATTCGCTCTTTGGCTTTGTGAACATCGTGTCTTAAAAGAACAAAGTCTTGTCGCAGCTCATCCACCTTGGTAACCAGTTTGGATTGGCACCCATTAATGGCCGCCAGCACCTCTGCAAATTTGCGGTCCAGTTCAGTGGCCACGTCAGGCGGATCAGCGCCCTCCTCATAACTTACAAGCTGCGGCGGGCTCTGGGAGCCTTCAAAGAGGGAGGGAGAGGAGTTTGGGGACCCCTGAGGAGAGCAGGGCTGTGTGCGGGAGAATCTCCCCAATTTTTTTGCAGCGTTTGACTGTATCTGTGCAAGAACGGCTTGTGATGTGGAGCATTCCTGCGCATCCAGGGGTTCCAGGGACTGGAATGGAGGATCTTCATGGATGGATTCATCATCCGATGGAGGCGCAGACACCCCGGACGCCGCTTTTTGCAATTTAGCCGTCCTCCTCCGGTTACCCATGGCGTCTGGACAGAGGGGGCCAGTGATAAACAATCGAGGAGCCTAGCGTCCAGTAATTAGCAGAGATACAGTCCAAACCCACGTGGACTATTGCAGCGGCACTGCAAGGGTTAATATAAAACAAAACCCAGGAGCAGGGGGTCACTGGGAGTATGGTGGGCTGCACAGCTTGGGGTCCCCAGGTGAGAGGAGGGCAGTAGCAGGGGAATTACTTCCCTACCTTATTCCTGGCTGCAGTCCGGCAGTGACAGGGTTAACCCTGCGCGCCTAGGCCTCAGGCAGCGCAGGGGAGTCCAGTAAGATGGCGCCTCCGGCCGGATACAGGGCTGGCTGGAGCGCTGCCACGATCCCCCAGGTCAGCAGCACAGCGGGTCGGCGGCACAGCACGGGGGGGGGGGGGTTCCCTCCCCCGGTATTCAGCACCTCTCCGGTATACAGCCGCGATGCCGGGCGGCTATGGTCCCGCCGCCGCGCGGGACACGTGGAAGGCCGCAGGAGGTGAAGTGCTGGAGGGGACCTCACGGAGCCGGTGACCGCCGCGATACCGCCACCGGAGTATGGGGGCAAGTACCCGCGGCACCGGGGAGCAGACTGGAGGGGGTACAGGTAAGGATGGCTGCCTGGGAAGGGTGATAGGGTGCCAGGTCCCGGGAGCTCCGCGGTGCACGTCCTCCTAGGTCGGCATCAGGCCACGCCCCCCAGTAGGGCTGATCTTTACAGAAAGATGGTGAGGGAGTACGTAGCTGACCATACCATCGTCCTAAATGATCACACAGCTCCCTACAACTACTGGGTTTCAAAGCTGGACATGTGGCACGAACTGGCGCTGTACGCCTTGGAGGTTCTTGCCTGCCCTGCCGCTAGCGTCTTGTCCGAGCGGGTTTTCAGTGCAGCTGGTGGCATCATCACCGATAAGCGTACACGCCTGTCGACTGACAGCGCTGACAGGCTGACGCTTATCAAGATGAATAAAGCCTGGATTTCTCCTAATTTCCAATCTCCACCAGGTGAAGGAAGCTCAACCTGAATAATTTATCCACTCCTCCTCCTCCTCATTTTCCTCCTTCTCCTCCTCTTTGTACAGTAAAGCAGAGGAAACTGGCTATTTTTTGACAGGGCCCACTGGCTCTAGCTATAGTACTTTATGCATTTAATTTTTATGGAGGGCCACCGACCCGGTCCTCTGTTTTAAACAATTTTTGGGAGTGCCACATACAGGCACTCAATCTATTCCATTTTTCTGGAGGGCCACCTACCTGCTCCTCTGGTTTGAAAACTTTTTTGGACTGCCACATACAGGCACTATCCAAATTGAATTGTCTCCATAGCAGCCTCCACACGTTGTCTCCATTGCTACCTCCAAAAGTCGTCCATATAGCTGCCTCCATACATCGTCCCTTTATCAAACGAGGTGTGTCAGGCCGAAATTTGGGTTGTTTTCATGGATTCCACATCAAAGTTGTTAACTTTGTCGCCACCCTGCTGTGTTATCCACAAAATACACTGGCAAACTTTTACCATTTACGGATATTATTTCAGCGCTTCTTGCGCATCTGTTTACATTCCCCTCACCCGCCATATCCTAAACTTATAAGAACGCTACTACACTTGATCTTATACAAAAGGTTCTTAGAAGTGCTGTTTGGGGAGTAGCCTAGAGACAGGGGCTTGGAGTGGCGAAAGCTCGCCTGGCAGCGGAGCGCCAGCTCCATGCCAAGAACCAACTAACATAGTTTTAACTGCAGCACCTTTAATCTACTACTAGTTCACTGCCTCCATACATGGCCGCCTTATCAAACGTGCTGTGTCAGGCAGAATTTTGGTTTGTTTTCATGGCTTCCACAACAAACTTGTTAACTTTGTCGCCACCCTGCTGTGTAATCCTCAAAATATACTGGCAAACTTTTACCATTTACGGATATTATTTCAGCGCTTCTTGCGCATCTGTTTACATTCCCCTCACCCGCCATATTCCAAACTTATAAGAACGCTACTACACTTAACTTGGTGCAGGCTGGGACCGAGTCTGACCCTGGGGCTGGTCATATACTGCCGACGCAGAGGATTGCGGGGCCTACCTCGGTCCAGGTGTTTCAGGCCTACTATGCCTCCTCCTCCTCCCACCCCTCCTCCACCTCCTCCTCCTCCGAATTACCATCCGTGGGCATGGCGCCATCAGTCGGTAGCTCTAGGCACAGCAGCAGTGCCGTCGCTAAGCGACAGCAGGCGGTGCTCAAACTGCTGAGCCTAGGTGATAAAAGGCACACCGCCCAAGAGCTATTACAGGGCATTCCACATCAAACTTGTTAACTTTGTCGCCACCGTGCTGTGTAAGCCACAAAATATACTGGAAAACTTTTTTCATTTACGGATATTATTTCAGCGCTTCTTGCGCAGATGTTTACATTCCCCTCACCCGCCATATCCCAAACTTATAAGAACGCTACTACACTTGATCTTATACAAAAGGTTCTTAGAAGTGCTGTTTGGGGAGTAGCCTAGAGACAGGGGCTTGGATTGGCGAAAGCTCGCCTGGCAGCGGAGCGCCAGCTCCATGCCAAGATCCAACTAACATAGTTTTAACTGCAGCACCTTTAATCTACTACTAGTTCACTGCCTCCATACATGGTCCCCTTATCAAACGAGCTGTGTCAGGCAGAATTTTGGATTGTTTTCATGGCTTCCATGTTAACTTTGTCGCCACCCTGCTGTGTAATCCACAAAATATACTGGCAAACTTTTATCATATACCGATATTATTTGAGCGCTTCTTGCTCACCTCCTTTGGTTCCTCTCTGCCACCCATTGGTTTGAAGCCTGAGTCCATTTAGGGTATGTTGCCATGACACTCTCTAGCCTGCCGCTGCTGCCGCTGCCTCTGCATGCCGTCCCCTATAGTGTCAGGGTCAATTATTGCATGTTTTAGATGCTATCTAGCCTCATTCGGTCACTCTGTCATGGCCATGCTGTTGCCCATAATTTTGGCATAATGGTGCATTTAAGCAGCCTCAGAGGCATCCATGCATGCTGCCCCTGCTGTTTCCTGTCCATTTCCGTGGTGTTTCCATCCTTTTCTGAGGTTCCCAGGTGTTTGGCCAAGCTTCCCTGTGCAGAGCCTTGGTCCCCTTGAAAAATGCTCGAGTCTCCCATTGACTTCAATGGGGTTCGTTACTCGAAACGAGCACTCGAGCATCGGGAAAAGTTCGTCTCGAATAACGAGTACCCGAGCATTTTAGTGCTCGCTCATCTCTAGTGATTACATTACTGTTAACATTTACAAAATGAATTATAAATGCAATGTTATTTTGTGTGTTAACACGTGTCTTGTTAACATCTGCATTTACATTGCGTTATCAAACTTAAACAGTAATGTAATTAGGCAAATCACCTCTCATCAGCTGTTGTAATGCGTTTTAAACGCAATGAAAATGCAAGCAAAACGCACCGTGTGACCGCGCCCTCAGGTGTGTTGCGGTTTTGACGCATTTCAAAGGCTTTAGCCTGGATCACATGCTGAGGTAACATTGCATTTACTAAAATGAAATGTTACTTAAGCGTGTATTCAAGGCTGAAGCCTTTGGAATGCGTCCAAAATGCATAAAAAAACGTGACGCAACGCATCGTGTGAATGCTCCCTCACAGTGAAAATGCCACCAGATAAAGCCATTATGGAACCGGTAGAGGATTATATTATAGGCGGTTTCGGCAGGGCCCATGACCATCCACCCTATTTTTAAATCCTCATACATCTGTTCCTGCTCACAATACACAGATAAAGAGGAGCCATTTCAGGACCTTTGAAGGTACTCCAAAGGTCCTGAAACCACAGATTTAAAGCAGACAGATCGGAAGCATCCTCCATTCCCCAAATCCGCCCCTGTATGGACCATGTGTCCCTAACCTAACTGTATTGAACCCATGGCCGAATGCATTGACATGACAAATAATAAGGCTAAGTGCACACGTAGCGATATGGCTGGTTTCTGATGCGTTTTCTGCAGAGATTTTCCTGATGATGTGTATGAGAGGACAGCAGTGCGGTGCTTGGCTATAGCACATGAGGTATCCGGATTGTGTGTAGAATTAGAGCCTGCAGCTGTAGTGACGAGTAACCGGCGGCGCTAGGACGGGGCGGGAGGCGCTGTGGCCCCTGGAGATGGCTGCACCTGGCGCCCTGCTCCGCTGCTCCTGTGCCCGGGGCTCTCCATTACCTGCAGCGCTCGGGTATGAGTACACCGGAGCCGCCATCACCTCCGCTGCCCGGGAACCCTCCTGGCGAGGACGCGGGGGTCCCGGGGGCTGGCGGGGGGCTTCTGGAGGAGGAGCTCTGGCTGTACGGGGCAGGTAGGTGCTGCTGCTCAGGTGTGTCACCAGTCCTGAGCTCCGCCACTCTCTGACCTCGCATGCAGTCGCACGATATTCATTGTATGATGCATCCTTTACGACCACCTCCCCACCTTACAACCCTAATGTTGTATGAGGCAGGGGTGTATAATCCCCGCTCTGTCCTCCATAGTGTACACAGGTGATGCCGCTTCTCCCTCCTATCTGTGCTATTCCCTCAGGGTCTGCAATTCCCAGACATTAGTGACATTAGTCATTACACGGACTCTCAGGTGACTGGAAAGGGTTAAACCTCCATTTCTAGGGTTCAAGCTTCTTGCATCATCACATTTAACCCCTGAGTTGAACTACATTTAACCCCATAATGACAAAGCCTGAAAAAACTATAAAAGCCGTGGTTGGGTTTGGGCGATGCCACACGTGGCGTTTTGAATGTGGTTTTGGGCCCTTTTTGTGCTGTTTGGCCGGTAATAAGTCCAGGTCAGGCGGCCGCACCCATTGCTTTAATGACCAGGGCGTTTTTAGAAAAATTTTGTACTTAGTGGTTTAAAAGTCATAACTTCTCCCTTTTTTTTTTTTTGTGCTATTTTAAAAATTTTTGATTGTGTTTTTCCTTGACACATGGGGCTCGTGACAAGTTAATAAACCCTTTTCTTCCTTTTTTTTTTTTTTTTGGGAGGGGGGGGGGGTTACAAAAAAGTGAGACCTTTTTTGGGTGAACGTTGAAAATGTTTTTCAGTGTATTTTATTGGGACTTATTTAATGTATATTTGTTAAAAGGTGTGTGTGTGTTTGTTTTATTCAATATGTTTCCAGTGGGGTCATAAAAGACTATTGGGGGATGTTTTCACTTTTTTAAAATTTATGTTATCCGTTCATCTTTTCCCAAGCTATAAGAACCCGTTCCAGTGGGGAAACGACCCTCACGTGGCATAAACACTTGTGTTTTCAAATGCATCACAACAGCTGAGAAGAGGAGATTTGTCGTCAACATGGATTTTACAAAATGCATGTGTTTACGTATGCATTAACACGTCTGTTAACATATATGTTAACGTTGCTTTAACAATTGCTTTTTGCAACAATTGATAATTTCTCCTCTTCTAGGCTGTGATGTGTTTTAGTGCAATCAAAATGCAATGTGTGAACGCAGCCTGTGGGGGATGATGTCAGATCAGACCCAGCAGCTCTGATTAACCCTTCAAGGCCCAGCAAGAGTGCCAGTTCTGCTATTTGCTGCAGACTCAAGTCCACTTCTCCAGAGTGAAAGGAGTCACCTACCTACATGCTAAGTTCAGGTGCAGGGCTTTTCTATCTGGTGAAGTAATGGACTGTGCAACAAAAGCCCAACCAAGATTCATGGACACCAGGCATTACATTGTCTTCCAGAATTTAACTATATGACACATCTATATGTTTATGTTTTCAGATTCTCCTAATCTCAACCATGATGACGAGAATGCATCAAGTCCTGGGTAATTTCTCCCAAACTTTACTGCTGTATATCATTGTATTCTTTCTGCAAATCCTCTGCTCCATTTATATACTGGGAAATATAATTAGTTCCCTTGTATTGCAGGTCAGGTTAGTGCTTGAAATAGATCTGCTAGAATAGCAGACACAGCCCATTAACAAGCTGTACTTTATTTCATCCCACCTTATTATAGTGAGGGTGATGCCACACATGCGTTTTTGACAGTTTCCTAATTTTCTTAATAGATAAACAGGTTGTAAGCTGCCAAATGCATGGTAAACGGTCTAAAACGCATGCGTTTTTAAACTGACTGAAAACGCAGTGTTTGGTATCACCCTCAATAAGGTTAGAAAAATGTATCCGTCCATGAAGGTCAACCTATTAAATTATACCTTGTTAATCTATAAGGCCGGCGCCACACGTAGCGCTTTGTCTGCGCTTGCAAATGCAGACAAAGTCGCGCCCACCGGGGCGGGCCTCGGCCCGATCGCATCGGCGTTTCTATGGAAACGCCTGCGATCGGGAACGAGCCGCCGGTGTTTCGCGTTAAATTAAATGCGTTTGCAAGCGCAGACAAAGCGCTACGTGTGGCGCCGGCCTAAGAAGGCAAAAACTCTCCAAGGCCGACCCCTTATATGGTGTTCAGAATAACTCAGTGGATCAACAGAAACGACTGACAAAAAGTTTTATTCCCGTACAATGAGATATTTTTGCTCTCCAGAAAGGCATCCAGGCCTCTCTTGAACATGTACATAGAGTCCGCCATAACAACCTCCTGCGGCAGAGAGTTCCATAGTCTCACTGCTCTTACAGTAAAGAATCCCCATCTATGGTGATGGTAAAATCGCCTCTCCTCTAGGTGTAGAGGATGCCCCCCATCTATGGTGATGGTGGAACCACCTCTCCTCTATGCGTAGAGGATGCCCCCTGTCCTTGTACTGTCTATTCATTTTGTAATGAGGTCTCCCCTCAGTCATCTTTTTCCTTGGGTTCTCTTAGGCCGCGGTCACACGTACCGCTAGGCGTCCGTTCATAACGCAACGCTAGCGCACAGGGGGAGGTCCTCGGCCTAAACCCACATGCGTTTCCAGGGAAACGCATGCGTTCGGCTTATCAATCGCATGCGGTACGTGTGACAGCGGCCTTATACTGACCATAAATGACTAAGGCTACATTCACACTGCCGTATGGAGGATGTATATACGGCCAATATACGTCCTCCATAGACGGCAATGGGCGCACGGCGCCCTACGGGAGCGGTACGGTGCGGCACCGTACCGCTCCGTACCCGGGAAAAAGATAGGACCTGTCCTATCTTTTCCCGTAATAGCTGCGCTCACCACCTCCTCCTCTCCCCGTGCACTGCCGTTGCCCGCTACAGTATGGTACGGGCGGGCAACGGCAGTGTGAATATAGCCTTAATCTGAATGCCCACAGGGATTTTCTGAGACCTTTTATTTGTAGTTTGTTTAAAATAAGTTTTATTACAATTTATTCTTGTACTAAGTTTTGTCTTTTCAATCTGTAGTCATACAAATTCATGTGATAAGTTACAAGATACTTCTAGTGGCAGCGCAGAGCACAAAGACAACTCACTTCAGGTAATTCTAATCTTCTTTCAATGAAATATACCTTCAGAAAATAAACTGGTTTTAATCTTAGAGTTAATTAGAATTTTCTATGTTTACGTTGAAGTCTTGGGTAGGATTACCTCCCTATAACCGCACTTGGGGACGGTTCACAAGTATCCCCTTTTTTTATGTATTTTCTTCGCTTTCTACATAAGGCCATCAATTATCTAACCGATTTTGCTTTACTACAAATTTGACTTAATTAATAACATTGGAGAACATTTTTTTTTTTCGTGGTGCCTGCTATGCTACATGAGGCAATGGCAGGCTTGGTTGTTGTACTTCTGACATGTCCAAATCTGTGCTTTTCACACAGATCGCACAAAGCTGCAGTGACGATGACAGCGACACAGACAGCGATGATGTCAGGGTTACGATTGGTGACATACGAACAGGAGCTCCAACCTGCATGTACGTATGTTTGTTTTTTCTCTACTACCATAGTCAATTCCAACGATTGAATATGATGTCCGTCAACAGGAGCCTCCGCATAGAGCAAAATGGCTCTGTATAGTTCCCCTAGCTTTTATGTTACATTCCCTGGTATATACTATCACTAAGGCTAAGTTCACACCACCCTTAGTGCTGCCCACTGTACTTGATCCCTAATGCTACTAATGCATACCGCTAATTCTGCTGTTATTTATAACGAATTTGTAAAGGTAGGTAAACTTGAAGTCACTGGAAACAGAAGGTGTCCGTTATTCTATTGCACAAAATAACAATATTAGACTAATATTAAATAATAATAATAATAATAATAATATAGACTAACAGACACCACTAGCATTGTTGTGTTCAATGCAATGCAGAAGTTCAAGGTATGTCAATTTTCATGCGATGATAACAATTTTTTAAATACTCTCTTTTGTCATAAACGTATAGCGTCTTGCAGCATTTCTTCTTTTCAAGGGATAATAAATTCATATGTAATATTTTAATATAAAAGTAGCTTGTTGCAGATATTTGCAATAGGCAGCACTCTCCAGACCTGAAAGGCATCAATATGGTTCAGAGCTGCTGCTTTACTCTTAGCATATGTCCTGCCGAGTTGGGGGAATATGAAGTGCTGGTGCACGATCTGCCAGTGCTTGATAAATTTCCACCTGTGTGACTTTAGCCTAAAGGACCTCACACAATTATGTCATCTGACTAATCTTACATAAGTCATCTTGCATAAGTGCATATGTAATGAATGGAGAAAGCTGCTTCCCGAGTCTCCCTTGACCTCCTATGATTCTCCCAAAATTTACCATCAAAGGTGACCCCTACACATTAGATGGTCATCCAAAACAACCGAAACTTCCAATTTCCATCTAATGTGCATTGGGGGGACACCTTTAGGGAGATTCAATCGATATTGCTGTTTCTTTACTATTTGTATAATGTGGGCAGGTTCCCAATCCAGACATACTGTGATCTATAATACATGCATCTAGCAAACTAAATATTATCTGAATCAGAGATCTACATGTAGTCATTAGCATTAAAAAAGTCAAGTTCTGTAATTTTTTTTTTTTCAGAATTTTATGTTTTTTTTTTATATATATATATATTTTTTTTTTCCTACCAGGGGACCAACAGCAAATCAGAGTATGAAAGGCGGTAGAGGCTACAGTGCAGCCGGTAAATGTTTCTTCTGAATAAGTTATGGGTTCTACATATTATTATATCTGAATTAACCCCTTAAGGACGCAGGGTTTTTCGGCTCATTTCTCGCTCTCCAACTTCAAAAATCCATAACTTTTTCATTTTTACGTGTACAGACCTGTGTGAGGGCTTATTTTGTGTATAAGAAATTTTACTTTCGCGTAATGTTATTTATTTTAACATGCCGTGTACTGCGAAGCTGAAAAAAAATTCCAAATGTGGAAAAATTGAAAAAAAAACGCACGTCACTTTCTTGTGGGCTCAGTTTTTTCGACTTTGACTGTGCACTCAAAATAACACCTCAGCTGTATTCTTTGGTTCGGAGCGATCGCGGTGATACCAAATTTATATAGGTTTTATTGTGTTTTAATACATTTTCAAAAATTAAACGAATGTGTACAAAAAAGAAAAAAAAATGTTTTGCCATCTTCTGACGCTAATAACTTTTTCATACTTTGGTGCACGGAGATGTGTGAGGGGTCATTTTTTGCGAAATGAGGCGACGTTTTCATTGCTACCATTTTGAGGTCTGTGCGACATTTTGATCATTTTTTATTTCATTTTTTATGTTATGTAAAAAGGTGTAAAAGTCGCATTTCGGACATTCGGGCGCCATTTCCCGCCTCGGAGGTCACCGCCGCCCGTAACCGTTTTTATATTTTGATAGATCGGGCATTTTGGGACGCGGCGATACCTAATATGTTTGTGATTTTTACTGTTTATTATGTTTTATATCCGTTCTAGGGAAAGGGGGGTGATTTGAATTTTTTATATTTTATTATTTTTTTTTATTTTTTGAAACTCCTACCATATACTGCAATACTTCTGTATTGCAATACATGGCATTTTTGCAGCACATTCATTACAATGAGCCACCGGCTCATTGTAACGAAACTGCGGAAGCCATGTAGCCTTGTGTCAAAAGAAGACCCGAGGCTACCATGGCAACCGATCGCCGCCCCCCGATGACGTTCAGGGGCGCGGCGATCGCAATAAAGATGGCAGCGCCCGCGTGCCGCCGTTTTTTAAACATGGTTAATAGCCGCAATCAGTTACCGCGATCAGCAAGCACCGACCGCGGTTATTAGCGGTGGGGGTTTTCTGCAAAATGCAAAAAACCCCACCTTTGTATGAAGAGGACTCAGCCCGTGAGCCCTCTTCATACATCGCTTATACCTCTGCGCCCTAGAGCTACGGCGCAGAGCGTTAAGGGGTTAATATACATACCATCAGCTTTTGGGGGATTTTAATATTCTTGACAAGTGAATTTAAAGGGGTTTTCCCACAAAGCAAAGTTAGGCTCTATCCAAGGGATAGGGCCTAACTTGCTGATCAGTGCTTAGAACACCGCGGATCGTGAGAACGAGGGGTACATCGGCCCCCTCGTTGCTCTGTCAGATTAATGGGGAAGATGGCCGCGTATGACCATTCTGCTCCATTAATCTCTATGGAGCTGATGGAATGTTGCCGAACGCCATGACGTACCCCTCGTTCTATCGATCGGCGAGGGTCTCATCACTGAGACCCCCACTGATCAGCAAGTAGGGCCTAAGTTTGCTTCATGCGAAAACCCCTTTAAGAAAAGAGCAAATAATTGCCAGATGTTAAAGAAAATCTACCATCAAAATCAGTTATGATAAATCAGGGACACTTATAAGAAGATCTATGGATCTACAAGTATTTGTTATCCATGGCCTCCTTCCTTGTAAAATTAACTTTCAAATTATTCTAATGATGCTGTTGGGCTACACTAGCCCCCCTGTGATCTGGCTTTACAGACTGTTACACTGTCTCACACTCCCTCTCCCCTACCTCCTCATCACTTGTGCAGTGAGCACTTCCTGCTGAGGGAGCAGAGGGAGAATGCGACTGTTTAGCATTCTGTAGAGCAAGATTACAGAGGGACTTGGTTGGCACCCCAGGATTTATAGCATAATTTTAGATTATAGAAAGGAGGCCATGGATAACAAATATAAGAACATTATAACAGTCACAGTGCCTGGATCTAGGAGTACGTGTCCCTGGTTTATTATGATGGATTTTGATGGTTGATTTCCTTTAAAGTAGTTGCCTGACTGTTATCAAAATGTATCAGTGGGCTGGGGAGGGGATTCTCCTGCTCTGGTGCTCCTGTTGCATGGTCCGTCATATCCGTGCCCCCGTTAGTTTACAGGGGCACAAAGCTCAGCTCCAACAGCCTCCAGGTATCCTGGCACACCCACCCATACCATGTACCCGCGCCTGATACAGTGCTGGTACAGGAGACCACTGTGTATAATATAACGTTCAACTTAAACTGTGAGGCTTTACTGGACTTTACTTTTCAGAAGTGTGCGAAGTATACAAACCTGAAAGGGCCTATCCCTAGCGTTAATGTTATCCATAGGATTAACTAGAACATTAAGATTGGTGGTGGTCAACTGCAGGGACGTCCACTCATCATGAGTGGGGGTCCATTTCATGCTTTCTGTATAGGACCTCCTTACACTTTCCACTGTATTGCCAGTCCTCAGTGGAATGGCACAGCAGGGAGAATGCCCAATCCCATTGGTAATCATGTAACTCCCTCTGAATTGGGATAACTTAAACTTGGGACCATTCCTTAAAATACAGTAGTGTTCTCTTCAACAAGCAAGATCAACACATATTTGTGGCATGAACGGAGGGAGGACACCACAAAGTTTTTATTGGTGCATTTGCCAATTATCTTAATGGGCTTCTATCACCAGGATGAAGGACTGAAATCAAACAAGCCTAAGATATAAAATATAACCAATAACATTTTCATTAAAGGTAAACTTCCACCAAAAGGGATAGATTTCTCTGCCCCGGGGAACATTAATGGCCTCCCTGTCCTGGAGGTGGATCTGGATTCATTTGAGGAAAAGCCATGGAGGAAACCAGGTAGAAGATGAAATTATGTGTTTATTACTATCCTCAAATCTTTGTGGCTCGGTGGACACCGTCTCCTGCCACTGTCACATATTTGTTGTCAGTATTAAATGTCTGGTTACAGCTGTTTGTGTGATGGATTTGCAAAAATTAGAAACATTGCTCATGGTTTTCCATGTGACTTTCATCTTACACAGCACAGTACTGCTGTTCTTGCTCTCTCTGTAATCTCTATATATTGCTGTATTTTTTACATTTAGGTGCTGATCTTTCCGACTATTTCAACTATGGATTTAATGAAGCAACGTGGAAAGTGTATTGTGAGAAGCAGAGGAGGCTGCAGCTGGGACTGGACAGCGCCAATCCACACAGCAAAGAGAACAAAATAACTGTAAAGTAAACCATGTGGTTTATGATGATTATATGCCGCAGGTCCATGTTTTAGCAATGATGGCAATTATTCTAGACTTCCTCTTTGTAAAATAGCTGAAACTGTGGCAAGTTTAGAACTTACCAAACCAAATAATTAGCACAAAATGAAAGAATAACATTTGTCTGTAAATCTTCCTTATGCGAACCCACTCTATTTATAACTCAATATAACCTCAAAAAACCACATGAGTGATATCTGGTCCAACAATTCATCACACCATTTATTATAAAATATATCTCATCTTATTCATAGTTTATACGGTTGAAAAAAGACACTTGTCCATCAAGTTCAACCAAGGAAGGGTAGGGATTGGATGAGGAAGGGACTAAGGGGAAACAATTCTATATAGCATAACAATCAATGTTATTTAAGTGTAAAAAGGCATCTAGGCCCTTCTTGAAGCTCTCTGCTGTCCCCGCTGTGACCAGCGCCTGAGGCAGGCTATTCCACAGATTGACAGTTCTCATAGTAAAAAAGCCCTGTCGCCTCCGGTGATTAAACCTTGGTTTCTTCAAACGGAGACAGTGCCCCCTCATCTTTTGATTTGATTTAATCTGGAACAACTTACCACCATTTTTTGTATGGACCATTCATATATTTATATAAATTAATCATGTCCCCTCGTAGTCGTCTCTTTTCCAGACTAAATAAATCTAGTTGTTTTAATCTTTCCTCATAACTAAGACCCTCCATACCCCTTATCAGTTTTGTGGCTCTACGTTGAACCCTCTCCAGCTCCAGGGCATCCTTTTTATGGACCGGTGCCCAGAACTGGACAGCATGTTCCAGGTGTGGCCGAACCGTTGCCTTGTATAGTGGTAATATTACATCCCTATCACGAGAGTCCATTCCACTTTTGATACATGACATGATCCTACTAGCTTTAGAGGCAGCTGATTGACATTGCACGCTGTTATATAATTTATGATCTACTAGTACCCCCAGGTCCTTCTCAACAAGGGACTCTCCCAGATTTACTCCCCCAAGGACATATTTTGCCTTTGGATTATTGGCCCCCAGGTGCATAACATTACATTTATCCACATTAAACCTCATTTGCCAAGTGGATGACCAAACATTCAGTTTGTCCTAGTCACCCTGCAGCCTATGAACATCCTCCATAGACTGTATTACACTACACAGTTTGGTGTCATCTGCAAAAATAGACACAGTGCTATTAATTCCTACCTCTATATCATTAATAAATATATTAAATAGTAGTGGGCCAAGCACAGAACCCTGAGGTACACCACTCATAACTGGTGACCATTCCGAGTAGGAATCATTGACCACAACTCTCTGGATACGATCCTTTAGCCAGTTTTCAATCCAATTGCAAATGATTTCTGCCAAACCAATAGCCTTAATTTTACCCATCAGGGGTCTATGAGGGACAGTGTCAAATGCCTTTGCAAAGTCCAAGAACACAATATCCACAGCTGCTCCTCCATCCAGGCACCTGCTCACCTCTTCATAGAAGCAGATAAGGTTAGTTTGACAACTTCTATTCTTAGTAAACCCATGCTGGCTATCACTTATTATTCTATTTGATGTCACATACTCCAGTATGTAGTCTTTTACTAACCCTTCCAACACTTTCCCCACAATGGAAGTTAAGCTTACAGGCCTGTAATTGCCTGGCGAAGTTCTAGAGCCCTTTTTATATATTGGCACCACATTTGCCTTGCGCCAGTCACTTGGCACCACACCAGACATTACGGAATCCCTAAAGATTTTAGACAGTGGTACAGCAATAACAGAACTGAGTTCTTTAAGAACTCTGGGGTGTAACCCATCTGATCCAGGAGCTTTGTACACATTGATTTTATTGAACTTAGATTGGATCATGTCTACATTCAGCCAGTCTACTATATTACAGGGTGCATGACCCGCACTGGCACCACCCAAGTCAGAAGTTCTCTCTTCTATTGTATAAACGGAGCTAAAAAACCTATTAAGTATCTCCGCCTTCTCTTGGTCTCCAGTCACCAATGCCCCATTTTCAGAATAAAGGGGTCCAACCTGTTGTGACCCATTTATTTTTTGCATTGATATACCTAAAAAATTTCTTGGGATTTGTTTTGCTATCTTTAGCCACCTGTCTTTCATTTTGTATTTTGGCTGATTTGATTTCCTTTTTACAGATTTTGGTAAGTTTTTTGTAAGTATTGAAAGCCTCAGGTGACCCGTCAGATTTATATTTTTTAAATGCCCTTTTTTTCTTATTAATTGCCCTTTTAACTGTAGCTGTAAGCCACGAGGGGTGTAATCTCGCCCGTCTATACTTGTTACCTATTGGAATAAATTTTGAAGTATAAAAACCCAGGATAGATTTGAATTTCTCCCATTTAACATTAGTATCACCATGTGACAGTATCTGATCCCAGTCTATATCCTGTATTGTAGCCCTGAATTTTTGGAAATTAGCCCTCTTAAAATTCAAAGTTTTCGATTTTCCCACCTGTTTCTGCTTTTTAAAGTTTAAGAGGAAAATAATTATATTATGATCGTTGTTCCCAAGGGGTTCCCGGATACTGACATTTTGGACGATCTCCGCATTGTTAGAAATCACGAGGTCCAACAATGCGTCACCTCTTGTGGGATCTTCTACCAGCTGCACCATAAAATTATCCTGAAGAATGTTCATAAAATGCCTCCCCTTCACAGATGAAGACGAGCCCTGACCCCAATTTATATTTGGAAAGTTAAAGTCTCCCATTATCACTACGGTCCCCTCCTGTGCAGCCCGCTCCATCTGTTTATATAGGTGACCCTCTATTTCCTCAGAGATGTTAGGGGGTCTATAAATTACACCAAAAATAATTTTCTCAAAGCTCTCTTGGCTTTGAATTTCAACCCACAAAGTTTCAGCCTCCTCATACTCTTCTGAGACCACTGACTCATTCACAATCGCTTTTAAGTCATTTCTGACACACAGACATACACCACCTCCCCTCCTATTTGCCCTGTCTTTCCGAAAGAGTGTAAAACCTTGAATATTAACACCCCAAGCATGCGATGCATCAAGCCATGTCTCTGTTACACCAACAACATCTAACTGTTCCTCTAATATCAGAGCCTCAAGCTCGCCCATTTTGCCTGTGATACTTCTGGCATTTGTGAACATACAATTTAATTTTCCACAGTTATTTGTCTGATTTAAAGTAATTTTACTGGCACATACATCCTCACCACTGTTCTGAAACTTGTGGATCTCCTTATCCACTGCCTTAGGCCCCCATACACCGCTCACATCACCACCCACCAACATAACCTGCTCCCTCTCTGACCTGTCTACCCCTTCAGTGTCTTCCTTTTCCTCCTCCCCCGATCCTAGTTTAATTACTCCGCCACCCCTGCTAGGATCTTCTCCCCCAGCACAGCAGCCCCCCTTCCATTTAGGTGCAAGTTATCTGCGGAAAACAGGTTGCACCCAAATCCCTCTGCTCTACACCAGGATCTGAGCCATGCATTTAACTGAGCTCCCGCTGTCTGCTCTGTGTAGCGCATGGCACAGGTAGAATTCCGGAGAATACTACCTTGGAGGTCCTTTCCTTAAGCTTTGAACCTAATTCTTTAAAATTATTCTTCAGGCTCCTCCACCTACCATCTATTCTGTCATTGGTACCAACATGGACCACGACAGATGGGTCATCCCCAGCCCCTCCCAGTAATTTATCCACCCTTTCCACCACATGCCGAACCCTGGCACCAGGGAGACAGCAAACCATTCGGTTGAGGCGGTCTTGGCGACAAATTATTCTATCCACAATAAACAGAAATATAAAACAAGATTTTGGAAACTAAAGATCAGGCTAGTTGTTCAGAAATGACGGCGCAATGAGAGAAGGGAAGGAATGGGAGTCCAGTATTCCTTATATTCACAAATTGTCTAAGAAGCTTTTCCCTCTGCATCAATGTCTTTCATGTGGTCTCAGACTAGTGTCTGAGACCACATGGAACACTGAACCAAAAGGGCTGCGATCGAGTTTCCATCTGGAGGAAATAGTAACTCACACAGCCGCCCGCTGCACACCGCAAGTGGAAACATGGGTTCCACGTGAACATCGCAGAGCCAGTGACACATGGAGAACCTGATGATCTTACCTTGTTATTACATCGCTTACCAGATTTAAGGTACTGTCCCACATCTACATTGAATACCTGAAAGACGTTGATGCAGAGGGAAAAGCTTCTTAGACAAATTATTCTATCCGTCTTCCTTATTATAGAGTCCCCTACAACCTCTAGCTGCCTTGGCTTACCTGCACTCTCATCCACCCTACTACTAGCTGGTCTGCTCCCCCGGCTGTAAGGGAGAGCAGGATCCGCTAGGGCTGCCATTTTTGACACTGACGTCCTTACATCATTGCACAATTTTGCAATTTTTATTGGATGTTCAGAGTCAGAGTTGGCCTTCCTTTTCTTTGACCCCCTCTATTTACAGTAACCCAGCTACCCACCTGGCCCTGCTGGCTTTCCTCTCCACCCTCCACTTCTACCCCGCTTATTGCTTGCTCAGTGAGCAGCATACTCCTCTCAAGATTGTCAATTGCTCGCAGCCGTGCAATATCTTCCTCCAGATCTCTAACACGAGCTTCTAGTAGAAAAATATGGGCACATCTGTCACAGCGGTATTCACCCTCGAACTCCTGCTCCAGCAGTGTATACATGCGTCAGAGTGTGCACTGGAGCATACCACCAATCTTGCTAGCCATATCCTAGTAACAAAACAGTGATAAGAATATAAATCAAGAGATATGTAGGTTACTTACAGTTCTGTGGACTTCTCTTTTTTCAACTCCGCTTTTTTCAACTCCACTTAAGTTCACTAGCCACTTGAAATCACAAGCCAAAACTGAGCAAGCTCAAAAGTGAGATGCTAGACCTTAATTTATCAGGTGTGAACACTAATCCCTCCTCCCAATTAGCAGACCAGGCACAATTACAATCTAAAAACAACAATATGACAATATGACTTTGAAGTACGATGCAAAGTGAATTGTTCCCGGGAGTTCAACTAATGCATCCCCATATCACAATCGCAATCCGCGAGCAGATGCTTTATACCAGAATGTATTGCAATGTAAGGCTATTGAAGATCCACTATAAAGTGCCAGTGCAACAGTCAACTAAATCTAGCCCAACATGATCCTGTATCATCCTGTATGTGCCATTCTCCTACAATAAATGCAGTTGTAAGGTCAGCTTACCCATGCTATGTGGTGTGTAGATGCTGGTACCCCCGACGCGCGTTTCGCGGGTCAACATTTACAGGATGATACAGAATCATGTTGGGCTAGATTTGATTGACTGTTGCACTGGCACTTTACAGTGGATCTTCAGTTGCCTTACATTGCAATACATTCTGGTATAAAGCATCTGCTCGCTGATTGCGATTGTGATATGGGGATGCATTAGTTGAACTCCCAGGAACAATTCACTTTGCATTGTACTTCAAAGTCATATTGTCATATTGTTGTTTTTAGATTGTAATTGTTAATAAGATGATATATATTTTATAATAAATGGTGTGATGAATTGTTTATGGACTAGATATCACTCATGTGGTTTTTTGAGGTTATATGAAGATTAGAACTTAGCAAGGATTCCCCATCCTATTTCTCCTCCATGGTATATATAGTCTAGGCAGCTTTAATACATGTGGTTTTGCCGGTTGTGTAAGGTTCGAAAACTCCATAAATCAATAAGAAATGCTGCCATTATTTAGACATTTTTGTTGAGGAAAAAAAACACCAGTAGAAAAGGTAGTGTGAAAGAAGCCCTAATATTGCAGTGCAGTAACAGATCTGCAGGATCAGGGAACTAGGGTGTGCGGCAAAAGTGTGCAAATGTACCAAAAGTTTGTTGTCTTTTATAAAAAATATGAAACTTAGACTAGACTATACATTCCATTTAAAATGATGCTGGTACTGTTAATCCACCCCCCCCCCCCTTCCCCACTATATGCCTTGTTCCACAAGAGTTTAATGAAAGTTTTTAGATGCTTTTACAACCTGTGCACCAAAAGTTGTAAAAAAAAAAATTGTACAAAACATCAAATAGGCTTATGGTTCGACAGTCTTAAAGGACTTGTACCAATTATGATAGGGGAAAACAATCTGGCTGGTCGCCCATGTGTCCTGTCACTCCATTCAATGCTATAAGAGTGGCAGAAATTATGGTAGGTGGGAAAAAATCCCACTTGGTATAACCCCCTTAAAATATGCCAAATGTATCCTTTAATAACTTTGTTCCAATACTTGTAAATTGTTTATAATTGTGCTGAAAATGTTGCGTTCTAATGTTCTAAAACAGGTGCAGCAAGGCCGGGCGGCCCATACCAGTAAAGGAGACCATTTGTTTGATAATAGTGACCTGAATTTAAATATTGATGAAGGAAAACGGTTAATTAATGCCAAACAAAATGGGTAAATATAAGTTTATGTACAGATCATGCTTAGACTGGGTTCACACCACGTTTTATGTATACGTCAGTAAAGCTTGGCGTATACATTGGCAAATAGTTGCAGACGGAGGAATAGTTGTTGCCTCCGACCTGGGCACTACACATCCTTTCGGCCCAAAAAAGCAAGATTGGAAAGCATAGCAAGCTATGTCTTTTCATCATGCAGCTTCCGTGATGTATGTGCTCAGCAGAGGCAACGGACGACTATGGGGAGCGGATGCAGTGTATTGCACCTCTCCCCACAGCCACACTAAGCACATACGTCACTCAGGAGGAGGGAGGACTTTGTGATGTTCATCTGCTGCAGCCAATAGCCAGCTGCTGCCGATGTACACTCCTCCCCCCACATTCAGGGGGAGGGGGTCCCCAGGCGACGTATCCTACCGTATAGTCATATAGTGTATAGGCATACAGTGGGATATGTCTGTGCCATAGGTTGCGAGGACACGTCGGAATGCCCCTGAGGTGTCCTTACAACGTATAACACAAAACGTAGTGTGAACCCAGCCCATTTTCAGTGACGGAGCTTATATGACAGCGTTTTCAATTAATTTAATTCAGTAGATGATTAATAACAAAACATATGTTTTTTGTTATGTTTAGTGTACAATGATGAGTAAACTTTTTCTGTATACAGATACAAATCAAAATACTGCGCAGAACCTAAAAAGGGGATGCATTAAGTTTTAAAGGGGTTGTGTGACATTGGAAAAGGCAGGCAATGGTTGCAATGCAGCTCTAGACAGTGATCCTGTACCACACAGCCTTCCTCCTCTAAATCAATTGCAGATAAGAATCTTTACAATGGAAGCATTCAATAAATTGTGTGCACTCTTGTATCCAGTGTATATGGAGCCTCTGAAAGATATCTATATGTTTCCATTAGAGAGCAAGCTAAAGCAATTGATGTCATTGGCGGTGAAATTTGCAGCATCACCCGGGTAGAAGGCAGGAGATGGGAGATTCAGGACTCAGATGACATTCCCACACAGGTAACTTCTTTCATGTCATTGTCTATATTTAGATCTACTTTGGACATGACTTTGTTTTATACTGTCTCCTGACCTCATGAAAATATAATGTGTACTGCATCTTACGTATGAGATAAACAGATTCAATAATAAATATCATGGACGTCGTAGAATAACTTGTAAAACTTGCAGTCTTTGGTCGAGGTTTAGTATACTTCAGTCTTTAAGCAACATCATCTGTGTATAAAAATTGATGATCTAATGTATCTCTAAATCTAAAGGTGGTTGAGACCCAGGGATACAAATCTCATCCTCTTATGCAACATCAGCAACCTCCTCCACCTCTTCTCCCTCCACCATCCATTGTCCATAATCCTCCACCATTCAATGGACTTCCTCCACCTCCTCTTTTTTTCCAGCGTCCTCCTCCAGCTTCTCCAGCTCCTCCACCCCTGCACCCTCCAGGTGATTGTATGTGTGAGATACAGAATGCTGCTTTTATGTTAAATTAAGTCATAGAAAATTATACATGATGTTTACCATATAGAAACACCTAAAATGCAATATTAGTATAAATAGTATTTGTACATACTGTCACCCCTTTAGAAGCTTCATTGTGTTTTCATCTTATTGTAGCACTTCTACTACCACCACCACCACCACTTGTTCATCCCCCTGCTGTACACATTCCACCTCCCAGCGGGTAAGCTCGTCATCCTGTGTGTGATTTTGCCTAGAGCGTTGCTAAGGAGAAACGCATACACTCAATTATATGAAATATATAAAATGTCTAAATCTGTTCTCTTAATTAAGTATATGTGTATTTTTTTTTAAAGCCCCCCAGTCACATACAACAACAGACCACCTCCTCAACCAGTATACTTCTCAAATGGTGAGTAATACAAGTTTGTATTAGGTCAGATTTAACTAGTAATAACAAATCTATATTCAGGATACTGAAAAAATATGTGACTGTGATCTTGTTCTTTCGTTGCATGGCTAATTTATAGCATCATATCTATGAAATACTATTTATGTGCTAAAAATCCATTGCAGAATAAACAGGGAGTTTATTACTGACAAATTTTTTTTAGCGCAGCTGGAGCAAGACAACAATTCCAATGATATCTGCATCGTGGTTCTGGCTTCTTCCTATCCGGAGATATAGGGCTAATAGTAGTGATGGGTCGTTCGCGAACAACGGGAGTCGGCTCCATGCAGTGAGCTGAAGACTCACTTAACCACTGCCCGTAAATGGCTCACGCCCCTTTAACTCGATAATATCATGTTAAAAGTGGAGTGGTGCGGAGCAACTGACTGAGTCGGCTCTTCTTAGTGAGCGGAGCCTAATGATCCAGCTCACTAAGAAGAGCCGAACTTCCCATCACTAGCTAATAGATATATGAGGGTATCTATAATATACTCTCAGCTTTTCCTGAAGTGGGCGGGACTTCCTGGCTGTGACATGAGCTATGGGCAATGATGCCAAAAGCACCCAGGGCATCACAAACAGCTCAGCCAATCAGGATACAGAATCTATGTTACTGATGGTACAGAGATCTCGTGCAGAGCAAGGCAGGGAGGACACGGAGCACTGGAGCTCTGCATCACAGTAATCTACCAAATCAAAGAAAAATAGGATGTATTCCATGTGGCATTAACACATGCATTTTGAAACACATAAGTACAGCTGAGAAGAGGAGATTTGCCTGATTACATAGTTGTTATCATTGTGTTAACACACACATTTTGTAAACATGGCATTGCCATTGTGGTAACAAACTCAGGTGTCAATGTGTGTTAACAATTTATTTACATATTTTAACATAGCGTGTGAACGCACCCTAAAATATGTCCAACTGCACTATAAAACACTTACATAGGAATAAAAAGATAACCACACTGCATCATCACAGTATGTGTACATATATACACACACACAGTGAAACATCTCCAGAAGACCACCTCTCTGAGAGGACCCCCTCCCTAAAAGACTTTTTTTTAAATTCACTAACTGATTTTTACTTTTTTGCCATTATACTCTATGGAAGCTGCAGACCACCAATTTCCTGTGCAAAGAGGTTTCCCTGTATATACACTGTGCTGTGTGTGCAGGATCTGATGCCAGTCATTATACCTGATGGGGAGCGTAAGCTCTGGCTTTATTTGTGCATTCACACTTTCATAATACACATTTTTACTATATGCAAACTTTCAAACACAAACATCTCTGCTACATACTATCCCTTGTATGTAATTGGATGAACTAAAGCATGTGATCAGTCACTTGCTTATGACATCACGGCAGGTCCTGCAGCTGCTGAGAGCTTTTACTGATCCTGAGAGTGCATGTGCTAGTAACCCCTCCTCCCAGCCTCCTCTCTCCTCCATCAAGCTTCTGATTATCATGGCAACCAACATACAGAAAGATATCCAGACAGATAAGGTACTATATTAAGCAGCCCCTAGTGCTACAACAGATGTAGTAGTGTTACACCCTCCGATAACGCTAGCAGACACTGCCGCGCTGTGAACGGTCAGGCGTATTCAGGTGAGCTGCTTCTCCCCCGGATCGCCCTTTCACTCCATAGGCTGGCGGTGACTGCCAAGCTTCATGCGGCAGTCACCGCATCCTTGTCCCGCCCCTCATGAATACGCCCAACCGTTTTGTACGCGGTTCAGCGTTTCTATTGTACAGCCCGGCAGTGAGCTGCTTAGTTTAGTAAGCAGCTCCTAGTGCCTTGTTATGGGTGACAGGTCTTCTTTAAGTTCATAATGATGACAAATGAAACCCAAACAATGAAAAAGAGAGACCAGTAAAGAAATAACAAGGAGAAACAAGGTCAAGCTGAGTGAGCCTTAACAGGCCACTGACGAGTATAACACTAGAAAGATTAAGACAAGGAGGGCAACAAGACAGAGACCGGGATTAAGAGGGTAAGGGATGGGGGGGATAAGCAAAATACGTAGGGGATAGTACAACTTAAGCCTTAATGACAGAGCTGGGCTCAGTGCAGCCCACAGTCAACCATGTGCTCCTGGCAGGCGAGGTACAAGATCACTAGCCCTCAACTACTTCATATGTAGGTTTTGATTAAGGGCTTCCACCCATTGCGTTTTAGTTGGAGGGCCTAGGGATCTCCACAGCCGGGGTACAATCTGCCACCTAGCCATGAGAAAATGATGTATACAGTGATAGCATAGCCATATAGGGGACATATATTGGCGTAAAGTTGAAACACCTCCTTCCAGAGTGCCAGCAAGTGGAACAGACCTCAGGGAACATCTGATGCTTCCTGGATGGGGTCCTATACCATTGCGATAATATTGTGTACTGGAAACTTTGGCTTTATGAGTCAGGAAAAACACTTTTTGCCATTGTTCAGGAGAGAAAGATTTATAGAGATTACATTCCCATAAAAAGAGGCAGTCTCTCCCCTGTTCCATTCCGATTCAACATGGCGCTGAACAAGGAGATTGTTTGAGACTGAGATGTGGTAGACAGATATGTTTTCAAATGGGGTAGGTGGGAGTGGGCCTAGTGATGCAATAAATGTGCGTATCTGGAATTATTTGAGACCTCTGGAGGGCGCTATGCCTAGGACACCTTTGTGTATTTTACACAAAGGTAGAATAGCAGCCATAATAATTAATAGCCCCCTGTAGTTTAATGTATTAAAATAATGTAATAACTGAGGAAACTCCAGAAGAGAGGGTAGGCATAACACAAGTCTTGTATGAAGTGGAGAGGAAGGTGACAATCACAAAATAAGGATTCTGTGTATGATGGGAATCTAATGGATAAGATGTTTACATTGAAGTGGTGTTATTCTGGTCCTCCGTTCACCACAAAGGATGCTGCTGCGTTGGTTTCATCAGGATATTGTTAATTCCTTTTGTTACATATAGGTAGAGAGAGGGTTAGATACCAGAAAGCCAAGGCAAAGTGTTGTAGGAGTGAGGGGTATGATATTAAATGTCAAGGTTTGTTACTCCTTGTAGGTCCCGGTGCAATGACCTATACTGCAGTCTCCACTGCTCCGACTTCTTGGGTAACCACTGTGGACAAAAGTACAAGCAGCCCGGGAAGACGTGAGTGGACACCAAGAAATCGTCAAGAACGTGATATGAATAACACGAGAAGCCAACACTTTATTCACTACAAACCGTGAGTCCAATGACTTTCATAGTGGAGGAGTTCAAAATGTTCTGTTTTATAATTATATAGACGTACATGCAGAAACCATCCCATTAACATCCATAGAACTTATTAGTTGCAGAATTTTGCATGACTTTTTACAAGGTGATGCATTTTGGGTCTTGAATGTTATGAGAAAGGGTTTACCCGCAAAGCGCTTCTTCAACTATTGGCGTTGTGCTTGCCTTTCTGTCTCTATCTGCAGTACAGTCTGGGAAGTATGCAAATACATTTTCCAATGTGTTAAATGGAAAACAATGCCTACTTTTTCCACCTTGAAAGGCAGACCCCTTAATACCAAGTATGACCTACAAGAGAATAAGATGATGTTGGATTAAGCCAAACCAATTTAGTGTAGCATCTATGGCTTTAAGTCTCCACATGCCTTTAAGGTGGCCTCAATTGCTAATCTCTCCATAAGGAGAACACAGACTGTCTGATCCTACTCAATAGCCTCTCACACAGCCAAACCAGTTCCCTACACTGTACTGAGGAGACCCAACAAGCATGAAACAGTGCTGTCTACAGTTGGGAGTCTGTCCCTTCTGGAATAGATAAACTGTTTGGCTTAATCCCACATCATTTCTTAGACTTCTTGTAGGTCATTCTTGGTATTAAGAGGTCTGCCTTTCAAGGTAGCAAAATGAGGCATTGTTTTCCATTTAACACCTTGGAAAATGTATTTGCATACTTCCCAGAATTCCCTAGTGGAGCAGGATGCTGGAACATCTGATTGTTGCATGGTCGGGTGTCAGTATTGTCTGGCTTAGTTTGGGTAGACCATATGAGTACAGCTCGCTACAGTAGAATCATTTGTTTGACTTTACCAGGGAAAGTGAACGACCTGTGAATTACAGCCGTGTGAGAAGCTATGACTATGACTGCAAGTATCGGCGCAATCGTGAGTGCAGCTGGGAGAAGGAAGAAAAGATCCATGGAGAGCATAGACAAAGAGACAGGGAGGAGAGCTCCAAGCATAAATCTTCCCGGAGGTACGCTTCTATTTACAGAGGTCAATGTTGTGACACCTACTCACTGAGGGGTATTCTCTTTTGGGCATTCACACTTAATTCATCTGCTATATAACAGAGAAAAATGGCAGCACTTGAAGATTCCATTCAAAATTGTCTACTTTTATTCAAGTGACCACTGCAACTTTCCGACTCCTGAGGTCTGCAGTCTTTCTCAAGCAAATCACACAGTGCAAAATGTGAAGTGTATATATACATAGTCAAGTGAGCCAATAGTGACTATTGTCCCTAGTACCTGGCACTAGCTGTATTTGTGAAAATGTGGTGACAGGTTCCCTTTAAGCTTAGCAAGCCTCTACATGTTATAACCTTTGTTTGGCTATTTGGAAGTGTGAAAAGTAAAATGTATTCTTACATTTTCAGAAACGTTTGAGTTACACAGTAGCTCATTTTCTGACCATACGTTCCCTTTGCATGTCAATACTCATGAGCTACTGGAATGTGATCAGTGTTGTATCATACTAAGTGTTCAAACTGGATTTCAGGAAGCAGGATAGTGAAGAACGAGAATCTCATCGAAGACACAAGCGCAAGAAGAGCAAGCGCTCCAAAGATAAGAGTGTGGATGACGACCCAGCTCCAAGAGGAAGCCGGCATGACCTCCGAGAGAAATCAACATCTGCTTCAGGGCTAGGTAGTGTCTGAAAGAAGAGACTTAGTATAGTTGTATCTCACACCAGCAGGGACCACAGCTGCTGGCAGTAATATTGGCCAGTGAGTACTGGTGATTATCCACAGCATTAGTCTTGTCCTCGTCTGTCCATACTGGGACTGCATACGATGGAGGTTATTTAACATACAGTAGTGCGTGGCTGCACCCAGGGGCAATTCTGTTCCAGGTGTCGAATTATGCTTTAACCTGCCCCCATTCAGGCAATAGCTCGGCATACAGGGGGAAATGCTATTTGAGAGCTTGTACAAGTCCTGATAAATATCCCCCAATGTATACACACTGCCCACATACTGGGAAATCTCTTAAACACTATTACACTGAAAACTTTCCTACACATATGACATGACCAAGAAGATCACCAGTGTGGCGGAAGGGCAGCTGCTTTAAAATCACCATTTGGGTTTTTATATCTATTTATTATGTCTTATTTATGACACTTTGTATGTTGGGCTTAATGTGTAAAACTGTTTACCAAATGTTTCTTACTGAAAAAAAAAAGAATTTGTAAAAAGAAATAATGGCCATTCTGTCCAATTTCACTCATCTAAATGTTATCTCAAGGATGGGCGCAGGGGCATGTGAATAAGCTCCAAGTCTGTGATCATCAGGGTATAGTCACATGAAGCAGACACTTCTAGAGTTTGTTTCAACAGGGCTTACAAAAAACATGAATGGACAGTGTGAATTATTTAACCCCTTAAAGGAAATTTACCTTTAAGTATCAAGCATGGTAAAGCAGGGGAAATTCCTCATAAATCCCGGCACAGTGTTATACATGTCCTTCCTTCAGTCTAAATTGAACTTTTCAAATTATGCTAATGCTTCAGAAAGGCTGTCTGTAAACTCATTGCAGCACAGGAAGGGGGGGGGGGGGGGGCAACCAAAGTGTAATAGCCTGTGAAGCTGAAACATGGAGGGGCTATGGTAACCTCCGCAATAGCCTTTTGGGCTCATTAGCATCAAGTTGATTTTTAGAAGAACGCAGGCCATTGATAAACGTAAAAAGATTATCACAGTCTGGATCTATGAGTAAGTGTCCCTGGTTTACCATGCTTGAAATGATGGAAGATTTTCTTTAATGACTGGCATTTTTAACAAATTTGCAGCTGCAGTAGTTGAAGGGCCATAACTTTATTTTTAGTGCACTACACAAAAATAACACATTGGGCTACTTAAAAGTGAACAATTGTTAAATGATTTTTTTTTCCATTCAGTTTTCTTTAAATTCACAAAAAAGTCTTTTCTGTAATGTCTTCTACAGTAATAATTACATCAGACCCCACAAGAATGAGACAAGTACATGGCAATAGCAGAACCAATCAAAGCGTACATCAAGATTTAGAAAAATTTGTATCCAAACTTTTATTTGACAATGAAAAAAATTCTCATTATTTAATCTTCCTGAGTTGAATAATTGTGAATCAGGACCAGTTTTTAAATGTGTATTTTCATGTATTTGAAAAGTTATTTTGTTTTTTTGTAACACGATTTGCACAAAGTAATGCAAAACGGCTGCAATTGTGCAAGTTCAACATTTTCAATACAATTTTTTAATATAAATTACAGGAAAAAAAACCCTCTATAAAACTAGCAGGTATAAATACACCTTCATCTATAATTAGGTGAATAATTTACAATCTGTTTAATGTATATCCTCAGATGCCGCTATGTGAAAACATTTGCACCTTTTACAAAATAGTCTAAGAATAATTTATATCTCGGCTCTGATGGAAACCTATCACTTACACAAAAAGTCTCTAGCGATGGCTTAATATAGAATCACCATAACACACAATGTCATTGCTTAATTGTGCAGAACTGATCATATTAGTCATATCTAAAACATACATTTCTTTTAGGACCAGTTTATTTTAATAGGACCAGAAACTACCCAAATTAGCCAAGTTGAATTGGTTGAAAACTGGTTCAACAAATGGCTGCATGTGAATGGAAGCACCAAATTGTTCCTTTAGATCACCAATCATTAAAAGGACATCTAGCACCAGGATGAAGGATTGTGACCCATGCACACGGTCATACTGGTGTGTGCCCACTCTGGTAGAATTCACTCTTCTAGCTTTTTTATGTCCTGGTATTTGCAAAAAAGCAAATAAGCCTGAAGGTGCCCCTCAGACTAATTTGCATAAAAAAAATTTCCCCCCATAAAACAAGGGCATAGGAAGCATTAAGACTGGATCCTGTCACCAGTATGTCCTTGTGTGCTTGGTTTACAATCCTTCATCCTGGTGGTAGATTTCCTTTTAGGTGATTAATATCAGATTGGTGGCAGAACAACACATGGTGCCATCTGCTGTCTACAGATTCCCAGGCCTGTAAACTTGCATTAGTCACATGACCCATTTATATATTAAAGCAAATGCAATTGAGCTGCAATACCAAACACAGCCACTGTACAGCGCAGTGATTTGTAGACTTTGAAGTAGTCTCTTCAAACAGCTGACTGGTGAGGGATTCAGGACAATATGATCCTAATCACCTATACTATGAACGAGTTATTAAGAAATCTAGGGAAACACATTTAGGGCATATTCACACTGGCATTTTTTTCACTGGCCAGTAGAAAAATATTTAAAAGCTGTTTTTTTTGTTCAAACAACATTGGATTAGTGGGAAAAAACACATTAATGGTTCATTAATAAAATTACTGAAGCCGGAAAGAGAAAACCAATCTTATGTGTCCATATGCTGAAATGGCTTCAGCGAAAAATGATGTGAAAAAATTTGCCAGGGTGAATCTACCGAGGCACTTGTGGTAGGGCACTTTATACATCCTGCATTGTGACTCCTGGGACCTGTTTCCTACCATGTGTTCATGACAACATTCAAAGATTTACAAGGACATACAAATGACAGTCATTACCTTTACATACAGTTGCAATGAAAAGGTTTCCAACCTCTAAGACAGACTTAAAGGGAATCTACCACCAGGATGAAGGATTGTATGCAAATGAGCCTGAGGGGGTCCAGGATCCATTAACTCCTATGGAGCCTGTAGCCCCTCAGGCTCATCTGCATACAGTCCATGATCCTGGTGGTAGATGCTCTTTAAGGAGGTGATTAAGGTGCACGTTTACACAACATACGGTAGAATCAGATGCTACCGGGTCACATAGTAAATATTTTATGTGCCCATATGAAATAACTCCTCAAATTACCTTAGTAACTGTTAAAGACTGATTTATCAGTAACAGTAAGCAAGATCATGTGATTGCAAGTGTAATTGAAGTGCAAAATCACCTTGGGATGTTAGTAAGGGAGGGGACATGATGATTTTCATATAGGATTGGCCTGCATATTGCTGGCTGAACAGCTAAACCTGCCACATTGGCTGTTCTGTTGGCCGTATGCCCAGGTTGCGCGGGACAAACACTAGTGGAAACATAGTCTCTCCTTATATCTAATCCTGGCTAACCCATTTTATATACTACATCATCATTGGTGGAAATTGTGATTGGAGTTGATTAGAGAAGCAATAGAATCCAATCAACCAGGATTATGGTACAATAGCTACATTTGTTGTAGCTGCAGGACTAGAAAGTTGTAAGAGTTTCACACACAAAAGGAAATAAGGCAAAGATTCCAGCTGAAAGATGTGCAAAAGTATTAGATTTTACAATCATGAAGAAGTATATATTCTAGCCGTCACACTAGACTCCCAGGCCAGGAGACTACAGTCAGGGTTACTCTGTTCTTCTGCTCTTTTAACATGGGGATCAGTTCTGCATTGCTCATACCAACAGCTGACACTCCATTGACTTCGACTATTTCATCTCCGCACCTAGACAAAAAGCACAGTCATGGATTAGTATGTACTAGAGAAGTCTATAAAATTAGAGGTATAGTATGGCCACTGGATTAATGACCCAGGATTAACTTTTAATTCTGGCTTTAGAACAGGAAAGTATTTAAAAAGAGAAAGGGGTGCATTAGTCTTTAATAATATTTATTTCATTTACGGTATATATAAAGAATAATGCTCCCCTTTCTCTTTTTAAATACTTTCCTGGTTCTAGAGCCAGCTGTGGGTCATAAGGTAAAAGAGATCAAAAGCCCATTGGGTGTTCACCTCAGAGAGCATTGCCTCAACTGAATACATTTGGATCTAGGTTCTGAATGGAGGCGAGCGTGTTCTCTGATGAGGAACAGAAAAAGTGTATCAGTCAGTTCCGGGGCTCTGTAGCCAGAGGGTAGTGAAAACCTTCACAGGTAGAACCTTGGAGCCTGTGTTAACATAGATTATTTTTTGAAAAAAAGGCTCTGGCTATTCTCATATTAGAAAATTGTAGAACTTTTAGAGTTAGTGTTATATAAAATTCCAAATAACCAATGTGAGTATACTGGGACACAGTCACCAACTTTTCAAACCCTACTTGAGGACAGTGGTAATTTAGTGGTGTAAATCTCCTTTCTTGAATTCCACTTTAGGTTTAATTTTGCCCAAAATCCATATATATGCAAATTGGGAAGGGTCACTTCAGACATACCACTATGTTGGACTGTAAAGCACCTAGAACCATGTATTTTGAGGATGGCTGTTAGACAAAGTTGGTAATGTCAGTTATTGCCTGAATCTCTGTGTCTTGACATAAAACCACAAATATCTGAGATTCTTTTCTTTTTAAAATGTCTCAAAACATGGACCAAATGGCACCAAGGACCAAGTTTTGTGTCTCTGAAGTGTCAGCCTCTCCAGCTTCTCTATGGACTCATCTTCGGCAAAAAGAGACTTTGCTCTGCAGCTTTTGTATGTATGAGGGAATGGAAGAAAATAGATCTCTCATAGTACCTGTTTTTTTTTTTTTTAAAGACAAGACTATAAACTTACTGCTAGAAACTAAAAAAAAAAGAATTTAACTGTCCTCTAGTATTCTCTATCCTAGACCTCTCAGCCACAAGTCCTGTAGCTTTTTCCATTGTATGTCACATGCTATAAAAAAATTTGACCTACTTTAACCGTCCATCAAAAAAAGCGGGTGTAGCAGGCACTATGGTTTTGATGAAGAAAGGTTGGTTCCCCTTAGTCTCTTCATAACCACCAACTATACTGAAGCCCCAGCTCTCAAAGGTACTCTTCCGTAATGAAATGTGCCGACACCAGTGCAGGGAGCTGAAAGATAATGGAAGATTACTTTATAATAGGCACAGCCACCATCATTAGAGGGATATATACAGCATCTTTATCACACAAGCTGATTCATAAGTTATAGTTCCAGAAGAAGCTACTGAAAATAGGTTATGTCCTCAAAAGTGTAAAGTGAATATCGCCTATAGATTTTGGAATTCTTAGAATCAGAATCATTGGCGGATTTTTTATTTATTTATTTTTTTTACAGCGTTCATTGTACGGGTTCAATAGTTATTTAGTTTTATTCTACGGATTGTTACGGATGCGATGATACTATATATGTGTGGTTTGTGTTATGATTTAGACTTTTTGAGGGTTCTATGTCTCTATACGTTTTGGGACTTATGGGCATTTTTAGTGATTTATAAAGTTATTTTTTATTGAAAAACATTTTTTGATCATCTGATTGCTTGTTCATGCTAATACTCTGCAATACTTATGTATTGTAGGGTATTAGCAGTGTCAGCCTATGCACATGCATAGGCTGACACTGCCTTTAAGATGACGTCACAGACACCATCTTAAAGGCATTGTCGACAGGCATCTCTGGATCGCTGTGGGGGTGCCGATCCGACCGCGGGTGGTAGCCGGGGATGTCAGCGGTAGATTACTGCTGACATCCCGCCACCCCTGTTGCCGGTCCGGCTCCTGTGCAGAACTGAACCGGCATAGTCTCTGCGCAGTAGCTGTAGTCGCAGGACTCAGCGCAGTACAGCTACGGTGCAGAGCGCTAAGGGGTTAAAGAGTACAGAAACATACCAACACCTTGCCCCAAATGAGGCTGGAGGAGGCAATACCTGGGTTGAGCAAAGTGTTTGGCGTCTGACACTGATACACAGTTGATTCTACATGCACGCTTTTATGGATACTTTTTTGTGAGTACATAAATAATTTTATCAACCCAAAATGCTATGTGTGTGTGTCTGATTGTTAATCGGAGCCACTGTGGCCATTTGAAAACGGAAGTGGATCACTTTTAGCGTTGGATTTCTGATGCAGAGGGGGTTCTGGCACAATTTTCTCCCCCCCCCCACCTTTGTTCCTGACTACACACTGGAGTGGTGAGATGTGACTTAAAAGCGCTATTCTCATTTTGGCAAATTACGGTTATTTTTTGCATGATGAAAAGTTATGCATATTTCCAATATACTTTCTCTATCAATTTTGCACAGTTTTCTAGATCTCTGTTTGCCGTCATTCAATAGAAAGCTTCCAGTGGACAGAAATCTGACCATGGTCACACAGGTGCATCAGAGAGCAATCTGGACTATTACACTAGGAAAGTGCTTTCTGTTTAGTCTCCCATACATCCATCATATACTTGGAGTTTCCATGATAGATGGTCCCCAGGTTTGTCTACAGAGCTTGTGGGTAATGGGTTTTAATTATGCAGCTTAGGGAAGCAGGCACTCCCTGACCATGAGCTGATTAAGGCACATACACTGCATGAAAGCCCATAATAAGAGACAACCCTCAGGGTTTTCCACAGCAGAATCAGCTGGTTATTGTGTCCTAAATCTTCTGAGACCTTAGGACAGTGTCACACAACCTAGGTCAGCTGTGGCTGGATTTCATAGACCAAAAACAGTTCTGAAAACAGGACTCTGAGCATCATAGTGATATACACTCACCGGCCACTTCATTAGGTACACCTGTCCAACTGCTCGTTAACACTTAATTTCTAATCAGCCAATCACATGGCGGCAACTCAGTGCATTTAGGCATGTAGACATGGTCAAGACAATCTCCTGCAGTTCGCACCGAGCATCAGTATGGGGAAGAAAGGTGATTTGAGTGCCTTTGAACGTGGCATGGTTGTTGGTGCCAGAAGGGCTGGTCTGAGTATTTCAGAAACTGCTGATCTACTGGGATTTTCACGCACAACCATCTCTAGGGTTTACAGAGAATGGTCCGAAAAAGAAAAAACATCCAGTGAGCAGCAGTTCTGTGGGCGGAAATGCCTTGTTGATGCCAGAGGAGAATGGGCAGACTGGTTCGAGCTGATAGAAAGGCAATAGTGACTCAAATCGCCACCCGTTACAACCAAGGTAGGCAGAAGAGCATCTCTGAACGCACAGTACGTCGAACTTTGAGGCAGATGGGCTACAGCAGCAGAAGACCACACCGGGTGCCACTCCTTTCAGCTAAGAACAGGAAACTGAGGCTACAATTTGCACAAGCTCATGGAAATTGGACAGTAGAAGATTGGAAAAACGTTGCCTGGTCTGATGAGTCTCGATTTCTGCTGCGACATTCGGATGGTAGGGTCAGAATTTGGCGTCAACAACATGAAAGCATGGATCCATCCTGCCTTGTATCAACGGTTCAGGGTGGTGGTGGTGGTGGTGGTGTCATGGTGTGGGGAATATTTTCTTGGGCCCCTTGGTACCAATTGAGCATCGTTGCAACGCCACAGCCTACCTGAGTATTGTTGCTGACCATGTCCATCCCTTTATGACCACAATGTACCCAACATCTGATGGCTACTTTCAGCAGGATAATGCGCCATGTCATAAAGCTGGAATCATCTCAGACTGGTTTCTTGAACATGACAATGAGTTCACTGTACTCAAATGGCCTCCACAGTCACCAGATCTCAATCCAATAGAGCATCTTTGGGATGTGGTGGAACGGGAGATTCGCATCATGGATGTGCAGCCGACAAATCTGCGGCAACTGTGTGATGCCATCATGTCAATATGGACCAAAATCTCTGAGGAATGCTTCCAGCGCCTTGTTGTATCTATGCCACGAAGAATTGAGGCAGTTCTGAAGGCAAAAGGGGGTCCAACCCGTTACTAGCATGGTGTACCTAATAGAGTGGCCGGTGAGTGTATATGGTGCAAGGAGTCTCTTCTTCCCTGCCAATCAGCAGTGCCAAACTGTAATCTCTATAAAGTGATTTTGGCCCAAAACCTTCACATTCTACAGACATAAATCTGCATTAATACTATGAAGCATGAATTGACACACTGAAGCGTTCTTATGTAGCAAGGATGAGATTTGCTTCAGTACCACCCACTTTATTGCCACTTTAAACAAATGAGGGTTAGCTGCTAAAAGGAGACAATTATAAGTCACTGTATATCTGAAATGAGTACTACATACCTAGGAAGACTAAACCAGTACACCCAAAGAGGAGACCAAATGCCCCCAGGGTCCCTTGTGACTTCAACCCCTCCTTCTGTAGTTTCTCCATGTCTTTCTGTTACTGGTAACTCCAGGGTTTTCAGGACCACAGTGTGTGATGCAGCATTGGACTTAAGTGCCGCCACGGCATCCATATAACTCAGAGAAGTCAAGTCAACCCCATTGATGCTCAGGAGCACGTCGCCTGTAAGGAGAAGCATATTAAAATTTATCTACCAATGCATCAGATTCTATAATCATTTGTGAAGGGCAGGAAAAAAGATGTAATAAAATGTCAGCCGCTTTCCAGTTTACTTTCGGTTTATGGGTTTATTGAGAATACTGCATACGTGCTCCTTCTTTAAAAGGAGATGGTCACTGTCTGATGAACACACTACGGCCCTGTTGCCAACGAACGAGTTTGGTCAAAAACTCGCTCCATGAGCTTTAGGGATTTACTAGGCAACTGATGAACATGATGTATTCACCTAATTAATTTAAGTTCAGTTTGGTAAATCCTGAAAGCGCACGGTGCAATCTTGTCAGCCAAACTCCATTGTGGGCAATAGGCTTAGAATTGACAGGTGGAAGGAAGATCTTTTTTTACCACCAGTTAGTTACCACAGCGCCCCAGCACCAGCCAGAAACTGACTATGGTGGATGCTGGTGGCCACGGGACTACAAGGGACACTGTCACCATCTTTTTACACCATATTTTCCTCACACTCCTTCTTTATGTTTACATAAAATGACCTCCAAAGTTAAAAGGGTCAGGCTGAGAGGGGAGAGGGGCTTTTTGGATGAGAATCTCACATTTCTAAATGCATCAGGTTTGTGGTTCTGTGAGCCATGAAATGGGAAATGCATTGGTCACATGCCCCCCCCCCGGTATGTAGCCAGAGCCTGCACCCCCCATTCTCCCCAGCCTAAAAAAAACCCCTCTGTACTCTCCTTTTTGACGCTGCCCACAGGTCCTTTTCTATTTTTGGCTCCCTGCAAGGTCCCATCGCTTACACCCTGACATCAGCCGCTTGCAGACATCATAGTGTGTGCCGATGGCGGTGCACACACTATGATGTCGGCAAGCGGCTGATGTCATGGAATGTGCGACACAGCTGCAAGAACCCGAAGACGAAACTGAAGACGGTATTGGAAAGGTGAATACAGAGGTTTTTTTTCATTGACTCGCGTATAAGCCGAGATAGGATTTTTCAGCAAATTTTTTGTGCTGAAAAACTCGGCTAATACTCCAGTATGTACAGTATATATTTGGTTCTATAGCACACAAAACCTTGATTCTCATCTTTAAATGACACCAGAATTTAGGTGCTATAGAAATGTTTTTAATATAAGATTGCTAGAAAGGAGATTAATTTAGGATAACTTACCTGACGGATCAGATAGTTTAGTGGTGTAAAAACTGCTGTCAGCCACTATTTTAAAGAGAACCTATCACATGATTGTCTCCACTTGTACTCATGTGTCAGCGCTAAAAATATTCAGATACAGTATATTGTACTGTATGCCCAGATGTGCTGAACACTTTCAGTACTAAAGTAGTTGATGATGCAGTCATGTACATTACACAATAATTATAATAATCTTTAGTTATATAGCACCATCAAATTCCATAGCGCTTTACAATTACATCCCCACAGTCCAAACTATAGATATGGAATTCACCATTCCCACACCTGGGGCATGTATGGTTGGACCAAGCAGTCCATCCATCAATTGCCCATGCCTAATGTAGTAGAGATCATCTAATAGAAGAATATCAGATGATTACAGGCATATTTTGGGTATGAAGTCAGATGTAAAACACTCATACACCCGTTCCCATTACTTTACATACATAATTTGTCAGGTATTAATCAGGGCTGTGGAGTCGCTGATAATTCTGGTGAAGTTGTGATGAAATGGACCGACTGCGATGCCACAAACATATAATAACCTATAAAAATGTTGAAATTTCCTTTAAAAATGTGTGTTCTAGTCTTGCTCTAAGGATTAAGGCCAGCAGTGAGCAACAACGGGCCTGCATCAGTAACCAGCACCCTAGATGCATCAACATCCACCGTACAGCACAAAAAGCCAACCCAGAAGTTATAAATGCAACAATAGAGCAATAAATAAAACCCCAGCAAAAAATACTGCATTCAGAGAAGATAATACTGGAGTCCCCATAGAAGACAATAATAACTGAGATCCCTAAAGCATAAAACTAATAATACTCCAGAGCAGACAAGAAAATAAATACTCTCCTTTCCTGGCTCTTCTCCCTTCACCACAATGCCGCTTCTTGTCTCCTCCTTGTACCACTCATACAACACATACAACCAGTGTCAGGATATAGAATGGAGCGGCAGGAGAGAACCCGGGAGCAGTGAGAACTTCTCGGCTACACTCACCGCTATCCGGCCTCATGCACCAATGATCTGCCATCAGTTGTGTTACATCAGCAATGGAAGTGCTCATTGGACTGCCATGCAGAACACAACTCATGGCTTGATAGGCTGCATGTGGCCTGTTAGTGGCGCGGCTTGTGCACCCTTTTAGTTGAGAAGAACGTGGATGCACTTTATGTACATGCTCAGGAGTGAAGTTCCTCTGCAATAAATCAGAGGGGAAGGTACTGGGAAGGAATGCCCACATTTATCTCAAGCACCGCAAGAGTGACCTGGAAAACTTACTCCAACTCCACAGTCCTAAGTTTGGGAAATTGAAGAGTCGAAGGTTTGGCTTACCGACTCCACAGTCCAGATATTAACAGGTAATAATGGCCTATATTGCTCAAAATAATTACATAATACAAATGTAGACACCCATATACACAGTTTCAGTCTGAGAGAACTTGGTACCAGAAATAATCCCATATATTTGCATTTCACAAGTTTTTGCAGAATTTCTATTCTATATTTAGATATAATTGATGACTATAGAACATAAACCTGCATAATGCACAGGTACTTCATTGCACCATATAGGAATATGTCTTACCTTTCTTTATCCTGCCATCTCTGTAGAGACACCCTACTGGCTGAACACTGGAGACATAGATGGGGAGTTTGTTTTTATGATCTCGCCCTCCTCCTATGGTAATCCCCAAAGATTCTCTAGGCTCTTTCTTCAGAGTGACGCCTTTCTCCATTGATGGGTTCGCCTGAGGCTGGTCCTATATTTAGTACAAATGACAGAACAGCGTATTGAGTTTTGGTTATATAATACATGTTCTGACATACAAAATATAAAGCATTTGTCTCTTACAAACAATACCAACCATAAGATCAATGTCAAAGCAGCATTATATCACCCATTTCCTTTTCAAGGATGTGTCTTATATATGCATTAGAGCAGCTAGGACAGACGAGATACATACATAACTACTAAAAGCTGTTTATAAGGCTATAGAGAGCAGGTATATACGTCTCCCATTACAATCTAGACCCCAGCTTCTCTCATCTTCCTGTGTGGGTAATGTGACGTTCAGCTCATGTTACATTTCTTTGAAGCCAGTAAAATGTGGCAAGTCACCCGCTGCTTCTACTAAAACGAATCATATAGGAATAAATAACTCGCCCTCTGTGTGGACCTTCTTCTACATGGGTGCACACTTGGTCTCTTGCGTGCACGGACAGGACTTTCTCCATTACTACTGCTGCTGCTGCTTCCAGATGAACTTCCATCTTCATTGACTTCCATTGGCTGCAAAGTGCTTTGCCTAAGGACCACAAAGTTAACCCGGGCCTCGCTCATCTAAAAAAATGACACACAGAACAAGATCATTGTGACTTTCCACATTAAATAACCATTTAAACCCCATAGCTTTGTATACTTATGGCTGCTACATTCCTTATATCTACTATGAAGTGTAATACAAGAAAATCCTCTCCACTCCATGACAATTGGAACTCACTTACGCACGTTCATCAAAAACAGATGCAGGTTGCGCCAGATTCCTGAATTGTGGCGCCCGTTCTTCAAGAATCTGGCCCACCCTGACCTGCTCCGACAGAGTACAACATTTTTTTTTTATTTGGTGCACCTTTAAACACAATTCTGTAGGACACTGCATGATAAATGAGGCACACTGTCAGACTGTGCACCAAAACGCCAAAAGCACCAAAAGTGCAGCCGCGACACACTTTATAAATATATGTGTAAGCATAGTGTATTAAAAAGAAGGTGCAAAGTCAGACAAAAAAAAAAATGGTGCAGCTTTAATAAATATGGGCCAATAGGTTGCATTTCAGGACCCTTTTTAAGCTAACAACAAATGATACAACTAGCTATGTGACTAAAGAACAAAATTCAATGGTGTCATTTCACCACCAAGTATGGCTTCATAATGGTATATGTTTAAAGGGGTTTTCCAGATTCACAAAATTTATTACATATCCTATTTGATCGATTTAAGACTGGCAGATACGAAAGTGCAGCCCAGCACCCCGGGCTGCTAATTATACACGGCCATGTACCTTCCTCTCCCATGCTGGGAGCATGGAAGAGTGAGGTGATGTCACATGAGAGGCGTGAATTCACACAGGGACGTGCATAATTAGCAGCCAGGAGTGCCAGACATATCATCCCCACACTCTGTACTGCTAATTTTAACTTTCTTTTCTAGGTGATCCCAGGGTGTCAAGATTAGCAACAGACAGTGCCGTGATCAAGGTGAAGAGGAGCAGGGGTGAGTATTAATAGTTTTTTTTTTATGTTTTCTAGGTGGTTGATTTCCTATAAAGGGAACCTGTCCTCAAGGACCTCATTTTCACTAGAGACAGGTTCCCGAAAACTATTACAGCTGGATTGCAAATATGTCTTTCTGCTTTCTCCAAACATTTGCATTACAATAGAATTGTGTGTTATAACCTAACTTGCACCCTGACAGAGTCCTCTGTATAGTCCCAAGGGGTTGGTCTTTGGTTTGGATGCATTTCAAAAAACAACACGTGACTAGTCTGTGCTGCAGACTCCTCAGCTCTCGGCCCCTCACTCCTGCTCCTTCACAAAGATCACAGCTGCGATGTGATAGAACTTGAATGTGACTTAAGGTTTAAGGCTGCATTCACACGAACGTTTCCCCACCGGGCTACATACATTCGCCGCGATGGAAAGGAGGAGGAGCAATGCATGGCACACGGCGCCATAACACGGAGAAAGATAAGGCATGTCCTACTTTTTCCCCCGTGTACGGAGCGGTACGGTGCTGCTCCTTGTGGCCATTGGCGAATGTGGGGGACGTATGCATGCTGCAAACTTGCAACCACATACACGTCTCTCCGACAGACGTGTGAATGCAGCCTTAGAGTGTCACTGAAAAACAGAATATAACCAACTAATAGTTTAAAGTTAGACAAAGGTGTCTAAAGAAGGAATAAATGTAAGCTTCATCCGGTCTTGTTTTAGGATAAGCAAATCTGTCCTGTAATGATGTAAGATACGTTACCTGGATAATCTGTGCAGCCGTCTCTGGAGTCCCGTGTCGGAGATCATGACCATTAATAGATAAGACCTTATCATTACACTTAAGTCTTCCATCTTTCGCTGCCAGGCCACCGTCTAATAAATCCAACACAAACACTCCTGGCTCTTCTGTCTTTCTAACCAGCTTGATCCCGAGGGGCTCTGACCGATCCCGCTTCAGTAGATTGACTTGCACCACTTCTTTGCAGGTACTAGCTGCGGGGGGTCCTTCTGTTCGCTGAGACCTTTGGGAAAAACCTCTCTCTTGTAGGACTGTGAGACATATGACAGGAGAAGGCTGCCGGAGCAAGGCAATGGCTTGGCTATGGGACACATTGCTAATATTCATTCCATTAATCTGAAAATTGCAATGTATAAAGAAATTATCAGCTATGGACATATACAAGCTACACACAATCTTTCATTGTGACAATTTCTGACAATTAGAGAAATAGTACAAGGAAAATAAAGAGATTTTATTCGCATGAACTACAGAGCGAATACCTCCTTCTCTTAATTAAATTAATTGATTTAATTAATTTGGGCAATGAAAAGTTATCTATAAATGGCAATATGTACAAGAAAGGCTATCCTTTTAAAGAAGGTCTGTCACCAGAATCCCCCCACCCCCACCCCAAACCAACAATGCCTGCTGGTAAATGGTTACAAGTACTCCCCACATCACTTAAAGTTAGCTGCCAGAAAGGCATTGATCATTAAAAGGGGTTTCCCATGAAGGAAAGTTCTCAAATTTGAATCCCCCATTGAAGTTTACACAATAAAGATAATTTTAACCCCTTACTTTACAATTTTACTCAGTTTTATTGCTGTTAACTCAGTGATGGGGACTCTGTAAGCAGACACTTCATAATTCCTTTTCGGATATGCAAATTAGCATACTTGACTATTTTATCCTGGATATGACTCTTGGTTTTTCCCAGACTGCCAGTGAACCATGCCTCCTTATTTTGACCGACAGCTCTGAGTCTTCAAATGTCAGTCATTGGCCTGCCACCATGTTCTTGATTGACCGGACATGCTGCTGTATGGAACTAGTACATGGGGACCGTCTGACAATATTCAACTATGGACATGTGAAGCTCAGTTTACTTCTAGGAAATATTGGGGTACATTTACTTACCTGGTCCCTGCAACAGTAATGCGGTCCGCGAACCCTTAGTATATGTGCCCCATTGTGTCAAATTTATTACACAAGGCCTTGTGCTAGATTCATGTCATGTGACCAGGGTGATGTAATTTAAGGTAGTTTTCCCCCTTAAATGTGCCATGTTTACCCCATGTATTTATCTGCTGTGATTTCATGTGATAAATACAAACATGGGGTAGATATGGCCAAGCAGAATACACGCCCCCTCTGATGCCAGGTAATATAACTACATAAAGTTGTTTTTATGGGGATGTGAGGGAAACAATTTTTAGATTAGAAGGGTGTCATTTAAATAATAGGGCTCTATGGGAACCTGTCACTAGCTGTATTTGTGAAAATGTGTTCACAGGTTCTCTTTAAGTTGTACCCACTTGGAAGAGGGCTACTGTAACCAGCTACACCAGGTGACATGTTGTTGATTAACTCTTCTTGTGAGGACATAGTTAGAATAATTTCTAAATCATTGTGTAACCTGTTTACTCACCCCCCCCAAGACACTACACTGGTGCCAAACGCCTCTCTCAGACATTAAATTACTCTGTATGATAATATAGTCAAATGTATGCCATCCACACATCTCTCCCCTTGCTATACACATGTGTATTTCTAAGAAGTATCTTACATCATAATGGATTAGTAAAATATACAATTATACCTTGCTGGAGGAATGAATTTCATTACTGTTAATATCTCAAACCTCACCTCAATAATGCCAGAGGGGGTTTTTGTTGCTACACCCATCCCATAAATGGAGCTGATGAAGGTTGTGGACGCTTAAGTCAGATATAAGCTATGCTCGTGTGTCTGTCTTAAGGCCCGGCACAGGGAATTATAGTCACACAATGCACCATATCTTATTATTTCATAAGGAGCTGTCAGCTTAAAAGAAAGGTAATCACAAGTAGGGTATCACACATGGTGTGTTTTTTAAGGAAAATACGGTTTTCAGAGCACGACATTCAGATTGCGAGCTGGCAGTTAGAGAAACACACTTAATATTGACCTATTGCTTTTTTGACTAAAAACATTGACAACATATCCAAAGAATGTGTCCTCAATATCAGATTGCTGGGGGTCCAACACCTAGCACAGGCATCTGTTCTCAGCAGCTGATACACTGTTAAAGAAATAGAGAACAGACAGCTCCAATCTCAGTATAGTGGTCAAATCAGGTTACTGCAGATAATTCCATGAGAGAGAAAATTGTTCCAACTAATAGGTGGTGTAAAGTTAGATCTTATAGTGCCACAAATCAATAAAGCTGGTGTGTTGTCTCAGTTTGAAACATATTAAAAAGAAGTATAAACAAGTGAATGTTTACGTATAGTTTATGTCCACTAACAAAATATATACAAACATGATTTAAAATGTTGCTAAAATAAAAATGTTATAGATAACCCCACCAGCCACGTCAGCCTTGTCTGCCAATATAGCATCCGAATATTCTATTTCTCTTCGCATCATTCATATTTTACTGTAAAAAAAGGTATAAAGAAATGGCACAATATATGGAAAAAAAATTGGGTAAAATAACTCAGGTAGCCCAACATATATAAATGTGTGCAAAATCATGGGCCCATTGTCTGTTGCGGGCGTTTGTCATCAGTGTGTAAGGTCCGCTCATGATCCCATGACAGAAGAAAAGACTTTGGCAGGTAAGGCAATCGGCAAACTTTCTTGTGCATGTAACCTAAGGGGTTCGTGGAACTAGTGTCCACTTGTGGTCAACGAATACAAGAAAGCTATTCCAGCATTCAAGGGATAAACATTTGTGTGATCCAGATCTAGTTTAGGTATGTCTATATATCTCCCGCTGGGAATTCATCAATTAATGTTACCAGTTTTTTAATATCAAAGACATGTACATCAGCAAGGAAGATCTACCTCCAAAATGTGGTCTCCTGGCATAAGTCTACCATCTGCTACAACCGAGGTATCTTTGAGCACTTCTTGTATTACAATATTTCCCAGAGGAGTGTCTCTGCCCCCTACAATTCGCATGCCCAGTTCTTCTTCAGGGTCATCACGATGAATCTCGATCGTACTTGTCTCTGCCACAAGACTTGTCCTATGAGGCTGATCTAGAAGTTAAAAACAAGAAACCATTAGACTCCTTCGTAGGCAACACAGACATCTCTTTTCTGAACTCTTACAGTACTTGGCACTTACCGTCATCATGTTCATCAAATGCTGGATTCACCAGACCGGGCTCAGATGTACTAAGTGCTACTACTGCAGCCAAAGAAGATTCTGCTAGGACATTGGCAATGCCACTTGCTTGGGGGGTATCAGTGTGTGAATCCTTGGTTGGGGCTATATTTTTCTCTCTTTCGGACCTGTATTTTCTGAAACCTGCGCATCTGATATGCAATACAGAAGAAGAATAGACAGTGAATAATGAACACCAGTAAAAGGAGTCAATGAGCAATGTATGTCGCTGTATCCCTATTCAGTGGTATATGCTGTAGGCTTCTGTTTAGGCCTATTTCACCTCTGCTTTCTCATCATACAGCCGAGCGCCATGAGCGATGTATGTCTCTGTATACTTATTCATACAGCCAAGCACTGGAGAGGCAGAGGGATGGTGCTGGCCGTACATATGGGAAATGATAAAGAGTGCTCTATCTTTTTCTCTTTCAAGGTACAATGACACACGTGTGTGGTCCCCAAACATATATCTGATATATAGACTGTACATAAGGTAACATGGGAACTTCAATTCTGTGCTCCTTCTATACCCAATGCAAGTCTTACCATCACATCAAATTTCCGTCATGGATCACCAAATCCATGGCAAGATCCACCTACGTCACACATGTATGGATTTGTTATGGATTTTGTGTTGGTTTTCACATTCCGGACAGCAAATTGTGAAACTCCTAATGTAATTCTACAATACAACTCCATTGCGGATTAAAAAAAAAAATGCAGTGTCCACCAATTTCCATGCAGAATGGTTGTGGCACATGTAGATTTTGTACACCTTATGTAGCTGTAAACTGCTGTTGGAATCCAGGCTGCAAATCCATAATAAATCTACCATGTCTGGACCTGGTCTCCTTCAGTTACACTAAACCCATTTTAACAGAAATGCCCAAATTTACCCTCACATGTGGTTCTTCAGAAGCGTGCAGTACTATAACAGGCAGAACACTATCCAAGCAAGAAAACATAGTAACCCCTTAAGCACACAGGGCTCAACTCATTACTACACTTGGTTCTAGTGATCCTGGTGGTCTAATCATACGTCATATCAGATTATCAGATTTTTGCCATCTCCAAACTGCAATGTACATTGCAAAGGAACAAGAAAATCCACATTGTTAATAGAACAAAGTTTACAGATGCCAGAAATATCTCCTTGTACGTACTTCAAGTATTGAGAATATTCTGTAATCTTCTGCTATTCCCTCACTATATACACAGACACCAATTTAACGTGTAAATTATTAGGCTCCACACATGAACTCTGCCGTCTCCAAGTTAACAGGGTACAAGTCAACAACAAGCGTCATCCTGAGAACATTGGGACAGTAAAGCCGTGTAATGTTTACAGAGCAGTCCCTGTGCCTGGACTGTGTAACCATTAACCATAGACCAGGGTTATAGCTTGTGCCCTTGATCTCTGTATACATGCCTAGCTCAATGTAAGGGAACATACGCTTCCTATACTTGTCTTTACATCCCCAGGCTCCACAGAAGGTCAGTCTAGACACATGTAACACTGGCGTTAAAGTTCATGGCAAAGTTATAAAACAAGACTCCAGGCAGAACTCCTCTACATATCCAACAACCTGGCCCACCCATTTAACCCTTAAGACCACAGGTAGCACTGTATACACTCTAAATCTGTGCTTATTATTAGGCTGGTGCCACTCTGTTGTTAGTGAGGAGTCACCTTGGACAGTGCGGTTTTATGATTGCACCAGTCTCCCATTGGGAAACAATTGGTTCTTGAAATTATTTATAAAGTGACCTGTCCTGTAGGTGTTAAAGTTGGGTTTCATACTCATGTGGTTCAGAAGCTGAATTGGATATATCAGGCCACAGGCTGGAGGCTCGCGTGACATCACCTTTCTCTCACATGCTCCCAGCATAATTAGCAGCCCAGAGCGCCGGACATCTTCTCCCTGCACTCTGGCCAACTAATTAGAAATGTGTTTTCTATGGGATCCCAGTGTGTGAAGACTAGCAACGAACATCGCTGAGATCAAGGTGAAGAGGAACAGTGGTTTCGGAGTGGTTGAATTCCTTTAAAGGCTGAACAACCCCATTTAACGACTCATTCACACAAACTTGATCTGTGACCGCATCTCAAGTATTGAACACTGCCCTGGGACAGGACTCCCCAGTTATACATGATGTAAGGAGTCCCTGCATCCTGTGGGACAACCGTGCCATGGTGACAATATGATTACATTATAGTGCAGTGGTCAGACAGAAATGTAGGGACTCCTTACATCATGTATAACTAAGTGGCCTTGACTCCAGCCCCTGAAGCAGCGTTAAATCAGTTGGTGTCAATGAGCTCTGAGCCGGCAGGATGATGATTGTTCCTGCAGGATTCACTTGTGGCCTTTAAAAAAAAATCTACCATCAAAATCCATCATGATAAACCAGCGTGCCTTACTCATAGATCCAGGTACTGTGGCTATCTTCTTATATTTGTTATCCTTCTGTCTAAAATCTAATTTAAAAATGATGCTAATGAGCTTGAATGGCTGTGGGGAGGGTGTTACCAGCGCCCCTCCCAGCTGTAGGATCACAGACGGGAACATAGTCTTCCCTCCCTCCCAGCTTTCCCAGCACTTCCCCCTCTTTCTGCCTAATGTAATCTCACATGAGCAGAAGAAGTTTAAGCACACAGTGGGAGGGGGGAGAACTCCTTGCACAATGTAAGAGCCTGTGAATCTGCAGCACGAAGTGGCTCTGGTAACACTCCCAGGAGCCCTTTAGACTCCTAATTTAAAACATTTATTTTTGTGCGAAGGAGGACAATTATAACAAATATAAGATTACAACATTTCCTTCTATTGTAGTAATGCAACGGCTGAAAGCCGTTGTTTACCTACAGCATTGTAAGAAATATTTTAATTAAGTTGCTCACACAGAGTACATGAGCCTTAGAGCCCATTCACACAGTCATAGTGTCCTGCATTACGGACCAACCACAGTGCAGGGGACAGGACTTCTTACATCATGGTGATAGCACTGTATCACGTATAACTATAATGCACAGATTCCCATCATGTGCACTGTGCTCAGCCCACAAAACAGGTCACTGGCATGGTCCGTCATACGGCCTGGACATAGTAACTGTATGTACTGTAGAGGCAAAGCAGAGACATGCAGGGAGATCTGTGGTAATCTTCTTTATATTTGTTGATATTTGAGAAAGTGTAACAGTCTGTAAAGCCAGATCCCTCATAATCATAATTTAGATGGAGGCTATGGATAACAATTATAAGAAAATCACCACAGTTACTGTGCCTGAATCTATCAGTATTTATTCTGTGTTTATAATGCTTAATTTTGATGGTAGACTTCCAGAAAGCTTCATAGATGTCCCAATATATGTGCAATTGAACCGAATATTTACCTTAATATAAATTTTAAAAATATATTTTTATCAAACACGAAAATCTGCTGCTGTCATAGATACCTGTTACGTAGATGGGGCTCCAGCTCGCATCGCTGCATCACCTGCTTACAGTCAACCAAGAATGGGCAGATGACAACCAACTTATCCAACAGATTTCTCACCAAAAGACTAGATTTGTGACAGTCCTGAAAACATAATTTCTTGCGGTCCATAGGACAGAAGTCCTTCTCATGTAGGAAATTCTTCAGGCACTTGTAGCAGTAAGTGTGACCACATGGAGTGTCCATAGGTTGCAGCAGTGGCTGCAGACAGATGTGGCAGACCAGCTCGTCGTCCACATCATCCTGGAAGTTGTAGATGTGGTTTTCAGATGACACGTGAGCCTGTCCGCAGTCACGGCACAGCTCAAGGGCAGTGGAGGTAACATCCAAGGGGTCAGCCATTGCCAGAGCCTCTCCTCAGCTATGTGCTGCCAGGCTTACAATCCAAATATCTACAGCATGGCTCTCTAAGGGATAAAACATAAAACACAATTAGAAGGAGAAAGAAAGCAGAGACGGCTACATGGGTTATTTTCACACAGCAGAGATGTAGACTAATAGGGAAATGTTAATGCCATATGAAAAAAAAGAAGTGTTATTGTCACATACTAAGAAAAAAAAAAATCAGGTCACAAGGAAATCCTAGCACTAGTTTCTCTTCTAGCTTGCAAATCAGATGTGTGTAAAAGCCAGAGGCGTCCAGCAGTGTCCTGGAAATCAGAAGGTGGCTCTGCCAACCAATTACATGCGCTAAAGTTACCCATAGCAATGTAATAGGTGCAGTAGATCTGCATGACAGATACAAAGGAAAACACAACAAACACCAACTCATCTGCATAACCCTGGCAGCGCACACAATGCCAGGTCCTGCCCAACATTCACTGACTCACTGAAAGTCAAACATCTAGGCCCTGAAACCGTATGCAGCAGCTTTGCCCGGATCACAATGCAATGTATGCCAAGACTGTACATAGAGCAGCAGAATGAGGGAGGAAACCAATGATCTGTAATATCCTCAAAACCTGCAATGTCCAGACTATACAGGTGTAAGTGCCTCAGACATGATGGGACACTCAGTCTTACAGGCCGAGCTGTTCAGTCCAGAACCGGGCCACAGGCTACTCACGTAGACCAGCAATGCTTTGTCTTCAGTCAAGGAATCTATTGTTTTATGATTGTTTGCAGCACAAGAACAAACAGAGGAAACCCAGCAATCCTGTAGGTGTGTCACAAGTCACAACCCTTTCATAGCCGATCAGCTTGTACCATGCACCATGGAGGGGTATACATGTGGCACGATGCTGTACCAGCTTCCATATAATATGCGCAACACATGAAACCTCTCTGATATGACCATCCACAACTATATATCAATAAGGTCTTTATCAGAACTAGATTTCTTGACAGATTATGGTTCCATCAATGGCTGGTTTAGAAAAAGATTAATCTATGTATGGAATTTATTCTTAAGTAAACCTATTTATGCTGCAGATTTCATCCTTTGCAATGTTGAGTTCTATATTATCAATATAAGGGAGATTCCCTGCATCTTTCCTCTAGCATTGGCTTGTATACTGTATATTTACTAGCTACGTCTTTTTATAGCACAGAACAGTCGGTGCCAGAGGCCTGGGTGACATATTTTACACTCCCACACATCAGTGAAGGAAGCCAGAACAATAAGGACAGATTCACACTTTTGTGTGGGATGATATGTAAAGGAAAATATTTGTGTCAATAAGTAATTTCCAAGGAAGATAATGAGCCGTTTACAGCAATGGTTATGCAATATGGTAAGGAAAACCACAACAACTCCAGCACTGATATAGTTAATAGCCAAAAATATCATTTTCACTGATTTCCCATTAGAAGGAACATACAGTCCGTTCTCACAAGATATCTGGTGCTGATAGATAATAGCAATATGTTAAACTCGGACTGTCTAGGTACATTTAATTGTGTAATCATTAAGAGTATGATAGAGATATATATATATATTACACACACACCCTATACAGTCTCCATTATAGCCAGCCGCACATCCACTATTTATAGCTGGACAGGACCCAAATAAACAGGGTGTTGGACAAACCCTGATATTATTAGGTGAATTAATTGGTCATAGTGATCCATCACAAAGTATGCAGGGGCTTATAGATCATAGATTGCTGGTGATTCTTGGTCAACCACCCTACCCACCTCAATGTTTATTAGACTAGCATCTCACCAGAAATTGGGCCCATAAAAAAGGCTAGATTTTAGCTCTAAGATTTACAGAAATGAGAATGCAGCTGTATATTTTAATGGATACATATTTAAATGTACAAATTGCATTTAAATGAATACAAACAGGAGAATTTACTTTAGATCCATATTATGTATTTAAAGTAAAGCAGAAAATACCTTCTTTTGTTTTCCCATTAAACATAGAAAAAAAATAACTAATGCAATTTGCATTATAATCTATCAAGAAAAACATGATAAAATTGAACAGAAATTTACTTCTAACACCAAATCTGGATGTATACAAATGTTCTTTGCATTGTAGCAGTTAAGAAAGTAAACTTTCTGGTAAGAATAATGGACAGACAACGGCAGTGTGAACGTCATCCAATACAGGCTGTAACTTGGGATCACTGATTATTTACAGTCTGTACTTGTAGAATCAGAAACCCATCTCATTCCTGATTCTGTTATGAAAACACGGGCCTTACAATGAAACAAATGTAAACCACAGATATAACAAGGGCTGCTCTAGGTTTCCATTTCATGTTAGTCATTTGCACATTCCAAATACCACAATAATAGAGGCACATGAAGTGTAGGTTACATACATCAAAGCAAGGGCGTAACTAGGAAAGTATTGGCCCCATAGCAGACTTCTGAATTTGGCACAGTACAGGGCTTAACTTTATGATCAGTGGGGGTCTCCGTGATTAGACCCCTCGTTCTGGTGATCTGTGGAGGTCTCATGTACCCCATTCAGACCCATTGTCTCTTCCCAAGATGAGCGCAGCAACCGGCCACGCATGGCTGGGCTGCCCCATTCATCTCTACGGAGTTGGCAGAGATTGCAGAGCGTCATACTTGCCATTCTTCGTCAGCTCTAAAAGAGATGTGAGGGGCAGCCCAGGCATGCGCATCCTGCTGCTCCGCTCATCTTGGGGAGCGACGATGAGTCCGACTGGGGTACATCGGTCCCCTCGTTCTAGTGGGAAAACCCCTTTAAAGGACACCTGTCATCAGGTCTCTGTCACTACTACCTGTTGGAGCAGCTCACAAGGATCCCATCCCAGCATTTATCTAGTCAATTCATATATTAATCATTATAAAATCATCTATTCTTTATTATGTAAATGAGCCTGATCACATGGTCAGAGGTAGTGATGTCACCCCTGTTACCCCTCCCCTCTCCTCCTCCTGCTTATGTCTGTGTGTAATATATAGTAAAGCATAGTTAGTGTATCTGCTGACATGCTGCATCCTCCTAATACACAGAGACACAGACATCAGCTACACAAGTACCTGTCATGTTCTGCTATAACATGGCTGCAGCCTGGAGCTGTTGTAGCTATCCTATACACACACACAGGCTGCAGGGGGCGTGGCCACCAGCAAGCACATGGAGTAGCCATTACATGGAGCAGCGGTCAGTCATGCACTGAGGGTATGGCTGTACCTCCCACTCATTAATAAGCTGGACAGCTTGAATATGCTAATGACTCATTGGACATTTCACAGGTCATTTGCATACAGCTTTAGGACCTCATTGCTTAAGTTTACAGGCATGTAGAGGGACAATGAATGGATAGAGGAAATGCTCTCTAATGGCAGTTTATGAAAATATATTTTGTTTAGGGGGGGGTTATTTTGCATGACGGGTTCTCTTTAAGCACATATATACACATTTATACACTTGCACTTACATACACATATATACATTTGTACTGTTACCTCTCCCCCCAACATTTCTGTTCTGAGCTGCTGATTCATGCTGTGTACTGTAGAAGATATGTTCATTGTTATATACATATTATGCTGTACAATGTGAATTATATGTATATAATGGTGCACAGCCTCCATTCTTTAGAGTGGCAGGTCAGATGCTGGGGCCCCCTGGGGTCTGTGGGCCCCATTGCAGCTGCTATCGCTGTAGTTACGTCCCTGGATGAGAGGCTGATGATCAGCTCAGCCACATGTGCTAGAACGCATTTATAGGAACTGGATTAGGACCTGCTCTAAAATTTGTGGCTCAGGGAGTCTGTTCATACCCGGCTAGCATTGAAACAATGGCTAGTACACTTGTAGCTAGTTTTAAAAAAGAAGAAGGAATGGAAAATATAAAGGACTGTCCTATGGTGCTGGATTACAACTGCATGTTGGTAATCGTCAAATGCTAAAAAGTGAAAACTCCTATTTTGTGCAATGTTTACCACAAAGCAACACGTAAAACACATGCATTTCTCCAATGCATTTCAAAACGGAAACGTCACGTGTGACTGGACCCTGAAAGAGAATATGAAAGGGAAAGGGTCTGTATCCAACACCACCAATCAAAAAAGGGAGGAAGATTCTAAATTAGAATCACAATGAATAAAAGATTAAACGGGAATAAAGACAATAAAGGAGCTGCTTCTGAATAATTTGTTAAAATTTGTCTTCAGGAAGGGTAAAAATTTTCCTCTAGTAAACAATGTGCGACTATGATCTGGAGTTTTTGCTAGTGAGTTAAGATGCATTGGTCGTGCTCAGCAACCTACAGAATAAGGCACAAAACCCCATGCATACTAAATAACGTGCCAGGCAGCCAGATAATACATTAAGAACAGAAAAAGAAAGCAGACAATAATTCTCTGTAATCTTCTAACTCCTGGAGAGGCCGAGTCTTGTATACTAAACACAGGGACACTGGTATGACACTGGTATAACCACTGATACCCACCTCATGTGCTCTCCACATCTTACTAAAGAACAAAGATATCCCACTGACAAAGCGAAGCTTGAGAAAGTTCCCTCAGTCACCCCCTTATCAGTGCTGGTCTCAGTAACCAAGGGGAAAGAAGGCAAAAAGCTGGCTTCAGGAGCTCCAAGGATGATCAATGGATAATTCTCATTGTCACATTTGGGTCCGGAATAAATTGTTTGGATTTCTATGGTACCATTGATACCCACCCTATAGGGCCTTCCTCTGGATCTGCACTGTAGAAATATAGGTTGGACTTGAGGGACTTGTGTCTTTCTTGGTAACTACTGTATTTAAGAAGAAACTGAGAATTGAAGGACCAATTGCACGAAGTTAAAGGAAGGGAACCAATTCGATTTTCTATGCATTGTCTATCATAGTAACATTTTTCCATAAAACCGGAAAGTCTCCTGAATGGATATGATATTTTGAAGACCCAAGCCGTAATTGAACAGTAATATGTGTAGGTCTATTGAGACGGTTAAAGGTGTGTCACAACAGCAATTATATAACCCATAATCCCTTCAATTTAACATGCCAAACACTGGAAAATATAGTATTTATGACCACTATAGGAGACCGGGACATTGTTCAGAAAGTATCTTAAGTACATAACTGCTAAGTATATAACTACAGCAATTCACATCTCTGACAGATGATCACACTGACAGAACAATATGGGGAAAAACCCAATTTACTTAATTACTCAAAATGGAAACATTTATATTATTACCATGAGATATAATCCAAGCAACTAAAATGAACGGTAATTCAGCCTGTGGGTTCTAGGAATATGGTATAGAACAGTGATGGCGAATCTTTTAGCGACCAAGTGCCCAAACTGCAAACCCAAATCCCCTTCATTTATTGCGAGGTGCCAACCAAAAGTAGAGCAGTATCTTATTGCTCCCTGTTCTTCAACAACGTTCAATCTTAAAGGCCTCCTGAGGACACCAACGCAGTAGAAAGAAAGGAGGGAAGATTTGCAACCTAGTAGCTTCTTTCCAGTGTCCCTCTGTACACAGAAAATCATGGGGCCAGTAGGAAGTCCTTCAGAGATAATTAGGCCCTGTCTACACATTCTACCTCTTCTTACAGTCCCAAGTAGCCAAGTACCGTATATACTTGAGTATAAGCCGACCCGAGTATAAGCCGAGACCCCTAATTTTACCACCAAAAACTGGGAAAAACGACTGACTCGAGTATAAGCCGAGAGTGGGAAATGCATTGGTCAAACCCCCCCAGTAGTATACAGCCTGCCAGCCCCCAGTAGTATAAAGCAAGCCCCTAGTAGTATACAGCAGCCCCCTAGTAGTATACAGCAAGCCCCCTAGTAGTATACAGCAAGCCCCCTAGTAGTATACAGCAAGCCCCCTAGTAGTATACAGCAAGCCCCTAGTAGTATACAGCAAGCCCCTAGTAGTATACAGCCAGCCTGCCCCCACGGCCCTTAAAAAAATAAACTTATATACTCACCCTCCGATGTCAGCGTGGCTCCCCGATGTCGGCGCGACTTACCAATGTCCCCGATGTCAGCGCGTCCCGTCTTCTTTCTTCTCCGCGGCTCCTCTTCTCTCTTCCGGCATGGACGCGGCCATGTTTTCTTCTAGCATGCGCATACTATGACGTCAGCAGCGGCCGCGTCATAGTATGCGCATGCTAGAAGAAAACATGGCCGCGTCCATGCCGGAAAAGAGAAGAGGAGCCGCGGAGAAGAAAGAAGACGGGACGCGCTGACATCGGGGACATCGATAAGCCGCGCCGACATCGGGGAGCCGTGCTCACATCGGAGGGTGAGTATTTAAGTGGGTAATTTTTTTTGTTATATTCTCGTGTATAAGCCGAGGGGACGCTTTTCACACATTTTTTGTGCTGAAAAACTCGGCTTATACACGAGTATATACGGTAAGTCACTTTAAAATATCACTGAAAGCAGCATCTTTTAAGTTGCCTGGAACTACAGGAGTGTTGTCTGGTCTGCTGGGGGGATGGCCCGGGTGCCCACAGAAAGAGCTCGGAGTGCCGCCTCTGGCACCCGTGCCATAGGTTCGCCACCACTGGACTACAGTTTTAATGGCTGCATTTCAGAAATGATTTTTCACCTGATGATGGTTTCTTTGTTGAAACTACTTACTACTAATGTATAGTGGAACCTTAAAGGGAATCTATCAGTTTTGACCATACAAAGCTGGAGATAGAGTCAAGCGTTGGCCCAGGAGATCAGGGTAACCATATCTTTGTGTATGTTGTTAATAGCAGTAGGAGTGTAAAACATGTGTTTATATTCCAGGGTGGAAGCTGGATTCACAGTAATAATGCACAGCCCCATACCCTACTGCAGCAGCTACAGTCACTCAGGGAGTTGGCAGTGTGCAGTAAAGGGATATTCAGTAAGTCCAGCTACAATCCTGAAATATAAAGGCTTTCACCACATACAACTGTTACTAAAGCATACACAGTTCTCCAGGGATAATACCTTCCAGCATTTTTGTATGCTCAAATGACATCTCCTTTTATGGACATAAGGATAAGTCACATATGTGCACCACTTCTCTATTCACATGGGTCTCTCAGGGGGCACAGCAGTAAGATACATTGGATAGGAGATAAGTGTAATTTGTTAGAAATCCCCTTTTAAAGGGCCAGTCACTTGTGATAATTCCAGAGCATCTCTTTCCTCAGTGTTGTACTGTACCTTCCCTTATGTCAACTCTAAAGGACTAAGGAAGGTGCCATTGGGGTGTTACCAGTAAGTGGCATAACTATAGTCAGTGCTCGACTTAATCCAAAAATTGATTATTAGAGCAGATTCTAAGGAGACAGAATACTTCAAAATACTTCAAGAATGATTAGTTTTCTGCACATTACATTTTTTTCTTCAGGAATAAAGCGCCTATAGGTCAAAGCATAATGTGAAGACAGCCTAAGCATTTTCTACAACCTAAAACCAGTACAACTAATCACCTTTTATGTGGATTCCTTGTCTGAAGAACAAAGTTGAGCACATTGTCTATTTAGTCTATATATAGTACAGATTTGATTTTTTTTTTTTTAAATAAAACTTATTTAGTGGTTAAGATACTTCCACATCTGATTCCTAGAGTTACCCATCAGCTTTCCCTAACAATACAGGGAGAAATGATCTAGATAGATACTACTTACCTATGGAAATATAACACCGAAGACATGAAACACAGATATTATACCCTGCACAAAAATAATGGTATCCAATAACTAAACAGAAAAACTGAAGTCACTTATAGGTTTACCCACATGAAGAGACAGATGCAGATCACCAAAACCCGGCTATTTGTTAGGTAGGCGATTCCAGAGATATTGTTATTTTTAATCGGGTTGCATCTACTCACATACGTGCACTGCACTGCAGGTCCTGTGTCTTGTATGTCACAGTTTGTGCCAAATATATCATTCAGCATGTGCCATTTTGACATTTTTGTGTCAAATGCATGTCTCATTCTTCCTCTGAAAAGTTCTGTACTAACTAATGTAGTCCTGCATTATCATCTTATCTAGGGCAGGTATCAGCCATGTCATCAGACACATCACATTGCTGGAGGCCAGGTGATGACCGCACACACATTTCCATATGTCCGGCATTCTTCTCTCTGCAGTATTGAACATGTTTTGAGGTCACATTCCCATTGCTGTATCGATTTTTTGTGGCAAAACTCCAAATATGTCAGAACTGCTCATCAAATCACTAACAAACCCTGCTAACATTTCAGGAGACGAAAGTTATCAATCTATGGTCACAAGACACAGATGGGCAGACAATTAGACAGTAAGTATGTTACAATTTATCAGAAAGCACAAGATGTTTGGCACAAAGGTGTCTGGTTACTATATTTTATCAGATTTGCCAAACAAGGATTATTTTAGCTATATTTTATAGTGACTAGAGATGAGCAAATCATCTAAGATTCCCTTTGCTAAGGCTGCATTCAGATGAATGTGATTTCTCCAGTCCCGTATTTCTATGCCTTATGAGACTGTATATATCGGATGTTTTTCATCCGTATGCAGCGCGTATTTGACCCTTATTTATACGTCCCCATAGACTTTTAGGAGGGTTTGGAACTGAAATCCGGGAGAAAATATGACATGCGCTATATTTTTAAACGGCTTGTATATGGTCCGGTGTGAACAACTGCAATGTAAATGGTTAAAAGTATCGTCCATAAGTATCGTAAAAGTAACCCTCCTCTGATCCTCTAAAACACTATCACTATTTTTGTGTGTACCATTTTATATAGGGGACAGTGTTATATCTAACAGGCTTGTGATAGATACTTTTTGCCACTTTCATATGATTATTTTAAGGGTTTTATTTTGTGTCCGTTTGTACAAACTATAACAAAGCGCCATGAAGAAGCATTTGGCAGAGGAGCCAGTACCTGGTCCGGACAAATAACATGTTCTGTAAATGATACAGTATGATACAACCCTGTCTGTGCAAACAAGTAAGCTGGATATGCAAAACTGACTTTTTCACTTTGAGCCCAACCTCAATATACAAACCCTCACGTCACTAAAAGACAAAAACTGCAAGACATTATTAAGCAGAACTTCCAGGCAAATTCAACATTTCCTATTATTGGTGCAAGTTACAATGACATTTTGTTGACTATAGCACAGAAAGCTGTCATTACTCACCGCATTGTTACTCACTAGTAAAAAGACACCAGTACATACCCCCGTCTTCCCAGTCTTCTCTCCACTTAATCCATTGGTTCTGTGAGGAACACTACTGTCTGGTTCTTCTGTACTGGCAACTCTATTCTGTTTTGCAGAGGTTTAATACTTTGGCCTGAAAGTAGGTGAGAAAGCATCTGAGAAAACTCCTGTGTGCCAAAACTATCCGGACTCCTGTGACATGCCAGGAATTTCCATCTTATTAATGAGCGGGGAGGAGTTGTGTAGGGGGGAGTAGTAAGGAACCACGGAGGTAGAGTGATCTTCACTTTCCTGAAAAGTGCCTGACACTAAGCTCTTCTTGTAGGTTATGAAAAAATGCTGCACTTTAGGGTACAGGAGTTAACCATTTCTAATATACATACATACATATATACACTCACCAGCCACTTTATTAGGTACACCATGTTAGTAACGGGTTGGACCCCCTTTTGCCTTCAGAACTGCCTCAATTCTTCGTGGCATAGATTCAACAAGGTGCTGAAGTATTCCTCAGATATTTTGGTCCATATTGACATGATGGCATCACACAGTTGCCGCAGATTTGTCGGCTGCACATCCATGATGTGAATCTCCCGTTCCACCACATCCCAAAGATGCTCTATTGGATTGAGATCTGGTGACTGTGGAGGCCATTTGAGTACAGTGAACTCATTGTCATGTACAGGAAACCAGTCTGAGATGATTCCAGCTTTATTACATGGGGCATTATCCTGCTGAAAGTAGCCATCAGATGTTGGGTACAGTGTGGTCAGAAAGGGATGGACATGGTCAGCAACAATACTCAGGTAGGCTGTGGCGTTGCAACGATGCTCAATTGGTACCAAGGGCCCCAAAGAGCGCCAAGAAAATATTCCCCACACCATGACACCACCACCACCAGCCTGAACTGTTGATACAAGGCAGGATGGATCCATGCTTTCATGTTGTTGACGCCAAATTCTGACCCTACCATCCGAATGTCGCAGCAGAAATCGAGACTCATGAGACCAGGCAACGTTTTTCCAATCTTCTACTGTCCAATTTCGATGAGCTTGTGCAAATTGTAGCCTCAGTTTCCTGTTCTTAGCTGAAAGGAGTGGCACCCGGTGTGGTCTTCTGCTGCTGTAGCCCATCTGCCTCAAAGTTCGACTTACTGTGCGTTCAGAGATGCTCTTCTGCCTACCTTGGTTGTAAACGGTGGTGATTTGAGTCACTGTTGCCTTTCTATCAGCTCGAACCAGTCTGCCCATTCTCCTCTGACATCAACAAGGCATTTCCGCCCACAGAACTGCCGCTCACTGGATGTTTTTTCTTTTTTGGACCATTCTCTGTAAACCCTAGAGATGGTGTGCGTGAAAATCCCAGTAGATCAGCAGTTTCTGAAATACTCAGACCAGCCCCTCTGGCACCAACAACCATGCCACGTTCAAAGGCACTCAAATCACCTTTCTTCCCCATACTGATGCTCGGTTTGAACTGCAGGAGATTGTCTTGACCATGTCTACATGCCTAAATGCACTGAGTTGCCGCCATGTGATTGGCTGATTAGAAATTAAGTGTTAACGAGCAGTTGGACAGGTGTACCTAATAAAGTGGCCGGTGAGTGTATATACACATACAAGTTCTGTTGGATATTTATTTAAAAAATGTTGTTTTGTCTAAAACAATGCAATAAATCAGTTTTAAGTGTAAACAAAAAATAAAATTACGTTACTATATAAAGTAGAATAGACAACTGAGAACAAGATTTTACAGAATATGCTAAGCACGCTAGGATGAGCCATCTCGCCTGGAGGTCAAACACCTGAATCCAGACAATAGGGATTCCCCTTATAGCATCACCTGGTGTCTGCAGGAGGGGAGGGATAATAATAGAAGTGAGAGCCATGAACTGGTGATAGGTAGGTGACGCATGGCATAGACAGCCTTGTTCACTGCAGGTTCTGATCTTTTTTTCTACATATCTACAAGTTATCTATTGTAGTAAAAGTGATATTCCTGCAGAAAGTATTTCACAAAAATATCCAATGTGAACACTGGACATATAGCTCCAACAAACATACCTTATATACTGGAGTATAAGCAAAGTTTATTCTAATATTGTGTTTATTATAATATTGTATCATACGAATTATAACACAAAATACTGGAAAAACCTATTGACTCGAGTATAAGCCGAGGGTCGGAAATGCATTGGTTACAGGCCCCTAGTACATAGCCTGCCCAGCCCCTTAGCCCCAATATAATGCCTGTAGGAAAAAAACAAAAAGTGTAGTCACCTTCCGACACGCCAACCCCGCCGGCAAGTCCTCTTCTATCAATCGCAGCCCAGTATCTGCTCCGTGTCGGCGCGTGGTTCGTCGTGGGCAGCTTGCTGACATCATAGTGTCTGCAGAAGCCAGCGCACACATTAGAACGTCAGCGAGCGGCTGACGCCATGGTGCCTGCAACGGACCGTGAGCGGACACTGAGCCAATGCCGTAGCCGCGATGGATATAGGAGGACCTGCCGAAGGGGCATTAGAAGGTGAGTACACTTTTTGTTTTTTTCCCCCCAAGCCAAGTTAGGGTTTTTCAGAACATTTTTTTTGTGCTGAAAAACTCTGTTTATACTCGAGTATAAACAGTTATAAACGAAATATATAGACAAATGTCACATACAATGCTTCCTAAGAAGGCAAAGAATTATATTTGTTAAAGGGGTTGTACCAAACACAGGATAGGGATACAAAGCTGATCAGTAAAGGTCTCTCGGCTGAGACCCCCACTGATTACGGAGTAATTCAGAGCTCAGTGACGAGACCCCCATAGATGGACCCCATCACGATAACGGGGGTCAGATGGGGTCAGAGGTACCTCTGTCGGACCCCTTGTCACTCCCTGAGATGAATGGAGCAGACGGCCAAGCCTGTTCATTCTAATCCATTCATCTTCATGGAGCTGACGGAGATTGCCGAGCTATGAATTTCTGCAATGGAACCAGTACCTGGGTAAACTTGAATACTACCACAGTGCTGTAATGCTATGCCAGCCTACAACAGGTTCAGAAATCGGTTTATGAGGCACTTTTATTCATAAAATATCTGTGTGTAGTGTATGATACCTAGGATACACTAGAAAATTACGATCAGTAACATCAGCACTATGAAATGTGCAGACTAAACTGTACTTGTCCCGTCAGCCATCTCCGTGCAAGACCTCCCATGTATAAAATGTTAAAAGCATTTCACTACAGTCCAAGTTTCATTCCATGCAGCAGCAATGTTTAACATAACCCGGCGCTGCTTAATGTTGTCTCCCTACACATTCCATACATGACACTATGGTCATGATCCAACTCCTCTACAGCACATATTGGGGACTTCTACCAATCACTTGTGGACACACATTAAATTATTCACCAATATATGTGATAAGATCAAGTACCTGGTTCCTTAAACATGTATGCAACAGCTAGACAAACAGCATATCTCATATTTTGCTTTTTTGGAAGTATTCTTCAATCAACCCATAGGTCAAAAGGGAACCACTATCAAAAGTGTGTCTTTTGGGTATATGCTGAATGGGTAATCATTAACTTTATTTTCAGTGTATTCACAGCCTTCCATCTATTCACAGGGAACACATGCAAGTGTTTCTCAATAAATTAGAACATCAGTTAAATGTTATTTTTTTCAGTATTTCAATTCAAAAGGGGAACAATTATGTAGAGTCATTACAAACAGAGTGAAGTATTAATTTTTGTTGATGGTTAAAGGGGTTTACCATCCACGGGATAGGGCCTAAATCTCTAACATAGAAATTAACGGAGCAGAATGGTCATGCACAGCTGCCTGCTCCATTAGTCCTAGTTTTCCCGATCTGCAGAGGTCTCAGCAATGACTTGGATAGAGCCTAACTTGTCTTTGTGGGAAAAGTTGTGTTGAAAGCATCCAACGCTGAGTTGCTGTTGCTTTTCAAGTGCAGGAAACAATGATAATGCAAAGTGTGATCTGGAGTGGAGCCTTTAAATTGCATCTAAAAATGTAATTGAGAAGCCATGTGTGAACACGGCCACAGGCTGCCAAAACACACATAAAACTTGTCTGCCAGATAGGCAGCAGGCTGACAGGCATCTCTCCCAAACCCCATATACATGGTCAGCTGACCATGCATTGTTATGAGAACAAAAGCATCAGAAATGATAAAATTAAACATGTCCAATGCTTCTCTTTCCCAACTTCTATCATTGAAGTTTGATCAAAATAATGTATAAACAAAAGCAAAGAGTTCAAGGGTATTGCATATACGCTGCTTAAGTATCAAAAGTTCTTGAATATCCCATAATAAAGTGGAAAATTGAAATATAAAATGCAATTATTTTGTCAAATGTAAAAAAAATACTAAAGAAAAGCACAAGGCAAACAATTCTTGCTACCGGGTTAGCCAGTGGTTACATGGATAAAAGTTGAGTCCTCAGTTGTTAAAGGAAACCTACCACTTGAAGTGGCAGGTTTCTGATGGAAATACCGGGCACCAGCTCAGGGTGAGCTGGTGCCGGAGCTTATTTTAGTTAGTGTTTTAAACCGCGGTATCGCGGTTTAAAACACTTTTTAAACTTTATAGCCGGCGCAGGCAGGTACGCGCTCGGCGCTTACCGTGCACGCGGCTCTCATTCACTTCCTATGTAGCCGCGCGCACGGTAAGCGCCGAGCGCGTACCTGCCTGCGCCGGCTATAAAGTTTAAAAAGTGTTTTAAACCACGATACCGTGGTTTAAAACACTAACTAAAATAAGCTCCGGCACCAGCTCATCCTGAGCTGGTGCTCGGTATTGCCATCGGAAACCTGCCACTTCAAGTAGTAGGTTTCCTTTAATGCCTTACAAAGGCAACTACTAAATAAAAAAGATGAGTATAGTTGCAAACTTATGAGACTACTTAGGTCTTGTCATCAGGCATGGTATAAGACAATATCTGAATAGAAGACATTTATACACAAATGGACACAGTATTGCTTTGGCTGAACAATCGATGTAAGAAGAGAAGAGCAGTAAATATTATAGTCTAATATTATTTGTCTTTTTTGGATGGTCAGAAATAAATTCATGAACAAGACAGGAAGGCAAGATGTACTAAAAAATAAAATGAAACAAAATTGTTGTTACTGGAAAGGCAAGGTACTGGCCTGTCTATTACACTTATAAAGACGGCCTTGTATTACCAATGCTGACCCCGACAAAGCTCCAGCAAGCTGCCCCACCGCAGGAAATTCTAACTCCTAGCAGTTCAAAGCCCTGGAGCCGAGATAAAGTGCTCAGTGTGCGCAGCACAAAGCTGCCTATTCACTGCCTGCTACGTGTACATAGTGACCTGCTCCTCTAGGAAACAAGTCAGCTCACCAATGACTAACGCCTAAAAAGTCTACAGTACAAGGAGCGCAGAGAAAAGAAGCCATCCTGGCTCTATAGTATAAAACACAATTTAGGACACTCACTAGATAGAAAATACTCTGTATGCTGCAGGTGCAGCTCCTACTCAAGTCAATACAAGGTCTGCTATGGGCCCTAACTGCATGCAAACAGACTGTTAATCACAAAGTGCATGGGGGGCAGATTTCATGGACCGAACTCCAATAATCATAGCTATAAACGATACATAGAGTTTTAGTTTCTAAACAGAATATAAGTGTGGGACTAAAAACAGGAATAAAGTTTAGAAATATAACCATGTTAAAGTTTAGAAATTCCCTGCATGACAAAGTGTTTGGGCCTTGAAATGCGGCCATCGCATGGTCCCCTACAGCAGTGGCGGCGAACCTTTTAGCGGCCGAGTGCCCAAAAAGACACCATCTTAATGGCACTGCCTTCAGGCATCACTCCGGATCAGACCCCAGAGATGCCATAGCAACGATGGGGGAAAGACCCCTAAAGGCATGTTAAATGCAGCGGTCGCACTGACCGCGGCATTTAACAGGTTAAACACCCGTGATCGGAGCCCACTCCGACCACGGGTGTTAACCGGGGATGTCAGCGGTAGATAACCGCTGACATCCCGCAACTCCAGATGCGTTTTGCTTGTAAACAATGCAAAACCTGTGTTGAATATTCCTGATCCTAAGCGTACTGGTAATGAATATGTGTTCGGGGAACAGTTACTCCTATGTTCACACAAACACATAATTACACCTCATTATAAAAGGTATACTGTACTATATGCGTACATACACATACATATGAGAGAGGTCACAGGGCAACACTTGTGTCTGCTTCCTTCCCCCTCCACAGTTTACAAATGGACGGCTTCTAACGGAACGCTGGCAGACTGGAAGAGTATGGGCGGCCATGGGCCCAGCATGAGCAGCATGCCCTGGGCGACCACTTATAATGCCCTAATGGTGTCAGAGTTATTTCTTCAGAGTTCTATAACAATATCACAAGATCATTACATGCTATCAGCCACTGAATATTAAAGGATCTTGTGCCAAGTTTTACCTTTAGGCTGACACATTAGAACTCGTCTGTGCAGAGTGGGTTATATCCCTTTTGCGGGCAAAGGATTTATTTCACTGTACAGGTGAAAATGTGGACCGACTGTATATAGGATGACAATAATCACGTGCCCAAAAAAAAAAAAAAAAAAGTACATCCCATTGTGCATGTGGCATAACTTGGCTGGAGCAGCCTATGGTTGGTGATTAAAGGGGTTGTCCAGGGTTCAGGTAATACTGTCTATGTCTCATTCAGACAGCCATGGTTGATCAGTGAATCATGGACCATCTGGTATCTTGTTTCACGGCCTGATCACAATGTAATGCATCATAGTGTCATACATGATACAGCAAGTCCCTTCTTCTCTAAAGGAACAGCAGCTATGACCTGTAATGATGATTGTAGCCGCAGCATGTCCTCTGCACTGTTGTCAGTCCGTGTAAGAGGACACTGCAAGATCTATGATACACACACCAACTATGGTCATCTGAATCTGCCCATGATGGGAGACGAGAAACTCTTGGTTAAACCAAAATTTGTACCCATGAACATCTATTCTATTACATCTAACGATAATGCATGACACCACACACGTAGCAAGTGTTCTAGGTAACACTTGAAATGAATGCAAGATAATATTTTAATAAGGCTTTTTAATTTGAAGGTAACATCCAACAAGACAGCAAGATTTACATTGATGAACATGTTATGCAATGCTAAACTGTGAGCTTATTGATAAACTATAACGCCCTATGGCTTTAAACATTCCTTCATACATACAGAACTGTGCAAATATCTGACCTTCTGCCCTAATTCATGAAAAGGTAGGTACCGTACTTTTCATCATACCTGCATAAATGTACAGAAAAAGCCAATAGAAGAAAAGCCAGATCCCGTAGCACAGTGATGGCGAATCTTTTGGTGACAGAGTACCCAAACTGCAACACAAATCCACTTACCGTATTTACTGTGAAGTGCCAACAGACACTTTAAGCAGCAACTTATTGCTACCTGTTCTTCCAATCTTTCAATCGTATGAGCCCCCTGAGGAAACCAATACAATTGAAAAAAGAAGAACAAATTCAGACTCCAAACAGCTTTAAAATAGCGTTGAGAGCAGCATCTCTTGCCTGGGACTACAGGAACATTTGGTGGATTTGGTCCTATGTGGTGAACTCTGTCCTGGGGCGATGGTCTGAATGCTGACAGAAATGCCTCTGAGTGCCACCTCTGGCACCCGTGCCATAGGTTCGCCGCCACTGCCCTAGCATATATCAGCAGAAATGCTACTAGATAGACAAAGTCAAACAGGGCTGAGCAAGAGTGTAGTATGAAAGTATGTATACAGATCAAAGGAGCCGATCCCCGACGCCTGTGTCGTGTAGGACGTTTGTAAAAAACCGCGCGTGAATGTACCCTAGGTTTTCAACCGTAGAAAAAAAACCGAATGTAGGGGGGTTCCTGCAGCCATTAAAAAAGGGGATACTGCTTCAAAAACTGAGAGGTGAATTAAAGGGGCTGTCCGATGTTTTGAGAAACATGGTTGCTGCTTTCTTTCAGAAACAGCATCACATCTGACCATGGGCAGTGTGTGGTTTTGCACCTAAGCTCCATTAATTTCTAAACAGATGAGGCCATGTTCATTTGCTGCATTGTCTGGCTGAAGCCAAAAATGCAGCAAGTTTAATTATGACCAATTAATTACGATGTAAGCTTTATTATATTAGTCAGTTGTTCTTGGAAGAAGAAGAAAAAAAAGAGAGAGAATCTCAGACAGACAATCTCCAGGATAAGATGACGGATTTACGACGTGTGTGATACAAATCCATGAATACCTGCACGGTACCTGCAAGTTGGAACAGTTTGTTTTTCTCTGGAAATGAAGGGTTTGAAGGACACACCAAAAACACATTATTGGAAGGAAGACAAATTAAAAATAGTTCCATGCACTACGCCCTGGCAATAGCTTACACGCCAATCTGTACAAATGTATATATATTCCTCTTATAGTGTAAGCCTACGCTGCGTACTGTGCACTTGCTGCAAAACTTGTCGCAGAGGTGTAAACACTGCAAATAATCCAATAATTGCTAAGTGCCAGCTCTAAATCTGTCAGCATTAGGTTGACGGAGATAAAAGAACACTACATTTATAGGAATTGCTGCCAAGTGCTTTTCATGTGGAGTCATTACATGGAAAAGAAAATCCTTGGACTGTGCTTCATATATGACAAACACAATAATCAGGACTCAAATGCGTAAATGCGGATTTGCGTTTCAAATGAAATGCAGGTGATCAGTAACAAGCACCACGTACATTATTTACAGGCAGAAAATGTGGGGTTTATGACCCATCACAACCATGTCATTGGATAAGGAAAATCCCCTCCCCTACTCCGGTTGGCTCAGCTGGGTTGCTCACCCCTCCTCTCTTCATATCAAGGCATTGTTACCGGCCGTAAACACGGGAAAAGATATAGCAAGCTCTATCTTTTTCCTGTGGGCGGTATAGTGTGGCGACACCCATAGTGCTCACCATACTGCGGTTGAACGCCATAGGCTTACATGGGGATCGACATCTGCCTGGATATCGGTCCTTCACACGTTTACTGTACTCAGCATATTAGTTCAGCGATTCTAGGTTAGGTATGGTAAGCTCCGCAAACGTATGTAGCACAGTTGTCAGACCAAACTAGCTTGTAAGCAACAGGTTAAAATCATCTTGCTGCATATTGTCTACTTAGTAACATACTTTTTTGGGTCACTAAACCACCCCCTTACAGACCAGTAAATTAGACTTCTAATAGAGCAGTGGTGGCGAACCTATGGCACTCAAAGCACTCAGTGGGGACACCCAGACCATCACCCCAGCACCTCCTCCTGCTGTCCCTAGCCACCCAGGATGCACTGTGATCAGTGCTATTTTAAAGCTACAGATCCTTAGCTGCCTGGGACTAGTGGAGGAGCAAGAGGTGCAGACAAGGCTGGGTTATTATTGGAGCTCCTGCTCTTCCTGCAAGAGCTCCTGCTCTGGACCCCAAAATTCTTCCTGTTCAGGGGCCCCTGGAAGGAAGCTACAATGATAATCGGAATTTGTCCTATTTTGTTCAACTGTATTGGTGTCCTTAAGACACAGATACAATTAAAAGCTGCCATATTGGCACTTTGCAATTAAATAAGTGGGTTTGGTTGTAATTTGGGCACTCGTCCAGGCTTTTTACTAAATCTAACATTCTCCCACAAATTCCAATATCCAGCTTTCCTACAGCTTTTACTCCCAAAGATATTTATTAATCTACAAAACCAAAATCTGAGTTATATGAAACCATAATACACCTACCATACGTGTGGGCCTTTCAGTCCGATCTCACAGCGTTCCACATTATGTGGCTATTCAGAAATACAATTCTCAGCAGACCCTAGAAACAGACCCTGGTATACAGAGGGTACGTCTCAATGATGTCTCATCACCTTTGCTTTTAGAAAAGTGCTAGAGTACTGGGTGTGCCAGGCGGGAAACACGTGACCTTCATAAGAGTTTCAGGCAAGTGTTGCACAACAAGAACAGGTATAAAAATAAAATCACAGGCCACATGTCAGATTTACTGGATGTGCACACTTCTAAGAGTCACAATAAACTTAGTTCTACAGAAATAGACAAATGCCAACATAAACAACTCATAGCATGATAGATCTCACAGTCGGGGCACACTTATCAATCACTTACGACAGAAGTCTATTATAATTGACACAATTAATAAGATTTATATATAGACTGTTTTAAGACAATTTTAAAATTAGTATGACTTCATTTGCTTCATTGTAAAAGGACCACACACCAGAAATTATAAAAATGTGCCAGTACAAGTATAAAGTTACTGTGAACACGTAGCAGAAAGCTCCAGCACATAAACGGACATTAAAATCTGCAGCAATATACCCAGACTTGGTACAGGTACAATGTAAGCTCTTTGCACATAACTGCTCTCTTCCTATGAATTCTGTGCAAAAATCTACGCATAAGAGAGGAGGAGGGGGTGAGCAGTAATTACATTACTATTAACGTTTGTGTTAACAAAACGCAATGTAAACACAATTGTTAATGGTATGTTTACATGTTTCATTAACTCAACTTTAATGCATGCATTTGTAAATACAAATGTTAACAGTAATGCAATTAGGCAAATCATCTCTCCTCAGCTGTTGCAATGGGTTTCAAAATGCAATGTAAACGCAAATCGTGAATGCAGCCTAACTGTTCACTGTTGCTTTTTTTTCCTCTTGTCTTTCTATAAATTGATGCTCACAGTATTTTTCTACTTCAATTTCTTCTTCTTTTAACATGCAAAAAGATATTGAGCTTTTTGAGCCTTGGAAACCATACAGCCAGAAGCTTTTAAAAACAACTTATTATTTTTGGCAAATGTACCTGAGGCTGGGTTCACATACGGCATTGAAACGCAATACAACAGCTATGGGGTGGAGATTTGCCTAATTAACCCCTAAAGGATGCAGCCATTTTGTAGCTTAAGGCTCAGCCCGATTTTTTGGATTCTGACTTGCGTCGCTTTATATGGTTATAACTTTTGAACTCTGTCACTTATCTATGCGATTCTGAGAAAGTTTTTTCCCCACATGTTGTACTTCATTTTAGTGGTAAATTTTGGCTGATAAATTTTGCATTTATTTACAAAAAAACAAGAAAAAATTGTGAATGTTTTGAAAAATTTGCCATTTTCGAAATTCAAAATCATTGAGTTTTCAGGCAGATAGATTTACCGCCTAAATAAGTTGCTGAACAACATTTCCCATTTGCCTATTTTACATTTTCATAATTTTTTAAATGTCTGGATAATTTATTTGCAGTTTTATATATTTTACGGCGTTATCGTGTGGGTTTAATAGTTATTTACTGTTATTCTACGGGTTGTTACGGACGCGGTGATACTATATATGTGGGGTTTGTGTTATGATTTAGACTTTTTTTTGCGTTATATGTCTCTTTATATGTTTTGGGGCTTTTGTGCATTTTTATTGATTTATTACTTATTTTTTATTGAATAACTTATTTTTTTTACTTTTTCACTTTTTCCAGCATGGGACATGAACAAGCAATCATCTGATTGCTTGTTCATGATAATACTCTGCAATACTTATGTATTGCAGGGTATTAGCAGTGTCAGCCTATGCACATGCATAGGCTGGCACTGTGCCAGTAACATGACATCATAGACGCCATCTTACCGGCAGTTCTTTCAGGCAACACTGGGGTCCAGATCGGTTTGGGGGGCCGATCGTGGGGGAAAGATCCCCTAGAGGCATGATAGATGCCATGGTGGCGCTGACAGCGGCATTTAACGGGTTAAGCACCCCCGATCGGAGCCCACTCTGATCGCGAGTGTTACACTGGGGTGCCGGCTACATGTTACAACCGGCACCCAGTGTGTCCCGATGGCGGTTCGGCTCAGATCTTGAGCTGAACCGGCATCGGCTCTGCGTCCGATATATCGGATGCTGAGCCCTAAGTCACTGCACTCAGCATCCGATATATCGGACGCAGAAAGGGAAGGGGTTAAATTGCTGTTAACATTTGCATTTACATAACACAACATGAATGTTGTGTTAACAAGTCCATTTTGTTAACGCATTGTTAGCACATGCATCAACATTACTGTAAATAACACAATGTAATTATGCAAATTTCCTCACTCTGTTGCATTGCATTTCAAAACGCAATGTAAGCACACACGTCCTTAGTAACTGTGGGACGTGGCATGAGCTTTGCTCCTGCGTAACCGGCCTAAAGACTCATAATGACTGAAACGCAATTCAAGTGCCGTAAGGGGAGGAGCCTCTCTCGATCACGGATGCCTTTAGACCTAAATGTTTGCGTTTGGGAAGTAGTCAAACACATTGCAAGCACTTAGGTCTAAAAGCATCTGCGATTGGGAGAAGCTTCCGCTGCGTTTACACATTTTTAAATGCAACTAAACTAAAAAGAGAGGGGCATGTACTTTTCACATGTTGCATATAAACCCGCTGGGTTTGTGTTGGGTTTCTAAATTGTTGTCTGTACACGTCCCAGTCTTATGTTAGGAAATAGAAAGATCACTGTTTGCACAGTACTGGGGGAACCTGTCCTCATACACCTATCAGACCATATGTGTGGGTGCGGTGATAACCCCATTATGGCAGGTAATAAGTATAGATTAATCACACACATATAGAAGTGCAGCTATGCAGGGGGACTACAGGTCACAGCATGGCAGGGCCCCATGACCACACCTAGACTGTAGTGCCTCCGCTTCCTGTGTGCTGTGGGGTAGACCTCCCGCTATGCCCCCAGTAGTGGGTGTCACAGCATTGCCCCTCACAGCCGGGGCCGCCACATATAATAGAGAGCTCACCTGGTGCGACATCTGCTGCAGCCGGGAAAGTTCCGTGAGTCTCACCTGGGTGGAGGGGGAAGTGACTCACACTGAGGGAAGGAGGGAGGGGGCAGTAACCTGACACAGGAGAAGCCTCAGCTATGCTGGATACACGGAGCTGCACTGACACAGCAATGGCGTCCTCCCCACTCACTACCTCATGTGTAGTCTATGGACTGTACCTGTGCGCTGTACAATACATACACCTGTGCAGAGTAGCCAATCACCGCACTCATTTCATATTTCACACAACAGTAGGTAATTGTAGGTAGATTCTGGTTGGATGTTATGAGCCACTGTTCCTCTTCTTGTCTCAGACACAGTTCATACCTAGCACATAGATTACAGAAAGAGCCTTATTATGTATTAGTATGAATATGCTGTATATAACACATCTACACAAGACCTCAATTACCTCTGGAAATGTATCTAAGGGTAATTGGACACGTGGCGTTTTGAACGCATTTTTGGCTCGTTTTTTAGGGTGATGTCACACGTTCAGATTTTCAGATGCAGTTTTTGATGCCCAAACCAGGAATGAAGTAAAAGTAGGAGAAGGAGCAGCACCTTTCTATTATTTGTCTCACCCATTATGATCCACACCTGCTTTTGGCTTCAAAAACTGCATCTGAAAAACTGAACGTGTGCCATCACCCTAAGCAGTCCGTTATAAAACGCCTTTCCGTCGCCCCGGAGGTTCTCTTCTAGCTAGTCTTCGGGTTCCTCCGGCTCCTCTTCGGATTCCTCCGACTCCTCTTTGGGTTGCACCCACCACACACAATGATGTCAGATGATTGCTGACCTTCTTGTGTGCGCCACTGCCATCGCGTAGGGACCTGAAGAGGAACCGGAGGAACCCTAAAATGAGCCAGACACACCGAAGAGGAACTAGGGGACCCGAAGACAGACCCAGAGCCCCCAAAGCAAGAAGAGGACCTGCGGGGGGTTTGGGGTTGGGGGTGCATCGGAAAATTAGTACAGTGTTAAGAGATATATATATATATATTTTTTTTTTCCCAATTTTACTAAATTAAAACTAATTTGGAGAAAATACTGTTAATTTTAGCATCACCACCATTTCAGAGGCTTTTTTTATTCGAAAGGCAAATCTGGTTAAGGGTTTTTTTGTTCTTTTTAGCGGTCGTATTTTGGAGCACGTAACTTTTTTTTTTTATCATGTTATAATTTTTTAAGGGTATTAATATAAAGTATCTTTTTTCTAAACGTTTTTCTTACAGCTTTCACCGTGTGGGTCCAATAACGATACTGTTTTATTATACAGATTGTTAAGGACGCAACAATGCCAAATATGTGGGTGTTTTTTTGTATGTGGTTTTTATACTTTATTAAGTGTTGGTATAAGAATTTGTTATTTTAGGGGCTCATATTTTATGTATTTATTTTTTATCTTAATGTTTTAAACTTTTTTTTTTTTTTAACTTTAAAAAGAGAGTTTACAATCAGACCCAGAAGGGGTTTGACTGCTGCATTCATCGGGCAGCCATGGGCACTTGGCAGACCTCTGGGCCCGGAAGAAGCCTCAAGAGGCGAAACCTGAAGTCGGCGAGGTGTCTTGATGTTTTTATAGACTTTAAAACTCATATGCTCAGTTTTAAACTAGTTTACCATTAAAAAAACATTTTATACCTATGGGTTATCTGCATGAAGGTGTACATCCTTTTCCCTGTAGGATTCATGAATGGTTTTTGACACAGAGGTTGTGTGGGGAGGACTATCATTGATGGATTGCTAAGGGTTTTCTATTCCTGACTATGGTGGAGTGGTGAGAGAGACTTATAACAGGACGGAACTGTATCTTTCCAATGAGGAGTGAAGCATTTGACTTTTCCCTTTTTTGTATGTATTTGTGAGCACAGGTGAGAGTATGCTCTGTCTAATTGCTCCTCCATTGAATCTCTCTCACCTTAGGAACCAACTTTTACAATTGTCTAGACCTCAGGCTGCCCCGAAGAGGATCAGATCACCCGGTAAGCAGCATGTTCCCCGCAGACATACCGCGGTCATGTGTCAGGCTTCAAGCATAAATATATAAAGTTGTATTTTTTGGTGAATAATCAACAAGTGAGAGACAATTGTGGAATGAAATTTATTGGATATTTTAAGTTTTTGTGAAAAATTATAAACTGAAAAGTGAGGCGCGCAATATTAATCGGCCCCTATACTTTCAGTGCAGCAAACTCACTCTAGAAGTTCAGTGAGGATCTCTGAATGATCTAATGTTTTCCTAAATGACCGACGCTGATACTTATAATCCACCTGGTTTTAATCAAGTCTCTGTACAGTTGGGAGCCTGTTCCTTCTGGAATAGATATACTTGATTGGCTTAATCCCACATCATGTTTTTAGACTTCTTGTAGGTCATACATGGTGTTAAGTGGGCTGCCTTTCAAGGTGGCAAAAGGAGGCATTGTTTTCCATTTAACACCTTGGAAAACGTATTTGCATACTTCCCAGAATTCCCTAGTGGATCATCTATGGCTTTAAGTCTCCACACCCCCTTAACCCCTTCCCGACATGTGACATAATAGTACGTCACATGTCGGGTCCCGGTACATTCTATAAAAAGTGATCAAAAGGTCGTACAGTCCTAAAAATGATAACATTGCAAACGTCATCAAAATCCGCAAAAAAACGGCACCACCCACAGCTCCATACACCAAAGTATGAAAAAGTTATTAGCGCCAGAAGATGGCAAAATCCCCCCCAAAAAATTTTGTACAGGAGGTTTTAATTTTTTTAAATGTATGAAAACATTATAAAACCTATACAAATTTGGTATCCGCGGAATCGTACCGACCCAAAGAATAAAGTAGACATGTCATTTGGGGTGCACAGTGAAATCCGTAAAATCCAAGCCCACAAGAATACGGCACAAATGCGTTTTTTTTTACCAATTTCACTGCATTTGGAATTTTTTTCCCGCTTCCCAGTACATGGCATGGAATATTAAATACCACCATTTTGAAGTGTAATTTGTTACGCAGAAAATAAGCCGTCACACAGCTCTGTACATGGAAAAATAAAAAAGTTACAGATTTTTTAATGTGGGGAGTGAAAAATGAAAACGCAAAAATGAAAAAGGGCTGCGACGGGAAGGGGTTAAGGTGGCCTTAATTGTCAATCTCTCCATAAGGAGAGCACCTACCGTTGGACCCAGATCAAACAAAGAGAAGACTGGTCAGAGAAGCAGCCAAGCGGCTCATGATGAACTGCAGCGATCTACAGTCATGGCCAAAAGTTTTGAGAATGATACAAATGTTAATGTTTACAAATCCTACTGCATCAGGTTTTACAATGGCAATTTGCATGTACTCCAGAATGTTATAAAAAGTGATCAGCTTAACAGCAATTAATTGCAAAGTCAATATTTGCCTGGAAAATGAACCTTTTCCCCCAAAACACATTTCAACTTAATTGCAGGTCTGCGTTAAAAGGAGCAGCTAATATCATTTCAGTGATTGCTCCATTAACACAGGTGTGGGTGTTGATGAGGACAGGGATGGAGATCAATCTGTCATGATTAAGTAAGAATCACACCAGTGGACCCTATAAGAGGCTGATGCTTGGCATCAGTGTTTCTCTTCTGTTAACCATGGTTATCTCTAAAGTCATCATTGCACTGCACAAAACTGGCCTAACAGGGAAGAGTATCGCAGCTAGAAAGATTGCACCTTAGTCAACAATCTATCGCATCATCAAGGAATTCAAGAAGAGAGGTTCCATTGTTGCCAAAAAGGCTCCAGGGCACCCAAGAAGGACCAGCAAATGCCAGGACCATCTCTTAAAAGTGTTTCAGCTTCGGGATTAGGTTACCAGCAGTGCAGAGCTTGCTCAGGAATGGCATCAGGCAGGTGTGAGTGCATCTGCACGCACTGTGAGGCAGAGACTCTTCGAGCAAGGCCTAGTGTCAAGAAGGGACTGATATTCTGCAAAAGGTACAGGGAGTGGACTGCTGAGGACTGGGGTAAAGTCATTTTCTCTGATGAATCCCGTTTCTGATTGTTTGGAACATCTGGAAAACAGCTTGTTCGGAGAAGACAAGGTGAGCGATACCATCAGTCTTGTCTCATGCCAACTGTAAAGCATCCTGCAACCATTCATGTGTGGGGTTGCTTCTCAGCCAAGGGAATCGCTCTCTCACAGTCTTACCTAAAAACACATCCATGAATAAAGAATGGTACCAGAATGTCCTCCAAGAGCAACTTCTCCCAACCGTCCAAGAGCAGTTTGGTGATCAACAATGCCTTTTCCAGCATGATGGAGCACCTTGCCATAAAGCAAAGGTGATAACTAAATGGCTGAGGGAACAAAAAAATAGAGATTTTTGGGTCCAAAGGCAAGCATTGATTTTGCAAGAATGGACTGCTATCAGTCAGGATTTGGTCCAGAAGTTGATTGAGAGCCGCCAGGGAGAATTGCAGAGGTCCTGAAGAAGAAGGGTCAACTTTGCAAATATTGACTTGCTGCATTAACTCATTCTGTCAATAAAAGCTTTTGTTACTCATAATATGATTGCACTTGTATTTCTGTATGTGATAAAAATATCTGACAAACGCACATAAAAACCAGAGGGCAACAGATCATGTGAAAATATAATATTTGTGTCATTCTCAAAACTTATGGCCATGACTGTACAGCTGAGGTGGGAGAGTCTGTCCATAAGACAACAATCAGTCATACACTGCACAAATCTGGCCTTTATGGAAGAGTGGTAAGAAGAAAGCCAATTCTCAAAGATATCCATAAAACATCTCATTTACAGTTTGCCACAAACCGGTGGTCAGATGAAACCAAAATCGAAAATCTTTTGTCCACAATGCCAAACAATATGTTTGGCGTAAAAGAAACACAGGTCATCACCCAGAGCACACCATCCCCACTGTCATACATGGGGGTGGCAGCATCATGGTTTGGGCTTTTCTTCAGCAGGGACAGGGAAGTTGGTTAAAATTGATGAGAAGATGGATGGAGCCAAATACAGGACTATTCAGGAAAAATACCCATTGGAGTCTACAAAAGACCTGAGACTGGTACAGAGATTTATCTCCTAACAAGACAATGATCCCAAACATAAAGCAAAATATACAATGGAAGATTTACAAATAAACATATCGAGGAGTTAGCATGGCCAGGTCACAGTCCAGACCTGAATCCAATCGAGAATCTGTATAGAAACAATATCCCATGGGGATTCTGTCCTTTCTTGCATCTGTCTTTTCGAAGGCGACCTGCTTTCTTGAATGAGTTTGTGATGTAAATATGCTATATTATAAGAAATTGCAGACATGGAACAACCAACTTCTCTTGCCATGGCTGATAGGGTCACTCCTTTGGCCTTACACAAATCATTGCAAACCGGAAATGTAGGCTGCCCATTAACACCAATAGAAAATTAACACCAATAACTTGCATGTACTGTATCTAAAAGTGTTCTAAAATTTTGATCAGTTTTCTTTAACAATTATCTATTTATCATTTTTATACAATTAGAATAAAATACTGCTATTTAACTTTAACTGTAAATATATTAACATTGCACTACACAATGACCTTAAAGGACATCTACCACCAAGATGAAAGAGTGTATGAAAATGAGCCTGAGAGGCCCTCGGCTCCATAGGTGTTAGTGGAGCCTGGAGCCCCTCAGGCTCATTTGCATCCAGTCCTTCAGCCTGATGGTAGATGTCCTACCATTCACGAAATTGTGTATTATTCTCTAATTTAGATCTCCAGTGTATATTAACTTGCTCAAGAAACCTACTAAAGCAATTACTCATAAGAACACGTTTGACAACTTTCAGTGATAGTGGCAATATTATTGTGCTGGTGCAAAGTCCACAACGATGGCTGCAGTGCCAAGATGCCATAACACCTTACTGGATTGGCACAGAATGCAACCAAATTGAATAGAGTGCATTGTTATTCATTCTTTAAATGTGTAAGACTGAAATTTAAAGCAATTTATCACTACAGCTTGAATGAAAGTGTTACATTGAGAGAAAGTCAGAGAGGTTCACAACATATTTTTATCCTCCGTTGTAAGGATACATTGGACAGATTTCAGGCTTGTACTTACAACAGAGGGCACAGAATCTCTGTACTGTATGCACACACAATGGGATACTTTGTCCTGCTCCTCCCCTTCATGGAGGAAGAGGTCATATCAGCAGCAGTCAGTGATTGACTGCTGCCGATGTTCAGGGTGTTTCCCTCAGTGTCGACATCGGGGACCCACCTGAGGGTATGCTCAAGGGAGACCAATGGCCTCCGCTTAACATATACATTGCTCTGCGAAAGGGAGCAGGATGTAAAGATGTAGTTTGTAGCATTTTTCTTTTCTGTGCTTTCCAGAGTATACAGAGTATGCTGAGTAGATGAAGACAAAAAGCATCCCACCATCTGTGTATGTCTATGTATACATTAGGTGCTTTCCTGATATACGAGGAGTATATACAAAAAACGTGACGTAAACTTAGCATAAGGCTACATGCACACTGCCATTGCCCGCCGCACCGTAGCACGGCGGGCACACGCAGCGCGCAGGGAGAGGAGGAGGAGGAGGTGAGCTCTGCTCACCACCGCCCCTCTCCATAGGAATATATAGGCCACGGCACCGTAATACGGGAAAAGATAGGACATGTCCTATCTTTTCCCGGGCTACGGAGCGGTACGGTGCTGCACCGTACCATGCCGTGAGCCCATAGAAGTATATGGGGGACGTATATCGGCCGTATATACGCCCCCCATACATGTGTGTGAATGCAGCCTAAGTCTGAACCTCATCTCTACCATATACGCAACACTGCAGAAACTCAACAGTCCATTTGTTTCTTTAAGGAAGATATAGAAGTGGTATTACAGAGATTCTCAAGCCAAAACAATTAAATTGTATGATTTAGAATGGTATAAAACATTAAAAAAAAGTTGTATTCACCTTAACAATACCCCCCACCCCTCGCCCAGCTTCTATTTACCCATTCACCCAGTATTTCTTATTATATCAAAAAAGATGTACCTTAAAACATCAAGGAGCTCAAACTGAAATTGGAGACAAGGATGGATACAACATAGCCTTTAATACCATAAGAATTATGTAATATCTTATCCTGCCTTCATCATGTATCTGCTTGTTAATAGTAGGAAAAAAAGGCATTGCACGATACAGAGACAGGCAGCGTTACTCTCAGGTGTAAAGGAAAATCCTGACTTCTATTATAACCGCATTATAGACAATATGATCTGTGCCATTTTCCTTAACATCATTAAATATGTAGTAATGGCGATATTTAGGAGGCGCCACTGCAATTGTATTGTGTCATCCAGATTTATAATATAATACCTGTTGCCCTAGAAACAGTCAAAATGTAAACAGATGAATAGACATTCAGCACTGGAAGTCATAAATTTAGGTGATTCATGGATTATACATTCGGATCTTACTGAAGGTGATGTCTACCTCATCCACTGTTTTAGTTGAATTTAATAGTGACACCAATATGAGCATAGAGGGTGCTAGACAGGTTAAACCCATTACTTTCCTTTATGGGTGGTGTAAACCTACACATGCTTCTCGCTTTTCAAATATATTTCATTAATGCATCTTAAGATGGAATAAACAGGTCCTGTTGTCATCCTTATACATAGGGGGTGGGGGACATGAATAGGTAATCAGTAGAGATGGACGAATTTGTCAAAATTCGACTCAACCAGGTTCGCCGAATTTTTCGAAAAAATTAAATTCGGCCCGAATCGAATCATGTTGAATCACGTTAAATAAAACAGGTATTTCCTGACTGCAGAGACCCTGTAGGGTGTTGTAGAATATTGTGCCGTGCTTAAATATGCATAGGGAGCGTGGTTTGGTCTTCAAACAATGCTGTGTTTTAGTATGACATGCACCTGACAGAACTTACAGAGGCACTTACAGAGGCCAATTTGACCAAATAAGTGAAGCGGGAGCGCAGCCCGACAAGTTAATGTCTATGCCAGCTAGAAAGGACCGAGCTGAGGGCCAAGATCCCACTATAATATCAAAGAGTGCACTCTTTTTACACTGACATCAGATGATTCCTTAGATTATGACAGAACCTGTTCTGTTAATCGCGGATACATGTAGAAACCCCCCAAAAGAGTGGAGAGGGTGTCGGTAGAAATTTTGAATTGACGTCACTGATTGCCTTCATTTTGTCCTTCTTTTCATCCATCCGTGTCCGCTTTCAATCGGTCAATAAACCATCAGTATTGCTGAAGATAAAAACAAACACGAATTGATCCAAAACAGAGATGACCAGTAAATTGGATATTTGCATGTCCTCTGTGTTCTGTATCCACTCCTGCTTTTGGCTATCAATCCTGAAGCTTTTCATTCTTTCTGACAGATGAAATGAAGAGATAAACCAAATATAGTGGCAACGTCATAGAGTGGTGGAGGGTGAAAACAGCATTATGGAAATGACAGGCCGTTCTAGGGAGAAGCGGTCAGTTGGCAGCAGCATGAGTAGGCTGCAGACTGGCACAATGACAAATTATGGAGGTGGCAGCAGAAGCAGGAGGCCACAGAGTGTCACAATGACAGAGTGTGGAGGTGGCAGCAACCTGGTAGGCCATAGAGTGGCACAGTGATAAAGAGTGGAGGTGGCAGCAGCAGCATTAGGTCAGAGAGTGACACGATGACAAATTCTTTAGGTGGCAGCAACATGGTAGGCCACAGTGTGACACAATGACAACGTTTGAAATTAATTAGAATTTTCAAATTTTTAATTTGAATTCGAAGATTAGAGATGCCACATGCATCCTTCATTACAATTTCCCTGAAAATATTATGTGTTTGCCAAAAAAGAACTGCAAAGGTGGCAGCAGCAGCAGCATCAGGTCTGGGAGTGGCACAATGATGAATTTTTTTAGGTGGCAGCAACATGGTAAGCCACAGAGTGGCATAATGATAGGTGGAGGTGGAAGCAGCAGCATGAGGCCACATAGTGGCACAATGAGGAAGAGGAAAGGGCCAATCTACTGAATGTCGCCTTCTCAACTGTCTTTACCCAGGAAAATCCCCTGGTGGAAGACACAATGAGGAATAATGTTAATTCTTTTTATAATGTCAACAGTTTAACCCAGGAAGAGGTACGGCGCCGCCTCGCAACCACTAAGATAGATAAATCACCTGGGCCAGATGGCATACACCCCCGGTTTCTGCATGAATTATGTACGGTGATAGACAAACCGTTATTTTTAATATTTGAAGATTCACTGAGGACTGGTTATGTTCTACAGGAATGGCGCATAGCAAATGTGGTACCAATATACAAAAAAGGATCAAATAGCGATCCTGGAAACTACAGACCTGTGAGTCTAACTGCTGTGGTGGGGAAAATATTTGAGGGGTTTATTAGAGATGCTATCCTGGAGTATCTCACTGTGAACAACCTTATAACCCAGCGTCAGCATGGGTTTATGAGAGATCGGTCCTGTCAGACTAATCTGATTGGTTTCTACGAGGAGGTAAGCTCAAGACTGAATCTGGGGGACGCTGTAGATGTTGTATATCTGGACTTTTCAATAGCATTTGACACCGTGCCACATAAAAGGTTGGTATATAAAATGAGACTGCTGGGAATAGGAGAAAATCTGTGTATTTGGGTAAGTAATTGGCTTAGTGATAGAAAACAGAGGGTCGTCATTAATGGCACATTCTCAGATTGGGTTGATGTTACCAGTGGAGTGCCACAGGGGTCAGTATTGGGGCCACTTCTTTTTAATATTTTTATTAATGACCTTGTAGTGGGTTTACACAGTCAAGTTTCAATATTTGCAGATGATACTAAGCTGTGTAAAGTAATAAATACTGAGGTCGATAGTTTAGCATTTCAGAGGGATTTGTGGAAGCTCGAAGGGATGGGCAGAGAAATGGTTGATGAGGTTTAATGTGGATAAATGTAAAGTTATGCACTTGGGCCATGGAAACAAATAGTATAATTATGTTCTTAACGGTCAATTACTTAGTAAAACTGAAGCTGAAAAGGACTTGGGGGTATTGGTGGATGGTAAGCTTAATTTTAGTGACCAGAGCCAGGCGGCTGCTGCTAAAGCAAATAAAATAATGGGATGTATCAAGAGAGGAATAGATTCTCATGATAAAGACATAGTTTTGCCCTTATACAAATCCCTGGTCAGACCACACATGGAATATTGTGTACAGTTTTGGGCACCAGTGTATAAAAAGGATATAGTAGAGCTGGAACGGGTGCAGAGGAGAGCAACCAGGATTATTAGGGGAATGGGGGAACTAGAATACACTGACAGATTTAAAAATTTGGGATTATTCAGTTTAGAAAAAAGACGACTGAGGGGAGACCTCATTACAATGTACAAATACCTGAACGGACAGTGCAAGGATCTCTCCAAAGATCTTTTTATACCTCGGCCTGTGACCAGGTCAAGGGGGCATCCTCTACGCCTAGAGGAGAGGCGATTTTACCATCAACATAGACAAAGGTTCTTTACTGTAAGAGCAGTGAGACTGTGGAACTCTCTGCCGCAGGAGGTTGTTATGGCGGACTCTATGTACATGTTCAAGAGAGGCCTGGATGACTTTCTGGAGAGAAAAAATATCACGGGTTATGGGGATAAAACATTTATTTAATTCTTAAAGGTTGGACTTGATGGACTTGCGTCTCCTTCCAGCCTTATATACTATGATACTATGATAATGACAAAGTGTGGAGGTGGCAGCAGCAGCATGAGGTCAGAGAGTGGCACAATGACATATTCTGGAGGTGGCAGCAGGAGCAGCAGCAGCATGAGGCCACATAGTGGCACAATGACAAAGTGTGAAGGTGCAAGTAGAAAGGAGGTCAGAAAGTGGCACAATGTGAAGTGGAGATGAATGACAATTCAAGACCCTGGTAAAGATGGAGCAACTGGCAGCAGATGTGTGACATTAGGTGGGTGGCAGTATCAGAATAGTGGCTGAGGCAGGTAATTAGAATCCAGACTCATTTCTCAATGTTTGGTAGAGGCGTCATGGCTGAGCTAATCTGATGGCATTGCTGTGTTGATATCCTGGCCGATTCATGCCTGATTCATCTTGACAAAGGTCAGTCTCTTGACATTACAGGTGGACAAGCGGGTTCTACTTGGGGTAACGATTGCCCCCACTGCACCGAACACTCTGCAAGTTGCGGCCACGCAATAAGTTTGGCTGCCCAGTAGTTCAGGGGATCCTCTACCTGGGGTTGTAGAGTGCTGTCCGAGTAGGCCACCACCTGCTGGTGCAAGATCTGCTCCATGTCCTGCTGCTGTCAGCTACCCTCCTCACTAGGTGGGTGAAGGAAGCTGCTCATTAAGGACTCCAGACTTAAGCTGCTGCTGATGGAGCTGCTACTATACCTACCCCCCCCCCCCCATCTCCCCACAGCAGCTTTGGCAGTAGTACGTGAGCGATGACTGCCAGGAATCCCCTGGTCAGACCTGACAGAGGATGGACAATGGCGCACATAGGCAGCAGCTAACTGTCTGCTCAGTATTTCTCTATAGTACGCCAGTTGTTCCTCCCTCTCGGCAGCTGGAAAAAAGTCACCCATTTTGGACCAGTAGCGAGGGCTTAAGAGGGTGGAGAGCCAAAAGTCTTCCCTATGCCGATGTTGACTATTCGGCTGTCACTAGTAAGGCAAAGCAGCATGCTGAGGCCATCTGCGCAAAGTGACTCTGAGGGACTCCCGGCCTCCATCTTCACTGTATACACTGTGCTTCTGGGTCATCTGCCTCGTCTTCTATGTGGCCATAACATGTAGTCGCCACTCCTCCAGTGCCCTGACCAGACAGACTTTGCAGCATCAGTTCTAGGACATGAAGCAGTGGAATGATGTTATTCATCCCGTAGTCCTGGCAACTGACAAATAACGTGGCCTCTTCAAAGGGCCTGAGCAAACGGCAGACGTCACGCATGAGCTGCCAGTGCCTGACATCAAAGTTACACAGGTGATACTGGCTGTCTAACATATGGAGGCTGGAATTCCAATGGGTGGAAACATCGCATATCAGCCTATGTTGGGGGAGGCGGTTCTGCTGCTGCTGCTCGAGGAGGGTGTGCTTGGCTTTGTAAGAATGTCTGAAGTGTGTGCACAGTTTACTGGCCATTTTTAGAATGTCTTGCAGATGGGTAGGAGACTTTAGGAACCTGTTGACAACCAGATTGAAAACATGCACCATGCAGGGCGCATGGACCACGCGTCCTCGGTGCAGCGCGAATACCATGTTCCTCCCATTGTCTGTCACCATGGTTCTGATTTGCAGTTGTCGCAGAGAAAGCCACACATTGATTTCTTCTTGCATGACGCGGAACAGTTCCTCCCCTGTGTGACTTTGTTTTCCCAGGCAAACCAGGTGTAGAACTGAGTGACACCGCTGTGCCCTGCACATGTGGTATGATGGAGCAGCATTTAGACTTGCGTAGGCTAAGGTGGTGAAGGAGGAGGACATTGGCGCAGGAGCAGCAGTTTGACAACGTGGAGGAAAAAGCGGCGTCTCCTGTTCAAGTTGTTGGTGTGGCTGGGCGGGAAGCACATTCACCCAGTGGGCCGTTAAGGACATGTACTGGCCCTGACCACAGTTACAGCTCCACACGTCCGTGCTGCCATGCACGGATACGTTCAAGGACTGGCCCACCTTCTGTTCTACATATTTGTGAAGGGCTGGTACTGCCTTTTTTGGAACTATTCACCTTGGTTCAGCACAAGCCTGTAGTTTTCTGGGGGGTGCAAAAATCGCCCATCTCTAGTGATCAGCAAGCAAATACCAGAGTTCGTGGCATACCTTCATACTTACCATTTGTGGTGCAACAAAAATTTTAAAAAAGTACAACTAACTAACAACTTTATTACAAATTAAAATTTGGGGCACATTTATTTAGGCTCTGTGCCGCTTTGCGACTCACTTTTTTCGGATTGTGCCCTAATGGCTTGCACAGATATATAAGTAGCGGGTGCATTGCAATTGTTTTGCACGCAACCCTTTTTTTTGGTGCTGGCTTCCATGTGACACAATTTAGGGGGAGTTTCGTCAGACAGTCCGACTGATTCAGACTGAGCGTGGGATTTTACTTTCAATTTGGGTCGCAAGCCCAAGAACTTAGATGCACCACTAAAAAGATGGTGAACTCTCTTGGACCCGAGCGGGGAACCGACACATTCATGATATTGTGCGCACGATCTTGCACTGTGCCGCAATTCACTAAGATTGTGAGCCCGATATCCTGCAAGTGTCACTTCCCCATTCAGGTCCGACAGGGTTCACCTTCTTCTTCCTGATGCATGTAAGTGCTTAATCTTTCAACACGATTTGAAAGGTAAATCCCACGCTCATTCCAAATCGGTTGAATCGTCCCATGGCAAGGCTCCGATTTTTGTCACATGAAAGCCAGTCCAGCTGTGCCACAATCCAATCGCGTGAGACACAATCCCCTGTTAAATATTCCCGACGAAAGTGCGTCCTAGGACCCTCAGTAAATAAAAATTGCATGAATAAAACTTAGTAATATAGAGCAGAGCAGAGTGTCTGCTTGTTCACATTTTTTGCATATTATCGGTCTTCTTCCTTCTTTATCTACTCTTACTTTGAATTTGAAAATTGCTGCTGAATTCCCTTTTGCTTGAAAGACAGAGACTGAAACGTCAAATTACACAGTAACTCTAAAATATGGATGCTGATTGCTGATGTGTGCTTTCGAAAAATTTTAATTATAGATCATATGATGAAAGAAACAGTGTTTTCCTTGTGTACATTCCACTGACATACACTTAAAGGGTTATTCTCATCCAGGCATTGACATTTGATTTAATTCATCTACCATATACATACATTTTTTCAACTGGATGTTCATAAATGTGTCCATATGTTCCCTTAGTAACAAGGGACAGCTATCCTTGGATACAGGAACATATTTTGTATTTTTTTTGCACAAATAAACAAATATTTTTTGCATATGAAATGCCCAGGAGCTACTGCTACTCCCACAGCCGTTCCATGGTAATGAAAGCTGAATCAAGATGGTCAGATTGGCCTCAATAGAGAATGCCTGACCACTGTTGCCAGTGTGGGGTGGTCGTATCCAAGGATAACTATTTTGTTTCTAAGGGACAACATGTCTACTGTAAAGTCGGTGCCAAAACGCCCCTCTATTCGCAGTTGGTGGAATAGGTGGCGTTAATTTGTTTGTATTTCTTATGTGTGAACTGTGGTTTAGGTTTCTCCTTTGTTAGGATTTATTGAGCAGCTGCTCTCTGCAGTGCAACCTTGTCCTGCAAAGGTTACTGATGGACGGCTGCTGCTGGAGGCATTTCCTGGATCTGCCTCATATACCTGCCTACTCCCATCAGACCACCTGGTTATTCAGTCTTATCTCTGCTTTAGTGCTTTTGCTATTCTGTAGTTTGCTATTTTGTGTATTTGACCTTTGCTACACTTACCAACCATTATATTGCTATATGATTCTGTACCTCCATCTTGGTTCTGTCTGACTCGCGTATTCGTCTGTATCTGTGTTTTCCCCTGCTTCCCCTATCCCAGGTTTGTTTGGTTCTTGCTTGGCACTTTTCTGCAGACTAGTGTGAACATTATTCCTGTTACCTGACCGCTCCACCATCCAGCTGTCAGACGTCTTCCTTGTCATCTAGTAGGGTCACTCAGGGACCATTAATTAGGTTCCTGATAGTGGGTCTTATTTGCAGCAGAGACACATAGACATCATATGGATGAGTTCGCAACCACTTACCCAGTCTTACAGCTACAGGTTTCAGGTTCTTTACAGCTACATTTAAAGAATTTTTTTCACGCAGGTAAATTTTTTCAATAACATTGAACGAAATACATGAAGGTCCGACTCCCCAGCCAAATGTGGTTATCAACAATAAGCAAATAAAATATAAAAAAAGAACCAGGGTTGCCTCATACCTTAGAAAATAGTGGCCAGGCGATGGCAATGATGACAATCCCAGGGGCAATTCTGCATATAGCAATAAGCAGCTCTGTCTAGGAAAAGGTATAATTAGGCTTATTGTTGCTTAGCAGATCTGTACTGCATAAAATTACAGGGTGGGACACTGTATATTGATTGGTACTGGCAAAACATAGAACCAGTACCACTTGTATTAGCAACACCACATAGAGGACAGGAAGTTCAGTTCATAAGAGATTGATATTTAGACTCACCCCTTTGTATAATCAAACCAGGAGTTTCCACATCCTTTCTATCTGTATCTATCTGTATATAAATATAAACAAGAAATCAAGGTATATTTCTATTTCACCCTATAACTAGGATTATTGTGCATTATAGCAGACAAAAAGAGTGTATCCTGATGAAAAAGTAGCACAGTCTCAAAACATGTAGATTTGTGGCACCAATAAACAATCTTGTATCTAACTTGATACAAGGATTTCATAGTAGTGTGTCATGAAGTTATGAAAGAATCCTTCTTGCATTGGCAGGGTTCACGTTGCCAGAAATCACTATTAACACCACTCTTTTCTTGATTTTCTTTTTAGCCAAAAAAAAAAACAAAACAAACAAAATAGTATTCCATACACTCAATTCAATTCAAGCCTTTGCTCCCCCCCCATGCGTCCGGTGATGCTACCTTACACATTTGTAGTCAGTGACACAGACATTAGTGACATCTAGAATGTAGTACGTTACAGTTGATGCTACGCTCCAGGGGCGTTGCTAGGGTGGAAAAAGATCCGGGGCACGGGCCCCAATGCATATGTATCAGACTTTACACAACCTATACACAACACATACAGATCAGGAGGTGTCAGGAGGTGAAGTGTAGTTGTCCTCTATCTTCTCTGTTAGGCCCAGCACCACCACGTCTCCTCTTCAGCCACGAGTCCTCCCTGTGGAGTTCACCAAACAGACATCTTATGTTCTTTATTGTCCCCATCATCTTGGTCCCCTAATGGTGTTATCCTGCTGCTACCCCTAACACTCTGCTACCTCTACTGTAAGGCCCCTTTCGTAGGCCAGGACTGCTTGACTGGGGAGTTGGAAGGGTGACAGCTCTTCACTCCTCCCCTCTTCATAAGAAGTCCTGCAGCAGGGCCGTTCCGTATGCTAGCCGCTGTTTGTACAGATAGCATATGGACGACCATATGAAAGGGACCCTAATAAAGATACACAGAAAGTCCTCCTGAAAATACTGTTAATACAAAAATAATAAATGCTTCCTAACATAACATATTAAAACCTATATTACCTATAAATCATATATAAACACATATATATACACATACATACAATCTGGTTTTATAATAAAGCCCCATAAATTACATTACACCTCCTCATTGTGCCAGCCCACCTAATAATGTTCCCTAATCGTGAACTAACAAGTAAGAATGCAATCTACACTTAATAACTTTGGCCCCCCACTAATAAGCTTTCAATGTGACCCTAAACTAAATAATGCCGAGCCTAATCGTGCCCACATAAAGAATCAACTCACCTAATAGTTGTCGCAGCCCCTAATGCCCCCCACAGCCCCACTGAAAAGTCCCCTACAGCCCCAGCAAAATCCCCCACAGCCCCCCAATGTTGTCACAGCCCCAATGTCCCCCACAGCCACACTAAAAAAAAGTCCCCTACAGCCCCAGTAATATCCCCTACAGCCCCCCAATGTTGTCACAGCCCCACCTAGAAGTCCCCTACAGCCCCAGTAATATCCCCTACAGCCCCCCAATGTTGTCACAGCCCCACCTAGAAGTCCCCTACATCCCCAGTAATATCCCCTACAGACCCCCAGTGTTGTCACAGCCCCACCTAGAAGTCCTCTACATCCCCAGTAATATCCCCTACAGCCCCCCAATGTTGTCACAGCCCCACCTAGAAGTCCCCTACAGCCCCAGTAAAATCCCCTACAGCCCCCCAGTGTTGTCACAGCCCCACCTAGAAGTCCCCTACAGCCCCAGTAATGTCCCTCACAGCCCCCCCAACATCCTCAACGCCCCACTAAGAAATCCCCCACAGCCCCCAGTAATGATCTCCAACAGCCACCCTCAATGTCTTCACAGCCCCCTATAATGTCCCCTAGAGTCCCCTGTAAAATGTCCCCCACAGCTCCCTCCAATGTCTTTATAGCCCCCTGCAATGTCCTCTACTGCACACCCCCAATGTCTTTACTGCTCCAAGTAATGTGCCCACAACTCCCTGTAATATTCCCCACAGCCCCCAGTAATGTCTCCACAGCCCCCAGTAATATCCAACAAAGCCCCCTGTAATGTTATGTTTCCCATAGCCATCTGTAATGACAAGTCCCCTAAATGTACCCCCTCCCCCTTGCATAATAATAAAAAAAAACACTTATTCTCACCTCAGTCTCTCTTCCGGCTTCTCACCTTTCACTGTAGCGATGAGGCGCGGTGACGTCATCACCCGGCGTCTTTAGTGAGCTGCTTGGAGCAGGAGACGCTGTGTGACTCCCACTACAGTGCTCATCGGTGCCGCCGGCTCCGTTCATACGCTCTTCACTCCTCATCGCTATCTATGTCCTGAGGACATAGATAGCGATGATAGTGAGGAAAATTGCCTGGGGCATTCGGGGCACAGGTTAAAAGATCCGGGGCACGGGCCCCGGATCTCTTGACCTAGCGACTCCCCTGCTACGCTCCATCAGGAAGAGGATTTCTTTACAATCTCTCTAGGCCATGGTATTTCTGTACTGAATTCAGAGTCAAACGTCTTCCGCTCTATGCAGCACAACTCCACGCTGCGCCCTTAAAAATACTACAGTCACTTACAGTATAATGGAGTGTGTTCCTAATATATATTATCCTCATATATTATCCTAATACACAGCCTCCCTCACTACTAAACAGCCCCGCCACTGGTACATATCCTCCTCCAGTAGTACACAGCCTCCTCCTGTAAACAAAGTCTCCCCCTGTATACACAGCCTCCCCCCAGTAGTACACAACCTCCCCCAGTATACACAACCTCCCCCAGTATACACAACCTCCCCCAGTATACACAGCCTCCCCTGTATACACAGCCTCCCCCAGTAGTACACAGGCCCCCAATGTAAATACAGCCTTCCTCCAGTATATACACAGCCTCCTTCTTGTATACACATCCTCCCCTGTAAACACAGCCATGACACCCTCCCCAAAAAAAAATCTTGTACTCACCTTTGTGCTCCCTCACGGGCGTTCATCTGCTGCTCCCTACTCTTCTCCCACTGGCAGAGACACCACCTGCAGAGTGGTGCAGCACAGCACGCTTGTGTCACTATAAAGGCGTCAATGTTATTGATTTTTGAGGTAGTACAGACGGCGAACCTTCTATAGACCGAGTGCCCTAATTTCAACCAATTATTTATCACAAAGTGCCATCAAAAAAGTTTGAGAAATAAGTTATCACGAGCTGTTCTGCCACAAATTTCAATCGTTTCGGCCTCTTGACGACACCAATACAGTTGAAAGAAGAAAGGCAAATTTGGACTATCATTGTAGCTTCTCTTCAGGGTCCCCCTGTACAAAGAAGAAATATGGGGCCAGCACTAGGACCTCCAAAAGTAATGCAGCCCTTTACACAGCTCTCACTATTCCTGCAGTCCCAAGTAGACAATTATGTGTAGCACTGAGAGCAGCTCGGTAATGGTTTGGGTGCCCACAGAGAGGGCTCTGAGTGCCACCTCTGGCACCCATACTAAAGGTTCGCCACCATTGCTCTATGAGAATACATTCTGCACCTAAAATCCCACGGTTACTCCCCTGTGTACTATTTACCCAAGAAAGACATATAGATAGGGGCTGATAAGGGTCCGAGCGCTGCACTTTCGTCGGATTTCCCGAATATTTCCGTTTTGCGCCGAATTGCCCCAGGATTTTGGCGCACGCAATCGGATTGTGGGGCGCCGGCTGTCATGCGACAGAAATCGGGGGGCTTGGCCGTCGGACAACCCGACGAATTCGGAAAAACCGCGGAATTTAAAAAACTTACATGCAGCAGGAAGAAGAAGGTGAACTCCAGCGGGCCTCAGTGCAGCAGCAACACCTGCTGGATACCGGGCGCACGACCTTAGTGAATCCTGGCAGACCCGAATCGCCAACGCGCCGCGGGATCGCGACTGGCCTGGGTAAGTAAATGTGCCCCATAGTGTTATCCAAGTGTTTTATCATCCACAGCGTCTACAGTGGTGATACAGTAAATCTACATCAATTATAACCACTTCTCCAGTGAATCGGCACCTGCTCCTTTTTTCTCCATGGCCGAGGCAGATGCATTTTTGAGTTTATGTGTAAGAGTTGTGAAGGGTCCTGAACTGTCTGATGTCCAAACCCCTATAGGTTGTACAAATGGAGGCCTCTGACAGCAACACAGAATGGGATCCATCCAAGTTTGAAAGGGATTTTTGGCAGTCCTATATAGTGATAAAAGTGATATAGCAGCAATATGTCTATGTGACCCATAACTCCATTCACGGCAATAGGACCCATTTCTGGGTATTCAAGTGGATAGGAAAAAACATTTAAACATGGGCCACCACCCTTTAAAGAACCACCAGGATGAAGGATTGTAGGCCAAGCACACAATCCTTATGTGCCTTATCTGGCAGGATCTTCATCTTCTTATGCCCTGATTTTTACCAAAATATCTAAAATTATGCAAACGAGTCTGAGTTGCTCCGGGCTCCATAGCTGTTATTGGAGACTGGAGTTCCTCAGACTGATTTGCATAATTTTTAAAGCCTTTTTTCTCTTAAAAAACAAGGGCATAAGAGGGAAAGAGGGGGCACACACTAGTATGTCAGTGTGCTTGATTTGCAATCCTTGATCCTGATGGTAAGTATTCTTTGATGATGAGTAGAAGACATTTTGTTTGAGAAATAACCAGAAGACAAATTCATTCCTTTTCATTTTGACTGTGTTGTGCTGCAATACCAAGCAGAGCCTGTGGACAACAGTTTTTGACAAAAATCTAAATGCAGACACACTTATCTACCCCTTAAACATCTGTGCAGAGAATACAGTCTATGTAAGTTCTAGCCCATTCATTACAGGTGGTCTTTGTATAGACAAGCTTGTATGCCCTGTGTAGCAACTTTTGAAGAAAGGAATGTTAACCATCATACCACATGGTGACTGATCTACTTCTGTAGTACAAAGGAAGTGTGAATTCCATGACATAATGTGTATGTTAAGAAGTGATGACTTAGAAGGTGCAACATTTGACACTACTAGGATAGTGGACTAACACAGGAGTAGCGAGTGACGACTGATGAAGGCTTCAAGTACACCGACTTATTGTTACAACTAATGTACCAGATCTCTTTAATGATAGACTATTTTCTGTCTTAAAGGGAATGTCACAAATAATTAAGTTACCGCTGTCAACAGGAAAGCCGATAATTAGCCGGAGAGCTTCTGGGACTCCCATTATCACAAGAATGGGACCCCAGCTCTCCAGCTAACGAGTGGAGTGGCAGTATGGGCATATGCCCTGCGACTCCATTCACAGACCATGTGAGTGCTGGCGATAGTCTAGCACAGTGCTTGGCTATTTCGGTCATTCCATGAAATTGAATGGAGTGGCAGGGCACATGATTGTTCTTCCACTGCACCCATTAATGAGAATGGGGGTTACATTCTTGTGATTGTGGTGCTCCCAGCAGTCAGACCCAAACCACTGATAGTCCCCAGTCCTGTAAATATGGGATAACTAAAATCCTTGGGACAACACCAATTGCTTTAATTATCAAGCAATTTTTTGCATTTTTGCCTTGTTGCTGCTACACATTTCATGGTTGAGGGGAGGCTCCTGGACATTTCACGATTGAGGGGAGGTTGCTGCACATGTCATGACTGAGGGAAGGCTCCTGGACATTTCATTACTGAAGATAGGCTACTGCTGATCATTTAATTAGCTGCTGAATTTAATTAATGCAAGGAAAGTGCTGGACATTTAATTAATAAGAGAAGGCTGCTGGACATTTCATAAATAAAGAGAGACTGATAGACATTCATTAATAAGAGGAGGCTGCTGGGCATTTTATCAATGAGGGACTACTGGACATTTCCTGAATGAGGAGAGGCTGTTGGATATTTAATTAATAAGGGAGGTTGCTGGACATTAAATTAGTGAGGGAAGGCTGCTGGACAGTACATATATACATAAATAGTGTATCTTTATATATAGTACATGAGTATGGTGCTGTGTGTATACGTCTGTGTAGCAAATTTTTGTCTGTGTCTACACCATGTGACATCCGTGACTGCAGTTACTGCAGTTATTACTGGCAGTACTGATGGGAGCCATGATTCAGCATGAGACTGCTATGGACTACTATATAACATAGACAACCACTTTAATAAATTATAAGGGGCTGTACAAACAATTGAGGCACTATGTTAGATTTTTTTATTTCTAACTTAGTTTTATTATACGTAATTATAAAAATCATAAATCCAAGTTATAAAAAATTATATATTGCAGCAAAGGCTTACCGGTAACACCGCGGGTGTTTTCACCTCGATCGCCGCCGGCAATGCTGCCGGCGGCTTCAAAAGGATGGCGGCGTGCGGGCGCCGCCATCTTTTCGAGGATCGCCGCTCCCCGTGACGTCATCGGGGAGCGGCGATCCGTCGCCATGGTAACCTCGGGTCTCACAAAGACCCGAGGCTACTTCGAGTTAACCCATGCATTACAATGTGCATTACAATCAGCACATTGTAATGTATGAGTAGTAAAATCCCCATATACTGCCATACCGTAGTATGGCAGTATATGATGGGATCGTGCAGACACCCTAGGGTTAAAGTACCCTAGGGAGTCTGAAAAGTACTAAAAAAAAAATTATAATAAAAAACCCTAAAAACTCAAATCACCCCCCTTTCCCTAGAACTGATATAAATATAAATTAACAGTAAAAATCATAAACACATTAGGTATCGCCGCGTCCGAAAATGCCCGATCTATCAAAATATGATAACGGTTTTTCAGTGCGTTTAATACCGTAACGGAAAATCGCGCCTAAAGTCGAAAATGGCACTTTTTTTGTCATTTAAAAAAATTTAAAAATTCTATAAAAAGTGATCACAAGGTCGAACTGTCCTAAAATTGATAACATTGTAAACGTCATCAAAATCCGCAAAAACTACACCACCCACAGCTCAGTACACCAAAGTATAAAAAAGTTATTAGCGCCAGAAGATGGCAAAATCCCCCCAAACATTTTTGTACAGGAGGTTTTAATTTTTTTAAATGTATGAAAACATTATAAAACCTATACAAATTTGGTATCCCCCTAATCGCACAGACCCAAAGAATAAAGTAGACATGTCATTTGGGGCGCACAGTGAAATCCGTAAGATCCAAGCCCACAAGAAGACGGCACAAATGCGTTTTTTTACCAATTTCACTGCATTTGGAATTTTTTTCCCGCTTCCTAGTACACGGCATGGAATATTCAATACCATCACTACGAAGTGCAATTTGTCACGCAGAAAATAAGCTGTCACACAGCTCTGTACATGGAAAAATAAAAAAGTTATGGATTTTTGATCATGGGGAGTAAAAAATGAAAATGAAAAAACAAAAAAGGGCCAGGTCCTGAAAGGGTTAAACCTGCAGTGCTGGCTACCAGGCTATGAAATTTCTCTCTACCTAAATTTCCCCAAAGTGACCTTTGCTGATGCCAGGGGCGTCGCTTTTGGCCGGTGCCCAGGCATCCTCCCTTCTCTCATCACGATCTGTGTCCTCAGGACACAGATCGTGACGGGAAGAGTGCATTACTTTCCCCAGCAGTGGCTGCAGCCTCTGGGAGAATAAATACTTCCAGAGGCTTAAGGACCTTTGATGATGTCATGGTCACATGACCTGCCGGGGAAAGCAGTGCACACAGCATAGGGGGCTGTGTGAGGACATTACTTACTGGCTGGCTGTGTTGGCACATTACTTACTGGGGGGCTGTGTGGGCACATTGCTTACTGGAGGGCTGTGTGGGCACATTTCTTACTGGGGGGTTGTGTGGGCACATTACTTACTCGGGGGGCTGTGTGAGGACGTTACTTACTGGGGGGCTGCTTGGCACATTACCTACTGGGGGGGGGGGCTGTGTGGGCACATTACTTACTGGGGGGCTGTGTGGGGGACATTACTGGGGGTAATGGGCACATGTGATCGGTAACAAGCACCTGGTGCTGTTTAAGTACAAGACAAACGTGTGAACACAGACTTACAGTATTTGGGGGAGTTTGTTAGGGGCAGCAGCAGGATAAAACTGCCAGGGAACCAAGATTTAGGGACAATGAGGAACATAAGATGTGGTGATGCTGGGCCTAATGAAGAAGATGGAGGACATGTCCCTGGAGGGAAAAAGTAGGAATTTTTCCTGTGGTTTCTGTAGCTGTATAGACCGTTGTTATTGGCTCAACCACATGTGAGGGAGTTATGTACAGGAGGGGGCATTACTGTAAGAGCCATTACTGGATCTATCCCCCTAGCAATGCCCCTGTCTGATGCCCTGCATTGCAGTGGAAACAATCAGTATGCCTGTACATGGTGTAAGAGATTGTGGACATACTGTATTCTGAAAAGTAGAGATAAGTTAGAATTAAGCCCACATGGTCCTCATTATTAGTCATATGATTAATAATAATTAATCCCACACTCGTGATGATGTGAGTTTATACTTCCAATTTATTTATGAATTCATAAGCACCAGCACCTCTGATGCCACTGCCAGCCTACACCTGCCCTGACTCCCAGGAGGCTTTTCTTAAATGCAAGGCCATAGCTACACAGCAGCATGTACTTGCATACTATGAGATCATCAGATTGCACTACTACTACATGTCAAATGATGAATGTAATGGCAATTGTTGTGACCAGTCGGTACAAATCCTTTCTCAATTAATGCGCCGCAACATTCACAAATATTTGGCGTCAATTGCAGTGTGACATGTATGATAAAGGTCAGCACATTGCCCTATCCTGAAGATCCATTTTTGTCCAATAATAAGCTAATTAAATTGTAACAAGACAAACATGGCTGCTTTATTTTAAGAAACAGCTCCCCATGAGTCAATAGCTTATGTTCTATATTGATTTCAGGTGTATTAAAACTTAAGGATCCAGTGGACATAAGTGGTCCTGTTTCTGGCAGACAACTAACAGGTTTTCCATAGGTTTATATGATCCAATGACTCTTCAAACAACCAATTATCTATGGCAATGGATTTACATAGGCTATGTTCATATCTAATTTTTCCCTAATCAGGAAGAATCCTCCTTATCCTACTGTATGCTCATACGGGGGGATACATCCTCCAGTACAGCTACTCCTACCTGAAACCAGGAGGAGAAGTGAACATCGGCAGTAGGCAGGTTCCATATCTAGACAGCTATGTCATTGGAGCAACACCCACATTATACCGTCAGTCCCCATAGACTAGTATGTCCTCTGTTGAGCGTATACAATTCTCTGACAGAAGCAGGATGAAAAATAGGAGGAGACCTCAATACTTTTTCCTCCAGTGTTTCCTGTTGGACGCAATGTATAGACAGAGTAAAAAAAAGAGGCCTCCTACTCCCAGTATATGTTTTTGGACATGTTTATTATATACGTTGGGAGCTGAACACACTGATAGTGTACAAATTCTAGAACATACCTGTATATTGTTCTGTATAGTTACTACGTTCCCTAAAACATACAGTTACATTGTACTGTTCAATCGCTTAGAAACTTCTAAGAGGTTTCTATCTGTTAGGCCTACTAAACACAAGCAACTATGATGCAATTTACTTGCATCGCTCTCGCATCTTAAGCTTGCCCCATCATCCATCCCGAACGCTCCTGTAACTGCTTGGGACAGACATTCAGGCAACCTTACGATACTAGTGTAATGCGAGTAAATTGCATTGGCTAGGTTGTGGGCAATAGACGTTAGACCCAAGTATATAATGACATAAATGCTGTTATATATTTTCTAGACTTCAAAAAATGAAATAAAAATCTATAAAAATGTTCTAGAAAACAGTACTAATGAAAAAGAAAAGCTCATCCTGCATGCAACTAACAATAATGATGGAAGATTTTAAAAAGCTGGAAGATGGTGATATTAAACTAATAATTTGTTTAAAAAAGTTAGCAAAACAAGAAACCAAAAGTATATCATTCCTGTTTTATTCCACTACAGTTAGAGTGTAACATTTTTTTTCTTGTTGCTTGGAGTGCAACAAAACTGGTAATACATCTTTAAAATATCTTCAATACAATACTGTAAACAAGTAACAGACATCCCAAAATGACACCGTACATATACATCTCATCTTGCAAAAAACAAGGCCTCGACAAGCTACCACAAGGAAAATGCTTTTTAGAATGTAACAAATCGCTGTGTTCTGAGAGACATAATTGGCTGCAACCTAAACTGCTTAAATATCTCAGGTTACTTTGATTTGACAGAATTATTTTACTTTATGGTCCGAGATCCCTATGACTTGAATGACTCTGTAAGCTGTTATGGGCTCTTGCTGATCACTGGAGATGAGCAAGATTTCCACCTAGTGGACATGTGCAGTATTGCATCTAGATGAAAAGAGGTAAAATTATTTAAAAAGGAGCAGTTATTTAGATATTCCACATTAATGCATGATTTACCATATTTTCTTCTTTAACATGTATACTGTATATTATATTTCAGTGGATTAATCAGATTTTAAATGTATGCTGAATAGTGGATTGCCCTGAGGATGTATTTAAATATATTTAATATATAAATCTTTCTTTATCCAAAAATGGAAACAAATAGATACAGTAGAAACATAAGTGTCTGCCACTATAGTCATACATAACAAATAGATTTGTCAGAATGAAGGTGACATGTAGCAGCCTTCTGAGAAGAAGAATAGAAAATATCCTCGAGTTCATATCTGTGGTTTTGGTCACCAAGAATGAGTGGAAATAATGTTATGTATCTATAAATCTATGTAAATGAGAGTTGGAGTCCAGGTACTAAGGGTGAATGCAGGATCAAAGATCCTGTTGATTTGGGACACTAAACCACCCACAGGTCATGGGTTGTTTAGTATTTCAAATCGCCTTATATGAGTGTTCTCACTTGTTACATAAAAACAAATATTTATACTTACCTCATTTCGGAGCTCTCTGCACCTGCGCATTGTGGCGAGTTTATCCAGTCTAGTACACCCCGGCTTCACTGCTCAAGTGCAATCGAAATGGCACAATGACACTGGGCTTCATTGAAGCACCGTGAGACGAGGCGTCAGCACCAAGATCTTCAGATGTGTGATGTGCTTCACTGGACTCACATGAGTATGAGTATAAATGTTTGTTTTTATTACATTGCGCCCACAGACAGCTGTCATACAGGTCGATTTGGGACCCTAGACGACAGGTCCATATAGACCTGCAGTTGGTTTAGAGTCTCAAATAGACCTGACAGGTTCTCTTTAAGAGGAATTATAGCTAACATCTTATTTAAGTCATCACACACACCTAAGGTCAAATAGTCTGTTGTATCAACATGCGTTTAGTGATAATGACTTGCAAACTAAATGCTAATGATGTGCTGTACTCTCACCTTCCCCTAATAAAGGTGTAGTAAGGAATTAGCTGTACTTTATGGAGGTGAAAGAGCCAATTAACTGCATTAATGGAACAACATTTAATCCTGTTACGCTTACACCTGCTAATGAAACCCCATGGAATGCTACCAGCAGTGTTTTACACAACTATATTTTATATTGATTTCTGGCCAAAGAAATTTATCTGGATCAAAACTGGATCAAACTTGCTCCTTTGAAAAGTAAACTTACAGTAGGTACTAACATCTCCATGGTCTATATTGATAATTTTTTTAAATTTAAAAAATTCTTATATTGTACAAAAATATTCTGTAGTGTTGTACAAATTAGTGTCTTCACAATTTAAAGGGAACCTGTCGTGGCCATTTGGGACACTAAACCACCCACAGGTCCTCATGGACCAGTGGTTTAGTGTCCCAAATTGCCCTTTGTGAATGTTGGGGCAAAAAAACAAACTTGATACTCACCTGGTCCCCAATCCCTCATAGTACACCCTGGCTTCACTGTGCAAGCTCTCTAGATACAGTGCATGTGCAGTGAAGCCTGGATATTGTACCCAATTCACTTCCTGCTTCTTGAGATGAGGCGCGCATCTTCTGATATTAATATACCTAGTTTAATATAAAAGTTCATTTTTAAAAAGTTTTTCTATGTGAAAACTTCAAAAAGATCAATTTGGGACCCTAAACAACAGGTCCATATGGAATTGTAGTTGGTTTAAGTTGGTGGCCCACTTTCAGTACAAACATTTAAGGCTAAATGCCCACACCCAAGCTAATTCTTACCTGTGAAAGATGGACATTAACAGTTAGTGAGCTATCCGTTACAAAGAAAAAGTATGACACTTGTCCTTGTATATTAATATTCTGCATGAACTTCCCTTATAACTCTATGTTGTTTCTCCCAGAAATTTAAAAGTAAAATGCCAAATGGCTGTTACCAGTTGAGGGGGACGTAAAAGAAATCTACCATCAAAATCATGTATGAAAACCCAGGGGCAATTACTCATATTTGTTTTCAATGGCCTCCTTCCTTCTAAATTTAACTTCTTAAATTATGCTAATGAGCCAGAAGGGCTTTGGTGGGTGTTTCCAGAGCCCCTCACTGCCGTACTTTCACATGCAGTTTCAATGAGCAGGGCAAGTCTCCCCTCCCTCTGTACTGGCTGCTCCCGCTACACAATGAGGAAGCACACACCAGTGGGAGGGTCCTGTTCATTGTAACAACGAGTGTAAAGACATCACTGGTAATGCCCCCAGGAGCCCTTCTGACTTATTAGCATAATTTTAAAAGTTGATTTTAGAGGGAAAGAGGTTATGGATAACATATAAGAAAATTACAACTGTCAAATTGCCTGGATCTATCAGTAAATGTCCCTGGTTTATCATGATGGATTTTGATGGTAAACTTTCTTTAAATTGTCCAATCAGGGTGGACTGTATAGGTTTTATTTTCATACAGGGGGGGGGGCACGGTGGCCTAGTGGTTAGCACTACAGCCCTGCAGCACTGGGGACCTGGGCTCAAGTCCTAGGGTCAACATCTGCAAAGAGTTTGTATGTTCTCTCTGTGTTTGCGGGGGTTTCCTCCCAGACTCCAAAACATACTGGTAGGGTGATTAGATTGTGAGCCTCATGGGGACAGGGACCGATTTGGCAGTCTCTGTGCAGCGCTGTGTAATCTGTGTAATCTGTGTGCAGTATATAAATAAAGAATTATTATTATTATTATCCAGTCTCATACTTTCTTTTTCTCTGGAATCCCTACAAAGCCAGCACATGCTTTCCCTTTTTATTAGCTAATCAGCTGGAGACAAGCCAATCATTTCTAATACCGGTTCTGCCTTGGTTAACTGGGACTGCTCCCTTGGGTCTTTCATGTGGCTCAGTGTTACAGTGAGTAATCTTTTTTTTTACCATGCAATCCATTAGCACATAAAATCTCCTACTTCACAGTTTAATTGCTGAATAGCTGTTAATGGTTGTCCTTCTGCGCTTGTCCTGTCCACAGATGAGCAGCGCGTGTGTCATGTCTTATCATTATTACTGGAAGTCATAAAATTCCACATCAATTCCCAGTGGGCAGTGGAATGGCAGAAACACATCTGCCCTTGTTAACAAGCAGTCAGTACACTAGAAGAGACAAGGGGCACTGTTACACTTTTATTGGTCACATAAATTTAAGTGCAAACACTTTAAGGATTGTATAGTCCATATTAACACATTAACGCCCTGAACATTATTTTTGTTGCACTTGTTTGTACAATACCTACAGGTGTAGCATAGTCAAAGGTCTTCTTTCATCTGCTTTTTTGTATCTGTTGTAGAGAAACCTTGTTTAGTACAAAATGCACTGGTCTACGTTAATTATTTTTGTCTTTATTTTTTGACCATAGACAGTCCTTAGGCTACATGCACACAAACAGTGTTTTCATCTGTGTTTCATCTGTCTTTTTAACTGATGGCACACTGACACATTTATTCCAATGGGCCCATGCACATGAAGGTATTTTTATGGAGCTGTGTGGAACCTGTAGAAAACTCAGAGCAGGTCCTATTCCTGCGCTTGTTTGAGACTCCCATAGACATCTACACATGGCAAATAAAATGCAGATGTACGCAGGGGCGTAACTACAGTGGCAGCAGCCATAGCAGCCGCTATGGGGCCTGCAGTGTCAAGGGGCCCCATCATCTGACGACACACTAAAGAGTGGAGGATGTGCACAATTATATTCATATTACGCTGCACCCTATACAGGCAGTCCCCGGGTTACGTACAAGATAGGGTCTGGAGGTTTGTTCTTAAGTTGAATTTGTATGTAAGTTGAAACTGTATATTTTATAATGGAAGTTCTAGACAAATTTTTTTCTTTTGTCCCAGCGACAATTGGAGTTTCAAATTTTTTGCTGTAATTGGACCAAGGATTATCAATAAAGCTTCATTACAGACATCTTACAGCTGATTATTGCAGTCTGGGACTATAGTAAAGCATCCAGAGAGCTTCACCAGAAGTCACAGTAGGCAGAGAGGTCCGTCTGTAACTATGGGTTGTCTGTAAGTCGGGTGTCCTTAAGTAGGGGACCGCCTGTACAGCATAATATGTATATAACATATATGTGATGTTTGGATGCTGTATCTGTCATGTATATTTGCTGTATGTGTATACAGTGTATGGTGTCTGTATATACTATATGTGTGTGTGTACAGATGTTGTATGTTTGTATATGGTACTGTATTTGTGTGTATATTCTTTATATGTGTGTGCTTGAGTGTATAAAGTGTCATTGTAACTTGCAGGGGTTAGTATCCAAATATGTATATTTTTTAAGTGGGAAGGGGGCCCCCATGGAGAAGACTGCTGTGGGGCCCCGCTTCTCCTAGTTACGCCACTGGATGTACATACACCGGTCTTTTTCCCAAATCACCAGAATCTTTTGGGGTTTCAATGAGTAAATCTGCCCTCAAAAATCGTAGCAGCAGAAACAACTTTTGAAAAATGATGTCACCACTATAGGCCAGCCGAGCAGTGTCAGCCCTTCTGTGTGGTAGAATAATGGGGAAGGAAGAGGAGGAAGCAGTACAAAGAGAAAAGGAAAGGAAGTGAGAGAAGACCCTACAGGGGGTCCTAATGGCATTTTCCGCTATAGTTAAGAACCTGCACTTGGCAATTAAAATGACACAAACACAGCCACCCTAAGAAATAATAATATTTATTTATATAGCACCATCAAATTCCGTAGCGATTTACACATTTTGGGGAACATGCAATAAAATAAGACATTACAGAGTAACAACAGTCATGTGAAACAAAAGGAACGAGGGCCCTGCCCCCAAAAGGTCACAGTCTATGAGGATGAGGGAGCGACACAAGAGGTATAAGAGATTGTATAATGGTCCAGCCATAAGTCTTGGCAATAGATGGTTTTCTGGCTTGCAGAAAGTACTTACCTTTTGGTAAGTGGTTGGAAACAAGTCCTACTGTTTGTTAGGATCATGTTTTTTTTTTGTTATTTGGAGAAAAATGACAATTCAGATATTAAAACAACTACAACAGAAACATGTAATCCAAAGAACAACCAGGAAGCAAAAGGTTTCATTTCTATTGTTATGGATATAACTGGTATGGAAAAGTGACACCATAAGGGCCCCCTAAACCTCTTGGGCCCAGGTGCGATCGCAACCTCTGCACCCCCTAAAGTCACGCCCTGCTCCCCCCCACTTCCTTACCCCAACCTCCTCTTACCTCATGTCCCCCCACTTCCCATTATCCTTTTCCCTAATTCCTATTACCTACAATGAAGACAATGATCAGACCGTTTTGGTTTAATTGACATGTAACTTTAATTCTGGAATTTCATTTTATTCTTGTACAAAAATTAATAAAAACTAATGTTAAAAAAACAGTGGTGTCTCAATCCATAGTTATAGTTGGTCCAACATACATTTACATATTCTGAAAATGTTTTTTGTATTGGTGTTGTTTACATCAGAAATAATTCTATACATAATAACTTTTATAATGGTACAATGGTATGAAGAACTTTTATTATAGAGTTTTAGATGATACTTGAGGGGAGGAATAAAATGGCAAGTGTGGACATAGTCCGTCCCTGATTCTGTGGGGGTCATTTATTAAGGGCCCGATTCGCGTTTTCCCGACGTGTTACCCGAATATTTCCGTTTTGCGCCGCTTGTACTTAAATTGCCCCGGGATTTTGGCGCACGCGATCGGATTGTGGCGCATCGGCGCTGGCATGCGCGCGACGGAAATCGGGGGGCGTGGCCGAACGAAAACCCGACGTATTCGGAAAAACCGCCGCATTTAAAAACCGAAAATGTGTCGCATAAGGACCGCTTACCTTCACCTGGTCCAGCTCGGTGCATTCCGGCGCGATGAGTTTACTTTCAGCGCAGCAGCGCCACCTGGTGGACGGCGGAAGAACTACCTTATTAAATCCCGGCCGGACCCGAATCCAGAGCGGAGAAGCCGCCGCTGGAACGCGAATGGACCGGGTAAGTAAATTTGCCCCTGTATGTTCATTCCTCAGTTTACTCCTTCAAGGTCCTGTTGCTTGATCTTTGCAATTTGAATGTTTTTAGTTTGTTTTTCAAGCAGGGTTTGTGTAGATTTATCTGTCTTTAATTGTGATACTTTGTGTAGCTAGCAGTTAGTCCCCACTGAGATCAAAGCACCAGCACATCAGATAAAGGACTGGAAAGTCCAGTCACTTTCAGAATAAATCCATCTACTTACACAAAGATACATGATTACCCAGCCAGACAGGCAGCCACCTCATCTGCAGTACACTCCCTCCTCTTCCTCTGTCCCTCCTCAAACTATCACCCCATTCACACTATCATTTGGATTTCAAAAGATGTCTTCTTCTCCATGTTGTTATGTTAATGGCACCTTTCAGTGTCCTGCTGTCATAAAAGGCCAGGGCTAAAAAAAAAGTTTGAGAACAGTTAGAAGCAGTCTTGCCGACTGCTGGAAGGTGAGACCATCACAAAATAAGACAACCTTTGGCCTTAGGCTGAGGGGCAAGTTTATAGACCTTCCACAAACAAACAGGAAGTGACACCAATACTGTATTGTGTTTCATATCAGTAGCAACCCACCTGCCTACTACTTCCTAGGGGCACCCTTCCTGACTCATGCCTCTCCGCAGTCTGTATACCACATAGGCCTAATGCTCTTAAAGTGATCATGGTGTCGTTTATAGTATAAACGGATTACATGTAATGACAGGGATCCACTATGTTTACAGAGAATGGGAGGTAATGGTACGTTAGACCACCACAAATTGTTGTAAGGATGGAGTCGTCTGTGATCTGCGCATTTATACTACATGCTTTATATGTCTTGCTGTTTATTCAAACCATCTATATAGATGTATGTGAAATAAAACCCATATTCCATCCAACAGTATGTATTTTGTGGTCTATCTTGAGTAATTTTCAGGCTATTAGACCTTCCCCAACTTTCCCCAGCCATTTACTTAAGGCATGGCCCCATTTTTTTGTAATCTGACGTGCGTCTCTACATATGGTCATAACTTTAAGTGATTTGGAGATTGTTTTTCGTCACATGAAAATTCACCATTTTTGAAATGAGAAATTATCTAGTTTTTGTCTCGGGTGGTCCCGCGACCCATATCGCGGGTCGCAGGCTCACCCGTGCCCCCCGAGCCTTGCAGGTGCGGTGCCGGCGTGACTCACCTCTCCCCGCTCCGGAATCGCTGCCAGGTTCCGGCCGCACGTGTCCCCGCCTCCTAGGGCGCGCGCGCGGTATCTTCAGGAAATTTAAAAGGCCAGTGCACCGCTAATTGGTGCACTGGCTGATCACTTCCCCTTTAAAATCCCTGCACCTTCCTCACACTCTTGCCGGATCTTTGTGCCTCACTGCCTTAGAGAAAGCTCTGTTGCGATTTGCCTGTGTTCCAGTGTCTCCTGCGTTCCTGTGTCTCCTTCGTGCCTGACTCCCTCCGTGTTCCTGTGTTGCCTGACTACCTCCGTGTTCCCGTGTACCAGTGTCCCTCCGTATTGCTGTCGTGAGTTCTGTATTCCCGTACCCTTCTGCTTGGACCTCCTGTTGCTGACCCCGGTTTGGATTTTGACATTGCATCTCTGCCGTCTGCCCTGACCCTGTGCCTGGACTTTGACCACGAGATTGATTGCCGTTCTTGTACCTCAACCTTGGCCGCCACTGCAGACAAGTCACGCCTGAGGAACGGCCTGGTGGTACCACGCCGCAGCTTGTCTAACCCGCTTTGTGGCGGGCTCTGGTGAAAACCGGGTACCACTTAGACTCCGGTCCCAGGTAGTGGCTTGAGTCATCGTCTGCAGTGGTCCAGTGGATCCACTACCCGCAAGCCTGACAGTAAGATCCGGCCATGGATCCCGCCGAGGTTCCGTCTCCCAGCAAGCCAGATCTTGCCACTATTGTGATCCACCAGTCTCGGCAGATTGCTGCTCAGCGAGATCAACTGGAGCAAGTCACCGCCATGCTTCAGCAACTGTTAGCTAACCAGCAACAGCAACAGGTACCTGAGGCTGCTCTTGTGACCCCTACTGCTCCGACTAGTCTGCCTGCTCTTGAACCTAGAATGCGGTTGTCTATGCCTAGCAAGTACGACGGCGATCCCAAGATGTGCCGGAGTTTTATTACCCAATGCTCCCTGCACATAGAACTTATGCCGACCCAATTCATCACGGAGCGATCTAAGGTGGCATTTATAGTCAGCCTTCTCTCGGGGAAAGCCTTAGCCTGGGCTACTCCCCTTTGGGATAGGAATGACCCAGTTACGGCTTCTCTTGCAGCCTTTTTGTCTGAATTCCGGTCAGTATTTGAAGAACCGGCTCGGGCCTCCTCCGCAGAGTCAGCTTTATTGAATTTACGTCAGGGGAATTGCTCCGTGGGAGAGTATGCGGTCCAGTTCCGTACTTTAGCGTTGGAACTTTCCTGGAACGACGCGGCCTTGTCTGCAGCTTTTAAGAAAGGTCTGTCCTCACAGGTTAATGACGCTCTCGGTTGCTCATGACCTACCATCTTCTCTGAGTGGGCTCATCTCCGTTGCCACCCGGATTGATGTGCGCTTCAGGGAGCGTGCCGAAGAGTCACGTTTCGAGCAGAATCCAGTCCGACCACGACGCCTTCCTCGACTAGCTCCTGTCTTCCAAAGACCGTTCCAGTCTCCAGTCGTACCACCTGCAGAGGAGTCTATGGAGGTGGATAGAGCAAAATTGTCTCCTCAGGAGTGTATCAGAAGACGCCAAGGAAACCTTTGCCTCTATTGCGGTAGTCCTGAGCATTTCCTTGCATCTTGTCCTATCCGACCCCAACTCCCGGGAAACGCCAGCACCTAGGGTTATTGGGAGAAGCGTCCCTAGGTGTGAACAGTGCTTCTCCACGCCTGTTGATTCCGGTGCTGCTCAGCGTTGGTTCCGGCAATCAAACCCAAGTATCTGCCTTCCTGGACTCCGGCTCCACTGGGAACTTCATGGATGCTGCATTGGTTTCCCAGTACCACATTCCAGTGATTCTTCTTGACAAACCGCTTGTTATTTCTTCGGGTGGACAAATTCTCTCGGACCCAGTACGGTACCGCACGGAGCCGATAATCAAGCAAGTTGGTGCTCTGCATAAGGAGACTCTGTCCTTCCTGGTTCTGCCACGCTCAACCTCGCCCCTCCTGCTAGGTCTTCCGTGGTTGCAGTTCCATTCACGAGTCCTTGATTGAAGGATGGGGGAGGTTCTACTTTGGGGTCCTGACTGCCATTCTCGTTGCTTGGATGCTCTTCACCCTGTGCCTCTCATGCTAACTTCCGTAGTTGCCAAGGACCTTCCGGTTTGCTACCGAGACTTCGCTGACGTTTTCTCTGAGAAGCAAGCAGAGGTTCTGCCTCCTCATCGCCCCTATGACTGTCCCATTGATTTGCTGCCGTGTACGTCTCCTCCACAAGGTCGGGTTTATCCGTTATCCGTGCCCGAGACTGAAGCCATGTCCGCTTACATAAAGGAAAATTTGCAAAAGGGGTTCATCCGCAAGTCTTCCTCCCCCGCTGGAGCTGGATTTTTCTTTGTCTCTAAAAAGGATGGTTCCCTCCGACCCTGCATAGACTATCGCGGTCTCAACAAGGTTACGGTGAAGAACCGCTATCCTTTGCCTCTCATCACCGAACTCTTTGACCGTCTACGAGGTGCCAAAGTGTTTACCAAGCTGGATCTGCGTGGAGCATATAACCTCATCCGAATTCGGGAGGGCGATGAGTGTAAGACAGCTTTCAATACTCGAGACGGGCATTTTGAGTATTTGGTAATGCCCTTTGGTCTCTGCAATGCTCCAGCGGTATTCCAGGAGTTTGTTAATGATATTTTTAGAGACCTGCTCTACTCCTGTGTTATAGTCTACTTGGACGACATTTTGGTGTATGCTTCAGATCTTCCCTCTCACCAAAACCACGTCCGGCAGGTTCTCAGACGCTTAAGGACTAATCATTTATACCCAAACTCGAGAAGTGTCAATTCCACCAGAGCAGTCTTCCGTTTTTGGGATACGTCATTTCTGGCCAGGGACTCCAGATGGATCCTTCTAAATTGGCAGCCGTACTTCAGTGGCCTCGCCCAGTGGGACTGCGTGCTGTTCAGAGATTTCTGGGCTTCGCCAATTACTATAGACAGTTTATTCCACACTTCTCTTCACTTGTGGTTCCTATTGTGGCATTGACTAAGAAGAATGCCAATCCTAGACAATGGTCTCCAGCTCCTGAGGAAGCCTTTACTAAGTTAAAATCTGCCTTTGCCTCTGCGCAGTACTTACAAGACCAGATACGGAGAAACCTTTTCAGTTGGAGGTTGATGCTTCATCCGTCGGTGCTGGTGCAGTTCTTACCCAGAAGGGGCCCAAGGGTCGTACCTTCACCTGCGGGTTCTTCTCGAAGACATTCTCTCCTGCCGAGAAGAATTATTCCATTGGAGATCGGGAACTGTTGGCCATAAAGCTGGCTTTGGAGGAGTGGCACTATCTCCTGGAGGGGGCTCGTCACCCGGTTCACATTTATACTGACCACAAGAACCTCCTGTACCTCCAGACCGCTCAGCGACTGAATCCTCGTCAAGCCCGTTGGTCTCTTTTCTTCTCCCGATTTGATTTCTTAATCCATTTCCGTCCTGCGGAGAAGAACGTGTAGGCAGATGCTCTCTCCCGTGCTTCGGATGTGGTTGGAGAAGACCCTGTGCCCAGTCATATTGTGCCTCCAGAACGTCTGGTCCTTGCAGCTCCAGTGGACCTTAGGCAGCTTCCACCAGGCAAGATGTAGTTCAGACCTGCCCTTCGTAAGAGGATCCTGATATGGGGACATTGCTCTCGTGTGGCTGGACACCCTGGAGTGCAGCGTTCCATAGCCCTTATTTCCCGTTATTATTGGTGGTCAGACCTGGCCAAAGATGTGCGGGATTTTGTGGGTTCCTGCATCTCCTGTGCCCGAAACACATCATCACGCCTCAAACCTGCCGGTCTCCTGATGCCGTTGCCGATACCCAGCCGCCCGTGGACTTATGTGGCCATGGACTTCGTCACTGACCTGCCATCATCCTTGGGGAATACTGTCATCTGGGTGGTAACCGACCGGTTCTCGAAAATGTCCCATTTTGTCTCCTTGCCAGGTTTGCCATCTGCTCCCCGTCTTGCCAGCCTGTTCTTCTCCCACATCTTTCGGCTGCATGGACTTCCTTCCACCATGCGCATCCCGAACTCCTTCCATGTCTCTCTACTCAAGCCTGTTATTCTGAACCGCTTCTCCCGGCAAGTACCTCCTCCTGCTCCGGTGGCTGACTCCTCAGATATTTATGTGGTAAAGGAGATCCACGTCATGAAGACCGTAAAGGGTAAGCGGTTCTTCTTGGTTGACTGGAAGGGGTTCGGGCCTGAGGAGAGATCTTGGGAGCCTGAAGACAACATCCTGGACCATGATTTACTACAGAGATTTTTACAACCCAAGAAGAGGGGGAGGCCGAAGGGGGGGGGGTACTGTCACGGGTGGTCCCGCGACCCATATCGCGGGTCGCAGGCTCACCCGTGCCCCCCGAGCCTCGCAGGCACGGTGCCGGCGCGACTCACCTCTCCCCGCTCCGGAATCGCTGCCAGGTTCCGGAAATTTAAAGGGCCAGTGCACCGCTAATTGGTGCACTGGCTGATCACTTCCCCTTTAAAAACCCTGCACCTTCCTCACACTCTTGCCGGATCTTTGTGCCTCACAGCCTTAGAGAAAGCGCTGTTGCGATTTGCCTGCGTTCCAGTGTCTCTTGCGTTCCAGTGTCTCCTGTGTTCCTGTGTCTCCTGCGTGCCTGACTCCCTCCGTGTTCCTGTGTTGCCTGACTACCTCCGTGTTCCCGTGTACCACTGTCCCTCCGTATTGCTGTCATGAGTTCTGTGTTCCCGTACCCTTCTGCTTGGACCTCCTGTTGCTGACCCCGGTTTGGATTCTGACATTGCATCTCTGCCGCCTGCCCTGACCCTGTGCCTGGACTTTGACCACGAGATTGATTGCCGTTCTTGTACCTCAACCTTGGCCGCCACTGCAGACAAGTCACGCCTGAGGAATGACCTGGTGGTACCACGCCGCAGCTTGTCTAACCTGCTTTGTGGCGGGCTCTGGTGAAAACCGGGTACCACTTAGACTCCGGTCCCAGGTAGTGGCTTGAGTCATCGTCTGCAGTGGTCCAGTGGATCCACTACCCGCAAGCCTGACAGTTTTCAGACAGATAGTTTTACAACCCAAATTAGTTACTAACTAACAGTTACCATATGTTTGCAAATCGGCACCCTTCGAACTATTAGAAAGATTGTTAACCCTTTGAGATCTTCATGGTAATTAAAACAAAATGGAGGTAAGAATTAGATCTGGTTTTGTCTGTAATACTTTCATTTAGCCCTAAATTTACACATTCACAAAATATAAAAAGAGAAAACCCATCTTAAATGTTCTTATGCAATTTCTCCCAAGTACGGAGACACCCACATGTGGATGTCACTTGTATGGGTGCACAGCAAGGCACATACAGGAAGGAGGGTTATGCCTTAGCCAGTTTTCCTTACATAATTTAGTGGGGGTTTTTTGTTATATGCACACTTTTACTATAAAATATTATTTTTTGTCAATGTTGCCATTTGATGGCTTATTTTTTGCAGGATTAGATGCATTTTTCGGTGATAAAATTTTGGAGTGGCTAAGCCTTATTGATGAAATTCTGTAATTGATTTTTCCTCTTTTTTTTTTTTGGTGTCTACCATTATACCTGTTAACAGATAACCTCTTTAATCTATGGGTCAGTACAATTATGGTGATACCATATTTCTATATTTTTACTTAGGTTTTACTTATTTTGTAGGATAAAACCTAATGTGGTGAGAATAATCTATCATTTTTGCATGTCCATTTTCAAAGTGGAATAACTCTTTTAATTTTGGTCTGTAGAGCTGGTTGAGAGCTTGTTTTTTGCACAACATTTAGTATTTTACAACAATACCATATCCGTATTGATATGGTTTATTTTTATCACTTAAAAAAAATATATATATTTTTTACAGATGAAGCATCAAGCATAGTGAGGCCGGGGCATATTTTGGCACATGTACAGTGAAGCCAGGGCTTACCATAATGGCTTCACTGAACAACCGCACAGGTACAGAGAGAGACCTCCGGACCAAGGTAAGTGTAAATGTTTCTTTCTTTATTGCGGTCATTTAGAGAGATAATATAGGGTCATTTGGGACACTAGACCATTGGTCCAAATCACACTGATAGGTTCCATTTAAGTCAATTGGAACCTACTGTATACAAAAATAACAAATATTTGTACAGTCAAACATAGTTTCACCCTTTTTGATAGCTTGGCTGTAAGGCCCAAATGTGGACTTAAAGGTTTATTTCATCCTATCGAGAAAACAGGGTTAAACGTTCGTGCAGGCGGATTTTACCCATTCATGTCCTGTATTAACGGTATGACAATGGACACTTACAACAGTTCACATATATATTCCATGTGCAATAAATTCTGATTCATTTTAATTAATTGGTGTTAAATTCAATTAATTGAAAACCATAAAATCAAAGTTAAACCTTAACTTCCACCAAAATGAAGCAGATTCTGCACAGTAAAGATCCCTGTAAATTAAACACGCCCTGGGCTGTATTTCTCAAGTACTATGTATTTGGAGAGAAACTTACACAGTTTCTATGTAATTTTTGGAAGTAATGTTTTTTTGAGAACCCTTTTACATTTCTTTTATTGGAGGACATAGGAGTTTTCCCTGAGAAAGTGTTTATTCTGTCACTTCCAAGTGAATGTCCCATGGGTTTACTAGAAGACACAGAACAATGAATTGTAAACATAATATACCAAGGTGTCAAATGTTTCCAAATTCCAAGAACAGATCAATGGTTTTTCTTTTAGTATTTTCCTGCATTTACACGTATCTGTTTTCATTGCTTTTGTTTTTTTGTACATATGATCTGACAGACTGGTCCTGCCATTTTCTGTTGACTTAAGGGCTGGAATAATTTTTAAACCCATCTATAAATATTGGTTATGTAATTGAACAAATCATAATTATACAGTATGAAGGGAAAATGTACATGATAACCCACGGAGCAAGAGGGTAATTTGCTGGAAGACTGATGGAAATTGTCACGGGTGCTCCCGTCGCAGGCTCACCCGTGCTCCTCTCCCCCCGTTAGCGCGGCGCCAGGGCTTCTTACCGTTTCCGGCTCCATCCTCCTTGTCCGTGTGTGCGCGTTCTCGGCTCCTCTTTCTCTAACTTTCTCTAAGGCACAAGGCACGAAGATCCGGTAGGGCTTGCAGGAAGAAGCAAATTTAAATAGTTTTCCAGGAAATGGCCAGCGCCAATTAACGGTGAACTGGCTCTTCAAATCTTCTGAGAATGCGTGCACGCCGGCTTCAGAAAATTTAAAGGGCCAGTGCACTGTTAATTGGCACTGACCAATTCCTGGAAAACTATTTAGATTTGGCTCTTCCTGCAAGCCCTGCCAGATCTTCGTGCCATAGAGAAAGCTGTGTTTGATGCCTTGCGCTATTTCTGTCATTTTCTGTTGTGACCACGGTTCCGTTTCTGTCTTCGCTCCTTTGCCGAATGCCCTGACCTGTTGCTACGTCTCGGCCTTTGATCCTGTGCAGCCCGTGCTGAACTCCTGCCTGTCCCGACTACGAGATTGCCTGCCGTTTCTGTACCTCGGGAGCAAAATTAAAAAAAGACACAGGCGCTTCCTATTGCAAATAAATGTGGTTTTTAAAATAATTGCATATTATTTGCATATTCTGCTCACCTTCCGTAGTTGTGCGGGCAGGCACAAAACTGTTGGATCGTGTATGGGATGCTGCCTTGTCCTTGCCGGTGAAATATTTCAAGTTGTGAAAAAATTAGCAAGGAATGGACCCAAAGATAGTGGAATACAATTTCCTCGATTGATGCCAAAAGGAACTAAGGGACTTGCCGCGGCGCAAACCGAAGAGTTGAAGTTGTATAGCTCACAAATTATTACTTTTAATGATGCGACTGAAGTTAAAAGGCACATAAAAAGTAGATAATAAAATTATAAAACAGGACAATGCGTTTCTCGCCAGCTACTGGGTGCTTCATCAGGTCACTGCACAGAACAAACATTTGTATTGTTTTATTGTAAATAACAGGAAGTGACGTCATAATTCTCAGGGGGAAAAAAAGTTTCAATAACTTAATTGATGAACATACAATAAACACACGAAAAAAGTTTCAATAACTTCATTGATGAACATGCAATCAGCACAAAAAAAAGTTTCAATAACTTAATTGATGAACATACAATAAACACACAAAAAAAGTTTCAATAACTTAATTGTGGAACATACAAAAAACAAAAGACAATAAAAACAAAATTCACATCAACGGATGAATTCTAGATCATTAGTATAATAGATATTTTTAATATATTAACCAATACATATAGAGTAAAAATATACATCATATTAAATTATTGAAGTATCTCTTTACTGCTGAAGTACGCAGATCGCTACTGCAGCTATCAGGACATGATCGTGAAAAGAAGTAGTGAATGGCACGCTGGTGGGGTGGATGAGACTGGACATAAGGCTGTGAATGCCATAGCATCACGAGGTGGATCTACATTCGCTGGACCATGAACAGGAGATTGAACTTATACTACCACTTCCGATGCCTCATTAAGGCCTTCCAGACTAAGGGTACCGTATATACTCATGTATAAGCCGAGTTTTTCAGCACAAAAAATGTGCTGAAAAACCTCACATCGGCTTATACACAAGTCAATTAAAAAAAAAAATTTAATACTCACCCTCCGGTGCCCGGATCCACCGGCGGCGGCTCCCGATACCCCGCGGCGGCTCCCGAAGTTCAGCACATTAAATAAATAAACTTAGTTCTCACCTTCCGGCGATACTCACCACCGATCCACGGCGCCGGCTTCCGATCCTCGTTGGTGGCTCTCGATCCACGGCTGCGGCTGTCTTCTCTCTTCTTTTGCCGGCGGAGTCGCGTCCATGCGATCTCCCCGCCGGCGCTTACTATGATGCGGCGGTGTGACGTCATCAGCGGCGACACCGCCGCATCATAGTGAGCGCCGCAGGGGAGATCGCATGGATGCGCCTCCGCCGGCAAGAGAAGACAGAAGACGCTGCCGGGGATCGAGAGACACCTCTCACCGCAGAGGGGCAGGCTGGCTGTATACATGAGGGGCAGGCTGGCTGTATACATGAGGGGAAGGCTGGCTGTATACATGAGGGGCAGGCTGGCTGTATACATGAGGGGCAGGCTGGCTGTATACGTAAGGGGCAGGCTGGCTGTATACGTAAGGGGCAGGCTGGCTGTATACATGAGGGGGCAGGCTGGCTGTATACATGAGGGGGGCAGGCTGGCTGTATACATGAGGGGGCAGGCTGTATACCACTTGGGGCTGGCTGTATACTACACCCTCGGCTTATACTCGAGTCAATAGGTTTTCCCAGTTTTTGGTGGTAAAATTAGGGGTCTCGGCTTATACTCGGGTCAGCTTATACTCAAGTATATACAATATTTAATTTATAGATTCAGTACACCTCTCTTCTACATAGGGTCTGATATCTATTGGTGATAGTTTAGTTGATCTGATCTATTGGCCTAATCATCATAAGTTTTTCATTCTTTTGATGTTTAAAGGCAAAATGCTTAGAGAGTCCATGCTTTAGGTAGCCTTTTCTTAATGTTCCCTCTATGGCCTGTAATTCGTTCATGCAATTGCTTTTTGTTCCTATTGATATACTGTAGGCCACAGGGGCACTTGATCAGATATGTGATATAACTGGATTGACATGTCATCGTATTCTTAAAGTAATAATCATTAACGCATTCCAATACCCTTTCATGCTGTATATTCGAGTAAAGCGTGTTCACAACTAGTGTCAAGAAGGAATATGAGGTGGGGAGATATAGACTATTCAGACTAATAACTGATCTGAGTCTTTAAGGAAGCTCGGGAGTTTTATGACATACGATTGTAAATATAAATCCACATAGTGAGATATATTAGTGGTGATGGAACCGATAGCTGATATAATTGGGAGACCGGGCGGTTTTTCCTCATTCTTGTGTAGTTTTATAAGAAAATAAAAGTAAAACATAATAGGAAACTGGATAAATAAAAGCAAAATGACGTTTGATGGTCAACTTTCTAATGAATAAGTTGATATCCAGAAATAGCTCAAAACCGTTTGGCAATCTATTTGGAAAGAAGGATAATCACTTAGATAATAATGATATCTTGTCAGGTGTTAGTTTGTAATTGGTTAGATTAAAGATTTTCACTGTACTATTTTGTTCAGGGGTTTCAGCCTGGATGATATTTCTAATGGGCTTCTTTTTCTTATTCCCCCTCGTGTTCCCCGTTTGTTTTTTTTCTTTTTCTTTGTTGGTGTGATGGCTGGAAAAAAGAATCAATTTTCCTAGTTTTTATTGCTTGCGGGGATAACGAATTCATAGGAACTTGTGAACTAGTAAGGGGGCATGTATTGGTGTCAGTGTTTATTGTATGTTCATAAATTAAGTTATTTTTTTCCCCTGAGAATTATGATGTCACTTCCTGATATTTACTATAAAACCAATACAAATGGTTATTCTGTGCAGTGACCTGATGAAGCGCCCAGTAGCTGGCATGAAACGCATTGTCCTGTTTTATCATTTTATAATCTACTTTTTATATGCCTTTTAACTTCAGTCGCATCATTAAAAGTAATAATTTTTGAGCTATACAGCTTTAACTCTTCGGTTTGCACCGCGGTAAGTCCTTTTGTTCCTTTGGGCATCCATCGAGGAAATTGTATTGTTTCTGTACCTCGACCTTGGCTGCCACTGTGGACGACCTGGTGGTACCACGCCGCTACATGTCCAACCTGCTTTGCGGCGGGCTCTGGTGAAAACCGGGTGGCACTTAGACTCCGCTCCCAGGTAGTGGCTTGTGTCATCGTCCGCAGTGGTTCAGAGGATCCACTACCCCTGAGCCTGACAGAAATATATTGTCTAATGTTTTCTGTTGGGATAAGTTGGGAGGTTTAATTATAACTTAATTTTTGATACAGTCTTCATTAATTGATACTACTGGATACTTATTGATATAGACAGTTTGAGTCTATGTCCCTTGTTGCCTTACAGCACTGGGTACTAGGTTCAATAGTGGATTATAATATAGGAGGTGGGGGCAGTAACCCAGGGCCCAAGCCATCTAGGGGTCCATGGCCACTTAAACAACCCACCAAATATTATACTCAGAAGGACCTTAATCCATGACATCCCTGTACACCTGTTCTTGCTCAAATACACATGTACTGTAATGGCAGGACACAAACAAGGACAGTGAGCCCTGACACTGAGACCCCAAATCTGTCCCTACCTACTTATTGGGTCCCCCCTAAACAGAGGCCAATAACTGGGCGGCGTTCCCTCCCTGGGTAAGGTGTGAACATGTAACAATACAGACAAACAAACACAATAAGGTGAGGTAAACAATCCGGGTCGGCAACAGTGGGAAATAACAACAACCAAATCACAATCCAAATTAGACTAGTCAATAAACAGGCAAGAATTCAGAAACCAGAAATCAGATATACAAGAGAGATAGAAACACAGCAAGAGAGCAGTGTGTGGCTCAGTCAATCCAAACACAAGAATTAAGCCACAGTTCACACACACAAATAAACGCCATGTATTCCGCCAACTGCGGATAGATCGACGTTCAGGCACAGACGTTACATATACACAAGAGCATTTCAAGACCTTTAAATGTCCTACAGAGGTCCTGAAACCACAGATTGAATGCAGGTAAAGGGAATCATCCTCCATTCTAGTTTATAGAATGGTGCCCGCAAAATGTTCTTGCCAGTGGGTGATCTACTGATATCACAGTGAATTAGATGTGTTGAAGTTTTTTAATTTGGATTCCACCCTTTGCAACACAAAGCTAAAAGTATTAAATTTCTGCAGCAGACTAAGGAAAAAAGCAATGTCTCAACCATCCAGTTTTACAATGTATGATTTTACTTTGTTCAATAGCATATCTTAAGTGACAGTGACTCGGTAACATGTATTAAAGGCTACACATATGGTAAGCATTTAGGAAATGTTCTAGAATGTTTATACTTGTTATCTGATTTGCGTTTGTACCATTTCTACAGATTACAAGCAGCAGGTCAACAAACAAAACATGGTTGGCTGCCTTGAAGTCTACTCTTTGTGTGGTCACCACAACCTGATGGTCCTTCTAAGTTCTTGAGAACATTGTCCTGTAATACCTTCAGATTATTGAATACAGAAGAAACAAACATCTGTATCTGTGAACACACCTCACTACCACATTATTTAGGGTCTGCATATACATTGCATTTGTGACAATAGTAGGTGTCCAATGAATCATTACAAATCCTGAAATAATTTCTTAAATTACTAAACAAATGGTACTGTTCATTACAACATCAATGAAAAATGCAAAGGTTTTTCATACTTTTTCTTGTATATGGAAACCTTATGAACTAAGCTAATATCACAGCATGTGTCATATATGCAAGAAATAATCTGGTCACACTCTCTCATTTTAGTATTTTACATTGGAAAATAAATATAACCTCCCTATTGATGTAATGCTTGAAATGGTTTGGATGAAAACTGGATGACACTATTCCTTTAAGTGATCACAAACTGCTTTCAGTTAATGGCACATGGACAGTAAGCTAAGTGCGCATGTGCTCTCTACATGGAGAGGGTAAAAGGCCTCTCTTGGTCTTAGGACAGATGACCATGACCGGTAAAATCAGTTATGTTATGTCTGTTTTTTGAACAGCACACAGCTACACTAAATGCAATACTTAGACCCTGAATGTTATTTAAATGAACCATGCGACCAATCCAGTTACAAGTTGAGGGTTTCCTATTCCAAAGCATTTTAAAAAGATCACTCATATACTATACATTATGAGGATCTGTGAAAAATTATCAGCCCACATTACTTTTTGAATAGCCCTCATTACTTTTCTGTGTATTTAATTTTTGGGAAAACAATTACTTTACAGTTTAAGACTAGAGAGATATTTGTGCATATAAAGGACTTTCTATGTAAAGCAAGGATGGTTGCAGCCCATAGAGGGTATCCTAAAATTTCTCTTACGATGACCATATATCGTAAGAAAAAGTGCAATCTAACTCCATTGATGTGATCAATTAAATCATTTGAATATTAAGGGTACATAGAAATTGTGTAAGAATGTGCAACACCATCTTCTCCTTCTTCTCTGAAGATATCTAAGTAGAGCTAATGATAATAATAGGCGTCTGCCCATTAATATCAGCAATCATTATCATACATTATTAGAAGCTATAACATTTTAATTATGCTCTAGGTTCATTGGGGTCTGCCAGAGAAAAGTGTTTTTTCAAGGTCACAGAGTTGTTTGAGGGTAATCCACTTCAAAGACACGCTGCCACCATTGCAATGGATTCCTTCATTGCCCCCTGCCAGTCTTTAGTTTTGTAGTAGTCTGCAGTGTAGCCAGCCAGGCTGGTGAAAGAGGGGTAATTAAACTATAGCTGTAGCAGGCCTTCCTATAACCTTCTCAGACCAGTCATGACCTTGTGGCGACCCAAGAGAGGAAACAGGGCTTCTATGGGCTTTACAATGAAGGAAGAGGAACCACCCCTCAAATTCAATACACCCTGATGTGCATAACAATTCAACCTGGGAGCATTGTAGGGTCTTTACTCTCCCAGACACTGGACAGACGTGACAATTTAAGTCAACGAAATAGGTCTTCCAAGGTTGCAACAGTCGGAAAGAGTGACTGTCGAACAGGTGAATGTAAGCGAATCAAATAATTATGACTTCCAATGGAAACTCACCATAACATAAAGTACTACTAGATCTTAAAAGTGTCACTGGTAAACCAAATACAGACATATTAGGCCATGGGTTTAATTACAGATAGATGAGCATTAAGGTGCTCGGCACTCATTGATAAGTGATGAATACACTGGTATACTCATTGCTAAACATTTCAGCCTGGTACCTTGGTCTTTATGATGCCAAACAAGGGTGTGTGTACCAGGCTGAAACATGTAGAAAATAAAATTCTAATTTCTTTTCTCCTTATACACTGTATTCATCACTTATTCCCGAACACCAAGCACCAAAATCCTCATCTATCTGGAATTATTCTAGATAGTGTATCTTTATACACTTTGAATACTCTGGGGAGTGACCCGAAAGATTTCGGCTGCTAAAGCAAGAATTTTTCTTTTAATATGCATTCACTCTTGCACCAAGTGAGGGCATCTACTGTATTGTCTGTCACCATATCTCATATAGGGATGTATTTCTCTTTTGTCTTTTCCCACCTACCTGAGAGCAGTAACTAGCTCCTTATGTGTATCTTCATTAAACAGATAGGAAACTCAAATTCACTCAAATTGACAAAGCCCACTTGAAAATCTACAAAAAATTAGTAAAATGATGCATGATAAACCAAGGACACTTATTTATAGATACAGGCACAGTGACTTCTTATATTTGTTATCCTACCTTCTAATTCAACTTTTAAAATGATGCTAATGAGCCCCTCCATGATATCCTTTCACTGGTTGTTACAATGAGCAGAGCAGGTTTCCCCTCCTCCCCCTGCATTTTCTGCAAGACATGTTCTGCTCATTGTAACAGCATGTGAAGATACAGCACTGAGGGGCTCTGGTAATGCCCCCAGAGCCTTAAGACTCATTACCATAATTATAAAAGTTTAGAAGGAAGATGGCCATGGATAACAAATATAAGAAGATTACCACAGTCATTGTGCCTGGATCTATTAGTAATTGACTTTGAGGGTAGATTTTCTTTAATGTTCCATTTAATGTCCATTAAAATCTGCAATTAGAAGCTCTAGTCCATGCCTTACATTCCTCCTTACTTCATTGTGGATGAGAATTCTGAAGTTTATGTGTCTGTCGCAGATAGTAGACTACAGCAATATGGTGGTGGTGGGGGGAATGTTTTCTTAGACATTTATCATATCTTTGTCAAATGTTCACATTTTTGATTGCATGTAATGTGTTGTACTGTTAATCATTTCCCATAATTTGTAGGGACAACGTGGTATTTTTTTTGTACCTACAGCACGATTATGAAACATTAGATTCTTACAAAACATGAACACAATTCATTTTAAGTTTCAGTTCTATAAGCTTATTTTGAGACCTGACCTGACCCATGTTTCTTTCATTTCTATGTGGCCACTACAAATAACATTTGTGGTTTTTGTCATCAGTATATGTGATGTGACTAGTCCTAGAAATGGTAATGCATGAAGCTATCATTGGCTGTTATAGAGTTTGACTTTGGCCTTCTTCTAAGTTCCAGTGGTGGTTAAAGTAGGGTGCAGCTCTAGTACAACTAAATCATTTATAGCTGCATTAAGATATATAGAAAGTAGAGGATATTAAAGACAATAAAGTAACTTATAAATAAAAGGCCCAGTGTCTTCCTTGAAAATCTGTAGCCTTAACAGCTCCAGAAGTCTCACGGCTCTAGATATACGTTGTAATAAAAGATAATATCCATCACCGAGAGGAAACAATGTGACATTTTTATGACGTTTGGTTGCATCCTGTCCGCCATTGTCTGACTCCGGTCTGTTCTCTTCCCATCTGTACGCTCTATCATTAACTGTAAATCCCAATAATGAAGGAGGAACTTTATTGCCCCTTGTTTTCAAATCTGCCCCAGGTCAATGCAGTCAGGAAATGTATAGTAGGAATTTAGACTGATACCCATATGTCACACAGTAAGTCACAGGACAGATCAAAGGGTTAACCTCTTCAGTGCCAACAGAGGTGATATTTTATGACTATCTTTGGATGCCTTTTGTCAACAATAGCATTTAGCTAGAAGAAACGAAATCTCCTTTGTGTGCCCAAAAAGCTATTGTTGAATCCATGTGTAGAAAGTACAACGAACTTCATATATGAATTGATATTGGCATTTTAGTTGGATCAGTGTTTTACAAATTAATTATTCCAGTAATTGAGTAATTTTACTTTTCTAATATTAGATAAAATACATACTACCAATTTTCTATTAGCCTTTAGAACTTTATTTTCTAATGCTCACAAATCTTACAATATAACATTTATGTAAAATGGTGCATAGGGGCCTCTAGACCATAACTTTACAACTTTAAGGATGAATTGTGCTTGTAATGTCAGGCTGGTTTGAGATTGACAATCAGAAAATTGGGAAATAAAGGACAGCTGGAAAACTGATTCTATGCTGAAGATTTACTTACATACATATATGCGAGGCCCGAACAAGTGGTAGGTGAGAGGTTTGGGGGCACCAACCTAGTCCTCAATAGCAATCAGAGCTGTCACCACTGCCTGCTCCCTCTGTGTGACCCAGGTGGCACCAACAACGTTGTTGCTAAGGCCACAGTACTGTTTGAGTCATTGAGAGGAAGACGAAATTCGCCAAATCCCAGGAAGTGAAGCACACAGGAGTGAGGAGGAGGCAGCTGCAGAAATCCCAGGTAGCTAATAATTTATTTTCATTTTTTGCTGTGCTGCATATATAAAGGGTGCATGTGCCTGAGCTACCTATAAACAGGGGGCATGTGCATAGGCTACCTATATAGGGGGGATATCCTGGGATAACTATATACAGGGGGCATGTGCTGGCCTACCTATGTACAGAAGGTAATGTGCATGGGCTACCTATATACAGAGAGCATGTGCCTGGGCTACCTATATACAGGGGGCATGTACCTGGGCTACCTACATACAGGGAGCATGTGCCTTGGCTACCTATATACCAAGAAGCATTGCATGGGATACCTATATAGAGGGGTCATATGGCTAGGCTACCTATATACAAAGGGGGCATGTGCCTGGGCTACCCATATACAGGGGATAATGTACTGGATATTTATGTACAGGGAGATATGTGCCTGTGCTACCTATATACATGGAGCATTTTCCTGTGCTACCTATATAAAGGGGGCATGTGCCTAGGCTTCCTATATACAAGGGCATGTGGTGGGGCTACCTATATATAGGAGGGCTTGTGATGGGCTACCTATATACAGGGGGCATGTGCTGGGCTACATATATACTGAAGATGCTGTGCTACTTAAATTATTGAGGAGGTGCTGGTGTTAATTATGAATTAATGAGGGAAACTATATGGTAGTATATATTATAATACATAGTATACATAGGGGAACATTTATCATACACTGACGTCTTCACTGGGGTGAAGGTGGCGGAGAGTGCTAAATAGCCGCAAGTGCTAGCAATAGGCTAGCATTTGCAACTATTTCAGAGCCCCATAATGGGCCCCAAATATGCCCCATAGTGTCTATTATAATATATTGAGTGGGCACATTGTGGTAATTGTGAGGAGAACATAGCTGGGACATTATATTAACTTTGATTTTGAATGTGGAGATGTTTTCTGGGTGTGTATATGTTCTCTGGGTTCTCCAGTCACCAGGGTGGCAAATTCTGCAGTGATAAGTCATGCCTAGGAGAAGTTGGGATGGACCACGCCAACATGAACCGCCGAGGCCCCAAATTTTACCACAAAAACCTGGTAAAACCTAGTATAAGCCGAGTTTGAGTTTTCAGCACATTTTTTTATGCTGAAAAACAAGGCTTATACTCCAGTATATATGGTAATTCAAACAGTAAGAGATATCTGAAGGCAGTGTGGTTGTGCAGTACATTTATTGCTGGTATATATGTGTAAGATATTTTTATGTGTGCTGTTTATTAATTGCTGGTAAATATTTATATGTGCGGTGTAGTCATTGGTATCCATGTGTTTTATATATTTATTGCAGGTATATATTTATATCTGGGGTATATAAACAAATATGTGTAGCATTTTGTTGAAGGGACATATATTTCTATTTGTGCTATATTTACTGCTGGTAGGCCTCATTTTAAATGTTCCCATAGTAGTTGGCCTCTTAGATTTAATTCTTATGATTTTTAATGTGGAGTGGGGAGAATTTATTCCACCCCCTCCTTAGGATTGGCCTTGATTCTGCTTCATTTTTGCTACAATCTTGTGCACATTGTGTCTGCCTAGGGCACCACAATGCCTTGTCCAGGCCCTGCATATGCAGTATGATTAATATACATAACATTGTTTTTGTAACTGTTGCATGCGTATCCCAGCACCAGAGGGGGTTCAAAAGTTCCTCTACCCCTTGTAAAATGACCACAAGTATAAATGATATTTTAAAGGACATCTAGCATCAGATTACCTGATGGTAGATGTATATCACTCACCACTCTGTCCTTTGTCCATTTCCAGCAAGCTTCTTTTATTATATCTTAAAACTGCTAATTTTTGCCAAAATTATAGTTTTAACAATATGCAAATCAGCTCGAGGTGCTCTGCAGAGCTCCACCGCAAATTAAATTATGCACGGTTTGGTATCTCCTGGCGCCACCTACAGACCGCTATGAGAGCTGCTGACGTCACTAGCTCTCTCTCAGAATCTTGCGCTCTCCTTTCGCTGCCAACTAATGAGAACTGCGGCTGGCTCTTTTTCCTCCTCTGACCCCTTGTGCAGGTGCAGTTCTCATCTGTCAAGAGGTGTTGTAAGGTTTTGAGAGAGAGCTGGTGACGTCAGCAACCGTTATATCAGTCCATAAGCGGTGAGAGGAGGCACCAAGGCACACCTAATTTAGTTTGTGGCAGAGCCTCGAGGTGCTCTGCAGAGCTGATTTGCATATTGTTAAAATTAGAATTTTGACAAAAATCTGTTGTTTTAAGATAATAAAAGAGGCTGGCTGGAAACGGGCCTGAGACAGGTAGGTGATTCACCTGATGGTAGGTATTCTGCTGGTACATGCTGATCCAAGATTTTGCACTTGAGCTTTGTGTCCATCTGAATACATTCAATTATCAGCCTAATTTGTCTGTATACTGTCCCCCCCCCCCCCCCCCCCCGGGGAAATATCTCATTGTTCTATTTAACTAAAGACTCTTTATTATCATAGGTTTATGTGACACTGTGAAAACCTGTAGAAGGCTGGCTCATATTTTGTTACAGAAGAGCACAGCATTGCAGTATTGTTTTGTTAATTTTCATGGGACAGTGTTGCAGGACCTAACACTTGTGCTACTGAAAGTTGACTATTTGCAAGCATTAACCATTTAAACATTGTAGGAGCTACAGTGCTTTCACAAGTCTTATAGACTCCAAGGGTCAACATGACCCCAAAATCTAATAATGAAAGTATTAATAGAGTAAGTAACCCTTTTAAAAACTAACTTTTCCAAAAAGACTTTCATTAAATGGACTTCCATCTGTGTTTCGGAGTCTGACTCGTCAGAGGTGACACTTTCTATTTTCACTTGCACTCTACTCTTAGAAGTTGGGATATGGAGGTTTGGTTCTCCTTGCAGTGTCCTGCTGTTGTGGGGCCTTGTTTGATGCAGTATCAAGTATGGCATCAACGTGTCATAAACCCCGGGTGCTGCACACTGGGGAGGCCTGAAGGAGACATTGAGGTTGGTAAGGTGACAATAGTTTCTTATCAATGGTGTCATCGCACAGACAGGAAGAAACATGCTAAAGGATGGTTAAAATAGCTAAAATTCAGGATCCAGAAGTTGCTGAAAGACATGATCCGGCTAGTTGTACAACACCATTCACAGGCACAAGAAGAGAATTGCAGGCCATGGGAATATCCTTAGGAAATTTACGCTAGAACATCCAAAAGTCAGTTAAGATTAAGGTTTTAATAACTTCTTCTAATATCATGGCAGATATAAAAAGAATTAAAGAGCCAAGTGCTAAAGTAGCACCTCTCTGACAGGTCTGTAAATGTATTAAAGTCAATTAGACATTTATGAGGATATCAAAGGACTTAAAATTGCTGCCCTATTTACTACCTCTCAAAACGTGTCTCCCCTGTCACCCCTGCCAAACTGTTGCTGTTTGTAGGTAGGTCTATTATAACTCAAGGGTCTTGTTTATGAAAACTTGGAGGATCTTCTGGGGAATCAATTGAGTAGTGTATCCATGGGTTTATACAACACTTTGTCTTGATAAGATGATATATAGCAGCCATATTACTAAAATGTTGTATAAATGTGTGCCCACACCACTTACTTCTACACCATTGCATAATACAGGACATTTTTTTGGACCATATTCTGATAAAAGTACATGCGTTATTATATATTTTACTTTATTACATGGTTACAAACTATGTTGACTGCCTAGGACATTAGAGGTGACAGATATTTTGATCTAGATGGTCCTGTCTCCATGTGTATCTGGATGACATTTAGAGATAATATGTAGGCGAGAGAATTGAAAATAAATGGAAGAAGCAGAAAAAAGCATAATTTTAAGCAATACCATGTAATTAAAACACATGATGACCTCCTCTCATCAAGAGAAAAATTACTTTTAGTTAGTTTCTACCAGATATGGGTGCTCTGAAGCCTTTGAAGCAGTGATGACATGCATTTCCCATGGCAGGGTGAGATCCCTGGTCACAGCAGGGATCTGTCTGTGTCTTCCTGTGGCTTCCCTGTTTGTTCTGTACCTGTGTCCTCTCAGCAGGGCATCCTCCTACCCCTGCTGGGACTACAACTCTACCTTCCTCTTCACATCAGCCCTGACCCTGCGGTGAGCATAACAAATCCCACTGTTTAGAGAAGCTACTGTTTACTAAGAGCCCCACTAACCCAATACATAGGATGGAGGGCTGGGAGTAATGCTGATCTGGACTACAGTCATAATTTGGTATCAGCCAATACAATAAAACCAAGTAAATATAAATAAATAAAATATTGGGGAGAATGGATATGTGTGTGATAAAGCTAAAATTTATCCAAAAGAGTTTAGGCTTTAATGTGCAGTATATTGTTGGCACTTGTGGGTGACGGTATAGTGAGATATCAAACAAATGCAGGTGAAGGGAATCTGAGGGAACCAAATAAAAGGGAACCTGAGAGCCCATAAAATAAAGATATTTTTTCCCTCTGTTTTATGTTCCTTTTTCATACTAAAAAAAAGTCTGGAAGTCTAACTAAGTGCAATCATGCTGAAGCCAATCCCTATAGCACATGTTTAGCTTTTGGAAGTACAATAGTGCCTCATAGTGGCATCACATGCAATTGCCAGCTTTCCTGGGATTAATCCTTTTATTTAACTATGGGCCCTAGGGACTATGAAAATAATAAACCTAGTATACTCACTTAGGCTACTTTCACATTAACGTGTGCCCGCCGTACCGTGGTAAGGTGGGCACACATTGGCGCCGGGAAGATGAAGAGGGCGTGAGTGCTGCTCACCCCTGCCCCTCTCCTTAGTGATATATGGCCTATGGCGGACATGTCCTATCTTTCTCCCGGCACTGTGTGCCCATTGCCATCTATGGGGGACGTATATATACCATATATACACTCACCGGCCACTTTATTAGGTACACCATGCTAGTAACGGGTTGGACCCCCTTTTGCCTTCAGAACTGCCTCAATTCTTCGTGGCATAGATTCAGCAAGGTGCTGGAAGCATTCCTCAGAGATTTTGGTCCATATTGACATGATGGCATCACACAGTTGCCGCAGATTTGTCGGCTGCACATCCATGATGCGAATCTCCCGTTCCACCACATCCCAAAGATGCTCTATTGGATTGAGATCTGGTGACTGTGGAGGCCATTTGAGTACATGAACTCATTGTCATGTTCAAGAAACCAGTCTGAGATGATTCCAGCTTTATGACATGGCGCATTATCCTGCTGAAAGTAGCTATCAGATGTTGGGTACATTGTGGTCATAAAGCGATGGACATGGTCAGCAACAATACTCAGGTAGGCTGTGGCGTTGCAACGATGCTCAATTGGTACCAAGGGGCCCAAAGAGTGCCAAGAAAATATTCCCCACACCATGACACCACCACCACCAGCCTGAACCATTGATACAAGGCAGAATGGATCCATGCTTTCATGTTGTTAACACCAAATTCTGACCCTACCATCTGAATGTTGCAGCAGAAATCGAGACTCATCAGAGCAGGCAACGTTTTTCCAATCTTCTACTGTCCAATTTCGATGAGCTTGTGCAAATTTGTAGCCTCAGTTTCCTGTTCTTAGCTGAAAGGAGTGGCACCCGGTGTGGTCTTCTGCTGCTGTAGCCCATCTGCCTCAAAGTTCAACGTACTGTGCGCTCAGAGATGCTCTTCTGCCTACCTTGGTTGTAACGGGTGGCGATTTGAGTCTCTGTTGCCTTTCTATCAGTTCGAACCAGTCTGATCATTCTCCTCTGACCTCTGGCATCAACAAGGCATTTCTGCCCACAGAACTGCCGCTCACTGGATGTTTTTTCTTTTTCGGACCATTCTCTGTAAACCCTAGAGATGGTTGTGCGTGAAAATCCCAATAGATCAGCAGTTTCTGAAATACTCAGACCAGCCCTTCTGGCACCAACAACCATGCCACGTTCAAGGCACTCAAATCACCTATCTTCCCCATACTGATGCTCGGTTTGAACTGCAGGAGATTGTCTTGACCATGTCTACATTCCTAAATGCACTGAGTTGCCGCCATGTGATTGGCTGATTAGAAATTAAGTGTTAACGAGCAGTTGGACAGGTGTACCTAATAAAGTGGCCGGTGAGTGTACATCGGCGTATATACGTCCCCAATATGGCAGTGTGAATACGGCCGTACTCTGGATCAGACACAATGGGGGGGAATTCATTAAAACTGACATTTTGAATGCTAGTCTTGAAGTTCCCCCTGCTGTTGGTCCAGTGCTCATGGTGGTGTGCAGGTCAGAAAAGCCCGAAAACTAGCATGTTCATGTGTTTTCTCTGCCAGAAAACTGATGGAGAATGCATAATGAATCTCCACTATTTTGTCAGTTTTTTGCATGTTCTTTTAATGGCTCAAGCTATAACATTTTTTATATTTATCGGCCAGTCATGTGCTTTTCTTTCTGGAGAAATGCAAGATCATAAAAAAATAATTTATGTGCAATAAATTTGTGACACCTCAAAAATGAAAAATTGTAAAAAATATATATATATATATTTTTACATTTTAGCAGTTGTTGTCTGGCTACAATATGGTGTTACCCAAAAAGGACATTTTAGTTTTATCAGAGCTATGACAGTCTTTCGGTCCACCAGAATTGTAGCCATTCTTTGCAAAAGACAATGAAAATGCATATGTCCTAAATGGATATACTGAAAAATAGTCATGTAAAATAATGGAGAAAGCATCAGTTGATTGTTTGTCCACAGTGTCAAAGCGCCACCTAGTGATTGACCTGTTTCATATCTGTACAAGTTAAAACTTAAGTTTGTTTCAAAACTCCCTAGGACTCTGAATATACATTGCAAAAATCCTGCATAAACAATACTTAAACCATTCATAGTTTTATCCTTATCCTGCAAAATCCCTTTAAAGAGAACCAGTGAAGAGGATTGAGGACCACAAGCTGCCACCAGCCTGTTATGCAGTATAGTGATAGGTCATGGATACTAATGAACTGTATTATGTGCACAGAAAGAGTCACACAGACATAATCGGTATCCAAGTAAGATCTTTACTTTATTATTAGCTACAGAATTTTTATCCACCTTAGGGAGGGAGTAGCCTCTAGCTACTACACTTTATTTCCATTGGCTCATCTTAATTTGTCCATATTTCCGCAGCTTTTGAGAGAAATACAGGCAGTCCCCGGGTTACGTACAAGATACGTTCTGTAGGTTTGTTCTTAAGTTGGATTTGTATGTAAGTCGGGACTGTATATTTTATAATTGTAGCCTCAGACAGAATTTTTTTGGTCTCTGTGACAATTGGATTTTAAAAATGTTGGGTTGTCATAAGAACCAGAATTAACAATAAAGATTCATTACAGACACCTTTAATAGCTGTTTATTGTAGCCTAGGGCTAAAGTACAGTAAATTACTAATATCGAGGGGTCCGTTTATAATTAGGGGTCATCTGTAAGTCAGGTGTTCTTAAGTAGGGGACCGCCTGTACTTAGAACTTAAAGGAAACCTACCACTTGAAGTGGCAGGTATAAGGGGGAACTACCGAGCACCAGCTCAGGGTGAGCTGGTGCCGGAGCTTAGTTTTGTTAGTGTTATAAACCGCAGTATCGCGGTTTAAAACACTTTTTAAACTTCATGGCCAAAGCTGCTTCGGTGCAGGGAGGTACGCGCGACCGTGCCCGCGGCTCTCATTCACTTCCTATGTAGCCGCGTGCACGGTCGCGCGCATGGTGCGCCAAACGCGTACCTCCCTGCGCAGAAGCAGCTTCGGCCATAAAGTTTAAAAAATGTTTTAAACCGCGATACTGCGGTTTAAAACACTAACAAAACTAAGCTCCGGCACCAGCTCACCCTGAGCTGGTGCTCTGTAGTTCCCCTTATACCTGCCACTTCAAGTGGTAGGTTTCCTTTAAGCTAAAACCCAGAGGCTTGAGGGTACAAGTGTTTCCCACTTTCAATATGGATGACGAGACATTTATTACACAATGGGAAGAAGTTTGTTCAAATTGTTCATTTAAATTTATACAAATGCTAACCAAAATTGATCAAATTGATAAGGAAATAGAGGAAGCATGCACAGCATTAAATTCGGTCTCCACCGAAGAGACTCAAAGAACTTTTGGACAGCCCATGGAATTAGACTACACTTAATGGGAAAGAAAAATATGTGACATAAAAACTAAGAAATGTAACGATTTCTATAGATGGAGTCTATAGATGGAGACGTCCGGGGAACAACCTTTAGTACAGATGTACACGAAGTCGTTCTTCATCAATATCTTCCAGTGTGTCATTGGGGGAATTATGATGAGAACTCAAGGAATCCCAATAATCAAGGAACCAAACATAAACAAGTCCATCCACAAACAATCAACAAACGTCGCCCGGACACCATAAGTAAAATGAGCGAAAACCAATTACAACCAAGGAAATCAATCTTTCTGATCATATTCTTACACCGAATGAAATAAGTTGTCAGGCTTGCGGGATGTGGATCCGTTGGACCACTGCCAGTGGATCCGGTTTTCACCAGAGCCCGCCGCAAAGCGGGTTAGACAAGCTGCGGCGAGGTACCACCAGGTCGTTCCTCAGGCGTGACTTGTCTGCAGTGGCGGCCAAGGTTGAGGTACAGAAACAGCAGTCAAGCTCGAGGTCACAGTCCAGGCACAGGGTCAGGGCAGGCGGCAGAGATGCAACGTCCGAATCCAAACCGGGGTCAGCAACAGGAGGTCCAAGCGGAAGGGTACGGGAACACAGAACTCACAACAGCAATACGGAGGGACACTGGAACACGGGAACACGGAGGTGGTCAGGCAACACAGGAACACGGAGGGAGTCAGGGATGCGCATGGTGGGAGGAAGGCGCAACTTGTAGGATACAGGATTGATACGGGTCAGGACCTCAAAAGGACCCAAGAAACGAGGACCGAGCTTGTACCCAGGTATCTTCAGCCGGATGTACCTGGAAGATAACCAGACCTTGTCCCCAGGAGAGAAGATGGGAGGAGGTCTGCGTTTCTTGTCGGCCTGGATTTTAGTGCGAGCAGACGCCCGAAGTAGAGATAAATGAGTCTGTCTCCAGACAGAGCTGAGGTCCTGCACCAATTCTTCCACCGCAGGAACATCCGAGGAAACTGAGAGAGGGAGTGGTGGGCGTGGAATTCTTCCATAGACAACAAAGAATGGAGCTGCACCAGCAGACTCAGAATCCAGAGAGTTGTAGGAGAACTCTGCCCAGGGCAACAAAGGCAGAGACAAAATGACGCAGGTAGCAGCCCAGACTCTGGTTGACTCTCTCCACTTGACCATTGGACTGAGGGTGGTAGGCTGAAGAAAAGTCCAACTTCATCTGCAGTTGGCTGCAGAGTGAGCGCCAGAAGCGGGAGACAAATTGAACTCCACGATCAGAGACAATGTGCAGAGGAAGCCCATGTAGCCGGAATATATGTTGGAAGAAAAGACTGGCAACACGTGGAGCAGACGGTAGACCTGGAAGAGGAACGAAATGAGACATCTTCGAAAACCGGTCTGTCACCACCCAGATGACAGTATTGCCCGAAGAAGATGGAAGATCCGTGACAAAGTCCATAGCCACGTGTGACCACGGGCGATTGGGTATCGGCAACGGAAGCAAGAGACCAGCCGGTTTTAGACGAGAAGGCTTATTTCGAGCACAGGAGGTGCAGGATCCCACAAAGTCCCGAACATCTTTGACCAAGTCAGGCCACCAGTAGTAGCGGGAGATGAGGGCCACGGAGCGTTGCACCCCAGGGTGCCCAGCCAGGCGGGAAGAATGTCCCCAAAACAAAATCCTCTTCCGCAGAGCAGGTCGGACATACGTCTTGCCAGGGGAAAGCTGCCGAAGATCCACAGGAGCGGCTGCAACCAACTGTTCCGGAGAGATGATATACTGAGGAACAACATCTGAGGCACGGGAAAGGGCATCAGCCTTGATATTCTTCTCTGCTGGTCGGAAGTGGATCATCAAATTGAAGCGGGAGAAGAATAGTGACCAATGGGCTTGCCTGGGATTAAGACGTTGGGCTGTCTGGAGGTACGAAAGGTTCTTATGATCCGTGTAAACACAGACTGGATAGCGAGCACCCTCCAAAAGATAACGCCATTCTTCCAGGGCAAGTTTGATTGCCAAAAGTTCCTTGTCACCAATAGAGTAGTTCTTCTCTGCAGGAGAAAAAGTTTTAGAAAAGAAACCGCACGTAAGAGTTCGGCCCCTGGGTCCCTTCTGGGTAAGCACAGCCCCTGCACCGACAGAAGATGCGTCCACCTCCAAGATAAAAGGCTTCTCAGTATCAGGTCTAGAAAGGATCGGAGCTTTAGCAAAGGCGGATTTTAACTTTGCAAAGGCCTCTTCAGCTGCTGAAGGCCAAAGGCGTGGATTAGCGCCCTACCTGGTGAGTGCCACGATGGGAGCAACAAGAGTAGAGAAATGAGGAATGAACTGACGGTAGTAGTTTGCGAAGCCCAGGAATCTCTGAATGGCGCGAAAACCCTCTGGACGTGGCCACTGAAGAACGGCAGACAGCTTGGTAGGATCCATCTGGAGACCCCTGTAGGAGATGATGTAACCAAGAAAAGGTAGACTCCGTTGATGGAAGAGACATTTCTTGAGCTTAGCGTAGAGACAATTGGCTTGAAGGCGGCCTAGGACTTGCTGTACATGAGATTGATGAGTCTTGAGATCTGGAGAGAACACCAAGATGTCATCTAGGTAGACCACTACACACGTATACAGATGGTCCCTGAAGATGTCATTGACAAACTCCTGGAAGAAAGCTGGAGCATTGCATAATCCAAAAGGCATCACAAGGTATTCGAAGTGACCATCTCGGGTGTTAAATGCTGTCTTCCATTCGTCTCCCTTGCGGATACGAATAAGGTTGTAGGCCCCGCGAAGATCCAACTTAGAGAAAATCTTGGAACCCCGCAGGCGATCAAACAGTTCTGTGATCAGTGGCAGAGGGTAGCGGTTTTTAACCGTGATTTTATTAAGTCCACGATAATCAATACAAGGACGCAAGGAGCCGTCCTTCTTAGTAACAAAGAAGAATCCTGCACCCGCAGGAGAGGAGGACATCCGTATGAAACCTCTTTGCAAGTTCTCCTGGATATACTCTGACATGGCTGTGGTCTCAGGAACGGAGAGTGGATACACCCGGCCTCTGGGAGGAGAAGTGCCCGGCAATAACTCAATAGGGCAATCGTAGGGTCGATGCGGTGGCAAAGTCTCAGCCTGCTTATTAGAGAAGACGTCAGAGAAGTCCTGGTAGCACGTGGGTAAACCCTCCAAAGGCTTCGTAGACAGAGAGAAGGCCAATACAGGTACAGGCAAGGAAGCCCCCATACAGCAGGGCCGGCACTCAGGACCCCAATGAAGGATCTCCCCTGTCATCCAATTGAGAACAGGAGCATGGAGCTGCAGCCACTGAAGACCCAACAGGATAGAGGACGTGGAGCGAGGTAGCACGTAAAAGGACAGTTTCTCCTTGTGCAACACTCCGACTTGCAAGGACAGAGGCTTGGTGCGGTACAGGACCGGGTCAGAGAGGATCTGGCCACTTACGGATGAGATGACCAACGGCTTCTCAAGGCGAACCACTGGGATGTGATGCTGGGAGACCAGAGCAGCATCCACGAAATTCCCTGCAGAGCCGGAGTCCAAGAACGCAGAGACTTGGATCTGGGGACTGGCGCCAACGCTGAGAAGCACCGGAATCAACAGACGTGGAGAAGCTTGGCAGACACCTATGGACGCTTCTCCCAAGAACCCTAGGTGCTGGCGCTTCCCGGACGCTGAGGACGGATAGGACAGGACCCGATGAAGTGCTCTCGACTAGCACAATAAAGGCAAAGGTTACCCTGGCGCCTTCTGATGCGTTCCTGGGAGGAGAGTCTAGCTCTGTCCACCTCCATAGGCTCCTCTGCGGGTGGTATGACCTGAGGCTGGAGTGGTCTTTGGAAGACCGGGGCCAGGCGGGGAAGGCGTCGAGGACGGACTTGAGGTTGCTCGAAGCGTGATTCCTCAGCACACTCTCTAAATCGCACGTCTATCCGGGTGGCCAAGGCCATGAAACCACTCAGAGTAGACGGCAGATCACGAGCGGCAAGAGCGTCTTTCACATGAGAGGCAAGACCCTTCTTGAAAGCGGCAGACAAGGCGGCGTCATTCCAGGCAAGTTCTGACGCCAAAGTACGGAACTGGACCGCATACTCTCCCACGGAGGAATTTCCCTGGCGCAAGTTCAATAAGGCAGACTCGGCGGAGGAGGCCCGAGCTGGTTCCTCAAACACGGCCCTAAATTCGGACACAAAGGCTGTGAGAGAAGCCGTAACCGGGTCGCTTCTGTCCCACAGGGGTGTAGCCCAGGCCAGAGCTTTCCCAGAGAGTAGGCTGATTAAAAATGCCACCTTCGATCGTTCCGAAATAAACTGGGTTGGCATAAGCTCAATATGCAGGGAGCACTGAGTTAAAAAACTTCTGCACATCTTAGGATCACCATCGTATTTGCTGGGCATGGACAAGCACATCCTGTGTTCAACAGCTGGGAGAGGAGTCGGAGCTGTAGAAGTCGCTAGAGCAGCTTCCGGAACCTGTTGCGGTTGTTGGTTGGCTAATAGTTGCTGCAACATGGCGGTGACCTGATCACGCTGCGCAGCAATCTGCCGGGATTGATGGATCACAATAGTAGCGAGGTCAGGCTTGCTAGGAGACGGAACCTCGGCGGGATCCATGGCCGGATCTTACTGTCAGGCTCGCGGGATGTGGATCCGCTGGACCACTGCAGACGATGACTCAAGCCACTACCCGGGACCGGAGTCTAAGTGGTACCCGGTTTTCACCAGAGCCCGCCGCAAAGCGGGTTAGACAAGCTGCGGCGTGGTACCACCAGGTCGTTCCTCAGGCGTGACTTGTCTGCAGTGGCCGCCATGGTTGAGGTACAGAAACAGCAGTCAAGCTCGTGGTCACAGTCCAGGCACCGGGCCAGGGCAGGCGGCAGAGATGCAACGTCAGAATCCAAACCGGGGTCAGCAACAGGAGGTCCAAGCAGAAGGGTACGGGAACACAGAACTCACGACAGCAATTTGGAGGGACACTGGAACACGGGAACACGGAGGTTGTCAGGCAACACAGGAACACGGAGGGAGTCAGGCACGCAGGAGACACTGGAACGCAGGAGACACTGGAACACAGGCAAATCACAACAGAGCTTTCTCTAAGGCTGTGAGGCACAAAGATCCGGCAGGGTTAGTTAGGAGAGGCAGATATAAATAGCCTCATGGGAAATGACCAGCGCCAATCAATGACGCGCTGGCCCTTTAAATTTCCTAGAAGTGCCGCGGGACCTAAGGCGCATGACCGCGCGCACACGGAGCGAGGCCGGGACTCGGGAGTGGGGAGAGGTGAGACACGCTGGCGCGGCGCCTGCGGGGAGCGAGAGGCACGGGTGAGCCCGCAACCCGCGATGTGGGTCGCGGGTCCACCCGTGACATAAGTGTATTAGAGAGGGGTTTAACTTTTTCCCTGTGCAGTAAAGTTGATTCATGGCCATCAAGGACATTCATCTCTTTGGGAGGGATCTGATTTTCTAAAAATTATTTCACACTGTAGACCCTAATAAAATTTTTGATACCACTGAAGTAGTAGATGCTGTGAGAATTCTGGAGGAACTTCAAGAAGAGCATTAGAAAGAGTTCCTCAATGCATCCGAAAAAAGTCTCAAGGGTTTTTGAACACGTCCGAGACATACGAGAGGCAAAAGATCAAAAATTTAATACTGAGGGCCTACCTGTTGCTCGACACACAAAATTTTCATGAGTGTAAAACTAAGTCCTTATGTGTATGCGGCATTGACCATATCATCAGTGAGATCAGAGGAGGACCAGTAGCACAGAAACTGGCACAATGCGAGACTAAATGGATATGGACCCTACAGATGCTGAGTCCACTTGGACTCAACGAGACTCTGAGTTATGTACCATTCCTCTGACCTCTGCACCCGGGTATGACTGGGTTTTTAATATTTTTAATACAATGATTTAACTTCATTTTTATTTTTACTCTGTGTTTTTGTTTGTATTTATGTTCTTTAGATTCTCCTAATGAATGTTGTAGCGGGCAGTGATATTTTATGAAGACCACTATCAATGTACTTTTTGGACTATTTACTTTGAAGAGAATACTGTAACTATATAATGAAAAAAAGTATACAATCTACTCCTTATGGCTGATACCAGTTAAGAGAACTGAACCCATGTCTAAAGTATCTTGTATATGGTTATGATGTATTATAATTTAAAATGCATTATGTCACAAATAGAGTAATTATAATTGTCAGTTGAGAGTTTCATTTTTGCTAAATTTTATAGGTGTACACATTTTTGTGATTTTTGTATATTAGTTCCTAATACAGCTCCTTATGGGCTAATGTTTGCACTTTATTCAGGGTAAGTTTATATACATGGATGGAGAGTGAGTTTGAATAACGATTGTTTACATCACTTAGTACTGACCAGTGTATGGTCGTAAAAATTAATATATGCATACACCAACACATATTAACACTAACACATATTCACACCATGTACACATGGTTGTACACGTACAGAGAAATTAATATATTAAACGAGCACATCATATTTATAACTATAGATGTGTTTACAAATGGGCACTTTTGCACTTTAATATATAATTTATAGAATATGTAATAGTTATAATAGTATATACTCAGGGTATATGAGAAAAGATTTGGATGATAAGATAAGGAACTGATTGATATTTGGTTTGTAACTTTGAATTTTTGACATAATGTTATAAATGTATAGGACATTAGGAAATTTTGATAACTACATTGAAAATGGTTTTAGCTAGTCGGAGTGATAGGAAGACAGTCAACACTAGGTAGCTACTTAGTAACATAAAGATGAATCACCAACCCCATACCATTTACTAGCATTGATCATCGTGGGTATAATATGTTACATTTACAACGATTAATGTCATCAAGAACATCTGATGTTACATTTATATTGATCAATGTTATTAGGATAGTTGGTAATGCAATAGACATACCATCCGTACTGTAATAACTGCATCTGTATAGTAATCTCTTTGTTTAGCATCTTTCTTTGGTTTGATGGTCTCGGAGATACATAAATATTTATATGTACCAAAAAATGAAAATTTTAGATATAGTCCTTAAAGGAAACCTACCAGTTCAAATTGCCGGTGTAAGCTGTTAATACCGAGCACCAGCTCAGGGTGAGCTGCTGCCGGTGCTTACTTTCGTTAGTGTTATAAACCGCTGCATCCTGTTTTAAACACTTTTTAATGTTTATAGCTGAAGCTGCTTCGGCACTCCAAGCGCCGAAGCAGCTTCAGCTATAAGCATTAAAAAGTGTTTAAACCAGGATGCAGCGGTTTATAACGAAAGTAAGCTCCGGCACCAGCTCACACTGAGCTGGTGCTCGGTATTTACAGCTTACACCGGCAATTTGAACTGGTAGGTTTCCTTTAACTTCTGGTGACCTTCTGGTGCCCTATTCACCAGCGATATGCCCTCTCTTGGGGTGTACGCACGCGTGTGGTTGGGCACGCCTGCCTCCGACCTGACAGTCCGTCCCAGCTCGCTATCCTGCAGTGAGGTCAGCGTCACATGGCGGGTACATGTGAGGGGGGACAGACCTCGGGTGGTAGGTGGCGGCCTTCTATGCGGCGTACGCCTGATATTGCCGTGAGGACCACTTTAAATATATACAACAGGTGAGCGTCCATGTAAGCTATTGGTCACAGGTTACATATAAACCCAATCCTGCCTGGTAGACACATCCCCCCAGACGAAGGCTAGCAGTGAAACGCATGTTGGGGAGTTTCTGTCCGTGGTGCACTAAGGGTACTACAAACTATTAGGGGTAAGTGATGTACTTATGAATTGTCATGAAAAATGCTGCATTAAGGAGGGATGTGATGAATTTGTTTTTATGCACCAGCACTTTATGTACTCTGGTTGATGGTTTGAACAGACTATCACTGCACAGGCTCTTTATATTATTTCCCAGTATAATTTTTATTTATTTTTTTTATTTTTTTTTATTTTACATAGATATCTTCACATACAATATGCAATCACATACAAAAAGGTCGCCATTTACATGGTTAACAATTTACGTAATTTACAGTTGCAATCATGAGTAGCTTAATATTTTTCTTTATAAATACCCGCCCCTATCCTCCCCAACCCCAAGCGGTTGACGATGAGCTGCCTGGAAGGAACATGTAAAATTAAGAATCTTCAGTATAATGGTTAATATACTTCTAAACCCTAGATTTTGCCATTTCTTATAACACAAACATTATTTTCAATTATTTTATTTTGGACCTGGTCTTTCAAACCAGACTTTCCTTATCTTTTCGGCCTCAATGCCTTTACCTATTCCCTCCTGTTGTTCTGCATATAGTAATAAGTCCATTCTACCTTCCCACTCCTGCAGTTTCAGAGCTCCTTTGCCTTTCCATTTGAATAGAATTACGTTTCTTGCTAGTAATAAGCCCTTCATTACGTACATCACCGCGTCCGAGGAGCCTATCACTCCCATTTTTGATCCCAAGATACAGACACTTTCGATTATTGGGATGTTACAATTAAATGTTATCTCTAACCTCCTTATAACTTCACCCCAATATATATGTAACTTTGGGCAACGCCAGAGCATATGTATCAAATCTGCATCAATCAATCTTTATTTTTTTTTAATTGATTCAGCCGTTTCGGCGTGTAATGGACACCATGTAATATGAATAACTGGGAAATTATATGAGACATATTTTTAGTGCTGCATTTAACCATTGCAAGAGCGTCAACCCATGTTTCTATAGATAACTCTGGGATCTCTTTTTTCCATTGTGTATATCTCTCTTTGACCGGGGGCGATGCTCGATTTTCCACAAGTAATTTGTATACACGTGCCATTAAACCTTTTCTAGTTACTTCGCAATTTAAGAGGGACTTTAATGGGTGATCTTCTAAGGTAAATTTTTCCCTTTTAACAAATTCTTTGTATGCACTTCTAAGTTGTGTGTAAGCATACCAATCCCTTGTATTTAGATTAAACTCTACAGCCAGGTCTTCAAAAGATTTTAATACTCTTTGCTTCAGTACTTGACTATGGAACCATACCCCTTTCCCAATCCAAAACTTGGCATACTCTTCTGGTTTTAAATTTCTATTTGTGAAACCCCACAGAGGTGATATGTCCAAATAACCCTTATAGTGCATCTTATCCTTAGTTCTTTCCCATACCCATTGTATTAACCTAAACATAGGATATAGTGATTTAAGTTCTTTATTCCAAAAAAAACCCGTTTCTAACAGTGACCTTATATCGTAAATCTCCAAAATTTGGTGATTCTTCACTATTATGTGTTTTATCAAGTAAATATTGTTATCTAATAAATTTTGCCACTGTGCTGCTATAAAATAAGATGATAGGTCCAGAAGAGCAAGTCCTCCTTTATCTGTTTGTGAATATAATTTCTCTAAAGCTATACGTGCTCTGTTCCCATCCCATAAAAGTTCCCTTAACAATGCATTCATTATTTACTATTTGGTATGACTACTGGACTATTTTGGTACTTAAAAAGGATTTGGCGCAAAATAATCATCTTAAATAAAACTAATCTGGCTGCCATGGGTAAATTCATTTTTCTCCATACTAGTACTTTCTGTCTTATTTTATGGATCAAGGGATTGATATTAAGAGAGATGTAGTCATCTAGGTTTTTACTTACTATTACCCCCAGATACCTCATGTTCTCGACTACAGGGAGTTGGTCTATCGTTTTGCCGAGTGAGCTGACTGAGTTCAGAGAAAGACACGCAGATTTGCTCCAGTTAATACAAATGCCTGATAAATTACCATATTTTTTATTAATGTAATAATCTCTATTATACCTTCCCCACCATTATCTAGGTATATCAACATCGTCTGCATATAATATGCACCAGCACTTTATGTACTCTGGTTGATGGTTTGAACAGACTATCACTGCACAGGCTCTTTATATTATTTCCCAGTGTAATTTGTTGCTGTATTCAAAACTGTGCATAAGAATTTAATGTATTCTGGCAGTTAATTTTTATACATATTTTGTGATTTCACACTTGAGATTCACCTGCCCCTAGCCCCTATATTAAATTGCCCAGGGAAAATGTAATATTCCTATGTGATGGATCCTACTACCATTCCCATGTGAACCTGCTGATCTATTTTTTGTATTTTTGTTTGTATGTGATTTCAATAAAAATACAATTTATTTTACCTATTGGTATGTTTAAATTGGCTTAGTTCTTTAACCCCTTATCACCGACACTAGTTTTCAGCTCAATGACCAGACTCGATTTTTCAAATCTGACATGTCTCACGATAATTGGTTATAACTTCGGAACGCTTTAATATATCCCGGTGATTTTGAGAATGTTTTCTCGTGACACATTGTACTTCGTGTTAGTTATAAAATTTAAGTGATACGTTTTGCGATTCGTTCTGAAAAAAAGTGAAAATTTGGCAAAAGTTTGTAAAAATTCTTCATTTTTCAAGTTTGAAATGTTCTGCTTTCCAGATAGGAAGTAAAACTACCCAAAAAGCTTGATAAATTACATTTACGGAATGTCTGCTTTATGTTGGGATGATATTTTATGCATCCTCTCACTTTTCTAGGATGTTATGAGGTGCAGAACTTTAGGTGCAATTTTTCTCATTTTCATGAAAATTGCCAAAACTCACATTTTGAGGGAAAACTCAGCTTCCAAGTGACTTTGTAAGGCCTAAATAATAGTAAAACCCCATAAATTACCCCACTATAGAAACTTCACCCCTCAACGTATGTAAAACAACTTCTATTAAGTCCATTAACCCTTTAAGTGTTTCACATGGGTTAAAACAATATGGACCTGCGATTTAGAAACTATGGAATTTTTTTGGAAAATACATTCATTTAGGCCAAACTGACAGTTTCAGAATAAATTAAATGATGAAACGCACTGCAACGTTTGATGCCCAATTCCTCCAGAGTGTACTGATACCACCTATGTGGTGGTAAACTTCTGTACAGGCGCACGGCCAAGTATAGAATGAATGGAGGCTCCATTCACTGCAGATTTGTATTGTCATATTGTACTACCTTTACATTTTTATTTTTTTTGGTAATGCAAACATATGAGGGCTTATTTTTTACGGAATGAGATACAATGTATAGATAATTCATTTAGGGGGGTCTATAGCTTATTCAAGGGGGACACAAACAAAATCATCAATTTTTATTTTGGATTTTTAGCATTTTTTTCCCCCCGCTCACCGTAATGTAAAAATTATATTTAATCTTTATTCTCTCGTTCACTACGATTGCGGTGATACCTCATTTATATAGTTTTTCTTATCTTTGCTCAATTTTCCTGAGCAAAACCAATATTGGAGAATATCGCATTGTTTTTACTATTGACAATTTTTATTGCCATAACTTCTGTATTTTTATGTTGTCAGACCTGGTTGAGGGCTTAATTTTTGCGAAAAGAGTTGTTCTTTTCAGTCGTATCATATTAGGGAACGTAGCTTTTTTTGATCACTTTTTAGAACATTTTTTGTGATGGTGTTTGAAAAATTGTATATTACAGGAAGTTTTTCGTAGTTTTTTTTTTCATCGTTCACCGAGCGGGTTCAATATTGATTTAGATTTATTGTACAGATTAATACGGACGCGGTGATACCAAATATGTATGTTTTTGTGTTTTATTTACCGTATTTGCATTTTATGTGTAACTGGGGAGATTATGGGACTTTTATTTTATTTATTTATTTAATTATATTATAAAAAGATTTAATTTTTTTTTTTTAACTTTTTTACATTTTCTACTTTTTGGCTTGAATAAGCGATCATCCGATCGCTTATTCAAGCCTTTACACTGCAATACACTTGTATTGCAGTGTATAGTGTAAGTAACTGAGCATGGAAGGCAGGACCCGGCGAGAAGAGGAGCCGACAGCCTCGGGTCACTCGTCGGGACCCGGGGCAGCGGCAGGAGGGATCGGATCCCCCGGTAAGCACACCGGGGGGGGGGTCCGATCCACGGGGGACACACTTGCTTGCGTGTAAGGGGTTAAACACCCGACACCGGCACTATACTGACCCGATGTCCCGAAATCTTCTTCTGACACGGCGCCGTAGAAAGGCGTCGCGTCAGAAGAAGTACCCTTAATGACCGACGTAGAATCCCGATAGGGGGTTAAACACCCGGGATCAGAGTTTTTCCGCTCCCGGGTGTTAGTGCCGGGTCTGGGCTGTGATATCACAGCCCGACACCGGCACTATACTGACCCGATGTCCCGAAATCTTCTTCTGACGCGGCGCCGTAGAAAGACGTCGCGTCAGAAGAAGTACCCTTAATGACCGACGTAGAATCCCGGTTGGGGCGGTCATTAAGGGGTTAATAAGTGCATGTTGCACAACACTTTAGAGAGCAACATGATGCAGATCCTCGCACAATATGAAGCTCGATGGATATAGGTTCTAGACACCCTGCAGCCGAAGGGTTTAAACGAACACTTGAGTTTCTCTTCATACCTGTGATTTTATTCATTCTCTGTGTCATGCTGTTTTCCCGCATTGCTATCTTTGCGTCATTCATGGGGCCATTCTTTTTGGCCTCCGATATCATTCATACTTTTCGTATAGTTTAATTTGGCTTTTAACTTATGTTTTAATTTCTTGACAGGTATTATTTCTAACCAGCTACCAATACAGACTTTATACAGGACAGGACCCATATGATAGTTATGGATTATATATTCACTTAATCCTACACAAATCCAACTTGAACGCAACCATCGGACGTTTTCCCAGGTATGTCCTATGTGGACGTATATGTATCTTGACCCCTACACAATTAGTTGTGTCAATTTGTGCGTTATTTCAAAATTCAGTGATTTATATCTTATGTACTAATACTCTGGTACATCTATTTTCATTTATATTGTGGTTATTTATACCTTCCATTCTTGAACACTCCCTCACTGGCCGCACCCCTTTCCCTTTTCTCCCCCTCCCCTTTTTTATATGGTTCATTTTATTGTCACAGTTTAGCATAAATGATACTAATGGTGGTTGTATTAATGTTTATTTATAACTAGAGATGTGCGATCACTAAAATGCTCGGGTGCTCGTTATTCGGGACGAACTTTTCCCGATGCTCGAGTGCAGGGGCGGACTGGCCATTGTACCCACCGGGAATTTTCCCGGTGGGCCGGTTGGTCCTGGGCCGGTCTGGGGCCGGTCCGCACTCCCTCCCTACAGATTTGAACATAATCTATTGTGCCTGCATCATACGATCATAAGATGCAGGTACTATTGATTAGTACACAGACGCAGCGCAGCACCGCTGCTTCTGCGTCTGTGTGTTACCTGTATGCAGCTACATAGGTCACGCAACTGACGTCATTGCGCGACCTGTGTAGCAGGGAGGAGCGCTGACACGTACTGTGTCAGCCGTCAGCTCCCCCGGCCACCTGCAGCTCCGCGGCTTGCTGGTTATAAGAGGCGCAGGATAGTAACGTCACTATCCTGCGCCTCTACACCAAGCCATCGAAGACCGGGGACAGGAAGAAGCCTCCTCCGAAGAACAGGAGGTGAGTATTATGATTTTTTTTAAATTATAGGCTGGAGGCATTCATTGTATAAATGGGGAAGTGATTATATAAACAAGACAAGCTGGGGACATTATTTCTATATCTGGGCAGGCTAGGGGCATTCACTTCATGACTGTGGGCATTCATTTTATTGCTAGGACGGGCTGGAGCTATTAATTGTATATCTGGGGCGGACTGGGGCTATTAATTGTATATCTGGGGCGGGCTTGGGCTATTAATTGTATATCTAGGGCGGGCTGGGGCTATTAATTGTATGTCCGGGCGGGCTGGGGCTATTAATTGCATGTCCGGGGCGGGCTTGGGCTATTAATTGCATGTCCGGGGCGGGCTGGGGCTATTAATTGCATGTCCGGGGCGGGCTGGGGCTATTAATTGCATGTCCGGGGCGGGCTGGGGCTACTAATTACATGTCCGTGGCGGGCTGGGGCTACTAATTGCATGTCCGGGGCGGGCTGGGTCTACTAATTGCATGTCCGAGGTGGGCAGGGGCCATTACCATTACAGTATCTTACATTATGGAGCAATATATCAGGGGGCTCTATTACGTTATTTGGGGCACAGTATTGGTGGTAGCCGAAGAAGGGACAGTTAAGGGACAATAGGAAAGTGCAGAACATAAGACGTCTGTGTGATAAACTCTGCAAGAACGCTGTGTACCTGGAGGAAGCGACAAGGTGATGGTGGAACTAATGGAGAAGATGAGGAACGAGAACAATCCGAGGAGACGTCACCTGATGTCACTGGATGCAATAGGTGAGGATCTCATGTGTTTTCTGTAGCTGTATATGATAAATACAGATTTTTTTCATTTTCGCTTCTGTGTATATATGTAGTATTATAGAAGTTATATTCTTGTACATAGGGGGCAGTATGATAGTAGTTATATTCCTGTACATAGGGGCAGTATTATAGTAGTTATATTCCTGTACATAGGGGGTGGTATTATAGTAATTATATTCTTGTACATAGGGGGCAGTATTATAGTAGTTATATTCCTGTACATAGGGGGCAGTATTATAGTAGTTGTATTCCTGTACATAGGGGGCAGTATTATGGTAGTTATATTCCTGTACATAGGGGGCAGTATTATAGTAGTTATATTCCTATACATAGGGGCAGTATTATAGTAGTTATATTCTTGTACATAGGGGGCAGGATTATTGTAGTTATATTCTTGTACATAGGGGGCAGTATTATAGTAGTTATTATCTTGTACATATGGGGCAGGATTATAGTAGTTATATTCTCGTACACAGGGGGCAGTATTATAGTAGTTATATTCTTGTACACAGGGGGCAGTATTATAGTAGTTATATTCTTGTACATAGGGGGCAGTATTATAATAGTTGTATTCTTGTACATAGGGGGCAGTATTATAGTAGTTATATTCTTGTACACAGGGGGCAGTATTGTAGTAGTTTATATTCTTGTACATAGGGGGCAGTATTATAGTAGTTATATTCTTGTACACAGGGGGCAGTATTATAGTAGTTATCTTCTTGTACACAGGGGGCAGTATTATAGTAGTTATATTCTTGTAAACAGGGGGCAGTATGATAGTAGTTATATTCTTGTACATAGGGGGCAGTATTATAGTAGTTATATTCTTGTACACAGGGGGCAGTATTATAGTAGTTATATTCTTGTACACAGGGGGAAGTATTATAGTAGTTATATTCTTGTACATAGGGGGCAGTATTATAGTAGTTATATTCTTGTACATAGGGGGCAGTATTATAGTAGTTATATTCTTGTACACAGGGGGCAGTATTGTAGTAGTTATATTCTTGTACATAGGGGGCAGTATTATAGTAGTTATATTCTTGTACACAGGGGGCAGTATTATAGTAGTTATCTTCTTGTACACAGGGGGCAGTATTATAGTAGTTATATTCTTGTAAACAGGGGGCAGTATTATAGTAGTTATATTCTTGTACATAGGGGGCAGTATTATAGTAGTTATATTCTTGTACACAGGGGGCAGTATTATAGTAGTTATATTCTTGTACACAGGGGGCAGTATTATAGTAGTTATATTCTTGTACATAGGGGGCAGTATTATAGTAGTTATATTCTTGTACATAAGGGGCAGTATTATAGTAGTTATATTCTTGTACATAGGGGGCAGTATGATAGTAGTTATATTCTTGTACATAGGGGGCAGTATTATAGTAGTTATATTCTGGTACATAGGAGGCAGTATTATAGTATCTATATTCTTGTACATAGGGGGCAGTATGATAGTAGCTATATTCCTGTACAAAGGGGGCAGTATTACAGTAGTTATATTCTTGTACATAGGGGGCAGTATTATAGTAGTTATATTCCTATACACAGGGGGCAGTATTATAGTAATTATATTCATGTACACAGCGGGCAGTATTATAGTAGTTATATTCTTGTACACAGGGGGCAGTATTATAGTAGTTATATTCTTGTACACAGGGGGCAGTATTATAGTAGTTATATTCTTGTACACAAGGGGCAGTATTATAGTAGTTATATTCTTGTACATAGGGGGCAGTATTATAGTAGTTATATTCTTGTACACAGGGGGCAGTATTATAGTAGTTATATTCTTGTACATAGGGGGCAGTATTATAGTAGTTATATTCTTGTACACAGGGGGCAGTATGATAGTAGTTATATTCTTGTACATAGGGGGCAGTATGATAGTAGTTATATTCTTGTACATAGGGGGCAGTATTATAGTAGTTATATTCTGGTACATAGGAGGCAGTATTATAGTATCTATATTCCTGTAGGGGGTAGGATTATAGAAGTTAGCTTGTATATGAGAGAAAGTATTTTAGTAGTTTTATTTTGTATATAGAAGGCAGGATTAAATGAGTTATTCTATATGTACCATCAATTTGTCGATGATAACTCCACCCACATTGTCCGACCACACCCACTTGTCTTGACTCCGCCCATAAAATGGGTCCGCTTTTACAGTTTTTTTAGGGCCATTTTAAATTCCCAGTTCGCCCCTGCTCGAGTGCTCGACTCAAATTACAAACCCCATTGAAGTCAATGGGAGACTCGAGCATTTTTCAAGGGGACCAAGGGTCTGCACAGGGAAGCTTGGCCAAACACCTGGAAACCTCAGAAAATGATGTAAACACCATGGAAATGGACAGGAAACAGCAGGGGCAGTATGCATGGATGCCTCTGAGGCTGCTTAATCACACCATTATGCCAAAATGATGGGCAACAGCATGGCGATGACAGAGTGACCGAATGAGGCTAGATAGCATCTAAAACATCCAATAATTGACCCTGACACTATAGAAGACGGCATGCAGAGGCAGCGGCAGCAGCGGCAGGCTAGAAAGTGTCATGGCAATATACCCTAAATGGACTCAGGCTTCAAACCAATGGGTGGCAGAGAGGAACCAAAGGAGGTGAGCAAGAAGCGCTGAAATGATTTCCTATGTCAACAAAAGGTTGACGGTATATTTAGTCGATAACACAGCATGGTGGCGACATAGTGACCAAGTTCCATAACGTATATGGTGAAACACCCGAAAAATTAGCCTGACACAGCTCATTTGATAAGGGGACGACATGTGGAGGCAGCCATGGAGACGACTTCCATGATTAAGAGTGACAGTATGGGGCATCCATAATGCTTCTATGATTGAAACTTCAGGTCTCCAGCATGGCGGCGACAGATGCGCCGAGTTCTATTATGTATCGGGTGAAACACCTGGAAATTCTGCCTGACACAGCTCGTTTGATAAGGGTGTTAATGTGCTATATATCCTCTCGCGCTCCAGCGTCTGGGGTATAGAGAGTTGAAAGTTGCGCATGGAGACATTGGTGGACGCTGTGGAGGATCGTGGAGGTAAAATGGACAGGAAACAGCAGGGGCAGTATGCATGGATGCCTCTGAGGCTGCCTAATCTTGGGATGGAGCTGGCGGTCCACTGCCAGGCGAGCTTTTGCCTGTCCATGCCCCTGTCTCTCGGCTCCTCCCCACCCAAAATGGGCCTGGGGGCCAGAAGCGTTTACTTTGAAAAAATTATAATTTTCAAAGCAGGCGGGGTCGTTTGAATATTTCACCTAGGAATAATGGAATAGCATAGCGGTTCTATTTTTAATTGTTTTTTCGTAAATGGTTCCATGATTAAGAGCGACCGTATGGGGCATCCATATTGCGCTGCTATGATTGAAACTTTAGGTCTCCAGCATGGCGGCGACAGATGCGCCGAGTTCCATTATGTATCTGGTGAAACACCCGAAAATTCTGCCTGACACAGCTCGTTTGTTAAGGGGACGATGTATGGAGGCAGTAAGGTAGTAGTAGTAGATTAAAGGTGCTGCAGGTAAAACTATGTTAGTTGGATCTTGGGATGGAGCTGGCGGTCCGCTGCCAGGCGAGCTTTCGCCTGTCCAAGCCCCTGTCTCTCGGCTCCTCCCCAAACAGCACTTCTAAGAACCTTTTGTATAAGATCAAGTGTAGTAGTGTTCTTATAAGTTTGGGTTATGGCGGGTGAGGGGAATGTAAACAGATGCGCAAGAAGCGCTGAAATAATATCGGTAAATGATAAAAGTTTGCCAGTATATTTTGTGGATAACACAGCAGGGTGGCGACAAAGTTAACAAGTTTGATGTGGAAGCCATGAAAACAACCCAAAATCCTGCCTGACACAGCTCGTTTAATATGGGGACGATGTATGGAGGCAGCTATTTAGACGACTTTTAGAGGCAGCTATGTAGATGACATGTGGAGGCAGCTAAAAAGACGACGTGTGGAGGCTGCTATGGAGACAATTTAATTTGGATAGTGCCTGTATGTGGCAGTCCAAAAAAGTTTTCAAACCAGAGGAGCAGGTAGGTGGTCCTCCAGAAAAATTCAATAGATTGAGTGCCTGTATGTGGCACTCCCAAAAATTGTTTAAAACAGAGGACCGGGTAGGTGGCCCTCCAGAAAAATTAAATACATAGAGTACTATAGCTAGAGCCAGTTGGCCCTGGCAAAAAATAGCCAGTTTCCTCTGCTTTAGTGTACAAAGAGGAGGAGAAGGAGGAAAATGAGGAGGAGGAGTGCATAAATTATTCAGGTTGAGCTTCCTTCACCTGGTAGAGAATGGAAATCCTGAGAAATCCAGGCTTTATTCATCTTGAGCCTGTCAGCGCTGTCAGTCGACAGGCGTGTACGCTTATCGGTGATGATGCCACCAGCTGCACTGAAAACCCGCTCAGGCAACACGCTGGCGGCAGGGCAGGCAAGAACCTCCAAGGCGTACAGCGCCAGTTCGTGCCACATGTCCAGCTTTGAAACCCAGTAGCTGTGTGATCATTTAGGACGATGGTATGGTCAGCTACGTACTCCCTCACCATCTTTCTGTAAAGATCAGCCCTACTCTGCCGAGACTGGGGACAGGTGACAGTGTCTTGCTGGGGTGACATAAAACTGGCAAAGGCCTTGTAAAGCGTACCCCTGCCAGTGCTGGACAAGCTGCCTGCTTGCCTACTCTCCCTCGCTACTTGTCCCGCAGAAGTACGCCCTCTGCCGCTAGCGCTGTCAGAAGGGAAATACTGTTTTAGCTTGTGCACCAGGGCATGCTGGTATTCATGCATTCTCACACTCCTTTCCTCTCCAGGGATGAGAGTGGAAAGATTTTGCTTGTACCTTGGGTCCAGGAGAGTGAATACCCAGTAATCGGTGCTGGAATAAATTCTTTGAACGCGAGGGTCACGGGATAGCATGAAATCTGCCATATGCGCCAGAGTACCAACGCGCAAGAATTCACTCCCCTCACTGGCCTGACTCTCCATTTCCTCCTCCTCCAACTCCTCTTTTTCTGCCCATACACGCTGAACAGTGAAGGACTGAACAATGCTCCCCTCTTCTGTTTTGCCAACATTCTCCTCCTCTTCCTCCTCATCCTCCTCCACCTCCTCCAATATGCGCTGAGAAACAGACCTGAGGTTGCTTTGGCTATCAACAAGGGAATCTTCTTCCCCCGTCTCTTGTGACGAGCGCAAAGCTTCCGACTTCATGCTGACCAGAGAGTTTTTCAACAGGCCAAGCAGCGGGATGGTGAGGCTGATGATGGCGGCATCGCCACTGACCATCTGTGTTGACTCCTCAAAGTTACTCAGCACCTGACAGATATCAGACATTCACGTCCACTCCTCATTGTAGACTTGAGGAAGCTGACTGACCTGACTACCAGCTCTGGTGGAAGTTGACATCTGGCAGTCTACAATCGCTCTGCGCTGCTGGTAAACTCTGGATAACATGGTTAATGTTGAATTCCACCTCGTGGGCACGTCGCACAACAGTCGGTGAGCGGGCAGTTGGAGGCGGCGCTGCGCTGCCCTGAGAGTGGCAGCATCTGTGCTGGACTTCCTGAAATGCGCACAGATGCGGCGCACCTTCGTGAGCAAATCAGACAGATTGGGGTATGTCTTGAGGAAACGCTGAACTATGAGAGTTGCAGAGCCGCCACCAGGTTACGGCCGTTGTCACACACAACCATGCCTCGCTTCAGGTTCAGCGGTGCCAGCCACAGATCAGTCTGTGCTGTGATGCCCTGTAATAGCTCTTGGGCGGTGTGCCTTTTATCGCCTAGGCTCAGCAGTCTGAGCACCGCCTGCTGTCGCTTAGCGACGGCACTGCTGCTGTGCCTAGAGCTACCGACTGATGGCGCCATGCCCATGGATGGTAATGCGGAGGAGGAGGTGGAGGAGGAGGAGGCATAGTAGGCCTGAGAGACCTGGACCGAGGTAGGCCCCGCAATCCTCGGTGTTGGCAGTATATGACCAGCCCCAGGGTCAGACTCGGTCTCAGCCTCCACCAAGTTAACCCAATGTGCCATCAGCGATATATAGTGGCCTTGCCCAGCAGCACTCGTCCACGTGTCCGTGGTCAGGTGGACCTTGTCAGAAACGGCGTTGGTCAGATGATGTTGTCTGACACGTGCTGGTGCAGGGCTGGGACGGCACATCGGGAAAAGTAGTGGCGGCTGGGGACCGAATACCGAGGAGGGGCCGCCGTCATGAGGTTTCGAAAGGCCTCGGTCTCTACCAGCCTATAGGGCAGCATCTCCAGGCTAAGCAGTTTGGAGATGTGGACGTTGAGGGCTTGGGCGTGTGGGTGGGTTGCACTGTACTTCCTCTTGCGCTCCAGCGTCTGGGGTATGTAGAGCTGAACGGTGCGCATGGAGACATTGGTGGATGCTGTGGAGGATCGTGGAGGCGAAGGTGTGGTTTTCGCACGGGAGGTGTTTGGGCCGGGGTCCTGGCTGACTAGCAGAGACAGCAGGTGACACAGGGGAAAGAGCAGTGGTGTGCCCGGCCGGAGGTGAACGGCCTTGGTTCCATTGAGTGGGGTGTTTAGCATTCATATGCCTGCACATACTGGTGGTGGTTAAGCTGGTAGTGGTGGAACCCCTGCTGATCCACGGGAGCTTCACTACGTGAAACATTTGGCGCTGATGCACCAGCTCTGGCCCTGCCTCTCCGTCTGGCCCCACCACTGCCTCTTCCAACCTGTTCTCGTCGAGGACTCGCCTCCGTCTCAGAAGCACTGTGTTCACTCGGCCTATCAACCCAGCTTGGGTCTGTCACCTCATCATCCTCCGATCCCTCAGTCTGCTCCCCCCTCGGACTTCCTGCCCTGACAACAACTTCACCACTGTCTGACAACCGTTTCTCCTCATCGTCCGACACCTCTTTACACACTTCTTCCACTACGTCAACAATGTCATCATCACCCACAGACTGTGACCGGTGGAAAACCTGGGCATCGGAAAAGAGCTCAGCAGCAACCGGACAAGTGGTTTGTGACTCTGGGAAGGGTCCAGAAAACAGTTCCTCAGATTACGCCGGTTCAAATGCCAAATTTTCCTTGGAGGGGGCAGACTGGGGGGAAGGAGGCTGAGGTGGAGGAGCTGGAGGAGTGCTGATTTCGGTGACGTGGGTGGACTGCGTGGAAGACTGACTGGTGGACAAATGGCTAGAAGCATTGTCCGCAATCCACGACATCACCTGTTCCGCCCAGGACCACGGCCTCTGACCCCTGCAGTAGTTGGACGCCCACGTCCACGCCCTCGTCCTCTACCCCTAGCCCTCGGGTTCAACATTTTTAAAATTAAAGTGTAAACTGTACATTTTTTTGGATTTTATTTTTTTTTTACAAAACGATGCTATCCTATTGCTATGGCTAGTTTCTAACCTACACTGACAGCACACAACTGGATTTTGTGCTGTGCCTGATGACTTTGAGTTATAAAAAAAATAAAAGTAAAAAAAAAAATCAGCAGACTGTGCCTAATTCAATCAAACCTCTAATAAATTGTCCCACTTAGGTGTTTGAGATGTGTGTGTCACTAAGAGCTAAATAGAAGGTTCCCAAGTCTCTCTGCAAATTCCTCACAATATGGTACTAGCTGCACTACTAGTGCCAGCAAGGCCAGCCACAAGCAAATCAACAATATATATATATATATATATAACGCTATTGTAGGCCTAAGAAAGTCGATTGGGTTCTTGTATGCCTAGTTTCTAACAGCACACAAGAACTGGATTTTAAGTCACTTTAAGTTTTGAAAAAAAAAAAAAAATCGTCAGACTGTGCCTAATTCAATCAAACCCCTAATAAATTGTCCCACTTAGGTGTTTTAGTCACTAAGAGCTGAATATAACGTTCGCAAGTCTCCCTGCAAATTCCTCACAATATGGTACTAGCTGCACTACTAGTGCCAGCAAGCCCAGCCAAGAGCAAACAAAAAAATAAATAAAATATAACGCTATTCTAGCCCTAAGAAGGGCTGTTGGGTTCTTGTAGACTCACTCCTTCCTAACAGTAAGCTAATATAACACCCTAACACTATCCCTGCAGCAGCAGCAGCTCTCTCCCTAACGGCATCCAGACAGAGAATGATGCGAGCAGCGCGGGCAGGGGCTAGTCTATTCCAGGGTCACCTGATCAGGCCAGCCAACCACTGCTATCGACATGTAAGGGTACCACGTCATGCTGGGTGGAGTGCAGAGTCTCCTGGCTTGTGATTGGCTCTGTTTCTGGCTGCCAAAAATCAAAACGGCGGGAGATGCCATTTTCTTGAGCTGGCGAAGTATTCGTCCGAGCAACGAGCAGTTACGAGTACGCTAATGCTCGAACGAGCATCAAGCTCGGACGAGTGTGTTCGCTCATCTCTATTTATAACGTTAGGGCAGCATTTATATCTATTGAAATTCCTCATTAACTATATATATAGATATATACATCTTTTGTTACAGTATATTATCGTTTCTTGCATTAGTACAACAACACATTATATACGAGTATTAGTGATCAATGTTCATCATGTAATTATAATTAAATAAATCCTCATTGGGGCCCATGACAGGACATTATGTTATTACATGACAATGTACATTATGATATGTTAAGGTATACTTTTTTTTGATATTCAGTATCCTGTACTGAACCATAGGACGTATGTGCAATTTAGTTTATGTTGTTGTAATGTATTATACCGTTACGTGATGTTCAATGATTCATGCGACTATTTGTAGATATACAGGTTCAATGGTCTGTTAGGAGTGCAAGAGAAGTATTTATATGAGTATATTACAGTGCATACACATTATGCACTTTTGTTGTAATTATTGGGGTGTTTTTATGATATATGATATGATGTGATACACATTATTCAAGTACACCACATTTAGGCACTTTAAGCACTTTATCATCTTTAACACCTCAGCATGCAATTCTTTGGATATTACGCAGCAATGAATTCAAGAATATATGCGACTCACTTATACTTAAGTCAATGGGTTTTCCCAGTTTTTGGTGGTAAAATTAGGGGTTTTGGCTTATACTCGGGTCAGTTTATACTCAAGTACATGTGTTACATTTCCTGTGGAGTAGGATGCCAATTACTCTGTTCCCCATTTGTGTACTATTATATGTCATATGTTAAATACCCCACCAGGGGTGACTAACTGTCTGTGTAAGCTTCTGTGAGTTTGTTTCAATAGAGATTATTGCATTGTATATTTTGTTGGGTCTGATTTTTCCCCTCAGTGGGTAAAAATAGGTTTTATAAAATTGTCCAATAGTACCTTAGCTTGGCAATACTTTGGGGTTCTAGGTGCCTTTTTTGGCCAGTAGACATTTTGTATTTACCACCATCTTTTCTTTATCTATTATTGTTCAAAATTTGTTATTAAATATTTCCACAGCTGCACTGTGGCAAGATAGACATTGACAGTACAGGTCGTGCTGAATATTAACCCCTTCTTAAGAAGGGCATCATTGTAATCATGTCACTGTCCTGCATTACAGGTAAATGTCTGTGGGTCTAAATCCTCATGACCGGTTCTTTACTTCTGGGACACGCGCTTTGATGTTGACATCAGATGTGATAAAGTGAATACATATGGGGGCTCAATTACTAAGGGCTTTTTACGTTCTTCTAGGCTAAAACGGCTTGCACAGGTATTTAAGAAGTATCTGCGCTGCTATTGTGTTGCATGCAACCCTTTTGTGGTGCAGCTGCACTTGCCTCCATGCGACACAAATTAGGGGGCGTGCCGTCGGATGCTCCGACTGACTGGTCGGACCGAGCGCCGTATTTAACTCGCAAATTGTGTTGCACGCCCTATGTTAAAGATGCACTACAAAAAGATGGTTGGAGTATCCCATTGGTGGGCCCTGACACATTTGGCCCCACATTGCCGCTAACCTTGCCCCCTCTGTCGCTGACTCTGCCACCACAACTATAATAATAGAGTTAATTAGGTTTATTAAGTATAGAGTTAATTAGGTTGATGGTGCAGAGAGCTATGAGCTCTCTGCATCTTTACTGTTCACCTGCTGCATCTGAGTGGTGAGGCTGGCAGGCACGCTGGGGGGCACTAGATGAGGGACCACAGTATGGGGGGAGATGAACGGGCCACAATATGAATAGGAGGTGAGTGGCCACAATATGAGGGGGAGATGACAGACCACAATATGATGGAGAGATGAGGGGTCATAATATGAGGGGCCACAATATGATAGGGAATTGAGAGGCCATAATATGAGGGGAGGTGAGAGGGGCCACAATATGAGGGGGAGATTAGAGGCTAAAATATGAGGAGGAGATGAGAGGCCACAATATGAGGGGCAGATGAGGGGCCACAATATGCGGCGGAGATAAGGGGCCACAATATGTGGGAAAGATGAGAGGGGTCACAATATGAGGGGGACGATATGCGTGGGTATTAAGAAGCCAAAATATGAGGAGGAGATGAGAGGCCACAATATGATGGGTAGGTGAGGGGACACAATGTAAGGGGGAAATGAGGGGCACATTATGAGGGGCCTCAAATTGAGGAGGAAATATGGGGCCACTATATTTTAATGCATTTCAAGCACAACATGTTTTTTTTAACATAATAATAATAATGAATAATTCCTTTATTTATATAGTGCACACAGATTATGCAGCGCTGCACAGAGCTTGCCAAATTGGACCCTGTCCCCAATCTAATCAACCTTCTAGTATGTGTGGGAGGAAATCGGAGGAAACCCAGGCAAACACAGACAGAGCATACAAACTCTTTCCAGGTGTTGAACCTGGGGCTTGAATCCAGGTCCCCAGCGTTTCTGTAATCCTAACCATTAAGCCACCATGCTGCCCTATATGGAAAAACCCTTGTTGCTACTTACCAAACACAAGCATTTAGCTGTAAACATCTTTGTTCATTGAAGAGATTCTCCAAATGCACTGAAAATCCATTTTAAAACGCAATTCAATTCAATCTTGTGATTATGGTCTTTGTATGTGGATCATTTATCTTCAGTCAGGACATGTCTTCTCTTGTTATTTCTGGGTTTTGAACTTGTTTGATTTATCATAGAGGTTGATTTATCAGGCAGCTGAATCTGTGGGGTTTTGCAACCTTTTATCAAAATGTCGTATTAAAGTAGTAAGCTCTTCTGTAACCTCGTCTAAAGTTTTTCTTACATCTGTGGCGTTTATTTGTGGCTTTTTTTTAACTACAATTTGTGCCAGAATTGTGACTTTTTTGATAGATCCACATATGGATTTTAAAGATATATCAGCCGCAACACAGAAAATTCTTAATTCAAAAACAAGTTGCAAATATTAGAGACAAAAAAAAATGATACTTGATCTTCTACTTGTTTAAATTGCATTTTAAAACATTGCAAACACATCAAGAAAATGAAACTTAAAATACATTTTTTTACCATTATTATTACTGATATGTTTTGTGATTAGTTTTGTCTGATGCATTTGCTGTGCATTTCAAAACTTACTGAAAAAGCATTGTGTGAATGTGCCCAAAGAATGTTCAAGTAATATTTCCATGCAGCAGTAGGTGGGCCCCCAGAATCAATTTCACTGGTGGGTCCTAATCCCCCCAGTCCGACCCTAAAAAAAAATAGATTTTTTTTGTTTATAAAAAAAATTCTGATGACCTGTCCATGATCTTTCTGACCTATCTCTTTGAATGTTTGGGAGCTATGGTTATATGAGTATATGTACACATATTGAAGACTTTTCAGTAAAAAACATTATATGATCCATCAACAAGCACGAATAGCTTCCACAGTTTTATTGCCCATCTTTCTGACACAGCTGGCATTTCAATAACCACCCATGTCTCTTCCTGGAATATTTCCAGGTGCTTAGCATTAGGACACTTGGTGTAACGGCGCCCATTACATGTCCTGCCGTGGACATGTGGCCACCAGGACTATCGAGATCAAGAAACCTGGACTTCTACTCCCAGCTGCACCCAGAGCTACATTTAGTGAGTGAATGCTTAGACTGCAGTCCTGGGCCAGGTCACTAGATGGGGCCCAACAGCTGGAATTATCTCATCCTAAATGTAGTCAAAATCAAAGAAATTATATTTAAAAGAAGGAGAATCAAAACAACCTTGTTACTGATCACTATTTAAGTTCAGGCCATCGAACAGGTCTGCTGCTACAAGTACCTGAGAAACCTTATCGACAACAGACTGGACTGGATTGCCAACAGTGACATCATACCTCCCAACTTTTGGACAAGAGAAAGAGGGACAAAAGCCCCTACCACTTTTTCTAAACCACACCCATTGTCCCACCCACAATCATAGTATAATATCGACCATGACCGTCCCCACATAGTACAATGCCCCTTACTTTGGCAACCCCCACCCACCCCCATGGACCCATTTAATACCCCCTAATGCAAATCTGCAACAAATAAACCCCTAATTTTATCCTCCCTTTACATTTCGTTTTCCACTTTAATTTATCTCCCCAAACTTACACATAATTCTATCTGTACTCCTACCCCCACCCCTCCTCACATGATGTGGTCCCTGTTCTCTATCGGCCTCATAATGTGGCCTCCTGTCCTCCAGCCTTCTCCTGTAGCCTCCTTTCCTCCATCCACCTCCTGTCCCTAGCCTCCAACTGTCCTCCAGTCCCACAGTCCCCTCAAGAATCCTCTTGTCCTCCAACCTCCCCCTCCAGCATCCTCCTCCTGTCCTCCCTCCTCCTCCTCCTGTCCTCCAGCATCCTCCTCCTGTGCTCCAGCCTCCTCCTCTTGTCCTCCAGCCTCCTCCTCCTGTCCTCCAGCCTCCACCTGTCCTCCAGCAGCCCCCAGCAGCCTCCAGCCTCCTCCTGTCCTCCAGCAGCCTCCTGTCTTCCAGCAGCCTCCAGCCTCCTTCTGTCCCCCAGCCTCCTTCTGTCCTCCAACAGCCTCCTCCTGTCCTCCAGCAGCACCCAGCAGCCTCCTTCTGTCCTCCAGCAGCACCCAGCAGCCTCCCCCTGTCCTTCAGCAGCCTTCTCAAGTCCTCCAGCAGCACCCAGCAGCCTTCTCCTGTCCTCCAGCAGCACCTGGCAGCCTCCTCCTGTCCTCCAGCAGCACCCAGCAGTCTCCTCTATTCTGCTCTAGCCTCCAGCATATTCCTGTCCTCAGCCCCCCTGTCCTCTATCCTCCTCCTGGCTCCTCTTCCTGTGCCCCCCCCCTGTCCTCTATCCTCCTCCTGGCTATTCTCCCTGTGGCCCCCTGTCCCCTCAGTTTCTCACCTCTCCTCATTCCCCCGCAGTCATTCCATCTTCTCCCTGCTGGAATCCGACTGACTCGCGGAGGGGGCGTGGCCAGCCAGGGGCGGAGCTACCTCCTCACATGACTGGTGCAGCAGACATCATGTGAGGAGGTAGCAGGGGCTGGTCCCACCTCTGTCTGGCCCCCATGCCTCGGCTGCTCTGCAGCTCTAAACTACAGGGTCTGGAGGAGGCGGGACAAACGTGGGCGGAGCCCGGGACATTCTCCCAGCCGCCCATGACAGCGTGACAGAGCCCAAAAAACGGGACTGTCACGCTAAAACCGGGACCTTTGGGAGGTATGGTGACATGTGTAATGGCCTGCCTGATGCTGTGTCCATTATGGAATAATGTACCCATTACATTTTATGTGTTCCATTGAGCCTGATCACCTCTGTGTGCCATCTCCTGCCTATATATGGTATTGCATCTGCTAAATGCCTGCCTGGGAAGAAAATGTTATTAACCCCCTTAGTGGGCCTTGATGGCCAAGGCCTATTTTTTAAAACCAGCACAGGTCCAGATACATTTGGCATTTATTTAAAGGAAATCTACCATTTGAAATGGTCATTCTGACCTAAACATACCTTTACATAGGTTTAGGTAAGCTGATGCTGGAGGTTGTCTTGTTTAGTCCCAGAAATAAGCAGTTTCGTCCAGAAATGGATTTTATGCAATATGCAAATACCCCATTTGGCGCTTCTGTGCCCAGGCACAGGGCACTTGGTCAGTGTTTTACGGGGTTCACCGCCGGGAAAGAAAGTTTTTGTAATATTATACAGTGGACAAAGAAAAAGCTATGGGGGCCCAAATTCATATATCAAAAAGTACCATAGAAAAGGCCAAAAAATTACACCATCCCTGTTTCTTCAAAGTCAAAATACAAATTGGTGAGGGCATATAAAATATAACTTTTAATATAAATATTTAAAAAAAGCTTATGAACCTATCACATATAATAAAACAAAACATGCTGACCACGGTCTAGTTATTGGTACGTCTAGGGGGTATAATGCAATATGATGCAAACACAAACAGCATAAGGTATATAGACTCAAATTGTTGTAGGATGAATATAGACAACCTGTAGAGAGAGAATATCCAAATGCAAACACATACAGCATCAAATCTATAGACTCAAGATGGGGAAATACAATGAAAGAGAAAGAAAATTGTAAAGATCTCACCCATCCCGTGGTAGGACAAAACGAGGGTGGTGGATGCTGGGTCACAGGCACATCATGGTCAGGAAGAATGAGTAAACTGCCCCTAGTTAGCCCTCTACTCTACCCGCCCTGTATACCCACATATAGCTCCCGTCCTGACAAGGACAGTCCCAGGTTATCCCTAATATATAGAATAACCCTGGTAAGCCCTATGGGTGTTAGAATCCAAAAGCGTTCCCGACGCGTTTCCAGTGCCACAAACAGTGGAACTTTCTTCAGGGGAAAAGAAATTATTCGTTCATAGTCCTGCTGCAGAGAACCTACAATGGTCAGCAATCATGGATAAGCAATGGCCCAATCCATTCCTGTAGCAACCATCTAAAAGTGAGGGTATTTAAGGTTTTAGGTGGTTAGGTAACCACCCACAAACTATACAAGCCTCGTTATTATTGGTCTGACCAGCCCTATATACATATAGGCCAATAGTAACCCGTCAGTGGTACACACCATCGTCTCTAATAGGGTGCGGTAAATATACTGTGATAGTGAGGCTAAGCAGTGCATAACTGTCATGGAGTAGCTGTTTACCTCACCACGTGCACCGCCGCCATCTTCAATTAATTGAGTGACGGATGAGTCTTTACTCATTTTACCTAATATGCACTTCTGATCCTAGGATGATGTAGAAGACTGTGTACGGGGCTGCCAGATTAACAAGGACAGCCTCGCCACGCCTCCAAACCATTCTCGCGTCTCCTTGGTTACCTAACCAGTTGATGGATTTCGGAATACCGGAAGTGACGAATCGCGGCACCGGAAGTGACGTGCCGCGACGAGAGCCGGACCGGAAGTACTCTGTTTGTATCCATCGACACGTGTAGACGCCGGATGAAGATGGCGGCGGTGCACGTGGTGAGGTAAACAGCTACCCCATGACAGTTATGCACTGCTTAGCCTCACTATCACAGTATATTTACCGCACCCTATTAGATACGATGGTGTGTACCACTGACGGGTTACTATTGGCCTATATGTATATAGGGCTGGTCAGACCAATAATAACGAGGCTTGTATAGTTTGTGGGTGGTTACCTAACCACCTAAAACCTTAAATACCCTCACTTTGTAATAGATGGTTGCTACAGGAATGGATTGGGCCATTGCTTATCCATGATTGCTGACCATTGTCAGGTTCTCTGCAGCAGGACTATGAACGAATAATTTCTTTTCCCCTGAAGAAAGTTCCACTGTTTGTGGCACTGGAAACGCGTCGGGAACGCTTTTGGATTCTAACACCCATAGGGCTTACCAGGGTTATTCTATATATTAGGGATAACCTGGGACTGTCCTTGTCAGGACGGGAGCTATATGTGGGTATACAGGGCGAGTGGAGTAGAGGGCTAACTAGGGGCAGTTTACTCATTCTTCCTGACCATGATGTGCCTGTGACCCAGCATCCACCACCCTCGTTTTGTCCTACCACGGGATGGGTGAGATCTTTACAATTTTCTTTCTCTTTCATTGTATTTCCCCATCTTGAGTCTATAGATTTGATGCTGTATGTGTTTGCATTTGGATATTCTCTCTCTACAGGTTGTCTATATTCATCCTACAACAATTTGAGTCTATATACCTTATGCTGTTTGTGTTTGCATCATATTGCATTATACCCCCTAGACGTACCAATAACTAGACCGTGGTCAGCATGTTTTGTTTTATTATATGTGATAGGTTCATAAGCTTTTTTTAAATATTTATATTAAAAGTTATATTTTATATGCCCTCACCAATTTGTATTTTGACTTTATTATACAGTGGAGATTTGGGGAATTTTTTGATACTTAATATGTTGTGCTTTTTCACTTTTTTCCAGTTTTTTTTACATTATTTATTGTTTTTATATGTGTTAGGAGCTTTTGGGACATTTTAATGAATTTTATTTTTAATTTTTATTTATTTTTTTGTGTATTTTTTCTTACTTTTCACGGGCGTTCACTTAGGGGTTAATTTGACCAATAGAATGTCCTGTTTATAAATGTTTATTACTGCTGTTTCAATGTTCCTGGTTGGATAACCACTGAACTCTCCATCCCATAAAAACTCCCTGGTGGCTGGAAAGTTCCAGTTCTTTCTAAGATGGAGGAGTGAGCAGATGTGTCTGAGATCTGCTGTCTCAGACACATGGCCTGCTGATATACCAGACCTCCTGCAACAGCCCTGACTCCTAACAGGGCCTGCCTAAATCTGCTGCCAAAGCAGTCTACAATCTCTCCAGCCTGGAGCTACCTGAACCAGGCTGAGAGCATTTCTTTGCCAGATAGATCCAATTAGCGACATGGAACAGTGAATTTCTTGTCTTGGCCTTGTTAAAGTTCTGGTTCTGGAAATAAAAAAATTGTGAGTTTATGATTGACATCCCTTGCATCCGTGTGATCCCTGCCCAAAAGCTACGTAACAACAAGGCCCTCATGTCTAGGCAGGGATCCTCACACATCCATCGAGAGTTCCCCAATGGAGAACTACTACTCATTTGCAGAATTTCCCTCTCTTTTCTTGCAATCCACATGCTGGATACCTGCCCGCCATGGACAAGGCCTTTTCCTTTGGTAACCAGCGACAGTGACCCTGTTGGCCCCGATGTGGAATGTTGTACATGGTGTTTAAAAAAGCAGCACCAAGCACGTATTTCCTTAGAAAACTCAAATCCTTTAACATATGTAACAAGATCCTGAGAAAATGTATTGAGACTTTAATTGCAAACACAATTGGGCACATTTACTTACCTGTCCCGTCGCGATCCCTGAGGTGCGTTGTCCGACGAGGATTCGGAGCTTCGTGTGCTTTACTACGATTGTGCGTCCAATTTCCTGCATGTGTCGCTTCCCCACTCAGGTCCGCCGGAGATCACCATTTTCTTCCCGGTGCATGTAAGTGCTTGGCTTGCGACACTATTTTGAATGTTAAATCGCACGCTTAGTCGGAATCAGTTGGGTTGTTCGACGGCCGCGCCCCCGATTTGTGTTGCATGAAAGTCGGCACGATTGAGCCAAAATCCAAGTGCGTGCTCCAAGTTAAATGCAGCGCAAAACTGAAAAAGTCGGGAAACCCGATGAAAATGCGGTCTGCGGACCCTTTAGTAAATGTGCCCCAATATTCTTCACTGTTGTTAGCTGGTAAGGAATAATCGAAAAGAGGGAAGATTTTTAAGAGGATCCAAGGCACAGTTGGCACACCTCTAAGTCAGTTTGGGGCAAGACAGACGCCTACGCAAATTTGCAACCAATGATTTAAATGTTTATCCTGCTCAGGCAGTTTGTACAAAGCAAGGGGATTAATAAAGTTGTAATTTATTGTATTGTATAATAGGTTTTATTTAAATCTGTTTACAGAAGGTACCTGTATTTGATGCACTTTCTATATGTTACCATAGCAAAATAAACCTTGTGTCAATCCACAGAATTCTTACTTCTATGTAACCCTGCAGTGGAACTCAATCCTTACTCAACTCTTCTCATGCAGAAAAATATGCTTTCTTCTACTTCACTCATTGGCCCCAGCGTGCCTCTCCATCTTTATGTTATCACATGGATCTTTTTGCTGTGTGCTATCTGTCAGTTTTATGTCTTTGTGCTGAGTCAAAGTGTTAAATCTTCAGAGTCACTGTGATCTGCAGGAACGTAACCACATTACCTATCTGTTTCATTGCTTGTTCCTCCACAATATTTTCAGTGGATAAAACGAAAAAGAAAACTGTGCCTCAAGGTCCTACTTTTTGAAGTTAGTTTTTGGTGTTTCTGAGTTTTGCCAGTATGGTTATGCGAGAGGCAAGTGACAAAACAATGAGATGAAATATATTTCCTTAAAGAGGACCTGTCACCCTTAATAATGGCGCTAGTGCTAAAACAGATGCAGAAGTGTTACACTGCTAGCATATCACAAACCTCCGATAACGCTAACAAAAACTGCTGCGCTGTACATTAAAATGCCGGACTCCATAGGTCGTCAGTCACCACCCCTAATGCCGCCTCATTAATACGCCGGACCGCTTTGAGAGCAGCAGTGTTTGTTTATCGGAGGCAGTGTAACAGTGCTGCATCTGTTTTAGCACTAAAGTAGAAGTACTAAAGTAAGCAGTGCCGTTTTTGAGGGTGATAGGTCCTCTTTAATGGTAATCTTCTTATATTTATTATCCTTGGCCTCCTTCCTTCTAAAATCAACTTTTATAATTAGTCTAATGAGCCTGAAGAGCTCTAGTTAGTGTTTCCAGAGCCCATGTGAGCTGTAGCTTCACAGGCTGTTACAATGAGCCCTGCTGTGAAACAAAAAACATACCTTTCCCCACTCACCCGGAGCAGCAGCTCTCCTCTTTGTCCTCACTCCTGTGTGCGTTGGTTGTACGAGACGGCTCTTTAGCCGGCACATGTCCGCTGGCTTCAGAGCACAGCAGAGGAGCAGGGAGCCGAAGCCGGGCCAGATAACACAAGGCCTTTATTCTGACACCCATGTGCTAGAATGTAGCTGGTGTAGATTTCATATGCAATTTACAGTTAAGTTGTTTGGCTGTAGTAGTATCTGTGCCTATACCCTTTCTAGCTCTGTTCATACTTTGTCCAATTTTTGAAACATTACATTACAGTGCAACACAGTGGTTATATATGAACTATGTACAGCACTAGGTCAATTATCCTTTACCTGTGATGTCATTATGTGAACTATTAACCTTATTTATTGTGATATTATGATGTTAATACATCCCAGATTTATTACTATGTATTGCACCCCTCAATTGTCATGGCATTGTATGCCATATTTTTATGTGCTCTTAGTACATACAGTTTTTATTTTGCAGCATTGGCTCTGTACTATGACATCCTAGTGTGATCTTCCCCTGTATTATGACATCACTATGGTTATTCAATATTCCTATACTGCACGTTTCCCCTCTATTGTGTAATCATTGCATGTATTATCCTGTAGCTGTGACAACACTTGGTGTAAATAATAAGAATGAATGTCCAATAAGAGAAGACTGTACAGAAACAAGACATACACCGTCTTCCCTCAATAATATGAAAACTGGCCACATCTGGAGGCCTGGACAAGAACCAACAATTAGCTAACAGCTAAAACCCTCTGTAGAAATCGAGTATACAACATGCTGGACAATTCCACATACTGATCCAGAGGGGCAAGTACAGGATGTTCTGATAAAGTTATGATACTTCTCAGGACAGGTCTGATGTGTACACATGTAATGGAATCTACGGTACTCGGTTTTATTTAATGTACGGCCAGAGTTGAATTATAGGAAGAACATTGAAGACAATTGCCCTTGAACTAAGCCTTTCCTCATTAATACATTACTAAATGTTTACTCCCTTGGTCCATTTTAAGTCTAAATGTTATCAATCAAAATGTTTTATGAAGTTACAGTATGAAACTGCAAGAATAGTAGCATTGTATTTAATATATATGCAACATCTTTTAAACAACATCTACCACGAGGATGAAGGATTATAATCCAAGCACACTGACTGGTGTGTGTCCTCTCTAGAAGGACCTGCTCTCCTTTAATCTTCCTATGTCCTGTTTTTTTTTTTTAAAGGCTTTTTAAAATTATGCTAATGAGCATGAGGCGCTCCAGGCTTTATAGGTGTTAATGGAGCCTGGAATCCCTGAGGCTCATTTGTATACTTTTTAAAGCCTGTTTTTCTTAAAAACCAGGGCATAAGAAGCTTAAAGAGAGGGCACACACCTGCAAGCCTGTGTGCTTGGTTTACAATCATTGAACCTGGTGGTAGATGTCATTTAATCCCTTGCTGCGGGTGTATGGAGAGGGCTCACATTAAAAATCATAAACATGTTAGGTATTGCCACATCCCAAAATGTCCGAACTATCAAAATATAATAATGGTAATTCCCGGCGGTTAACCCCATAACAGAAAATAGCACCCGTAGTCAAAAATACCACTTTTTTGCCATTTTGAAAAATATTGAAAATTCTATAAAAAATGATCAATTGACTAGAAATGGTAGCAATGAAAACTTCATCAAAAGTAGACCGAAGTATGAAAAAGTTAATAGGGCCAGAAGATGGCAAAATGAAGAATATTTTTTCTACAGGCGGTTTTCATTTTTGGAAACAATTTAAAACTGTCAGGATCAGTGGATCCTCTGGACCACCGCGGGAGATGGAACCAGCCGACACCTGGGATCGGAGCCCAAGCGGCACCTGGTTTTCACCAGAGCCCGCAGCAAAGCGGGTTGGACTTGCTGCGGCAGGATACCACCAGGTCGTTCCACAGGTGTGACCAGCCCGCGGTGGCAGCCGAGGTCGAGGTACCTTAGCGGATGACCTTAGCGGATGTCTCGTAGTCAGGTCCAGGCACAGGGTCAGGGCAGGCGGCAGAGATGCAACGTCAAGTCCAAGTCCAAGGTCAGCAACGGGAGGTCAAAGCAGGTGGGAGCGGGAACACAGGCACACGGAACACAGCAACACGGAGGAACTCGGGTAACACAGGACTCAGGAGCGGGAACACACAGGAATACACAGGAACGCAGGAATACACAGGAACGCAGGAATAATCGCTTGGAAGCTTTCTCTTAGGCTATGAGGCACAAAGATCCGGCAAGGGTAACAGGAAGAGGCAGGCTTATGAAGAATTGGGTAATATGGCCAGCGCCAATTAATGGCGCGCTGGCCCTTTAAACTTTGGAGAAAGTGCCGCGCGCGCGCCTTCGCAGTCGGGGACGCGCACGCACAGCGGGCCAGGAGCCGGCCAGGAGCCGGGGCGGGTGAGATGCGCTGGCGGGGGCAGGGCGGCACGGGTGAGCCCGCGAACCGCGATGTGGGTCGCGGGACCACCCGTGACAAAAACCTATACAAATTTGGTTACCCCGTGATAGTACCGACCCAAAGAATATAGTAGACATGTCATTTGGGAAGCACAGTGAAATTCGTAAAATGCAAGTCCACGAGAATATGAAGCAAATGCGTTTTAAGTATTTTCACTGTTTTTCAGTACATGGGATGGGATATTAAATACCGTCACTATGAAGTGCAATCTGTTACGCAGAAGACAAGCCCTCATACAGCTGTTTATCCCTCATACAGCTGTTTACATGGAAAAATAAAAAAGTTAAGGATTTTTGAAGGTGGGAGTAAAAAATGGAAATGCAAAAACTAAAAAGGGCCGCGTTAGGAAGGGGTTAAATTAATTATACTTTATTTTTTGGTTCCCATACCTGCCACTCCTGAGCCACTATCTTTCTTTACTGTGATTAGGTGTACTGGGTGTACTCCCAGTGTACTGGGTGTACTCCCATAGACATTATAACATTGATATACTCAGGACCTCACCAATTATTGTACTCTACATACTCAAGTATAAGTTTTTCAACACAATTTTTGTGCTGAAATATCCACACTCAACTTATACTTGTGTGTGTATATATATATATATATATATATATATATATATATTATTAAGTTCTTTTTTTTTGCTCATTAATGTACACTCTGCACCCCACCTTGACAGAAAAAAAATAAATTTAGATATTTTTGCTAACTTATTAAACAAGAAAAACTGAAATGTCACATGGGCATAAGTATTCGGACACTTTGCTGTGACACTCATATTTAACTCATAAGCTGTCCATTTCCTTCGGATTCTCCTTGAGATGGTTCATCTCCTATATTGCAGCCCAGCTGTGTTTAATTAAACTTAATGAACTTCATTAGGAAAGGCACACAACTGTCTATATTAGACCTCACAGCTCACAGTGCGTGTCAGAGCACATGAGAATCATGATGTCTAAGGAACTACCCAAGGAGCTCAGAGTCATAATTGTGTCAATGCACAGATCTGTCTAATGTTACAAAAGAATTTCTGCAGCACTCAATGATCACAGTGGCCTCCATAATCTTTAAATGGAAGACCACTCAATTTTTCTTCCACCTGGCCGTACAGATAAAATAAGCAACCATGGGAGAAGAGCCTTTGTGAGAGAGGTAAAGAAGAACCCCAAGATCACTGTGGCTGAGTTCCAAAGATGCTGTAGGGAGATGGGAGAAAGTTCCACAATGTCAACTATCACTACAGTTCTCCACCAGTATGGGCTTTATAGTAGAGTGTGCCAATAGAAGCCTCTCCTAGGTGCAAAACTTTTGAAAAAAACACATGAATGACTCCCAGACTATGAGAAATAAAATTCTCTGGTCTAATGAAATGAGGATCGAACTTTTTGGTGTTAATTTTAAGCGGTATGTGTGGAGAAACCATGCGCTGATCAGCACCTGCCAAATACAATCCCAACAGGGACACATGGAGGTGGCTGCATCCAGGGGCGTAATTTCTGCATGGAGCCCCCTCCCTTTAAAAAATCTATACGTATTTGCACACATATTTATATACTTATATACACAGACATAAAGTTCTAAACTCATATACACTCATACGCACACATTTATACACTTATTCATAAATTATATACAATCTCATACAGTAAATACATGCAGTGGGGCTTATTTACTAAGGGTCCTGTGGCCGCATTTTGGTCGGGTTTCCTGACTTTTCAGGGATCATGCTGGGGATTGTGTTGCACCTGATCGGATTTTGGCGCATCGGCACTGGCTTTCGGGATTTAACATTTAAATTTGTGTCGCAAGCCAAGCACTTACATGCACCGAGAAGAGGAAGGTGAACTCTGGCGTACCTGAGTGGGGTGACGCATGCAGGGTATTGGGTGCAGGATCTTCTTGAATCGCAGCAGATGTGCATTCCGGCGGACACTCCGGATCAGGGATCGTGCAGGCCGGGTAAGTAAATGTGCCCCAGAGTGTTTGCACAAAGTGTTTGCTCGCTCTACATTATGTAAAAAGAAATGCATTATATACACTATATAATGTAGGGCGAGCCTATTGTAAGGGGAGTTGTGGACTGTCCTTGTCAGGACAGGAGTCTCTGGGGACCAATAGGGCAAGATCAGCACACAGGGATTTTATAGGGAAGCCTGACCCAGCCTCATCTGGACTAAAAGACGATGAGACCATTTTCCAAGGTGACCTAGTTTCCCCTCCCCGAAGATGGACCACCTTTCAGCATCGATTGAATGGGTGAGACCGTTCCTTACTTTACCTTCCTACATATGGCTGTATCCCCCTGCATGTGATGTGTTTGTATCTAAGCTGTTGTGTTGCCAATATCCTCTTTGGCTGCCTACACCACTGTGATAGTAAACCAATACATATAAGAGGCTAAGCTATTTTTCTGCTGGGTTCACCATTGTGACAACCAGCAATTGCTATTAATTAGTGTCTGACAACTAGTACATGATTTTATTAAGCATGAAATTAAATGTTAAGTTTTATACATTTTTTCACCATTGCTAAATTCTGTATATATATATTCTATGTTTAATGTGTAAAGTGTCCTTAACTGCATGAATCAATTGTGCAGATGATAATAGTAAGCACCATCTGTGTGTGTGTGTCTCTCTCAAGGGTTTGTGTACAACTTCCTACTGCCCCTGTAGTGGAAAGTAAAGGAAGCTGTATATGTGTGTAGTTGAATATTGGCAGAATGTCCCTAAGTACTAGCTCCATAATGCAGCATGTTCTGTAGCAGTAGGACTTGTTATTCAGGAACAGGATGCAAGACAGTGCAGAGAACACTGCATATGTCGAACAAGATTACTATCATTGGACTCACATCAGGTGAGTTGCATTTAAGTTTCCAAACAGATTTTTTTTAGCATTGTAGTCATAGAAAGGACCCATTTAGGGATAAGAGCAATGCTTTTTAACCATACTTTTTAAATGAAGTATTTCTTTTGGGTGGGTTAATTTGCATTACAGGTTCGCTTTAACTAATTTCAGTCAAACCCTCGATAGTCTATTCACCACAGAGAGATTAGTCATCACATGAAATATGCTCTAGGTATGGAGAGAGCATACACTGCTCACAACAGGAGAAGGAAGCAGCATAATTAAGTCACCGAAAAACTGCTTTACTTAAGGAAATGAATTACAAAGTTTTAGTTTTATCACTTGCACTTTTCATTTCTGATATTTAAAACAAATAGCTTCAAAGATTTAGTTATACTTTAAAAGGGAAGTAAATAAATAATGGCCCGCATTTGTTAAAGTTTTCTGTCTCTGCACTGAAAAGAATGTGCAAACTGCTTGCACATGTGTTTATAAAGTGTTTGCGCCAGTTTTGTGTTGTGGCTGCACTATGCCCAACGCGTCACAAGATTCTACACCTAAATGGGGGTTGCGGTTCAGAGTCATACTGTGCACCACATTTATAACTGCAACTTGATAGGATTGTGCATGCTCTATGTTAAAGGTGCACCAAAAAAAAGTTGGTGCACACTTCTCCAGTATTAAATAATCTGACGCATACTCCACAGGCAAACTGCACATAATGCAGTTTGCCCTACTTTTGATAAATTTGGGCCAATGTGACAGTGCTAGTAAATCCCCCCTCATTCAATCCTATTAGCTGTGTAAATCTTAGGTACTGAGGTTCCAGGTTTTCACTATAATACCCATGGGGTGAATGAGTAACATATATAGATGCATGTATCCAGAATGAAATTGTGTATACATAAACCATACCTGATATGCAGAGCTTTTCCATGAGATTTCCTCATATCTATATGCATCTTTATATTGTGAAATATGATCCACTGGATCCAGCTGCTGAAGATCCTGAGGGCAGGTCACTGCTGCCTCTAATCTTTAATGTAATTGCTACATAAGCAATTTCCTGAGACACAATTGTTATTGAAGTGATTTTGAAGTCTGCAGAAAACTGTGACAGCTTCCGTCTTGCAGCCAGATTGTGCCAGATTGTGAGGGGATGGAAATAGTTTATATCTTAGATCACATAAAGATAAAATACACTTCATAAATTGGGTGATTTTTTTTTTATGCAGCATTGTGTGCACTACCAATTTGGTTTGTTTAACTAACAAATAAATACAATGAAGATTTCATATCTTTTTTTATTATAAAGCAATTGGCTACTAAAATTTGTGGACAGAAAAAATAGTCACATGACCTATTAGCTATTAGTTTCTATTGGATGATATTTCTATAAAGTCATTAGAGACTCCCACCACCAAAGCAACATAAGCGCTAATATCTCAACCCTTCCCCACCCCCCCAAGAAAAAAACATTTTAACCTTTACTTCTTTTACTTATCATTACACTTAACCTCTTCCAGGAGGTTTACCCTTGAATCGGCTACTTATAAAGTAGAGCACCAGTATTCAAATATTTTATACAAAACTATATTGCTAAATGCATCCATGATCTGCATGTATGGGAGGCAATGGGCACAAATTTTCTTGCAATGTCACACATTTTCAGGGACCTTTCAAACAGATTCAGCTTTCCTACCAAACAAGGAGGCTGGGCTACTGAAACTTTCTCTAGATAGGGCTGACATGCCCAAAATATAAATGTAAATAAAAAAAAAATAATTTTTATCTTTAGTTATCAGGACAAAATCATCAGAATGACATACTGGTAATTATCAGAATGGAGCATATCAACATAATACTATACTTTTTCTTTGTTTATAAAACTTGGCTGGTAGAATACCTTCCTGGCTAGCCCTGTACTATGGGGTCATAGGGGCTGCACCTTACTTCTTTAAAGGAAATCTGTCTCTGCAAAAATGCCAGGCAATCCGCAGGTTACATAGCAGGGGGATCTTAGCAGAGTGAAAATAGTTTTTAGAAGTTAGTATTTTTTGTATTTCACTCATAATATTAATCTCTGCTTCTTGTGTGTACCAAGAGTATTTGAGTCGAGAAGGTGTTACCACAGTATCGGTGACTTCTCCTATCTCTAAATGCAGAATTTTCTCCATCATTGGTTCTCACGCCTTTTGAATACTTAACGGGACACATTTACTAAGGGCTTTGCGCCAGTTTTCTATTGGACTTTGCACTTTCTTTCTAGTGTAAACTGCTTGCACAGGTATTTAACCCCTTACAAACACAGCCTGAAAAGGTTCTAGTGACCGGGTATTTTTAGCAAATATTCGTAACCGGTGGTTTAAGGGCCTTAACTTTTTTCTTTGCACGCTACCTTAAAATTTCTTGCAGTGTTTTTTTTGGGACACATAAAGCTAGTTAAAACATGATAGAAGTTAAAAAATTTTCATTTATATTCTTATTTGGGGTTAAAAGTGGAAAAAAGTATTTTTTCTGTAATTTATAGTACATTTTTTTTAAATTTTCAAATTAACTCAAAATTAACATTGTTATTGAATTCCTTATTTAGTTTTGTCGATTTGATAGATAACGGGGCACTTTTGCCTACCCGTCCCGTTGATGCTGCCGTTCTGAAATGTCCGACGAGGATTCGGGGCTGCCGCGATCGTGCGTCCAATTTCCTGCATGTGTCGATTTCCCCGCTGAGGTCCACCGGAGTTCACCTTTTTCTTTCCGGTGCATGTGAGTGCTGATCTTGCGACACAATTTGGTTTTTAAATTCCGCGGTTTGTCCGAATAAGTCGGGTTGTCCGATGTCCACACCCCCGATTTGTGTCACATGCAAGCCGGCGCCGATGCGCCACAGTCTGATTGCGTGCGCTGAAGACCCGGGGCAATTCAGGGCAAATCTAAAAAAAAATTGCGAAACCCCAAAAAAATGCGGTTTTCGGACCATTAGTAAATGTGCCCCAATATGTATAGTCTTGGGCAAACATGGGGACTATGGTGGTGTTTTTTTGTAGTGTAGCGGGTGATTTTTTTTATTATATGGGGAAATGTCATTGTATTTTTACGAATGTTTATGAATATTTTTTGTGTATGTGTGTTTTTACTTTATATCTATAAGTATCTATAAGAGCCTCAATTACATAGGAAAACCGATTGTGGTACTGATCAGAGCTGTACTGGGTCTAATTAGACCCAGTAGCTCTGTTTAACCCCTTTAGACCCGGCGGTCACGTGACCACCAGGTCTATGGAGCCGGGTCCTGCTCCCGGTTCTAGAGGAGTTAACAAGTGTCTCCACCAGAAATGTGTCGCACGCGACCCTTCTGTGGTGCAGTTGTACTAGGCATCATGTGACACAAATTAGGGGACGTTCCGCTGCTCAGTCGGACCGTGTGTCCGACAGAAGTGTGTCGCACGCCCTATGGTAAAGATAGACCAGAAATCCTGAATCCGGCGTACCCTGCATTATACACGGGCAATGTTATTTTGAAGCTATTATGTGGACATTTAAAGTTTAGAATTTTAAGATATCAATGGTTTAAAGTAAATGCCCAAGATAAATAACATTTTATTTTGCTTGTTCTACAATAAATAAACTTAAATTTGTCTCCTGGTTAAAACAATAAATAACTGTAATAGTGGATTATATGATATAATGAAAACAGAACAGGGCGCATTTAGTGCAAACTGCATGCGCCAGAAATGTGCCTCAGACACTTCTTAAATGTGCAAGCAGTTTGCACTGAAAAAAACAGGCAAAGTATGACAGAAAACTGGCATGCAGCCCTTAGTAAATGTGGGCCAATATGCTATAAACTCCCCTAGTGGGGAGTGCGGGAAGCTACAGTGCAATGCAGAGGAATCGAACTGCGTATAAGAAAATCTGAAATGTTGTCCTAAAAAGGTTATAAATGATATAGGCACTAACGTTAAAATCTCATGCACATAGAAAAACAATTCTCCTAGGCAAGTTCTCCTATGTAATACAGCATCTGATGGCAAAATGAAAAATGTCAGTATTGATCCAGATAAAATTCATACAAAAAAGGTTGCAGTATTGTTTTATAGTGGTTTATGGGTCACCTACTGTGGTCCCCAGGTTGTAAGTGGCTATAAACATTAGTGTGTAAGATCTAGTAAAATGGACATGGTTTGAATAGTGTGTGATATAACATCATTAGGTATAATAGTTGTATATTATTGTCATGTATGTTGCTGCTACACATGGATTTTATTCCAGATATCATATTTTGAATTCAAGTGCATAGATGTTTCAATAGAAAATATGAGAAGCAGAGTGCAATATCAGGTACTAACATGCCATAAGAAAACATTGTACAGCTAAATCCTATGCATAGCTATCAGTACTGCAATGTAAATATGGCTTTTTGCCAAATTCATACTGAAAATTGTGTTTGATGATCCAAGTAAAGACGGCCATATTAAAGTGGTGCTTCTTGTGTTGGCTGTTAGCTTACATTGGGCCATGTAGTGGCTGCCCATCTAAGGGCTGGAGCTAGATCTTATAGATTTCTGCCATTAAATATTGTGTTTTATAGTCAGGTAGTGAATTGATCCATTCAGTAAATGGAAGTTCAAGGCTTCTTTAAATGGATTGTATTAACTATTAACGTTATTACCTATCCACAGGTCAGACTGCTGGGACCCCCACCAATTCCAGAGAACAATGGTCCCATTTTCGTCAATGGGTGAAGCAGTAGGACACGTGCAATTATATCATAGTGTCAGAACACTCTGGCTCTCTGGCACTCCCATTCACTGTCTATGTGAGCGCCGGAGATAGCAGAGTGCTGTTCTCAGCCATTTTCAACACTCCCATACGGTTGAATGGAGTGGCTTACTTGCCGCTCCATCCATTAGCGATTGTCCTTTTCTTATGATTGATGGGGGTCCCAGCAGTCAGACTCTCAACGGTCAGGTTGTCATACCCAATCCTGTAGGTAGGGGACAATTCAAATAGTTGGTACATGTATAATAATAATATATCTTATTCTTATGGATGCATAATAAGCTGCAAAAGTTTTTTCTTTTGGTTTTTCCATTTTTCAAAAAATAGAAACTTTGTAGTAAACCTAAAATGTAAAATGATACAAATTGTTTCCAGCGCAATTTGCAGAGATAAACTTTTGGATGAAGAAATTGATTGAATTAACAAATCCGCAACATGAAAGTTTTTTGTTAGCCGTGCAGACCGGTTAGTAGTCAGAGGGGAGTGGTAGACTTGACTTTAGAGGATAGCACTTGCTTAAAACGTCTTTTCAGGTCTTGCATGTTGGGAGACCTAGGCCGCACAAGATGAAGTCCTCTTCGTTTTTCTCCATTACAACTGAAAATCATCTTTCCAACCTCCTGGCAAAGTTGGTAAAAGGCTCCATAAACTCCTTCATAATTTTCTCTGGCAGATACTTCTGCGTATGTACCAGTCAGTTCATTGGCGAGCTGAACTCCCTCATCAGTTTCTACCTGGCGGGCTCTTAAGAGGTCAGCTTTATTTCCCACCAGAAGAAGTGGGATTTTGGTGTTAGGGTGGATTTTTCGTAAGTGCTGGTATAGAGGTCTGATCACACGGTAGCTACTGGAGTCTGTGATTGAAAACACAAGAACAAAGCCATCTGCCCAGTAAATGGATCGGTTGATTTGCTCCTGGCAACAAATACTATCCGTTTCTTCCTGTGAAAGAAGTAGAGATAGGGATTTAGCAAGTTAAGAAATAAAGTACCATCTTTCACATGATGTGTGAGTTTTCTATTACTTTCCAGCCCTGGAGGTTCTTTAAGTAACATAATTCTTAAAAAAGGATTTATTTTTTTAAATTCAATTTTTAATTTTTGTCTTTACTTCCACATAGTATGTAGGTAATGTGTATTGTCAGGGGCGACACAATTTTGAAGCTCCATAGCACAACCCCAACTACAACATGACACTTTCAGGAACATGTAAGGCTTAAATAATGCACAAATAATGTGATGTCACAAATATTACAGAATAATAACAGAGATGTCACCATATGGAGATAATGGACAAAGTGATATCATAGTACAGGAATAATTCAGCTACCATGTCCTTAGGCTAATTTACATATTTTTATGAATTAGATTTTTCACTGATACGGCCCCCCCCTACGGTGCCATCCCCTAGACAAAATAACAAGCACACAAGTGTGGGCAGACTACCATCAGTAAATCAGTACAGTCACAGTACAGAAATAATGCACAAAATGATGTTACAGTACAGGGATTTTGGAGAACAAGGGAGGGGAAGTTAGGATTGGTGAATGACATGTAGTTGTGTACTGGAAAGAATGAGGTAAGATATATGTAAGTATGGGAGTGGGTCAGAGGGATAATGGATAAGAGATTAATAATAATTTTTGGAGACGGTTGTTCCCTTCCGGTATTTGTTCAATGGGTGTTATAGAGTAGGTAGTAAAATCTTTATGATGGTGTGTGAGTCCATGTCTTGAGATGCTGTGGTTTGTATAGCCGTTCATGGTGTTGCTTCTATGGCTATTCATGCGGGATCTGAGTTGTTGGGTGGTATTGGAGGCCGCATGGGTACTCGAAAAAAAAAAAATGACATATTCAGGAGCAATTCATGAAGCTTTTAATTGTGAATACCTCATTTCTGATGTCTTTTTAACTTTTTATTGACTCTTTTATAATAATTGCTATTATTTATATGTATATGTACGTTGTATCTTACTGTTTTGTATATATGTGTAATTGTGATCATGAATGGAGGTGTTGCTGTTGTCGTTGTGACAAAGTCAATTTCCCCTATGGGGACAATAAAGCATTCTATTCTATTCTATTCTATTACTGTTGAAGGTGCTTAGTTTGTTTGTGATATTCAGGCAGCACTTTCATCCAAATTGGCCACGTTAAAAGCTACCGATGAGGTTCGGAACGATAGAACTTCTCTGGTTGAGTTTGGATGTAGAGTTGCGCAGTTTGGTGGGAACCAAATGGTTTTTGAGTGTTTGGGCTCGTCTGTATATTAAGCTGGGTCTTTTTGATAAACTTTGGAATAAATATGGGTCGTTCAGTAGAACTGGCCAATGTTTCCCGAGGATTCTTTTAATAGAACTGTGTTCGCTGTTGTAAGTAGTGATGAAGTTGATAATGAAATCTCTTTTGTGGGGGTCTGTTGGTTGTTTGGGGTTGATGGTTTTGGAAGGGAGAAGACATTCAAATTGTGTGAGTTTCTTAGAGTGTTCTAGTGCTGAGTTTACAACATCTCTGGGGAAGCCTTTGTTGTGGAATCTTCTGGAGATTTTGCTTTGTTCAAGAAATGTTTGTTTCTGAGCAGTTTTTACGTATCCGGCAAAATGGGCTAAAAGGTATATTTCTTTTTCACTTGGTATGGTGGTTGCTTTTAAAGTGTAAAAAGCTATTAGTTTGGATGTTTCCCTCAACAGCTTGTAGATGTAGGTCGAGGAATTCAATTTCATGGCAAGAGGAATTTGGGGTGAAGGTTAGGCCCTAATCATTGGTGTTGATGGTAGTGACAAAGAATTGTATACTTTTTGTAGGGCCATCCCAGATTAATAGAAGATCGTCGATATATCTTCTATAGAGAACGATATGCTCTTTCCACTTCGGATTATTCTGGATGAAATTATTCTCGAATTCCCCCATATATATGTTAGCGAAGCTAGGGGCAAACCTTGTCCCCATGGCTGTTCCACAGATGTGTTTGTAGATGTTGTTTTGGAAGGTGAATACATTGTGCGTTAGTATGAATTTGATTACGTCAAGGATGAACATCTTTTGCTTGTATGGCATGGTTGGATTACGACTTAAACATAGTGCTGAGACATCTAGTGTAACCCACCAGAGTGCTCTGGTAGCCATGTACTAACTATCTCACTAATTAGCTATATATATCGAAGCCTGTTTGTTTATTTATTTATCTTTTCATGCATTTATTAGCTATTTATACTAACTATTTCTATATATTGACATTCATTTATTTATCCATTTCTACTCATTTATACATTTATGTATGAACGGCCTGTGTATATATCCAATCCCAATCATCTATTTGTTTATATACAAAAGTTTATTCTCCGATATAACCATATATACATACAATGATCAATCTCAATTGCATACTTATTGCCGACACTCGTCCAATTAGATCAACAGCATCAAATATATAAAATTTATTGCTTAACCCACCAAATTAACACATGTCAAATGTCAATACCTCTTGTTTTATTGTGTCATATTGTTGAGAAAGGAGTCTTCGATACTCCGAAACGAGTTGTGATGCGAAATAATTAATAAACGTTAACCTTAACCCTACATGAGGTGTCATTCCGAACTTCTGTGTGCGTCTTAACATACAGCGTCTAACCTACTCCTCCATACACTGTTTGTACTCTGTAACAGGGGCGGAACTAGGAGAGGCTGGGCCCTATAGCAGATTTCCCCTTAAATGCGTTTTTTCACCATTTTCATTGCATTTGGAATTTTTTTCCTGCTTCTGAGTACATGGCATGGAATATTTAATAAAATAAAAATTTAAGGTACAGTATGGTAACATTTACAGTAAAATGGACGATGGTAATGTTGTTGTTGTATGCCTTATGTTTATGAGCGACAGTTTTCCTGCTATATACCTGCATGTCATAAGAATTTAAATTAAAAAAAGGACCATGTTAAATTCAAATCTGTTTTTTTTTTTTTAATTTTATCGGTGTTTTGTATGCGTTGGAAAAGGGGTAGTATTATACGGTGAATATATCTTATATACGGTCCTTGTTTTTGCTTATGTTTTTATATATAACGCTTTCTATCATATTACCTACTAACCACTAATTATACTAATCAAGCCAATCATATTAATTATGTTATGTTTTTGCTTTCTGTTTTTGTCTTTGTCTTATTTTATGCAACCTACCTTCATAGTTTTTTGACCTGATGAAGACGCCGTTATGGTGTCGAAACGCGTTGTCACAATACGAATAAAAACCATTATTACTTTTTTTTTCCTTTCTTGCCTTCATCATATACAAAAACACACATACATCATATATATATATTGTGAGACACTGAAGGGGTTAACTGTGGATGGGCGGTATGTTTCCCCTAGGTTTTGCTATTATGCAAGGCCTTTGTGCTGAGGTTGTGTTGTCCAGCACCTTGGACACAGGTGATGGGAGCAGCCTAATCAGTTTTGCATAAAGCCACTGAGCAGAGCTGGAAGTGTTGTCTCTCTGAAAGGAGGCTGGAGAGCACACAGCACTGACCTCTGTGCCTGGAGCAGCCAAGTGTTTTTGTTAGTGGTGAGTCAGAAAACCATTGTTTAGTTAGCACCCTGACGGGTAGGATATTATTTTGTTTTTGATGCCTGAATGTAAAGGCTGTTTTATTTTTCCTGCTGAAATAAACGCAGGCGAGACCTGTTTTGGACTGTACCTTGGTGTCACTGTCGTGAACTGCATCACAGCACCCCGCTACCACGGTCTCTACTGGGCGAAAACCCCCACAATATATATATATATATATACACACATATATGCATATATTTAAATGTGAACATATACATGCTTATATAAATATATGAGTGTATAAATACAGTATTTGCATCTATGCATATATAGACATGATATACATATATACACATATACACAGTATATACATATATACTCAGAATGTAAACATATTCACATATACACAGTATATAGAATGTAAACATATACACATATAGACAGTATGTATATATTTACACAGTATATAGATATATACACAGTATATGCATATATACACATATACACAGTAAATGCATATATACACATATGCACAGTATATGCATAGATACACACATAAACGGTAGTGTACTGTGCTTTAGGTTAGGGGAGGATGGGCACTTACCTGTGCTGGCGGACAGGCGGGTCAGGGAGGTGGCTAGTGGGTGGATTAGGGAGGCGGCGGGTGGGTCAGGGAGGTGGCTGGCTGGCGGGCAGGTCATAGGCCAGGCAGAGAGGTGGGTGGGCCAGGTTTAGGAGAGCGCTGGCCGGCACATATAGGGAGGGGCCCAGGGGCAGGATCCAGCAGTGCGCCCCCTTAACCACGGGGGCGCTGTGGCAAAGCACGACAGAGACAAAGGAACCGTGCATCCCTGGGCCCCGTAACCTCATGAGCCCCGTAGCTGCGGCTGCTACGGCGGTAGTTACGCCACTGCTCTGTAATTTAGCATTATACTTGTACATGTCCCCTTTGATTTGAAAAGCGCTATAGAATATGATGGCCCTTTGTAAATAAAGATCATTATTATTATTATTATTACTATAAAATAGGATATTGGCAGAAACTTCTGCAAAACATATGTCACATGTGGACAGAAAATGCTGAATATCAGAACTACTGATCTGCACAATTGGTATTTTTGGTTGTGAAAGGTACAAGCTGGACATGAATCCCACATACAGTATGTTCCAGTCCCTCTGATAATGGATCCAGCTCTATGGTCAGCAGTGGTTACCATGTCCAGCTGTATCTCCTCCTGTTTAGATAATGTACAATTAGCGTATATTAGATCCTGAGTAATAGCTTGATGAATGAGTTTGCTCCATGTTTCTTTTATCAGGAGTGAGCCTTGGGAAGATTTTAAACTCTTTGTTTGGATTGGGGATTAAATGTAAAACCTCAGATCCAGCAGAAAAAGCCCTGAAGTCATGTTCTCGATGCTTGAAATGAAATAGTGATATATGAGCTTGGCCGTTCTGAGTCATAATGTTTGCTAGCCACGTCAAGTCTTGGAAAGAGATCATGTGCTTTGAATTAGGATGGCTGTATCTTATATTGTCATATAGTCATCAAGGAGGATTTGTAATAGCTCCTTCAGTATTTCTACATCATTCTACACCCACATAATCTCCCTTATATTATTCTTTGCGAAGGTATGCTATCAGGTACCAGTTTTCTGCTGCAGTTTGGGAAGACAAAGGGGTTGGAAAATATAACAGGCACATACTATTTCTTGTTTTAATCTCTGATTTGGGCTGCAAAAGTGCCTTGGAAATGGCTGATCATATAAAGATATGTTATCAATATTTTTAACCCTGAAAATCTCTTTAACTACCTATTCAGCAGAAAAATCATCAATATAAAATCTGTGTGAAACAAGTCTAATACCAGCCTCAAAGGTCAGTAAACAATGAATAGAGCAGTCTGCTTTTGATATGGGCACTGCCAGTAATGCAGCAAGTTACATGTGTCCAGATTATAATGTCCATGTTTTTCGAATGCAAATTGTCAGAACTCATTGTCAGAACAAATTGTTCTGATGGGATCAGATTTCAGGCTTCTTGGCGGAAAACCACACCCAGAGCTGCCTGTGATTGACAGCTCCATTTCTGATCTTGGGAAAGCTGGATGTGTCTTTGAACTCGTTTTGTCTGCAGCTGCAATTTGAGTGATGGACGGCTGAGCCAGTCAGTGCTGGAGGTAGTGTCCATTACTGCCTTATAATCTGCACAGCCCCTTCATTGGGTGCTGGTTATTTCAGTCTCCTGTGTTCTCTAGTGCTCTTGTGGTTCTTGCTATTCTGTGTATTGACTTCTGCTTTGCCTTCTGACCATTCTATTTGCTATACGATTCTATAGCTTTGCCGCCATCTTGATTTTGACCCGGTTTGTTTGACTTGCTTGTCTGTCTGTATCAGTTGTTTGTCGCTCAGTGTTATGTCTCTCCCGGTGTTATCCCGCTTTCCCTGCCTCAGACCTCAGACTGTTAGTATTCTGTGCACCTGTGTGAACACTGGTCTACCTCAGTATTTCTTTTACCTGTCCGCTCCACCATCCAGCAGCTGCCAGACAAAGTGAGTCTTCCCTCTCCTTTTGTAGGGTCATTCAGGGACAATCAGTTAGGTTCCTGATGGTGGGCTCGCCCGTTTCAGGGCGGTTTATTAGCCTTAGGCAGGGCCGTATCCTGCAGGGAGGTCGCAGGTTGAGTTTTGCACCACTTACCTAGTCTGACAGCTAGCGCCAAGCCTGGTTGTGGTTGCGCGGTTGCTGGACAGGTACGGTCACAAATGGTCCATAATCTGTTATTGCTACCAATTAGCCCCTGATCTGCGGCTAATTCACAGCAGTTCACAGTTACAGCATTGTGGATGGGATTTATACAAATACTATCCTTAATGACGATGGTATTTCCATTGTGGGTTTAAAATCCACAGGGTTGTATCAGGTTTACAGTGTGACTACCAAGACAGCCCCATTCGTTACATAAAGAGCGGTCTCAACTACATATCAGTGAAATTTTCAGGTTTTGGCCAAACAGTGAACCGAAAGTCCCGTGGAAGAAAAGGGTGTGCTGCAACCAAAAGGGTGCTGACTTCTATGGGACTTCTGACACCAGGAAGTCCCACTGAAATGTAATGGGTAAGGGCTTTAGTGCTCTGCTGTTTTGTTAATGGTCCAGGGATGTTCAGTCTAGGCCCCATGGATCATACTTTTATTCTCCAAATAGTAAAAATGTAGATGTAAACTGCCCCAAGCTTAAATCTGTTGTTATAAAACATGAATTTTTTGTGCCAGTTTTACGAACTAAACAGCATAGGCTTCACAAAATCATAACATTCGGGGAATGTTACTGGAGGTAGAAACTACAATCTCTACATCACATACTGGGAAATTAAGAAACAGAAAACATGTTTTGTGGTGTATGTGAAATCTCCCGCTAAGTACTCAGGCAATATATTGGTACAGATAAAATGTACTTGATGAAGGTGATTATCATGGTTCAGAAGATACAGAATTTGTGCAAGTGGGATTTCAGTTCATTTGCATATCATTTGCAAGCCAAATTCATTAGTTTATGATGTTTGCACATGTGATGGAAAATCCATTTAATATAACTACTTAAAAATGCCATATCTTTTTCCGATACAGATATCTCAGCTACTTCCAGGGCTTTTAAAATAAAAGCCCACGGGAACAAACACGGTTGTTCAGCAATGAGGGAAAATACATACCAGATACATAAAGAGTAGGAAAAGATATGTATAGATCACTCAGCCAGCTGTTAAGTTACTAAATCACTTCTCTCTCATATTTCTTGTGAATTCCACATGATGAATCCGCAACAATAATAATTGATCCTCTGTAGATTCTAAGGATATCTACACGTGTTGACGAATGGCTACCGGACTTACCCCAGTGGTAATTGGGCAGCTATTTACCAGCCGTCTTGTTTTTTATACGGATAGTGTCATGATTCTGATTTTTTGTCTAACTTTGCACATTCTTTTTAGTCCAAACAGCAGTAAATGTCCACAGCTTGCACATGTAGTTCTAAAGTATCCACAACACATTTGAGTCACGGCTGCACTACATCCAACACGGCACAAAATTCTGCACTCAAAGGGGTGTTCTGGTGCGCAGTTGGAACATGTGCCACATTTATTATGCGGTGTCAGAAGTGAGTCACACTGTGGTGTTAAAGGTGCACCAAAAAAAAGTTGTTGCACTCTGTCGGAGCAGTGCAGAGGGCGCCAGATTCATGAGGAATGTGCGACACAATTCATGAATAGGTTGCATACTGCACACTACACAGGCAAACTGCACATAGTACACTATTTTATATACTATTATGATAAATGTGGGCCTGTGTGTGGGAGCGCCATCAATGTCATATACTACAATGCTACTGTATTACGTTGTGGATTTGTCACACACAAATTTATTGTTGCAAATCCACAGGTATACTGCAATGTGTACAAATACCCTTAATTATTCCAAAAGCGTTAACATTTTTATTTTTACATTTACATGTGTGAAGGCTTGTTATCTGTGGGACGCATTGTTCTTTTTAGTGGCAACATTTAATATTCCATGCATGTACTGGAAAACTAGAAAAAAATGTGGGCTCTGTTTTTATGATTTCCATTCTGCACTCCAAATGAAACTACCTCTTTATTCTTTGGGTTGGTACGATCACAGGGATACCAAATTTATTTAGATTTTATTAGGTTTTATAACTTTTTCACACCTATGCACAGCGTTATTTTTTGCAGTATGTGCTAGCGTTTTAATTTATATCAATCTGGGACCTACATGACTGTTTGATCATTTTTATTCAAATATTCATGAATTGTAAAAAAGGCAAAAAACTGGCAATTTGGACATTTGGGCAGTATTTTACATTATGCCGGGGAATAATAGAACTGCCATTTTGGGATATGGCAACACCTTACATTAAGATTTTTGTTCTTTATTTTTATAGGGAAACGGGGTGATTTAAACTTTCATTTTATTAAAAAAAATTGGTTTTTTTTTACATTTTTTTTACTATTATTGCAGACCCTCAAGGGTACTTTAACCCTGCAGGGTCTGATTGCTCATACTATATACTGCAATACTATTGTATTGCACTAAATTGCAATTTTACTGCTGATCTTTACTGCTGGCGCCGATCGCGGCAGTTAACCTATTAAGTGCCGCCGTCGAACCTGACTATGGCAGTTACAGCCTTGTATGGACTTGTATGGAGAGAGCTTAGCCCGATAGCTGTCTCCATTAACCTTTCCTGCAGGACATAGTAATATGTTCTGGTATGTGAAGGGGTTAATGCAACTTGAGCACATGCTTTGTGTAAATCCCTTACACTACGCTCTTTTTGGACCTTATTGTTACAGCAAACATGAACCGAATTTATTGTTAGGAATACATTAAAACGAAACTGTCATCAGGCTTTCACCATTAAACCTAATGACAGGTTCAAATAGAAGTTTTCATACAGTGCCCCATGCTTTTTCCGTATAAAACTACATAGCTCATACCCATCTAAAATAATTTTTAAAAAGTAGCTGGCATTTTTTCCAGCAGAATCACCGAGTCACAGGGACTATGTCCTATTCAGTCAAGTCAATGTCTCCTTAGCCAGTGGCATAACTTGAAGCCCCAATGCAAAGCCTGTGCAAAACCTGAGTCTTCTCATATGGGAAAGAGACATGTTATGGGCCCCCTAAGCCTCTTGAGCCTGGTTGCACCTTATGCTCAAAGTACGCCCCTGCTCTTAGCTCTCTCCCCCTCCCACAGGAATTCTCTTCAGCAGAGTCATCCAACGTCTCCCTCAGCTCCCTCATTCCCCTCCCTCACGATATGGACATCAAATTTACAGAGCATCAAATACTTAGATAAGTGAAGATATTATTGCCTACTGAATAGAAAATAATAAAAGTTGTGAAAATCTTAAGAATATATACTTTCTAAACAATTTCTAAACAAAACACTGCTGGATCCAAACATAATCCAATGAATGTACTCTCCTAGAAGGGTGTGTATATTACACTTTATAATAAATGGCCATCTTAGATGGAAATTTGTGCATATCTTGAGTTTTCAGAGGTTTTGTATATTTTTAAATCTGCATACAATTTTCTAAAAATGCTGATTGTTATGGTTTCCGAATCGTAAAGTTATAATTAAATACATATGTGTGTAAACAATGAAACTAAGCACGGATATGACCTTACACTACATCCAGAAGAAAGGGAAGATGTTAGTATGTGTGTTCAATAGAACAGGAATAAAACTAACCAGAACATGACGGTAATAATATTGTGAATAAAAGACGTTTGATTATTTAGTTATTTCTCCCCTGATGACATCACTGTTTCAGTGTCCTATAAAGTGACCTTGAGAATGAGAATTAGGAGCTCATGGAAACTTGAGTAGTTATAGTCTGACGGTCCAAGTCTCCTTGTCCTAATTTGTCCATTTCCTTCCCAGCAATATACATGCACAGGAAATCATCTAGATAGCTCCAGACTGGCAGCAGCTGTTCTTGTCAGCCTGGGAGGGCACATGGAGTCACTCGTGAGAACATAACGTTTTCATTCTCACACACATGACGTAAGGGAAAACTCCCCAATTAAGGGTTATTGCCTGCAGTGTCACAGACACTTCTGTGTTGCAGGATGTAAACTTTTGTTCCCTCTGTCTTGATGACTCTTGGAAGAACTAGAGATAACTGAACATCTGCTTAATTTAGCACAGTTACATGTTTAACCCTTATAAGCACGGTGCAATACTATTCTAAAAGACAGACTTAGAGGAAACACATAGACACTCATTGCAAAAACAATCTGCTGACATTGTACCTAGATGGAGTCCATAAAGGAAACAGTAGTCCTACAACACACTCCTACCACCCAGGTTATGCCACATGTCCTGCCACAAACACCTTGATAAACTGAACTGGTTAACAACAAACATTCAGTTATTTTATATATTTTTCAGGTCTTCTGCGCCACGTCATAGAGAATTATCAAATAAGATAAGTAGCACAATCGTCACCGAATTCACGATTATCAAGGGAATTCTCAGGTGAGAATTTGCCGGCGGCATTTATTTCTACATCAGGCAGGTCCTGGCAGAGCAATAAACTTTGCGCAGGTCCCCGTCGTATACATCAAAGGCCAAAGTCTCTTGATGTATCCGACTGGAGAAGCTGTAAAGTTATCATATCATGATAAATAACCCCCCAAGTGTGGGTAAGGTCAAGAACCCACTTTCTGAAAGTAAAAATCATGAATTTATCTGCAACAGAACTAAATTTCTTCAACACAATCTGCAGCATTTAAAGACAACTCAGAGGGAGCCTTTATTAGTATTATAATCTGCTGGCAACATGCTGAAGAGAAATGCACTCTGATCTTACCTTTATTATTTTCTATCTACTATGTTATTTCCACAAAATAATTAAAGGGGTATTCCCAACTCACTATATGCCTTTTATTTAATTTCTAAACGGTAGACATAAATGTCTTCAATTGGTTGTAATTTTTTAAAAATGTACCTATATGGTGATTATTTACTTAGTTGCAGCCTCCAGTTCTCCTTAGATAATGCCTCCGCCGCACACAAAGAGTGTGTTTTCTGACTGGTACTGGGCGGGATTATGTGAACGCGTCTAACTCACGCATGCGCCATTCACATTGTCCCGACATTCTCACTTCTGCTTGCTCATGAGATAAGAGAGACCTGGATAGCTGTAGGTAGTTGCCGGGCAGAGTACAGCAGCGAACAGGTTGGCTAGGAAGTGAAAAGCTGTCTTCGCCGAACAGGACAGCTGAGAAGCTACATGGTGCCCCATGGCAGCCTCTCTTATCTGGTGAGCAAGCAGAAGCGAGGATGTCGGGACAATGTGAACGGCGCTTACGCGAGTTAGACGCGTTCACATTATCCCCGCCAGTGCCAGTCAGAAAACACACCCTCTGTGCGCCTGCGCAGCCACCTCTGCTGGTGTGTGGTGGAGGCATTATTTAAAGACAACTGGAGGCTGCAACTAAGGTATAAAAGCCCCATATGCAGTAAATAATCACAATATAGGTACATTTAAAAAAAAAATGACAACCAATTGAAGAAATTTAAATCTACAGTTTAGAAATTAAATAAAAGGCATTTAGTGAGTATTTAGTATTATAGTCCATTTTTTCTACAATATGATGCCAGCAGATATAATGCTTCGAAAGTTGGTAGCCTCCCTTTCAGGCAAATATGGCCTGTGCTGGGTTCCTGTTCGATAAAAAACCCACTTTCTGCATAATAACAATAAAATTCTTTTAAAAATTAAAAAAAAAAACCTTAACCTAAAACTGGCATCAAGGAGTACGAAGAGTTTTTATATTTTCTTGTATATTTTGCAGAATGCCTACTATAAGTTACACAAGGTAAATTTAGGCAGTTTGAGATGTACCAAATATAAAATAGTGGCTCTGGTTGTATTACAATCCTGTTCCATCTTTCAACGCCTCCTGTGCATTCACAGGTCCTCTGTTTGCACCCTATGATTACCCATGGGGAGTCCCTACTCCCTACGATACATCCACGTTGTATTGTAATCATAATTATAATTATATAAATTAAATTCAAACAAGGTTCTTTGTTGATCTAGTCATGAAAACGTTGGTGTCCTGAAGTTTGATGGAACATTTTACTACAGAAATTAATGCCACATACTAAACAGTATATCTGCCCCATGTAATGTTACATCAACATCTATTGTGTGAAACTGTCCAACACATTAGCCCTCAATAAATCACACAGCAAATCTACAACCCCCGTTCCTTAATATCATATATTGGCCCTAGTTCACTTTTGGCATTAAAATGTTGACTCACTGTTTAATATAACATTCTAAATATGTCAGCAAAACACTTCCCAAATGTGAAATAGAAAAAAGTATAATAAAATAAATTACATAATTTTCTTCCAGAAATGTAAAATCAAACCAGCTGTGGATTGTAAGGAAATGTCAGTGATCTAGAAGGTAACACTCAATAGATGGTGATGAAGAACTGCGAGGCCTCACTACTGTATATCATTAACGTTGCTTTTCTATGATATATGACCCTATAAAGTACAAAAGAATTTCTGCAGTCCACATTAGTTGTCTTCGTCCCAATTTTTACTCCTTTTCCTACTTTCATCTTTCGTATTCAGCTGCTCTTTGGAGACAGAGTTATATATTTCACAGCAAGAGTTTGGCATATGTGAGCAAAGAGCTGGGCCAGAACACGTCATGCAGAACTTTGGAAAGATAGAATCCGGCCTTTATTTTAGATTAGACTGAATTCTTCTTGGCGCAGTCTTCATTATTGAAACTCTCAATATAAGCACCATAGTGGTTTTTGTCAAAATTACTGTTAGTCTTGGTAGAGGGATGCTTGATATCTGAGACATCTTACAGTTTATATATTGAAAATATAACAAAAATAATGCATTTTAAGTATATATTGTATACGTAAATTTAAATGGCTCTGGAGTTTATATAGTATATAAAGTAAACTAATTTTACAACTTTTGTACGTACAGGAAATAGCTATTGTGGTTTCTAGTCGGGTGCTTGAAGGGGTTGTCCATAAGATAGGATAGGTTATATCATAGATTGCTGGTTGTCTGACGCTATAGTTGGAGAAATATGGATTGAACGTTCCTTTGTGAATGATACACTGGTGTATAATATTGCATGTAACAATGGCACTCCATTTAGAAAGGGACTATGATCCGTCTTTTCCTCAAACAGACCCTGTAATTTGTATCTTCTCTGTGTATGGGGGAAATTCTAATTGATGAGACAACCTCTTATATGCTATAAGGGCAGCCTCATAAAGCCACAGCTTTATACCCCGAAATAGCCAAATACAATATAACTTTATTAACCCTTACTGGACTCCGCAGTTGTTCGCTTTTGCGTTTCTGTTTTTTTTATTCCCCTCATTCCAAAAGTAATAACTTTTTTAGTTTTTACGTTTACAGAGATGTGTTAGGGATTGTTATCTGCGGGACAAATTGTACATTTTAGTGGCGCCATTTAATATTCCATGCAATGTACTGGAAATCTGGCAAATTCCAAGTACTGTACAGTGAAATTTACAAAATAAACCACATTTGTTTTCTTGTGGGCTCTCTTTTTGTGGGTTTTATTCTGCACTCCAAATTATATTTTCTCCTTATTCTTTGGGTTGCTGCGATCACAGGGATACCAAATCTATGTACTGTATATACTCGAGTATAAGCCGACCCGAGTATAAGCCGAGACCCCTAATTTCAACACAAAAAACAGGGAAAACCTATTGACTTGAGTATAAGCCGAGGGTGGGAAATGCATTGGTTACAGCCTCCCAGTATATAGTCTGCCAGCCCCTGTAGCATACAGCCTACCCAACCCCTGTAGCATACAGCCTACCCAGCCCCTGTAGAAGAAAAAAAAATAACACTGTACTCATCTTTCAGACGTCCCCCATAGGTCCTCTTCTGTCTCAGACTGTCTCAGACAGAAGAGGACCTATGGGTGACTTCAGAAAGGTGAGTTTTGTCTTTATGCTTTTAGTTGACTCGAGTATAAGCCTAGTTAGGGTTTTTGAGCACAAATTTTGTGCTGAAAAACTAGGCTTATACTCGAGTATATAAGGTAGTTATTTTTAGGTTTTAATAGATTTTTAAAAATGAAAATCTTTCGTACATAAAATTATTTGCCAATACCTTTTTCACAATTGTGTGTACGGACCTATGTAGGGTGTTATTTTTTTGTGGTATGTGCTGTCGTGTTAACTTAACCCCTAAGCGCACGGGGACGTAATAGTACGTTCCTGCGGCTAGATGCTAAGCGCACGGGGACGTGCTATAACGTCCTGCTTCTGACACCAGCTCACAAATGGAGCTGGCACCAGAAGCAGAGGCTGTCAGCTGTCTATCACAGCTGACACCGCACGCTAACACCCGCGATAGGAGCCGATCGTGGGTGTTAACCCCTTACACGCTGCAGTCAAGCATGACCGCGGCTTGTAAGGGTGTTCCCTCTATGGATTGGATCCCCCGTGCCGCATACCGGGGGATCTGTTCCACTTCTGGGCAGCCCCAAGGACTTCCGAATGCCCCGGGACTGCCCGATCTTCTGAGCAGTCAGACAGTTTACACTGCTCTACAATGAAAAAGTATTGTAGAGCAGTGTATTGAACTTGAACCAGCAATGCTCTGGAAAAGTAAAAACATGTAAAAACACTAAACACTACACATTAGAATAAATAAAAAATAAATACATAAAATATAAGCCCCTAAAATATCACTAAAAACACTTAATAAAGTATAAAAAAAACACAAAAAACCCCACATATTTGGTATTGCAGCGTCCATAACAATCTGTATAATAAAACAGAATTGTTACTGGACCCTCATGATAAACGCCGGAGAAAAAACCCCAAAAAAGTTCTGAAAAAAGATCATTTTTAATTAATACCTTTAAAAAAATGCTCTAAAAAGTGATAAAAAATGCTCCGCACTCTAAAATAAGCCCACAAAAAAGAACAACTCTTCTCGCAAAAAATAAGCCCCTAACCAGATTTTTCAGCCAAAAAATAAAAAAGTTATGCATATGAAAAAATGGTGATGCTAAAATGAACAAGATTTTCTCCAAATTAGTTTTTATTCAGTACAATTGAATAAAATACACAAAACCCCCACATATTTGGTATCGCTGCATCTGTATCAATCTGCATAATAAAACAGAATCGTTATTAGATCCGCAAATGGAACCCCGTTTAAAAAAAAAAAAGATAATTTTTAATTACCGTATATACTCGAGTATAAGCCGACCCGAGTATAAGCCGAGGCCCCTAATTTTACCACAAAATACTGGGAAAACCTATTGACTCGAGTATAAGCCGAGGGTGGGAAATGCATTGGTCACAGCCTCCCCAGTATATAGCCAGCCAGCCCCTGCCCCAGTGTATATAGCCTGCCAGCCCCTGCCCCAGTGTATATAGCCTGCCAGCCCCTGCCCCAGTGTATATAGCCTGCCATCCCCTGCCCCAGTGTATATAGCCTGCCAGCCCCTGCCCCAGTGTATATAGCCTGCCATCCCCTGCCCCAGTGTATATAGCCTGCCCAGACCCTGCCCCAGTGTATATAGCCTGCCAGACCCTGCCCCAGTGTATATAGCCTGCCAGACCCTGCCCCAGTGTATATAGCCTGCCAGACCCTGACCCAGTGTATATAGCCTGCCGCACCCTGCCCCAGTGTATATAGCCTGCCCAGACCCTGCCTCAGTGTATATAGCCTGCCCAGACCCTGCCCCAGTGTATATAGCCTGCCAGCCCCTGCCCCAGTGTATATAGCCTGCCAGCCCCTGCCCCAGTGTATATAGCCTGCCATCCCCTGCCCCAGTGTATATAGCCTGCCATCCCCTGCCCCAGTGTATATAGTCTGCCAGACCCTGCCCCAGTGTATATAGCCTGCCAGACCCTGCCCCAGTGTATATAGCCTGCCAGACCCTGCCCCAGTGTATATAGCCTGCCGCACCCTGCCCCAGTGTATATAGCTTGCCGCCGCTGCCAGACAGATTGCACAGAAGATATACAGGGGTCGCCGGAAAGGTGAGTTTTGATATATTTATTTTTTTGACTCGAGTATAAGCCGAGTTTGGGTTTTTCAGCAGATTTTTTGTGCTGAAAAACTAGGCTTATACTCGAGTATATAAGGTAATACCCTATAAAAAATGCTCTAAAAAGTGATTTAAAAAATGTTATGCGCTCTTAAATAACACCACTAAAAAGAACAATCCTTCTCACAAAAAATAAGCCCTTAAACAGATTTGTGAGACGAATCTGCCGATGACTGATCTGCATCAAAAGTAGAGAACTTAGAACGTTGAAAATAAAGAATTTTTCCAAATTTTTGCCAAATTTAGGTTTTTTTCCATAACTAAACACAAAAGATTTCATCAAATTTTTAAACTAATTTGAAGTATAATGTGTCACGAGAAAACAATCTCAAAATCCCCTGGATATCTCATAGCGTTCCAAAGCTATAACCACTTATATATTAGATTTGAAAAATGCGGCTGAGTCCTTAAGGTCAAAAGAGGCTGTGTCCCGTAGGGGTTAAATCAATTTGGGAACTTTTGTTCATTTATCATTAAAATATTCATGGATGGAAAAATGGGGAAAATTGGCGATTCGGACATTTGGGCGCTATTTTCTGTAAGATTGTTCATGGCCGGGAATAATCTTTTTTATATTTTGATAGAACAGGCATTTTGGGACGTGGAGATTTCTATCATGTTTATGAGTTTTACTGTTCATTTATTTTTATATGTGTTCTAGGGAAAGGGGGGTGATTTAACTGGTTCACGACTGCCCGCCATGTATGCTGCCGGCAGCCTCAAAAAGACGGCGGCGCATGGGCACCGCCATCTTGCCTAGGTTCGTCGCTCCAAGTGACGTCATCGGGGAGTGGCGATCCGTCTCCATGGTATCCTGAGGTCTTCCGAAGACCCGAGGCTATTTAGTTTTAACCCCTTGATGAGGAGGAAAATCCCCATATGCTGCCATACTGTAGTATGGTAGTATATGATAGGATCGATCAGACAACCTAGGGTTAAAGTACCCTAGGGAGTCTGAAAAATAGTAAAAATAAAAATAAAAAAAGTTTAAAAAAAATTATAATAAATAAGCCTAAAAATTCAAATCATCCCCTTTCCCTAGAACTGACATAAATATAAATAAACAGTAAAAATCATAAACACATTAGGTAACGTCGCGTCTGAAAATGCCCGATCTATTAAAATATGTTAACGTTTTTTCAATGCGTTTAACCCTGTAACGGAAAATGGCGCCCGAAGTCGAAAATGGCACTTTTTTGCCATTTGGAAAAATATTTTTTAAAAATCTATAAAAAGTGATCAAAAGGTCGTACAGTCCTAAAAATGATATCATTGAAAATATTATCAAATGTCGCAAAACATGACACCACCCACAGCTCCGTACAAAAAAGTATAAAAAAGTTATTAGCGCCAGAAGATGGCAAAACAAAAAAAAAATTTGTACAGGAGGTTTTAATTTTTGTAAATGTATGAAAACCTTATAAAACCTATACAAATGTGGTATCCCCATAATCGCACCAACCCAAAGAATAAAGTAGACATGTCATTTGGGGCGCTCAATGAAAGACATAATATCCAAACCCACAAGAAAATGGCGCAAATGCGTGTTTTCACCATTTTCACTGCATTTGGAATTTTTTTCCCGCTTCCCAGTACATGGCATGGAATATTCAATACCATCACTATGAAGTGCAATCTGTTACGCAGAAAACAAGCCATCACACAGCTCTTTACGCGTAAAAATAAAAAAGTTATAGATTTTTGGTGGGGAGTGAAAAATGGAAATGAAAAAACAGGAAAGGGCCCTTAACCGGTTAAACTTTGACTTTTTTCTTTATTTTTTTTTAAAAGAAATTTTTCAGCCCCTCCGGGGTACTTTAACCCTGCATGGTCTGATTGCTTATACTAAATACTTCAATACTACTGTACAGTACTGCAGTATATAGCAATTTTACTGCAGATCTCTGCCATCTGCTGGCTATTAGAGATCATTACACATGGCAAGCCTACAAGTCTCAATAAGACTGTAGGCTGCCATCACAACTAATCGCTGACATCCAATGATGTCACGTGGGGGGGGGGGGGGGTAATTGGCCATCCTTATGGTGGCCGTCCATGAGACGGTAAAGTTAGGTGCCACAGGTGGGTGTCAGTTGTATTATACAGTTTCGCTACTAGCAAAGATTTTACCTTGCCCCACAGGCTAATCTCCATTTGCCATGCTTTCAGATAGAGACTACAGGAGGTTTGTTGAGATGGTCTGTAGGCCATCCAATTAGGCCGGCCGGCCAATTACAAACAAGTTATTCTGCATCATTTGAAAGTACTTGGTTTGATCCAAACGGCCGGTAGTGATGTCACAAGCATATGACTCATCACATGCTTCAGATTGGCCAATTACCAATTGGCCAAACATGCTCTCCTCTTCTGGCTTCAGTGGGGTGAGCTGATGTCACAACCAGGAAGTGCTCCCCCACATCAGGAATAGCTGAATCTGAATCTTATGTTAAATATACCACATATATCTCAAGCTAGGAAGGAGCCAGCAGCATGTTACAGTTGTCGTTGGAATTGTTATCCAAGGCTCTCTCCAGCGGTGCTAACACTTCATTTTGTCAGTAACTTTACAGTTACGCTTTGTTTCCTAAAGAAGTGGGTTCTCAATACTATTTTTTTGACTACCAAGTTGCAGTTGTCAAGATTGTTGTCAACCTGCTCGATGACTTGGCCTTAAACTGGTCTAGAGGAGTTTTTTTCCCTTCACTTTTGGTTTTGTCTGCATCCAGGATCAGATTTTAGCCTTGGCTCTATTCTACAAAGGAGTTTATAACTAGTATAGAAGCCTGCCAAATCAGTGATTTATTACAGAGGGAAGGCTGTGCTATATGAAGAGATCTGGGGAGACATGGAGAGCCTCCCTCCCCAGCCCTGGGTCACGCCGCACTTGTGCCGCCTTGTTATCTACTACTTGCTAGCACTTGTTGCCCTCTTGTTTTCCAGATGGACATAGTAGGCTTTTTTTTTCATGTGGTATTGTCATCTAGTAATTCAGTTCATTTTTTGATCGTCACAATGAGACCATTTTGCTTGTGTATGTTGTAGTTATCTGTTATTTAGAGCTGGCAGGGGCTGTGGCATAACTTGACCCATGTGATTTGTTGTTGGCTGAGGGTGGTGATTTGTGTGGAGTGACATACCCACCTTATCGGTTTACTGCGCTACTTTTTAATGTTTTTAGATATCTTATGTATGTATGATTATTTGGAATAAAGTGACTTTTCATTGACATTTTGGTCCATTTGTGTGCACTCCTTCTTGTTATAGTATATTATGTATTTTTGGTGTGTGGACTTGATGTGTTCAGTAGCACATTTCCCCCTTCTTTGGTATAAATACGTATGAAGAGATTTCACACACACACAAAGGTATGGTTACACAAATCTCCAGAACTGATATCTAACATTGTCTACACTTTTGTAACGTCAAAAGTGCTGACTAGGATAAAGCATGCTGTAATATAGAGCAATCACACGAAAAATTACCATGCAAATTTAGTGGGGACCATTGAAATCTGTATGCTATTTGCTCCTTCTACACCCCTGCCAATGTATAGGCAGAGGAGTAGTTGCGAATAAGCCCCTTTGTCTGTGTGTCCCCAGTAGGTGAGCCTGTACAACTTCATGGTCATATAGTTAGATAGAGGTAATTAGCAGCGGTAGATTCGGCCTGGACAGGCAAGGGTTAAATATGTATTTGATATTGTTATCATCCAATGATGTTCCACCTTTGTAACTGAACTGTGATTGGAGAGTGAGACCACCTGACCAGGGATTAACAAAACCCTTAGTCAGGGAGGGGTTAGAGGTCTTGAGTTCCAGAAACTTCTTAGAGCACAAGCTTTTAGAACCCAGCTCTCCTAGAGAGCACATCCATTAGATCACTGAGTGACCAGAGACAGCGTTTGGTGCACACTTCTAGTGCACACACACAGGACACCCAGGATTAAAGCTGCAGTGTCCAGCATTGGACACAGCTACATCCCAGTCTGCATCTACAAACAGGCTGTTGAACAAACTCCTGGGGTTACTCTCCATGACCATTCTCCAGTAATCCGGACTATCCAACAATCCAGCCTCTGTACAGAATCGTTTGGCCCGTTGCTGGTTGAATAAAGAACTGTAAGTTATTTTTGCACAACGTTGCCTCTGTCTGATCCCAGCTACGGCTGTCACCATCAAGGGCGCCCCATCTATCATCCAGGGACTCATACTACAGACACTAAGGGGTTGCGCCAGGGAGAAGCAGTACCACAGCCTCTCCCTCATCTAATTTCTTGCATACACCACCCGCTGGAGATCTGGCAGGCTGTAGGACAGCCCTCCGGACCCCATACCAAGCACCGTGACACCGCCAGCCCCCGCTGCCTCCAGGCCCCAAGAAAAGGCTAGGCCCGGTGGGGGATGTTGCAAATACGTATGAAGAGATCTCACACACACAGAAAGGTGATATCTAACATTGTCTGCACTTTTGTAACGTCAAAAGTGCTGACCAGGATAAAGCATGCTGTAATATAGAGCAATCACATGAAGGATTACCCTTAGTGGGGACCATTGAAATCTGTATGCTGTTTGCTCCTTCTAATGATGACTACACGCTATTAACATTTTTTTGTAGCGTCAGTCTCATGACTATGATAAGTACAAAATAAGACTGCTTTCATCTCAGTACAATAAGAATAGAATAATTCATTTGGGGGAAAGAAAAAACAACCATTATAGCTCACGGGTGAGTTTATGATTTGAAAAGCTTTTATTTTAAACACATTTTCTGTAATATAAAGTCATTTTCTTTAATACAAAGTCATTTTTTTTCTATTCATCATTCCCCGTCTATTTGCAGAGCTGCTTCATTTAATACTTAGACACAAACCAGTGACTTGGTTGAAAACCATTTCAAAGACGTGCAGAGGGCAGCTGTGAGGTTATCTCACAATATGTCATGCATGATAGATTAAAGAGATTTTACTGGCCTTTGAAGAATAATGAGATGATAGGAGGGGAAGTGGTTGACCAATCAGCGTTGCAGTAATACTAGTGGACATTAAGTTTTATATATTATTTACCCACTGCTGTATTGTATACTGGAAACTGCTGATTAAAGACCTCCGTAAGTATTTAAGAAAGTTGGCCACACCCACCAATTTTGTTCAGGATCATCTGCACTGCGCATCATTCGACACAAATTAGGGGGTATTCCGCTGCTCAGTCAGATTGTGCGCCAGATTTATCATGCAAAGTCTGTCAAATGCCCTATTTTAAGGTGCACCAAAAAAAGTTGGTGAATGCTGTCAGAGCAGTGAAGAGGACGCCAGATTCAAGGAGAACACGCGTCAGAAATCATGAATATGGTGCCCTCTGCACTATACACAGGCAGTAGGGCAGTTTGCAGTGCTCTTAGTAAATGTGCCCCTATGTGTGGATGTCTAGCAGTGGCTCATTCTACTCTCTCCAATGAAAACACATATGCTAAATTGGGTATGTATGTTTGGGCAAACAGATTGATAACTGGGTGACAGGAAAAGTTGACCTACCAGTAGTGAAACCTACTGTACAGTATAAGGCTATATTCACATCTCGTCATTGACCCTTTATTGTAATTATACGTTGAATGTATTCCCGGCGTATCCTTATCCTCGAACTCATACTACTTTAAGCTCATCTGGTGGTCTTCCTATTCCACCCTTTGTCCCTGAAAACCGGAGGAGGAGTGTTTACCCAGTGATGTAACTATCCTAATATGGACAGTTACATTACTGAAGACTAGAGATGAGCGAGCACTAAAATGCTCGGGTGCTCGTTATTCGAGACAAACTTTTCCTGAGACAAACGAGACCCATTGAAGTCAATGGGAGACTCGAGCATTTTTCAAGGGGACCAAGGGTCTGCACAGGGAAGCTTGGCCAAACACCTGGAAACCTCAGAAAAGGATGGAAACACCACGGAAATGGACAGGAAACAGCAGGGGCAGCATGCATGGATGCCTCTGAGGCTGCTTAATCGCACCATTATGCCAAAATTATGGGCAACAGCATGGCCATGACAGAGTGACCGAATGAGGCTAGATAGCATCTAAAACATCCAATAACTGACCCTGACACTATAGGGGACGGCATGCAGAGGCAGCGGCAGCAGCGGCAGGCTAGAGAGTGTCATGGCAACATACCCTAAATGGACTCAGGCTTCAAACCAATGGGTGGCAGAGAGGAACCAAAGGAGGTGAGCAAGAAGTGCTGAAATGATTTCTTATGTCAACAAAAGGTTGACGGTATATTTAGTCGATAACACAGCATGGTGGCGACATAGTGACCAAGTTCCATAACACCCGAAAAATTAGCCTGACACAGCTCGTTTGATAAGGGGACGACATGTGGAGGCAGCCATGGAGAAGACTTCCATGATTAAGAGTGACAGTATGGGGCATCCATATTGCTTCAATGATTGAAACTTCAGGTCTCCAGCATTGCGGCGACAAATGGGCCGAGTTCCATTATGTATCTGGTGAAACACCTGAAAATTCTGCCTGACACAGCTCGTTTGATAAGGGGATGATGTGCTGTATATTCTCTCGTGCTACAGCGTCTGGGATATAGAGAGTTGAAAGTTGCGCATGGAGACATTGGTGGACGCTGTGGAGGATAGTGGAGGCAAAATGGACAGGAAACAGCAGGGGCAGTATGCATGGATGCCTCTGAGGCTGCCTAATCTTGGGATGGAGCTGGCGGTCCGCTGCCAGGCGAGCTTTCGCCTGTCCAAGCCCCTGTCTCTCGGCTCCTCCCCACCCAAAATGGGCCTGGGGGCCAGAAGCGTTTACTTTGAAAAAATTATAATTTTCAAAGCAGGCGGGGTTGTTTGAATATTTCACCTAGGAATAATGGAATAGCATTGCGGTTCTATTTTTAATTGTTTTTTTCGTAAATGGTTCCATGATTAAGAGCGACAGTATGGGGCATCCATATTGCGCTGCTATGATTGCAACTTCAGATCTCCAGCATGGCGGCGACAGATGGGCCGAGTTCCATTATGTTCTTTACACACTTCTTCCACTACGTCAACAATGTCATCATCACCCACAGACTGCGACCGGTGGAAAACCTGGGCATCGGAAAAGAGCTCAGCAGCAACCGGACAAGTGGTTTGTGACTCTGGGAAGGGTCCAGAAAACAGTTCCTCAGAGTACGCCGCTTCAAATGCCAAATTTTCCTGGGAGGGGGCAGACTGGGGGGAAGGAGGCTGAGGTGGAGGAGCTGGAGGAGTGCTGATTTCGGTGACATGGGTGGACTGCGTGGAAGACTGACTGGTGGACAAATGGCTAGAAGCATTGTCCGCAATCCACAACATCACCTGTTCGCATTGTTCTGGCCTCAACAGTGCTCTACCACGAGTCCCAGTAACTTGAGACATGAACCTAGGGAGTGTAGCTCTGCGGCGTTCCCCTGCTCCCTCATCAGCAGGTGGTGTCTCACCCCACCCAGGGTCACCTGATCAGGCCAGCCAACCACTGCTATCGACGTGTAAGGGTACCACGTCATGCTGGGTGGAGTGCAGAGTCTCCTGGCTTGTGATTGGCTCTGTTTCTGGCTGCCAAAAATCAAACCCGCGGGAGATGCCAAATTACTTGAGCTGGCGAAGTATTCGTCCAAGCAACGAGCAGTTACAAGTACGCTAATGCTCGAACGAGCATCAAGCTCGGACGAGTGTGTTCGCTCATCTCTACTGAAGACCTTCCAGCGCATACAATCAGCAGAGGACAGGGAGGGATGCTATACAGTGACTTCTGTCCTGCATAGGTTTTTATGACCTCTACAGAGCGTATATGTCAATCAGCAGGAGGAAGCAGCATGGCAAAACAAAGCTTACTATGTCTTTCCATCATTTGTTTCCCAAAGTATGTGACGAATAATAAAAAGACAGAGGCAAAATGTATGCCTGTAAGCTCATCGTATATGTCAGGAGCTAAACATTCAAATGGGTCATTGGTAATTGGTCAATGGTAATAATTCCAAAGCATCTTTTCTCATTTACATTTGTAGACAACTTAACATATTTCATGTAGACATAATGTAAATAAAAAATTTTCAAAGTTCAAAAACAATTTTCAAACCAGCCTGGCATCGCCAATCTATTGCCTTGAGAGATTGCCAGTAGATAAAACCATAAAGTTAGGAACTTTCTATGGCACTAACCTATTCATTTTCTTCTTTTAGGACAATCTCAGTCATAGGCATACTCATTCTTGCCAATTAGCAACTCCAATGGTGCCCATAAATGATTTGACCTGTCCAGCTATGGCATGCCTTAATAGCTGGGCCACACCTGATAATATTATATGCAGCACCTAAATTTGTTGTTAATTTCAATAAAAACTACAGGCATAGCCAGGCAATTAGCTGTAATTGCATTCCATTACCATTAGCTACCAGACTACACCCTTTTTTGCTATTAAAAACTATAAAAAACACAGATGTGGCAAGGATTATAACTTTTGCAATATCTTGCTTGGTTACATTATGGGCAGGAACCCCAAAAGGACATTTTATATGCTAACAAATAAAAAAAACAAAAAAACAACAGTATGATTACATTTCTGTCAGGGAGCAGGAACCTTCATTTTATACATCACTATGGAGCCTGAACATCATGGTTGGACCTGCACGTTCCAGGATTCACTGGCCAGACCCCTCACCCCTCCTTTCCCACACTGTAACAAGGCAGAATATAGGATATGTCCTATATTTCTCAGTGCATGGTCCCTTCACTGTGAACAGACCACATAGTTGTCAATGGGGACCAGTACCTGGATACAACTGGTATGGCCAGAGTTCGTGTGAATGCACCCTAAGGTTGGCTGCAGATGAACATGTTCAGCCAATGGAAACAGTTACATATGTTGATCCAATCCCACAGACTGAAACGTTGCACAAAACAATAGGGCTCATGTGATATTCACATTCTTTTTCTTAATGTTTGTTTGTCATCCATATATTTCATGTCTGCAAAAAAGGATGTTTTACTAATTTATTTTCTGCCTTGTCAGAAAATAAAGGAGCAGCTGACATCGTTTCAGTGATTGCTCCATTAACACAGGTGTGGGTGTTGATGAGGACAGGGCTGGAGATCAATCTGTCATGATTAAATAAGCATCACACCACTGGACACTTTAAAAGGAAGCTGGTGCTTGGCATCATTGTTTCTCTTCTGTTAACCATGGTTATCTCTAAAGAAACACGTGCAGTCATCATTGCACTGCACAAAACTGGAGAGAGGTTCCATTGTTGCCAAAAAGGCTCCAGGGCGACCAAGAAGGACCAGCAAGCGCCAGGACCGTCTCTTAAAAGCTTTGGGATTGGGCTACCAGCAGTGCAGAGCTTACTCAGGAATGGCAGCAGGTGTGAGTGCATCTGCACACATTGTGAGGCGGAGACTCCTGGAGCAAGGCCTGGTGTCAAGGAGGGCAGCAAAGAAGCCACTTCTCTCCAGAAAAAATATCAGGGACAGACTGATATTCTGCAAAAGGTACAGGGAGTGGACTGCTGAGGACTGGGATAAAGTAATTTTCTCTGATGAATCCCCTTTCCGATTGTTTGGAACATCTGGAAAACATCTTGTTTTCCAGATGTTCCAAACAATGGACAAGGCATTGTTCCAGACAAGGTGAGCGATACCACCAGTCTTTCCTCATGACAACTGTAAAGCATCTTGCAACCATTCATGTGTGGGGTTGCTTCTCAGCCAAGGGAATTGACTCTCTCAGAGATGAAGAGACTGAATAAAGAATGGTACCAGAATGTCCTCCAAGAGCAACTTCTCCCAACCGTCCAAGAGCAGTTTGGTGATCAACAATGCCTTTTCCAGCATGATGGAGCACCTTGCCATAAAGCAAAGGTGATAACTAAATGGCTTAGGGAACAAAACATGGAGATTTTGGGTAGATGGCCTGGAAACTCCCCAGATCTTAATCCCATTGAGAACTTGTGGTCAATCATCAAGAGACGGGTGGATCAAAAACCAAAAACCAACAAATTGTGACAAAATGCAAGCATGGATTGTGCAAGAATGGACTGCTATCAGGATTTGGTCCAGAGGTTGATTGAGAGCTGCCAGGGAGAATTGCAGAGGTCCTGAAGAAGAAGGGTCAACACTGCAAATATTGACTTGCTGCAGTAACTCATTCTAACTGTAAATAAAAGCTTTTGTTACTCATAATATGATTGCACTTGTATTTCTGTATGTGATAAAAATATCTGACAAACACAAATAAAAACCAGAGGGCAACAGATCATGTGAAAATATTATATTTGTGTCCTTCTTAAAACTTATGGCCATGACTGTATCTGTAAAAAAACGGATAGCATACTGATGTCATAAACACCCATCTAAATGAGTCCTTAGTCTGTGCTGTTCAAATTGGATCTCTGTTTGGACTTGCTATTTTTGACTATTCATTTTGACTTCTTGCTGTGACATTTGCTTTACTTTGACTTAGTTTCTTGTCTAGTTACTCTGTCATTGACATAAAATCCTGGCACTGACATTGGCATTGAATACAGTCAGTCCCCGGGTTACGTACAACATAGATTCTGTAGGTTTGTTTTTAAGTTGAGTTTGTATGTAAGTCGGACTGTATATTTTATAATTGTAACCCCAACCAAATGTTTTTTTGGTTTATGTGACAAATGGATTTTAAAAATGTTGGATTCTCATAAGAACCAGGATTAACAATAAAGCTTAATTACAGACAACTCTGATAACTGTTATAGCTGTTTATTGCAGCCTAAGGCTAAAGTACAGTAAATTACCAACATCCAGAGGTCCGTTTGTAACTAGGGTTCGTCTGTAAGTCGGGTGTTCTTAAGTAGGTGACCTGTACTTTCATCTGAAGCTGGCCTTACAGCCAGGGAACCAAGAAACTGAGACAGGTCAAGATGAAGAAGAAATCAGATGAGGGCAAGTGTAGGGCAGCATTCTAACCCTGACTTGCCTCTCAGCCTGATACTGTCAGCATGATATGTTGAGAAAATTGTAGAACTTCTGGCGTGGGACATGATAGTTAAGGTAGGAGAAAAGATACTGCAGGATTGTCCTCATAGGGACATTATTATAGACATTTCAGGAGAGGTGAAAGTTGCCCTTTAAGCTGTTAACTGGTGAATCTTTCATGTGTCTAATAAGACACTGCCTGCAAACACACATACCACTTACAAACTTTCCCACCATAGTTGCACATTTACCCACTGATGTTGTGCTGTAGGGCTTCTTTCCAGATCACTAGACTTGGCGGCTGAAGGGCGCAGTAATCCACAGTCCTCAAGTGGTACTGTAAATATTGGATTTAAGCCTAGATCTAAGTGTCATGTTCCAGCTCTTAAAGCATGTTAACAACTTGAATAGAGGTCTTTAGTCATTGGAGGACTGAAGCCCATATGTGTGAAATCAAAGGGTTGTCCATGATTTTTAATTGATAACATCATCCTCAGGCTAGGCCATTCATATATAAATGGTGTAGGAAAGACTCTGCGGCCTGCAGAGCCTCGGGTTGTGGCTCACGTGCTGCTTCCTGCAGGGACCAATGAGCACTGCCATCGGTGATGCCAAAAGGCTGGGTGCAAGAGGCTGGGCAGTGGTTAGCACACAACTAGTGCTCAGCACTCCTGATATCTTCTTCTCTGCCCTAGCTTCTGCCCTGGACAGGTGAGGATTTGTTTTTATTAATTTTTCTGATCTTGAGGTCTCCGGTATAAGTTCCTTCTCTGGGTCTCCAGTATTACATGTCTGCTCATTGGGTCTGCTGTATTATAGGTCTGCTCTGGGGATCTCCAGTATTATAGATCTATTCTGGCAGTCTCCATTAGGGTTCATTCACACTGCCGTCTGCGGGGACGCACATTTGCCAATAAGGCCAATAAGGATCAGATAATAATGGTCTGTCCAGAAGATAGGCCATCAAACCCGTGGACAACCATTTAAATAAGTTCATTAATATGTTTCTCTATAAAAATGAAATTGTTATATGTTTATTAAAGTTAATTATATATGGTAAAAAATAAAGAAAAATAAAATAACCCATCCCAGCAGCCATAATAAACAGGACATCACAGTGACTCATGCATGAATAATTACAATTAAGATATTATCACTTCATTTTCTAGGAATGTCTATGGTAATTCTACTTGGATCTTCTCCCAAGACAAGTTTAATATGGCACTAACCTCACTGCCGACGGAAGGATTTAAATGTCCCCTTATCTGATGGGACTGTGCATGTATTTCCATGTGTTTTTAATGTAACTCTAAAGCAACACTTTAGATCCTAAAAAGTTGGTGTAGTGCACAATGTACCCTGTTCCCACAGTTGCAGTAACCATTTCTAATGCTGTGTTCATGGGGTTTCAGAGTAGATGAATTTAGAGCTATGACTATATGATATATGGCTCTATTTGCATATTGTTTGGGGTATCAGTTAGAAATAATACACATAAGATTCTTCTGATGCATTTGTTGTCTTTTTACTATTTTTACTGTTACTATGGTTTACTTACATTTTATTTTCTCACCTAATATTTTCATAATAATATCCCTTTATCAGGTGGACTACAGATACTCACATTCATTTTATTTATATCTTAAACCTCCTAATAATCAAAGAATAACTGATGTGACTGAATAAAAACAGCTTTGGCAGCTATGATGAGGTCATGGTATACACAGTATACATGATATGGCAAAGTGATGTCAGTATGCTGGCAGGGTGTGACATCAATTCTTTTGAGTGTTTTATGGTACCTCATGACAGCCTATCTAGTAACAGCCCATTAGATTACAAGGAAAACCAGCAGGGTTAGATTAAACCTATACATTAGGAATACATTTTGATTCCAAGCACTGTTAATAATAATACATAATCTTTATTTATATAGTGCCTTCGAATTCCGTAGCACTTTACAGATTATGGGGAATATCTACAATTAAAATAATACATTAGAGAGTAACAACATATGGAACAATAGGGTTGAGAGCCCTGCTCACAAGGACTTACAGTCTATGAGGATGAGGGTAGACACAAGAGGTATAAGAGCTTGTATAATGGTCCAGCCATTTTTATAAGGATATGGAATAAAAATAATTTAATAAATTGAGTTTTAAGAGCATGTTTGAAGCTTTGGGGGTTGGGTATTAGTCTGATTAGCCTGGGGTAGAACATTCCAGAGAATTGGTGCAGCTCTGGAGAAGTCCGGGAGACGTGAGTGGGAAGTTTGAATTAAGGAAGATAATAATCTAAAATCACTGGAAGATCGAAGATTGGGTTGGACGAGATGAAAGAGGAGAAGTAGGGAGGTGCAGGATTATGAAGAGCTTTGTGGATGAGGGTTATTAACTTAAACTATATTCAGAAGGAGATGGCAATCAATGCAGTGACAGGCAAAGACTGGAGGCATCTGTGTAGCGTTTGGTCTGATAGACAAGCCTGGCTGCTGCATTGAGGCTGGATTGTAGAGGAGAAAGTTTAGTAAGTGGATGACTGATAAGTAGTGATTTACAGTAGTCTGAAGTAGTAGATGATAGTGAATCAGAGCGAGAATTAGTGTTTTAGAGGTTTCACTTGGAAGAAATGATCAGATTCTAGAAATGTTTTTAAGGTACATCCTGCAAGAGTCAACGAGAGATTGAATATACGGTGCATAGTAGAGATCAGAGTACAGCACAACCCCCAGACAGCGGGCCTGCTGCCTCTGGGTTTTGATAATATCACAGACAGAACTGGACAGATCATGGTTACGTTGGTTAGTAGATGGTGTATAGACAAGAAGTTCAGTTTTGGAAGGATTAAGTTTCAAGAACGGAGAGGACATAATTTTAGAGACATTCACGTGCAGACTTATATCATCCCATCAGGGTATCAACAGAATAGAGATGATACTGAAAACCAAATCTGCTGATGGTTTGTCCAATGGGGCAGTATTGAGGGAAAAGAGAAGAGGGAAGATTTAGAGAAAGAGACACTGAAGATGCGGTCAGACAGATAGGAAGAAAACCAAGGGAGTGCAGTGTCCTTTAGGCCAATGGAGCAAAGCATCCTCAGGAGGAGCTGGTGGTCCACAGTATCAAACGCTGCCGAGAGATCCAAAAGAATGAGGTCAGAATAGTGCCCTTTGGATTTTGCAGTGAGGAGATCATTGGAGACTTTAAAATGAGCAGTTTCAGTGGACTGCATAGAACGGAAACCAGATTATAGGGGGTCAAAGAGGGAGTTAGCTGAGAAATAGCGGGTTAGTCGAGAATAGGCTAGGCGTTCCAGGAGTTTGGAGATGAAAGGGAGATTAGAGACTGGTCAGAAGTTAGCAGCACTGGATGGGTCCAGGGAAGCTTTCTTTAGTAATGGGGTGACAACAGCATGCTTGAGGGAAGAGGGATAGACACCAGAAGAAAGAGAGAGGTTGAAGATTTTAATGAGATGAGAAGTGACCACTGAGGAGAGAGACTGTATGAAATGTTACTGTTACTGTGTCCACAAACAAGAGAGTCTAGACATTAGACTAGAAACCTATGATGCTCAAGAACCTTCCTTTGGAGGACGGTGTCTTGTATTACCAGTATTGTGCTGGGATTGGTCAGGAATACATTTGGCATATGCTAACTGACCATTTAAATGTCTTGACTTGAAAGTGGGGTTTAGAACCCAAGGAAAAGGCAGAAGCAACAGAAAATGTGTTGAAGAAAGGATGCTGATGGTTGCTCCAATTTTGTTCACCTCTGACTACTTAGCTGTTGGTGATCAGACAGTAGCCTCTAAAGATAATTTACATAAACCACAGATAAAGATTGAAGTTGATTAGGTGAAAGTATAAGCAGAAACCAGTGTAGGGATGAGGTTAGAAGAAGGAATCTACCATCAGGAATACCTCAGTTAGTGTATTCCAGATGGTAGGTTTCCTTTAAGACTCTGGCAATGAACCTGACCACATAAATGACTGAAAGGTACTGACCACAGAAATGACATAAAAGTACTGAAGGTACTTATTGTCTCCCATTTTAATTCATACTGTGCCCACTGTAATACATATAGACAGATACTGTTCCCCCTCTATTAAATACCATCCTCTAGAGATATATATCTCAATTAGTGGTGGGAGGACAGATGCTGTCCTTTTAGGAGCTTAAGAGAATTTATGGGTTGAAGGGGGGGATTGGATTCGTTATTATCAATTACTACACGCTCTTAAGAACAAATCCCACAAGTCTCATAAATACTTGGAAACACATGAGTGTATAAGTCTTATAAGGGAAGCGAAGACTCACAGCAAAATGGTGTCAAAGATATATAAGTTTATACGTAATAGCTTCACAGAGAATAAGGCATAATGGTATAGGAAGAAGTGGGAGATGGTGATTGGGGATATGAGTGAAATAGAATGGGGTATAGCACACAGCAACACCAAGAAAGGATCCATCAATTGGAATCACAGATTAATACAATTTTCTTACACTCCCAAGCTGACGTCACAGACCTGAAAAAGAGCTTCCTGCGCGAAACGGTCCGTCGTTTGTGGCGTTCCCGGCACCTCTCTACCAGCTCCTGACGGGTACAATAAGTTTTCACGTACTGGTGAGTGACCCGTCTTCTCTCCTTTTTTTGGATGTCTTTATCCTATATTGACTTTCGTGTACCCTCGGAGCGCACCACCAAGTGAAATTGCAGACTTAGCGTCTGTCAAGGTGTACCATTAACGTGGAAGAGACGTAGTTGCCTGCTACTTTTCCCTTCTCTGTGTTACTGTGCATATTACCCAGTATACAGTTACATAGCCCTGCACATGTCCTCAGTATAAAGGTAGGTAGGCCCAACACATGTCCCCGGTATACAAATAAGTAGCACCAACACATGCCTCCCCTAGTATATAGGTAGCCCAAGCACACTCCCCACCAGTATAGAGGTATCCCAAGCACACTCCACCCCCCTGTATACAGGTAGCCCCAGCACACTCCCCCCAGTATACAGGTAGTCCACCCCATCCAGTGCAAGAAATGGGCATGGTGTGAACTAACATCTTTTTTTCAACATCTTCCTGTAACTCTGGAATGAAGCCTAACTTAATAATAATAATTCTTTATTTATATAGCATACACAGATTATGCAGCGCAGGGTTTGCCAAATTGGTCCTTGTCCCCAATGGGGCTAATAATCTCATCAACCTGCTACAATCTAATGTTTTGGAGCGTAGTTGTTGTACATCAACAGATAATTGGTCAGGAAGTGTCTTAATCAATCCTAGCACTTTTAACATCACTATTGTGCAACAAGATCAAATATTAACCATACCAAACTAAGGACAGAACAGGGCTCTAGTGTACTCTGAAATTCTATTTTATGCCCAGTGGTTAATACATTACAGTCTGTTAATCAATATATATTAAAACATGAACAAAATGTGGTTCCTGTGATTGTGGTTCTTTGGACATTGATGTACAGGCAGTCCCCGGGTTACATACAAGATACGGTCTGTAGGTTTGTTCTTAAGTGGAATTTGTATGTAAGTCGGTATATTTTATCATTGTAAACCCAGCCAGAATTATTTTGGTCTCTGTGACAATTGGATTTTAAAAATGTTGGGTTGACATAAGAATCAGGATAAACAATAAAGCTTCATCACAGACATATTAGATAACTGTTACAGCTTATCATTGTAGCCTAGGACCAAAGTACAATAAATTACCAACATCCAGTGGTCAGTTTGTAACTAGGGGTCGTATGTAAGTCGACTGTTCTTAAGTAAAATCGAGTGTTCTTAAGTAGGGGACCGCACATATATATATATACATACATATACACATCTGCTGTGGGAACATTATAAAATATCTTAAACGTTAATATTAAAAATTGTGTATGTAGCAAGGCTTACCTCCATTGAAACGAAGGGCGTGTCCTGTACTTGGAGGGAAATTTGTTCTCCATCAATGGTCACTTTTCTTGAATATAAAGCACCTACCGAGCATGTGAACAATTAGTTTAAAGGCTAAAAACTTTCTGTGACAAAGTGGAAGACTTAAAAAGTGCAACAACAAAAATGAATTATTGATAGTAGTAAAGGCTGATCAACTAGTGTGTAAGGAAACTCCAGACTCTCCCCAACAGATAACCTACCAGAACAAAAGGATCGGGATGTTCAATTTTGGTGCCTGATCCTTTTGTTCTTAGGCCTCAAAATTGAGTGGTGTCTTGCCCACTGCTAATGAAAGTTTATAACCTTTAGTAAATAAGATTGTAAACCTAATTTGCTTATTAACATTAGTCATTTGATATGATAAGTATGGACATATTTAAGTGCACATTTTTCTATTTTACCATGCACTTTCACATATTTTCTTAAGGCTATCAGTGAACAGACAGATAAATAATGCTGTGGATTGTGATGATGTCTTCATAACCTGGTCTGATCCTGTTTGTTCCAAGTTAATATTATTGAGGAGAGTAGAAAGGTTATTATCCGAAAGGTCATACTATAAAGCTAGCAGTAGGAAATCTCAAGGGAAATATAAGGAAGCCTAGATTTATAGGAGGGGTAATGGACCGTGTTTTAAATGAATGACCTCCATGAAGAAGTCTAAGCAGGATGACACTATTGTTCTAGAAGTTTAAAAACACACAAAGACACTTTAACAAAGGAATGTAGAAGACAGAGAAGTTCTGGGTATAAGACGTAGAATCAGTTGGTATAAAAATTAAAATATAGAATTCTGTGTTAGTGAAGGACAGGCCACTTTCATATATTGTACAAGTTTACCCTCTGCTAATGCCAAGAAAAGACAACCAGGAATCCACAGGCTGCTATACAAGCTGTGTTCATTTACTAAGCACATGCTGGGCAATTGATCGCTCTCTCCACCCTCTGTTCAAACTTACCAGTGTTTGCTTCGTAGTCTCCAATAAATCTCTTTGTGAGAAATCTTACGACAAGAGCTAAGACAAAGAGAAAATCCCTTAGTTAGTACTCGTTTAGTAGAATTACAGGATACATATTTATTGAGTCTTAAATTACCGCTCCACTGCATTTTTTCACTGAAATGTGAATTGTGGCTTCACATGAACACAGCAGAACTTTTATTCTCAATAATTATTGAAGAGGTTGCCTGGGTGAAGTGATGACAGCTCAGCTTTGTAGGATATTCTAAAGTTTGTGCTCCTGTTAATTGATTGATCGATTGACATCTCTTGATTAGGGGCTCCAATGAACACGGTTTTGCAAAGACCATTGTTCTATTGCAAATATATAAATCTTATTTGTTATTCTTTAACCCCTTCCCGACATTTGACGTAATAATACTGCATGGCGGGAGGTGCGTTCCCGCAAAATGCAGTATTATTACGTCATGCTTCTGGCGCCGGCTCCTGAACGGAGCCGGCGCCAGAAGCTGCGGGTGTCGGCTATATATTATAGCCGACACCTGCCTCTAACACCCGCGATCGGAGATTTCTCCGATCGCGGGTGTTAACCCCTAACACGCCGCGGTCGCGCTGACCGCGGCGTGTCAGAGGCATTTAAATGCAATCTGAAGGCAATCGGACCCCCCCGCGGCGCTTACCGGGGGGGTCCGCTGCTCGATCGCAGCCCCGGGACTGCCGGTGCCCGGGGCTGCGAGATCTTCATCCGGAAGCCGGGTCCTGCCTTCTGGCAGGACCCGGCTGTAAGACACTGGGCATGCGCAGCATGCTCAGTGTCTTACATTACACAGTGCAATACTTCTGTATTGCACTGTGTAACCTGTAAAATAGCTTGAACAAGTGATCAGAAGATCACTTGTTCAAGCTTAGATGTCATTACCTGTAAAAAAAAGTTAAAACAATAAATAAAGGTTTTTAAAAATAAAAATAAATAATAAAAGAAAGTGAAAGTCCCCCCAAACACCACATTTCCCTTTACACAAGTAATAAAGTATAAAATACACTAAATCACAAAAAAACCCCACTTATTTGGTATCGCCGCGTCCGTAACAATCTGTACAATAAATCCTAATCATAATTGGACCCGCTCGGTGAACGTGGTAAAAAAAAACCCCCAAAAACTTGCCAAAAATGAAAACTTTTTATCAAATTGCTTTACAAAAAAATGTTCTAAAAAGTGATCCGAAAAAGTTACAAGTGCCAAAATGATACCACTGAAAAGAACAACTTATCACGCAAAAAATAAGCTCACAACCAGCTCCGTCAACCAAAAAATACTATAGTTATGCTGCTATAAAGATGGCAATACTAAAACAAATTCAATTTTTTCTATTCTAGTTTTCCTTCAATAAAATTGGACAAATATAAATAAAACTATATAAATGAGGTATCACCGTAATCGTAGTGATCCGTAGAATAAAGATAATATATTATTGTTATGCTACAGCGACCCCCCCCCCTCAAAAATGCTAAAAATCCAAAACAAGAATTGATGATTTTATTTTCCTCCACACGAAAAAAGTTAATAAAATTGCTTCAATAAGCTAAACACCCTCTAAAATAAAGTTATTTTTACAGTGCATCGCGTCTCGCAAAAAATAAGCCCTTATTTGTCTAAATTGCTTAAAAAATAAAGATTGTATAGCCTATTCCCAACGCGCGTTGTAATAGAACGGTGCGGCGGGTAGTGACTTGCCAACACGGTTCAGACACAGTGATCGGGGCAAGATGGCGGCTGATCCTAACAGCCATCCATCCTGCCCCATGGACCAGAAGGGTTATGTCCCCCCCACACCCCCAGTTTATTATCGCTGCTATTGGCTCATCAATTCAGACGTGCCAATAGCAGCGAATTTACTTATGACGTCAGTAATACCGGTCACCATGTCTATAGACACGGTGATCGGGGCAGGATGGCGGCTGTTCCTGACAGCCACCAATTGTGCCTTGTGGTTCAGAGGGGTTTTGTTGCCCCCCTCTGTCCATGTTTGCCGCTATTGGCTGGTCGATTTGGTCCAGCTAAAAGCAGCAATATTCGTCACAATGGGCATCGCTAGGGTGAATAAGAGCAACACTTGGCGATAATTTCCCTACTAAAACGAAGATATGGTACAAAAGCGCTGGCCGTGTACATTGTACAGATTATGGTGTACAACTCTTACGAGCTGTTCCAATGTGCATGTCCTGCCGTATCATTTCTCCGTTTTCAAGAGGAAGATATAAGGAAACTAATATTGGGACAAGAAGGACGGGCCCCAGTACCTCTGGTTTAGATGTTCCTGTATTTTGTCAGGGCAGCATTTTCACGGTAAATTCTGCTGCTTCTAAAGGTAGGACTCAATAAAGAGTCTGTTCCAAAAGAGGAGTTAGGATGGACACTATATACTAAGGATGGACACTATATACTAAGGATGGACACTACATACTACTAAGAGACCTGCGACAACTCCAAGTGTGACAAAAGTTTAGATGGTCCCCTGTTCTATTCTACCTCCTTATACGCAACACATTCAAAATTCACGCCCAACCTGTTGTGAATTCAGTAAAATGAATAATTGTAACAACTGGTAGGTCACGTTGCTCCCTATACCCCTCCACATTATTTCATAAGGGGCGCCACATAACGGGCACTGAACGTTCCAGAAATAATTGCAATTTCCATCTTGGACTCCATTGCACATCATATTTGGAAACCACCTGTATGTTCAAAATGCTCATTTCACCACGTGTATTACACTACACCACATATTACACCTTGCTATATTCCCCAAGGGGTGTACATTCAACAATTAGGGTCACTTTTCGGGTTTTCCTCCGCTTTGGTACCACTACGGCTCTCCAAATGTATCCTGACACATGTGAAGGATTTCTTGCAAATTTGGCCTCTAAAAGACAAACACCTCTCTTTTCCTCTACTGTGCGCCCATAAAGCATTTTATATGCACATGTGGGGTACTTCTACACTCGGGAGAAATAGTTTTACACCTTTTTCGGGGTTATTTAATATATTATTCCTTGTGGCTTACATAAATTAGGGGTAAAGTGACATTTATAGGAAAATTTTCACCTTTTTAATGTTTAGGGCCTAATTGGATCATTCACCTGTAGGGGCAAATACATATATTACACATTGCAAAATTCTCTAAGGGGTGTGTGTTCAAAAATTAGGGTCACTTTTTGGATTCTTATCTGTTTTATACCACTAGGGCTCTCCAAATGCATGTCAAACATTTCTGTCAAATTTGGCTTCTAAAAGACAAACCTCCCCCTTTCCTTTTACTGTGCGCCCATACAACATTTTATATACACATGTGGGGTACTTCTACACTCAAGAGAAATAGGTTTACACATTTTGGGGGGTTATTACATTTTTTTTATCCCTTGTGGCTACAAAAAATTAGGGGTACAATGACCTTTATAAGAAAATGTTCACCTTTGTCCTATTTAAGCCCTAATTAAATCAAACACCTATATGGACAAATACTCATATTACACCTTACTAAATTCTCTAAGGGGTGTGCTTTCCAAAATGGTGTCACTTGTTGGGGTTCCGCTCTGTTTTGGTACCACTACGGCTCTCTAAATGCATCCTGACACATGTAAAGGATGTTTGTCAAATTTGGCTTCTAAAAGGCCAACGCCCCTCTTTCCCTTCTGAGCTTCACTGCGTACCCATACAACATTTTATTTGCATGTGTGGGGCAATTTTATACTCGGGAGAAATGCTAGTACACATTTTTTGGGGTTGTTTCATCTTTAATGCCTTATGGGATACAAAAATTAGCCGTAAAAGTGACTTTTTTGGGAAAATGTCCATCTTTTTCCTTTTAGGGACCTAATTGAAGCAAACACCTGTGGGGGAAAATACACATATTACACCTTGCTAAATTCTCCAAAGGGTGCACTTTCCAAAATGGTGACACTTGTTGGGGTTCTCCTCTGTTTTGGTACCACTAGGGCTTTCCAAATGCATCCTGACACATGTAATGGATGATTGTCAAATCTGGCTTCTAAAAGGCCAAAGCTCCTCCTTCCCTTCTGAGCCCTACTGTGTACCCATACAACACTTTATATGCAAAAGTGGTGCAGTTCTGTGCTTAGGAGAAATAGTTTTACACATTTATGGGAGTTGTTTCATCTTTTATCCCTTGTGGCTTACAAAAATTTGGGGTAAAAGTGACTTTTTTGAGAACATTTTCACCTTTTTTCCCTTTTGGGGCCTAATTGAATCAAACACCTGTTTGGGCAAATACACAAATTACACCTTGCTAAACTCTCCAAGGGGTGTACTTTCCAGAATGGTGTCTCTTGTTGGGGCTTTCCTCTGTTTTGGTACCATTATGGCTCTCCAAATGCATTCAGCCATATTTGCCCTGCAAAAACGAAACAACGCTCTTTCCATTCCAAGTGCCCCCCTATGCCCGTACAGAAGGGTACAGTGACAAAATGGGCATTGGCATGCTCAGGAGGAATTGCCTTAAACATGGTAAAATGCATTTTCCTTTTTAACCCATTGTGAAGGTGCAAATTTTAGTGTTCAATGAATCTATTGTAAGATAAAATTACATTTCTGTAATTTCACTTTCATTTATCTTTCACCCTCATGAAACGCTCAAAGGGTTAACAAAATTCACAAAGGTTGTTTTGAATATTTTGAGGGGTGTAGTTTCTAAAATGGTGTCATTTGTGGGGGTTTTCTATCATGTAGGCCTTATAAAGTCACTTCTAACTAAACTGACCCTCCAAAAGTAGGTTTTGATGATTTTCGTGAAAATCAGAAAAATTGCACCTAAAGTTATAAGCCTCCTAACATCCTAAAAAAAAGGAAAAGATGTTTGAAAAATGATGCCAAGTTAAAGCAGACATATGGAAAATGTTAGTTATCAAGTTATTTTAGTGATATGACTAACTTTCCAAAAAGTAGAAAATTTTGAATTTTGAAAACATTGTTTTTTTCAAAATTTTTGGCAAATTTCCATTTATTTCATAAATAAATACCAAACATATTGATTAAATTTCTTGACCAACATGAAGTACAATGTGTCACGAAAAAACAATCTCAAAATCAACTGGATATGTTAAAGTGTTCCAAAGTTATAACCACTTAAATAGACACATGTCAGATTTTAAAAAATGGGCCGTGTCAGGAAGGTGAAAAGTGGCTTCAGCGTTAAGGGGTTAATAAAAGCTTTATTAGAAGTTACAAATCTGGCATTTATATGAAGGTCCCGGATGATTGCATTGTCATAGACACTATAGAAACTGTGGCAGAATTCTGGCTTAATTTGTGTCAAAAACTTGCATTCGTGCTTTGCTACCAGGTAATCTTCGGCCCTCGTCCGAGTCCCCCGGCTACTGCGCATGCGCAGTAGTTCCGGCCCCGGAACCGCGGGCCGCGCAGGGGTAGCTGCGCGCCGAAGATTACCTGGTAGGCGGAGTAACGTGGCTACTGGGGCGTGGAGTAGCCGCGACTAGTAGCCTCATGTCCGGCTACTCCACGCCCCAGTAGCCGCATAAAAAAATTAGCATATTCATGCAATAAAGTTTTCTAAAATACACCCGGGACGTGAGGATTAGCCCAAAAAAGGGCTATCCTCACGTCCCATCCATCCACCTACCACCCCTTCTACCTTTATAGGTAGAATCGGGGTGGTAGGTTCCCTTTAAAGCATTGCCTACAACACTTCAATAGGAGATGAGCCTACAATAACCCTAAAACGCCACTACAAGACGGGCAGAACTGTCTGCTCATAGCTCTGTTCATCATATGGCAATGCTAATAAATACAGTTATGTCTCAGACAAGGCACAGTACAAGACAAAGTACAGCAGTCTCCAGTCTCACATTAAGGAGATAGTAAATACAAATGCATTAGATTACAAGGATGGCAAGTACAGTGACGGTACAGAACAACTATATTAAACTGATTACAGGGATGATATACACAGAAATGATATTTTGGGGTTAATAAACACAATTACACTACTGGGTTACAAACAGGAAATACAGTGACATTAATGAATTGAATAATAATAACAATGGTGATGTCACAGTGCAGGGATGATGCATACTGATGTCATAGTACAAGCGAATCATAGGAATAAGATTTTCGATACAAAATTCTCAGAGAACAAGTGGGGTTTCACAGAACAGGGACAAACCAATAGAGCTGTCACAGAGCTGACCACAATGATGTCAGAGCCCATGAGGCTACTGCACCGTATGCACTTTCTAGTTACAACTTTTGACTTTATTTTATTATTTATAGAAGTGATGGAACATGAAAAACTACAGAGATCTCTTACAGAGGAGTGTCACTGAATTCTGTAAGAGCATATACCTTGAGTGTATAGATACTTAGAAACAGAAAATAGAAAAAGAGAGCATAGCCATCTAGTGTGCCCTTACATTATATAATTTATCATAGTATAGATATATGTTTATCCCAGGAATGTTTGTATTCTCTAACTCATGGAAGTTGGTTTAAAGTATCTACTACTTCTATTCTCAGATTCTACTAGAAACATGTATAATGTGTGATTTTTGACTGACTACAGTGCCTCAGAATACACCAGAAAATAATGAATGAAGCACTTACTAGATTAGAGTTTTGCACTGCCATTTGGGTTGAGGCTAGACGATGGATATTATTATGTGTCTGTGGCACGATAAACAAACCACTAGAAATGTGCTTTACATGTACATGTATAAAACAATGTATAGAAGGTAGGTCTGGATACATCTTTGCTTTGGCCTACAGCTCATCATGTGAAAGTCATGTTTCAACAGAACTCTGTGGGCTTTAAAGCAGTAGGTTCAATTTTTCCAATTTTATTCTACTGGAATGTGAATCGAGTAATAAAAAATCATGCGATGGTTACATAGTGAAATTTTAGTGGTACAATCCATCTGAAGCTGCGATCACACAACTAAATCTAAAATCACATTTTACTGTACATTTCTAAATATTTCCAGCAATCCATCTTATTGATAGATGAGTTATTAAGTTGCAAATAGCTAAAATTTAGAATAAGAAGCTATTTTGCTTTGGAATATGAATTTCTGCAGTAAAATGTACTGTATACAGTGCGCAATACGTCAGTGGTGTATGTCATGTGTGTATCATGAAAATGGACCCAATGTTTGGACCAGACCCTGGTCCAGAAAGGATCACCAGAGGAGATGATTGTGAATGAAAAGCATATTTTTATTTTTTGGCTGTACAATGCATTTCAGCTTAGAATTCGTGCCTAACCTCCGGTTAACTATCATGGTATGGATATGATTCTCCATCATTTGGAGTTGTTTTTATGTCAAACCAAACCACAAAAACTACCATGAATGTGATTGTGAACGATGAGTGTCATTTATGGTTGTCTTTGCTCATCTCCAATACTGGACATAGAAATCCTACAGAAATGTCAGGTGTAAACTACCACAGATAAATTTACACAAAAAAATTTATGAAAATTTACCATCTACTGAATTAACATATAATGTGTCTATGAAAGAATAAAGAACAAACTGAATACTGAGAATTGTAACAGATAATTATCTAATTCAAGTTTCTCATTAATACTATATAGTCATTATAAGATGTAATAATCTTCAAACTTATTGAAATTTGCATCTTACCTGTTTTTCCAACACTGCTGCCCCCCAGAACCACTATCTTGATGTTCCTGTTAGCATCACAATCCAAGAGAGGGTATTCAGGAATAGGAACTAGTAGATAGTTGTGTGAATACTGGGACATAGTCTATGGGGATGAGTGCAGAAAAATGTCCAGAGGGAATGATAAATAGTGTTTAGGTTCCACAGCTTCTTGAATCTAATATCATTGTTTGAAAGTAGGTCAGGCTGCTGAGACGTTCAAAGGCAAGACAGAACTGTCCCCTCACTCAAAGGCAAAGGGGAACTTTTCTCTCCCAGCTTGAGTGAAAACTGATTCCTAAGTGCAGCGTCCAATCAGAAGTTGTTCGTTGACATTCCATGGGGAGGGGATATGGGAAATAGTGATTTTAACTGTATCTCCTCCCAAGCTACGCATTCTGTAGATAACCTTCTAAACACATCCGTGTATTTTCCGTAGACTATAAATAAGATCAATTGAGAATCATGAGGCACAACTTCACAAAATGTTTTTCTTCATCAGTATTCTCCTTAGACAAATAAACAATATTTCACTATTTACAGATATAGAAAGTCTTTACAGTATTCATAGGGAACACTAACAAAAATTAATTAAAAAAGGATATACATTAAAGGGACATATACGTTCAAAAATATATTCTGTTGTATAAGGAATGTTGGAAGATTTACATTGGAGTAAGCAATCTAAGTTGTAAATACGTAAAGTGACATGTAACTCATTTGATAATGTGTATAGAAATGGTTAAGCCAAACTCATGGTTCCTCAGCTTGAGAAAGAGTTCAGGCTTCATTGATTTAATCCTTATTCTTGAGAGACACCCTGCTAGAGGGAGACAGAGAACAATAAGTCCTGGAGCCTGTGAGTCAGTTGTGAAACATGCAGTCTTTCATAGACTAATACAAAATTCAGTGTCAGAACCTTGTCCACATCCCACTAGTAGCAAACTTTCTCAAACTTCTGTCATAGAGGCTTGTACCCGCTAGAGGCATGAAATAGGCAGACATGTTTGATTTGTTTTGTTTTTTTAATAATATTGCAATATCTCTATCTCAAATTGTAGAAATGTATTTCTGTGATAGTTGAGTATTTTTTTTTTTTAAATAAGCTCATACACTTTTATTTCAGATAAATAGGATCAACTTTATTCACATGATACGTCATACATAATTTATAACTCTAATAATCCTTATAAACCTAGTAATTCAGGAGCCACAGCCCAAAGCCAACGTAAATTCATTGCTGGACCTCAGGGTCCTATGACTTGTTTTATTTGGATTTATAGCAGATTCTGTGCATTTCACACTAACGTTCCTTCCCTCCTTCCAAAAAGGAACGAATAAAAGCTTAACAGAATATTAACGTATTACTGACATCCATGTAAATTTTATGTCATCCATTATGTTCCGTTTAGGCAGGGCTGTGCTACTTTTCCTCCGTTTGAAAAAAAACACGGACAACGGATCCCTGCCTAAACGGAACATGATGGATGACATACAATTTACATTGATGTCAATGGGATTTCTAACGGATACGTTCAACCTTACGTTAAACTTCCATTCTTCACTTTTTTAATGAAGGGAAGGAACTGTAGTGTGAATTTAGCCTTACTTGTTTCAGATCCCATGTCTAATTCTTAACCCCTTAATGATATATGACGTATTAGTATGTCTCACTTCGTCTGGCAATGTTTGGAGAGAGCTCACAGGCTGAGCCTTCTGCATACCTGGAGGGTGTTTGCTGCATATTGCAGCAAACACCCACTGCTACCACAGTGTTTACAGTGTATTTACAGCTTTGCCGGTGGCTTAAAATAAATTGGTGGCCACATGACAGCCTTGGGTCATACAAAGACCTGAGGCTGTCTGACTTTAACTATTTTTTTTACAATGTGTGATGTTATGAGGAAAATCCCCATATATAGCCATACTGTAGTATGGCAGAATGTGGTAGGATCAATCAGACAACCTAGGGTTAAAGCACCCTAGGGAGCCTGAAAAATAGTAAAATAAAAATGAAAAATGTTTTAAAAAAATAAAAAGAACTGGTATAAATATGTAAAACTGTAATAAACATAAACATGCATCCCATCTATTGAAATATAGTAACAAACATACTGGGAGACACTTCTCATTCATTGTATGTAAGTGTTTAAGGCTAATTTTATGCTACTGTTCAAACCTCCTTTCCTTACCTCCATTAAAAAAGGTAAAGAATGGAGGTTAAATGTATTAGTTAAAAATCCCATTGACATCAATGGAAACTTTCCATCATCCGTTATGCTCCGTTTAGGCAGGGATCCTTTATCCATGCATTTTTTTGGATGGAAAAAATTATGGACGCTGCAGTACTTTTCTTCCATTTGAACAAAAGTATGGATAACGGATCCATGCCAAACTGACCATAATGGATGACATAAAAATGACATGATATCAATGGGATTTTTAATTGATACATTAAACCACCATTTTTACCTTTTTAATGGAGGTAAGGAAAGGAGGTTTGAATGGTAGTGTGAAATTAGCAATAAACACTTAAATACAATGGATGATGTGTCTCCCAATATGTTTATCCATATAACGCATAACGAGCCTAAGAAGCTTTTGCATTCATTTTATGTTTTTCACATAATGAGAAATGTATATTAATTTACAGACTGGGACAGAAAATACAAGTCTTGTTTATATTGCAAGGGTTTTCCAAAGAGGACACAGTAGGAGAAGAAGTGATGTGAATGCTGAATGTCCAATTTTCTGTGTCAGTAGTGAGCTGATTGGCCGTGGTGATTCTGTGGCCCTCCAAACTTCCGGCTCAACCATAGCATCAACATTGTGACTTCCGGCTTGACCCATAGACAGGGAGCAAGAGCAGAGTATGAACCTCTCATAATTTTCTCTCCCCAACAACTCCCCAGCTCCAAGAGGTTCTTCATATAAACCAGAAAACAAATTCAGCCCTTTTACTACTAATGGGGTAATTTTTACTTTCATTGAGATACTCAGCAACTGCCGATATTTTCAAAGGAGCATCCTGCTAGTGGTCTATTACTCCCAGAGGTGTGATAATAATGGAAGAAGGGGCATCAGTGGCATCCTTTTAATTTGAATGAATAACGAGCTTATACCAGAACAGCACCGTGCTGAATAAGATCCATTGGAAAGAAAAGAGTATGATAGTAGGTAGAGAATTAGTCTTTTTCCTTTGCAGTGAGGGCTCATAAACATGGCAGAGCCCTATGTTCACCCTCATATGTCAGATTCCTGTACTAAAAGAACACAAATTTTGATGGAGAATGCCACCATTTACAGTCTGTAAACTCTTGCGTCTGTATGCTTTAAAGGGGTATTCCCACAAAGACAAGATAACAAAATAACACATTCTCTAATTCACAGTTATTAATTAAAAAACAACATTTAACAGATAATTCCAACCCATCGGTTGCGTCGGGCAGAACACATTTCATATCCTGTCTGACTGCAGTGAACTCGGCCCCTCCCCTTCCATTTCAAGGCGCACACACAGACTTCCTGGCGGCAAACAACAGTGTGAGGAGAGTAAATCTGCACGCTACAGGAAGATAAGGGGGGATATTTATCATTCGCTGGCGCTCGTGGCTTCTGCCTCTTGATGTATCGGGCTGCCAGCAGCGCAGCGTTTATCCTACGCCAGACAGGGCCTGGCGTAGAAAAAAACGCAGCCGACGACTTTTCATATGTGAGAAGGGGCGGGGACAGTAACGCCCCGCGCTGGCCCACTCCCCGCGCCCCCCCCCTTCACGCCCCGCTGACGTGAAGGTGGCGGATTGGGGAAAATAATCGCAAAAGCTAGCAATAAGCTAGCATTTGCGATTACTTCCGGGCCTCTGCGCCACTGGCGGTGCACAGAGGTCCTGATAAATATCCCCCAAGGTCTTTATCAAGGAGAAGTTCAAATGTGGTCTGTTTGAGTGGCGCACTCAGTGGAAGTGGGAAAACGAAGACGTTTTTGGAAAAGTTTTATGCAGATTTAGAATCTTTAGGACATAACGTGTTTCGGGATGTAGTCCCCCTTTATCAAGTGTAAAATTAAGACTGAAAGTAAACAAAACTAAATATACATACACAGATAAGACTCAAACCAAAAGAAAAAGAGGTTCCACAAAAATTGATCAAATATTAATAAATTTTATTGTAGAAAAATATAGATAAAAGATCACAAATATGTACTGACTAATGGACAACTGTGCACAGGAAAAATATGCCTCGGCACTAGACAGCGTGGCTAGAACTATATACAGCATTTTACACAGTGGCAACATCCAAACTGCATGACCTGCATATCATGCAGGCACAGGTGAGAGATATGTACAAAAAACCAAAGTATGGGATTGTACACAAAATGGACACAAGAGAAAATATATACAAGTGTATGAAAACAGAATAGACTATTGATAATCATGAAGCAGACAAAGGAGTCTAAATATCCTCACCCATAATAGAAATAAGCCCCACACTGACCCCGACACACGTTTCAGCTGTCAAGCCTTCATCTGGGGGGGATGTAAGGCTGTCCCGGATGTAATATAAGTACATATGGCAAACCAATGAAAAAGTACCTGCTTCTCAAGCATTTGAATAATGGCGTGCTGCTGTTTTGTGGCGCATGCTGGTCCGGACACGATCCGGCTCCCAGGACCAGAAGTACCGCACGCGCCCGAGATCTCGCGAGCATGGTGGTCCCCATGGTTACGAGATGCCAAGCAAAGGGTGACACCTCCGGTCTGTTCACCGATCTGCTCAGCGCACTGGATATTATATGAAAGATCACCTAGACTGTGGTAATGTTAAAAGGCTCGCAGGACCTAATGTATAAAACAGATAAAGCACATTAATTAAGATTCTCTTGACCAGCATGAATCTGAATTAACCTGAAAATCGAAAGTGATTCGATAGAAAATAGTCAGTGATAGGGCCACTAGGAGAGGGGGGCACTCGTGCCCCTCTGTACCCGCAAGCGTGGCGCCCACACCTTTTACCTGTCCCGCTCCTGTTCCTGATCCCCCGGCAGTGAGCGCGTGTCCCCATCTCCAAGGGCCCGCACAAGCCGGCTTCAAGTCAGCGCATCGTTAATTGGCGTTGGCCATCTCCCAGAATTCAATATAAACCAGCCTCTCCCTGCACACCCTGCTGGATCTTTGTGCCTTGTGCCTTAGAGAAAGCTTTGTCTCATGCCCTGCACAGTGATTTCCTATTGTGATCTAGTTCCGTTCCTGACTACGCTCCTCTGCTGCCTCTGCTACCTGCCTTGACCTATGTGCTCCTGCCTGTCTTGGCTGCCGTCACAGACAAGGTCACACCTGTGAAACAACCTTGTGGTACCACGCAGCCCCAGAAGATAGTCCAACCAGCTTTGCAGCGGTCTCTGGTGAAATAAAAAAGCCTCTGGTCATCTCCTCTGTCAGTGGCCCTTTTCGATCCGCTACCGCACTCAGCCCTCGGTGCTCGACTAGCAGATGAGTTAAGTTCTCCGCTGGAGACCGGAATGCCAGTCATGTTGTCTGGAACTGTCTCGTCTTGTCTCCGCCGTTTCACTTCCAGAGTCCTCCAACCCTTTGGTGCGTCTCCCTACTCCATATGCAGACTTTGCAGATGTTTATTCAGAAAAGCAAGCAAAGACTCGGCCACCAAACCGACCCTATGACTGTTTAATAGACCTGATGTCGTGTGCATCTCCTCCACGGGGTCGAGACTTGCTTTATAAATGTGTAATGGTCTACCTGGACGACATCCTGGTGTTCTCTGTGGACAATGAGTTCCATTGGGCCCATGTACGGCAAGTTCTCAGGTGCCTAACGGCCAATCGCCTATATGACAAGCTCGAGAAGTGCTAATACCATCAGAAGAGTCTCCCATTCCTTAGTTATCTCAGACAAGGGACTACAGATGGATCCTGCCAAGGTGTCTTCAGTGCTTCAGTGGCCACGTGCAGTGGGACTACGAGCTATCCAGAAATTTCTGGGCTTCACCAATTAGTACCGGCTGTTTATCCCACATTTTTCCTCCCTGGTACCTCCCATTGTGGTGCTGACCAAGAAGAACGCCAACCCCAAGCTCTGGCCTCCAGCGACTGAAGACGCTTTCACAAAGCTAAAATCTGCCTTTTCATCTGCTCACCAGGCCTGACACCGAGAAACCGTACCTGCTGGAGGTTTATGCCTCATCCATTGGTGCTGGAGCCGTTCTCACCCAGAAGGGTCCCAAGGGTCGAACTCTCACCTATGGGTTCTTCTCCAAGACCTTTTCAGACGCAGAACTTCTTTGGAAGAATAGCGTTATCTTCTGGAGGGTGCTCGTCATCCAGTCAGTATCTTTAATGATCATAAAAACCTCCTGTACCTCCAGACTGCCGAGTTTCTCAATCCATGATAGGCTTGTTGGTCTCTCTTCTACTTCCGTTTCAACTATCTCATACATTTACGTCCTGCAGAGAAGAAAGTTAAGGTTGATGCTCTCTCTCGTGCCTCGGATGTAGTTGGTGTAGATCCTGCTTCCAGACATATTTTTCCTCCTGAAAGGCTAATTCTTGCTGCTCCTGTGGACCTTCGGCAACTTCCTCCTGGCAAGATGTATGTCCGACCTGCCCTTCAGAAAAGGATACTGACTTGGGGACATTGTTCTCGTGTGGCTGGGCACCTTGGGGTGCAGTGCTCTGTCGCCTTCATTTCCCGATGCTACTGGTGACCACATCTGGTCAAGGATGCACAGGATTTTGTGGATTTTGTCATCTCGTTTTAATCCTGCTAGTCTTCTTTTGCCGTTACCAATACCCAGCTGCCTGTGGACTGTGGACGTGGCAATGGACTTTATTACCAATCTTCCTCGGGTAATACCGCCATCTGGGTGGTAACCAATCGCTTCTCCAAAATGTCCCACTTCGTTCCTCTGCCAGGCCTGCCGTCAGCTCCAACCCTTGCCAGCATGTTCTTCCAGCACATCTTCCGGCTTCATGGACTTCCTCTGCACATTGTCTCGGACCGGGAGGTTTCCCGTTTCTGGCGATCCCTGTGTGGTCAACACAGTGAAGCTGGACTTCTCCTCTGCTTACCATCCTCTGTCCAATGGACAAGTTAAGAGGGTTAATCAGACCCTAGGCTGCTATCTCCGCCATTTTGTCTCTGCCCAACAGGACAACTGATACTCCCTGGTACCATGAACGGAGTTCTCCTACAACTCTATGGACTCTGAATCGGTCGGCTCCACTCCATTTTTTATTGTGTATGGACAACATCCTTGTCCACCACTCCCTCTTGCTGAGAGCTCTAATGTTCCTGCCGTAGACGAATTGGTCCGAGATCTCAGAGCCATCTGGGAGAAAACGCATCAGTCTTTACTGCAGCCTCCTCCAGCGCAGGTCTCCTCCAGTCTTCTCTCCAGGTGACTGAGTATGGCTGTCTTCTAGGTACGTTCATTTGAAGATTCCCAGCTATAAACTTGGTCCTCGATTCCTGGGTCCATTTGAAGTACTGAAGCACATCAATCCTGTGGCATATAAGCTTCGCCTTCCTCCCATCATGCACATCCCGAAATCCTTCCATGTCTCCCTCCTGAAAGCAGTCATCTGGAACCGCTTCTCCCGACAGGTACCTCCTCCCGCTCCTGAGAGTGATGCAACTGATGTCTATGAGGTAAAAGAGGTCCTGGATATGAATTTGGTCAGAGGAAAGCCATTCTTTCTCGTTGACTGGAAGCGGTTCAGTCAGGAGGAGAGGTCCTAGGAGCCTGAGGACAATATCCTGGACCAGGATCTCCTGCAGAAATTTCTCCTGCCTAAGAAGAGGGGGAGGGCAAAGGGGGGGGTACTGTCACGGGTGCACCCAAGATATGGGTCGCAGGCTCACCCATGCTCCTCTGCGCTTGCCAGTGCTGCGCTCGCGTGGTTTACCTCTCCCCGTACCTGATTCCGGACCTTGGGCCGTGCACATGTGTCACTGACTCCTAGGGCGCGTGCGCCAGCTTCAGAATATTTAAAGGGCCAGCACACCATTAATTGTCGCTGGCCATTTCACAGAATTCTATATAAATCTGTGTCTCCCTGTACACCCTGCTGGATCTTTGTGCCTTGTGCCTTAGAGAAAGCTTTGTCTGATGCCCAGCGCTGTATTTGTTATTTCCTGTTGTGGCCCTGGTTCTGTTCCTGACTACGCTCCTCTGCTGCCTGCCTTCACCTATTGCTACGACAACCGACTCTGATCAGTCCTCCTGCCTGTCCCCGACTACGAGATTGCCTGCCATTCCTGTACCTCGACCTTGGCTGCCACCACGAACAATTCGCGACTGTGGAATGACCTGTTGGAACTGTTAAGGTAAACCTAGCTGATAGATCAAATCCTGTCATTTCCACTTTTCTTACTTTCCTAAAATGTTCTGTAATAGAAACAATGAACTCCGCCGAGAAAGAAACGTTTTGAAGCTAAGAAATGTCAATAAGACTGACGTCAAAGGAAGTTCTCCAATCAAGCGACTACATGAGCTGGGAATTCTCTGCCCCCTTCTCCTTCTTTCCCAATTTCTATATAGTCTAGTAGAATAAATAAAGTTTGCGCAGTGCAGATTTGCCACGGCAATGATAGCATGAGTGAGATTTAAATCAGCAAATGTGTCTGAATTCTTTCTTACGATGTGCACGCATGCTCATTAATTAGAAACACGCAGCCAATGCACACTAAAAGAGTGTGTCTTAAATCCTACCCCAACAGTACCAAGCTGCAGCAAGACGAACCTGGTTTGCGGCGGGCTCTGGTGAAGACCGGGTGCCACTTAGATTCCGGTCCCAGATGTCGGCCTGTGTCATCGTCTGTCGTGGTTCAGTGGATCCACTACCTCCGATCCTGAAACTTTCATGGTCTCATCTGTGGTCTTCAAGCCTCTGGAGGGTCTCCCAGCTTTCTATCAATACTTTGCAGATGTCTTTTCGAAGAAGCAAGCCAAGACTTTGCCACCGCACAGTCCCTATGACTGCCCTGTTGATCTGCTGCTACATCTCCTCCTCGGGGTCGGGTATACCCACTCTCTGTGCCCGAAATCGCAGCGATGTTGGACAACATCAAAGAAAACCTGCAGAGGCAGTTCATACGTAAATCCTCTTCTCTGGCTGGAGCAGGCTTCTTCTATGTGACCAAAGAGGATGGGTCACTCTGTCCATGTATAGACTATCGCAGTCTTAACAAGGTCACTGTTAAGAACCACTATCCTTTGCCATTGACAAGTGAACTGTTCGACCGCTTTTGGAGCCAAGGTCTTCTCCAAACTGGACCTTCGTGGGGCCTACAACCTTCTCCATATCCACGAGGGAAATGAGTGGAAGACCGCTTTCAATACTCGTGATGGATACTTTGAGTATCTGGTGATGCCGTTTAAACTCACCAGCTGTTTTCCAAGAGTTTGTCAATGAAATCTTAAAGGACTTGCTATATGCCTGTGTCATGGTCTATCTCAACGATATCTGGGTGTTCTCTCGGGACCTTAAGTCCCACCAGTCCCACTTACGGCAAAGTCATTTAAGGGCCAATTGCCTTTACGCCAAACTTGAGAAGTGCCATCAGGATTCTCCCCTTCTTTGGCTATATTATCTCTGACAGGGCTCTACAGTTGGATCCTGCCAAGTTGAATGCAGTCCTCAAATGGCCTCGCCCAGTAGGACTACATGCAATAAAGAGGTTTCTGGGCTTTGCAAATTAGTTTATTCCGCACTTCTCCTCCCTTGTGTCTCCTATTGTGGCACTCATCAAGAGGGGCGCCAATCCCAGACTCTGGCTTCAGGTGGCATAAGAGGCATCCTCTAATTGAAAGTGTGCTTTTGCCTGAGCCTTTTCACGTTTTTTTTTTAATATAATTGTATTTTTATTGTAGTAACAACGTAACAACAAATATCAGCATAAAATAAGCATTGAAATTTTCCAATATCAACACACAAATACAGGTCTTATCGAGTCTGGCAGCAATGCCCACATCAATCCCTTGCTCTGGCTAGGAGTCACCAACCCAGCCATCGCAATGGTTATACAGCAATCATCAGACGCGTATCCACGCGATATAAGATATGGACAGTAACTGAAACCTATATATATAGCAGGTGCATATCCCAAAAGGTGAACGGTTCTGTTGGTCTCACTACCAATGCCTGTGGTTAGGCACACAACATTAGGTGCTAACGCCCTCCTAGTAAAAACCCGGATAAAATAATAAAGAGAAAAGAGAAAAAAAAAAAAACAGTAGTAGAAACACAGGGGTAACATTCTTACTCACAATGACACCAAACAACATGTGGGAGGAAACAAAAAGGTGGGTGTCCACGTCACTCTTCCTCTCGCCCTAACTCCTCTGCCCAAAAGCGATCCCACTGTTCCCATATTTTATCAAACGCTGGGTGTAATAACACCATGTAGATATCCGATATAAGGCCAGCAGTATGAGTGGCATTTTTGCAAATGTGTTCAAATACCGGTAGTCTACAATATCTGCAAACCTAAATAATCCCTTCTCATGCCAGGGCTTGGAGTCCTGTCCAGTTCCCACATGCTGCAAGGAGGGAGTGTGTAAAAAGGACTGCATTGGAGAACACTGTGACACCAAGGGAAATCTGCTTATGCAAGCTCTCCAGAGTTTTAATGTAATGGGGCCTAGTAGGGCGCTAGACGTCTGAGGTGGCTTTTTGGTCCAGAGATAGGAGTTAGGGTGGAATGGGGCTAACCACAATTTCTCAATCTCCATCCACTTGGAGAATGCCCACAAGGTGGACAAGGCCGGAATGCGTCTCAAATGGGTCGCCCAGTAATACCTAATTATATCTGGTACCGATAGCGGGACCGATATCTGGTACCGATAGAGACCGTAGCGGGACCGACACTGGTAATGTTTCAAAAACATAGAGCAACTTGGGCAGGATGGTCATTTTGACCGCTGCTATTCTGCCAAAAAGGGACAAGGGAAGAGTGTTCCATTTATCTAGCAGGGCCCTTACTTCACGAAAGAGGCCAGGGAAATTCTGTCCATAGAGAGAGTTGTAAGAGGGGGTCAGTAACATCACAAGATATTTGATTGCGTCTGTTTTCCAATTGTATTTGAAGGTAGATTTAAGGTTGTCTACTAAGGTTTGCGGGAGGTTAAGCGGCAGGGCCTCCGTCTTGGAAGTATTGACTTAGTGCAATATGGTCACCTATCTGGCTACAAACCGCGCTTGTAAATTGGGCAAGGAGATAAGGGGTTGGGTTATGGTGAGCAGAATATCATCCGCGAACAGCGCCAGTTTGAATTCCTTATCCCTAAGTGTGATGCCATGGATATTGGGATCTTGCCGGATGATGGAGGCTAAGGACTCTATGCAGAGTATGAACAAGAGAGGGGACAGTGGGCAACCCTGTCGCGTACCATTTCGTATCCGCAGAGGTGGGGAAGAAGCGTGTGGGAGCTTAATTTGGGCTGTGGGATTTTAATATAGCCCTTTCAGAGCCTGGAGGAAGGGACCCTTTATACCAATTTGTTCCAGCACCTGAAACATTAAAGGCCAACTGAGGCGGTCAAACGCCTTTTCGGCGTCTAAGCTTAAGACAAGAGCTTGGTCACCCCGTTTGTTGACCAGGTCAATAAGATCAATCGTTCTCCTAGTGTTGTCGCCACCCTGCCGACAAGGGACGAACCCAACCTGGTCCTTATGGATTAGTTGGGGCATCCATTGAATCAGACGATTGGCCAGTAATTTCGTGAATGTTTTCAGGTCTGTATTCAAGAGCGCTATTGGTCTATAGTTGGCACAGTCAGTTTCATCTTTCCCCGGTTTGGGGATAAGGGTGATGTATGAGTGAGTGAGGGTCGCAGACAGGGGTTCACCTTTAAGGAAGGCATTGAACACCTTCGTCATGCGGGGCAACAACACATCGGAGAAGACTTGATAATACAAGTATGTGAGTCCATCCGGGCCCGGGGACTTCCCATTAGGCATTCCCTTTATTACCTCCACAATCTCATCTAGTGTTAATTCTAAATTGATAGTCTCCGCAGCCCCCTGGGATAAGCCTGGGAGGGAGCACGATTCTAGAAAGTTTACCAGGACCATTTTTCTGAGGTCCTCTTCTCGGGGCAGGGTGTCTGGCAAGGAGTATAGTTTAGCGTAAAAGTCATGAAAGCGGGATGCTATTTCCCTTGGGTCATGGAGTAAGCCCCCCTTAGAGTCCCGTATGACATGAGGAACTTGGTGGTCCCTCTTTTCCCTCAAGTGCTTCGCTAAAAGGGATTGTGGCTTATTTGCTTGCTCATAATATCTTTGTCTGGTAAACACTAGTAACTTCTCTACCGCTTGGGTTTGAATTTCCCGAAGCTGCTCCCTCGTCTCCGTCAGTTGGCGAAGGCGACTCTTAGTGGGATTAGCTAGCAGTGCTGCCTTCTGTTTACCTATCTCCTTTCTCAACTCCCTTTCCAAGTGCAATCTGTTCTTTTTAAGTCTGGCCCCTTGCTCAATACAATGTCCCCGGAAAACTGCTTTGTGGGCTTCCCAGATCATAGGAATGGAGGGTATGGAATCCTCATTAAATTGGAAATATTCCTTCAGGGCTGCGGTAAGCTCCTCTTTAATTAGGGGTTTTTAAAGAAGGGCCTTTACTGTGGAAAAGTCCTTCCTTAGTGTCAAATAGACTGGCGCATGGTCCGACCACGAAATGTCCCCCACCTCTGCAGATTGCATCAATCGTAGGACTTGTATGTCTCCGAACCAGTAATCGATACGGGTGTACGTGCCATGCGGGGCAAAGTAGAAGGTAAAGGAGCGGTCTCCAGGGTTGCCCACCCTCCACAAGTCATACAAGGCGAATCGTCGGATAACCCTTCGAAAGGCCATTGAGATAGTGCTCTGGGACCTTGTTGAGGAAGCAGGGTTAATTGCTAGTCGGGCCACGGTTTCCGAAAAGAGTACATTAAAGTCACCCCCAACAGTAACGGGGCTGGCGGGAGTCTAGCCAATTTATTCAGAATTTTGGTGACAAAACGGATCTGCGACTTATTAGGGGCATACAAATTGCATAAGAGAATTGGTGATCCAAACATTTTAACCTGAATGATAATATATCGACCATTGGGGTCCGAGGTCACCGATTCAGGGATAATGGGGCAGGAAGTTGAAAATAAGATCGCTACTCCCGCTTTCTTATTGTCTGTGGAGGCCATATAGGAAACAGGGTATAGGTGCCTCGCGAAGTTAAAGTTCCCTGTGGCATCATAGTGTGTCTCCTGCAAGAAAACTACATCAGCTCTACTTCTTTTCAGCTCATTAAGCGCAAGACGACGCTTACGAGCTGAGTTGAGCCCCTTCACATTCAGTGTCAGGAACTGGACCATGATGTGCTAACTAGTAGATGCGTGTGGGTGGAGCGTGTAATACACACCTGTGTAGACTTTACCTAGGAACGACCTCTTATGGGGAGGGGCTGTTTGCAGACTACACAACGCTTCTTCTGGGTGGAGAAGAGGACACTCTGTCGTATGTTTTACCCTAAACCAGCAGGGGTACAAGAAGATGTGACAAAGACACAACGGACACAAGATAAGACAAACACTCAACCAGTAACGACGGGAAGAGGAGAACAAATAAGATAGAAATAACCTTTTAAAAATAAGGAAGGGGGGGGGGGGAGAAAATAGAATTACAATTCTGTAACCAGAGAAAGGAGAACCTACCTGTCTCTAGTGCAGGTCCGTTCAGCCGGTCCACCCCTTAACTCGGGGGAGTACAGTCGGCTGACCCAGAATCTCCCACCACCTAAAAACTAGGGGGTAGGGTCCGAGCGGGACCCACTTACGGAGGGTAGTGTGGCAATGGAGTCCTCTATAGGATGATAAACACTTTCAGACACAAGTCTAAGCAACGTGGAGAAAATAAGCAAAAAATCACATTAAAACATCACACTGGGAGAAGCACCCCAGTGCATTAGTGCATATAATTATCTAACAACCTAAGAGTTGTTAACTGTAAAGGATATTCATCAGGATAGGCAATCTCCTTCAATCGTAAGAGTCCCGAGAGGAGGCTCTATTCCGCGGCCTTCGTCTCTTTTGCTGCAGTTGGCTTTCATCTTGCCGCTGGAGCATCGGTGGAGGAAGGAGGTCCCAGTTGTCCATCTTTGGAGTTGGGATGCCCCAGGCGTTGCAGAATTCCTGTAAGTCCGCACTCGCAGATAATGTAGTTGTTACTCCATCCTTAGTGGCTGAAAGGGCAAAAGGAAAGTTCCAGCGACAGGAAATGTCGTGTTCACGTAGTATAGTCAGCAGCGGTCGCATGATTCTCCTCTTCTGGAGGGTAATTCCTGAAAGGTCTTGGTAGAGCTGCACCTCCTCGCCATTGAAAGTAAAGTCTCTGTTTCTTCTTGCCGAGGACATGATGCGTTCTTTTAGTTCGAAATCATGGACGCAGCAGATGATGTCTCTCGGATTCGCCCCCATCGATTTAGGCCTCAATCCTCTGTGTGCTCTATCAAGCTTAACCTGTGTCTCCGGCTCCCCCAGCAGTGTGGAAAATAGTGCTTGAAGAGTGGAGCGGACATCCTCTTTGCTCTCCACTTCAGGAATGCCCCTCACCCGAATGTTGTTACGTCTGCCCCTGTTATCTAGGTCTTCTAGATGTCTGGCCATATCCTGTAACATGGAGGACTGGGAGTGTAAAACATGTTGCGTATGCGAAACTTGACGTCTTGTATCCTCTTGCTCAGCTTCCAGATTGTCAATTTTCTGTGTCAAGGACTGGGTATCACGCCGCATCTCCGAGTTTTTAAAGGTTTCTTTGACATCAGCAATTGAGAACTTAAAGTCTTCTTTAGTGGGTAGATTCTGCAGGTGGGTATGCCAATACAAATCAGGGACCGGGGGTCTCCTATCCGCAGTGGAGGCCGTACATTGTTGTTCGGGTGAGGACTCCCATTCTGGGGAGGGTGCTGCATAACGTGTGAGAGCAGGGGTAGCGCTGATATCATCCTCGGGCAGCTGCGACAACGGGACATACGGAACCCCGGGTTTAAACACCCCTGGCTGTGAGAGGTTAGGGGCTTACCATGCGCGTGGCTCTTTCACTTCCTATGTAGCCGAGCGCGTACCTCCCTGCGCCGGCTATAAAGTTTAAAAAGTGTTTTAAACCGCTATACCGCGGTTTAAAACACTAACGAAAATAAGCTCCGGCACCAGCTCACCCTGAGCTGGTGCCCGGTATTTCCATCAGAAACCTGCCACTACAAGTGGTAGGTTTCCTTTAAGGTGCAGTACTGGTGTTCGGGGGTCCCATTGTCCCGATACCGTGGGAGACAGATCATTGCCAGTGGATAGAGGGTGGGTGATTTGGGGAGCCTGCTCACCTCCTTCTTGCTGCTGGGGGGGGTCCCTGATGCAGGGTCTGTGCAGGTATGTCCTTAAGTGAGCGCTTCTGCGCTGAGGGGGAGGCCTGCTGTTGCTGTACTGGCTGAGCGCCAAGATGGCGGCCGGATGCGGCCTGCTGCGAGGAGGCCGCAGCATGGCGCCGTGCCTGCGGAGGTGGCGCAGTGGAACCTGGGGAGCTGCGCTTACCCGTCGCTGCCGTGGGCGACATCGCAGCCGCTGGGGGGACCGGTGCTGCCGTTTTCGCCGGCATCCTGTGGCTGTGGTCGGGCTCCGGAGGTGCCTCTGTGGCGGGAGCACCCCTCTTTCAAAGCTGATCGGGCACTGGGGTGACGGAGCTCTCTCAGTGTGCGGCCATCTTCCTCGAGGTCCAGCCACGCCCCCCCCTTCTTTTCATGTTTTAACCTCTTGATTCACTTCTGTCCTGCTGAGAAGAATGTCAAGGCTGATGCCCTCTCTCATGCCTCTGATGTCATTGGGGAACAGCCGGCTCCTTGGCACATTATTTCTCCCGAGCAACTAGTTGTTGCTGCTCTAGTGGATCTTCGGCAGCTTCCTCCTGGCAAGACCTATGTCCGACCTGCACTTTGAAAGAGGATTTTGTTTTGGGGACATTTTTCCCGTGTGGCTGGGCACTCTGGAGTGCAATGCTCTGTAGCCCTCATTTCCAGTATCTATTGGTGGCCGGATCTGGTCAAAGATGTAAGGGATTTTGTGGGCACCTGCACTTCCTGTGCTCGTAATAAACCATCTCACCTCAAACCAGCTGGTCTACTACTGCCGTTACCTGGGTGGTAACTGTTTCTTCAAGATGTCCCATTTTGGGCCTCTCCCAGGTCTGCCATCAGCCCCTTGGCTTGCCAGCCTGTTCTGCACCCACATATTCTGGCTACATGGACTTCCCGAGTACATCGTCTCTGACTGGGGGGTCCAGTTTGTTTCCCGCTTCTGGGGTTCTCTCTGCAGTCAACTTCAAGAAAAGTTGGATTTATCCTCTGCGTACCACCCTCAGTCCAATGGACATGTAGAGAGAGTTAACTAGACTCTGGGATGTTACCTCATCATTTTGTTTCTGCCCGTCAAGACGACTGGTCCATTCTGCTGCCATGGGCTGAATTCTCCTATAATTCCTTGGATTCTGAATGTGCCAGCTCCGCCCCCTTCTTCATTGTCTATGGACAGCATCCTCGTCCACCTCTACCACTGTCGGTGACATCCGATGTTCCTACTGGTACTCCCGTGGCCCCCACTTCACCAGACTCACCTGTCCCGGCTCCTGATCTCCGTCGGACTGTCGTGCGCGCATCCCCGCCTCCTAGGGCGTGCGCGCTGGTTGCAGGAAATTTAAAGGGCCAGCGCACCGCTGATTGGTACGTTGGCTGAACACTTCCACCTTATAATCCGGCACCTCCCTTCCTGCCTTGCCGGATCTTTGTGCCTCATTGTGCACTCGCTTCCAAGCGAGTATTCCTGCGTTCCTGTGTTCCCGCTCATGAGTCCTGTGTTGCCGTGTTAACTAAGTCCCTCCGTGTTGCTGTGTTCCGTGTGCCTGTGTTCCCGTTCCCACCTGCCTGGACCTCCTGTTGCTGACCCTGGACTTGGACTTGACGTTGCATCTCTGCCGCCTGCCCTGACCCTGTGCCTGGACCTGACTACGAGATTGTCATCCACTAAGGTACCTCGACCTCGGCTTCCACCGCGGGCTAGTCACACCTGGGAACGACCTGGTGGTATCCTGCCGCAGCAAGTCCAACCCGCTTTGCGCCGGGCTCTGGTGAATACCAGGTGCCGCTAGACTCCGGTCCCAGGTGTTGGCTAGTTCCACCTCCCGGGGTGGTCCAGAGGATCCACTGATCCTAACATTCCTGCTGTGGAGGAGTTGGTCAGAGATCTTTAGTCTATCTGGGAACAGACTCATCTCTCCCTTCTTTAGGCATCTGCCCAAACCATAACCCAGGATGACAAAAAGCGCAGGTCCCCTCCGATCTTTTCTCCAGGATATAAAGTGTGGCTATCATCTAAGTATGTCCAGCTGAAAATTCCCAGCTACAAGCTCGGTCCTCGCAACCTGGGCCTGTTCGGGGTTTTAAAACGCATTAATCCTGTGGCTTACAAGCTTTGTCTTCTGTCCACCATCCACGTCCTGAATTCCTTACATGTCTCCCAGCTGATACTTGTCATCCTGAATCGCTTCTCCTGGCAAGTACCTAGTCCTGCTCCTGAAGCAGACGTCTTTGAGGTGAAAGAAGTCTTTGATATGAAGATGGTCAGAGGGAAGCAATTCTATCTCGTCGACTGGAAGGGGTTCAGTCCGGAGGAGAGGTCCTGGGAACCTGAGGACAATATCCTGGACCATGAGCTTCTGCAGAGATTTCTCCAGCCCAAGAAGAGGGGGAGGCTGAAGGGGGGGGGTACTGTTACGGCTGCTCCCACGACCCATATCTTGGGTTGTAGGCTCACCCATGACCCTCTGTACCCCCAAGTGTGGTGCGTTGGCTTCAGAAATTTGTAGGGCCAGCGCTGGCCATTTCCCAAAATTCTATATAAACCAGCCTCTTCCTGCACACCCTTTCGAGCCTTCGTGCCTTATGCCATAGAGAAAGCTTTGTCTAATGCCCTGTACTTTTATTGTGATTTCCTATTGTGACCTTGGTTGTGTTCCTGACTACACTCCTCTGCTGCCTGCCTTGACCTATTGCTACGTCCCGACTCAGATCCCATGCTGCCTGTCCTGACCTCCTGCCTGTCCCCGACTACGATTCTGCTCAACGTCACTGTACCTCACCTTGGCTGCCACCACGGACACAGTTGCACCTGTGGAACCACAGCAAGTCCAACCCGCTTTGCGGCAGGCTCTGGTAAAAACCGGATACCATTTAGATGCCGGTCCCAGGTGTTGGCTTACGTCGTCCGCGGTGGTACAGTGGGTCCACTACCCCTGGAGCCTGACAGTATTTTATAGCCGAGATGTAGCAGAGCTGAGAATGTCATTGTGTGTTATATGGATCATCTCTCAGCTTTGATCTGTCTCATCTCTCTTTTCCTATGTGTTAGAAACTAGTACAATGTTCATAAGCTAAATGAAAGTGTATATAAACCTGTACCCTGATAATCTAACTCCATTGTCAGCACACAGTGGGGCACATTTACTTACCTAGTCCTTTCGCGATCCCCGATCCGGATGGTCCGATGAAGGTGAAGTCCGGCGCGATTCACCAACATCATGCGTCCGAGATCCTGCATCTGTCGCTTCCCCTGCTGAGGTCCGCTGGAGTTCACCTTCTTCTTCCCGGTGCTTGTAATTGCGTGTCTTGCAACAAAATTTACGATGTTAAATTCTGCGCGTTGTCCGAATCCGTCAGATTGCCCGACAGCCCGTCCCCCCAGATTTGTGTCGAGTGAAAGCCTGGGCCGGTGTGCCAAAATCCAATCCCGTGAACCAAAAACCCCTGTTAAATGTGGCACTAATTGGAGATCGTCGGGATACCCCACAAAAATGCGCTCCGTGGACCCTTAGTAAATGAGCCCCAGTATCTTCTAGTACAAAGAAATAATGAAGTGTCTGCATAGAGAGTCCCCGTCTTAACTCTGAGTTAGTGATAGGAGCCAAAACAGCAATAAAATTGTATGAGTAAGAGGTTAAAAACAATCTTTATTGTGTATAGGGGATTGAAATTTGACAATTTGACAAATATTATGGGCAAATCCCTGTAAGTGATTTTACAAATGACATACTGACCCATTGGGGGGGGTCATTTACTAAGGGCTCGATTCGCGTTTTCCAGAAGTGTTACCCAAATATTTCCGATTTGCTGCGATTTTCCCTGAATTGCACGCGATCGGATTGTGGCGCATCGGCGCCGGCATGCACGCGAAAGAAATCGGGGGCATGGCCGACGGAAAACCGCCGTATTTTTAAAAAAAAATGTGTAGCGAAAATTGCACTTACCTTCACTCAGCCCGGCTCAGTGTATTCCAGTGCGTTCCGATGCTCTGCAGCGCAGGAACTGCCTTAATAAATCCCGGCCGGACCCGAATCCAGCGCAGAGAATGCGCCGCTGGATCGCGAATGGACCAGGTAAGTAAATCTGCCCCATTATTTTCTATGGGCACATTCAGGCATCCTTTTTTTCATGGACCATATATCAATGAGAAAAAAATGCAGCATGCACTACTTTTTCGCACAGGTGAACAAAGGACTTCTGTAATAGTTAATGAGTCTGCAAAATTAATTAATGTCATCCATGTGGTTTCCTTCTTTATCAGATGATGGTGGGGAACCAGATTTTTTGCCATAAATGTTTGCCACTTTTCTTTCTGTGTCTTGTACTTCCCATATGTCATGTTTATCCCCCCTTTTTAATTAACACCTTAACGACGCAAAGCGATATAGATCGTCTTTTTCAGTGGGTTCTTCGCACAAAAAGATGATCTATATTGTGATACATTGAAAGCATCACCATGTGTAAATACATGAGGGCACATTTACTTACCCCGAGCCACAATGTCCTCCGGAATGCACATCTGCTGCGAAAAGTCGGGAAACCCGCCAAAAAATGCGGCTCTGGGACCCTTAGTAAATAAGACCCATGATGACAAGTCTGTGACGACAGCTGATCATCACTGACATCGGGCCAGGGACCAATCTGTCACGGTTACACCCGCGATCCTCGGTATGGATCGCGGGTGCACCCGTTCCCCTTATCTGTGCCCCCGCTGCCGCTGTCCCATTCCCCTGGGCCAGTACTTACCTCTCCGTGTTCCAGGCTGAGACCGTACGCCTGTCTTGTCTGGGACGTGCGCGCCGACTTTTCTGCATTTAAAAGGCCAGCATCCTCCTAATTGGTACTGGCATTCCCGGCTCTGCTACATAACCCAGTGGCTCCCAGCATCCCCTGCAGGATCTTCAAGTCATTCTACTGAAATGAAAGCCTCATGAGCGTTTACAGGCACCTCCGTGACTTTGCCAAGGTCATGTATCCTGCTAAAGCCCTGGACCGTGCCAAGGACCCACTCCAGCTACTGGCTTACCTTCCCAGCACTAAGGCCCAGCAGTCACAGGAGATTGCTGTCCAATAAAACTTCTGGACAAACTTGCTGCCACTCTTCGACGTGTGATTGCCTCCCAGCAGCACGTAGAACAATAGTGACCGCACACTTGGTAGAGGGGTGGTGCTCTATGTAGGATTCTCAATCCACGTTCAATCTTTATGCAGAACATGGCACACACCGAACTTGATTTTTAAATGATTTTTATTCCAGTGATGTAGTATATGAAATACAAGAGTAATTTTTCACAGATCATAAATATTTAACGACGTTTCGGTCATCTCGACCTTTGTCAAGTAGGGCATGTCATGTGAAGAGATGGTGAGGCCGCCTTCCCAGCAGCAGGCTCTCGCGACTCCTCCTGTTGCTCCAGTCACCCCCATGTAGAGTCTGGACCCGAATTTTTTAGGCCTAACAAATTTGATGGCAACCCCAATTTTTGCAGGAGCTTTGTTTCATAGTATCATAGTATAGGAGGCTGTAAAAAGACACAAGTCCATCAAGTCCAACCGTTAAGAATTAAATAAATGTTTTATACCCATAACCCGTGATATTTTTTTCTCTCCAGAAAGGCATCCAGGCCTCTCTTGAACATGTACATAGAGTCCGCCATAACAACCTCCTGCGGCAGAGAGTTCCATAGTCTCACTGCTCTTACAGTAAAGAACCTTTGTCTATGTTGATGGTAAAATCGCCTCTCCTCCAGGCGCAGAGGATGCCCCCTTGTCCTGGTCACAAGCCTAGGCATAAAAAGATCTTTCGAGAGATCCTTGTACTGTCCGTTCAGGTATTTGTACATTGTAATGAGGTCTCCCCTTAGTCATCTTTTTTCTAAACTGAATAATCCCAAATTTTGTAATCTGTCAGTGTATTCTAATCCCCCATTCCCCTAATAATCCTGGTTGCTCTCCTCTGCACCCGTTCCAGCTCTACTATATCCTTTTTATACACTGGTGCCCAAAACTGTACACAATATTCCATGTGTGGTCTGACCAGGGATTTGTATAAGGGCAAAACTATGTCTTTATCATGAGAATCTATTCCTCTCTTGATACATCCCAAAATTTTATTTGCTTTAGCAGCAACCGCCTGGCTCTGGTCACTAAAATTAAGTTTACCATCCACCAATACCCCCAAGTCCTTTTCAGCTCCAGTTTTACCAAGTAATTGACTGTTTAGAACATAATTATACTTTTTGTTTCCCTGGTCCAAGTGCATAACTTTACATTTATCTACATTAAACCTCATCAACCATTTCTCTGCCCACTCCTCAAGCTTCCACAAATCCCTCTGTAATGCTAAACTATCTACCTCAGTATTTATTACTTTACACAGCTTAGTATCATCTGCAAATATTGAAACTTGACTGTGTAAACCCACTACAAGGTCATTAATAAAAATATTAAAAAGAAGTGGCCCTAATACTGACCCCTGTGGCACTCCACTGGTAACATCAACCCAATCTGAGAATGTGCCATTAATGACGACCCTCTGTTTTCTATCACTAAGCCAATTATTTACCCAAATACACAGATTTGCCCCTATTCCCAGCAGTCTCATTTTGTATACCAACCTTTTATGTGGCACGGTGTCGAATGCCTTTGAAAAGTCCAGATATACAACATCCACAGCGTCCCCCAGATCCAGTCTTGAACTTACCTCCTCGTAGAAATCAATCAGACTAGTCTGACAGGACCGATCTCTCATAAACCCATGCTGACGCTAGGTTATAAGGTTGTGCACAGTGAGATAGCATCTCTAACAAACCCCTCAAATATTTTCCCCACCACAGAAGTTAGACTCACGGGTCTGTAGTTTCCAGGATCGCTTTTTGATCCTTTTTTCTATATTGGTACCACATTTGCTATGCTCCAGTCCTGTAGAACATAACCAGTCCTCAGTGAATCTTCAAATATTAAAAATAACAGTCTGTCTATCACGGTACATAGTTCATGCAGAACCTGGGGGTGTATGCCATCTGGCCCCGGTGATTTATCTATCTTAGTGGTTGTGAGGCGGCACCGTACCTCTTCCTGGGTTAAACTGTTGACATTCCAAAAAGAATTGACATTATTCCTCATTGTGTCTTCCACCATTGTGTCTTCCTCATTATTTCTAATGGGACCCACACTCTCTGTTTTTAGTTTCTTATCATTTATATAATTGAAAAATAATGTGGGATTATTTTTGCTCTCCCTGGCAATATTTCTCTCAGTCTCTATTTTTGCGGCCTTTATCTGCTTTTTACAGGATTTATTTTTCTCTCTATAATCCTGTAATGCCTCATCACTACCTTCACGTTTTAGCACCTTAAACGCCTTATCTTTCTCGCTTATTGCTTTCCTTACAAGACTAGTTAGCCACATTGGCTTTTTCTTGTTCCTCTTATGCTTTTTCCCATAAGGTATGTGTTTCTCAGAGGACTTTTTCAGAATATATGAGAAAAAGTCCCATTTTTTGGGGGGGCTTTTGTCTTTGAGAACATTATCTCAGTCTATGCCTTTAAGGTCTTCCCTTAGTTGCAGACAATTTGCCCTCCTGAAGTTTAGAGTGTTGTTTGCCCCTTCCCTAACGCTCTTAGTAAAGCGTAATACAAAATCAATGATATAATGATCACTATTACCCAGGTTCCCCCAGAGGCCGCACCACAGTCTCCGGCCTTCCCAGAGGCCGCACCACAGTCTCCGGCCTTCCCAGAGGCCGCACCACAGTCTCCGGCCTTCCCAGAGGCCGCTCCAGAGTCTCCGGCCTTCCCAGAGGCCGCTCCAGAGTCTCCGGCCTTCCCAGAGGCTACTCAAGAGTCTCCGGCCTTCCCAGAGGCCTCTGGTGTGCCTAGAGCTTCTCGCCCCAGCCTCCGCAGCTTCTCAGTGCTTCTCCAGCGGCTCTCCAAGAGCGGTTCTCCACAGAATTTAGCCCCAAGAGACTCACCCACACCCCTGTGTGTGACACAGCCGTCCCTGCCCGACGATCACTGTGATTGGTCAGTGAATCCAGCCTGACCAATCCCAGTTCAAGAGGTTGGGGAGAGCTGGTTCCCGGGTCTGATTCTGTCATATTTTGAGACAAAAGTGACAGGATCAGAGCTGTGTGCCCCCTCTCATCCAAATACCCCCCAAAACCCACTCCAACCCCTCCACACCCCCGTTCCTTATCATTATTCAGTGTGACAGTCGGAGCTGTCATTTTTTTGGGAAATTTTTTTTTGTGTGTGATTAGGGCTAGTGGTTAGGGCTATTGAATATAAGTGATCAGGGCTAGTGATCAGGGCTAGTGATTAGGGATAGTGGTTAGGGCTGCTGAATCTATATAGTGATTAGGTCTACTGATTAGGGTTAGAAATTAGGGCTAGTGCAACGTCCCTGCCAATGCGCATGGCAGAGGAGTAGTTGCGAATAAGCCCTTTTACTACCCAGTACAAATTAAGGTAATTGAGCAGCGGTAGATTCTGTCTGGATAGGCAAGGGTTAAGGGAATGTTAATGTCATCATCCAATGATGTTCCACTTTTTGTAACTGGAGTGTGATTGGAGAAGGAGACCACCTGACTAGGGAGTAACTAAACCCTTAGTCAGGGGAGGAGTTAGTTCTCTTAAGACTCAGCTTCTGACCGAGGAGCATCATCTCCTAGAGCACATGCTCTGTACATAGGCCTCCTAGGCCTCAGCAACTCCACCTAGAGTGACATAGGACATACAGGACAAAGCTGCAGCATTGGACACAGCTACATCCCAGCCTGCCCCTGCATCCAGGCTGGTGACACCACTCCTGAGGTTCCTCTCCAAAATCACTCCAGTACTAAATTTGTACAGAATCGTTTGGCGTGTTGTTACCGTTGGTTGAATAAAGAACTGTACTTTTATGCACAACATTGCTTACGTCTGGTCTCTGCTACAGCTGCATCACCACCAAGGGCGCCCCATCTATCTACCAGGGACACATACTAAAGACTTTAAGGGCTGCCCCAGGGAGAACCAGCCCCACAGCCTCTCCCTCCATATCATTTCTTGCCAACACTACCTGCTTGAGACCTGCCAGGCTCTAGGACAGCCCTCCGGTTCCCCATACCAAGCACTGTGACACTAGCGTGCCTAGGCCGCAACTGCCAGCCACTGCAGTATTCTGGGCCCCAGCTGTCTCCAAGCCCCAAAGAAAAGGCTAGGCCCCGGTGGGGGATGTTGCAAGTGGCGTCACAAACAGGATTTCTACTTCTGTGGCTTATGCTGGCACTATAGACTGTCCTTTATTGAAAAACTACTGTGCTGCCTAACCCTGCTGCCATCCGGGTTTAGGCCCAAGTGACTTTGTGCTTTGTGCTATCTCTGTCGCGGCCACGGATCGAAACAGTGAGTACTCGTTGTGCTCACCATACCGAGCCGAGTCGCTATAGTCGCCTATGAGGGATGTATGTCCGTCAGCAAATTGCAACCAGATATACATCCCCTATACGTTCTTGTGAATGTACCCCTTCAGGGACATATTTATACACAAATTTATACACTAATATATACACACCTTTATATACTTATATACACATAAAGTTCTACACGTGTATCGTTGCACCCATATACATACAAGTATACAGACACATTTATGCACTCATATACATTTATACACTAATAGAGTGTATACAAACTCTTACAGTATATACACTGACCATATATGCACATATATCAGTATAAAAAGACCAAATACACACATACTGCATATACATACAGAATATACACACATACACACACATTCAGTATATACAGCATATACACACACACACACACACATTCAGTATATACAGCATATACACTCACCGGCCACTTTATTAGGTACACCATGCTAGTAACGGGTTGGACCCCCTTTTGCCTTCAGAACTGCCTCAATTCTTCGTGGCATAGATTCAACAAGGTGCTGAGATCTGGTGACTGTGGAGGCCATTTGAGTACAGTGAACTCATTGTCATGTTCAAGAAACCAGTCTGAGATGATTCCAGCTTTATGACATGGCGCATTATCCTGCTGAAAGTAGCCATCAGATGTTGGGTACATTGTGGTCATAAAGGGATGGACATGGTCAGCAACACTACTCAGGTAGGCTGTGGCGTTGCAACGATGCTCAATTGGTACCAAGGGGCCCAAAGAGTGCCAAGAAAATATTCCCTACACCAGTGATTTTCAACCTTTTTTGAGCCACGGCACACTTTTTATACTTAGAAAATCCTGGGGCACACCACCAACCAAAATAGCACAAAATGACACTAAAACAGTCATAAAAGGCCTCCCTTTACTAATAAAAAGGCCCTAGCTGCCTCCCTTTACTAATAAAAAGCCCCTGGCGGCCTCCCTTTACTAATAAAAAGCCCCTAGCTGCCTCCCTTTACTAATAAAAAGCCCCTAGCGGCCTCCCTTTACTAATAAAAAGCCCCTAGCGGCCTCCCTTTACTAATAAAAAGCCCCTAGCGGCCTCCCTTTACTAATAAAAAGCCCCTAGCGGCCTCCCTTTACTAATAAAAAGCCCCTGGCGGCCTCCCTTTACTAATAAAAAGGCCCTAGCTGCCTCCCTTTACTAATAAAAAGCCCCTAGCGGCCTCCCTTTACTAATAAAAACCTCTAGCTGCCTCCCTTTACTAATAAAAAGCCCCTGGCGGCCTCCCTTTACTAATAAAAAGGCCCTAGCTGCCTCCCTTTACTAATAAAAAGGCCCTAGCTGCCTCCCTTTACTAATAAAAACCTCTAGCTGCCTCCCTTTACTAATAAAAAGCCCCTGGCGGCCTCCCTTTACTAATAAAAAGGCCCTAGCTGCCTCCCTTTACTAATAAAAAGGCCCTAGCTGCCTCCCTTTACTAATAAAAAGCCCCTAGCGGCCTCCCTTTACTAATAAAAACCCCCTAGCGGACTCCCTTTACTTATAAAAACCTCTAGCGGCCTCCCTTTACTAATTAAAAGACCCTAGCGGTCTCCCTTTACAAATTAAGAGTCCGTAGCGGCCTCTCTTTACTAGTTAAAAGGCCCTAGAGCCCCCCCTTTACTAATTAAAAGGCCCTAGAGCCCCCCCTTTACTAATTTAAAGGCCCTAGAGCCCCCCCTTTACTAATTAAAAGGCCCTAGAGGCCTCCCTTAACAAATAAAAAGCCCCAGCCTACCTTTACTAATAAAAAAAAAAGACCCTAGCTGCCTTCCCTATACAAATTATAACCCTATATACTTACCCTTGATGTCTTCTTCCACGTACCTTCACTCCTAATGGCGATCCGCTCACCTTCTGTAGCTCCTGCACCTCGCGGCTCTGGTCACGTGACTTACGCGACCTGACGTCAGGTCGCGTCAGTCACGTGACATGGGCCGCGCGGTACAGGAGCTACAGAAGATGGGCGGATCGCCGACGCGGGGCTTGGAGGTAAGTATGGGCGCAGAAACACGGGGGCGCGGCGGCAGCTCGACACCAGGGCAGCTTAGTTGGGGAACTTTCCCCCGCGGCACACTCAACCTTGTGTCGCGGCACACAGGTTGAAAATCACTGCCCTACACCATGACACCACCACCACCAGCCTGAACCGTTGATACAAGGCAGGATGGATCCATGCTTTCATGTTGTTGACGCCAAATTCTGACCCTACCATCCGAATGTCGCAGCAGAAATCAAGACTCATCAGACCAGGCAACGTTTTTCCAATCTTCTACTGTCCAATTTCGATGAGCTTGTGCAAATTGTAGCCTCAGTTTCCTGTTCTTAGCTGAAAGGAGTGGCACCCGGTGTGGTCTTCTGCTGCTGTAGCCAATCTGCCTCAAAGTTCGACGTACTGTGCGTTCAGAGATGCTCTTCTGCCTACCTTGGTTGTAACGGGTGGCGATTTGAGTCACTGTTGCCTTTCTATCAGCTCGAACCAGTCTACCCATTCTCCTCTGACCTCTGGCATCAACAAGGCATTTCCGCCCACAGAACTGCCGCTCACTGGATGTTTTTTCTTTTTCGGACCATTCTCTGTAAACCCTAGAGATGGTTGTGTGTGAAAATCCCAGTAGATCAGCAGTTTCTGAAATACTCAGACCAGCCCCTCTGGCACCAACAACCATGCCACGTTCAAAGGCACTCAAATCACCTTTCTTCCCCATACTGATGCTCGGTTTGAACTGCAGGAGATTGTCTTGACCATGTCTACATGCCTAAATGCACTGAGTTGCCGCCATGTGATTGGCTGATTAGAAATTAAGTGTTAACGAGCAGTTGGACAGGTGTACCTAATAAAGTGGCCGGTGAGTGTACACGGTATATAAATATACACAGAATATACATATGTACGCAATATACACAGTATATAAATATACACAGAATATACATATATACGCAATATACACAGTATATGCACATGTACAGAATATATATATACAATATACACAGTATATACACATACACAGAAAATACGTATATATACAATATACACAGTATATACACATACACAGAATATACGTATATATACAATATACACAGTATATACACATATACAGAATTTACATACAGACAGATAAATACATATGTATTTACTTACCTTTTAGGATGTGTAGGTGACCACCCAGCCGTGGCTTCAGGCGGGTGTTCCGGTGGTTGTTCAGGCGGGTGTTCGGGAAGGAGGGGGGGTTAGGTTGTGTGCTCGGGCGGGGGTGTGCGTTCCCCGGGCGGGAGAGAGAGGTGGGTGGGGGGTGTGGTCATCAACTGTGCCTCGCTATGCAGGGGGTAGGCGGGCCGCGGTCACCTGTGCCGGCGGACGGAGAAGGGAGGTGGCTAGCGCACGGGCGGTTTCAGGGACTGGGTGATCCAGGAGTGGTGGGGTGGCCCGGGGACACGATCTGCCAGGCACCTGGCAGTGCACTCCCGGACCACTTGGCAAAGCACTGCACAAAGGGTCCATGCATCCCGGGCCCCTGAACCTCATACTGTCTGTATCCATGAGGGAAAGGACTCCCAGATCTGTCTACCTGAATGTCCCCCTATCCTAACCAAAAGTGGTAAGATTTTGTGGGATTTTTTATTCCCCCTGTTAGGTAAAGGCTATCACCTTTACATAGATAATTTCTATACAAGTGTCCCTCTCTTTCAGAGCCTCCTTGAAAAAGAAACCGTGGCCTGCGGAACAATAAGGAGAAATCGAAGAGGCCTCCCAAAAAATCTGGTGGACCTTAAGTTGAGACGGGGTGAAAGCAAGTCTTTGTGTTAGAGTAACATCATGCCGACAAAATATAAGGAGAAGAGAGATGTGTTTGTCCTCACATCTATCCATGCAGATTACAGCGCCCCTGTCTCTGTTAGAGGAACCAATGCCACAGTCCACAAGCTAGTTTGCATACAGCCAACACATGGGAGGGGTTGATCTAGCCGATCAAATGCTACAGCCATATAATGCGATTCCCGCACTTGGTACAAAAAGCTTGCAGTGCATTTAGTGCAAACTGCATATTATAATTCCTTTATCATTTACCGCAAGACCCGGCAACAAGTAACCTACTTGGCATACCAAGAACAAGTAATTAAGCAATTACTGTTCCAAGAGAGTGAAGAGGGTGCAAGCACATCCCATGCTAGACACGCCAGCAGAATTGTGCCGGGACAACATTTCCAATATGAGATCCCCCCACAGAAAAGAAAAGACGGCAATACAAAAAATGCTGTGTGTTCTACAAAAAGGGAACACACAAAGATACGGGTTATCAAATGTGACACTTGCCCAGATAAGCCAGGGTTGTGCATTAAAGACTGTTTCCGCGCTTACCATACTTCCCTGGAATATTAATTTTATTTTGTCATTTTTGTTATTTTTATATGATCCTGAACAAACATATCATAACATTTCATTTCATTATACCCCTAGATGAATAAAGGAGTTCTTTACAACATATGCAAATAGATTTTTCCTGGATTTCATTTTACTAGCCCCAAAAACTTTCATTATACCCTTTCATGAATACAGAAGGAAAAAGTGTTCTTTATAACATATGCAAATAGATTTTGTCTAAATTTTATTTTACTAGCTCCAAAAACTTTCATTATAACCCTAGATGAATAATTTCTGCTTTCTGGGTGTTGTTTTCAATAAGGTTCACTTATGGTGGTACATTATTCTGTTAGCTCAAATCTACTATAAGTGTGGAATGCGGCCTATAAGTCACTATTGCTTTATCCTGGGAGCCTTGAAGGGTTTAGTTTCCAAAATGGGGTCACTTGTTGGGGTTTTTAACTGTTTCCATTCACCAGAGTCTTTGTAAATGAATGTTGATGGCATAAATGATGGCAGGAAAATTTACCCACTCATAGCCAAATGGTGCTCGCTCTGTTCTATGCCCTGCTATGTGCTCTAAAAGCAGTTTACACCCACATGTGGGGTATTTCCGTGCTCAGGAGGAATTGTGCAATAAATTGGGGTTTGTGTTTTTCCCTACAACCCATTGTAATTTTTTCAATTTTAGGCCTAATTTAATATATTAGTGAAAATTTTTTTTTTCAAAATGTTACTTCTATTTTGCTTTAATTCCTGTGAAACACCGAAAGGGTTAACAAACTTTCTAAAAGTGGTTTTGAAAAGCTGGATGGGGGCATCACTGAGAATGGAGTCATTTGTGATGGTTTCTTATTGCAAAGTCTTAATTGCAATAGTCCATAAACACGGTTTTCCAAATTTTCCTAAAAATTGCTGTTACTATTGTAAGACTGCTAAAAACCTAGAAAAATGTAAGAATGTTTACAATGTGAAATATAGTAAGAAGAGGGAGAGTCAGCTCACCTGAAGTCCATGTAGCAGAGTCAGGAGTGTTGGAGCACAGACAACTAAGTTCCAAGTCCACAATATAAAGATAAATATAAGTCCAGCTTCATTCAACAGTCCGGGAGGATTTGTAAAATGTAGAAGTTTATTTCATCTTGTTAAAAAGTTCATAAAGATATACAAGCACGCAGAGAATGCAGACATCACAGCGTTATTTGCCTACGCGTTTCGGAAAGGTTCCTTCATCATGGCATGGCATGGCAATGTTTACAAAGTTATCACAATATAATGCAGAGCTATGGTAAATTTTATTTATTAAGTACCATATATACTTCAGTATAAGCCTAGTTTATACTCAAGTAAAAAAAATATAGGTTTTACCAGTTTTTGTGGTAAAATAAGGGGCCTCGGCTTATACTTGGGTCGGCTTATACTCGAGTATATACGGTAATTTGGATGGTAAGATTGTCTGTCTAACAAAAAAAAACATTTTAAATTAGGAAAATTGATGATTATTTTTATATTTTGCTACATTTCCCCTTTTTACATAAAAAACAATCATATCAACTAACATTTACCACTGACATAAAGCACAATGTGTCATGAAAAACCAATCTCAAAATAACATAGATAAATTAATCTGTTCTGAAGTTATTATCAAACAAAATGATACATGTCAGGTCTGAAAAATAGGCTTGTGTCCATAAGGTCATTTTAGGTTGTGTCCTTAAAGGGGTATTCTCATCTGGGCATTCACATTTAGTGTTATTAATATGCCATATATATACATTTCTTCAATTGGATATTATTTTTAAAAAAATGTATCTGTTTGAAGATAATTTCCTATAAATGTAGCCCTATGGTCCATCAGAAACAAAACTGTGTCCGTAGATACGACCACCTCTGTTGGAGTGATTGCAGAAAGAAACAAAAAAAAAATTGGTTTTTGAAATGTCCGGGAGTTCAGGATGCCCCACAGCCGTCCTGTGGTAATGAACGCTGAAGCCAGAAGGTCAGACAGAGCTCAATACTGCATGTCTGGCCACCGCTGCCAAAATGTGAGGTGGTCGTAACTGCTATCTGGTTTCTAGGGGACAACATGGCATCATTTATGAGAAATTATCTTCACACAGGAACATTTTTTTTAATAACATCCAATTGAAGAAATGTTTACATATGGCAAATGAATTTAATTAAATGTGAATGTGCAGATGGGAAAACCCCTTTCAGGTGTTAATACAATTTTTGCTCCTTACCCTCCATGTTTTGTTTACTTCATTATTTTACACCTTTCTGCCCTTTGTTTATTCATAATTGAGGGTATCATTCTTAGATGGCACAGAACTAACAGTTACCACTGAGTCATAGGGGCTTAGAAGCTCTGAAATAAGCGCAAATGCTAACATACTGCTAGCACTTGCTTTTTTCCCCCTTTCCGCCATCTCCCCGGAAGGGGGGTGCAGCCACCGGGGGAGAAGGCCGATGCACGGCTAGGAGTGCTGGAGATCTTTACAAGTGAAATCTCGCTGGCTGCTCTTATTTCTACACCAGGTAGAAATGTAAAAATAAACCAGGTAAGAAAACCTGGAGCGTAGAAATAAAACGCTGCCCAGCCACCCGCCTGATACATGTATGATAAGCTGGACTTTTTTTTTATCTCTTGGCTCTCATAGGTACTTCTGCTGACACCAGCCTGTTACCCTGTGTGATGCATGTAGGTCCTGCGAGACCTATTGTTGACATGTTTCTGTCTTTATCTTTTGCTTCTGTTTTATCTTATTTAATTATAAAACTTTTAATTAACTTGATTGAACATACAAGTGTCCAAGATGCAGCAGACAAGGAGGCACAGCTTCTCCCTGACAAATTTCACTTTCCTCTCGTCCTACAGGCAGCACTGATGGGTAAGAGTCTGGAGTCCTAATTATGACAGAAGAACACAATAACAATGTTAATTAACAATAAATCAATTAACCGACTGCCCTATAAGTATCCTAGGAGTCAAGGAAGAGGCGTGTTTTTTTTCTTCTGTCCTAATTAGGTTTACTGCCAGTATCCTCTTGCTCCCCTGAGGCCTGGGCTGTGGTGCACGTCCAGCAGGGTAGAAGCAAATGTCTTACCAGTGCAATCCTGGTGAAATTACATTCTGAGGCTGTCCTTCCCCCCGTGGTGGCGGAAGTCCAGTATTTTCGGAGTTTCTGGATAAACTCCCCTCCTACCGCGTCTCCCATTGGAAGCGGGAACCGCTGTATTCTCAGGTACGGCTGTTGAATAAGCAGAGAAGTGGAGGTCAGATTTGTGTTGCACTCAATACTTTGGGGTATAGCTGCTGTATTGCCGCATCTCCCCCTTCCTGAAGCCACCATCTGCAATGTACCGTAAGGTGGTTTCTATATTGTCGTGAACAAAGCTCTTGCTAACCTTAGGGCTCAGCGCGTCCCCTGCATCCTTTTCTTATGTTAGAAGGATTTGGTTGTTAGCCTGGGTGTCGCCTCTGACCAGGTGCATTGCATTTCCTGTTGGGAATGTTTTAAGGCTGTACTGTTCAGGTATGCTCTCTGCACCTGCCAGGCAGCAGAGTCAGTCTGAGCTTAAGGTTTGTTCCTTTCATGAGTGCCCTTGTTCCTTCATTTGGCATGTCCTAACACTTGTTGTTTGTGTTACAGATATCCAGCCTTGGTAAAAGGAAGAGAAAGTCTCATCACAGAGACTGTATTAGCTGTGAGCAGCCTATACCGGATGATTGCCCTGATGATGTTTGTGCCCCTTGTGCAGCTCCTGCTCAGACTTCAGGAGGAGATGTCTTTTTTCAGTGGATGAAGGAAAAAATGTCTGCTGTATTTGATGAGATGAGTTCAAAGAAAAAGAAGTCTAAAAGACATCATAAACGTAGAAAACATCATAGGCAATCATCTTCTATATCTTGGCCTTCTAGTAGCTGCTCAGAAGCCCAGATAATTTCTGGGGATAGCCCTGAATCGGAAGGTTCTGGGCCAGATGTATCTGAGGATTTTTTTCTGTTTCACAAAGATAAAACCTCTAAATTGATCAAGGCGGTTAAAAGTGTAATGGAGACAGATGAGAGTCATAATGACTCTGTTAACCAAGATGCACTTTTTTATTTTCCCAGGAAAAAAGCCAAAGTATTGCCTAGTCATCCTGATCTTAAAGTCCTCTTTGAACAGGGTTGGTCTAAGCCTGAAAAAAGATTTGATTTGGGGTCTCGTTTTCGAGCAGTATACAAAATCGACCCTAAGGAATCTGAAGAATGGGAATTGCCTCCCAAGATTGATATCCCAGTGGCTAAACCATCTAAAAAATCTATTTTTCCTGCAGATGAATCTTCTTTACTTAAAGACCCTCTTGACAGGAAAGCTGACGCTATGCTTCGCAAAGGCTATCAGCTCTCAGCAGTCATGGCTAAGGTATCTCTTGCTACTGTGCCTGTTGCACGAGCCTTAAGATTATGGCTAAGCCAGATTGGTCGGGACATTTTGGATGGAGTCCCTAGAGAAGAAATTTATGAGAATTTGTCTTCTGTTAAACTTGCAGGTGATTTTCTGTGTGATTTTTCTCTTGACTCTTTAAAACTTGCATCTAAGAACATGCTAACGGCTAACTCTGCACGTCGTGCCCTGTGGATAAAGTCCTGGACAGGGGATGTAGCCTCCAAACATCACTTCTGTTCACTTCCCTTCCACCCATCTTCCTTGTTTGGGAAAGACCTGAAGGAGGTGTTTAAGAATCTTAGTGAAGATAAGGGGAACTCCGACGTAGAGGAGTTCAGAAGTCTAAAGACAGAACTGTCTTCCACAGTAAAAAAAGCGAGAAGCCTGACTTCTGACGCCATGCCAGGTCTGTCTCCAGTAGGTGCAGAGCTCTAGAAGAAGTCCCTTTGTCAGAAAGAGGAAAAGGAGTGTACTCCGCCATATTTGCTGTACCAAAGTCGAACAACAGGTGGAGATTAATTATAGATCTCCGCTATCTAAACAGGTTCTTGACCAAAATTGCATTCAAGATGGACTCCATAAAATCAGCCACCGCCATTCTACAGCAAAGCAACTACATGGCCAAAATAGACCTGGCCGATGCCTATCTCCACATTCCCATCAGGAGAGGTCACAGAAAATATCTGAGAATAGCAATTGTTACCAATTCAAGAACTCTTCACTACCAGTTCACCTGTCTGCCATTCGGCATTACATCAGCCCCTCGCGTCTTCACCAAGACCACCAAAGTTCTGGTGGCTGCACTGAGACTTCGGGGGATACAGATAGTGCCCTATTTGGACGACTGGCTGATTATAGCAGAGAATCAATCTCTCTTGAAACTTCATCTTCAGATGACAATCGATCTTCTACAACAACTGGGTTTCCTAATCAATTGGGAAAAATCCCTTCTTATTCCAACAACCAGAATTCAGTTCCTGGGGTTTATTCTCGACTCATGCAATATGACTATTCATCTTCCTCAGGAGAGAATCTTGAAAACCAAGCAGTCCGTGCACTACCTTATCAAGACAAGATGCACAACGGTCAGAACAGCCATGAGGGTTCTGGGTCGGATGACTTCAATAATAGAAGCAGTTCCTTGGGCAAAGGCACATTTCAGACAGCTACAACTCAACATTCTGGCTGTTTGGAACAAATCTCCAGCAGGATTCGACAAACCGATTGTACTAACTCCTCAGACCAGAGTCAGCCTCGGTTGGTGGTTGAGGAAGAATTTGGCGTCTGGCACATCTTTACGTTTTGTTCAACCCCAGATCCGGACAACCGATGCCTCATCCTCAGGTTGGGGGGCCCACCTCGGCAATCTCTGGGTTCAGGACAAATGGAATTACACAGACAGGAATCTGTCCTCAAATCAAAGAGAATTGAAAGCCATTTATTTAGCCCTGAAATTCTTTCAGACCCAGCTGAAAAAACAGCATGTGAAGGTACAGACCAACAATCTGTCATGTGTTTATTACATAAACAAGCAAGGGGGTACCAGGAGCACACCCCTCATCAAACTGTGTCAAAAGATTATCTCCTGGGCCGAGGAAAACCTACAGAGTCTGTCAGCAGTCCACATTCGAGGGTCTCTGAACACTCAGGCAGACATTTTAAGCCGTTCTCAACTAAGACCAGGGGAATGGTCCTTGAACAGTGTTATCTTCCAACAGATCGTCAGTCGGTTCGGTTGTCCACAAATAGACATGATGGCGACCAAACAGAACTCGAAGTTGCCAATGTTTTGCTCTCTTTACAGGTCAGACCAACCCTATGCAGTGGATGCCCTGTCTCTTCCCTGGACCAACCTGTTCATCTACATATTTCCTTGGATACCGCTCATTCAGAGGATACTTTACAAAATCAAAGAAGAGAAACCGAATGCAATTCTGATCCTTCCATTTTGGCCACGCAGAGTATGGTTTCCTCTTGTAATGAGGTTGTCCAAGGGCGAATATTGGAACCTTCCTGCAGTTCCACATCTCTTGGAACAGATGGGGTTTTTCCATCCATCACCACAGAAGCTACAGCTTACGGCCTGGAGATTGAGAAGAAGACCCTAACAGGTCTAGGTCTTTCATCCAGAGTTATAAAGACATTGTTGTCAGCTAGAAGACCAGCGACCATTAAGTCCTATGGTAGAGTTTGGAAAGTCTTCACATCCTGGTGTTCAGACGATTCTGTATCTGAACCTTCAGTCTCAGATATTCTTACTTTTCTACAGGATGGCCTTGATAAAGGTTTAAAACCTGCTACCTTGAAGCTTCAGTTTGCTGCAATCAATGCTTTAAATAACAATAGATTCTCATCTAATCATTTAGTACGGAGATTCTTCAAGGCTTTAAGGAACATCAAACCTCCTATTAGACCACCATGTCCACAGTGGGATCTTGCCTTGGTCCTACATCATCTCACAGAACCTCCCTTTGAGCCTATACAGGAAGCTTCTCTCAAATGTTTATCGTGGAAGACCTTCTTTTTAGTTGCTGTTTCCACCGCTAGAAGAATTTCAGAGCTGCAAGCCTTATCCTGCAAAGAGCCATACTTACAGATAAGATCAGACTGCATCATACTAAGAACAGTTCCATCGTTTCTTCCTAAAGTGGCCTCAGTTTCTAATTTAAATCGGGAATATTATCTTCCAGCTTTGTGTCCAACTCCTGCTAATGGTCATCAGCAAGTTTTGCATCTTCTGGATGTTAGATCTGTCTTGACTTATCTAGAGAAGACAAAATCTTTTAGAAAATCTGAATCTCTGTTTCTCCAATTTCAAGGTCCAAGAAAAGGGATGAAGGCCTCTGCAGCCTCTCTCTCTCTCGATGGATAAAGCAGAGTATTTCTATGGCTTACAGAGCCTTGGGACAACCTTCACCTTTACAGATTAGGGCTCATTCTACAAGATCTACTGCTACTTCCTGGGCAGAGTATGCAATGCTCTCTATAGATCAGATCTGTCAAGCAGCTTCTTGGACTTCTTCTAATACCTTTGCTAAACATTACAGGCTGGACGTCTCCTCAGCTGGCTCAGCCTTTGGCGTATCGGTGCTATCTACAGTGGCTTCGAAAATTTGTCCCCCCCTTTGATTTGCTACCTAAATCCCATCAGTGCTGCCTGTAGGACGAGAGGAAGATCTAAATTTTGCTTATGTGAAAATTTATTTTCCTCGAAGTCCAAAGGCAGCACTATTATATTCCCTCCCAATAAAATTTTTTTTTTTTTGCTGCATAAAACACGCCTCTTCCTTGACTCCTAGGATACTTATAGGGCAGTCGGTTAATTAATTTATTGTTAATTAACATTGTTATTGTGTTCTTCTGTCATAATTAGGACTCCAGACTCTTACCCATCAGTGCTGCCTTTGGACTTCGAGGAAAAGAAATTTTCAGGTAAGCAAAATTTAGATCTTAGTTACACCAAATGGCACAAATAATAGCAGAAAATCTGCATGGAGTCTATTCTTGGAACATGCAATGAAGTCTCAAATGCAAAATTTATAAAGAAGTTATCTTCTTCTCCTAACGGCTGGCATACTACCTAGTCTTACTACTCGGGTCCGCAGCTATTCTGTGGGTAAAATTGAGGTATTTACAGACCTAAATCTACAAACAGCTCAACTGCAATTTCCATGTTAATAAAAATTTAGGTTAAATTAGCTAGTGTAAATCTGATAACATCTCTGTGCATTTTGACACATGTGAACAGCTCCTGAGCACTCCTGTATTAGAAGATCCTACCCCCTCTCCTCTCCATTGACTAATAAACTCGACGCCAAAGCCCCGACTACAAGGACGAGTACGGAACAAGGTAGAGGTGATGAAGCAGTCACGTGACGGGCCGATACCACGTGACCCTCACGTCATGGCGGCACCATTCTACACCCGACTGTAGCCCTCCGCTGGGCCCGATAGCCGCCCTTACATGTAGCTGTAGAGATCCTATACAGCCCTAATACACATCACCCGCCGCCCGCACAGTCACTACAGCATACACCCCGTGGAACGTCTGTACAAGGAACCCACTTCCCTATCCCCATGTTTCCGGTCGGCACGTTTTCGATGTAGCACCGCTACGGGCGGAACGCTTTCCCGGTGACCCTGCTGCGGCTATCAAGGGCCGAACTCCGGTTCATCATGGCGACGGTGGAGGAAGGCGGATGGACGTACTGATGACCGTCCGTAAGATCGCCTCGATCTGTACGATGGTGAGTGCCAGGGCCGGGCACGGGAGGCTGGCACTGCTCTCTACCAGGGTGAGGTGGGGCGAGCAGACTAGGATGTAGTGGGCTAGCAGGAGGGCACCTGTATACATGACTGGCTGTGTACATGTCTACCACCCTGCAAAGCAACAGCGCTGTCACATGTTACATCAGCCTAGAGTGTTATGTCCTGGCTGGCGATGATCATAGTTGCTTTATGTCAGGGCATCAGCTACGTGCCATCCGATCACACCCATGACTGACCATGTAACACACCCCTCTTCTATTTATCTATCTATGTGCCCACTCCTGGCTCTGTAGTTCTCCCTGCATGTACTTCAGCCCCTGTCACACCTTGAAGGGTCACATGTTTAGGATTCCCCCACTGTATGTGTCTTGGGTAGTGTGCACACTTGTCTTGGATCATTTACCAGCGCTAACTCACAGAATCATCACTGCAGGGGCTCACAATGTGAAATTTACTTACTACGCACATTTCTAATGAGATTGCCCCAATACGTTTTGAACATTTCAGTGCTAAGAGAAAACCCATGTAGAAGCAAAAAAGAATTGTTTAAAATCATCACTTCAGTTTTGAATAACATGTTATTCAAAAATGTAGATGGTCTTGTACTTGAACCCAGGACCCCAGTGCTTCAAGGCAGCGGCTGTATCAGCCATTTCTTTGCACCACCCACTAGACCTCTACGTGATGTGATTGCTAGGGCATTATAAGGAAGGTGTTTTGGTTCCCAATAAAATGTCATATTTTTGTGTTCTCTGGTATGAGTTTAGAAATCGCCAACTTTGGTGTAAGCGAATGCATAGAATTCATCCTTCTGCACTTTTGTTTTTCCTTTTTCTTCCTATAATGCAACAAAGTATGTCCTGATGTAGGTGTGAACACAGCCTACAATTCTTGTGACTTTCATTCTGTGTCGGGTGCAAATGGATTTCCGTCTATGATGTGATTTTAAACCCATATAACTATTTCTATAGATCTCATACCTTTGCTACAAATTGTTACTAATTTTTAGTCTTTCTAGCTGAAATCCAGGTTGTTGATTATTAGTGGTGATGCTCTTCTGGAGTAGGTTCGTTTCTATATGACTGGAATGACCAGTCATTATCTGCAGTTGTCAATTCCATGCTCTTACTTTTTAATCTGTGGTTAAAGGGGTTGGCCTAAGTTTCTTGTTCCTGTGCTCAGGGGATCCCCATCAATCACAAGAACATGGGTCCTGTTCCCACTTACCGATGAAGCAGCCAGTTGAGCTTGCAACCTGTTGCTCTTTTCAATGCCTATAGAATATAGGTGAACACAGCGCTCGCCTCCAGCATCTAGTGATCAGAGGGGGACATGTCACCTAATAATGGATTCAGAGGTAGCACTTAAAGGAAACCTACCACATGATATGGTAGCTGTAAGATGGAAATACCGAGCACCAGCTCAGGGTGATCTGGTGCCGGAGCTTATTTTTGTTAGTGTCCTAAACCGCTGTATCACGGTTTAAACGTGTTTTAATCTTTATAGCCGAAGCTGCTTCGGCGCACCAAGCGTGTGACCGTGCGCGCGCCTTCATAGAAAGTGAAGGAGAGACGCGCAACCGTGCACCGAAGCAGCTTTGGCTAAAAAGATTAAACCGTGTTTTAAACCGCGATACAGCGGTTTAGGACACTAACAAAAATAAGCTCCGGCACCAGATCACCCTGAGCTGGTGCTCTGTATTTCCATCTTACAGCTACCATATCATGTGGTAGGTTTCCTTTAATTTTTTCTGGAAAAGCATAAATGCTCCTTTTTAGCATCTTTTAGCTTGGTACATTTCAGAAGTATTTGTGGCGTATTCCTACAACGGAGAGCAGCAGTGTATCCCGCTGCATTCCTCTATAGTTAGATACATCCTCTGGCTTCACTTTACATATCAAGAAAGCAGAGCATGTATGCAGAGATGTATATTGGTAAATTACCTAATATCCTGCGCCCCACACTTACACACACATTACAAAAAGGTAAAGTGGTCAACCCCTTTAACCTGTTCACGACCCGTGACGTAATAGCACGTCACGGGTCGGCCGTGGGTGCATGGAGAGGGCTCACGCGCTGAGCCCTCTCCATAGCCAGTAAATATTAGCTGCATATTGCAGCAAAGGCTTACCGGTAACGACCGCGATCGGTGCCAGCCATCTTTTCGAGGATCGCCGCTTCCCGTGATGTCATCGGGGAGCGGCGATCCGTCGCCATGGTAGCCCGGGTCTCACGAAGACCCGAGGCTACTTCGGGTTATCCCATGCATTACAATGTGCTATCAGGGAGTCTGAAAAATAGTAAAAATAAAAAAGTAAAAAAAAAAAAAATTATAAGAAAAAACACTAAAAACTCAAATCACCCCCCTTTCCCTAGAACTGATATAAATAAACAGTAAAAATCATAAATACATTAGGTATCGCCGTGTCCGAAAATGCCCGATCTATCAAAATGTGATAACCTTTTTTCACTGCGTTTAATTCCTTAACGGAAAATCGCGCCCAAAGTCGATCACAAGGTCGAACAGTCCTAAAATTGATAACGTTGTAAACGTCATCAAAAATCTGCAAAAACTACACCCCCCACAGCTCCGTACACCAAAGAATAAAAAAAGTTATTAGCGCCAGAAGATGGCAAAATCCCCCCAAAAAATTTTGTACAGGAGGTTTTAATTTTTTTAAATGTATGAAAACATTATAAAACCTTTATAAATTTGGTATCCCCGTAATCACACTGACCCAAAGAATAAAGTAGACATGTCATTTGGGGTGCACAGTGAAATCCGTAAGATCCAAGCCCACAAGAAGACGGCACAAATGCGTTTTTTTTCTAATTTCACTGCATTTGGAATTTTTTTCCCACTTCCCAGTACACGGCATGGAATAATAAATACCATCTCTATGAAGTGTAATTTGGCATGCAGAAAACAAGATGTCACACAGCTCTGGACATGGAAAAATAAAAAAGTTATGGATTTTTGATCATGGGGAGTGAAAAATGAAAATGAAAAAAACAAAAAAGGGCAAGGTCCTGAAAGGGTTAAACCATTAAAAATATAAATTGTGGACCCCCACAAGGCTATATACTGTCCCAGAGCTCATGGTAGTCTTATCTCGCCCCTGTCCTCCACTGACACAAATATTTACTCCAAAAGAAACAGATAATGAATAAATGTGTCAATGTGACTACACATTCCTCAGAGACACTTACTACACATGTTTCTAATTAGATTGCCCTGATCAATTTGATCCAAAAAGAACAAGTAGTTCTAAGAGTTTGTCTGGCAAATTATCCGCAGGATCAGCCGAAAAAATACTGCCATGCAAGTGAGGGCTAAACGTGACTTTAACTGTGGGTAGTAGCACTGTAACACCTTGGTACCAGGACTCTCTTGTCCAGCAAAATTTTTACTTTCGCTGTAAAATGCAAAGCTTTGGTAAAGAAAGAGTTCTGTGATCTGTATCCTGCTGCCTCCTACGTTGCGGTTCCCGACTTTTGAATTTTTACATTTTTATTTCCTAGCCTTAATGCAGAAATCTGATCTTCCTCTCATCCAGTGTTTTGTTTTTCTGTGTCTAGACTTGGTACAGATTTTGTCTTTTAAAAGTGGTTGCCAATGTGCAAGGCCTGTGAGGGGTTTGCACAAGAAAGAAAGTTATCAAACTTTAACCGCTTAACGCTCAGAGTCCGATATATCGGACGCTGAGCTGATGCCGGTTCAGCTCAAGATCTGAGCCAAACCGGCATCGGGAAACACAGGGTGCCGGCTGTGACTGATAGCCAGCACCCAGTGTAACACCCGTGATCAGAGTTGTCTCAGATCGCGGGTGCTTAACCCGTTACACCCCCTTAACCCTAACATGCATCTGAGGGGGGTCTTTTCCCCACGATGCCCCACCCCCCCGAACAGTTTTCGGTGGGTCGCCGATCAGTTGCCGGTAAGATGGCGTCTATCACGTCTATCTTACTGGCAGAGTGCCAGCCTATGCAAGTGCATAGGCTGACACTGATAATACCCTGCAATTCTTTTCTGTATTGCAGAATATTATCATGAACAAGCAATCAGATGATTGCTTGTTCATGTCCCATGGTAAAAAAAAGTGAAAAAGTAAAAAAAAGTTATTCAATAAAAAAAAAAGTAATACCGTAAATCACTAAAATTTTTCTAAGTATTGGAAGCCGTCAGATTTATATTTTTTAAATGCCCTCTTTTTCTCATTAATTGCCCTTTTAACTGTAGCTGTAAGCCACGAGGGGTGTAATCTCGCCCATCTATACTTGTTACCTATTGGAATAAATTTAGAAGTATAAAAACCCAGGATAGATTTGAATTTCTCCCATTTAACATTAGTATCACCATGTGACAGTATCTGATCCCAGTCTATATCCTGTATTGCAGCCCTGAATTTCTGGAAATTAGCCCTCTTAAAATTCAAAGTTTTCGATTTTCCCACCTGTTTCTGCTTTTTAAAGTTTAAGAGGAAAATAATTATATTATGATCGCTGTTCCCGGACACTGACATTTTGGACAAACTCCACATTGTTAGAAATCACAAGGTCCAACAATGCATCACCTCTTGTGGGATCTTCTAGAAGTTGCAGCATAAAATTATCCTGCAGAAAGTTGATAAAATGTCTCCCCTTCACAGATAAAGACGAGCCCTGACCCCAATTTATATTTGGAGAGTTAAAGTCTCCCATTATCACTACGGTCTCCTCCTGTGCAGCCCGCTCCATCCGTTTATATAGGTGACCCTCTATTTCCTCATAGATGTTAGGGGGTCTATAAATTACACCAAAAATAATTTTCTCAGAGCTCTTCTGGCTTTGAATTTCAACCCCAAAGTTTCAGCCTCCTCACACTCTTCTGAGACCACTGACTCATTCACAATCGGTTTTGTCTCTTCTGATATACAGACATACACTACCCCCTCCTATTACATATACACATACACCACCTCCCCTTCTATTACATGTACATATACACCACCTCCCCTTCTATTACATGTACATATACACCACCTCCCCTCCTATTACATGTACACATACACCACCTCCCCTCCTATTACATGTACACATACACCACCTCCCCTCCTATTACATGTACACATACACCACCTCCCCTCCTATTACATGTACACATACACCACCTCCCCTCCTATTACATGTACACATACACCACCTCCCCTCCTATTACATGTACACATACACCACCTCCCCTCCTATTACATGTACACATACACCACCTCCCCTCCTATTACATGTACACATACACCACCTCCCCTCCTATTTGCCCTGTCTATCCGAAAAGAGTGTAAAACCTTGAATATTAACACCCCAATCATGTGATGCATCGAGCCATGTCTCCGCTACACCAACAACATCCAACTGTTCCTCTAATACCAGAGCCTCGAGCTCACCCATTTTGCCTGTGATACGTCTGGCATTTGTGAACATACACTTTAATTTTCCACAGTTATTTATCTGACCATAGTCAGAAGATTAACGGTTCTATCCAGGGACAACCAAAATTGTATATACAAGGACTGATAGAGACGGGTTGGAATTATATCTGAAATTTGGTTTGATATCCTGAGTATATTTAAGAATTTTTTCTTAAAGGACACCTGTCATCAGGTCTGTGTCACTTGTCCTGTCACTACTACCTGTTGGAGCAGCTCACTAGGATCCCATCCCAGCCTTTATCTAGTTATTTCATACATTATTCATTGTAAAATCATCTATTCTTTATTATGTAAATGAGGCTGGTCACATGGTCAGAGGCAGTGATGTCACCGCTGTTCCCCCTCCCCTCTCCTCCCCCTGCTCATGTCTGTGTGTAATGTATAGTAAAGCATGGCTGGTGTGTGCTGCATCTGCTGACATGCTGCATCCTCCTAATATACAGGTGAGAGACACAGACATCAGCTACACATGAATCTGACATGTTCTGCTGTAACATGGCTGCCTGGAGCTGCTGTATCTCTCCTAAACACACACACATGCACACACAGGCTGCAGGGGGCGTGGCCACCAGCACCAGGAAGCACATCATTATACAGCCTCACACCATTATACAGGCTGTCAGTCAAGCACTGGGGATGTGGCTGTGCCTCCCACTCATGAATAAGCTAATGCTTCATTGGACATTTCACAGGTCATTTGCATACAGCTTTAGGACCTCATTGCTTAGGTTTACAGGCATGTAGAGGGACAATAAAGGGATAGAAGCAATGCTCTCTAATGGCAGTTTATGAAAATATATTTAGTTTATGGGGGTTATTTTGCATGACGGGTTCTCTTTAAGGGGGATACTCCTTAAAGGGCAACATTGGACTGAATGGAGATTTCTGCAAAGTTACAGACCATAGGGACTGATACTTGACTGCTAGAACCGCCTGTAGTACAGTTTGCAACCATTGGAGTACATCCCAACATTTGCACTCCTCTTTCATGGGACAGTTTTAAACACCAACCCTGTCCAATTTTGAAATTCTGTAATTATCCCCTTTCATGCAAATTACCAGGGATACAGACAAAGAAAAAGGTGGGAATTGGAACTTTTTCTGCAACTCAGATTTCCAACTTTGTCGTCACTTGCGCAAACCTTCATCTCTGAACTCGCAGAACCACAAGCCTGATAGAAATATAAAATGATTTGATCTGATACCGGAACCATGGCTGTAGCTGCTACAACGCCCTAGATATAAGTGTCTAAATGTACGCTCCCAATTTCAGTCTAGCTCTGCTCACTTTCATGTGATTTGGCGGATTCTTTTTATGTCTGTCTTTTAGGTATATTAGAGAGATTTTGTGCTAGAAAGGACCCCCTCCCCTGAGTGGTCTGTTAGTTTAGTGAGGTGAGTAGGTGACACGTTCCCTTTAAAGTAAATTATAACCACAATGATGCTACAACAAATTCACTTCTATGGCAGCCATATGCTAGCTGGTGTTCATACTTCTAGCAATGGGTCGCCATTACTGTCATGTAAAAGGGGCCTTTTGTATAGTACTTGAAGAGCTCAAAGCTAACGCTGACTATGCCTGCTAATTCTAAAGGCCTGCAATAAAGGGTTAAATAGCTATGCATTTACTTCAGCGAGGCATGTTATGGGTAATGTGTAAGCATTACTGTTTTCACACATACATCATCCCTAATCCCTGAAGCAATTCTCTGCTTTGGGTTGTGTAGCAAATGACTTGCTGACACGGCAAGAATGAGGCAAGAATGACTATGGGTTGTGTTTGGCAGATACCTGTCTAGTCGTCTCCTGTTACTGCATACCCTCACGCACTTCCACACCACTCATTCTCTTCTTCATGTGATTTCGCTGGAAGACTTTTTAATTTTTTTTTCCCTTGCATAATGTTGGGTTTTCAGAATGTGCTGTCCCACAAATAATGGATACAGGCAGTCCCTGACTTAACACCCAAATTACATAAGACATCATAAGAGGTGTCTACAAGCTTTTTTTTTTTTTTGTTAAAGGACATCTACCACCAGGATGAAGGATTGTAAACCAAGCACACTTACCTGATGGTATGTGCCCGCTCTGGCAGGATCTGCTCTTTTTTTAAGCTTCTGATGCCCTTGTTTTTAAGGGGAAAAAAGTATTTTTAAAGTTATGTAAATGAGCCTGAGGGGCTCCAAAGGTCTTATTGGAAGTTCCTCAGGCTCATTTGCATAACGTTTTTTTTTTCTTAAAAACAAAGGCATCAGAACCTTAAAGACGACCAGCTCATGCCAGGTTTTTAAATGTAAATGAGTGAAATTTAACAGTAAAAGGTAATTCTACAAAGGATATTCATATTGTACCTCAGGGGCTAGTCATTTAGTGGGGTAGAAGCTGGTGACTGGTTTTCCTCACTCATTCAGTCTGCATATAACCGATCTATCATGCATGTGTATAATGGAAATATTAGAAATGTATATTGCCAAAATGGTGCACAACAAAGTCTATGTGTTTGATACTTCAATTGGGTGCTTCCTCAGGTCTGTATATACTCTGGAGGAATAAGAACAGACATATTGGTCTTACTCCAGCTCCAGGGTATATGCCTGTATCTAATTGAGGTGCGAAACCTTTAGTCTTACACCATTTTGGAAATATATTAGATCAGCGCCATTTCTAATACATCCATTCTTCACCCCCATTGGGATATGTCATCGACTTGCCCTAGGTCAGTGATGGCAAACAGTGTCCAAACTACAACCAAAACCTGCATATTTTTTCGCAAAGTGCCAACGCCACAATTTAAGCAGTAACTTATTACTCCCTGCACCTTCACAGGTTTAAATTGTATAGGCACCTGAGGACACCAATACAGTAGAAAGGTGGAGAAGTTTGGATTATCATTGTAGCTTCCTAGGGTCCTGGGCTGCCCGGGACTGCAAGAGGCCTTGAGTCCTGTTTTGCAAACTTTTCCCTGGGGTGCAGGTGCCCATATAGAGGGCTCTGAGTGCCACCTCTGGTGCCCGTGCAATAGGTTTGCCACCACTGCCCTATGTCCATTTGTCGCTACTACAAACCCCTGAGGCCACTTGCACCACAGAGGAAGGGACCAGGCTGCGATCACAAAGGTTTTATTTCAGAGTTGTGCCTGGTACCAAGCTCAACTGGAGAAGGTTAGTAGGTGTCTATTCCTAACTCCCTCAGTTTATGAACGCTAATGGTGCGCTAGGTGTGTTTGGCCCACAATTTTTTTAAGTTTAGTATTAACTATTATTATTAATAGCACTGTGTCTATGTTTGCAGATGACACCAAGCTGTGTAGTGTAATACAGTCTATGGAGGATGTTCATAGGATACAGGGTGACAAACTGAGTGTTTGGTCATCCACTTGGAAAACACTGGTTCAATGTAGATAAATGTAAGATTATTCACCTTGGGGCTAATAATCCACATGCAACATACAGTATGTCCTTGGGGTAGTAATTCTTTTGGTTAGAAGTACATAAGTGCACTAAAAGATCATAAATAACCCTTTACTGCTCGGCATCGTACATGTACGACACAGAGGTGTGGGTGCTGTATGAAGTGTGCTCACGGCTGAGCCCTCTTCATACGGAGGTGGAGTTTGCTGTATATTGCAGCAAACACCCACCGCTAATAACCACGGTTGGTGCTAGCAACCCAAATTAACCTTGCCAATGCCACTGTCTGCATTTTAAAAATGGTGGCACGTGGGCGCGGCCGCCATGGTTCTGTTTGTCTCTCCCTGGAGTCATCAGAGAGCGCCGATCAGTTGCCATGACAGCCTCAGGTCTTCGTCGGACCCAATGCTGTCTTCAGTTTTGTTACAATGAGCCAGTGGTTCATTGTAATGAATACTGTGTAAAAATGCCATATACTTCAAGACCAGAAGTATTGCAGTTTATGGTAGGAATGATCATTTAGGGTTAATGTACCCTAGAGGGTCTAAAAAAAATGAAGTATGAAAAAGTTAGAAGTGTCAGATTATTTTTTTTGTTTACACATTTGTTTAATTAAAGGGGTTGTCCGAGTTCTTGAAAAAAAGCTAAAAGTGGCCGGGACAGGGCTGCTTAAAAAAAATAAAGATGTACTTACCTCCCGGTGCCCTCCCGTATCCAGCGCTGCTGTCACTCCGGTCCGGGCGCCATGTAAACAAACATGGCCGCCGGAGCAGCGCAGGACTCCGTTCCGGCCGGACCCGACAACCTTACGGCCCCCATACACAATGCTGTGTATAGGGACGGATAGGCGTGCCCGGCCAAGGCCGTCCGGAAGCTGAATCCAGCGCTGCTCCGGCGCTGGATACGGGAGGGCACCGGGAGGTAAGTACATCTTTATTTTTTTTAAGCAGCCCTGTCCCGGCCACTTTTAGCTTTTTTTTCAAGAACTCGGACAACCCCTTTAAGGAAAATGGATTAAAACACAATACTTTTATAAATTTGGTATCCCTGTGATGGCACCAAACCAAAACAGAGGTGTTATTTGGACTGCACAGTGAAAGTCTTAAAAACTGAGCCCACAAGAAAGTGACACAAATGCATTTTTTTGCCAATTTCACCATATTTGGAATTTTTTTTCCAGCTTCCCAGTACACGGCATGGAATAATAAATAAGGTTACTGAAAAGAAAAATTTGACATGCAGAAAATAAGCCCTTACACAGCTCTGTACATAGGAAAATGAAAAAGTTTTTTTGAAGGTGGCAAGCGAGAAATGAGCGAAAAAGCCCTGTGTTCTTCAGGGGTTAAAGATCAGCATATAATGTCAATCAGCTTCCTCTAAAGCCAACAACATCTTGTTATGTATCAAAAGTGGTATGAACAAGGCACTGGTTCGGCCTCACCTGGAATATGCTGTCCAGTTCTGGGCACTGGTCCATAAAAATGATGTCCTGGATCTGGAGAAGGGTTCAACGAAGAGACATGAAAATGGCATATGGAGGGTTTCAGTTATGAGAAAAGATTCAAACAACTAGATTTATTTAGTCTGGAAAAGAGACGACTTCGAGGGGACATGATTAATTTATATAAATATATGAATGGTCCATACAAAAAATACAGTGGATTCCAGATTCCAAAAATTCCAGATTAAATCAAATCAAAAGATGAGGGGGTGCTGTCTTCGTCTTGAGAAAACAAGGTTTAATCACCAGAGGAGACACAGCTTTTTTTTACTGCCAATCTGGGGAATAGTCTCTCAGGCGCTGGTAGCAGCAGGGACAGCAGAGAGCTTCAAGAAGGGTCTAGATGCCTTTTTACATCAAGCAATCGATAACATTGACGGTTTTGTTATAATATAGCATTGTTTCCCTTAAATCCCTTCCTCATCCAATCTCTTCCCTTCCCTGGTTGAATTTTACGGAGGTGTCTTTTTCAATTGAATAAACTACGTGAATATCCTGATCTTGAACCTTTCATAACCTATTTTGGTGGGGAACAATATTTTGACAAGGTCATTGTCAGTATTTGAGTGATTTGTTTGGGTAACAGCCGGTAGTTATATCCACAGTTATGTCCTAGAGGACGATGCTACTTTATTTACTAGAAGCTTCCTATGGACCAGCATTAGTGATGGAGGTAATCGGGTTACAGTCTTTGGATCACTCGTGCCTAGCAGATGCCCCTCCTCCCATCTGTGCTGGATGTTTCAGATAACAATATATATTTATAAGGTGACATTTCTCTTACAATATGAGCATTCAGCAATTGGTGTTGTCCTGCTGAGATTCTGATGGATGTAAACCTCACTCAATGGTTATTCGGGGAAAACTGCAACAATCCCATAATCCCAGTAAATGAGGAAGTCTACAGTACCTAATCGTAGATATTTCCCTGTATATTCCCCTCAATGTGTCGTAGCAATGACTTTCCCAGTGTCATGTTGCATATCGCTTGCGTTCCCAGAGTTGCTGTGAGACTGGCACGCTTTCACACTATTAAAGCAATTACTTTCCTGCATTACAGTGATATCTCCATCCCAATGAAACGTTCAAGTCTGTGCTATGAGCCAGAGCCCTTGCTGGTAAGCGTCTCCCATTGAGCGTGTGTAAACAAGTCATTGCTTCTTGCTACAGTTAATGCATCCAAGATGTAATATATGGCATGACGGCAGCCGGGGGATTGAATTGGTAATGGCTTTAAGTCAATAAGTGCCTTCTATCACCCTGCAGATATCACTTGCCCACCATGGTGGTCTTGTCACGCCAAAGACCTCTCGACAGCCCATCATTTGTCTGTCTTTGGCAAGGCATACAGCTATAGGTCTGGCTCTTGCATATCTCTTCCTATTGGTGTCTATTTTACTTGTCTTGACATTCACTGATCTTCACAAACTATACACTTCTGTGGTTGCCACAGTCTTGTGTAGTATACAGAGACCATCAAGGTGGAACTGGATGGTGGTGTTGGAGCAATCGAGTGAATACCGTATATATTTGAGTCTAATTTTAACAAACTGGGAAAACCTGTTGACTCGAGTATGGTAGGGTGGGAAATGCATTGGTCACAGCCTCCGCCCATGCCCCCAATATATAGCCATCCAGCTCATGGCCTCTAGTATATAACCAGCCAGCTCCCTGCCCTCCCCAGTATATAGCTAGCCAGCCAGCTCCCTGCCCCCCCCCCTCAGTATATGGCTAGCCAGCCAGCTCCCTGCCCCCCCCCCCAGTATATAGCTAGCCAGCAAGCTCCCTGACCTCCCAGTATATAGCTACCCAGTCAGCTCTTTGCCCCCCCCCCCAGTATATAGCTAGCCAGCCTCATGCCCTCTAGGATATAGACACCCAGCCCCTGCCCCCAGGATGCCCACCAAAAACTGTACTCGTCTTTAAGATTCCCCTTAACAGGTCTTCTTTTTTTCCTTCGATGCTACGGCTCTGCTTGCTGACTACATCGTTTATGCTGACATTCTGGGGCGTCAGAAAGGGGAGTATAGATTTTTTTTTTTTTTTTTTTTTATAGACCCGAGTATAAGCAGAATTGGGTTTCTTCAGCACGTTTTGTGCTGAAATACTCGGCTTATATTTGAGTATTTACAGTAAGTGGGAAAATCTTTTGATCAGTTTGAGTTTTTCCCCATAATTTTCTTTCCTCAATTCAGAAAACCCAGAGGGATAGTCTCATCATCCCTAATATTATACATGACTTGGTTATTGAGGTGGACCTTTCTATGTACCAGAGTTCAGAGATACCCTGATTTGTGTGGGTCCATTTTCTGGAATGCTGTTCTAAACTTCCTTGGACAGCCAAATGCTAAATTTTATGCTCGACCATCTTCTGCTTTTAAGTAGCCTTCAAATGTGCGACCACTTGGCCATTTAGTGCCATTAACTTTTTCTAGACAAAGAAACTATTGCATTTTTTGCAATTAGAAATTTGTTTGCAATTTTAGTTTTTCCACTGTAGTCACAGTGATGCCCCCAGTAGAATACGGAAGAAAAAACTTACATACCTTGTTCCTCCCTACGTCTTCTCTCTTTTCTTGCCTTAACTGTGATGCTGAACTGTGACGCACAAAGACATCATGTGCCACCTGCGCCGGGTCATCACTCTCCTTAGGGGACATGTCGTCACATGTCGCTTGCGCAAAACAGACCGCGCAGACTGCGTGGTAGATGGAGAGCAGCGGAGGAACTCCAGTGGGAGCCGTCACTCTGCTTTGTCGTTTCTTGTTCCGCAGACCATTAGTAACCACATATTTTCAATTGTCTTAGGCCACCTCTGTGAAATAGTGGTTGCGACCCACAGGTTGAGAGCCTCTATTGTACAATATAGTATTTTTTTCTGTATTGCAGTGTATTTTATTTTATTTTTTTATATGGCAGCCTGTTAGACCCCTCTTCCAAAGCTGCTGTCAGATATCACCACCTAAATGTATCTCCAGTCTGGGTTGTTACCATATGACCAGCTTTCATAAGACGGCCAAACAAACGCTCTTCCTTGGCAGTTAAGAAATATAAGGGTTTAAAAAATATAGGCCTAAATGCAGTTTAAAAAAATCCATATGAATTGATCCATTGTCTGTGATTGATCATCAGCAGGTATCGCCGCCTCTGTAGAAGCAGTAGTTTTTGCAATCCTGTAATGGTTTATGAGAAGTTCACAACTGGAAAAGGTTTGAGATGGTTGTCAGTTTTTCTACAAGTCAATTTCCCAGAAAGCATAAGCCTACACAATTCGCATGAAAAAAGTAAAAAACACATCATGTTAAATAGTCAAATATTTTTATAGCCATAAAATTGAACAAGTTTAGTTTTGTGTGGAAGGATTGCCAGAATTTTGGGATGTGCCTCCACATCATTGTTCTATTAATAAAATTTAATGAGGGACAGGCTGAGGACGTCTCTAGGTACAACATTACAAGCTCTTAGTGTGACAGTATAACTAATACAGGTCCTGGCATCCAGCCCTATGTTTATCATATAGGAGTAATTTACATTCTTCTCACTTCCCTCCTTAATACTTTTCTATGTAGGGTCTCCATTGGTTTAGGTTTTGCTAATAAGGTTTTATTGAGTATCCTTTCCATTCACTACAGAATGTTAATATGGAAAAATGCCTCTGTAGAAGAGACTGTCTGCTCTGTATCTGCTGGGTGTCACATCTAATGTCAGAGATTAGTTGTCTGTTTATTGCGGGCATTTTATTACTCATAATAGATCATAAATTGCCACCGGATACTTTCATCAAATAAATAAATAGAATATGTTATTTTTTAACCGCCCATAGATGTTCTTGGATTACGGTGACTGTTTTGTTCCATAACTACTAAATCCTATAGGTTAGGAAGTAAATAAAAATGTTATGCATGCTCAAATTGTCTAAAAGTTGTATATAGTTTAGGGACAAGTTATTGGGATTACATTATTCTATGAGAAGAAGTGTCCTGTACATGAGGGGCATATATAATTTAAGCATAAGGCTGCATTTACACCAACGTAAGGCTACGGCCGGGTGGGCGTGTCCCTCCCCTCTCCATAGCGATTCTTGAACAAGAATGAGTCTTCACTAGAAGCAAGACCACATTGTCCATGTTGTTAAGAATGAAAAGGAAACATTAGTCCAGTATTATATTCCTTAGTTCGCCGGAAGTACAATAGACAGCTTCAAACTACAGTGAATTCTGAAAAATGCAAGTAGGGAATTTTCATTGTTTTCTTCATTCTTTAGTAGTTTCTTGTTAGCTATGTAGGTCTTATCAGCCCATTAGTGTGTACTACATAATGGACAGATAGTAAAGAGGCATTATCCCTGTTTGGTAAGCTCTGGCAAACGCAGTTTAGTACCCAAAGAGAGGGATTTCACATGTATGACGCATATGACCGGTCTGTACAGTGGCTGTTTGGTCGCAACTCTGGTGTAATCTCTCCTTATCGGACAGTTATCTAAGCTCCTCCTCAACATGACATGGAGTGTGCTCTGAGCTGTCAGAAACCCACTTCTAAGTTTACAGAAGTAAACTAGTACAGTAGAGTGGCCGGACTGCAGTAGGTTTATTCCGGGTGGACAGTACAGGTCATGGGATACACCATGCTGCAAGCTGTGCTGGGTGTCGCAGGTGCCTGTGGCCATCCAAATTGCCAGATTTTGTGCTGTCATCCCTTCCCCCAACTCAAAGCCAGATGTTCATTACACTCAAGTAATGACCCCATGATGGTTCTGGTGGTCACACTGGGGGTCTGGGTCAGAAAACAAGCTGCTACTGCGTATTTCACTGTAATATGGCATAGGCTTGTTTAGAACTTGAGGTGACCTACCCTCTATACACTCTTATATACCTATGAAATCTGCCACGTTTTATGATAGCAAGTTGGTGTGATAAAAGTACTTGATGATCATGTGACGTTTCTGAGGGAACGCCCCCTCCCTCAGACATGTGGCTCATACTACCAGTGGTCTTGTGAGGTCTGAACTTCAAGCGAGTGTCTACAGTATATTTACCTAATTACGCTGTTTTTGCGAATGAAAAAAATTTTGTAAAATGACACTTTCTATGCTAACACAATGTAACAAGCCAACATTGCTGTTGTGCATAAAACCATTAAGATTACTGCAATGGAATTGTAAATAATGTATACCTGTGGATATTAAAGTAAAGAAAATATTTGTTTAAAAAAGAAAACTTTGTGTATGGTCTACTATTGGACACCGTTCATAGATGTGTTTTGAGTGAGGCTTTGAAGATCCTCTAGTCCTGGACCAAGTAACTGTTTATTTCCCTCTACATGTCTATGTCTATTGTTTTTCTGTTGTTTAAAGGAGTATTCTTACCCTTCTAGAGGAATGTTAGTGGGACCTCTGTCTAATAATTCAGGGAGTAACATCGATCTATTCATCTATCCTCTGCCCTTTTTAATGTAAAAAACTAAAACGTACACCAGTAAGGAACGTTCCAATGGTCCATAGTTACTTCGTGTTGAAATGTGTGGCCTTTCCATATGTACAAGAACCTTTATATTAATTGAGACAATTTGTGTTTTTTCTCCCCTCAGGGCACCAATGCCTCAACATTGGAAAAAGAAATCGGCCCAGAGCAATTTCCTGTAAATGAACATTATTTTGGATTGGTCAATGTAAGTTATTTTTTTTCTCTTTGCATTACTTTTTGATATTTATTAACCCCTAGGCGCACCAGGACGTTATAGTACGTCCCCGGGGGTTCATGCTTAGCACACGGGGACCTGCTATAACGTCCTGCTTCTGGCACCGGCTCACGAACGGAGACGGCGTCAGAAGCAGCGGCTGTAAGGGTGTTAACCCCTTACACTTGACCACGGCGTGTAAGGGTGTTTGCGCTATGGATCTGGCATGTGCCCCGGAGCAGCCCGATTTCCCTGGCAGTCAGGTCCCCTCCGGGTCTGACTGTTAACTGTCTGAGCATGTGCCTGCATGCTCAGACAGTTTATACTTCTCTACAATGAAATAGTATTGTAGAGCAGTGTATTGAACTTAAACCAGTGATCAGAGCATCGCTGGTTGAAGTTCAAGTATGTATAAGTAAAAAAAAAAGTGAAAAACGCTGAACACTACACATTAGAATAAATAAAAAATAAATACATAAAATTATAAGCCCCTAAAATGTCACTTTCCCATAAACACACTTAACAAAGTATAAAAAAACACCAAAAAAACCCTGCATATTTGATATTGCCGCGTCCGTAACAATCTGTATAATAAAACAGAATCGTTACTGGACCCACACGGTAAAAGTTGGAGAAAAAAAACGCAAAAACATTCCGAAAAAACATTTTTAATTAATATCCTATAAAAAATGCTCTTAAAAGTGATTTAAAAAATGTTATGCACTCTAAAATAAGCCCACTAAAAAGAACAACTCTTCTCGCAAAAAAAAGCCCTCAAACAGATTTGTGAGGCGAAAAATAAAAAGTTATGCATATGAAAGCCGGTGATGCTAAAATTAACAATTTTTGCCAAATTACTTTTTATTCAGTAAAAATTGAAAAAAAAAATCTATATAAATGAGGTATTTTTGTAATCATGGCGACCCATAGAATAAAAATAATATACCTTATATACTAGTTTTTCAGCAAAAAAAATTTGCTGAAAACCCCAAACTCGGCTTCTACTCGAGTCAAAAAAATAAATATATCTAAACTCGCCTTTCCGGTGACCCCTGTATATCTTCTGTGCGATCTGTCGGGCAGGGTCTGGCAGGCTATATACACTGGGGCAGGGTCTGGGCAGGCTATATACACTGGGGCAGGGTCTGGGCAGGCTATATACACTGGGGCAGGGTCTGGGCTGGCTATATACACTGGGGCAGGGGCTGGGCAGGCTATATACACTGGGGCAGGGGCTGGGCAGGCTATATACACTGGGGCAGGGGCTGGGCAGGCTATATACACTGGGGCAGGGGCTGGGCAGGCTATATACACTGGGGCAGGGGCTGGGCTGGCTATATACACTGGGGCAGGGGCTGGGCTGGCTATATACACTGGGGCAGGGGCTGGGCTGGTTATATACACTGGGGCAGGGGCTGGGCTGGCTATATACACTGGGGCAGGGGCTGGGCTGGCTATATACACTGGGGCAGGGGCTGGGCTGGCTATATACACTGGGGCAGGGGCTGGGCTGGCTATATACACTGGGGCAGGGGCTGGGCTGGCTATATACACTGGGGCAGGGGCTGGGCTGGCTATATACACTGGGGCAGGGGCTATTTTTATGGTATGGTTAACGGCCAAAAAAAAAAAAACCCATAAAAATTTTCCAAAAAATTGATGATTTTCATTTCCTCCACCAACAAAGAGTTAATAAAATCTCACCAATTAGCTATAGATGCCCCAAAATTACCTACCAGAAAAGTGCATCTCATATGGCAAAAGAAATAAGCCCCTATAGGTCCACATTAAAAAAAGAAAAAAATTATAGCCTGTACAATGTGACCTAGCAAATCTGATCTGGATGGCGCCTCCCTCCCCTCTATGCCCGGCCGTGCGCCCATACAGCAGGTTACCAGCACATATAGAGTATCCATGTACTCGGGAGAAATTGGGTTTCAAACTTTGTGGAGCCTTTTTTCATTTAATCCATTGTAAATGTTTAATTTTTCCACCCAAAATGGGTGTATTGTGAAAAAATATTACAATTTGCAGACTGCACCTCCATTTTGTTTTAACCCCTATAAAACACCTAAAGGGTTAACAAACTTATTAAAAGTGGTTTTTTATACGTTAAGGGGTGTCGTTTCCATAAAGGGGTAATTTATGAGTCTCACTATTATTTAGGCCTCTCAGTGTCAATAAAAAGTTGAGCAGGTCCATCTAAATACGGGTTTTGGTGATTTTACAAAAAAAATTGAAAAATGATACCTAAATTCTGAGCCTCATAACATTCTAGTAAAATATGTGGAATCTTAAAAAACTATCCAACATAAAACCGACATTTGGGAAATGTAAGTTATGAATTTATTTGGGAGCTATGACTATCTGCATCAAAAGTAGAGAATTTAGAACGTTGAAAATAAAGAATATTTCCAAATTTTTGCCAAATTTAGTTTTTTTTTCCATAACTAAACACAACAGATTTCATCCAAATTTTTAAACTAATTTGAAGTACAATCTCAAAATCCCCTGGATATCTCATAGCGTTCCAAAGCTATAACCACTTATAGTGACACAGGCCAGATTTGAAAAATGGGGCCGCGTCCTTTAGGCCAAAAGAGGCTGAGTCCCGTAGGGTTTAAAATCTTCTTTCCTTTTTAAAGGACATCTACCATCATATTTTCTGACAGTAGACTAGTCCTACTTACAATTTCTTAAAGGAATCCTTCTCAGAACTTCTTTTATTATAACGTTTTCAACAGAGGGGAGTGAATAAATTATAAGAAGCACTCTGCGCCTTAGACTGGCTAGCATAATTTTTATAACGCTATCACCAAAATTGCAGTGTACAAGGCTATAACAAAAGAAGTTCTGAGAAGGTTTCCACAGGAGCTTAATAGTAGGACCAGTCTACCATTGGTGAATCACTAGCTGGCTGTATACTCCAGGGGGGTGGGTGGCTGGCTGTATACTCCAGGGGGGTGGGTGGCTGGCTGGCTGTATACTCCAGGGGGGTGGGTGGCTGGCTGGCTGTATACTCCAGGGGGGTGGGTGGCTGGCTGGCTGTATACTCCAGGGGGGTGGGTGGCTGGCTGGCTGTATACTCCAGGGGGGTGGGTGGCTGGCTGGCTGTATACTCCAGGGGGGTGGGTGGCTGGCTGGCTGTATACTCCAGGGGGGTGGGTGGCTGGCTGGCTGTATACTCCAGGGGGGTGGGTGGCTGGCTGGCTGTATACTCCAGGGGGGTGGGTGGCTGGCTGGCTGTATACTCCAGGGGGGGTGGGTGGCTGGCTGGCTGTATACTCCAGGGGGGTGGGTGGCTGGCTGGCTGTATACTCCAGGGGGGGTGGGTGGCTGGCTGGCTGTATACTCCAGGGGGGTGGGTGGCTGGCTGGCTGTATACTCCAGGGGGGTGGGTGGCTGGCTGGCTGTATACTCCAGGGGGGTGGGTGGCTGGCTGGCTGTATACTCCAGGGGGGTGGGTGGCTGGCTGGCTGTATACTCCAGGGGGGTGGGTGGCTGGCTGGCTGTATACTCCAGGGGGGTGGGTGGCTGGCTGGCTGTATACTCCAGGGGGGTGGGTGGCTGGCTGGCTGTATACTCCAGGGGGGTGGGTGGCTGGCTGGCTGTATACTCCAGGGGGGTGGGTGGCTGGCTGGCTGTATACTCCAGGGGGGTGGGTGGCTGGCTGGCTGTATACTCCAGGGGGGTGGGTGGCTGGCTGGCTGTATACTCCAGGGGGGTGGGTGGCTGGCTGGCTGTATACTCCAGGGGGGTGGGTGGCTGGCTGGCTGTATACTCCAGGGGGGTGGGTGGCTGGCTGGCTGTATACTCCGGGGGGGTGGGTGGCTGGCTGGCTGTATACTCCGGGGGGGTGGGTGGCTGGCTGGCTGTATACTCCGGGGGGGTGGGTGGCTGGCTGGCTGTATACTCCGGGGGGGTGGGTGGCTGGCTGGCTGTATACTCCGGGGGGGTGGGTGGCTGGCTGGCTGTATACTCCGGGGGGGTGGGTGGCTGGCTGGCTGTATACTCCGGGGGGGTGGGTGGCTGGCTGGCTGTATACTCCGGGGGGGTGGGTGGCTGGCTGGCTGTATACTCCGGGGGGGTGGGTGGCTGGCTGGCTGTATACTCCGGGGGGGTGGGTGGCTGGCTGGCTGTATACTCCGGGGGGGTGGGTGGCTGGCTGGCTGTATACTCCGGGGGGGTGGGTGGCTGGCTGGCTGTATACTCCGGGGGGGTGGGTGGCTGGCTGGCTGTATACTCCGGGGGGGTGGGTGGCTGGCTGGCTGTATACTCCGGGGGGGTGGGTGGCTGGCTGGCTGTATACTCCGGGGGGGTGGGTGGCTGGCTGGCTGTATACTCCGGGGGGGTGGGTGGCTGGCTGGCTGTATACTCCGGGGGGGTGGGTGGCTGGCTGGCTGTATACTCCGGGGGGGTGGGTGGCTGGCTGGCTGTATACTCCGGGGGGGTGGGTGGCTGGCTGGCTGTATACTCCGGGGGGGTGGGTGGCTGGCTGGCTGTATACTCCGGGGGGGTGGGTGGCTGGCTGGCTGTATACTCCGGGGGGGTGGGTGGCTGGCTGGCTGTATACTCCGGGGGGGTGGGTGGCTGGCTGGCTGTATACTCCGGGGGGGTGGGTGGCTGGCTGGCTGTATACTCCGGGGGGGTGGGTGGCTGGCTGGCTGTATACTCCGGGGGGGTGGGTGGCTGGCTGGCTGTATACTCCGGGGGGGTGGGTGGCTGGCTGGCTGTATACTCCGGGGGGGTGGGTGGCTGGCTGGCTGTATACTCCGGGGGGGTGGGTGGCTGGCTGGCTGTATACTCCGGGGGGGTGGGTGGCTGGCTGGCTGTATACTCCGGGGGGGTGGGTGGCTGGCTGGCTGTATACTCCGGGGGGGTGGGTGGCTGGCTGGCTGTATACTCCGGGGGGGTGGGTGGCTGGCTGGCTGTATACTCCGGGGGGGTGGGTGGCTGGCTGGCTGTATACTCCGGGGGGGTGGGTGGCTGGCTGGCTGTATACTCCGGGGGGGTGGGTGGCTGGCTGGCTGTATACTCCGGGGGGGTGGGTGGCTGGCTGGCTGTATACTCCGGGGGGGTGGGTGGCTGGCTGGCTGTATACTCCGGGGGGGGGGGCGGGCTGGCTGGCTGTATACTCCGGGGGGGGGGGCGGGCTGGCTGGCTGTATACTCCGGGGGGGGGGGGGGGGGCTGGCTGGCTGTATACTCCGGGGGGGGGGGCTGGTTATACAGTGGGAGGCTGTGACCAATGCATTTACCATCCTCGCCTTATACTCGAGTCAATAGGTTTTCCCAGTTTTTTTGTGGTAAAATTGGGGGCCTCGGCTTATACTCATGCTATATTTGTTAATTGTAATGTTAATTTTTAATTTATTTCTCCCTGATTTTTTTTTTTTTTTTTTTTTTCCCCCAGTTATTTGTAAAGTGCTTGATTGTGGCAATTGTACAATGTACTTCTACTTCTCAGTAAATAGTGAGCAATTCTCCATAAATGCCCAACTGTGTATTTTGCAGACCATGCATCCACACACTTTTTAGATGTCTCAGTTGTGACTGGCTTAAAAGCCACAGACTGAACCGGGAGTGAGCGTTCTCACTGCGCTATGAATAGAAAAGCTAAAAATAATGGCACCCGGCTTCTATTTCCGCTGCTTGTTATCCGCGGGGCACTTAGATGCCCTTGTGCCATTTCAGGCTTGTTTTTGTAACAATTGAATGAGGACACCTTTTTACAGGCATAATTCCAGAATGTATTTGCATCTCTAAGTAAAGAGCACTTTATGATTATTATTATACAGTAATAAATGGCTAATGCATTAGCTGTGTACCATTTATTTTTTAAAATGCTTTTTAGCTTTTTCAGCTTGGAACTGTGATATCTTGTGCCAATGAGCACCTCTTTAACCCATTCCCTGCGTTTCTGGAAATATTGTAACAATATTGGCCAGAGTTTTGACATGTGCAAATAAAAGTGGAAATGACAGCGAAAAGAAGTATTCTGACCTCTGCAAAACCATTTTCTGTAAAACATATTTTTGATGGGTACCTTCATGTAATTTTAATTCAGTGTCAAATTTTATTAAAATTAGTTTTTAATTACAAAAAATATGCCCCAAATATTTTGTTTTTCTCCACCTAAATGTAATGAATGAACGTGTGTAGAGTTCATAGATGAATAATAGGCATTTATTTTTTTTGGATGATTTTGTGAACAATTACGACTGAATAAACCAAAAATATGCTTTTCAGCTGAAAATGTTATGATGGTCACAACTTGTAAAATATAGCGATTAAACGCATTAAAAAGTAAATTATAAGATAAAAGTAGAAGCTCCTATCCTGTCAAAACCCATCGTTTTCAAAGCAACGCCTATAATATTAAATATATAACTTTATAGTTAACACCTTATCGACATGTGACGTAGTATTACATCACATGCTGGGTGAGGGTGCATGGAGAGGGCTCACGGGCTGAGTCCTCTCCATAGCCTGTAAGTCTGTGCTGCATATTGCAACAAAGACTTACCGGTAACACCCGCGATCGGTGCTAGCGCCGATCGCCGCGGAGGCTATCAGCACATTGTAATGAATGAGGAGGAAAATCCCCATATACTGCCATACTGTAGTATGGTAGGATCGATCAGACAACCTAGGGTTAAAGAGAACCGTCATGCAAAATAACCCCCCTAATCTAAATAGATTTACATAAACTGCCATTAGAGAGCATTGCCTCTATCCCTTCATTGTCCCTCTACATGCCTGTAAACTTAAGCAATGAGGTCCTAAAGCTGTATGCAAATGACCTGTGAAATGTCCAATGAAGCATTAGCATATTCAAGCTGTCCAGCTTATTCACGGATGGGAGGTACAGCCACACCCCCAGTGCTTGACTGACAGCCTGTATAATGATGTGATGGCTGCTCCATGTGCTTGCTGGTGTCCACGCCCCCTGCAGCCTGTGTGTGTATGAGATGCTCCTATACACATGACTGACAGCCTGTATAATGGTGTAATGGCTCCTCCATGTGATTCATGGTGCTGGCGGCCACACCCCCTGCAACCTGTGTGTGTATAGGAGAGATGCAACAGCTCCAGGCAGTCATGTTATAGCAGAACATGTCAGGTACATGTGTAGCTGATGTCTGTGTATCTCACATGTGTATAGGAGGAAGAGCATGTCAGCAGATAAAGCACATACACTAGCAATGCTTTACTATACATTACACACAGACCTGAGAAGGGGGGGAGAGGGGAGGGGAAACAGGGGTGACATCACTGCCTCTGACAAGTGACCAGCCTCATTTACATAATAAAGAAAAGATGATTTTACAATGATTAATATATGAATTAACTAGATAAAGGCTGGGATGGGATCCTTGTGAGCTGCTCCAACAGGTAGTGGTGACAGGACTAGTGACAGTGACCTGATGACAGGTGTCCTTCAAAGTACCCTAGGGAGTCTGAAAAATAGTAAAAATAAAAAGTTCAAATCACCCCCCTTTTCCCTAGAACTGATTATAAATAAACGTAACGGAAAATAGTGCCCAAAGTCGAAAATGGCTATTGCAATTTTAAAAAATATTTAAAAATTCTATAAAAAGTTATCAAAAGGTCATACTGTCCTAAAAATAACATTGAAAATGTCATCAAAAATCACAAAAAATTACACCACCCACAGCTCCATACACCATCTCCAAAACAAAATCTCCAAAAATTTTTTCTACAGGAGGTTTTAATTTTTGTAGGAATCTACTTCTAACCAGCATACTTCTGATAGTCGGGGAGCGTCTAAATGCGACAATAGCTTTTGTGTTAACTATCTCCTTCAACTGTGGGTCTTGTCCTAGGATACCCCAATTGTTCTGAATGGCGTCACAAATAATCTTCTCACACGGGCTAAACTCGAATGAAAATGCAAATCTCCTTTTGTCGTGTTTATTACCATGATTGCGTCTGATTCTATCCCTTTGAGGTTTTCTCAATAATTTGTCTTGGGATAGTGCGACAACCTTATCGTATGCTACCTGAAACAGATCCACCGGGTATCCTCTCGCTAGTAGTCGGTCTCTCAACTAACCTGCCTGAATATTAAATTACGTTTCATCATTATTTATTCTTTCATCATTATTTAGTCGTAGTAGTTGACTGTACGGTAATTTTTTTTTTTTAAGTGTGGGCTGGGTGGAAGCTCTGGAAATGTAAAAGTGAATTGGTAGCTGAGCTTTTTCTAAAGGCAGTAGTCCTTAGTTCGCCTCCTATTTCTTCTACCCTGACGTCTAGAAAGTCGAGCTGTTTTTCACCATAAACTGCCGTAAATCGCATGTTCATAAGGTTTCAGGAGTTCAAATGCTCCATGAAATCAAAAAATTGGGTACGAGTACCCTTCCATACGATAACGCAAATAAGTTTTCCAAGGTGTTAAATGGAAAACAATACCTCCTTTTGCTACCTTGTCTCCTTAAGGAGAACACCTACTGTCTGTCCCTAGTCAATAGCCTCTCACATAGCCAAATCAGTTCCCTACGCTGTACTGAGGAGACCCAATCAGGTCGAAACAGTGCTGTCTACAGTTGTGAGTCTGTTCCTTGTGGAATAGATATACTGGTTTGGCTTAATCCCACATCATATTTTTAGACTTCTTGTAAGTCATACTTGATGTTAAGGGGGCTGCCTTTCAAGGTAGCAAAAGAGGTATTGTTTTCCATTTAACACCTTGGAAAACTTATTTGCATTCTTCCCAGAATTCCCTAGTGGAGCATCTATGGCTTTAAGTCTCCACACGCCTTTAAGGTGGCCTTAATTGGCATTGTCTCCTTAAGGAGAACACCTACTGTCTGTCCCCCTTCCATACGATAAAAATATCATCCACATATCTGTGGAACACCTTCACGTTTGAGATGAAGGGATTGTCCAGAGAAAACGACTCTCGAAACAAGCGAGAAACAGATTGGCCAGAGTGCATGACACCGGAGTGCCCATGGCACTTCTGGTTCTCTGGACAAACCATCGTCATCAAACATGAAGGCGTTATGGTAGAGCACAAACTTTAACCCTTCACACATAAAATTGACGTACTGTGGGCTCTTTTGAGCATTCGTCAAGATATTGTGGACACATTAAACTCCCAAATCCTGGGGTATGCGAGTGTAAAGGCTCTCAACGTCAATAAATGCCAGGGCGTAGCCCTCCTTCCAATGGATCTCTTTAATAATCCTCAAAAAAGAATTTGTATCTTGCAAATATAAGGGAATCTCTAAAAGGAGGGGACGGAGAAGCCAGTCTAGGTATTGCAACAGCGGCTCGGTTAGGGACCCGATACCTGCCACAATTGGATGGTCAGGAGGTGCAGATAGCGATTTATGCACTTTCGGTAGAAAGTACCATACCGGATATTTTGGGTTTTTTGGGAAGAGTTTAAGAGCAGTATTCTCAGATAATATGCCCATCTCTACACTTCTTCTCAGAAATGTGCGTAACAAGGTCTGATATTTGTGAGTAGGATTTGTCGTAATAGGAGTGTAGGTTTTCTGATCTCCTAACTGTCTTTTAGCCTCCATCATATAGTATTCTCTTGTCATAATGACTATATTGCCCCCCTTGTCTGCCGGTTTAAAAACTAATTCATCTCGAGATCTTAGCCAACGTAGTGCGGTTAATTCATCATTAGTCAGATTATAGGGTGTTTTAGGGTACACCAATGCTTTAACTTCTTCTTTTACACGTTGGCAAAAGAAATCTAGAGGAGAGCCCGCAGATAAGGGGGGACAAAAAGTTCATTTTATACCTTTTTAAAGGTCTCAAACTCCAATTCCTCAGATTCAGGGGTCTCTTCCTGTGAAATGGACCTATCTAAGTTCAACAGACAATTGACAGTAGACATATCGATGGGGTTTGACATATCTGGGGGAAGAAAACCCAATGGACCTACTGTGGCTGGTATTTCTCCATTTTTTTTGTTATTCCAGAACCGCTGCTGTTATCATGAAAGAATTTTTGCAAATTAAGTTTACGAATACCTTTAAATCAATCTCAAACTGTATGGGATCAAACGTGTTGGTCATAACAAAATTTAAACCCTTGGCAAGTAAGGATAAACAGTCTGAAGATAATACAGTATTACTAAGGTTAATAACATCGCTATTGTTAGTATCATAAGTTTCCTCATTTCCATTTGGAACTGTAACCGTGCACGAGACCGAAGGGGAAAGAGGAGACGAAAGCAAATTGAAAGTACAGGCGGTCCCCTACTTAAGGACACCCGACTTACAGACAACCCAGACTGTAATGATCAGCTGTAAGATGTCTGTAATGAAGCTTTATTGATAATCCTTGGTCCCATTACACCAAAAATTTTGAAACTCCAATTGTCACTGGGGCAAAAGAAAAAAAATGGTCTAGAACTTCCATTATAAAATATACAGTTTCGACTTGCATACAAATTCAACTTAAGAACAAACCTCCAGACCCTATCTTGTATGTAACCCGGGGACTGCCTGTACAATCAACATCATTTGTAGGATTAAATGCAATATCAGGTAGCAAAGTATATGAGAAAGAGTCAGTCTGGTTAGTGGAGCCAGTGTCAGTAAGCAAGGGATCACCTATAGGTCTCAACGCCATGAGACTTGTTTTCTCTTGCGGTTTCTGTGTCAACTTTTCGCCGTCCTCCCCTCCGGATAAAACCTATACAAATTTGGTATCCCCGTAATCCTACCAACCCAAAGAATAAAGTAGACATATCATTTGGGGCTCCCATTGGAATTTTTGTACTGGGAATACCGCTTCCCAGTACAGGACATGGAATATTAAATACCATCACTATGAAGTATAATTTGTTACGCAGAAAATAAGCCATAACAGAGCTCTGTACATGGAAAAATAAAGTTATAGATTTTTGAAGGTGGGGAGCGAAAAATAAAGACGCAAAAACAAAATAGGGCCTCAGCATACATTCAACCATCTTGATGCCACTTTGCAGCAAACTGTGATAAAATGCAAAAATTACATGAAAATATAATATTTATGAAAAAAAATTTATAGAATATGCTTTCCTTATGAGCAGTTAATGTCACCAGAATATCCAACAAAGAAAATGTTAAACAGTGTGCACCAAACCATTTTTCACAAAATTGCACTGAGGATCAAACAAATATATTACCCCCCCCCCCCCCTCTAAAAAAAAAAAAAATATATATATACTGGCGTATAAGACTACTTTTTAACCCCTTAAAATAATGGCTACAGTGGGGGGTCGTCTTATACGCCGGATATACGGGGGCCGCACTGTGTGAGGTGTTTTTTTTCCCCGTCAGCGCGCAGAGAGCCGCTTCCTGGGACCGCCGCGCATGCGTGGCAGTCCGCCTCTCACAGTCATTAGAAGAGGCTTAGTACGCGCTGACGGGGCGGCGCGCTGTATGCTAATGCAGCCGCCCTGTCACAGCGGTCGGCGTCACAGAGCTGGGGGTCACAGGCGGCACTTACAGAAGCATGTCGGATCTTCATTAATATCGCAGCTTACAGTTATGATCACCAGGCACTTGCTCTCTTTTTTGTTTTGCAAAGTTTTAAGCGAACTTTTTTTCATTTGGGAGAGGGGTAGTCTTATACAGTGAGTATATACCAAATTCTATATTTTTAGGGCAGAAGTTGGGGGTCGTCTTATACGCCCAGTCGTCTTATACGCCGGCATATACGGTATATATCCCTAAACCTAACAAATGAGAACTTTTAGGTGGGTATAATATGTGCACCATTATATTAGCAATGGAGTAAATGAACCTGCCATACCATAGGTTTAAATTGTGGAGGAAGGGTGTAAAATAAAAATCTTATTCGGGCACAAGTGTGTTGCGTGTTCCTTGCAACCCTTTGGCGGTGTCAATATGTACCGAGATTGGGAGCAGTGGATCTGAGGACATTCTCCCCTCCATAACTTAAATTAAAAGAATGCTCCAAATAGAACCGTCGTAGAGCCATTGTGCTGCCTGATCTGGTTAGGAGAGGGTTAATAGCTTAAAGAGAACCCGTCATGCAAAATAACCCCCCTAAACAAAATATATTTTCATAAACTGCCATTGGAGAGCATTGCCTCTATCCCTTCATTGTCCCTCTACATGCCTGTAAACCTAAGCAATGAGGTCCTAAAGCTGTATGCAAATGACCTGTGAAATGTCCAATGAAGCATTAGCTTATTCATGAGTGGGAGGCACAGCCACATCCCCAGTGCTTGACTGACAGCCTGTATAATGGTGTGAGGCTGTATAATGAAGTGCTTCCTGGTGCTGGCGCCCCCTGCAGCCTGCGTGTGTATGTGAAAGATACAACAGCTCCAGGCTGCAGCCATGTTATAGCAGAACATGTCAGGTACTTGTGTAGCTGTTGTCTGTGTCTCTGTGTATTAGGAGGATGCAGCATGTCAGCAGATGCAGCACTAGCAATGCTTTATTATACATTATATACAGAGCAGGGGGAGGAGAGATGGGGAGAGATGGGGAATAGGGAAAAATTCACTTTTTTCTGGTTTGTTTTAGATTTGGTGAGGTTTTTTTTCTTCTATTATTGTACACTCCATACAAGATAATTTTCTTTTTCTTGTGACCATATACATCTGTGTAGTCATTATTACGCTGCTTTATTATTTACTTCTATATTTCTCCTTCTAGTTCGGTAACACCTGCTACTGCAACTCTGTTCTACAAGCACTTTATTTTTGTCGTCCGTTTCGGGAAAAAGTTTTGGCATACAAGGTCCAACCACGGAAGAAGGAAAGCCTGCTCACATGCTTGGCGGACCTGTTCAACAGCATTGCCACGCAAAAGAAGAAAGTGGGGGTTATACCTCCCAAGAAATTCATCTCCAGACTGAGGAAAGAAAATGGTATGCTAATAAGTCACGATTAGTATGGGCAGCTTCACTCAAAGCCTGCAATAAGGGACTCCTGCAAAGGCATACTCATTTCAATTGACCTTATACCATATGGGCCGTGTGTTTAACGTATCATATTAACATTTTTCTGCATTTCAAAAACTCCTTTAATATCCACTGCACAGACTCCTTGACAAGGGATACACAATGTAGAATGGAAGTATATGTATGGGTATACAAATTTTCCAGGATGGGATAAGGAAATCCCCCCCCCCCCCCCCAGCTGCCTTGTACATCAGCTCCTTTGACATCAAGCATGTCGTACAAGAGGCCTTATGACATTATTAAAACCAAACCAGTATATGTGTTCCTAACCCTAGACAAAAGCCTCTCACTCAGTTCTCCATGGAGACCCAATCAGGTCGAACAGTGCTATCTACAGTTGTTAGTCTGTTCCTTCCTGAATACATATGACATGGTGTGGGATTAAAACCAATCCAGTATAAGGCCTCTTGCAGGTCATGCTTGATGTCAAGGGTGCTGCCTTACAAGGATTTCCTACTCCCAGCCTGGTAAACTTATTTGCATGTTTTACCAGAATCCCCTAATGGAGCATCCATGGCTACAAGTCTCAGAACGCCTACACGGCGGCCGTAATTGGCAGTCTGCATATGGTAAATTCTTTTCCCAACTGCAATGTAAAAGAGAAATTTTCAGATTTGACTAAGAAGATGAGCTGCACTGCCATCTTGTGGGCCAATATCTGCAATTGTTAACCACCTATCTGCAGACTGACAATTGCCCATTCTCACTGTCTGCTATTAGGAGTCTTAGGAGCTCTGTTAAAGCAATTTACTATTTTATGAAGAAAATATGTATTAATTGCTTATTTATCTACACATAGCCTTATATAGGTGAGAAAAACAGTCGCCAAGATCTGACCTACATTACCTTTAGCTATATACATTGCCTTCATGCAGGGCTCAGACAGACTACCCTGTATTAACCCATTGCTTCCCCTTATCCGTGAATTAATTGGTAATATGAGAGAGAGCTTAAAGGACATCTATCATCAGATCAAGGATTATTACCACAATTATGCAAATGAGCCAGAGGGGCTTCCGGCTCCATTAAAGCCTTTTTTTTTTTTTGTAAAAAACAGACCTTAAGAAGCTATAAAAAGAGCAGTTCCTGCCAGAGGGGGCGCGCACCAGTATGTCAGTACGCTTGGTTTACAATCCTTGATCTGGTGATAGATGTCCTTTAACTGGAAAATAATTGTGGTTCATTGTGTTTTGCAGAACTGTTTGATAACTATATGCAACAGGATGCCCACGAGTTCTTAAATTACCTTCTCAACACTATTGCTGACCTGCTGCAAGAAGAAAAGAAACAGGAAAATCAGAATGGCAAGCTGCAGAATGGGAGTTTAGAGCTTCAGGAGCCAGATAAGCCCGACCTCACCTGGGTTCATGAGATATTCCAGGGGACTTTAACCAATGAAACCAGATGTCTTAACTGTGAAACTGTGAGTTGCGTGTACTAGACAAAGAACAAGTTCTTAGACACTGACTTCATGGTTTTTATTGCACAGGCTGTCATGATGTGGTTTTCTCTTGGGGAACAGCTCAATGTATCCTCATGTCCCTTAAAGCCTACCCTTAGCGTTTTAGAACCTCCTGCTGAAATATGTTGGTGTCCTCTACACTGGTGGCCCATAGGGGTTCACAACAAGAGCTTCCCAATACAAAGCACATCACTCTCTTGAAGAGCCATTGTTAGTCATGTGGAACATGCTGATCTATCTTGTGGTAGCTTTTAATAGAGCAGCTACCAAAGACATGTCAAGAGGCATACGTAGAGGCTAAAGGTTATCGTATTAAATATAAGATATGTATCGTTAAGATTGCATCAGTCAAGTGATTCTGTGATCTACAGAACTGGATATACAGGTTGGAAATCAGGGCTTTGGATAGTGATCAAATTCTGCCTGCCTGTATCACTGAACCGTAGGCCTGATGCCATGTTAAAGATAATAATCTCATCTTTTAAATGACACCAAAAACGGGTATTATAAAAACAAACTCCTCATCTGGTGACTGTGTCTCAGTGCAAGCTACACCCCTTTCATGTGAGCCCACATCCTCTTAATCAGACAAGTCTGGAAAGTGCCAAAAAAGGTCTAAAAGCCTTGATAACTGTGGTGCAATGCACTTTAGACTGTTTTTGGCGCAAAACCACCAGAATTGTGGTGCAAGTAGGTTCATAAATCCCCCCCCCCCCCCTCTGTGTCAGCTGTATCTCATACCCAACTGCAGTAAGTCTGGTATGAAGTTGGAGCATCCTTCTCATAATTGGGCCAGCGCTATGGTCAGATGTGGCCAACACATCCATCTGAATGCTGCCCCTTTTAATACTAACGAGCTGGATTGAGATTCTATGATAACCCTGTGTAACAATCATATATCTGTAGACCTCTAAGCTTCATAAAGCTTCATTTTTTCTGAGAGTTGTCATTCGTGGGCTTGGCTATGCCTACAACATGTAGATAATAACTTGTAGTAGATGTATGTAGAGCTGTCTCTGGAGACTAGCCCTGCTCATTCTGCTAGTGTGTGGGTGGAAGAAACTAGGCTTACGGTTGCCTATGGGCTCATAAATGCAATGCAAGTTAAATCAACGGTAAGAAGCAAATAGTGCACAATGCTCTACCAATCGCATAACGGACTAGTCAGCGCCGCCTGATAGGGCACAGAAATGGGAATAATAAAAAAAAATCTGCCTTAAGTGAGCCTATGACAGTCACGTGCAATTACCCATCAGTAATATGGAGGAGTAAATTATTTTTGGTTCCTGCAGGTCAGAATAATTTGTGGTTACCATCTGTTCCTCACTGAAATATTAGTCATAAGGCTGCCAACAAATGCTGTGCTCTAAAAGCTTAAATCTAAATGTAGTCAGTGCTTTCTGAGGCTCTTCATAAATTCTACAGCACTTTTTGTTTTTGTCAGTTATTTGGATGCAATGTATGCCATCATTATTGTTACATGAATCCCACATTGCTTCCTATAAGGCTACATGCCATAGCCGAGCGGGCGTATGTCCGGCACCATGGAGAGCAGTAAATGCAGCACCGCATCTCTCCGTGCAGCCATTGCAGTCTATGAGGGACGTATGTATGTACGTCACCCCAGCGGTCGTGTGCATGGGCCACAGTCTATGGAGATCAATATTCGGCCATAAATTGTGCGGCCGGATATTGATCCCACAAACGTTTGTGTGCAAGGGCCTTAGATCGTTGCATCTTTTTTACTGCTCTCACCTCTGTTAGAGGCTTTCAGCTATTCTCCATGGGGGGAGTGCTTTACATTTTTTCACACACATGTCATGTCATAGCTGCTGCCTACTGTGGCTCCTAGAAGAGGGTCCCATAAACCGGACCCCTTATTATTATTATTTTTATAATTGATGAACCTCCAAGCAATTGTGAGATGAGATGTCTTGGTACCCCATGTTGGGTAGAGCAGTATTATTTATACTTTATTCACTACAGGATTTCCATTACAGGCATTCTCTTTCAGTCCCCATTACAGTGAAGGGAGCGCTCTATTCACATGGGGCATTTAGGGAACAAAACTCTCAGGATGTATGTGAATAGGGGAATAAGTGTTAATAATAATTACCCCTTTACTACGACTAGGCTTGTTTCCTCTTAATCAAATATGCCATTTGATTATTTTTACGTTTTTAAGTTTAAACAACTGGTACCGATCTTGAAAAGTTATTTTATAACCAGAATGTAAGAGGCAGACCTGATCTGTATCTGGAAGCCTCAAGACATCTTCACATGGTATCTGTAGAGTCATTCTTTCAATCTGTCTGAACAGCCATAAAGACCTTCCTGTTCGTGTATGCTTACACTGCTTTATTCCTATGTACTTTTCAAGGTTAGTAGCAAAGATGAAGATTTCTTGGATCTCTCCGTGGATGTGGAACAAAATACTTCCATTACACACTGCTTACGGTGAGTCATAAGCCATGAAAAACTGACTACAAGTCTGTCCCTAGAAACCTATCACAATTGTTGAGGAACATCTACCACCAGGATGAAGGATTGTGCAGCTTTTTATGCCTTTTTTTTTAAAATCAGATACATTTTCATTTGATTTTTTTTGTGAACACAAACAGGTGGTCATGCATTACAGCTCAGTTAACAAGGTATGTTACCTGTGGAAAGTTGCACAAGTACTGTATTATACTGTATTTAAACAGCCTTAATCAGTCGCAATAAAACCATATAGACAATATTTGACAGTATTGGATCTATGTTTTTAAGCAAATTGCAATGATTAACATCCCCGCCTCCTGCCCCAGAGTCGGCTCCCGAGGACTGGGCTAGTATGCCCTATGCCTCTTTATTCGAGGGTCCACTTAGGTGGCTAAAGGTTTTGCAGGCTCGCTCTGAGTTGGAGCAAGGATTGTAATGGCAGTCCTGCTACACCCATCCATTTTCCCCCAAATTTTTTTTATTTGGCTATAGAATTTCTTTTCTAATGCGTTCCATATTCAAGTCTAACATTGTTAATCCTATTTAGCTTCCTAACCTGGTATAGAGACTGGTATAGAGTCCGTTGAATCCCTATAAATAATATTTCGTCCTCCAATATTATCTCAGGGATTCCTAATAAACAAGTGAGGGGAGTTGCTGGTATGGCAGCTGAGTACACCCTACCCAGAAGTTCTAGCACTTCCTTCCAGAATCCTTCTAATTCCCCACACTCCCACATCATGTACAGAATACCCGCCTCTTCAATCCCACACCTGGGACAGGATGAGTCCCCACAGACCCCTATTTTACCTAGTAGTTGTGGTGACCTGTATGCTCTATGTAACATGACTAGATGTGACATCCTGTAAGGCTCACTTGGAGACAGAGTTGGTACAACCTCCAGGCAGTCGGACCACTGCTCATCTGGAATAGGTCCAATATCTCTCTCCCATCTGGTCCGGCATTTCACTGGTATATTTTCAAATGTTTTGTTTAATAATACTGTGTTATAGAAGGAAATTAACCCTTTAGTAGTAGACAGCAATGCCCTGTTCAGAGCGCCACAGGCCCCTAACGTAATCGGCGTCAATCTATTCTAAGAGTCATAGGCATGTCTCAGTTGTAAATATTGATAAAACCAGGAGCGGGGGAGTTGATAAGTGGCACTAAGGTCCTCAAATGTTTTACATACACCATCGGTGCATAGATCCACTATAGTAAGGATTCCTTTTTCCTCCCAGGGCGAAAAAACCCTCCAGCCGAAAAATCTCTGGCAATGTCGGGTCCTTCCATATAGGGCTATAAGAAGTGAATTTAGCCATACCCAAAATATCCTGCACCTTACGCCATACCTTCCCCATAAGTAACAATGTTGCTTTCCTACCAAGTAGTCCTCCTCCAAATTCAGCTCCCAGGGCGTGTACAGGAGTAGGAAGCCCATCCACGCTTTAATTAGACTGCCTGCCGTGTTAACCTCCTCTATCTTACCCCATCCTGCAAAATTTTGAACCCGGGAGGCTAGGAAGTATATCCATGGATATGGGATCGCTAGGCCCCCTCCATTTTGCCTCTCTGAAGCGTGTAAAAACTGATACGTACCTGTTGGCCTTTCCAAATCCGTTTACGGAACAAACCTTGTATCCTGTGAAAATAGGTCTGCGTTACCCATACCGGAGAGTTTATGTAGGATATACAGGAGCTGTGGCATCAGAAACATCTTAATCAGCTTCCCTCTTCCTGCTGGGGACAGAGAGGGAGTTTGCACCATGTCTCAATTTTGGTTAGTGAGTGGGAGAGTAAAGGTTCTAAATTATCTTTTATGTAATCCTTCAGTTGGCCGGTTACCACCACTCCCAGATATTTAATTTTGGATGCCATCTGTATGGGGCCTATGGTTTGGGGATCATCCGGAATAGGATCCAGGAGAAGTAAAACTGACTCCCAGTTTATATGAAACCCCGAGTATCGTCCAAAAACTCTAAGAATGTTCATGACCCCAGTTAGGGATCTATCTGTGTCGTCCAGATATATAAGGAAGTCATCAGCATAAAGAGAGACCCTTTCCTCCCTTGCTCCTCCCCTATATTCCTGCAAGTCTGGGGTAGACCATGCCCTGGTTTTTACATGAAAAGGCTAAACTATGCAAATGCGCCTGAGCTCCATAGGTATTAATGGAGCCTGGAGCCCCTAAAGCTCATTTGCATAATTCTTACAACTTTCATTTGATGGAAGCTTAAAGAAGAGCAGATTCTGCTAGAAGGGGCACACACCAGTATGTCAGTGTGCTTGGTTTACAATCCTTCATCCTGGTGGTAGATGTCCTTTAAAAGTTTGTAGGATTTTTAAAAATAGTAGAAGCTAGATCCAAAAGATTGGTAGTTTTTTTTTTTTCTGCCAGGTGTACACCACCAAATAGTAGCTTACCCTTTTTATATAAGGAAAATTGTAGCAGCACATATGGTTAACCCTAGTTGCGTTCTAACATACCGGAGCGCGGCTATGCCGCTTATATTCCGTGTCAGCTAATAGATAAATCTTCTACTAGTCCGGTCTCTAACTCTCCCTTCTTAAATCACACAAAGTCTTGCCCTAATTAAATTGCAAAACTAATAAATTCTTCAGTGAGGCAATGTGCACACGCTAACTACAAAAAACATGCAACATTGTATCAATGATGTTTCAACATATTAAGGAGTCTGTAGATAAAGCATCAATGAATTAGAATTGTTCTCTGCACATTATATAAGAAAATATAAAAACATCTTGTATAAAATTTCATAAATTTTAAAAATAGGTCCTGGGGCTATAAAAATTAAAAATGCCCTGTACATTGAGTGCTTCACTCAATGCAGTTGGACCTTTAAAAACCCCTGATGCCGTTTAACCCCTTTTGAGAAATTAAAGATCTGCTGCAATAGGTTCTGTGGGCAGCATAGACTGTTTCATAAACTTACTGCAGTTCCAACCATTTCAGGCAAAAGTCCTTTTCCTTTTTGGGCAAAAACCACTCGGAGTTCTCCATATCTGCAGTAGATCATTACGGCAAATCACAAAGCCTTTCTCCTACACCAACCGGACCACAGCTAAGATTTTTTTACCTTTCTGCTGCTGAGATGTATTCCTACTATTGATAGTCATAATGCTATGGCACCCACACTGCAGGATCATATGCATATGCTATGTCACCCACATTGCAGGATCATATGCATATGCTATGTCACCCACACTGCAGGATCATATGCATATGCTATGGCACCCACACTGCAGGATCATATGCATATGCTATGGCACCCACACCGCAGGATCATGGGCATATGCTATGGCACCCACACTGCAGGATCATAGGCATATGCTATGGCACCCACACTGCAGGATCATATGCATATGCTATGGCACCCACACTGCAGGATCATATGCATATGCTATGGCACCCACACTGCAGGATCATATGCATATGCTATGGCACCCGCACTGCAGGATCATATGCATATGCTATGGCACCCACACTGCAGGATCATATGCATATGCTATGGCACCCACACTGCAGGATCATATGCATATGCTATGGCACCCGCACTGCAGGATCATATGCATATGCTATGGCACCCGCACTGCAGGATCATGTGCATATGCTATGGCACCCACACTGCAGGATCATGTGCATATGCTATGGCACCCACACTGCAGGATCATGTGCATATGCTATGGCACCCACACTGCAGGATCATGTGCATATGCTATGGCACCCACACTGCAGGATCATGTGCATATGCTGTGGCACCCACACTGCAGGATCATGTGCATATGCTATGGCACCCACACTGCAGGATCATGTGCATATGCTATGGCACCCACACTGCAGGATCATGTGCTAAAGCACCCTTTCTATTATATGCATCCTCAATGGCTTTTGCTGCTTTTCTTTCCTCAGATTACCTGTATTTTACCTTTTGTAGAACTGATGAGATAAAAATAAAAGAAATAGGTTCTAATAATATATATAAAAGCTATAAATCATACAAATGTAATTTTTTTTTAAAAATGTGTGTTTTATATTGTCTGGTTTCACAGGTCCGTTTCTGTCTATGGGGATGCTTTAATTATAGAGTTTACCTTTGTTAGAGATTGTATATTTATATAATTTTCTTTGTGTTCCTGCAGGGGGTTCAGTAATACAGAAACACTATGCAGTGAATACAAATATTACTGTGAGCAGTGTCGGAGCAAACAGGAAGGACAGAAGAGGTGAGATTTTAGACATATATGCCTACAGATATGAGGATACTCTTCTCATACGGAAGTATTTCTATCATGGACATGCATGACATATGCATTTATGATTTATTCAACTGAGATGTAAAACTGATAGGGGTACTTTTATTCTAATGGCTATTAGAGACGAGAATATGTTGTCACAGCTGGAGGGGGTTTTATTGTTTTAGGTTTGACTAACCTGTAATATGTTTTACTTTGTTGTTTGCTTGAGCTGTTTTGACATTACCATTTTCCCTTTGAGACAAGTTAATAATACTTCCACTATATACTTCCATAGAGGTAGGGGAGAGAAAGGTGTATGCAAAGGTCAGGGAGATACCTTTTGTCAAGATAAGTCTGGGTCTTTGCTCTAACACTTAAAAACCAGGGGGAAAAAACTGTTCTCAATATTCTGGACTAAAATATTCATGTTTTACTTTAATAGCTTTATTGACAATAAATAACTGAACGTTTTATGTACATTGGTATCTTCCCTCCGTGTCTTAGAAGTTCTGCTATGTGCTAACCCCCCTCTTTACAGTCCTCTGTCTGGTTGTAAGACAACTATCTGCAGCAGCCTCAATGCTCCCATGCAAGTGAAGCATACTTTACCCTTCCATGACCAAGAGTCATTGGTGACTCAATGCCCAGGTCAAATTTTGGAGTTGTGTTTTGCTCTTCTTTAAAGAAAACCTGTCACCAGATTTTGTCCCCCCCACCACCCGGAAAACAATGCCTGCTGATAAAGGGTTACAAGTCCTCCCTATATTACCAAAAAATAGCTGCCAGTAAGGATCTGTACCTTACTTACAGCCATTTTTCTGATATGCAAATTAGATTTTCTGACTCTCCTGAGAGCGGAGAAAAGTCAGAGATACCAGTGAACCATGCCCCATTATTCTGACTGACAGCTCTGTTTCTCTTCAAATCACTGCTCAGCCTCCTTGTACTTGGGGACCGTCTGCTAATAGTCAACTACAGACATATAAAGCTCTATGTACAGGTGGGAAATATTGTTTCAATTTTTTTTTCAAGGTGCTTTGTGTTACATTCATGACATGTGACTAGTGATGTCATCGCAGGTCCTTCAGCCGTCTAAGAATAGCAAACTGTACACCATATATGTTATCACATGAAATCACAGCAGCCTCCATGGAGGATGGAGAGGAGTAGAAGTCCATGGAGGCTGCTGAGACTTCATGTGGTCTGATATATGAATGGGATACTGTTTGTATATTATTAAGAAGCTAAAAGACCTGAGATGATGTCACTCTGGCCACATGACATGAACTGTGGTCAGTTAGGAGGCATAAGGCATGGGGGGTATTAAATGGGAGGGGCCGGCTGAGCAGGACACGCCCCCCTCTGATGCCAGGCAATATAAGATAAAAGGTGACTTATGTGGATGTGCAAATGTTCCAGGTTCCCTTTAAGTGACAATATCTTTGGAACTTCTTTATATATAACAATTTTTTACTTTTTGGTATTTTTTTTTTTTCTTGAAACGTGAGTCTTTAACTCAGTAGGATTGTTTTATTAATTAGATATTTTTTAGCAGTCACATGACTAAAAATTTGACGAAAATACACTTCTTTGTCATTTTTTTCCCTATAATTTTTTTTTTTTTTTGGTTAACATAGTTTGGTAGAGGTTTCTTCAATTTTGCTACTTAAAGATATATACAATGCCAAACCACCGGCTTCCCCATGTTCAGCTACACATGCAGAGGGTGCATGTACTTTTGGAAACTGGTAGCGCTGTCTCCCTGCAGCTCCTTCTCCATTTTGCTGCAGGAGGTAAACTTCAAATGGTTATATCTTTGGAGCTTTCGGTATCGTATGCCATATATACTCGAGTATAAGCCTAGTTTTTCAGCACAAAAAATTTGCAGAAACGCCAAACTCGGCTTATACTCGAGTAAAAAACATATAGGTTTTACCAGGTTTTTGTGATAAAATTAGGGGCCTTGGCTTATACTTGGGTTGGCTTATACTCGAGTATATATACGGTAACTTAAAGAGGACCTGTCACCTGTAAAAATGGCACTAGGAGCTGCTTACTTTTAGAGCGGTCTGGTGTTTCTAGTGTACATCACGGCTGTGTCTGCTAGCGTTAACGGAGGTTTCCGATAACGCTAGCAGTGTAACACTGCTGCATTAGTTGTAGCACTAGGTGCTGCTCACTTAAGTAAGCAGCTCCTAGTGCCTTTTTATGGGTGACAGGTCCTCTTTAAAGGAAATCTACCATTTTGTTTTTAGTTTTTTGTTTGAAAAACATAGGAAAACGGGCAAGGTGTGCCTCACGCAGCGGGATTAGCAATGAAAACATTGTTCTTAACCGCGGTAAAGGATAGGTCCGGAGATTTCCATTTAGCTGCTATGTGAATTCTAGTCGCTAAAGCTATAAATTGGACTAAGCGATGGGCTCTGTCTTTAACCTTTGCTGGTTTATCGCCTAGAAGGTTACAGGTGTTGCGTTACCTAACAGAGCGGATGAGGGTTTTTACCCGGTCCAAAGGGGGGCGACTATGGGGCAGCGCCATCATATATGGGCCATGTCGCCCAGGGCATTGCAGCCTTGGAAGCAAAGGTTGGGTAGGTGGGGATAAATATTGGCAAGACGTGCAGGAGCATAGTACATTCTGTGGAGTATCCTAATTTAATTATGTTAACTTGCTGGCTGCTTTTCGCTTGAGTTGTCCAGCAGTCTCCACCTTTGAAGGGAGAACTGGAAACCCAAGTTAGACTCCCACTGTTCTATAAAACATGACTTGATATCCGATGGGGGAGGATTGAAAATAGAGTATAGCAGAGAGATCATTCCTCTGCCGAATGGGTCATTTATACAGATTTTTATCAAATGCATGCGGGAGTTTGAGGAGATGCATCGTGGGATTGCTTGCACAAATTGTAATAATTGGTTAAGTCGGAAAAATTCTTAGGGAGAAACCTCCTTTTTGGTTACAACCTTATTATGAGACAGCGGTTTACCTCCGGACATCAGGTTCCACAAATGGTTAATACCCTTCTTCACCCACCATCAGAAGTCCCTTGATTCTAGTCCTGGAGGAAATGTCCTATGAAAAAGGGGTAACAATGGAGAAGGATTAGTTTGCAATCTATTTTGAAATCTAAGAGTGCCAAACTTTGAAGGAGTGAAGTGAGAAGGGGGGAAAGGGTCTGCAATAAGGTTGGCATTGGGCCTCCCAACTACCATTTTGCATTGTTATGTTCAAAAAACAATTATAAAATTCAGGAACTTGGAAGCCGGATGCCCTACATAAACACATTACTTTCACATACACAGGCGCTTCCTGAACTGTCCAAACAGGACTATTCAACCTGGGCTGGATGACTGATACACAGCAGCTGGGGATGGTGCAGCAATTGTTTACAATCAGGGATAACACAGTGATGACATATTCTCGACTTCTGCTGTGTAGGACATTGCTGAAGCAGTGCATAATTGGGGTGAGGAGAGCACCGGGTGCAGCCACAGGAGCTACCGAGCTCAAAAACCGCTCATTTCAAGGATTAAACAAGATGTGTGCCTACATGAGTGTACCTACATCATTATCAAGGTATATTTGGTTCCTAATGCATAAAGTCAAATGGTAGATTTCCTTTAACAGTGAATATCTCCGGTTCTGTGGCCTGCCATGACTTCTATTCACGTGCTACCTGCAATCATGTGCAAATAGAATGAATATAGCCTTATGGCAGTCGTGAAGGGTTTAAAAAGTTTTGTTATCCCCAACCCACAGGATAAGGGATAACAATGTGATTGGTGATAGTCTGAATACTGGGATCGCCTATTGTGGTCCCTTTCTCAATCGTTGATGATTCTGCAGGTGGAGCAGGTTTCTTGCTGCACTTAATATGAAGGAGTGCGTCTGTGATACCCAAGCAGATTTTTTGATGAAGTTTGCCTTCTCAGTTCCCATTTTTTACTTTTGCTACTAATGTGAAGGGTGAAGTTACATATTTGGGGTCTAGAGTGTATAAACATCTGGGGTGTACCTGGACTTTCCACCTGCTGAGTCCATTGGAAGTTGGTAGTAAAGGGCTACCTGTTCTCATGCATGTGTAATAGCTGACCCTTCATCTCATCTATATATATTAGTCTGATTATATTTGTATTGGTAGCCGGTAGATACTTCACGTTGTGTCATCCTTGTGTTGTGCACTGCTTCACAGCCGGCAGCCTATTACAGTACAGCACTTGTACTTTGTGCTTCAGGAGGATTAGATTCTGATTTTCATTTCTATTCCGGTTTTACATGTCATTGAACTTCCCTAGTTCAATGACTAGGGACTAAGTAATCCGGTGAAGGACTTGCTAAGTATGTTAAATCTGTTGACAGGATGAGAGTGAAGAAGTTGCCTATGATATTAGCCCTGCACTTGAAAAGGTTTAAATACATGGACCAGCTGCACCGATATACCAAACTTTCCTACCGCGTGGTGTTTCCACTTGAACTGCGGCTCTTCAACACTTCCGGGGATGCCACTAACCCTGACCGAATGTATGACCTTGTAGCGGTTGTTGTTCACTGTGGCAGGTGGGTAAATGTCTATTATTCTATAATCCTAGATCTAGGACATTTGCAGGGGGTCACCATTAGCCCTTGTTCCATCCTCATTACAATCTTCAGATGTTCCCAGGAAAACCAAGCAAATAACTTTTCACAATTCCCATTTTCCCACAGTGGCCCAAACCGTGGACACTACATCACCATTGTGAAGAGTCATGGATTCTGGCTGCTGTTTGATGACGACATTGTAGAGGTTGGTTGGTTGATTTGCTTTTTCTAGAATTTTTTGGGATGAATTAATCCCATTCTCCAAATCTCTGGTTCTTTATTATTTCCATACAGCGCTTTCTCTCACTCATTGACTGGGCGTTACGCTTACTGCCATCCATGCATTCTCCTTTGGAAACTGGGGAAAAAGACAATAATGTGTATTGAGTGCTGGTGACCTGTGCCAGTGTGAAGTTTAGTAAAAAAATGTTTCTGCTCCTGATCCCATTCCCTGGGATGTCCAGGTTTGAAAAACATGGCTGCTTTCTTCAAATAACAGCCTCGTCCCAACTTTGGGTAGTGCGTGGTGTTGCAACTAACAGCCATGGTCAGGTGTAATATGTAAATTAACTGCAGGGGCTATTGGGGCGTGTACTAGGCTTAGCTCTGAGTGCCTGACCAGGCTAGTACTCGTCCCTGTAGCCTCTGAAGTTAATTTACATATTGCTAAAATTTAGGTTTCTAACAAGTTAGAATAGGGTCCAGGATTATTAAATTACAGATTAAGGCAGAGGCGGCAGGAGGAATCTACCATCACATCTACTTCTGATATTAGATTCCTCATAATAACACATAATTTCTATAAACGCCACCATGTTTTCAGTTGCACAACCAAATTTCCGGTCAGCCTTCCATAAAATCTCGACCGGCTCTGGGCGCAGTTCAGGTGCAGAATTTAATGGTCTCTGCCGCCATCAGCAGGCCGAGGTTTGTACACATAGCCAGGACCTGAAAAAAAAATGTCATTAAAATCCCTTTGAGTGATTTGTTCCTGAATACAGGAGCTTAGGTTGCCAGAAAATCTGCTGCAGAGGGGGTAGAGAGGCATGCTGCGAGGACTGTGTATACAGATATTAGTGGGACCATTAGGTTACCGCTATCAGTGCTCACATACACTGCGTCGTACAACAAATGAAATCCATGGGTGCGCTGAGAAAATAGATCGTATAAATAAATACAAATAAAATGAATATTCCAAAACTGAATTCCTTTCTAAAATGATAGATGGGTTGGAAAGCGCATCAGGACACATCCTTTAGGGTTACCCAAATTGTATTTACCATGGAAAAATTTAGCAGTAGCCGATATTCACCTCACACAGAAGGACTCTGACTTCCTGTGAAGTCCAGTGTCGGTATCATTACTGTATACTACACTCTCAATGATGACCAGTCCAATGTCAGTGGCTGGAGGGGCATGCTAAGGATATTAGCACAACTTTCCATCCACATTACCTTACAATCACTGCCGGAAGCCAGCAGGACACAGACCGTCACAGGAAATCCCAAGTCCTGCTGCCTTGGGAGTGTGATCAGTGGCAAACAGCAGCTACTAAAAGACTTTACCATTGTAAGTACAATATGGGTGACCTTATACTCACTGTGGTAAAGTTTTGTATAAGTGGCCATCCCCTATTCTTAGTCATTTTGCAGATCATGTAATATTTTACATTATAATGCCTTTTTAATTTTTCCCTTTAAACTGCAGAAAATTGATGCCCAAGCCATTGAAGAGTTCTACGGTTTAACATCAGACATTTCCAAAAACTCAGAGTCAGGATATATCCTGTTCTACCAATCAAGAGACTGAACCCCATGACTGTGTTAAAGTAAATTCCTATTCATGAAGAAGGGTGAACTGGTTGACAGAAAATGAGGGGATCAAAGTCGTATATCAAGTACAGAGGAGATGCTTCTACCTGTTGCTGCAAAATATCGGCTTTCAGTTCCTGGATGAACTGTTTAACATTCAGCTCTTACTGCTATCGGCTGTACTAAGCAGATCTTCTGCAATAAGCCACTTCTTCACTCTGGCTTCTGGTAACCAGGTACAGGCTTTCTCTCGCCCAAAAACCCTTTAAATTCTTAATAGGATGACCTTGCCGAAGAGACCCTTGGAAGAATGGGCCCACCTTTACGAGTCTGCCAGACCCAAGCTAAGAAGTTAGCACTTTGTAAGACAGGAGATGCCTGTGGTTTGGTGCTCAGTTCATTACAAGTCAAAAATGGTGACATTGGAGAACTGTGATATTCATAACAAAGAATCATTGTTTCATATCACGTGTAACCGCGACTGTACCTGCACCATCTCTGGTGATTCCTACCTTTTTGTTTTTTTGCTGTAACACTCCTTGTAGTGAGTGTTAAGTGGCTGCTGTTCTGCACACTAAATAATGGGATCACTTGTAATTTTTTTTTTAATTTAATTTTTCTTTCAATATATTTTGGAATTTTAGCACCTTTTTTAATTGTTGTCCTCTGAAAATACTACTGCAGAGATGCACATAGACTGACAAAAGTGCAAAATTGTTGCGGGTTTCTGCCTGCAATCATGAGCTCTTTTTGGGATCTAGTCACAGGGGGCGGCGAGGTGTCATGGAGTCATTCGATCCTGAAAACGGTTTACTGCTGGAGTCCCTGCTCTCTAGGCTTTTCCAATTGCTGTCCAAAAACCTTGGTTATAAGAGACAGGTGATGACGGTTTCTAGTGTAAAATCCCATAAATAAAGTAACCCATTTATGCTTACTTGGAGTTTTGGACCAGTTTACCTCGTCGTATAAATGTTGCTACACTTGCAATAGTATGTTATAAAAGATCCTACCATCCCATCATTAAAGGGGTCCTGTCACCTCACCAATGCCACTCAAATCACAAATAGTAGCTCATTCTGTGTGTTAATAGTGTCCAATTGTTGTTGTTCTTATGTGTTGCATCATTGTTCCAAAATCAACATTGAATCCTCCTCTCACTTCCCCAACATAAAGTATGGAGATTGGGGAGCCCATCCATGCAGTCAAGGCCACCTCAGAGGTTCTCTGGTTCCTGACAACACCTCTCAGTTCCAACAGTAAACTTTCCCAGTCCTGCGCATGTGCACACGGCTAGTGTCCAAATCACAGGTGCTTACACAAGACTTTAGGACAGGGAGAGAGTGCTGTCAGCAATGAGTGGTGGTCTAATGAAAGAGCAGCCTCCCACCTCCATGACTTCATCTTAGTGAATGGAGAGGAGGAGTAGAAGTGAATTTTGGAACAACCACAATAAAAATACAGAATAAGGTAATATATTGGGGATTGTGTAACATTGTAGAAGTGACAGATTCCCTTTCAGTTTCTTTTTTTGTTTTGATTTATTTTTGCCAGATTTATTGCTGAAACTTAAATCGAAGTGAGGTTGTGTTCCTCAGGACAATGGGGCAGTTTTCTGCTAAAGATATTCTGCTTGTAAATTCATCTTTACTTGCAGTTCACTTTCTGCATTATATTGCAGGTTAGGAAAGCATATTAGTGAAAGCTCCCAAGGCAGATTCTAGCTTATCATTCATGACGCCAAGTGTCCATTGGATTGGTGTAAAGCCCGCTGCCACTAAACTCTGGATTGTTCTCAGGTTTATCCAACCTTAAATTACGGTTCTGGAAAACGGAGGCTGACGGGGCTTATTCACACGTTTTCCACAGCATCATCCTTTTGTGGGAAAACATGTGAGTCACTTGGGAAATGTTGGAAATCCACAATTGAAATCAAGCATGATAAGCCAGGGTTACATACTCTTAGTTCCAGGACTGTAACTGTGGTAATTGTGTTTTATTTGTTACCCTTTCCTTCTAAAATCAATTTTAAAAATTATGTTAATAGCCAGAAAGGCCCTGGGTTTTTTCCAGAGCCCCTCTGTACTGTAACAGCCTGTGAAGCAACAGCCCATGGGCGCTCTGGTATCACCCCTCACATTTACTCTGATGGTTTTGAAATGAGGTGCCCAAAAGGCTGTGATGGGAATGTGAGTCAAAAGAGGTGTCATCCTGTGGAGTCCCCCTGTAATGTATATAACCCGTGCCAGACCTCCATCTCCTTTTCCTGGACACAGATAAACTCTTATACTGTTTCAACCAAAAACCAACAATACACAAAGTAATGACCCATATATCATGAAAAAGGTCAAATTTTATTATAGAATATACACAACATGTCATAGACGCTACTACTTAGAGAAGAATTGAAGCTAAAATGATAGCCAGATGGAACTCGTAAAGGTGATACATGATACAATGACGAGACCATATTCATCATCTAGACAATAGTGATGTGGGGATCTATGTCACTACTCCTTAACCCCTTCCCGACATTTGACGTAATAGTACTGCATGGCGGGAGGTGCGTTCCCGCAAAATGCAGTATTATTACGTCAAGCTTCTGGCGCCGGCTCCTGAACGGAGCCGGCGCCAGAAGCTGCGGGTGTCGGCTATATATTATAGCCGACACCTGCCTCTAACACCCGCGATCGGAGATTTCTCCGATCGCGGGTGTTAACCCCTAACACGCTGCGGTCGCGCTGACCGCGGCGTGTCAGAGGCATTTAAATCTAATAGAAGTTGAATCGGACCCCCCCGCGGCGCTTACCGGGGGGGTCCGCTGCTCCGATCGCAGCCCCGGGACTGCCGGTGCCCGGGGCTGCGAGATCTACCTCCGGAAGCCGGGTCCCTGCCTCCTGGCAGGACCCGGCTGTAAGACACTGGGCATGCGCAGCATGCTCAGTGTCTTACATTACACAGTGCAATACATCTGTATTGCACTGTGTAACCTGTAAAATAGCTTGAACAAGTGATCAGAAGATCACTTGTTCAAGCTTAGATGTCATTACCTGTAAAAAAAAAGTAAAAATAAATAAATAAACGTTTTTTACAATAAAAATAAATAATAAAAGAAAGTGAAAGTCCCCCCAAACTCCACATTTCCCTTTACACAAGTAATAAAGTATAAAAAACACTAAATCACGAAAAAAAACCCACTTATTTGGTATCGCTGCGTCCGTAACAATCTGTACAATAAATCCTAATCATAATTGGACCAGCTCGGTGAACGTGGTAAAAAAAAAAAACCCAAAAACTTGCCAAAAATTAAAACTTTTTATCAAATTGCTTTACAAAAAATGTTCTAAAAAGTGATCCGAAAAAGTTACAAGCACCAAAATGATACCAATAAAAAGAGCAACTTGTCACGCAAAAAATAAGCTTACAACCAGCTCCGTCAACTAAAAAATACTATAATTATGCCACTATAAAAATGGCAATACTAAAACAAATGCAATTTTTTCTATTCTAGTTTTCCTTCAATAAAATTGGACAAATAAAAATAAAACTATATAAATGAGGTATCACCGTAATCGTAGTGATCCGTAGAATAAAGATAATATATTATTGTTATGCTACAGTGAACACCCCCCCAAAAAATGCTAAAAATCCAAAACAAGAATTGATGATTTTATTTTCCTCCACACGTAAAAAGTTAATAAAATTGCTTCAATAAGCTAAAAACCCACTAAAATTAAGTTTTTTTTACAGTGCATCTCGTCTTGCAAAAAATAAGCCCTTATTTGTCTAAATTGCTTAAAAAATAAATAAAGATTGTATAGCCTATTCCCAACGAGCGTTGTTATAGAACGGTGCGGCGAGTAGTGACTTTCCAACACCGGTCAGGGTAAGACGGCGGCTGTTCACTGATCGGGGTAAGACAGCGGCTGTTCCTGACAGCCATCCATCCTGCCCCATGGACCAGAAGGGTTACGTCCCCCCCACACACCCCCAGTTTATTATCGCTGCTATTGGCTCATCAATTCAGACAAGCCAATAGCAGCGAATTTACTTATGACGTCTGTAATACCGGTCACCATGTCTGTAGACACGGTGATCGGGGCAGGATGTCGGCTGTTCCTGACAGCCACCAATTTTGCCTTGCGGTCCAGAGGGGTTTTGTTGCCCCCCTCTGTCCATGTTTGCAGCTATTTGCTGGTCGATTTGGTCCAGCCAAAAGCAGCAATATTCGTCACAATGGGCATCGCTAGGGTGAATAAGAGCAACACTTGGCTATAATTTCCCTACTAAAACGAAGATTTGGTACAAAAGCGCTGGCCATGCACAATGTACAGATTATGCTGTACAACTCTTACGAGCTGTTCCAATGTGCACGTCCTGCCATATCATTTCTCCGTTTTCAAGAGGAAGATATTAGGAAACTAATATTGGGGCAAGAAGGACGCGGCCCCAGTACCTCTGGTTTAGATGTTCCTGTGTTTTGCTAGGACAGCATTTTCCCGGTGAATTCTGCTGCTTCTAATGGTAGGACTCAATAAAGAGTCTGTTCCAAAAGAGGAGTTAGGATGGACACTACATACTACTAAGAGACCTGCGACACCTCCAGAGTGACAAAAGTTTAGTTGGTCCCCTGGTATATTCTACCTCCTTATACGCAACACATTCACAATTCACGCCCAAGCTGTTGTGAATTAATTTCGGTAAAATGAATAATTGTAACAACTGTTATGTCCCTTTGCTCCCTATACCCCTCCATTATTTCATAAGGGGCGCCACATAACGGGCACTGAACTTTCCAGAAATAATTGCAATTTCCATCTTGGACTCCATTGCACATCGTATTTGGAAACCACCTATATGTTCAAAATGCTCATTTCACCATGTGTATTACACTACACCACATATTACACCTTGCTAAATTCCCCAAGGGGTGTACATTCAACAATTAGGGTCACTTTTCAGGTTTTCCTCTGTTTTGGTACCACTAGGGCTCTCCAAATGTATCCTGACACATGTGAAGGATTTCTTGCAAATTTGGCCTCTAAAAGACAAACATCCCTCTTTTCCTCTACTGTGCGCCCATAAAGCATTTTATATGCACATGTGGGGTACTTCTACACTCGGGAGAAATAGTTTTACACCTTTTTTGGGGTTATTTAATATATTATCCCTTGTGGCTTACAAAAATTAGCGGTAAAGTGACATTTATAGGAAAATTTTCACCTTTTTAATGTTTAGGGCCTAATTGGATCATTCACCTGTAGGGGCAAATACATATATTACACATTGCAAAATTCTCTAAGGGGTGTGCGTTCAAAAATTAGGGACACTTTTCGGATTCTTCTCTGTTTTATACCACTAGGGTTCTCCAAATGCATGTCAAACATTTCTGTCAAATTTGGCTTCTAAAAGGCAAACATTCCCCTTTCCTTTTACTGTGCGCCCATACAACATTTTATATACACGTGTGGGGTACTTCTACACTTGAGAGAAATAGGTTTACACATTTTGGGGAGTTATTACATTTTTTTTATCCCTTGTGGCTATAAAAAAGTAGGGGTACAATGACCTTTATAAGAAAATGTTCACCTTTTATCTATTTAAGTCCTAATTAAATCAAACACCTTTATGGACAAATACACATATTACACCTTGCTAAATTCTCTAAGGGGTGTGCTTTCCAAAATGGTGATACTTGTTGGGGTTCCGCTCTGTTTTGGTACCACTACGGCTCTCTAAATGCATCCTGACACATGTAAAGGATGTCTGTCAAATTTGGCTTCTAAAAGGCCAACGCCCCTCTTTCCCTTCTGAGCTTCACTGCGTACCCATACAACATTTTATTTGCATGTGTGGGGCAATTTTATACTCGGGAGAAATGCTAGTACACATTTTTTGGGGTTGTTTCATCTTTAATGCCTTATGGGATACAAAAATTAGCCGTAAAAGTGACTTTTTTGGGAAAATGTTCACCTTTTTCCTTTTAGGGACCTAATTGAAGCAAACACCTGTAGGGGAAAATACACATATCACACCTTGCTGAATTCTCCAAAGGGTGCACTTTCCAAAATGGTGACACTTGTTGGGGTTCCCCTCTGTTTTGGTACCACTAGGGCTCTCCAAATGCATCCTGACACATGTAAAGGGTGATTGTCAAATCTGGCTTCTAAAAGGCCAAAGCCCCTCTTTCCCTTCTGAGCCCTACTGTGCACCCATACAACACTTTATATGCAAAAGTGGTGCAGTTCTGTGCTTAGGAGAAATAGTTTTACACATTTATGGGGTTGTTTCATCTTTTATCCCTTGTGTCTTACAAAAATTTGGGGTAAAAGTGACTTTTTTGAGAAAATTTTCACCTTTTTTCCCTTTTGGGGCCTAATTGAATCAAACACCTGTTGGGGAAAATACACAAATTACACGTTGCTAAACTCTCCAAGGGGTGTACTTTCCAAAATGGTGTCTCATGTTGGGGCTTTCCTCTGTTTTGGTACCATTATGGCTTTCCAAATGCATCCTGACACATGAAAACTTTTTCAGCCATATTTGCCCTGCAAAAACGAAACAACGCTCTTTCCATTCCAAGTGCCCCCCTGTGCCCGTACAGCAGGGTACAGTGACAAAATGGGTAATGGCATGCTCAGGAGGAATTGCCCTAAACATTGTAAAATGCATTTTCATTTTTAACCCATTGTGAAGGTGCAAATTTTAGTGTTCAATGAATTTATAGTAAGATAAAATTACATTTCTCTAATTTCACTTTCATTTATCTTTCACCCTCATGAAACGCTCATAGGGTTAACAAAATTCCCAAAGGTTGTTTTGAATATTTTGAGGGGTGTAGTTTCTAAAATGGTGTCATTTGTGGGGGTTTTCTGTCATGTAGGCCTTATAAAATCACTTCTAACTAAATTGACCCTCCAAAAGTAGGTTTTGAGGATTTTCGTGAAAATCTGAAAAATTGCACCTAAAGTTATAAGCCTCCTAACATCCTAAATAAAGGAAAAGATGTTTGAAAAATGATGCCAAGTTAAAGCAGACATATGGAAAATGTTAGTTATCAAGTTATTTTAGTGATATGACCAACTTTCCAAAAAGTAGAAAATTTTGAATTTGGAAAACATTGTTTTTTTCAAAATTTTTGCCAAATTTCCATTTATTTCATAAATAAATACTAAATATATTGATTAAATTTCTCAACCAGCATGAAGTACAATGTGTCACGAAAAAACAATCTCAAAATCAACTGGATATGTTAAAGCGTTCCAAAGTTATAACCACTTAAATAGAGACATGTCAGATTTTAAAAAATGGGCCGTGTCAGGAAGGTGAAAAGTGGCTTCAGCGTTAAGGGGTTAAAGGGAACCAGTCCTCAGAAATTTACCTAATAAACCACTAACAGTATGTTGTGAAGCAGCTGAACAAATTCTAGATCATGTTTCTTTCATGACCCAGTGCGGTGGCATTGTCCAGAAAATCTACTTGGAAGTGAGATGTAAATTGGTTGCATGAAGTTGATTTTTTGGACCATGGACCAGAAAGAAACAAAAACTAGAAGGTGTTTTACGCTGCCTGACAATATACTAGTGGTAGTTTATGAGATCCATATAATTGTGTACTTCGTATTAACTGGTCTTGTACTGGTCAATGCTTATATATTTATATCAGTGTAGTGTAACCACATATACTGTGTATATTTAGCAGCTGACAGTTGTAGTTATATATTGTGCGGCACAGTTATGGCTATTTTTTGTTACTATAACAATCACGTATATGGCCATATTTTTCCTATACTTATTTCCCCTAGATATGTTCTAACTGGCATTATCTAGGAGAACCTAAAGGGAACCTGTCATTGGCAATTGATCTCATAAACTACTACTAGTATATTGTCAGGCAGCGTAACACCTTTCTTTCATGTTCCAGTGTGATGGCCTCGCCCAAAAAATCCACTTTATGCAACCAATTTACATCTCACTTCAAAGTTGATTTTCTGGACAATGCCACCACACTGGGTGATGAAAGAAACATGATCTAGAATTTGTTCAGATGCTAGATAACATACTGTTACTGGTTTATTAGGTCAATTTCTGATGACAGGTTCCCTTTAAGGCATAGTGCACATAGGTCCCCGCATCACTATTGTATATACGATGAATATGGTCTCGTCATTGTATCATGTATCGCCTTTATGAGTTCTATCTGGCTATCGTTTTAGATTCAATTCTTTACTTAGTAGTTTTTATTACATGTTGTGTATTTGACCTCTTTTTATGATATATGGGTCATTACTTTGTGTTTTTTTTTGTTTTTGGATGAGATGTTTTCGAAGGACTCTGATTATAGTGTTTGAGGTATGTTTCTAGGTGGTTTTAAACTCTTAAACCGTCCCTTATTGGTTAAAGTAGTAATAAGCTGCATTGTATGACACTGATCACTGGTATGTACAATCCATACTGCTTAACTATTTGTACAAATAGTCGGTATACCGCATCTGACACACTGGGCAGTCATATCTATGTAAATGTTTGCTGCGCTGAGAGGGTTCACACTTTACTTCTCACAGAAGACAAATGGGGAAGAATTGCAAAGCTTAGATTTCAGGCTTAAAGAACATCTACCATCTTTTACTGATGGTAGACTAGTCCTACTTATTAGCTCCCGAGGAGTCCCTCTTTTTTTAGAACTACTTTTATTATTATGCTAATCAGTAATAATAATTTATTCATTGCCTTAAATTACAGCCCTTCCTGCTTTAATCTCACTTGGTCCCCCGATGTTGTATTACACAAGAAACTAGTCCAGATAATAAATCTTTTTGGAGCTCGGGTGAGTATTGGGGCATGGTCTTTGTTAGGACAGGAGTTATTAAGACCAGTCTACCATCAGTAAACCTGATGGTTGATCTCTTTTAATTTTGCCCAAAATTAGCAAAGAGCCCAAAGAGATGTTTTTCACCACAGCAATCCCAGGCCATAAGTGCTAATGTAAGCGGCTCTTGTGACCTAAACCAGCTCCCATAGACTGCAACATCGCTTGAGGGATCTGGGATTGGTTGGCAATTACAAAGGGAGCTGATGCTTTATTCAGCATGGCAGACCATTGCTCAGGGAATCCTGCACTGCTTCATATGCACGGTCTATGTGGCGGCTCGGTTTCAACTAGGATGACATGGGATGGCGATCTTCTACCCGCTGATAGTAGCTATAGCTCCACCGGCTGTTACACTGTGTAGGAGCACATCTCCCCCTCCCACTGCCTACTGTAATATCACACAGTGGGAGAGGGAAAGTGCTCCAGCAGAGAGGGGCTCTGGCACTAGTAGACCCCAACACTTAGTGATGAGGCAGGGGCCTTCATCCCCATAGCACCTGATGCAGGCAGCCGCTTGAGTACCTAAAGAAATTCAATGGCATCAATGTCTTTAAGACACAAGTTGCCCTCAGATCTTGTATGTGTGGATGCCAGATCCTGCACTATTTGACCTCTAGGATATGGGTCATTCTATGGAGTCTGGGGCCTTTTTTTTGTTAAAATAAAGCATGATAAACCAGGGACACACTCATAGAGACGGGCACCGTGACATTTTCTTATAAGGATCGAGGCTGTGGATAACAAATATAAACTCAACTTTTAAAATTATGCTAAAATGTATATACATACATAATACATACATGAAGAGGCATGATATGCACAATGTACAGGAGACATGTGTCATCACAAAGAAATGTGTTGAATTTGGTAGATTCCCTTTAAAAAGACCCTGAAATAGACCCCATAGGAAGCTCCACCCACCCATCCTTGAGGTTAAATAGGGAAGGCTCTGGCACCCAGTATACTACGCACAGCCTATATATTCTCTTTATCCGGTTCATAAATTATTTCAACATCTTTAGTTTAAAATGCTCATTTTACCCCTTGAAAAAAAACTTCTCAGGGATGGTTTCCAAAAATGGGTTCCATTGTTCTGGTATCTCTGGTACTCTGTAAATGGGACATAATACTCGAAAACCGGCAAAATCTACTCCCTGCCTTCTCTGCACTGGTGAGTGCCCAAACAGCAGGTTTGTATCTTTAGTAACACACTTAATGTCATAGATGTGTACCCAAACTTTTCTATGGGTGCAGAAGGGCTATCCACACAAGTTACAGAATGGCTAAGGGATTTACTCCACATCGCTGCAGTTTTGTTTCAGGGGTTGGAGCTCCATGTTTGTATTGTAAAAGTTAATTTCCGGGATCTGCATCAAATAAATGATATGCTGCAGAAACACAATGGGTGTATAGGATTCTTATAAAACCCCATACACTACACAGTTACTGTATTATGGTGCAGATGTAACATTCCATTACTTTTTGGAACACGTTCCTGAGGTCAATAAGATCACTCGCCCTATGAGAAAATCCCCGAGGGGAAGTTTTTAAAATGCTGTCATATTGTGAGTATTATATTTTTTTTCCATCTCGGGGCCTCTGTAGTTCCCATCCAATGCAGTGTAAAAGACCTTTGGTGAATGGTGGTTTTTCATTCATGTAGGGTGATGCTAACATCCTAAAAGTCATCATGAAGGGCTGGCATCTCCCAGAAATCACATATTTGTAGAAAACTCTATTATTTTTTTACTATGCACCAGCCACTTTTTGATGTCAAAATGCTCGTTAAATAACTTGAAGGGTACAAGGTGGTCAATTGATGGGGCTTCCACTTCTGTAACCTCAAACATGTGCAAACATGTCACAGCACCTGTGCACTATTGCTTTAAAATCTGCCCTACAAAAGCTCAATAGCACGCCTTCCATTTTTTGTCCCCCTCCCCATTTGCCTAAACTGCAGGCTGCATCCACATGTGCAGTGTCTTTTATACAAAGTCTGACAAGCATGTTTTCCTTCTGTGTAAGGGTAAAGATTTTGGGGCTAAATGAACATATAAGTAACAATATCCTAAGTAACAATACTTAAAGCGCCCCTGTCACCGGGAATGTGATTTTTAGCTGGTAGCAAGTTCCAATAGCCTGTGCTATGTTGATTTTAAAAATGCCTTCGTATGCATTCTGAATTGCTTCAGTAGTTTATAAAAGTTTATTTCACATTACCTGGCTCCCTGCCAGCAGCGTGTGGTGATGATGAGTTCCCAGGGAGGGGGAAGCTGCAGCCTGTGTCAGTCTCCTCTCCTCCACACTTGTGCAGCTCCCTCCCCACTTCTTGTAATGTGCACTGAGCAGGGAGGGAGAGGGATAGTGTGGAGAAGGGGAAGAATGCACGAGAAGACACAGGCTGCAGCTGCCCCTTCCTACTGGAAACTGTCACCAGCTAATAACATTTCTGGTGACCGGTTCACTTTAAATAGTTTGTTAGAAATCACCCCATTTTACAAACTCCGCCTCCTCAAACTTTCAAAAGCCCCTATAGAAATAAAATGGCCACTTACCAAATTCATTTTAAAAATTTCCTTGAAAATTTGAAATGTTTCTTCTAATATAACTAAATGAATTTAAAAAAAAATGATGACAACAGAAAGTGGAGATGTGATAAATGTCCGTAACTAATTCTAGGGGTAAGAATATCAGTCTGATAAGCCGAATATTGCATATGTAATAGATATTTGCTCCCCTTAACACATTGTTATTTAGAAGCGGCAACATGCAGACTTCATGACTCGTTAATGGCATAGCTCGTCATCTCTTGCCATTATAAACAGATCTGTGATGACGGCCTTTGCTGCATGTTCTGTGTGACGTATATTTGTGTTTGGCCACATCATCTGAATACTGGAGATCTCTGTCTATGAGCAAAAGCTAAAGCTTTATCTTCAGTAGCACAAACACTTAACCTTCCCACTTCTCCTTACAATAGGAATTCATTACTCTTCTTCTTCTATTGAACTCACATCCCACACAATGCTTTCATTTGTCCACTGACAGCAGCCTCTAGTTAACCCTTGTGCTGGGAAGGAAAACTTCTCCTAGGAAAGCCTTGCAAATACCATACAGCACTTACTGCCAGCACTGTATTGTGTGCAATATAGATAGCTGAAGCAGTGCTAAATTTACCTTCCTCTGATGCAATATAGAATGGTGATGCCAGGTCTAACTGGGGTGTCAAAGAATAACAACCTACACAAAATCACATATACATAAATATAATATATCTATATACACACATATATACATATATATATATATATATATATATTTATGAAAATAGGCGGCACTCCAATTTTGTGGGAAAAATTCAAGTGGTTTTTATTCCCAAGTCGCTACGTTTCAGCCTCATCCGAAGCCTTTCTCAAGCTTGAGAAAGGCTTCGGATGAGGCTGAAACGTAGCGACTTGGGAATAAAAACCACTTGAATTTTTCCCACAAAATTGGAGTGCCGCCTATTTTTTCTATTTTCTTATGGACTGGGGGATCTGGCCGACCCGTTAGTGCGTGCACCCATCCTTATTTTTGGTTATGCAGTGCCGCTGTAAACTCTTTTCATTTTTTCTATATATATATAATACAGTGGGTAAGGAAAGTTTTCAGACCCCTTTTTTTTCTAGATCAAAACATTTTTATTGTAATTTTCAACATTTTTACAAACACACTCAATTACACAAAGAAACAAATAAATAATAATATCCCAATTCCCCCTCCCTCATAGCAGACAAAAAGTTACATTTTTTTCCGCATCAATGAACACTACAAAAACAAATTTAGATATTTTCTCTAGTTTATTAAACAAGAGATACTGAAATATCACATGGTCTTAAGTATTTCGACTCTTTGCTGTGACACTCATAATTAAGATATAATGTCCATTTTCTTCTGATCCTCCTTGAGATCGTTCAACTCCTTCAAGCAAGTCCAGCTGTGTTTAATCAAACTGAATGGACTTGATCAGGAAAGGCACACACCTGTCTATATAAGACCTCACAGTGCATGTCAAAGCACATGAGAATCATGAGGTCTGACAAACTGCCCATGGAGTTCAGAGACAGAATTGTGGTAAGGCACAGATCTGGTCAAGATTACAAAAGAATTTCTGCAGCACCCAAGGTTCTTTAGAGCACAGTGGAAGAGGTTTGGGATGACCATAACTCTTCCCCGACCTGGCCGTCCAGACAAACTAAGTTATCGTGGGAGAAGAGCCTTGATGAGAGAGGTAAAGAAGAACCCCAACATCTCTGTGGCTGAGTACCAGAGATGCAGTGATATGGGAGGAAGCTCCACAAAGTTATGGCAGAGTGTGCCGACTGAAGCCTCTACTCAGTGCAAGACTTATGAAAGCCGCATACAGTTAGCAAAAAAACACAAGAAGGACTCCCAGACTATGAGAAATAAGATTCATTTTTGGTGTAAATTGTAAGCAGTATGTGTGGAGAAAACCAGGCAGTGCTCACCACCTGCCAAATACAATCCCAGCAGTGACACATGGTTGTGGCAGCATCATGCTGTGGGGTGTTTTTCAGCTGCAGGAACAGGATGACTGGTTGCAATTAATGGAAAAATGAATGCGGCCAAGTACAGAGATATCCTGGATGAAAACCTCTTCCAGAGTGCTCTGGACCTAAGACTGGGCCGAAGCTTCTCCTTCCCACAGGACAATGACCCTAAGCACACAGCTAAAATAACAAAGTAGTGGCTTCAGAACAACTATGTGACCATTCTTGACTGGTCTAGCCAGAGCGCTGACCTAGACTCAATTGAGCATCTCTGGAGAGACTTCAAAATGGCTCCCACCAACATTCACCATCCAACCTGGGGGAACTGGAGAGGATCTGCAAGGAAGAGGCAGAGGATCCCCAAATCCAGGTGTGAAAAACTTGTTGCATCATTCCCAAGAAGACTCATGGCAGTACAAGCTCAAAAGGTGCTTCTACTACTGAGCACCTTTTTAATATTTATGACCATGTGATATATCTTTCTTTCTTGTTTATTAGCAAAAATATCTAAATTTCAATTTTTTCTGTTAAGATGGGAAGCACAGTGTACATTAATGAGCAACAAAAAGAACTTTTTTGGTCTTACCAATTGGCTGCAATTGAACAGGGTGAAATAAATGTAAAGAGGTCTGAATACTTTCCATACCCACTGTATATAATTACAGATGGGTGAATTTGTTGAAATTTGATTCAACCCGATTTGCCAAACTTTTCGAAAAAGTTTGATTCGACCCGATTCGAATCATGACGGATCATGTTTAAAAAAAACAGGTATTTCCTGGCTGCAGAGAGCCTGTAGGTGTTGTAGAACCTTGTGCCATGCTCAAATATGCATAGGGAGCGTGGTTTCTTCTTCAACGAATGTTGTGTGGAGGTGGCAGCATCAGAAGCAGCAGCAGAAGGTCAGCGAGTGGCACAATGACAAATTCTTTAGCTGGCAGCAACCTGGGAGGCCACAGTGTGACACAATGACACAGTGTGGTGGTGGCAGCAACATGGTAAGTCACAGGGTGGCACAATGATACGGTGTTGAGGTGGTGGAAACAGCAGCAGGAGGTCAGAAAGTGGCACAATGTGGAGTGTGGAGGTGGGTGACAATTTCAGTCTCTGGTAAAGATGGTGGAAGGCAGATGGGCAACTGGCAGCAGATGTGTGGCATCAGGTGGGTGGCAGCATCAGATTGTGGCTGAGGCAGGGAGTTGGAATCCAGACTCATTTCTCAACGTTTCGGGGAGGCGTCATTGCTGATCTAATCTGATGCATAAGGCATTGGTGAGTTGAAATCCTGGCTGATCCAAGCCTGATTCATTTTGACAAAGTTCAGTCTCTCCACATTACGGGTGGACAAGCGGGTTCTCCTTGGGGTAACGATTGCCCCCGCCGCACTAAACACCTGCTCTGCTACCCTGGCCGGCCAGGGCAGCTTACTACTGCAAACCCTGCAAGTCGTGGCCACGCATCAAGTTTGGCTGCCCAGTAGTCTAGGGGGATCCTCTACCTTTGGGGGTAAAGTGCTGTCCAAGTAGGCCACCACCTGGTGCAGGGTCTCCCCCATGTCCTGCTGCTGGTGGCTGGTACCCTCCTCACTAGGCGGGTGAAGGAAGCTGCTCATTAAGGACTCCAGACTTAAGCTGCTGCTAATGGAGCTGCTACTGCTCCTACCCCTCCATCTCCCCACAGCAGTTGTGGTGGTAGTACCCAGGAATCCCCTGGTCAGACCTGACAGAGGATGAACAATGCCGCACATAGGCAGCTGCCAACTGTCTGCACAGTATTTCTCTATAGTACGCCAGTTGTTCCTCTCTCTCGGCAGCTGGAAAAAAGTCACCCATTTTTTACCGGTAGCGAGGGACCACGAGGGTAGAGAGTCAAAAGTCATCCCTATGGCGGATGTTGACTATTCGGCTGTCACTAGTTAGGCAAAGCAGTATGCTGCGGGCCATCTGCGCAAGTGCCTCTGAGGGACTCCCAGACTCCATATCCACAGTATACTGCCACGGTGCTTCTGGCTCATCTGCCTCGTCTTCTACCTTCTCTGGATGCTCATGTTCCTCCTCTCTTGTCACCTGAGTGGAAAAACCACTGATTTCACCAGACTCTGCTTCTGTTCCAATGTCCTCCTCCAGTTCAGCCCCCATGGACTCTTGGCTGGGGTTGTCAGATGTCATTTGGGAGGAAGTGGATGACCTAGTGGGTTGTTTATCAACACACTGCCACTAGATGACACCGGCAGTAATATCCCTTACTGTGCTGCAACCTGTACCTGCTCCACCTGTCCACCTTTCTGTCTGACATATTGGTTAATCAACTATGTAGATTTGACAAGGATCTACTTTATCTACCAAATAAAACTTGAAATTTGGGGTATACAGAAGAACAAGAACTGACACCCTGGAATAGGAGCAGAAATTACTACAGAAAATATGTGGATTTTACACGTATTTCTAACTATTCACTTCAGCAACAAAAAAAGAACTGCTATTTGCCGTATACAGATCCCCCAAAACGGACACCCTGGGATAGGAACAGAAATCACTCCAGCAACTACGTAGATTTGACACGTATTTCTTCTTTCACTTCAACAAAAGAAGAACAGCAATTTAGGCTATACAGATCCCCCAAAACGGACACCCTGGGATAGGAACAGAAATCACTACAGAAAATATGTTGATTTTACAAAGATTTCTTCCTATTCACTTCAGCAACAAAAAAACCCCTGCTCTTTGGGGTATACGGATCCCCCAAAATGGAAATCCTGGGATTGGAGCAGAAATCGCTACAGCACAGTACAGTACAAGCAGCTAGACGCTGGAGACCGCTCATGCAGTGTGAAATGCTGCGATTGGAAATGGCTGCCTGTTTTTATAGGGCTGTGTGACATCACATAAGCCTGCCGGTCACTGATTGGCTTACAGGTCTGCACATGTGATCGAGGGTGTTCCTTTCTTCTTCCCAGAGTTCTCTGCCCCAATTAACATGTTGTGCTTGTGCCCATTTTGGTAATAAAGTAGAAAAAAAAACTTTGTTCCCACGAATCACCATAAACTTCAGATTCGTGGCAAATCGAATGTTCCCTGAAATTCGGACCGAATTCCACTTTTTTTGAATCAATATATCTATATATAATTATTAGAAGCCGAGGTTGTAACCAGGAATTTTTGGGACACATCTAGTCTAGGAGCTGCAATCCAAAATACCAACAATCTCTGTGAAGAGGCAGGGCTTCTGGCAAGGGAATATGGACAAGGTTGCATTGCTCTGTGTAGAGGAGCAGAGGGAACACAAAGTGTGTAGGTTTGGTTGGGGGCACTCAACGTAATGGGCTTTGAGAGATGGCAATGGGAGATAGTTAGTGCACATTTATATGTGATAATGTGTTATATTTTATATGAAATAAAATCTAACTTTAATGCAGTGATTCACCAAGATGCTGCACTGGATACTGTTGCAGCTGCAGGGTCTAGGATCTCCTACACTGAAGGAGTAGCCGTTGCCATAAAGAGAAACTTACCAGCAACTACTCTTTAGGAAAACCTGGCACCTCTATGAAAACATAATTTGGAATCGCTCCCATGTAGTTGGTATCTTTTACATCTTGGAATACAGTAGGCCACAGTTTATGATGTGATGGAGCTGGCCAGTAGAAGGCACTCTGCCATTGATGTGAATGTAAGAAAACATCAGTACTTGCAGCTTGCGAAATAGTAAAGGACCAGGGACATGGGATGGATAACACTTTTCACCTTGGTGGATCCATTTCCTGAAAACTAAGTTGAAAACGATAACTATTTTGTACTGTCTCATACTTCACTGTATTCCAAAGTGCTTTGCTAATGCCAATCTTAGTAGTTGAAGAAACTCTGGGTTATGGCAAACTGCAAACTAATCTGAGCACCAGAAATCTAAACCCAAAATCAACTCTAAACCCAGAAGTAAAGAACAGGAATGGATAATACTTATGTTTTATCTACCCCAGTGTCCCACATGTCCACAAGCTAACTCCATGCAAAAGCTCCTGTAGTGTGTAGCCTTGATTCAGTGGATCTACTTCCAGAGATCTGTACAGGGAGATATGATCACATCAGGTCAAGAAGAATTCAAGTATTCAATATTGAATTTCCCAAAGCAAATTCAACACTTTTAGATCTTCAGTATCTTTTATTTTAATGTGTATTTGGCAACTGCAACATCTCTTACATGCATTTGTTCTCTTTAGGAGGTTCGGCGCATACAACAATCTCTATCATGATCTATGAACTCCTCTGTTACTTTTTCTTGTACCTGATATACCAACACTACTAACACCAGTGGTTGAGTGATGACAGAAGACTACAACATTTCGATGACCAGGTGATCAGCCTTCTATACACATGGCTATTATCAAGCGCTTCAGCAGGCCCCCTCCAAAGACACCAACACCAACATCAAAAACCAAGTAAGTAGCATCAGATTATTAGAAAGAGGAGTATAATTGTTTATATATAGAGTTGGGGATTGAACCTACATGCTACATATTCTGCACCACCAAATCATAATATTACAGATTAAGTAATGATACTGATGGGTTACTTTAAGAATGACAGAGAGCAAAACATGGGAATTGAAGATGATGATAATCTGCTAATCACTGACACATGCATCAATTCAGCATCTGAATTTTGGCCTATTGCATGGATGTACATAAAAACCCAAGAGACTAAAACATTCAGAAGCCATCATCCCTACTCCCCATTTTATTGGGGCACGTGTATCATTTTTTTTCTTTGCAACTTTTAAAGTTGGCTGAACTGTTTATGGAGAGATTGCCAATTAAGGCCGCCTTATGGGCACGTGGGGACTTAAAGCCATAGATGCTCCATTAGGGAATTTTTGGAAATATGTCTAACCAGCTTAATCCCACATCATCTTATTAGACTTCTTGTAGTTCATACTGGCGTTAAGGGGGCTGCCTTTTAAGGTAGCAAAATGAGGCATTGTTTTCCATTTCCTACCTTGCAAAACATAATTGCATATTTCCCTAAATTTGTTGCTGTGATACATGTTTTTTTTTTCTTTGTCTCTGATTTGCTTGTTTTTTTATTTTTGTTTTTTTTTTAAATTTGTAGCTTTTTAGGTGCATTAATGGAATTTGTTTTGCACTATGTGCTAAATAGCGTGTAGTATTTTTTTCTGGCTAAAGGGGGACTACTGATTTTTTTGGTTGAACTGAATGTTTAGAACCCTCTATCTGTTTAGCAATGGATGTAATACAATGTTGAAATGTCTATATGTGCTGCTGTTTAGTCCCAAGATGAAGCATCTATATCAGAAGATTTGTTTCTGAATTATGACCACCCTATTCATGTAAATTGCATTGTTTCTACTGCATGCATGTGAAGAAACCCAAATGCATGCAGTAGAAACAACCTCAATTCACATGCCTGAAAACGCAACAAATCTTGTAGCACCAAATAAAGGACTCCATTTAATTAAGTGGTTCCTGCTGTCTACTTGGCTGGCCTGAGCACACAGTCTTTGCTGGATTCTTCCTTCCATCTATCTGTTGATTTTCCATACAAACTATATTATTCTTATGATATACCCAACTCAAGGAACACAAGCAGTAATAACAAGCAATAGACCACTCCAGCATATGAGCCCTTGTTGTTCTATAAATGGATAATGAAGATTAAAATAGAGGATTTGAGTCATAGTCTCCTTCATTTATTAGAGTGGCAAGCATCTTCATATTCAAGGATACATCATTTAATCCAACATTCAAGATGTTTATATTTGAAGGGAAAATAATGGTTCGCACCACGCACCGAACACGGACTAAGGGCTCATTCACACAAACGTAATGGGGACCGATATCCGTCTGCATCATTTGTGATTGGATATCAGTCCCCTTTAAGGTCTATGGTGCCTGGTCACGGTGTGGTGGGCCCATGTGGACTCACCACACTGTAACCATCCACAAAGAAATATAGGACATGTCCTATATTTCACTGTGCTAGAGCAACAGCCCTGTGCTGCTCTATGTGGAGCGGCGCTCATCCCTCCTCCTCTCCTGCACTGCGCTGACATGTGCTCGTCTGGCTCTGTACCTTAAATACCTTTATACATGAGTAATGTTTGCCTAAGTGGTCACTAATACAAAATATCACAGAAGCGATAAGTCCTTCAGTATCTCAGTAAGGTTATATTCACAGTAGGGTAATTGAGCTCCCTGCTACATACCATTTTACTTTTCATGCATTAAAAACAGAAACTGATCACATTAGAAATTTAAAAAATCCCTTAGAATAATGGTCTTACTGAAAATGAGGATCAGAATTTGATGCACAAATTGGATATGATTGCATTGCTTATGTGGTTAAGACAGGTTCTCAGCATCAGGATGACCTTTCATTGTCCATGGGCGTCCAGCACCAATGACTTTCTGCATTGCTGAACTTATGAAGTTTATTAACTGTGAGACCCCTCACCCTGTGGCATGAATATATTTCATACACCTTTAACCATACGAGTTTATATGACTATGCCATTAGTGTTGGCCTTGCCAACGTTGTACCAAAAACCAGGTCCGGGCTCTAGTTGCAACGTCTGTCAACGGTGGTTACATTCCCTTCAGGTGCCCATTGAATGTGACCTAAGTTCTGGGCCGATTCCTGGTCTCAAATGTGACTGCTCGACAAGTAATTGGCCAGATCTCATGTGCGCAACGTGTGTGTTGTCATCCCTTTCATAGAATTAAAATAAAGCTGGTACTAGTTGATATGTCTGGTGCAAATTAAATTCATTGTAATTTAATAGCAATTTAATACTAATTGTAATGTAAAATTGTTACACAGAAAACTTATTGTATATAAATCTGAATTATACAGCCTCACTGCACTGTTCATATATGCTCCACTTGACAAACAATGTGGCGTCTCAGAAGCCGCTATGTCTTACACGACTGACCAACGCATTTGTTATACAGGGGAGGCATACCACAGGTCGCAGGAGGGCAAAACAGTGTTTATGCTGAAAAATGCTTCTTAGGTGTTAGAAGATGTAATTGCAGACAACGCTTGCTTCCGCTAATGTTCTGGAACAAACAATGAGGCAAAATTTACCTATGCTTTCAGGTTAAATATATATCTTCATAAGACAACTTTTTCTTTGTCAATAATGTGGATCAGCCGATCCCGTATCACATATATGAAGATATTTTACAATTTCTAAACGCGTTTCGAAGTATCATACTTCTTCATCAGTAACAGCCCACTGTGATTGAAGGCACAAGGGAAGGGACAGGCATTGTAAGAGCTAGAGATGCTGTCCAGTTGTGTAAGTATCTTTTTTACTTCTATTTCTCCCCAAATCTGGCTCTTCAGAGGGTTTTCCCTAGACAGTAAGGCTACCGAGACCAAAATTAGCAATGAAAAACGAATGTTAGTGATTGCATCAGTCTGTCTTACGGTTTTCATGGATCCTCATAGTCTCTGAGTGATTTATGAACGGTTTTGACTAGGACATGCTCTACTTTTTAACTGATCGCTCACCCAATGCTTAAAACCCTTTCAAAACTTTAGGGAAAACTTTCTCCAACTCTGTCTATGCAGCGCCACCACAGGGGAAATGAAGCATAACATGGAACCCAATGAAATAATTGGCCTCTTTGTGTAAAGCAATTACACCAACAACAGATGTAACAGATGCTTTTGCCATCCATTTTTAGTTCAGCTAATGCAAAGAGGTCTCAATTGAGGGATCCCCTCACTATTAATTCAGAATGTTCATACCATAGAGATTTAGTTAAAAGATTTGATTTGGGAAAATCTGGGCAAAAGAAATGCAGATTGTGATGTATAAACTGCATGATTTTGCTATGTGATGTGTTATTGGAGAAATATCTCATGCAGCCTTCGCCTCAGCAGTACCTTATTGATTTCCACGGTACAACTCATTTGCAGTGCTAGGAGATTCCGCACTAATTAAGAGATCATTGATTACGTCTTATTGTTTTTTTAAGTGGTGAGTGGGTGTTTATGTGTGTATCCTACGTCTAACCTCCTATGCCTGTGGTGACCATTAGTATATTTATCAAGCTTGGATTAGTGGCAGGAAGAAGTAATGGGGTTATGTGCAGCGTGGGTGGCAATGCAGCACAGGGAATGTCGGATTAACATATCTATCCCTTGTCCCTACGTAGTATCCGATGATGTTAACACCAAAATGTCTGATGTGGCATTTGCTGTGGAAGGCATGTAAAGGCAAAAACATTAGCCCTTTCCTTTTTGTCTGCCATCGTACAGAACATTGAAGTCTGTTTTCTCAATTTTTCTAAAAACGTAGCCTGAATGGAAAAAAATAGATTCTCTTTAGTCTGTGAGTACGCTAGGGGTTAACAATAGCTGCAGTAGCAGGAGATTCCCTGGAAGCCTCTGGCTGTGTCTGTGTGTAGGCGGAGGACAGGGGCTGTTAACATGTCATTATATTGGCCCGAATCCTCAGAAATGTCAAGGTGAGAGGTGTGCAGAGCTCCCGATAAGGCTACCTATCGTGCTGGCGAATGACTCACAAAGCACATCCGATGGCGCATGTAGGGATGAGCTGTGGTTGTCGCTGTCAGGAACTAAACATATAAGGACAGGGCACAGCTGGCACACCAGACACAATCTAATGGGTAGCAGATAAATCGTATTTAAAAAAAAAATACCTTTTTTTGTCCATCACATGTTATGTTGGGTTTATTTTTGCATTTTTTTAATCATCTTAATCACCACCTCAACTACAACTCTTTGCATCACTTACAAGGGGCCTCAGATTATGGCAAAACTAGGATTTTTTCATTTTACCCACCTTCTTCAAATTACTAATTCAAATACTCTACTGTAAGCGTGGCGGTCCTGGCCTGCAGCAGACAGTATGGCACTACCATCTGACTGTAGATAGTTTAATTGGAATATTTCACAATTTTGCTTGAGGAGGTACATTGTCAAATGTAAAACTATTGAACTTCAAGAGGCAGCACTTGTAATTTCCACCAAAGAGGCACAAATTACCACAGTGCAGCACAAAACCCCAGAAAATACACCTCAAAGTTACTCCTAAGCAGGGTCAAACAATTACCCCTGAAATTTTAAATAATCCAGACCAAAGATTTTGAGTTGGTGGAGGAAGCTATGGGTCCTTGTTAAATTATTTATGGCTTTGGTTGCCCTTGGAAATTTTATTAACTAAAAATGTATGACCTTATTTCACACACATTTGCATTTCCAACCTCTATAACACTGCTATTTTAACAATTCCTGTTAAAAAAACAACATTTTCTCTAAGGAACATATTTTATTCTACAGTCAATATATCTTGCATATTTCTCATCTTAAATAAATCTTTAAATTGGTAAGTGACTAAGATTTTATATGACCTGCCTACCAATACCATACAGTGGCCTCTGCAACACATAAGGTTCGTTTGTGTGAGAGACTGACAAATCATGTATGTCTTGAACCTACAAGAATGAGTTTAAAGGAAACCTACCATTTCAAATGCTAGGTGTAAGCTGTTAACACCGAGCACCAGCTCAGGGTGAGCTGGTGCCGGTGCTTAGTTTCGTTAGTGTTAAAACCGCGGTATCGCGGTTTTTCACACTTTTTAAACTTTATAGCAGAAACTGCTACGGCGCTGCGCCGAAGCAGCTTCTGCTATAAAGTTTAAAAAGTGTTAAAACCGCGATACTGCGGTTTTAACACTAACGAAACTAAGCACCGGCTTACACCTACCATTTGAAATGGTAGGTTTCCTTTAACCATTAAAGAGAACCTGTCACCCCTAACCCCCCCCCCCCCACCAAATATGTTCCCCATAATCCTGTCCCCAGCCCCTTTTATATTTATTAAATTTTTATTAAAATGTGTTTGTGCAAACTTTGGTTTTAATCGATCCGACCTCTTATCAAAGAGGTCGGATTGACGTACAGGTCCCCTAGCATGAGGGGGCCAGCCGACACACCCCCTTCAGGCCACCTGTCAGTCAGGGACCTGTAAGAATCACCAGCAGCAGCGCATGTATTGTGCGCTGACAACGGATGCAGAGGGGCTTATTCACAGTGCCGGTCGAATGTTCGGCAGCGCATAGAGCCGGCAGCCATTGTACAATACATGCGCTGCTGCCGGCGATTCTTACAGGTCCCTGACTGACAGGGGCGTTGAGGGGATGTGTCGGCCGGCCCCCCTCATGAATACAGCCGACTGCTAGGGGACCTGTATGACGATCCGACCTCTTATTTGGTAAGAGGTCGGATCGATTAAAACTAAGTTTGCACACACACATTTTAATAAAAATTGAATAAATATAAAGGGTCAGGGGAAAAGATTAGGGGGAACAAATTTGGTGGTATTTTCCGGGGGTGACAGGTCCTCTTTAAAGGGATTGTGCCACTTAGCACATTTCTACCAATATCTACAAAGCATATGTGTTTGCTGGTTCCCCCTAGTGATCATGAGAAGGATGGCCTCAAGTTGTCCATGTTAATATGATATTGATGTGTATGCTGACAAGCACCTTTTTAGTGCTATGGCACTTCTAGGACAGCTATTTCATGCAGTCCATAGAAGTGAATAGAGTGCTGTTGAGCATTTACACCAGTGCTACATTCATGCTCCATTCATGGAGCACTTGGGGACACTTGAGGGCTCATGATTACATTTTAGTTTAGATCCTCAGCGATCGAACACTTATCCTCCACATCTTACAACTCTTCTATAGACTTGAAAAATGTTCAAGTGTCAAGAGGGAAGAGATCATCAGAAATTTAACCTTTGATATTAACATATGTCACAACCTACTTGGCAATCATCTTAATCATCCTGATTTTTTAACATTTGACAGGATGATAACCAGTAGGGTCCTCTCTTTTGAGTAGTTTGCCGAACTTTTATTCAATATTTTCTCTGCGATAGAGAAGACTTACAAACTGATAATATCAAATACTGGCTCAAACCATCCCCCACCATCGAACCGACCACTTGTTCAGATCCCACTTGACCTGTCACGTCATCGACCAGTCACACGTCAGAGACTGACCATAGACGCCGACTCAAAACTCTTACTGTCTTCATCAACTCTGAGAATAAGAATAGATTCAATAAGACTAACAATCACCACTCTTCCACCAACATGAGCAAAAACTTGAAAAGCTCAAGATACACTAGAAACAATCATAACACTGATACTCTTAGTTGGAACCAAAGGACCAAAAACAGAAATTCCTCCCTCTCTCAAACCTCCTACCCCACTAAGCATCCTACCCCTCATACCCCTCCTAGCCACCAACCTTCCCACACCATCGGACTTACCCACTCAGGACCATACCATCATTGAATCACCTCTGAAATCATTGGCACCCACAGAATTAGCGCCTAGCCCCTCCAACCCTAACACAAAGAGAAGACTGTTTTTTTCAGTGGGGCTCCATCAAGAGTCAAAAAAGATACAACCCAGACGAGGCACCAGAGGTGGTACGAGAAGAAGTAACAGGAACAACAATCCGACATCCAACCCACCTGGAGCCATAGGTACTCTTTCAAAACCCCAAGAAAAACAAAAAACTGAAGTAAAAATATTCAATCAGTCCTCATACTCACTACAAAAAGATGAAATAACTATATTAACTAAAGGGCTATCATACTGTCCAACGTCCCGGTTCAATTAATTTCAACTCTTCATTGACCTCCAATCTTTTATTCGTAAGTTGGCCCTAACATAACATTTTGACCTTCTAACACTAAAGGGCAATACGAACATAAGTTTGCCCACTACAACAACGGATCAACGTTCGCCACCCTCCCTCCAAGAATACAGAGATATTGCTACACCAGGACCGCCGGTCATAATCTCTCCCTATCAGAAAGGAAAGCCATCAAAACCCTTATGGACAACCAAGACATCGTCATATGGAATGCTGACAAAGGAGGAGGAATCATAATCCAGGAGTGACCAATTTACATTGCGGAAGCTCTAAACATCTGATCCGATAAGATGTACTACAAAGTCCTTCCCAAAAATCCGTTCAGGCACAAGAATTGAATAACCTCCTTACTGAAGCCTACAATAATAAAATAATCACCAAGACTGAAAAGGATTATATATGGGTCAAGACCCTAAATACCCCAATCTTTTACCACCTCCTGAAAGTACACAAAAGTCTACAGAATCCCCCAGGAAAGCCAAAAATTTCGGGCACAGCCTTTATGTCTTGTAATCTGTCACTATGTGGACGTCCCTCTCCGAAGGTATGTAGTAAAACTTGACTCATACCTCCATGACTAGTTTACTGGTTGCCTTCAAAGACATCATCTGGAGGCCGACGTACAAATGGGAGACATGTATTTATTGTTGGATAAATTCATTTATATATTTATCTGTTTATACATTTATTTTCTTACCTCTCTTATTGACTGATGTTTAAGCATCAAACCTGGACTTTTTCATTTTATTTAATAGCCATTTAATGTGTTCAAATTACCGTATATACTCAAGTATAAGCCGAGACCCCTAATTTTACCACCAAAAACTGGGAAAACCTTTTGACTCGAGTATAAGCCAAGGGTGGGAAATGCATTGATCACAGACGCCCCCAGTATATAGCCAGCCTGCCCCCTGTAGTGTACAGCCAGCGCAGCCTGCCCCCTGTAGTATACAGCCAGCGCAGCCTGCCCCCTGTAGTATACAGCCAGCGCAGCCTGCCCCCTGTAGTATACAGCCAGCCCAGCCTGCCCCCTGTAGTATACAGCCAGCTCAGCCTGCCTCCAGTAGTATACAGCCAGCTCAGCCTGCCTCCAGTAGTATACAGCCAGCCCAGCCTGCCCCCAGTAGTATACAGCCAGCCCAGCCTGCCCCCAGTAGTATACAGCCAGCCCAGCCTGCCCCCAGTAGTATACAGCCAGCCCAGCCTGCCCCCAGTAGTATACAGCCAGCCCAGCCTGCCCCCAGTAGTATACAGCCAGCCCAGCCTGCCCCCAGTAGTATACAGCCAGCCCAGCCTGCCCCCAGTAGTATACAGCCAGCCCAGCCTGCCCCCAGTAGTATACAGCCAGCCCAGCCTGCCCCCAGTAGTATACAGCCAGCCCAGCACTAAAGAAAAAAAAAACTTATATACTCACCCTCCGGTGGCCACGATGTGAGCGTTGATCCCCTGATCTCCGCGCTGCTCCCCCGATGTCAGCTCGGGTCCTCTTCTGTCTTCCGTAGGACGCTGCCACTTTCTTCCCGGCAGGCGCATAGAATGACGCGGCCGTTGCTGACATTTTTACTTATGCCTCTAAATGTCTGTATATATACATGTGTTTTTTAGCTTGTTCCCACCAGAAAAAGGAATCCTTTGAGAATCCGAAACGCATTGTGTGTTGAGCTACCAATAAAAAGTTTCTTACTCCGGATTCCATTCATTAACAGTGTGCGCCGCATTGACTACTACCTTCCTCGTGATATCCTCCACATAAGGGATAAGTCTACCTGAAGACATAGCCCATTTATAACTGGAAGTTTTTTTGGACCCATTGTTGAATATTACCTTCAGCAGTAGCCTCTGCCTTTCTATGAACAACTCCTTTACCTATTGAAAAATTAGTACATTAGTTTACATGTGTTATCTTTATACATATGAACAGTTTCAGTTGAGTTGTATTTATTCTTAAAGATCATCTTTGGTGTTTTTCACTTATGTATGTGTCAGATCACATGCAAATTATTTTCAAAGACCAGAAACTGCACTGAACAAGGAACATTTCCACTAATCTCATATAGTTGGGAGTAAAGAGTTAATATTCCTAACAATGTTGGAGCGGCATCCATCCTATTGTTTGTTGTCATCTCGTGAATACAACACAGTGTGACGCAGTATAAGCTGCAGGCTGACATAGTAATAGTCAGTGAGTAGGTTTACATGTCTATAGAAATGTGAATTATCTCAGAAATCAGAGGTCTTTATATCTTCCCGCTCTCATCTGAGGTGAATGATGTCATTCTGTTGTGACAGGAAGCAGTAGTTTAGTGGGAGGATCGATCTGCTGAAAATGTAATGGGTGTAATGTCCAAGGCTGGGTAGGGAGGTGTATGTAGTAAACAAGGTGTTGTAGGTGGAAGAACAAAACTAAGAACATGAAAAGAAGGCTTCCCATGATTATAGGTTCCCCTTAGGAATTGCACGCCATCAAATGCATATAATAAACTTTTTCTATGTTATCAGTAGCTGTATGAGGAACAAATTGTTTAAGTTTAGGGCAAAGTTGACGATTCACTTAACATAACTGTTGGATGAACTCTACTATATACATTGATAATCAGCTCAGCCAAGTATCCATCCATAGACAATGATCAGTAATGGGAGAAAGCCACCTGGTACATTTATATATTATTTCCCTCAGGACAAAAGGATTCTTTTCTTCTACACCCAGCCTATATCAGCCTATATATATAATTATAATAATATTGTAGGGGTTTAGCTCACTGGTGAGAGCCAAGACAGTTCACAGAGACGCTGAGTCAGACTTTTAGATCCAAACACTGGTTTGACTTCCAGTCTTTAATGTCAGTTGTGGTCACAAGTCCAACTTGTACAGGCTCATAACTAACAGAAATAAAATACAAAACAAAAGACCTGCCCATCTGGGCGCTAGCTAATACAATAGCTTTTTCCCTCTCTAGCTAAGGATACAAAACAAACGCAATGGCAGTCTTTACCTCCAGGCTCTTATCACACACAGCAGCACCTCTACCTCTGGTCAGAGAGCGCTTAACAAAGCCCCAGAACCTGGATTAATCATCAATGACCATCCCCTTACCAAGCATAGGTGGGATATAGATGCCATTGAGGACCTTTCCAGCCACTGCCTTACTATATATATATATATATATATAATATAGCTGGATGGAGAAGAAAAGAATCCTTTTGTACTCCGTGAAATAAGTCAGTAACAGAGAGGTGGCATCAAAGAACTCTTTGGTCCCTATTGCAGCCATTCACACACCTTCTGTAACAAACTGAGATGGCGCGTAGACCCAAAGAATAGTAACGTCTTTAATCATCTGAAGAAGGCTGAGGTTCTGAGCCAAAAACCATTGTGATCAATTTTATGGGCACTAATAAACAAGACTTTTCAGTCTGTAGCAGCGCCTTCATTCTCTTGATCTAATTCCCCTTGCTGTCCACCTTTTTCTTGCTTTCCACTTTCCACATTTTCTCTTTATAGAACCCTCTTCCAGTTCAGCAAGGTTACGCAAGTTGTATCAGATAATATTTTTTTAGAGGCGGCTGGAGCTTGCATATACTTACATTCTTACCTCTCTATTCTCAACTGGCCAAGCATAGCATTCGCCATTACCAGTGTCTCTTTCCAAACAGACGCTGCATAGTGACCTCACAGCGATGGACATGTTTGGCTGAGACTGCTCCTATTCAGAGCAATAGAAACCGATTTGAATTGGAGAGTGTAAGGTATATTTGACTCGTTGATCTGGATAATCTGTTATACTCTAAATTCTGGAATAGATTGTTGTCACCCAAATGTTGTCTGCATATTTCTTGCAGGCAAAGTTCTCTACTTCCAGACACATCCTTATCATTAATTTATACAAGCTCCTGCTGAGGACATGCAGTTGCCTCTTGTATATTCAGCTTGGAACTTGAGTACATATC